>NC_135088.1:22727500-25392922 GCF_051107435.1 Chaetodon auriga | reverse complement strand
CTGTGAGGGATCCCAAGGCGTTCCCAGGCCAGCCGAGAGACATAATCCCTTCAGCGTGTCCTGGGTCCACCCCATGGTGTCCTCCCTGACGGTCCGATCCCCAGACACAGAAGCTGTCTGAAATTCATATTTTGATAATGGTAATATTTTGACAAGTTGAAAAAAATCTGTTTGTATGGAAATACAGTTTATCTTTGTGGATTGTTTTGATGCCAAATTGACAAGAAGACTGCTGACATATAATGCCTTTTATCTTGTGCTTCTGGAGTAATGTGTTTTTACGGACACATAAGGAATTGTTAATACATCACATGTCTTAAAGGGAGATTGGTATAATGTTTTCCCCAGAGACCACAGGGAATTCAAATACTATATATATGCCTATATGTGTGTATGTGTGTGTGTGTGTGTGTGTGTGTGTGTGTGTGTATATATATGTATATATGTATGTGTGTGTGTGTGTGTGTGTGTGTGTGTGTGTGTGTGTGTATATGTATTTTTTTTTTTTTAATGTTTTGTCACAACAACAGACACGAGGTAACTGTAGTTACCTAGTGTTTATTCAGTAGTTTTGTACCTCTGACTTTGGCCCATAGCCCATCTATAGACTTAATTTTACTGTTGAAATATAACAATAACAATTAATAGAATGATTTGCATTTTAAAAAATCAGCCAAGACAGAATTCTGTGAAAAGGCTGAACATTCAGGTTGCAGTTTGAAGGTCAAGTGAATTTTATTTAATTTTATTTTCTATATAGTGCCAGCTCACAACATAAGCCATTTGAGAATACCTTTCGTCTAGAACAGGTCTATATCTTGTCTTTTATTAAACAAACTATATAACCTTATCTTATTTATCTTGTTTACAGGAGGGCATGTCATTTCTGTCTCTACATGGTCGCATGTTTACAATTCTCCTCTGCTCTCTGGATCGGTGCGCGCGCACACACACACGCGCACACATGTACACAAAGACACCTGCACACACACACACACACAGACATGTGTGCGCACATGCACCCACCAGCGGGCAGAGAGCGCTTTTTCACTGAGTACATGTGGTCCATACATAGAGCAGTGGTTCCCTACCATTATATTAGGAGGGCCACCCCCCTTGAAGGTCAAGTTGATTTTATTTGATTTTATTTTCTATATAGCGCCAGATCACAACATAAGTCATTTGAGAATACATTTCTGATAGAACAGACCTTGTCCCTTTATTAAACACAATACAACACAAACTCAATAGCCTTATCTTATTTATCTTATTTACAGGAGGTCATGCGTTTACAGTTCTCCTCTGCTCTCTGTATCGTGCGCGGCGGAGTTCCACCCTGATGTCCGCCTGTGACCCACCAGTTGAGAATCACTGATTTAGAGGATAGTTGAGAAAAAAATCACCACATAGAAATGGCCTTGCAGACACAGAGTGCATTAAGAGTCCATAATAAAATTACCTGGTGTGGGATCAATAAAGTCCTATCTTGTCTTATGTCAATCATCTTTCATCACAATGAGGACGACTTCATTAAATCATCATACCTAGTGACAACGAATCAGCCCTTCTTGTATGATATCCTTCCCCTGTTATGAAATATTGCACATCTACAAAAAAATTTGTATTAAGTATCTCAGTGAAGCCAAACTGTGAGACTGCACCTTCAACATGTTGAGAAGAACACGGCAAGCTGCCTTTACTTTGTGAGGCAGGAGGACCAAGCTGATAAATAGGCCTCAAAATGTCTTTCTGCAAGAGTGAAACATACATTTTTACAATTCTTCAAATGACGCACTGATAACTCTTTCAGAAGCAAATTTAATCTATTCAAAGTACATGTCTGTCCTCACTCATATATATTCTGAATCTCCTCATCAGTATTCTGAATAGCAGATGCTGGAATAAAATACCATCCCTCTAAATTTATGTAAAACTACACACATTTCAGAGACACAATTCACTGAAATAAGACATGTCCCCAACAATGTCCTCAGTATCTGACACACTGACAGTTTCCTGTATGGTACTCTATGCTGTAAAAATGTAAAAGAACATTTAGAGTTGGTATCTTTGAATGGGCCACAACTCACATGTCTGTGTTTACTGGACCTTTGCCAACTAAGGTTAAATGAAGATTTTAAAATGAACAGTTTTGCATGCTCTCACTGGGCAGTTAAAAGTGCTAATTTAATCCGCCACACAGGTATTCACTTGCATTTTCATGTTGCTATTGCCATATCCTGTGCAACTCACAATGTCCCATTTCAGTCATGCCTGGAAATGGAGACCACATTTTTTCAAAAGCACTTTTGCCAGACTCACAATGTCCCATTATGGTGAGAATGCAGCATATCCAAAAAAAGAAAAAAAAAAAACACCTCCTGCTTTCAACCTATTCCAACACACATGAAAATACAAGTGAACGGATTCTCTGCAAGTGAAACAGCAATAATGTTACATCTTAAAAATCAAACCGCCATATATCCACCATACTGTATGGCACATTAGCCTGTAATAATTTCAGTCATGCCTGCAAATGGAGACCACAGTTTTTTCCAAAAGCAACCTTGCAAGACTTGCTAATCAAACACAATTTCATCAACAAAAGTGTATGTAGATTCCACACATATGAAAAAGCCACAACTTCACCTCAAATTAGCACACATCTAGCATACTATGGCATATAGCCTGCAATAAGTTCAGTCGTGCCTGCAAATGGAGACCACATTTTTTCAAAAGCACTTTTGCCAGACTCGCTAATCACAGACTCACAATGTCCCATTATGGTGAGAATGCAGTGCAGCATATCCAAAAACAAAAAAAACAACAAAAAAACAACTGCTTTCAAACTATTCCAACACACATGAAAATACAAGTGAATGGATTCTCTGCAAGTGAAACAGCAATAATGTTACATCTTAAAAATCAAACTGCCATATATCCACCATACTATACGCACATTAGGCTTTGCAAGACTTGCTAATCAAACACAATTTCATCAACGAAAGTGTGTGTAGATTCCACACAAATGAAAAAGCTACAACTTCACCTCAAAACACATCTAGCACGAAACTAACAGCATAACGTTAGCTAACTCTCAGCATACTATGGCATATTAGCCTGTAATATGTTCAGTCATGCAGGGAAACGGGGTCCGCGTTTTACCAAAGCACTTTAGCAAAAATCAATAGTCACAGGCAATATTGGTGGAGACAAAAAGAAAATAAAAGTCTTCAGTGTTAACATGACTTAACATGCATAGCATTAACGTTACCCCGGAACACAAATGCATGGATAATCTTAATTATTCCAATCATATTACAGTGCTTACCTTGCTAACGTTGACTTGATCTTGCTGATAACTGAAGATGGGCTGTAACAATGTCCAAAAATGTCAGAGAGGACGGTGGGCGCCGTCCTGACAGTACCACCGTTGCGCAGCGCATAGTTAATGTGCTGTTTGAATGATGCGTCAAAGATGTTTGAATGCAGGAGCTCTTTCTGTCCACACCCTGTATTCAAATGTACAATGCATTAAAGATCCTCTGAAGAAAAAAAAAAAAAAAAAAAAAAAAAAAAAACGCCACCTGGACTCCAGAATAGAAACATCTTTGATGTGCCGTTCATCCAGCACACCAAGGACATCTTTGAAGTATTCCCAATAGAAGTGACGTCAACGTCTGCGTCCCCATAGTCCCTCTGACTTCTCTGGACTTCGTCGTTGTTCCAGCCCGTCTTCCCTTGCCGATCAGGTCAAGTCAACGTTAGCAAGGTAAGCGTTTTAATATGATCTGACTCAGATTACCCTCTCTGGGACATAGGCTAAATTGATAGCATTTTGTTGTCTTTCTTTCGTTAATGAAATTGTGTTTGATTAGCAAGTCTTGCAAAGGTGCTTTGCAGGCATGACTGAACTTATTACAGGCTAATGTGCCATATAGTATCGTTAATGTTACGCTGTTTCATGGTGGATATATGCGGGTTTGATTTTTAAGATGTAATATTATTGCTGTTTCACGTGTATTTTCACGTGTGTTGGAATAGGTTGAAAGCAGGTGTCTTTTTTTTTTTTTTTTTTTTTTTTTTTTTTTTTGGATATGCTGCATTATCACCATAATGGGATGTTGTGAGTCTGTGATTAGCGAGTCTGGCAAGAGTGCTTTTGAAAAATTGTCGTCTCCATTTGCAAGCACGACTGAACTTATTGCAGGCTAATGTGCCATATAGTATTGTTAATGTTACGCTGTTTCATGGTGGATATATGCGGGTTTGATTTTTAAGATGTGATATTATTGCTGTTTCACGTGTATTTTCACGTGTGTTGGAATAGGTTGAAAGCAGGTGTCTTCTTTTTTTTTTTTTTTCTTTTTTTTGATCTGCTGCATTCTCATCATAATGGGACGCTGTGAGTCTGGCAAAAGTGCTTTTGAAAAATTGTGGTCTCCATTTCCAAGCATGACTGTGTGTGTGAGTTGCACAGAATATGGCAATAGCAACATGAAAATGCAAGTGAATACCTGTGTGGCGGATTAAATTAGCACTTTTAACTGCCCAGTGAGAGCATGCAAAACTGTTCATTTTAAAATCTTCATTTAACCTTAGTTGGCAAAGGTCCAGTAAACACAGACATGTGAGTTGTGGCCCATTCAAAGATACCAACTCTAAATGTTCTTTTACATTTTTACAGCATAGAGTACCATACAGGAAACTGTCAGTGTGTCAGATACTGAGGACATTGTTGGGGACATGTCTTATTTCAGTGAATTGTGTCTCTGAAATGTGTGTAGTTTTACATAAATTTAGAGGGATGGTATTTTATTCCAGCATCTGCTATTCAGAATACTGATGAGGAGATTCAGAATATATATGAGTGAGGACAGACATGTACCTGCCTCACAAAGTAAAGGCAGCTTGCCGTGTTCTTCTGAACATGTTGAAGGTGCAGTCTCACAGTTTGGCTTCACTGAGAAACTTAATACAAAATTTTGTGTAGATGTGCAATATTTCATAAAAGAGGAAGGATAACATACAAGAAGGGCTGATTTGTTGTCACTGGGTATGATGAATTTAATGAAGTCGTCCTCATTGCGATGAAAGATGATTGACATAAGACAAGATAAGACTTTATTGATCCCACACCAGATAATGTTATTATGGACTCTTAATGCACTCTGTATCTGCAAGGCCATTTCTAAGTGGTGACTTTTTTCTCAACTGTCCTCTAAATCAGTGATTCTCAACTGGTGGGTCACGGTCCAAAAGTGGGTCGTGGGCCCGTTTTCAGTGGGTCGTGGGCCTTTGGTCGGGAAAAAAAAAAAAGATAATGAGAAGAGAAGGGTTAATTTAGTCGTTCTGTTCATTTATTATGGACTCTTAATGTTCTCTGTATCTGCAAGGCCATTTGATTTTTCTTCTCAACTATCCTCTCAATCAATGATTTTCAACTGGTGACATGCGCGCATGTCACTCTCGATTCGCATGCATTTGAGCGTTTGTCTGCAACCTGCACCAGTAGCAAAGGCCCTTGGTTATTTGAGAGAAATGGTCTTTTGTGTATATAAAAAATGTTTTAGATCTTTGAGTTCAGCTCATGAAAAATGGGAGCAAATACAAAAGTGTTGCGTTCATATTTTTGTTCAGTGTATTATTTAAACTGTACCTTCACTGATCCCCCCCGTCTCTGTTTTTCATGCTGAAAGGTGCCACTGTGAGGAGCTCTTTATTTTACATGAATGTATGGTCTTACTGTATGCCCAGTTGTCTTATTTGTATTTGTAAATTTCACTACATTACACCAGTCTAAAAACATCGCAGTGTTTCTTTGGTAACCACTTTCACTTTGGGAATTGTGGCATCTCTCCCAAGATGAAAGTCTCTGTGAGTAGTGAAAGAACATATATATTTTTTAGCATGGTTACTCTCTTCCATGTAGGCTACTGTGCTTTATTTTAATTTTTGAAACAACACAATGTGCGCATATATGCTCTGGTATGTCGTGTGCCTCCGCATATCGTAATAATCATGGTGCGCCGCCATGGCCAAAACTGCCCGGGCCACTTTTAGGTCCCAGTCCAGCCCCGGCTATATGTATGGACCACATGTACTCAGTGAAAAAGCGCTCTCTGCCCGCTGGTGTGTGTGTGTGTGTGTGTGTGTGTGTGTGTGTGTGTGTGTGTGTGTGTGTGTGTGTGGGCGCGCACATCGGGGCAGGACTCCGCAGTGCGCGATACAGAGAGCAGAGGAGAACCGTAAACGCGCGACCATGTAGAGACAGAAATGACATACCCTCCCGTAAATGACATGCTGTCATTTAAATAAGATATACATAAGACTTTGTTTTTGAAAAGTATTCTCAAATGGCTCAGGATCCGATTCAGGTTCGAACATGTACGTTGAACTACTGAAGCACTCAGTCTATTCATTGCCACCATGTCCACTACTTTCACACGCTACGTGAGTCTAAGCTCTCTCCGTTACCATGGTAACATGGGTGGGCAGCAGCAGCTGATTTGCATTTAAAGCTACAGACACCAGAAACAGCACTTTCTGAAAGGGGCTGAAACAGAGGGAGAGACACACACACACGCACGCACGCACGCGCGCGCACACACACACACACACACACACACACACACACACACACACACACACACACTCTTTGCCTGGGGGAAAAAAAAAGATAATGAAAAAGGAAGGGTTAATTAAGTCATGCTGTTCATTTATTGTGGAGACGACCACAGACACAAACACTGAAAGGAATCATGGTTTTCATGTGTTTCTTTTAATGACAGCAGTCAATATAACAACTGAACAGTTAGGCTCTGGACGAACATTTCCAGAGCCTCTTGATATGGGAAGTCAGAAACGTCTGGCCTATTTATCGAATTAAAACACAGATATTTTTGTCTGCCCCCCTTACATGATGGTAGAGGAAACACTGCTCTATGTATGAACCACATGTACTCCTGTACTGTACATGTACAGGAAAAGCGCTCTCTGTCCGCTGGTGGGAGTGTGTGTGTGTGTGTGTGTGTGTGTGTGTGGGGGGGGGGGGAACTCCGCTGTGCGCGATACAGAGAGCAGAGGAGAATTGTAGAAACAGAAATGACATGTCGTCTTGTAAATAAGATACATAACTTAAGACTATTTAGTTTGTTTAATTAAAGGACAAGGCTTGTTCTATAGTAAAGGTATTCTCAAATGACTTATGTTGTGATCTGGCGCCATATAGAAAATAAATTAACTTGACTGTCAAACTGCAACCTGAATGTTCAACCTTTTCACAGAATTCTGTCTCGGCTGATTTGAAAAATACAAACAAATCATTATATTAATTGTTATTGTTATATTTCAACAGTCAAATTAAGTCTGGGCTACGGGTCAAAGTCAAAAATCAACTTTTTTGTCAATTACACCACATGTACAGGACATAAAGAGGGATCGAAGTAAGTCTGCTCCCCCCCTTAATTTGTCATTTGGCAGACGCTTTGGATAAAAGCATCTGCCAAATGACAAATTCATTTTAATTGTAAAAAGTGTGAGGTTAAATAGTTCAGTCTGGTGGAGCTTGTATGGTACCTTGGTAAAAAAGTGCACATGATGGGTGCTGGGGCTCTCACTCTCTTTAATTTGAGGAGGAAGTAGAGGGCTTTGTTTGCCACTGATGCAGTGTTTGTTGTTCAGGAGAGGTCCTCAGTAATTTGGTGCTGCTCACCCTCTCACAGCAGAATGATTTGTGGTAAGCAGGGGGTGTTGGGGGTGGGTTCTCCAGAAGTCAATCACAATCTCCTTTGTTTTCCTCACATTCAGGGAGAGATTGGTATTTCCATACCACATGGCCAATGGGTTCACCTCGTCCCTGTAATTGGTCTCATCACTGTTGCTGATGCTGACCTGTGCTGCATGTGATCTCTCTGTGACAAAGTCCTACCACCAATTCCAGAGGAGGTTGCTCAGGCCAAGCTTAACTGCTGAGGGATGATCATCGGTGGACCAGTTGGCCTGATATGGATACTGAAACAGGTCCAGGAGAGAGGGGAGGCTGGATCTTATTTGTTGCATGGTGAGCCTTTCAAAGCACTTCATGATGGCAGAGGTCAGTGCAGCAGGGCGCTAGAGTTTCTGCACCCATGTAGCTATTAGCATTTGAGTCTGAGCTCATAAGAGCAGTCACAAAAATGAATGAAATCACTTTTGACATGCTAAACATTAAACACACCGATGAGAAACTTGTTTTTCTCTTCTTGGCACTAGATACACTGCAGACACACAGCAGCTGACAAAAAGAGGAAATAAATATAGAGACATATTAGTTTTTGTAGCTGATAATTAGCCTGTTCAGCCACTGTCATTATTCTATACAAACAAATTTTTACACTGTAAACCATTAATCAAACCAATAACTAAGCTGTCAGACAACTCTGCCAACTTGGGCAGATCCAGGACAAGCTGGAGGGATTATGTCTCTCAGCTGACCTGGGAACACCTTGGGATCCCTCAGCAGGAGCGGAAGTGGTTGCGGAGAGGACTGTCAGGGCTTCCTTGCTGATGCTGCTGCCCCCGCGACCCGGACCCTGATAAGTGGAAGATGACAAGATGAGAGATGAGACAATATGAATTTTGTAATCACAGAAATTATACTGGCATTGTCATGAATATATGATATGATATGGCAAAATGAAATCACATGAACGTGACTCTTTTGGGTGAAGCTCTTATAAAGTACCATTAGGTCTGAGTATCAAACTTCCAGCTCAGAGACACTCAACTGTGGATATTCTTGAAGGACATCATAGTGTGACCCACATAGAATGACCAGCCAGTAAATTTTAACAAGTGTAGTTACAATATGAGATCACCAGGGAGAGCATTGATACCCTCTTTGCCTGTTATTGAAAACACTCAATATTTTCTGGAAGAGAACCTTACCTTAGACCGTCGCTGAGAAAAGTCAAGGAGAGACAGTGATCTGGAGAGGTCTTGTAGTGGAGTATATTGTTAAAGGTTTTACCATTTCAGAGAAGAAAGGAGCCAAAGATTGTGCGCATGTCAACTGCCATGTATTTGTGTATGTATGTATTTATCTATGTATGTATTGATCTATTCTTTTATTTCATTACTTGCACCGTCTTTGAACACCCTGAAAAGCGCTGTAAAAGATCTATCTATGAGATATTATTATTAGGATTATTATTTGTAATTATAATTAAATTGTTTATTTCTGTATTGCTTTTTTTACTAGTGTCCTCATATTGTGGAACGACATGGTGTGAAACACAGCGATCCAGTATCTCTTTCATCCGAGGAGGGTGTGATCTACTGCTCAGCTTACTTGAGCCACTTACCTGTGACTGCATCAAATGGAACAGATGAGCTTCATTAGATCTCTACAATACACACAGTCTGAAGTGGTAGCACACACACACAAGGACACAAGCACACATCAACAAAACAAACCTTTTTTCAAATGAAATTTGTGCTTGTCTCGCTCAAATAATGTGATTTTCAAGGTAAAATCAAATAAATGTCGCTATTAGAGATTCAGCTGTTGTTATGTGTCAAACTGTCTGAGAATGAGAAATCCTCTCCCCAACCTCTGCTCTCCTCCTCGACACTTTCATTAAGGCCGTGTGGATATGTTGTTCCTATTTTATTAACCCAGTCTCTCTCAGCTCTTCGTCTCTGGGCCGTGGACCAGTGTGGATTACACTCTAGGGCCAGGGTATGCACTGCATCCAAGTCATGGGAGACAAAATGCTGGAAAACATGCCGGTCAGTATTCTTTTGTTTTACAACATTGTATTTAAGACATGTAAACTGTACATGTATTGTCAGGCTTGTTTCTCACACATATCTTTTACAAATCACCATATACACACAACATTTAAAGAAATATTCCCCTGTCTGGCGGTTTTAAACGCCTCTTATTTGTGCAAGTCATACAGCAATCCTTGTTGTTGAAAATAATTCCAAAAATGGTCCTGTAGTGCCCTCTTCTGGACAAAGCCAAGAACAGCACCTAGGTGGCTTGTTTAAAAATCCTCTGTCTGTGTGTATATTCTGTGCAACCATGATAATTGTGATTTGAAATAAACTTTTGTGTCCGATTGGTTGTGTAGTGTGAATTTGGGTCCTTTTAATGTGGTTGTGTCCAAGAAATTAACCAAATTGTGATGATTTATGGATTTACATTTTATAGAGGGATTATGCTTGTTAGGATATCCAAAAACATAACAAATTCCTCCTCAAAAAAAATGTTTTTAATTGCTTGGATGCCTTCTTATGTATGAATCTTAGTTTAAAGGCAGTCCACATCAGTTGTGAATAAAATAGAGCTCATAGGAATGTTAGGATTTTAACTTTATCTATTAAATCAGAAATATCTTTTTTAATTTTAATTTTTATTTTTATTTTTTTAAACCTGTGTTTTGGTGCTCTTTGGTCTGCGTGTGGATGTGTGTGGTGTGGATTATTGCGACTGTTGTAGGAATCCACTGAGGGTTCTGCAGCAGACCGGGTGGTGACTGTCCGACGTGTTCAATTTGTGCTTATCTCGATCATATAGTGTGATTTTGATTTTAAAATCAAATGAGCGTCATCATTTAAGATTCATTTGTTTTCATGTGTCACACTGTCTTAGAATGACAATTCCACTTGAGAAACACGCAACTGTGAATGTTTTTGAATGACAACATGCTTTGATTCTGCTTCCTTCACAGTTGCTGTGAAAAATACAAGTGTTGACATTGTGCTTGTCTCGCTCATCCAATGTGATTTTGACAGTAAAATCAGATGAATGTCACTATTTAAAATTCAGCTGTTGTTATGTGTCAAGCTGTCTCAGAATGACTATTCCCCTCCCCAACCTCTGCTCTCCTCAACACTTTCATTAAGGCCGTGTGGATATGTTGTTCCTAATTTATTAACCCAGTCTCTTTCAGCTCTTCGTCTCTGGGCCGTGGACCAGTGTGGATTGCACTCTAGGGCCAGGGCATGCACTGCATCCAAGTCATGGGAGACAAAATGCTGGAAAACATGCTGGTCAGTATTCTTTTGTTTTACAATATTGCGTTTATGACATGTAAACTGTACATGTATTGTCAGGCTTGTTTCTCACACATATCTTTTACAAATCACCATATACACACAATTTTTAAAGAAATATTTCCCTGTCTGGCGGTTTTAAACACCTCTTATTTGTGCAAATCATATAGCAATCCTTGTTGTTGAGAATAATTCCAAAAATGGTCCTGTAGTGCCCTCTTCTGGACAAAGCCAAGAACAGCACTTTGGTGGCTTGTTTAAAATCCTCTGTCTGTGTGTATATTCAAGAATCAAGAATCAAGATTGGGGGGAGACATTCCCCTTTATTCGTCACACACATGTACATGCAGGACACTGCGCAGGAGGTGAAATTTATCCTCCGCTTTTCACCCATCCTCGTCTTCCCTCCTCCGCGGCAGACCAGGGGCAGCCAGACCGGCGCCCGGGGACCCATCTCGTTGTCATTGGTCAGGTGGTGATCTTCTTGCATGTTTTTTATGGAACCCTGATAAATGTGATTTGAAAATAAACTTTTGTGTCCAATTTGTTGTGTAGTGTGAATTTAGGTCCTTTGAATGTGGTTGTGTCCAAGAAATTAACCGAATTGTGATGATTTGTGGATTTACATTTTATAGAGGGATTATGCTTGTTAAGATATCCAAAACACAGGAAATTCCTCCTCAAAAAAATGTTTTTAATTGCTTAGATGTCTTCTTATGTATTAATCTTCATATCAAGGCTGTCCACATCAATTGTGAATAGAATAGAGCAGACCTTGTGTGTAAAGTCCGGACCCTGGGATTGGACCCTGTTCTGAGCTGGTGTGTTTGAATTGTTGTTTGACTTACGGAAGGGTTGCTGGTACCGCCACGGTCGGTAGTAATTACAGCTGTTATTGCGGTTGATGTAGAGGCGCGAATTATGTGATGAGCTGGCGGTCACACGCTGGTGTCCTCCACCATACCAACCAGTGCACATCTGGCAGCGCTGCGGCACTACAAACACCGGTGGCGCTGCTTGAAAACCGCCGTGGGACAGCTGATTAGCGCTGGTCAGTTGTGCATGTTATTGAAGGACATGGGTGACTTTGACAACGTATGTAGTTAATGTGAAAAATCCAACAAGTGTTGGTCTTGTCATATTTTGTGCCTTTCTCGCTCAAGAAGCGTTATTTTGACCGGAAAATGACAGAATGTGATTGTTTTAGATTCATGTGTTTTTATGCATCAAACTGTCTGAGAATGACAATTCCACTGTAGAAACATCAAGTCTTGCATGTTTTGGAAGGACAGCATGGTTTCTTTTGAATTCGTGTTGAGTTAGTGTGAAAAGTGCAGTATATGTTCATTTTGTGCTTTTCTCGCTCAAATAGCGTTATTCCGACCTGAAAATGACAGAATATGAGTATTTTAGATTCATTTGTATTTATTTGTCAAACTGTCATAGAATGACATTTCCACTTTAGAAACATCAATTCTTGCATGTTTTTGAAGGACAGCATGGTTTGTTTTGAATTCGTGTTGAGTTAGTGTGAAAAGTGCAGTATATGTTCATTTTGTGCTTTTCTCGCTCAAATAGCGTTATTTTGACTTGAAAATGACAGAATGTGATTGTTTTAGATTCATGTGTTTTTATGCATCAAACTGTCTGAGAATGACATTTCCACTGTAGAAACATCAATTCTTGCATGTTTTTGAAGGACAGCATGGTTTATTTTGAATTCGTGTTGAGTTAGTGTGAAAAGTGCAGTATATGTTCATTTTGTGCTTTTCTCGCTCAAATAGCGTTATTCCGACCTGAAAATGACAGAATATGAGTATTTTAGATTCATTTGTATTTATTTGTCAAACTGTCTGAGAATGACATTTCCACTTTAGAAACATCAATTCTTGCATGTTTTTGAAGGACAGCATGGTTTGTTTTGAATTCGTGTTGAGTTAGTGTGAAAAGTGCAGTATATGTTCATTTTGTGCTTTTCTCGCTCAAATAGCGTTATTCCGACCTGAAAATGACAGAATATGAGTATTTTAGATTCATTTGTATTTATTTGTCAAACTGTCATAGAATGACATTTCCACTTTAGAAACATCAATTCTTGCATGTTTTTGAAGGACAGCATGGTTTATTTTGAATTCGTGTTGAGTTAGTGTGAAAAGTGCAGTATATGTTCATTTTGTGCTTTTCTCGCTCAAATAGCGTTATTCCGACCTGAAAATGACAGAATATGAGTATTTTAGATTCATTTGTATTTATTTGTCAAACTGTCATAGAATGACATTTCCACTTTAGAAACATCAATTCTTGCATGTTTTTGAAGGACAGCATGGTTTATTTTGAATTCGTGTTGAGTTAGTGTGAAAAGTGCAGTATATGTTCATTTTGTGCTTTTCTCGCTCAAATAGCGTTATTCCGACCTGAAAATGACAGAATATGAGTATTTTAGATTCATTTGTATTTATTTGTCAAACTGTCTGAGAATGACATTTCCACTTTAGAAACATCAATTCTTGCATGTTTTTGAAGGACAGCATGGTTTATTTTGAATTCGTGTTGAATTAGTGTGAAAAGTGCAGTATATGTTCATTTTGTGCTTTTCTCGCTCAAATAGCGTTATTCCGACCTGAAAATGACAGAATATGAGTATTTTAGATTCATTTGTATTTATTTGTCAAACTGTCATAGAATGACATTTCCACTTTAGAAACATCAATTCTTGCATGTTTTTGAAGGACAGCATGGTTTATTTTGAATTCGTGTTGAGTTAGTGTGAAAAGTGCAGTATATGTTCATTTTGTGCTTTTCTCGCTCAAATAGCGTTATTCCGACCTGAAAATGACAGAATATGAGTATTTTAGATTCATTTGTATTTATTTGTCAAACTGTCATAGAATGACATTTCCACTTTAGAAACATCAATTCTTGCATGTTTTTGAAGGACAGCATGGTTTATTTTGAATTCGTGTTGAGTTAGTGTGAAAAGTGCAGTATATGTTCATTTTGTGCTTTTCTCGCTCAAATAGCGTTATTCCGACCTGAAAATGACAGAATATGAGTATTTTAGATTCATTTGTATTTATTTGTCAAACTGTCATAGAATGACATTTCCACTTTAGAAACATCAATTCTTGCATGTTTTTGAAAGACAGCATGGTTTATTTTGAATTCGTGTTGAGTTAGTGTGAAAAGTGCAGTATATGTTCATTTTGTGCTTTTCTCGCTCAAATAGCGTTATTCCGACCTGAAAATGACAGAATATGAGTATTTTAGATTCATTTGTATTTATTTGTCAAACTGTCATAGAATGACATTTCCACTTTAGAAACATCAATTCTTGCATGTTTTTGAAGGACAGCATGGTTTATTTTGAATTCGTGTTGAGTTAGTGTGAAAAGTGCAGTATATGTTCATTTTGTGCTTTTCTCGCTCAAATAGCGTTATTCCGACCTGAAAATGACAGAATATGAGTATTTTAGATTCATTTGTATTTATTTGTCAAACTGTCATAGAATGACATTTCCACTTTAGAAACATCAATTCTTGCATGTTTTTGAAGGACAGCATGGTTTATTTTGAATTCGTGTTGAGTTAGTGTGAAAAGTGCAGTATATGTTCATTTTGTGCTTTTCTCGCTCAAATAGCGTTATTCCGACCTGAAAATGACAGAATATGAGTATTTTAGATTCATTTGTATTTATTTGTCAAACTGTCTGAGAATGACATTTCCACTTTAGAAACATCAATTCTTGCATGTTTTTGAAGGACAGCATGGTTTATTTTGAATTCGTGTTGAATTAGTGTGAAAAGTGCAGTATATGTTCATTTTGTGCTTTTCTCGCTCAAATAGCGTTATTCCGACCTGAAAATGACAGAATATGAGTATTTTAGATTCATTTGTATTTATTTGTCAAACTGTCATAGAATGACATTTCCACTTTAGAAACATCAATTCTTGCATGTTTTTGAAGGACAGCATGGTTTATTTTGAATTCGTGTTGAGTTAGTGTGAAAAGTGCAGTATATGTTCATTTTGTGCTTTTCTCGCTCAAATAGCGTTATTCCGACCTGAAAATGACAGAATATGAGTATTTTAGATTCATTTGTATTTATTTGTCAAACTGTCATAGAATGACATTTCCACTTTAGAAACATCAATTCTTGCATGTTTTTGAAGGACAGCATGGTTTATTTTGAATTCGTGTTGAGTTAGTGTGAAAAGTGCAGTATATGTTCATTTTGTGCTTTTCTCGCTCAAATAGCGTTATTCCGACCTGAAAATGACAGAATATGAGTATTTTAGATTCATTTGTATTTATTTGTCAAACTGTCATAGAATGACATTTCCACTTTAGAAACATCAATTCTTGCATGTTTTTGAAAGACAGCATGGTTTATTTTGAATTCGTGTTGAGTTAGTGTGAAAAGTGCAGTATATGTTCATTTTGTGCTTTTCTCGCTCAAATAGCGTTATTCCGACCTGAAAATGACAGAATATGAGTATTTTAGATTCATTTGTATTTATTTGTCAAACTGTCATAGAATGACATTTCCACTTTAGAAACATCAATTCTTGCATGTTTTTGAAGGACAGCATGGTTTATTTTGAATTCGTGTTGAGTTAGTGTGAAAAGTGCAGTATATGTTCATTTTGTGCTTTTCTCGCTCAAATAGCGTTATTCCGACCTGAAAATGACAGAATATGAGTATTTTAGATTCATTTGTATTTATTTGTCAAACTGTCTGAGAATGACATTTCCACTTTAGAAACATCAATTCTTGCATGTTTTTGAAGGACAGCATGGTTTATTTTGAATTCGTGTTGAGTTAGTGTGAAAAGTGCAGTATATGTTCATTTTGTGCTTTTCTCGCTCAAATAGCGTTATTCCGACCTGAAAATGACAGAATATGAGTATTTTAGATTCATTTGTATTTATTTGTCAAACTGTCTGAGAATGACATTTCCACTTTAGAAACATCAATTCTTGCATGTTTTTGAAGGACAGCATGGTTTATTTTGAATTCGTGTTGAGTTAGTGTGAAAAGTGCAGTATATGTTCATTTTGTGCTTTTCTCGCTCAAATAGCGTTATTTTGACCTGAAAATGACAGAATATGAGTATTTTAGATTCATTTGTATTTATTTGTCAAACTGTCTGAGAATGACATTTCCACTTTAGAAACATCAATTCTTGCATGTTTTTGAAGGACAGCATGGTTTATTTTGAATTCGTGTTGAGTTAGTGTGAAAAGTGCAGTATATGTTCATTTTGTGCTTTTCTCGCTCAAATAGCGTTATTCCGACCTGAAAATGACAGAATATGAGTATTTTAGATTCATTTGTATTTATTTGTCAAACTGTCTGAGAATGACATTTCCACTTTAGAAACATCAATTCTTGCATGTTTTTGAAGGACAGCATGGTTTATTTTGAATTCGTGTTGAATTAGTGTGAAAAGTGCAGTATATGTTCATTTTGTGCTTTTCTCGCTCAAATAGCGTTATTCCGACCTGAAAATGACAGAATATGAGTATTTTAGATTCATTTGTATTTATTTGTCAAACTGTCATAGAATGACATTTCCACTTTAGAAACATCAATTCTTGCATGTTTTTGAAGGACAGCATGGTTTATTTTGAATTCGTGTTGAGTTAGTGTGAAAAGTGCAGTATATGTTCATTTTGTGCTTTTCTCGCTCAAATAGCGTTATTCCGACCTGAAAATGACAGAATATGAGTATTTTAGATTCATTTGTATTTATTTGTCAAACTGTCTGAGAATGACATTTCCACTTTAGAAACATCAATTCTTGCATGTTTTTGAAGGACAGCATGGTTTATTTTGAATTCGTGTTGAGTTAGTGTGAAAAGTGCAGTATATGTTCATTTTGTGCTTTTCTCGCTCAAATAGCGTTATTCCGACCTGAAAATGACAGAATATGAGTATTTTAGATTCATTTGTATTTATTTGTCAAACTGTCTGAGAATGACATTTCCACTTTAGAAACATCAATTCTTGCATGTTTTTGAAGGACAGCATGGTTTATTTTGAATTCGTGTTGAATTAGTGTGAAAAGTGCAGTATATGTTCATTTTGTGCTTTTCTCGCTCAAATAGCGTTATTCCGACCTGAAAATGACAGAATATGAGTATTTTAGATTCATTTGTATTTATTTGTCAAACTGTCATAGAATGACATTTCCACTTTAGAAACATCAATTCTTGCATGTTTTTGAAGGACAGCATGGTTTATTTTGAATTCGTGTTGAGTTAGTGTGAAAAGTGCAGTATATGTTCATTTTGTGCTTTTCTCGCTCAAATAGCGTTATTCCGACCTGAAAATGACAGAATATGAGTATTTTAGATTCATTTGTATTTATTTGTCAAACTGTCATAGAATGACATTTCCACTTTAGAAACATCAATTCTTGCATGTTTTTGAAGGACAGCATGGTTTATTTTGAATTCGTGTTGAGTTAGTGTGAAAAGTGCAGTATATGTTCATTTTGTGCTTTTCTCGCTCAAATAGCGTTATTCCGACCTGAAAATGACAGAATATGAGTATTTTAGATTCATTTGTATTTATTTGTCAAACTGTCATAGAATGACATTTCCACTTTAGAAACATCAATTCTTGCATGTTTTTGAAGGACAGCATGGTTTATTTTGAATTCGTGTTGAGTTAGTGTGAAAAGTGCAGTATATGTTCATTTTGTGCTTTTCTCGCTCAAATAGCGTTATTCCGACCTGAAAATGACAGAATATGAGTATTTTAGATTCATTTGTATTTATTTGTCAAACTGTCTGAGAATGACATTTCCACTTTAGAAACATCAATTCTTGCATGTTTTTGAAGGACAGCATGGTTTATTTTGAATTCGTGTTGAGTTAGTGTGAAAAGTGCAGTATATGTTCATTTTGTGCTTTTCTCGCTCAAATAGCGTTATTCCGACCTGAAAATGACAGAATATGAGTATTTTAGATTCATTTGTATTTATTTGTCAAACTGTCATAGAATGACATTTCCACTTTAGAAACATCAATTCTTGCATGTTTTTGAAGGACAGCATGGTTTATTTTGAATTCGTGTTGAGTTAGTGTGAAAAGTGCAGTATATGTTCATTTTGTGCTTTTCTCGCTCAAATAGCGTTATTCCGACCTGAAAATGACAGAATATGAGTATTTTAGATTCATTTGTATTTATTTGTCAAACTGTCTGAGAATGACATTTCCACTTTAGAAACATCAATTCTTGCATGTTTTTGAAGGACAGCATGGTTTATTTTGAATTCGTGTTGAGTTAGTGTGAAAAGTGCAGTATATGTTCATTTTGTGCTTTTCTCGCTCAAATAGCGTTATTCCGACCTGAAAATGACAGAATATGAGTATTTTAGATTCATTTGTATTTATTTGTCAAACTGTCTGAGAATGACATTTCCACTTTAGAAACATCAATTCTTGCATGTTTTTGAAGGACAGCATGGTTTATTTTGAATTCGTGTTGAGTTAGTGTGAAAAGTGCAGTATATGTTCATTTTGTGCTTTTCTCGCTCAAATAGCGTTATTCCGACCTGAAAATGACAGAATATGAGTATTTTAGATTCATTTGTATTTATTTGTCAAACTGTCTGAGAATGACATTTCCACTTTAGAAACATCAATTCTTGCATGTTTTTGAAGGACAGCATGGTTTATTTTGAATTCGTGTTGAGTTAGTGTGAAAAGTGCAGTATATGTTCATTTTGTGCTTTTCTCGCTCAAATAGCGTTATTCCGACCTGAAAATGACAGAATATGAGTATTTTAGATTCATTTGTATTTATTTGTCAAACTGTCTGAGAATGACATTTCCACTTTAGAAACATCAATTCTTGCATGTTTTTGAAGGCCAGGGTGGTTTATTTTGAATTCGTGTTGAGTTAGTGTGAAAAGTGCAGTATATGTTCATTTTGTGCTTTTCTCGCTCAAATAGCGTTATTCCGACCTGAAAATGACAGAATATGAGTATTTTAGATTCATTTGTATTTATTTGTCAAACTGTCATAGAATGACATTTCCACTTTAGAAACATCAATTCTTGCATGTTTTTGAAGGACAGCATGGTTTATTTTGAATTCGTGTTGAGTTAGTGTGAAAAGTGCAGTATATGTTCATTTTGTGCTTTTCTCGCTCAAATAGCGTTATTCCGACCTGAAAATGACAGAATATGAGTATTTTAGATTCATTTGTATTTATTTGTCAAACTGTCATAGAATGACATTTCCACTTTAGAAACATCAATTCTTGCATGTTTTTGAAGGACAGCATGGTTTATTTTGAATTCGTGTTGAGTTAGTGTGAAAAGTGCAGTATATGTTCATTTTGTGCTTTTCTCGCTCAAATAGCGTTATTCCGACCTGAAAATGACAGAATATGAGTATTTTAGATTCATTTGTATTTATTTGTCAAACTGTCTGAGAATGACATTTCCACTTTAGAAACATCAATTCTTGCATGTTTTTGAAGGACAGCATGGTTTATTTTGAATTCGTGTTGAGTTAGTGTGAAAAGTGCAGTATATGTTCATTTTGTGCTTTTCTCGCTCAAATAGCGTTATTCCGACCTGAAAATGACAGAATATGAGTATTTTAGATTCATTTGTATTTATTTGTCAAACTGTCTGAGAATGACATTTCCACTTTAGAAACATCAATTCTTGCATGTTTTTGAAGGACAGCATGGTTTATTTTGAATTCGTGTTGAGTTAGTGTGAAAAGTGCAGTATATGTTCATTTTGTGCTTTTCTCGCTCAAATAGCGTTATTCCGACCTGAAAATGACAGAATATGAGTATTTTAGATTCATTTGTATTTATTTGTCAAACTGTCATAGAATGACATTTCCACTTTAGAAACATCAATTCTTGCATGTTTTTGAAGGACAGCATGGTTTATTTTGAATTCGTGTTGAGTTAGTGTGAAAAGTGCAGTATATGTTCATTTTGTGCTTTTCTCGCTCAAATAGCGTTATTCCGACCTGAAAATGACAGAATATGAGTATTTTAGATTCATTTGTATTTATTTGTCAAACTGTCTGAGAATGACATTTCCACTTTAGAAACATCAATTCTTGCATGTTTTTGAAGGACAGCATGGTTTATTTTGAATTCGTGTTGAGTTAGTGTGAAAAGTGCAGTATATGTTCATTTTGTGCTTTTCTCGCTCAAATAGCGTTATTCCGACCTGAAAATGACAGAATATGAGTATTTTAGATTCATTTGTATTTATTTGTCAAACTGTCTGAGAATGACATTTCCACTTTAGAAACATCAATTCTTGCATGTTTTTGAAGGACAGCATGGTTTATTTTGAATTCGTGTTGAGTTAGTGTGAAAAGTGCAGTATATGTTCATTTTGTGCTTTTCTCGCTCAAATAGCGTTATTCCGACCTGAAAATGACAGAATATGAGTATTTTAGATTCATTTGTATTTATTTGTCAAACTGTCATAGAATGACATTTCCACTTTAGAAACATCAATTCTTGCATGTTTTTGAAGGACAGCATGGTTTATTTTGAATTCGTGTTGAGTTAGTGTGAAAAGTGCAGTATATGTTCATTTTGTGCTTTTCTCGCTCAAATAGCGTTATTCCGACCTGAAAATGACAGAATATGAGTATTTTAGATTCATTTGTATTTATTTGTCAAACTGTCTGAGAATGACATTTCCACTTTAGAAACATCAATTCTTGCATGTTTTTGAAGGACAGCATGGTTTATTTTGAATTCGTGTTGAGTTAGTGTGAAAAGTGCAGTATATGTTCATTTTGTGCTTTTCTCGCTCAAATAGCGTTATTCCGACCTGAAAATGACAGAATATGAGTATTTTAGATTCATTTGTATTTATTTGTCAAACTGTCTGAGAATGACATTTCCACTTTAGAAACATCAATTCTTGCATGTTTTTGAAGGACAGCATGGTTTATTTTGAATTCGTGTTGAGTTAGTGTGAAAAGTGCAGTATATGTTCATTTTGTGCTTTTCTCGCTCAAATAGCGTTATTCCGACCTGAAAATGACAGAATATGAGTATTTTAGATTCATTTGTATTTATTTGTCAAACTGTCTGAGAATGACATTTCCACTTTAGAAACATCAATTCTTGCATGTTTTTGAAGGACAGCATGGTTTATTTTGAATTCGTGTTGAATTAGTGTGAAAAGTGCAGTATATGTTCATTTTGTGCTTTTCTCGCTCAAATAGCGTTATTCCGACCTGAAAATGACAGAATATGAGTATTTTAGATTCATTTGTATTTATTTGTCAAACTGTCATAGAATGACATTTCCACTTTAGAAACATCAATTCTTGCATGTTTTTGAAGGACAGCATGGTTTATTTTGAATTCGTGTTGAGTTAGTGTGAAAAGTGCAGTATATGTTCATTTTGTGCTTTTCTCGCTCAAATAGCGTTATTCCGACCTGAAAATGACAGAATATGAGTATTTTAGATTCATTTGTATTTATTTGTCAAACTGTCATAGAATGACATTTCCACTTTAGAAACATCAATTCTTGCATGTTTTTGAAGGACAGCATGGTTTATTTTGAATTCGTGTTGAGTTAGTGTGAAAAGTGCAGTATATGTTCATTTTGTGCTTTTCTCGCTCAAATAGCGTTATTCCGACCTGAAAATGACAGAATATGAGTATTTTAGATTCATTTGTATTTATTTGTCAAACTGTCTGAGAATGACATTTCCACTTTAGAAACATCAATTCTTGCATGTTTTTGAAGGACAGCATGGTTTATTTTGAATTCGTGTTGAGTTAGTGTGAAAAGTGCAGTATATGTTCATTTTGTGCTTTTCTCGCTCAAATAGCGTTATTCCGACCTGAAAATGACAGAATATGAGTATTTTAGATTCATTTGTATTTATTTGTCAAACTGTCTGAGAATGACATTTCCACTTTAGAAACATCAATTCTTGCATGTTTTTGAAGGACAGCATGGTTTATTTTGAATTCGTGTTGAGTTAGTGTGAAAAGTGCAGTATATGTTCATTTTGTGCTTTTCTCGCTCAAATAGCGTTATTCCGACCTGAAAATGACAGAATATGAGTATTTTAGATTCATTTGTATTTATTTGTCAAACTGTCATAGAATGACATTTCCACTTTAGAAACATCAATTCTTGCATGTTTTTGAAGGACAGCATGGTTTATTTTGAATTCGTGTTGAGTTAGTGTGAAAAGTGCAGTATATGTTCATTTTGTGCTTTTCTCGCTCAAATAGCGTTATTCCGACCTGAAAATGACAGAATATGAGTATTTTAGATTCATTTGTATTTATTTGTCAAACTGTCTGAGAATGACATTTCCACTTTAGAAACATCAATTCTTGCATGTTTTTGAAGGACAGCATGGTTTATTTTGAATTCGTGTTGAGTTAGTGTGAAAAGTGCAGTATATGTTCATTTTGTGCTTTTCTCGCTCAAATAGCGTTATTCCGACCTGAAAATGACAGAATATGAGTATTTTAGATTCATTTGTATTTATTTGTCAAACTGTCTGAGAATGACATTTCCACTTTAGAAACATCAATTCTTGCATGTTTTTGAAGGACAGCATGGTTTATTTTGAATTCGTGTTGAGTTAGTGTGAAAAGTGCAGTATATGTTCATTTTGTGCTTTTCTCGCTCAAATAGCGTTATTTTGACCTGAAAATGACAGAATATGAGTATTTTAGATTCATTTGTATTTATTTGTCAAACTGTCATAGAATGACATTTCCACTTTAGAAACATCAATTCTTGCATGTTTTTGAAGGACAGCATGGTTTATTTTGAATTCGTGTTGAGTTAGTGTGAAAAGTGCAGTATATGTTCATTTTGTGCTTTTCTCGCTCAAATAGCGTTATTCCGACCTGAAAATGACAGAATATGAGTATTTTAGATTCATTTGTATTTATTTGTCAAACTGTCTGAGAATGACATTTCCACTTTAGAAACATCAATTCTTGCATGTTTTTGAAGGACAGCATGGTTTATTTTGAATTCGTGTTGAGTTAGTGTGAAAAGTGCAGTATATGTTCATTTTGTGCTTTTCTCGCTCAAATAGCGTTATTCCGACCTGAAAATGACAGAATATGAGTATTTTAGATTCATTTGTATTTATTTGTCAAACTGTCTGAGAATGACATTTCCACTTTAGAAACATCAATTCTTGCATGTTTTTGAAGGCCAGGGTGGTTTATTTTGAATTCGTGTTGAGTTAGTGTGAAAAGTGCAGTATATGTTCATTTTGTGCTTTTCTCGCTCAAATAGCGTTATTCCGACCTGAAAATGACAGAATATGAGTATTTTAGATTCATTTGTATTTATTTGTCAAACTGTCATAGAATGACATTTCCACTTTAGAAACATCAATTCTTGCATGTTTTTGAAGGACAGCATGGTTTATTTTGAATTCGTGTTGAGTTAGTGTGAAAAGTGCAGTATATGTTCATTTTGTGCTTTTCTCGCTCAAATAGCGTTATTCCGACCTGAAAATGACAGAATATGAGTATTTTAGATTCATTTGTATTTATTTGTCAAACTGTCATAGAATGACATTTCCACTTTAGAAACATCAATTCTTGCATGTTTTTGAAGGACAGCATGGTTTATTTTGAATTCGTGTTGAGTTAGTGTGAAAAGTGCAGTATATGTTCATTTTGTGCTTTTCTCGCTCAAATAGCGTTATTCCGACCTGAAAATGACAGAATATGAGTATTTTAGATTCATTTGTATTTATTTGTCAAACTGTCTGAGAATGACATTTCCACTTTAGAAACATCAATTCTTGCATGTTTTTGAAGGACAGCATGGTTTATTTTGAATTCGTGTTGAGTTAGTGTGAAAAGTGCAGTATATGTTCATTTTGTGCTTTTCTCGCTCAAATAGCGTTATTCCGACCTGAAAATGACAGAATATGAGTATTTTAGATTCATTTGTATTTATTTGTCAAACTGTCTGAGAATGACATTTCCACTTTAGAAACATCAATTCTTGCATGTTTTTGAAGGCCAGGGTGGTTTATTTTGAATTCGTGTTGAGTTAGTGTGAAAAGTGCAGTATATGTTCATTTTGTGCTTTTCTCGCTCAAATAGCGTTATTCCGACCTGAAAATGACAGAATATGAGTATTTTAGATTCATTTGTATTTATTTGTCAAACTGTCATAGAATGACATTTCCACTTTAGAAACATCAATTCTTGCATGTTTTTGAAGGACAGCATGGTTTATTTTGAATTCGTGTTGAGTTAGTGTGAAAAGTGCAGTATATGTTCATTTTGTGCTTTTCTCGCTCAAATAGCGTTATTCCGACCTGAAAATGACAGAATATGAGTATTTTAGATTCATTTGTATTTATTTGTCAAACTGTCATAGAATGACATTTCCACTTTAGAAACATCAATTCTTGCATGTTTTTGAAGGACAGCATGGTTTATTTTGAATTCGTGTTGAGTTAGTGTGAAAAGTGCAGTATATGTTCATTTTGTGCTTTTCTCGCTCAAATAGCGTTATTCCGACCTGAAAATGACAGAATATGAGTATTTTAGATTCATTTGTATTTATTTGTCAAACTGTCTGAGAATGACATTTCCACTTTAGAAACATCAATTCTTGCATGTTTTTGAAGGACAGCATGGTTTATTTTGAATTCGTGTTGAGTTAGTGTGAAAAGTGCAGTATATGTTCATTTTGTGCTTTTCTCGCTCAAATAGCGTTATTCCGACCTGAAAATGACAGAATATGAGTATTTTAGATTCATTTGTATTTATTTGTCAAACTGTCTGAGAATGACATTTCCACTTTAGAAACATCAATTCTTGCATGTTTTTGAAGGCCAGGGTGGTTTATTTTGAATTCGTGTTGAGTTAGTGTGAAAAGTGCAGTATATGTTCATTTTGTGCTTTTCTCGCTCAAATAGCGTTATTCCGACCTGAAAATGACAGAATATGAGTATTTTAGATTCATTTGTATTTATTTGTCAAACTGTCATAGAATGACATTTCCACTTTAGAAACATCAATTCTTGCATGTTTTTGAAGGACAGCATGGTTTATTTTGAATTCGTGTTGAGTTAGTGTGAAAAGTGCAGTATATGTTCATTTTGTGCTTTTCTCGCTCAAATAGCGTTATTCCGACCTGAAAATGACAGAATATGAGTATTTTAGATTAATTTGTATTTATTTGTCAAACTGTCATAGAATGACATTTCCACTTTAGAAACATCAATTCTTGCATGTTTTTGAAGGACAGCATGGTTTATTTTGAATTCGTGTTGAGTTAGTGTGAAAAGTGCAGTATATGTTCATTTTGTGCTTTTCTCGCTCAAATAGCGTTATTTTGACCTGAAAATGACAGAATATGAGTATTTTAGATTCATTTGTATTTATTTGTCAAACTGTCTGAGAATGACATTTCCACTTTAGAAACATCAATTCTTGCATGTTTTTGAAGGACAGCATGGTTTATTTTGAATTCGTGTTGAGTTAGTGTGAAAAGTGCAGTATATGTTCATTTTGTGCTTTTCTCGCTCAAATAGCGTTATTCCGACCTGAAAATGACAGAATATGAGTATTTTAGATTCATTTGTATTTATTTGTCAAACTGTCTGAGAATGACATTTCCACTTTAGAAACATCAATTCTTGCATGTTTTTGAAGGACAGCATGGTTTATTTTGAATTCGTGTTGAGTTAGTGTGAAAAGTGCAGTATATGTTCATTTTGTGCTTTTCTCGCTCAAATAGCGTTATTCCGACCTGAAAATGACAGAATATGAGTATTTTAGATTCATTTGTATTTATTTGTCAAACTGTCTGAGAATGACATTTCCACTTTAGAAACATCAATTCTTGCATGTTTTTGAAGGCCAGGGTGGTTTATTTTGAATTCGTGTTGAGTTAGTGTGAAAAGTGCAGTATATGTTCATTTTGTGCTTTTCTCGCTCAAATAGCGTTATTCCGACCTGAAAATGACAGAATATGAGTATTTTAGATTCATTTGTATTTATTTGTCAAACTGTCTGAGAATGACATTTCCACTTTAGAAACATCAATTCTTGCATGTTTTTGAAGGCCAGGGTGGTTTATTTTGAATTCGTGTTGAGTTAGTGTGAAAAGTGCAGTATATGTTCATTTTGTGCTTTTCTCGCTCAAATAGCGTTATTCCGACCTGAAAATGACAGAATATGAGTATTTTAGATTCATTTGTATTTATTTGTCAAACTGTCATAGAATGACATTTCCACTTTAGAAACATCAATTCTTGCATGTTTTTGAAGGACAGCATGGTTTATTTTGAATTCGTGTTGAGTTAGTGTGAAAAGTGCAGTATATGTTCATTTTGTGCTTTTCTCGCTCAAATAGCGTTATTCCGACCTGAAAATGACAGAATATGAGTATTTTAGATTCATTTGTATTTATTTGTCAAACTGTCATAGAATGACATTTCCACTTTAGAAACATCAATTCTTGCATGTTTTTGAAGGACAGCATGGTTTATTTTGAATTCGTGTTGAGTTAGTGTGAAAAGTGCAGTATATGTTCATTTTGTGCTTTTCTCGCTCAAATAGCGTTATTCCGACCTGAAAATGACAGAATATGAGTATTTTAGATTCATTTGTATTTATTTGTCAAACTGTCATAGAATGACATTTCCACTTTAGAAACATCAATTCTTGCATGTTTTTGAAGGACAGCATGGTTTATTTTGAATTCGTGTTGAGTTAGTGTGAAAAGTGCAGTATATGTTCATTTTGTGCTTTTCTCGCTCAAATAGCGTTATTCCGACCTGAAAATGACAGAATATGAGTATTTTAGATTCATTTGTATTTATTTGTCAAACTGTCTGAGAATGACATTTCCACTTTAGAAACATCAATTCTTGCATGTTTTTGAAGGACAGCATGGTTTATTTTGAATTCGTGTTGAGTTAGTGTGAAAAGTGCAGTATATGTTCATTTTGTGCTTTTCTCGCTCAAATAGCGTTATTCCGACCTGAAAATGACAGAATATGAGTATTTTAGATTCATTTGTATTTATTTGTCAAACTGTCTGAGAATGACATTTCCACTTTAGAAACATCAATTCTTGCATGTTTTTGAAGGACAGCATGGTTTATTTTGAATTCGTGTTGAGTTAGTGTGAAAAGTGCAGTATATGTTCATTTTGTGCTTTTCTCGCTCAAATAGCGTTATTCCGACCTGAAAATGACAGAATATGAGTATTTTAGATTCATTTGTATTTATTTGTCAAACTGTCATAGAATGACATTTCCACTTTAGAAACATCAATTCTTGCATGTTTTTGAAGGACAGCATGGTTTATTTTGAATTCGTGTTGAGTTAGTGTGAAAAGTGCAGTATATGTTCATTTTGTGCTTTTCTCGCTCAAATAGCGTTATTCCGACCTGAAAATGACAGAATATGAGTATTTTAGATTCATTTGTATTTATTTGTCAAACTGTCATAGAATGACATTTCCACTTTAGAAACATCAATTCTTGCATGTTTTTGAAGGACAGCATGGTTTATTTTGAATTCGTGTTGAGTTAGTGTGAAAAGTGCAGTATATGTTCATTTTGTGCTTTTCTCGCTCAAATAGCGTTATTCCGACCTGAAAATGACAGAATATGAGTATTTTAGATTCATTTGTATTTATTTGTCAAACTGTCATAGAATGACATTTCCACTTTAGAAACATCAATTCTTGCATGTTTTTGAAGGACAGCATGGTTTATTTTGAATTCGTGTTGAGTTAGTGTGAAAAGTGCAGTATATGTTCATTTTGTGCTTTTCTCGCTCAAATAGCGTTATTCCGACCTGAAAATGACAGAATATGAGTATTTTAGATTCATTTGTATTTATTTGTCAAACTGTCATGAGAATGACATTTCCACTTTAGAAACATCAATTCTTGCATGTTTTTGAAGGACAGCATGGTTTATTTTGAATTCGTGTTGAGTTAGTGTGAAAAGTGCAGTATATGTTCATTTTGTGCTTTTCTCGCTCAAATAGCGTTATTCCGACCTGAAAATGACAGAATATGAGTATTTTAGATTCATTTGTATTTATTTGTCAAACTGTCATAGAATGACATTTCCACTTTAGAAACATCAATTCTTGCATGTTTTTGAAGGACAGCATGGTTTATTTTGAATTCGTGTTGAGTTAGTGTGAAAAGTGCAGTATATGTTCATTTTGTGCTTTTCTCGCTCAAATAGCGTTATTCCGACCTGAAAATGACAGAATATGAGTATTTTAGATTCATTTGTATTTATTTGTCAAACTGTCATAGAATGACATTTCCACTTTAGAAACATCAATTCTTGCATGTTTTTGAAGGACAGCATGGTTTATTTTGAATTCGTGTTGAGTTAGTGTGAAAAGTGCAGTATATGTTCATTTTGTGCTTTTCTCGCTCAAATAGCGTTATTCCGACCTGAAAATGACAGAATATGAGTATTTTAGATTCATTTGTATTTATTTGTCAAACTGTCATAGAATGACATTTCCACTTTAGAAACATCAATTCTTGCATGTTTTTGAAGGACAGCATGGTTTATTTTGAATTCGTGTTGAGTTAGTGTGAAAAGTGCAGTATATGTTCATTTTGTGCTTTTCTCGCTCAAATAGCGTTATTCCGACCTGAAAATGACAGAATATGAGTATTTTAGATTCATTTGTATTTATTTGTCAAACTGTCATAGAATGACATTTCCACTTTAGAAACATCAATTCTTGCATGTTTTTGAAGGACAGCATGGTTTATTTTGAATTCGTGTTGAGTTAGTGTGAAAAGTGCAGTATATGTTCATTTTGTGCTTTTCTCGCTCAAATAGCGTTATTCCGACCTGAAAATGACAGAATATGAGTATTTTAGATTCATTTGTATTTATTTGTCAAACTGTCATAGAATGACATTTCCACTTTAGAAACATCAATTCTTGCATGTTTTTGAAGGACAGCATGGTTTATTTTGAATTCGTGTTGAGTTAGTGTGAAAAGTGCAGTATATGTTCATTTTGTGCTTTTCTCGCTCAAATAGCGTTATTCCGACCTGAAAATGACAGAATATGAGTATTTTAGATTCATTTGTATTTATTTGTCAAACTGTCATAGAATGACATTTCCACTTTAGAAACATCAATTCTTGCATGTTTTTGAAGGACAGCATGGTTTATTTTGAATTCGTGTTGAGTTAGTGTGAAAAGTGCAGTATATGTTCATTTTGTGCTTTTCTCGCTCAAATAGCGTTATTCCGACCTGAAAATGACAGAATATGAGTATTTTAGATTCATTTGTATTTATTTGTCAAACTGTCATAGAATGACATTTCCACTTTAGAAACATCAATTCTTGCATGTTTTTGAAGGACAGCATGGTTTATTTTGAATTCGTGTTGAGTTAGTGTGAAAAGTGCAGTATATGTTCATTTTGTGCTTTTCTCGCTCAAATAGCGTTATTCCGACCTGAAAATGACAGAATATGAGTATTTTAGATTCATTTGTATTTATTTGTCAAACTGTCATAGAATGACATTTCCACTTTAGAAACATCAATTCTTGCATGTTTTTGAAGGACAGCATGGTTTATTTTGAATTCGTGTTGAGTTAGTGTGAAAAGTGCAGTATATGTTCATTTTGTGCTTTTCTCGCTCAAATAGCGTTATTCCGACCTGAAAATGACAGAATATGAGTATTTTAGATTCATTTGTATTTATTTGTCAAACTGTCATAGAATGACATTTCCACTTTAGAAACATCAATTCTTGCATGTTTTTGAAGGACAGCATGGTTTATTTTGAATTCGTGTTGAGTTAGTGTGAAAAGTGCAGTATATGTTCATTTTGTGCTTTTCTCGCTCAAATAGCGTTATTCCGACCTGAAAATGACAGAATATGAGTATTTTAGATTCATTTGTATTTATTTGTCAAACTGTCATAGAATGACATTTCCACTTTAGAAACATCAATTCTTGCATGTTTTTGAAGGACAGCATGGTTTATTTTGAATTCGTGTTGAGTTAGTGTGAAAAGTGCAGTATATGTTCATTTTGTGCTTTTCTCGCTCAAATAGCGTTATTCCGACCTGAAAATGACAGAATATGAGTATTTTAGATTCATTTGTATTTATTTGTCAAACTGTCATAGAATGACATTTCCACTTTAGAAACATCAATTCTTGCATGTTTTTGAAGGACAGCATGGTTTATTTTGAATTCGTGTTGAGTTAGTGTGAAAAGTGCAGTATATGTTCATTTTGTGCTTTTCTCGCTCAAATAGCGTTATTCCGACCTGAAAATGACAGAATATGAGTATTTTAGATTCATTTGTATTTATTTGTCAAACTGTCATAGAATGACATTTCCACTTTAGAAACATCAATTCTTGCATGTTTTTGAAGGACAGCATGGTTTATTTTGAATTCGTGTTGAGTTAGTGTGAAAAGTGCAGTATATGTTCATTTTGTGCTTTTCTCGCTCAAATAGCGTTATTCCGACCTGAAAATGACAGAATATGAGTATTTTAGATTCATTTGTATTTATTTGTCAAACTGTCATAGAATGACATTTCGACTTTAGAAACATCAATTCTTGCATGTTTTTGAAGGACAGCATGGTTTATTTTGAATTCGTGTTGAGTTAGTGTGAAAAGTGCAGTATATGTTCATTTTGTGCTTTTCTCGCTCAAATAGCGTTATTCCGACCTGAAAATGACAGAATATGAGTATTTTAGATTCATTTGTATTTATTTGTCAAACTGTCTGAGAATGACATTTCCACTTTAGAAACATCAATTCTTGCATGTTTTTGAAGGACAGCATGGTTTATTTTGAATTCGTGTTGAGTTAGTGTGAAAAGTGCAGTATATGTTCATTTTGTGCTTTTCTCGCTCAAATAGCGTTATTCCGACCTGAAAATGACAGAATATGAGTATTTTAGATTCATTTGTATTTATTTGTCAAACTGTCATGAGAATGACATTTCCACTTTAGAAACATCAATTCTTGCATGTTTTTGAAGGACAGCATGGTTTATTTTGAATTCGTGTTGAGTTAGTGTGAAAAGTGCAGTATATGTTCATTTTGTGCTTTTCTCGCTCAAATAGCGTTATTCCGACCTGAAAATGACAGAATATGAGTATTTTAGATTCATTTGTATTTATTTGTCAAACTGTCATGAGAATGACATTTCCACTTTAGAAACATCAATTCTTGCATGTTTTTGAAGGACAGCATGGTTTATTTTGAATTCGTGTTGAGTTAGTGTGAAAAGTGCAGTATATGTTCATTTTGTGCTTTTCTCGCTCAAATAGCGTTATTCCGACCTGAAAATGACAGAATATGAGTATTTTAGATTCATTTGTATTTATTTGTCAAACTGTCTGAGAATGACATTTCCACTTTAGAAACATCAATTCTTGCATGTTTTTGAAGGACAGCATGGTTTATTTTGAATTCGTGTTGAGTTAGTGTGAAAAGTGCAGTATATGTTCATTTTGTGCTTTTCTCGCTCAAATAGCGTTATTCCGACCTGAAAATGACAGAATATGAGTATTTTAGATTCATTTGTATTTATTTGTCAAACTGTCATGAGAATGACATTTCCACTTTAGAAACATCAATTCTTGCATGTTTTTGAAGGACAGCATGGTTTATTTTGAATTCGTGTTGAGTTAGTGTGAAAAGTGCAGTATATGTTCATTTTGTGCTTTTCTCGCTCAAATAGCGTTATTCCGACCTGAAAATGACAGAATATGAGTATTTTAGATTCATTTGTATTTATTTGTCAAACTGTCTGAGAATGACATTTCCACTTTAGAAACATCAATTCTTGCATGTTTTTGAAGGACAGCATGGTTTATTTTGAATTCGTGTTGAGTTAGTGTGAAAAGTGCAGTATATGTTCATTTTGTGCTTTTCTCGCTCAAATAGCGTTATTCCGACCTGAAAATGACAGAATATGAGTATTTTAGATTCATTTGTATTTATTTGTCAAACTGTCATAGAATGACATTTCCACTTTAGAAACATCAATTCTTGCATGTTTTTGAAGGACAGCATGGTTTATTTTGAATTCGTGTTGAGTTAGTGTGAAAAGTGCAGTATATGTTCATTTTGTGCTTTTCTCGCTCAAATAGCGTTATTCCGACCTGAAAATGACAGAATATGAGTATTTTAGATTCATTTGTATTTATTTGTCAAACTGTCATAGAATGACATTTCCACTTTAGAAACATCAATTCTTGCATGTTTTTGAAGGACAGCATGGTTTATTTTGAATTCGTGTTGAGTTAGTGTGAAAAGTGCAGTATATGTTCATTTTGTGCTTTTCTCGCTCAAATAGCGTTATTCCGACCTGAAAATGACAGAATATGAGTATTTTAGATTCATTTGTATTTATTTGTCAAACTGTCATAGAATGACATTTCCACTTTAGAAACATCAATTCTTGCATGTTTTTGAAGGACAGCATGGTTTATTTTGAATTCGTGTTGAGTTAGTGTGAAAAGTGCAGTATATGTTCATTTTGTGCTTTTCTCGCTCAAATAGCGTTATTCCGACCTGAAAATGACAGAATATGAGTATTTTAGATTCATTTGTATTTATTTGTCAAACTGTCATAGAATGACATTTCCACTTTAGAAACATCAATTCTTGCATGTTTTTGAAGGACAGCATGGTTTATTTTGAATTCGTGTTGAGTTAGTGTGAAAAGTGCAGTATATGTTCATTTTGTGCTTTTCTCGCTCAAATAGCGTTATTCCGACCTGAAAATGACAGAATATGAGTATTTTAGATTCATTTGTATTTATTTGTCAAACTGTCTGAGAATGACATTTCCACTTTAGAAACATCAATTCTTGCATGTTTTTGAAGGACAGCATGGTTTATTTTGAATTCGTGTTGAGTTAGTGTGAAAAGTGCAGTATATGTTCATTTTGTGCTTTTCTCGCTCAAATAGCGTTATTCCGACCTGAAAATGACAGAATATGAGTATTTTAGATTCATTTGTATTTATTTGTCAAACTGTCATAGAATGACATTTCCACTTTAGAAACATCAATTCTTGCATGTTTTTGAAGGACAGCATGGTTTATTTTGAATTCGTGTTGAGTTAGTGTGAAAAGTGCAGTATATGTTCATTTTGTGCTTTTCTCGCTCAAATAGCGTTATTCCGACCTGAAAATGACAGAATATGAGTATTTTAGATTCATTTGTATTTATTTGTCAAACTGTCATAGAATGACATTTCCACTTTAGAAACATCAATTCTTGCATGTTTTTGAAGGACAGCATGGTTTATTTTGAATTCGTGTTGAGTTAGTGTGAAAAGTGCAGTATATGTTCATTTTGTGCTTTTCTCGCTCAAATAGCGTTATTCCGACCTGAAAATGACAGAATATGAGTATTTTAGATTCATTTGTATTTATTTGTCAAACTGTCATAGAATGACATTTCCACTTTAGAAACATCAATTCTTGCATGTTTTTGAAGGACAGCATGGTTTATTTTGAATTCGTGTTGAGTTAGTGTGAAAAGTGCAGTATATGTTCATTTTGTGCTTTTCTCGCTCAAATAGCGTTATTCCGACCTGAAAATGACAGAATATGAGTATTTTAGATTCATTTGTATTTATTTGTCAAACTGTCATAGAATGACATTTCCACTTTAGAAACATCAATTCTTGCATGTTTTTGAAGGACAGCATGGTTTATTTTGAATTCGTGTTGAGTTAGTGTGAAAAGTGCAGTATATGTTCATTTTGTGCTTTTCTCGCTCAAATAGCGTTATTCCGACCTGAAAATGACAGAATATGAGTATTTTAGATTCATTTGTATTTATTTGTCAAACTGTCTGAGAATGACATTTCCACTTTAGAAACATCAATTCTTGCATGTTTTTGAAGGACAGCATGGTTTATTTTGAATTCGTGTTGAGTTAGTGTGAAAAGTGCAGTATATGTTCATTTTGTGCTTTTCTCGCTCAAATAGCGTTATTCCGACCTGAAAATGACAGAATATGAGTATTTTAGATTCATTTGTATTTATTTGTCAAACTGTCTGAGAATGACATTTCCACTTTAGAAACATCAATTCTTGCATGTTTTTGAAGGACAGCATGGTTTATTTTGAATTCGTGTTGAGTTAGTGTGAAAAGTGCAGTATATGTTCATTTTGTGCTTTTCTCGCTCAAATAGCGTTATTCCGACCTGAAAATGACAGAATATGAGTATTTTAGATTCATTTGTATTTATTTGTCAACTGTCTGAGAATGACATTTCCACTTTAGAAACATCAATTCTTGCATGTTTTTGAAGGACAGCATGGTTTATTTTGAATTCGTGTTGAGTTAGTGTGAAAAGTGCAGTATATGTTCATTTTGTGCTTTTCTCGCTCAAATAGCGTTATTCCGACCTGAAAATGACAGAATATGAGTATTTTAGATTCATTTGTATTTATTTGTCAAACTGTCTGAGAATGACATTTCCACTTTAGAAACATCAATTCTTGCATGTTTTTGAAGGACAGCATGGTTTATTTTGAATTCGTGTTGAGTTAGTGTGAAAAGTGCAGTATATGTTCATTTTGTGCTTTTCTCGCTCAAATAGCGTTATTCCGACCTGAAAATGACAGAATATGAGTATTTTAGATTCATTTGTATTTATTTGTCAAACTGTCTGAGAATGACATTTCCACTTTAGAAACATCAATTCTTGCATGTTTTTGAAGGACAGCATGGTTTATTTTGAATTCGTGTTGAGTTAGTGTGAAAAGTGCAGTATATGTTCATTTTGTGCTTTTCTCGCTCAAATAGCGTTATTCCGACCTGAAAATGACAGAATATGAGTATTTTAGATTCATTTGTATTTATTTGTCAAACTGTCATAGAATGACATTTCCACTTTAGAAACATCAATTCTTGCATGTTTTTGAAGGACAGCATGGTTTATTTTGAATTCGTGTTGAGTTAGTGTGAAAAGTGCAGTATATGTTCATTTTGTGCTTTTCTCGCTCAAATAGCGTTATTCCGACCTGAAAATGACAGAATATGAGTATTTTAGATTCATTTGTATTTATTTGTCAAACTGTCATAGAATGACATTTCCACTTTAGAAACATCAATTCTTGCATGTTTTTGAAGGACAGCATGGTTTATTTTGAATTCGTGTTGAGTTAGTGTGAAAAGTGCAGTATATGTTCATTTTGTGCTTTTCTCGCTCAAATAGCGTTATTCCGACCTGAAAATGACAGAATATGAGTATTTTAGATTCATTTGTATTTATTTGTCAAACTGTCATAGAATGACATTTCCACTTTAGAAACATCAATTCTTGCATGTTTTTGAAGGACAGCATGGTTTATTTTGAATTCGTGTTGAGTTAGTGTGAAAAGTGCAGTATATGTTCATTTTGTGCTTTTCTCGCTCAAATAGCGTTATTCCGACCTGAAAATGACAGAATATGAGTATTTTAGATTCATTTGTATTTATTTGTCAAACTGTCATAGAATGACATTTCCACTTTAGAAACATCAATTCTTGCATGTTTTTGAAGGACAGCATGGTTTATTTTGAATTCGTGTTGAGTTAGTGTGAAAAGTGCAGTATATGTTCATTTTGTGCTTTTCTCGCTCAAATAGCGTTATTCCGACCTGAAAATGACAGAATATGAGTATTTTAGATTCATTTGTATTTATTTGTCAAACTGTCATAGAATGACATTTCCACTTTAGAAACATCAATTCTTGCATGTTTTTGAAGGACAGCATGGTTTATTTTGAATTCGTGTTGAGTTAGTGTGAAAAGTGCAGTATATGTTCATTTTGTGCTTTTCTCGCTCAAATAGCGTTATTCCGACCTGAAAATGACAGAATATGAGTATTTTAGATTCATTTGTATTTATTTGTCAAACTGTCTGAGAATGACATTTCCACTTTAGAAACATCAATTCTTGCATGTTTTTGAAGGACAGCATGGTTTATTTTGAATTCGTGTTGAGTTAGTGTGAAAAGTGCAGTATATGTTCATTTTGTGCTTTTCTCGCTCAAATAGCGTTATTCCGACCTGAAAATGACAGAATATGAGTATTTTAGATTCATTTGTATTTATTTGTCAAACTGTCATAGAATGACATTTCCACTTTAGAAACATCAATTCTTGCATGTTTTTGAAGGACAGCATGGTTTATTTTGAATTCGTGTTGAGTTAGTGTGAAAAGTGCAGTATATGTTCATTTTGTGCTTTTCTCGCTCAAATAGCGTTATTCCGACCTGAAAATGACAGAATATGAGTATTTTAGATTCATTTGTATTTATTTGTCAAACTGTCATAGAATGACATTTCCACTTTAGAAACATCAATTCTTGCATGTTTTTGAAGGACAGCATGGTTTATTTTGAATTCGTGTTGAGTTAGTGTGAAAAGTGCAGTAGTATATGTTCATTTTGTGCTTTTCTCGCTCAAATAGCGTTATTCCGACCTGAAAATGACAGAATATGAGTATTTTAGATTCATTTGTATTTATTTGTCAAACTGTCATAGAATGACATTTCCCACTTTAGAAACATCAATTCTTGCATGTTTTTGAAGGACAGCATGGTTTATTTTGAATTCGTGTTGAGTTAGTGTGAAAAGTGCAGTATATGTTCATTTTGTGCTTTTCTCGCTCAAATAGCGTTATTCCGACCTGAAAATGACAGAATATGAGTATTTTAGATTCATTTGTATTTATTTGTCAAACTGTCATAGAATGACATTTCCACTTTAGAAACATCAATTCTTGCATGTTTTTGAAGGACAGCATGGTTTATTTTGAATTCGTGTTGAGTTAGTGTGAAAAGTGCAGTATATGTTCATTTTGTGCTTTTCTCGCTCAAATAGCGTTATTCCGACCTGAAAATGACAGAATATGAGTATTTTAGATTCATTTGTATTTATTTGTCAAACTGTCATAGAATGACATTTCGACTTTAGAAACATCAATTCTTGCATGTTTTTGAAGGACAGCATGGTTTATTTTGAATTCGTGTTGAGTTAGTGTGAAAAGTGCAGTATATGTTCATTTTGTGCTTTTCTCGCTCAAATAGCGTTATTCCGACCTGAAAATGACAGAATATGAGTATTTTAGATTCATTTGTATTTATTTGTCAAACTGTCTGAGAATGACATTTCCACTTTAGAAACATCAATTCTTGCATGTTTTTGAAGGACAGCATGGTTTATTTTGAATTCGTGTTGAGTTAGTGTGAAAAGTGCAGTATATGTTCATTTTGTGCTTTTCTCGCTCAAATAGCGTTATTTTGACCTGAAAATGACAGAATATGAGTATTTTAGATTCATTTGTATTTATTTGTCAAACTGTCTGAGAATGACATTTCCACTTTAGAAACATCAATTCTTGCATGTTTTTGAAGGACAGCATGGTTTATTTTGAATTCGTGTTGAGTTAGTGTGAAAAGTGCAGTATATGTTCATTTTGTGCTTTTCTCGCTCAAATAGCGTTATTCCGACCTGAAAATGACAGAATATGAGTATTTTAGATTCATTTGTATTTATTTGTCAAACTGTCATAGAATGACATTTCCACTTTAGAAACATCAATTCTTGCATGTTTTTGAAGGACAGCATGGTTTATTTTGAATTCGTGTTGAGTTAGTGTGAAAAGTGCAGTATATGTTCATTTTGTGCTTTTCTCGCTCAAATAGCGTTATTCCGACCTGAAAATGACAGAATATGAGTATTTTAGATTCATTTGTATTTATTTGTCAAACTGTCATAGAATGACATTTCGACTTTAGAAACATCAATTCTTGCATGTTTTTGAAGGACAGCATGGTTTATTTTGAATTCGTGTTGAGTTAGTGTGAAAAGTGCAGTATATGTTCATTTTGTGCTTTTCTCGCTCAAATAGCGTTATTCCGACCTGAAAATGACAGAATATGAGTATTTTAGATTCATTTGTATTTATTTGTCAAACTGTCTGAGAATGACATTTCCACTTTAGAAACATCAATTCTTGCATGTTTTTGAAGGACAGCATGGTTTATTTTGAATTCGTGTTGAGTTAGTGTGAAAAGTGCAGTATATGTTCATTTTGTGCTTTTCTCGCTCAAATAGCGTTATTTTGACCTGAAAATGACAGAATATGAGTATTTTAGATTCATTTGTATTTATTTGTCAAACTGTCTGAGAATGACATTTCCACTTTAGAAACATCAATTCTTGCATGTTTTTGAAGGACAGCATGGTTTATTTTGAATTCGTGTTGAGTTAGTGTGAAAAGTGCAGTATATGTTCATTTTGTGCTTTTCTCGCTCAAATAGCGTTATTCCGACCTGAAAATGACAGAATATGAGTATTTTAGATTCATTTGTATTTATTTGTCAAACTGTCTGAGAATGACATTTCCACTTTAGAAACATCAATTCTTGCATGTTTTTGAAGGACAGCATGGTTTATTTTGAATTCGTGTTGAGTTAGTGTGAAAAGTGCAGTATATGTTCATTTTGTGCTTTTCTCGCTCAAATAGCGTTATTCCGACCTGAAAATGACAGAATATGAGTATTTTAGATTCATTTGTATTTATTTGTCAAACTGTCTGAGAATGACATTTCCACTTTAGAAACATCAATTCTTGCATGTTTTTGAAGGACAGCATGGTTTATTTTGAATTCGTGTTGAGTTAGTGTGAAAAGTGCAGTATATGTTCATTTTGTGCTTTTCTCGCTCAAATAGCGTTATTCCGACCTGAAAATGACAGAATATGAGTATTTTAGATTCATTTGTATTTATTTGTCAAACTGTCTGAGAATGACATTTCCACTTTAGAAACATCAATTCTTGCATGTTTTTGAAGGCCAGCATGGTTTCTTTTGAATTCGTGTTGAGTTAGTGTGAAAAGTGCAGTATATGTTCATTTTGTGCTTTTCTCGCTCAAATAGCGTTATTCCGACCTGAAAATGACAGAATATGAGTATTTTAGATTCATTTGTATTTATTTGTCAAACTGTCATAGAATGACATTTCCACTTTAGAAACATCAATTCTTGCATGTTTTTGAAGGACAGCATGGTTTATTTTGAATTCGTGTTGAGTTAGTGTGAAAAGTGCAGTATATGTTCATTTTGTGCTTTTCTCGCTCAAATAGCGTTATTCCGACCTGAAAATGACAGAATATGAGTATTTTAGATTCATTTGTATTTATTTGTCAAACTGTCATAGAATGACATTTCCACTTTAGAAACATCAATTCTTGCATGTTTTTGAAGGACAGCATGGTTTATTTTGAATTCGTGTTGAGTTAGTGTGAAAAGTGCAGTATATGTTCATTTTGTGCTTTTCTCGCTCAAATAGCGTTATTCCGACCTGAAAATGACAGAATATGAGTATTTTAGATTCATTTGTATTTATTTGTCAAACTGTCATAGAATGACATTTCCACTTTAGAAACATCAATTCTTGCATGTTTTTGAAGGACAGCATGGTTTATTTTGAATTCGTGTTGAGTTAGTGTGAAAAGTGCAGTATATGTTCATTTTGTGCTTTTCTCGCTCAAATAGCGTTATTCCGACCTGAAAATGACAGAATATGAGTATTTTAGATTCATTTGTATTTATTTGTCAAACTGTCATAGAATGACATTTCCACTTTAGAAACATCAATTCTTGCATGTTTTTGAAGGACAGCATGGTTTATTTTGAATTCGTGTTGAGTTAGTGTGAAAAGTGCAGTATATGTTCATTTTGTGCTTTTCTCGCTCAAATAGCGTTATTCCGACCTGAAAATGACAGAATATGAGTATTTTAGATTCATTTGTATTTATTTGTCAAACTGTCATAGAATGACATTTCCACTTTAGAAACATCAATTCTTGCATGTTTTTGAAGGACAGCATGGTTTATTTTGAATTCGTGTTGAGTTAGTGTGAAAAGTGCAGTATATGTTCATTTTGTGCTTTTCTCGCTCAAATAGCGTTATTCCGACCTGAAAATGACAGAATATGAGTATTTTAGATTCATTTGTATTTATTTGTCAAACTGTCATAGAATGACATTTCCACTTTAGAAACATCAATTCTTGCATGTTTTTGAAGGACAGCATGGTTTATTTTGAATTCGTGTTGAGTTAGTGTGAAAAGTGCAGTATATGTTCATTTTGTGCTTTTCTCGCTCAAATAGCGTTATTCCGACCTGAAAATGACAGAATATGAGTATTTTAGATTCATTTGTATTTATTTGTCAAACTGTCATAGAATGACATTTCCACTTTAGAAACATCAATTCTTGCATGTTTTTGAAGGACAGCATGGTTTATTTTGAATTCGTGTTGAGTTAGTGTGAAAAGTGCAGTATATGTTCATTTTGTGCTTTTCTCGCTCAAATAGCGTTATTCCGACCTGAAAATGACAGAATATGAGTATTTTAGATTCATTTGTATTTATTTGTCAAACTGTCATAGAATGACATTTCCACTTTAGAAACATCAATTCTTGCATGTTTTTGAAGGACAGCATGGTTTATTTTGAATTCGTGTTGAGTTAGTGTGAAAAGTGCAGTATATGTTCATTTTGTGCTTTTCTCGCTCAAATAGCGTTATTCCGACCTGAAAATGACAGAATATGAGTATTTTAGATTCATTTGTATTTATTTGTCAAACTGTCATAGAATGACATTTCCACTTTAGAAACATCAATTCTTGCATGTTTTTGAAGGACAGCATGGTTTATTTTGAATTCGTGTTGAGTTAGTGTGAAAAGTGCAGTATATGTTCATTTTGTGCTTTTCTCGCTCAAATAGCGTTATTCCGACCTGAAAATGACAGAATATGAGTATTTTAGATTCATTTGTATTTATTTGTCAAACTGTCATAGAATGACATTTCCACTTTAGAAACATCAATTCTTGCATGTTTTTGAAGGACAGCATGGTTTATTTTGAATTCGTGTTGAGTTAGTGTGAAAAGTGCAGTATATGTTCATTTTGTGCTTTTCTCGCTCAAATAGCGTTATTCCGACCTGAAAATGACAGAATATGAGTATTTTAGATTCATTTGTATTTATTTGTCAAACTGTCATGAGAATGACATTTCCACTTTAGAAACATCAATTCTTGCATGTTTTTGAAGGACAGCATGGTTTATTTTGAATTCGTGTTGAGTTAGTGTGAAAAGTGCAGTATATGTTCATTTTGTGCTTTTCTCGCTCAAATAGCGTTATTCCGACCTGAAAATGACAGAATATGAGTATTTTAGATTCATTTGTATTTATTTGTCAAACTGTCATAGAATGACATTTCCACTTTAGAAACATCAATTCTTGCATGTTTTTGAAGGACAGCATGGTTTATTTTGAATTCGTGTTGAGTTAGTGTGAAAAGTGCAGTATATGTTCATTTTGTGCTTTTCTCGCTCAAATAGCGTTATTCCGACCTGAAAATGACAGAATATGAGTATTTTAGATTCATTTGTATTTATTTGTCAAACTGTCATAGAATGACATTTCCACTTTAGAAACATCAATTCTTGCATGTTTTTGAAGGACAGCATGGTTTATTTTGAATTCGTGTTGAGTTAGTGTGAAAAGTGCAGTATATGTTCATTTTGTGCTTTTCTCGCTCAAATAGCGTTATTCCGACCTGAAAATGACAGAATATGAGTATTTTAGATTCATTTGTATTTATTTGTCAAACTGTCATAGAATGACATTTCCACTTTAGAAACATCAATTCTTGCATGTTTTTGAAGGACAGCATGGTTTATTTTGAATTCGTGTTGAGTTAGTGTGAAAAGTGCAGTATATGTTCATTTTGTGCTTTTCTCGCTCAAATAGCGTTATTCCGACCTGAAAATGACAGAATATGAGTATTTTAGATTCATTTGTATTTATTTGTCAAACTGTCATAGAATGACATTTCCACTTTAGAAACATCAATTCTTGCATGTTTTTGAAGGACAGCATGGTTTATTTTGAATTCGTGTTGAGTTAGTGTGAAAAGTGCAGTATATGTTCATTTTGTGCTTTTCTCGCTCAAATAGCGTTATTCCGACCTGAAAATGACAGAATATGAGTATTTTAGATTCATTTGTATTTATTTGTCAAACTGTCATAGAATGACATTTCCACTTTAGAAACATCAATTCTTGCATGTTTTTGAAGGACAGCATGGTTTATTTTGAATTCGTGTTGAGTTAGTGTGAAAAGTGCAGTATATGTTCATTTTGTGCTTTTCTCGCTCAAATAGCGTTATTCCGACCTGAAAATGACAGAATATGAGTATTTTAGATTCATTTGTATTTATTTGTCAAACTGTCATAGAATGACATTTCCACTTTAGAAACATCAATTCTTGCATGTTTTTGAAGGACAGCATGGTTTATTTTGAATTCGTGTTGAGTTAGTGTGAAAAGTGCAGTATATGTTCATTTTGTGCTTTTCTCGCTCAAATAGCGTTATTCCGACCTGAAAATGACAGAATATGAGTATTTTAGATTCATTTGTATTTATTTGTCAAACTGTCATAGAATGACATTTCCACTTTAGAAACATCAATTCTTGCATGTTTTTGAAGGACAGCATGGTTTATTTTGAATTCGTGTTGAGTTAGTGTGAAAAGTGCAGTATATGTTCATTTTGTGCTTTTCTCGCTCAAATAGCGTTATTCCGACCTGAAAATGACAGAATATGAGTATTTTAGATTCATTTGTATTTATTTGTCAAACTGTCATAGAATGACATTTCCACTTTAGAAACATCAATTCTTGCATGTTTTTGAAGGACAGCATGGTTTATTTTGAATTCGTGTTGAGTTAGTGTGAAAAGTGCAGTATATGTTCATTTTGTGCTTTTCTCGCTCAAATAGCGTTATTCCGACCTGAAAATGACAGAATATGAGTATTTTAGATTCATTTGTATTTATTTGTCAAACTGTCATAGAATGACATTTCCACTTTAGAAACATCAATTCTTGCATGTTTTTGAAGGACAGCATGGTTTATTTTGAATTCGTGTTGAGTTAGTGTGAAAAGTGCAGTATATGTTCATTTAGTGCTTTTCTCGCTCAAATAGCGTTATTCCGACCTGAAAATGACAGAATATGAGTATTTTAGATTCATTTGTATTTATTTGTCAAACTGTCATAGAATGACATTTCCACTTTAGAAACATCAATTCTTGCATGTTTTTGAAGGACAGCATGGTTTATTTTGAATTCGTGTTGAGTTAGTGTGAAAAGTGCAGTATATGTTCATTTTGTGCTTTTCTCGCTCAAATAGCGTTATTCCGACCTGAAAATGACAGAATATGAGTATTTTAGATTCATTTGTATTTATTTGTCAAACTGTCATAGAATGACATTTCCACTTTAGAAACATCAATTCTTGCATGTTTTTGAAGGACAGCATGGTTTATTTTGAATTCGTGTTGAGTTAGTGTGAAAAGTGCAGTATGTGTTCATTTTGTGCTTTTCTCGCTCAAATAGCGTTATTCCGACCTGAAAATGACAGAATATGAGTATTTTAGATTCATTTGTATTTATTTGTCAAACTGTCATAGAATGACATTTCCACTTTAGAAACATCAATTCTTGCATGTTTTTGAAGGACAGCATGGTTTATTTTGAATTCGTGTTGAGTTAGTGTGAAAAGTGCAGTATATGTTCATTTAGTGCTTTTCTCGCTCAAATAGCGTTATTCCGACCTGAAAATGACAGAATATGAGTATTTTAGATTCATTTGTATTTATTTGTCAAACTGTCATAGAATGACATTTCCACTTTAGAAACATCAATTCTTGCATGTTTTTGAAGGACAGCATGGTTTATTTTGAATTCGTGTTGAGTTAGTGTGAAAAGTGCAGTATATGTTCATTTTGTGCTTTTCTCGCTCAAATAGCGTTATTCCGACCTGAAAATGACAGAATATGAGTATTTTAGATTCATTTGTATTTATTTGTCAAACTGTCATAGAATGACATTTCCACTTTAGAAACATCAATTCTTGCATGTTTTTGAAGGACAGCATGGTTTATTTTGAATTCGTGTTGAGTTAGTGTGAAAAGTGCAGTATATGTTCATTTTGTGCTTTTCTCGCTCAAATAGCGTTATTCCGACCTGAAAATGACAGAATATGAGTATTTTAGATTCATTTGTATTTATTTGTCAAACTGTCATAGAATGACATTTCCACTTTAGAAACATCAATTCTTGCATGTTTTTGAAGGACAGCATGGTTTATTTTGAATTCGTGTTGAGTTAGTGTGAAAAGTGCAGTATATGTTCATTTTGTGCTTTTCTCGCTCAAATAGCGTTATTCCGACCTGAAAATGACAGAATATGAGTATTTTAGATTCATTTGTATTTATTTGTCAAACTGTCATAGAATGACATTTCCACTTTAGAAACATCAATTCTTGCATGTTTTTGAAGGACAGCATGGTTTATTTTGAATTCGTGTTGAGTTAGTGTGAAAAGTGCAGTATATGTTCATTTTGTGCTTTTCTCGCTCAAATAGCGTTATTCCGACCTGAAAATGACAGAATATGAGTATTTTAGATTCATTTGTATTTATTTGTCAAACTGTCTGAGAATGACATTTCCACTTTAGAAACATCAATTCTTGCATGTTTTTGAAGGACAGCATGGTTTATTTTGAATTCGTGTTGAGTTAGTGTGAAAAGTGCAGTATATGTTCATTTTGTGCTTTTCTCGCTCAAATAGCGTTATTCCGACCTGAAAATGACAGAATATGAGTATTTTAGATTCATTTGTATTTATTTGTCAAACTGTCATAGAATGACATTTCCACTTTAGAAACATCAATTCTTGCATGTTTTTGAAGGACAGCATGGTTTATTTTGAATTCGTGTTGAGTTAGTGTGAAAAGTGCAGTATATGTTCATTTTGTGCTTTTCTCGCTCAAATAGCGTTATTCCGACCTGAAAATGACAGAATATGAGTATTTTAGATTCATTTGTATTTATTTGTCAAACTGTCATAGAATGACATTTCCACTTTAGAAACATCAATTCTTGCATGTTTTTGAAGGACAGCATGGTTTATTTTGAATTCGTGTTGAGTTAGTGTGAAAAGTGCAGTATGTGTTCATTTTGTGCTTTTCTCGCTCAAATAGCGTTATTCCGACCTGAAAATGACAGAATATGAGTATTTTAGATTCATTTGTATTTATTTGTCAAACTGTCATAGAATGACATTTCCACTTTAGAAACATCAATTCTTGCATGTTTTTGAAGGACAGCATGGTTTATTTTGAATTCGTGTTGAGTTAGTGTGAAAAGTGCAGTATATGTTCATTTTGTGCTTTTCTCGCTCAAATAGCGTTATTCCGACCTGAAAATGACAGAATATGAGTATTTTAGATTCATTTGTATTTATTTGTCAAACTGTCTGAGAATGACATTTCCACTTTAGAAACATCAATTCTTGCATGTTTTTGAAGGACAGCATGGTTTATTTTGAATTCGTGTTGAGTTAGTGTGAAAAGTGCAGTATATGTTCATTTTGTGCTTTTCTCGCTCAAATAGCGTTATTCCGACCTGAAAATGACAGAATATGAGTATTTTAGATTCATTTGTATTTATTTGTCAAACTGTCATAGAATGACATTTCCACTTTAGAAACATCAATTCTTGCATGTTTTTGAAGGACAGCATGGTTTATTTTGAATTCGTGTTGAGTTAGTGTGAAAAGTGCAGTATATGTTCATTTTGTGCTTTTCTCGCTCAAATAGCGTTATTCCGACCTGAAAATGACAGAATATGAGTATTTTAGATTCATTTGTATTTATTTGTCAAACTGTCATAGAATGACATTTCCACTTTAGAAACATCAATTCTTGCATGTTTTTGAAGGACAGCATGGTTTATTTTGAATTCGTGTTGAGTTAGTGTGAAAAGTGCAGTATGTGTTCATTTTGTGCTTTTCTCGCTCAAATAGCGTTATTCCGACCTGAAAATGACAGAATATGAGTATTTTAGATTCATTTGTATTTATTTGTCAAACTGTCATAGAATGACATTTCCACTTTAGAAACATCAATTCTTGCATGTTTTTGAAGGACAGCATGGTTTATTTTGAATTCGTGTTGAGTTAGTGTGAAAAGTGCAGTATATGTTCATTTTGTGCTTTTCTCGCTCAAATAGCGTTATTCCGACCTGAAAATGACAGAATATGAGTATTTTAGATTCATTTGTATTTATTTGTCAAACTGTCATAGAATGACATTTCCACTTTAGAAACATCAATTCTTGCATGTTTTTGAAGGACAGCATGGTTTATTTTGAATTCGTGTTGAGTTAGTGTGAAAAGTGCAGTATATGTTCATTTTGTGCTTTTCTCGCTCAAATAGCGTTATTCCGACCTGAAAATGACAGAATATGAGTATTTTAGATTCATTTGTATTTATTTGTCAAACTGTCATAGAATGACATTTCCACTTTAGAAACATCAATTCTTGCATGTTTTTGAAGGACAGCATGGTTTATTTTGAATTCGTGTTGAGTTAGTGTGAAAAGTGCAGTATATGTTCATTTTGTGCTTTTCTCGCTCAAATAGCGTTATTCCGACCTGAAAATGACAGAATATGAGTATTTTAGATTCATTTGTATTTATTTGTCAAACTGTCATAGAATGACATTTCCACTTTAGAAACATCAATTCTTGCATGTTTTTGAAGGACAGCATGGTTTATTTTGAATTCGTGTTGAGTTAGTGTGAAAAGTGCAGTATATGTTCATTTTGTGCTTTTCTCGCTCAAATAGCGTTATTCCGACCTGAAAATGACAGAATATGAGTATTTTAGATTCATTTGTATTTATTTGTCAAACTGTCATAGAATGACATTTCCACTTTAGAAACATCAATTCTTGCATGTTTTTGAAGGACAGCATGGTTTATTTTGAATTCGTGTTGAGTTAGTGTGAAAAGTGCAGTATGTGTTCATTTTGTGCTTTCTCTCGCTCAAATAGCGTTATTCCGACCTGAAAATGACAGAATATGAGTATTTTAGATTCATTTGTATTTATTTGTCAAACTGTCATAGAATGACATTTCCACTTTAGAAACATCAATTCTTGCATGTTTTTGAAGGACAGCATGGTTTATTTTGAATTCGTGTTGAGTTAGTGTGAAAAGTGCAGTATATGTTCATTTTGTGCTTTTCTCGCTCAAATAGCGTTATTCCGACCTGAAAATGACAGAATATGAGTATTTTAGATTCATTTGTATTTATTTGTCAAACTGTCTGAGAATGACATTTCCACTTTAGAAACATCAATTCTTGCATGTTTTTGAAGGACAGCATGGTTTATTTTGAATTCGTGTTGAGTTAGTGTGAAAAGTGCAGTATATGTTCATTTTGTGCTTTTCTCGCTCAAATAGCGTTATTCCGACCTGAAAATGACAGAATATGAGTATTTTAGATTCATTTGTATTTATTTGTCAAACTGTCATAGAATGACATTTCCACTTTAGAAACATCAATTCTTGCATGTTTTTGAAGGACAGCATGGTTTATTTTGAATTCGTGTTGAGTTAGTGTGAAAAGTGCAGTATATGTTCATTTTGTGCTTTTCTCGCTCAAATAGCGTTATTCCGACCTGAAAATGACAGAATATGAGTATTTTTAGATTCATTTGTATTTATTTGTCAAACTGTCATAGAATGACATTTCCACTTTAGAAACATCAATTCTTGCATGTTTTTGAAGGACAGCATGGTTTATTTTGAATTCGTGTTGAGTTAGTGTGAAAAGTGCAGTATGTGTTCATTTTGTGCTTTTCTCGCTCAAATAGCGTTATTCCGACCTGAAAATGACAGAATATGAGTATTTTAGATTCATTTGTATTTATTTGTCAAACTGTCATAGAATGACATTTCCACTTTAGAAACATCAATTCTTGCATGTTTTTGAAGGACAGCATGGTTTATTTTGAATTCGTGTTGAGTTAGTGTGAAAAGTGCAGTATATGTTCATTTTGTGCTTTTCTCGCTCAAATAGCGTTATTCCGACCTGAAAATGACAGAATATGAGTATTTTAGATTCATTTGTATTTATTTGTCAAACTGTCTGAGAATGACATTTCCACTTTAGAAACATCAATTCTTGCATGTTTTTGAAGGACAGCATGGTTTATTTTGAATTCGTGTTGAGTTAGTGTGAAAAGTGCAGTATATGTTCATTTTGTGCTTTTCTCGCTCAAATAGCGTTATTCCGACCTGAAAATGACAGAATATGAGTATTTTAGATTCATTTGTATTTATTTGTCAAACTGTCATAGAATGACATTTCCACTTTAGAAACATCAATTCTTGCATGTTTTTGAAGGACAGCATGGTTTATTTTGAATTCGTGTTGAGTTAGTGTGAAAAGTGCAGTATATGTTCATTTTGTGCTTTTCTCGCTCAAATAGCGTTATTCCGACCTGAAAATGACAGAATATGAGTATTTTAGATTCATTTGTATTTATTTGTCAAACTGTCATAGAATGACATTTCCACTTTAGAAACATCAATTCTTGCATGTTTTTGAAGGACAGCATGGTTTATTTTGAATTCGTGTTGAGTTAGTGTGAAAAGTGCAGTATGTGTTCATTTTGTGCTTTTCTCGCTCAAATAGCGTTATTCCGACCTGAAAATGACAGAATATGAGTATTTTAGATTCATTTGTATTTATTTGTCAAACTGTCATAGAATGACATTTCCACTTTAGAAACATCAATTCTTGCATGTTTTTGAAGGACAGCATGGTTTATTTTGAATTCGTGTTGAGTTAGTGTGAAAAGTGCAGTATATGTTCATTTTGTGCTTTTCTCGCTCAAATAGCGTTATTCCGACCTGAAAATGACAGAATATGAGTATTTTAGATTCATTTGTATTTATTTGTCAAACTGTCATAGAATGACATTTCCACTTTAGAAACATCAATTCTTGCATGTTTTTGAAGGACAGCATGGTTTATTTTGAATTCGTGTTGAGTTAGTGTGAAAAGTGCAGTATATGTTCATTTTGTGCTTTTCTCGCTCAAATAGCGTTATTCCGACCTGAAAATGACAGAATATGAGTATTTTAGATTCATTTGTATTTATTTGTCAAACTGTCATAGAATGACATTTCCACTTTAGAAACATCAATTCTTGCATGTTTTTGAAGGACAGCATGGTTTATTTTGAATTCGTGTTGAGTTAGTGTGAAAAGTGCAGTATATGTTCATTTTGTGCTTTTCTCGCTCAAATAGCGTTATTCCGACCTGAAAATGACAGAATATGAGTATTTTAGATTCATTTGTATTTATTTGTCAAACTGTCATAGAATGACATTTCCACTTTAGAAACATCAATTCTTGCATGTTTTTGAAGGCCAGCATGGTTTCTTTTGAATTCGTGTGGAGTTAGTGTGAAAAGTGCAGTATATGTTCATTTTGTGCTTTTCTCGCTCAAATAGCGTTATTTTGAGCTGAAAATGACGGAATATGAGTATGTTAGATTCATTTGTATTTATTTGTCAAACTGTCATAGAATGACATTTCCACTTTAGAAACATCAATTCTTGCATGTTTTTGAAGGCCAGCATGGTTTCTTTTGAATTCGTGTGGAGTTAGTGTGAAAAGTGCAGTATATGTTCATTTTGTGCTTTTCTCGCTCAAATAGCGTTATTTTGATCTGAAAAAGACGGAATATGAGTATGTTAGATTCATTTGTATTTATTTGTCAAACTGTCATAGAATGACATTTCCACTTTAGAAACATCAATTCTTGCATGTTTTTGAAGGCCAGCATGGTTTCTTTTGAATTCGTGTGGAGTTAGTGTGAAAAGTGCAGTATATGTTCATTTTGTGCTTTTCTCGCTCAAATAGCGTTATTTTGAGCTGAAAATGACGGAATATGAGTATGTTAGATTCATTTGTATTTATTTGTCAAACTGTCATAGAATGACATTTCCACTTTAGAAACATCAATTCTTGCATGTTTTTGAAGGCCAGCATGGTTTCTTTTGAATTCGTGTTGAGTTAGTGTGAAAAGTGCAGTATATGTTCATTTTGTGCTTTTCTCGCTCAAATAGCGTTATTCCGACCTGAAAATGACAGAATATGAGTATTTTAGATTCATTTGTATTTATTTGTCAAACTGTCATAGAATGACATTTCCACTTTAGAAACATCAATTCTTGCATGTTTTTGAAGGACAGCATGGTTTATTTTGAATTCGTGTTGAGTTAGTGTGAAAAGTGCAGTATATGTTCATTTTGTGCTTTTCTCGCTCAAATAGCGTTATTCCGACCTGAAAATGACAGAATATGAGTATTTTAGATTCATTTGTATTTATTTGTCAAACTGTCATAGAATGACATTTCCACTTTAGAAACATCAATTCTTGCATGTTTTTGAAGGACAGCATGGTTTATTTTGAATTCGTGTTGAGTTAGTGTGAAAAGTGCAGTATGTGTTCATTTTGTGCTTTTCTCGCTCAAATAGCGTTATTCCGACCTGAAAATGACAGAATATGAGTATTTTAGATTCATTTGTATTTATTTGTCAAACTGTCATAGAATGACATTTCCACTTTAGAAACATCAATTCTTGCATGTTTTTGAAGGACAGCATGGTTTATTTTGAATTCGTGTTGAGTTAGTGTGAAAAGTGCAGTATATGTTCATTTAGTGCTTTTCTCGCTCAAATAGCGTTATTCCGACCTGAAAATGACAGAATATGAGTATTTTAGATTCATTTGTATTTATTTGTCAAACTGTCATAGAATGACATTTCCACTTTAGAAACATCAATTCTTGCATGTTTTTGAAGGACAGCATGGTTTATTTTGAATTCGTGTTGAGTTAGTGTGAAAAGTGCAGTATATGTTCATTTTGTGCTTTTCTCGCTCAAATAGCGTTATTCCGACCTGAAAATGACAGAATATGAGTATTTTAGATTCATTTGTATTTATTTGTCAAACTGTCATAGAATGACATTTCCACTTTAGAAACATCAATTCTTGCATGTTTTTGAAGGACAGCATGGTTTATTTTGAATTCGTGTTGAGTTAGTGTGAAAAGTGCAGTATATGTTCATTTTGTGCTTTTCTCGCTCAAATAGCGTTATTCCGACCTGAAAATGACAGAATATGAGTATGTTAGATTCATTTGTATTTATTTGTCAAACTGTCATAGAATGACATTTCCACTTTAGAAACATCAATTCTTGCATGTTTTTGAAGGACAGCATGGTTTATTTTGAATTCGTGTTGAGTTAGTGTGAAAAGTGCAGTATATGTTCATTTTGTGCTTTTCTCGCTCAAATAGCGTTATTCCGACCTGAAAATGACAGAATATGAGTATTTTAGATTCATTTGTATTTATTTGTCAAACTGTCATAGAATGACATTTCCACTTTAGAAACATCAATTCTTGCATGTTTTTGAAGGACAGCATGGTTTATTTTGAATTCGTGTTGAGTTAGTGTGAAAAGTGCAGTATATGTTCATTTTGTGCTTTTCTCGCTCAAATAGCGTTATTCCGACCTGAAAATGACAGAATATGAGTATTTTAGATTCATTTGTATTTATTTGTCAAACTGTCATAGAATGACATTTCCACTTTAGAAACATCAATTCTTGCATGTTTTTGAAGGACAGCATGGTTTATTTTGAATTCGTGTTGAGTTAGTGTGAAAAGTGCAGTATATGTTCATTTTGTGCTTTTCTCGCTCAAATAGCGTTATTCCGACCTGAAAATGACAGAATATGAGTATTTTAGATTCATTTGTATTTATTTGTCAAACTGTCATAGAATGACATTTCCACTTTAGAAACATCAATTCTTGCATGTTTTTGAAGGACAGCATGGTTTATTTTGAATTCGTGTTGAGTTAGTGTGAAAAGTGCAGTATATGTTCATTTAGTGCTTTTCTCGCTCAAATAGCGTTATTCCGACCTGAAAATGACAGAATATGAGTATTTTAGATTCATTTGTATTTATTTGTCAAACTGTCATAGAATGACATTTCCACTTTAGAAACATCAATTCTTGCATGTTTTTGAAGGACAGCATGGTTTATTTTGAATTCGTGTTGAGTTAGTGTGAAAAGTGCAGTATATGTTCATTTTGTGCTTTTCTCGCTCAAATAGCGTTATTCCGACCTGAAAATGACAGAATATGAGTATTTTAGATTCATTTGTATTTATTTGTCAAACTGTCTGAGAATGACATTTCCACTTTAGAAACATCAATTCTTGCATGTTTTTGAAGGACAGCATGGTTTATTTTGAATTCGTGTTGAGTTAGTGTGAAAAGTGCAGTATATGTTCATTTTGTGCTTTTCTCGCTCAAATAGCGTTATTCCGACCTGAAAATGACAGAATATGAGTATTTTAGATTCATTTGTATTTATTTGTCAAACTGTCATGAGAATGACATTTCCACTTTAGAAACATCAATTCTTGCATGTTTTTGAAGGACAGCATGGTTTATTTTGAATTCGTGTTGAGTTAGTGTGAAAAGTGCAGTATATGTTCATTTTGTGCTTTTCTCGCTCAAATAGCGTTATTCCGACCTGAAAATGACAGAATATGAGTATTTTAGATTCATTTGTATTTATTTGTCAAACTGTCATGAGAATGACATTTCCACTTTAGAAACATCAATTCTTGCATGTTTTTGAAGGACAGCATGGTTTATTTTGAATTCGTGTTGAGTTAGTGTGAAAAGTGCAGTATATGTTCATTTTGTGCTTTTCTCGCTCAAATAGCGTTATTCCGACCTGAAAATGACAGAATATGAGTATTTTAGATTCATTTGTATTTATTTGTCAAACTGTCATAGAATGACATTTCCACTTTAGAAACATCAATTCTTGCATGTTTTTGAAGGACAGCATGGTTTATTTTGAATTCGTGTTGAGTTAGTGTGAAAAGTGCAGTATATGTTCATTTTGTGCTTTTCTCGCTCAAATAGCGTTATTCCGACCTGAAAATGACAGAATATGAGTATTTTAGATTCATTTGTATTTATTTGTCAAACTGTCATAGAATGACATTTCCACTTTAGAAACATCAATTCTTGCATGTTTTTGAAGGACAGCATGGTTTATTTTGAATTCGTGTTGAGTTAGTGTGAAAAGTGCAGTATATGTTCATTTTGTGCTTTTCTCGCTCAAATAGCGTTATTCCGACCTGAAAATGACAGAATATGAGTATTTTAGATTCATTTGTATTTATTTGTCAAACTGTCATAGAATGACATTTCCACTTTAGAAACATCAATTCTTGCATGTTTTTGAAGGACAGCATGGTTTATTTTGAATTCGTGTTGAGTTAGTGTGAAAAGTGCAGTATATGTTCATTTTGTGCTTTTCTCGCTCAAATAGCGTTATTCCGACCTGAAAATGACAGAATATGAGTATTTTAGATTCATTTGTATTTATTTGTCAAACTGTCATAGAATGACATTTCCACTTTAGAAACATCAATTCTTGCATGTTTTTGAAGGACAGCATGGTTTATTTTGAATTCGTGTTGAGTTAGTGTGAAAAGTGCAGTATATGTTCATTTTGTGCTTTTCTCGCTCAAATAGCGTTATTCCGACCTGAAAATGACAGAATATGAGTATTTTAGATTCATTTGTATTTATTTGTCAAACTGTCATAGAATGACATTTCCACTTTAGAAACATCAATTCTTGCATGTTTTTGAAGGACAGCATGGTTTATTTTGAATTCGTGTTGAGTTAGTGTGAAAAGTGCAGTATGTGTTCATTTTGTGCTTTTCTCGCTCAAATAGCGTTATTCCGACCTGAAAATGACAGAATATGAGTATTTTAGATTCATTTGTATTTATTTGTCAAACTGTCATAGAATGACATTTCCACTTTAGAAACATCAATTCTTGCATGTTTTTGAAGGACAGCATGGTTTATTTTGAATTCGTGTTGAGTTAGTGTGAAAAGTGCAGTATATGTTCATTTAGTGCTTTTCTCGCTCAAATAGCGTTATTCCGACCTGAAAATGACAGAATATGAGTATTTTAGATTCATTTGTATTTATTTGTCAAACTGTCATAGAATGACATTTCCACTTTAGAAACATCAATTCTTGCATGTTTTTGAAGGACAGCATGGTTTATTTTGAATTCGTGTTGAGTTAGTGTGAAAAGTGCAGTATATGTTCATTTTGTGCTTTTCTCGCTCAAATAGCGTTATTCCGACCTGAAAATGACAGAATATGAGTATTTTAGATTCATTTGTATTTATTTGTCAAACTGTCATAGAATGACATTTCCACTTTAGAAACATCAATTCTTGCATGTTTTTGAAGGACAGCATGGTTTATTTTGAATTCGTGTTGAGTTAGTGTGAAAAGTGCAGTATATGTTCATTTTGTGCTTTTCTCGCTCAAATAGCGTTATTCCGACCTGAAAATGACAGAATATGAGTATTTTAGATTCATTTGTATTTATTTGTCAAACTGTCATAGAATGACATTTCCACTTTAGAAACATCAATTCTTGCATGTTTTTGAAGGACAGCATGGTTTATTTTGAATTCGTGTTGAGTTAGTGTGAAAAGTGCAGTATATGTTCATTTTGTGCTTTTCTCGCTCAAATAGCGTTATTCCGACCTGAAAATGACAGAATATGAGTATTTTAGATTCATTTGTATTTATTTGTCAAACTGTCATAGAATGACATTTCCACTTTAGAAACATCAATTCTTGCATGTTTTTGAAGGACAGCATGGTTTATTTTGAATTCGTGTTGAGTTAGTGTGAAAAGTGCAGTATATGTTCATTTTGTGCTTTTCTCGCTCAAATAGCGTTATTCCGACCTGAAAATGACAGAATATGAGTATTTTAGATTCATTTGTATTTATTTGTCAAACTGTCTGAGAATGACATTTCCACTTTAGAAACATCAATTCTTGCATGTTTTTGAAGGACAGCATGGTTTATTTTGAATTCGTGTTGAGTTAGTGTGAAAAGTGCAGTATATGTTCATTTTGTGCTTTTCTCGCTCAAATAGCGTTATTCCGACCTGAAAATGACAGAATATGAGTATTTTAGATTCATTTGTATTTATTTGTCAAACTGTCATAGAATGACATTTCCACTTTAGAAACATCAATTCTTGCATGTTTTTGAAGGACAGCATGGTTTATTTTGAATTCGTGTTGAGTTAGTGTGAAAAGTGCAGTATATGTTCATTTTGTGCTTTTCTCGCTCAAATAGCGTTATTCCGACCTGAAAATGACAGAATATGAGTATTTTAGATTCATTTGTATTTATTTGTCAAACTGTCATAGAATGACATTTCCACTTTAGAAACATCAATTCTTGCATGTTTTTGAAGGACAGCATGGTTTATTTTGAATTCGTGTTGAGTTAGTGTGAAAAGTGCAGTATATGTTCATTTTGTGCTTTTCTCGCTCAAATAGCGTTATTCCGACCTGAAAATGACAGAATATGAGTATTTTAGATTCATTTGTATTTATTTGTCAAACTGTCATAGAATGACATTTCCACTTTAGAAACATCAATTCTTGCATGTTTTTGAAGGACAGCATGGTTTATTTTGAATTCGTGTTGAGTTAGTGTGAAAAGTGCAGTATATGTTCATTTTGTGCTTTTCTCGCTCAAATAGCGTTATTCCGACCTGAAAATGACAGAATATGAGTATTTTAGATTCATTTGTATTTATTTGTCAAACTGTCATAGAATGACATTTCCACTTTAGAAACATCAATTCTTGCATGTTTTTGAAGGACAGCATGGTTTATTTTGAATTCGTGTTGAGTTAGTGTGAAAAGTGCAGTATATGTTCATTTTGTGCTTTTCTCGCTCAAATAGCGTTATTCCGACCTGAAAATGACAGAATATGAGTATTTTAGATTCATTTGTATTTATTTGTCAAACTGTCATAGAATGACATTTCCACTTTAGAAACATCAATTCTTGCATGTTTTTGAAGGACAGCATGGTTTATTTTGAATTCGTGTTGAGTTAGTGTGAAAAGTGCAGTATATGTTCATTTTGTGCTTTTCTCGCTCAAATAGCGTTATTCCGACCTGAAAATGACAGAATATGAGTATTTTAGATTCATTTGTATTTATTTGTCAAACTGTCATAGAATGACATTTCCACTTTAGAAACATCAATTCTTGCATGTTTTTGAAGGACAGCATGGTTTATTTTGAATTCGTGTTGAGTTAGTGTGAAAAGTGCAGTATATGTTCATTTTGTGCTTTTCTCGCTCAAATAGCGTTATTCCGACCTGAAAATGACAGAATATGAGTATTTTAGATTCATTTGTATTTATTTGTCAAACTGTCATAGAATGACATTTCCACTTTAGAAACATCAATTCTTGCATGTTTTTGAAGGACAGCATGGTTTATTTTGAATTCGTGTTGAGTTAGTGTGAAAAGTGCAGTATATGTTCATTTTGTGCTTTTCTCGCTCAAATAGCGTTATTCCGACCTGAAAATGACAGAATATGAGTATTTTAGATTCATTTGTATTTATTTGTCAAACTGTCATAGAATGACATTTCCACTTTAGAAACATCAATTCTTGCATGTTTTTGAAGGACAGCATGGTTTATTTTGAATTCGTGTTGAGTTAGTGTGAAAAGTGCAGTATATGTTCATTTTGTGCTTTTCTCGCTCAAATAGCGTTATTCCGACCTGAAAATGACAGAATATGAGTATTTTAGATTCATTTGTATTTATTTGTCAAACTGTCATAGAATGACATTTCCACTTTAGAAACATCAATTCTTGCATGTTTTTGAAGGACAGCATGGTTTATTTTGAATTCGTGTTGAGTTAGTGTGAAAAGTGCAGTATATGTTCATTTTGTGCTTTTCTCGCTCAAATAGCGTTATTCCGACCTGAAAATGACAGAATATGAGTATTTTAGATTCATTTGTATTTATTTGTCAAACTGTCATAGAATGACATTTCCACTTTAGAAACATCAATTCTTGCATGTTTTTGAAGGACAGCATGGTTTATTTTGAATTCGTGTTGAGTTAGTGTGAAAAGTGCAGTATATGTTCATTTTGTGCTTTTCTCGCTCAAATAGCGTTATTCCGACCTGAAAATGACAGAATATGAGTATTTTAGATTCATTTGTATTTATTTGTCAAACTGTCATAGAATGACATTTCCACTTTAGAAACATCAATTCTTGCATGTTTTTGAAGGACAGCATGGTTTATTTTGAATTCGTGTTGAGTTAGTGTGAAAAGTGCAGTATATGTTCATTTTGTGCTTTTCTCGCTCAAATAGCGTTATTCCGACCTGAAAATGACAGAATATGAGTATTTTAGATTCATTTGTATTTATTTGTCAAACTGTCATAGAATGACATTTCCACTTTAGAAACATCAATTCTTGCATGTTTTTGAAGGACAGCATGGTTTATTTTGAATTCGTGTTGAGTTAGTGTGAAAAGTGCAGTATATGTTCATTTTGTGCTTTTCTCGCTCAAATAGCGTTATTCCGACCTGAAAATGACAGAATATGAGTATTTTAGATTCATTTGTATTTATTTGTCAAACTGTCATAGAATGACATTTCCACTTTAGAAACATCAATTCTTGCATGTTTTTGAAGGACAGCATGGTTTATTTTGAATTCGTGTTGAGTTAGTGTGAAAAGTGCAGTATATGTTCATTTTGTGCTTTTCTCGCTCAAATAGCGTTATTCCGACCTGAAAATGACAGAATATGAGTATTTTAGATTCATTTGTATTTATTTGTCAAACTGTCTGAGAATGACATTTCCACTTTAGAAACATCAATTCTTGCATGTTTTTGAAGGACAGCATGGTTTATTTTGAATTCGTGTTGAGTTAGTGTGAAAAGTGCAGTATATGTTCATTTTGTGCTTTTCTCGCTCAAATAGCGTTATTTTGACCTGAAAATGACAGAATATGAGTATTTTAGATTCATTTGTATTTATTTGTCAAACTGTCTGAGAATGACATTTCCACTTTAGAAACATCAATTCTTGCATGTTTTTGAAGGACAGCATGGTTTATTTTGAATTCGTGTTGAGTTAGTGTGAAAAGTGCAGTATATGTTCATTTTGTGCTTTTCTCGCTCAAATAGCGTTATTCCGACCTGAAAATGACAGAATATGAGTATTTTAGATTCATTTGTATTTATTTGTCAAACTGTCTGAGAATGACATTTCCACTTTAGAAACATCAATTCTTGCATGTTTTTGAAGGACAGCATGGTTTATTTTGAATTCGTGTTGAGTTAGTGTGAAAAGTGCAGTATATGTTCATTTTGTGCTTTTCTCGCTCAAATAGCGTTATTCCGACCTGAAAATGACAGAATATGAGTATTTTAGATTCATTTGTATTTATTTGTCAAACTGTCTGAGAATGACATTTCCACTTTAGAAACATCAATTCTTGCATGTTTTTGAAGGACAGCATGGTTTATTTTGAATTCGTGTTGAGTTAGTGTGAAAAGTGCAGTATATGTTCATTTTGTGCTTTTCTCGCTCAAATAGCGTTATTCCGACCTGAAAATGACAGAATATGAGTATTTTAGATTCATTTGTATTTATTTGTCAAACTGTCTGAGAATGACATTTCCACTTTAGAAACATCAATTCTTGCATGTTTTTGAAGGCCAGCATGGTTTCTTTTGAATTCGTGTTGAGTTAGTGTGAAAAGTGCAGTATATGTTCATTTTGTGCTTTTCTCGCTCAAATAGCGTTATTCCGACCTGAAAATGACAGAATATGAGTATTTTAGATTCATTTGTATTTATTTGTCAAACTGTCATAGAATGACATTTCCACTTTAGAAACATCAATTCTTGCATGTTTTTGAAGGACAGCATGGTTTATTTTGAATTCGTGTTGAGTTAGTGTGAAAAGTGCAGTATATGTTCATTTTGTGCTTTTCTCGCTCAAATAGCGTTATTCCGACCTGAAAATGACAGAATATGAGTATTTTAGATTCATTTGTATTTATTTGTCAAACTGTCATAGAATGACATTTCCACTTTAGAAACATCAATTCTTGCATGTTTTTGAAGGACAGCATGGTTTATTTTGAATTCGTGTTGAGTTAGTGTGAAAAGTGCAGTATATGTTCATTTTGTGCTTTTCTCGCTCAAATAGCGTTATTCCGACCTGAAAATGACAGAATATGAGTATTTTAGATTCATTTGTATTTATTTGTCAAACTGTCATAGAATGACATTTCCACTTTAGAAACATCAATTCTTGCATGTTTTTGAAGGACAGCATGGTTTATTTTGAATTCGTGTTGAGTTAGTGTGAAAAGTGCAGTATATGTTCATTTTGTGCTTTTCTCGCTCAAATAGCGTTATTCCGACCTGAAAATGACAGAATATGAGTATTTTAGATTCATTTGTATTTATTTGTCAAACTGTCATAGAATGACATTTCCACTTTAGAAACATCAATTCTTGCATGTTTTTGAAGGACAGCATGGTTTATTTTGAATTCGTGTTGAGTTAGTGTGAAAAGTGCAGTATATGTTCATTTTGTGCTTTTCTCGCTCAAATAGCGTTATTCCGACCTGAAAATGACAGAATATGAGTATTTTAGATTCATTTGTATTTATTTGTCAAACTGTCATAGAATGACATTTCCACTTTAGAAACATCAATTCTTGCATGTTTTTGAAGGACAGCATGGTTTATTTTGAATTCGTGTTGAGTTAGTGTGAAAAGTGCAGTATATGTTCATTTTGTGCTTTTCTCGCTCAAATAGCGTTATTCCGACCTGAAAATGACAGAATATGAGTATTTTAGATTCATTTGTATTTATTTGTCAAACTGTCATAGAATGACATTTCCACTTTAGAAACATCAATTCTTGCATGTTTTTGAAGGACAGCATGGTTTATTTTGAATTCGTGTTGAGTTAGTGTGAAAAGTGCAGTATATGTTCATTTTGTGCTTTTCTCGCTCAAATAGCGTTATTCCGACCTGAAAATGACAGAATATGAGTATTTTAGATTCATTTGTATTTATTTGTCAAACTGTCATAGAATGACATTTCCACTTTAGAAACATCAATTCTTGCATGTTTTTGAAGGACAGCATGGTTTATTTTGAATTCGTGTTGAGTTAGTGTGAAAAGTGCAGTATATGTTCATTTTGTGCTTTTCTCGCTCAAATAGCGTTATTCCGACCTGAAAATGACAGAATATGAGTATTTTAGATTCATTTGTATTTATTTGTCAAACTGTCATAGAATGACATTTCCACTTTAGAAACATCAATTCTTGCATGTTTTTGAAGGACAGCATGGTTTATTTTGAATTCGTGTTGAGTTAGTGTGAAAAGTGCAGTATATGTTCATTTTGTGCTTTTCTCGCTCAAATAGCGTTATTCCGACCTGAAAATGACAGAATATGAGTATTTTAGATTCATTTGTATTTATTTGTCAAACTGTCATGAGAATGACATTTCCACTTTAGAAACATCAATTCTTGCATGTTTTTGAAGGACAGCATGGTTTATTTTGAATTCGTGTTGAGTTAGTGTGAAAAGTGCAGTATATGTTCATTTTGTGCTTTTCTCGCTCAAATAGCGTTATTCCGACCTGAAAATGACAGAATATGAGTATTTTAGATTCATTTGTATTTATTTGTCAAACTGTCTGAGAATGACATTTCCACTTTAGAAACATCAATTCTTGCATGTTTTTGAAGGACAGCATGGTTTATTTTGAATTCGTGTTGAGTTAGTGTGAAAAGTGCAGTATATGTTCATTTTGTGCTTTTCTCGCTCAAATAGCGTTATTCCGACCTGAAAATGACAGAATATGAGTATTTTAGATTCATTTGTATTTATTTGTCAAACTGTCTGAGAATGACATTTCCACTTTAGAAACATCAATTCTTGCATGTTTTTGAAGGACAGCATGGTTTATTTTGAATTCGTGTTGAGTTAGTGTGAAAAGTGCAGTATATGTTCATTTTGTGCTTTTCTCGCTCAAATAGCGTTATTCCGACCTGAAAATGACAGAATATGAGTATTTTAGATTCATTTGTATTTATTTGTCAAACTGTCTGAGAATGACATTTCCACTTTAGAAACATCAATTCTTGCATGTTTTTGAAGGACAGCATGGTTTATTTTGAATTCGTGTTGAGTTAGTGTGAAAAGTGCAGTATATGTTCATTTTGTGCTTTTCTCGCTCAAATAGCGTTATTCCGACCTGAAAATGACAGAATATGAGTATTTTAGATTCATTTGTATTTATTTGTCAAACTGTCATAGAATGACATTTCCACTTTAGAAACATCAATTCTTGCATGTTTTTGAAGGACAGCATGGTTTATTTTGAATTCGTGTTGAGTTAGTGTGAAAAGTGCAGTATATGTTCATTTTGTGCTTTTCTCGCTCAAATAGCGTTATTCCGACCTGAAAATGACAGAATATGAGTATTTTAGATTCATTTGTATTTATTTGTCAAACTGTCATAGAATGACATTTCCACTTTAGAAACATCAATTCTTGCATGTTTTTGAAGGACAGCATGGTTTATTTTGAATTCGTGTTGAGTTAGTGTGAAAAGTGCAGTATATGTTCATTTTGTGCTTTTCTCGCTCAAATAGCGTTATTCCGACCTGAAAATGACAGAATATGAGTATTTTAGATTCATTTGTATTTATTTGTCAAACTGTCATAGAATGACATTTCCACTTTAGAAACATCAATTCTTGCATGTTTTTGAAGGACAGCATGGTTTATTTTGAATTCGTGTTGAGTTAGTGTGAAAAGTGCAGTATATGTTCATTTTGTGCTTTTCTCGCTCAAATAGCGTTATTCCGACCTGAAAATGACAGAATATGAGTATTTTAGATTCATTTGTATTTATTTGTCAAACTGTCATAGAATGACATTTCCACTTTAGAAACATCAATTCTTGCATGTTTTTGAAGGACAGCATGGTTTATTTTGAATTCGTGTTGAGTTAGTGTGAAAAGTGCAGTATATGTTCATTTTGTGCTTTTCTCGCTCAAATAGCGTTATTCCGACCTGAAAATGACAGAATATGAGTATTTTAGATTCATTTGTATTTATTTGTCAAACTGTCATAGAATGACATTTCCACTTTAGAAACATCAATTCTTGCATGTTTTTGAAGGACAGCATGGTTTATTTTGAATTCGTGTTGAGTTAGTGTGAAAAGTGCAGTATATGTTCATTTTGTGCTTTTCTCGCTCAAATAGCGTTATTCCGACCTGAAAATGACAGAATATGAGTATTTTAGATTCATTTGTATTTATTTGTCAAACTGTCATAGAATGACATTTCCACTTTAGAAACATCAATTCTTGCATGTTTTTGAAGGACAGCATGGTTTATTTTGAATTCGTGTTGAGTTAGTGTGAAAAGTGCAGTATATGTTCATTTTGTGCTTTTCTCGCTCAAATAGCGTTATTCCGACCTGAAAATGACAGAATATGAGTATTTTAGATTCATTTGTATTTATTTGTCAAACTGTCATAGAATGACATTTCCACTTTAGAAACATCAATTCTTGCATGTTTTTGAAGGACAGCATGGTTTATTTTGAATTCGTGTTGAGTTAGTGTGAAAAGTGCAGTATATGTTCATTTTGTGCTTTTCTCGCTCAAATAGCGTTATTCCGACCTGAAAATGACAGAATATGAGTATTTTAGATTCATTTGTATTTATTTGTCAAACTGTCATAGAATGACATTTCCACTTTAGAAACATCAATTCTTGCATGTTTTTGAAGGACAGCATGGTTTATTTTGAATTCGTGTTGAGTTAGTGTGAAAAGTGCAGTATATGTTCATTTTGTGCTTTTCTCGCTCAAATAGCGTTATTCCGACCTGAAAATGACAGAATATGAGTATTTTAGATTCATTTGTATTTATTTGTCAAACTGTCATAGAATGACATTTCCACTTTAGAAACATCAATTCTTGCATGTTTTTGAAGGACAGCATGGTTTATTTTGAATTCGTGTTGAGTTAGTGTGAAAAGTGCAGTATATGTTCATTTTGTGCTTTTCTCGCTCAAATAGCGTTATTCCGACCTGAAAATGACAGAATATGAGTATTTTAGATTCATTTGTATTTATTTGTCAAACTGTCATAGAATGACATTTCCACTTTAGAAACATCAATTCTTGCATGTTTTTGAAGGACAGCATGGTTTATTTTGAATTCGTGTTGAGTTAGTGTGAAAAGTGCAGTATATGTTCATTTTGTGCTTTTCTCGCTCAAATAGCGTTATTCCGACCTGAAAATGACAGAATATGAGTATTTTAGATTCATTTGTATTTATTTGTCAAACTGTCATAGAATGACATTTCCACTTTAGAAACATCAATTCTTGCATGTTTTTGAAGGACAGCATGGTTTATTTTGAATTCGTGTTGAGTTAGTGTGAAAAGTGCAGTATATGTTCATTTTGTGCTTTTCTCGCTCAAATAGCGTTATTCCGACCTGAAAATGACAGAATATGAGTATTTTAGATTCATTTGTATTTATTTGTCAAACTGTCTGAGAATGACATTTCCACTTTAGAAACATCAATTCTTGCATGTTTTTGAAGGACAGCATGGTTTATTTTGAATTCGTGTTGAGTTAGTGTGAAAAGTGCAGTATATGTTCATTTTGTGCTTTTCTCGCTCAAATAGCGTTATTTTGACCTGAAAATGACAGAATATGAGTATTTTAGATTCATTTGTATTTATTTGTCAAACTGTCTGAGAATGACATTTCCACTTTAGAAACATCAATTCTTGCATGTTTTTGAAGGACAGCATGGTTTATTTTGAATTCGTGTTGAGTTAGTGTGAAAAGTGCAGTATATGTTCATTTTGTGCTTTTCTCGCTCAAATAGCGTTATATTCCGACCTGAAAATGACAGAATATGAGTATTTTAGATTCATTTGTATTTATTTGTCAAACTGTCTGAGAATGACATTTCCACTTTAGAAACATCAATTCTTGCATGTTTTTGAAGGACAGCATGGTTTATTTTGAATTCGTGTTGAGTTAGTGTGAAAAGTGCAGTATATGTTCATTTTGTGCTTTTCTCGCTCAAATAGCGTTATTCCGACCTGAAAATGACAGAATATGAGTATTTTAGATTCATTTGTATTTATTTGTCAAACTGTCTGAGAATGACATTTCCACTTTAGAAACATCAATTCTTGCATGTTTTTGAAGGACAGCATGGTTTATTTTGAATTCGTGTTGAGTTAGTGTGAAAAGTGCAGTATATGTTCATTTTGTGCTTTTCTCGCTCAAATAGCGTTATTCCGACCTGAAAATGACAGAATATGAGTATTTTAGATTCATTTGTATTTATTTGTCAAACTGTCTGAGAATGACATTTCCACTTTAGAAACATCAATTCTTGCATGTTTTTGAAGGCCAGCATGGTTTCTTTTGAATTCGTGTTGAGTTAGTGTGAAAAGTGCAGTATATGTTCATTTTGTGCTTTTCTCGCTCAAATAGCGTTATTCCGACCTGAAAATGACAGAATATGAGTATTTTAGATTCATTTGTATTTATTTGTCAAACTGTCATAGAATGACATTTCCACTTTAGAAACATCAATTCTTGCATGTTTTTGAAGGACAGCATGGTTTATTTTGAATTCGTGTTGAGTTAGTGTGAAAAGTGCAGTATATGTTCATTTTGTGCTTTTCTCGCTCAAATAGCGTTATTCCGACCTGAAAATGACAGAATATGAGTATTTTAGATTCATTTGTATTTATTTGTCAAACTGTCATAGAATGACATTTCCACTTTAGAAACATCAATTCTTGCATGTTTTTGAAGGACAGCATGGTTTATTTTGAATTCGTGTTGAGTTAGTGTGAAAAGTGCAGTATATGTTCATTTTGTGCTTTTCTCGCTCAAATAGCGTTATTCCGACCTGAAAATGACAGAATATGAGTATTTTAGATTCATTTGTATTTATTTGTCAAACTGTCATAGAATGACATTTCCACTTTAGAAACATCAATTCTTGCATGTTTTTGAAGGACAGCATGGTTTATTTTGAATTCGTGTTGAGTTAGTGTGAAAAGTGCAGTATATGTTCATTTTGTGCTTTTCTCGCTCAAATAGCGTTATTCCGACCTGAAAATGACAGAATATGAGTATTTTAGATTCATTTGTATTTATTTGTCAAACTGTCATAGAATGACATTTCCACTTTAGAAACATCAATTCTTGCATGTTTTTGAAGGACAGCATGGTTTATTTTGAATTCGTGTTGAGTTAGTGTGAAAAGTGCAGTATATGTTCATTTTGTGCTTTTCTCGCTCAAATAGCGTTATTCCGACCTGAAAATGACAGAATATGAGTATTTTAGATTCATTTGTATTTATTTGTCAAACTGTCATAGAATGACATTTCCACTTTAGAAACATCAATTCTTGCATGTTTTTGAAGGACAGCATGGTTTATTTTGAATTCGTGTTGAGTTAGTGTGAAAAGTGCAGTATATGTTCATTTTGTGCTTTTCTCGCTCAAATAGCGTTATTCCGACCTGAAAATGACAGAATATGAGTATTTTAGATTCATTTGTATTTATTTGTCAAACTGTCATAGAATGACATTTCCACTTTAGAAACATCAATTCTTGCATGTTTTTGAAGGACAGCATGGTTTATTTTGAATTCGTGTTGAGTTAGTGTGAAAAGTGCAGTATATGTTCATTTTGTGCTTTTCTCGCTCAAATAGCGTTATTCCGACCTGAAAATGACAGAATATGAGTATTTTAGATTCATTTGTATTTATTTGTCAAACTGTCATAGAATGACATTTCCACTTTAGAAACATCAATTCTTGCATGTTTTTGAAGGACAGCATGGTTTATTTTGAATTCGTGTTGAGTTAGTGTGAAAAGTGCAGTATATGTTCATTTTGTGCTTTTCTCGCTCAAATAGCGTTATTCCGACCTGAAAATGACAGAATATGAGTATTTTAGATTCATTTGTATTTATTTGTCAAACTGTCATAGAATGACATTTCCACTTTAGAAACATCAATTCTTGCATGTTTTTGAAGGACAGCATGGTTTATTTTGAATTCGTGTTGAGTTAGTGTGAAAAGTGCAGTATATGTTCATTTTGTGCTTTTCTCGCTCAAATAGCGTTATTCCGACCTGAAAATGACAGAATATGAGTATTTTAGATTCATTTGTATTTATTTGTCAAACTGTCATAGAATGACATTTCCACTTTAGAAACATCAATTCTTGCATGTTTTTGAAGGACAGCATGGTTTATTTTGAATTCGTGTTGAGTTAGTGTGAAAAGTGCAGTATATGTTCATTTTGTGCTTTTCTCGCTCAAATAGCGTTATTCCGACCTGAAAATGACAGAATATGAGTATTTTAGATTCATTTGTATTTATTTGTCAAACTGTCTGAGAATGACATTTCCACTTTAGAAACATCAATTCTTGCATGTTTTTGAAGGACAGCATGGTTTATTTTGAATTCGTGTTGAGTTAGTGTGAAAAGTGCAGTATATGTTCATTTTGTGCTTTTCTCGCTCAAATAGCGTTATTTCTGACCTGAAAATGACAGAATATGAGTATTTTAGATTCATTTGTATTTATTTGTCAAACTGTCATGAGAATGACATTTCCACTTTAGAAACATCAATTCTTGCATGTTTTTGAAGGACAGCATGGTTTATTTTGAATTCGTGTTGAGTTAGTGTGAAAAGTGCAGTATATGTTCATTTTGTGCTTTTCTCGCTCAAATAGCGTTATTCCGACCTGAAAATGACAGAATATGAGTATTTTAGATTCATTTGTATTTATTTGTCAAACTGTCATAGAATGACATTTCCACTTTAGAAACATCAATTCTTGCATGTTTTTGAAGGACAGCATGGTTTATTTTGAATTCGTGTTGAGTTAGTGTGAAAAGTGCAGTATATGTTCATTTTGTGCTTTTCTCGCTCAAATAGCGTTATTTCGACCTGAAAATGACAGAATATGAGTATTTTAGATTCATTTGTATTTATTTGTCAAACTGTCTGAGAATGACATTTCCACTTTAGAAACATCAATTCTTGCATGTTTTTGAAGGACAGCATGGTTTATTTTGAATTCGTGTTGAGTTAGTGTGAAAAGTGCAGTATATGTTCATTTTGTGCTTTTCTCGCTCAAATAGCGTTATTCCGACCTGAAAATGACAGAATATGAGTATTTTAGATTCATTTGTATTTATTTGTCAAACTGTCTGAGAATGACATTTCCACTTTAGAAACATCAATTCTTGCATGTTTTTGAAGGACAGCATGGTTTATTTTGAATTCGTGTTGAGTTAGTGTGAAAAGTGCAGTATATGTTCATTTTGTGCTTTTCTCGCTCAAATAGCGTTATTCCGACCTGAAAATGACAGAATATGAGTATTTTAGATTCATTTGTATTTATTTGTCAAACTGTCTGAGAATGACATTTCCACTTTAGAAACATCAATTCTTGCATGTTTTTGAAGGACAGCATGGTTTATTTTGAATTCGTGTTGAGTTAGTGTGAAAAGTGCAGTATATGTTCATTTTGTGCTTTTCTCGCTCAAATAGCGTTATTCCGACCTGAAAATGACAGAATATGAGTATTTTAGATTCATTTGTATTTATTTGTCAAACTGTCTGAGAATGACATTTCCACTTTAGAAACATCAATTCTTGCATGTTTTTGAAGGCCAGCATGGTTTCTTTTGAATTCGTGTTGAGTTAGTGTGAAAAGTGCAGTATATGTTCATTTTGTGCTTTTCTCGCTCAAATAGCGTTATTCCGACCTGAAAATGACAGAATATGAGTATTTTAGATTCATTTGTATTTATTTGTCAAACTGTCATAGAATGACATTTCCACTTTAGAAACATCAATTCTTGCATGTTTTTGAAGGACAGCATGGTTTATTTTGAATTCGTGTTGAGTTAGTGTGAAAAGTGCAGTATATGTTCATTTTGTGCTTTTCTCGCTCAAATAGCGTTATTCCGACCTGAAAATGACAGAATATGAGTATTTTAGATTCATTTGTATTTATTTGTCAAACTGTCATAGAATGACATTTCCACTTTAGAAACATCAATTCTTGCATGTTTTTGAAGGACAGCATGGTTTATTTTGAATTCGTGTTGAGTTAGTGTGAAAAGTGCAGTATATGTTCATTTTGTGCTTTTCTCGCTCAAATAGCGTTATTCCGACCTGAAAATGACAGAATATGAGTATTTTAGATTCATTTGTATTTATTTGTCAAACTGTCATAGAATGACATTTCCACTTTAGAAACATCAATTCTTGCATGTTTTTGAAGGACAGCATGGTTTATTTTGAATTCGTGTTGAGTTAGTGTGAAAAGTGCAGTATATGTTCATTTTGTGCTTTTCTCGCTCAAATAGCGTTATTCCGACCTGAAAATGACAGAATATGAGTATTTTAGATTCATTTGTATTTATTTGTCAAACTGTCATAGAATGACATTTCCACTTTAGAAACATCAATTCTTGCATGTTTTTGAAGGACAGCATGGTTTATTTTGAATTCGTGTTGAGTTAGTGTGAAAAGTGCAGTATATGTTCATTTTGTGCTTTTCTCGCTCAAATAGCGTTATTCCGACCTGAAAATGACAGAATATGAGTATTTTAGATTCATTTGTATTTATTTGTCAAACTGTCATAGAATGACATTTCCACTTTAGAAACATCAATTCTTGCATGTTTTTGAAGGACAGCATGGTTTATTTTGAATTCGTGTTGAGTTAGTGTGAAAAGTGCAGTATATGTTCATTTTGTGCTTTTCTCGCTCAAATAGCGTTATTCCGACCTGAAAATGACAGAATATGAGTATTTTAGATTCATTTGTATTTATTTGTCAAACTGTCATAGAATGACATTTCCACTTTAGAAACATCAATTCTTGCATGTTTTTGAAGGACAGCATGGTTTATTTTGAATTCGTGTTGAGTTAGTGTGAAAAGTGCAGTATATGTTCATTTTGTGCTTTTCTCGCTCAAATAGCGTTATTCCGACCTGAAAATGACAGAATATGAGTATTTTAGATTCATTTGTATTTATTTGTCAAACTGTCATAGAATGACATTTCCACTTTAGAAACATCAATTCTTGCATGTTTTTGAAGGACAGCATGGTTTATTTTGAATTCGTGTTGAGTTAGTGTGAAAAGTGCAGTATATGTTCATTTTGTGCTTTTCTCGCTCAAATAGCGTTATTCCGACCTGAAAATGACAGAATATGAGTATTTTAGATTCATTTGTATTTATTTGTCAAACTGTCATAGAATGACATTTCCACTTTAGAAACATCAATTCTTGCATGTTTTTGAAGGACAGCATGGTTTATTTTGAATTCGTGTTGAGTTAGTGTGAAAAGTGCAGTATATGTTCATTTTGTGCTTTTCTCGCTCAAATAGCGTTATTCCGACCTGAAAATGACAGAATATGAGTATTTTAGATTCATTTGTATTTATTTGTCAAACTGTCATAGAATGACATTTCCACTTTAGAAACATCAATTCTTGCATGTTTTTGAAGGACAGCATGGTTTATTTTGAATTCGTGTTGAGTTAGTGTGAAAAGTGCAGTATATGTTCATTTTGTGCTTTTCTCGCTCAAATAGCGTTATTCCGACCTGAAAATGACAGAATATGAGTATTTTAGATTCATTTGTATTTATTTGTCAAACTGTCTGAGAATGACATTTCCACTTTAGAAACATCAATTCTTGCATGTTTTTGAAGGACAGCATGGTTTATTTTGAATTCGTGTTGAGTTAGTGTGAAAAGTGCAGTATATGTTCATTTTGTGCTTTTCTCGCTCAAATAGCGTTATTTTGACCTGAAAATGACAGAATATGAGTATTTTAGATTCATTTGTATTTATTTGTCAAACTGTCTGAGAATGACATTTCCACTTTAGAAACATCAATTCTTGCATGTTTTTGAAGGACAGCATGGTTTATTTTGAATTCGTGTTGAGTTAGTGTGAAAAGTGCAGTATATGTTCATTTTGTGCTTTTCTCGCTCAAATAGCGTTATTCCGACCTGAAAATGACAGAATATGAGTATTTTAGATTCATTTGTATTTATTTGTCAAACTGTCTGAGAATGACATTTCCACTTTAGAAACATCAATTCTTGCATGTTTTTGAAGGACAGCATGGTTTATTTTGAATTCGTGTTGAGTTAGTGTGAAAAGTGCAGTATATGTTCATTTTGTGCTTTTCTCGCTCAAATAGCGTTATTCCGACCTGAAAATGACAGAATATGAGTATTTTAGATTCATTTGTATTTATTTGTCAAACTGTCTGAGAATGACATTTCCACTTTAGAAACATCAATTCTTGCATGTTTTTGAAGGACAGCATGGTTTATTTTGAATTCGTGTTGAGTTAGTGTGAAAAGTGCAGTATATGTTCATTTTGTGCTTTTCTCGCTCAAATAGCGTTATTCCGACCTGAAAATGACAGAATATGAGTATTTTAGATTCATTTGTATTTATTTGTCAAACTGTCTGAGAATGACATTTCCACTTTAGAAACATCAATTCTTGCATGTTTTTGAAGGCCAGCATGGTTTCTTTTGAATTCGTGTTGAGTTAGTGTGAAAAGTGCAGTATATGTTCATTTTGTGCTTTTCTCGCTCAAATAGCGTTATTCCGACCTGAAAATGACAGAATATGAGTATTTTAGATTCATTTGTATTTATTTGTCAAACTGTCATAGAATGACATTTCCACTTTAGAAACATCAATTCTTGCATGTTTTTGAAGGACAGCATGGTTTATTTTGAATTCGTGTTGAGTTAGTGTGAAAAGTGCAGTATATGTTCATTTTGTGCTTTTCTCGCTCAAATAGCGTTATTCCGACCTGAAAATGACAGAATATGAGTATTTTAGATTCATTTGTATTTATTTGTCAAACTGTCATAGAATGACATTTCCACTTTAGAAACATCAATTCTTGCATGTTTTTGAAGGACAGCATGGTTTATTTTGAATTCGTGTTGAGTTAGTGTGAAAAGTGCAGTATATGTTCATTTTGTGCTTTTCTCGCTCAAATAGCGTTATTCCGACCTGAAAATGACAGAATATGAGTATTTTAGATTCATTTGTATTTATTTGTCAAACTGTCATAGAATGACATTTCCACTTTAGAAACATCAATTCTTGCATGTTTTTGAAGGACAGCATGGTTTATTTTGAATTCGTGTTGAGTTAGTGTGAAAAGTGCAGTATATGTTCATTTTGTGCTTTTCTCGCTCAAATAGCGTTATTCCGACCTGAAAATGACAGAATATGAGTATTTTAGATTCATTTGTATTTATTTGTCAAACTGTCATAGAATGACATTTCCACTTTAGAAACATCAATTCTTGCATGTTTTTGAAGGACAGCATGGTTTATTTTGAATTCGTGTTGAGTTAGTGTGAAAAGTGCAGTATATGTTCATTTTGTGCTTTTCTCGCTCAAATAGCGTTATTCCGACCTGAAAATGACAGAATATGAGTATTTTAGATTCATTTGTATTTATTTGTCAAACTGTCATAGAATGACATTTCCACTTTAGAAACATCAATTCTTGCATGTTTTTGAAGGACAGCATGGTTTATTTTGAATTCGTGTTGAGTTAGTGTGAAAAGTGCAGTATATGTTCATTTTGTGCTTTTCTCGCTCAAATAGCGTTATTCCGACCTGAAAATGACAGAATATGAGTATTTTAGATTCATTTGTATTTATTTGTCAAACTGTCATAGAATGACATTTCCACTTTAGAAACATCAATTCTTGCATGTTTTTGAAGGACAGCATGGTTTATTTTGAATTCGTGTTGAGTTAGTGTGAAAAGTGCAGTATATGTTCATTTTGTGCTTTTCTCGCTCAAATAGCGTTATTCCGACCTGAAAATGACAGAATATGAGTATTTTAGATTCATTTGTATTTATTTGTCAAACTGTCATAGAATGACATTTCCACTTTAGAAACATCAATTCTTGCATGTTTTTGAAGGACAGCATGGTTTATTTTGAATTCGTGTTGAGTTAGTGTGAAAAGTGCAGTATATGTTCATTTTGTGCTTTTCTCGCTCAAATAGCGTTATTCCGACCTGAAAATGACAGAATATGAGTATTTTAGATTCATTTGTATTTATTTGTCAAACTGTCATAGAATGACATTTCCACTTTAGAAACATCAATTCTTGCATGTTTTTGAAGGACAGCATGGTTTATTTTGAATTCGTGTTGAGTTAGTGTGAAAAGTGCAGTATATGTTCATTTTGTGCTTTTCTCGCTCAAATAGCGTTATTCCGACCTGAAAATGACAGAATATGAGTATTTTAGATTCATTTGTATTTATTTGTCAAACTGTCATAGAATGACATTTCCACTTTAGAAACATCAATTCTTGCATGTTTTTGAAGGACAGCATGGTTTATTTTGAATTCGTGTTGAGTTAGTGTGAAAAGTGCAGTATATGTTCATTTTGTGCTTTTCTCGCTCAAATAGCGTTATTCCGACCTGAAAATGACAGAATATGAGTATTTTAGATTCATTTGTATTTATTTGTCAAACTGTCTGAGAATGACATTTCCACTTTAGAAACATCAATTCTTGCATGTTTTTGAAGGACAGCATGGTTTATTTTGAATTCGTGTTGAGTTAGTGTGAAAAGTGCAGTATATGTTCATTTTGTGCTTTTCTCGCTCAAATAGCGTTATTCCGACCTGAAAATGACAGAATATGAGTATTTTAGATTCATTTGTATTTATTTGTCAAACTGTCATAGAATGACATTTCCACTTTAGAAACATCAATTCTTGCATGTTTTTGAAGGACAGCATGGTTTATTTTGAATTCGTGTTGAGTTAGTGTGAAAAGTGCAGTATATGTTCATTTTGTGCTTTTCTCGCTCAAATAGCGTTATTCCGACCTGAAAATGACAGAATATGAGTATTTTAGATTCATTTGTATTTATTTGTCAAACTGTCATAGAATGACATTTCCACTTTAGAAACATCAATTCTTGCATGTTTTTGAAGGACAGCATGGTTTATTTTGAATTCGTGTTGAGTTAGTGTGAAAAGTGCAGTATATGTTCATTTTGTGCTTTTCTCGCTCAAATAGCGTTATTCCGACCTGAAAATGACAGAATATGAGTATTTTAGATTCATTTGTATTTATTTGTCAAACTGTCATAGAATGACATTTCCACTTTAGAAACATCAATTCTTGCATGTTTTTGAAGGACAGCATGGTTTATTTTGAATTCGTGTTGAGTTAGTGTGAAAAGTGCAGTATATGTTCATTTTGTGCTTTTCTCGCTCAAATAGCGTTATTCCGACCTGAAAATGACAGAATATGAGTATTTTAGATTCATTTGTATTTATTTGTCAAACTGTCATAGAATGACATTTCCACTTTAGAAACATCAATTCTTGCATGTTTTTGAAGGACAGCATGGTTTATTTTGAATTCGTGTTGAGTTAGTGTGAAAAGTGCAGTATATGTTCATTTTGTGCTTTTCTCGCTCAAATAGCGTTATTCCGACCTGAAAATGACAGAATATGAGTATTTTAGATTCATTTGTATTTATTTGTCAAACTGTCATAGAATGACATTTCCACTTTAGAAACATCAATTCTTGCATGTTTTTGAAGGACAGCATGGTTTATTTTGAATTCGTGTTGAGTTAGTGTGAAAAGTGCAGTATATGTTCATTTTGTGCTTTTCTCGCTCAAATAGCGTTATTCCGACCTGAAAATGACAGAATATGAGTATTTTAGATTCATTTGTATTTATTTGTCAAACTGTCATAGAATGACATTTCCACTTTAGAAACATCAATTCTTGCATGTTTTTGAAGGACAGCATGGTTTATTTTGAATTCGTGTTGAGTTAGTGTGAAAAGTGCAGTATATGTTCATTTTGTGCTTTTCTCGCTCAAATAGCGTTATTCCGACCTGAAAATGACAGAATATGAGTATTTTAGATTCATTTGTATTTATTTGTCAAACTGTCATAGAATGACATTTCCACTTTAGAAACATCAATTCTTGCATGTTTTTGAAGGACAGCATGGTTTATTTTGAATTCGTGTTGAGTTAGTGTGAAAAGTGCAGTATATGTTCATTTTGTGCTTTTCTCGCTCAAATAGCGTTATTCCGACCTGAAAATGACAGAATATGAGTATTTTAGATTCATTTGTATTTATTTGTCAAACTGTCATAGAATGACATTTCCACTTTAGAAACATCAATTCTTGCATGTTTTTGAAGGACAGCATGGTTTATTTTGAATTCGTGTTGAGTTAGTGTGAAAAGTGCAGTATATGTTCATTTTGTGCTTTTCTCGCTCAAATAGCGTTATTCCGACCTGAAAATGACAGAATATGAGTATTTTAGATTCATTTGTATTTATTTGTCAAACTGTCATAGACTGACATTTCCACTTTAGAAACATCAATTCTTGCATGTTTTTGAAGGACAGCATGGTTTGTTTTGAATTCGTGTTGAGTTAGTGTGAAAAGTGCAGTATATGTTCATTTTGTGCTTTTCTCGCTCAAATAGCGTTATTTTGACTTGAAAATGACAGAATGTGATTGTTTTAGATTCATGTGTTTTTATGCATCAAACTGTCTGAGAATGACAATTCCACTGTAGAAACATGAAGTCTTGCATGTTTTTGAAGGACAGCATGGTTTGTTTTGAATTCGTGTTGAGTTAGTGTGAAAAGTGCAGTATATGTTCATTTTGTGCTTTTCTCGCTCAAATAGCGTTATTCCGACCTGAAAATGACAGAATATGAGTATTTTAGATTCATTTGTATTTATTTGTCAAACTGTCATAGAATGACATTTCCACTTTAGAAACATCAATTCTTGCATGTTTTTGAAGGACAGCATGGTTTATTTTGAATTCGTGTTGAGTTAGTGTGAAAAGTGCAGTATATGTTCATTTTGTGCTTTTCTCGCTCAAATAGCGTTATTCCGACCTGAAAATGACAGAATATGAGTATTTTAGATTCATTTGTATTTATTTGTCAAACTGTCATAGAATGACATTTCCACTTTAGAAACATCAATTCTTGCATGTTTTTGAAGGACAGCATGGTTTATTTTGAATTCGTGTTGAGTTAGTGTGAAAAGTGCAGTATATGTTCATTTTGTGCTTTTCTCGCTCAAATAGCGTTATTCCGACCTGAAAATGACAGAATATGAGTATTTTAGATTCATTTGTATTTATTTGTCAAACTGTCATAGAATGACATTTCCACTTTAGAAACATCAATTCTTGCATGTTTTTGAAGGACAGCATGGTTTGTTTTGAATTCGTGTTGAGTTAGTGTGAAAAGTGCAGTATATGTTCATTTTGTGCTTTTCTCGCTCAAATAGCGTTATTTTGACTTGAAAATGACAGAATGTGATTGTTTTAGATTCATGTGTTTTTATGCATCAAACTGTCTGAGAATGACAATTCCACTGTAGAAACATGAAGTCTTGCATGTTTTTGAAGGACAGCATGGTTTATTTTGAATTCGTGTTGAGTTAGTGTGAAAAGTGCAGTATATGTTCATTTTGTGCTTTTCTCGCTCAAATAGCGTTATTCCGACCTGAAAATGACAGAATATGAGTATTTTAGATTCATTTGTATTTATTTGTCAAACTGTCATAGACTGACATTTCCACTTTAGAAACATCAATTCTTGCATGTTTTTGAAGGACAGCATGGTTTGTTTTGAATTCGTGTTGAGTTAGTGTGAAAAGTGCAGTATATGTTCATTTTGTGCTTTTCTCGCTCAAATAGCGTTATTTTGACTTGAAAATGACAGAATGTGATTGTTTTAGATTCATGTGTTTTTATGCATCAAACTGTCTGAGAATGACAATTCCACTGTAGAAACATGAAGTCTTGCATGTTTTTGAAGGACAGCATGGTTTGTTTTGAATTCGTGTTGAGTTAGTGTGAAAAGTGCAGTATATGTTCATTTTGTGCTTTTCTCGCTCAAATAGCGTTATTCCGACCTGAAAATGACAGAATATGAGTATTTTAGATTCATTTGTATTTATTTGTCAAACTGTCATAGAATGACATTTCCACTTTAGAAACATCAATTCTTGCATGTTTTTGAAGGACAGCATGGTTTATTTTGAATTCGTGTTGAGTTAGTGTGAAAAGTGCAGTATATGTTCATTTTGTGCTTTTCTCGCTCAAATAGCGTTATTCCGACCTGAAAATGACAGAATATGAGTATTTTAGATTCATTTGTATTTATTTGTCAAACTGTCATAGAATGACATTTCCACTTTAGAAACATCAATTCTTGCATGTTTTTGAAGGACAGCATGGTTTATTTTGAATTCGTGTTGAGTTAGTGTGAAAAGTGCAGTATATGTTCATTTTGTGCTTTTCTCGCTCAAATAGCGTTATTCCGACCTGAAAATGACAGAATATGAGTATTTTAGATTCATTTGTATTTATTTGTCAAACTGTCATAGAATGACATTTCCACTTTAGAAACATCAATTCTTGCATGTTTTTGAAGGACAGCATGGTTTGTTTTGAATTCGTGTTGAGTTAGTGTGAAAAGTGCAGTATATGTTCATTTTGTGCTTTTCTCGCTCAAATAGCGTTATTTTGACTTGAAAATGACAGAATGTGATTGTTTTAGATTCATGTGTTTTTATGCATCAAACTGTCTGAGAATGACAATTCCACTGTAGAAACATGAAGTCTTGCATGTTTTTGAAGGACAGCATGGTTTATTTTGAATTCGTGTTGAGTTAGTGTGAAAAGTGCAGTATATGTTCATTTTGTGCTTTTCTCGCTCAAATAGCGTTATTCCGACCTGAAAATGACAGAATATGAGTATTTTAGATTCATTTGTATTTATTTGTCAAACTGTCATAGAATGACATTTCCACTTTAGAAACATCAATTCTTGCATGTTTTTGAAGGACAGCATGGTTTATTTTGAATTCGTGTTGAGTTAGTGTGAAAAGTGCAGTATATGTTCATTTTGTGCTTTTCTCGCTCAAATAGCGTTATTCCGACCTGAAAATGACAGAATATGAGTATTTTAGATTCATTTGTATTTATTTGTCAAACTGTCATAGAATGACATTTCCACTTTAGAAACATCAATTCTTGCATGTTTTTGAAGGACAGCATGGTTTGTTTTGAATTCGTGTTGAGTTAGTGTGAAAAGTGCAGTATATGTTCATTTTGTGCTTTTCTCGCTCAAATAGCGTTATTTTGACTTGAAAATGACAGAATGTGATTGTTTTAGATTCATGTGTTTTTATGCATCAAACTGTCTGAGAATGACAATTCCACTGTAGAAACATGAAGTCTTGCATGTTTTTGAAGGACAGCATGGTTTATTTTGAATTCGTGTTGAGTTAGTGTGAAAAGTGCAGTATATGTTCATTTTGTGCTTTTCTCGCTCAAATAGCGTTATTCCGACCTGAAAATGACAGAATATGAGTATTTTAGATTCATTTGTATTTATTTGTCAAACTGTCTGAGAATGACATTTCCACTTTAGAAACATCAATTCTTGCATGTTTTTGAAGGACAGCATGGTTTATTTTGAATTCGTGTTGAGTTAGTGTGAAAAGTGCAGTATATGTTCATTTTGTGCTTTTCTCGCTCAAATAGCGTTATTCCGACCTGAAAATGACAGAATATGAGTATTTTAGATTCATTTGTATTTATTTGTCAAACTGTCATAGAATGACATTTCCACTTTAGAAACATCAATTCTTGCATGTTTTTGAAGGACAGCATGGTTTGTTTTGAATTCGTGTTGAGTTAGTGTGAAAAGTGCAGTATATGTTCATTTTGTGCTTTTCTCGCTCAAATAGCGTTATTTTGACTTGAAAATGACAGAATGTGATTGTTTTAGATTCATGTGTTTTTATGCATCAAACTGTCTGAGAATGACAATTCCACTGTAGAAACATGAAGTCTTGCATGTTTTTGAAGGACAGCATGGTTTATTTTGAATTCGTGTTGAGTTAGTGTGAAAAGTGCAGTATATGTTCATTTTGTGCTTTTCTCGCTCAAATAGCGTTATTCCGACCTGAAAATGACAGAATATGAGTATTTTAGATTCATTTGTATTTATTTGTCAAACTGTCTGAGAATGACATTTCCACTTTAGAAACATCAATTCTTGCATGTTTTTGAAGGACAGCATGGTTTATTTTGAATTCGTGTTGAGTTAGTGTGAAAAGTGCAGTATATGTTCATTTTGTGCTTTTCTCGCTCAAATAGCGTTATTCCGACCTGAAAATGACAGAATATGAGTATTTTAGATTCATTTGTATTTATTTGTCAAACTGTCATAGAATGACATTTCCACTTTAGAAACATCAATTCTTGCATGTTTTTGAAGGACAGCATGGTTTGTTTTGAATTCGTGTTGAGTTAGTGTGAAAAGTGCAGTATATGTTCATTTTGTGCTTTTCTCGCTCAAATAGCGTTATTTTGACTTGAAAATGACAGAATGTGATTGTTTTAGATTCATGTGTTTTTATGCATCAAACTGTCTGAGAATGACAATTCCACTGTAGAAACATGAAGTCTTGCATGTTTTTGAAGGACAGCATGGTTTATTTTGAATTCGTGTTGAGTTAGTGTGAAAAGTGCAGTATATGTTCATTTTGTGCTTTTCTCGCTCAAATAGCGTTATTCCGACCTGAAAATGACAGGATATGAGTATTTTAGATTCATTTGTATTTATTTGTCAAACTGTCATAGAATGACATTTCCACTTTAGAAACATCAATTCTTGCATGTTTTTGAAGGACAGCATGGTTTATTTTGAATTCGTGTTGAGTTAGTGTGAAAAGTGCAGTATATGTTCATTTTGTGCTTTTCTCGCTCAAATAGCGTTATTCCGACCTGAAAATGACAGAATATGAGTATTTTAGATTCATTTGTATTTATTTGTCAAACTGTCATAGAATGACATTTCCACTTTAGAAACATCAATTCTTGCATGTTTTTGAAGGACAGCATGGTTTATTTTGAATTCGTGTTGAGTTAGTGTGAAAAGTGCAGTATATGTTCATTTTGTGCTTTTCTCCCTCATTTTGACAGGAAAATCATATGAATGTTACTTTTTAAGATTCATCCTGTTAAGACAACATGAATTCAACAGTAACTTAAACGAAGTCAAATTCAGCAATTATGTTGCTGAATGTTGCAACATTTACATTATTTCTCAAGTGGAATTGTCATTCTAAAACACGTTGAAGCTTAAAAAACACATGACTATGAAATGGTAACGCTCATCTAATTTCAATGTTAACATCATTATACATGGGCAACAAGAGAACAAAATGAACATGTATTTTTCACAGCAACTGAAAAAAAGTCAAATTAAACGATGTTGTCCTTTAAAAACACTCACATTTGAGTATTTCTCAGGTGGAATTGACATTCTGAGACAGTGTGACACATAAAAACAAATGAATCTTAATTGGTGACGCTCATTTGATTTTACAGTTAAAATCACACTACATGAGTGATAGGAGCACAACATCAACACTTGTATTTTTCACATTAACTCTGAAGGAAAACATGTTGTCCTTCATAAACATTCACATTTGAGTGTTTCCAGAGTGGAATTGTCATTCTGAGACAGTGTGACACATAAAAACAAATGAATCTAAAATGGTAACCATCATTTGATTTTACAGTCAAAATCAAACTACATGAGCGAACCACACAAAAACTGAACATTTGTCGTACTTTTCACAGTACCTGAAAAAGAAGTCAAATTAAAACATATTGTCCTTCATAAACATTCACATTTGAGTGTTTCTTAGGTGGAATTGTCATTCTGACACAGTGTGACACATAAAAACAAATTAATCTTAAATGGTGACGCTCATTTGATTTTACAGTCAAAATCACACTACATGAGCGAGAAAAGCACAAATTGAACATTTGTCGTACTTTTCACAGTACCTGAAAAAGAAGTCAAATTAAAACATATTGCCCCTCATAAACATTCACGGTTGAATGTTTCCAAAGTGGAATTGTCATTCTAAGACAGTGTGACACATAAAAACAAATGAATCTTAAATGGTTATGCTCATTTGATTTTACAGTCAAAATCACACTACATGAGCGAGCCACACAAAAACTGAACATTTGTCGTACTTTTCACAGTATCTGAAAAAGAAGTCAAATGAAATAATGCTGTCCTTCATACACATTCACATTTGAGTGTTTCTAAATTGGAATTGTCATTCTGAGACAGTGTGACACAAAAAACAAATGAATCTTAAATGGTGACGCTCATTCGATTTTACAGTCAAAATCACACTACATGAGCGAGACACGCACAAACTGAACACTTGTCGTAATTCTCAGAGAATCTGAAAAAGAAGTCAAATGAAATAATGCTGTCCTTCATACACATTCACATTTGATTGTTTCTAAAGTGGAATTGTCATTCCGACAAAGTGTGACACATGAAAACAAATGAATCTTAAATGGTGACACTCATTTGATTTTACAGTCAACATCGTACTACATGAGTGATAGGAGCACAACATCAACACTTGTATTTTTCACATTAACTCTGAAGGAAGTCAAATAAAACATGTTGTCCTTCATAAACATTCACAGTTGAATGTTTCCAGAGTGGAATTGTCATTCTGAGACAGTGTGACACATAAAAACAAATGAAACTTAAATGAATCTTAAATGGTGACGCTCATTTGATTTTACAGTCAAAATCACACTACATGAGCGAGCCACACAAAAACTGAACATTTGTCGTACTTTTCACAGTACCTGAAAAAGAAGTCAAATTAAAACATATTGTCCTTCATAAACATTCACATTTGAGTGTTGCTTAGGTGGAACTGTCATTCTGAGACAGTGTGACACATGAAAACAAATGAATCTTAAATGGTGACGCTCATTTGATTTTACAGTCAAAATCACACTACATGAGCGAGACAAGCACAAATTGAACATTTGTCGTACTTTTCACAGTATCTGAAAAAGAAGTCAAATTAAAACATGTTGTCCTTCATAAACATTCACAGTTGAATGTTTCCAGAGTGGAATTGTCATTCAGAGATAGTGTGACACATAAAAACAAATGAATCTTAAATGGTGACGCTCATTTGATTTTACAGTCAAAATCACACTACATGAGCGAGACACGCACAAAGTGAACACTTGTCGTACTTTTCACAGTATCTGAAAAAGACGTCAAATTAAAACATATTGTCCCTCATAAACATTCAAATTTGAGTGTTTCCAAAGTGGAATTGTCATTCCGACACAGTGTGACACATGAAAACAAATGAATCTTAAATGGTGACACTCATTTGATTTTACAGTCAACATCGTACTACATGAGTGATAGGAGCACAACATCAACACTTTTTTTTTTTACATTAACTCTGAAGGAAGTCAAATATAACATGTTTTCCTTCATAAACATTCACAGTTGAATGTTTCCAAAGTGGAATTGTCATTCTGAGACAGTGTGACACATAAAAACAAATGAATCTTAAATGGTTATGCTCATTTGATTTTACAGTCAAAATCACACTACATGAGCGAGACAAGCACAAATTGAACATTTGTCGTACTTTTCACAGTATCTGAAAAAGAAGTCAAATTAAAACATGTTGTCCTTCATAAACATTCACAGTTGAATGTTTCCAGAGTGGAATTGTCATTCAGAGATAGTGTGACACATAAAAACAAATGAATCTTAAATGGTGACGCTCATTTGATTTTACAGTCAAAATCACACTACATGAGCGAGACACGCACAAAGTGAACACTTGTCGTACTTTTCACAGTATCTGAAAAAGACGTCAAATTAAAACATATTGTCCCTCATAAACATTCAAATTTGAGTGTTTCCAAAGTGGAATTGTCATTCCGACACAGTGTGACACATGAAAACAAATGAATCTTAAATGGTGACACTCATTTGATTTTACAGTCAACATCGTACTACATGAGTGATAGGATCACAACATCAACACTTGTATTTTTCACATTAACTCTGAAGGAAGTCAAATATAACATGTTTTCCTTCATAAACATTCACAGTTGAATGTTTCCAAAGTGGAATTGTCATTCTGAGACAGTGTGACACATAAAAACAAATAAATCATAAATGGTGACGATCATTCGATTTTACAGTCAAAATCACACTACATGAGCGAGCCACACAAAAACTGAACATTTGTCGTTCTTTTCACAGTACCTGAAAAAGAAGTCAAATTAAAACATATTGTCCTTCATAAACATTCACGCTTGAATGTTTCCAAAGTGGAATTGTCATTCTGAGACAGTGTGACACATGAAAACAAATGAATCTTAAATGGTGACGCTCATTCGATTTTACAGTCAAAATCACACTACATGAGCGAGCCACACAAAAACTGAACATTTGTCGTACTTTTCACAGTACCTGAAAAAGAAGTCAAATGAAATAATGCTGTCCTTCATACACATTCACATTTGAGTGTTTCTAAAGTGGAAATGTCATTCCGACACAGTGTGACACATAAAAACAAATGAATCTTAAATGGTGACGCTCATTCGATTTTACAGTCAAAATCACACTACATGAGCGAGCCACACAAAAACTGAACATTTGTCGTTCTTTTCACAGTACCTGAAAAAGAAGTCAAATTAAAACATATTGTCCTTCATAAACATTCACGCTTGAATGTTTCCAAAGTGGAATTGGCATTCTGAGACAGTGTGACACATGAAAACAAATGAATCTTAAATGGTGACACTCATTTGATTTTACAGTCAACATCGTACTACATGAGTGATAGGAGCACAACATCAACACTTGTATTTTTCACATTAACTCTGAAGGAAGTCAAATATAACATATTGTCCTTCATAAACATTCACAGTTGAATGTTTCCAAAGTGGAATTGTCATTCTGAGACAGTGTGACACATAAAAACAAATGAATCTTAAATGGTGACGCTCATTCGATTTTACAGTCAAAATCACACTACATGAGCGAGCCACACAAAAACTGAACATTTGTTGTACTTTTCACCGGACCTGAAAAAGAAGTCAAATTAAAACATGTTGTCCTTCATAAACATTCACAGTTGAATGTTTCCAGAATGGAATTGTCATTCTGAGATAGTGTGACACATAAAAACAAATGAAACTTAAACGAATCTTAAATGGTGACGCTCATTTGATTTTACAGTCAAAATCACACTACATGAGCGAGCCACACAAAAACTGAACATTTGTCGTACTTTTCACAGTACCTGAAAAAGAAGTAAAATTAAAACATATTGTCCTTCATAAACATTCACATTTGAGTGTTTCTTAGGTAGAACTGTCATTCTGAGACAGTGTGACACATGAAAACAAATGAATCTTAAATGGTGACGCTCATTTGATTTTACAGTCAGAATCACACTACATGAGTGAGACAAGCACAAATTGAACATTTGTCGTACTTTTCACAGTATCTGAAAAAGAAGTCAAATTAAAACATGTTGTCCTTCATAAACATTCACAGTTGAATGTTTCCAGAGTGGAATTGTCATTCAGAGATAGTGTGACACATAAAAACAAATGAATCTTAAATGGTGACGCTCATTCGATTTTAAAGTCAAAATCACACTACATGAGCGAGACACGCACAAACTGAACACTTGTCGTAATTCTCAGAGAATCTGAAAAAGAAGTCAAATGAAATAATGCTGTCCTTCATACACATTCACATTTGAGTGTTTCTAAAGTGGAATTGTCATTCTGAGAAAGTGTGACACATAAAAACAAATGAATCTTAAATGGTGACACTCATTTGATTTTACATTCAACATCGTACTACATGAGTGATAGGAGCACAACATCAACACTTGTATTTTTCACATTAACTCTGAAGGAAGTCAAATAAAACATGTTGTCCTTCATAAACATTCACAGTTGAATGTTTCCAAAGTGGAATTGTCATTCTGAGACAGTGTGACACATAAAAACAAATGAATCTTAAATGGTGACGCTCATTCGATTTTACAGTCAAAATCACACTACATGAGCGAGCCACACAAAAACTGAACATTTGCTGTACTTTTCACCGGACCTGAAAAAGAAGTCAAATTAAAACATGTTGTCCTTCATAAACATTCACAGTTGAATGTTTCCAGAATGGAATTGTCATTCTGAGATAGTGTGACACATAAAAACAAATGAAACTTAAACGAATCTTAAATGGTGACGCTCATTTGATTTTACAGTCAAAATCACACTACATGAGTGAGCCACACAAAAACTGAACATTTGTCGTACTTTTCACAGTACCTGAAAAAGAAGTCAAATTAAAACATATTGTCCTTCATAAACATTCACATTTGAGTGTTTCTTAGGTGGAACTGTCATTCTGAGACAGTGTGACACATGAAAACAAATGAATCTTAAATGGTGACGCTCATTTGATTTTACAGTCAAAATCACACTACATGAGCGAGACAAGCACAAATTGAACATTTGTCGTACTTTTCACAGTATCTGAAAAAGAAGTCAAATTAAAACATGTTGTCCTTCATAAACATTCACAGTTGAATGTTTCCAAAGTGGAATTGTCATTCAGAGAAAGTGTGACACATAAAAACAAATGAATCTTAAATGGTGACGCTCATTTGATTTTACAGTCAAAATCACACTACATGAGCGAGACACGCACAAAGTGAACACTTGTCGTACTTTTCACAGTATCTGAAAAAGAAGTCAAATTAAAACATATTGTCCCTCATAAACATTCACATTTGAGTGTTTCCAAAGTGGAATTGTCATTCTGAGACAGTGTGACACATAAAAACAAATGAATCTTAAATGGTGACACTCATTTGATTTCACAGTCAACATCGTACTACATGAGTGATAGGAGCACAACATCAACACTTGTATTTTTCACATTAACTCTGAAGGAAGTCAAATATAACATGTTTTCCTTCATAAACATTCACAGTTGAATGTTTCCAGAGTGGAATTGTCATTCTGAGACAGTGTGACACATAAAAACAAATGAATCTTAAATGGTGACGCTCATTCGATTTTACAGTCAAAATCACACTACATGAGCGAGACAAGCACAAATTGAACATTTGTTGCACTTTTCACAGTATCTGAAAAAGAAGTCAAATTAAAACATGTTGTCCTTCATAAACAGTCACAGTTGAATGTTTCCAGAGTGGAATTCTCATTCTGAGACAGTGTGACACATAAAAATAAATGAATCTTAAATGGTGACGATCATTTGATTTTACAGTCAAAATCACACTACATGAGCGAGCCACACAAAAACTGAACATTTGTCGTACTTTTCACAGTACCTGAAAAAGAAGTCAAATTAAAACATATTGTCCTTCATAAACATTCACATTTGAGTGTTTCTTAGGCGGAACTGTCATTCTGAGACAGTGTGACACATGAAAACAAATGAATCTTAAATGGTGACGCTCATTCGATTTTACAGTCAAAATCACACTACATGAGCGAGCCACACACAAACTGAACACTTGTCGTACTTTTCACAGTATCTGAAAAAGACGTCAAATTAAAACATATTGTCCCTCATAAACATTCAAATTTGAGTGTTTCCAAAGTGGAATTGTCATTCCGACACAGTGTGACACATGAAAACAAATGAATCTTAAATGGTGACACTCATTTGATTTTACAGTCAACATCGTACTACATGAGTGATAGGAGCACAACATCAACACTTTTTTTTTTTACATTAACTCTGAAGGAAGTCAAATATAACATGTTTTCCTTTATAAACATTCACAGTTGAATGTTTCCAAAGTGGAATTGTCATTCTGAGACAGTGTGACACATAAAAACAAATGAATCTTAAATGGTTATGCTCATTTGATTTTACAGTCAAAATCACACTACATGAGCGAGCCACACAAAAACTGAACATTTGTCGTACTTTTCACAGTACCTGAAAAAGAAGTCAAATTAAAACATATTGTCCTTCATAAACATTCACATTTGAGTGTTTCTTAGGTGGAACTGTCATTCTGAGACAGTGTGACACATGAAAACAAATGAATCTTAAATGGTGACGCTCATTTGATTTTACAGTCAGAATCACACTACATGAGCGAGACAAGCACAAATTGAACATTTGTCGTACTTTTCACAGTATCTGAAAAAGAAGTCAAATTAAAACATGTTGTCCTTCATAAACATTCACAGTTGAATGTTTCCAAAGTGGAATTGTCATTCAGAGAAAGTGTGACACATAAAAACAAATGAATCTTAAATGGTGACGCTCATTTGATTTTACAGTCAACATCGTACTACATGAGCGAGCCACACAAAAACTGAACATTTGTCGTACTTTTCACAGTACCTGAAAAAGAAGTCAAATTAAAACATATTGTCCTTCATAAACATTCACATTTGAGTGTTTCTTAGGCGGAACTGTCATTCTGAGACAGTGTGACACATGAAAACAAATGAATCTTAAATGGTGACGCTCATTTGATTTTACAGTCAAAATCACACTACATGAGCGAGCCACACACAAACTGAACACTTGTCGTACTTTTCACAGTATCTGAAAAAGACGTCAAATTAAAACATATTGTCCCTCATAAACATTCAAATTTGAGTGTTTCCAAAGTGGAATTGTCATTCCGACACAGTGTGACACATGAAAACAAATGAATCTTAAATGGTGACACTCATTTGATTTTACAGTCAACATCGTACTACATGAGTGATAGGAGCACAACATCAACACTTTTTTTTTTTTACATTAACTCTGAAGGAAGTCAAATATAACATGTTTTCCTTCATAAACATTCATAGTTGAATGTTTCCAAAGTGGAATTGTCATTCTGAGACAGTGTGACACATAAAAACAAATGAATCTTAAATGGTTATGCTCATTTGATTTTACAGTCAACATCGTACTGCATGAGTGATAGGAGCACAACATCAACACTTGTATTTTTCACATTAACTCTGAAGGAAGTCAAATATAACATGTTTTCCTTCATAAACATTCACAGTTGAATGTTTCCAAAGTGGAATTGTCATTCTGAGACAGTGTGACACATAAAAACAAATGAATCTTAAATGGTGACGCTCATTTGATTTTACAGTCAAAATCACACTACATGAGCGAGACACGCAAAAACTGAACACTTGTCGTAATTATCACAGTATCTGAAAAAGAAGTCAAATGAAATAATGCTGTCCTTCATACACATCCACATTTGAGTGTTTCTAAAGTGGAATTGTCATTCTAAGACAGTGTGACACATAAAAACAAATGAATCTTAAATGGTGACACTCATTTGATTTTACAGTCAACATCGTACTACATGAGTGATAGGAGCACAACATCAACACTTATATTTTTCACATTAACTCTGAAGGAAGTCAAATAAAACATGTTTTCCTTCATAAACATTCACAGTTGAATGTTTCCAAAGTGGAATTGTCATTCTGAGACAGTGTGACACATAAAAACAAATGAATCTTAAATGGTGATGCTCATTCGATTTTACAGTCAAAATCACACTACATGAGCGAGCCACACAAAAACTGAACATTTGTTGTACTTTTCACAGTACCTGAAAAAGAAGTCAAATTAAAACATGTTGTCCTTCATAAACATTCACAGTTGAATGTTTCCAGAGTGGAAATGTCATTCTGACACAGTGTGACACATAAAAACAAATGAATCATAAATGGTGACGATCATTCGATTTTACAGTCAAAATCACACTACATGAGCGAGCCACACAAAAACTGAACATTTGTCGTTCTTTTCACAGTACCTGAAAAAGAAGTCAAATTAAAACATATTGTCCTTCATAAACATTCATGCTTGAATGTTTCTAAAGTGGAATTGTCATTCTGAGACAGTGTGACACATGAAAACAAATGAATCATAAATGGTGACGCTCATTCGATTTTACAGTCAAAATCACACTACATGAGCGAGCCACACAAAAACTGAACATTTCTCGTACTTTTCACAGTATCTGAAAAAGAAGTCAAATGAAATAATACTGTCCTTCATACACATTCACATTTGAGTGTTTCTAAAGTGGAAATGTCATTCCGACACAGTGTGACACATAAAAACAAATGAATCTTAAATGGTGACGCTCATTTGATTTTACAGTCAAAATCACACTACATGAGCGAGACACGCACAAACTGAACACTTGTCGTAATTCTCAGAGAATCTGAAAAAGAAGTCAAATGAAATAATGCTGTCCTTCATAAACATTCACAGTTGAATGTTTCCAGAGTGGAAATGTCATTCTGAGACAGTGTGACACATGAAAACAAATGAATCATAAATGGTGACGCTCATTCGATTTTACAGTCAAAATCACACTACATGAGCGAGCCACACAAAAACTGAACATTTGTCGTACTTTTCACAGTATCTGAAAAAGAAGTCAAATGAAATAATACTGTCCTTCATACACATTCACATTTGAGTGTTTCTAAAGTGGAAATGTCATTCCGACACAGTGTGACACATAAAAACAAATGAATCTTAAATGGTGACGCTCATTTGATTTTACAGTCAAAATCACACTACATGAGCGAGCCACACAAAAACTGAACATTTGTTGTACTTTTCACAGTACCTGAAAAAGAAGTCAAATTAAAACATGTTGTCCTTCATAAACATTCACAGTTGAATGTTTCCAGAGTGGAAATGTCATTCTGACACAGTGTGACACATAAAAACAAATGAATCATAAATGGTGACGATCATTCGATTTTACAGTCAAAATCACACTACATGAGCGAGCCACACAAAAACTGAACATTTGTCGTTCTTTTCACAGTACCTGAAAAAGAAGTCAAATTAAAACATATTGTCCTACATAAACATTCACGCTTGAATGTTTCCAAAGTGGAATTGGCATTCTGAGACAGTGTGACACATGAAAACAAATGAATCTTAAATGGTGACACTCATTTAATTTTACAGTCAACATCGTACTACATGAGTGATAGGAGCACAACATCAACACTTGTATTTTTCACATTAACTCTGAAGGAAGTCAAATATAACATGTTTTCCTTCATAAACATTCACAGTTGAATGTTTCCAAAGTGGAATTGTCATTCTGAGACAGTGTGACACATAAAAACAAATGAATCTTAAATGGTGACGCTCATTTGATTTTACAGTCAAAATCACACTACATGAGCGAGCCACACACAAACTGAACACTTGTCGTACTTTTCACAGTATCTGAAAAAGACGTCAAATTAAAACATATTGTCCCTCATAAACATTCAAATTTGAGTGTTTCCAAAGTGGAATTGTCATTCCGACACAGTGTGACACATGAAAACAAATGAATCTTAAATGGTGACACTCATTTGATTTTACAGTCAACATCGTACTACATGAGTGATAGGAGCACAACATCAACACTTGTATTTTTCACATTAACTCTGAAGGAAGTCAAATATAACATGTTTTCCTTCATAAACATTCACAGTTGAATGTTTCCAAAGTGGAATTGTCATTCTGAGACAGTGTGACACATAAAAACAAATGAATCTTAAATGGTGACGCTCATTTGATTTTACAGTCAAAATCACACTACATGAGCGAGACACGCAAAAACTGAACACTTGTCGTACTTTTCACAGTATCTGAAAAAGACGTCAAATTAAAACATATTGTCCCTCATAAACATTCAAATTTGAGTGTTTCCAAAGTGGAATTGTCATTCCGACACAGTGTGACACATGAAAACAAATGAATCTTAAATGGTGACACTCATTTGATTTTACAGTCAACATCGTACTACATGAGTGATAGGAGCACAACATCAACACTTTTTTTTTTTACATTAACTCTGAAGGAAGTCAAATATAACATGTTTTCCTTTATAAACATTCACAGTTGAATGTTTCCAAAGTGGAATTGTCATTCTGAGACAGTGTGACACATAAAAACAAATGAATCTTAAATGGTTATGCTCATTTGATTTTACAGTCAAAATCACACTACATGAGCGAGCCACACAAAAACTGAACATTTGTCGTACTTTTCACAGTACCTGAAAAAGAAGTCAAATTAAAACATATTGTCCTTCATAAACATTCACATTTGAGTGTTTCTTAGGTGGAACTGTCATTCTGAGACAGTGTGACACATGAAAACAAATGAATCTTAAATGGTGACGCTCATTTGATTTTACAGTCAGAATCACACTACATGAGCGAGACAAGCACAAATTGAACATTTGTCGTACTTTTCACAGTATCTGAAAAAGAAGTCAAATTAAAACATGTTGTCCTTCATAAACATTCACAGTTGAATGTTTCCAAAGTGGAATTGTCATTCAGAGAAAGTGTGACACATAAAAACAAATGAATCTTAAATGGTGACGCTCATTTGATTTTACAGTCAACATCGTACTACATGAGCGAGCCACACAAAAACTGAACATTTGTCGTACTTTTCACAGTACCTGAAAAAGAAGTCAAATTAAAACATATTGTCCTTCATAAACATTCACATTTGAGTGTTTCTTAGGCGGAACTGTCATTCTGAGACAGTGTGACACATGAAAACAAATGAATCTTAAATGGTGACGCTCATTTGATTTTACAGTCAAAATCACACTACATGAGCGAGCCACACACAAACTGAACACTTGTCGTACTTTTCACAGTATCTGAAAAAGACGTCAAATTAAAACATATTGTCCCTCATAAACATTCAAATTTGAGTGTTTCCAAAGTGGAATTGTCATTCCGACACAGTGTGACACATGAAAACAAATGAATCTTAAATGGTGACACTCATTTGATTTTACAGTCAACATCGTACTACATGAGTGATAGGAGCACAACATCAACACTTTTTTTTTTTTACATTAACTCTGAAGGAAGTCAAATATAACATGTTTTCCTTCATAAACATTCATAGTTGAATGTTTCCAAAGTGGAATTGTCATTCTGAGACAGTGTGACACATAAAAACAAATGAATCTTAAATGGTTATGCTCATTTGATTTTACAGTCAACATCGTACTGCATGAGTGATAGGAGCACAACATCAACACTTGTATTTTTCACATTAACTCTGAAGGAAGTCAAATATAACATGTTTTCCTTCATAAACATTCACAGTTGAATGTTTCCAAAGTGGAATTGTCATTCTGAGACAGTGTGACACATAAAAACAAATGAATCTTAAATGGTGACGCTCATTTGATTTTACAGTCAAAATCACACTACATGAGCGAGCCACACACAAACTGAACACTTGTCGTACTTTTCACAGTATCTGAAAAAGACGTCAAATTAAAACATATTGTCCCTCATAAACATTCAAATTTGAGTGTTTCCAAAGTGGAATTGTCATTCCGACACAGTGTGACACATGAAAACAAATGAATCTTAAATGGTGACACTCATTTGATTTTACAGTCAACATCGTACTACATGAGTGATAGGAGCACAACATCAACACTTGTATTTTTCACATTAACTCTGAAGGAAGTCAAATATAACATGTTTTCCTTCATAAACATTCACAGTTGAATGTTTCCAAAGTGGAATTGTCATTCTGAGACAGTGTGACACATAAAAACAAATGAATCTTAAATGGTGACGCTCATTTGATTTTACAGTCAAAATCACACTACATGAGCGAGACACGCAAAAACTGAACACTTGTCGTACTTTTCACAGTATCTGAAAAAGACGTCAAATTAAAACATATTGTCCCTCATAAACATTCAAATTTGAGTGTTTCCAAAGTGGAATTGTCATTCCGACACAGTGTGACACATGAAAACAAATGAATCTTAAATGGTGACACTCATTTGATTTTACAGTCAACATCGTACTACATGAGTGATAGGAGCACAACATCAACACTTTTTTTTTTTACATTAACTCTGAAGGAAGTCAAATATAACATGTTTTCCTTTATAAACATTCACAGTTGAATGTTTCCAAAGTGGAATTGTCATTCTGAGACAGTGTGACACATAAAAACAAATGAATCTTAAATGGTTATGCTCATTTGATTTTACAGTCAAAATCACACTACATGAGCGAGCCACACAAAAACTGAACATTTGTCGTACTTTTCACAGTACCTGAAAAAGAAGTCAAATTAAAACATATTGTCCTTCATAAACATTCACATTTGAGTGTTTCTTAGGTGGAACTGTCATTCTGAGACAGTGTGACACATGAAAACAAATGAATCTTAAATGGTGACGCTCATTTGATTTTACAGTCAGAATCACACTACATGAGCGAGACAAGCACAAATTGAACATTTGTCGTACTTTTCACAGTATCTGAAAAAGAAGTCAAATTAAAACATGTTGTCCTTCATAAACATTCACAGTTGAATGTTTCCAAAGTGGAATTGTCATTCAGAGAAAGTGTGACACATAAAAACAAATGAATCTTAAATGGTGACGCTCATTTGATTTTACAGTCAACATCGTACTACATGAGCGAGCCACACAAAAACTGAACATTTGTCGTACTTTTCACAGTACCTGAAAAAGAAGTCAAATTAAAACATATTGTCCTTCATAAACATTCACATTTGAGTGTTTCTTAGGCGGAACTGTCATTCTGAGACAGTGTGACACATGAAAACAAATGAATCTTAAATGGTGACGCTCATTTGATTTTACAGTCAAAATCACACTACATGAGCGAGCCACACACAAACTGAACACTTGTCGTACTTTTCACAGTATCTGAAAAAGACGTCAAATTAAAACATATTGTCCCTCATAAACATTCAAATTTGAGTGTTTCCAAAGTGGAATTGTCATTCCGACACAGTGTGACACATGAAAACAAATGAATCTTAAATGGTGACACTCATTTGATTTTACAGTCAACATCGTACTACATGAGTGATAGGAGCACAACATCAACACTTTTTTTTTTTTACATTAACTCTGAAGGAAGTCAAATATAACATGTTTTCCTTCATAAACATTCATAGTTGAATGTTTCCAAAGTGGAATTGTCATTCTGAGACAGTGTGACACATAAAAACAAATGAATCTTAAATGGTTATGCTCATTTGATTTTACAGTCAACATCGTACTGCATGAGTGATAGGAGCACAACATCAACACTTGTATTTTTCACATTAACTCTGAAGGAAGTCAAATATAACATGTTTTCCTTCATAAACATTCACAGTTGAATGTTTCCAAAGTGGAATTGTCATTCTGAGACAGTGTGACACATAAAAACAAATGAATCTTAAATGGTGACGCTCATTTGATTTTACAGTCAAAATCACACTACATGAGCGAGACACGCAAAAACTGAACACTTGTCGTAATTATCACAGTATCTGAAAAAGAAGTCAAATGAAATAATGCTGTCCTTCATACACATCCACATTTGAGTGTTTCTAAAGTGGAATTGTCATTCTAAGACAGTGTGACACATAAAAACAAATGAATCTTAAATGGTGACACTCATTTGATTTTACAGTCAACATCGTACTACATGAGTGATAGGAGCACAACATCAACACTTATATTTTTCACATTAACTCTGAAGGAAGTCAAATAAAACATGTTTTCCTTCATAAACATTCACAGTTGAATGTTTCCAAAGTGGAATTGTCATTCTGAGACAGTGTGACACATAAAAACAAATGAATCTTAAATGGTGATGCTCATTCGATTTTACAGTCAAAATCACACTACATGAGCGAGCCACACAAAAACTGAACATTTGTTGTACTTTTCACAGTACCTGAAAAAGAAGTCAAATTAAAACATGTTGTCCTTCATAAACATTCACAGTTGAATGTTTCCAGAGTGGAAATGTCATTCTGACACAGTGTGACACATAAAAACAAATGAATCATAAATGGTGACGATCATTCGATTTTACAGTCAAAATCACACTACATGAGCGAGCCACACAAAAACTGAACATTTGTCGTTCTTTTCACAGTACCTGAAAAAGAAGTCAAATTAAAACATATTGTCCTTCATAAACATTCATGCTTGAATGTTTCTAAAGTGGAATTGTCATTCTGAGACAGTGTGACACATGAAAACAAATGAATCATAAATGGTGACGCTCATTCGATTTTACAGTCAAAATCACACTACAGGAGCGAGCCACACAAAAACTGAACATTTCTCGTACTTTTCACAGTATCTGAAAAAGAAGTCAAATGAAATAATACTGTCCTTCATACACATTCACATTTGAGTGTTTCTAAAGTGGAAATGTCATTCCGACACAGTGTGACACATAAAAACAAATGAATCTTAAATGGTGACGCTCATTTGATTTTACAGTCAAAATCACACTACATGAGCGAGACACGCACAAACTGAACACTTGTCGTAATTCTCAGAGAATCTGAAAAAGAAGTCAAATGAAATAATGCTGTCCTTCATAAACATTCACAGTTGAATGTTTCCAGAGTGGAAATGTCATTCTGAGACAGTGTGACACATGAAAACAAATGAATCATAAATGGTGACGCTCATTCGATTTTACAGTCAAAATCACACTACATGAGCGAGCCACACAAAAACTGAACATTTGTCGTACTTTTCACAGTATCTGAAAAAGAAGTCAAATGAAATAATACTGTCCTTCATACACATTCACATTTGAGTGTTTCTAAAGTGGAAATGTCATTCCGACACAGTGTGACACATAAAAACAAATGAATCTTAAATGGTGACGCTCATTTGATTTTACAGTCAAAATCACACTACATGAGCGAGCCACACAAAAACTGAACATTTGTTGTACTTTTCACAGTACCTGAAAAAGAAGTCAAATTAAAACATGTTGTCCTTCATAAACATTCACAGTTGAATGTTTCCAGAGTGGAAATGTCATTCTGACACAGTGTGACACATAAAAACAAATGAATCATAAATGGTGACGATCATTCGATTTTACAGTCAAAATCACACTACATGAGCGAGCCACACAAAAACTGAACATTTGTCGTTCTTTTCACAGTACCTGAAAAAGAAGTCAAATTAAAACATATTGTCCTACATAAACATTCACGCTTGAATGTTTCCAAAGTGGAATTGGCATTCTGAGACAGTGTGACACATGAAAACAAATGAATCTTAAATGGTGACACTCATTTAATTTTACAGTCAACATCGTACTACATGAGTGATAGGAGCACAACATCAACACTTGTATTTTTCACATTAACTCTGAAGGAAGTCAAATATAACATGTTTTCCTTCATAAACATTCACAGTTGAATGTTTCCAAAGTGGAATTGTCATTCTGAGACAGTGTGACACATAAAAACAAATGAATCTTAAATGGTGACGCTCATTTGATTTTACAGTCAAAATCACACTACATGAGCGAGCCACACACAAACTGAACACTTGTCGTACTTTTCACAGTATCTGAAAAAGACGTCAAATTAAAACATATTGTCCCTCATAAACATTCAAATTTGAGTGTTTCCAAAGTGGAATTGTCATTCCGACACAGTGTGACACATGAAAACAAATGAATCTTAAATGGTGACACTCATTTGATTTTACAGTCAACATCGTACTACATGAGTGATAGGAGCACCACATCAACACTTGTATTTTTCACATTAACTCTGAAGGAAGTCAAATATAACATGTTTTCCTTCATAAACATTCACAGTTGAATGTTTCCAAAGTGGAATTGTCATTCTGAGACAGTGTGACACATAAAAACAAATGAATCTTAAATGGTGATGCTCATTCGATTTTACAGTCAAAATCACACTACATGAGCGAGCCACACAAAAACTGAACATTTGTTGTACTTTTCACAGTACCTGAAAAAGAAGTCAAATTAAAACATGTTGTCCTTCATAAACATTCACAGTTGAATGTTTCCAGAGTGGAAATGTCATTCTGACACAGTGTGACACATAAAAACAAATGAATCATAAATGGTGACGATCATTCGATTTTACAGTCAAAATCACACTACATGAGCGAGCCACACAAAAACTGAACATTTGTCGTTCTTTTCACAGTACCTGAAAAAGAAGTCAAATTAAAACATATTGTCCTTCATAAACATTCATGCTTGAATGTTTCTAAAGTGGAATTGTCATTCTGAGACAGTGTGACACATGAAAACAAATGAATCATAAATGGTGACGCTCATTCGATTTTACAGTCAAAATCACACTACATGAGCGAGCCACACAAAAACTGAACATTTCTCGTACTTTTCACAGTATCTGAAAAAGAAGTCAAATGAAATAATACTGTCCTTCATACACATTCACATTTGAGTGTTTCTAAAGTGGAAATGTCATTCCGACACAGTGTGACACATAAAAACAAATGAATCTTAAATGGTGACGCTCATTTGATTTTACAGTCAAAATCACACTACATGAGCGAGACACGCACAAACTGAACACTTGTCGTAATTCTCAGAGAATCTGAAAAAGAAGTCAAATGAAATAATGCTGTCCTTCATAAACATTCACAGTTGAATGTTTCCAGAGTGGAAATGTCATTCTGAGACAGTGTGACACATGAAAACAAATGAATCATAAATGGTGACGCTCATTCGATTTTACAGTCAAAATCACACTACATGAGCGAGCCACACAAAAACTGAACATTTGTCGTACTTTTCACAGTATCTGAAAAAGAAGTCAAATGAAATAATACTGTCCTTCATACACATTCACATTTGAGTGTTTCTAAAGTGGAAATGTCATTCCGACACAGTGTGACACATAAAAACAAATGAATCTTAAATGGTGACGCTCATTTGATTTTACAGTCAAAATCACACTACATGAGCGAGCCACACAAAAACTGAACATTTGTTGTACTTTTCACAGTACCTGAAAAAGAAGTCAAATTAAAACATGTTGTCCTTCATAAACATTCACAGTTGAATGTTTCCAGAGTGGAAATGTCATTCTGACACAGTGTGACACATAAAAACAAATGAATCATAAATGGTGACGATCATTCGATTTTACAGTCAAAATCACACTACATGAGCGAGCCACACAAAAACTGAACATTTGTCGTTCTTTTCACAGTACCTGAAAAAGAAGTCAAATTAAAACATATTGTCCTACATAAACATTCACGCTTGAATGTTTCCAAAGTGGAATTGGCATTCTGAGACAGTGTGACACATGAAAACAAATGAATCTTAAATGGTGACACTCATTTAATTTTACAGTCAACATCGTACTACATGAGTGATAGGAGCACAACATCAACACTTGTATTTTTCACATTAACTCTGAAGGAAGTCAAATATAACATGTTTTCCTTCATAAACATTCACAGTTGAATGTTTCCAAAGTGGAATTGTCATTCTGAGACAGTGTGACACATAAAAACAAATGAATCTTAAATGGTGACGCTCATTTGATTTTACAGTCAAAATCACACTACATGAGCGAGCCACACACAAACTGAACACTTGTCGTACTTTTCACAGTATCTGAAAAAGACGTCAAATTAAAACATATTGTCCCTCATAAACATTCAAATTTGAGTGTTTCCAAAGTGGAATTGTCATTCCGACACAGTGTGACACATGAAAACAAATGAATCTTAAATGGTGACACTCATTTGATTTTACAGTCAACATCGTACTACATGAGTGATAGGAGCACAACATCAACACTTGTATTTTTCACATTAACTCTGAAGGAAGTCAAATATAACATGTTTTCCTTCATAAACATTCACAGTTGAATGTTTCCAAAGTGGAATTGTCATTCTGAGACAGTGTGACACATAAAAACAAATGAATCTTAAATGGTGACGCTCATTTGATTTTACAGTCAAAATCACACTACATGAGCGAGACACGCAAAAACTGAACACTTGTCATAATTATCACAGTATTTGAAAAAGAAGTCAAATGAAATAATGCTGTCCTTCATACACATCCACATTTGAGTGTTTCTAAAGTGGAATTGTCATTCTAAGACAGTGTGACACATAAAAACAAATGAATCTTAAATGGTGACACTCATTTGATTTTACAGTCAACATCGTACTACATGAGTGATAGGAGCACAACATCAACACTTATATTTTTCACATTAACTTTGAAGGAAGTCAAATAAAACATGTTTTCCTTCATAAACATTCACAGTTGAATGTTTCCAAAGTGGAATTGTCATTCTGAGACAGTGTGACACATAAAAACAAATGAATCTTAAATGGTGATGCTCATTCGATTTTACAGTCAAAATCACACTACATGAGCTAGCCACACAAAAACTGAACATTTGTTGTACTTTTCACAGTACCTGAAAAAGAAGTCAAATTAAAACATGTTGTCCTTCATAAACATTCACAGTTGAATGTTTCCAGAGTGGAAATGTCATTCTGACACAGTGTGACACATAAAAACAAATGAATCATAAATGGTGACGATCATTCGATTTTACAGTCAAAATCACACTACATGAGCGAGCCACACAAAAACTGAACATTTGTCGTTCTTTTCACAGTACCTGAAAAAGAAGTCAAATTAAAACATATTGTCCTTCATAAACATTCATGCTTGAATGTTTCTAAAGTGGAATTGTCATTCTGAGACAGTGTGACACATGAAAACAAATGAATCATAAATGGTGACGCTCATTCGATTTTACAGTCAAAATCACACTACATGAGCGAGCCACACAAAAACTGAACATTTGTCGTACTTTTCACAGTATCTGAAAAAGAAGTCAAATGAAATAATACTGTCCTTCATACACATTCACATTTGAGTGTTTCTAAAGTGGAAATGTCATTCCGACACAGTGTGACACATAAAAACAAATGAATCTTAAATGGTGACGCTCATTTGATTTTACAGTCAAAATCACACTACATGAGCGAGCCACACAAAAACTGAACATTTGTTGTACTTTTCACAGTACCTGAAAAAGAAGTCAAATTAAAACATGTTGTCCTTCATAAACATTCACAGTTGAATGTTTCCAGAGTGGAAATGTCATTCTGACACAGTGTGACACATAAAAACAAATGAATCATAAATGGTGACGATCATTCGATTTTACAGTCAAAATCACACTACATGAGCGAGCCACACAAAAACTGAACATTTGTCGTTCTTTTCACAGTACCTGAAAAAGAAGTCAAATTAAAACATATTGTCCTTCATAAACATTCATGCTTGAATGTTTCTAAAGTGGAATTGTCATTCTGAGACAGTGTGACACATGAAAACAAATGAATCTTAAATGGTGACGCTCATTTGATTTTACGCTCTACATGAGCGAGACAAGCACAAATTGAACATTTGTCGTTCTTTTCACAGTACCTGAAAAAGAAGTCAAATTAAAACATATTGTCCTTCATAAACATTCACATTTGAGTGTTTCTTAGGCGGAACTGTCATTCTGAGACAGTGTGACACATGAAAACAAATGAATCTTAAATGGTGACGCTCATTTGATTTTACAGTCAAAATCACACTACATGAGCGAGCCACACACAAACTGAACACTTGTCGTACTTTTCACAGTATCTGAAAAAGACGTCAAATTAAAACATATTGTCCCTCATAAACATTCAAATTTGAGTGTTTCCAAAGTGGAATTGTCATTCCGACACAGTGTGACACATGAAAACAAATGAATCTTAAATGGTGACACTCATTTGATTTTACAGTCAACATCGTACTACATGAGTGATAGGAGCACAACATCAACACTTTTTTTTTTTACATTAACTCTGAAGGAAGTCAAATATAACATGTTTTCCTTTATAAACATTCACAGTTGAATGTTTCCAAAGTGGAATTGTCATTCTGAGACAGTGTGACACATAAAAACAAATGAATCTTAAATGGTTATGCTCATTTGATTTTACAGTCAAAATCACACTACATGAGCGAGCCACACAAAAACTGAACATTTGTCGTACTTTTCACAGTATCTGAAAAAGAAGTCAAATGAAATAATGCTGTCCTTCATACACATTCACATTTGAGTGTTTCTAAAGTGGAATTGTCATTCTGAGACAGTGTGACACATAAAAACAAATGAATCTTAAATGGTGAAGCTCATTCGATTTTACAGTCAAAATCACACTACATGAGCGAGACACGCACAAACTGAACACTTGTCGTAATTCTCAGAGAATCTGAAAAAGAAGTCAAATGAAATAATGCTGTCCTTCATACACATTCACATTTGAGTGTTTCTAAAGTGGAATTGTCATTCCGACACAGTGTGACACATGAAAACAAATGAATCTTAAATGGTGACACTCATTTGATTTTACAGTCAACATCGTACTACATGAGTGATAGGAGCACAACATCAACACTTGTATTTTTCACATTAACTCTGAAGGAAGTCAAATATAACATGTTTTCCTTTATAAACATTCACAGTTGAATGTTTCCAAAGTGGAATTGTCATTCTGAGACAGTGTGACACATAAAAACAAATGAATCTTAAATGGTTATGCTCATTTGATTTTACAGTCAAAATCACACTACATGAGCGAGCCACACAAAAACTGAACATTTGTCGTACTTTTCACAGTATCTGAAAAAGAAGTCAAATGAAATAATGCTGTCCTTCATACACATTCACATTTGAGTGTTTCTAAAGTGGAATTGTCATTCTGAGACAGTGTGACACATAAAAACAAATGAATCTTAAATGTTGACGCTCATTCGATTTTACAGTCAAAATCACACTACATGAGCGAGACACGCACAAACTGAACACTTGTCGTAATTCTCAGAGAATCTGAAAAAGAAGTCAAATGAAATAATGCTGTCCTTCATACACATTCACATTTGAGTGTTTCTAAAGTGGAATTGTCATTCCGACACAGTGTGACACATGAAAACAAATGAATCTTAAATGGTGACACTCATTTGATTTTACAGTCAACATCGTACTACATGAGTGATAGAAGCACAACATCAACACTTGTATTTTTCACATTAACTCTGAAGGAAGTCAAATATAACATGTTTTCCTTCATAAACATTCACAGTTGAATGTTTCCAAAGTGGAATTGTCATTCTGAGACAGTGTGACACATAAAAACAAATAAATCATAAATGGTGACGATCATTCGATTTTACAGTCAAAATCACACTACATGAGCGAGCCACACAAAAACTGAACATTTGTCGTTCTTTTCACAGTACCTGAAAAAGAAGTCAAATTAAAACATATTGTCCTTCATAAACATTCACGCTTGAATGTTTCCAAAGTGGAATTGTCATTCTGAGACAGTGTGACACATGAAAACAAATGAATCTTAAATGGTGACGCTCATTCGATTTTACAGTCAAAATCACACTACATGAGCGAGCCACACAAAAACTGAACATTTGTCGTACTTTTCACAGTATCTGAAAAAGAAGTCAAATGAAATAATGCTGTCCTTCATACACATTCACATTTGAGTGTTTCTAAAGTGGAAATGTCATTCCGACACAGTGTGACACATAAAAACAAATGAATCTTAAATGGTGACGCTCATTCGATTTTACAGTCAAAATCACACTACATGAGCGAGCCACACAAAAACTGAACATTTGTCGTTCTTTTCACAGTACCTGAAAAAGAAGTCAAATTAAAACATATTGTCCTTCATAAACATTCACGCTTGAATGTTTCCAAAGTGGAATTGTCATTCTGAGACAGTGTGACACATGAAAACAAATGAATCTTAAATGGTGACGCTCATTCGATTTTACAGTCAAAATCACACTACATGAGCGAGCCACACAAAAACTGAACATTTGTCGTACTTTTCACAGTATCTGAAAAAGAAGTCAAATGAAATAATGCTGTCCTTCATACACATTCACATTTGAGTGTTTCTAAAGTGGAAATGTCATTCCGACACAGTGTGACACATAAAAACAAATGAATCTTAAATGGTGACACTCATTTGATTTTACAGTCAACATCGTACTACATGAGTGATAGGAGCACAACATCAACACTTGTATTTTTCACATTAACTCTGAAGGAAGTCAAATATAACATGTTTTCCTTCATAAACATTCACAGTTGAATGTTTCCAAAGTGGAATTGTCATTCTGAGACAGTGTGACACATAAAAACAAATAAATCATAAATGGTGACGATCATTCGATTTTACAGTCAAAATCACACTACATGAGCGAGCCACACAAAAACTGAACATTTGTCGTTCTTTTCACAGTACCTGAAAAAGAAGTCAAATTAAAACATATTGTCCTTCATAAACATTCACGCTTGAATGTTTCCAAAGTGGAATTGTCATTCTGAGACAGTGTGACACATGAAAACAAATGAATCTTAAATGGTGACGCTCATTCGATTTTACAGTCAAAATCACACTACATGAGCGAGCCACACAAAAACTGAACATTTGTCGTACTTTTCACAGTATCTGAAAAAGAAGTCAAATGAAATAATGCTGTCCTTCATACACATTCACATTTGAGTGTTTCTAAAGTGGAAATGTCATTCCGACACAGTGTGACACATAAAAACAAATGAATCTTAAATGGTGACGCTCAATTGATTTTACAGTCAAAATCACACTACATGAGCGAGACACGCACAAACTGAACACTTGTCGTAATTCTCAGAGAATCTGAAAAAGAAGTCAAATGAAATAATGCTGTCCTTCATAAACATTCACAGTTGAATGTTTCCAGAGTGGAATTGTCATTCTGAGACAGTGTGACACATAAAAACAAATGAATCATAAATGGTGACGATCATTCGATTTTACAGTCAAAATCACACTACATGAGCGAGCCACACAAAAACTGAACATTTGTCGTTCTTTTCACAGTACCTGAAAAAGAAGTCAAATTAAAACATATTGTCCTTCATAAACATTCACAGTTGAATGTTTCCAAAGTGGAATTGTCATTCTGAGACAGTGTGACACATAAAAACAAATGAATCTTAAATGGTGACGCTCATTCGATTTTACAGTCAAAATCACACTACATGAGCGAGCCACACAAAAACTGAATATTTGTCGTACTTTTCACAGTATCTGAAAAAGAAGTCAAATGAAATAATGCTGTCCTTCATACACATTCACATTTGAGTGTTTCTAAAGTGGAATTGTCATTCTGAGACAGTGTGACACATAAAAACAAATGAATCTTAAATGGTGACGCTCATTCGATTTTACAGTCAAAATCACACTACATGAGCGAGACACGCACAAACTGAACACTTGTCGTAATTCTCAGAGAATCTGAAAAAGAAGTCAAATGAAATAATGCTGTCCTTCATACACATTCACATTTGAGTGTTTCTAAAGTGGAATTGTCATTCCGACACAGTGTGACACATGAAAACAAATGAATCTTAAATGGTGACACTCATTTGATTTTACAGTCAACATCGTACTACATGAGTGATAGGAGCACAACATCAACACTTGTATTTTTCACATTAACTCTGAAGGAAGTCAAATATAACATGTTTTCCTTCATAAACATTCACAGTTGAATGTTTCCAAAGTGGAATTGTCATTCTGAGACAGTGTGACACATAAAAACAAATAAATCATAAATGGTGACGATCATTCGATTTTACAGTCAAAATCACACTACATGAGCGAGCCACACAAAAACTGAACATTTGTCGTTCTTTTCACAGTACCTGAAAAAGAAGTCAAATTAAAACATATTGTCCTTTATAAACATTCACGCTTGAATGTTTCCAAAGTGGAATTGTCATTCTGAGACAGTGTGACACATGAAAACAAATGAATCTTAAATGGTGACGCTCATTCGATTTTACAGTCAAAATCACACTACATGAGCGAGCCACACAAAAACTGAACATTTGTCGTACTTTTCACAGTATCTGAAAAAGAAGTCAAATGAAATAATGCTGTCCTTCATACACATTCACATTTGAGTGTTTCTAAAGTGGAAATGTCATTCCGACACAGTGTGACACATAAAAACAAATGAATCTTAAATGGTGACGCTCATTCGATTTTACAGTCAAAATCACACTACATGAGCGAGCCACACAAAAACTGAACATTTGTCGTTCTTTTCACAGTACCTGAAAAAGAAGTCAAATTAAAACATATTGTCCTTCATAAACATTCACGCTTGAATGTTTCCAAAGTGGAATTGGCATTCTGAGACAGTGTGACACATGAAAACAAATGAATCTTAAATGGTGACACTCATTTGATTTTACAGTCAACATCGTACTACATGAGTGATAGGAGCACAACATCAACACTTGTATTTTTCACATTAACTCTGAAGGAAGTCAAATATAACATGTTTTCCTTCATAAACATTCACAGTTGAATGTTTCCAAAGTGGAATTGTCATTCTGAGACAGTGTGACACATAAAAACAAATGAATCTTAAATGGTGACGCTCATTCGATTTTACAGTCAAAATCACACTACATGAGCGAGCCACACAAAAACTGAACATTTGTCGTACTTTTCACAGTACCTGAAAAAGAAGTCAAATTAAAACATATTGTCCTTCATAAACATTCATGCTTGAATGTTTCTAAAGTGGAATTGTCATTCTGAGACAGCGTGACACATGAAAACAAATGAATCTTAAATGGTGACGCTCATTCGATTTTACAGTCAAAATCACACTACATGAGCGAGCCACACAAAAACTGAACATTTGTCGTACTTTTCACAGTACCTGAAAAAGAAGTCAAATTAAAACATATTGTCCTTCATAAACATTCATGCTTGAATGTTTCTAAAGTGGAATTGTCATTCTGAGACAGCGTGACACATGAAAACAAATGAATCTTAAATGGTGACGCTCATTCGATTTTACAGTCAAAATCACACTACATGAGCGAGCCACACAAAAACTGAACATTTGTCGTACTTTTCACAGTATCTGAAAAAGAAGTCAAATGAAATAATACTGTCCTTCATACACATTCACATTTGAGTGTTTCTAAAGTGGAAATGTCATTCCGACACAGTGTGACACATAAAAACAAATGAATCTTAAATGGTGACGCTCAATTGATTTTACAGTCAAAATCACACTACATGAGCGAGACACGCACAAACTGAACACTTGTCGTAATTCTCAGAGAATCTGAAAAAGAAGTCAAATGAAATAATGCTGTCCTTCATAAACATTCACAGTTGAATGTTTCCAGAGTGGAATTGTCATTCTGAGACAGTGTGACACATAAAAACAAATGAATCATAAATGGTGACGATCATTCGATTTTACAGTCAAAATCACACTACATGAGCGAGCCACACAAAAACTGAACATTTGTCGTTCTTTTCACAGTACCTGAAAAAGAAGTCAAATTAAAACATATTGTCCTTCATAAACATTCACAGTTGAATGTTTCCAAAGTGGAATTGTCATTCTGAGACAGTGTAACACATGAAAACAAATGAATCTTAAATGGTGACGCTCATTCGATTTTACAGTCAAAATCACACTACATGAGCGAGCCACACAAAAACTGAACATTTGTCGTACTTTTCACAGTATCTGAAAAAGAAGTCAAATGAAATAATGCTGTCCTTCATACACATTCACATTTGAGTGTTTCTAAAGTGGAATTGTCATTCTAAGACAGTGAGACACATAAAAACAAATGAATCTTAAATGGTGACACTCATTTGATTTTACAGTCAACATCGTACTACATGAGTGATAGGAGCACAACATCAACACTTGTATTTTTCACATGAACTCTGAAGGAAGTCAAATATAACATGTTTTCCTTCATAAACATTCACAGTTGAATGTTTCCAAAGTGGAATTGTCATTCTGAGACAGTGTAACACATGAAAACAAATGAATCTTAAATGGTGACGCTCATTCGATTTTACAGTCAAAATCACACTACATGAGCGAGCCACACAAAAACTGAACATTTGTCGTACTTTTCGCAGTACCTGAAAAAGAAGTCAAATTAAAACATGTTGTCCTTCATAAACATTCACAGTTGAATGTTTCCAGAGTGGAATTGTCATTCTGAGACAGTGTGACACATAAAAACAAATGAATCTTAAATGGTGACGCTCATTTGATTTTACAGTCAAAATCACACTACATGAGCGAGACAAGCACAAATTGAACATTTGTCGTTCTTTTCACAGTACCTGAAAAAGAAGTCAAATGAAATAATGCTGTCCTTCATAAACATTCACAGTTGAATGTTTCCAGAGTGGAATTGTCATTCTGAGACAGTGTGACACATAAAAACAAATGAATCATAAATGGTGACGATCATTCGATTTTACAGTCAAAATCACACTACATGAGCGAGCCACACAAAAACTGAACATTTGTTGTTCTTTTCACAGTACCTGAAAAAGAAGTCAAATTAAAACATATTGTCCTTCATAAACATTCACAGTTGCATGTTTCCAAAGTGGAATTGTCATTCTGAGACAGTGTGACACATAAAAACAAATGAATCTTAAATGGTGACACTCATTTGATTTTACAGTCAAAATCACACTACATGAGCGAGACAAGCACAAATTGAACATTTGTCGTTCTTTTCACATTACCTGAAAAAGAAGTCTAATTAAAACATATTGTCCTTCATAAACATTCACAATTTGACAATTTCCAAAGTGGAATTGTCATTCTGAGACAGTGTGACACATAAAAACAAATGAATCTTAAATGGTGACACTCATTTGATTTTACAGTCAAAATCACACTACATGAGCGAGACACGCAAAAACTGAACACTTGTCATAATTATCACAGTATCTGAAAAAGAAGTCAAATGAAATAATGCTGTCCTTCATACACATCCACATTTGAGTGTTTCTAAAGTGGAATTGTCATTCTAAGACAGTGAGACACATAAAAACAAATGAATCTTAAATGGTGACACTCATTTGATTTTACAGTCAACATCGTACTACATGAGTGATAGGAGCACAACATCAACACTTGTATTTTTCACATTAACTCTGAAGGAAGTCAAATATAACATGTTTTCCTTCATAAAAATTCACAGTTGAATGTTTCCAAAGTGGAATTGTCATTCTGAGACAGTGTGACACATGAAAACAAATGAATCTTAAAAGGTGACGATCATTCGATTTTACAGTCAACATCGTACTACGTGAGTGATAGGAGCACAACATCAACACTTGTATTTTTCACATTAACTCTGAAGGAAGTCAAATATAACATATTTTCCTTCATAAACATTCACAGTTGAATGTTTCCAAAGTGGAATTGTCATTCTGAGACAGTGTGACACATGAAAACAAATGAATCTTAAATGGTGACGCTCATTCGATTTTACAGTCAAAATCACACTACATGAGCGAGACACGCACAAACTGAACACTTGTCGTAATTCTCAGAGAATCTGAAAAAGAAGTCAAATGAAATAATGCTGTCCTTCATAAACATTCACAGTTGAATGTTTCCAGAGTGGAATTGTCATTCTGAGACAGTGTGACACATAAAAACAAATGAATCATAAATGGTGACGATCATTCGATTTTACAATCAAAATCACACTACATGAGCGAGCCACACAAAAACTGAACATTTGTTGTTCTTTTCACAGTACCTGAAAAAGAAGTCAAATTAAAACATATTGTCCTTCATAAACATTCACAGTTGCATGTTTCCAAAGTGGAATTGTCATTCTGAGACAGTGTGACACATAAAAACAAATGAATCTTAAATGGTGACACTCATTTGATTTTACAGTCAAAATCACACTACATGAGCGAGACAAGCACAAATTGAACATTTGTCGTTCTTTTCACATTACCTGAAAAAGAAGTCTAATTAAAACATATTGTCCTTCATAAACATTCACAATTTGACAATTTCCAAAGTGGAATTCAAAATCACACTACATGAGCGAGCCACACAAAAACTGAACATTTGTTGTTCTTTTCACAGTACCTGAAAAAGAAGTCAAATTAAAACATATTGTCCTTCATAAACATTCACAGTTGCATGTTTCCAAAGTGGAATTGTCATTCTGAGACAGTGTGACACATAAAAACAAATGAATCTTAAATGGTGACACTCATTTGATTTTACAGTCAAAATCACACTACATGAGCGAGCCACACAAAAACTGAACATTTGTTGTACTTTTCACAGTACCTGAAAAAGAAGTCAAATTAAAAAATGTTGTCCTTCATAAACATTCACAGTTGAATGTTTCCAGAGTGGAATTGTCATTCTGAGATAGTGTGACACATAAAAACAAATAAATCATAAATGGTGACGATCATTCGATTTTACAGTCAAAATCACACTACATGAGCGAGCCACACAAAAACTGAACATTTGTTGTTCTTTTCACAGTACCTGAAAAAGAAGTCAAATTAAAACATATTGTCCTTCATAAACATTCACGCTTGAATGTTTCCAAAGTGGAATTGGTATTCTGAGACAGTGTGACACATGAAAACAAATGAATCTTAAAAGGTGACACTCATTTGATTTTACAGTCAACATCGTACTACATGAGTGATAGGAGCACAACATCAACACTTGCATTTTTCACATTAACTCTGAAGGAAGTCAAATATAACATGTTTTCCTTCATAAACATTCACAGTTGAATGTTTCCAAAGTGGAATTGTCATTCTGAGACAGTGTGACACATAAAAACAAATGAATCTTAAATGGTGACGCTCATTCGATTTTACAGTCAAAATCACACTACATGAGCGAGACACGCACAAACTGAACACTTGTCGTAATTCTCAGAGAATCTGAAAAAGAAGTCAAATGAAATAATGCTGTCCTTCATAAACATTCACAGTTGAATGTTTCCAGAGTGGAATTGTCATTCTGAGACAGTGTGACACATAAAAACAAATGAATCATAAATGGTGACGATCATTCGATTTTACAGTCAAAATCACACTACATGAGCGAGCCACACAAAAACTGAACATTTGTTGTTCTTTTCACAGTACCTGAAAAAGAAGTCAAATTAAAACATATTGTCCTTCATAAACATTCACAGTTGCATGTTTCCAAAGTGGAATTGTCATTCTGAGACAGTGTGACACATAAAAACAAATGAATCTTAAATGGTGACACTCATTTGATTTTACAGTCAAAATCACACTACATGAGCGAGCCACACAAAAACTGAACATTTGTTGTACTTTTCACAGTACCTGAAAAAGAAGTCAAATTAAAAAATGTTGTCCTTCATAAACATTCACAGTTGAATGTTTCCAGAGTGGAATTGTCATTCTGAGACAGTGTGACACATAAAAACAAATAAATCATAAATGGTGACGATCATTCGATTTTACAGTCAAAATCACACTACATGAGCGAGCCACACAAAAACTGAACATTTGTTGTTCTTTTCACAGTACCTGAAAAAGAAGTCAAATTAAAACATATTGTCCTTCATAAACATTCACGCTTGAATGTTTCCAAAGTGGAATTGGTATTCTGAGACAGTGTGACACATGAAAACAAATGAATCTTAAAAGGTGACACTCATTTGATTTTACAGTCAACATCGTACTACATGAGTGATAGGAGCACAACATCAACACTTGCATTTTTCACATTAACTCTGAAGGAAGTCAAATATAACATGTTTTCCTTCATAAACATTCACAGTTGAATGTTTCCAAAGTGGAATTGTCATTCTGAGACAGTGTGACACATAAAAACAAATGAATCTTAAATGGTGACGCTCATTTGATTTTACAGTCAAAATCACACTACATGAGCGAGACACGCACAAACTGAACACTTGTCGTAATTCGGAGAGAATCTGAAATAGAAGTCAAATGAAATAATGCTGTCCTTCATACACATTCACATTTGAGTGTATCTAAAGTGGAATTGTCATTCTGAGACAGTGTGACACATAAAAACAAATGAATCTTAAATAGTGACACTCATTTGATTTTACAGTCAACATCGTACTACATGAGTGATAGGAGCACAACATCAACACTTGTATTTTTCACATTAACTCTGAAGGAAGTCAAATATAACATGTTTTCCTTGATAAACATTCACAGTTGAATGTTTCCAGAGTGGAATTGTCATTCTGAGACAGTGTGACAAATAAAAACAAATGAATCTTAAATGGTAACGCTCATTCGATTTTACAGTCAAAATCACACTACATGAGCGAGACACGCACAAACTGAACACTTGTCGTAATTCTCAGAGAATCTGAAAAAGAAGTCAAATGAAATAATGCTGTCCTTCATACACATTCACATTTGAGTGTTTCTAAAGTGGAATTGTCATTCTGAGACAGTGTGACACATAAAAACAAATGAATCTTAAATGGTAACACTCATTTGATTTTACAGTCAAAATCACACTACATGAGCGAGACACACAAAAACTGAACATTTGTCGTACTTTTCACAGTATCTGAAAAAGAAGTCAAATGAAATAATGCTGTCCTTCATACACATTCACATTTGAGTGTTTCTAAAGTGGAAATGTCATTCCGACACAGTGTGACACATAAAAACAAATGAATCTTAAATGAATCTTAAATGGTGACGCTCATTTGATTTTACAGTCAAAATCACACTACATGAGCGAGCCACACAAAAACTGAACATTTGTCGTTCTTTTCACAGTACCTGAAAAAGAAGTCAAATTAAAACATGTTGTCCCTCATAAACATTCACAGTTGAATGTTTCCAGAGTGGAATTGTCATTCTGAGACAGTGTGACACATAAAAACAAATGAATCTTAAATTGTGACGCTCATTTGATTTAACAGTCAAAATCACACTACATGAGCGAGCCACACAAAAACTGAACATTTGTTGTACTTTTCAAAGTACCTGAAAAAGAAGTCAAATTAAAACATATTGTCTTTCATAAACATTCACATTTGAGTGTTTCTGAGGTGGAATTGTCATTCTGAGACAGTGTGACACATAAAAACAAATGAATCTTAAATGGTGACGCTCATTTGATTTTACAGTCAAAATCACACTACATGAGCGAGACACGCACAAACTGAACACTTGTCGTAATTCTCAGAGAATCTGAAAAAGAAGTCAAATGAAACAATGCTGTCCTTCATACACATTCACATTTGAGTGTTTCTAAAGTGGAACTGTCATTCTGAGACAGTGTGACACATAAAAACAAATGAATCTTAAATGGTGACACTCATTTGATTTTACAGTCAAAATCACACTACATGAGCGAGACACGCACAAACTGAACATTTGTCGTTCTTTTCACAGTACCTGAAAAAGAAGTCAAATTAAAACATATTGTCCTTCATAAACATTCACGCTTGAATGTTTCCAAAGTGGAATTGGCATTCTGAGACAGTGTGACACATGAAAACAAATGAATCTTAAATGGTGACACTCATTTCATTTTACAGTCAACATCGTACTACATGAGTGATAGGAGCACAACATCAACACTTGTATTTTTCACATCAACTCTGAAGGAAGTCAAATATAACATGTTTTCCTTCATAAACATTCACAGTTGAATGTTTCCAGAGTGGAATTGTCATTCTGAGACAGTGTGACACATAAAAACAAATGAATCTTAAAAGGTGACGCTCATTCGATTTTACAGTCAAAATCACACTACATGAGCGAGCCACACAAAAACTGAACATTTGTCGTACTTTTCACAGTATCTGAAAAAGAAGTCAAATGAAATAATGCTGTCCTTCATACACATTCACATTTGAGTGTTTCTAAGGTGGAAATGTCATTCCGACACAGTGTGACACATAAAAACAAATGAATCTTAAATGGTGACGCTCATTCGATTTTACAGTCAAAATCACACTACATGAGCGAGCCACACAAAAACTGAACATTTGTCGTTCTTTTCACAGTACCTGAAAAAGAAGTCAAATTAAAACATGTTGTCCTTCATAAACATTCACAGTTGAATGTTTCCAGAGTGGAATTGTCATTCTGAGACAGTGTGACGCATAAAAACAAATGAATCTTAAATTGTGACGCTCATTTGATTTTACAGTCAAAATCACACTACATGAGCGAGACACACAAAAACTGAACATTTGTCGTACTTTTCACAGTATCTGAAAAAGAAGTCAAATGAAATAATGCTGTCCTTCATACACATTCACATTTGAGTGTTTCTAAAGTGGAAATGTCATTCCGACACAGTGTGACACATAAAAACAAATGAATCTTAAATGAATCTTAAATGGTGACGCTCATTCGATTTTACAGTCAAAATCACACTACATGAGCGAGCCACACAAAAACTGAACATTTGTCGTTCTTTTCACAGTACCTGAAAAAGAAGTCAAATTAAAACATGTTGTCCTTCATAAACATTCACAGTTGAATGTTTCCAGAGTGGAATTGTCATTCTGAGACAGTGTGACGCATAAAAACAAATGAATCTTAAATTGTGACGCTCATTTGATTTTACAGTCAAAATCACACTACATGAGCGAGACACACAAAAACTGAACATTTGTCGTACTTTTCACAGTATCTGAAAAAGAAGTCAAATGAAATAATGCTGTCCTTCATACACATTCACATTTGAGTGTTTCTAAAGTGGAAATGTCATTCCGACACAGTGTGACACATAAAAACAAATGAATCTTAAATGAATCTTAAATGGTGACGCTCATTCGATTTTACAGTCAAAATCACACTACATGAGCGAGCCACACAAAAACTGAACATTTGTCGTTCTTTTCACAGTACCTGAAAAAGAAGTCAAATTAAAACATGTTGTCCTTCATAAACATTCACAGTTGAATGTTTCCAGAGTGGAATTGTCATTCTGAGACAGTGTGACGCATAAAAACAAATGAATCTTAAATTGTGACGCTCATTTGATTTTACAGTCAAAATCACACTACATGAGCGAGACACACAAAAACTGAACATTTGTCGTACTTTTCACAGTATCTGAAAAAGAAGTCAAATGAAATAATGCTGTCCTTCATACACATTCACATTTGAGTGTTTCTAAAGTGGAAATGTCATTCCGACACAGTGTGACACATAAAAACAAATGAATCTTAAATGAATCTTAAATGGTGACGCTCATTTGATTTTACAGTCAAAATCACACTACATGAGCGAGCCACAGAAAAACTGAACATTTGTCGTTCTTTTCACAGTACCTGAAAAAGAAGTCAAATTAAAACATGTTGTCCCTCATAAACATTCACAGTTGAATGTTTCCAGAGTGGAATTGTCATTCTGAGACAGTGTGACACATAAAAAGAAATGAATCATAAATGGTGACGATCATTCGATTTTACAGTCAAAATCACACTACATGAGCGAGCCACACAAAAACTGAACATTTGTCGTACTTTTCACAGTATCTGAAAAAGAAGTCAAATGAAATAATGCTGTCCTTCATACACATTCACATTTGAGTGTTTCTAAGGTGGAAATGTCATTCCGACACAGTGTGACACATAAAAACAAATGAATCTTAAATGGTGACGCTCATTCGATTTTACAGTCAAAATCACACTACATGAGCGAGCCACACACAAACTGAACACTTGTCGTAATTCGGAGAGAATCTGAAATAGAAGTCAAATGAAATAATGCTGTCCTTCATACACATTCACATTTGAGTGTATCTAAAGTGGAATTGTCATTCTGAGACAGTGTGACACATAAAAACAAATGAATCTTAAATAGTGACACTCATTTGATTTTACAGTCAACATCGTACTACATGAGTGATAGGAGCACAACATCAACACTTGTATTTTTCACATTAACTCTGAAGGAAGTCAAATATAACATGTTTTCCTTCATAAACATTCACAGTTGAATGTTTCCAGAGTGGAATTGTCATTCTGAGACAGTGTGACAAATAAAAACAAATGAATCTTAAATGGTGACGCTCATTCGATTTTACGGTCCAAATCACACTACATGAGCGAGCCACACAAAAACTGAACATTTGTCGTTCTTTTCAAAGTACCTGAAAAAGAAGTCAAATTAAAACATATTGTCTTTCATAAACATTCACATTTGAGTGTTTCTTAGGTGGAATTGTCATTCTGAGACGGTGTGACACATAAAAACAAATGAATCTTAAATGGTGACGCTCATTTGATTTTACAGTCAAAATCACACTACATGAGCGAGACACGCACAAACTGAACACTTGTCGTAATTCTCAGAGAATCTGAAAAAGAAGTCAAATGAAACAATGCTGTCCTTCATACACATTCACATTTGAGTGTTTCTAAAGTGGAACTGTCATTCTGAGACAGTGTGACACATAAAAACAAATGAATCTTAAATGGTGACGCTCATTTGATTTTACAGTCAAAATCACACTACATGAGCGAGACACACAAAAACTGAACATTTGTCGTACTTTTCACAGTATCTGAAAAAGAAGTCAAATGAAATAATGCTGTCCTTCATACACATTCACATTTGAGTGTTTCTAAAGTGGAAATGTCATTCCGACACAGTGTGACACATAAAAACAAATGAATCTTAAATGAATCTTAAATGGTGACGCTCATTTGATTTTACAGTCAAAATCACACTACATGAGCGAGCCACACAAAAACTGAACATTTGTCGTTCTTTTCACAGTACCTGAAAAAGAAGTCAAATTAAAACATGTTGTCCTTCATAAACATTCACAGTTAAATGTTTCCAGAGTGGAATTGTCATTCTGAGACAGTGTGACACATAAAAACAAATGAATCTTAAATAGTGACACTCATTTGATTTTACAGTCAACATCGTACTACATGAGTGATAGGAGCACAACATCAACACTTGTATTTTTCACATTAACTCTGAAGGAAGTCAAATATAACATGTTTTCCTTCATAAACATTCACAGTTGAATGTTTCCAGAGTGGAATTGTCATTCTGAGACAGTGTGACAAATAAAAACAAATGAATCTTAAATGGTGACGCTCATTCGATTTTACGGTCCAAATCACACTACATGAGCGAGCCACACAAAAACTGAACATTTGTCGTTCTTTTCAAAGTACCTGAAAAAGAAGTCAAATTAAAACATATTGTCTTTCATAAACATTCACATTTGAGTGTTTCTTAGGTGGAATTGTCATTCTGAGACGGTGTGACACATAAAAACAAATGAATCTTAAATGGTGACGCTCATTTGATTTTACAGTCAAAATCACACTACATGAGCGAGACACGCACAAACTGAACACTTGTCGTAATTCTCAGAGAATCTGAAAAAGAAGTCAAATGAAACAATGCTGTCCTTCATACACATTCACATTTGAGTGTTTCTAAAGTGGAACTGTCATTCTGAGACAGTGTGACACATAAAAACAAATGAATCTTAAATGGTGACGCTCATTTGATTTTACAGTCAAAATCACACTACATGAGCGAGACACACAAAAACTGAACATTTGTCGTACTTTTCACAGTATCTGAAAAAGAAGTCAAATGAAATAATGCTGTCCTTCATACACATTCACATTTGAGTGTTTCTAAAGTGGAAATGTCATTCCGACACAGTGTGACACATAAAAACAAATGAATCTTAAATGAATCTTAAATGGTGACGCTCATTTGATTTTACAGTCAAAATCACACTACATGAGCGAGCCACACAAAAACTGAACATTTGTCGTTCTTTTCACAGTACCTGAAAAAGAAGTCAAATTAAAACATGTTGTCCTTCATAAACATTCACAGTTAAATGTTTCCAGAGTGGAATTGTCATTCTGAGACAGTGTGACACATAAAAAGAAATGAATCATAAATGGTGACGATCATTCGATTTTACAGTCAAAATCACACTACATGAGCGAGCCACACAAAAACTGAACATTTGTCGTACTTTTCACAGTATCTGAAAAAGAAGTCAAATGAAATAATGCTGTCCTTCATACACATTCACATTTGAGTGTTTCTAAGGTGGAAATGTCATTCCGACACAGTGTGACACATTAAAACAAATGAATCTTAAATGGTGACGCTCATTCGATTTTACAGTCAAAATCACACTACATGAGCGAGCCACACAAAAACTGAACATTTGTCGTACTTTTCACAGTATCTGAAAAAGAAGTCAAATGAAATAATGCTGTCCTTCATACACATTCACATTTGAGTGTTTCTAAAGTGGAAATGTCATTCCGACACAGTGTGACACATAAAAACAAATGAATCTTAAATGAATCTTAAATGGTGATGCTCATTTGATTTTACAGTCAAAATCACACTACATGAGCGAGCCACACAAAAACTGAACATTTGTCGTTCTTTTCACAGTACCTGAAAAAGAAGTCAAATTAAAACATGTTGTCCCTCATAAACATTCACAGTTGAATGTTTCCAGAGTGGAATTGTCATTCTGAGACAGTGTGACACATAAAAAGAAATGAATCATAAATGGTGACGATCATTCGATTTTACAGTCAAAATCACACTACATGAGCGAGCCACACAAAAACTGAACATTTGTCGTGCTATTCACAGTATCTGAAAAAGAAGTCAAATGAAATAGTGCTGTCCTTCATACACATTCACATTTGAGTGTTTCTAAGGTGGAAATGTCATTCCGACAGTGTGACACATAAAAACAAATGAATCTTAAATGGTGACGCTCATTCGATTTTACAGTCAAAATCACACTACATGAGCGAGCCACACAAAAACTGAACATTTGTCGTTCTTTTCACAGTACCTGAAAAAGAAGTCAAATTAAAACATATTGTCCTTCATAAACATTCACGCTTGAATGTTTCCAAAGTGGAATTGGCATTCTGAGACAGTGTGACACATGAAAACAAATGAATCTTAAATGGTGACACTCATTTGATTTTACAGTCAACATCGTACTACATGAGTGATAGGAGCACAACATCAACACTTGTATTTTTCACATTAACTCTGAAGGAAGTCAAATATAACATGTTTTCCTTCATAAACATTCACAGTTGAATGTTTCCAAAGTGGAATTGTCATTCTGAGACAGTGTGACACATAAAAACAAATGAATCTTAAATGGTGACGCTCATTTGATTTTACAGTCAAAATCACACTACATGAGCGAGACACGCACAAACTGAACACTTGTCGTAATTCGGAGAGAATCTGAAATAGAAGTCAAATGAAATAATGCTGTCCTTCATACACATTCACATTTGAGTGTATCTAAAGTGGAATTGTCATTCTGAGACAGTGTGACACATAAAAACAAATGAATCTTAAATAGTGACACTCATTTGATTTTACAGTCAACATCGTACTACATGAGTGATAGGAGCACAACATCAACACTTGTATTTTTCACATTAACTCTGAAGGAAGTCAAATATAACATGTTTTCCTTCATAAACATTCACAGTTGAATGTTTCCAGAGTGGAATTGTCATTCTGAGACAGTGTGACAAATAAAAACAAATGAATCTTAAATGGTGACGCTCATTCGATTTTGCAGTCAAAATCACACTACATGAGCGAGCCACACAAAAACTGAACATTTGTCGTTCTTTTCAAAGTACCTGAAAAAAAAGTCAAATTAAAACATATTGTCTTTCATAAACATTCACATTTGAGTGTTTCTTAGGTGGAATTGTCATTCTGAGACAGTGTGACACATAAAAACAAATGAATCTTAAATGGTGACGCTCATTTGATTTTACAGTCAAAATCACACTACATGAGCGAGACACGCACAAACTGAACACTTGTCGTAATTCTAAGAGAATCTGAAAAAGAAGTCAAATGAAATAATGCTGTCCTTCATACACATTCACATTTGAGTGTTTCTAAAGTGGAACTGTCATTCTGAGACAGTGTGACACATAAAAACAAATGAATCTTAAATTGTGACGCTCATTCGATTTTACAGTCAAAATCACACTACATGAGCGAGACACGCACAAACTGAAAACTTATCGTAATTCTCAGAGAATCTGCAAAAGAAGTCAAATGAAATAATGCTGTCCTTCATACACATTCACATTTGAGTGTTTCTAAAGTGGAATTGTCATTCTGAGACAGTGTGACACATAAAAACAAATGAATCTTAAAAGGTGACGCTCATTTGATTTTACAGTCAAAATCACACTACATGAGCGAGCCACACAAAAACTGAACATTTGTCGTTCTTTTCACAGTACCTGAAAAAGAAGTCAAATTAAAACATGTTGTCCCTCATAAACATTCACAGTTGAATGTTTCCAGAGTGGAATTGTCATTCTGAGACAGTGTGACACATAAAAAGAAATGAATTATAAATGGTGACGATCATTCGATTTTACAGTCAAAATCACACTACATGAGCGAGCCACACAAAAACTGAACATTTGTCGTGCTATTCACAGTATCTGAAAAAGAAGTCAAATGAAATAGTGCTGTCCTTCATACACATTCACATTTGAGTGTTTCTAAGGTGGAAATGTCATTCCGACAGTGTGACACATAAAAACAAATGAATCTTAAATGGTGACGCTCATTCGATTTTACAGTCAAAATCACACTACATGAGCGAGCCACACAAAAACTGAACATTTGTCGTTCTTTTCACAGTACCTGAAAAAGAAGTCAAATTAAAACATATTGTCCTTCATAAACATTCACGCTTGAATGTTTCCAAAGTGGAATTGGCATTCTGAGACAGTGTGACACATGAAAACAAATGAATCTTAAATGGTGACACTCATTTGATTTTACAGTCAACATCGTACTACATGAGTGATAGGAGCACAACATCAACACTTGTATTTTTCACATTAACTCTGAAGGAAGTCAAATATAACATGTTTTCCTTCATAAACATTCACAGTTGAATGTTTCCAAAGTGGAATTGTCATTCTGAGACAGTGTGACACATAAAAACAAATGAATCTTAAATGGTGACGCTCATTTGATTTTACAGTCAAAATCACACTACATGAGCGAGACACGCACAAACTGAACACTTGTCGTAATTCGGAGAGAATCTGAAATAGAAGTCAAATGAAATAATGCTGTCCTTCATACACATTCACATTTGAGTGTATCTAAAGTGGAATTGTCATTCTGAGACAGTGTGACACATAAAAACAAATGAATCTTAAATAGTGACACTCATTTGATTTTACAGTCAACATCGTACTACATGAGTGATAGGAGCACAACATCAACACTTGTATTTTTCACATTAACTCTGAAGGAAGTCAAATATAACATGTTTTCCTTCATAAACATTCACAGTTGAATGTTTCCAGAGTGGAATTGTCATTCTGAGACAGTGTGACAAATAAAAACAAATGAATCTTAAATGGTGACGCTCATTCGATTTTGCAGTCAAAATCACACTACATGAGCGAGCCACACAAAAACTGAACATTTGTCGTTCTTTTCAAAGTACCTGAAAAAAAAGTCAAATTAAAACATATTGTCTTTCATAAACATTCACATTTGAGTGTTTCTTAGGTGGAATTGTCATTCTGAGACAGTGTGACACATAAAAACAAATGAATCTTAAATGGTGACGCTCATTTGATTTTACAGTCAAAATCACACTACATGAGCGAGACACGCACAAACTGAACACTTGTCGTAATTCTAAGAGAATCTGAAAAAGAAGTCAAATGAAACAATGCTGTCCTTCATACACATTCACATTTGAGTGTTTCTAAAGTGGAACTGTCATTCTGAGACAGTGTGACACATAAAAACAAATGAATCTTAAATTGTGACGCTCATTCGATTTTACAGTCAAAATCACACTACATGAGCGAGACACGCACAAACTGAAAACTTATCGTAATTCTCAGAGAATCTGCAAAAGAAGTCAAATGAAATAATGCTGTCCTTCATACACATTCACATTTGAGTGTTTCTAAAGTGGAATTGTCATTCTGAGACAGTGTGACACATAAAAACAAATGAATCTTAAAAGGTGACGCTCATTCGATTTTACAGTCAAAATCACACTACATGAGCGAGCCACACAAAAACTGAACATTTGTCGTTCTTTTCAGTACCTGAAAAAGAAGTCAAATTAAAACATATTGTCCTTCATAAACATTCACAGTTGAATGTTTCCAAAGTGGAATTGTCATTCTGAGACAGTGTGACACATAAAAAGAAATGAATAATAAATGGTGACGATCATTCGATTTTACAGTCAAAATCACACTACATGAGCGAGCCACACAAAAACTGAACATTTGTCGTACTTTTCACAGTATCTGAAAAAGAAGTCAAATGAAATACTGCTGTCCTTCATACACATTCACATTTGAGTGTTTCTAAAGTGGAAATGTCATTCCGACACAGTGTGACACATAAAAACAAATGAATCTTAAATGGTGACGCTCATTCGATTTTACAGTCAAAATCACACTACATGAGCGAGCCACACAAAAACTGAACATTTGTCGTTCTTTTCACAGTACCTGAAAAAGAAGTCAAATTAAAACATATTGTCCTTCATAAACATTCACGCTTGAATCTTTCCAAAGTGGAATTGGCATTCTGAGACAGTGTGACACATAAAAACAAATGAATCTTAAATGGTGACGCTCATTTGATTTTACAGTCAAAATCACACTACATGAGCGAGACACGCACAAACTGAACACTTGTCGTAATTCGGAGAGAATCTGAAATAGAAGTCAAATGAAATAATGCTGTCCTTCATACACATTCACATTTGAGTGTATCTAAAGTGGAATTGTCATTCTGAGACAGTGTGACACATAAAAACAAATGAATCTTAAATAGTGACACTCATTTGATTTTACAGTCAACATCGTACTACATGAGTGATAGGAGCACAACATCAACACTTGTATTTTTCACATTAACTCTGAAGGAAGTCAAATATAACATGTTTTCCTTCATAAACATTCACAGTTGAATGTTTCCAGAGTGGAATTGTCATTCTGAGACAGTGTGACAAAAAAAAACCAAATGAATCTTAAATGGTGACGCTCATTCGATTTTACAGTCAAAATCACACTACATGAGCGAGCCACACAAAAACTGAACATTTGTCGTACTTTTCACAGTACCTGAAAAAGAAGTCAAATGAAATAATGCTGTCTTTCATACACATTCACATTTGAGTGTTTCTAAAGTGGAATTGTCATTCTGAGACAGTGTGACACATAAAAACAAATGAATCTTAAATGGTGACGCTCATTTGATTTTACAGTCAACATCGTACTACATGAGTGATAGGAGCACAACATCAACACTTGTATTTTTCACATTAACTCTGAAGGAAGTCAAATATAACATGTTTTCCTTCATAAACATTCACAGTTGAATGTTTCCAGAGTGGAATTGTCATTCTGAGACAGTGTGACAAAAAAAAAACAAATGAATCTTAAATGGTGACGCTCATTCGATTTTACAGTCAAAATCACACTACATGAGCGAGCCACACAAAAACTGAACATTTGTCGTACTTTTCACAGTACCTGAAAAAGAAGTCAAATGAAATAATGCTGTCTTTCATGCACATTCACATTTGAGTGTTTCTAAAGTGGAATTGTCATTCTGAGACAGTGTGACACATAAAAACAAATGAATCTTAAATAGTGACGCTCATTTGATTTTACAGTCAAAATCACACTACATGAGCGAGACACGCACAAACTGAACACTTGTCGTAATTCTCAGAGAATCTGAAAAAGAAGTCAAATGAAATAATGCTGTCCTTCATACAGATTCACATTTGAGTGTTTCTAAAGTGGAATTGTCATTCTGAGACAGTGTGACACATAAAACCAAATGAATCTTAAATGGTAACACTCATTTGATTTTACAGTCAAAATCACACTACATGAGCGAGACACGCACAAACTGAACACTTATCGTAATTATCAGAGAATATGAAAAAGAAGTCAAATGAAATAATGCTGCCCGTCATACACATTCACATTTGAGTGTTTCCAAAGTGGAATTGTCATTCTGAGACAGTGTGACACATGAAAACAAATGAATCTTAAATGGTGACACTCATTTGATTTTACAGTCAACATCGTACTACATGAGTGATAGGAGCACAACATCAACACATGTATTTTTCACATCAACTCTGAAGGAAGTCAAATATAACATGTTTTCCATCATAAACATTCACAGTTGAATGTTTCCAAAGTGGAATTGTCATTCTGAGACAGTGTGACACATAAAAACAAATGAATCTTAAATGGTGACGCTCATTTGATTTTACAGTCAAAATCACACTACATGAGCGAGACACGCACAAACTGAACACTTGTCGTAATTCGGAGAGAATCTGAAATAGAAGTCAAATGAAATAATGCTGTCCTTCATACACATTCACATTTGAGTGTATCTAAAGTGGAATTGTCATTCTGAGACAGTGTGACACATAAAAACAAATGAATCTTAAATAGTGACACTCATTTGATTTTACAGTCAACATCGTACTACATGAGTGATAGGAGCACAACATCAACACTTGTATTTTTCACATTAACTCTGAAGGAAGTCAAATATAACATGTTTTCCTTCATAAACATTCAAAGTTGAATGTTTCCAGAGTGGAATTGTCATTCTGAGACAGTGTGACAAAAAAAAAACAAATGAATCTTAAATGGTGATGCTCATTCGATTTTACAGTCAAAATCACACTACATGAGCGAGCCACACAAAAACTGAACATTTGTTGTACTTTTCACAGTACCTGAAAAAGAAGTCAAATTAAAACATGTTGTCCTTCATAAACGTTCACAGTTGAATGTTTCCAGAGTGGAGTTGTCATTCTGAGATAGTGTGACACATAAAAACAAATGAATCTTAAATGAATCTTAAATGGTGACGCTCATTTGATTTTACAGTCAAAATCACACTACATGAGCGAGCCACACAAAAACTGAACATTTGTCGTTCTTTTCACAGTACCTGAAAAAGAAGTCAAATTAAAACATGTTGTCCTTCATAAACGTTCACAGTTGAATGTTTCCAGAGTGGAGTTGTCATTCTGAGATAGTGTGACACATAAAAACAAATGAATCTTAAATGAATCTTAAATGGTGACGCTCATTTGATTTTACAGTCAAAATCACACTACATGAGCGAGCCACACAAAAACTGAACATTTGTCGTTCTTTTCACAGTACCTGAAAAAGAAGTCAAATTAAAACATGTTGTCCTTCATAAACATTCACAGTTGAATGTTTCCAGAGTGGAATTGTCATTCTGAGACAGTGTGACGCATAAAAACAAATGAATCTTCAATTGTGACGCTCATTTGATTTTACAGTCAAAATCACACTACATGAGCGAGACACACAAAAACTGAACATTTGTCGTACTTTTCACAGTATCTGAAAAAGAAGTCAAATGAAATAATGCTGTCCTTCATACACATTCACATTTGAGTGTTTCTAAAGTGGAAATGTCATTCCGACACAGTGTGACACATAAAAACAAATGAATCTTAAATGGTGACGCTCATTCGATTTTACAGTCAAAATCACACTACATGAGCGAGCCACAGAAAAACTGAACATTTGTTGTACTTTTCACAGTACCTGAAAAAGAAGTCAAATTAAAACATGTTGTCCTTCATAAACATTCACAGTTGAATGTTTCCAGAGTGGAATTGTCATTCTGAGACAGTGTGACACGTAAAAACAAATGAATCATAAATGGTGACGATCATTCGATTTTACAGTCAAAATCACACTACATGAGCGAGCCACACAAAAACTGAACATTTGTCGTTCTTTTCAAAGTACCTGAAAAAGAAGTCAAATTAAAACATATTGTCTTTCATAAACATTCACATTTGAGTGTTTCTTAGGTGGAATTGTCATTCTGAGACAGTGTGACACATAAAAACAAATGAATCTTAAATGGTGACGCTCATTTGATTTTACAGTCAAAATCACACTACATGAGCGAGACACGCACAAACTGAACACTTGTCGTAATTCTCAGAGAATCTGAAAAAGAAGTCAAATGAAATAATGCTGTCCTTCATACACATTCACATTTGAGTGTTTCTAAAGTGGAACTGTCATTCTGAGACAGTGTGACACATAAAAACAAATGAATCTTAAATGGTGACACTCATTTGATTTTACAGTCAAAATCACACTACATGAGCGAGACACGCACAAACTGAAAACTTATCGTAATTCTCAGAGAATCTGCAAAAGAAGTCAAATGAAATAATGCTGTCCTTCATACACATTCACATTTGAGTGTTTCTAAAGTGGAATTGTCATTCTGAGACAGTGTGACATAAAAACAAATGAATCTTAAATAGTGACACTCATTTGATTTTACAGTCAACATCGTACTACATGAGTGATAGGAGCACAACATCAACACTTGTATTTTTCACATCAACTCTGAAGGAAGTCAAATATAACATGTTTTCCTTCATAAACATTCACAGTTGAATGTTTCCAGAGTGGAATTGTCATTCTGAGACAGTGTGACACATAAAAACAAATGAATCTTAAATGGTGACGCTCATTCGATTTTACAGTCAAAATCACACTACATGAGCGAGCCACACAAAAACTGAACATTTGTTGTACTTTTCACAGTACCTGAAAAAGAAGTCAAATTAAAACATGTTGTCCTTCATAAACATTCACAGTTGAATGTTTCCAGAGTGGAGTTGTCATTCTGAGATAGTGTGACACATAAAAACAAATGAATCTTAAATGAATCTTAAATGGTGACGCTCATTTGATTTGACAGTCAAAATCACACTACATGAGCGAGCCACACAAAAACTGAACATTTGTCGTTCTTTTCACAGTACCTGAAAAAGAAGTCAAATTAAAACATGTTGTCCTTCATAAACATTCACAGTTGAATGTTTCCAGAGTGGAATTGTCATTCTGAGACAGTGTGACACATAAAAACAAATGAATCTTAAATGGTGACGCTCATTCGATTTTACAGTCAAAATCACACTACATGAGCGAGGCAAGCACAAATTGAACATTTGTCGTACTTTTCACAATATCTGAAAAAGAAGTCAAATGAAATAATGCTGTCCTTCATACACATTCACATTTGAGTGTTTCCAAAGTGGAATTGTCATTCTGAGACAGTGTGACACATGAAAACAAATGAATCTTAAATGGTGACACTCATTTGATTTTACAGTCAACATCGTACTACATGAGTGATAGGAGCACAACATCAACACTTGTATTTTTAACATTAACTCTGAAGAAGTCAAATAAAACATGTTTTCCTTCATAAACATTCACAGTTGAATGTTTCCAAAGTGGAATTGTCATTCTGAGACAGTGTGACACATAAAAACAAATGAATCTTAAAAGGTGACGCTCATTCGATTTTACAGTCAAAATCACACTACATGAGCGAGCCACACAAAAACTGAACATTTGTTGTACTTTTCACCGGACCTGAAAAAGAAGTCAAATATAACATGTTGTCCTTCATAAACTTTCACAGTTGAATGTTTCCAGAGTGGAGTTGTCATTCTGAGATAGTGTGACACATAAAAACAAATGAATCTTAAATGAATCATAAATGGTGACGCTCATTTGATTTTACAGTCAAAATCACACTACATGAGCGAGACAAGCACAAATTGAACATTTGTCGTACTTTTCACAGTATCTGAAAAAGAAGTCAAAATTAAAACATATTGTCTTTCATAAACATTCACATTTGAGTGTTTCTTAGGTGGAATTGTCATTCTGAGACAGTGTGACACATAAAAACAAATGAATCTTAAATGGTGACGCTCATTTGATTTTACAGTCAAAATCACACTACATGAGCGAGGCAAGCACAAATTGAACATTTGTCGTACTTTTCACAGTATCTGAAAAAGAAGTCAAATGAAATAATGCTGTCCTTCATACACATTCACATTTGAGTGTTTCTAAAGTGGAATTGTCATTCCGACACAGTGTGACACATAAAAACAAATAAATCTTAAATGGTGATGCTCATTTGATTTTAAAGTTAAAATCATACTACAAGAGCGAGAAAAGCACAAATTGAACATTTGTCGTACTTTTCACAGTATCTGAAAAAGAAGTCAAATTAAAACATGTTGTCCTTCATAAACATTCACAGTTGAATGTTTCCAGAGTGGAATTCTCATTCTGAGATAGTGTGACACATAAAAACAAATGAATCTTAAATGAATCTTAATTGGTGACGCTTATTTGATTTTACAGTCAAAATCACACTACATGAGCGAGCCACGCACAAACTGAACACTTGTCGTAATTATCACAGTATCTGAAAAAGAAGTCAAAATTAAAACATATTGTCTTTCATAAACATTCACATTTGAGTGTTTCTTAGGTGGAATTGTCATTCTGAGACAGTGTGACACATAAAAACAAATGAATCTTAAATGGTGACGCTCATTTGATTTTACAGTCAAAATCACACTACATGAGCGAGGCAAGCACAAATTGAACATTTGTCGTACTTTTCACAGTATCTGAAAAAGAAGTCAAATGAAATAATGCTGTCCTTCATACACATTCACATTTGAGTGTTTCTAAAGTGGAATTGTCATTCCGACACAGTGTGACACATAAAAACAAATAAATCTTAAATGGTGATGCTCATTTGATTTTAAAGTTAAAATCATACTACAAGAGCGAGAAAAGCACAAATTGAACATTTGTCGTACTTTTCACAGTATCTGAAAAAGAAGTCAAATTAAAACATGTTGTCCTTCATAAACATTCACAGTTGAATGTTTCCAGAGTGGAATTCTCATTCTGAGATAGTGTGACACATAAAAACAAATGAATCTTAAATGAATCTTAATTGGTGACGCTTATTTGATTTTACAGTCAAAATCACACTACATGAGCGAGCCACGCACAAACTGAACACTTGTCGTAATTATCACAGTATCTGAAAAAGAAGTCAAAATTAAAACATATTGTCTTTCATAAACATTCACATTTGAGTGTTTCTTAGGTGGAATTGTCATTCTGAGACAGTGTGACACATAAAAACAAATGAATCTTAAATGGTGACGCTCATTTGATTTTACACTCAAAATCACACTACATGAGCGAGGCAAGCACAAATTGAACATTTGTCGTACTTTTCACAGTATCTGAAAAAGAAGTCAAATTAAAACATGTTGTCCTTCATAAACATTCACATTTGAGTGTTTCTTAGGTGGAATTGTCATTCTGAGACGGTGTGACACATAAAAACAAATGAATCTTAAATGGTGACGCTCATTTGATTTTACAGTTAAAATCACACTACAAGAGCGAGAAAAGCACAAACTGAACATTTGTCGTACTTTTCACAGTACCTGAAAAAGAAGTCAAATTAGGCAATGCTGCCCTTCATAAACATTCACATTTGAGTGTTTCTAAAGTGGAATTGTCATTCTGAGACAGTGTGACACATAAAAACAAATGAATCTTAAATGGTGACGCTCATTTGATTTTACAGTCAAAATTACACTACATGAGCGAGCCACACAAAAACTGAACATTTGTCGTACTTTTCAGAGTATCCGTAAAAGAAGTCAAATGAATGAATGCTGTCCTTCATACACATTCACATTTGAGTGTTTCTAAAGTGGAATTGTCATTCTGACACAGTGTGACACATAAAAACAAATGAATCTTAAATGGTGACGCTCATTTGATTTTACAGTCAACATCGTACTACATGAGTGATAGGAGCACAACATCAACACTTGTATTTTTAATATTAACTCTGAAGGAAGTCAAATTAAAACATGTTGTCCTTTAAAAACAGTCACAGTTGAATGTTTCCAAAGTGGAATTGTCATTCTGAGACAGTGTGACACATAAAAACAAATGAATCTTAAATGGTGACGCTCATTTGATTTTACAGTCAAAATCACACTACATGAGCGAGACAAGAACAAATTGAACATTTGTCGTACTTTTCACAGTATCTGAAAAAGAAGTCAAATTAAGCAATGCTGCCCTTCATTCACATTCACATTTGAGTGTTTCTAAAGTGGAATTGTCATTCTGAGACAGTGTGACACATAAAAACAAATGAATCTTAAATGGTGACGCTCATTTGATTTTACAGTCAAAATTACACTACATGAGCGAGCCACACACAAACTGAACACTTGTCGTACTTTTCAGAGTATCCGAAAAAGAAGTCAAATGAATGAATGCTGTCCTTCATACACATTCACATTTGAGTGTTTCTAAAGTGGAATTGTCATTCTGACACAGTGTGACACATAAAAACAAATGAATCTTAAATGGTGACGCTCATTTGATTTCACAGTCAACATCACACTACATGAGCGAGACAAGCACAAACTCAACACTTGTCGTACTTTTCAGAGCATCTGAAAAAGAAGTCAAATTAAAACATATTGTCCTTCATAAACATTTACAGTTGAATGTTTCAAAAGTGGAATTGTCATTCTGAGACAGTGTGACACATAAAAACAAATGAATCTTAATTGGTGATGCTCATTTGCTTTAAAGTCAAAATCATACTACATGAGTGACAAGAGCACAACATCAACACTTGTATTTTTTTCCAGTAACTCTGAAGGAAGTCAAAATAAAACATACTGTCCTTCATAAACATTTACATTTGAGTGTTTCTCAGGTGCAATTGTCATTCTGAGACAGTGTGACACATAAAAACAAATAAATCTTAAATGGTGACGCTCATTTGATTTTACAGTCAAAATCACACTACATGAGCGAGACAAGCACAAACTCAACACTGGTACTTTTCACAGCATCTGAAAAAGAAGTCAAATTAAAACATGTTGTCCTTCATAAACATTCACAGTTGAATGTTTCCAAAGTGGAATTGTCATTCTGAGACAGTGTGACACATGAAAACAAATTAATCTTTATTAGTGACGCTCATTTCATTTTACAGTCAAAATCATACTACATGAGCGAGCCACGCACAAACTGAACACTTGTCGTACTTTTCACAGTATCTGAAAAAGAAGTCAAATTAAAACATATTGTCCTTCATAAACATTCACAGTTGAATGTTTCTAAATTGGAATTGTCATTCTGAGACAGTGTGACGCATAAAAACAAATGAATCTTAAATGGTGACGCTCTTTTGATTTTACAGTCAAAATCACACTACATGAGCGAGACAAGCACAAATTGAACATTTGTCGTACTTTTCACAGTATCTGAAAAAGAAGTCAAATTAAAACATATTGTCCTTCATAAACATTCACAGTTGAATGTTTCCAGAATGGAATTGTCATTCTGAGACAGTGTGACGCATAAAAACAAATGAATCTTAAATGGTGACGCTCTTTTGATTTTACAGTCAAAATCACACTACATGAGCGAGACAAGCACAAATTGAACATTTGTCGTACTTTTCACAGTATCTGAAAAAGAAGTCAAATTAAAACATGTTGTCCTTCATAAACATTTACAGTTGAATGTTTCTAAAGTAGAATTGTCATTCTGAGACAGTGTGACACATAAAAACAAATTAATCTTAAATGGTGACGCTCATTTGATTTTACAGTCAACATCACACTACATGAGCAAGACAAGCACAAACTCAACACTTGTACTTTTCACAGCATCTGAAAAAGAAGTCAAATTAAAACATATTGTCCTTCATAAACATTTACAGCTGAATGTTTCTAAAGTGGAATTGTCATTCTGAGACAGTGTGACACATAAAAACAAATGAATCTTAATTGGTGACGCTCATTTGATTTTACAGTCAAAATCATACTACATGAGTGAAAGGAGCACAACATCAACACTTGTATTTTTCACAGTAACTGTGAAGGAAGTCAAATTAAAACAGGTTGTCCTTTAAAAACAGTCACAGTTGAATGTTTCCAAAGTGGAACTGTCATTCTGAGGCAGTGTGACACATAAAAACACATGATTCTTAAATGGTGACACTCAATTGATTTCACAGTCAACATCACACTACATAAGCGAGACAAGCACAAACTGAACACTTGTCATACTTTTCACAGTATCTGAAAAAGTAGTCACATTAAATAATGCTGTGCTTTAAAATCATTAACATTTGATTGTTTCTCAAGTGCAAGTGTCAGTCTGAGACAGTGTGAGACATAAAAACAAATGAATCTTAAATGGTGACGCTCATTTGATTTTACAGTCAAAATCATTACATATGAGAGACATGAGCACAAAATGAACATGAAACATGATGTCTGTCATAAACATTCACAGTTGAATGTTTCTAAAGTGGAATTGTCATTCTGAGACAGTGTGACACATAAAAACACATGAATCCTAAATGGTGACGCTCATTTGATTTCACAGTCAACATCACATTACACGAGCGACAGAAGCACTACATCAACACTGGTATTTTTCACAGAAACTGTGAAGGAAGTCAAACTAAAACATGTTGTCCGTCATAAACCTTCACAGTTAAATGTTTCTAAAGTGGAATTGTTATTCTGAGACAGTTTGGTACATAAAAACGGTTGAATCTTATATAGCGACTTTCATCTGATTTTACTTCGGCACATCGGGGCAGGAGTAGTCCGTGAGCGATACAGAGAGCGGAGGAGAAATGTAAACGCACGACCATGTAGAGACAGAAATGACATACCTTCCCGTAAATGACATGCAATCGTGTCAATAAATAAATACCATAAGGCTATTGATTTTGTTTTAGAAAAGTATTCTCAAATGGCTCGGGATCAAATTAAGGTTCAAACATGTACAGTTGAACTCCTGAAGCACTCAGTCTATTCATTGCTGCCATGTCCACTACTTGCACATGCTGCCTGAGTCTAAGCTCTCCCCGTTACCATGGTAACATGGGTGGGGCAGCAGCAGCTGATTTGCATTTAAAGCTACAGACACCAGAAACAGCACATTCTGAAAGGGGCTGAAACAGAGGGAAACAGAGGGAGATGAGAATCTTTTTCAAAAAGCTATTTCCAGCAAACAGCTACAAAAACATGTTTTATGGAAATCATAGTAATTTATTGAAAATAATATGGGGCCTTTTAAACAGTCTGACAGCTGTTGGGAAGGACTTGGAGTGGTGTTCTTTCTTATGGACTAGATACAGCAGTCTGTTACTATGATGCACTTGATTTTCTGATGACAGACTATGGACATATACTGTACAGCAGTGATTTTCAACTGGTGGGTCACGGTCCAAAAGTGGGTCGCGTACCTGTTTTCAGTGGCCTCTGCCTGGGGAAAACAGAAAAAGATAATGAGCAGGGAAGGGTTCATTTAGTCGTGCTGTTCATTTATTATGGACTCTTAATGCTCGCTGTATCTGCGAGGCAATTTTTATGTGGTGATTCTTTTTCTCAACTGTCCTCTGCATTAGTGATTCTCAATTGGTGGGTCGCGGTCCAAAAGTGGCTTTTGGAAGGGTTAATTTAGTCATGCTGTTAATTTATTATGGAGAAGAACACAGACACAAACACTGAAAGGAGTCATGGTATTCATGTGTTTCTTTTAATGACAACAGTCAATATAACAACTGAAAAGTTAGGCTCTGGACGAACATTTCCAGAGCCTCTTGATATGGGAAGTCAGAAACGTCTGGCCCATTTATCGAGTTAAAACACAGATGTTTTTGTTTGCCCCCTTAACATGATGGTAGGGGAAACACTGCCCTATGTATGAACCACACGTACTCCTGTACTGTACATGTACAGAAAAAGTGCTCCCCTGTCCGCTGGTGGGAGTGTGCGCGCACACACGTGTGTGTGTGTGTGTGTGTGTGTGTGTGTGTGTGTGTGTGTGTGTGTGCATGTCACTCTCAATTGGCACGCATTTGAGCGTTTGTCTGCAAGCGGCACCAGTAGCAAATATAAGCCACCTGCCACCTATATTGTGAATTTCGAGAGAGAGAGAGCGAGAGAGAGAGAGAGAGAGAGAGAGAGAGAGAGAGAGAGAGAGAGTGCCTTCATAGCCTTTGTTTTCAAATAATGCCATGAGTAGACTTGGTGTCCAATGTAGCAGAACTGACCTATAACTGACCCTCTCTTTCCCCCGTTACTTCAGGAGAAATGGAGTCATAAAGCTTCCCAACTTTTAAGAGCTATTGACTATTTACTATTGAACTGTTTACAGGGAAGCCTTAATTCAGAGAGAGACAAGATGTCTGGCTGAGGAACACCTTTCCAGATTCCTTCAGAAAAGCAGGAGATACAGACAGGTCAACTTCAAAGGTTACCTTTCACCTAGAGTGTCTCCCATGGAGATGCTGTTCAGTCTCTTCCTGTCTCTGTCTCTGTCTCTGTCCCTGTCTCTGGCAGTGCTGCCCCCTCCCCAGCACACTGCAGTGTTTTATGCCATAGTGTGCTGGGGAGGGGGCAGCACTGACAGAGACAGGAAGAGACTGAACAAACTGGTTAAGAGAGCCAGCTCTGTCCTGGGCTGCCCACTGGACTCATCGAGGAGGTGGCGGACAGAAGGATGTTAGCCAACCTGACATCCATCATCCATCATCCTCCCACCCCCTGCACCACACTGTGAGGACCTTGAGCAGCTCCTTCAGCACAAGACTTTTACATCCCCAGTGCAGGAAGTAGCGCTACCGCAGGTCATTCCTGCCCACAGACCTCAGACTGTATAACAATGCACAATAACATCAACTCAAATGCAACTTGTACTGATCACATCTCACATTTTTCCTGTTTTTCATCTGCAATCGTCATTTCTAAATGAGTAGTACGTATTAGTAAATAAGTGTGTACGTATTGTTTATATTGTAAATTACCATAGGGTATATAACACTTGTGCAATATTTTCTGGTCTTCTTGTCCTCTGACTTCTTGCACTCTGTCTTTTTGCTGCTGTAACATGTGAATTTCCCCCCATTGTGGGATAAATAAAGTCTATCTTATCTTATCTTAGTTCTTCTTTACACCTCCACAACAGATACAGACAACAAAACTGTCTGGATGGATAAGTGCCAGGCCTCAGAAGAATCTCCAAAATCAGATACTGCTGATAGGTTGTAAATTAGACATTCCTGAAGCAGACTTTTGTATGACTGTGTGCCTCTTTTCTATCACACCAGGAAAACGAAATCTATATTTGTGAGTTACCCTTGGATCTTCTTACAGTATTAAACCCATAATCTGTATGCTATCAATGTTTTTCTTGTGTTTCTAGCTTATAAAACGACAAAACTGTGATTTTAATTCTCCTAAGAAGTTTGTCTGAGTTTCTACAATGGAACCATACTGCCATCTAGAGGTTCAGAGCGGTTAGGTTGTATATGCTTGACATGAGACAGTTATTAGTAGTAACGATAGTAGTGATAATCATTTTGGCAAATATAGTCTGCCTTTTTTTATTTCTTTGTTATATTAAGTTAGTTATACCCTTAGACATCATGTATATTAGGATGAGTATTAGAAAATGTTATCATGATTAATGATTATTGTTGAATGTTGTCATTATTTATAAGAATTGTCTAACACATGTCGAAATGTCTTTGAAAATTGATCATTTAGAATATATGTGATTGACCACAGTGAGAAGCAGATGAGTCACTCGTACGAATCATTAGTTAATTCTTGCTCTATAAGGTGAAATCACATCGCTCGCCTGTGAACCATCCCACATGCGTGACAGTCTATTGACACGCCCTGGAGCAAGTATACTGGCTGCAGTGTGCTGCGGACGCTCAGTCTTTAGTTTCTTTTTAAGTCTTCGTTTTTCTTTTGCTCAGTCTTTGGTTTCTTTTAAGTCTTTCATGAGTCTTCTCTGATTCTCCAGTTATTTGTCTTGTTTCGTTGTCCTCTCTTTTGTTGCTGCTCATAGTTACGCTGAGTAGCTTGATTTCGTTATTCAGAATACACTCTTTTCAAGTCTTTTTTTCATGAAAATTAAATTTTTGCCCGCCACCTTAAGCTGCACAATTTTTCCAAAGTTAAAATTCTAGTTACGTAATAATAATTTTGGAGACATTTTCGATCAGTCATCGAAGAGACTCTCAATTTTATTATTCATCGAACGTTTTGCCATACTGTTGGCAACTCTCATCACCGAAGACCTGTAGCCAGCCTCAATCCACCTGTCTGGTTTAAATAACCATCAGAAGCCGCTCTGTGCCCGTTACCATCACCGGAAATCCAGACTCCTGAAACATCTCGTCCAAAACTGATTCAGCGCAGTGGTACGACCTGGTTACCCTGTTGGACTGCAGAGCAGACCGGAGACAGAAACAACGACTGGGGCCCCTTCATGTCAGGTCAGAACAGACTCTGTGAGGGAACAGCTTCGGTGATGATACGCTGGCTGTGCATAAGCTGGCCTAATCCTCTGGGCAGGGAAGACACAGCAACTTCTCTCCCTTTGATGGCTTTATTGACTTGTTTCCAAATAAACAGGACACTGTAGCATTTGTATGTGTGTGTGGTTTGTGATGTCTGCAAAGACAACAGTAATAACTGTATTAATAATAATTAACCTACAGTGGCAGTAATGTTAGCAAAACCTGAATTACAACTGACATATGTAACGTGTCATACTGAAAATCACCAGTAGATGGCAGTGCAGGATCATGAATAACACAAAAGCCTGGCGCAGCAGGAAGGTCACGTGACCAAACTAAACTGAGACAGCCCGGTAGTTACCGATCCAGTCAATTTGTCACGCTAGCATACAGTATAATAGCAGCCTCAATGAGCAACAGCTACACGGCTGAATAAACAATGACAGAAATAAACAAATGCACGGTAATTAGCTATGTTACATGCCGGGCCGTTCACGTTTCACAAGGCTCTGTAAACATGCTACATGGTAAGCTATAAATGGAGCTTATTAACCTGGTAATATTAACGACTCTCATTACATACAAAATATAAACAACATCCGCTCGTCTTATAACTTACATCATCACCGACGCACACTGTCACACTGTACAAAAGGGATGAAGGAGAGTGCTGCCGATCGGCGAGGAGTTACTCAACTAGTCAACAACACAGAAAGTTATCGAACACACACTGCGCATGCGCAGAACAGTCCATCGTCTCTGCAAAGAGCAGCTTGCTGTGACGTGGGCTCCTCACAGCAGGGAATTCACAACAGACTCGTTTGAATAATGAGTTGGATCCGTAACCATTCACTCAAGAAATAAACTTTACATTCGCATCCCCATTTTTCTATTCAAAGTAAAGGGGACGAGGTGAAAAAGTGAAAAAAATTCCACCTTTTTCAAAGGACTACTGCTCCGCCATACGTTCACCTAGAGACACCATTCCAACTTTAAAACGTAGACACAAGTCTTGTCTATTGGGTCAATAAAAACGTCTAGATTTTGCTCTTTCCACACTCCTCCCGGCCACAACTTACACTCTACAGGCATGATTTTTTCCACAGTTGTAGACAAACTTGTCCTCTCTCTCACAAGAGAGAGAGAAGCAGAAAGGAGCCCTTTTTTCAACTCGCGACTGTGTCCACAATATTTGCTATAGAAACACAAAATTACACCAAATGGTTCAGGAAGTCCTCAAGGTGCTCACGGTGTCTTTGTTTTTCTGATAGGAGCTACCGTTCTCTCAGGATAAGCCCAAATGTGAGAGCAGCGCAGAGGTAGAAAATCGCTTGTTTTCTCCGCTTTTCTGTCTGCCCCTGTCTGTCTGCCCCTATCGTCAACGGCAACCAGCTCAAGTTGCCGTGACGACCTCTGAGCCTCAGTACTCAGAGTGGCAGAGAGCCTAAAATAAGCTCCAGATTTTCTGTCTTTCCACGCTCCTCCCGGCCACAGTTTATACTCTACAGGCATGATTTTTTTCCACAGTTGTAGACAAACTTGTCCTCTCTCTCACAATGTGCTCAAAAAATCTGTGAGACTTACAGAATTTGAATTAGCAGCCTCTAAGCGTGGCCACGTCTGACTCTGCTCCCCATTCACTCCAATACAAAGATTTTCTGAGAGAAGCAGAAAGGAGCCCTGTTTTCAACTCGCGACTGTGTCCACAGTATTTGCTGTAGAAACACAAAAATTACACCGAAGCGTTCAGGAAGTCCTCAAGGCGCTCACGGTGTGTGTGTTTTTCTGATAGGAGCTACCGTTCTCTCAGGATAAGCCCAAATGTGAGAGCAGTGCAGAGGCAGAAAATCGCTCGTTTTCTCCGCTTTTCTGTCTGCCCCTGTCTGTCTGCCCCTATCGTCAATGGCAACCAGCTCAAGTTGCCGTGACGACCTCTGAGCCTCAGTACACAGTTGTAGACAAACTTGTCCTCTCTCTCACAATGTGCTGGAAAAATGTGTGAGATTTACAGAATTTGAATTCGCAGCCCCTAAGCCCGGCCACGTCTGTCTCTGTCTCTTTTTCTCTCTCTGAGTGCATGTGTGCCTGAGTGCTGAGAGTGGGCGTGTGTGTACGTGCGCAGCTGTGTCTCATAGAGCATGATTGGGAGGGCCTCTGAAGTTGCCGTGGCAACCTCTGAGGCTCAGTACCTCTGTGAGCACTTCTCTCTCATGCTCCCACACACAAACAAACGGACATATGGGCATATAATGCGATGTGTATGTACACAGTCGGGCAGTAGACCCCGTGGCCCTTTCAAAATTTCTCCACGTCTGAGGGGAAATTGTCTAGTTAATATTTATTATTGTGTTTAATAAATAAGACTTTTCATTCAAGTCGTGGTCAGATAGTGTTCTTTTGAGCTGGATATAAACAATCCCTGTATCAAGAGTTAACGCTTCAGATTAACAGGTCTACTGTTGGTTCATTCGTATCATTACATCAGCATTACAAGAAATAATAAATAAAATCCTTGTGAGTTGAGGAAGGTTGGTGCCCTGTATTTTATTAATGCATGCAACATTAACTTAGAGGCTTAATAAACTGATTCCCCTACAGAGGCAACCAGTGAACAGGCGACAGGGTCATGGACACCCAGGGCTCATTGATAAATGAGGGGGGCAAAGGCCAGTCTGATTCCACAGAAGAGCTACTGTAGCATAAATTGCTGAAAAGGGGAATGTTGGTTATGATAGAAAGCTATCAGAACACACAGTACATCACAGCCTGCTGCAACAACATTAAACAACGATATTAAAACATGAAAACCACCAAATAGGCAGCTGATTTAAATGTTGTGACTACTCCATGTATATTTTGTTTTAGATTCTGTCTTTAAATGATCATCCCAGGAATTTCCACTCAGGATTTTCAGAACCAGAACAGCAGAAATTGTCCAATGGTACTTATTGGCACTCTCATCCTACTGGCCTAGATTATATCCATGACCCATACAGAGCTTGTGAGTATGCTACTGAAGTCACTGCGGAGATCAGGATAATTATGGTAGTCTACAGGCAGCTTTAAAAGAAAACCACGTGTGTGATTGTGGTCTTCGCTCAAAATCGGACGTTTCGATGAACTCTACCTTTATTGGTTGTTACATTAAATTGGAACCAGTGTAAAAGCGGAGAAAAAGCTGAAGGGTGCTGGAATCAACTTCACCCACATATCTCCTCAGGTAGCGGACAACTGCTGTCTGGGCAGGGGTTGTCTGGGAACTGCAGGAGCTCCTTCACTGCTTTTCCAGTTGTTTTTTTCTGCTGAATGATATGACGTAGAGCATCAGGTGGCCACACACTTGCTAGCTGCAACACAATGGGACGCCATCACTCCATTACATACATTGGTGCCTATAATAGAGCCTTGTGTCCAATCTGTGACAGCAGTGGGAATAAATTGTCCTTAGTAGGGATTTGCTGGCACTCATGTGCCTCAAGGGCATCAAACAGTGCATTGCTGTTGACAGAATCAAAGTCCTCCAAAGCCTTCAGAAGTACTTCTCTCTCCTGATCAGACACATACTGGATGAAGGTGTCTTTTAAGCTGCTGGTGGTTTTGCCGTACAGTGCCTCCTCGAGGAATGGTGCTGCCAGTTTCACTGGGAAATAGTGGGCAATTCGCCACCCCTGTACTAAGATTCTGCCAACTGCCTGTCACTCTTCAGAAAATCATGCCTAATAAAGGGAACTTTCACATCCCCTCCCAAACTGCACCTTTCATAAAAGTCTGTCCAAAACTCTGTTAAGCAGTCCCGAGTCACACCACTTACCTCCCCTCGTTCACCGTTTCTATTGAGAGACACATCTTAATAAAAACCTCAGTACTTAAAATGTCTGGGTCTTTGAAGGCTTGGATTAGGTCAGTGAGACAATGCCCCCTCCTAATAATCAGTGTAACAGGAGCAGGTTCAGGATAACCCAGTGTATGGTCATTCCATGGCTCTGAAACAGGAGGAGGTTGTGGCTCGCTCTGGTGGCTGGTCATTCCAAGGAACAAGTTGCTTCATTTTAGTATGAAGATACAGTCTGAGGATTCTAACTTGCTTTCTTCATACAACTCTTCCACAGTGCTAGAACGGTAGACCTTTATCAGAGAAGATTCAATTTCTATTGAATAATCTGAGATTTTTTTTTTTAATTGTAGAAAAACCATTTGGGAAGAACACATTTCAGCCATTTCATTGATTTCCAGTACCGTTTTGTCCCTGTCAATGGTCAGGTGTCTCGTTCCTCCATCACTTGTTTGTAACGTTTTTCTTTTTCAACAGTCCATCTAGCCAGGCTCAATCCATCTCTTGTTTTTTTTTTTTTTTTTTGCACTTGTATTTCCGACCCATTGCTTTTATTGGCAGGTACTATCACCTCACTAGACACCAATCTATGTCGCAACCTTCTGAGTATAGTCTGTTGGCAGAAGGCCACAGTGGCTAATCTATCTCCATATTTAGGGATGTACTTTGCCAAATCACTATCAGTAACTAGTAACAGCTGCAGTTGTCACCCCATGTGACGCACACGGCAGTGTTTTTTTTGCTACATATTAAGGCCTGTTTACGGTGTGTTTTTGCCGGCTTTTTTCACCTGGAAGGCGCAATAGAAATCTGGCACCCAATTGAACGAAATTAAACTGAGAGAGCGCGCCGTTCACAGACACCAGAATGAACGAGTTCATAGGAACGGTCATCAGGCAGTAATCCAGTACGGTAAGTTCACATTTGGCCAAAATATGAACGAGTTCATGAACTATCAATCACAATGAACGACCACACACACACACACACACACACACACACACACACACACTGAAACTGGTGCACAGGCACGCGCGCACGCTCTCAGCGCAACAGACGTGGCCGCACTTCGAGGCTGCTAATTCAACTTTGGTAAATCTCTCAGATTTTTGGAGCACATTGGGAGAGACAGAACACATGTGTCAACAACTGTGGAAAAAATCATGCGTGTAGAGTGTAAACTGTGGCTGGGAGGAGTGTGGAAAGAGCAAAAATCTGGAAGGTTTTTCGGCTCTCTCCCACTCTAACCGATGACGTCACCCACTCTAGCTCCAACGTTCCAAGCCATACACACTAATTCGAAGGTCGGAAAACAGCATAAAACTTAAAAAATGATATCTCAGAAACTATGACAAATACAAACACGATGTCTACAACATTTAAAATAGCACTTATTGTGACCCATGTAAAGGTTGAATGAAATTTGTAGCTCAGTAGTTAGAGTTCAAAGAGGGCTGGGTTTGAGCTTTCCCAACGGATCTCTCATTGACTACCATTCAAAAAATATTGTGGATAAAAATTAATTATTGAAAAAGTACAAACGATATCACAAAGTTGAATTGTGGAAATATTTTGCGAGGTTAGGGGAACATTAAAAAAACTAGACAATTTCCCTGCGGGAAATTTTGAAAGGGCCACGGGGTCTACTGCCCGACTGTGTACATATACATTACATTATATGCCCATATGTCTGTTTGTGTATGTGGGAACGTGAAAGAGGAGTGCTCACAGAGGTACTGAGCCTCAGAGGTTGCCACGGCAACTTCAGAGGCCCTCCCAATCATGCTTTATGAGACACAGCTGCGCACGCAGACACACGCCCCCTCTAAGCACTCAGGCACACATGCACTCAGAGAGAGAAAAAGAGACAGAGACAGACATGGCCAGGCTTAGCGGCTGCTAATTTGAATTCTGTAAGTCTCACACATTTTTCCAGCACATTGTGAGAGAGAGGACAAGTTTGTCTACAACTGTGGAAAAAATCATGCATCTAGAGTGTAAATTGTGGCTGGGAGGAGCGTGGAAAGACAGAAAATCTGGAGTTAAAAAAAGGCTCTCTGCCACTCTGAGTACTTAGGCTCAGAGGTTGTCACGGCAACTTAAGCCGGTTGCCGTTGACAACAGGGGCAGACAGACGGGCAGACAGAAAAGCGGAGAAAACGAGCGATTTTCTGCCTCTGCACTCCTCTCACATTTGGGCTTCTCCTGAGAGAACGGTAGCTCCTATCAGAAAAACAAAAACACAGTGGGCGCCTTGAGGACTTCCTGAACGATTTGATGTAATTTTGTGTTTCTACAGCAAATATTGTGGACACAGTCGCGAGTTGAAAACGGGGATCCTTTCTGCTTCTCTCAGAAAATCTTTGTGTTGGAGTGCATGGGGAGCAGAGACAGACATGGCCACGCTTAGAGGCTGCTAATTCAAATTCTGTCAGTCTCACAGATTTTTCCAGCACATTGTGAGAGAGAGGACAAGTTTGTCTACAACTGCGGAAAAAATCAAGCCTGTAGAGTGTAAACTGTGGCTGGGAGGAGCGTGGAAAGAGCAAAAACCTAGACGTTTTTAATCGGCTCTCTCCCACTCTAGCTATGATGTCACCCACTCTAGCCTCAACAGTCCACGCAATACACACCCATTGAAATCTGAGAATTTCTCCAAAAACGCTCATGGTCATTGATGAGGGATTATTCAAAAACTACATGAGTTATCAAAACGTGGCTTAATACAGCAATAGACAAGACTTGTGTCTACAATTTAAAGTTTAAATGAAGTCTCTAGGTGAAAGTATGCCGGAGCAGTAGCCAGTAGAAAAAGTGGAAAATTTTTTTCGGTTTTTGAGCTCCTCCCATTCATTTCTTATGTATTCTGTAGAGAAAAATAATAGCACGCCCATCCCGATCGAGACGCACGTTTTGATATAACATTTGCGTGGGTGCTCCCAAAACTGTAGGAGGAGTAGCGGACCGAAATTTGACACGGAAGAGGAAGAATAACTAGAAAATTTCCCCCCGGCGGGAAATTTTGAGAGTGATACAGTGCGCAAACGCCGGGGCATGTGGCTCGTGCGATAGAGGTCAATGTCCAGTACTAAAGACAGAACACTGACCTCTATAGCACTGCAGTGCTATTAAACACACACGCAGAAACACATCTCAGTTGTGTGTGTTAGTGTTTGTTGGTAAACACAGATTAATGACGTTATGATGACTTTCTTCAAACATTTCAAATATTTAAAAGAGAGAGCACTCCTCAAACAAACTACTTTTTTGCGTGTTTATTTACATAACAATCAACAAGCCATTTCATGTTGTGTGCCTGCTCGTGTCAGAGGGATGTTTGGCAGTGATGATCTTCCATGTTGTCTGCAAACACAAAAACAGAAATCACTAAGACAGACAGCATTACAGCAGCATGAATTAAGTGAAGTTAAACTCGTTCACATACAGTAAACTCATTGAATACACAATGGGAAATGTGCCTTACATATGTTCTGCTGGGTAACTGTCTTCAGTGGGTCCTCTTCCTGAGTCTGTTACATTGTTACTGATGTGATTTTTCCTCAGTCAGGCAGGCATACCTGGCAGAGAAAGGTGTGGCAATAGTTCAGGGCAATAAATACCTTTGTGTTAACAAAAACAAAGACATTAGTACCAGAGACATTGTTACATTGGAGATTATTACAGTGGTTGGGAATCAAAATGGTAAAGACTACTTACTTGTCTGCTGGCTTGCAGTGTCTTCATTTGTGGTCCTCTGGAGGTCTTCTTCCTGAGTCTTGTTTCCTAAAATAGTCAAAACATTCATTTAGTCAGGTGAACTTTTAGCATTAGCTTTAGCATTTATTCTCTCTCCTTCTCTCACACGCACACAAACCTAAATTAAGAGTATAATCGATGAAGAAACAATACTGCATGTCCCTTACTTGTCTTCTGCTGGGTTGCTGTCTTCTGTGGAGAGAGATCTGCTGCAGTCCTCTGGAGGTCCTCTTCCTGGGGGTCTTCTTCCTGGATCTCTAAGCATTGTTGCAGGATTTAAAAGACACAAATAAGTTAGAGGTTTCAAAGCATCTTGTCAACAGTTGATCACAAAATTTAGTGAAATAAGTCTTCCCTTTTTTTGTGATGGGTTGCTGTCGTCTGTGGAGAGAGATCTGCTGCAGTCCTCTGGAGGTCCTCTTTCTGGCGTCTTCTTCCTGGGGTCTTCTTCCTGGGGGTCTTCTTCCTGGATCTTTAAGCACTGTTGCGGGATTTAAAAGACATAAATAAGTTACAGGTTTCAAAGCATCTTGTAAACAGTTGATCACAAAAGTCAATGAAATAAGCCTTCCCTTTTTTTTTGTGATGGGTTGCTGTCGTCTGTGGAGAGAGATCTGCTGCAGTCCTCTGGAGGTCCTCTTCCTGGATCTCTAAGCATTGTTGCAGGATTTAAAAGACACAAATAAGTTAGAGGTTTCAAAGCATCTTGTAAACAGTTGATCACAAAATTCAATGAAATAAGTCTTCCCTTTTTTTGTGATGGGTTGCTGTCGTCTGTGGAGAGAGATCTGCTGCAGTCCTCTGGAGGTCCTCTTCCTGGGGGTCTTCTTCCCGGATCTCTAAGCACTGTTGCAGGATTTAAAAGACACAAATAAGTTAGAGGTTTCAAAGCATCTTGTAAACAGCTGATCACAAAATTCAATGAAATAAGTCTTCCCTTTTTTTTGTGATGGGTTGCTGTCGTGGAGAGAGATCTGCTGCAGTCCTCTGGAGGTCCTCTTTCTGGCGTCTTATTCCTGGGGTCTTCTTCCTGGGGGTCTTCTTCCTGAATCTTTAAGCACTGTTGCGGGATTTAAAAGACATAAATAAGTTACAGGGCTCAAAGCATCTTGTAAACAGTTGATCACAAAATTCAATGAAATAAGTCTTCCCTTTTTTTTGTGATGGGTTGCTGTCGTGGAGAGAGATCTGCTGCAGTCCTCTGGAGGTCCTCTTTCTGGCGTCTTCTTCCTGGGGTCTTCTTCCTGGGGGTCTTCTTCCTGGATCTTTAAGCACTGTTGCAGGATTTAAAAGACATAAATAAGTTACAGGTTTCAAAGCATCTTGTAAACAGTTGATCACAAAAGTCAATGAAATGAGCCTTCCCTTTTTTTGTGATGGGTTGCTGTCGTCTGTGGAGAGAGATCTGCTGCAGTCCTCTGGAGGTCCTCTTCTTGGGGGTCTTCTTCCTGGATCTCTAAGCATTGTTGCAGGATTTAAAAGACACAAATAAGTTACAGGTTTCAAAGCATCTTGTAAACAGTTGATCACAAAATTCAATGAAATAAGTCTTCCCTTTTTTTTGTGATGGGTTGCTGTCGTGGAGAGAGATCTGCTGCAGTCCTCTGGAGGTCCTCTTTCTGGCGTCTTATTCCTGGGGTCTTCTTCCTGGGGGCCTTCTTCCTGAATCTTTAAGCACTGTTGCAGGATTTAAAAGACATAAATAAGTTACAGGGTTCAAAGCATCTTGTAAGCAGTTGATCACAAAATTCAATGAAATAAGTCTTCCCTTTTTTTTGTGATGGGTTGCCGTCGTGGAGAGAGATCTGCTGCAGTCCTCTGGAGGTCCTCTTCCTGGGGTCTTCTTCCTGGACCTGTTTTCATCTCCTCCTCTTCTTGTTTTTGACTACAAGTTAAAATAAAATTCAGATTTAACATGATATCAGAAAAAGAACAGAAATTGAGAGTATTTCAAACTTGAACTTAACCTAGGATTTGCATTTACCTGGATCTCCTTCCTGGATCTTCTGCTTCTTCACTGACACTGCTGTCCCTACCTACATCTTGTCTTCAGCTCCCTGTTTTACATTTTAATAAATTGGCACTGTCCTTGTCATCAACTCATCATGTCTGAGATATTGCTGACCCCATGAATAAATAAATAATAAATACATAAAAAGAACTATTAAACAGAACACAAATATAACATTTCCAGCCCACACATGCCACTGTAACATCATGATTAGTGTGTAGAAAAGAAACAATTGTAAGGAAGAGAGATACAAACAACATAAATATACATAGAAATACATATACATACACAACATACAAACAATTATACTGAAAGCTAAGAGACAAAAAGCACTCAGACATAGTCTGATGCACGTGATTAGACAAAATGAGCCAATTGTCAGCAGGATGTGGTGGCTGAAAAGGCTATTAGTCAGTCAAAGTACAATACACTGGACTGTGGTAACTGTAATACGTTTGGAGAACACCTGATTGTAGACATTTATCAGGATGTGAAATATAAATGTGATCAATCAGTGTGTTCTTTTCAGTTGTGGAGTCCGTAATTAGCTGAGTGTAACCTCTGGACTGAAACAAATCTTTTATACTTTTCTTTCCTGAAGACAGGAGATCCTCATTGAAGTCCCCACAAACAACAATGGGATGGTGATCTAATAGGTCCAATGAGTCCAAGAGGTTTTTCATGTTTTGTAAAAATGCTTCTAATCGGAAATGTGGGGGTTTGTAAACAGTCGCTAATAGCACTTTGACTGAAGCCTCAATTTTAACAACAACAAACTCCAAATCTGTGACGTCTTGCATGTACCTGCGAGGCTCTGCCTGAACATTGCATCTACAGTACACTGCAACTCCACCTCCATCTTTTCTTGCCATGTCCACACAGCTGTTGTAAGATGTTTGTCGACTGCGTGTGAACATGTTGTATCCCTCCAGGTGGAAAATTGGGGACACAGAGGACCCTGGAAGGTGTGTCTCTGTGAGGCACAACACATCTGCCAGTTGGAGTTCATGATGTGCTTTCAGGTCCACAATGTGCGATGGAAGTCCTTGTGTGTTGTGGTGGATGATTGTCAAAGCCTTTGGAGTTTGGTCCATAGATTTAAAAAAAGTCAACAGTGGCCTGGCACTCTGGAAAGATGCCGGATTCATATTATCCAGAGCTGTCTTGATTGCGGGGTCAGCATAAATCTTTTTCTCATCAAAGTCTGTGATGGTGAGACCCTGAAGCGAAGTTGTGCGGCTGAGAGCAACATACGCCATTCCTGGTTCGAACACACGTTTGAGGCACACAACCGCCGACGTCATGGTCATGCCTTGCACTTTGTGGGCTGTACATGCAAAGGCCAACTTGATAGGAAACTGACGTCGAACAACTCCTTTCTTGCTGGTCACGTTCACCTCAGATCTCTCGATGTAGACTGAGTTATCTGAGGGACCCAGGATCTTTTTGCGGAATTTCTGTCCTGCCGTAGGATTGTTGAGCTGTAGTCCAATCAGCTTCACAGTTTTTGCCACACATTCGGTCATCACAATGTTTGTAATCGTTCCAAACGTACCATTAACAATCCCATCCTCCACGTCCAGATTCCTGATCACCATAATGCGTACTCCCTGAGCTGCCATTACGTTGTCAGGCAAGTCTCTTTTGTGGCCTTTGATGTTGACATTCAGGATCATCATACAGCCAGTTGTGGGGTCTTTCCTGTAGTCCTCAGCTGCAATGTTAATGGCGTCCTTGTGCCGAGCGGCAACAGTATATGCATTGTGACAGTCGACTTCTTTGTTTGTAGCAAAGATGTGTAGCCTGTCTGCTGGACAATCCTGGATGTTAGCCACTGTCTGTATGAGCAACGCTCTGTCTTCCTCACTCAGACGTTCTTCCTTTTGCTTCACTCTGAGGCGGTTCAAGAGCTCAGCAAAAGCTCGATCGTCTTTCTGTCGCATGATCTCTGTCAAGTTGACCAGTTTGAAGTCATCCTTCCAGAGATCAAACTCCTTCTCCTCATACACGCACAGTGGCTTGGCTCTTCCGAGGGGTGGCAGTTGGTAAAAGTCACCCACAGCAAGGACAGACATCCCTCCAAATGGCCTCCGGTTTCCTTTTATCTGCTGAAATTGCCAGTGGACGTAGGCAAACAGCTCTTTGGAAACCATGGATATCTCGTCGATGATGAGAATCTCAGCGTTGGACAGTGCCGCTCTGACTTCGTCAAGTGCATTTCCAAGACCGTGATATGGTGGCTTCAAGGGCCTTGGGAGCTTGAGGATGGAGTGCAACGTGCCGCCTGAGATGTTGAAGGCTGCTGTGCCGGTGAACGCCGTCAGCAGCACAGCAGGCTGGGACATGTCGGCCTGGTCGCGGAATCTGGGGAGCTCACGCAGAATCCTCGTTGCCTCCTGATAAATGCACTTGATGACGTGAGACTTGCCACAGCCAGCTCCTCCTGACAGAAAGTAATAAAAAGGCTCCGGATTGATGCCCCAGACACGTTTAAAGCACCACTGACGCACATTGTAGAAGATGGAAGCTTGCGTCTCAGACTTTGATACATTTTCCGCACAAAGTCTGGACTCAACTGTGGTGCATCTATCCTCGGCATGAAGCCCCTCCCGTCTTTCTGGACTTGGTAGTCGGGGATGTCATCGACGTCTTCATGCTCCGTGTGTATGGGTGCACGCTCGGCCAGACACTCCAACCGGTCCACTTCCACCTCGGGCGCAAAAGTGTTCCAAGCGTTAACAAGTGGACCGATCCTCTGATACTGTTCGAACGCCGCATCGATCTTTTTGCCTCGTCCTTCGTATCATTTTTTGTTGGTATCTACAATACGTTGGACAGTTGTATCCCACCTCTCGCCACACCTGTAAAACCGCTCATAAGTGGGGTACTTTTCATCTGTCAGGTCATCATCAGATCTGTGCGGTAGATAAAGTTTCAGCAGTCTCCTGTAAAACTTTTCTGGTGTTTTCTTCTCTGAGAAGCGAGCAAATCTGATGATGGCTGACTTGCCAGCAGTTCTCTTCTGGATGAATCCTGCGTCATTTCTGAGGGGAATGGCACTTTTGCTTTCTATTTGCTGGCCATACAGTACTCTGTACTCTGACGCAAACTCAGCCAGACACATTCCCTCAAATTCTCGTCCCAGAGGTCTGTTTAAATATTTATCGGGGAGTCCTGACATCCACACCTCCTCTGACTCTGGTGCCATTTTCTGTAGTCTGCTGATGGGATGACTCATTTTCAGACCGTCCTCATCGGTCTGGAGGAACACCACCGAACGAGAGCACTTCTTCAATCGTAAGCTGCAGGTACGAGCCACAGCTTCTTGAGCGCTGACCTCTCGGTTTTTCGTGTAGGCCTGCATGATTTGCTTCATTTCATCGCGCTCATTCACATTAGATTTCTTCACATCTTTGATGACCTTGTTGAGGTATTCAGTCATCTCGTGCTCTGGTTTGGATACATAGGACATCATGTACATTATGCAGGTGTAGTCGTCCACAACGTACTGGATGTCCATGTTGGCATTCCAGGCTCGAATTAGGTCCGGATTGTAGCCGTTGACCCAACAGTCATTTGGATCCCGCTTCAGCATCACTACGTGGCTGCTTGACAGACCCTCAACGTAGTGCAGGTAATTTTCCTCCGTCAAACTGCACTGGCAGAGCAGGTCTGACAAGCTGCTGAACGTGGCACCTGGATCCATGAGAGCTTCCCTAACTGGTTTCAGTTTTTCCTTGGCTTCCCTCTGGATCCTTAAACGTGCCTGCTTCTGCTGCTTTAACTCCACAGCTGGATCTAGTTTATCATCTGATTTTTTTTCTGTTTGAACAATGGGGGGCCTGGTGATCATTGTTCCATTCATGGGCAATTTAGGAAAGCCAAATCTGCAGGAAACGTTACCTTTTTTGCATGACTTTGAATGTTTCCTGCTGTGCACCTGAACCTCTGAAACAATTTTGTGGAGCTCTGGGTCTATTTTGGGATCAGGCATCTTGCACGTAATATATTTATCAATAAATTTGATGACCTGGCTGTCGAGAGCATCTTCAAATTTAGGGGCATCTTTAATCCAAATTAACATGTGAATGTGTGGGCTTCCTCTGGCTTGAAACTCGACACGATAAAAATAATCCTCTACTTCACCAATGGGCTGTGCTGGTGAGAGGATGAGGTTGGTCATCAGAGCATCTACTCTCTTCTCAAACATACGCATCACTGTGATGGGGTTGCTACGCAAAATTTCGCATTTGGAATTCCAATCCAGCTCTGAAAAGTCCCCCATTTCACCCTGCTGAGCCTTAATGACCTCGATGACTTCTGGCCATCTCATCTCGGCAGCGGAGAACGTGAGGAAAAATGTTGGTGTGCCAATCTGTCTCACCATGGCGTGGACATCCTTCAGTGCTTTGTTCCAATAGGCTGGAGTGCCTCTGAGGGGTTGCATAAATCGAGTTGCGTCCTGATTCATAATAAGTCCCTCTACCTCTTCTCTGTCTTGGAGCATGAGGTTGTTAATTCGACGACCGTCTCTGGTTTTGGACTTTCCTTTGTGCATTTGAATCGACATGCTGTTGGTGGCCAAATGTGTCTCTGTGACAAACTGCGCAAAGAAAAGGTAACTTTGGTCACTAGCGAAACGTATGTCTGCAGCAAATAGCCTAGAATTGAAATACTTGCTGGGAGAGAGTGAGATGGCTCTGGCTTCATCCAGTGTGTTTTCTCCTGTTGGGAATTGCACAGGAAAGGCCATGGCTTCCAGTTTCGGTATGGCGAAAAAACTCACAGGTTTGTTTCCTTGGGCAGGAGCAACACTGAAGATTCCATTGCCATACGAAAGGATTTCCTGTGCAATGTCTGGTGGCTGCATGCAGGTGTCCAGAGCCAGACCAGGTCTAAGCTCCTCCTTTTCCTCTTCCACTTCTTTGGGTTGCTGTGCCACTGCATTGGACTGGTCTGGCTCATTATGGCTGCTGAACACCTCTTCTAGATCTACATCAGTCTCCATATCTTGATCTGGGATTTGGGACTGCTCTGGCTGCGCAGCTTCTGCAGTGTTGTGATGTGAGTCTTTTTGATCCACTGACTCATCATCAAGGAGACTCTCAAAAGTGGCACTCTCGTCAACAGACACATCTTTGTATTCTGGATGAAGCTGTTTGAGTTTAGCCAGGGAAGCGAGCACATTCTTCATGTTGACGGTGTAAAAGTGTTGGTGGCCTTTGAATTTAATGTGTCTTTTTAATTTGACTTGCAGTAGCTGTGCTTCATCTCTGGGCCTTGGGAGACTGTTCACGGTTGCTTCGACTTCGGATGGAATGCACACAACAGCTCCATGTACAGCTCTTTGTTGGCCTTTCGGCAAAGCAACAACTTTTGCAAATGGCAGAATTTTTGCTATAAGCTGTCTTTCAAGCACATTAAGTATAGCCAATTCTGGGGGGATGGGTGCTAACTCCAATTGGTTTGCTACTGCAATGGGTGGCATGCGTCCCCTGCTAAGGTGGTTGTCGCATGTGTGGCAGATCCGCTCCTGCAGTCTCTCTCGTGGCACAGGGCAAGGGGAGGGGCAGTCATTGTCACAAAAATGAACATAGTTTCCTGTCAAGCATGCTGTTGCCACTTTGCTATTTTTACAATATTTTCCTCTCTTGCATACTTTGACCTGATTTGGAAACAATGTTCTGTTACACACGGTACAAACATATGTGGGGCCATGCCTTATGCATTCACGGAAGGATGCTATGGCTGCTTCCATGACAGGGTTGATAAGGGGCTGGGGATGGTGGGGGTTGGGGTTTACAATCTCTCTATATTTTCTTTAAATTCTAAGTGCTCTCTGCATCTTGTAATGAATGCAAAAGGCAGCATTTGTGGCCAATTTGGTTATTCTATGCTGAGTAACACGCTGTATACAATACAATCTAAATTCTGGATCATTGCGGTATCTATTATTAAAATTTGCCTTTTTCTTTTGCCTATAGCTCTGGCTGAATGCGTGCCTGGTTGTACTGTAAATTTTGTTATTTTTTCTTGCCTCAGGATCCGTATTATACTTCTGAGACATGTATTTTTTCTTATTGCTCCTAAAAGTAGGATCTACCTTGTACCTCTCTGTAAAGTATTTTTTCTGCCTATCCCTAAAAGCAGGATCTGCCTCATACTTTTCTGTAATATTTTTTTTCTGTCTGCTCCGAAAAGCAGGGTCTACCTTATATCTTTGGATGATTTCTTCCTTCTTTTTATTTTGAACGTTGGGATTTGCGTAATAGCATTTGAATGACAATAACCGTTGTTTCTGATAATAAGTGTCTTGGGCATATTTAATTTTCTGTGCTTGAATTTTTTTCATTCTAAATTCTGGACAGCTTACATACTTGTTTTTTTCACATTGGGCTCTCCAATTTAGGGCATGACACGGTGCACGCTGCTCCTCTGACTTGCTCTCCGCCTGGCTTTTTGTCGTCTGGCCTTACTCAGCTTTGAGAGATGATCTGCTGCTGGTGGGACAGCTGACATAGAGACATTCTCTACTGCTTGCGCCGCATTTGTAGCAGAGACACTTTTTGCTGCTGGTGCGACAGCTGTCCTGGAGATATTATCTTCTGATGACTGTTGCCAATGTTCACCAGAATCGACAGCTTCAAATGAAACGGGCACAAACTCATAGGAAGCAGAGGGTCCACGATTTGCAAACAGCTTGTGCAGGTGGTCAGCCAGGTCACTGATTTTAGAGAAGGTCCTCATGATTGCAGTTCCATGGTGGTGTGGTAAGCCTGCTGCATCTCTGGTGTGGGAATCAAAGACTCCGTACCTTCCTGATCTGTCACGGAATACCGCGATGACCTCTGGAGTTATTACAATAAAAGCATGGCTGACTTCACCTGACAGACACTCCAATTGTGTGGCAAGGGGCAAATTCCACTGCTGGCTTCCAGGGCTGGGTGCTTGAGCTTTCAGGAGACCACATCTGACATCGGGCATGTGGACATTGTACATATTTCTGTCTGTCAGGACTTGTTTGGGCATTTCTTCCACTGTCAGATGGTTACTTTGGAATCTGTTCTCCAGTATTAACTGTTGTTTGATTCCAACGTACAGTGAGTCTCCCTGTGCCAGCACCGTGTCGAGGGCAGTTGTGTTGAACTGACAGCCCTCATTCTCATAAGCCAGAAAAGTCAGGGACATGCAAGAACACTGGTGATTTCTAGAGAAATCTCTGTATCTCATGTCACTCTGATTATGACTGGCCCTCACAGTTTCAACACGCTGAGTACTTACCCTGACCTGAAATTAGGTTTTAAAGGATTACTTATTAGTATTATCATTACCATGTTTTTACCTATTATAAGCAGCATTGTTATCACTGTTAACATTATTATTATTATTATTATTATTACTGGTAGTAATAAGCACTAAAGATTATTCAAATTACACAATCTTAACATAGCAATTATTCAATATAATTTCCAACAAGTTTGCAATGTCAACTGAACATATGTAAAAAGAGATGACACAATCTTAAACCCACATTATTGTTAAACATACTTGACTAATCCATATTTGATCCATATTGATATTAATTCAAATGTTTTGAGACCATCATCTGTTCTCCTTTGTCACATGGTCCTCTTTAACAAAGTTTAAAGGAGGCTTTAAAAAATCTTTAAAGGAGGCTATGACCTTCACCAGACTGACTTGAGGATATTAACTGCACTTACAATAACAAGATAATAATATTCAGAAAACCTCTGTTCCATTACTTGTGTTTATCTTTTAGCAGTTGATAAAATTATATCAAACTATTTGTTGACTTTTGTTAATAATTTCACCTGTATTCACCTATCTCTTAATTAATTCTGTCCTTACAGTCTTTAATGACTATTTGTGCATTTCAGTATAAGTGAACCACACTCCCACAAAGACACTTCATTAAACAGTAAATGTAAATGTCCTTACCTCTTTAGCTGAGGAACGAGAGGTGGAAGGTGTGTCGTCCATGTTCCAGGGCCAGCTGGTTGACAGGGGAGTTGGTGTCTGGACAGTCTGTAATTAGACATAATACCAATGAATATTAAGACATGGGGCAAGACAATGCACCAACTTGATAAAAGAAAAGTTTCTCAAACTTAAGTTATTCACTGGCATTTGTGAAATGCAGAGAAACATAATGGTATCAGAGATTTTAAATGAACCAGTTTGATTTAGATATAGCTGATTGAACTGTAAACTTTCTGTGTGTGTCAGTTGTGGAGGGGAGACAATACCTTAGCTGGGAAGGGAGAGTCACGGACTGCATCTGCTATGGTCCTGGATGGTCCAGCAGGTGAAGGGGTCTTAATCCTGGCCATCTGAAAACATAGAGCAAATGATTTAAGTGAACCACACTCCTACAAAGACACTTTTTATTAAGCCCCTGATATACCCAAATGTAAATTTCCTTACCTCTTCATCTGGGGAACGAGAGGTGGAAGGTGCATCATCCGGGATCCAGGGCCAACTGGTTGATGAGGGAGTTGGTGTCCGCACAGTCTGTAATTAAACATAATACAAATGAATATTTAGACATGAGGCAAGACAATGCACCAAGTTGATACACGAAAAGTTTCTCAAACTTGCTTAAGTTATTCACTGGCATTTGTGAAATGCAGAGAAACATAATGGTATCAGAGATTTTAAATGAACCAGTTTTATTTAGATATAGCTGATTGAACTGTAAACATTCTGTGTGTGTCAGTTGACACACAGGGGAGACAATACTTTAGCTGGGAAGGGAGAGTCGCAGGCTGCATCTGTTATGGTCCAGGATGGTCCAGCTGGTGAAGGGATCTTAATCCTGGCCATCTGAGAACACAGAGCAAAACATTTAGTAAAATTAAGACTTTGATGAGACTATACGCTTTATTCAGGAGGAATAATATTTACCTTTGCTGCTGGTGAACAGCAGGGGGTTGCTGCATCACCCAAACTCCAGGACGACCTGGCTGGGGGTGATCCAACCAGCTGTGGACACATGATAATAAACATATTAAACTTCACATCTCTCGGTGAACACACTGCTATGTGTGATTGTGTCTGTTGTAGCATAGAGTAACACACGTTGTTCACTGAAGTTTGGGTGTGGGGGGGGTGTCCATCCTTGGTCCTGGACCGTCTCACTGCCGCGGGGGATGCCGTCTGACACACCAATTAAAACATAAGATCACTTACACTCAGGGGCGTAGCACCAAATTCTGGGCCCTGTACACTCTCAATGTCAGTGGGCCCCTATCCATGCCAGTGCATGAGGCGCGTGGGCAAAAAAAAAAAAAAAAAGAAGAAGAAGAAGAAGAAGAAAAAGACAAAAAGAGGGTATTTATTTAAAATTAAAAAAGCATAAATAGGGTTTTAAGCTACAGCCAGATCAGATTATATTGATGAGTGGTTCTTTCATTCACCACCTGAATTGATGCATTTGGTCTACTTCTGCTCAAATACCTAAAACATTAGGCTACATCTGGTTTCTGTACTAACGTTTTGATCCATGACACTCTTGCAAATTTTGATTTAAAAACATTTATTCCTGAACAGGAGAACAGGAGACAACTGCACACTCAGGATCAAATCAAATAAGCTGCATTACTTTTGTAATGAGATGGTACAGTATAAATGAACAGAAAAATATTCAGGTTCAATGTGAAAAAAAGAAGCTGTGACTGGTTTCTGCTTTTTACATTAAAGGCCTATGTCATTTTATCAACAGAGCTTGCGATAGTACAAAATGTCGACTGTCAAATTGTTCTTCAGCTTGCAGAAAAAGAAATAAAGCCTTGCTGACATGAGATGTAAAGTGACAACTAACGTTATCTAAAGCTGCAAAAAGCTGCAAGCAGCCTGGTTGGAAACTAGCAAAGCTAAAGACTTCACATGAGCATACAACATCAGCAGCAGCTGTCTGTAGTGGACTACGTTAACTTTAATTGGATTTTGCATAACAAGCAAACTCGGTTCACCTTTTGGAAAGACAGCAGTCAACAGCTGCCTCCCTTCATTCTGCCTTTTTTCTTTTGCCTTCCGCTCTTTCTTCTTTTGATACCCCGATTTTTGCTTTTTGGGCAGCATGCTGTCTGACCCCCAAGTCATTCAATCCGGGCTCACTGATGTTCCACTTGTCGCCGGTCGCTGTCGGGCGGACTAAACCATTTTGCGCGTCCAAGAGGGGGGGGCCCCCAGAATGTCCAATATGTTGGGAGGACTGTGACATAAAGTTCATTCTCTCAGTTGATGTTATAAATATATTTGAAATAAATTATGACACCAATAAATTGGAGGGCCCAATTCATTCGAAATAAAAACATCACAAAAAAAAAAAAATAAAAAAAAATCAGGATTGTCATGGGCCCCTCTCCCAAGTCGGGCCCTGGGTAGTCAGGTCCACTTTTCCCCCCACTACCACGCCCATGCTTACACTAAACATAAATATAATTACACGAGATACTCACTGGGCATGTGAATGAGTTCATTCAAAAGCTAAATATTAGTGGTAGTATTATTACAGCTACATTTGGAAAACATAAGCATGTCTTGATCTCGTCTAAATCAATAGATACAATTTCAATCAACTTAACAACTTAAGTTAAAAAACTTAAGTTAAAACAACTTAATTGAAAAAAAAACAAAACAAACAATCATAGAAAAAAAAAACAACACGAACATACCATCTGAGCCAAAGCAGCTGGGCTGGCAGGGGCCTCCTCCTCCGAACTCCAGGACAACCTGGATGGGGGTGATCCAACCAGCTGTTGACACATGAGAACAAATATAATAAATCTCAGACAGAGCAGACAGTTTAGTAATGTCTCTGTGAAGACACTGTAATCTGTAAACATTCAGAGTGTGTGTCAGTAGCATACGTCATTCACTGGAGACCGGTGGCTGCGGGGGGGGCGGTCCGTGGTCCTACGGCGTCTGGCTGCTGCTGAGGAGGCCACCTGCACCAACAAATAAAACACAACACCAATTAGCTACCACAATTGAAGAGACAAAAGATCCGTATTCTTACCTCTGATGACATCAAAAGGGAGGAGTAGGACGAGTAGTTTTATTTTATATCCAGTCCAAAAATAAGTGTCCAATCAGAGTTCTCCTGATCCGTATCCTCGATTTACTGTCAAATCAGATGACTGACATTTCCTGTACACATTGTTGTCAAGCGAAAAATAATTCGCGGGCAATGTGATCACGTGAACAGCCGAGATTTATTGTCAAATCAGATGACTGATATCTTGTTGTCAGGCAAAAAATAATTCGGCTACATGATCACGTAAACAGACACGCGTACACATGCGCACACACGCTGTTGCTAAGGCGCACAAAAAGACACACGCGCATGCCCGCGCACATGCACACATTCTAACCCGCGCACAAAGACGCACACACACACCCAGCCGACATACACACATGCAGGGGCAGCAGGCCACGCACATACACACAAACTGTAACGCGCACACAAAGACACGCACACGCTCGCTCATGGCGACACAAGTGACTCTCACGGGCGTCCGGATAGTCGCGTAATTACGGCGCTGCGCTTTGGCGAAGGGGCCAACGCGCTGCACCGTAATTACGGGCCAACGCGCAGCGCCGTAATTATGCGCCTCCCGTTTCCTTTCAGTCTTCCCCGTCCGTATCAATAAAGGCAAAACAAAAAACGCTCCAAAATAACATAAATGACTTCTAGACTCAGTTAAAGGGGTTGATTGACGTATATATGCACAAATATACAGTATAATGTAGTTTCACACCTTGTCTGTGTCTATCTATATGTCTGTCTGTGTTGTATTTCTCTCTCCCACTGTTTCTCTCAGTTTGTGAAGTAATTTACACAGAGAAACTGCCAACAATCCAGTGATTAAAACTGGACAGAAACTATAGAAATGTGTTTAAATTGTTGTCTTGTCGTTGAAATAGTTGATGAAACACATAGAAATCAGAGATCAGACTCCCTAATCCATCAATTGCTCTCAGCTGTGTACCTGTAACCTGAGGTCAGAGGTTGCCGTAGTCACATGAGAGGTTGCCAGTGATGGCAGCCCCACAGCCCTAGCAGAGGCAGGCCAAAATCTCAGAGATACTGTGATGTTCACCTGGAAACTGTGTTTTTTTCTTTCTTTTTTAACATAACTGTATTTATTGTATATTTTTCTTACAGACTTTTATATATTTATATAAATATACACATATTTTTTTTTCATTATTCTTTAACTGAGCCTTATTTCATTGTACAATGGAACGTTGTTGCAATGACAAAAAGTTTTCCTGATTTCTGATTTCGTCCTGATCTTGAGTGCCTGTTTATTTATTTATTTATTTATTTATTAACTCATTGTATGAGTCAGTTGAGGCTACGTCCTGCCAGTGTTCATTGCTCAGCGCTGCATCACTAAAAAAACACTCAGACTATTTATTCTGCAGTTGGTAGTTAACTACTTTGGTCGCTGACCTTAACTACTGAGGTCAATATTCTGTGCGTAGTGTTCTGTGCTTTCTGTCTGTGTTCTTTGCCCTGCCAGTGTTCATTGCGAAGTACTGTATCCTTTATAACAAAAACACGCAGAATATGTATTCAGCTATTGGTAGTGAAGTGTTCAGTGCTTCACATTGCTACACTCAAACACACACATCTCAGCTGTGTGTGTTTATGTTTGTGTTGGTAAACACCACAGACAACACTGCATGAGATCCTTGTAAATGCTATAGAGGTCTACTGGGCCACATTTGAGGATTTTAACCCTGGTTACGTGTGTTGGTGTTTGTGTCTCTGTGTGTGTGTATCTGTAATCACACGAAGCATCATATATATGTTTGGGTGTGTGGGAGAGGAGTGCTCACAGAAGTACTGAGGCTCAGAGGTTGTCACGGCAACTTGAGCTGGTTGCCATTGACGACAGGGGCAGACAGACGGGGCAGACAGAAATGCGGAGAAAACGAGCGATTTTCTGCCGCTGCACTCCTCTCACATTTGGGCTTATCCTGAGAGAACGGTCGCTCCTATCAGAAAATCAAACACACCGTGAGCGCCTTGATGACTTCCTGAACGATTTGGTACAATTTTGTGTTTCTACAGCAAATATTGTGATCACAGTCGCGAGTTGAAAACAGGGCTCCTTTCTGCTTCTCTCTGAAAATCTTTGTATTGGAGTGCATGGGGAGCAGAGACAGACGTGGGCACGCTTAGAGGCTGCTAATTCAAATTCTGTAAGTCTCACAGATTTTTCCAGCACATTGTGAGAGAGAGGACAAGTTTGTCTACAACTGTGGAAAAAATCACGCCTGTAGAGTGTAAACTGTGGCCGGGAGGGGCGTGGAAAGAGCAAAAATCTAGACGTTTTTATCAGCTCTCTCCCACTCTAGCGGTGATGTCACCCACTCTAGCCTCTAACTGTCCACGCAATACACACCCATTGAAATCATAGAATTTCTCCAAAAACGCTCATGGTCATTGATCAGGGATTACTCAAAAACTACATGAGCTATCAAAATGTGGCTTAATACACTAATAGACAAGACTTGTGTCTACAATTTAAAGTTGAAATGGAGTCTCTAGGTGAAAGTATGCCAGAGCAGTAGCCAGTAGAAAAAGTGGAAATTTTTTTTCATTTTTCGACCTCCTCCCATTCATTTCTTATGGGAAACGAATACATGTTTTTCGCGACTTACGTAAGTGTGCAAGCTTCAGCTTGCCCACTAACTAGAAAGATTGCAGTTTCTGCAGAAACTGCGTGGGCCAGCTGAAGAAAGCAGAAAATTTAAGCCAAAAGCCGCAACAATAAAGAGTCCTCAGTTGTCTCAAACAAAGTGAACTCACACAACTACTGTCTCACAAAGGGGGAACTCCACCTTGTGGCGAAAACAGAGAACAGACGTCACAAGGATTAGACCGTTGGACATATGAAATCAATGCAACACTGTGCCTTTTCGCCTCAAAAGACATACCGGCTCTGCACCGTAATAAATGATTGGCTTCACGCAAGGCGATCATCATTTTCTGGATGTCAGACAAGCCGATTTCATATGTACAACGGTTTGATAGTGCAGCACGGGGGACGGCGTGACAAACATCTCTGACTGTGCTGTAACAGTGATCCAGAATATTCTTCTCTCTGGGCGGGCATTTAATAAGCGGTGTGTATTTAGGGAGCGCGTGGGTGAGATTACCTTTGTTAAAGTCCCCAAGGACAATAACTAAAGAGTCCGGGTTGGTCCGCTCCACACACAGTATCTGCTCCTTCTGGAATGTCAAACAATTAATAGTAGTGACATTATGACATTATACACAAGGAGCCAGTGTTGGGAAAGTTCACTGTCTACATGAACTACTTCACAGTTCAGTTCACAAATTTCAAAATGAAGTGGTTCAGTTCATAATTCAACATTTTCACCTAAGTTCACCGTTGTACAAATGAATTAATTCATAGTTATTTTTTTCCATATGTTGTTGTGAGCTATTATTTTTCAAAATGATTGACACAGCCTATAGAACCACAGACAGCAATTATTTGATCAGTTTTAACACTGTAACTACACGTCAGATTTCATCTTCATATTCAAGTTTGAATTCTTATCCAACCATGATTTACAGTAGCATTGAGGGGAAAACATTTCCCCATTGCAGCTTTAAATGCTGCTGTCCATTCAGTCCACACTATTAACAGCTGCAGTTTTCACCCCATGTGACGCACGCGGCAGCAGTGTCAATTAAATAATTAATTTTTATTTGATCAGTTTTACCACTGTAACTATGCGTCAGATTTCATCTTCATCTTCACGTTTGAATTCTTATCCAACCATGATTTACAATAACATTTAGGGGACAACATGTCCTCATTGCTGCTTTAAACCTAGCCAACACGTCCAAGTGGGGCCCACATGGGATTTTCTTGGGTTACATGGGCTTAAACTGGGCATGGGCTTAGAGTGGGCTTTTAATTGGGTTGGTGTTGGGCCCCACATGGGCATCCCCAGAAGAATATACATGGGCAAGAGATGGGCATCCCACTAGGATGGCACACATGGGTACTAGATGGGTCCCATTTGGGCTATATTCTCTGTTTGAAACAAGCAGTAAGTTAATTTGTTTAGGTTAAATTAATATGTATATATGCATTGTTGTATTTTTTACACTTAGGGCATCATCAAAATGTTTTGGCGGCACCACTTTAATGTAATCTAAACTTAAACAATTCTGACATACATGGGATGTTTGCACAGCCTCAACCACAGCAACAACCGCACTTGATGCCATCTTGCTCAGTGAACACGATTGACAGCGAGAGAGTTATCACATTCGATTAAAATACGTTAAAACAATTCAAATTGGTCTGTGGCGCACAGAGATACAAACCTGAAGAAAGCCAATTAAAACGCAGCCTCAGGTCACATGCTCACCTTTCAGGCTCAGGACTTAAGAAGAGTTTTTTAAGTTTCATTGCCGCCATAATTTTTGAAGGGGAGTTTGCGAAATCTGCATTGCGCCCGTGAGCTCACTGAAGGTAAGTCCTGAATGGCTAACAAAAATATGGAACTGAAAATTCATAGCACTGTGTTAACGCCCAACGTGGTGTCGCCTTGCCATTGCGAAATCTTGTCATTCCGATCATTGGTTTCAATGCATTCGGACGAGCAGCCCATTTTTAACGTAGCTAGGTGGCTAAACGTTGTTAGCTAACATGCTAGGACTCAAGTGAACTTAACGTTGATTATAATGTCCTAACCTGCCAATGTAGACTAACTGGAGCTGCACAACTGTCAGATGATGTTTTCCTCCTGTAGAAGTTCTTACCAACATTTTTTTCTGAAAATATAAATTTAAGAACGATGATTAATTTGAGACGTGCTCACGAAGAAGTACTACATTACCCACAATCCAAACGTGTGACAGCGGGGTCTGTGATTTGTCAAGCTCGCTGTTACCCGTGAATGGGTGGTTCCGGTAGCAGTTAGCGTTTGACGGATTCGTTCTAGTAATGCTGAGACAGCTGTTGAGAGCCTGGTTGCTGCTGCAGGCTTTCTGTAGGAATAAACACACTCCGGCCAAACTTCTCCTCAAAATACGGTGCTGTTAACAGGCGGGAGAAGTTTATTATTATTATTATTTTTTTAAGTTTTAACTTAACTTTAGCCCCTCAGTTTAACGATAGTCTGAGCTAACAACGGAGTGACACCCCCCCCCCCCCCCCAGCTGCTGTTATCAAACGTCTAATGCCGGTGAGTTTATGGTTACACAGTGTAGATATCTATACATGATGAATAAAACGTCGCTGCAAATTTATGCTTTTTAGATGTAGGTGTTGTCAGTAGCATGCCTGCCATCATGAGGCAGGCTGAGCTTCAGTAACATCACCATGCAAGCTCATATCACTAATAAATGTGGCAAGGTGTGTCTTCATCTTGTTTTTTCTTCTATTTCAAGGGTCGTTGGAACAGATAGGACAGCTAGTCTCTGTCAACCACACTCAGATCCCCCCCTCCACCCCCACCCCCGGACAATAGCATCGGGCATTGGTGATGTCTGGATGTGTCCTAATCGGGATCAGTGTGCCATTATAATCTGGAATACATTAATCTAGAGACTCTATTTCAACTTTAAAAAGTAAGCACAAGTCTCACATATTGATGTAATATTCCATGTTTCGAGTTTTTGATCAATCTCTGTTCAATAACCATTATCTTTTTTGGAGAAACTTTGAGTTTGTAATGGTTGTATATGTTAGCTTCTTGCCTGAAACTTTAAAACAAATTTGAATTGTCATCATGACACCGTGGATCTGTGGATAAAAATAAATTCTACATGTTTAGCTTTATATGCTTCTAATCTCATTCTTTTACTCTTCAGTTAGATTTTGTGATTTATCATATTCAATACCAGTGCTGCTATATTGAAAGAAGTATCAACGGTCTCTGTTCATTAAATACATAAATTTCATTTTAGTTTATTTTTATACACCCTTCTTTAGTAAGCTAAATGTATTTAATTGGGTATAATGTAATGTATTTTAGCCCATATGCATCTGCTGTGGCCCACAGGAGCACTACCTAGTTGGGTTTCATCATCAACCCCTGAACTCCATAGGCCCCACATGGGAAATGCTGGTTTTGCCGATATGGGACCTGTATGAAGCCCAACAGGGGCCCTTCATCAACCCATGTAAGAGAATTTCTGTGGGCCCCTAGTGGGGATAACCTGCTCTGCCCATGTGGGACTTGTATGAAGCCCAACAGGGGCCCATCATCAACCCATTAGGGCTAACACATGTGGGGCCTCCATGGAAACTGAGGACAAAATTAGCTGGGCCCCAGTTGGGCAGCCAATCTGGGCCCCACTTATCAGCCCTGGTGGAATCCATCTGGGCCCCACATGAGTGTGCGGGCTGGGAATGCTGCTGTCCATTCAGTCCACATTACTAACGCCGTGTTCCCACCAAACGCGATGCCGCAAGATCGCGCGACAAGATTACATACAAAGTCAATGCAAAGACGCGATTCGAGGCGTCATTGCGCCGGGCGATGCGCTGGATGCGATCGCACGGCGCGATGGACGCGTTGGCCGCGAAAATCGCTCCCATCGCGTCGCCCCATTGCGCCATCGCTTCATCGCTCGAGTTGAAATAATTGAACTTTTGCGGCGAAGACGCGCCACGACAGCCTGTCAGCGTTGAGATCGTCATCGACGTGCTGACGTACGGACGTCCTGGTGTTCCTTCGCCGCGCAAACCAAATCGCCAGAAACAATGGAGGAGCAACACCGCTCACCCAGAGCTGTGTGACAGTTCCTGTGCCCTCTACAGGGTCAGGAACAAGAAAGACCAGCCTTACGCCGTGTTCCCACCGAACGCGATGAAAGCGATTTAATCGCGCGTCAAATGAAATCGCGTCGCGCTACACGCTCCAGTTTTGATGCTGGTCCAATATGCAAAAAAAACGCCTTGTCGCGGCATCGCGTCGCGCGACAAGCCCGCCCAAACAACAACATTTCTTCCGCCATTTCATTCTCTCGTCGACCATGGCTGAGATAACCACCATCGCTAACCACCATAGTCCATACACCTCGCTCACGCTCACCCAGGCCTGGTCTGTCTTGTTCCTGACCCTGTAGAGGGGACAGGAACTGTCATACAGCTCTGGGTGAGCGGTGACGGCAACAATTAGCTGCTCCTCCATTGTTTCTGGCGGTTTGGTTTGCGCCTGGGAACACCAGGACGTCCGTATGTCACCACGTCGATGACGATCTCAACGCTGATAGGCTGTAGCGGCGCGTCTTCACGCGAATTCACCGCAAAAGTTCAATTATTTCAACTGAGCGATGAAGCGATGGCGCGATGGCGCGGCGCGATGGACGCGTTGGCCGCAATGCAAATCGCGTCTTTGCATTGACTTTGTATGTAATCTTGTCGCGCGATCTTGCGGCATCGCGTTTTGTGGGAACACGGGGTAACAGCTACAGCTTTCACCCCATGTGACGCACGCGGCTGGTGTTGAGAGATGAAGTATTTTTTTCGCTACACATTAAGGCCAGTTTACGCTGTGTTTTTGCCGGCTTCTCGCCTGGAAAGCGCTATAGAAATCTGGCACGCTATTGAACGAAGTTACACTGACATAGCGCGCCGTTCACAGACACCAGAATGCACGAGTTCATAGTAACGTGCATCAGCGCGTTCAATTCACGTTCGTCTAAAACATAAACGAGTTCACACACTATCGTTCTATGAACGCGTTTAGGCACAACACTGACCTTGTCATGAAACTCGTTGAAATGATCATACGACGCCTCCTTGTTGCTTTGTCATCCGCATGCTGCTGTCTGCTTCTGTTTTTAAGACGCACACCGCCGTGGGACGCTGTTTGCTGTGCTTTTTTTTTTTTTGCTACATCAGTGCACAGGCACGCGCGCGCGTGCAGCGCAACAAACGCACAGGAATCAGACGGAGAGACACAGCGATTTGCTGCCTCTGCGCTGGTCTCACATTTGGGCTGATTCTGACAAAACGGTAGCTCCTATCAGAAAAATACACCGACCATCATCGCTCTAAGGACTTCCTGAACAATTGGGTGTGATTTCGGTGTTTCTACACCAAATATTTCGTCGACACTTGCGAGTTAAAAACAGGAGTCCGGTCCGCTTGTCTCAGAAAATCTTTGCATTGGAGTTAATGGGGAGAAGAGACAGACGTGGCCGCACTTCGAGGCTGCTAATTCAACTTCGGTAAATCTCTCAGATTTTTGAAGCACATTGTGAGAGACAGAACACATGTGTCTACAACTGTGGAAAAAATCATGCGTGTAGAGTGTAAAGTGTGGCTGGGAGGAGTGTGGAAAGAGCAAAAATCTAAAAGGTTTTTCGGCTCTCTCCCACTCTAACCGATGACGTCACCCGCTCTAGCTCCAACCATCGATGCCATACACACTCATGGGACGGTCGGAAAACAGCATAAAACTTAAAAAATTATATCTCATAAACTATGACGAATACCAACACGATGTTTACAACATTTGAAGTAGCATTTGTTGTGAGCCATTTAAAGGTTGAATGAAATTTGTAGCTCAAATTATGAAGGAGTAGTTAGAGTTCAAAGAGGGCTGGGTTTGAGTTTTTCCAAACGGCTCTCTCATTGACTACCATTCAAAAAATATTGTGGATAAAAATTAATTATTGAAAAAGTACAAACGATATCACAAAGTTGAATTGTGGAAATATTTTGCGAGGTAAGGGGAACATTAAAAAAATTAATTGAGGTTTCTGGCAAGAATTATGAACGAGTTAAAAATGTTGCAAAATTACTGATTTTTCAAACTTCATCCAATTCATTCTCTATGGAAAAAAAGTTGAAATAAACTTGAATAATTCCAAAACTATTCCAGATACCACCACCAAAAGTAATAGCAACTTAATTCAAAGAAAGCTACATTTTTTAACGTTTGAATTAAATTTTTAAAGTAAGTTTTACTAGTGTTGTGTGTTTTGAATCTGCGCATGTGCCTTGTAACGCAGGTACAGGACGCATGCACTTTGTTGCCCGCCAAAACACAAGCCGATGACAGCGGTCAGGTTCAATGGAGGCAGGAGTGGCTAAATCATCTTGAAGTTAAGTCATTCAGTGTTTTTCTTGCATATGTAACAGATCACAGTAATTTGAACACTGTACAATTAGCGCAATTTAGTGCATTTAGCGTTTATTAGCGGTCCAGTGCGACCTGTCCATGCGCCGGTGTTTATGTGTGTACATCCGCCTGCATGTGAGAGAGACAGCAGGAGGAGGGACCACTAGCTAACCAGCTAACCTCTTTTTATTTTGCATTTGCAGTGAGATGTGTGTGTGTGTTTGTGTAAACTGGGACTGACAGAGTACACGTGGGGATATTCGACATCCCTGCGCAGCAGTACTTGCGTTTTACTTAGGTTACACAGTGAACAACTTTATGAACTAGCATTGCTAAGAGAAACACTCGACAACCGTCTTCTCCGTTGGCTGGCACAACACTCTCTCAGCCGTTTATTCAAAAAAAAAAATTGGATTAATTAATTGGATGCTGCTTAACATGGCTTTGCCCTATAACAAATATGCTTAACACTCCCATTCAAAGTCATGTTTACAGCTCCCTTCTGTGTAGTGGAAAAACAAAAAAAACAAACATAACTCATTCGTACTGTACTCAGTTACATCATAACTCATAAAACAAAAACATTTTACATCACTGGCAGTTCTGAAAAACTTAAAGAAAAAAAATAATAAAATAAATACATCTTCTACTTCATTTTCATCTGCCAGCTTCCATTACTCTCCAAACAAATAACCCATGAATTTCTCAAACTTGACCTTTGACACTGGTTTGGTAAGTACATCGGCAGCCATGTCTGCAGTAGGGCAGTAAATAACATCAGTTTTCCCTTCTGTGTGTGCAGATCGTACAAAGTGATATTTTATATCAACATGCTTGCTTCTCTGCCTGCATACCGGGTTCTTAGATCAGAATCAGAAATCAGAAAATCAGAAATCAGAAAAAGCTTTATTGCCAGGAATGCTTTTACACATACGAGGAATTTTTTCTGGTGAAATTGGTGCATGACACATCTACTAAAATATGACACATCTACTAAAATAAGAGCATAAAAAATAACAATTTAAATATATATACACAAGTCTGTTATTGTTAGAAACACAGTTCTGTTTTTCAGAAAGAAGTCCAAGTTGAGCGTTAATGTAACGCATAGAGTTATATTTATATCACTCAATGTGACAGAATGAGTCCGAGGTGGAATGTGAAGAGTGTCAGGGGGGGTTCCGGGCCTTGTTGGTAAGGCTGACAGCAGACGGGAAAAAACTGTTCTTGTGGCGTGAGGTTTTGGTCCTGATGGACCGCAGCCTCCTGCCAGAGGGGAGTGGCTCAAAGAGTTTGTGTCCGGGGTGAGAGGGATCAGCCACAATCTTTTCTGCACACCTCAGGGTCCTGGAGGCGTACAGGTCCTGAGGAGATGGTAGATTGCAGCCAATCACCTTCTCTGCAGACCGAATGACACGCTGCAGTCTGCCCTTGTCCTTGGCGGTGGCAGCAGCGTACCAGATGGTGATGGAGGAGGTGAGGATGGACTCGATGATGGCTGTGTAGAAGTGCACCATCATTGTCTTTGGCAGGCTGAATTTCTTCAGCTGCCGTAGGAAGTACATCCTCTGCTGTGCTTTCCTGGTGAGGGAGCTGATGTTCGGCTCCCACTTGAGGTCCTGGGAGATGATAGTTCCCAGGAAGCGGAAAGACTCCACAGTGTCAATAGTGGAGTCACAGAGGGTGATGGGGGCTGGTGAGGCTGAGTTCTTCCTGTAGTCCACAACCATCTCCACTGTCTTTAGAGCATTTAGCTCCAGGTTGTTCTGATTGCACCAGGTCACCAGATGGTCAACCTCCCACCTGTAGGCGGACTCGTCGCCATCAGAGATGAGTCCGATGAGGGTGGTGTCGTCCGCAAACTTCAGGAGCTTGACAGACTGGTGACTGGAGGTGCAGCTGTTCGTGTACAGGGAGAAGAGCAGAGGAGAAAGAACACAGCCCTGGGGGGATCCGGTGCTGATGGTCTTAGCGTCGGAGAGGTGTTTCCCCAGCTTCACGCACTGTTTCCTGTCAGACAGGAAGTCTGTGATCCACCTGCAGGTGGAGTCAGGCACGCTCAGCTGGGAGAGCTTCTCCTGAAGCAGAGTTGGGACGATGGTGTTGAAGGCAGAACTGAAATCCACAAACAGGATCCTAGCGTAGGTTCCTGCGGAGTCCAGGTGCTGGAGGATGAAGTGGAGGGCCAAGTTGACTGCATCGTCTACAGACCTGTTGGCTCTGTAGGCAAACTGCAGGGGGTCCAGGAGAGGGTCAGTGATGTCTCTGATGTGTGAGAGCACAAGGCGCTCAAAGGACTTCATGACCACAGAGGTCAGGGCGACAGGTCTGAAGTCATTAAGTCCTGTGGTCCTTGGCTTCTTGGGAACAGGGATGATGGTTGAAGACTTGAAGCAGGCTGGCACGTGACATGTCTCCAGTGAGGTGTTAAAAATGTCTGTGAACACTGGGGACAGCTGATCAGCGCAGTGCTTCAAGGCAGATGGGGAGACAGAATCCGGTCCAGCTGCTTTCCGGGGGTTCTGTCTCCTGAAGAGTCTGTTGACATCCCTTTCATGGATGGAAAGAGTCGTCACTGAGGTGGGTGGGGAGGGGGAGGGGGGGGCCTTTAAGGTGGGCATTGGTGGAGGTGATAATGCTATCGCTCCCTGGTTGTCTTCATAGATTTTGACTGGTAAATGCTGATTACTACCATCCATTCCTTTTAGTAGTTGTACTAGGTACATGCTCTCCTGAGTAGCGGATGCTAGAGCCATGTACTCTGCTTCACAGCTAGATAGCGCCACTGTTGGCTGTTTCCTGCTCTTCCATGATATTACTGCACCAGTTTCAGTTAAGCTGAAACAATATCCAGTGGTGCTTCTCCTGTCATTTTTGTCAGCTGCCCAATCAGCGTCACTATACCCCTCAAGCTGTAGGCTTTTCTCACATTTTCTGTAGTGTAATTCCTGATCCATAGTACCCTTTAAGTATCTCAATAAGTGTTTTGCCGCAGTCCAATGCTGCTGCTTTGGTTCTGCCAGATGTTGTGATAGTTTACTAACTATCCAGCTCAAATTGGGTCTGGTACATGTCATAATGTATGTCAAGCTACCCACTATCTCTCTGTAGCCTGTTGGATCAATTACATCACCATCATTGTCAAAATGTAACTTTTGCTCAGATGGGGTGGCTCTGGGTTTGCATTCAGACATTCAAAATCTTGCTAACATTTTCTCAATGTGTCTCTTTTGTGTCATTTTGATTTCTCCATCACTGTAGTTAAAATCAATACCTAGGAAGTGTCCAAGTGGACCCATATCCTTCATCTTAAACCTTCTCTTCAGCATTTCTTTCACATCTCTGAGTATGGTGTTGTTGCTCGCTGCTATGATTAAATCATCAACCCACACTAACAGTATGACTTTCTCATTTTACAAGTCTCAGATCCATCTGGGCCTCCTTTCACTGCATATACCCAGCGACCTCCCACTGCTTGTTTGCCCCGTGGCAGTGGTGTCAGAGTGAAAGTCTCATTCTCAGTTAAGGATTGCATCTCATCTTTCATCGCATCACCCCACAATTTTGATTTCTCTGAATTCATTGCTTCACTAAATGTTTTAGGTACACCATAGGTCACTCTGTAGAAATAATCTACATTTTCTGTTTCATCATCACATTCTACTTTACACTGGTACTCTTTCAGGTATTCAGGAGCTTTTCTCTCCCTCACAGGATATCTGTGTTCTACCTGCTCTTTCTCTGTACCATCTGCCTGGGTTGGACCTGCCTCAGTCGTCTCCACACTAGGCTCGTTAGTCTCTTCAGACTGTCCCTGACCCTGGTCCTGTCTCACTACCTTTGGTGTCGTATCTCCATAGCTCTCTATGTCATTCTCCATGTCATAATTGGTCTGCGTCTGGCTATCTGTGCTGCCTTTAGTGATTGCTTTCACTAGCCTATGTTTTAGGACTTTCCCTGTCTCTGGGTAGTAGATGTTGTAAGCTGGGCTATACTTATCATAGCCGACAAAGATCCCTTTGTCACACCTAGCGTCCAGCTTCTTTTTGTCCTGCTTATACGCGTAGCATTCAGATCCAAATATCTTCATGTTAGACAGGTTGGGTGTTTTTCCTGTGAAAACGCAGTAAGGTGTCTGCTCTAGACGCTTACTGTAACACCTGTTGCGAATCTGAGCTGCTGTTTGCACTGCATATGTCCACAAATGCTTTGGGAGGTTACTCTCCAATAGCATGCATCGTGCCATCTCAAATAAGGTTCTCCATCCCCTTTCGGCAGTTCCGTTCTGATGAGGTGAGTAGGGTGCACATGTCTCGTGCCTTATCCCATTACTCCTGAGTAATGACTGGAACTCCTGCCCGGTAAACTCTGTACCGTTGTCAGACCTTATACACTTAATCTTCCCATAGGGTGCTACATCAGCTATGAATTTCTCAGTAGCTTGCGCTGCATAGCTTTTCGCCTTGAGAAAGTAGGGAAAAATCATCCCGCTGTAATCATCAGTAAATGCAATTGCATACTTGTAGCCATCTTTATCTGGCTACAAGGTGGCACGGTGGCACGGTGGCAACACTGTCGCCTCACAGCAAGAAGGTCCCGGGTTCGATTCTCGCTGCGGGCACTGGGGGTGTGTCCTCCACCATGCCTTCGGTGCCTGCTGCTTGAGGAAAAAGGCCTTTCTGTGTGGAGTTTGCATGTTCTCCCCGTGTTCACCTGGGGTATCCTCCATAAAAAAAAATACCCCCACTAAAAACATGCAAGAAGATCACCACCTGACCAATGGTGACACAAGGAAGTGGGTCCCCGGGCGCCGGTTGGATGGCAGCCCACCGCTCCTGGTCTGCCGCGGAGGAAGGACGACCAGGATGGGTTAAAGGCGGAAGATAAATTTCACCAGTGCATGGCGTGTGTGTGGGCATGATGCATGTATCTGTGTGACGAATAAAGGGGATTGTCCCTCTGATTCTTCTTCTTCTTCTTATCTGCTGGTTCTATGGGGCCACACAAGTCTGTGTGCACTAGCTCAAGTATGGATGTAGCTTTTGCATCTGCCTGTCTGTTTCTGCTTTGCGTGAATTTGCCCTGCGTGCATATTTCACAGTTTTGGTTTGTCATCATTTTTGCCCTTAATAGACATCCCTTCAACCACATTTTCTAACTTTGCAATGTCATCAAAGTTACAATGGCCTAGAATTCTGTGCCACATTTGCATATCATGACAACCATACACTTCATCAATGTTTTCACTCTCAACTGTGCTAAGGTAATACAGCCTACCATACACATACATTTTGAATTTTGTATCGTCCCTGTTCACCAGCCAGTCGTCGCCATCTTTGAACCGGACCTCTGCTCCATTTGCTGTCGCTGCCTTGACAGAAAAGATGTTCTGCGGGAACGATGGGATGTAGAGCGCCTGCCTGAGTCTCGTTCTCACTCGTCGTCCCTCGCTGTCCAGCAAGTAGACCTCGGCGTCTCCCCTCATCTTTGCCATTCCGCTCACCTTTGTTCCGTCGGCCAGCTCGATCATGTGATCCTCGGGTCTGAAGCTCTTGTCCACCGTTTTGAACTTGGTGGCATCGTTGATCATGTGGGATGTGGCTCCGCAATTGACCATGAGCCCTTTCTTGTTTTCACTTTGCACTTGACAGTCACTCATCTTAAAGAAAAATGACAACTCTGAATCTGCTGCGTCCACGACCGCGCCCTTTTCCTCGCTGTGGTGTGTCCCATGCTCGATCATCTCTCCTTTGTTGCACTTTGTTGGGACATGCTCGGGCCATGTGTCCTCTTTTCCCGCACGCGTAGCACTCCATGTGAGCCAAGTCCACTTTCTTTCCTCGGCCTCTCCCGCGCGCTTTTGTTGCCCCGCTTGTTCTCATCACGTTGTCCTCGGTCACGTCTCCTCTGCCATATTTCTCAGTACTCTCATAGCTGCGTAGTTTACTTTTAAACTCGCCAAAAGTCACGACTTCATTTGTCTGTGTAACGTGCACAACGAACGGTTTGTAGGACTCCAGTTGCCCTTTCACTACCATTGCAATCATAAGTCCATCACTGATTCGTTCGTCAGCTCTATGTAACGACGTGAAAATAGTCTCTGCTCGAATTATGTATTCGGTAATTGTCTCATCGCTAGCTTTGTGAGGACAGTTCACAGTAAAGACTCACGACTCGTGGTTTGTCCTTGCCAACGTAATGCTTTCGCAGAATCTCCAGTGCCTTTCTTCCATTTCGTTCGGCGTCTCTCATCACCAACGATAAACTTTTGTTGTCCAAAACTTGCACAAGTTCCACGTACGCCTCACCATTCTTTTGCTCATCTTCGGCGAGAGCTACTTCATCCTCCTCGTCGATATTGGGGTCCACTGTGATAGTCTCCCTGAGACTTCGCAGTTCCATGTGGGCGAGGAACCTTGCTTCCCAAAGTTCGTAATTTTTCTCTTCGCCGTCGAATAAAAGTCTGCTCCACCTGTGGCCTAAGTGACTGGGCCCATAACCTGTGGGGATATTCGACATCCCTGCACAGCAGTACTTGCGTTTTACTTAGGTTACACAGTGAACAACTTTATGAACTAGCATTGCTTAGAGAAACACTCGACAACCATCTTCTCCGTTGGCTGGCACAACACTCTCTCAGCCGTTTATTCAAAAAAAAAAAAAAATACCCAAACTGTATAGTGGTGGTGCGCGTGGGCACTGATGTCACCACGCCACACACTTCTAATTGGATGCTGCTTAACATGGCTTTGCCCTATAACAAATATGCTTAACAGTACACAACCGCTACACATGGAAGTGGGGAAGGGAGAAGAAAAAAACTTTTCAAATATCTGTGGTGTTGGCTTGGAGAGGGTGTGAGCTTCACAGCAGCCTCTGCCAGACCTCACCAAAACCCTGAAGCTAATTATTATAAATAAGCTAAAGAGAAAGCTATCATTTTTGTTATTTTGCAGTGTACCGTTAGTTTGCCAGAAATCTAAAATCTTACTGATACTATGCATCTATAGAGCAAACAGGACAGGAGAGCTGTTCATTCCCACAAAATTTCACTCAGTTTATTATGTTATGTATGATTTAATTTATTGGCATTTCAGATTTGTTTCTTACTGTGGCTGTATATTTTCATTCCATATATGAAAATGTTTTGTATGTGTCATATTTCAACTAAAAGAACCACCAGAATGCACCTTCAGCTCAAACATATATTCAACCCTCGCCTCGCACAGACATAGGAAACATTCTCCACATGGCCTTGAAGACTTTAAAGATGAAGCGTTGAAAAAATACTCTGATCCAGTTGTTGCTCAGGATGAGCTATTGTTTGACACTGAGGAAGAGGATCCTCAACCTTTGATTGAGGAAGACAAGGATCTATCTAGGAGGCTGCCAAAAGAGGTTTGGCAGCCTTTTTCTTAAGTTAGAGAGCACCTTTAATGTGTCAAACAAGTGCATTGATGAAATTGTTAATGAGCTTCAATTCATATCATGCACAGCATCAGTTCCTGTTATAAGAGAGATGATCGAGTGTACTCTAAGGACCCATAGCTGTGAGTTGGACACAGCTGTAATCTCTGATTTGGTTAAAATTCTCAGAGGCACACCCAATCAGCCCAGCTTTGGCAAGCAATGGTCCCTTTTCAACATCCTACAAGAGAAGAGAGTTCATGAAGGGTATACACTCAATGAAAAAGAGGCCAAACCTTCCAGTATGTGCCAATATTGCAATCTCTATCACAGGCTATGAACAACAAATGCAATCAAGAAATACAATTGGATACTGATAGAAATTCAGCAACAGCCTTACAGTACCAATCTTTTCATGATGGATCCAACTTCCAGTAGAATGATTTTTTTCTCTGAAGAGGACAGACTTCGTCTTATCCTGTACCTTGATGACTTTGAGGTGTGCAATCCTTTGGGAACTTCAAGGAAAAAACACAGTCACAGTTGTGTATTGGAAACATTCCAGCACAGTCTCAATCAGCACTAACATTCATTAATTTAGCCGTTTTCTGTAAGGCAGTGGACATCAAGACATTTGGATACCAGAAAGTGTTAGAGCCATTGCTAACGGATCTGAGGACTTTAGAAAGAAATGGCTTATTTGTTCCAGATCTGGGAAAAGTTGTCAAATGAACTGTTATGTGTGTGGTAGCAGACAACCCAGGAGTTCACTCAGTTGCGGGCCTTGTTGAAAGTTTTTCTGGTTGTTATGTGTTGCCCCCCTGGCCTCCATGTCAGGGAGGGGTGGGACAGTACCCTGCTGCTGATGTCTGTAGCTGTAGCTGTAGCCGGAGCTGTAAATATAAGCAAAGAGGCAGACAACTTTATCTGGTGTTCGGCTCGGCTGCAGGATTTATTATATAACTTAACAAGTGACATATTTGTAACAAGGTACTCAGTTTCACAAATGACATATCAATTGGCTGCCTGAGGTGATTAACAGTACTGTTGTAGCTCCAGGTAAATTACCACACTTCCAAGTCCAACAAACATCATCACATCCTCGAAAAATTCACAAGTAGCCATAGTAAACACCCGACAAACCAAAGCACTGCAACACAAACAAAGCAACTGCATTTACATTGCTTGCTAAGTTACCGATAAACACACAAAGTAAACAGAAACTGCACTGAAAAGAAAGCGAAATATATGCGCTTGCCCTTTACATCCATTCAGCTCCATTTACACAACTGAACAAACCCCATTTGTGTCTCATTAGTGTTTCTGCCTTTTTATTGCACGGTGTGTTTTACCTCTACTCCTAGCAACAGGTTCGCTAGCCTACCAGAGCAGCGTACTGCAAAACATCTCTTATTTTGACACATTCCTGCAAAGCTACTCAACTCTAAACATCATACATTATCACTAAAGGTTCACAAGCTCGTACCCCTTATACCTCAGTAGCTGCATGTGTTTTAGGGAACTACTAACCCACCTGTAAATGTAAGCAAAGAGGCAGACAACTTTAGCTGGTGTTGAGCTCGGCTGCAGGATTTATTATGCAGCGCTGCCTCTATGAGAGTTTTAGGTTCCTCCCGAGCTGTATACGCCCTCTGCTGACCTTTCTGAGTATTACACAAACACTGTAACCAGTAAAATACAATGACATTGGCATTTTTAATCGCTTAAGTAAACACAGTAAAATTAAAAAAAAATATAGGGGTGTCTAGTTTTAACCACATTTAACTTATTTAACTTATTATTTTAACCATAAACTGTACCATAATTGCATAATGAACTGTAATATCCTTCCATGGACTTTTTTAAACATCTTTTAGTGACATTTTTAATTCCTGTACACCTACTGTACTTTTAACCATTTACCCTGAATATTTATGTATTTTAAACACCTTTTTAACCCTTTACACTCTGAATATTTGTTTCTTTTTCAACACCTTTTTTTTTTTTTTTTTTTTTTTTTTTTTTAACCCTTTACACTCTCCCCTGCTTTTTTTTGAATATCTCCTGACATTTGTCTAGGATGAGGGATGTATGAGTCTACAAGACATGTCAATATACCTGGGTGAGGCAGTTGTAGTAGCAAGGGTATGGAGGTGTGAGTATGGAAGGGGAACAGCACTGAGATGACTTGGGAGAGAATAGCTTGGCATTAGTGAGTTTACTCTTGCATCCCACAGCTGGTATGATGGCTGTCCCAGTGTGCCATAGGTGAACATCTGTCTTGTCTTGGCCTGACTGTCCTTTGGGATCTTCTGACAGCCTCAGTCTCTGCTTGGTGTCCATCCTCCTCGGCTACCAAGTCCTCCAGTAACCTGTCCAGTGGTTCCTCCTCCAATGCGACATCCTCAAGAGCTCTGTCCTGTGCTGGTGGTACATCCTCCCTCTGGTCCTGGGTGTCTATTTCCTCTCTGACAGCAGGGTGAAACTCACAGGCTTTGGCCCTTAGCCTTTGCTCCGTTTGTGGATGGTGCTCTGTTTCACGATGCTCTGTCTGTTGGGATCTCACTAACCTGTAGCATGGGATCTGCTGGTAAACATACTCCTCATCAGAGCTGTCTGTGTTGTCTTCATGAGCGTTGGTAACTGCCTGTGTCTGTTTTTTTGACTTAGTCTTTCCTTTTTGACATTGTGCAGGAAGTGTTTGTTCCAGGGGCAGGTCATTCACTGGTAGGAGTAGGTTCCGATGGAACACACGCAGTGTTTTAGGTCCTTTTTCAGGCTGCATTTTATACACTGGGCTATTATCAACTCTCTGCACGACACTGTGCACTACCTGCTCCCAGTAAGCCCGCAGCCTGCCAAGCCCACCTCGCTCTGACAAGTTTTTCACCAGGCTGAAGAACAACACCCCTGACTGTTCTGTCATTCAATTCAATTCAATATTCCTTTATTTGTCCCGGGAGGGGAAATTCAGGAATACAGCAGCATCAGAAAAGAATAATATAAGAAGTGCATGCAAATTAGAAACAAAAACAGTATATACAAAAGAGTGAGGATTTTAAATAAAAATGAAAAAAAAAGAAATTGTAAAAAAATTGTAAGAAATTGTAGATAGTATTTACAAACAGTTATGTACATGTTTTTATTACACAGCTTATTGCCCAGACTATTGCACTGATTACTTGGAGTACTTTTTATTGTACAGTCTGACAGCTGCAGGAGGGAATGACTTGCGATACCGCTCTTTCACACACTTTGGATGTAGCATCCTGTCACTGATGGAGCTCCTCAGTGCAGTGAGTGTGTTTTGGAGGGGGTGGGAGTCATTGTCTGTCATGGAGGACAGCTTGGCTGTCACCCCCCCCCCACCTCCTCCATCAGTTCCAGAGGGCATCCCAGGACAGAGCTGGCCTTCCTGATAAGTTTGTCCAGCCTCTTCCTGTCAGCTGTAGTGATGCTGCTCCCCCAGCAGACTACACCATAGAAAATGGCAGAGGCCACAACAGAGTCATAGAAGGTCTTTAGGAGTGCCCCACGCACCCCAAAAGACCTCAGCCTCCTGAGCAGACAGAGTCTGCCCTGTCCTTTTTTGTAAAGTGCAGTGGTGTTATGAGTCCAATCCAGTTTGTTGTTCAGATGAACACCCAGGTACTTATAAGATGTCACCATCTCAATGTCCCTTCCCTTGATGTTCACTGGTGTTGGTAATCCTGGATGAGTCCTCTGTATGACCTGTCGTCCCCATCTGTGATGAGGCCGACAACGGCAGAGTCATCAGAGAACTTCTGCAGGTGGCAAGTGGGTGACAGGTGGGAAAAGTCTGCTGTATAGAGGGTGAGGAGGAACGGTGCCAGCACCGTTCCCTGGGGGGCCCCCACACTGCAGAGGACAGTCCCTGACACACAGTCCCATGTCCTCACATACTGTGGGCGGTTGGAAAGGTAGTCCACTATCCAGCATGTGAGGTGCTGGTCCACTCCCGAAAGTTCCAGCTTGTGTCTCAGGATGGCTGGCCTGATGGTGTTAAAAGCACTGCTAAGGTCCAGGAAAAGGACCCGAACTGAGCTCCCAGGCGATTCCAGGTGAGATAGAGCTCGATGGAGGAGGAAGATGAGGGCATCGTCCACTCCGATGCCAGGCTGATACGCAAACTGCAGCGGGTCCATGGACGAGCTCACCAGGGGGCGCAGGTGGACAAGGACCAGCCGCTCCAGGGCCTTCATGAGGTGGGATGTTAGGGCCACCGGCCTGTAGCAGCTAGGGTCCTTGGGATGTGGGGTCTTTGGTACAGGTACCACGCAGGATGTCTTCCAGAGGCATGGCACCCTTCCCAGTCTCAGGCTCAGGTTAAACAGATGTCCAATGATCCCGCTCAGCTGATCAGAGCAGGATCTGAGAAGCCTGGGACTGAGGCCATCCGGTCCTGCAGCCTTCCTGGTCTTTAACCTCCTGAGTTGATTTCTCACCTGGAGAGATGTGAGGGACAAGTTGGAGCAGGGGGGCTGAGTGACTTGTGAAGTGGATGGGGGGCTGGGAGGAGCAGTGGGGGGTGGCGTTGATTGCGGTGAGCTGAATACTGTGGTGGGGGGGGAGGTCAGTGGGGTACTTGGGCAGGGTGCTGGCAGATCAAAAGAGGACTGCTGCAGTGCTGGTGCAGCTGGGGGAGGGGCAGATGTTTCTTCAAACCTACAGAAGTAGGTGATGATAAAAACATAACATCCTATTGGATGTTCTGAAGAGCGCTGGCACAGGGGAGGAGAGCAGTTTATGTTTAAAAAGCCGTTTATAATGGAGTCCTAAAATGGTTAAGAAGGGATCCTCCCAGAAAAAAACTTAAAAAGTGTTTCTAAAAAAATACTAAAAATCAGATAAGAATAAAATGGCCGATAAGACACAGGGTGGGACTGTTATCTTAATTTTAAGAGTGGTCCAGGGCACAGGTGGGGCAGTAAGGGTGTAATATGGCTGAATTAAAACCATTTTCCTCTTGTTTTAGTTCTGTTAAATTGTTTTGTCCCCAGAAGTTTTTTGGAGAGAGGACATTAAAATGACTGTTCGTTATTAAAAAAGTATAAATATGAATAATTTAATTGTAAATGAGTTCATAAAATACTGGATTGATTAAAAGAATAGGCGCAGTAATAAAACACATACACACACGAATAAAATTATATATACACACATATATATATTTTTTTCAGAATAAAAGTCATGCAGTCACATAAATGTTAGAATATAAAAAATAAAATCTGTTAGTAGTGCTCTAAAAGAGGGGGATAAGTGCCAAATGTAGGAATTAAATGACTTGCTAGTCTCGGGAATCAGTCTGTGAATTGTAAAAGTCTTTGTGGCCTTTGATCACTAAGGTGAGAAGAGCATTCAATGGGGAAACAGGATGAAGGGGGAAGTTTTTAGGGTGCGATCCATTGTAACTGAGACAGGATGAGTGAACTCCCCCAAATTGTCATTGTTCTTGAAGGAAAGATTTTATCATTACCAGGTGCATGTGACAACCATTTGTCTTTTTGTTGAACAGTATAAATGCCAAGACATTGTGGAGATCTAGAGAGAACACTCTGCATGAGTCTTCCCTCCATGCTGCATGTATTAAAGAGACCTGATTCATCACACCGAGTCTGTAATTCTTCTGAGAATTAGCAACTCTCAACAAGCAACAAGGAGAATTTCCCTTACACAAAATAAGTGCAATTTGAGTTATAAGAGCGCTCTAAGATTCAAACAATCCAGTAATAGGTGCAAAATTAAAACATTAAAATTATAATAGACACTTTAGAATAAATACATAGATAAATTAATTAATAATAAAATTCATAAAACAAAACGGTCATAAATCCTCTCAGCTTCCTTTAAAAATAAGAAGGGGGAAAAAAAAGAGGAAGAGAGGTTAACATTCAGTTAAAAGTTAGTGATGGATGGATCATTTTCAAAATTTTTCATTTAATCCTGTTAGTTGAATAGTGTTTAATTGATGGATCCATCTTCTCTCCGCCGCCTGTCACTGCGCCGTGGACCACCTCTGGTTACTCTCCAGGCCCATGCTTTGAAGGTTGTGGGGGCCATGAAGTTTAAAATGGGTGTATAGAGTATTTGTGCCATTCCCACTGTTCATCTTAAAAATGTGTTGTTTGATTCTTAGAATTAATTGATTGCCCGTCTCACCCACATACAGTTTGTGGCAGGCCTTGCATCTAATGGCATAAATGACATTTTTAGTTGTAGGTTTCAAGGCCTGCCACAGATTAAAACCAATTTTCGAATAGGGGTAAAAAATGTGGGGGAGACAGACAAATGCAATTTCTGAGCCTCGAAGCTCCTCCTCCTTCCCGGTGCTTCTATTTAAGTTTGTATGCACCAGGATATCTTTTAAATTTTTGTTCTTTCAGTAGACGGAGATCATGCGGCACCCCCTCAGTGATTCACAAGTGTCCCCCGCCCCCCGGAAATTTCCTTGGAGAGAACCCATGAGTTTTAGTGTACTCTCCGAGTAAGTCATCACTAGGGGGACGAGGGAGTTGGAGGGCTGAGTTGTAGTGTTGTTGTGGCTTCTATTACCGTTAAAAGTGCTGCTGACCTCCGCCTTGATGCTGCGGAGGAAGCACTTCGAGTAATCCTGAGGCCTCAATGCACTGAAGAGGGTGCTGGTGGCCTCCTCCACATGCTCTGGGAAGGTGCATATTCTGTGAAAGCGGATCAGCTGGGATTTTATCAGACCTCTGTACGTGTGCCTGGGGTGATAACTGGACTTGTGGAGGAGAGCGTGACGATCTGTGTCCTTAAAAAAAACCTTGGTGGCCAGTAACTTTTTCTGGTCGCTGGAGCTGCGGAAGAAGACCTCTGTATCTAAAAACTGTACTGTGTCAGGCTGTAGGTTTTGTTTAAGTTTTATTTTGGGATGGTGTGTGTTGAGTGTATTCAAAAACAGTAGAAATTCTTGTTCTGTGCCCCCCCCAGGCCAAAGATGTCGTCCAGGTACCAGAGATATAGGAGGGGTTTAGTGGGTGATATTTTTATTGCTGTTTCTTCCCATCGGGCCAGATAGATGTCGGCGTATGCTGGTGAGTACTTATGGCCCATCGCGCAGCCGCACAGCTGGAGATAGTGTTTATTGTTGAATTGAGAGTGATTTCAAGTAACTGTAGAATTTCCCTGTCTGGTCTGGTTGGATCTGGATATTTATTGAAGATGTGTTTTATGGCTTCAAGGCCAAGTGGGGTTTCAATATTAGTGTAAAGTGATTCTATATCTATTGTAAAAAGAAGGGTGTGGCTGGGTACATGCATGTTATTGATTTTGTTTACAAATTGATAAGTGTCTTTAATATAACTGGGGTGGAGTTTTGAAAGTGGATTAATGAAATGGTCTATGTATTCTGTGATTCTATATGATTCTGAGCCACAGTCACTTACGATCGGTCGGCCGACCAGAACCACAGAAGGGACCGTCCATGTCTCAGGAGGCTTGTGTATCTTGGGGAGGAGGTAGAAGAGGCAGGCCTGGGCTCATCAGGACCATCCAAATATTGTTTTTGTTTTGCTGTGATATATTTGTTGTTGTATAGTGTTTGTGTAATCTCCCAAATTAGTGTTTGTGTTTCTGGTTGAAGTGGATGTGTGAGTGGTTTATAGTAAGTTGTGTTATTGAGCTGTCTGTTTGCTTCCAATAAATAATTATTTAAATCTTGTAAAACGATTTGGCCCCCTTTGTCTGCCGGTTTTATGACTATGTGTGTGTTGTTGTTTAGTGAGTAGTGAATTATTTTTAATAATTAATGTTATTATTTCTGGTGAAATAGTGTCAGGATGTGGTTGCCAGTGTGATGGTCCAGTGAACGGCACAGGCTCTCGCCTCCGTCCTCCCCAGAAATGATCTCTTAATTTTAATCTCCTGTGAAGGTGTGGAGGTCCCTCCTGAGGTCCGGTCGGGTGGGTGGGTTGGGTGTGGGGATGAAGGTGAGTCCTTTTTCGAGTATCTCCAGCTGTGCGGGTGTTAGAGTGATGGAGAGAGGAGAGCAAAGAGTAGTGATATTAGATAGGTGGGGAGTTGTGGGTAGACATTTCTCCCCCGCTAACAGTTTAATTGTTGACACCAGTACCTGAACAACATCTGGGCCGTCTGGGGGGTTCCAATGAATGTGGTCCTTGGGGTCTGTCTTGAACAGTAGGCGGTTGATTTCTGGTATGAAGGTGTACTTGGCTGTGATGGTATTGTTAAGTTTGGTAATTGAATCTTTCTTACATGACTCCAGATTGGCAGAAAAGTTAATGATGGGGATGTAGATGGTTGCATTGGGGAAGGTGGTATGGCTGATTTTCCATAGCTGTTGTAAGTTTTTGTAGGTGGTTGCTGGCTGATGCTCTGACAGACAGTTGTTCAGGCCGACTGAGAGGATGACTTGTTTGACTTGTGTGTGGGGGGTAAGTTTCTTGAAAATCTCTATGATATGGTGGAAGGTGGCTCTGGGGTAGCTGTCAATTTGGATGTTTGGGTCTGTCAAGGGTGGGATGCGGGAAAGATTGGAGTCACCGATGAACAGGGTCTCCCCCCGCACCTCCAGCGACCATTCTTGTAATTTTCTAAATGTGCGCTGGTGTCTGTGTGGTTGTAATTTGTGTTTGGAGCCAGGTGCTGCTACAGGAGCCCCGTGGGAATAGGAGGTGGAAGGCTCAGATGTTGTGGCTGAAGGTAGTTCATGACTTCATATTCAACACTGTCTTCACAGCCTTTTTCCCCACCTCCAAGTGTGGTGTTGGCTCACAGGGCTCTGCGGCAAGCAGCTCTGGCTCCCTCTCATGGTGAAGTGGTGGATCTACAGGTGGAGAGGATGAAATGGTGTTACTGCATGGTAAAATTACATTACTGAAGTGTGTTCGAGTGCTGTCTGTCAGTGGGTGAACCGGGGATGAAGGGGATGATATAGGGGGGCCGGGGGAGGAGGGAGGGGGACGAGTACGGGACACAGAGTGGCCCGACCGCAGGCGGCTCCGCTCGGTTTGGGGGATTGGGTGGATCTCAATCCTCACCTGGCATCTGGGGTTACGTTTTGGTAGTTGGATTGTCGGCTGAACCGCCGTTCCGGGTCCCTCCGCCCCCGGTCCCCTCGGTGATGTACAGAGGTCTGAGAGGGTCGAGGGATGGGGGGATGGAGGAAGAGGAAGAGGAAGAGGAGGAGGAGAAAGGGGGAGGGATTTGTGGGGAGAAATTGGGGATGGGTGGAGGTTGGGGTTCGGGGAGGGAGGGAGGGGGTTAAGGTTAGGGTCAGGGGGGAGGGGGTTCGGGCTGGAGGAAGGGGGAAGAGGGTTGGGATTAGGAGAGTCGGGGGGAGGAGAGGGTTGGTGTTAGGATTGTTGGGGGGGGGGTTAAGGTTAGGGGAAGAAGGGAGAGGGCTAGGGTTCTGGGGAAAGGGAAAGGGGGTGAGGGAAGGGGGTTAGAGTCAGGAAAAGAGGGGAGGGGGTTAAGGTTAGGGAGAGGGGGGAGAGGGTTAGGTACCATAGGGTCAGGGAGAGGCGGGTGGGGAGGATACGGGAGATGATCGGCAGGTTACGGGAGTGGGGGAAAGTCCAGGGGGGAGAGCTGGGGTGGTGGGGGGGGGCACAGCTCCTCCGCCCATGCCCCCCGAGTGAGTAGCTCTCTTAAGGAGCTGATGGAGGAGCCTGTAAGCTTCTTGTTATATCTGGCTCTCCCCCACTGGACTGCTCGGTCAAACACTGCCTGGTCGAAGGGGGGGATGTTCTTCAGCTCCACAACAATAACTGTGTCATAATGTTCCCTAAGTATGGGCATGTTGGTGTACATCCAATTATCTGTGTTTTGTTTGACTTTCTGTAATGTTATTTCATTAGGTGATGAGGGTTTGATGAAAGATGTGAGTCTGTGTGCCTTCTTTATCATACCCTGTGGATATGTGTTGTTATTAAGTGTTTTATTAATGATTTCGGAGTGGTGAATGGCTTGAAGTAATTTGAAATATTTTTTTCTTTGTAGGTGGATTTCCGGAGATGTGTGGCGTGTATTTGAGGGCTGACGGCTCCGAACCGGTGGATCGGTGCAGGGTGGGCGGCTGCCATTTTCCCCTCCCACCTAGAAGTAGGTGTTCAGCTCATCTGCCCACTTTGGATCCCCAGCTGCCTGGAGGTTTGGCTTCTGGTGACCTGAGATGGTTTTCAGGCCTCTCCAGACTCCCCTGGTGTTATTCTCCTGCAGCTGTTCCTCCATTCTCTTTCTGTATCTGTCCTTCCCCTCCCTAATATTCCTTCTTAGCTCCCTCTGAACAGTTTTCAGCTCCTCTTTGTTCCCTGACTTGAAGGCCCTCTTCTTCTCCTTTAAGAGAGCCTTAATGTCAGGATTGATCCAGGGTTTGTTGTTGGAGTGACACCGTACAGTCCTGGTGGGTACAGTGTTCTCCACACAGAAGTTTATGTAGTCCGTGATGCTGTCTGTCAGACTGTCAATGTCCTCCTCATGAGAGTCACTGAATATATCCCACACTGTTGTATCGAAGCAGTCCTTCAGAGCCTCTTCAGCCTCATCAGACCACCTCTTCACTGTGCGGGACACAGCTGGTTGCCTGTTAACAAGGGACTTGTATACAGGCAGGAGATGAACCAGGTTGTGATCAGCTCTTCCCAGAGGGGGGAGGGATGATGATTGGTATGCCTCCTTGGAGTTGGCATAGAATAAGTCCAGTGTTTTATTGTCTCTGGTGGCACATGTGACATACTGGATGAATTTGGGCAGAGTGGAGGACAGAAAGGCATGATTAAAATCCTCGGAGATCAGTAAGAGGGCCTGTGGTTTCTGAGTCTGCAGCCTGCTGATCACGGTGTTGATGACGTCACAGGCTGCATCTGCGTTTGCAGAGGGAGGAATATACACAGCCACCACTATGACATGCGAGAACTCCCGCGGCAGATAGTATGGCCTCAAACTAGCAGCCAACAGTTCAATGTCCGGGCAGCAGTGCTGCTCTTTGATAGTGATGTGCCTGGAGTTACACCATCTCTCATTCACAAACACTGCCAGCCCTCCTCCTTTCCTCTTACTGCTCTTCTCTGTCTGGTCTGTCCGTATGAGTGCGAATCCCTCCAGCGCTACAGTTGCGTCTGTGTGCTGTGTTCCCAGCCATGTCTCAGTAAACAATAGCATACTGCACTGATAATGCTGGGTCAACGCCGCTAGCTTGTCCATCTTTTTGGAGAGAGATCTTCTGTTCCCCATGATGATGGCTCTCCTCCTGTCGCAACGTTTGATCCCAGCGTGGCATCCCCGTATCCTCCTCCTTAACTCACGGGGGACATCAGGTCGCTCCTCCGGCCGCACAGCTGTGTTACGCAGGGCCAGCAGCTGATCCTTACTGTAAACAATGGGGGCCATTGTCTCACGGACCCACAGACGCGGAGAAAGTTACACAAGTTGTAAAAAGTGATGAAAAATAGCACCAGAGTTACCATGCTTGATGTCTCCGATGCACCAGAGATTTACAAACACGCAGAACTGAAATGGAATAAAAAAGACGCACAAGAAAACAATAAAAGAGAAGAAAAACTAGAGAGCTGCTGTAACAGGCTGCCGCTCGTATGGCGCCACACTCAATACACTCATACTGTCCCTTGGCTGAAGATCTTTCACTGTTGTTTGCTGCAATTTCATATGCAGAATGCTTCATGCTTTGTGCAATTGTAGGCATGCACGACATGTGGAAGGTGATCTTTCCACTGACTTTCACTTCCTCTTCTAGAGTGCGCATCATCTGAAGAAGTGTGCAGTTCAGTCTCTCCACTGGGTTACCCTGTGGGTGGTACGGTGTTGTTCATGAATGCCCAATACCCACCAGCTGCTCTAGTCTGCTGAACAAACTGTTCTCAAACTCCCTACCCTGATCGTGGTGGAGCTTCTCAGGATACCCGAAGCGAGGGATGAAGTCCTGGAATATCTTATTGGCTGCCGTTTTTCCAGATTTGTTCCTTGTTGGGTACACTTGAGCAAAGTGTGTGAAATGGTCAACAAGGACGAGGATGTACTTGTAGCCTTGACTCTGTTCCAGGTGGAGATAGTCGATACACACTAACTCGAATGGGCTGCTTGTGGAAAGGTGTCCCATGGACGCTCTCTGGGGAAGATTAGGACGTTTTTGTTTAATACAGGCACATCTTTTGTTAACATAGTTCTCTATGTCATGCTGCATATTGGGCCAATAAAACCTCTCATGGTCGAGATGGGTTACCTTCTCTGCCCCAACATGGCTCATATCATTGTGCAGAGTCTTTAGCACCATGGGTTTCAACTTTTCAGGGAGAACGAGCTGCTTGTGCTGTTCATTCTGTCGGTAGAGAATCCCATCATCCACCACCAGCTTATTCCACTCATACAACAGTCTCTTTGTCTCTTTTCTCATGTTTCTTTTGTCTCTTTCATTAGGAGTCCAGTTTTGCAGTTTTAGAGAGACAATTTCCTTGATGGCTGGATCCTCTTGTTGTGTTGCACAGATGTTTTCTGGTGTAACACTAATAATACTGTCGGGTGGCAAAACATCTGTTTTCTCACCATCAAGCTGCAAAGCTGCAACCCAAGGCACGTCACTCTCTTGAACTGCTTTGCTGCCTTGCCACACTGCAGACACAACCTCAGGTGACACTGTCACTCTTTCATGACACTGTTGCTCTTTCATGTTGTCCTGGAGTTTCACAGGGTACCTTGACAGAGTATCAGCATCTGTGTTCATCTTTCCTGGCCTGTACTTAACATCAAAGTGAAAGTCAGCCAGCTGGATTTGTGGCAATGGATGATGATCTGGGACAGTTTTTCGGTTCACCCCTCTGAAGTCCACATACAGTCTCAGACTCTGGTCTTGAACCCTAGCAGTAGACCACTAACACAGCTCTGACTCACTAGCATGGGTACATTAATGGCTACTTGACCATGTTTTTCACTTTTGATTTCTACTAGTAGGTCAGCCCACCCCTCAAATGGTACATCTGTCCCATTAGCTGCTGTGATTCTGAGTGGATCATCTGGCAGGAGGTTTTTGAGTTACTGGATTTTGGCATCACGTAGGTTTTTTTCTAGCCAGGATTTTTCCACTATGGTGACCTGCGCTCCACTATCCAGTAGCATGTCAGTCTTCACACCATTGAGATAACAGGTAAGCATGTACCTTTTGCCTATCAGCTTTGCAACATGATTTCCTTGTCTTACTCTATGTTTTAATGGTGGCTGACTGTTAGATGGAGTCGTGGAGTTGTGGCTGGGTACTGTGACAGGGGACGCTGGTTCTTGCTTGGTCACTGGTGGTCCCTCCCCAGTGACCTCATCACGTTTCCCGCTGGGGGTTGGACTGCATGTTGCCTCTCCCCTGGTTGCGTGGCATTGACATTGACAGTCTGACAGACAGCATCACGGACTACATAAACTTCTGTGTGGAGAACACTGTACCCACCAGGACTGTACGGTGTCACTCCAACAACAAACCCTGGATCAATCCTGACATTAAGGCTCTCTTAAAGGAGAAGAAGAGGGCCTTCAAGTCAGGAAACAAAGAGGAGCTGAAAACTGTTCAGAGGGAGCTAAGAAGGAGTATCAGGGAGGGGAAGGACAGAAACAGAAAGAGAATGGAGGAACAGCTGCAGGAGAACAACACCAGGGGAGTCTGGAGAGGCCTGAAAACCATCTCAGGTCACCAGAAGCCAAACTACCAGGCGGCTGGGGATCCAAAGTGGGCAGATGAGCTGAACACCTACTTCTGTAGGTTTGAAGAAACATCTGCCCCTCCCCCAGCTGCACCAGCACTGCAGCAGCCCTCTTTTGATCTGCCAGCACCCTGCCCAAGTACCCCACAGACCCCCCCACCCACAGTATTCAGCTCACCGCAATCAACGCCACCCCCCACTGCTCCTCCCAGCCCCCCATCCACTTCACAAGACACTCAGCCCCCCTGCTCCAACTTGTCCCTCACACCTCTCCAGGTGAGAAATCAACTCAGGAGGTTAAAGACCAGGAAGGCCGCAGGACTGGATGGCCTCAGTCCCAGGCTCCTCAGATCCTGCTCTGATCAGCTGAGCGGGATCATTGGACATCTGTTTAACCTGAGTCTGAGACTGGGAAGGGTGCCTCGCCTCTGGAAGACGTCCTGCGTGGTACCTGTGCCAAAGACCCCACATCCCAAGGACCCTAGCTGCTACAGGCCGGTGGCCTTAACATCCCACCTCATGAAGGCCCTGGAGCGGCTGGTCCTTGCCCACCTGCGCCCCCTGGTGAGCTCGTCCATGGACCCGCTGCAGTTCGCTTATCAGCCTGGCATCGGAGTGGACGATGCCCTCATCTTCCTCCTCCATCGAGCTCTATCTCACCTGGAATCGCCTGGGAGCTCAGCTCGGGTCCTTTTCCTGGACCTTAGCAGTGCTTTCAACACCATCAGGCCAGCCATCCTGAGACACAAGCTGGAGCTTTCAGGGGTGGACCAGCACCTCACATGCTGGATAGTGGACTACCTTTCCAACCGCCCACAGTATGTGAGGACACGAGACTGTGTCAGGGACTGTCCTCTGCAGTGTGGGGGCCCCCCAGGGAACAGTGCTGGCACCGTTTCTCTTCACCCTCTACACAGCAGACTTTTCCCACCTGTCACCCACTTGCCACCTGCAGAAGTTCTCTGATGACTCTGCCATTGTTGGCCTCATCACAGATGGGGACGACAGGTCATACAGAGGACTCATCCAGGACTTTGTGGACTGGTGCCAGCAGAACCACCTCCAGATTAACGCGGGTAAAACCAAGGAGCTGGTTGTGGACTTTCGCCGGCGCCTGCACTCTTCACCAACACCAGTGAACATCCAGGGAAGGGACATTGAGATGGTGACATCCTATAAGTACCTGGGTATTCATCTGAACAATAAATTGGACTGGACTCATAACACCACTGCAATTTACAAAAAAGGACAGAGCAGACTCTATCTGCTCAGGAGGCTGAGGTCTTTTGGGGTGCGTGGGGCACTCCTAAAGACCTTCTATGACTCTGTTGTGGCCTCTGCCATTTTCTATGGTGTAGTCTGCTGGGGGAGCAGCATCACTACAGCTGACAGGAAGAGGCTGGACAAACTTATCAGGAAGGCCAGCTCTGTCCTGGGATGCCCTCTGGAACTGGTGGAGGAGGTGGGGGGGGGGATGACAGCCAAGCTGTCCTCCATGACAGACAATGACTCCCACCCCCTCCAAAACACACTCACTGCACTGAGGAGCTCCATCAGTGACAGGATGCTACATCCAAAGTGTGTGAAAGAGCGGTATCGCAGGTCATTCCTCCTTGCAGCTGTCAGACTGTACAATAAAAAGTACTCCAAGTAATCAGTGCAATAGTGTGTGGGGCGGGAGCTGCACTGATTACAACAGGAAAGCTCTCCAGCGCATCGTGAGAACAGCAGAAAGGATAATTGGTGCATCACTCCCCCCGCTGCAAGACATATACACCACCCGCCTCACCTGCAAAGCCATCACAATCATCAGCGATGCAAGCCACCCTGCACACAACATGTTCAGCCTCCTGCCCTCTGGCAAGAGGTACAGGAGCCTCCGTTCCCGCACCAACACACTCTCAAACAGCTTCATCCACCAGGCAGTGAGACTGCTGAACTCTCTCCCCTCCCCACCCACAGCCAGCAGGATCACCAGACTGACAGGAGTCTAGGGGATCACACTGGTCCCCCCCCCCCCACCCGAAATGGAATGTGTAAAGACTTTGCACTCCTTTACACAGGCAAGCTGCACACACCAGCGCCCCCCCCCCCCCCCCCCCCCCGGACTGAATGTGTAAAGACTTTGCAACTATTGCACATGCAAATTGCACACATTTGCTGCTATTCCCTACCATTGCAATACTTTCATACTACTGTTGCTACAACTTATTTATTTAATATTACCTAGGGTTTAGATTCTTTTCTTTTTTTGTCCTGTTGTCTTGTTGTCCTGTCGTGCTTCTGCACCTACTGTTGTCTTGTCTATGCCGGGAAAGTGCAAAACGCAATTTCAATTCCTTTGTATGTTAAGTACATGTGAAGAAATTGACAAATAAAAGTGACTTTGACTTTCACTTGACTTTGAATAGTCTGGACAATAAGCTGTGCAATAAAACATGTACATAACAATCTGTAAATACGATCAGGGTTCTAAATTAACACCCGCCAACCCGCCAAATGCGGGTTAAAATTCATATTGGCGGGTGTAAATAAAAACTTACTAGCCAATTTGGCCGGTAATGCATTAGGCAATCATGTCAGTCAGAGCCGCTCTACAGTTCTTGGTCATTTGTCCCCCTGACAGTCCGTCCCACATTTCCCATGAACACTGTCGTAATGCTACGTGATGACGTACAAGACGCCCATTGGCTGTGCGCAGGCACACTACAGTCTGTAGTGCAACCCGTGCGAGAAACCACGGAAACGCAAACACAAAGAAGAAGAAGAAGAATGAATGGCGGCGTATAAACTGTAAAAAAGGAGACTGAGCTAGCTAAAAGTAAAAAGTAAAGTTAAACTAAATGCTGCGGTGGTTGGGACAGACGTCTGGGGGCGAAAAGAGGAAGGAGGCAGGGGATGAGAATGTCGACAAAGCGTGCGAAACGAAGAAAAGAAAGTTTAACGCTAAATGGCTGACAGGTCCTGAATGGCTTGTGTTTGATCACGAAAATGCCGTCATGTTTTGTAAGGATTGCCGCATGTACACGAAAGACAAAAACAAGACGAATAATTTTGTGGTGGGGACTAATAATTTTAAAGTCGAGGCAGTAAAGGACCATAAGAGTCATCAGGAGAGCCTAAGGAGTCTGCAATACTGACTGCTGCACTATTTGTGTTTTCTAGTTGTACATACATAGTTCAATTTATTACCAATGCAATTTTTTGCAAGTGTTTAAGTCATGGCTGTTACTTATATATATTTCTTATTAAAGAAGGAAAGCAGACATTGGCCACATTGGCTGGTGATCAAAAAAGTTAATTTAGAACCCTGAATACGATCTACAATTTCTTACAATTTTTTTTACAATTTCTTTCTTTTTATTTTTATTTAAATCCTCACTCTTTTGTGTATACTGTTTTGTTTCTAATCTGCATTGCACTTCTTATATTAATCTTTATTAATCTTTACTGATGCTGCTGTATTCTGAAATTTCCCCTCGCGGGACAAATAAAGGAATATTGATCTTGATCTTGATCTTGACTGTGACTGTTTTGGTTTTGTGTGTTTGCCCTAGGTGTGCCTGTCTCCCAACCTCTTCACTAACTGTCATTATTTCTAGAATAAAATCATCAGTTACACTTGTGTTGCTAATGACAGGTTTAAGGTCTCGCCTGACATATGCATATTTCTCACTTATTCCCTGGTACAATGAGTGAAGAAATACTCCATGGACAAGTTTGTTATCATACTGAAACTCTGAGCTACCTTGCTGGGAAGCAAACAGTACTCTTTGTTTTAGACCCATTAGCCGGTACATGAACTGTATGGGCTTTCTTTTCCTGTTGTTTTGCATTGCTAAGCTCCTGAAATAACTCTGCACTACTCTTGTCTTGCAGGTGTGCTCTGAGGAAACGCTTGAGCTCAGCTACAGTTAACCCATCTTTGGTCATCAACATATCTTTAAAGGTACCAGGTTTAATTATCTTTAGGATAGTCCGAATTATTTCTGCCTCTGTGAAATTCTCAGATAACCCTTCATCAATCTGCCTGCACAGTGAGCTATAGCTGACATCAGAATCTGAGTCTGAAATCTGTCCACTGTGTATCTTGAATTCTCTACGAGGCAGTAAAGCAGCAACATCTGTCAACTTAATCACATCTGATTGGCTACCACTGATGATCTGTCTACCTGAACATTTACTGCTGGGGGGACCACTACTGATTCAGTCTCTTCCACCAACTCACGTCGCTCCTCTTCGGTCGCTGCTGGAGGTTGTTGCAGTTCAGTGATGAGATCATTGAAGATTAACAGGCGGATCATACCTTGGTCCTCTTGACTTGCCAACTCGTCACCCTTCAAAAAGTCCACGATGAAGTCATAGAGTTCCACCTCTGCGGCATCATCCCCTGGTAGATCTTCCTTTACCTCATCCTTGATGGACGCTGCCAGCTTGTAGAGCACATCTGTACTGGCGGAGCTGATCAGCTGGTGGAGCTGCTGCTGGATTCCCCTTCGCAGTTCTTGTAGAGCAGACATCTTTTCACCTCAGGAGTTGCTGGTGTAACACGTTGGTCCAGGAACTTGACATCAGGCTCATTTATGGATTAGCTGCCATCAGGAAAAGGAGCTAATCCCGGATGAGCCCCCAAGATTGTTGCCCCCCTGGCCCCCTGTGTCAGGTAGGGGTGTGACAGTACCCTGCCGCTGCTGTCTGTCGCTGTAGCTGTAGCAGTAGCTGTAAATATAAGCAAAGAGGCAGACAACTTTAGTTGGTGTTCGGCTCGGCCGCAGGATTTATTATGCAGTGCTGCCTCTATGAGAGTTTTAGATTCCTCCCGAGCTGTATACACCCTCTGCTGACCTTTCTGGGTATTACATAAACACTATAACCAGTAAAATACAATGAAATTTGCATTTTTAATCGCTTAAGACATAGTAAAATTAAAAAAAATATAGGGGTGTCTAGTTTAGAAGAAGAATCGGGGGGAGACATTCCCCTTTATTGTCACACATCATGCACATGCGGAGAAATTTGTCTTCCACATTTCACCCATCCTGGTCGTCCTTCCTCCGCGGCAGACCAGGAGCAGTGGGCAGCCTGGGGAGGATACCCCAGGTGAACATGCAAAGGCCCTTTTTTCCTTGAGCAGCAGGGCACCGAAGGCATGGTGGAGGACACACCACCCGCAGCGAGAATCGAACCCAGGACCTTCTTGCTGTGAGGTGACAGTGTTGCCACCGTGCCACCCCACATTTAACTTATCTAACTTATTATTTTATTATTATTTTGACCATGCACTGTACCATAATCCCATAATGAACTATAATATCCTTCCATGGACTTTTTTTTTTAACATCTTTTAGTGACATTTTTAATTCCTGTACATCTACTGTACTTTTAACCATTTACCCTGAATATTTATGTATTTTAAACACCTTTTTTTTAAAACCCTTTACATATGCTTGCCGTTTTTGTCTTGCTGAGCGGTCTGAGTATCAGTCAAGAGAGGTGAGATCTGTTTTTGTTTCAACAGAGAACTGAGGAGCAACATGCAGTACATGTTCAGACTGCTTTGTCCAGTCTGAATAATGCCCCGTGCTATGGTGTGAAAAACCAATGTGCACTGTCTGAAAAGCATGAGCACTTTCATGTTACATCTGGGTACCCTCCAGATGTTTTACATGACCTTCTTGAAGGCATCATTCCTGTAGTGACTACAACATTTTTGTTCCTATTTGTGTAGCACTCTGGGTCTTGCCAGGTAGGCTATAGTAGATGCTTGAAATAAGAAATGTCCAGATGAGAGTTGTATTAAAATAAAAAGTATCTTGGTTTATTGTCCACATTCCACAAGATGGTATAAAAAATGAAAATACTATTATCAAAACAATAAAGCAATCTGGTAAGCAAATATGGTAAATAAGCCTCCAGTTACGAGCAAACAAGCAGCCAAATCAAGGTCTAAAGACTGTGTGCTTCCCAGCAAAAGCCCTACTGGTAGGCCAGACACTTCCTTTAAGGGCCCCCTTCACCTGTAGAGGGAGCACACTAAAACAGATATTACCATCACACATATCAATCATATCATAGAAAACATCACAAAAAGAATAACATAAAAAATGGCTGCACCTGTCTCCAGCGGCGCCTTATGTACAGGTCATTCGTCTCAAAGATCCCAGGTGGTAGAATGGGTTTGGTCTTTAAGAGCAAGATGTGGTTTGGGGTGAGAGGCTCTAAGTCCTGTGGGTCGCTGCTGACTGTGGTGATTGGGCAGCTGTTCAAGATGGCCTCCACCTCACATAGGATGGTCTGCAGCCCGTCATCATCCAGAGTCTGCTGTCTTAAAACAGGATGGAGGACCGTTCTCACGGACCTTATGAGCCGCTCCCACACTCCTCCATGGTGGGATGCTCCAGGGGGGCTGAAACTCCACTGTACGCCCTTGTGAAGAAGAGCTCCTACTACTTTGTACTGGTTTAGAGATGAAAGAGCTTCCCTGAGCTCCCTCTCGGCCCTGACAAAGTTGGTGCCATTGTCGGACCGGATATGCTTCACTTGCCCTCTCCTGCAGGTGAACCATCTCAGGGCATTGATACTTGAGGCTGTATCGAGGGAGTTAGCAACTTCAATATGCACAGCCCTACTGGTCATGCACGTAAACAATACCCCATACCTTTTTAGTGTAGTGCGTCCTCTTTTTACATTGATCGGGCCAAAATAATCAACACCTACGTTTGTGAATGTAGGCAAGTCTGGCTGGATCCTTTCCTGTGGCATGTCAGCCATCTTCTGCTCTCCAACTTTGGCTCTTTGCTGCCTGCACACAACACAATCTCCTATCATCTTCCTTGAGGCAGAGTTAGCCTTTATTATCCAAAATCTTTTCCACAACACAATCTCCTATCATCTTCCTTGAGGCAGAGTTAGCCTTTATTATCCAAAATCTTTTCCTCAGCTCTGAGAGAATGTGGTTTCTGCCTCCATGTCCAGTTCTTTCATGAATGTCACACAGAATGAGTGTTGAAGCATGACTGCTTTTGGGGAGAATGACAGGGAACTTGGTCTCCTTTGGCATAGCTGCCCTGCTCAAACGTCCTCCCACTCTGAGCATTCCATCCTTCAACACTGGGTCGAGTCTGTAGAGGCTGCTCGTCTTCTTGACACCAGATGCCAATGTTTGCAACGCTGCCATTTCCTCTGGAAAGCTCTGTTATTGGGTGTAACAAATGATGGAATTCTCTGCTTTCTCCAGATCTTCCAGGGAGACTAGTCCGCCCAGTGTGGCTTTGACATCCGCCATCTTCTGGTTGATGGTCTTCTGAGCGCTTCGAGTGACCATGGTGTACTGAAACTCTTTTCTTTTCTGAGCCAGCAATTTCAAAGCTTTCTGTAATTTTTGAAACCATGCCACTGCAACCTTCAGCCTTCTCCAGCTGGAGAAATGTGTGATCATCATGTCTGTGGGATTGTCAACTCCCTTGACAATAGTTGCAATGGTTGGGTTTCTCTTGACCTCCTGGTCATCACCAGAGAGTGTGGTAGAGTTCGGAGGCAACTGTGGCCACTCCCCTTCTGACTTCCAGATCATTTCTGGGCCATGAATTCAGCCCCTGTTCTTCAAAAAGGCATCGGCTCTCTGCCCTCTAGAGGCAGCATCGGCAGGATTGGTCTTCGTGTTTACATATCTCCATTGTGCTACCTTTGTGGCCTCTCTGATAGCGGAGATCCTGTTGTTGACAAATGTGTGGAACCTTGTGTGCTCGTTAGCAATATACTTGAGTACTGACTGGCTATCAGTCCAAAACATTGAGCTTTGTAGCTGCAGCTGTAACTCTGAGCGGAGCATTTCATCCACTTTAGTGGCGAGCACTACAGCAGCGAGCTCCATCCTGGGGATTGTCATTTTCTTCAAGGGAGCCACTCTGGCCTTTCCTATCATAAAGGCAACATGAACAGTGTTCTCCTTGTTCACGAGTCTCAAGTAGCTCAATGAACCATATCCCTGCTCGCTCGCATCTGAGAAGTGGTGCAGCTGTGCTTGCTTGTAAGAGCCAAAGTTGCTTGGTTTGATGCATTGTGGGACTTTGACATCCTTGATCTGCTGGAAGTCTGCTGTCCACTTGATCCACTGGTCCAAGAATTCTTGGGGTACTTTCTCATCCCAGCTACAGTTGATGCTGCAGAGCTCCTGAAGAAGCAGCTTGGCTGTAAGAGTGAAGGGAACAAGGAACCCTCCATCCATCCACCCATTACCACCCGCTTTATCCGGGGCCGGGTCGCAGGGGCAGCAGTCTAAGCAGGGACGCCCAAACTTCCCTCTCCCCGGACACTTCTTCCAGCTCATCCGGGGGGACCCCGAAGCGTTCCCAGGCCAGCCGAGCGACATAGTCACTCCAGCGTGTCCTGGATCTTCTGGTGGGGCATGCCTGGAACACCTCCCTAGGGAGGTGTCCAGGGGGCATCCAGTAGAGATGCCCGAGCCACCTCAGCTGACTCCTCTCGATGTGGAGGAACCCTAAGGGGTCATAAATGGAGCTGACCATTGACAGCATCCCTCTTCAAGTGGGTGGTTGTGACTTTATGGCGACATTGAATGTAAAGTTGTCCTCTTCTACCACCCATTGGACCCCAAGTGCACCTTCAGTTGGGAGTCTGTCTTTGTCCAGGTTGAGCTTCTTCACCTCCTTTGCTCTTGCTGCCTTGGGGATGGTGACAAGCGTCCGACGGCTGTTAGTTATCCATTTGGAGAGTTGGAAACCTCCTCTCTGACAAGCAGATGTGAGCTCTGTGATGAGCAGACTGGCATGTCCTCTGTTGACACAGACTTTAAGCAGTCGTCAACAAAAAAATTGTTCAAGATTGTGTCCACCACTTCAGGTCTGAGGTGTTTCCTGTTGTCCTCAGCTGTTCTTCTTAGTGCATAGTTTGCACAGCTGGGTGAAGACACAGCGCCACACAGGTGCACCGTCATACGGTACTCCACAGGGGTCAGACTTACATCTCCTCCAGGCCACCACAGAAACCTCAGAAAATCAACATCCTCTTCGGACACCTTTACTTGCTGGAACATTGCTTGGATGTCGGCCATCATTGCGATCGGCTCCTGGCGGAATCTGAGAAGTACTCCTATGAGGCAATTGGGTAAGTCTGGACCTTGAAGCAATTCAGAGTTCAGTGAGGTGCCATTGAAGGATGCACAGTCGAAAACAACTCTGAGCTTTCCTTTTCTAGGGTGGTACACCCCATGATGAGGTATGTACCAGACCTTTCCATCCTTACGTCTCAGCTGCTCATGTGGAACTGCCTCAGCGTAACCTTTGTTGATGACATCAGAGAGAAATGTTTTGTATTCCTCATGGAATGTCTTGTTCCTACTGAACTTCCTTTTCAGGGTGGAAAGACGCTGCTCATGTGTTGCCATGAAGCTCACTAACTTCTAGACCTGGGACACATGACTGCTTACTGTCTTTTCTTGACCCATGGTGCGGAGCAGGATGTTGGTCTCTTTTCCTCTAATATTCAACTGGTGCATGAGTCGATCTGTGCAAAATGTGGCCATGCTGCCAGGGTCGAGGAATGCATATGTATGGATAATCTTGTTCCCTTTGCTGGGTTTCACGTTGACAGGCACAATAGCCGACACACTCTCCTATTCACCGGCCCCAATATGCCCACATGCATTTGGAGACACCTTCACACCACTAGTTGAGTCCTCTGCTGGTCCTTGCATTGTTCCTCTTTCCTTGTCCAATATTTTTCCTTTTTCCTTATCCACTTTTCCTATGTGAAGCACAGTTGGGTGGGTTAGATTGCACACCTTGCATAAAAGGCGCCTGTTGCAGTCTTTACTCATGTGCCCTGGTCTGAGACACCCGAGACAGATTCCTTTTTCTTTTAAGAAACCAATCTTTTCTTTGTGCAATTTCTTTTTGAGCTGTGAACAGGTTTCAATCATGTGTCCATTAGAGCAGAATAAACAGATTTGCTCCTTGGACTGCCAAGGTGTTGTGGCTTGTGGGTTGCTATCGTGAAGCTGGGGTACACACGCCACACTGGTGGCAAAGTTGCTGCCAGTCACCTTTGCCTTTTGTGACTTAAAAGCTGTGGGCTTCTTTGCTGTAGTGCTGCGTGGATTGACTGTTGCATCCTGAATATTGCCGAACACAGGGTCTGTAAGAATCTTCACTTGTGTTTCAATGAACTTAACCAAGTCACTGAATTTTGCCTTGCTGTGCCACCTTTCCTGTAGCTTATAGGCTTCAGTTCTCCATCTTTCCCTGAGTTTAAAGGGCAACTTTGCAACAAGTGACTGTAGGTTGGATGATAAATCAAGCTCCTCCAGATATGCAATTTCAGCTATTGCATTACAGCAGCCGCTGAGATACAAAGCAAATGACTCTAATGCTTTGGAGTCCTCAGGCTTGATGAGGGACCAGGACAGGGCTTTTTCAATATATGCATTGGCTATTTTAAACTCATTACCATAGTGCTCTTGAAGCAGCTCTTTAGCTTCCACATAGCCATTGCTTGGATGTACATGCAGGTCCTGGCTAATTCTCTAACCTGCCCCCTGGTGTACTGTTCTAGGTAACACAACCTGTCCTTTGCACTATCAGTCTTGGTCTCTATGATGTGCTCAAATGATCTGATAAATGACCTGTATTCAACTAAATCACCTTCAAAAACCTTAATATCCTTAGGTGGCAGAGATGACAGTTGCTGTTGCTTGGTGAGAGCGGCAGTGATATCATTTTGGCTCCATAAAATGTTGTACAAAGCTTCTCCTCTTGGGTTAGGCTGCTGCGCTTGTGCTGAGGCTTTGACAGAGAGAGAAGGGTTTGAGTCCCACCTTGTGTTACACTTCCAGGCTGTGTGCCTGGCTGTGCACCTGGTCCAGTTTGTTTTAAGCTTGTTCTGGTTTCCATTCCAGAAGCCTCTTTTCCTGGTTCCTCAAAATATTCAGTCATCCCATCATCTTCTGACGTTCTTGTCTGTTTCTCCATGCTTTTGTCGAAGACAGAGATTTTAGCCGTAGCAGCTTCCCAGTCAGATCTCAGTTCCAATGCTTCTTTTCTTTTCCTGATTTGTTCCTTTTGCCTATTGAGCATTTCCTCCTCATCCTCCAATGCATGCTTTTCCATGAGCGCACTCAATTTTGCTTCTAATGCGGCCTTTTCCGCTTCAGCCCAGGTGCGCGAATATGCTGTAGAAGAGACTTTGGAACTGACTTGAGATACACTTTCATGGGGAGCAACATCAACAACTTTAGCATCCTTATCATTTGTGACATCTTTATCATCATCATCATCATTATCATCATCATCATCATCATCATCATCATTACTATCATCCTCCAGTGGATTTGACAGCATTAAATTCATCAACAGAGGCTATTTTGGGCTTCAACCAATTGTCAGCGTCATTTTCTCTGTCATCATCATTCAATAGCCTTTGATAAGCAGAATGCACATCTCTAAATTCTCCGACCAAGGCTGTTACGGCTGCCACCGTTCTTGGTGTGTGTTTGTATGTGTGCTTGTGTGTTGTATGTGTGTGACTGGTTGCAGGTAAAGGGGTGTGGGAACTGGACTCCTCCTCCTAACCAGCCGCTGCCCAATCGCCTGCAAGCTGCCATTACCTGCCGGCTACAAGAGTCATCCCAGCCTGGAAGTCTGGGGCTGGCATCTTTTGAGACCAGTCCTCGGCACAGGAGAGACCCCAGTTGTTGTGACAGAGTTGTCAGAGTTGACTTTCGATATTGTTTTGGCTGCCAGACTCGAACTGAGCTAGGCTTAGACGGGGACTGATTCGCACTTTCACATAGTCATAACTTTGTTAGTTACACCAGGATTAGGGGTGCTATTTCGTTTTGTATTTTGGTTCTTGTGCTTGTTCATCAGAAACTGTAGGCCTCATTTAGGAGGGTTTTATTTCCATTTTGTTTTGAGTGTGGTTTAGGCAAGCTCTTCCTTTTGAAGAGTTCTCTTTTGGTTAAGCATTACTTAAGCTCTTCCTTTTGAAGAGTTCGCCTTTAGTTAGCATTATTCAAGCTCTCATTTTTGGAGAGTTCTCTTTTGGTTTTGATTATTTCGTTAATTTGAAAAGGACCCAAACTGCTCTTTTCGTTGTCTTGGCCTTTTGTGTATTAAAACAGTTTGGAGCACTTTGATTTAAATAAATAATTACTTTTCAACCCCTTCCATCGGTTGATCTTTTGTTACTTCCCTACCCCCTAGTGAGCTGGGTTGTAACAAAGGCATAATATTTTAACATGTTTTCCTTAACTTCATCAGTATTTGCCACATCCTTCATTAATTCAAGGACTATGTTCTTTCTGCGCGTTAAGTGCCCAAACGTGGCTTTTCGGGATAAACGCATTTTCTTTTGTTCCAAAACATTAGCAGCGGATTCCTCCTTTCTATCCTGCTGCTGTTTCTCGTCCTCCGTGCAGGCTTTTGCCTCGCCACCGGATGTTGACTCAAGTTGACTTTACTTCTGATCAACACGAGATCCTCACATCATGCCAAGTTCGCTGAATAATAATACTACGAACTGGCGAGGCTTTACGCACCACGCGCTCCCGTAATACAGCGATATGGTCCAAATTCAAACAAGCGTTGGCACACCAAACAATTTATATCTCCATTCCTTTGTCACAAATTCACTCCTTTAGTGATCCTAAATCCATATTACATTCAACTTGAACAAAATATCATCCAATCTTGCAACTCCAGCGCATACTTTTGCATTTGGAGAGTCATGAAAGTTTGCAATTTTACATACCGCTCCAGCGCTCGGCATTGGTGATGCGTTCCTGTTCAGTCCGCCCTTGTCCTTTGTTTGGTGCCACGCTGTTTGTCCAAAATCCACGGGTCCAAAGCAAGTCTTTAGACTAATGTAGTGACTACAACATTTTTGTGTAGCACTCTGGGTCTTGCCGGGTAGGCTATAGCAGATGCTTGAAATAAGAAATGTCCAGATGAGAGTTGTATTAAAATAAAAAGTATCTCGGTTTATTGTCCACATTCCACAAGATGGTATAAAAAATGAAAATACTATTATCAAAACAATAAAGCAATCTGGTAAGCAAATATGGTAAATCAGCCTCCAGTTGCGAGCAAACAAGCAGCCAAATCAAGGTCTAAAGACTGTGTGCTTCCCAGCAAAAGCCCTACTGGTAGGCCAGGCACTTCCTTTAAGGGCCCCATTCACCTGTAGAGGGAGCACACTAAAACAGAAATTACTATCACACATATCAAACATATCATCGAAAATATCACAAAAAGAATAACATAAAAATTGGCTCCTACAATTCCATTGGAATTGGCATTGTCTTCATGTCCTCATCAAGAAGAAGTATTTTTCTCTCATTGAACTAAATGATGTCATCCATCAGTTCCCGTACAAATGGAGTGATAAGACAAATTGCCCTCATCTTGTCCCCAGCAACTTTTCAAACTGTGAATCGGTGGGAGGCAATGCTCATGAAAATTGGTGCCTGCTACGTCTGTTGCCTCTGATGATAGGTTTGAAAGTACATGAAGATGAGCCTGCGTGGCAGATGCTAATGACTTTGAAAATCATTGTGGAGCTTGTTATATCACCAAGTCTTACAGAGGAAAGCATTTGCTATCTTGACAGTTTAATATCTGAACATCGCAGCAGACTTCTTGAAGCTTTTCCTCAACAGAAGCTCATCACTAAGCACCATTTTCTTGAGCACTATCCCCAGCTTATCCGAGAATGTGGTCCTATAGCTGCTCTGTGGACCAGATTCGAAGCAAAACACAGCTTCTTCAAGAGAATTGTCAGACACACAGGATGTTTCAAGAATAGCTTGCCTTCTCTTGCAAACAAGCACCAGCTCATGATTGTAGACCATCTCCATAAATTGAATGCAGTCATCCATCACTCTTGGTGACAAAAACAACAGAGGTGTCTTTGGATGTTCTGAAGGATGACATTAAAGATTTTAAAGACTTCCTGATGCTCTCAACCATGGCCAGATAGATTTGAAATACCAACATTTTCCTTTGATGTAGAACAACATTTGCAGGCAGGAATCCAAGCATTCCTGAAGGATAGTGTCCTGCACAACCACCCAAGTTTGACAAGCAGCATACTGGAGAAACTTGCAGGGGTGGTTTCTGGTTACACGGCATACCCCACAGGGATTCAAATTTTGACAGTGGTCGAAGACTTAATTGAAAAGTTCCCATGTCTCAGGGAACCAGGGTCTTTCAATTGCCTTTAGAATCAGAAAAAGCTTTATTGCTTTATTGAGTACGATTTTACACATATGAGGAATTTGTTGTGGTGAAGCTGGCGTACTACTGGCATCTACTAAAAATAAGAGTACAAAATATAACAATATAAATTTATATACACAAGTCTGTTTTTTTGTTTGTTTTTTTCCGGAAACAGTCTGTTTTTTCAGAAAGAAGTCCAAGCTGAGCATTAATGTAACGCATAGAGTTGTATCTATGTCTTTAGGCTTGTAGTTGGTGATCTGCCTGAGCCCTTTCCAGACAGACGCAGAGTCTTTAGCTGAGAACTGGTGTTGGAGCTTCTCAGAGTACAGTCGTTTAGCCTCTTTCACTGCCTTCCTAAACTTGTACTTCAACTCTTAGTATATGTCTTTGTCCCCACTCCTGAAGGCCTCTTCCTTTGCCAACCTTAGCTGTCTGAGTTGGGCTGTGAACCAGGGTTTGTCGTTGTTGTAACTCACCCTGGTGCGTGATGGAACACAGCAGTCCTCACAGAAGCTGATGTAGGACATCACAGCCTCTGTGTACTCATCCAGACTGTTGGTAGCAGTCCTGAACACATCCCAGTCAGCAGTGTTGTATAAAGTACCCAAAAGCCATACTTGAGTAAAAGTAAAAGTACCTTACTGGAAAATTATTCAAGTAAAAGTGAAAGTCGCCTGCTAGAATATTACTTGAGTAAAAGTAAAAAAGTAGCTAGTATTTACTGTACTTAAGTATCAAAAGTAAAAAGTACTGTTAATAAAACACAATCAGAAATTTGAGTTTAACATTTTCTTTATTCCTGTTTAGTTTTTAAGTTTTGTTTAATTTGCAGAACACTCAAAATAAAGGAGCTTCAATACCTCCTTACATAAACCCAACCATATACAAAAATACACACAAACATATCCTTACAGACCCGTATGCATGCATGCCCACCAACATTCATACCCACGTGCATTCAATATAAAATAATTCCTAATAAACTCTTGGTGCTCGGAGGTGATGCAAACAAACAAAAAACTTGATTGGTTGAACTTTAACATGACTGCAGTGCGACAGCACTTGAACTGTCCATCCAGTCATTACTGAACCCTGAAAAACTTTTTGTTCAACCTCAAAAGAAGTTGGTTCTCAAAATGGCGAGAACTCAGTCTCACTCTTCTTGGGCTGAAGACCAGACCAGTAATGCTAAACAGCCTTTCACATGCTGCTGAGGCAGGTAAAGGCGTGTTTAGCTTCAGAGACAGCTTGCACAAGGCTGGGAAGGACTTCAGTGATTCCATTCTATCTGATGAGAAGGCCAAATATCCCTCCAGTTCTTTGGAGCTGTCTGTGTGAGGTGACTGCAGTGAGGAAAAGAAGTCTTCCTCATCAGAAGAGCTTGAGTTGCCACCATCAGGCTGCAGGGAAGGTGCTTCAAGGTGTTCTCTGATGTAGTCGACTCCTGAATTGTGGTGAGGATGAAAATATAAATGATAGGATTAATAATTTCTAACATGTTATCATAGTTTTGTGCAAAATAGTTTGTTTTAGGTCATGACAACTATGTTGCAGTGTGTATTCTATGTTTGACGTGTGAATCATTGTCGAAATAATGCCGAAATAAAACACAATCAATTTTATTTTAAGGAATATAAATCATGCATTATTAATGCAACTATAACTGATCATTGAATTGCCAGTATTACAAGTCATACACGCCATACACTGTTATTTTTGGATGTTATTTGGATGTTGCCTTACCCATTCTGATGGTGGCATCATCCTTTGTCCAAGAAGTTCTGAATTTTGGGAGAAGAATCGCGGCTGCAATTAACTCCGGGTCTTGTGTCATGTGGCAGTACAGGAAGTACTGCAAATAAACAAGATAAAGCTTACCTTTGGGACACAGCAGAACAGGTGGTGGTCAGAAATGTGGTCATCTGCCTGTTGGTGCTGGTGGAGGGAGTCTCAGTTACAGGCCTCTTTCTTTTTGCTGATGTCAGCTCTTCATATTTTTTAAGTTGGTTTAGATGTTTTCTCTGGAGCAGTGAGAGAAACACATTGAGAGAGTGAGGATCTCACTGCCTTTTTGTCAGCTCCCCCTGATTACCTGATTAGTCCCAGGTGAGCTGACCAGGGGAGGCAGTGGAGAGGGAGAGAGACACATGCCCACTCACACACTCCTTCGTGGCCACAGGTAATACTAAACATAGCAATTTCAGCTGCATGATTTAAAAGCTAACTTATCAATAACACTACCACTATGTAAATTAGTCTGACTGTCATCATCAGCTGGTTGCTATATCAAAACTCGGACTCTCCAAACACAGGTACAGTCTCCAATAACACCAGAAAAACACAGACAGATCATCCAATAACCCAGAAGTTCAGTTTTTGGCTAGCAGAGGCCAAGCCCACTCAGGTTAGACCCCCAGAGACGCTCAGCGGCCGAAGGGCAGAAAAAAACAAACAAAAAAAACAAGCAAGCAAACAAACAAACAAACACAAACGTTATCCTCGACTGTATAGTTTCACCGTGTGGAACAACACACTCTTTGCTTCCCCATTAAAGTCTATTGACACTGACCTTCACACAACAACACTTTTTATTGCACTGACACTTAATAAATGAATGAATGAACGAGAAGAAAGTCAACAAAAAAATGTGACCACTTGGAACGATCATCACTGATAAATATGTCTAACTCCAGCGTTATATTTTTACAGTTGATTAACATACACACATAGCATATTATACTATGGCTAAATCATTGAACCTCCCTTCCCATCCATCCATAACTAACATGTAGTTACCCTGAACTGGTTAACGTTCCTAACGTTACTACTACTAACGTAACTAAGCTGGTAGCCGTTAGCGTTAGCTAACTAACACTGAAAAATACAGTAAGTTAACGTTAACTAATAGAAATGAATGTTGCAGTTCACAGGATTAGTCTTTTATAACTTACCTCAACATGTTTCCTAAGATTGGATGGAGAGTTTTTGTAAGCCAATATCTCACTGTTTTTAGGTAGGCACAGCAGACATTTCATTCGGTAGGAGGAATCTTTCACACCGATGCAGCGGAACATTCCCCGCAGGTGTGGCCACGGGTGTTCATCGTCGTCGTCGTCTATGCTGGTTGTTTCAGCAGCAGGTTCAGGTTCAGTCGCCGATTCAGTCACCTCCATCTCTGACATTTTAGGCTTCTCTGTCTTCCTCCTTCTCTTCAAATAACATTAGAGACCCGACTTGTCTGAGACTCCTGACACGGTAATGCGTCCGTTAATTTGAAATTTACCCACTGGCCGCTGCTTTCATCTGCCGCACAACAGGGTAAACCAATGATAACGTCATGTGGTCTGTATCTCCAACATCATTGGCTACTAGTCCCACTACAACAAAACAAAGATTGTCCACTGGCTATCACGTTCCTTCTTATTTTGTAACAAGTAACGAGGATGCTTAGGTAAATGTAACGGAGTAAAACTATTGATTTTTTTCGGAAAATGTAGTGAAGTAAAAGTAAAAGTCATCAGAAATAGAAGTAGTAAAGTACAAATATTAAAAAATACTACTTAAGTAAAGTAACGAAGTATTTTTACTTCGTTACTATACAACACTGCCAGTCAGTAGAGTCCAAACACGCCTGGAGATCCTCCACAGCCTCGCTGGTCCACTTCCTTGATGTCCTCACTACAGGTTTGCAGAACTTTAGTTTCTGCCTGCGTGCAGGAATCAGGTGTACCATGGTGTGGTCAGAGTGGCCCAGTGCAGCACGGGGGACAGCGTGATAAGCATCCCTGAGTGGTGTAACAGTGATCCAGAATATTCTCCTCTCTAGTCGGGCATTTGATAAACTGTCTGTATTTAGGGAATTCGTGTGTGAGGTTACCTTTGATAAAGTCGCGAAGGACAATAACTAAAGAGTCCAGTCAGTCCGCTCCACACACAGTATCTGGTCGGCGAGCATCAGCTGTGTGTCCTGCACGTTGGCCTGCGGCGGGATGTAAACGCCGACCAGAATGAATGAAGCGAACTCACGGGGGGAATTAAAAGGCTTACAGATAATGATGAAAGATTCCAGGTCAGGAGAACAGTGCTGCTGGATCACTGTCACGTCATTGCACCAACCACTATTGATGTAGAAACAGATTCCTCCACCTTTAGTTTTGCCGGAAAGTTCCGTGTCTCGGTCCACTCGGTGGAGTTGGAAGCCAGCCAGCTGCAGCACAGAGTCCAGTATTAATCCACAGAGCCACGCCTCGATGAAGCACAAAACCGCAGATGAAGAAAAATCCCTGCTTTTACCCAACAGCAGCTGCAATTCCTCCAGTTTGTTGGGCAGTGAACGCATGTTAGAGAGAAATATTCCCGGTAAAAATGCATACTGTTACTTTGAAGTGGATTAGCCTACAGCAGTTAAGAGTAATGCCCTCAGAGGACCAACCAATGCAGATCCAGGATATCACAGTTTTCTGTCTATTAAAACGGGAGACGGGAGGCCATTATTCACGCCCTGATGGAATTCCTGGGGGAGTCTTCAGGGGAACTCATCAAGGACTACAAGGTAAATCACAAGTTCACTTGAGTACATTATATTGAATTCTGATTCACTTCCCCTTTAAATACAATATGCTTGAACCATCAAATAATTGTAAGAAAATTCCAATTTTTGAAAATGGAGTCTTTGTTGGTCCCTTTCTCTCTAAATTAACTCAATGTCTCATAAGAAATAAAAATAGATAATAAAAGCCAGTGCAAACCTCAGCTGTTATCAGTACTTTGGAACAAGAATAGTTTCAGAATCAGAAAAATTTATTTCAAACTGAATATTCACAAGACACCAAATTCCGCAGCAGACAGTACATAGTACTACAACAGTTTGAAAATGGGTTGGAATAAGCAAAGCTTATATGTTTCCAGACCCTAACAATACAAATGCATACACAAAAGAGACAAGTAACAACATCATCATCATATAGGATGCACTCAGTTCCCTGCTGCTACCCCCTTTCCTCCTCAGTTGGCATTCTCCTCCTTTTTGCATGATTCAAAGACTCAATTTCTGAAATTCCTAAACTTAGTGAAATTATTTCAAATGTTTAGGATCATTCGGTATTGAAATATTGATATTTTTGACACTAGTCTATAACTTGAATAAAAAATTAAGGTGTACTGTGCACCTGAACATGGATTCACATATATTTTGCAGGAAATCAACAGAGAGGCAGCTCAAGAGGACCAGGCTGAGCAAGTCCTGAGGATCTGTGTCTTCTGCACAAGTGAAGGAGATGAAGGTGCATCCTTGTTGCTTTGTCGGCTCCATGCTGCTGTCGCCTTCTGTTTTGATGACGCACGCGGCGGTACGAGACTGGTGGCTGGTGTTGCCAGATCGGGTTCTTCTTCTTCTTCTTCTTTTTATTTGGCGGTTGGCAAACAACATGTGGTGCATTACCGCCACCTTCTGAAATGGAGTGTAAGTCTGGATACTCCTATATCACAGCCTCTTGCTTAACCCAGTTCTCCCAAAAAATAAAAATAAAAATTTAAAACATAATTCACAAGAACTCTTCTGCAGTATGTCTCTAGTCCTCAAAGGAACTCCCTCTCCTTGCCTTGCCTGATTATATTTAATACATGATTCTAGCACATGCTCTATGGTCTCTAATGTCTGAGGTCTACACTCACTACAGTGGCTATTATCATGTTTTTTAATTAAAACCAATGTATTATTTAGACCAGTATGACCAAATCTCATTCTGGATATCATATCCTCCTCCTGTGTCGTCCTATATGTACTTCTAGCATTGCCCACATACCTTTGGATGTTATAATAGCCTCTGCCTGTGCTTGGTCTATCCCATTCTGATTGGCAGTTTTTCTTCAGCTTGGACTTAAGTATGCATTTTATTTCTGATTTACTATAGGTAATATTTAGACTGACTTCAGGCAAGCTTCTTTAGCATTCTTGTCTGCCAGTTCATTTCCTGATACTTCTCTGGCACCCACAAAGAGGCAAAATTAACCCCAGAGCATTGCAATCTATGCACCAACTGCAAAATATCCACTATAATGTCTTTCCTGGACTTTGAAGTCCCATTCTGGATACTTAGCAGCGCAGAGGAGGAATCTGATGCAATTACTACCCTCTTTGGCCAATTATCCTCTACTCATGAAAGTGCAGTGAGAATTGCTACTAACTCTCCTGTATATACAGCTCCTGTATATACGGCTAGATTGTCATTTAGCCTTTCCCTTCTGCATATCTTGTACCTGGGTATAACAAATGCTGCAACAACTGTGTTATTTTCTGCTTTCGATGCATCTGTATTAGGGATGGTTACCTTTCACATCTGAATCGATACGATACCGATACTCGGTACCTGCGAATCGATACCGGTATTTTTCGGTACCTGTTTTCGATACTTTTTTTGGGGGGGATATGTGTTTGGTAATTAAAGTTATTTTGTATATTTAAAAAATTGTCAAAACTTCGGAATTTTGAACATTTATTCTTCAATAACATCAAGTGAAATAACTCCAACATAGAACTTGAGAAAAATGTGTGTGGGGATAAAGTAAATAACTTAAAAATACATAGATTCAAGATAAATAACTGTATAAAATGTTTCACATTTGCACCTGCTGCCTATACAGTAACAAACAACTTTCAAAATAAATAACTGTATGAAATGTTTAACATTTGCAGCCTGTACTAGGTGGGTTTCTTTCAAAATAATGATGCTGCTGAGCTAATTGAAGCTGCGTCGTCGCCGTCGCCGTCTACCTTTTTAAAAGGGGCCGGTTGTTCTCCTTCCTCGAAGCTGGCTGCAAGTGTCGAGCCGCTGGCTGCAGCAGGCTTGCTGGCGATAACGTTTAATGCTGGCGCTGGGCGAGTAGCTGTGGTAACGTTAGCCTGTGTTTCTAAACTGTCAAAAATCGTGCACTCCTCCGCCTTGAGGAATATTTGGTGTTTAACCAAGTGCTTCCTCAAGTTGGACATGTTCCCTTTGCTGGCTTTGCACTTCGCATCACAAATGTTGCACCGCGCGTTGTCGGCATCCAGCTTGGTAAAATGAAGCCAGACTTTGGAGCGCTTGCGGTCCACTGACGTAACCGCGTCCTCCGCTCTTGCCGACGCATAACGTCAAGGTGCTTACAGGGTCAAAAAAAAAAAAAAAAAAAAAAAAAAAAAAAAGGTGCGTTCAGGTACCGAAATGGGGTACCGACGGATTTCCCGTGAATCGCTACTCGGTACTTCAGCGGGAATTAGGTCGGTACCAAAAAAGTACCGAAATTCGGTACCCATCCCTAATCTGTATACACTATTACCCTATCACCATATTTATCTTTGATATACAGCTTTACATCAGAGCTATTGATTTCCCCAGTGTTTTTAAGTTCTATAAGGTCTAAATCAACTACAGGGCTTTCCATCATCCACAATGGGACTGCTGGGAAGTTGACTGCAGGACTCACTTCAATGTTATGCAGATGCATTTCTTCAACTTTTTGAGCTATGATCCATCCAAAGCTTCTGGTCTGTTTTTTGTCTCTCTCCTGACATTTAAGAAGGACAGAATGGCAAATATGATCTTCTTTGTGCCCCTTTAGATTTGCCCAGTACACTAATGATAACTGATCCCTTCTCATATAAAGAGGCATCTCCCCCATCTCAACCTGCAATGTATTTACAGGGGTCGTCCTCCTAGCTCCACAACACAATCTCAATGCTTGATTCTGAATGACATCCAGTTTCTTTAAAAGAGTATTGGCTGCAGATCTATACACTACACACCCATAGTCAAACACTGATCTTATAAGTCCTATGTATATAGTTCTCATGGCTGGCCTACTTGCTCCCCATTCCACTCCTCGCAAGCAACGCATAACATTCAACACTTTTTTACATTTGGCTATAATTTTCTGGATATGCAAACACCACACTCTTATCAAACCACAAACCTAGGTATTTGAAATTGTTAACTCTTTCTAGAGCTTTACCTGAAATTTTTAGAACTACCTCTTGATTAATATTTTTCCTTGTAAAGAACATAGTTTTAGTCTTGTCTATGGATATTCTGAATCCCCACTCAAGAGCCCATTTCTGAACAGCATTTACTGCTTGCTGCATCTTACCTACAACATGGTTGACAATCCTTCCTCTCTTCCACATGGCTTCATCATCTGCAAATAAAGCCACCTTAATAGACCCCTCTATACTCTTAAACACATCATTTATCAATAACAAAAATAATACTGGACTAATAATACTGCCTTGAGGAGTACTATTCTCTACTGAATACTCTTTACTATAAACCCATTGATCTTAACTATGATCCTTCTCTCTGATAGAAAATCCCTGACCCATTGGCACATCCTTCCTTTAACACCCAACATTAGAAGTTTGATGAGAAGGCCTTCCCTCCACATCATATCATAGGCCTTCTCTACATCAAAAAAAAAAAAAAAAAAAGATCGCCAGCACTGTCTCTCTATTTGTCTGTGCTTTCCTTATCTCATCTTCCAGCGCAACTACTGGGTCCATGGTTCCTCTACTTTTCCTAAAACCACTCTGGTAGCTCTGCATTAGACCTTTTGTCTCTAGCCAGAAAACCAGCCTATCATTGACCATCCTCTCCATAATCTTCCCCATTTGGGACATTAGTGCAATTGGCCTGTAGTGACTTGGATTCTTACCATCTTTCCCTGGTTTCCTAATTGGAATGATTATCGTTACCTTCCATTCATCTGGAATAGCCCCTTCTATCCAAACCTTATTAAACAGAAGTAACACTACATCTTTCCTCTTGACACTTAAATTCTTTATCATAGCATAACAAATCCTATCTTTCCCTGGTGTAGACTCACCAACTTTCCTCAATGCCCTATTGAACTCCTGTATAGGAAATTCTGTATTTAACATCCCACATTGCCCATCATCCTCATATAACTCACCTCTATATTTTGCTATTGTTGATTCCCTCCCATTATACTCCTCTTGCGTTAAATTTCCTGAACTGTGCACTTTAACTAACATCTTTGCTACTGCCTCAGCTTCCTCTCTGCTACTAGTAATAATCTTTTGATCCTCTATCATTACTGGATGTTCAAATTCCTTTCCATTCCCCCTCATTTTCTTGGCCCCATACTCTCTGTATTGGGGTGGTTCTCCCAATAGAGTCACAGAACTTCTTCCAGTGTTCTCTCTTGGCCTTCTTTATAGTACACCTTACTTTCCCCTGACACCTCTTATATTTGATTAAATTTTCATAATTATGTGTCTTTTTTAAAATTCTAAACGCCTTATTCCTGTCTCTAATAACTTCCCTACATTCCTTAGACCACCAAGGAACAACTCTACTCCTTTCTTTTGGCTCTGTCTTAGGAATGGTACCATCTGCAGCAGTAATTATACCATTAGTTATATCTCTACACAACAACTCAATACTTTGATTATTGTTAACCCTCAGTAGCTCACTCTCACTTATCTCTGAAAATGTCTCCCAAACAGCCCTCCCCAGAATCCACCTACCATCCCTCACATTATGTTCTCTGACCAGTTCCAATTCTATTTGAGTCACTACAGGATAGTGATCACTACCTATAGTACCTTCCCTTAATACTTCCCAACTACACCTATCAGCCACTTCTTTATGGCAATGGTAATATCTATTGCTGATTCACTACCTTTTGTCACATCTATTCTTGTGTATGTTCCATCATTCAAGCACACTAATTCATGTTCATCCAAAAACTCCTCGATCACACCACCATTGACATCATCCTTATCTCCCCAAAGAGAACTGTGCGCATTAAAATCCCCACACCAAATTACCTTCCCACTTAAATTTTCCCAGATCTCATCTAATTGCCCCGAACTAATGGTTTACAAGGATTGTAAAAATTGATGACACTCACACTTCCCTCTTTTGTCCACACCTCTGTAACTATGTATTCCAGGTCTTTAGCTCTCTATAATTCTCTAGACTGCAAACCTCTTTTAATAAATGTAACACATCCTCCACCATTTCCCTCTCCCCTGTCCCTTCTAAGGCTTGAATACCCTTTAATAACAAATTCTAAAGACTGCTTTAGCCAAGATTCCTGAACACAAATTACATCTGGCTTGCTTTCCAAGCCTTGTATAAACCCTTTAAATTCTTGCCCATTAGCAATAACGCTTCTAGCATTCCATTGCACTATCGTTAAGAATGATTTATCGATGGTGAAGGTGATGGTGACACAGGCTCGGCTGACTCTCCCTGCATAAGATCTGTTTGAATCTTTTCCCAAGACAGATCCCCCATATTCAGAATTTTGCTGCTGCTTTCACAATCATTTTTATTTTCTCCGTTTTCGTTTTTACTTGGCCTGCACAATTTACCACATAAGCAATAAATAATACTAAATTTTCTGCCCTGACTATGTTCTCCCTAGGTGCATCACTCTGGCTTTTATTTAACACTTGTGCTCCCACTCCTTGAGACCTAGGCTTACTCTCTTCATTCACTACTTTGACTGCCTCAGCATAGGATAAATTCCTGTTTGCTCGTACTTGCTGTACAATTATCGCCTGCTTTCTAACTGGGCAGCCGCTGTGCGCCGCTGTATGATCTCCGCCACAGTTACAACATTTCCTCCCTTCCTCCTCACACTCTCCATACTCATGCTCCCCTCCGCATTTCCCACACCTCTGTCTTCCACAAACTTTTGCTATGTGTCCATATCTTTGGCATTTGTAACACCTGACCGGGGATGGAATGTATGTTCACACATAGAAACTCAAGTACCCTATCTTTACTTTCTCTGGTAGGACCTTCTCTTTAAACTCTAATAGTACTGAAGTACTCTCCACCCTTTCCCCTTCTCGTGTTGTCATCAATCTTTTTATGTTCATCACTGTACCTCCCTTTATATTCTTTTTCATGTCCTCCAGATTTTCTTTAATTGGAACGCATGAAATGACTCCTCTCGCTCCCTGCTCTCCAAACATTCTCACTTCGCTTATATCCTTCTTGCACACAGATTGAGCCCTCATAACCTTACCCCTTTGAACTTCATTTCTGCATTTCTCCAACAGTCTCCCATCCCGCAGCACCCTAGCCATTTCTACATCCCCAAACGCTTTCTTTAATCAACGCCACCAAACCGACTGTAGCAATGTCTTTATCTTCCTTGAACTTTATGACCACCTTTAAATCTGCCCCTATCCTCTACTCTCCTATGTACCTCTCTGTTTGCTAGACCCGGTTCCTCTTCAAATTTTCTTTTATTATCCTCATTACTACTGATTCTCGCTCTCCCTTTCCCTCTCCCTAACCCTTGCCTACAGAATCTCTGACTACCTCTAAGATCAGGATTACTATATTCCATACTACTCCATTCCTCCCCATGCTCATCAGAATCCATTCTAACATCCAGACCCAGTCACAAATCAGATTATGCCAAGTTACTGCAAATAGTGATTTAATGAAAATTTAGAATCGCTGGATTTCAAACCAACCGTCTCTCCGTATCCAAACTTCCATGTCTGCACTTCCGTCTCCTTGTCTCCTCTCCATCGCCTCGCCAGATCGGGTGTTTTCTCCAGTGTCACAATTCAACAACGAACTTTTTTGTCTTCCATCTTTCAAACATCAGTGTTAATTTAGCATGATAGCTGACTTTGTTTTCAGGGGAAGCAGCTTTCCAGAAATCTTAAAGGCTTTAACTCTGTCCACTATTCCTGGATCATCCTCAATTGCAGTGGCACACTGTGTGGCAAACTCACTGAGTTTCACCTGACTGTTGTAGCTTTTAAGGAGTTCCTTGTATTTGCTGGGGGCAGCAATGAACAGCTCTGCGATTGGAGCAGTGACAGCAACCGTGTTCCGGTCGACCTCAACACGCTTGAACGCAGCAGACATGGTCCTTCCTCGATTAAACAGCTGAAGAATTTTTTTGTACCGGGACACGGCCTGATCCGGATTTTGGACTGCAATTTAGACAAGGAATTAGTATTATCAACTATAAAACAGAAAAAAAAGGTATTTGCAGACTTTAAAACGAGCACACACACCCACACATGCACACACACAAAGGCCACATTCAGACTGCCATGCCAAATCCGATTTTTAGCCAATCCAGATTGGAACTGGATAGTTCTTTTTAAGTCTTAACAGTCACAAATCACATGAAATCTGATTTTTGCAAACCGGATCTAAACCACCTTCGGGAGGTAGTTTCAAATCGCATTTCGACAGATGCATTTCAGTCTGGACAGCTCCAAACACTGAGATCGGTTTTGACTGTCCGCCTGTTTCGAGTTGTGGAGTGATATCAACAGAATGGAGCAAGAGACGTTGGAAACATCAGTCCTTGGACAGAGGATGAAATGAAATGCCTCTGTGGTGAGATAGCTCCGTTGTTGTTGTCGCTGTCGCAATTATATGACGTCACACAATACACACACTGGCCAACACCGTTGCTGCAGCAACCTGTCAGATCAGTCAGTAATGTGACCCAGACTGAACAGAGACAAATCCGATTTGGACACTTGCTGAAAACAGTGTGGACAGTCTGCCCTAAAAATTGGATTTGAGAAGGAATCTGATTTGAATCAGATTCGCCTGCAGTCTGAACATGGCCAAGGTGATTTATTACAGTAGATTTAGTTAGTGCCAACACAACAATCATACATGTCATATCATCTGAGAAGAAGAACCAGCCAGGAGAGGAAAAATTATACAGCAGAACTAAACAGGACCAAGCCAAAAACCCAGTCAGTAGAAAGGAATTCAAGTATTACATGGAGCATATTTTACCTCTTTTACGTGTCTTTGGTTTCATTTTCTTTGACTTCTTGGACTTTCTCTCTTTCCCCTTCTTCTTACTCCTCTTCTTTTTCTTGTCTTCCTCTGATGAGGATGCAGTAGGGGAGGAGTCAGACATAGCATCAGAGGACTCCTCTGAGCTGTCACAAGAGGATGATGAAGACAAGCAAGAGCTGTTAAAATAGATTCAAACACACACATTAGAGTGCAGAGATACAGCCATAACATAAGAACCAACTACACAAGAATTTCTCTTTTGTGTGTAGGGAGACGTACCTGTTGCCAGCTGTTCTTTTAGGTAGTCTCTCTCTTTGATAAGCTCATCAATCTTGTCCTTTTGCATCTCTACCTTCAGCTTGCACATCTCCAACTCATGAGATCTCCTTTTGTCCACCAGCTGTGCAGTAGGGGCCAGGGACACACCTAAAAGAAATTTTATTATTATAAACGTTTAAGTATTAATTTCTATTCAATATGCCTGTATAGTCTTCCCTCCACTACATATGGGAAGTCTACCACATGCTTGAGCTTTACACTGCTGACTTGTAGGCCTACCATTAAAAATAAGTGGGCTACGCGGGGAGGGGGGGCATGGGGGGCATGGGGGGTCCGCCAGGTGAGTTAGATTAACTAATTAATTTGGACGTGCACGAACAAACAAAACAAAACAAAACAAAATAAAACAAGCGAGCTGCTACAGTCATGATGTACAAGTCAGGGGTCCTCAAATATTGTTTCTCTCCTATCATACACATTTTAACTTCAGCCGGAAAGCGACAGCTAATGCTGTTAGCTGCTATCATCCATGTGAGCCAGCAAACAAACGCATATGGTACTCACCACCACTAGTTCCGCTGACAGCCGTCGACTCTGACACATCCGTCTCCACACCGGCTTTCTTTTGGGTCCGCGTTCGCCGGACTCGTCGGTTCAGTTCACAATCCTCGGCCTCCATCTCTCCAGTCTGACCGCCGGATCTGACCGCCGTACACCCACGTAATGCGTGCTGAGAGCGGGATTGCAAACTCAACCTACGTCCAGGATGTGTTTAATTTTTTTTTCTCATACAGAAAACAATGAGCAGATTTACCCGACTGAAGAAGCTTATTAATGACGAGACCTCGAAAAGAAACGCCCTGAAGCTGATAAAGTGGCTTCAGAAGAGAAAACTGCTAAAAAGAAAAGTCAAATGCAGAACATGCCATCACAACATGAAACTGAAAAAGAGGACGAACAGCGGAGATCTATATGCTTGGTGAGAAAAATGTAATTAGATAGATAAATGAAAACTAATTTGCAGTTATGTGTTGATTTGTCTTATATGCATGCAGGTTTGGTTTGATAATTTTGGGATGTAGCCTTCAGTATAGGCAATGCAAATCAAATGCAATTTATGTAGTTAGTGATAGCCTATGATTAACAATAAACTGTAATCTAATCTAAATCATTTTGGACATTGCTGCTGCAAGCAAGAGGAGCACTTCCTCAAAATGTTCACTTTCATTTTTTTTTAAATAAAGAACGGATACATACTATTTCATCCAAAACTCAAAAACAAATATAATATATATGTATATATATATGTGTGTGTGTGTGTGTGTGTGTGTGTGTGTGTGTGTGTGTGTTGTAATGGGAATTCTTATTATTCATCTTCTCTGTACTTAATCATAAGTATTCACTGTCTTAAAGCCAAATGAACAACCATATCATATGATTAGGTGCGTGCATATGTCATAATCTGCTGACCATGTAACCACGTACAGTATGTTATTATGCACTGATTAAGTGAACTTTGTGTCCTGATTGTACAACACATCATGACGTGCCTATTGTGCTGACATTGTTCTGATGATAGAACAAAGTCATCCTGTCTACAAAGATAATATATTGTATATAATCTATCAACTTCTCTTGCTCCGGGCTCTTTCTTGTCATCTCACACTCGAGACAACAAGAAGGAAGTCCGTCTGCAGGCGTCAGAATAAACTCACAGAAAGACAACGAACGACTCTATGCTTTTTAGTACAAAATTGCCAGAACAAACTTGGCGTTGTCGGCAGGATCACCCGTGAGGCGACGTTCGGGACTCAGCGCTGCAGGTTTTAAGTCTGTACAGCTGGAGTCTGGGACTCCAAAACCCTGAACCTCCCTATCAAAGACGGTAGAGAAGCGGGGGACCTGGCACGTGAGGACTGACGCCCACTCACTGGCGTGATCCAGAGAACCTTTTCTGGCACACAACCTTGTCTTTCTGGTGAGTAAATCCGGAAAAGGTAAACGATCCTCACCACCTGGGGTGTGTTGTAATAGACGTATTAACAGGGCAGGTTTTGGAAACCGCTGTAGGATCAAGGAAGCTTCGGGTCAGGGACCCAGGGGGGCAGGTTTTGGAAACCGTTGTAGAGTCTGGGACTCATAGGTACAACCCCTGTGCACATTAAAAAAGCTTTGAATGTTACCATCAACGATCGTTTAGGGTTTAGGTTTGCTGTTACGCAGGGGGTTAGAATAATTTACATTACACTCTCACTAAAAAAAAAAAAAGTGGGGAGTTTAATAAAAACATCGAAATTAAGGTTAAGCAAAAAAAAAAAAAAAAAAAAACTCTAGAGAAAACCAATAGTAAATATCTACACTGATTAGTTGAAGTGGTAATAAATATAAATAAAAATCCAAGGTCCTTACAAATCCACCTAAAGAGAAGAAGAAACTAAAAATCTAAAAAAAAGTTTTTCCTCTCTCTCTTCTTCTTCTCCTTTTCCTTTTCAACAATGGGTTCCAACAGCAGCAAAGAAAAAGCATCTGAAAATGAACCTCTGATGTGTTCTCCCAATATTCGATTTATGATCACAAAATATGGTGAACAGAGTACTGACCAAATTAAAATCTGGGTTCAGGAGTGTGGGTTCCCATGCACTGGCAGTTTCAGCCTAAACCAATTAGAACACTTGAGAGTCCAACTAACGGCAAAGGAAAAAATCAGTCAGACAAAGCAAAAGAAAAAAGGAAAACTATTTAAAGCAAACTGGGAAGCTTTTGGTTGTTGGCTTACTGAAGCCAACATCAGGGACAGAAAACAAAAGGCAGGGAAAGCTACACTAACCTCTGCATCTCAGTGCCTCAAACTAGATCCTGATCTGGACTCGGCTCCGCCCAGACAACGGCCAGCACCAGCTGCGGACCGAGGAGGAGCAGCCAGCGCTCCGGAAACAACTACAGCCACAGCCCAAGCCACACCATCACGGCCTGAGAAACCAATACCTCACCCAAGAGGGGGAAAAGAGAGACCTCCACCTTATGCTACCAAGTATTGCGCACCGCATACCCCTCCACCACGGGATGCGCACAAAACACGACAAGGCACCATTTTCAAGCGAACAGACTCCATTTCTCACTCAGACTCTGTGTTAATTGCACCGATGGTTGAAGTAGCTGGAGGAGACGGAAACTCTCAGCTAATCTTCAGACCATGGACGTACAACGACATGAAAGAAGCTGCCAAACACCTCCCTTCTGTCCAAAATGGGGGAGAAGAGTTTGCAACACAACTGGACATCTTCTGTCAACAATTCAGACCCTCGACCAATGAACTGAAGCGACTGCTCATGGTCCAAATGGGGAACAAATGGACAAAAGTAGCTGGAAACTTCCCTATAGAAGAGCAAAGACTGACTCACCCAACATGGGCAAATGAAGCAAACATTCAATATAGACAAACAGTGACCGAGCTCTGTGATAGAATCAGAACAGCCTTCCCTCTAAGACTGGATATGGGGAAGATATCAGCTTGCAGACAGGAGGAGAATGAGACTGTGTCTGATTATCTCACTCGACTCACAGAGATCCATGACACACACAGTGGCCTCCAAAGACCAGCAGCCATGGGGGGGATGAACCCAGTTACCCCATGGGAGGCTCACCTGCGAGACCGCTTCATTAATGGCATGAAATCAGAAATCAGTGAGATGGTTAAACGCAACTGTCTGACATGGGACTATGGAAATCTTGAGACAGTTGAAAGACATGCCATACATGCAGAAAGATTCCTGAAAGAAAAAAAACAAAAAGAAGTTCACAGCTGGCAGACAGATTGCAAATGGCACAGATCTCAGTGTTGGAATACCAAGCCAGAGAGAGGGGTCGTGGTTGCGGTCGCGGATGCGGACGCGGCCGAGGCCGAAGACATCACAACAGAGGGAGAGGGGCAGGCCATGGGGCATCTGATGCTTGTTTTACGTGTGGAATAATGGGACACTGGACTAGAGAGTGTCCGGAAAACAAGGGAGCTGAGACCGAGGCAGAGGCCCATTGACTAGGGGCGGAGCAGAGGACAGTGATGGACTCATCTGGTTATGACGCAAGAGCTGAGACGGCAGACCACTTCACACAACAGATAAGGAAAAATGCACCCACTGACATGCAAAACACGGCAGAAATAGACACACACAGCAAACAACACCTCATTTCACAAGCCATTCAACATCTGAAGTCTACACAAAAAACTGGTGAAGAAAGAATTTCTGAAATCTACACACGCGGCATACAAGAAAATGCCAAAATACACACTCACAGTTGAGGGACAAGACATCACTTTTTTGGTAGACTCAGGTGCCACAGAATCAGTTATCATGCAGAAAGAGCCCAACCCCAAAACTAAGCGGCAGGTATGCAAAGACAGTGGGCGCATCAGGCACTCACGTTATAGAGAAGTACACAGCCCCACTCTTGTGTCAGGATAACGTTGAGGGAAAGCTTAAACATTTATTTTTGCTGTCAAAACGCTGTCCTGTGAATTTGTTAGGGAGAGATTTAATGTGTCAACTAGGCATAGTTTTGGTTTCCACTCCCCAAGGTATTCTTGTGACGAAAATTCCCCAAACAAATTCCTTTGTTGAATACGGTGGGGAAGACCTTGTGTATGCTTATCAGTGGAAGATTCCAGACACTACACTCAACTCTGTCAACAACACACTGATACAGGAGGCCAAGACACTAACTATAGACACACACACTGACATCATGACATCACGAAACCTGCACTGCACTTCTCACATCTCTCGAGGAGCAGACAATGAGTTTGAGGAAACTTGGTATCAGGCAGATCACAACAGGGACACACTTGGGCTAGATTGGTTATACTGGACTAATAATCAATGTGCTGTGTCAGTAACTCTGTCTGATCCATCTCTTCAAGCTCTGTTCAGGGTATCACACTCCTACCCCCATGTTTCACTGGTCAAACCAAAAAATAAAAGGTGGAAGGACTTGAGACCTTGGATAAAAGCATGCAACGAGGCCTCCGGGTGGGGAAAAACATCAGATCCTGATATGGATTTCCACCCGCATCTGAAGGTGCACCGAAAAAGGTTTTCTACTGAAGTGACTGCGGTACGGACTGTTGAGCTCATTCCAGAAACAGATTTCGAAACAGCAACAAAGGTAAAAGATTTTTTTGATTCATTCTTCGGCAATCACACTTTCATAAAAGACGTCTCAGAAATTCCTGAGTTAAAACAGGTACCATCATGTTTGTGGGCGAAACACAAATATGATGTAGGACTGATTAAAGGCGCCGAACCGGTTGTGATCACACCAGAATCCTCGTATAGACCATGCAAAAGACAACCTAGATTCACTCAGCTTACCAGCTGGTAGTGCCCTTTTGCAATATGTGGATGACCTCATGATTTGCTCTCCCACAGAAGAAGCCTGCAAACAAGACACACTTGCTCTTCTGAACCATCTGGCTGATAACGGCCACAAGGCCAGCTTGTCAAAACTTCAGTTTGTTTCAAAACAAGTCACTTTTCTGGGTCATGTGATCACAGCAGAGGGCAAAACCCTCTCACCCAAACGAATTGAAGCAATCCAAAACATCCCACAGCCTGAAACAAAGAAACAAGTTATGAGTTTTTTAGGAATGACGTCATATTGCAGACAGTGGATCCCAAACTATGCAGAAATTGAGGCACCATTAAGCGCTCTTGCTCATGGGAAAGGCCTCACAGCAAAAGACAAAGTCACATGGACACCTGAGGCAGTAAAAGCCTTTGTGGACCTGAAATTGGCATTGCAATCTCCTCCGACATTAGGCCTTCCAGATTGCACCAAACCATTCACACAGACTGTTGACGAACGGGGTGGGTACATGACTTCGATACTGACACAAGACCATGGGGGACAACAGAGACCTGTAGCCTACTTCTCATCAAGACTCGACTCAGTTGCTGCAGGACTTCCTACATGCCTTAGAGCTGTGGCAGCTGCTGAAAAAGCTGTGATAGCATCACGTGACATTGTAGGCTATGCTGATCTCACTCTACTGGTACCACGTGCTGTTTCAATGATTTTGCTTGAACAGAAAACTTCTCACCTGTCAACAGCAAGGTGGCTCAGATATAACACGATTCTGCTTGACATGCCTAACATCACTGTTAAAAGATGCAATGTTCTTAACCCTGCAACTTTTCTCCCTACACCAGATGATGGACAACCGCACGACTGCGTGGCAGTCACAAATGAAACCTGTTCTCCCAGGCCTGATCTGCAGGACACACCTTTACAGAATGCTGACCTAGAACTGTTTGTGGACGGTTCAGCCTCGAGAAACTCAACATCCGGTAAAAACCAAGCAGGCTTTGCTATTACAACACTACATGACACAATTGTTGCACAGCCACTCCCCTCAAATTATTCTGCACAAGCCGCAGAATTGGTTGCACTGACAGAAGCATGCAAACTTGCTTCTGATAAAACAGTTAACATATATACTGACAGCAGATATGCATGGGGAGTGGTACATGATTTTGGCCGTCTTTGGGCCAACAGGGATTTTTTAACTTCCACGGGCAAACCCATTGCCCATCACACCATGGTTGCTGCACTTCTCGATGCTGTCCTCCTTCCAAAACAGGTCGCTATCTGCAAATGCCAAGCACACACAAACAATGATGATTTTGTTTCACAGGGGAACGCCAGAGCGGATGCTGCAGCTAAGGCAGCAGCACAGCTAGATAACACTAAAAACAACATGCAATGTCTTGCCATTGTTGACTCACCATTGACACCCACAGCTGATTTGCAGGACCTGCAGGCCAGAGCCGGCCATGAAGAGAGGCTGGCTTGGAAAAAAGCAGGCTGCTCTTTTTCTAACAAAGTGTGGTACAGACCAAATGATAAACCATGTTTGCCTAAATATTTGTTTCCTCATTATGCTAAGTTGACACATGGAAGAGATCATGTGTCAAAAGGGGGTATGATGAGTGAAATACAGCGATATTGGTTCACAAAGGGTTTCTCTAACTTCTCCCAAAAATTTTGTCAAAGTTGTGTGATCTGTGCTACTAACAATGCAGGCAGAGGCATCCAGATACAACAGAGTGCTCATCCACCACCACCAGTGGTGTCAAAAGTACACACATTTGTTACTTAAGTAAAAGTATAGATACTGCAGTTTAAAAACACTCTGGTAAAAGTTGAAGTATCACCTTGACATCTTTACTCAAGTAAAAGTGAAAAAGTATGTGCTCAAAAACCTACTTAAAGTATAAAAGTATAAAGTAACCTTTAAAAGATAATAATAAATTAGTTGATGCCACTATATACGTAGATTGGAAGCTTAATTTGAAACTGATTATACGTGTGGCCCAAAACACAGCATTATCATAAACCCATTACTGTCAAAGACAAAGCAACAAGAGGAACATGTTCTTTCTCAAACTTTATTGGAATTCAATTAGACGTCCAGAGGTAGTGGGTAGAGGTAGAGGTAATGACCTCTCACTACATGCAAACCCATAAATGGCATAACATGCGCTTTCAGGAGTGAATTGTTTCTGACTGCTTTAACATCCTTTGCTCCCAGGGTATGTCAGGTCGGTTACTAACTTCCAAGAAAAAAAAAACAAACAAACAAATAAAACAAATCTCAAGAGGTATTCAGGCCTGCAAAACTGCCAGAACACTTGGGTGAAAAGACATTCTATGTAGCCCAAGTTTGTGTGTGTGGAGAGAGAGAGAGAGAGAGAGAGAGAGAGAGAGAGAACAGCTTTCCTCTATATGTTTTTTCAAATTTGACGGTGAGTTTTTAAAAGCCAAAATGACGTGTGTCTTCGGGGTGCAGAGTTTGCACTGCATTTGCCAGGAGTCGTTTTTGCTTCCGACGATTTCAAAAAATTCTTTTAGATAAGGCCACGGGTGAGGAAGGTCTCCGTCTCCATCTCCTGTTTCCGACCTCTCAGACGTTTCGCCATCCTTTTCCGACTCAGACATGATTGATGCGTGCCATATATTTCGCGTGTGTAGATTGTAGATCACTTGCTTGCTTACGACCTAGCTTCTGTTCCTTTTGTGTCAGCACAAATGGGATGAATCATCTAACCAATGAGCGTTTGTTTTATATGATTCATTCAATTACACTTGACCTCATAGGTGAGGATTGGCGCCACTGATCTGTATTGGATGGCGCACACGACGTAGAAAAATATAATAATTAAAAAAAAACAAAAAACATTAAACTTAAACCAAGAGTAACGAGACTGTTCATTTTAAAAATGTAAGGAATAGAAAGTACAGATACTTGTGTGAAAATGTAATGAGTAGAAGTCAAAAGTGGGCAGAAAAAATAGTAATGGAGTAAAGTATAGATACCTAAAAAGTGTACTTAAGTACAGTAACGAAGTATTTGTACTTCGTTACTTGACACCTCTGACCACCACAAAAACCTTTTGATCACTTACAAATGGACTTCATTGAGCTAACACCTAGCGAGGGAAAGAAATACTGTTTGGTTTTTGTTGACATGTTTTCTAAGTGGGTGGAAGCTTTTCCCACTTCTAAACAGGATTCAGCAGCAGTAGCAAAAGCTTTAATCAGAGAAATAATTCCCAGATGGGGAATTCCAGGTAAGATCTCATCTGACAATGGTACACCTTTCGTGAGCACAGCCCAGAAGAAAGTGGGTGAGTATTTTGGTATTGACATGAGGCAACATTGTGCCTATCACCCAGCAAGCGGGGGGGCTGTTGAAAGAGAGAATGGTACATTGAAAGGCAAGTTGGCTAAATGCTGTGATGAAACTGGTTTAACTTGGACAAAAGCACTACGGATTGTTTTGATGCACATGAGAGCTAGGGTCAGAAGCAGAAACGGCCTCAGCCCATTTGAAATCCTCTTTGCACGGCCAATGAATACAGGGATTGGACTGGTTAAGAGGCAACTCCCTCATACCAGCCAGTGCGAAGATGAAATGTTACGTTATTGTGCAAACCTGTCCTCTGTGCTTTTTGAAATCCACAAACAGGCTAAGGACGCCCTACCGAAAGCCACGGAGCGAAAACTACACGACGTAGAACCAGGAGATTGGGTCGTAGTGAAGGATCTGAGGAGAAAGAACTGGAAAGCACGCAGGTGGAACGGACCTTTCCAAGTCCTCCTCACCACAGAAACAGCTGTGAAAGTCGCGGAACAGGCCACCTGGATACACGCCAGCCACTGCAAACGCGTTCCTGAGCCGACGGACGAGACAACATCAAGCGTGCGGAGCATCAGTAGGTGAACCAACGCTTTCCCCCGCCTTGTGTCTGCGAGGGAGAGAGGGGTGTGGATAAAAATAGGGCCACACGTTTCTCAAACTCACGAAGAGGCAGGCACACTGAATACGGGGGTAAGCTGAGGTGCCACGGCTGATGTGATGACGCCAACGAATATACAGTGGCGCTGGAGGGGTGACGGATGTAGAGGAATTCGCAGCGTATTCCTGCTCACTGCCACCATCGTCCTGCTACTGCTCCTGCAACAAGGCACATCTCAGCCTAATCAACAACAGGGGTGCGAAAACTCAAACAGCAGCTGCAGAGCATCCAACTGCAGAAGGAGGAGAGAATTGCTGCCAGAGTTTACTCGCTCCCCACTGAAGCCTGAGGAAAATTCCTGGTACACTGTAGTACTATCAACAGCCAGAAGGATTACAAACGACAGCTGCTATGTCTGCACACAACTTCCTCACGGAGTGGGGGATGCAATACCTGTGACACCATGACCACTGAACATTTCTGAGACCTTAGGCGTCATGCTAGCCTTCACCCTGGGGGTTTCCCTGCAAAACAGAACTGTGACAGACATGACTAAGAGCATTAACATGTGCAACATCAGCATCACCAATTATGGAGGTTCAACGGCTAGATTCTGAGACCAAAGACCAAAGACTCGGAGAAATGGAGTCTGTGGTCTTGGCTGACTGACGGAGGATGGAAAGTGACATTGCTGAAAATACTGACACCCTTTCTCCTTTTCCTGACAGTATTTATGATTGTAATCTGTTGTGGTATACCTTGCATCAAAGCTTTGATCACTTCACTGGTCAAATCCTCTGTAGGACAGTTCATGATTCAGTCGGAAGATGATCCCTCTCTGGACTGGGTTCCACCCTATGCTAATCTTGATGATTTTTAACACTGTTGTTTAAATCTAGCAATATTGCTTATGTTGATTACTCTCTTAATTGTTAATCTAGCAATATTGCTTGCTTTGATTGAGTTCAGTTTTCATAAATCGTCGTAATTTCTAACTGTTAATCTAGACTTTATTTACTTTATTTCCTTTCAAATTTTCAATTTTCATTTTTTACTTTATTATTATTATTATTATTATTATTACTATTATTATTATTTGATTTTTTTTTAATTTTCATAAAATGTGAGTTTCAATGATTAATTCTACTTTGTTGTGTTAATTTGTAATGTTAATTTGTGAGCGTAATATGCTCAAATGGGGGAATGTAATGGGAATTCTTATTATTCATCTTCTCTGTACTTAATCATAAGTATTCACTGTCTTAAAGCCAAAGGAACAACCATATCATATGATTAGGTGCGTGCGTATGTCATAATCTGCTGACCATGTAACTACGTACAGTATGTTATTATGCACTGATTAAGTGAACCTTGTGTCCTGATTGTACAACACATTATGACGTGCCTATTGTGCTGACATTGTTCTGATGATAGAACAAAGTCATCCTGTCTACAAAGATAATATATTGTATATAATCTATCAACTTCTCTTGCTCCGGGCTCTTTCTTGTCATCTCACACTCGAGACAACAAGAAGGGAGTCCGTCTGCAGGCGTCAGAATAAACTCACAGAAAGACAACGAACGACTCTGTGCTTTTTAGTACAAAATTGCCAGAACAGTGTAAACCAAACTAGCAACCTGAGAGGAGTAGACTACAGTAGAACATGTCCAGCATTCATAATTGGTCAAATCAAATGACCCTTTCAAAAATATACAGAATGTCTACATCTGCACTGTACAGTTTCATGATTTTAAATTTTCCATACTGTAGTTTAAAATACAATCAAACAAGTAATCCTTGTAACTGACAATCTCATTACACATTTTTTTGTCATTTTGATTTACAGTTTAACATTACAACCCAAACCTGGGTGTGTGTGTGTGTGTTTGTGAGTGTGTGAATATAGCACAAATCCCTTTCCTAATTTAACAGTATTACTATACTTTTTAAATAGGACCTGTCGCCAAGCAGCACATATGGGAAAGGAAAAACAAACGTCTGTCAGGCACAAGTCAATCTTCAGTCATTCAAAGGTCTCCCTCAGTAACTGGATGCAGTTCATGTCCAGGTGGGCAAGTAATGGCAATAATAACATAACACATGCTGTTAGCGTAAAACACTTAAAAAATAATGCATACCATGTTTTGTCAATAAACTTCTAAAAACATTTTTTTCATTTGCCTTTGAAGATTTTGTCAGGGTCTACGATTGCGACAGATTGATATGATGGATGACGCAATTGCAGCCAGTTCAACCACTCTCACTAAAATGGCTAAAAAATTAAGGGACGTCTGTGTCACAGCAGTTGAAAGGATGAGAAGGCGTACAGGCCAGCAGATTGGTGGAAGAAGGGAGTTTGTTGTGATCGACGAGAGCCTTTTTCGGCACAAAAGAAAGGTAATAATGACTTCCATTAATTGTCAATAAGTTATTGGTAATAGAATGTATTTGTTTACGTTTGTGTTTGGCTTCTGCATCAGTATGGGAGAGGAAGAATGGCTGGTGGTTGGAAAAGAAAAAAGTGGGTCTTCGGAATGTTAGCTGTGAGGCATCATCAAGGAGGAAGAAAGCCTATTCTACGTCTTGTGGAAAGAAGGTCTCGAAGACATCTTGTCCCCTTGATTGCTCATCATGCGAGGCTTGGATCTACAGTTATAAGTGATGAATGGCGTGCTTATCGCATACTCACTGCACTAGGGTACAACCATCACACTGTCAACCACAGCCGGTGGTATGTGGATCCCCAAACTAGAGCCCATACCCAGCATATTGAGAGGGCCTGGAGATCCTACAAGGAGCAGATCTGGAGGCTTAGGGGAAATCGCACTGACAGTTTGCTTTCTGACCACCTTTCAGTGATTGAGTGGAATGAATGGCTTGCAAAAAAACACAGTGAGGGTGCATTTGGCAGACTGATTCATGACATTTCCAAAAAAAAAAAAAAATAGTCATATGCTGCCACTGTAACCATTGTTGGGGGAAAAAAAAAAATATATGCCATTTTTTATCATGTCATACTGAAATATTTTTCTGACTTTATTTTTGATACAGAAATATTTGATTTGATTTTTTACAGAGGAACATTTGGTGTACTTAAACTTCCACTGTTGGTGTTGGCAAGTTTTTATCCAGCCAAGTTTATCCTGTTTTTGTTACAATGTTGAGAAGTTGCAATAAATATCAGTGCAATAAGTTCTATGTCCCCTGTGTTGTGTCTCTCCTTGGTCTGGAACTTGTGCAAGTTTTGAGGCATTGCCAGCCTTTAAATCTCATTTGTAAATACTTTATAAGGCAGAGATAGTCCCCACTTTAGATGAGCTCATACAAAATGCTTAATTAAAGAGTAGTAAGTACTTTGTAACAGCCTGAATTCATGAATTCCTTCATTAATAACTGTTTATAAGCCATCCATTGGAAATGGAATTTGTGAGATTTTATAAATCATCTACTAACACACTCACTAACCATTGGTACATGTCTGAATAGTGGCCATGTCAGAGCATGCAGACATAAACATCTAAATATATTGTTCATTATTTACATAGGCTTTCTAAATGATCCTACAAACAACTGACAAATCCTAACTAACTGGTGGGTAAGTGATGTAATACTTAATTTAGAAATGCTGAATTCATCATTTATATAGATGAGCTTATTAATGAAGAGTAAAAAATTTAGAACTGTGATTATAAACCACATACTAATGAGTATTTACTATGTTGCAGAGGCGTGTCAACCAGGACAGCCCTGCAACATCCAGTGACTTGAGGTACTCAGGGCGGATCTCGTCCAAACCCGGAGCTTTGCCACCGAGGAGCTTGCAAACTACCTCAGTGACTTCAGCCTGGGTGATGGATGAATCGACCTCCTAGTCCCCAGTCTCTGCTTCCTCTGCAGAAGACATGACAGTGGGATTGAGGAGATCCTTGAAGTATTCCTTCCACTGCCCGACAATATCCCCAGTCAAGGTCAACAGCCCCACTGTAAACAGTGTTGATAGAGAGCTGCTTCCCCCTCCTGAGGCGCTGAACAGTTTGCCAGAATTTCTTCGAGGTCGACCGGTAGTCTCCCCTCCCCGAACTCCTCCCAGACCCGAGTTTTTGCTTCTACAACCGCCCGAGCTGCCGCACGCTTAGCCTGCTGGTACCCGTCAGCTGCCTCAGGAGTCCCATGAGCCAACCAAGCCTGATAGGACTCCTTCTTCAGCTTGACGGCATCCCTTACTTCTGGTGTCCACCACCGGGATCGGGGATTGCCGCCATGACAGGCACCGGCGACTTTACGGCCACAGATACGGACGGCTGCATCAACAATGGAAGTGGAGAACATGGTCCATTGGGACTCGATGTCTCCAACCTCCCTCGGAATCTGGTCGAAGCTCTCCCGGAGGTGGGAGTTGAAGACCTCCCTGACAGCGGGTTCCGCCAGACATTCCCAACAGACCCTCACAGTACGTTTGGGTCTGCCAAGCCTGTCCCGCTTCCTCCCCTGCCAGCGGATCCAACTCACCACCAGGTGGTGATCAGTTGACAGCTCAGCCCCTCTCTTCACCTGAGTGTCCAAGACATACCCCCGAAGGTCAGATGATACGACTACAAAGTCGATCATTGACCTCCGGCCTAGGGTGTCCTGGTGCCACGTGCACTGATGGACATCCTTATGCTTGAACATGGTGTTCGTTATTGACAGACTGTGACTAGCACAGAAATCCAATAACAGAACACCACTCGGGTTCAGATCGGGGAGGCCGTTCCTCCCAATCACACCCCTCCAGGTATCACTGTCGCTACCCACGTGAGCATTGAAGTCCCCCAGCAGAACGATGGAGTCCCCGGTTGGAGCACTTTCCAGTACCCCTCCCAGGGACTCCAAGAAGGCCGGGTACTCTCCCCATAGCCAGAGTCGTTGTCCAGGGTTTGGTTCATCGGGGCCCCCGCCCACGACTGCCACCCATAACGCAAAGCACCGGCCCCTTCTGGTCCTTCCTGCGGGTGGTGGGCCTACGGGAAGGCGGGCCCACGTCGCTCCTTCGGGCTGTGCCCGGCCGGGTCCCCTAAATGTTCTTTTACATTTTTACAGCATAGAGTAACTGCCATACAGGAAACTGTCGGTATGTCTGATACTGAGGACATTGTTGGGGACGTCTTACTTCAGTGAATTGTGTCTCTGAAATGTATGTTGTTTTACATAAATTTAGAGGGATGGTATTTCATTCCAGCATCTGCTATTCGGAATACTGATGAGGAGATTCAGATTATGCATTTGCCCCTGAAATAGTTATCAGTACGTCATTTGAAGAATTGTAAAAATTTATGTTTCACTCTTTCAGAAAGACATTTTGAGGCCTTTTTATCAGCTTGGTCCTCCTGCCTCACAAGGCAACTTGCCGTGTTCCTCTGAACATGTTGAAGGTGCAGTCTCACAGTTTGGCTTCACTGAGATACTTAATACAAATGTTTGTGTAAATGTGCAATATTTCATAACGGAGGAAGGATAACATACAAGAAGGGCTGATTTGTTGTCACTAGGTATGATGAATTTAATGAACTCGTCCTCATTGCGATGAAAGATGATTGACATAAGACAAGACTTTATTGATCCCACACCAGGTAAATTTATTATGGACTCTTAATGCTCTCTGTATCTGCAAGGCCATTTCTACACAAGAAATGAAATGTTGATTTTACTTAACCAAGTTATGTCAACCGGTCCCACAAAACTGTATTGTTAAAACAGGAAAAGCAATACACTATTAATGTGAACAACACATATTAATTGAATCTAACTTCATTGTTTTACTTTAAAGCTATATGATACTCGTCAAACATGTATTATGAATGTTTATATTTCATTAGTATTATGCTACATTGCATAACCACAACAACATTATGTTGGATTTACTGATACCACATTAAGTAACTTAAATTAATATGATTGAGTTCAATTAACTTAACACAACTGAACATTATTAATGTGGTAAATTTGTGTTAATGGAACACCGTAGTTGTACTGATTAATCAATAAGTCAAATAAATACAATTTAAGTTGCTTAAATTCACTTGAGCCATTATTATACTCTGGAAACATTAGTAGGACTATTACAAATAACAAAGTTATGTGTATAATTGTATGTGTATATATATACACACACACACACACACACAAACACACACACATTCACAGAAACTGAAAATGTACTTATGAAATAAAAATAAAGAATATGAATGTATAATATCACTCTTTTAACCCACCTGAATTTTGTTTTGACAAAACAAGCAACAACATTTAAACTATAAAATGGTGATCAAATGTGACCTCTATTAAATGCCAAATTTGTTGAACCAATAAACTTTTATAGATGACTTAAATATTTGGTTAACTATGAACTGGTCAACCCGGAGGTTACGTTTATTGAAAATGTCAAAATGCTGTACTGTGTGATATAGGCAGTGCTGCAGAGGTAAAAAAGAAATGTAACTCCTCAAGCAAGTCATCAGCTGCTGAACATGGTAGATGTGAAAAAACCTCTAATTTCAAAAGAACAGTCGCCAATTTTTGAATAATTGTTTCTTGCAAGTTCTCATTTGGTGAGTCAGTTTCAATCAAATGACAATCTAAGTCTGGAGCAGTTTCTCCAAGATCACCTGGATGGTCTTCAAATGTATGGTCACCATTTACATTACCACCTTTCATTACTGTGTTTAACTGTCCAATATGGATGCCTCCCATGCATCACAGATCACAGTATCAACATGACAAACTCCATGACTTAAAAAAAAATGTACCACAGGTGAATGTGTCAAATAACACAATTACAGACCAACAAAAAAATGTCTTCAAACTTAACAGTTGTGTCCAGCATCAGCCCACAGTCCAAAAGCGCTCAGTTTTTCCCTTGAGTAAGAATCAACAGGAATCCAACTCCAGTTCTTATCCACAGTCTTGATGGCGATTTACTCATGCAGTTTGTTTTTGAGGACTTGCACCTTAGTAGAGAGCTTGTTCCCATCCAATCCCATCACCACTTTTTGGAGAAACTCATAAGTGTATCGCAGGTCCTTGGGATAGCTCAAGTTCAAGCAATAGATCAAGCCAAACAGGGTTGCGCAGCCATTTGCCACATCTCTTAGGTGTTGCAGCACTCTACATCCCTCAACGATGATGCCAACATCCTCGGGTGGATCTGTTCCCTCTGCTCCCTTTTGTTGCACAGCGTAGATGCCCAAAACCACTTTCTCCATTTCTCCCACTGCACCAACATCAACATCCTCAAAATGGCAGAAAGAAACAGTATTAATCAAGCATGTATTATGAATGTATATATTTCATTAGTATTTGCCAGTGTCTTTAAAGAATAAGAATTGTGTTTTTCTTGTCAAGAAATCAGTGGGTAAAAAAGAAAAGGCCAAGATGAACAATGAATCTACATTATCCTATTAAAATAGGATAATGTAGTACTTGTTTGTGCCACAGAGCTCTGTTGTACCATGGTTTGTAGAAACAGCTTCAAAAACTAATGATTAAGGAATATACAGGAGCTTCGTGGTTGATTTCTTTTACAGGAGTGATTTTTATTATTAGCCTGCAGTGTCTTTTCTAAATTCTATACTTGTGACCATATATATTTATATATATTTAGACAGAAATCAAAAACATGGAGGAGATACAAAAATGTTTGTAAAAAAAAAGAAAGAAAATAAATAAATAAAAAAAACCTGCCCAGTACTTTTTGGTTAACAAATGTGTCAATTAAATGTCTCTGCTATCTTTGGAAAATTCATCATATCAATAAACAATTTGAGTGTAAGCTATCCAGGCAAGTTTCTGAAATATTAACATGATAACAGTGTTAAAATGCATTTTCTATATTAATTAGCTATATCAAAAGCTATGGTTGATCAACAGTGTCATAACTCACCATGTACTTCTTCACAAGGTTGTCAGGATCTTCATTTAAATAGACGCATAATGTTTTCAGTATGCATTCCCGTCTTACTTCAATGCTTGGATTCTGTGGACCAAAAACAGATTTTTTACCAAACCTTTTAAAAATAACTAATGGTTTTAGATTTGTAATTTTAATATTAAAGTGACATAAACTGAGGATATAGAATAATGAAATGAAATAGAATTAGAAATTGTGTCAATGATGCTCATGAGTTCATTCTTTTATAATACTACATCTGATTATGATATGGCAATAAAGCATATTTGAACTTGACTCAAAGTGAAAGACTTAATAAAAGGGAAAGAGGTTAAACAGTGACACCAAACAGCTTATTTATATTAAGAGTTAAACTCTAAGTGTTATGACTAGTAGTCTAAGAGTTTTGGATCAGACCCAAAAAAGGCTGAAACAAACAGCACGTGAACAAAAGGAACTGTTGACTCACAAATGGTTTTATTACAATCCAGCAGAATACTACAAATATAACCAAAACAATCCCGAAGTATAGAACAAAGAGAAATTCAGCCCTAAACTAAACTATCGACTACACCGTGATGAGCGGGTAGGAAAACAGACAAACTCTAAGGATAAACTAACTAAGGTAGGAACCACTGATCAGGCTGATTCTGCGTCCTGCTGCCCCTCCCTTCTTTTTGAAAACCTTCATCAGTTGGCTGGAGTAATGATCCAGTTGGGCCATAAAGGTTGACATCAGGGGTACTGTGGTAATGTGGGTGAACTCTGCATTTACCTGCAACAGATTGAGACAGAATCTCACTAACATGAAAACTAAAAATGATCTCACAACACTTTCAACTGGTCACATAGTGGAAATGTAAACATAAGTCTGCTATTGGCTATATATTTTAAGGTGGTGGGTTAATGGTTTGCATTTATGCCAATATACTGTGCATTGTAATACAGACAGATTGACCACATGCATGGAATTTTCTCCATTCACCTGGTTCAAAAGAATTACACCTACACTGACTTCGGTCCACTTTTTTTCCAAAATGAAGAGCTTATTGTTTAATAAATGTACAACCATAAGAAAAAAAAACATGAACAATACCTGAGTCTCACAAAACAGAGCTGGCCATCTGTTTTTAAACTCTGCTATGAAAGGCATATCTTCAATTACTTCTTGTCTCCTATGGGTGAAGGTTTTCTCCATTTTACTGTTGGTTGGCTGATGGTTGTTCTTCTTCACCTCTAATGTAAGTGCTTGCCTTTCTTTCTCAAGGCTTTCTTTGGTTTCGCCTGATGGGTAATCACGACAGAAGTTGACCTCTGCTTTCTTTAGCTTCTTTACCTGGTTTGGACTTTGACCCATGGCACCTCGCTTTTCTTTGACAGCATTGATGCTCAACTCTGGGCAGCCAATGTTCCTCAGTCTTGTGCGGTAGTTTGCCATAGACTAATTTTCCATCCATAGAAGCCAGTAACTGATCCCTGCTCCTTTAAACAAGGATATTTAGTTATCAGGGCCTCGGCAACATCATCAAACTCTGTACTTGAAGGATAAACTTTGAATTTGACAATTTTCTGATGCCAAATCATCAAGTATATCTGACTTAAGTTTGGGATTTGGACTCAAAAGAGTACCACTGTTCAGGAAGGCTTGGTTCGCCCTTTCCAACTGAATCTGTACCTCATAATTAAACTGAGGTATCTGGATATGTTGGGGCCATGGCTGTGATCTAAGGGAAGAACCTGAAGATGTGGACTCTGAGGAGGTAAGTATATCTGTATCTGATGCTGTGGACAAAGTACTGTCATCTAACTGATATGTGGTTGTGTCTGACTCATCTGTTATATGACTTTAACTGGGCTCTTTGATTTCTGAGATTTCTCTCAAGCTCACAAACTCATTGTCGAAGTCAACATCTCTGTACTGCAGTCTGAAATTTCCAGGCAAGCTGAATTGTCTTTTAATTTCTCCTTTGAGAACCTCTACTGAATCCCACTGGGCAGAGTTAGTTTTGATGCATTGTCTAATCCAAGTACAACTCTCAGTGATACAGCCATCTTGTGTTCATTCTGAAAAACAAAGACAAAGAACTTAATAACTTTCTTACATAAATTTCATCAGCCTTTGCATAATGAATTTCAGCACTGCAACACTTTATTTAAGAGTAACTGAGTTTTAATAAATGACAAACCATTTTACCATATTCCATTTAAAGAAATTACCTGTCACATGTACAAGTCACCATTCATAAGGATCCAACTCTGTAGTCAGCCAAAGGATACTGGTCAGAAAGCTCCTTCAACTCAAACACTGCAAACTGTCTCATTGGATGAAACTCAAAAGCTTGATAGTGGTCTCTGTACCATGATGTCTTTTTTTAATGATGAGACTCAAATCATTTCTTATAATGCACAGCCGAATTATATCTGAAAATTATGGCAGACCACCACATAATCCATGCACAACTATCATACCTTTTTTGCATTTTATGCCATTATCAGTGACACTTGGAGCAAGGTTTACAGTAGGGATTTCAGGGTATTTCTGGGCAATTGTGTTCACAACATCATCATTTGGGACCTCAATGGGGAAGTTTTCATTGTCAGGACAAAGCATATGATGGGCAATCATTAACTGATGTTTTGTTGCCAATGACAAAGCTACATTCCTGAAGTTATTTATATGCCTAACAACCTGCTTAAAAAAAGCTATGCTTGGCTTCGAATCGCATGGTCCATACTGACACAAGGGGACCAAAGCATTTTATCATTTCTGGATATTGTTCCAGAAAATGATGTTTGGGCAACAACCTTTGATCAGGAAACAGTTCCTGATAATGTTTTCGATGCTCTGATATTTTGCACTCCAAGTATGCAATTGATTCAAGACTATGAACAGGTGCAACGACCAATTCTGCAATATCTTTTAAATCCAAAATCACTTGCCAAGCAGGTTCCTCAGCGGGAACAAATTTTCCTACAAGTAAAGGGAGCAACCGAAGAAGACACCAATTTTCCTGGGCGTTGCCACCTACTGTGTGTTTTTTTTTTTTTTGTAAAGTTTTTGGTTACAAATGAGGCCGGTTCATTTTATTTCCTTCTTTGTAAGGAAAAGAATGGATGAAATTGTTGAGGTGTTCAAGAGTGAACAACTTTTTAGAGATTAGCACCTCAATGCACTGTGCTAGCTCGACAGGAACTATGCCCTCAAATAGGTCGTGGACAATATCTGGGGGATAGCTTTTTGTCACATTAAAGTGAGAAAGGCTGCCAGTTAAAATGCAAGACTTTCTTACCCCAAAGCAGCTTATCCCCTTTTCTTCAGCTGTTCTGACGTGAAGTTGGTGAACTTCCTTGGTTCTGCGCTCAAAGACTCCTGTTTTTACTTCTTGTGTCTGAAAATCAGAGCGCTGAGCTGTACAAAATCAACAATTTTCCTGAAAAACTCTCCACAAATCCAGCTAGCCCATGAGCTCCCAGATTGTCAGCAACAACACACTGTATGGTGCCCTTGATAAAAGCTCCAAGGTGTGGAATATATAGGCCTTGCTGTTCCAGAATCACTACATCATGCAACAGAGGTTCAAATATCTTTTCATAAAAGTTTTAGCAGAATCACTTTTGCATAATACTGCCATGTAGATTGAGGAAAGGGTCGAACTGCTACCGTGAGGTAAGTTACCTAAAATGCAGTACATGGCTCAAAGTTTGTGTTTCTTCCATGATTTTCCCAATGGATTGCAAACCTCAAAATCGCCAGTAGTCGACGGTATTTGAGACATGAAACGCAGCCCATTGGTTGCTTTTCTAGAAGGACAATGGGTTAATCAAATGAAATCTCTCAGCCTTCCCCTCCCTCCTCGGCCCAGCCCTCCCCTCCAGGCAAGGTTATTAAATTTTGGAGTTCAACCGGAGTTAGAGAGAAGTGAGCGTCTGTCTGTATAAATGTATAGGCCTAAACCACAAACGCGCAAGGGGGGCACAGAGAAGCTGCGAGAAAAGATGCTCAAAAGCCTACAAGTGGACGCAGCAACATGTGCCAAAATCACAAACATGTTTGTGGCCACAAGTTCGATTGCAGCAGCAGGGCCGTCGACATCAAGTGCAGAAGCAGTCCCTGGTGCAAAAGCTGTCGAAGAGGCACACAGCTCTAATGTGCAACAGAGTCCTAAAACAGAGGAAGGAGAAGTAACTATTCAGGTTGATTCGGAGGAGGAGGAGGAGGAGGAGGAGGAGGCATGCATTTGAGTGTTTGTCTGCAACCTGCACCAGTAGCAAAGACCATTTCTCTCAAATATTGCTCAATATTTGAGAGAAATGAAACAAACCCTGGCCCTATACAGCAGCCCTGCCTAGCACCGCAACTAGCCTCTGCAGCAGCTACCCCAACAACCGGGTCCGGTTTCGCTACTGCCAGCTGTGCTCATACAGCAGCTACCTCAACAGTTAGCCTGGCCGCCGCCACTGCTTCCCAGACCATGGTGGGGGCTGTCCCGGCCGCTGGTATGGGCTCAGCTACCACTTCAGCTAGCCTGGGCTGAGCCAACTCAGTGGCATCCTCAACAGACAGCCTGGCCGTCATGGTAGCTACCCCGGACTACACCGCTGCATGACAACTCAGCTCCAGTGGCCTCCCTGGCGGGTAGGCGCCTACAGCGGGAAGCTCAGCAGCCGGATGCCCTCCCCACCGCGACTCCCCCGGGCCCGAGTCCACCAGTCCCAGCGGCCTCTCCGGCGGGTGGGCGCTTACAGCGGACAGCTCAGCAGCCAGATGCCCTCTCCACCGCGACCCCCCCGGACCCGAGTCTGCTAACTCCGGCGGTCTCTGCGGGCCCGAGTCCACCAGCTCCAGAGGCCTCACCGGCGGATGGACGCATACAGCGGAAAGCTCAGCTGGATGCCCTTTCCACCGTGGCGTTAACAAACAGCTTTGACTTGGTACAAACAATCAAAGAACCCACTAGAATAACAACTTCGTCAGAGACATGTATAGATTTGGTTTTCAGTAACAAACATGAAAGAATCCAAAAAATCTTCAACATGGTAACAGGACTGTCTGACCACAAGATGATTCTCTTCTCAAGAAAATTAACGAAACAAAGACTTCTTTGCCCCCCCCCAGTGACAAATTAGAACAGTTGAGAATACCAAAATGTGAAATTGAAAATTTAGAAACTGCCCTGAGTGAAATAAACTTGTCTGAGCACCTTACCAGTGAACAGGTTGATGATAATTGCAACGCTTTCATGACAGTAATACAAACAACCATATCTGGCTTTATGAAAAACATAACACATAAGCCAAGGAAAAAAAATCACCTTCCCTGGTTGAACAGTACAATATGGTCACTGATGAAACAACGGGACCATGCACTCAAGATAGCTCTCAAGACAAAATCAACACATTTCTGATTCTGATTTCTGACATAATAGACACTTGTTTACTTCACTCAGGAACAAAGTAACTAAGGAAATCAGAACTGCAAAGGCAAATTTCTTTGTTAATATTATAAGCAATGCAAGAGGCAATGCCAAGGAGATTTGGTCAAACATAAAGAAATTAACAGGAAATAATACCTCTAACAAGAACATCAGGGAGTTGCAAATAAATGGAAATTTAACACATGACCCAAAAGAGATGACAACAGCCCTGAACTCTTATTTTATTGATTCGGTAAAAAACCTTGCCACCAACTCCTGTTTACAAATCCATCCTGCAATGCCTCTGAACGCCTCTACTCCAGTTTTTAATTTAAATGAAGTCTCTCAGATGGACGTAGATCGGGTGGTCTGTGTTTTGAGAAACTCTAAAGCCAAGGATGTATTTTATATGGACACAATGTTTCTTAAAACGCATAAACAATCGCTCATTGCCCTGATGACCAGCATAATTAATAAATCTATAACCGAGAGTACGTTCCCAAATTCATGGAAAACTGCAGTCATCACTCCAATTTTTAAATCTGGCGACCCTGCAACAATCAGCAACTATAGACCAATAAGCATTCTCCCTGCAGTTTCCAAAGTAGCAGAAAAGCTGGTGGCAGAGCAGCTTATTAAACATTTGAATAACAGTCCTTACAACCTGAATCCAATGCAGTTTGGCTTTAGAAAATATCACTCGACAGAGACCGCCATTTGTTTTTTTCTGGAAAACCTAAAGTCTAAAATTGACACTGGGGGTGTCATAGGAGCTGTTTTTCTTGACTTAAAAAAGGCGTTTGACACTGTGAATCACCAGATTTTACTAACTAAGTTGTCACATTTTAACTGTTCTGTAGAAGCACTGTCATGGATCGAATCATATATTGGGCAGAGAAGACAGTGTGTTAGAGTTTATAATACAACATCAACAACTTCTGAAAATAATCTTGGTGTACCTCAGGGCTCAGTCCTTGGACCACTTTTATTCAGTCTGTACATCAACGACCTGCCAAACTGCTGTCCATCAAATGTAGCCTTCCAGATGTATGCCGATGATGCAGTCGTGTATGTGCACGCTAAAACAAAATGCCAAGCTGCACAAGACTTGTCAGCAGCTATGTCTGATGTGTCCAACTGGCTGAAACATTCCCAGTTACATCTCAATGTATCAAAAACTGTTTGCATGTTTTTCTCAAAAAAGGCAAATGTTGATTTGACCACTGATGTGCTTGTCGATGGAACAAAACTTAAAGTCGTACAAGAATTCAAATATCTAGGAATTACTATCGATTCACAGCTCTGCTTCAAACAGCAAGTAAAAAACACCGTGAATAGAATAAGATTCAACTTGTCAAATTTCAGATATATTCGAAATAACTTAACTACTGATTCTGCAAAACTATACCTAAGTGCGATGATCATGCCATATATGACCTACTGTGTAACAACTTGGGCACTGGCATGCAAATCCACACTGAGGCCTGTAGAAATCGCATATAAGCAGGCTCTAAAAGTCTTAGACAGAAAGCCCAACTCACACCACCATTGTAACATCTTGAAGAAGTACGAATTGTTGAGCTGGGAAAATATAATAATATATGCAGATTCTACCCTAGTCTACAAGGTTCTCCATGGACTAGCACCACCGCCATTAAAAGATTTCATAAAAATTAATACGAACAGGTCAACCAGAGCAGGTTCCAGAGGTGACTGTCTGGTCCCTTTCAGGAAAAGTGCATTTGGGCAGTCAGTTTTTTCATATCGAGCGTCTCACTCATGGAACATGATACCAAGTGACATACGTGACTTACCAACCCTTACCTCCTTCACAAAGCATCTAAAAATGTGGCTACTAGAAAATCAAAACTGCACCCACATTGAATCCTGAATCTTAAGTCATTGGATATTCTGTATTGTTATGTGTACTTAATGTATCTGAAATTTGTACTTGTATTATTCCTGTGTATTTGTCTAGATGTTGGGAATGTTGCTGGTGACAGGCCAGTCTGGTGACCTTGTATGCCTGCATACATTTGCTATGTATGCAAATTTTGTAAAGAGCGTATATAATTATATCTATGTATGCTAATATGTGCGATAACACCTGCACACACACGTCTGTGTGTGCAAAATATGTGCAATTGGGCAATGTGCAATATCCATTCAGCACTTTAAAACTTTGGCACTTTAGCACCAAAGCACTTTAGCACTTACATCACTTTAGTACTCCAGCACTTTAACATTTAATGGTCATTTCTGTTTTGTTATTGTTTCTTGTTTCTTGTTTTTTGTCTGTCATGAGTAACAAGGTTTTTTGTCTGTCTATGCCATGTACTGTACCTGTCATTCCTATTGTTATTGTACCTCACACCCTTCTTACTGATAATGTATCTTGTTTTATTAACTCCATGTTAACACCAACCTGCCTAGGGACAAAGGATGGAAATTAGCTGCTTGCTACAATCCTACGTATTTACACGAAAGTGTCTATTAATATGTATTGTCCCTTATGTCTTCATCAAATAAAAATGAATACAAATACAAATACAAATACAAACTGTACCTTAACTGATCCCTGCTCTCTTTCTTTCCTTTGTCTGCCTGTCTCTGCATTTCTCTCTCTCTCTCTCTTTCATTCTCTCTGTTTTTCATACTTAAAGGTGCCACTTTGAGGAGCTCTTTATTTTACATGGATGTATGGTCTTACTGTAGGCCCAATTGTGCTTATTTGTATTTGTAAACAGTAAATTTCACTACATTACACTAGTCTAAAAACATTGCAGTGTTTCTTTGACAACCACTTTCACTTCAAGATGGGAACTGTGGCATCTCTCCCAAGTTGGAAGTTTCTGTGAGTAGTGAAAGAACATATATATATTTTTAGCATGGTTACTCTCTTCCATGTAGGCTACTGTGCTTTATTTTAATTTTTGAAACAACACAATGTGGGCATATATCCTCTGGTATGTCACGTGCCTCCACATATCGTATAAATGATCATGGTGGGCCACCATGGCCAAAAATGCCAGGGCCATTTTTTGGTCCCAGTCCAGCCCTGGCTATGTACCACATGTACTCAGTGAAAAAGCGCTCTCTGCCCACGGGACTCCGCCGTGCGCGATACAGAGAGCAGAGGAGAACTGTAAACGCGCGACCATGTAGAGACAGAAATGACATACCCTCCCGTAAATGACATGCTGTCGTGTAAATGAGATAAGTAACATAAGGCTATTGAGTTTGTTTTTGAAAAGTATTCTCAAATGGCTCAGGATCTGATTCAGGTTCGAACATGTACGGTTGAACTACTGAAGCTCTCAGTCTATTCATTGCCGCCATGTCCGCTACTTTCACACGCTAAGTGAGTCTAAGCTCTCCCCGTTACCATGGTAACATGGGTGTGGCAGCAGCAGCTGATCTGCATTTAAAGCTACAGACACCAGAAACAGCACATTCTGAAAGGGGCTGAAACAGGAAAACAGAGAGAGATGAGAATCTTTTTCAAAAAGCTATTTCCAGCAAACAGCTTCAAAAACATGTTTTATGGAAATCATAGTAATTTATTGAAAAAGCTTCATAATATAGGACCTTTTAAACAGTCTGACAGCTGTTGGGAAGGACTTGCAGTGGCATTCTTTCTTATGGACTGGATACAGCAGTCTGTTACTATTATGCACTTGATTTTCTGATGACAGACTATGGACATATACTGTACAGCAGTGATTTTCAACTGGTGGGTCACAGTCCAAAAGTGGGTCATGTACCTGTTTTCAGGGGCCTCTGCCCAGGGAAAACAAAAAAAAGATAATGAGCAGGGAAGGGTTAATTTAGTCATGCTGTTCATTTATTATGGACTCTTAATGCTCTCTGTATCTGCGAGGCCATTTTTATGTGGTGATTTTTTTTTCTCAACTGTCCTCAGAATCACTGATTCTCAATTGGTGGGTCATGGTCCAAAAGTGGCTTGCGGAACCATTTTCAGTGGGTCGCAGGCCTTTGCCTGGGGAAAAAAAAGATAATGAAAAATGAAGGGTTAATTTAGTCATGCTGTTCATTTATTATGGAGATGAACACAGGCACTAACACTGAAAGGAATCATGGTGTTCATGTGTTTCTTTTAATGACAGCAGTCAATATAACAACTGAAAAGTTGAACAGGCTCCAGATGAACTTTTCCAGAGAATCTTGATATGGGAAGTCAGAAACATCTGGCCCATTTATCAAGTTAAAACACAGATGTTTTTGTCTGCCCCCCTAACATGATGGTAGGGGAAACACTGTTCTATGTATGCACCACATGTACTCCTGTACTGTACATGTACAGAAAAAGAGCTCTCTGTCCACTGGTGGGAGTGTGCGCGTACATGTGTGCATGCACATCGGGGCGGAACTCCGCTGTGCGCGATACAGAGAGCAGAGGAGAATTGCAAATGTGCAACCATGTAGAAACAGAAATGACAGGCCGTCTTGTAAATAAGATAAATAACTTAAGGCTATTTAGTTTGTTTAATTAAAGGACAAGACTTGTTCTATTGTAAAGGTATTCTCAAATGACTTATGTTGTGATCTGGCGCCATATAGAAAATAAATTAACTTGACCGTCAAACTGCAACCTGAATGTTCAACCTTTTTACAGAATTCTGTCTTGGCTGATTTTTAAAAGTGCAAACAAATAATAATATTAATTGTTATTATATTTCAACAATAAAATAAAGTCTATAGATGGGTTAAGGGTCAAAGTCAAAAATCAACTTTTTTGTCAATTACACCACATGTACAGGACATAAAGAGGGATCGAAGTAAGTCGCCTGAAGTTTGCGGACGACACCACCCTCATCGGACTCATCTCTGATGGCAACGAGTCCGCCTACAGGTGGGAGGTTGACCATCTGGTGACCTGGTGCAACCAGAACACCCTGGAGCTCAACGCTCTGAAGACAGTGGAAATGGTTGTGGACAACAGGAAGAACTCAGCATCACCTGCCCCCATCACCCTCTGTGACTCCACTATTGACACTGTGGAGTCTTTCCGCTTCCTGGGAACTATCATCTCCCAAAACCTCAAGTGGGAGCCGAGCATCAGCTCCCTCATCAAGAAAGCACAGCAGAGGATGTACTTCCTACGGCAGCTGAAGAAATTCAGCCTGCCAAAGACAATGATGGTGCACTTCTACACAGCCATCATTGAGTCCATCCTCTCCTCCTCCATCACCATCTGGTACGCTGCTGCCACCGCTAAGGACAAGGGCAGACTGCAGTGTGTCATTTGGTCTGCAGAGAAGGTGATTGGCTGCAATCTCCCATCTCTCCAGGACCTGTACGCCTCTAGGACCCTGAGGCATGTAGAAAAGATTGTGGCTGATCCCTCTCACCCCGGACACAAACTCTTTGAGACACTCCCCTCTGGCAGGAGGCTGCCGTTCATCAGGACCAAAACTTCACACCACAAGAACAGTTTTTTCCTGTCTGCTGTCAGCCTTATCAACAAGGCCCGGAACCCCCCCGACACTCTTCACACTCCACCTCTGTGTCATCTTGTCACATTGACATAGACACAACTCTATGCGTTACATTAACACTCAGCTTGGACTTCTTTCTGAAAAAACAGACTGTGTTTCCGGAAAAAACAAACAAACAAAAAAACAGACATGTATATATATTTATATTGTTATATTTTGTACTTTTTAGTAGATGTGTCATACACCAACTTCACCACAACAAATTCCTCGTATGTGTAAAATCATACTTGGCAATAAAGCTTTTTCTGATTCTTGTTGTTCAGGAGAGGTCCTCAGTAATTTGGTGCTGCTCCACCCTCTCACAGCAGAACGACTGATTGAACAAAGTGGTACGTTCCCCACATTCAGGGAGAGATTGGTATTTCCACACCACATGGCCAGTGGGTTCACCTCGTCCCTGTAATTGCTCTCATCACTGTTGCTGATGCTGTTACAAAAATGTATGAAATCACTTTTGACATGCTAAACATTAAACACACCTGTGATGATCAGGCCCTTTAAGGTCATCTCATGTGTTCTCATCCCATGATCTTTAACCTACATGAATGTCTTTCATAGCCTAGAGTCGTAAGGATAACATAACTGGTGAGAGCCACTTCTCCACTTCTTTGACATCATAAAATAATAATACTGATCTTGTATCAGCATCAAGTGCAAACCTGCATTCATTTTAACTTGTTGAACTGTTTTACCATCTTAAAAGTGTGTAGGATTTAGTTGCATCTACTGGTGACTGCCTGGTGGGACTTGCTAAACAGAAGAAACAGCATTGTGTGCTGCCATGGCAAGACTTGCAGCCACTGTAAAAGTCTCTCTATTTACATTCATGCTTGTTGAATTTCCTTATATCATGAATGAGCCGGCCAAGAATACCATAACTGTGCCATCGCCCAAGCCAGTACTCCCACTCAATAACCCTTAAATGTTCTTTCAAAAGCCCTGTAGTCAGATTTCCTCTATGACGCCAAACATCACATTTAAAGGTTTGCCAGCGTCTCTCCAAATTCTGTGTGTGACATCTGGAACCAGGATCTACAAAGTGTCTCTTGTGGCAAACAGTATGATGATCATATCCTTCCTCTGACAGAGCTCTCTTGTAAGCTCTCCATTTGTCAGTCACAATGCTTGATCCTCTCTTAACATGGCGCTTTATGATAAGCAGAAGCTGGTCTGTGGAACGCCTCCTGACGATCTTGTGAATGGGTCTCCTGGTGGTATGTGATCCTTCCAATATACCAAAAACCCATTTTTAATTCCGTCTCCATGTTGGTCCCATCCTCCCATGGTTGTACTGTCAAACATTGATTGGGATACACATCGAATTAATACATGCACTTTGTAATTCAATTTACATGGGTGTTCAAAAAGTGTAACTTCATTGTACACAGATGGATTATTAATTCTGCTAGTTAAGGAATAAATCATAGGGTCTATTATTTGTTTTCTTATTTCAGTTTAACAGCAATAACCAACAAAGAACAGCACAAGTCCAAACAAATACAATTAATTTCAAATGGGATGATTTACTTGTCATTTAAAAACTGGTTCTATCAAAGAAAATTCCACATAAAGAGCAAATGTATCTTACCTTTCTTTTGTGTGAGAACTTGCTGTCGTCCAGCATAACAAAGCAATGACGGCCACCAACTTTCATTTTACCTTGAATGCGTAATTTGTGAATAGCGCATCTGCAGACCTGCATATAGAAAAGCACAAAGCATAATGACATCATAACTTTAAAGTTATGATAGGTTTCTGACATGTAAAGGATAATGTATAGCCAACCAGGTTCATTTGAGCAATGAAGAATCTCTAATTATCTTGATGGGGCTTATAAGCCAGTTTACCAAAGGCATTTCTCATTTTACTAAAGGAAAAATGTGGTGTGATATCATACTTTTCTCAAAGACGAAGCCATCTTTGTTAAGGTTCTGCTACTCGCTGCAACACTCTCTTCAGTAAGGTCATGCGCAGTCCTTGGGAAAATCTACATGAAAACAAGAACAGATCACTAGCCCACCGGATAAAAACTGAATATAAAAACTCACACTGATTTTTTTTTTTTTTAATTCTGAGCCAGAGGCCTATTCCACAAAGTGGAAATGAGAGGGGAGAAACTCCAGGTTTTCAATTATATACCATCAAATTTATTTATAGAGCACATTTTGAAACAACAGGGTTGACCAAAGTGCTACACAGTAATAACATAAATGCATTGTCAGGGCATTAACGTAAACTCTGGGCCGGTTTCCATGGTAACTCACTGTCTGAACTTAACTTGTTCACTGGCAGGTTTTCCTCAGCAAACCTAGAGTTTCGTTCTGTCTCCTCCCTCTTATAGAGTTGACTTACTGCTTTATTTTCCCATTGATTCAGTCCATATCAAACTGCATACTGAAGCATAGTAATTAGTGGAGGTATAATGATTGGATATTAGTTTACTGGGTCTTCAAGTTACCACTTTTATGTGCTGTCACTTTCAGAATAAAACAACTGCATGTCCTTTTTACAAGTGATATCTTTTTTTATTCTTTAACACTGTGTAGACAAGGCAGCTTTATTTACTCATTGGTCCTACTTTTCCAAAGCTTCATACCAATTTTTTTTTCCCCATTTCAACTTAGTCCCATCCGCAACAGACAAAGCAAACCCGCCTGTAAATGAATTCCAGGTAGTTCTGAAGGGATCTGCGGGACTTGTAGAACATGGATCCTTGGCGAACTGAAACACTTCTTCCTCTGTGTTGCCTGCAAATCCTGTAAAAACAAGTTACTTGTTCATGTATCCATTAGCTACAAACACAAACACAGAGAGCATAAAGATGTAGGATATTTTATATCAAAACTTTAACCAAAAAAAAAAAAAAAAAGTGAACTTATTTGTTGCTCCATGGATATATCTAAAACAAGACAACATATTTTTTACTAACACAAGCAAAACATTTCCCCTAGTCTTGAAAGTTATTAGGTCATTAACAGTGTTGGGCAATAACGCGTAACACACCATACTGTAACGCCTTACTTATTAAATGTTACCGTTACAATATGGTGCGTTTGTCCGTTACTTGGTAAATTCATGGCACATCATAGCCATTTGACTAGCTAGCTTTTCTTACCAGTGGAAGCCGTCCTGTCTCGAAACCTGCATAGCAGTCATCGGAGTATCACATGATTTACACATCATTTGGCGCTTCAAAATTCCCTTCTTCTGCATCCACAACACAATCTTTCTTCTACTGACAAGAGTATTTCTTGCACGCAACAATTCGGTTAATCCTCGCCTTAATTTACCCATTTTGTTGCTAACCGCCATTAAACTGTGCAGAAGAAGAAGCCTAAGCGGGAGGTTCTCCTTGTGCATGCGCACAATCCAGAACAGATCTCGCCCTGCTTCAAAAAGGTGAGGACTATCTTGCTGAAAAACATGTAAGTGTCATCCTTTTTTGTTTGCCACAAACCTTACTTTCTACAATAATCCAAAAATCAGTTTGCTTTTAGGAAGGAGCCAAGACAATTAACTTCCTTTTTTTTTTTCTCTCTCTCTCATAGCACGAGTTATTTGGTGAAGTCGGGCCTCCTCCCACATCACGTTTCTACTTTACTGCATGTGTTGAACTTCAGAAAGGGGCCTTGACTGGTTGTATTGGTAAGAGGCGACTCAAGATTCACGAAAAATAAAAGCACCCGCAAAGACAGAATGCAGACACAATATCAGACTAAGCTAATAGCTATTGTTATTTTTTTCAAAGTTGAAAAGCTAAAAATGTGATTATTGCGGCTATATACATGCAGTAGTAATTATGGTAGATTAGTGTAAAGCTTGCAAATTGACAAACTGTTATAAATAGCCAACTAATTTTATTGGCATCTTAAGATTTTTTAAAACAATATGTTACTGTGAAGAAGAATTTTCATAAAAGTGCATCCCTCACTTTTTTGTACATTTGACTGCTGCATGTAGATTCAAGATTCAAGATTGCTTTTATTGTCATTGAGCATGGCCATGTCAATGAAATTTGCATTGCAACGCCCGTGTAGAAAGAAAGATATAAAATGAGATAAAATAAAATAAAATAAGATGTATATGCAAATTACGCAATAATTCTTTCTGACGACAGCAGTGATTCACATGTAATGCATCTGTAATTGATATCATTATACCTAAATTATTGTAACAATAATAACATTTTCCTGAAACTCATAACATGTGCCTTACTTTTTATTCATTTAGCCAGCTTCAACCATGAGTCGTTGCAAGGTGAATGCTAATCCCACAGATGATTCATCCCCCCAGAACAGCATAAAAGGTCTGGTAATATTAATTTTTTCCTGGTAGAATTGTAACATAATTGTTGACATCGAGGTCATTGACCACCAAATATTAACAACAGCATTGTTTTTAATAATGTGTGGCACAAGGTTCTCAGTATGGTCCATGTCTATGGCTGATGTAGTGGCTGTACAATATATTATTTCAACTTCAACATCACAATGTGCAGATACACAATAGTCATATCATATGACACTTGAAATAAGACAAATTAAGATAATATAAGAAACATTCTTTGTTTGTTGACACAAAAGCAAAACTGGCAGGGCAGGCAGGTGATACACAGATTCTTCATGCACAGCAATTAGAGTGACACAATGACACAATGACCAAGTGCAGCCCACAATTAGTTACATCTTAGAATCTTTGAGACCTTTGTGTCAGCACATAGACACATAATCAAGGATTCTTAAATTATGTGTTGCAATTATACATGCCTCCTGTTATTATTCTTAATGTAAGAGAATTTCTTATTTAAGGATTACTTCATTTGTAATTATTTCAACAGCCTCACCAAATGCGGTTCAGGAGGTTTAAAGACTTAAACAACTTCTTGAGGCAGAGAAAGAGAAGGGGCGCATTCGTGATGAAACCAGCTCCCTCCTCAAAGATGACAAAACCTACCTGCAGGGACAAATTGGGAAAATGGATGAGCTCATCCATCAGCTACTCTCCAAGAAGGATGATGATAATTCTACAGTCATGTCTGGCATGTCAAGTGAGTAATTATCCATTCACATTCATACAGTACAAGTATTCTTTTTTCACTCTCCAATAGGTTTTCTCCGGCACACAGAAACATGTGTTTTCATTTTCATTCCTTTCTCACAACTAGATCACTAGTCACAAAATTTGTTTTGTTATTTGCAGGTGTCAAACGCAAGCATGGGGATGATAGAAAAGCCCCTTTGAAGAAAGCTAAGCAATTAAAGAACAATGTTATTGACGATGAAGAGGAAGAATCCAGTTCTGTTCTTTCTGATTCATCTGAAGGTAACAAAGGCACAATTTATTACATAGTTGAATCAAATCCCACATTTCTTGTCATTGTCTGGAAATATTTTAATGTTGACTTCACAAACAGTAACATTGAATTTGTCTCTTTGCACACCCTGTATTGACACATTACACTGTATACACTGCTTCCTTGCATTACTGTACTATTGGCAAGATCAGAGCACAAGGCTAGCTGCTGTTCAGTGCCTCACTCAAGGACAACTTTGTAATGCACTGTAGATGTAGTATTGTCACAATACCAAAATTATGACGAAATATCTTGATAGTGATACTGAAACAAGTCCATGGCAGAAATCTAAAACATCCTGGAAATAACTGAATTCATTTTTTTTAAAATAAGAAAGTAAAGAAAAAAAAAATCAGAGGAGGCAGAGCAGAAATTTGCACTAATTAGACATATCTTGTCACAGCTGCAGGGCTATATAATAATTGAACATGTTTTAATAAGAATTAAATTACTCTGCTGCAGCTTCTGTGTTTAGCTCTGTAAATGACAAATGTTGGTCAAGTGTGTTCCCATGTTTGTTTTTCCCACACATGTAGGTGTATTTTTGACAACAAAATGATACAAATAACAATAATTGCATTATTAATTGATAATTAGGTCACACTCTTAGTTTTTTATAGTTACATTACAATTTTGACAAGTTCACACATGTTGACAGCAAGCTTTTAAAACAAAATCTGGTTTTAATGTGCCATTTACAGCTAGAAACACCAGGAGCATCATTGTTCGCTACAACATGGCTATGGATGCCTTCAACCGAGGTGGTTCCATGAAGGCAGCTTTTGATTGCATTGGTGCTGACAGAAATATTGTCTGCAGGACAACGCCAATTGCTGAACTGAGCATAGCTGCACCTGACATCTTCAAAAACGTGGGGGCCTGGAATGAGAGCAAGGAGAAATTGTCATCCTTCGTTGACAGGTGCCGTGCTGCCATGACGCCAGAGGTCAAGGAAAAGATCACAAAAATGAAAGAAGATGGAGATCTGCTTCCCATAGCCACCCATGTCTAACCATGTCACTAATTGTGTGTTAAAAGTGTTAAGATTGGGTTTGGATCAGTATTATTATTTTATGATGTCAAAGACATTTATTTTTATAGTTTTCAATATCGTTGAATGAAAGTTTAAAAATGTTTGCCACGTGTAGCAGAACTGGTCTGTAACTGACCCTCTTCTCTCCTCTTTGCATGCCTCAGGAGAAGTGGAGTGATAAAACAATCAGACTTTTAAGAATTATTGACCATTTGGAAGGTTCACAGGAAGGTGTGAACACAGGCAGAGACAAGATGTCTGGTTGTAGAACAACTTTTCACATTCTTTCAGGGCAACAAGAGTCACTGATAACACCTTCACTTCAAGCTGTATAATTCCTATTTTTGTTGTTAAAGTCTAGTCACGTAATAATAATTTTGAAGACATTTTCGACCGGCCATCGAAGAGTTTCTCAATCTTATTATTAGTAGTCAAAAGCCTTGCCAAACAGTCGCCAACCAACTGACCACACCGAAGACCTGCAGCCAGCTACTGACCCGTTGGTTTGGATGAAATAACCATCAGAAGCCATTCCTCGTCTGTAACTGACACCGAAGATCCTCAGCTCCTGAGACATCCCTGTCCAACACCGGCTCTCAAACGTGGTTTGCTTGATTTGAGCTGGGTATAAGTGTAGCAGAACTGGTCTGTAGCTGACCCTCTTCTAACCTCTTTGCATTGCTCAGGAGAAGTGTAGTGATAAAACAATCAGACTTTTAAGAGTTATTGACCATCTGGAAGGTTCACAGGAAGGTGTGAACCTTCCTTCCAGAGACAGGATGTCTGGTTTAGAGACATCTTCTCACACCCTTTCAGGGCAACAAGAGTCACTGATAACACTTTTACTTCTAATTTACATCTGGTCAAGACGTTCTCATGGAGGTGCTAACTCTTCCTTGATAGCCCATGGGAGTTAAGGACAATAAAACTGCCTGGATGGACGAATGCCATGTCTCAAAGGAATCTTCAAACCAGATAATGCTGATGGGTTGTAAATTAGACATTCCTGAAGCAAACTGTTCTGTATGTCTGTGTGCCTTTTTGCTTAACCTACCAAATTAACCAAATCTCTATGTTTGATTTAACCGTAGATGTTATTACATTGCTAAGCTCGTGATCTGCACAATAACAATGCTTTCCCGGTGTTTCTAACTTACAGAATGACGAAACTGTGAATTAAACTGTTTCAAAGGTTTTCTCTGAATTTCTACCATCTAACCATACCGCCATCTAGAGGTTCGTAGCAGTTAGGTTGAATGTGCTTAGCGGATACATTTATTAATAAGTAACCATAATAGCGATAATCATTTCGGCAAATACAGTCTGCCCTTCTTTATTCCTTCACCATATTAAAGTAGTTATACCCTTAGTCATCATGTTTATCAGGATTAGTATTAGGAAATGTTACCATGTTCATTGTTTAATGTTGTCGTTATTCATAAGAATTGTCTAACGCATGTAGTGAACGCGCATGTTGTTGTTGAAGTGCCATTGAAAATTGATCGTTTAAAATATATTCGATTGACCATCGTGAGAAGCAGATGAGTCCCTCGTATGAATCATTAATTAATTCCTGCTCCATAAGATGAAATCACGTTGCGCTTCTGCTTCTGTCGTTTTCGCAGTCTTTTTGTTGCTGCTCACAACTACACAGAGTGGCCTGATTTAATTCTGCAGAAAACGCACTTTTCTAATCTTTGTGAAACTTTCATTTTTGCTCGCCACACCAAGCCGCATAATTCCTATTTTTGTAGTTAAAGTCTAGTCACGTAATAATAATTTTGAAGACATTTTCGACCGGCCATCGAAGAGTTTCTCAATCTTATTATTAGTAATCAAAAGCCTTGCCAAACGGCCAACAACTAACTGACCGCACTGAAGACCTGTAGCCTGCTGCTGACCCACTGGTCCGGGTTAAAGAACCATCCGAAGCCGTTCCTCGTCTGTAACCGACACCGAAGACCCTCAGCTCCCGAGACATCCCTGTCCAGCACCAGCTCTCAACAGCGGTTCGCTTGATTCGTCCGGCAGACTGCTGTACGGGCCAGAGTGACAGACCACGGCGCGGAGACTCTTCGTGTTAGTTCGGGGCAGACATCTACAGGAGCGTCGCTGACAAAGTAGGCATGCTTAAGTGGTTTTGAATAAGAGTTGGTCCGTGAGGTTGAGATATTGTTAATTTGTCTAAATTCTCTAAATCGTTCATTCATCAAATTAACTTCATATTCGCGTCCCCATTTCCCCTTTAAAAACCTACTTCTCACTATCGCCAAACTCATTTTACCATTCTCTTGCCATAAGTTTCTCTGTGCAGTGTTTGTGTTAATCTATATCATCCATATAATCTATCGTATTATTCATGATTCATATTCATTTCATTATTGTGTTTAATAAATAATTTTTGCATACAAGTTGTTGTCAGACGGTGTCCTTTTGAGCTGGATATGAGCAATCCCTGTACTGAGAGTTTACGCCTTAGATTATCAGACTGATCTACTGTTGATTCATTCGTTCACTACATCAGCATTAACAGATATAATATACAAAATCCTTCTTAGCTGAGGAAGGTTGTTGCCCTGAGTCTTATTAACGAATGTAACATTAATTTAGAGGTAATTCCCCTACATAAGCAATCCCTGTACTGAGAATTTACGCCTTAGATTATCAGACTGATCTACTGTTGATTCATTCGTTTTCACTACATCAGCATTACAAGACATGATATACAAAATCCTTCTTAGCTGAAGAAGGTTGGTGCCCCTGCTCTTATTAACGAATGCAACATTAATTTAGAGATAATAATTAATTCCCCTACACACGTTAAGAAGTTAAAATGAATGGCACATGTTTGTACTTAAGTTTTAAGATTTCAATTTTGAAAATAAAGTTGAGAAATAGAGAGACTTAAAATGTGTTTTGTCTTTTTCTCACTTTTAGTGTTTTATACCAACAGTAACTAAACCCCAAAACCATGTTTTCAGCTGAAAACTATTATGTCTATCTATTTAGTCGTGTCTTTATAATTTCGGATCTGACATAATGACTATGATGCAGCATAGATTCTTTTAAAATGCATGCAAATGTGTTACCCTTTACTTAACACCAACAATGAAACATAACAATTACCAAGATGGCGGTGCGTGCAGACACAGCGGCTCGTGGCTCCTGTGTTTACGTTTTTGTTTGTTTGTTTTTACTCATTTCTACGTTCACCACTCTTCTGGAAGCTCTCACACAGTACAGCAGGTCCGAACTGTGGAACTTTGGGGTACAGTTTGGACTCCACACACCCCCTAAACTGGACTTTATTCCACCGGAGCTGCTACGGACTCCAGAGCCCACCACCATCCCCCCACTGCTGCCTAGGAGACGGAGGAGGCACCGTAAACAAAAGAGGGGCAAGAAAGCCGGCTTGTGTGCTGGGCTACAAGCTAACCCTCACAGACCGGCGCTCCCCAGTCTCTTCCTCACTAACGCCAGGTCTCTCGCCAACAAAATCGACGAGGTCCGTCTAAGGACTGTCTCTCGCCGGATAGGCAGCTGTGTGACCGTTGTCACAGAGACCTGGCTGGACGATAACATCCCGGACGCAGCGGTGGAGCTAGCAGGGCGCTCTCTGTATCGGGCGGACAGGTCTGCAGCTTCGGGTAAGAGCAGAGGTGGAGGTTTGGCGCTGTACGTACACAATGCCTGGTGTACAGCTACACACACCGTCGGCACATTCTGCTCTCCTGATTTGGAATACCTGGCGGTGAAATGCTGACCGTTCAAGCTGGTTAGAGAACTCTCATCCATTGTTATTGTGGCCGCCTACATCCCACCGCGGGCTAATGCTAAGCTAGCATTAGAGGAGCTGTACTGCCTAATCAGCGGGCAGATGAACGACAACCCAGAAGCGGCTGTGATTGTGGCGGGAGACTTTAATCATGTCGAACTGAAGGCAGTGTTTCCCAAATTTCACAAGTACATAGACTTTCCTACCAGAGACAATAACACTTTGGATCAGTTCTACTGCAACATCCCTGCTGCTTACAAGGCTGCAGCAGCTCCACACCTGGGCATGTCAGACCACATCTCAGTGGAACTGATTCCTGCATACAAGCCTCTGGCCTGCAGAACAAAGCCAACCACCAGGACAATACAGGTATGGACTGTGGAGGCCTCCTCTGCACTTCAGGACTGCTTTGAGCACACAGACTGGAGTGTGTTCAGTGAAGGGGCAGACCTGGAGGAGTATACATCATCTGTATTGTCCTACATTCAGTTCTGCACTGATGCTGTCCTCCCTGTTAAGACCATCAGGCCAGACTCTGAGAACATGCACTGACCAGCTAGCAGGAGTGTTCCTGGACATTTTCAATCTGTCCCTGCAGCTGTCCATGGTTCCTGAGTGCCTCAAGTCCTCCACCATCATACCGGTGCCTAAGAAGACGTCCGCCACCTGCCTGAACGATTACCGGCCTGTTGCTCTAACCCCGGTAATCATGAAGTGCTTTGAACGGATTCTTCTCAGGTACATCAGAGACTTCATCCCCTCGGACCTAGACAGCCTTCAGTTTGCCTACAGAGGGAATCGGTCTACAGAGGATGCTGTCTCCATCACCCTGCACACAGCCCTGACCCATCTGCAGCAGCCCAACAACTATGTCAGGATGCTATTTGTTGACTTCAGCTCAGCTTTTAACACCGTCATCCCAGACAAGCTGGCGCTGAAGCTACACGCGGCGGGTCTGCCTGCGTCACTGTGCCACTGGATTAGAGACTTTCTCACCAACAGGCCTCAGGTGGTGAGAATAGGGAATGTAACATCATCCCCTCTGGTCCTCAGCACGGGCACGCCACAGGGTTGTGTGCTCAGCCCAGCCCTCTTCACCCTGTTCACACATGACTGTGCTGCCATCCACCCCACGAACACAGTCGTGAAGTTCGCGGACGACACTACAGTAGTGGGTCTCATCTCAGACAACAACGAGACCCACTACAGAGAGGAGATTTACCAGCTCACCCAGTGGTGTTCAGCCAACAACCTGGTTCTGAACACAGGGAAGACAAAGGAGGTCATTGTGGACTTTAGGAGGTCCAGGAAGATGGATCACGCCCCCCTCCTCATGGACGGAGAAGTGGTGGAGCATGTGGACAACATCAAGTTCCTGGGCCTCCACACCACATCTGACCTCTCCTGGTCCATGAACACCTCCCGCCTGGTGAAGTAGGCACAACAAAGGCTTTTCTTCCTCAGGAAACTGAAACGGGCTGCACTTTCCTCTCGGCTGCTCGTGAACTTTTACAGGGCCACGATCGAGAGTATCCTCTGCCTCAGTGTGACTGTGTGGTATGGCAGCTGCACGGCACAGGAGAGGAAACAACTGGCACGGGTGGCAAAAACTGCACAAGGCATCGTGGGCTGCCCCCTTCCTGACCTGGACTCTATATATGCAGGCCGGGTCAAGAAGAGGGCAAGCTCCAGCACCACGAACCCCAGCCACCTGGGCCACAGACTGTTTGTACCGCTTCCATCAGGAAAGCAGTACAGGAACATACGAACAACCACCAACAGACTGAGGGACAGCTTCTTCCCCAGAGCTGTCAGAGCAGTCACCCCCTGCAGCACCTCACACACACCTCACCACCCCGCAGCAACACCCACGCACTCACCCCCCCCTGCAGTCACACACGCACATCTACACACACACACACCCCTTCCCCCGCCGCCTCACACCCACACCCCCTCCCCCCCGCTGCCGAACACACATTCCCCCCCATATAGCCACACACAGTCACTCCCACCAATTGGAGGGAGAGACTGTGAGGACACTTCTTGCACACTGCACTCTGACCACCTTCACTTGCACCTTCTGTGTACTTAACATTTAAGCATACACACAGTACTATTGCATTTTATGTATATTGTATATACGTTTTAAATGCTGACTTTTTATGCCCTGTGAGTTTATTTTATCTTATTTGTGAGTTTATTTTATCTTAGTTGTGAGTTCATTTTATTTTATTTTATTATCTTTTCTTTCTACACGGGGGTTGCAATGCAAATTTCATTGACATGTCCATGCTCAATGACAATAAAGCAATCTTGAATCTTGACAATAAAAGCAATCTTACAATGAGGTATGCTGCAACCATATGAACTTCACTTTACTTAAAGCATACATTGATAACTTAGGATCGTTCATGGAGTATTATAGCATCCTATGAGCCCTTACAACAGTCTATTGTTGAGGTGTGTGTATAGAGGGGTACAAGTAGTCAAAACGTATTATAAGCCCCATCAGTCAGTCTGTAGTTTATAACCTGTCAAGAGCACTCGTAAGACCCTTGGATTTGTAAGTCATTATAAGCTAGATTTATAGTTATTCATAACTGTTGATATAGTGCACCATAAAGCATTATGAGTTTAGTCATAATGCATTATGATTTATTATGATGAGCATTATAATTCACTATGAATGCCCTCATAATGCACTATAGATGTGGTCTTCATAGAAAGTATTACCACTCCGGTAACACTTTATTTGACGCCTATCTCTATAACGCATTATAAATATATTTATAATGCCTTATAATGACGTTATAGCACTGTATAACTATAGTTATAAACACTCATAAATAATCATAATGCTTTATAACAATTATCATAACACACTATAAAGCATTCTATCATCACTTATAAGGTCAGGTATTATAATACATTATAACTGTTAGCAACTCACTGACAATGCCCACATAGATAATGCATTATACATATAGTTATGATATGCTAATAAATGTGTATACCTATCATTATAAACACTCATAAATTATCATAAGGCTTTATAACAATAAGCATAACACATTATAGAGCATTTTATAATGGCTTATAAGGTTAAGTATTATAATACTTCATGATTGCTGGTCCCTTGCTAACCGATTTTTGTTGCAAGGATCAAAGGGTATTATAATTATTATAGTTGTCATATATTAAAACTTGTTATAATGCCTTATAATCACTGGTATAATGCATTATAATGTGATTATAAGTTACTCTAAATGGTCATTGGGTGCTTCAAGTAAAGTGATGAAACGGCTCAGGTATAGGCTGATACAACACATTACAAGCTGGTCATAAGTCACTACAAGTGGTTTGCTTGAAGAAAAACACACATTTTTAATCTATTCAAGAACAACACAAAACATTTCAAAACCTATTTTTATTAACAATGTGACTCCTTCAAAAAACTTTAAATTATCACATTCACAGTGAGTGGCTCGGTTGATAAACAAAAGTTCTTCAAAAACAAAACAAAACAAACAACAACAACAAAATAAACCTCTTACATCTCAACTTTCACATTCACAGTGGAACGTGTATCTCAATTATAACGATTACAGTGAAGTGAAAAAGTTGATAAACAAAAGTGACTCCTTCAAAAACAAAACTAATTCACAGTGTAGTGGTGAAGGGTAGCAGCTCATTCTCAGATTTCATCTTTATGATCTTTTCTTTTATTTCGGGGGTCATCGCTGAGCGACACCTGTCGACAAAAGTGGATAGCTTCTCCGTCCTATCGTTCCAGGGAGGTAAGGCCTTGAACACATCTGGAGCTGCAATTTTTAGCTCAACAATTGCAGACGTCCTGGCGATGGTGCTCCGGTCAACACCAACGGAGTTGAATGCCCTCTTCATGGAATTTCCCTCTTTGAATACTGTAAGTGCCTTCATGTATCTTGACAGGATTCCTGTGGTGTTTTTCACTGAAGGAAAATGGCATTATTAATTCAAATGGCTATACACAATGAAATTACACAATATGTTTGTTAATGTACTTCTGCAATTACAGGGCTGTACACTGTAACCAGTTTGATCGCATATGCTATTAACAATCATTGTATGTAGAAAAATATGTATCGTGAGTGGGTTGCGTAACGTGAGCATCATATTCGCCTTGATCTAGGGATCAACGCGATGAAAGTTTAAACACTCACCGCCATGAAAACTTTACAGAGTTGTAAAATCCTGTCCATGAGTTTTACAAACCATTGCGTGATGTTTTGGCTTCTGATCAATACTTAATCTGTAATTCCAACTCCATTTCCTGTATACTATTTCACGTGTATTTCAAACAACACAACCCCACCATAGTAGCCCACTAGATGTAGTGCAGGTGTTAGACTGTTTGGCAACCCATCAAATTCTGTGACCTGCCCTGATAGGGTCTGAATGCAGCCTGTTTGGAAAGCTCATCAGCAACATATGTTGGTAAAAATGTGAACACACTATAGGAAAACAACATGTCTTGTAAGTCTCCGCTATAGTTTTTTTTCTCCAGTCAGCTTTTTGCGCGCATTCTGCATACCATTGGCTTCCCTCATCTAAGCGTTCAAGGCAGCCAAACTATAAGGTATGGCCACAGTTTTTTCCCCCCTTTATTTTAGATCAGCATGGATCCACAGGAAACATTCAACAGTTTATTTCTCAAGTGTGAATATTTTGTAAAGAACCAGTTCAAATGCCATTAAATAAATAAATTAATTTTGACCAACAAAACATGTTAAACCATCAACCTGTGTGCTACTAAATGTTTCTTTGTGCTACTGACATCTTAAGCTTGGTAGCTCCAGTGCAACAACCTAATAAATAAGCATACAGCCCTGTTTAATGTGTTTTCATTTAACCATTCTTTTACAGTCACCTTAATTTGATTAGCCCATACTGTACTGTTACAATTTCTATGTTTCTCTGCTTCTTGAAAGTAATTAAAAACAAGACTAGGCAAGCCTAGTTCAGGTGAACAGCAAAGTCTGTTGTGATTGTCATGTACTCACTTCTAACGCGGGTGTGATCTGGCACATCTCTGTGTGCGGGACTTTTCTCTCCTTTCTAAGAACGTGATGGTTTCTTCCGTTTCACTTGTCTTTTTTTGGAAGGTAATTCAATTGCTACCTCTGAAGAATCAGAAAGGTCAGAGGACTCTCTACCATCCGATTCTTCAAACGATTCATCTGAGATGCAGATTTGAGGTGCCTTTCTTTCCTTCCTTGGGGGCTTTGCACCTGCAGTTTCACATGAGACACAATCATGGGGTCAGTAGAGAAGAATTGGACATTGACAGCACACTCTAGTGCTGTCACAATACCAAAATGAATACCCACAGTAACAATACCAGCCAAAGTATTACGGTTCTGGGTAGTATCACGATACTGCAGCCTCTTTTTTTTAATCATTATTTTATCTACTGATTTATAAGTAACAATTATAAGTAATTGTGTATAAGTAATTGTGTAAAGACAACAATCTCCGGCTGAATGTCAGCAAGACCAAAGAGATTGTTGTCAACTTCCAGAGAGGCCCCACACAACACCCCCCACTGACCATCGAGGGCGCTGCAGTGGAGAGGGTGAGCAGCACCAAGTTCCTGGGGGTGCACATGAGTGAGGACCTCTCCTGGACCACCAACACCACATCACTGGCCAAGAAAGCACAGCAACGCCTCTACTTCCTGCGGAAACTCAAGCGGGCGAGCGCTCCACCACCCATCATGACCATATTCTACAGAGGAACCATCGAGAGCATCCTTTCCAGCTGCATCGCTGTGTGGGGCGGGAGCTGCACTGATTACAACAGGAAAGCTCTCCAACGCATCGTGAGAACAGCAGAAAGGATAATTGGTGCGTCACTCCCCCCGCTGCAAGACATATACACCACCCGCCTCACCTGCAAAGCCATCACAATCATCAGCGATGCAAGCCACCCTGCACACAACATGTTCAGCCTCCTGCCCTCTGGCAAGCGGTACAGGAGCCTCCGTTCCCGCACCAACAGACTCTCAAACAGCTTCATCCACCAGGCAGTGAGACTGCTGAACTCTCTCCCCTCCCCACCCACAGCCAGCAGGATCACCAGACTGACAGGAGTCTAGGGGATCACACTGGTCCCCCCCCCCCCCACCCGAAATGGAATGTGTAAAGACTTTGCACCCCTCTACACAGGCAAGCTGCACACACCAGCCGCCCCCCCCACCCCCCGACTGAATGTGTAAAGACTTTGCAACTATTGCACATGCAAATTGCACACATTTGCTGCTATTCTCTACCATTGCAATATTTTTATACTACTGCTGCTACAACTTATTTATTTAATTACAACTTATTTATTTAATATTACCTAGGGTTTAGATTCTTTTCTTTTTTTGTCCTGTTGTCTTGTTGTCCTGTCGTGCTTCTGCACCTACTGTTTTTTTTTTTTGTTTTTTTTGTTTTTTTTAGAATCAGAGGGACAATCCCCTTTATTGTCACACAACATACATGCGACCACGCCATGCAATTGGTGAAATTTATCTTCCGCATTTAACCCATCTTGGTCCTTGTTCCTCCGTGGCAGACCAAGAGCGGTGGGCTGCCATCCAACCGGCGCCCGGGGACCCAGTTTCCTTTGTCACCATTGGTCAGGTGCTGTTGTCTTGTCTATGCCGGGAAAGTGCGAAACGCAATTTCAATTCAATCAATCAATCAATATTCCTTTATTTGTCCCGCGAGGGGAAATTTCAGAATACAGCAGCATCAGTAAAGATTAGTAAAGATTAATATAAGAAGTGCAGATTAGAAACAAAACAGTATATACAAAAGAGTGAGGATTTAAATAAAAATAAAAAGAAAGAAATTGTAAAAAAAAATTGTAAGAAATTGCAGATCGTATTTACAGATTGTTATGTACATGTATTATTGCACAGCTTATTGTCCAGACTATTGCACTGATTACTTGGGGTTGTTTTTATTGTACAATCTGACAGCTGCAGGGAGGAATGACCTGCGATACCGCTCTTTCACACACTTTGGATGTAGCATCCTGTCACTGAAGAAGAATCAGGGGGAGACATTCCCCTTTATTATCACACAACATGCACTGGACACTGCACACGAAGGTGAAATTTGTCTTCCGCATTTCTCCCATCCTGGTCGTCCTTCCTCCACGGCAGACCAGGAGCGGTGGGCTGCCATCCAAGCGGCGCCCGGGGACCCAATTGCGTTTTGTCACCATTGGTCAGGTGGTGATCTTCTTGCATGTTTTTAGTGGGGGTATGTTTTACGGAGGATACCCCAGGTGAACACGGGGAGAACATGCAAACTCCACACAGAAAGGCCCTTTTTTTCCTCGAGCAGCAGGCACCGGGACACATCCCGGTGCCCGCAGCGAGAATCGAACCCGGGACCTTCTTGCTGTGAGGCGACAGTGTTGCCACCGTGCCACCGTGCCACCTGATGGAGCTGATGGAGCTCCTCAGTGCAGTGAGTGTGTTTTGGAGGGGGTGGGAGTCATTGTCTGTCATGGAGGACAGCTTGGCTGTCATCCTCCCCCCCCCCACCTCCTCCACCAGTTCCAGAGGACATCCCAGGACAGAGCTGGCCTTCTTGATAAGTTTGTCCAGCCTCTTCCTGTCAGCTGTAGTGATGCTGCTCCCCCAGCAGACTACACCATAGAAAATGGCAGAGGCCACAACAGAGTCATAGAAGGTCTTTAGGAGTGCCCCACGCACCCCAAAAGACCTCAGCCTCCTGAGCAGATAGAGTCTGCTCTGTCCTTTTTTGTAAAGTGCAGTGGTGTTATGAGTCCAGTCCAATTTATTGTTCAGATGAACACCCAGGTACTTATAGGATGTCACCATCTCAATGTCCCTTCCCTGGATGTTTACTGGTGTTGGTGGAGAGTGCGGGCGCCGGCGAAAGTCCACAACCAGCTCCTTGGTTTTACCCGCGTTAATCTGGAGGTGGTTCTGCTGGCACCAGTCCACAAAGTCCTGGATGAGTCCTCTGTATGACCTGTCGTCCCCATCTGTGATGAGGCCAACAATGGCAGAGTCATCAGAGAACTTCTGCAGGTGGCAAGTGGGTGACAGGTGTGAAAAGTCTGCTGTGTAGAGGGTGAAGAGAAACGGTGCCAGCACCGTTCCCTGGGGGGCCCCCACACTGCAGAGGACAGTCCCTGACACACAGTCCCGTGTCCTCACATACTGTGGGCGGTTGGAAAGGTAGTCCACTATCCAGCATGTGAGGTATTGGTCCACCCCTGAAAGCTCCAGCTTGTGTCTCAGGATGGCTGGCCTGATGGTGTTGAAAGCACTGCTAAGGTCCAGGAAAAGGACCCGAACAGAGCTCCCAGGCGATTCCAGGTGAGATAGAGCTCGATGGAGGAGGAAGATGAGGGCATCGTCCACTCCGATGCCAGGCTGATAAGCGAACTGCAGCGGGTCCATGGACGAGCTCACCAGGGGGCGCAGGTGGGCAAGGACCAGCCGCTCCAGGGCCTTCATGAGGTGGGATGTTAAGGCCACCGGCCTGTAGCAGCTAGGGTCCTTGGGATGCGGGGTCTTTGGCACAGGTACCACGCAGGACGTCTTCCAGAGGCGTGGCACCCTTCCCAGTCTCAGGCTCAGGTTAAACAGATGTCCAATGATCCCACTCAGCTGATCAGAGCAGGATCTGAGGAGCCTGGGACTGAGGCCATCCGGTCCTGCGGCCTTCCTGGTCTTGAACCTCCTGAGTTGATTTCTCACCTGGAGAGGTGTGAGGGACAAGTTGGAGCAAGGGGGATGAGTGTCTTGTGAAGTGGATGGGGGGCTGGGAGGAGCAGTGGGGGGTGGCGTTGATTGCGGTGAGCTGAATACTGTGGGGGGGGGGGGGGGGTACTTAGGCAGGGTGCTGGCAGATCAAAAGAGGGTAATTCCTTTGTATGTTAAGTACATGTGAAGAAATTGACAAATAAAAGTGACTTTGACTTTGACTTTGACTTTGATATCTTATTCTGTCTTAGTTCTTGGTATATCATTTTAGCTCCTTTTAATTAATTTTTTTTATCTTATTTTACCTGTTCATAAACTGATGATGATGATGATGATTATGTTATTCCTTTCCAAAAGTAGAATTAAGTTGTTACTGTGTGAAATTATTAAGACTTTGTAAGCACATTAAACCTGATTGAATCTGTGGTATCACATATGGTATAAGAGGGTGAACTTAAAAAAAAAAACAAAAACTATTTCTTGCTTTTATCCTGTCACTAACCTGTGTCTGATGCTTCAGGCTTTTTGTTCATGAGCTCCTGAATAAGGTCCTCTTTCTTCGCAAGTTGTTCCTGGAGAAAAGCCTTGTCCAACTTCAGTATTTCAATCGTCTCCTGTTGTAACCCAACCTTTTGTTTTTCAGCTTCCAGAAGCTTTTTGAACATTTCCACTTCATGGACAGCAGTTGGTGCACCAGGATCTGCACAAAACAAAAGGAATAAACAAACAGAAGTAACCAAACCATTAATTGCATTATTTGACATTAATTTACATATACTTTCACAATACCACAATTGTTTTCAGGGTAGCATATTCTATGGCCTTTACGACTTCATACTATCGAGCACCATTTTATGTGCCCAAGCACTTTTTAGGATTGCTTTATCTAAGACTATTGAGAACAAACAGAGAAGTGTTTCTTATTGTTCAGGTTGATTGAGATTGAGATTTTAGCTGGGAATCATGTTGGACATTTATAGGGAATGTGAAGATGATACAGCAGCACTGGCGTATTGTGGCGATGTCAAATATGACAGAAAATCAAAACACAGCTTGTAACCATGGATGTAATACAGCCGGTGACTGCAAAGATGGCAGACCCTCCTCAACATGAAACAATAGAGTGACGTCAACTTCACATTCCCTATAGGTAACATCAGCTTAGTTAAATATAAGCCTACTTACCAGTATTTTGGGCAATACTAATGCTGGCATTTGCATCTGTGACTGGAGTAGCAGCTGGCTTTTTTCTTCTACTCATGGCTGTGAAGATAATAAATCAACAAAGAAGAAGATGGATGATTATAAGTTACAGGGTTTGTACACATTTTTCAAGTTCAAATCCAGGCAAAAATTAGTCTGGTCCACAGCCAATAGCCTTCCAAAAGTTTTGGCCCACTCAGAAATATAGTTGAATAGCCCTGTGTTATGCTATAAACGACATTTATGTTTCATAATGGCAAAAGGTAAATTTCAAGCACTTAAACTAAAATCCTAGCACTTTTCAGACCTTGAAAATACAACAATAAAATTCAAGCATTTTCAAGATTTCAAGCAACCCTATGAACCCTAAAGTTATCACATCACATCTAAATATCGTAACTGCTCTTAATATAAGCAAAGTCCTCTGATATAAGCTAAACTTGCTATGCTAACGTTACCCAGTTCAAAAGAACTAATTTTATGTTACCACTTAGATATTAACAGTCCTTGTATTCATCCAAATGTATTAAAGTTCTGTTTAACATGTAACATTAGCTACACAATTTGCACCGCGAGTGTTATGTAGCAGCTGTACATTAAATAATTAGTGGGAATATCTCAGCATAGCTCATACTAGTACTATTACTATTATTACTATTACTATTACAACTATTACTATTACTTCTATTACTACTGCTATTACTTTTACTACTATTACTACTACTACTATTACTTTTACTTCTACTACTACTACTTCTACTACTACTCCCACTACTTCTACTACTTCTACTACTATTTCTACTACTTCTACTACTACTGCTACCACTCTTTTTTACTTTTACTAGCTTCCATTTCTGCCACTTTTACACATTTCAGCTTCCACATTTTTCAGCGTTACACTGTGATGCATTTTTACTTCAGATTTCAGTTTCAGGCATTTTATGTGAGATTTCTGCATTTTCAGCAGCATTTTTCAAATTCTTTTCAGCAATGAGCATTCCCACTGTATTTTCACCAGGAAATGCAATTTTTCTAGTTAACTTTACCTTTTCTCCGAAGTGCAACGTGTCCAGCAGAGCAAGATGTGCATCTAAAACTAGCTTAAGAGCTACCGTTAGCCACACGCTTGCAGTCACGCAAGCGTGACTTGCGTGACTGCAAGTCACGCTTGCAGTCACGTAGATCACCTGATCAAAACAATGCGTAGGAGCTTGCACATTGCTTGCACGGGCAAGAGAGAGGATGACACGTTTGAGGCGAGAACTCACCACATTGCTGCGAGCACCGGACAGTCTGAAACACAAAAGAGATGTTGTGTTGTGGATGCTGAAGAGGGGTCTTCTTGAACGGCAAAAGTTGTGCAGTCACTGCAATTGTCCAATGCAGCTCGCGAAGACCAGCCGTCATGATGGCTATCAATGGTGAGCAAAAATTATCACAGGAAACTCCAGTCTGTAAATTAATTTAGTGCATTTACTCAGATAGTGCACAGTCTTAGGTAGCATACTTGTGCTTTACATTTCCATGTGATGCTACAACTGAACAACATTTCAGAGGGAAATATTGCTTTCTATTCCACTACATTTATTTGACTTTTCAGATGAAGATGACATAGTAATAACATTTTTTAAAATACAACACATTGTTAAAGATGAAACCAGAAGTTTACAACCTTTTTGGCTTTTTGACGTCTTACAAAAAACAGAGTGCTCCATGGCTAGTGATTTTTTCCTCTAAACTTCTCACAATTGGTGTAATTTCAGTCATGTTCACATGATCCAGGAAAGTTTTAGAGGTCCTGGAGAAACAAAAACATACACAATGTAGTGAAACACCCTCGTTTCGGTTATGACGGTGTAAAAAATTTTAAACAAAGTATGCAAAAATTTAAGAGAGTGTGCCTTAAATTTACTTTACAGTAGCTCACATTAACATTACTGCAATAACAGACCTTTCCTTTTTCCTTTTAGGAAATGCAGGAACCACCGTTCCAAAGGGCGCACAGTGTCTGTTCGCAAAGGGTCCATATTCTACAGGTCACATGTATCCCTGATGAAATATGTGGAATTTATTTACAGGTTTGTAACATAATAATGTTACCCTTATTTTTGATTGATTTTTAAATTAATGTGTGTGTGTGTATATATAAACATACTGTCTGTGTGTGTAAGTGTAAGTGAGCAAAGGAACAAAAGAGCAAGATCCTTGATGGAATGGCTTGTGCGATGTACCAGTATAAAGCCTACCCAAGTGGCAGAGAAATCTTTCAGGCTGCTGAGGCCTTGGTGCACAAACATACATGTTTACAGGAGACAGGGTCCAAAAATGGCTGGGATGGCTGGAAGGACAGCCTTACAAACAAAGTGAACAACTACTGACGCAAGCTGTGCAAATCCGGATGCCCAGAGGTCAAGGTAAACAGCGGCAGGAGGAGCAGAGCCAATCCTGCCACTTCACCACATGCCTCCATTAAGTGGCCACTACGTGCAGAAGCTAATTATCTGCCGCGGCTTCCTTATGGGGAAACACTTGACACTTTGGACATGCTCAGAGTTGACATGGTGTTGAAATTAGAGAAAGACAACATAGATTTCTCAGTGACAGTGACACCAACATGAGCAAGACCTTTGCTGCAAGAAGGCTTGAGATTGTAAATTCAAGTCCCTCTGTGGCGCATGTTCAGGAAAGATGGCCAGCTCTGGAGCAATAGGTAACATTGCATAAAGTGCATATATTTAGAGGTATGGAATGTAGTTGATTTGATTGTTAATTTTTGTACTTGTCACAGTATCTTTTCTTACATACTTGTCACATTGTGTGTTGTGGTTAGCTATCATCTGAGATACATAGACTGAGATATTATTATTGGTATGTTTTTCATGTTAAGGGGGACTGATTGAGGTCACTTTGTTTTTATCAGGTTTGCACAGACTACTAACGCATCAACAACCAGCAGCTGCGAGTTGAACTGTATGCTGCATTGGATCAACACACAGCTCGTAAAACATCCCAACTTTTAAGAGTTATTAACCATTTGGACTGTTTACAAGGAGGTGTGATTTCGGAGAGGGACAGGATGTCTGACTTAGAAACACCTCTTCCACATTCTTTCAGGGGAGCAGATGATACAACCAGTTCAACTTCAAAGGTTACCTTTCACCTAGAGTGTCTCCAATTGAGATGCTAATTCTTCTTTACAACTCCACAACAGATACAGACAATAAAACCATCTGGATGGAGAAGTGCCAGGCCCCAGAAGAATCTCCAAAATCAGATAATGCTGATAGGCTGTAAATTAGACATTCCTGAAGCAAACTATTTTTGTATGACTGTGTGCCTCTTTTCCCATCACACGAGGATAATGAAATCTATCTGTTTGAGTTAACTTTGGATCTTCTTACAGTATTAAACCCATAATCTGTATGCTATCAATGTTTTTCCGGTGTTTCTAGCTTATAAAATGACAAAACCGTGATTTTAATTTTCCTAAAAAGTTTGTCTGAGTTTCTACCATGGAACCATACTGCCATCTAGAGGTTTGTAGCGGTTAGGTTGTATATGCTTGACATGAGACAGTTATTAGTAGTAACGATAATAGTGCTAACCATTTCTGCAAATATAATCTGCCTTTCTTTATTTCTTTGCCATATTAAGTTAGTTATATCCTTAGTCATCATGTATATTAGGACGAGTATTAGAAAATGTTATCATGATTATTGTTGAATGTTGTTGTGAACGATGTTGAAATGCCATTGAAAATTGATCATTTAAAATATATGTGATTGACCATAGTGAGAAGCAGATGAGTCCCTCATAGGAATCATTAGTTAATTTTCACTCTATAAGGTGAGATCACATTGCTCTCCTAAAAGCCATCCCACATGCACAACAGCGTATTGGTGATTAGACACACCCTGGAGCGAATATACCATCTGCAGCGTAGGGCTGGGCGATAAAAGACATGTAATCAATATCAATAAAAAATGTGTTCGATAAAACATTCAATAATTTGGTAACACTTTCTATGAAGGTCTAGTTTATAATGCATTAGGAGCACATGCATAAGCCGTTATAATGCATTTATAATGCTTCATACATGTCATTATAATGGTGTATAATCATGTATAAGAACTTATACCAAGGTTTATAAAGTATTACAAGTGTGGACATAATGTATTATAATTAAGTGCTTATAATGTTTTATACCTGCATACTCAAATGACAAGTGTTTGAATAAAGAATCTGAAGTCCTGGGTCACATAACACATTATAACCATCCTTACTCTAGCCAGTAGTAAAGACACACATAGAACCTCTCAACATAGAAAAGATACTAAATGCTCGGTTACAGAAAGGGCGTAATGCCTTATAAATATCAGTAATATGCTATAGGATGACTTTAAGAGCTTTTAGTAAAGTGACAACACTGTATAAAGTTATTAGCAATTGTATGACATTATAACGCAATTATAATCACTTAGGAGCAGTATTTTGCTGGCTGTAAGTAAAGCGTAAGTTAAAAATGATACACCGTAATGATCTTTAAAACAACTTTATGAGATGAGAGATGAAAACTCTTTTCACCTGACTCTTGGAAGACTCTGCTGCAATAAATCAAACACACACACATTTCTAAAACATTAATTCATATTTTTTCTTCTTCTTGTGTTTCTAGTTATAACAAACATTGTAGAACAATCCAAGATGGTGGATGTCAAAATTCAAATGTGTGAAAATTCATGTAATAACCCAGGAGCAGCACAACCTGACATATAATTGATCACCTGAACTAGATGATGACTCCACTGATCTGTTCCCAGATCTGACTAGTTCCCTCATTAATTCAGCCTTGCTGGTCAGTTCACGCTGAAGGTAGTCTTTATCTGACTTCAGCATTTCGATGGTTCCTTCTCGGAGTCTCCCGCGCTCTCTCTCTGCCTCCAGCTGAAGTTTGATCATGGCCAGCTCATGCTTCATAGTAGGAGCTGCACACAACACATGGAGCAAGGATCACAAAAAAGAAAACAAAAAATGACTTGTGTAAATATTAAATTTAATTATTTTAGCTAAAAGCTATGACAGGGATGCTATTCAAAGTTTGAAACACAATCTATAACCTTTTTAGGCCTATGCTGGATATGACTCAACCAGGCATCATCTAACTTTAAATTTTCGAATGTACTAAATGGTTTGAATATGACTGCAAGTTTCAGCTCTAACTTACACGCTTCAATATTATGAGCAAATCCCACATTTAATGATGCATTTTGGACAATCTACAGAAAAAGAAACAGCCTAAAATGGCAATACATACCCATTTTCTCTTCCTCCACAGCAGGAGTGGAAGCCCCGTTGCCTTTTGGCGGCGGCGGATTCACAGCTCCCCTTCTTGTGGACATGGCTATTCATAAAACATATTCAACCGAGGGTTAGCATTTGAAGCATTATGCTTTGGCTATTGTTAGTTTGAATTTGATTCAAACTTTACAGCAAAGCTCTCCCACATTAACACTAACGTTTGCTTTTGCAACATGTTGGCTGGATTAGCTTACCCATGTGGCCTGGATGCTAACCTTTAAGCTTGGCCGACAAAACTTAGGCCAAAAGCCCCCAAAATAACTATATGCATTTTGTTCATGTTTTACAGTTTGTGTTGAAAAATATTACCTTAGAGTTTGGGTTTGTTGCCTTTTGCAGACCGTAACCTCCACCACCTTCCTTTTCAAACCTGCAGTCAAGTGCGTCTTCTCTCTGTCGTCTTCGTGGTGCCCTGTGCTACGTTCAGGACTAATCAGAACTCGGAGATTCTGGCTTCTGACAATCAAATTTCGTTCATGCTGTAAATAAATTCAATTGCTTGATTTCAGTTCACTTGCATAACCTTTCAGCTAATGTTACCTGCCAACACAGGCTAACTAATTTAGTCAATACAATAGCAATTAACCTCCACATATTGCTGTAATCATAGTGTAAGATAAACTACGCAACCATTATGATATATAATTACAAATGAAATGTATGTTGAAATGTCAACAAAAATTAGATTTGAAAAGACAGCAGAATTTAAGACTTTAAACTAAAGAATTGCAAGTTGGAGAAGCATTCAATTTATTTTTAACAACTCGGAATTCCCTTTTCCCAGCGTTCCGACTTGTGTGAACGCAGCAGTCCCAGAAGGCAATTTTGGACGCAAGCGGGAGATCGCATGGATCCATGGGACATCGTAGCTGCCCGCTCTTCAGGTGAAGGATGCCAACATGGCAAATTTATTGAGTGATGAAATTCGTCGATTAATACGACAAGAGGACACGATACGCAGCCGGAGAAAAATAGTTGTATGGATGCAAAGAAGAGGAATCCTAAAGCGTTGCATGATCTGCTCCACCTGCACCGTATTTAAAACCTGTAGAGCTGTAAAAGTATTTTTTAAAGATGAACAAAGTAATATGCATTTTTTCTGATTTTGATTTGACAAGAGACTTGTTTTTTTATTGACCTATATTCTTTCCATAGGTCAATAAACCATTTTGTTTCTGCAAAATAAAGAGTTGCTTTAAACATCTTTATGGTTGACTTACACCTTACTTACAGCCAGCAAAATACTGCTCCTAAGTGATTATAATTGTGTTATAATGTCATACAATTGCTAATAACTTTATACAGTGTTGTCACTTTACTATTTTAATTTGTGAGCTATGCAAGCTTTTTTTTTTTTTTTTTTTTTTTTTACAGATTTAAATTGTATTGATAGGTACAGAATAACATGCACCTTTTCTTTATATTTTGTTTTTGCAAAATAAAGTTGTTTTAAAGATCATTACGGTGTATCATTTTTAACTTACGCTTTACTTACAGCCAGCAAAATACTGCTCCTAAGTGATTATAATTGCGTTATAATGTCATACAATTGCTAATAACTTTATACAGTGTTGTCACTTTACTAAAAGCTCTTAAAGTCATCCTATAGCATATTATTGATATTTATAAGGCATTACGCCCTTTCTGTAACCGAGCATTTAGTATCTTTTCTATGTTGAGAGGTTCTATGTGTGTCTTTACTACTGGCTAGAGTAAGGATGGTTATAATGTGTTATGTGACCCAGGACTTCAGATTCTTTATTCAAACACTTGTCATTTGAGTATGCAGGTATAAAACATTATAAGTACTTAATTATAATACATTATGTCCACACTTGTAATACTTTATAAACCTTGGTATAAGTTCTTATACATGATTATACACCATTATAATGACATGTATGAAGCATTATAAATGCATTATAACGGCTTATGCATGTGCTCCTAATGCATTATAAACTAGACCTTCATAGAAAGTGTTACCAATAATTTTTTTCTTCGTCGGAAGAAACCAGAAGTTGCGAAGCAAGGTTGGTTGCATGAACAAAGGCTCTCTGGTAACCTAGCAATGTAGGGAGTAATCACTGATAACTGGGAGTGACACACTATCAGTCAATCATGTAACCGTATCTTTTCGGTTACGCCATCGCGTTGTCTCGTGTTTAATTCTTCGCGAGGAGCGAGATGAGAAATAGAAAGCGAGCGCTGCAGCGAACGAAGAAATTGACGATAAAACAGGGAAAGTCAGCTCGTCAGTATGGCAGTTTTTTGGATTTTGTAAGTCGGACCGTAGTGAGACCAATGTGGTCTGTAAAGTATGCAAGACCGTCATCCCCACCAAGACCGGTTAATACCACAAACTTCTTGTACCACCTTAGCCGCGCTCACCCTTCGGAGTGCAGCCGTATTCGCCTATGTCTAGCAACATCTGCTACCGCAGCACCACCACACAAGCAGCAGACTGCCATGCAGAGGTGCTCTGCTTCAGTGCCTTATGACAAATCATCTAAAAGGCACAAAGACATAACGGAGGCAGTGGTATCATATAGCTAAAGACATGCTCCCGCTGAGCACTGTGGAGAAGCCAGGCTATAAAGATCTCTTACACTTGCTTGACCTCAATGTTATACCTGGCCGAAAGTACTTTTCCGAGGCTGCCATTTGTTTTCTATGTCACAGATGTAAAGTCTACCTCAGTTTATTTTAATTTCTCTTATGTTTATAAAACACTGCACATATTTTAAAACACTTTATTCACCAGAAGATTAATGAGCTTGTGAACGTCCTGTCACTAAACCTGCAGAAAAAAAGTTCTCAGGTTTCTCTATGTTTACAATTTTATACTTTGCACTATTTTGTTACACTTTAGTAAGCATTTGTTACGTATTCTTTATTTTTGCACCTTAATGTTAAGATATAATTGTTGAGTGTTCATTGTGATTTTAGACTTTTATTGACATTTATTATGTGAGTGTTTTCCTTTCCTTTCTGCCTTGATAGCTGAGGGGATTATAATCAGAGGAAGGTTAAATTTAAAATAAAAATGTTTAGATTTAATGTATTTATCTCCTGGTCCTTATTTTAAATAGGTCATAAAAATATCAATAATTATCGATATCGACCGATATAAAATACTTATATCATGATACAGTTTTCAGCCATATCGCCCAGCCCTACTGCAGCGTGCAGCAGATGCTCAGTCAGTTTTTCGTCTTTTGTTAGTCTCAGTCTTTCAGTTCTTTTCAAAATTGTCTTTGTTTTCTCTTAGTCTTTAGTCTGTCTTTGTTTGTCTTCATTGTCATCTCTTGCGTGTAGTAGCTTGACTTCTTTATTCAGAAAAACTTTTTTCTTTTTCTAATCTTCATGAAACTTTAATCTTTGCTCACCATGTTTTCCAAAGTTAAAATTCTAGTCACGTAATAATAACTTTGAAGACATTTTCGACTGGACATCGAAGAGTTTCTCAATCATATTATTATTAATCTAAAGTCTTGCCATACAGTTGCCAACTCAACTGAAGACCTGCAGCCAGTTACTGACCTGCTGGTTCGGGTTAAATAACCATCAGAAGCCGTTCCTCGTCTGCAACCGGCACCGGAGATCTTCAGCTCCTGAAACATCCCTGTCCAACATCGGCTCTCAACCATGGTTTGCTTGATTCGTCCGACAGACCGCAGCACAGATTGGAGCCACGGACGGCAGCTTGGAGCCCCTTCATGCCAGTTCGGAGCAGACATCTACAGGGGCGTCGTTGGCCAAGTAGGCATGCTTAAGCGGGTTTGAATAAGAGTTGGTCCGTGAGGTTATGATACTGTCAGTTTGCTTAAATTCTCTCAACCATTCATTCAAGAAATTAACTTTACTTAAAACTACTTCTCACTATGACAAACTCATTTTGCCATTGTTTTGCCAAGTTTCTATCTGCAGTTGTTTGTGTTACTTCATGTCATCCATATCATTTGTCATATTATCCATTATTCATATTCATTCTCATTATTGTGCTTAATAAATAATACTTTTCATACAAGTCGTGGTCAGACGGTGTCCTTTTGAACTGGATATAAGTAATCCCTGTATCGAGAAATTACGCTTCAGATTATCAGACTGGTCTACTGTTGGTTCATTCGTTATCATTACATCAGCATTAAAAGAAATGATAAATGAATTCCTTCTGAGCTAAGGATGGTTGGTGCCCCATATTTTATTAATGAATGCAACATTAACTTAGAGGGTTAATAAACTGATTCCGCTACACGTAAATCATAGGAATGTCCTGAGCAGACCTAAGGATCAGTACAGGGGCCGATCCGAGCATATTTTAATGGAATAGTATTGACCGAAATAACCCTGATCAAAAGCTGATGCTTTCTTTACTGTACTTTATTTTGTTTTGTCCACCTCACTTTGCACAGTGCTGCTCTCCTTTACAACAGCCTACAGTGCAAGGATTTTGCTTGTATATGCGAGTGAAAATTAGATTATATGAATATGAAAAATTATTTGGGCAGACCAGTGCAAGTGACTGAGACCTGGGGTTGGCAAAACAAGGACTGTAACTAACCATAAACAAATCTGTTATCTCTCCTTGTAGCACCCAATAATGTAATAATTTCCTGAAAATGTAATAAAATTTGCCCTTGACCTTGAACAAAAATGTAATAAAACCCAATAATGTAATAACTTGACCAATAATATAATAAAATGCCCTGACTAATAATGTAATATCATTTTTACTCCAGCAGATTGATAGGTCTTCTGATGCTGATCGCTTCTTGTCAATTTCAGGAGTCACATTTTCCCAGTTAAACATTCAATCATATCCTATAAATTATATAAGCTTATCAACTTTATAGTTTTCTCGCTCAATATCAGTTGGGATCGACTCCAGCCCCCTGCGACCCAAAGGATAAATGATTATAGATAATGGATGGATGGACGGATGGATGGACGGATGGATGGATGGATGGATGGATGGATGGAACCAGAGAACATCAGCAAAGAACTCGGACTGGGAGCTTATCTGGGACATCCCTAGTAAACAGAGTCTGCAACAAAGTGTAAATATTTGTATATGGTTGGTATTTTAGCATATCGTTCTCTTTTCCCTCATGTTTCATGCCAGCAAACACAAGACATCAATGTGGACCGGATTGTAGATCTCCAGTGTCTACCAGTGTGATTAGTAGATTAGTGGTAGAGCATTATTTCATCCCTCAAAGGATGAAATAATTACAGAATTACTTGTCATTGGGTCTGATGCAGAGGGATTTGGCACACCGTTTCAAAGTCCACCAATCCACTGTAAGCCGCATCATCAACACATGGGCTAATTTCCTTTATACGTGCTAGGGGCTGTGGGTATTTGGTTGGATGAGGAGTGTGATTGCAATTTCAATTCTTTGTACTTCATCTCCCTGAGATGCCTGACTTCCCTTTATCTCACCAGGATGTCAGGTCTTTTTGTGTTCTAAATTGTGATGTCTAGACCTCTTAACACCAACATACAAAATCCTGCAGGATGCCTCCTGTGTTAGCCACCCCCTAGGGAGTCGGCTCCGATACCCACAGCAGACCAAAAGGTGCGAATACACACCTTTGGGTAGGGGAGGCGTTCCTAAGGTATAAATGTTTAGCTCTCCTCATGCTTGGGGTCTTTCGTCATTCTACCGCTCGGGTGATGATTGACCTTTTCTTTGTAAAGGAAATAAAACCTTGTCGGCCGGCAGAAGTCTCTATTTCATTCTTCACCAGCAGCAGAGAATTTCCACAACAGGAGACAGTGAGAGCTCACCTGCCAGAGGTGTTTAAGGATTACTCCGACACTCAGATCATTCTAGACTGTACAGAGCTACGTTGTCAAACATCAAATTCTCTTCTACTTCAGAGTGAGGTGTTCTTAAGCTACAAATCACACTGTACATTCAAAGGATTGATTGGGATGGCCCCTCACGGAGCAGTGACATTCGTGTCGTCTCTCTATGAGGGTGCCATCAGCGACAAGGAGATTCTGAAGCAGTCGGGTATTGTGCCTCTCCTAAACCCAGCTCTGGCCATTATGGCTGACAAGGGTTTCCTTGTGGAAGACTGTGTGCCCTGCAAAGTCCACATACCGTCCTTCTTATCTAAGAGAGCGCAACTGTCTGGGCCAGAGGTTACAAAGACTCAGTCTATTGCCAGACTTAGAGTCCACGTGGAATGTCTCATTCGCAGGGTGAAGGAGCATAAATTATTCAGTACAGTAATCCCCCTTTCACTCACGGGCAGCATCAATCAACTTTGCACAGTTGCCTGTCTTTTGGTCAACTATCAGAATAAGCCCTTAGTTAAAGCCTGGGCAAGCAATCGGTAATGTCAGTGCTGAGAGACAGATGGTAATGCATTGTAAATAATGATTGTCTTTTTTTGTCGTCTTTTTGTTTTGTCTTTTAAATGAATACTTTAGGACGTGTACAACTATGGAAAAAATAGGCTGTGATGTGAAGGTATGTAATTGATTGCATGTAATTTCTTGTTACTTTTTAAACACATAAAAACACAGAATAAAATGTGTCACATACAAATACAAATACAATATGAAATTCAGTTGAAAGAATAAATTTGTAAAAAAAAAACAAAAAAAACATTGATTATGTCATCATTTTTGTCTTTGATTACTTGCACATGGAGAGGTATTTGGGCATGTAAGTGTTAAAGAAAAACAAATCACACTTTTGTTTTATCTCCCTTAGCACAGCACTATCTCTATAAATGCGTTCAACAAACATGTCATCATGGGCACAGACAACGAAATCACACCACTGCATACCAGTAACAAGCAACTGTCCCTGGACTTGCCAATAGTAACAGTGGCTCTCTTTCAGTTTGTGTTCTCCATGGTCAACCCTAAGAAATTTGCAATCAACATAACTTGGAGCATTTGGGCATTTCATTTCGACAAGACCAATGATGGTCACTCAAGTGGATCGAACACAAGCCCATCAGGCGATGCACCCAGCCAAGGTGCATCTGGATGCACAACAAGCCCACACTTGGTCAGGTTCAGGTTTTTTAGAACCATGTAGTCCTTTAAGGCACCTGCCTACATTTCTATTCCCCTTTTCATGAGTGCAGTCTGTGTTGTCCCTCTAATCATCCTCTCAGCCAGGTTTTCTGCTGTACTTGAACCTCTTACATGGCTTACCTCCCTGAAATGTGAAGCAGTCACCCTCTCCTTCCTCAGTGAATGCCACTCAGGTGTTGCACTTTGGTTTCTGGTTGCCTCCTCAATCATATCATGGATGACAACATTGTCAGCCGGAGGTGGACAATGGTAAGACAGCACACTGCCAGCTTGCACCTTGCTGAAGATGGAATCGACAAGTGGCTTGTCAGCCGAAATGTTCATTTGGCAGATGAGGGGGACATATTCTGCTGTTATTTCAGCGTAGGCAGGTCCAGGGTTGAGGGTGGAAGTGGCTGGGAGATCACCACTATAGCCCTTGTAAAGTTTAGATCTGAAATAACATCAGGCAGTCAATAACATGCATTTTTACAACACATTGTAGTCTGATAAACAGCAAAACAGTCTGTGAATCATGTAATGTCATCTAAAATACACAGGTAATGAATCAGGTAATGAATACATTTTTTCTTACAACACATTGTAGTCTGCCTATTACATCATCTAAAACACACCTAATTCCACTGGCTGTGGTAGCACCTGGTTTGGCCTTTCTGACAACCATGGTGTCGACGGGTCCTGGCTTTACTCCCTATTTATGTGAAAGGTGGTGTTAGGAGGAAAGGTACTTGTAAAGTGTGAGTTAGACTAGATATTTAAATGATACAAACCACTGTTCGTGGTTTATGCCACTTCTGCTCAGTTTGTGTGCAGGCATGGACCGGAGGTACAACAGACATTCCACTTTGAGAGTAATGGGCTCTCTGATATAACAAAGCAACCAAGTGGTTGCACATTCCACATCCAGCCACACAGGAACAGTGGCTGTTCACCAAAACAACTGGCTGTGAGTCACGTAACGTCACCTGAAATACACAGAGACGAAGTTGAATGGATTTTGAAAAGATAGCCCAACTAGCAACAGCAATAGGAGCAAAACTAGAGGACAGGAGTTGGCGAGAAGCAGGGTACAATGTTGCAGACCAGGGGTCTGTTTCCCAAAAGTTGCTTATAACAACTTAGGGCTATGAAGGTTTTGGGAAACGCTACCCTGATTTGAGTTAGAACATGCAGTTTGAATAGCTGAGTGAGTGGAATATAACCTTTGTTTGCAGCCATAATGTTAGGTAAAAGCACGACTCAAAATGTTATGAAGTGTGACACTCCCATTTGTTTACTACAGCCCACACCAAGCTAATTTCCACACAGCTACTCTGAATCTGCATTTGGCTTCCAACTTTTTTGAAGCAAAGCTTGAACAGTAAAAGAAGTAAAACCAAGGATAGAACTTGTGTTGAACAAACCTTTGAAACATGTTCAATAAAACTTTGAACGTGACACAAAACAGAACTTTGAACAGTGTCATTTTAACTAGTCCTACTCTTAGCTGGTGTGGTGCCTCTGCTTTCTTCATTGAGCGGTAGCAGTGAGCTCTCACTGTGAGTTCATTTGCCCTATTTTTTCCTGAGACTTTAGTTAAAAACCACAAACATTAAAATAGTGACATTTCTAGCATCACACTTTCTAACACATGAAGTTAACGTGAAGCAGGACACATGACAGCCACAGCTTGCTCAGGCTAGCAAGAATACGTGTTAGCAACTTACCTTCAAAATCACACAGATACGACGACACATAAAACTTGAAACCTTTTTCAAGTTTAGAACTGGGCGTCTTGCTGGCTGCTCGGACAATCCGACGTACCTTATTAATGCTGACTTTTGGTAGCTCTAACAGGCACTGGGTAAATTTCATCTCAGCCTCCGCCATGATGAGCTGCTGTTTACTTCCGCACTCCAAACGCCGACCGGAAATATCATAACATCCTTTACCGAACCCGGAACTGTGACGTGCATAGAGGCTATGCATGTCAAAGGGGAGGAGAGGTGGGAGAGACTGTGTGTGTGTGTGTGTGTGTGTGTGTATGAACTTTTTTCTTTATGTAAGGTACTGTTTTTGCTAACTATTTGTATGATGTGTGTATGTTACCCATGCCAGACAATGGACAAAACAGCGGTCTGCATTTGATTCTTCTCACTATATATACAGTATATATAATATATTTGCAACACTGTCAGATGAATGAATGTCAGAGATCACAATGTTTAATGTTGTTTCTGTCTTAAAATATAATAGGTTGTAACTGTTGGCTATTGTTGTACTGTACTTTATTTGATTATCAACAAATATGAGCCAATTAATCCACATTCTTTCCAATTTTACAGATATAAAATGCAGAGTGAGAAGTTAGGTTACTTGATTTGCAGTAAGACAGCTAGCCTTCATTAAATGTTAGTCACTCTCTATAATCACTTTCATGAGAAAGACCATGCTGTACTATACTCAGACCTGCCAACCTGTTATTTATACAGTTTAAACATGTAGCCAACAAATGCTTTGCAGCAAGTTTTGCAACCATTATCATGGCAGATGAGGAAGATGAAGACAGGGAGGGACAGGGCAGCAGAAGTTTTTGAGTAGCCATGCTTCCGACCCTCTAAAGTTCCTCATCATGCATTTTGCACAGTGTGCAATTATGATGTAGACATAAGCCACCAGGGAGCTGCAGGTAATATATAAATTAGCCCTGGTGATGTGTGCATATGTGCTGTAAGCCAATTTAATTATTACATTCTTGTAAACAAAAACACCTATTGCAATATACAAAATAAATTATTACCATTTTAATTAAGTACATATTAAAATAATTTTTCATTAATTTTAATTAAATAAATATTGAACACTGACATGATCAGTGCTTTGGTGACAAGAAAGGTGAGCATGGCTGCAAAAGGGACCATCTGTCATATGGAGGGTTTCAGTGATGCTCTATTAAAGAAGGCAAAGTCAGCAACCTATGAGGCAAAACAGTCCAGAGCAAGTTCCTGTTAGGTGTACGAACACCCTGAGACCAGAGGAAGGCGAACTCAAAGTGAAGGCTACAGGGATCACACAGGGCACAGGCAGGTAGAAACAAAAAGGGTTTATTAACTAAGGGTGTCCACAAAAACGGGAAAACAAAAGGCGAGAGCACAAAAACCACTCTGTACAGTTCAACTAAGGGAGTCCACAAAAACGGGAGCAACACAAAGCGAGAGCAAAAACACGCTCTGAAGAATCTGAGCTCCAACTCCTCTCACAACCGAGGCTGGGCTGAGGGCTATCCACAGGGCGAGACGCTCCTAAAACAAAAAGCAAAGCACAGGTCAGCGGACCGAGAAAGACACAGGGGATCAGAAGACTGGCAGAGGAACACACAATACCACGGAGGTAAGCAGACGATCTGACGAATACTGGAGAGAAGAGCCGGGGTTAAATGCATCCGTTGATTGGAAGGTGATGAGATGCAGGTGTGTGAGAGGAGGCGGGTAGGAGGGGCTGCCGAAACAGGTGCAGCCACTTAACACGGACCTGGACAGACAAGGGAGGACAGACAAGACCACAAGGGGACAAGGAAACAGGGAAAACACAGGGAAAAAAGGGGAAGACAGAGCCCTGCCTGACAGTACCCCCCCCTCAACGAGCGCCTCCTGGCGCGACGACAGAGCGTCTCCGGTGGAAGTCCCGGACCATCTGATCGTCCAGGATGAAGGATCGAGGAATCCAGGATCGCTCCTCCGGGCCGTACCCCTCCCAGTCCACTAGGTATTGGTGGCCGCGTCCGCGGCGGCGCACATCCAGGATGCGGCGGACAGTATAGGCTGGCTGGCCATCAACGATCCGGGTAGGGGGCCGTGAGTCGGCGGGCGGGCACAGGTGACTGGAGGAGACTGGCTTAATTTGTGAGACATGAAACACTGGATGTACCCGCAGGGAGGGAGGGAGGAGCAGCCTGACGGCGGACGGGTTGACGATGCTGCCAATCTCGAACGGGCCAAGGAATCTAGGTGACATCTTTTTACACATGGATTTAAGGGGGATATTTTTGGAAGAAAGCCAGACTTTCTGACCTGCGGTGTATGCCGGAGCAGCTCTCCTGTGGCGATCAGCGATGCGTTTGTTGGTCTCCGCCGTGCGGGCGAGAGCCGCTCTGGTAAGCCGCCAGATGCGTCTGCAGCGGCGCAGGTGATGCTGGACTGAGGGGACCGCGATTTCCTCCTCCTGGGATGGGAAGAGGGGGGGCTGGTAGCCGAGAGAGGCCTCAAACGGGGAGAGTCCGGTGGCCGAACTGACCAGGGAATTGTGGGCGTATTCCACCCAAGGAAGATGACGGGACCAGGCGGCGGGATCTTGGGAGGTCACGCACCGGAGCGCCGCCTCGAGGTCCTGGTTGGTGCGCTCCGACTGCCCGTTAGTCTGAGGGTGGAATCCTGAGGAGAGGCTGACGGAGGCTCCCAACGCCCTGCAGAATTCCTTCCACACCCCAGCGATGAACTGTGGACCCCTGTCAGAGACAACGTCAACCGGGATGCCGTGCAGGCGGAAGACATGGAGAGTTAGTAGTTCTGCAGTTTCTTTGGCTGAGGGGAGTTTGGGCAGAGCAATGAAGTGAGCAGACTTAGAGAAACGGTCAACACAGGTGAGGATGACGGTGTTACCAGCTGAGGGAGGGAGGCCGGTGACGAAGTCCAGGGCGATGTGCGACCAGGGACGTCCGGGAACCGGGAGCGGTCTGAGGAGACCCGCCGGGGCCTGATGGGAGCTTTTATTTCGCGCACATACGGAGCAGGCTAACACATACTCCCGGACATCTCTTTCGAGTCCCGGCCACCAGAAACTTTGTTTGAGTAGTGTAGTGGTGCGACCAGTACCTGGATGGCAGGCGAAGCGGGAAGTGTGACCCCAGTCCAGCACCTGGGAGCGAACGGTCTCGGGGACGAACATCCGGTTGGGTGGTCCACCGCCCGGGTCGGGGTGGTCCTTTAAAGCGTCCCGTACCACGGACTCGATCTCCCAAGTCAGGGATCCTACCACACGTGAGGCTGGCAGGATGGTAGTCGGTGGAGTGCTGGACTCGGGGCCGGCAAACTGGCGAGAGAGCGCATCGGGCTTCACGTTCCGGGAGCCAGGTCTGTAAGACAAGGTGAAGTTAAAACGGCTAAAAAATAATGACCACCGGGCCTGGCGAGAATTCAGCCTCTTGGCCGCTTGAATATAAGCCAGGTTTTTGTGATCGGTCCATACGGTGAATGGCACCTCAGACCCCTCCAGCCAGTGTCTCCACTCCTCGAGCGCCAGTTTGACCGCTAGGAGCTCCCTGTCCCCGACATCATAATTCCTCTCCGCAGGGGAGAGTTTCTTGGAGAAGAAAGCGCATGGGTGGAGTTTCTGGTCTGGGGCGAATCTCTGAGAGAGGACGGCCCCCACCCCCGTGTCGGAGGCGTCCACCTCCACCACGAAGGGTTTGGACGGGTCAGGATGACGGAGGACAGGAGCGGAGGCGAAGAGTCCCTTAAGACGCTGGAAGGCGGACTGGGCCTCCGGAGACCAGGAGAACTGCAGAGAAGGAGAGGTCAGTTTGGTTAAGGGGGCCACCACTTTGCTGTAATCCCTGATGAAGCGCCGGTAAAAGTTGGCAAACCCCAGGAAACGCTGCAGCTGTTTACGATCAGTGGGAGGGGGCCACTCCACCACCGCCTTGGTCTTGTCGGGGTCGGTCCGGAGCTGTCCCTTCTCCACAATGAATCCCAGGAAGGACAGTGACGAGACATGGAACTCACATTTTTCAGCCTTAACAAATAGTCTGTTTTCGAGAAGCCGTTGGAGTACTGACCTGACATGTACTTCGTGTTCCTCCTGGTTCCGGGAGAAGATGAGGATGTCGTCCAGGTACACGAAGACGAACCGGCTGATGAAGTCACGGAGCACGTCATTGACCAGGGCCTGGAAGACTGCCGGCGCATTGGTGAGGCCGAACGGCATCACTAAATATTCGTAGTGGCCAAGGGGGGTGTTAAATGCAGTCTTCCATTCATCACCCTCGCGGATGCGCACCAGGTGATATGCGTTACGCAGATCCAGCTTGGAGAAGACGTTCGCTCCCTGCAGAGGCTCGAAGGCAGAGGATATTAGTGGCAAGGGATATTTATTCTTGATGGTTATGGTGTTCAACCCCCGATAGTCTATGCAGGGGCGGAGAGATTTGTCTTTTTTAGCTACAAAGAAGAAGCCAGCACCCACCGGAGAGGAAGAGGGACGGATGATCCCAGCTGCCAGGGAGTCAGAAATGTATGTCTGCATGGCCTCTTGCTCCGGACGTGAGAGATTATACAGTCGACCGGACGGCAGAGGTGCGCCTGGCAGCAGGTCGATGGCGCAGTCATAAGGACGGTGGGGGGGCAGAGAGACCGCTCGGTCCTTGTCGAACACTGCGACCAGGTCGTGGTAGATCACCGGGACGTGAGAGAGGTCCGGGGGTTCGGCTGGCACAGGAGGCTGTGAGGGAACAGGTGGCAGAGCAGAGCGCAGACAGGAAGACAGACAATACTCACTCCACCCCAGGATCTTCCCGCTGGACCAGTTTATCTGGGGATTGTGTCTGGTTAGCCAGGGGTGTCCAAGTACCAGCGGGGGGTCAGAGGAAGGCAGGATACAGAACCTGATGCGTTCGGAATGGTTGCCTGAGGCGACTAAAGTCACGGGGATAGTTTGCTGGGTGATCTCCCCCAGGAAGGTGCCATTTAAGGCTCTGGCAGTGAGAGCGGGGGAGAGCGGTTCTACCGGAATGCGCAGACTAGCCACCAGCTCGGAGTCAATAAAATTATCCTCCGCGCCGGAATCCACCAGCGCGTTCAGGCTCCTAGATTCCTCGTTGTGGCGGATAGTGACGTTTAAGGTTAATCTGCCCCGGAGCCTGGAAGAGGAAATATGACTCACCAGTACCCCCGGGTTTACTGGTGAGTCCGGTCTTTTGGCCGGACCGGACATGCGGTGCGGGCGTGTCCCGGCTGGCCACAGTAGAGACACTCACCAGCTCGGATCCGGCGCCATCTCTCCTCCTCGGTGAGGCGTGTCCTTCCCAGCTGCATGGGTTCAGCCGGAGGCGGCGGTGATGCGTCAGAGGGATCGGGGAACGAGCGTGGCACCGGGTGAAGTGGCCGAGGACCCCTGTCCCTGGGGCCGGCCCGAATCTGTTGGTCGAGCCTGCTGACGAAAGAGACTAGGGCCCGCAGGTCACTAGGCAGCGCACATCGGGCGACTTCAGTCCTCAGCGAGCTGTTCAACGCCTTGAGGAAGACCCCCCGCAGCGCTCTCTCTTCCCACCGGGCGTCCTTGGCGGCGATCCAGAAATCCACCGAGAAGTCCGCCACACTTCTGGCACCTTGACGAAGGGAGAGGAGTCTCTCAGCTCCCTCCTCTTCGTGCTCGGGAGGATCAAAAACAGAGCGAAAGTGAGTTAAAAACTCCTCGCAGGTGAGTTGATTGATGGGATTGTTTGTGTGGAAAGCCTCAGCCCAGTCTAATGCCCGCCCTCGTAGCCTGGTGAAAATGTATCTAATACGACTAATGTCAGAACTGAAGGTGTGACATTTCTGTGCAAACATCATCTCACATTGAAGGATGAAACCTCGGGTCTTACGGAGTTCCCCTGTGAAAGGCTCCGGATCCGTCGCATGAGAGTCGGGGCAGAGGCGTGGGTCCTGCGAGGCGGCGGTGGCCGCGGCCGGTGGCACAGCAGGGCGCGGGGCTGAGGAAATAGAGTCATTTAACGGGAGAAGACGAGCCAGGCTGTCTGTTAAGGATCTCACCTGCTCGCCGAGTGTCCTATTTTGCTCTAGGAGGGCAGCTAGTGCTTGACCATGTTGTCCCAGAAGATTCCCGTGGTGAGCCAGAGCACGCTGCATGGCAGGTTGGTCCATCTCCGAGCCTTCTGAGTTCTGCATGGTCAGATCGTTCTGTTAGGTGTACGAACACCCTGAGACCAGAGGAAGGCGAACTCAAAGTGAAGGCTACAGGGATCACACAGGGCACAGGCAGGTAGAAACAAAAAGGGTTTATTAACTAAGGGTGTCCACAAAAACGGGAAAACAAAAGGCGAGAGCACAAAAACCACTCTGTACAGTTCAACTAAGGGAGTCCACAAAAACGGGAGCAACACAAAGCGAGAGCAAAAACACGCTCTGAAGAATCTGAGCTCCAACTCCTCTCACAACCGAGGCTGGGCTGAGGGCTATCCACAGGGCGAGACGCTCCTAAAACAAAAAGCAAAGCACAGGTCAGCGGACCGAGAAAGACACAGGGGATCAGAAGACTGGCAGAGGAACACACAATACCACGGAGGTAAGCAGACGATCTGACGAATACTGGAGAGAAGAGCCGGGGTTAAATGCATCCGTTGATTGGAAGGTGATGAGATGCAGGTGTGTGAGAGGAGGCGGGTAGGAGGGGCTGCCGAAACAGGTGCAGCCACTTAACACGGACCTGGACAGACAAGGGAGGACAGACAAGACCACAAGGGGACAAGGAAACAGGGAAAACACAGGGAAAAAAGGGGAAGACAGAGCCCTGCCTGACAGTTCCACTCCAGAAAGGAGTGTTTACTGATGCAAAAACTGTATTTAAAAGGGCATCAGGGTCAAGGTCAACAAAATTATAAAAAATTAAATAATACAGTTACCTTGTTTTGAAAGTGTTTCTGTGTTCCATTGAAAGGCTGTCATGATACAGTATATACATGGCTTAGAAGAACATAGCATTTTTTGGTTTTCTGTTGATGGATTTGGATATTTATGTTAAGAAATAGTTAAAGAATGTGATTACAGAGTGCAAAATGTCTAGATTTTCTTTATTAAAGGTATTGTAATCAAAAATATAAGTTTTATTGTTTTTTATATAACCGATTTCCAGCCAGTGAACGGGGAAATTACTGCGTGCAAAACAATGGAGTTGCAAAAGTCTGTGGAAAAAAAACCCACAATACAAGTGGTACTCAAAATATTTTGACAAGGTTGGCAGGTCTGTGTACTCGTGGTACTGGCGGATCAGCATGCTGGTGGTATTGCTAATGATGCTTGTCCTCCCAGCACAATTAGCAAGGGACTGGACAATACACAGTAGAAGAAGGTAATAATGCAGCTTGCACAGGGTTAAAAAACAAATAAATTACTTAAAAGCAGAGTCATATAAACACAAACGCAAATGGAGCTACAAGTACATGCTGCCGCTCAGTATCTTAAAGTTCACCTAAAAATATGAACAGCGCCATCTGATGGCAGTTCAAATATTAGAGAACATTTTTGACCTTTTAAAGTTGATCAATGTGATATGTACTGTAGTGTCATCTAAATTGGATTGTGGTGGTTTAAATCCTGGCCAACTACCACTGGTCTTTTCCATGAGGAGTGTGCATGATGTTTCCCCCATCTTTATGTTGGTTTCCTCTGGGTGCTCTGATTGGCTCCCACCTAACCCTCAGAAACATATATGTTGAATTGGCTCTGATTTTCATGACAGATGTTCAGTTATGCACACTTTTTGATGACATGAAAGAATGTAACTCTTTCTAGAACTGATTTTTTTTATTCCGTAACAGACTTGTGAGATAATAAAAAGGAAAAAAGAAGCAGATGACATGTCACAGACTGAGAGTATTCAATCAAATTAGTAATTGTAAATTTTTGGCCATATTTTCCAGGATGGTGCAGACCAAGGTCCAACTATTAGCAGATCGGCCGCCTTGTGTCCATCATTGCTGACAATGAGGATGTAAACATGGTGCTATTCCATCCCCATGAAGTCAAGGTCTTTCCTCCAGGATCAGGTTGTCTTGCAGGGAACTGAGTGCTGGCCTGATGCACTCCTGTATTTGTATGGCTTGCTGTATGTCCTCCAGGCTGAGTACCCAAAAGGCATGCCATATACTTTTGAGTTCATTCAGAAAGTCCTGCTGAATGTGGATGGAGAAAAATTGAAACCCAAGACACTGTCCTTAAAAAATAAGCTGTACACTACAAAAGTAGTGTAGACATGTTGCAGACATGTTGAAGATCTGAAGATGTTCTGAAGATGTTGTGCTGTTATAGCCCATAGAATGTATAAAATAGTGGACGTAGCCTCCAGGTCTGAAAAGTGAAGTGAAATGTGGAAGTGCCTTAAACCTGCCTTCTTTTTAATGGTCAGCAGTTCATAAAGGTTAATTTGGTGCCTAAAAATGTTTTGTTTAGAATTCGGTTGTAAAGTACTAAAAGACACTCTAAGGAATCAGCTTTTCATTTTTCTTCTGTAAGAACATTATTTAAGCCTGTTTTCGCTGGCCAAAATTAGCATACCAATTAATATCACAGTTAACATGAATTATGGATGCACCTTGCTCCAAGCTAGCTAGTGCTAGCATTAGCCGATAACTTCACTCCTCTTCAGCTCCACCCTCTCATCCAAATATGGCTACTTCTGGTTCCAAAAAAACAAGATGGTGACGGCCAAAATACCAAACACAAGGTTTCAAAATGGTAGTCCACAAATCAATGGGTGACATCATGATGGCTATGTCCACTTCTGCGTCCACAGTATATGTTGTAGCGCTGATTGTGACCTTACGTTTCTTACTTCATTGCCATGCTGGATTTTGTAGTTTGCAAAATAAAAAAGATACACTCAAGACCATTATGTTAATATTCTTTCTTACCTTGTATTTTGTCTTAGCAGTGAGAACGTACAACATGGGAGTTTGTATGAACAGTAATTAAATTGTACTATATTATTATTATTCATTCATTCATTCATCTTCTTTACCCGCGCATCCCAATTCGGGGTTGCGGGGGGCTGGAGCCTATCCCAGCTAGCAATGGGCGAGATGCGGGGTACACCCTGAACCGGTCGCCAGCCAATCGCAGGGCCACATACAACTCACACACTCACACTCACACCTACGGACAATTTAACGAGCATGTTTTTGGTCTGTGGGAGGAAGCCGGAGTGCCCGGAGAGAACCCACGCATGCAGAACATGCAAACTTCACACAGAAAGGCCCTGGAAAATAAGGTCATTATTAGGCCAGAATCAGTAGGTCCCAAGTAAACACATAAGGCATGTACTGTATATACAGTGGTGGAATGAAACTAAGTATTCAAGTACTGCACTGTAGGCCTACTGATTAAATTTTCTTATTATATATGTACTTAATACATCTCCACAATATTTATCTGCAAACACATTTCACTTTCAAAATAAAAGTCAGACCAATGTATCAGTTGGTCGATATTATCGGCTGATATCAGCCGATCACAGCTGTATCCATCTCCGATATATAACAATATGAAAACTTTTGAATAACATAACAAAGATTGTTTTTCTTGCAAATTATTTTCTAGTTTGTGTGCAGAATGTTATGTATTATATTTGATAGTATTGTTTTCATTTATAGTTATTTATAATCATTAAAAGAACCATATTAACATGACCTTCAGTCATTTTGGACAATAAAGTTTGCTGTTAAACTGTAAAACACATTACAGATATCTGTCAAAGTGTTTGATTACTACATTTGATGAATCAATAATGTATGTTCATGTATAGATTCTGTATATAAAGAATACAAACATTTTTTACCCACTAATATCATTATCAGCATCTGCTCCAAAATTCCAGTGTCAGCCCGACTACATTCAAAATATCATTCATTCATTCATCTTCTATACCCGCCTATCCCTTTCGGGGTTGCGGGGGGCTGGAGCCTATCCCAGCTGTCAATGGGCGAGAGGCGGGGTACACCCTGAACTGGTCGCCAGCTGATTGCAGGGCAACATATACAGACAAACAACCATTCACACTCACACTCACACCTATGGACAATTTAGAGTCACCAATTAACCTAATGAGCATGTTTTTGGTCTGTGGGAGGAAGCCGGAGTGCCCGGAGAGAACCCACGCATGCACGGGAAGAACATGCAAACTTCACACAGAAAGGCCCTGCCCGACCCGGGGACCAGCGACCTTCTTGCTGTGAGGCACGCGCACTACCTGCTGCGCCACCGTGCCGCTCCATTCAAAATATAAATCAAACAATTGATAATGATGCATTATTACGTATTATTAAGCAAAGCTACCCAACAGTATATGAAGAAATTAAAATCAGTTCTACCTTTTTATTCATTTTGACTAGGGATGAGCGAGTACACCACTATCTGTATCTGTATCTGTACTCGGAGTGGGCAGGGCCTAACGGAAATGGGTGGGGCTTAAATCGGTACATTATTTTAAGTCTGAATTGATCCAGCCATCCATCCATTTTCACCTGCTTTATCCGGGGCCGGGTCGCGGGGGCAGCAGTCTGAGCAGGGACGCCCAAACTTCCCTCTCCCTGGACACTTCCTCCAGCTCATCCTGGGGGACCCCGAGGCGTTCCCAGGCCAGCCGAGTAACATAGTCACTCCAGCATGTCCTGGGTCTTCCTCGGGGCCTCCTCCCGGTGGGGCATGCCTGGAACACCTTCTTAGGGAGGCGTCCAGGGGGCATCCGGTAGAGATGCCTGAGCCACCTCAGCTGACTCCTCTCGATGTGGAGGAGCAGCGACTCTACTCTACTCTTCCCGGGTGACAGAGCTCCTCACCCTATCTCTGAGGGAGCGCCCTGCCACCCTGCGGAGGAAACTCATTTCAGCCACTTGATATACAATAAAAATATTAATATAGGCTACTTTGTGTGTTTAGCTATATGTGTGTATGTGTGTAAGTTGTCTGTAAGACTGTTTATTTTTAAATGATGTGTGTGAACTTGGTGATTCATGCAAACATCCAGTGATGGCAAACAGGGAAATAATATGTCAGCCTTGTTCACTGTATTAGTCCTAAAAGCACTGCGTTCAGTACGAGCAAAGTTTTCCAACTGACTCCAGTTGATCACCAGCCAAACTAAGAGCAAGCAGATGGTAAAAAAAAAAACCAAAAACTGGCCAATCACAGAGCGCGAAGACAGTCAGTTACCCAATGAGGATTTTCTTTCAGCACGAGCACGGATATTGATGAGTTTTACTCGTATCATGCTCATACTGATGCTAAAACTGTGATGTATCTCCTCTGACTGCAGTAAGAGCTGTGAAGACTCGATGAAACACAGATTTGTGTTGGGTTTATCAGAGTCGTCCTGAAAGTTTTTATTCATTTGTAAGGGAATTAATTATTACCTCTAAATTAGTGTTGCATTCGTTAATAAGAGCAGGGGCACCAACCTTCCTCAGCTAAGAAGGATTTTGTATATCATGTCTTGTAATGCTGATGTAGTGAAAACGAATGAATCAACAATAGATCAGTCTGATAATCTAAGGCGTAAATTCTCAGTACAGGGATTGCTTATACCCAGCTCAAAAGGACACCGTCTGACGACTTGTATGAAAAAGATTATTTATTAAACACAATAATGAAATGAATATGAATCAGGGATAATACCATAGATTATACGGATGATATGGATTAACACAAACACTGCAGAGAAGAACATATGGCAAGAGAATGGTAAAATGAGTTTGGCGATAGTGAGAAGTAGGTTTTAAAGGGAAAAATGGGGATGCGAATATAAAGTTAATTTGTTGAATGAACGATTTAGAGAATTTAAACAAATTGACAGTATCTCAACCTCACGGACCAACTCCTATTCAAAACCGCTTAACCCTGCCTACTTTGTCAGCGACGCTCCTGTAGATGTCTGCTCCGAACTGACGCGAAGAGGCTCCGCGTCACCGTCCGTCACTCTGATCTGCGCAGAGGTCTGCCGGACGAATCAAGCAAACCACGGTTGAGAGCCGGTGTTGGACAGGGATGTCTCGGGAGCTGAGGATCTTCGGTGTCGGTTACAGACGAGGAACAGCTTCTGACGGTTATTTCACCTGAACCAACGGGTCAGTAGCTGGCTGCAGGTCTTCGGTGCAGTCAGTTGGTTGGCGACCGTTTGGCAAGGCTTTTGACTACTAATAATAAGATTGAGAAACTCTTCGATGGCCAGTCAAAAAATGTCTTCAAAATTATTATTACGTGACTAGACTTTAACAACAAAAATAGGAATTATGCGGCTTGGCATGACAAGCAAAAATTAAAGTTTCAAGAAGAAGATTAGAAAAGTGTGTTTTCTGCAGAATTAAATCAAGCTACTCTGTGTAGTTGTGAGCAGCAACAAAAAGACTGAGAAAACGACGGAGCGGAAAAATAACTTGAAAACTAAAGACAAAGACTTAAAGAAACGCCGCGGAAGAGACAAAAGAAATATTAAGGCACGAACTTACAGGAACTAACGAACGAAAAAGACAACAGAACTAAACACTTAACACAACTAAAAACAAAACTGAACTCAAAACTGAACACAACTGAACTAAAACATAACACAACTGAACTGACTGAAGTTCGCTGCGCGCTGCTGACTTTATCATCGCTCCAGGGCGTGTCTAATCAATAGGCCGTCATGCATGTGGGATGGTTCGCGGACTCGCAACGTGATTTCATGTCACAGAGCGAGCATTAATTAATGATTCATACGAGGGGCTCATCTGCTTCTCACTATGGTCAATCGAATATATATTAAATGATCAATTTTCGATGGCATTTCAACATTGTTCACAGCATGCGTCAGACACCTTGGATGAATAATGACAACATTCAACAATAAACATGATAACATTTCCTAATACTGATCCTAATGTCACGGCAGGAGGAAGGAAGGCCAGGACCCAGGAGCAGAGGCGTAAACGAACCAAGGTTTATTTTCAAGGGTTGAAACAAAAAATCACCTGAACCAGGCACAGACGTTAATCAGCGAGTAGAACGGAAAATCACCGTAAAATGGGAAAAAGAGGAAAAAATCAAAAGAGCAAAAGTACCAAATCAACGTCACGAAAATTCACCGGACAACCGGGAGACCGTCTAATAACTTCAACTAAAGGCGACTGTGACAAGGCTTACAGTGATTAGCACAGGAGATCAAAACAGCACACAGGAGGAGCGAGACGAGAGACGAGCGATCAACCTGGAGAGCTTCGTTTGGCATGGAACCAGGAGAATAGTCCGGCACAGGAGTGGCACATGAGGTGGCTTAAGTAGCTGCGTTAATGGCTGATGAGGTGCAGGTGTGGATCCTGAGTCTGCTCCGAGTAGATCGGTCCGCCTCTCTCCCACTCCCTCCTGCTGCGTGAGAGTGAGAAAAACAAAGTGCAGTGTCAGACAGGGGAGAAAAACTGACCCGAGACCACAGCCGTCACACCTAATAAACATGATGACTAAGGGTATAACTACTTTAATATGATGAAGGAATAAAGAAGGGCAGACTATATTTGCCGAAATGATTATCACTATTACAGTTATTTATTAATAAAGTCTCACACTAAGTACATTCAACTTAACCACTATGAACCTCTAGATGGCAGTATGGTTCCACCGTAGAAACTCAGAGAAAATCTTTAAAATAGTTAAAATCACAGTTTCGTCATTCTGTAAGTTAGAAACACCAGGAAAACATTGTTATTATACAGATCACGAGCTTAGCAATGTAATGACATTTACAATTAAATCAAACATAGAGATTTGGTTACTTTGGTAGGTTAAGAAAGAGGCACACAGACATACAGCACAGTTTGCTTCAGGAATGTGTAATTTACAAGCCATCAGCATTATCTGGTTTGTAGATTCCTCTGAGACATGGCATTTGTCCATCCAGGCAGTTTTATTGTCCTTAACTCCCATGGGCTATCAAGACAGAGTTAGCACCTCCATGAGAACGTCCTGAGCAGATGTAAATTTGAAGTGAAGGTGCACTGTAAAAAAAATCTTGTCAAAATTACGGTGAAAAACTGGCAGCTGTGGTTGCCATTTTTTCACCGTAAAAAATACAGTGACATTGTATAAGGCTTTACGGCAAGGTATATTTACACTTGTAAAAACAACAGTTTGAAAATGTTCCAATAAAGATGAATTACTGTTAAAATAATGGTGAAACTGTATATGGGTTCACAGTATAGCTGTATAATTCACAATGGAAACATGTTGCTTTTAAAGTTAAATAATATCCATTCCACAGTATTTATTGTCTGATTTTATGGTCAATTTCTGTAAAAGTAACAGCACAATAATTTATGTTTTGGTGTTATAACTGTTCAATTCACAGTTCATGACCGTTGCTTTTAAGATGAATTTTTCATTTCCACATAATTTATTACCCTATTTTATGGTTTATCGCTGTTAAAACAACAGTTCAGTTGTAGCTTGTCAGTAAGACTGTTGAATTTACAGTTTGCAATTGTTGCTTTTAAGGGGAATTCCCATCTTTTTCACATAATATATTCAGGGTTCTAAATTAACTTTTTTGATCACCAGCCAATGTGGCTGGTGACCTTCTAAAGTTACCAGCCAATCAGAATTTCCACTAGCCAAATTTTTTCCCGGTGAAAATAAGAGAGATTATGAGTGCCACTGAATGCATTTGATCATTTTTGAAAAATGCACAGAAAGTACAACACATGAAACAAAATATACACAGAAAGTGCAAACATTTAATTTATACAAATAAAAAATGCTGTCAGATTAATTATTTTATAGAAGACATTTTTCCAGTAAGTATTTAGTATCATTACATTCCTAATAAAATGTATTTTTCCTTTCAACTTAAAGTGTTCCTGCTTTCCTTCTTTAATAAGAAATACATATAAGTAACAGCCATGACTTAAACACTTGCAAAAAAATTGCATTGGTAATAAATTGATATATGTTTGTACAACTAGAAAACACAAATAGTGCAGCAGTCAGTACTGCAGACTCCTTAGGCTCTCCTGATGACTTCGGGCACTCATGGTCCTTTACTGCCTCGACTTTAAAAGTATTAGTCCCCACCACAAAATTATTCGTCTTGTTTTTTTCTTTCGTGTACATGCGGCAATCGCTACAAAACATGACGGCATTTTCGTGATCAAACACAAGCCATTCACGACCTGTCAGCCATTTAGCGTTAAACTTTCTTTTCTTCGTTTCGCACGCTTTGTCGACATTCTCATCCCCTGCCTCCTTCCTCTTCTCCCCCCAGACGTCTGTCCCAACCACGCATTTAGTTTAACTTTACTTTTTACTTTTAGCTAGCTCAGTCTCCTATTACACGCCGCCGTTCATTCTTCTTCTTCTTCTTTGTGTTTCCGTGGTTTCTCGCGCCGGTTGCACTACAAACTATAGTGTGCCTGCGCACAGCCAATGGGCGTCTTGTACGTCATCACGTAGCATTACGACCGTGTTCATGGGAAATGTAGGACGGACTGTCCGGGAGACAAATGACCAAGAACTGTAGAGCGGCTCTGACTGACATGATTGCCTAATGCATTACCGGCCAAATTGGCTAGTAAGTTTTTATTTACACCCGCCAATATGAATTTTAACCCGCATTTGGCGGGTTGGCGGGTGTTAATTTAGAACCCTGAATATATTACCTCATTATAGGGTGAAGTCCATTAAAATTTATAAGATTTACAATGAATTACCATCACCTGAGGATGCCAGAACACCATTACCAATAATGAACACAGTAGCCAGATATTCAAGCAGTCTTTTTAATGTCTCCAAACATTCAGTAATATCTGAGTAGTTACGTGTGAAAAATAAAAAAGACAGTTCCCTTTTAAGTGCAACATAATAATTAAACATAAAACATAAAACCCCTGTTACTGTGGGTGTCAAAATATTACTATTACCCAGGATCAAACAAAGACTGTACAAGTATATACAAACACAATTAGCAGCCATTAAAGAAAAAATAAATAAAAATGAATTTTAAGTCAAGCTCAAAATTCAAACAAGTTGCAAACCAACAGCAATGATGGCACATAACAGTCCACCATGTCCCAATTCACAAACAGTATGCCAAACAACCGGGGGAAAAATGCTGTCAAACTGCCAGGAAAAAAAAAGGAATGCTGCATATCCGCAGATGTTAAATACCGCAACAAAAACGCTTACCTGTGTATTGACAGATGTACATGTTTCCACTCAGATTTGTGAGCTACACATATGTCTGGATGAATTTTCTTCATCGCCAAAGGCTTCACTGTGTCGTAGTCCAATGCCTCCCGTGTGTGTGCTCACCTATGAAGTCACGTCATTGCTGGATTGCATATCCAGAGTGTTAATAAGCCTCCAGAGAGCTAATCGAAAGGGGTAGCTCACACACATGTAGCTTACAAAGCTGAGCAGAAATCTGTACATCTGGCGAAAACACAAACAAAAAACAAAACAAAAACAAAAAAGAGGGGGGTGGGGTGTGGGGGGTCCAATGACTCTCCTGTGTGTTTTGTGGGTGTGTGTGTGTGTGTGTGTGTGAGGAGACAGACTTCACTGTGTCGTAGTTCAATGCCTCCCGTGTGTGTGTGTGTGTGTGTGTGTGTGTGTGTGTGTGTGTGTGTATATGAGGGCAGACAGACTTCACTGCATCCCGTGTGTGTGCGTGTGTGTGTGTGTGTGTGTGTGTGTGTGTGTGTGTGTGTGTGTCTGCGTGGAGACAGACTTCACTGCGTCGTAGTTCAATGCCTCCCCTGTGTGTCTGTGTGTGTGCCCACTTATAAATGCATACCATTGCTGGAGTGGGTATCCAGAGTGTCAATCAGTCTCTCCACTCATAATCTGCAAGGTCTGCGATGAGGGTAAGGACCCTAGGGTTAACCGCCAGTTGCTTCTTGTCCTTCTTCGTCTCGACCTTTGTGCCCCTCTCTGGATTTATGTTGTAGAAGCACCTATGTAAACACAAAAAAGAGATCTTAGTTGTGTTTAAAGCACCCAAATACACACATTGTTCAGGGTTCTGAAACCTTGGGCAAAAAAAAGAAAAAAGGTCAGGTTTTTACACTTTCAATACACTTGTGATAATATACAGGGTGGCACAGGAGTACATGACTCACATTTCCGCAGATTTCCAAGTACATCTTTTCATAGGACAATATTAAGGAAATTTCACTGATCACACAATGAAAAGTAACCTGTGTAAAACTTATACAACCACAACCATAACTCCCTTTTAATATCGTGACATTTTTGGCCCCTCCTCAGTCACTTTCTAAGGGCTGTACTTGTGTTTGTGGGTACAAGTTCAGACATTAATGGCTATATTTTAAATGTATTTTTAGTGAACAAATTTAAGCAGTTATACAAGTTATACACAGGTTACATTTCATTTTGTCAAAGTGAACTTCTTTTATGTTGTCCCATATACTTACAAATCTTGTTTTGTCCAGTACCTGAATTACCTGGTCCAGTACCTGAATTACTGATGTGTACGCATTCTCTACCTTCTTTGAAGTTTGCAGATGGCAACTCTAATGGGTCTGATCACCAAGGCTACCAAGGCCAAAAGAGGCTACACTGAAAATACCCCCCCCCCCCCCCCCCCCCCACACACACACCTCTGAAGGAACTCCAGCGATGATCTTAACTGTACCGGGTAGTGGATGTTCAGGCAGTAGTAGCTTCCGAACATCATGTTGATGGCGGCGATGAAGTTTGGGATGTCATCGTTGACAATTTTGCCATCTATGCTGAGCATACATCGCTTTGCTGTGTAGCAGGATGTTCCTGTAAAGATTTAAATATAAAGAATTGTTAAGAATCTGTTAAAAGCTGCAGCTCTTGTCCTGCAAACATGGAAAACAAACAGAAAAATAACAATAATTGCAACAACAACAAAAAACAAAACAAAAAAACACTTACCACATACAATGACGCATGGACTCGCAGGCAAGCCGTCCATCTGAATCTCATCTGCCAGGGTCGTCTCTTCGGTGTAGTGGAACATGGCCTTCTCGTCTTCATTGAAGTAGGAAAGAAGCAGGTGGACCATATCCTTGACCTCATCTGAGGACCCTTCCAGCTGTCCTCTCTGGAATTTCAGCTTTGTTAATGTCTCAAAGACACGCCTTGTCTTCTTTGCACAAATGGTTGCCATGAAATCCAAAAGCTGCTTTCCCTTTTTTTCCACACTTCTCAGGAACGTCTCAGTCAGTGGCAGTCCGGTCAGCTCTTGGTAATGGGCAGAAATTCCAATTTCATGGAATAAAAAGGGCCATTCCAGTCTCAGGGTCTGAAGAGCCGTTCCACTGTTTATGGCTTTACGCTGCGAGTAGTATGTGCATTGCATCAATTGCTTCACCTCCTCTGGACTAAAAGCACCTTGTTCCCACAAAATCTTCAGTTTTTCCTTCTTTTCTTCCTGGGTTTCAAGGGTTTCGGTGACAGGCATGAACCTAACGGCCCACTTTACACAGCCATACGTGTCCTGAACGGATGCCTTCACCACTGCTGGGACCTCGTCCGTGTCAGAGGTGTCCGACACCGGTTTTCGTTTTTGAATTCTTGGGGTTGCAATTCTTTTCTTATTATCTATACGGGCTTGAAGCTGTTTCAAGAGGCTGTGATAGCCAGTGCCCACTACTTCCCCTTCAATTACATCTTTCAGTGACAGGGGATACCTGCCAACTAACTTCTTGGCTATCTCTGTTGAAGCATGCTTCGTAGGAGACGGACACGCCTTCATCATCTCTGCTGCAACAATTCTGACCATCTCTCGCCTTAAGCTTGGGACGGGCCTCTTGCCCCTCTCCAGACATTGCATCAGAGCTTCAGGAAATCTTTCAGTAGGAATTTCAAAGCGGTCAATCCAATCAGCATTAAGCAGGTGGCTGGGTGACTGACAAGGTGACAGAGAGGAGCGAGTGGAGGTAGGAGAGGTGAGAAGGGATGAAGAAGTTGAAGGGGTAACATCTGCCTGGCTGTGGGCTCCAGGGCCCTGGGCTGAAAAACAAAAACGATGGATTGCCTCATTATCATTTGGTATTCAACAGCAATTGTATGCAAAGGATTTATATCATCATATGAAAATATAATCTGCATAGATTTTTCAGTTTTCCATTTAATTAAACATTAAGCTTGAGATGCTATGACACGACCAAGTAAAATACGGGTTGGACTTACAGGTTTGTTTCCAAGAGGCAATAAGTTTTCTTGCTTGTATTGGCCTCAAAACACAGAGGAGATCAGCCTCCTGGATGAATTGAAAATCATCAGTTGTCTCTACTCCGAGGGACTGCATCGTCTCCTCCACAATGTTCAGGATGGATCCAGGGAGGTCTGGTAGAACCCTTGCTACGAAATTTCTGATGTCTTCCATTTCTAATGGGAGCAAGAAGTATTCGGTTTTAGTTCAAGCTTAAAAGAACAGTCCACCCTATTTCAAGAATTTGCTAATCTGTTTTTAAGCCCTGTTAAAATATGGGAATACATAGATTTTTTTCTCTATGTGTATGCAATGCCTAGTTTGACAGTATAACTATTTTGTAACATAACAATGGAAGTCTATGGGTTCAAAATGAACATCATCAAATGTACTTATAAACCACTTTAAAATGAATGTAAAAATTCCCCAGAGTGCAAAACGGCTATTTAATTCCGTCCAGTTATATTTTGTGGTTTGATGCTATTGAACCCATTCACTTCCAGTAATTATGCTAAGCTATGCTTATAATTTCTGAGTACTGAATCTAAGTACTGAACACACTAAGAAGAAAATGGTATGAACATTCATGTGCAACACTTGGAAATACTGTTAATATGTGAAAATCAAAAAAGGGTGGATGCACACGGGATGCATTGAACTACGACGTAGTGAAGTCTGTCTCCCCTCATAAATTAAGCCTATTGTACCAACACACCATGTTTTAATGGAACCAATTGGTATCCATCTTTCCAGTAAGAAGGTAATGGATAGAAATCAGCTAACTCGTAAATTTGAAGACAGCACATCTCTTCAGTTTCCTTCTTTACCGAGTACATGTGGAAATGAGGTAGGAACACAGTCTTGTATTTTGACACTACAAAATGGACTGTGTCATTTTTCAACAAAATAAGACCAAGTTCAGCAAAGTTCACAGAATTTTTTCCGGTCACAAGGAACTGTCCTTTTTTGTATAATGTACCCTTGTAGGACAGCTCAAGTGCAACCTTTGTGTCTGTCTCAGTAAAGCCAAACTCCCTGACAGCATCCTGGATTACTCCACTGTAAAGTGCTACATAGAATGGAGAACTGTCTTTAACCTGCAGAACAACCTGGCCGAGGGAGTCCGCTGTAAGATAGGCCTGCAGCATTTGATGTCTTTGAGAGAGAGTCAAGCAGAGGTTTTTAAAATTCTTCAGATTCCTTGCATTTGATTTGATTTGATTTGATTTGATTTGCATTTGATGGGGACGTAGTAAGCAAATTGGTCTTTTGCATTTTCATCTCTTCCTAAGAGCAATTTCTTTGGTTCCACATAATGGAACATTTTTTTGAAAGTCTCAGTCCTTGAGTATACAGTCCTCATTGGCCCTGTGTGGCATTTAGTAAAGAGATCGGACTCTTTGACAGAATCACAAACTTTAGCTATGTCATCAGCTGAGAGTGATGTGTCATTTTGCAATAACAAACGAAGTCTGCTCAAAGTATATGCCTGCCCTAACTCGTGAATGTTAACCATCTCCTCAACAATACTTTGAATGGTTGAAGCAGGAAGCAGAAACTTTCCTTGCAATTTCAAATAAAACAAACTCACGTTTCTCAAATACTGATCACTAAAATCCCCCAATGTATCCATATCCTCATCCTCATCCTCTCTTCCAGTCTCAGTAACATCATCATTCTCCACAACTTCAGAGTCAGCAGTAAGCCTGGCTACAACTGATGACTGTCGGGGCAAGTCTCTGTACATTTCATTAATGCTGCTGTCTGTAATATGTCCGTGTTTCCGGGAAATGTGAGATGTAAATGAAGACTTTATCTTGAAAACACTTGAACATTTACTCACCGGACAGCATATCTCATGTCCTTCCTCTGTGTGTTTCTTGAGATGAGCCAAAAGCTCTTTGATGGTTTGGCTGTGGTTGCTGCACAAGGCGACTGGGCGCCTGTAAGCACCAAAGACAGCGGCAACATTAACACCAACCTCAGGCACATTGTGTTTTCGGTAAAAGTGTGCTTTAAATGCACCATACCTGAAAAATGTCTTGCTGCAACCAGAGCCATAACACTTAAACAAACAATGTGGTTCATTTCTATGAAGTTTGCAATGAAGAACATAACCCCTCAGTGTTTTTAATGACTTTCCACAGAAATTGCACTGCCACATTTCTAGCTAATCAAAGTAGCAAGCATAAAACTGTAAAGATTTTTCTATAGTACCCACAGGGCTCCAACATTCATAATGCAAAACGTTGAGAACTCCAGTAGAAAGGATTTTTAATCATGAACATAGTATTTATTAAGTATATCCCCAGCCTTACTCAGCCGTTCCAATTCACTATCCACATGGCTGCATATGGACTTGGCAAGAGTGCCTTAAAACCGAACACTACGACGCTTTGGGGTTGGACTGCTTTGCAACCCGTTTCACACGGCAAGCAACAAACATAAACCAAATTACGAAAACGACTACAACAGAAAGAAAGGTGCAGAGGAATTTCATTTGCTACCGATTGTAATAAAAAATGAAGCGAGGAAAATCAGCGAAAAACTTGTGGTAAACCTTTGCCGCGTTTCTGCATTGACATGGCCTTGCAAAACAATGGGATGCATTTTATACATACTAGTATAAAATAATTCTTAATCAAGATACAAGTATGTAAAGTAAATGCCTGGCCTTTGTGCATCTTCGACAATATTCAAATATTTACTGGCGACATGCGTGCATGCTTGCTTTCCAGGTGACATGCATGCATGTGTGCGTGCTTGCATGCAAGTGTGCATGCATGCATGCAAAACTTGGAAAAGCTTGTTAAAACTTACACTACCACGACGCAAGTTTTAAACATTTTCAAAGAGGCTCCTTCGCGACTATGCATATACAAATGACAAGACAACATCAACAGAAAGGACGGTGCAGATGAATTTTACCCGCTCTGTGAGAAACTGGAGCTTCAACTTTTTGCCGCGGTTTTGCATGGGCATGCCCGGGCTAACGCCTAACCTTACTTTGAAATGTTAGCCATGGGGAACTTGGTGAAAACGAGCTCATTCAAACAATATTCACACATGTAAGCAATATGGCGATAGTTTGAGAATGACATCAATACATAAGCAGAAAGTTATTAACCAAATGATAATGCCACATCGACAGAAAGGATAGCGCAGAGAAATTCTGTCAAACATACAGTTTGAGGAAAAAAACGAACTTCTCACCTTAGTTAACAGGGTTGCCTTTCCTCACCAACATCCAAATGAACAAAACGACTTGAACTTGAAACTTGAACAAAACAAAGGCAATATAGGGACAAAGGATGGTATACGGACGTGCCGAGGGTTTGTAAATTCCTCTCCCTCGAAAACAAAAAAAAAATAACTGCATTAATACTTTGTTTTTTTCTGAAACACGGACTACACACGCTTGGCCAACTATCACTCGACTGTGCTCTCCTTCGTTCGTTCGTCGACGTCTTCTTCTTGTTATTGGAGCAATAGGGGTTGGGCCAATGATGTCGATGGGTTGGGCGCCATCTACTGGCTTGGGGTGTGGATCAGGGGTATTAAATAGGCCCTCGTCAACTGTAGGGAAAGTTAGGCCTGTCTTTGGCAATGCAGAAAACAAACAAAAGAATAAGGGATAAAATAAAACAAAGAATGAAAACAAATTCTATGAAATGGGCTACTATTTCTTAGAAATTTAAAACAAAGCTAAAGCTAAGGTCAATTGACCTAGGCTGCACTAGTGCACCTAGTCATACCAATGGGCTAGGTCTCTGCTTTTTCTGGATAGGACTCTTAACGAGTGACACAAACTGCAGGAACAGATCTAACAAGAAATTTTGCCCCGACAAGAAAGTGACCCTGACACCTTTTTCTCTATACTGGACCATTAGAGTATTCTTAATTGTGGGGTATTTATTTCTAGCACTAAGCCCCTAATGTGATATTGGATTATATTTTTTGGTGTCTTAAATCCACACAGACAACTGCAAGGCACATTATCAGAACGCTTTGCACCTTGTTGGAAGGCCAACATTAAGTGCATTGCTGCTTTCGATCTGCCAAATGTCTGATGCCTAAAGTAATTATTAAAAAAAACATACTACATTTAATTACAATCTAATACCCTAGCTATTTAAGAGTTTCACTCTATATTTCACATCCTAAAATAGTAAAAAAAAAATAATGTTGACAGTATGGCTTTTATTTAAGGTAGTTACACTGTAAATAATACAGTAAGGTGCCATTTTTAATATTACTGTACAATGCTGTTGCCATTTCAGTTTCTCACCATATATTTCACATGTTAAAACAGTTAAAAATAATATAGCTGACTATTTTTAAATTTATAGTAATTCAATGTTTATTCTACAACAATAGGTTGCTTCTTACTTTACAGTTTTTTCTTGTTGCCATTTTACATTTATTCACTGTATTTCTCACGGACATTTTTTACAGTGTGTTATCAGTGACTCTTGTTGCCCTGGAAGAATGTGAAAAGTTGTTCTACAACCAGACATCTTGTCTCTGCCTGTGTTCACACCTTCCTGTGAACTTTCCAAATGGTCAATAACTCTTAAAAGTCTGATTGTTTTATCACTCCACTTCTGCTGAGGAATGCACAGGGGAGAAGAGGGGAGAAGAGGGTCAGTTACAGACCGGGGGCCCGTTTCACAAAGGAGGTTCAACAATCTCAGAGTCTAATCCTGAACCCCGAGTTGATCTTGCCTGAGATAGGAAACTCCGAGTTTCCGGTTTCAGAACAGGGGCCTGTTTCACAAAGGAGGTTCAACAAACTCCGAGTCTAATCCTGAACCCTGAGTTGATCTAGCCTGAGATAGGAAACTCAGAGTTTTTGGTTTCAGAACAGGTGATTTGAGTTAGTTCAATCAACTCAGAGTAGGTTAACTCAGAGTTAAGCACGTGCACCACGACTATAAAAAGCCAACATCAATGGAGCCCCGATTTGACGAGTCACCATGGCGACGGGGAAGAGGAGGGCTGCGTTTTTTACCCCACTGGAACTCGAAATCTTAATGCGCTCATACGGCGAATTTGAGCATGTTTTTAGAAAAAAGTGTAACACCGCTGCAGCTGCAAAAGAGAGGGAGGCGGCGTGGGAGAACATAGCTGCTCGGGTCAGTGCGTAAGTTTAAACGTAGTCCTTTGCAATCACAATAATATTACAGGGGAAAACTGCTTGAATGGTAGCTCATTAATTTATTTCATGTAGGTGCAATCCCGCGGAGGAGAAGCGCACTTGGCAGCAGCTCAAGATGAAACATAAAAACATTGTTTTTAAGACACATAGACACAAGGCATAATTTAATGGGGGTACCTCATTTTGATCATGTGTTACATTGTAAAGTAAATATTAAGTGGCTGTTTGACTGTGCAGTTGTTTTATCACCAACATAATGCTGCGCAAAGAAACGCAGCGCAACACACAATATCTGCTGGGATGTGAGAGCATGACTCCGGCTGGCAATGTTGCAAATGTAAGGACGGATTAGGTTGTGTATGTAGATGATGGACTGTGACGTGAAACGGTACCGTTCAAAAAGATAATTGTCTGGAAATGCCAGAACATCTATGCGCGGTCTGACAACCATCTCCCGACGAATATTTAATTCCCTGCGCAGTAACGCTGCACCTTCATCCACGGGATCATTGTCAAAAGGACATGCCATGTTAGTGAAAAAAAGTGCCTACTGACTGATTTTTTTTTTTTTAAATAACAGACGGCAAAACTATGTTATCCCAAAACTCGCCTGCTGACGAATGAATGAGGAAATCAAATACCGTGTGTGGCTGACAGAGGGCGGAGACAGAGAGAAACTCGAGGTTCATTGAGAAAAACCTGGTCCCGACCAGGTTAGGTTCATAGAGTCTGTTACTATGGTAACTGACCGAGAGCTTAAGTTACCTCTCTCTGTGAAACAGGCTAGAGTTACCCCTCTTTCTCTGGTTTGAGTTACCTCCCTTTGTGAAACGGAAAACTCAGAGTTTCCTTCATTTCAGGCTTAACAAACTCGGAGTTTTCACTAAACCTGCTTTGTGAAACGGGCCCCAGGTCTTTGTAGCCGCAGCTCATCATTGTGGCCACAGTGTCGTTCACGATGGCAACCGTACCTATATCATAGTCCTGCAGAGACACAGTGATATACAGGTGTGTTTATGTCCTTATTTATACATTAATCTCTGTATCAAAAAGCCTGCCCACACAGGAGAAACTGCAGAGGGTCACAATGCTTTTCATGAGAGTCTGAGAAACAAGCAACATTCGATCAGCCAGAAACAAAGAGCATGTTGAGCTGCTGTTTGACACAGTTTCAAGACTACTCATTGGTTCAAGTTGCTGAATGGTTCCTGACAAACACATTTAGAAGATTTTTATCTGTTCTTTGTGTTTTTGACTGAACTCATAAAGAACAAGAGGAGGGCTGTGACTCACAACTACAACATTTCTGAAGCGATTTTGAGTGTGTCTGATGCATGATGCACATTTGTTCCGCTCATGAGTTCCATACAGAGGTAGAGATACTTTCTGGGGCTTTTATTTTGAAAAAGCAAGAGCCTTGGCCAATCACAGTCAGCTTTGAACATTTCTGCCCAGCAACTGCTGAGTGACTGGTTGTTGCTATGGTGATTGAGGCCCCCACAGATACACATGCAAACTGTGTGACAGCTCAGTTAATTTGATACAAACTACCTCTCAAACTCCTGCTTCTAGCTGAAAGACTGTAACTATGATTGACTAAGTGTGTGAAATGAGAGACAGGAGACCCTGCTGAACATGTTGATGTATTTTATTATTCTTTGTGGTGTCAAAAATGTGACATTTACAGTGAGTTAGAAAACTGGTACTGTCTGCTCTTATCTGGAATTTTCTGGTCTCAGTTAACATTGGAGCTTATAAGACAGTAATTGGTTGGCACTCTTGTCTCTTGGAGGCTCGTGGAGTCAAAAGTGTAAGTCTGTTTGTGTCTGTAGTCATATGACTGTGACCGGCATAAATTCTCTTATGTTTTGATGTATAAATTATGTATGTGGAGTGAAAATTGTGGGAGTGAGAGCAAGTTTAAAATATATATATTTAGAATATTTTACAGCTCCTCTCCATGATGATGTCATCACTCTAGCTCTGAACATTCCATCCAATACACACCCATTATAAAATATGAAACAGACCAAAATTGTCTGAAACTTAAAAGTGTGATTTCATAAAAGAGTAATGGATATAGATGGATATAGTGAAAAGATTCATGTTATTAAGTCTGCATGTAAGCGTCAGCAGTCAGACTCTCCTATGAATGGTCTCTTTCAGTAACTTCACCCTCTTCACCCTCTTCACCCTCCACTCTGGAGCAGTTGGTCCAGTGGATGAGGATGCTCTGTGTCGAGAGGACATTTACTTTGAAAATTCAACAGGAAAGACAAAATAGGTTTTGGAGAATTTCCCTCAGCACTGTAAGCCCGGATAAGTTGATTGTACTTAAAGTTATTGCCTCAAATGGTTTAAATAATTGACAGTAGAGAAAATGAATTTGTTCAATTATAGTCAACTTAAATCTACAATAGTCAGAATTTAACATTTTGAAGTTATTTACAATTAAATGGTTTAAGTAATCAACAATAGAAAACATTTGTGGAGTCTACTTAAAAGTAGAATAATCAGAACTTAAAATTACAAGTTAAATACACTCCAAATTTTAGTTTTATTAAAAATATGAATGTATTAAAATATTATATTTGTGATAAGAAAATTCCAATTAAATTCTTCTTTTGTCAATGACCACACAATGCAGTACATTTTATTTATTTTATTTAGACACACAACAAAGCAGCAAATATGTATTAACAATGATGCTCTGTGTGAAATACCAGATGCAAATCCAAAATAACAGTAAGACCGTGTTGTCATAAAATTATCAAAATGGGTCTTTGCCAACAATTACAACAGTACATTCTTACTTTTTGCTACAGATATTGCCTTACAGTATCTTTTTATGATGCAGCAAATGGAACATGTGCATTGAATTATGAAACAATTTTTCTATGGAAATGCAATCACAGCACAGTTTTTTAAATTGTTTGCACTGTGAACAATTTTCATTTTTGAAAAAAAAACAAAACATCAACAACAGTGAGCATGTAGCAGCATACTGAATTACTAAATTTAGCATTACCTGCTGAATGAAGGTAAAAGTGTTTTTTAAGCACTTTGGGTACTGCAGGTGAAGTGCATAGGTAAAGCCAAACAAGAGACACATTGTTTGAGGTAGGTTGGTGAGTGCTTCCATTACAAGGCTGCCCTCTAGGATGATCTCCACTCTTGAAGGGTTTAGTTGTGGTGATACTGGGTTTGCTGGACTTGCAGGGCTTGTCATCCTCATAGCAGAAGATTCCCACTGGAATGTCCACGGAGTCTCCCTCATTAAAATTCTATATTGCGAGAAACAAGACAAAAAGAGGATATTCAGGTTAACAGCAAATTGCCTACAATCAGCTATATGGTCTTCATAAATATTATGATTTTTATCATTCACAGTGGTTATATTTTAGGGCGGCATGGTGGCACAGCAGGTAGTGCGCGTGCCTCACTGCAAGAAAGTCGCCGGTTCGATCCCCGGGTTGGGTCCTTTCTGTGTGAAGTTTGCGTGTTCTTCCTGTGGGTGCTCTCCGGGCACTCTGGCTTCCTCCCACAGACCAAAAATGCTCATTAGGTCAATTGGTGACTCTAAATTGTCCTTAGGTGTGAGTGCATGGTTGTCTGTCTCTATATGTTGCCCTGCAATCGACTGACGACCGGTTCCCCTCTCGCCCGTTGACAGCTGGGATAGGCTCCAGCCCCCCCACAACCCCGAAAGGGATAGTCGGTATAGAAAATGGATGGATGGTTTTATTTTAGATAATGTTGTGTAAACAAGCTGTTAGAGGCATTTTTTTGTGTGTTCATGTATCTGTTGTAGTCAGGGTTCTAAATTAACACCCGCCAACCCGCCAAATGCGGGTTAAAATTCATATTGGCGGGTGTAAATAAAAACTTACTAGCCAATTTGGCCGGTAATGCATTAGGCAATCATGTCAGTCAGAGCCGCTCTACAGTTCTCGGTCATTTGTCCCCCTGACAGTCCGTCCTACATTTCCCATGAACACTGTCGTAATGCTACGTGATGACGTACAAGACGCCCATTGGCTGTGCGCAGGCACACTACAGTCTGTAGTGCAACCGGCGCGAGAAACCACGGAAACGCAAACACAAAGAAGAAGAAGAAGAATGAACGGCGGCGTATGAACTGTAAAAAAGGAGACTGAGCTAGCTAAAAGTAAAAAGTAAAGTTAAACTAAATGCGTGGTTGGGACAGACGTCTGGGGGCGAGAAGAGGAAGGAGGCAGGGGATGAGAATGTCGACAAAGCGTGCGAAACGAAGAAAAGAAAGTTTAACGCTAAATGGCTGACAGGTCGTGAATGGCTTGTGTTTGATCACGAAAATGCCGTCATGTTTTGTAAGGACTGCCGCATGTTCATGAAAGAAAAAAACAAGACGAATAATTTTGTGGTGGGGACTAATACTTTTAAAGTCGAGGCAGTAAAGGACCATGAGAGTGCCCGAAGTCATCAGGAGAGCCTAAGGAGTCTGCAATACTGACTGCTGCACTATTTGTGTTTTCTAGTTGTACATACATAATTCAATTTATTACCAATGCAATTTTTTGCAAGTGTTTAAGTCATGGCTGTTACTTATATATATTTCTTATTAAAGAAGGAAAGCAGAAACACTTTAAGTTGAAAGGAAAAATACATTTTATTAGGAATGTAATGATACTAAATACTTACTAGAAAAATGTCTTCTATAAAATAATTAATCTGACAGCATTTTTTGTTTGTATAAATTAAATGTTTGCACTTTCTGTGTATATTTTGTTTCATGTGTTGTACTTTCTGTGCATTTTTCATGCCAACAATGTAAATAAAATGATCAAATGTATTCAGTGGCACTCATAATCTCTTATTTTCACCAGGAAAAAATTTGGCTAGTGGAAATTCTGATTGGCTGGTAACTTTAGAAGGTCACCAGCCACATTGGCTGGTGATCAAAAAAGTTAATTTAGAACCCTGGTTGTAGTGTAGATCCCATGCTGTGACAATAGGTGGTGTATTGGACAATGGCTTCTTCCAAGACCTCTAGGTCCTCTGTATCAGAAATTGCCAGTTGCACTAGCTCACATGGACTACTTCATCACAAGCATTGTTGGTTATACTGACAATTATTTCAGACTTGAAATTCTTCCAAGTATGCTGTCTATGTGTTTTGCTTTTATGCGTATTGAAAGTGGAGTATACACTGCTCTGAAATGTACAGTCTTTAAAAGGGCAATCAACTTTGTGATTTACTTGTAGGTGGGTACTCTGCAGATGAGCAAAGTATTCATTTTCAGTGCAGGGTTCAAGAAATTCGCATGACAAACAGCGAAACTTAATTTGAGAGTCTACAGTGTGCGGTTGATCCACACTTTTGGTGTGGAAGCATGATAAATGGTTATGGAGTGCATTGAGAGACTTGAATGTAAACATACATTCCTGGTGCAAGCAAGGAAAGGGCTCAGTTCTTGCATAGTCCCATGTTTTAGCCTATAATGTTTAAAAAGCTGTCCTCTCTTCTTACAGATGGCAGTACTTGCATTTCCAAAGCATTTTAATGTGGCTTTAAACAAAAATAGTAGGGTAAATGAGGCTAATGTTAAAAATAGGCTTTTACTTTTTCAAGACTACTTTGAATAATTTGAATTTTACATTACTGTTGCAAAACTGTATGTGGAGAACACACAAAACACAATGCTGCAATTGTCCAATGCTCACAATTTACCTAAGTCAAGCTCAAATTTACACACATTCAAATGCACACGCTTCAAACTAGAAAAGTTCCAGCAGTTTCTAATTTTAGAACTTTAACAGAGAAAACAACTCACCTCATTTAGGCAGAAAATGGTATCCTTTTTATGGCAGGCAAATGCCCTCTAAAAGCGTCCAAACTTGGGAGGAACAGAAAAATACGTACAGAAAATGTATTGTCCAAGGAGCATGAAGAGTGCAAAGACCTTAAATTGCTCTGTGAAAATTAGAAAATGGGCAACTTTCTCTGTAACCTCCAACAAACAGGCACAGACTTGTCTTGAGTTTTGAGCCAATCACAACAGGGCAGCACTGTGACCTGAAGTAAAACTTGATAGTTTAGGTTTGTTAAATTTACAAAAATGAGTTCACCCCATAACTGTCTCATACGGCATATACAAGCCTTTAAAGACCTGCAGATTGAAAATAAAAGTCTGTGTCACCTGTTCTCCAGTCCCCAGCACCATTTCCCGTGGGATGGCACAGATCTGACTGTCCATCTTCAGCACTTTCTGCTCCTCCTCCACCAAGCAGACGTCAAGCACTCTGAAGTTCGTTCCTCCGAGATCGAATGCCAAGAAGTCGCCCTTCTCTGCACGGAGGAGTGATAGATTGGATGGTCACGGGAGAAATGAGCTAAGGACAATGAAACTTGTGCAATGCATTTATATACATTTAAATAACTCTGGAGAACAATTCATAATAAAATAGAAATACTGTGAAAAACATGTACGTGTTTCACAATCTCAAATCATGTTTATGTCTTTGCTGTCTCACTCACTGACTGATGTTTGATTCAAGCATCTTTTTAGAACAATATGGATTAAAATTTAATTTTTTGTTGCCTTGTTGTAATTAAATATTTTTTTTAATTTAAGTTTTCTTCATTTCAAGTTATCTCAAAATTTCTAGTTTTTATTGTCACCTCAGACTGTAGAAACTATGAAACGCCAAACGTCAAAAAACCTCCAAAAAAACAGATCCCTCTTGAGCTGAGCAGAGACCTGCTGCAACTTCTCCAGAGACAGACAGAACGGCTGCAGGTATGCCTGCACCTGTACACAGACAGGTACACAGTATGTGTGATGTATAAACTGATGTAAACATATTCATATAAAACATTGATCACCATTGATATTTTCACCCTTTTGTCTTTTATCCATCAGATCTCTTTCTCATATGCCTCAGTGACACATTCATGTATTTAATAATGAGTGTTTGAGACAGATCCCAAGATACTTAAACTCCTCCACTTGAGGCAGGATCTCTCCTCCAACCAGGAGGGAGCAAACCACCTTTTTCCAGTCGAGAACCATGGCCTCGGACTTGGAGGTGCTGACTCTCATCCCAGCTGCTTCACACTCGGCTGCGAACCGCCACAGTGCATGCTGAAGGTCCTGGCTCGATGGAGCCAACAAGACAACATCATCCGCAAAAAGCAGAGATGAAATCTGCCGGCTCCCGAACCAAACCCCCTCCGGCCCCTGGCTGCGCCTAGAAATTCTGTCCAGAAAAATAAGCCCTGGTGGAGTCCAACATGCACCTGGAACAGATCCAACTTACTGCCGGCAATGCGGACCAAGCTCCTGCTCTGGTTGTATAGGGACTTTACAGAACTCAGCAGAGGGCCTCCAACCCCATACTCCCGGAGCACCTCCCACAGAATGACACGAGGGACACGGTTGAATGCCTTCTCCAAGTCCACAAAACATGTGTTTTGTGGACTGGTTGGGCAAACTCCCATGAACCCTCAAGCACCCTGTGGAGGGTATAGAGCTGGTCCAGTGTTCCACGGCCAGGACGAAAACCGCATTGTTCCTCCTGAATCCAAGGTTCGACTATCTGCCAGATTCTCCTCTCCAGTACCCTGGAATAGACTTTCCCAGGGAGGCTGAGGAGTGTGATCCCCTGATAGTTGGAACACACCCTCCAGTCCCCCTTTTTAAACAGAGGGACCACCACCCCAGTCTGCCAGTCCAGAGGCACCGTCCCCGACTGCCACGCAATGTTTCAGAGGCGTGTCAACCAGGACAGCCCTGCAACATCCAGTGACTTGAGGTACTCAGGGCGGATCTTGTCCACCTCTGGAGCTTTGCCACCAAGGTGCTTGCAAACTACCTCAGTGACTTCAGCCCAGGTGATGGATGAATCGACCTCCTAGTCCCCAGTCTCTGCTTCCTCTGCAGAAGACATGACAGTGGGATTGAGGAGATCCTCGAACAGCTCCCCACCTCCACTGTAAACAGTGTTGATAGAGAGCTGCTTCCCCCTCCTGAGGCGCTGAACAGTTTGCCAGAATTTCTTCGAGGCCAACTGGTAGTCCTCCTCCATGGCCTCCCCGAACTCCTCCCAGACCTGAGTTTTTGCTTCTACAACCGCCAGAGCTGCCGCACGCTTAGCCTGCCAGTACCCGTCAGCTGCCTCAGGAGTCCCATGAGCCAACCAAGCCCGATAGGACTCCTTCTTCAGCTTACTTCCGGTGTCCACCACCGGGTTCGGGGATTGCCGCCATGACAGGCACCGGCGACTTTACGGCCACAGATATGGACGGCTGCATCAACAATGGAAGTGGAGAACATGGTCCATTCGGACTCGATGTCTCCAACCTCCCTCGGAATCTGGTCGAAGCTCTCCCGGAGGTGGGAGTTTCAGTTATTCACTGTACGCCCTCAGAAAAAGACAGATGAAGAGGAGGATACTGATAACAAATATTTAATTATCAGGAACATTTTAGATCAAAAAAACAAAGTCTGGGAGATGGAAGGTCTGACGTTTACAGACGTTGTTATTTCTGTCTTTACATTTCAAAAACCTGCAACGTCATAAGAGTGTGAAGATTTTTTATATCCACATCCATCATAGTTTTCTACCCTTAAAGTCTGACTTTTAACTGAACTAAAATTAGTATTTATCCGTAAAGATATTTATACATTTTAGTCTTTTTTTCTATTATTTTGTCACTTTTTTTATCATCCAATCAAACTTTATTTACTTCTTTGACTATTTACTCATACATTTTAATCCATTTTACTATTAATTACTATTGAGACCATTTAATTAATTTATTTATTTTTGACTTATTTCTGTTGTATGTCTTTTCCTTTTCCCTTTTTTTCCCCCATTTCCTCTTGTTTCTATTGTATGCTGTTCTTTGATTGATAATATACATGATTATCTGCAATTGGCCACCAGAATGAGTGCTTTTATTTTTGGAGTCTGTGACTCTGGCAACTTCATGATTTGGGCTGTGTCATGGACCAACCAGCCAAGGCAGCAGGACACAGGTTCTAATTTGGGAAATGCTGGATTTATTTCTCTAAAAACCCCAGAAAATTTAACAAAGGCAAATGAATTAATAAAAAAAATGGAGTTACAGGGCCCTTAAAAGAGGTCAACCAAACATAACTCTACTGAAAAATTGGGCTAACAAAACAAGATGCGAACTCAACTAATAGACCTGACAAAATGAGGCATGAGGCAGAGATGGGGACTCGAGTTTGCAACTCGGACTCGAGTCGCACTTAAGTCGCACACAGAGAGACTTCAGACTTGACTTGGACTCGTGCTCAAAAAACTTCAAACTCGACTTGGACTTGCGTTTTGGAACTCGTGAACAATCATTATGTTTTCCTTTCTCCTTTCTTTTCTTTTTCTTTTTTTTGGCCGCATTAAAATTGGGGAAACACTGAAACGTCTGACGAGCTTAATGTCTTCCCTCCTTTTTGACATGGTAACCATGGTAACCATATTATGCATAGGGTGCGCGGGTCGCGGCCCCACGCATTAGTACCTCAGATGACACTACGGCGACCGACACACCCGCAGCTGCTGCTGTACCCTTTGTAATTATGTTTGGTTATAAAAACTTCAAACAAGACGGCACCAACAAAAGAAGCACTGACTGCAAAGTCTGCAGTACCAAGATTAAGGATGCTGGATCAACCACATCAAATTTTATCAGGCACCTAAAACTCACCCAGATAAGTCACATTAGCGCGTATGGACGGTTAGCAAACATGTTTAGCTCAGCATCAGCTATATTTAACTTAGCTTGCTACCAGCTTTGTAACTGAATATTTGAACAGATGAGTAAATGTTAGCTTGCTTGTCACACTTATTTGCATGGAGCGGCGTTAACATGACGTTTACTGGGTAACGTTATTTGTCTACGTTCCTACAATGCCTACAATGCTTTTGACTGGGTGAGGTGTAACATTTTCTATATTTTTGTTCTTATTATGGTCCGACTGAGCCTACACAATAGGGGGCAAGATATAATGTAACTGTTGTTCATGTTGGAAGAATACAGTCTCCGTTAAAGGAAATCATTCATTGTGTGTTTTCTTCATATTGCATTGCAGTACCCCGTTTAAAGTGATCATATAACAAACAACTAATCAGTACTGATACTTTATGCTAATAGATAAAGGAGAGATAATAATACAGTAGATGCTTTGAATTTCTTAGATATAGCTGTGCAGTATTCTTAGTAGACCGAATAGCAGCAGATGATAGAAGGCTCATTAAAACAGGAAGAGACACGAGAGAGATTTATTTTTTTAGAGACTTGAGAACTTGATTTGGACTCGTGACCAAAGACTTGAGACTTGACTTGGACTTGCAAAAAAAGACTTCAGAAAACAAATGCCAAATTGCTAATAAAACAAACTCCCAAATCAAACTTTGTGTCATGTATTAAAGTGGCTAAAAATGAAAGTAACTTAACATGTGGTGATGTGGCTGAGTGTGACAAACTTAATTGTGTGGCTCTGGCTGCAGTCATCACAGGCTGGTTATTATTGGATTGGGTGGGAAATTGTCAATCTGATCTGGCAACACTGATACCAAGCAGGTCTCTTCACATCAAATCAAATCAAATCAAATCAAATCAAATCAACTCAAATCAAATCAAATCAAATCAAATCAAATCAAATCAAATCAAATCAATCTTTACTTGTATGGCACTTTTCATATAAAAAGTAGCACAAAGTGCCTCACAGAGATTAAGAAGAACAACAGAGATTAAAAACAACAAAGAAAATCAAGAAAAGAAAATCAAGATAACCCGACCCTCCTACCCCCCCACATATATGCACACAGAGATGCACAAATACATACACACTCATATACACACCCCCACACATACGCACACAAATACACACAAACACATACACAGACCTGATCCTTGACCTTGATCCTAGCTATGAGACCTGGGTTGAGACCAAACCGCTGCGAGATCATCCAAAGGTAGAGGTGCTCAACCCTGTCAAAAGGTTTTTCTTGATTTAACGAAATGAGACCAACATCTAAACCCAAAGAACTAGAGACATCCAAAACATCCCTAATTAAAGACACATTGTCAACAACAGACTTGCCAGGCACACGGTAGGTTTGGTCTTGATGAATGGCCTGGTCCAGCACCTCTCTGAGTCTGTTAGCCAGAGATGTTCACAAGTCTTTTTTTGCAAGTCCAAGTCAAGTCTCACGTCTTTGGTCACAAGTCCAAGTCAAGTCTCAAGTCTTTGTGGGGTGAGACTTGGTCAAGTCTCAAGTCTTTGGTCACGAGTCCAAGTCAAGTCTCAAGTCTGTAAAAAAATAAATCTCTCTCGTGTCTCTTCTTGTTTTAATGAGCCTTCTATCATCTGCTGCTATTTGGTCTACTAGGAATACTGCACAGCTATATCTAAGAAATTCAAAGCATCTACTGTATTATTATCTCTCCTTTATCTATTAGCATAAAGTATCAGTACTGATTAGTTGTTTGTTATATGATCACTTTAAACGGGGTACTGCAATGCAATATGAAGAAAACACACAATGAATGATTTCCTTTAACGGAGACTGTATTCTTCCAACATGAACATACAGTTACATTATATCTTGCCCCCTATTGTGTAGGCTCAGTCGGACCATAATAAGAACAAAAATATAGAAAATGTTACACCTCACCCAGTCAAAGGCATTGTCGGCATTGTAGGAACGTAGATGAATAACGTTACCCAATAAACGTCATGTTAACGCCGCTCCATGCAAATAAGTGTGACAAGCAAACTAACATTCACTCATCTGTTCAAATATTCAGTTACAAAGCTGGTAGCAAGCTAAGTTAAACATAGAATCAGAATCAGAATCAGAATCAGAAATTGCTTTATTGCCGGGTATGATTTTACACACACGAGGAATTTGTTGTGGTGAAGTTGGTGCAGACACATCTACTAAAAATGAAAGTACAAAATATAACAATATAAATATATATACACAAGTCTGTTTTTGTTTGTTTTTTTTTTTTTCCGGAAACACAGTCTGTTTTGTTTTTGTTTTTTTTTTCAGAAAAAAGTCCAAACTGAGTGTTAATGTAACGCATAGAGTTGTGCGTGTCAATGTGGCAAAATGAGGTAGAGGTGGAGTGTCAAGAGTGTCGGGGGGGTTCCGGGCCTTGTTGATAAGGCAGACGATAAGCAGACGGGAAAAAACTGTTCTTGTGGCGTGAGGTTTTGGTCCTGATGGACCGCAGCCTCCTGCCAGAGGGGAGTGTCTCAAAGAGTTTGTGTCCAGGGTGAGAGGGATCGGCCACAATCTTTTCTGCACGCCTCAGGGTTGTAATGGGAATTCTTGTTATTCATCTTCTCTGTACTTAATCATAAGTATTCACTGTCTTAAAGCCAAATGAACAACCATATCATATGATTAGGTGTGTGCATATGTCATAATCTGCTGACCATGTAACCACGTACAGTATGTTATTATGCACTGATTAAGTGAACCTTGTGTCCTGATTGTCCAACACATTATGACGTGCCTATTGTGCTGACATTGTTCTGATGATAGAACAAAGTCATCCTGTCTACAAAGATAATATATTGTATATAATCTATCAACTTCTCCTGCTCCGGGCTCTTTCTTGTCATCTCACACTTGAGACAACAAGAAGGGAGTCCGTCTGCAGGCGTCAGAATAAACTCACAGAAAGACAACGAACGACTCTGTGCTTTTTAGTACAAAATTGCCAGAGCAGGGTCCTTTAGGCGTACAGGTCCTGGAGAGATGGGAGATTGCAGCCAATCACCTTCTCTGCAGAAGGAATGACACGCTGCAGTCTGCCCTTGTCCTTGGCGGTGGCAGCAGTTTACCATATGGTGATGGAGGAGGTGAGAATGGACTCAATGATGGCTGTGTAGTGCACCATCATTGTCTTTGGCAGGCTGAATTTCTTCAGCTGCCATAGGAAGTACATCCTCTGCTGTGCTTTCTTGATGAGGGAGCTGATATGCGGCTCCCACTTGAGGTCCTGGGAGATGATAGTTCCCAGGAAGCGGAAAGACTCCACAGTGTCAATAGGGTGGGTGATGGGGGCAGGTGAGGCTGAGTTCTTCCTGTTGACCACAACCATCTCCACTGTCTTTAGAGCGTTGAGCTCCAGGTTGTTCTGGTTGCACCAGGTCACCAGATGGTCAACCTCCCACCTGTAGGCAGACTCGTCGCCATCAGACATGAGTCCGATGAGCTGATGCTGAGCTAAACATGTTTGTTAACGGTCCATATGCGCTAATGTGACTGATCCGTGTGATTTTTCAGGTGCCTGATAAAATTTGATGTGATTGATCCAGCGTCCTTAATCTTGGTACTGCAGACTCTGCAGTCAGCGCTTCTTTGGTTGGTGCTCTTGAAGTTTTTATAACCAAACGTAATTACAAAGGGTACAGCAGCAGCTGCGGGTGTGTCGGTCGCCGTAGTGTCATCTGAGGTACTAATGTGTGGTGCCGCGAGCTGCGCACCCGATGGGTAATATGGTTACCATGGTTACCATGTCAAAAAGGAGGGAATGACATTAAACTCGTCAGACGTTTCAGAGTTTCCCCAATGTTAATACACCAAAAAGAAAAGAAAGGAAAAAGGAAAGCATGATGATTGTTCACGAGTCCAAGTCAAGTCTTTCTGTGTGCGACTTAAGTGCAACTCGAGTCCGAGTCGCAAACTCGAGTCCCCATCTCTGGCTCAGACACACCTCACCCTCCCATTTTGCCTTCCAGTCTGTTTCATTCACCGCATCACTGTGTGTATCCTGTAACAACAACACATCGATTCTTTTCATCTTTGTAAGCTCATATAAAATTGCTCTTTTCCTCACATCCCTCGCTCTGTTTAAATTCAAAGTGGCAACTCTGAACTTACTCATGAGAAAAGAGAAGACCACCCATATACACAGTGTCAAAAGAACAAAGAAATTATTCTGTCTTTTCTCCATAATCATTGTTCAGTTCTTGTCTGACTTTCTGTACATATTTCGTCAGCCTGTACACTTCTTGTTCAGACAGACCTCCTTTCCCTCTGTACTTCATATTCGACCTGGCTGACCCATTGAACAGCTCTTTGTCTGGGAAATACTTCTCTACTTTCACACCTTTCACATTTTTCATTTTCTGTAGAAACTGTTTCATTTCTCCCACCCCATAAGCGTACTTTGTTTTCCGATCAGAGGACACATCACTCCCCCAGTCTTTAGACCCCTCCCCTGAGCTGAGCTAAGGCCCTGTACCCTTCTGTGTTTTTAGGTTCTCTTTGCCCCCAGTCACTTTCTTTGCTTGCAACCCAGTTATTGTGTTTTTCAACTATCTTTTTTGCCAAATCACCTTTAGACTCTCCTCCTTCTCCACCATGTCCACATCTACTGCCAGCCCCTCCTCCGCCCTGCCCTCCCTGCATCACTTCTTCTTGAATCTACCTGATTTACAGTAGGACTGCTGTCCTCCTGAGTATTTGCATCATCATTGTTGTCACAAACCTCCTAACTCTGTATGCACTGATCAGCCTCAGCAGTCACACCAGCCACATCTCCTCCAGCATCTCCACCACTTTCACTGACTATTTGAGCTTCTTCCACATCTCCATCCCCCATTCTCATCTGTCAGCAGAGAGCCTTCTCCATCCTTCTTGTCTATTTCTGTTTCATTTGTCTGCTTAGAGACTTCTCCATCCTTATTTCCCTTTTCTGTTTCACTGTCAACATTTCGCCCCCATGGCATTTTCCCCGTCACACTTTTCTCAACATCACTCCTCCCAGCACCTGAAGCCTCTCCTGGACAATCCCTAACCATTTGCCCCTCCTTTCCACAGCCATAGCACTTGATGTTCTCTGCTGTTGCATAAAGTGTGTACTCAAACCCATCCACCATCAGCTTTAGTTCAGCTTTAACTCAAGGTTGTGGTTGTTGTTCATGATCATGAAGAGTCAGCTTTTGACAGCTTTCTTATCTGTGACATGACTTTCCCATATCTGACCAACTCTTGTACAACCAGTTCATCACTTATGAAAGGAGGAATGTTCGACAACATCACTCTTTTCACTGGCATAGTGAGCGGCATCACTGACACAACTGTGTCCTTCACTACAACTCCGTTTACGATGACAGGGTTGACTTTCTGTGCTTCATCCACAAAGATCACCACACCTCCATTCATCCTCACAGCGGACATCACACTGGAAGCTCCCACCACCTTCGCCACTGCTTGGCTACAGTCCTCGACTGAGCAAGGGAAACCTGGCTAAAGGCCGTGTTTCCTCGTCAGCTTGGTGAGCGCCATGACACACAGCAGCGGCCACTGCCTGCGCGCACAACAAACACCAAACAACTACCAGTGGTACACTAACAACCAGTCAACAAACTACACACTAAACCACTACTTCAAACAGCATGAAAGGCAAAAAAAAAACATAGACAACTCACTCGCTCCACAGGACTTACGCACTTACTCCATGCTCTCGCATGTGCTCAGTGAGAGAGAGAGAAAGAGAGAGAGAGTGAGAGACAGAAATGCAATCACAGTAACAGTGACAGTGGACAAAAATATTGTGACAGTGGACAGTGGACAAAAATATTGTGGTGGTGCCGTACGAGCGGCAGCCTGTTACAGCAGCTCTCTAGTTTTTCTTCTATTGTGCTGTTTTCTTGTGTGTCTTTTTTATTCCATTTTAGTTCTGCATGTTTGTAATTCTCTGGTGCATCAGAGACATAAAGCACGGTAACTCTGGTGCTACTTTTTCATCACTTTTTACAACTTTCTCCGCGTCTGTGGGTCTGTGAGACAATGGCCCCCATTGTTTACAGTAGGGATCAGCTGCTGGCCCTGCGTTACACAGCTGTGCGGCCGGAGGAGCGACCTGATGTCCCCCGCGAGTTAAGGAGGAGGATACGGGGGTGCGCTGGGATCAAACGCCGCAACAGGAGGAGAGCTTATAGACCACCTCTCCCGTCCGTCATCATGGGGAACGTAAGATCTCTCTCCAACAAGATGGAGGAGCTAGCAGCGTTGACCTGGCATTATCAGGAATTCCAGCGGTGCAGTATGCTATTGTTTACTGAGACATGGCTGGGAACGCAGCACACAGGTGTGACTGTAGCGCTGGAGGGATTCTCACTCATACAGGCAGACTGGACAGAGAGAAGAGCGGTGAGAGGAAAGGAGGATCTGCTGCTCTTTGACATCACTATCAAAGAGCAGCACTGCTGCCCGGACATTGAGCTGTTGGCTGTTAGTTTGAGGCCATACTATCTGCCGCGGGAGTTCTCGCATGTCATAGTGCTGGCTGTGTATATTCCTCCCTCTGCAAACGCCGATGCAGCCTGTGATGTCATCAACTCCGTGATCAGCAGGCTGCAGACTCAGAAACCATAGGCCCTCTTACTGATCTCTGGGGATTTTAATCATGCCTCTCTGTCCTCCACTCTGCCCAAATTCATCCAGTATGTCACATGTGCCACCTGAGACAATAAAACACTGGACTTATTCTATGCCAACACCAAGGAGGCATACCAATCATCACACCTCCCCCCCTCTAGGAAGAGCTGATCACAACCTGGTTCATCTCCTGCCTGTATACAAATCCTTTGTTAACAGGCAACCAGCTGTGTCCCGCACAGCAAAGAGGTGGTCTGATGAGGCTGAAGAGGCTCTGAAGGACTGCTTCGATACAACAGTGTGGGATATATTCAGTGACACTCATGAGGAGGACATTGACAGTCTGACAGACAGCATCACGGACTACATAAACTTCTGTGTGGAGAACACTGTACCCACCAGGACTGTACGGTGTTACTCTAACAACAAACCCTGGATTAATCCTGACATTAAGGCTCTCTTCAAGGAGAAGAAGAGGGCCTTCAAGTCAGGAAACAAAGAGGAGCTGAAAACTGTTCAGAGGGAGCTAAGAAAGAATATCAGGGAAGGGAAGGACAGATACAGAAAGAGAATGGAGGAACAGCTGCAAGAGAACAACACCAGGGGAGTCTGGAGAGGCCTGAAATCCATCTCAGGTCACCAGGAGCCAAACTCCCAGGCGGCTGGGGATCCAAAGTGGGTAGATGAGCTGAACACCTACTTCTGTAGGTTTGAAGAAACATCTGCCCCTCACCCAGCTGCACCAGCACTGCAGCAGACCTCTTTTGATCTGCCAGCACCCTGCCCGAGTACCCCAATGACCCCCCCCCCCCCCCCCACACACACACACAGTATTCAGCTCACCACATATCAACGCCATCCCCCACTGCTCCTCCCAGCCCCCCATCCACTTCACAAGACACTCAGCCCCCCTGCTCCAACTTGTCCCTCACACCTCTCCAGGTGAGGAATCAGCTTAGGAGGTTAAAGACCAGGAAGGCTGCAGGACCGGATGGCCTCAGTCCCAGGCTCCTCAGATCCTGCTCTGATCAGCTGAGTGGGATCACTGGACATCTGTTTAACCTGAGCCTGAGACTGGGAAGGGTGCCACGCCTCTGGAAGACGTCCTGCGTGGTACCTGTGCCAAAGACCTCACATCCCAAGGACCCTAGCTGGTACAGCCCACCTGCGCCCCCTGGTGAGCTCGTCCATGCACCCGCTGCAGTTCGCGTATCAGCCTGGCATCGGAGTGGACGATACCCTCATCTTCCTCCTCCATCAAGCTCTATCTCACCTGGAATCACCTGGGAGCTCTGTTTGGGTCCTTTTCCTGGACCTTAGCAGTGCTTTTAACACCATCAGGCCAGCCATACTGAGAAACAAGCTGGAACTTTCGGGAGTGGACCAACACCTCACATACTGGATAGTGGACTACCTTTTCAACCGCCCACAGTATGTGAGGACACGGACTGTGTGTCAGGGACTGTCCTCTGCAGTGTGGGGGCCCCCCAGGGAACGGTGCTGGCATCGTTCCTCTTCACCCTCTACACAGCTGACTTTTCCCACCTGTCACCCACCTGCCACCTGCAGAAGTTCTCTGATGACTCTGCCATTGTCGGCCTCATCACAGATGGGGACGACAGGTCATACAGAGGACTCATTCAGGATTTTGTGGACTGGTGCCAGCAGAACCACCTCCTGATTAATGCGGATAAAACCAAGGAGCTGGTTGTGGACTTATGTCGACCTTCTATGACTCTGCTGTGGCCTCTGCCATTTTCTATGGTGTAGTCTGCTGGGTGAGCAGCATCACTACAGCTGACAGGAAGAGGCTGGACAAACTCATCAGGAAGGCCAGCTCGGTCCTGGGATGCCCTCTGGAACTGGTGGAGGAGGTGGGGGGGGGGGATGACAGCCAAGCTGTCCTTCATGACAGACAACAACTCCCACCCTCTCCAACACACACTCACTGCACTGAGGAGCTCCATCAGTGACAGGATGCTACATCCAAAGTGTGTGAAAGAGCAGTATCGCAGGTCATTCCTCCCTGCAGCTGTCAGACTGTACAATAAAAACTGCTAATCAGTGCAATAGTCTGTGCAATAAGCTGTGCAATAAAACATGTACATAACAGTCTGTAAATGCTATCTACAATTTCCTACAATTTTTACAATTTCTTTCTGTTTATTTTTATTTTGAAAATTCTCACTCTTTTGTATATATTCTGATGTTGTTTCTAATTTGCATGCACTTCTTATATTAATCTGCTCTACTGATGCTGCTGTAATCTGGAATTTCCCCTCGTGGGACAAATACAGGAATATTGAATTGAATTGAATTGAATTGAATTGAATTGAATGTAATAATAGTAGTAGCAGCTGCAGTGGATGTCAGGCAGGGCCATGGCAGGAGATGTAGCTGTAATCCACAATCCAGATTCAGCCACTGTCCATGGAAACCTGCAAGATGACAAAGCACAGAGACTCCGGGGAAGAAGCTAAGTTAGTAACATGGCGTGGTAGGACATGACAGCTTGCAGACGGAGAGGAAGAGAAGGACAGAGGAGCTTGGTCTATCTTTTGAGGTCCCCGGACAGTCTAATGCTATAGCAGCACAACTAGGGACTAGTCCAGGGCAAGCCTGGGCCAGACCTTACTATAAGCTTTATCAAAGAAGAAATATTTAAGCCTACTTTTAAATGTAGAGACAGTGTCTGCCTCCTGGACAAAGACAGGAAGATGGTTCCACAGGAGCTTGATAGCTATGTAAATGCTCGGCTCCTGTTCTGCTTTTGGAGGCTTTAGGAACCATTAGTAGGCCTGCATTCTGGGAACGCAGTGTTCAAGTGGGGTAATAAGGTACTATGTGCTCTTTAAGATAAGATGGTGGTTGACCATTTATGGCTTTGTAAGTAAGGAGGAGGATTTTAAATTCTATTCTAAACTTTACAGGGAGCCAGTGTAGAGTAGCTAACATTGGAGAAATATGATCTCTGTTCCTTGTTTTTGTCAGAATACATGCTGCAGGGTTCTGGAGCAACTGGAGAATATTCAGCAATGAATTTGGGCACCCTGATAGTAAGGAATTGCAACAATACAACCTGGAAGTTACGAATGCATGGTTTAGTTTTTCTGCATCATTTTGAGACAGGATATGCCTGATTTTTGCAAAGTTACATAGGTGAAAAAAGGCAGTTCTTGAAATGTGTTTTACTTGGGACTGAAAGGACATGTCCTGATCAAGATAAGTCCCAGATTCTTTACAGTGGTGCTGGAGACCAACGCAATGCCATCAATAACTGCTATGTCAACAGAAAGTGAGTTTCTAAGGTGTTTAGGGCCTAGTACTATAACTTCAGTTTTGTCCAAGTTTACCATCAGAAAATTGCAGGTCATCCAGGTCTTTATATCCTGAAGACACACTAGTCTAGTTAACTGACTGGTTTCTTCTGGCGTCATTGATAAAGATAGCTGGGTATCTGCATAGCAATGAAAATTTATTGAGTGCTTCCTGATAGTGTTCCCTAAAGGAAAGGTAAATAGAATTGGTCAAAGCACAGGACCCTGTGGAACTCGCTAGCTGACTTTAGCGAGCATAGAGGAGTCGTCATTAACGGGTACAAAATGACAGTGATCTGAAAAGTAGGATTTAAACCAGCTTAGTGCAGTTCCCTTAATGCCAATGAAGTTTTCCAGTCTCTGCAATAGGATATCATGGTCAATGGTGTCGAATGTGGCACTAAGATCTGATAAGACTCCTGCAGAGACAAGTCCTTTGTGTGATGCAATTAGAAAGTCATTTGTAACTTTAACCAGTGCTGTCTCTGTGCTATGATGCACTCTAAATTGTGATTATAAATCCTAAAATAAACTGCTGTTGTGTAGAAAGTTACAATCCTAATTGGCAACTGCTTTCTCAAGATTTTTTGAGAGAAGGGGGAGGTTGGATATAGGTCTATAGTTGGCTAAAACCCCTGGATCAAGAGTAGGTTTATTGACATTATTTAAACATATTATACAGATCAGGTCAAACTGTACTTGCTAACTACTGACATGGTCAAAAGGACAATATATTGTGACAATGAGCTGACACCCAAAGTAGGATGTATAAATAATGTCATTAAGTATATTTTGTCCAAACATTACTAAGGCCCTTCAGCTCACAGCTAACATTCACTCAGTAATGAATTTAAAGAAATGTGGAGTGACAGCTCACAGAAAAACAATCCACCTCTTTTTGTGAGGAACTAAGAAGTGGTATATTACAGTATCAGTGTCGTTCAGTCCTTCAGTTCTCCCATGTGTGTTTTAATGGATCAACATCTAAACATTATATTTCAATTGATAACAACCTTTTAGAAATCAATCAGAACATCAACTCAGCTGGGATCATTTTTGCATGGAATATATATTTATAAAGTTCTGATAAATTATACTGTATGCTAACCAATTATACTTTATGAGCGCAAGGATCTTTGGTCTTGAAAATTTAATTTTAGAGAAGACCGAATTAACCCTCGAGAGATGAGTGTTTTTAAGATTTAAGACTCTCACACATGGAACCACAATGACACTGAACAAGAGTTCAGTCTCAGTTTTCACACCTGGGTTTGTCTAGATACCTGTTCCTTTTAGGTTTTTCAGACATTAATCTCCTCCCAAACATTTATTCTTGTCATCTTATCTCCCTCAGTCTAATGAAAACTAAGGAGAGGAACAAGGAGACTAATTCCCAAAATGCAAGGCCAAAATCCAAACCTGCTGCCACTGAAAGTACACCAACAACAATACTGTTACAATAGCAATTGTTTGATGCTTTCCACAAACAAGAGAACAGCCACAGTTCTGGGAATTTGTCACGTAACAGACTAAACTATGAGGAAACCAAGTAGGGGATAACTTGTGTGTGTCTGCATTTCTCTGTGTGTGACAGTCCTTGCCTGCAAGATAAAATTCTACAGGCAATATTTTTTGTTCCTACAATTAGTACAACATTTCTTTTTGTCTAGGGGGAGTTACATGTCATTAAGAATATAGTGTAAATTTAAATAGGTGTCGTTGTGAGAGCTTTGTCTGTGTAGTGTCTGGCGAGACACTAGTCAATGTGTCAGCTGGACCCAATATTGCTTTCATCCAGTAATCTGACACCTAAATCACGTTTTGTCCTTTCATACCAGGTTCCTTTATGTTTAGGTGACTGGTTGAGTTTCTCTGAGAAATTCAGAAGACCTTGTTAACAACATAATGATGTAATGGTCTGACATTTTCCTTTTCAGATCATTATTTTTTGCATTGTGGAGCACTGACTGTATTTAGACAGCTTCAGAAACTCCTCATTGCATGACGTTACAGTTAGCTGACACTCAAAATCAACATGCCTGGATTAATTGTTTTTATTAATTAATTGTTGCTACTCACCCAATACATTGCATGATCTGAATAAACGCAAGTCCCCACTGCCCACCTGTGTGTTTCTTTCACTGTCCTCTGCTTCAGCTTCCTGCATGGTAGATGATGGAGACACACCTCCCAGTCCCTGGTTCAGCCGCTGATTAGTAGTCTCCATCCACAGGCAAACAACTGACTTCACATCTGACGTCACATGTTCTGTGATCATCTTTGACAGGTGAAAGACGAGATCTGTATTTACAATGTTGAGATGTGAGAATCCCCTCCCACATGCTACACTACTCAAAGGCATGTTTAAGAGGCAATTTAACCACTTTGTAGATGTGGGATTAAGAATCTTGATTGCTTGTATTTGCTATTATGAGTCATACTCAGAGGATGCAGTTCAGTATTTCTGATTTTTGTTGTCCATGTGTACCAACATTTTGGTTATGTGCACTCCTAATTATAATCCCTAGGCGAGTGTTTCCAAAACTTTGGGAGCCACTGCACATATTTTACATTAGAAAAATCACAAGGCACACCACCAAACAAAAATGTCACAAAAAGTATATTTATTGAAATATAATGAAAATCTAGTCTCAATTTACTTAGTGTGAAACCTGGCTCTGTTTAGTTGAACACAAAGCTGATATTCTTGCAGGAATTGAAGAACGATTTCACCCGATTGGTGCTCTAAGCCTTAGAGCACCAATCCGGTGAAATTGGATAATGTCCACCGCACACTTGATGATTTCCCACGGCACACAGTGGTTGGGAAACACTGCCCTAGGCTAAGTCCCCTTGCAATTGAGATCTCATTTTCAAGGAACATCCGAGCACATTCCAGAAGCTGCATCCCATGGTGTGGATGAACAGCACTGGTCCACACCAAGAGGTGCCTGTAACACCTCCTGCATTCGGGTTTTGTAAATTGGGGTTGAACACCAAGCTACCGCTACCTCCTGTGAACTTTGTTTCTGGATCAGGATTCTCCAAGGTCGTCTCCACGGCTATGGCTGTGTTTTAGTCATCAGTTATCAGACAGCAGAGACAATGGATTGGACTGAGTGGAGATGAAGTACACGGGCTTACACATACACACACACGAAGACACTTATGACACGCACACAACCTCCAACTCAACGCCTTCGTGGCTCCCACCCCCCTCCCTCGTCGCAGTTGCGAGGCACTCAAATGTGGCTGCGTGCATGCGCCCCCAGTGTCTGTACTGCGACACCTACCCTCCCCAACTCCCCCCACCCTGCCCACATGTGCAAGTCCTTGAGATTTTGTTGTAATGTCTTACTATGTTGCTTATGTGCCGAGGTGTTTTTTTCCTAATCCCACACTGTGCCCCCCCTACAGGAGCTTAGTTTGGGAGTTGCTTTTTTTTACCCTCTTCTTCCCTCTTGTTTTTCCTCTTTCACATCTAAGTAAACGGGGCGCTCTCCATGTGTGCGACCCACAGTTTTCCCGCTCCTGTCCTCCCCTGTTATGTGTCACTGTCTTTTTTGTGTTTCTTGGACAGGATGTAACTGAAATGGAATTTCTCCTTCGGGGGACTAATAAAGGCATTCTGATTCTGATTCTGATATGCTTCACTGTAACCCCCGCTCCCTGAAAAACAAGCTGGATGATCTGCGGCAACAGGTGGGAGCCTGCTATGAATACCATGAGTCTGGTCTAATGGCTCTTATGGAAACTTGGCTTGGCGTAGACGTGATGGACAACTACATTCAAATTGATAGCTTTTCCCATATATGCCTGGACAGAGACTTAAACTCGGGCAAGACACAGGGGGGCTGGGTGTGTATGTACATCAAGGATAGTTGGTGCCGTAACTTTGCAGCAAAAATATGTGCAACACTAATTTGGAGCTGCTGTGTGCAACTCTGCAGCCACATTACTTCCCTAAGGAATTTACGAACATATTTGTGTGTGTTGTGTATATTCCGCCGGAGTGGGAATGTCAGCAGAGATTGCCACACTGGCAATCACTGACTGTGTCCATCGCTATCTACAGACTAAACCCAACGCTGCCATGCAGATACTTGGAGATTTTAACCATTGCAGCCTTAACAAAACCTTGCCTGGCTTTTATCAATACATTAAATGTAGCACAAGAAACAACAACATCCTTGATAAATGTTATGGCAATATCAAGGATGCCTACACAGCCAGAGCCAGACCTCCCCTGAGTAACTCTGACCACAATGCAATCCAGTTGCTCCCTACATATAGGTCAGTCTTCAAGTCCAGTAAACTGGACATTCAGGCTGTGAAGGTATGGTCCAGTGAAAAAATGGAGGAGCTGAAAGCTGCAGTAGGTAAGATCGGGAAGAGAGCAGACTTAGCCTAAAAATTTGAACAAACACAAGCTCCATGTCACTCCCCCTCCCTCTCCGCTGCACTCATGCTGTGCCTCCAAGCCCCTCCTCCCTGATCAGGCGGGTCGGCACAAAGCTGGACTCTCTGGTGACAGTGGCAGAGAAGAGGATGCTGCAAAAACTGCTGGACATTATGGATGATGCCAGGCATCTTCTGCACACTCTCATCAGTAACCAGAGGAGCCTGTTCAGTGGAAGATTGCTCCTTTCCAAGTGCAGGACGAACAGATTGAAGCACTGTTTTGTCTCTCATGCCATCAGACTGTACAACTCCTCACTTGGGGTGAGGGTTAACATGGAATAGAGGGTGGGAAGGGAAGGAGCACTGGGACACTTACCGGTCTACTACAGTTCACTTTATCATTATATATATTGTATAGCACTCATATTTTTCTCTATTTTTATTGTATTTTCTTACCCTTTATCTGTATTGCTTTGAGCTGCTGGAGCTGGGTCAGCAAAAATATCATGCTCATCTTCTATTGAGCAACAATAGAGTCTGTTCTTCGGTATGGTATTACCAACTGGTTTTGGACCCTAACAATCAAATCTAAAACCCAGATCTCTAACCTGATTAAGACAGCAGGCAAAATTATGGGCTCAACATTCTGGATCTCCAGAATGCATATCACCTCATCTGGATCAAGGAAGGGGATGAATAGAACCTTGACAATATTCTTATCTTTTCCCAGTCCCTGGTTGAACAGACTCAACATGTTCTGCAGCATCGCCTGGGAAACAGGTTGTATGTTAAACATGAAAAGTGTGAGTTTTATGCCAAATCTGTCAACTTTCTGGCATATGTTATTGCACAGGAGCAGCTGCAACTGGATCCTGCCAAAATAAAAGCGGTGGTTGAATGGCCTACTCCCCCTTCCCAGAAACAACTTCAGCACTTCCTTGGGTTCACTAATTTCAGAAGATTTATCTGTGACTACAATAAGGTGGGAGCACCTCTCACTCACCTCTGTTAAAGACCCCTGCCACTGGAATCCAGAGGCTGAAAGTGTCTTCCGTTGGTTGAAAGGCCTGTTCACCCAGGCTCCAATGCTCCTTCACCCTGACAACGAGAGGCAATTTGTTGTGGAAGTTGATTTGTCCGAGTTGGGCAGAGGGTTGGTCCTTTCACAACAGAGCCTTGATACTAATAAGACGCATCCCTGTGCATTCTTTTCCAGATGATTATCCACTGCAGTGAAAAAAAATATTATGTGGGAAAGCAAGAGCTGTTAGTGATGGTGTTGGCACTCCAAGAATGAAGGCACTGGCTGGAAGGCTTACCTGCAGGCTGCGAGGAGATTAAACTCTCGACAAGCACTGTGGGCCTTGTTTTTAAGTAGGTCCAACTTCTCCCTATCCTACTGCCCAGGTTTATATAATGTTAAGATGGATGCTAAGTTCTGTCAGTTTTCTCCCGACTCTTGTGACACAGATCCTGAGACCATCTTGAGACCATCTTGGCAGCCTTGTGGGAGATTGAGAGGGTGGTAAGAGAGGCACAGGAAAGTGAACCTGATCCTGGTAATGGGCCTGTGGGCTGCATGTTTGTTCTAAACTCTGTTTGTTCACAAGTTCTTCAGTGGGGCATCCTGGTATTCATCACACCCTTAAATTTCTCCAGCAATCCTTCTGGTGGGCCACGGTCTCTCAGGACACTAAACAATTTGTGGTAGCTTGTACTGTGTGTGCCTGAAGTAAAGCTTCTCATTGCCCTCCAGCTGGCATGTTACACCCCTTACCCATCCCATCCCATATTGCTGCAGATTTGTGTGAAGAGGATGCTGCGCATTCCAGTCTCCAGATTCAGCGTATGCTGTCAGCATGCACACTGAAATTTGTGAAATTCAAAGTCAAAGTGAACTTTATTGTCAACCAAACAATGCAACAGGAGGTTACACAGAGGATTGAAATTATGTTTCTCCATACTCCAATGTGCAAGTAATATATAACACACAACATATAACATAATAGTGCAAACTGACAACAGCACTGGACACAACGTATGCAGACAGACAATGGACATATGATTTATTTAAAATATTTACAGTGTGCCAGAGTGTAGTCAGATTTTGAGGTATGTTATTGAGGTGCAATAATAAAGGATGCAATGCAGAAAGTGCAAGTGCAGAAGCAGCATGGAGATGCAATTGTAAACATGTATGATATTGTGCATATAAAGAGCATAGTGCAAACATTGAGTTATTTTAAGTTATTTTGACAGTCAGTTGGTCTTTGTTTGTGTAATGATCATGGGATTGTCTTGACTGAGTTGAGTAGTCTGATGGCCTGAGGGGAAAAAGCTGTTTTTGAGTCTGGTAGTTTTGCTCCACATGCTGCAGTAGTGCTTTCCAGATGGGAGGAGGGTGAACAGTTTGTGTGCTGGGTGGGTGAGGTCTTTGATGGTATTGCTTGCTCTCTTGCAACAGCGGGATGGGTATAGATTCTGTTCACTGGGCTTTGAGGTGCACATTTTTTGGTATTTGTGACACCTACAGCTTTGGCTGAAATGCTTAGGTATGCCTATTCCCAACAGATATGAACCCCTATTGATGTTTGTACAAATGATTAATGATCTATGGCCATTTGCTTCGAAGTCCTGTCACTTGTGGTTTTTTTGTAGTTGATGACAGCCATGTTTTTCAACCAGTCTCACTCATTTATAATCGAAATATGTACATCACGCCCGCAATGCTGTAAACCATCCAACAAGTTCTATTCATGTTTTTTTTTTTATTCTAAATGGTGGAAAATCCATCATGGCAGACTTTTGTGGCCCAAGAGGCTTTGTGGTAGAGTACATTGAGCTGGACTGTGTCCAATTTCAAGTTAATTAGACTTACATTCTAAAGGGCCTTTTCAGAATTTTTGGGCCATAATTACACAGCCACTGTCTGGCCACCTGGGCTCATATTTCCTTGAAAAAACACAATTTCTAGTATTGGAGTCATATTTGAGAGACCCTGTCAACCTTTGGGGATTGAACACTAATTATAAAATAACGTGATAGTATTAGTAAGTTACCTACCTACTGTGGAGACTGGCAAGATTTACATTACATGATTCACAGTTACATTATGTATTGTGTAGGTGTTATGATCATAGAATGAAATATCCATGTACATGTGACTATGTATGTGTGTGTTTGTGATTTTATTGAGCATAGAGGGATTGGTGGTAAAGAAAAATAAAGTGTAGAAAGGTTAATTTAATAAGTGACTGTGGGGAAGGGCATAATGACTCACTGTGTTTATCCACTGACAATGCCCTGAGATCACAGCAGTAAAAATCCACCTCTCCCTTGCTTGTATTTTTTCTGGCAGAGATTGTGAAGTTTCCAGTAAGCTACGTCTGTGGCCAAATCTACCTGCTAGACAGGTATGTTAACCTAGTAGGAGGAGAGCAGTGTCACTCTCACCACTCTAAGGAGTGTGTGTGTGTGTGTGTGTGTGTGTGTGTGTGTGTGTGTGTGTGTGTGTGTGTGTGTGCGCTAGTTAATTAACAAGTCTAACAATGGCAGTAAGTGATTGCTGTTTGAGACAAACCATGAAGAAAAGGACATTAAGCATTGAGGGAGTGTTGGATTAGTGTTTCAGTTTTTGTTGAGTCAATTTCATACTTCCATTGTTGTGTTTTAGTCATGATCTATTTGTTGTTCAAATTGATTTGCTACATACAAAGAAAGAGGTGTTATCACAAATTAACATTCATTCACATTCATTGGACAGGTTAAGCTGTCATCTTGCATCATCAGGACCTGCAGAGGAAAATCAAATTCCACTGACTGACAGCAAGAGTTTTACTGAGATTTAAAATGACACACTCCAATTAGCTCATGCGTGACCATACAGTGTTGTACAGGTTTTACAGTGCGCCCAGATCCTTGACAAACAGACAGGGAAGGCACACAACTGTCACACAATCATTGAGACACTTGTGCAATGATGCCCTGCCCAATGTCCTTTATGTGTAGATCCTGTAACTTCTTCCTGTGTTCATGTGAGTTTCCATCTGTGGTTCTGGCTTACTGCTGCCAATCATTGACTTGAAAGTCAGGTGAATATGAAGCCCATATCAAATATTGTTTCTGGTGGCTTCATGTCTGTGTTTTTGACACAGAAATGTTTCATAATGACTCCCTATTGACTTACACAGTGAAAGCTGTGATACTTGTGGACAAGAGCCTTTTTTGGTATGGGTCAAGCCACAAAAACTGTATTTTGCACTTCCCACAATGCAACTCAGTCACATCTCTTATAAGACTTGCTTGTGACCAGCTTGTGCTGCATCCACAATGCCTGCAGTATATGAAACCTTGCTTAACTTCATTCATAGCCTATGAGATGAGGTTGACCTCTGTCTGCACTGCAACTTTCCTTCCCAATAGATGTTTCAAATGTGGTTCCATTTGCAAGAAGAAGAAGAATCAGAAGAAGAATCGGGGGGAGACATTCCCCTTTATTTGTCACACACATGCACATGCACGCACTGCACACGAGGTGAAATTTGTCCTTTCACCCATCCTGGTCGTCCCTCCTCCGTGGCAGACCAGGAGCAGTGGGCAGTCAGACCGGCGCCCGGGGACTGAATTCATGTATGACTGTATACAAAATTGATATGCTTGCCATACATATGTATAGTTTTAGAATCACCTGGTTGGATAGCACGATATGATTTGTTCTCTTGCACCATATGTGCCCGAGCAAAAGAAAACACTTCCAAGGTGAAGGTGGGTGCATGTCAGCAATGTTACAATCACATATCTATGTTCAGTACTCTGAAGTTGTTTTTTGAATATATCAGTAACGTGCAGTTTTACTGCAAGCTCCAATAGCATGCAGCACTTTTGGTTGCATCCTGAGCTGATGCTAGTTAGCTTGGCTGTAATGTTTGGCTGTAAGTAATTATTTTGATATAGCAATTTTTCTAGTCTTTGTTACCTAGATCTGATTGCTTGCAGTTGCACAACAAACTGTTGATGGTGACTGTGTGATGTTGACTTCTATACCAGAAAGGTTTTGTTGAATGTGTTAGGATCCTGCCTGCCTGTCTTTCCTTGTGTGTTTCCTTGCCCTTTTTCCCTATTGTTTGCTGTCTGTCTGTTCTCCCCTGTCTGTGCAGCGGGGCGTCTCCATGCTCCCAACTAACTCCGCCCCTGCTGGGGCTCACCTGTGAGGCATTGTTCCTGATTGGCACAGTATTTAAGGAGAGAGCCCTCTCTTACCTGTGCCGGATTATTCCTCATCCTCCCATAACGGTGTCTGGTCTTCTTGTTGTGAATACTACGTCTCTTTTGTCTTCCCCTCATCCTGAGAAACAGTTAATGCTCGACTGTTTAGTATTGCCACTGATTGTGTGCTTCTTTTGTTTCCAGTGCCTACCTGCTGCTTCCACGCGTGTCTATACCACATACCCGCCTCATCGGAGCTCCTTTAGTTTGGTTATTCTCCACTCCTTTTGAGTGCGCCTTTCGTTTTGTTGTTTCTCCACTCGCTCGAGTGTGCCTTTTGTTTTTCCATTTTGTTAATAAATCGTTATTTGCTGCATAAGTCCTGTGTCCAGGTCTGCATCCTTGGGTCCTAACTATTTAGCGGCTAAAGCCTAACAGAATGTGGGTTTCACATATTGTTGTTATATGAAAACCTTGTGATTCCAGCTTTATAATTTATTGTATTTCGTCAAGTCAAGTCAAGTCAAGTCACGATTTATTTATAAAACACATTAAAAAACGACCTCAGTTGACCAAAGTGCTATACAGTAGTAAAATCACAACATATCATAAACACTATAATAAATAAAACAATACAAGATATAATAAGAAGTCAATCTAAAACAAATTTAGAATAAAAGAAAGTAAAAAAGAATGTAAAAAGAGAGAGGGAGAGAAGGCCAAGATTGCTCGCCTAGCTGGGAGTGAATGCCAAGGAGAAACGATATGTTTTTAGGAGTGTTTTAAAGTGCTCAACGGACTGTGCAGCTCTAACATGGAGAGGTAGGCTATTCCACAGCTTAGGGGCCACCACTGAGAAGGCTCTGTCTCCACGAGTGGAGAGCCTGGACCTAGGTACTGCCAAGAGCAGCTGGTTTGACGACCTAAGCGCCCTAGCAGTGGTGTGCAACTGTACAAGCTCTGAGAAATAAGGTGGTGCCAAACCATTTACACATTTAAAAACAATTAGTAAAACTTTAAACTGGATCCTAAAATTAATGGGCAGCCAGTGCAAAGATGCAAGGACAGGACTAATGTGCTCACGCCTTTTCTTTCCAGTCAGCAGGTGGGCGGCAGCATTTTGAACGACCTGCAAGCGGCGCAGTGCTGTCTGGTCAAGGCCAACAAACAACGAATTACAATAATCTAAACGTGAGGTAATAAAGGTATGAATCACTCTTTCAAAAACATTTCTTGGAAGATATGCCTTAGCTTTTGCCAAAATCCTTAATTGAAAAAAAGCTTGTTTTGACTATGGAGGATATCTGCTTATCAAACCTAAAGTTACTGTCTAAAATAACACCAAGGTTCCTTGCATAAGGATGACAGTAGGACTTAAAGGTGCCAATAGCGCTGTCATGTCCATCCAGCAGATTTTGCTGACCAAATAAAATTATCTCAGTTTTATTTTTGTTCAGAGACAGAAAGTTCACTGCCATCCAAGTTTGGATATCTTTGAGGAAGTCTAGTAAGACCTGAACAGAGGGTCGCTCATTCATTTTTAGTGGCAAATAGATTTGCACATCATCAGCAAAGCAATGAAAAGAGATATCGTACTTTCTAAATATGGATCCCAAAGGCAACATATATATCGATAAATTAAAGCATTTCTTTCACTAGCCAATCATGCTTTATATCATTTATAGCCAAATGTATAATTTTAGAAGGAAATTGATGACAGTATGACAGTTAACTTATCTGTCTCTAAACGTTGATAACAGGGTTTTTGTACAACAGCAATAACATGTTGGATTATATTGGACACAAAATGGTGTTCATTATTCATTCATTCATTTTCTATACCTACTATCCCTTTTGGGGGTTTGCGGGGGGGGCAGGAGCCTATCCCAGCTGTCAACGGGCGAGAGGCGGGGTACACCCTGAACCGGTCCCCAGTTGATTGCAGGGCAACATATAGAGACAGACAACCATTCACGCTCACACTCACACCTAAGGACAATTAGAGTCACCAATTAATCTAATGAGCATGTTTTTGGTCTGTGGGAGGAAGCCGGAGTGCCCGGAGAGAATCCACGCATGCACGGGAAGAACATGCGAACTTCACACAGAAAGGCCCTACCTGACCCGGGGATCGGACCGGCAGCCTTCTTGCTGTGAGGCACTACCTGCTGCGCCACTGTGTCGCCGCGGTGTTCATTATTGTCAATGGAAAAAATGTTTGGAGAGTTTTATGACTGGTGACTGTAAAACAAAATAGCTCTTATTGCTGAGGTGCTTCATAGAAAATCAAACATAATATTAACATTATATAATGACATTTGGTTCAAAGTCAAATGTATAGAAATCTATATTAACACTGTAATGTGAAAATGTATGCCATGTTTTTTTGCGAAAAGGAAAATATTTCCAAGCTGGTGTTCTGAAAGCTTGCAGTTACACAACACACTGTTGATGATGATTGTGTGCTGTTGAGTAAGATCAGATGTGTGGCCATGCTGTCCTTCCTGCAAAGAAGACATAAGGGGATTCATTGACTAAAAATCCTAAAAACTAATACAAAGACAATATATTTAATACTTTATCTCATCAACTTCATTGGCTTTTGTAAATATGTGCATTTTCTGAATTTGGTGCCACAAACATCTCTCAAATAAGCTGGAACAGGGGCAAGAAAGGACAGAAAGTGGTAGAATAATACAAAAAAAAAAAAAAAACAACCCAGAACACTTGTTTGTAACATTCCATGGGTAAACAGATTAATTGGTAACAGGTGATAATGTCATAAATGGGCACGAGAGGGCCATCCTTGAAAGGCTCAGTCATTCACAAGCAGAGATGCAAGCAGAGGCCTCCACATAGCGCATCCCACCAGTCTATCTGCAAGTAATTTTAGATTGCATCCTCAGTTAGAAGGCACATATCCAAAAAATGAGAGCTAAGGTCTCCACCAGGAACATTCTTCTATGACAATTAACAAACTCAAAGTGGGGGGCTCACCCAAGTACACTGCATACATTGGCACTAGCCTTGATCTTCCCCACCACTGAATATGCCTGCCAAGCATGACTGTGCTATACATGTAAATTAGACCGTATCCACAATGAGACCTGCAGGATAGTGACAGTGCATTCAAACAACTCCTGTCCACTGCCTTTATGCCCTCTGTGGCATCCCTCCCCCTGATGTCCACAGAGCAGTCATCACAAAAGCAGACTGCACAAAGCAGGCCAAAAACAACCGACACCCATTCCACAAGCACTCTGCTTCCCATAAATACCTCAGCTCCAGGAGCAGTTTCCTGGACACCACTGAAGTACTAGAGACCACCCCAACTGATGCCAGGATGACTGAATGGCAGAACCAGTGGAAGAGCCTTGGCAGCCAGACAACCCAATGGATGGAGAGAGGCATCACCCCAACAAAATGCCTCACTACCAGCCACAATCATCCTTGGGCTGCCTGGAAAACACTGAACCGTCTGTGGATTGACAGTTGAACCAAGTGCTGCTGTGCTCGCTCGTGCTAACCACTGGAAAAATGTCAGATAGAAGATAGTTGAACAGGAGGAAGAAGAAGTTCACAAGCAAGGATGGACTGAGGTTCACCACTTTGTGAAAGACATGATTGTACAAAGGATATTACTACATGGGCTAATGTACGCAATGTAAAACTGTTGTTTGTTAAATACATTTAATTTGCAAATGATTGCTTTTTTTTTTTTTTTCAAATTTACATTTTACAACAACTGTTTTGGAATTGGGGTTGTAGATGTTTGGCTGACTTTCACAAAATTCTCACAATGATGAGGCTATTCATAAGGTCAGTCGAACATTTGATTGTGTCGTCTGTTATAGATGGAGGAACAGTGCCACAACAGTGTGCGTGCATGCAAATGCATCGTTGGTGCACTGTGGTACTAAAATTGTACTACATCTCTGACCCTGATGACATCATATTGATGTCAGGATTAATTTCTCTGACTTGAAAAAGCTCCTCTAATGCTACAGAAGACTTATATAGCTGTTTTAACTAGCTGAGTAGTACTAACTATGATGAATAAACAGACCTCTCCATATAACTTGTACCATACCAGAATAAGGGGAGAAACTCAGCTAAAAGCCTCTACCAAGCATTGCCACCCAAATGAAACATAATTCATACCACAATAAATCATATGGGCATATAATGAAAACACGAAAATAGCGTACATCCACTTTAGAGTGTCTGTTGTGTTCACCACTTCACACAAGCCACACAAGCCTGTATCATATGAAAGCAGAGAGTCTGATGATCACGACAATGTCTGCCTCCTCACTGTGCGACGAGAACTCGGTGAGCCAGCAGCCAAACAGCAGCAGCAATGTCTGCCTCCTCACTGTGCAATAACAGCAGTTTGTTAAAAATAAAACCATAACAGAATATATAGTTATATATAATGTTGTATTATATGTATAATACATATTATATAATATTCTAATAGTATAATATTAGGTGGCACAGTGGCACGGTGGTAACACTGTCGCCTCACAGCCGGGTTCGATTCTCGCTGTGGGCACCGGGGGCGTGTCCTCCACCTGCTGCTTGAGGGAAAAAGGGCCTTTCTGTGTGGAGTTTGCATGTTCTCCCCGTGTTCACCTGGGGCATCCTCCATAAAAATATCCTACATACATACATGCAAGAAGATCACCACCTGACCAATGGTGACAAAAAGAACTGGGTCCCCGGGCGGCGGTCGGATGGCAGCCCTCCGCTCCTGGTCTGCCGCGGAGGAAGGACAACCAGGATGGGTTAAAGGAGGAGGACAAATTTCACCAGTGCATGGCGTGTGTGTGCATGTGGATGTTACTGTGTGACAAATAAAGGGGATTGTCCTTCTGATCATTATTATTATTATAAAAATACAATATAACTCAGTGTACAAGAAAGTATTTACAGCAAAAAAATTGTGCAGTTTCAGATGATAAATAAATGGAAAGAGTAGATCGTATGTGCAATATTGCAGTAGTGCAGATAATATGTAAAATATTGGGGTTTGTGAGGTTGGTGGATTAACTTGTTAAGTTGCTATTGTACAGTGTGATGGCTCATGGCAGGAATGATTTCCTGAAACGGTCCTTGTTTGTTGTTTGTTGTTGGTCTATTGGAGAAGGAGCTTCGCTGTCTGTCCACGAGGTGGTGAAGAGGGTGTTCAGGGTTATCCATGATGGATAACAGTCTGTCCAGTGTCCTCCTCTCCCCAAGTGTCTAGTTTGCAGCCAATAATGGAGCCGGCCTTCCTGATCAGTTTATTCAGTCTGTGTTGACGGCTCCAATGCTGCTCCTCCAGCACACTGCAGCAAAGAAGAGTGCACTGGTAACAACAGACTGGTACAAGATCTTCAACATCTTGCTGCGCAAATTGAATGATCTGAGCCTCCTCAGGAAATAGAGTCTGCTCATCCCCTTCTTGTAAACAGTGTCAATGGTAGTTTTCCAGTTCAGTATGTTGTTAAGGTGCACTCAACACATTTGTAATCCTCTACCACTGCAACATTCTCCTCCAGAATACACAGTGGTTGTGTGGTCGTCCTATTGCTTCTGAAATCAATCACCATCTCCTTGGTCTTGGTCACGTTGGCCAGACCATTCCACAAAATCGTCCACCACTGCTCTGCATTCCTCCTCCCGTCCATCCTTTATACACCCCACCGTTGAGTCATCCGAAAATTTCTGGGGAGGTAGGAAGACACATGACATAAAACAAAATAAATAAGAAAATATCCAGCTCATTCCATAAAATCTGCTTGACCTGTCTTTTAAAAATCCCTCCTGATGATAGAAGTTGTGTAGCAGTAGACAAACTATTCTGAGCCAAGATACCAGTGTAAAAGAAAAAAAAAATTAACTGCATTACTAGCTGTAGGCAGGGTTCTAAATTAACTTTTTTGATCACCAGCCAATGTGGCTGGTGACCTTCTAAAGTTACCAGCCAATCAGAATTTCCACTAGCCAAATTTTTTCCCGGTGAAAATAAGAGAGATTATGAGTGCCACTGAATGCATTTGATCATTTTATTTACATTGTTGGCATGAAAAATGCACAGAAAGTACAACACATGAAACAAAATATACACAGAAAGTGCAAACATTTAATTTATACAAACAAAAAATGCTGTCAGATTTATTATTTTATAAAAGACATTTTTCCAGTATTTAGTATCATTACATTCCTAATAAAATGTATTTTTCCTTTCAACTTAAAGTGTTTCTGCTTCCCGTCTTTAATAAGAAATATATATAAGTAACAGCCATGACTTAAACACTTGCAAAAAATTGCATTGGTAATAAATTGAATTATGTATGTACAACTAGAAAACACAAATAGTGCAGCAGTCAGTATTGCAGACTCCTTAGGCTCTCCTGATGACTTCGGGCACTCATGGTCCTTTACTGCCTCGACTTCAAAATTATTAGTCCCCACCACAAAATTATTCGTCTTGTTTTTTTCTTTCGTGTACATGCGGCAATCCTTACAAAACATGACGGCATTTTCGTGATCAAACACAAGCCATTCACGACCTGTCAGCCATTTAGCGTTAAACTTTCTTTTCTTCGTTTCGCACGCTTTGTCGACATTCTCATCCCCTGCCTCCTTCCTCTTCTCCCCCCAGACGTCTGTCCCAACCACGCATTTAGTTTAACTTTACTTTTTACTTTTAGCTAGCTCAGTCTCCTTTTTTACAGTTTATACGCCGCCGTTCATTCTTCCTCTTCTTCTTTGTGTTTGCGTTTCCGTGGTTTCTCGCGCCGGTTGCACTACAAACTGTAGTGTGCCTGCGCACAGCCAATGGGCGTCTTGTACGTCATCACGTAGTATTACGACAGTGTTCATGGGAAATGTAGGACGGACTGTCCGGGGGACAAATGACCAAGAACTGTAGAGCGGCTCTGACTGACATGATTGCCTAATGCATTACCGGCCAAATTGGCTAGTAAGTTTTTATTTACACCCGCCAATATGAATTTTAACCCGCATTTGGCGGGTTGGCGGGTGTTAATTTAGAACCCTGGCTGTAGGTACTATGGGTCTCACACACTTTCACAGCCAACCCAGAAAACCATGCAGAGCAAGCTAAATCCACATGACATTGAATCAGCACCAATAATTTCTTTGCAGAAAAATCTAAATGCTTTGTCTTGCGATATAAAAACTTAAACTTACAGGCACATTTGGCTAAAACTTTGGCTGCAATAGATTCACCAATAAATTGATTGATTCAGTGTTAGACCCAGATATGTGACACTTGATTTAGGCACAATTTCAGACCCATTACATATCGCTTTTAAAGTATTTGATTTTGCCAACTTCCTTTTTGTACCTTTTTGTAAGATTGATTCAGTCTTGCCCTGATGCATAGAGAGCTTATTGTCCACAAGCCACTGGTTGACAGACTCAAGCTCAATACAAAGAGTATTTTCAATGTCTTTAACATTACGCCCTGGGACAAGTAAAGCAGAATCATCGGCATATAATAACAATTTGCACTGTACCACAGCTGACATGTCATTTATGTACAATAAAAATAACAGGGGCCCCAGGATCAAGCCTTGTGGCACCCTGTGTCACGGACTTGTGAGGAAAGGCCAGGACCCAGATGCAGAGTACCAAAAAATAAGTTTATTGTCCAACAAAGTACTAACAGAAAATCACCTTAACGGGAAAACGCGGACACGCGAAAAACCAACAAAAAGTTACCGTAACGGGAAAAACACTCTTCAAGGGAAAAACAACTGAAAATCACCTCAACGGGAAAAGTAGCAAATCAGAATCACAAAGTAACAAAAGACCATAACACTTACAAGAGAACAGAAAGCGTCCAGGAGCAGGCTCAACTGGAGATAATCAAAGTACAAGGAAACGAATAACGAAATGTTGATCACGGGAGGCAGGAGGACGGTTTGAGAGCAGGCACACGAGTAGTTAAGGCAATACTCCGGCACGGGCGCAGGTTTGGAGCCGGCTTAAGTAGCCGGCTTGATTACGTGATGAGAGGCAGGTGAGTGTGATCAGCCTGCTGCCGAGCCGATCACCCCGCCTCCGTGCGCTCCGTCTAGGAGCAGAGGGAGAGAGAGAAGAGAATTATTGTCGGACAAGTGCACAGGAATGACAACATGACAGTACCTCCCCCCTAAGGGACGCCACCTGGCGTCCTACCTGGCTTACCCGGATACCTGCTGTAGAAATCCCGGAGCAGCTGTGGGTCGAGGATGAGGGAGCGCCCAATCCAAGAGCGCTCCTCGGGGCCGTACCCCTCCCAATCAACAAGATACTGGTAGCCTCTGCCCCGCCTGCGGACGTCCAGGATGCGCGTCACGGTGTATGCTGGGTGTCCTTCGATGAGGCGAGGGGGAGGAGGCGGTGGAGCGGCCGGCTGGAGGGGACTCTCTGCAACGGGTTTGAGGAGGGAGACGTGGAAAACAGGATGGACATTGAGGGAGGCCGGGAGGCGGAGTCTGACGGCGCTGGGGTTTATTATTTTTTCTACTGGGAAAGGACCGATGTATCTGGGCGCCATTTTTCTTGAGTCGGTCTGCAGGGGGAGATCTCGGGAAGACAGCCAGACTTGCTGCCCCACCTTGTACTCGGGGGTGGGGACCCGGCGACGGTCGGCCAGCCTTCGGTTCTGTTCAGCTGTTCTGCCCAGTGCGGCTCTTGTCTCCCGCCATACCCGCTGGACTTGGCGGAACTGGGCCCGCACCGATGGAACCGCAGCCTCGGACTCTTGGCTCGGGAATAGGGGAGGCTGGAAACCTGAGTTCACCATGAAGGGTGAGAGACCGGTGGCCGAGCTGATAAGGGTGTTGTGTGCATACTCCACCCAGGGGAGATGCGTGGCCCAGGAGGAGGGCAGACGGGCGGCGACGCAGCGCAGGGCGGTCTCCAGGTCTTGATTGGCACGCTCTGTCTGCCCGTTAGATTGAGGGTGGTAACCAGACGTGAGACTGGTGGTGGCGCCCAGAGCCCGACAGAACGCCTTCCAGACCTGGGACGTGAACTGAGGACCTCTGTCTGACACTATATCTGTGGGGATGCCATGGAGCCTGAACACATGAGTCACAAGTAAGTTTGCGGTCTCCAAGGCGGAGGGGAGTTTGGGAAGAGGGACAAAATGAACCGCCTTGGAGAACCGGTCAATGATTGTCAGAATAGTGTCATTACCTTCTGACGACGGGAGTCCAGTAATAAAGTCCACGGCGATGTGGGACCAGGGACGAGAGGGAATAGGTAGAGGCTGGAGGAGTCCCGCTGGGGGCCGGCGGGAGACCTTATTCCTGGCGCATGTAGTGCAGGCTGCCACGAAGGCCCGCACATCTGCGGCCATGCTGGGCCACCAGAATCTCTATTGAAGGAGGGCTAGGGTTCGGTGGACCCCTGGGTGGCAAGCCACCTGTGACGTGTGCCCCCATGTGAGCACGGAGGATCTCACCCTCTCGGGAACGAACAGTCGGTTCTGCGGACAGCCAGCCGGCACCGTTTGGCCCTGAAGAGCATCCTGCACCTCCCGCTCCACCTGCCAGCGGACCGCCCCCAACACACAGCCCGGTGAGAGGATTGTCTCCGCGTCGGCCTCCCTCCCCTCCACCGTAAATTGCCGGGAGAGAGCATCAGGTTTGATGTTTCTAGAGCCGGGGTGGTAGGTGAGGGTGAACTGGAAGCGGCCTAGAAAAAGGGCCCACCGGGCCTGACGTGAGTTCAAACGTTTGGCGGTGCGGAGGTAAGAGAGGTTCTTGTGATCCGTCCATACTACGAACGGCTTGGCTGTCCCCTCCAGCCAATGCCTCCACTCTTGCAGGGCCAGCACCACCGCCAACAACTCCCGGTTTCCCACGTCATAGTTCCTCTCGGCTGGAGAGAGGCGTCTGGAGAAGAATGCGCAGGGATGGAGCTTGTTGTCCGCAGGCAGGCGTTGAGAGAGCACGGCCCCGACCCCGGTGTCTGAGGCATCAACCTCTACCACAAACTGCTCCGCAGGATCTGGATGGGTAAGGACAGGCGCATTAATAAACATGTTCTTTAGTTGGTCAAAAGCTGTGTTAGCTACAGGAGACCACACAAAACTGACCTTGGGGGATGTGAGCTGATTTAGGGGAGCCGCTATGCGGCTGTAGTCCCAGATAAACCTCCTGTAGAAGTTGGCAAATCCTAGGAAGCGTTGTAACTGTTTACGGCTAGTTGGCACGGGCCACTCCTTGACCGCCTTTACTTTGGAGGGGTCAGCTCGGAGTTGCCCCTTCTCTATCACATAGCCCAAGAAGCTCACTGATGAGGCATGAAATTCACACTTCTCTGCTTTAACGAATAGTTTGTTTTGCCATAGCCTTTTCAACACTTCTCGCACATGTGTTACATACTCCTCTAAAGAGCGTGAGAAAATTAAGATGTCGTCCAGATATACAAAAACTACACGGTTCAACAAATCTCTCAACACATCGTTTACCAGAGCTTGAAACACTGCTGGTGCGTTGGTCAGTCCAAAAAGCATGACGAGGTACTCGAAGTGTCCCAGGTGCGTGTTGAAGGCGGTCTTCCACTCGTCGCCCTCCCTAATGCGGACCAGGTGATAGGCGTTCCTTAGGTCCAGTTTAGTGAACAGACATGCATCGTGAAGGGGGCTGAAAGCAGAGTCAATTAGTGGAAGTGGATATTTGTTTTTGACAGAAGAAGAAGAAGAAGAATCGGGGGGAGACATTCCCCTTTATTTGTCACACACATGCACATGCTGGACACTGCACACGGGGTGAAATTTGACTTCCGCCTTTAACCCATCCTGGTCGTCCCTCCTCCGTGGCAGACCAGGAGCGGTGGGCAGCCAGACCGGTGCCTGGGGACCCATCTTCACAGTGGTTCACAGTGATTTCATTTAGGCCTGTGTAGTCTATGCAAGGGCGCAGGGACTTATCTTTCTTCTCTACGAAGAAAAAACCTGCACCCACCGGAGAAGAAGAAGGACAGATGAGGCCTGCTGCTAAGGAGTCATTGATGTACATCTCCATAGACTCCCTTTCCGGCTTGGAGAGATTGTATAGGCGCTTAGTTGGGAGGGGGGCTCCGGGGAGCAAGTCTATGGCACAGTCATAAGGTCTATGTGGAGGGAGTGAGGTGGCGGAAGACTTGCTAAACACCTCCTTTAAGTCATGGTACTCAGGGGGCACTTTTTTCAAATCAATTTCCTCGGGAGGAGGTTTTTCACCGGGAAATCTTACCGGAACCGCTGACCGGAGGCAGTGGGCGTGGCAGTCCTGGCTCCAACTGCGGATGGTGGCAGAAGACCAGTCTATGTGAGGGTTGTGTCTCTTGAGCCATGGAATTCCCAGAATGACAGGGGTGAGAGGTGAGGTTATGACATAAAGCTCAACAAATTCATGGTGATTACTTGATAACACTAGTTCGACCGGATCCGTTCTGTGAGTGACTATTTCCAACAATTTTCCATCTACTGCATGAATCTCCTTAGGGGAGGACAGTTTGCTCAAGGGCAGCTTGTGTTTGTGGACAAAGTCAGTGTTGATGAAATTATCATCAGCCCCCGAGTCCACCAACACTTGGACTGGAAGAGTCTGTTCATGTCCGTGAATCATACCTGAGACCTGGATCCGTGATGCGGAGGATGAGGACATGCGGCTCACCAGGGCCCCCCTGCTTGCTGGTGAGCCTGATCTTTTGGCAGCTCTGGACAGCGATCACGAAAATGGCCCCCTTTTCCACAGTAAAGGCACAACCTCTCCTTGATGCGCCTCTGTCGCTCCGCCGGAGACAAGCGTGTACGACCCAGCTGCATGGACTCCTCCTCTGACGTCCGATGCGTCTCAGGGAAGGTGTGGGCGGGGCCAGGAGAAGAAGCCCGCAGAAGTCCGCAGGCTGGAACTGGTGGTCCGTGAGAGCCCGCCTCCTCCTCGTCTCTGATCTTTCCCGTGCTCTTTCCCTGAGTCTATTGTCTAGCCGTATGGAAAGATCTATTAGCTGATTTAAAGAGGAGCTGTCTTCCCTCACGGCTAACTCATCTTTAATTTCCCCGGCTAGCCCCTTGAGAAAGATGGCCTGAAGGGCCGAGTCCCCCCAGCCACTCTCTGCTGCCAAAATCCAAAACTGAATAGCGTACTGTGATACCGAGGAGCTACCCTGTCTCAAATCTAGGAGTTGACTGACTGACTGCCTGCCTGCCTCTTACGGGGTGATCGAAAACCCGTTTCATTTCATCAGCGAAGTGGGGGTAATTAGGGATCAACTCTGAACGTTGACTGGAAATGGCTAAGGACCAGGCGGCTGCCTGCCCTGTTAACAAGCTCATTACGAAGGCTACTTTTGCCTGGTGTGTAGCGTAAGTGCTAGGCTGCTGATTAAACACTAGGGAACACTGGTGAAGGAATTGAGTACACGTGCCCAAATCGCCTGAGTACCTGGCTGGTATGGGGATAAACGGCTCTCTGGGGCTCGGAGGCGGGCTGGCGGTCTGGTCGGCTGCCGGTGGGGGGGCACCGGTGGAGGAGCTCAGCTGATCCGTGATAGACGCCAGTTGTCCGCTCAGCTGGGCCACGCTGGTGGTGAGCTGTTGCAAGTGCTCCATGACTTGCCGCAGAGAAGACTCGTGCTGAGTCACCACGGCGGCTTGGCTGCTGATCGCACGCTTCAGTTTTTCTGACTCCGCTGGGTCCATTCTGGCCGGAGTATTCTGTCACGGACTTGTGAGGAAAGGCCAGGACCCAGATGCAGAGTACCAAAAAATAAGTTTATTGTCCAACAAAGTACTAACAGAAAATCACCTTAACGGGAAAACGCGGACATGCGAAAAACCAACAAAAAGTCACCGTAACGGGAAAAACACTCTTCAAGGGAAAAACAACTGAAAATCACCTCAACGGGAAAAGTAGCAAATCAGAATCACAAAGTAACAAAAGACCATAACACTTACAAGAGAACAGAAAGCGTCCAGGAACAAGCTCAACTGGAGATAATCAAAGTACAAGGAAACGAATAACGAAATGTTGATCACGGGAGGCAGGAGGACGGCTTGAGAGCAGGCACACGAGTAGTTAAGGCAATACTCCGGCACGGGAGCAGGTTTGGAGCCGGCTTAAGTAGCCGGCTTGATTACGTGATGAGAGGCAGGTGAGTGTGATCAGCTTGCTGCCGAGCCGATCACACGCCTCCGTGCGCTCCGTCTAGGAGCAGAGGGAGAGAGAGAAAAGAATTATTGTTGGACAAGTGCACAGAAATGACAATATGACGCCCTGCATACTATACTCTCAGAATCAGAGAGGGTCCCCTCAACATTGCATACTTGTGTCCTATCTGTTTGGAAAGAAGAGAACCATTTGAGTGCATTTTGCAGGTCAAGTAGAAGCATACCAACATAATTCCCTAGATCTAAATTCTGACGCACAGTCAAAGAGGTGAATAAGACAGGTGTCAGTAGAATGTGCAGCTCTAAAACCAGATTTGAGCATATAATAGATCATGCCTGATAAGATACTCCTCAAGCTGTTCATACACAAGACGCTCAAAAATCTTTGATGTGGTTGACAGAATTGAGACTGGCCCATAATTCCCAACATCAGCTCTGCTATTTTTCTTAAAGACAAGAACCACCCTAGCATTCTTCATATTGTTTGGAAAAACACCCTGAATTATGGACAGATTATAACATGAGTAAGAATACTAGATGTAACCTCAGCACTATCCCTAAGAAACCTGGAGGGGATAAGGTAAAAGCCAGTGGCCTTATTCACTGACAGGGTGGAGAAGCTCACTCTTACTTTATCCTCTGAGACAGGACTTATTGCAAATGCATCAGCAGAGACATTTTTGCTTCTATAAAAGGAGTTAACAAATGATTTGCCATATTTATCAGAAGCACCTGGCAATTTACTGACCAGACTGGTAGCAACGGTAGTAAAGTAATGGTTAAAATGGCAGGCAATCTGCCACTTATCAAAATACATCTCATTTTCAATAATAAGCCCAGCTTTATCAGACTTTGATTTTGATTTTGCTGTTGATCCCATATCATTTAGAACTTTCCATAGTTTTTTTAGGCTGTTTTGCATTTGCAGTAATGGAATCAGAAAAAAAAAAAAAAAAAAATCAGACTTTGCCTGTTATTCTTTGCAACTAACTTGATTTCTAAGATTAGCATAAGAGTTGTAGTCAGCTGGTAGTTTAGACTTTTTAAACTTTATGAAACATCTATTACGTTGTCTGATCAGATCAACGATTTCAGATGTCATCCAACATGCACTTCTATGCTTAATTCTTGTTTCCCTCATTGGTGCAACTTTATCAAGAACAGCTATGAAACTCTGCTTGAACAAATCCCAAGCCTTATCAATATCATTACATTCAAGCACATCCGATCAGTCTCTCTCAGATTTGATTGAACACCTCAGCAGAATACTGTTTGGTACATCTGTATTTGCGTGTGCAAAAAACTACATTGTGATCATTTCACCTGTGGTCGGAGGTGGGCCAGGACCAGCCTCTCCAGCACCTTCATCATGAGCGATGTAAGGGCAATGGGTTGGTAGTCATTGGGACCAGATGGAGATTTCTTCTTTGGAACAGAAACCACGCAGGACGTCTTCAACAGCAGGCTCAGGCTCAGGTTGAAGAGGTGACCCAGGATCATGGACAGCTGGCTGGCACAAGTCCTCAGGACTCTGGAACTAATGCTGTCAGGGCCAGCAGCTAGTAAGAAGACGCAGATAGATACACCAAAGTCTGAAAATGAGCTCTACTGGAAGAGTATCTGGGAAAAGGAGGCATCGCATTACACCAATGCCCAGTGGTTGCTCGAATTGAAAGCAGACCACAGTAGCCTCCCAGAACAGGAACCAGTAGAAATTACCACTGCAGACATTCAAGAAAGAGTGTCTAAGATGAAGAGATGGACAGCATCTGGGCCCGACATGATCCACGCCTACTGGCTCAAACAGCTAACCGCACTCCACGAACGACTGGCAGCACAGATGAATCAGCTGCTAAGATCAGGAACCCACCCAGAGTGGCTGACCCAAGGCCGTACAGTCCTCATCATGAAGGACCCACAGAAGGTACCATCCAACTACCGGCCTATAACCTGCCTGAGTACAGCATGGAAGCTCCCGTCAGGCATCATAGCGGCTAAGATGAGCAGGCACATGGATCAGTACATGAGTAGAACACAGAAAGGAATTGGCAACAACACCAGAGGAGCCAAACACCAACTACTGGTTCACAGGGCAGTCATCCAGGACTGTAAGACCAGAAGTACCAACCTCTGCACAGCCTGGATTGACTACAAGAAGGCCTATGACTCGATGCCACACACACATGGATACTGGAGTGCCTAGACCTGTATAAGATCAACAGGACACTTAGAGCCTTCATCAAGAACTCGATGGGGTTGTGGAAGACAACTCTGGAAGCCAACTCACAGCCAATTGCAGAAGTGAGCAACAAATGTGGTATATACCAAGGAGATGCACTGTCTTCCCTGCTGTTCTGCATAGGCCTAAATCCCCTCAGCCAGATCATCACCAAGAGTGGCTTTGGATACCGATTCCGAAGTGGGCTACAATCAGCCACCTTCTCTACATGGATGACATCAAGCTGTATGCCAAGAGTGAGCGTGACATTGACTCCCTCACTCACCAGGATATACAGCAATGACATCGGGATGTCATTCGGACTGGATAAGTGTGGATGGATGGTGTGCAGAAGAGGGAAGATGATCGCCACTGAAGGGGTTGAACATCCTGAAGGCAACATAGCAGATATTCAGGACAGCTACAAATACCTGGGGATCCAACAGGCAAACGGCAATTATGAGAAGGCAACATGGAGAACAGCCACAGCCAAATACCTTCAGAGGGTGAGGCAGGTCCTGAAGAGTCAGCTGAATGGCAAGAACAAGATCCAGGCAATACACACCTACGCCCTGCCACTAATCAGATACCCTGCTGGTATAATATCCTGGCCACTGGAAGAAATGGAAGCCACTGATATCAAGACAAGGAAGCTCCTTACGAAGTAAGTCCAGCGTCCTGAGGCTACACACTAAAGACAGGAGGCCGTGGACTAGTGGGCATCGGAGCCACTATGCAGGAGGAAACAGCAAGCCTCTACGAGTACATTAGGAAGATGACCCCTAATGATGACCTGCTGAGTGAATGCCTCAGGCAGCAGAAGCTCAGTGAGGAGGAGCCAGAAGGGTTGGCATGGACAGACAAGCCCCTGCATGGAATGTACCATTGACAGCTTGAGGAAGTGGCTGACATAGCGAAAACATACCAGTGGCTGGAAAAGGCTGGACTGAAAGACAGCACAGAGGCACTGATCATGGTCGCACAAGAGCAAGCCTTGAACACAAGGTCAATAGAGGCCGGGATCTACCACAGCAGACAAGACCCCAGGTGCAGGCTGTGCAAAGATGCCCCTGAGAGAGTGGGGTGTAAGATGCTGGCAGGGAAGGCATACATGGAGCGCCATAACCAGGTGGCTAGCATCTTACACAGGAACATCTGTGCCGAGTATGGGCTGGAGGTCCCAGGATCAAGGTGGAAGACGCCTCCAAAGATGATCCAGAATGACCGAGCCAAGATCCTGTGGGACTTCCAGTTCCAGGCAGACAAACTGGTGATAGAGAATCAACCAGACATAGTGGTGGTAGACAAAGAACAGAAGACAGTCACAGTGGTGTATGTAGCGATCCCAAGTGACAGTAACATCAGGAAGAAAGAGCACGAGAAGCCGGAGAAATACCAGGGTCTCAAGGAGGAGTTGGAGAAGATGTGTGGCATAAAGGCAAAAGTGGTCCCAGTAGTGATCGGGGCACTCGGAGCGGTAACCCCCAAGCTGGGAGAATGGCTCCAGCAGATACCAGGAAGAACATCTGAGGTCTCTGTCCAGAAGAGCGCACTCCTGGGAACAGCCAAGATCCTGCGCAGAACCCTCAAGCTCCCAGGCCTCTCGAAGAGGACCCGAGCTTGAAGGAGGCACAATACTGCAATATCTATATCTATATCTATCTCTCTCTCTATATATATATATGTGTGTGTGTGTGTGTGTGTGTGTGTATATATATGGATATATACATACCAAAAAACCTAAATAACTCCACCAGAGTATCTCTTTTGCCGGTCCCAAGCCGGATAAAAGTGGCGCGTTGGAATTGCGACCTTAAAAAAAACAGGAATGGACAGAGTAAAGTTCATTTGTACTTCTAAACATATTTAGGGTCTTTTGTCTCTCCAACATGCGTATGGTAAATTATGCAAATTTGTTGATGACATCAGCTACTGACTACTGGGGAGTCGCAACACTGCGCGAGCGTGAGTCCCTGCCCTACTCGTTAATCAGCAGCCTGATAGAGCTAGACCTGTGGTCAACTTTCAGCTACCCTCTCCCCAAAAAATGGCTAAACGGACGGTGGACTTTGAAAACAGCGGTTTTCAAGGCAGGTGGGAGGCAGAGTTTGTGTTCGTGGACATGAAGGACCACCACACAGGTGAGTCTACATAGATCACTATATTTGAGGCTGTAGTATTTTCATGAGGATTCTTGCTGCATGGCAGTGCTTTAATGGTGTCATTAGTTCTTTTTTCTGTGCCCTCATTTGCAGCAAAGCTAATGAAGTTAGTCAAACATACCCTGTCTTGGTTTAAACAAAAGTCATCATTACAACTGTCATCCAGTGGTGTCAAAAGTACACACATTTGTTACTTAAGTAAAAGTATAAATACTGCAGTTTAAAAACACTCTGGTAAAAGTTGAAGTATCACCTTGACATCTTTACTCAAGTAAAAGTGAAAAAGTATGTGCTCAAAAACCTACTTAAAGTATAAAAGTATAAAGTAACCTTTAAAAAATAATAATAAATTAGTTGATGCGACTATATACGTAGATTGGAAGCTTAATTTGAAACTGATTATACGTGTGGCCCAAAACACAGCATTATCATAAACCCATTACTGTCAAAGACAAAGCAACGAGAGGAACATGTTCTTTCTCAAACTTTATTGGAATTCAATTAGACGTCCAGAGGTAGCGGGTAGAGGTAGAGGTAATGACCTCTCACTACATGCAAACCCATAAATGGCATACCTCTCAGACGTTTCGCCATCCTTTTCCGACTCAGACATGATTGATGCGTGCCATATATTTCGCGTGTGTAGATTGTAGATCACTTGCTTGCTTACGACCAGCTCTCTATCGTCCTAGCTTCTGTTCTGACGACTTCCTTTTGTGTCAGCACAAATGGGATGAATCGTCTAACCAATGAGCGTTTGTTTTATATGATTCATCCAATTACACTTGACCTCATAGGTGAGGATTGGCGCCACTGATCTGTATTGGATGGCGCACACGACGTAAAAAAAATATAATAATTAAAAAAAAACAAAAAAACATTAAACTTAAACCAAGAGTAACGAGACTGTTCATTTTAAAAATGTAAGGAATAGAAAGTACAGATACTTGTGTGAAAATGTAATGAGTAGAAGTCAAAAGTAGGCAGAAAAAATAGTAATGGAGTAAAGTATAGATACCTAAAAAGTGTACTTAAGTACAGTAACGAAGTATTTGTACTTCGTTACTTGACACCTCTGCTGTCATCCACATTGTGATATCTCTCCATTTTATTTATTAGGTTGCTGTAGCTGGCTAAAGCTGATCCTGTTGATCCCTGCTGTTCACACAATACCTCATACTGCATCAAGTTAATGTCCCAGAGTTATCTCCCACAAACTTGCAACTGTTTTGTATTAGCAATTTTTGTCCAATGGCTGCATTCATTGTCAAAGGCAGCTTGGGCTTGGGCTGACATGCTGAGGTAAGCATATTGTCTCATGTTCTGTTCCTGTGTTGCTGGTAGTGTACTTTGCTCTTGATTTTCTCAGTTAAAACTGCTTTATTTTTCATTGCAGCAAATTACCTGCTGTACATTTCAACTATTTCTGGTCAAGCCCTTAAAGCTCTCTCTCTCTTTAATGACTTTCTTGCTAATTCCACTGTTGTTTTCACACTCTTATCTGCTAGCTACTTTATCTTAGCAAGTAGCGATGACTCTCTGTCTCTTTTAATTCTTTTTCTTTTTCTCTCTCCTTCTCCTGCTGGTACTGGTACAGGTAATTAATATAGTTTATTTGCTGTGTTAGAAGTATGACTCCACACTGTAGAAAATTAAACATAAGCTGTTGGTGCTGTTGTAGCCCTCAGTAGCTGGTGCAGACTGACCAAGTGTAGCTCCTGCTTCCTTGGCACCTTGAAAGCAGTGAGGAAACCAGGGAGGCTGGGTTACTGTTAAGGAAACGAATCTCTGAGTAGTTTTCTCTGGGCCCCTACCAGATTTGACTATATTTAGCTGCATGTCATCATTCTACCACTGGCTGCTTAGATGGCGACCAGTAAATGATGTGGGCTTTGTAGATATTTGGCAGACTTTCTAGGGAAGCCCTGTACTTTGTTGTGCTTTTGATGAAGCAGCTTTCATTTCTAGAAATCTGACTCTGAGTTCATGAGTGAACCAAAACCATGACAACCCAGAGTTGAGACCAGGATCCAAATATACAGTCCTACTCTCTTCTCTGTGTTTCCATTAGAGCAGCTACCTAACCATGGAGACTGCATCTGCCCCACAACCACTTTGACTAAGTCAGAAGTAAACAGAGATGGAATTACACATACACTCTAAAAAGTAATTCAGTGGCTTTGTATATATTACAGTAAGAAACAACTATGCTACCTTAATAAAATCTCTGAAACACATTCAGTTGATTGTTTGAGTTGGATATACCAAATTAAATGCCTAAAAATTTAACAGGTAATTTTACCTTAACTTTACATTTATTATTTAAGTTTATTTCATTGAAATAAATTAGCATTTGGTAGATAATATTTTGGAAATATCCTTAATTTGTTTGGCAAATTTCATTCAGGTTATTTGGAAAGGACTAATTATACTGATCAGTTTCAGTAACTGCAGTTATTACTCATTCAAAATCAATTTCCTTAATCTTCTTAAGTGACTTATTACTTTAAGCAAGTTTCACTTGAATATGAACACTTCAGTCGCGTGCAAAGAGCGTGGTCTCACAGGATACCTGACTTTGTATCTGCCCACTTTTTGACCGGGAGACCTGCTGGAAAGTTCACTTCTGTGATGCTAAGAGCAACTGGAAGACCCGCTCTCAAAGCACGGTAAGTAGCAAGCTAGCAAGCCTTATTATTGTTATCAAGTCATTAATAATTACTCTGTCTTCTTGCATACATAACTTATAGGGTGTAATTTCTAAATGCTGTTGCAGCCTGCTGGTGTAAGTTAGCTAGTTAGCCGAACTTCTTCTGCACAATCGACGTGACTGCATGTAGTCTATTTATTCAGACCACCGAACTGTTTTGGGTAACGCTCGGTTTATACGACGATGTAAAATCATGTGCAAAATGTTATGCTTATTATTTTAGAACATGTACACGGCACCATTGTTGTTGTCATTTTCTGAGGTTGGCGCATTTATCAAGAGGTGGAGCAAGCGTATCAGAAAAAGAAGCGGACAGGATGTAACAATGGTGCCACAGAAATGGCATTTTCAGATCTTTGCGCTCTGGGGCCTAGGTTCAGAAATGAACAAGGCTGAAGTTGGCATCCGATTAAGTGTAACGGTTCTAGACCTGGACCTGCTTTAATGTGGTCTAGATGAGAAAAAAGCAGTGAAATGCGCCTTTTTTGCATTTTCACAAATAGGATAAAGGTTTCAAAAATAAGAGACTGTGTTTTTATGAATGTTTAGGCTCTGTAGAATAATTCAGTCCAGATTTGAGGAGTCTAAGTAAGGTTTTATATCAGGAACAGGTCTAATGTGATGTAGATCAGAAAAAGACATAGAAATACATCTTTTACATTTTACTGAGTTACACACATTAGAGAGTAGATCTACAATTAAAATAAATAAAATCCTGGTTTTTGAATGAATTAAATACCGTTGCAATCTAGGGTTGATTCTCTTTTCATCCTCCTACAATGTTTCATGCTCTCAGTTCATGAATTAGGAAAACGACTGATTACCGCCATCTACAGGCGTTATGACACTTTTAAGGTGGACCGGAAAATTCCAATCAGAAGCTGTGAATCGGATGCCAACTTCAGCCTCGTCAGAAATGATCGTTTTCAGACCCCCAAAACGCCGGCTTAGTGTGGATGATACATGGGTTTGATGAACTATTTAGGCCTGGGCTCGTCTTCCTGTGGATGGGGCTTAAGTTGTCATTTCTAAGACTGTAACTGTTTTTGTTGTGTGGACTAAGTCAATGCACTGCATATAGTTCTGCAATTAAAAAAAATATGATTTTACCTATTTTGAATATAAAAAAATATATATATAGTGGTTGTTGCTGCGGTCATTGTATGGGAAACAATGTGAAACGGGCGTGTTTTGGACCCAAATGCAGTACAACGGAGAGCAGGAACAGTTGGTAATGACCAGTGCCGCAGCTGATGACCAGGAGGAAGCTCCGCAGCCGAAGAAAAAGCTGATCGCGCAGCGGTGCCGGCGGGCAGCGGAGTAACTTCCTTCAGCCGCTGATGATGAGGAGGAAGCTCCGCAGCCGAAGAAACAGCTGATCGAGCAGCGGTGCCGGCGAGGAGAGAGCAGAGGAGTAGTCAGAGGCACCCTAGGGGGGGGTCGAAGCCAGATGAGCAGTCCACGGGAGAAGTACAGATGGGGAGCAGGCAAGAGGAAAGCCGAAGCCAGGCGGATGAATCGTTTCCAGCAGAGCAGTCAGACACCAGAAACGCTGAGGCAGAGCACGAGGTCAGGGACGGAAGGCAGGTAAGTTTACCGGGAGGCAGACGAGGAGAGCAGGTCGGGGACAGGCAAAGTCGGCAACGGGTGATCAAACAGGATAACGCTGGAAAGTCTCGCATACTGCAGAAGAACAATCTGGCAACGAGTGAGAGTGCTGGAGAGGCTTATATGCAGGGCTGATTATGATGAGCTGCAGCTGTGTCGGCAGGTGAGCAGAGTAGAGCTGATGAGGTGGGCGCGGCTGGCAGGTAGAGTGGAGCAGAGGGAGTGAGAGTGGAAAAAACACTGCAGCTGAGTGATCGGAGGTGGATGAGAGACCGAGATTGTGATACAATGTTATACAACATTCAGCCAAAACCTTAAACCTGGTACCTGGTTTTAATGTTGTGATGTATATCCAATCTAGATATTAAGTTAAACACCTTGCCACAGTATGGTAATACAAATGTCCTACCTTTTCTTATGAAACTAATGATTTATTACTATTATTATTATTCTAATAAGGAGTTATATATTTTATTTTTGAGTGTCCTACTTGCTAAAGGTCTTACCATATTTTGGGGTGAATACTTGATGATGGCTAGAACATGTAATGTTGCACATTCACCTAACAATTTTTTCAAAATGAAAGTCTCTGCTGTCTCATCGTCTTTGCATGTATATGTGCCACTCCTAGTCCATTGATGGTGATAGTGATGGTGAAGAGCGCTGCATCCATGTGAGGCCAGTGTAAACATCTACGAAGTGCAGAAGGTGAAAGCATTTAAGGTCACTCTGACTAGTTGATTGTGGTCTGATTTGATGCTGCGTTCAGTGATGGGAATTTAATTTGCATGCGGTCTCAAGTTAAGATAGTGACTGTCCAGTATCGTGTTGAATTTCAGTGAACAGATTTTTTTGATGATATGATCACTCTGCAACTTTCTGTTTTCCAAATGAATGATAACCCTATCAATATAATTATGACATCAGTCATTTTCAGAAAGTCCCATTGTTGGAGTGTTTGGAGCACAGTTGTCTTGTAAAGCATGTTAAATATTTTTTACTCTGTTTACAGCACCAACACTGCTAAGGGAGAGAATTTGGATAAAGACAACAAAGAGAGAAATGTCACACATTTATTATTGTGTTCAAGGACCATTAAATGTGCAAACATTGAAACAAGGATCCCAATGTATTGCATAGTTTAGTTTATACAAGTTCAGGAAAGCAACAAGTAAGCAAATGAGTTGCACCTTTTGATTTCGACCATGTTTGACTGCATTGGTCAGGGAGTATTAATTGGAAACACAAACTGTAAAGATAAAATGTCTAGGATATAGTAGTATTAATTGTTACCAACTATATCCACCATTGGGTCATTGATACGATATTATGCATTTACAGTACCTCTGTCGGGCTGCAGATAACAACTGTTTTGATAGTTGATTAATCTATCAATTGATGAAACAATTAATCAGCTAATCGGATTATACGAACATCGCAAAATTACTCAATGGCACTAACTCAGTCTTTAAATTTAGCTTGAGGCTGTTTTAGGGACGTTTTGGTGCGTCATTTTAATCATTTGTTTGGTGAGATTTAGGTATGGTTACGCAGGGTTGCACATATCATTTCTTCTCTCAGTTGAGGGTCTATATATCCACTGCAATTGTAGTTGGCTAACCAGAACTGACTGCGGTCCTGAAAGTGTGGTCCAGACCAGCAGCTACTACTACTCGTTTTTATTGTTATGTCTTGGTGTCTGCCGCCACCATTTTGAAATTATTATTATTATTATTATTATTTATTTTTAACTTTTTACTGTTGGATTAAGCATGTTTCCCTAGTGTTTTTTTTTTCACACATTTGCGTGATTAATCATATTAGTTCCAAAAAATACATAGATAGAAGTAGCAATGAAATTACTCTGTTTGCTCCCTATGATAACACTATTTATCATTGCTTATTCAGGTGTCAACTTATGGATGGCAGTGTAAGCTCTGCACATTTGTGGCTTCATCCAAAGGGGCACTTTTGAAGCATTACCGAGTGAGTCATGGTACTTTTGGCCGTGGATATTCAGTACCCTGTCTTCATTTAAACTGTCCTTGCTCCTTCAAGACATGGGGTGGTTTGTGCACACATTTATATAGATCTTGCACGAAACTGAACAATGTGAAGTTGTGCAATATTTCATATGTCAAATTTGTGACTCATCCCATCCTAATACAAAAGACTATTTCCAACATATTAATTTTCACTTGAAAAAACATGAAACAGTAGAATGTGCTTTTGAGGGGTGTGATTTCAAGACAAACATATATTGGACTTATGCAACACACAGAAGTTGATAACACAAATGCTATTCATGTAAAGATTTCAAGGCTAATGTGATAGCAAAACATCCAGTTGTTACTGAAAATGAAAATAACTTTCCTTTGTTGGAATTAGATGCTCATTTGGATATAGATAATGCCTCAGAGTTTGGTTAGGTTTGGGTTTGGGTTGGTTGGTTGCATTAGCTTCCTCCTGTTCTTCTGCATGACACACCAATTTTTTTCTACGTCTTGTTTTTATTCTTATCTACTTGTCTCCCCAAATACCAGCATTCTATAAGGTTGATGTTTGATTTGTCTAATGTCAATTCCTTTCAAGTTGGTAGAATAAAGCAAAATTAAACTTGAATGCGTGGAATAATGTTAGATGTATAAAGACCTTCTGTTTTGCAGGCTGGAATCCCCATTTAGCAAACAGGAGAGGTCATCATCCGATGTCTCATTGATCATCTGAGAGAAGATGCAAGTGCCTTGAAAAAGTAAGTTACACTGAGGAAATTGACTGACCTACACCTTAAATGTTTCAGTTTTTTATTTTTCAGTATGGACATGAACAATGCAATGCTTTGTGTGGTAATAAAGTAGATTGTGTTTGTTCATTATGGAACTTAGATGAATATCTTGACACATGTTAAAGCAATCCTGAGGTTTTGTTTAATAAATGAGCAGTGAGGGACCAATTTTGTGTCCCATGAAGACTTAAAATGAGTTGTAACCAGTTATCTTTATGTCTGCAGGATGCTGCTTATACACCTGTCAGTGTACAAGAGGAGCTGGGAGATGAAGTGATGAAGATTTACGTGCTGTGCAACCAAGATGGGTCAGGTGATGAACCTGCTGATGTAGGGATTGTAATTGAGAGTGTTACTGTCCTCAGAAGCCTTGGCGATCTTAGCAGAGCTTGCTGTTATCTACTGGGACTAACCTATGCCTTGAATCTGAGCTACCCCAAGAAGCTCAGATGTAGTTCTGAGGTATTTCAAAAAGTACTGATGGGCCTTGATCCAGGAAATCTGTCGACTAAAGTTCAGAGACTGAAAAATTACCTGTGTACCTAGATTACTGTACTCTGACTACTGTTCAGCAGTATGCCCTGATATCATGTGTCTTTTTCATTTGCAAGGTAAGCCAAGAAAAAGATTTCATTCTGGACTGTTGTTATATTACTTGCAGTTCAACCATATGCAGAGTTCAGTTGGCAAGAAAAAACTGGTTGAAACTTGATATATAAAAGGCTGGACAGTTTTACAATTGTATAATCAAAACCTTTCTTGATACTTTGTGTTGACTTTTATTTGAGTGCAAATTCGTTCCCATTGTTCTTATGCATTTAACAAATGTGTTAATGACAAACTTTCACTCTGGACGGTTATTGTTCGATGATGTGTTACTTAAAGGACCAATATGTATCTCTGACTTGTAGCATTTAAAATGGGTACTGCAATCCAAATTCAGACAGTGGAGAGAGCTGTCTCTGCTTGCCTCATTGTCCCCAGACCTGAAGCTCATGCAGGTCAGGAACACTGAAGCTTCAGGAGCAAGGCTGAAACTGTAAAACTACTAAATGTCAAGTCCTGCACATTGAGTTGATAAGCTACTGTATAGGACATGTTTTTTTCAGTCGGGTAGAATTAGTTATATCTCAACCAGTTCACTGCCCGCTTACATAACTCCAACACCTTTCACATCAGGCTGTGGAAATGTGCCACATAGTGCCTTAACAATGCATATCTACTCCTTACCCGCTCTGGTCAAAATAAAAATGAGAATGGAAATTTAGAAGGAGGATATACTGGTTATTGCATGTCAGAGAAGTCTGGATCTCAACATAACATGTTTCCTTAATCTCTGATGATATATTAAGGTCATTTTATGATTTAGTACAGTAGAAATTACATATTGGTCCTATAACTTTTAAGCGTTTTAAGTGCTTTTTACTGTTTGTAGCCCCCCCTCACTCAATTCTATTTTGTTTATTAAAGGATTATAGGACACACACCTTTAATGCCCTTTTGCATGGGAGATGAATTGGTGAGAGCTACAAAAAAAAAACAAATCAATTTGGGATACTCAGTACTGTAACAGTTAAAAGAAAATGACCTCCACTAAAGTGCTAAGAGGCCCGGTTAGCTTACTGAATAGCTATACTGTAGTGTGAGCTTAAACTCCCATGCATCAAATTTTAACAACCCATACCTTATACTTTTAACATAACCATCCTATGAATTACATCACTTTGAAACATGAAAGACTGTCACACACTAGAATTTTATGCACAAATATAACAATATTTATTTCAAAACCCCAACTAAAATAATAAATTAATTAAATCATATTTAAAGAATACCCGGGATTTGTTACTCAGTCTATTGGTACCATAACCGTTGGCGCGCTGTTGGAGCTCATGTGAAAACCTCTGGCGGAGAATTGTCTGTACTTACAGTCCCATTGACACAGTAGAAAGAAGATGTAACAGTCAGTTCAAACCATTTGTCCATCGGTTAGCTGAGTGATGAGGAGAAGCAGCCCTGGTGCCTGGTCCGCGTGTGCAGGAGCAGGTTTCTCTGGCAGCAGCAAGTCCTGAGCACCTCTACTGCAGCAGCGTGTGTGGCAGTGTCCGAAGCACATCAGAAGCTTGAAAAAAAACGTGCTCCTCACAGGCTTTCCGTCTCGCTCTTCCCCAATCCAGCAAGGCCACAGCTAGAAACAGCGCTCGACATCTCTCTCTTCCTCCTGTTTCTGTCTCCTTTCTCCGCACTTACGTCTGCAGCGCATTCTGCGTTAGGTCCCGCCCTTCCAAGAATCCGGTAGGTTACCAAAATTATCCCGACTTGGCACTAATTGGCTATAACATGGTGCCATCTGACTAACCAATGTATAACAGAAACAGGACCTGAAAAGTTCAAGGTCCACCCAAACCGTGGGATATTTCAACACTTTTCCAAAATCACACATTCCTCTTATTTATCCAAAAAAAAAAAATAACCCAAATAAACAGTGACTGAGGCATGTACCAGAATTACAGTATAAATGAAACTGAATTTACATATTTAAAGAAACAATATGTAAACAAAAATTAGCAGGGCATTACATGTTAAATGTATATTTTGGCCATTTTCAGAGTTCAGTCTGCAGAGCAATTCTGCCTGTTGGTCTCACATTGTCATTAGCAAGAAAAAAACTTTTGGCTTTTCTTGATAGTTTGTGGTGACTATGTTTGATTGAAGTGCCCATTGTTCTTGATGCATTAATGCAGAGTTATTTTTTGTAGCATTGGCATTGTAAACCAGGTTAAATTTTGGTTTAATAAATGCTTTCTTAAAATGTTAATATGTGTACATTTTTTTTAATTAGCAACTGATTCCATTAAAGTATTCCTGGAGTAAAGGGTAAAATACAATTTTAAAATTAAGTAAGTACAACCTAATTATTTTGATAATTAATCATCACAACATTTAGTAAAATTAGCACATGTGTTTGGTTTGGATCTACTTTGCATTTGTAATTTTATGTACTTATTTTTTTGTGGTTTTCGGCTTATGAGGCACAATTGCATTGACTCAGAATTTTTACTATATCTACTCAATTGTTTCACGTCGTGGTACTAAATGTAGTTAGTTAGATATACTTAATATTTTTACTTAGATTTACCAAGATCATAAAGTATATTTAAATGATTTCGCAACTTTTTAATTTACTCAATATTTGTAAGTGTAAAAATGTTTCACCAACGAAATTGAGTAGAGCACAGTAAAAGTTTTTAGAGTGTGGTGGTGGTGGTGGTGGTAGTGGTGGTGTTTGTTGTTGCAGCTGTTATGTCCATATTTCATAATGTTAAGTAATACAATAAAAACATTTGAAAAGGTATGATCTAGATGTTGTTGTAATGCAATACATACATGCATATGGACAGATAGATAGATTGATTTATTGATTGACTGAATGATTGATTTACCCCAGAAGGAGAACAAAATTGTTGTAGCAGTATGAATACACACATCTGAATAAAAAAAATAAATAAATAACATTCATGAAAGGAAACTATAAAACTAGTGAGTGTGGTGGGAGAGGGGAATTGTAAATGCGCAACCATTTGGTGGCACGGTGGCAACACTGTCACCTCACAGCTAGAAGGTCCCAGGTTTGATTCCTGCTGTGGGTGCCGGGGGTGTGTCCTCCACCATGCCTTCAGTGACTGCTGCTCGAGGAAAGGGGCCTTTCTGTGTGGAGTTTGCACGTTCTCCCCGTATTCACCTGGGGGCATAAAAAAATATATTCCCACTAAAAACATGCAAGATCACCACCTGACCAATGGTATAGGAAAAAGAACTGGGTCCCCAGGCGCCGCTGTCGGCTGGCAGCCCACCGCTCCTAGTCTGCCACGGAGGAAGGACGGACGATGGATGGGTCAAATGCAGAGAAAGAATTTCATGAAGCATGGCGTGTGCATGTAGTGTGTGTGATAAAAATAAAGTATGCTTCTTCCTCTATTGAGACAGAAATTACATGCCCTTGTGTGAATAAGATAAATAACATAAGGCTATTTATTATGTTTAACAAAAGGACATGGTATAGGCATGCTCTGTGTTGTGATCTGGTGCTATATAGAAAATTATTAATTAACTTGACCTTCAAGGGGAGGGGGGCCGCCCCTCCAATATAATGGTAGGGGAAACACTGCAATATATCATAATCAGCACTTGTTTCACCAAAGAGTTTCACCTTTCCACCCACTGTATCTCATAAATCAACAGGCTACGTACCACAGTCCTTTAAAGTAGCTGTAATAAAACTTCTACTTAAAAAGCCTATTCTTGATCCAGGGGTTTTAGCCAACTATAGACCGATATCCAACCTTCCCTTTCTCTCAAAAACTCTTGAGAAAGTAGTTGCTAATCAGCTGTGCGACTTTCTACACAGCAATAGTTTATTTGAGGATTTCCAGTCAGGATTTAGAGTGCATCATAGCACAGAGACAGCACTGGTTAAAGTTAAAAATGACCTTCTAATTACATCTGATAAAGGATTTGTCTCTGTACAAGTCTTATTGGATCCTAGTGCTGCATTTGACGCATTGACCATGGTATCCTATTGCAGAGACTGGAACACTCCAGAACACAGACTGGAACTGCGCTAAGCTGGTTTAAATCCTACTTGTCAGATCGCTCTCAGTTTGTACACGTTAATGACAACTCCTCTGTGCTCGCTAAAGTCAGCTATGGAGTTCTGCAGGGTTCTGTACTTGGACCAATTCTATTCACCTTATGCTTCCTTTAGGGATGATTATCAGGAAGCACTCAATAAATTTTCATTGCTATGCAGATGATACCCAGTTATATTTATCAATGAAGCCAGAAGAAACCAGTCAGTAAACTAGACTACAAGCATGTCTTCAGGACATAAAGACCTGGATGACCTGCAATTTTCTGATGCTAAACTCGGACAAAACTGAGGTTATAGTACTAGGCCCTAAACATCTTAGAAACTCACTTTCTGATGACATAACAGTTATGGATGGCATTGCACTGGCCTCAAGCACCACTGTAAAGAATCTGGGAGTTATCTTGATCAGGATATGTCCTTTCACTCACATGTAAAACAAATTTCAAAGATTGCTTTTTTTCACCTACGTAACATTGCAAAAATCAGGCATATTTTGTCTCAAAATGATGCAGAAAAAGTAGTCCATGCATTCGTAACTTCCAGGCTGGATTATTGCAATTCCTTACTATCAGGCTGCCCAAATTCGTTGCTGAATATTTTCCAGCTGCTCCAGAATGCTGCAGCACGTGCTCTGACAAAATGAGGAAGAGAGATCATATTTCTCTGATATTAGCCACTCTACACTGGCTCCCTGTAAAGTTTAGAATAGAATTTAAACTTCTCCTTCTTACTTACAAAGCCATAAATGGTCAGGCACCTTCTTATCTTAAAGAGCTCATAGTACCTTATTACCCCACTCGAACACTGTGTTCCCAGAATGCAGGCCTACTTATAGTTCCTAAAGTCTCCAAAAGCAGAACAGGAGCCAGAGCGTTTAGCTATCAAGCTCCTCTCTTGTGGAACCATCTTCCAGTCTTTGTCCGGGAGGCAGACACTGTCTCTACATTTAAGAGAAAGCTTAAAACTTTCCTTTTTGATAAAGCTTATACTTAGGGCTGGCTCAGGCTTGTCCTGGCCCTGCCTGACATTCACTGCAACTGCTACTACTGTTATTACATCCACTGTCATTGTTACTGTGATTACATTTCTGTCTCTCTCTCTATATATATGTGTCTCTCACTCTCTGACTGTATTTCTGTCTGTCTCTGTCTGTCTCACTCTCTCTCTCTCGCATTCCCTCTCTCACTCTACTGGTCGAGGCAGATGGCCGCCCACCCAGAGCCTAGTTCTGCCTGAGGTTTCTGCCTGTTAAAAGGAAGTTTTTCCTCGCCACTGTCGCCAAGTGCATGCTCATGAGGGAATTGTTGGGTCTCTGTAGATCAAAGAGCTCGGCCTGGAACAGCTCTATGTGGAAAGTGTCCTGAGACAACTTTTGTTGTGATTTGGTGCTATACAAATAAAATTGAATTGAATTGAATTGAATTGAATTGAATTGAATAAGTATCGGCTCATTACCCACATTCACATTCTAGATTGCATTCTGTGCACTCAGATGTGTGACCTTTCTTGCTACAAGAAATACAACTCAAACAGACACTCTCTGGTGTTCTTTCTCTTTATTTTCCACAACAAACTTGGTGTCAGAAGTAGGATTCCTAGAATGATTTGTCTGCAGCCTGGATGGACAGGGATTGATCATCCTGAACTCTACATTTCACTGTTCAGCCTCCAACGTGGTCATCTCCATCTGCCCCACCAGCGCCTCCCCAGCAACAACCTAAATCTCATGTCTATGTGGGAGGCTCATCTCAGAAACTATTTTGTCGCCTCCAACCTGAAATTGCCATGCAAGTCCAAAGATCCTGTGTTGGGATGGGACGAGGAATGCCTAGATGCTTTAAGATGTTATGCACAACACATTGAGGGTAATTTCCAGACACAACAAAAGAAAAAGAGAGAAGAAGCTGATGAAGACATGAATTCAGCAGCCCTGACTATGATACAAGCGGTTCAACTGGGCAGTACAGTTCCCACCACTGTATTTGGCTCCATGTTGGCCCATGTTGGCCTCCATGACAGATTCCAAATGAAAAAAATAAAGATAAATCGTTGTTGAATGAATACAAAATTAAAAGGAGGGCATAAAAGAGAAAAAGAAAAAAAAATCCCCTTTTCGAAAATAGTAGAACATTTCACAATATAGAGGGTTCAGTGATGATTCCATCTGTGGCTGGGGGTGGGCCAGGACCAGCCTCTCCAGCACCTTCATAATGAGCGATGTAAGGGCGACGGGTCTGTAGTCATTGTGGCCAGATGGAGACTTCTTCTTCGGGACAGGAACCATGCAGGATGTCTTCCACAGCACCGGGGCTTTCCGCAGGCTAAAGCTCAGGTTGAAGAGATGTCCCAGGAACTAATGCCATCAGGGCCAGCAGCCTTGCCCAGGTGATGATGAAGAAAGCTGAGCACACACTCCTCGGATAAAAGGGATCCTGGATGGCTGTGTTTGGCTCCATGTTGGCCCACAATATGAGGAGACTAATAAAAAAAGCAGACAATCACAGATTTTCCAAATGAAAAAAATCTTAATAAAGATAAATAGCAGTTGACTTGCATACAATTCGTGGCCACTTTCCTCTCAAAAATGGTAGAACATTTTACAATATACTCCACTATAAGACCTCTTGAGATTGCTATCTCTCTCTGACTTTTCTCATTGAAGATCTAAGGTAATGTGCATTTCTAGTAGATGCTTGGTGTTTACAATAGCTGGCAAAGAGGGCATTAATGCTCCCTCTGCTGATAACATTTTGCAACTACACATCTGTAAATTTACTGGCTGGTCAATATACAGAAAAAAAAAAAAATGAATGCATGATGTGTGATTGCAATAACTGCAATGTAAGCTAAATAAAAGTGTTGTTCATCAAAAACATTCACATTTGAGTGAAAATGAAAATGAAATATTTGCTGTGTGTGGTCAACATTTGAAAAAAAATCGTATTTCTTTGTGGCTGCAGAAAGGATCACCCATTTGTGAGCCTTCAGGCAGACATGATGACAACACCTGCTCAAAGTAGCAGTTTTCTCAACGTCTTACCATGTCTGTATGAAACTGTCTTCAGTCGTCTGGACCCGATGATAGGTACTTTGAAACATAACTAGGTGATATTGGAGAGATCTCAGGAAGCTCACCTGTTCCGTCTGAGGTAGCTACAGGTATGACCAAGTAAGCTGAGCAGTAGATCACATGCTCCTGGGATGAAAAGGATCCTGGATCGCTGTATTTGGCTCCAGTTGGCCTACATCATGACGAGAGTAATAAAAAGAGCAATCAGAGATTCACAGATTTTCCAAATGAAAAAAATCTAAATAAAGATAAATAGCAGTTGACATGCATACAATCCCTGGGCCCTTTCTTCTCAAAAATGATAGAACACTTGACAATATATTCCACTACCAGACCTCTTGAGATTGCTATCTCTCTCTGACTTTTCTCAATGGAGATCTAAGGTAATGTGCATTTCTGGCAGATACTTGGGGCCGGATCTACTAAGATCCCAATTTGTGTGTACTAATTTGCTTGTGCAATCTAGAATTTTGTGCATGGGGCTGAACCGCGGTTTGCGGGTGATTTACTAACAGTGATTGTGTAAATGTCAACAGTGCAAATGTGTTGGAGACACACTATTTAAATGAGGGTTTTGTGTGTTTCATGGTTTGCAGCATGGCGAATTTGGAGAGAGAAACCCTCAAAGTGAAATTCGACCCTACGGAATTAGAGGTGTTGGTAGATGAAGCCAGTAATCACTTAAATGAGCTACAGCAAAGAAATCTGACTGTCGGACAAAGGAACGCCATATGAGAAGAAATGTGTGAAAAAGTAAATGTTGTTGGCAAAACGATGCGAACAGTGGATGAAGTGAAAAGATCAAGATATCAGAAGATGAACAAAAGAAAAACTGGCGTACAGCAAAATGTCTGCAAATAAAACGGGTGGGGGCACAGTGGATGAGATGCCTCTGACCAGCATTGAAGAACAGGTGCTGACGGTCTTCGAGGAGCAAGTCACTGGAATGGCTGGGTATGACACACTGGATCAAACAGCAGATCAAGGTCGGCGCACAATAATACTGTACAAACACACTTTTTTTCTGAAAAGATATTTATTTAGTAAGTGAAAAATGAATGTACCTCCTGTGGTTACATTTTGCTGTCTTTCAAGTCAAATCCCAAAACCCTAACAAAAAACGTTTTTCTTTTTAACATGTAGAATCTTCATCAGAAGTCCAGCCATCCCCCTCAAATCTCCCCAGAGCAGCTGCCACCCCTGCAAAGCCTCGAAAGGGCCCAGAGGACATTGATCTGGAGTTGCTGCAGGAACAAAAGAAACAGCCTGCAGTCCTTCAGACAATTGCATGGGAAATGCGAGCGGAGTCATCGTTGGCACGGGCAGTAAGGCGCGACACAGGCCATTGCCATGCACTGCAGACAGATGGTCAGCTCAGTATCTGCCCTGACGATGGCCGTCGATTCTGTGGCAAGAGGGCTACGGAAAGGGATGCAGGCAATGACTGCCCTCATTCCAGGTGGAGAAGCGGGCTGACCAAGTCCCACAGCGACAGCTAGGCAGCCAAGGACTGGAGAGGGAGGAGAGGTGTGAACGGCGGGCAAGTTCCACCTGCGTAAAAGGAAACACAAATAATACATTCAACTGTCACGTTTAAGTTGTCTTATGTTGGCTGTGAATATTTATGTTGTGTAAAATGGGCTATATGATGAAGAGCTGTTTTGTTTTCAGTTCTTTAACACTATAAATGTTATAACTATAGTCTAATACATTTTCTGACTGAAACAATGTGTCTTTAATATGATTTTGTGGGGCTTAACATAATTAGATGTTAATAAGACTGAGTATTTCGTTTGATAGTAGTGTTTGGAATTTAGAAAGTGATTTCAATTATCTTTTTTTCAATAAATGTTGATTTGCTTAACTTTGCACTGCTCTGCTCTTCAGTTTGTTAGGTCAAAGGGAAAGGTCTTGCATTTGTATTCCAATCTACAACATACCTGTTTACATAAAGAGGAGGGGGTTTCTAGAGTAGGGGGAACATAAAGTCACACATCATTAAGTTCAGAATGACAGTATTTTCAGATGCTGCTGAGCATGATGATGATGATAGAGAAGCATCTGTGTATTTGAAAAAAACAGACGCATATTAAATGGAACTGTTATTACTCATGTCCCAACCTTTAAGTTTAATATTAACACACACGTGAATGGTCAGTGATTACCAAATTCTTCTTTGCTCAACATGCTCACAAGTTTCCAGGTGACTCCTTCACTATTTCCTCAAAGACTTCTCCATCAACTTCTGTGTCAGATTGGTCAAACACCTCACTGGGCAAAACTCCTAACAAACCTTCTGTAGTAAGAACAGAGCCCCAGGAAGGCACGCACCTCTGTAGCAGACCTTGGCAGAGGCCATGACTTGTCTGTGTTTTTGGGGTCAGGGCAAAGCCCCTCAGCAGAGATGAGGTGGCAAAGGAAGACCACATGGTCCCAGGCCAGGTGGCACTTCCTGGCATTCAGCCGTAGCCCAGCTGCTCCAATCCAGTTGAAGACCTCCCCTAGAGCAGAGAAGTGGTCCTCAAATGACCTGCTGTATATCAATATGTCATTGAGATACACCATGCAGATGTGCGATGGTAGCCCCTTTAACACCAGCTCCATAACCTGCTGGAATGTCATTTGTGAGCCCCATGGGCATGGCCAGAAGATACAAACGGCTGTATCACAGCCAGCCACTGGGGGCAATCCAGAAAAAGAAATCCAGTGGGAAAGTCCAGAGCTAATTGGTAAATGGTGTATTCTCAGATATGATGATCATTTGTATCCAGGCATCATTCTAAACATACAAGAAACACATGTCCAGGTCAAATGCATCAGCAAGCACTGATACAGACAGACACATTGAAATCATTAACTGTTTGATTATTATTGTTATGATTACAACCAGTTCATTAATTTACAAGTTTAATTGTATGTTATAGGAACAAGGACGAGGTGACTTTTATCACACATCTCATGAGGCTCCCTTAAGAAAGTGCATTCACAAACTCAGTCAGTTATATTAGTGCATTACTTGCTGGAATAGAGAAAGCTTATAGAGAATGCTTATACTGAACCAGATTCAGAGATGATGAGTCAAAAGCAAATTTGTAGAACCACATGAAACACCAGGCTAGGAAAATCTGGGAGGTGGAAGCATCAAAAAGAGACTTATTGCCTAAGTCAGCTGAAGATGTGGCTCTGGTCACCACAGTAAGAGATGAATGCTTTCCCACAACTGTTCTGTATATTGTATCTCACAACACAAGCTGGAGATTAAACATGGAAAAAATGGTTTGCATAACAATGGCAGAAATATTGTGAAACCAGTCTCAATTCATAACTGGACAAGGCCTCCTATGGTATGATAAGGTATCCTAGGGCACAGGACACATTTGGCTTATTTGTTTTATTTGTCAATCTTATTTGTCCTTTACTAATGGCTAATCACACTGTTCTGTCCACATGAAGATAAAATGTTGTGCTATAAATATTTTTTGATTAAAAAAATTTGGACCCAGTGTACCCAATGCAAGAAAAAGAGCTTAATAAAGCCATATTGCCAGTTAAACCAGGCTTATTTCAGGACATCAGGCTTATCAGAATCAGAATCAGAATTACTTTATTGATCCCTGAGGGGAAATTGTTTTTGTCACCGGTGCTCCTTGCAAGAATAAAATTATATATATATATATATATATCAAAAACAAAATATATATACTGAGAACTATAAGTATACACATAGACAAAGGCAAAAATGGTAAGGCAAATATGCTTAGGAAAACTGTTTTATAAGGGAAGTTTAATAGGTCTGACGTAAGTTAGCATGAAAACTTATCCCTTCAGACTAGTCTGGTTTCAGGTTAGTTTTCAGAACTATAATATATGAATAATATCTCTGTTGTGTTCCCCAGATGGAGTTTTGGAAAACTCACAGTGTCTACTCAGTGAGTAGCAACAGTGAGTGGCGCTCCGCGCATGTTGATACCGTCTACATGGTGATGCCTCTGCTGGGTGTGGCCCTGCTCATCATCATCGGCCTCTTCCTACTTTGGAGGTGCCAGCTTCAGAAGGCTACTCGTCGAAGGCCTGCCTACACCCAGAACCACTACTTGACCAACAACCACAGCACACGTAGCCTGCCATGCATTATGGTTCACCGGGAAACAACTTTGCACACTAAAAGCTTGCCCCAGGAGTCTAGTTCATGTAGAAATGGGTTAGTGAGTGATTCTGAGAGAGTAGGAGGTTCCCAGTCAGACTCCTGTGTACTCCACCAGCAGAATGCTCATTCTCTCTAGTTCCAGGACTCCTCCTTGTTGTTAGCTTCACAGTTAACTGGTGCCACACCACCTCCATCTTATGAAGAGGTGACGGGACAGCTGGAAAGTAGTGGTGATGAGACCTCAGCACCTTTATACAGTGACCCCCCACCCAAATATGAGGAGATCATAAAGGAGAAATGAAACAGAGACAAAAATAATGCTGCCATGGCTGTTGCTCACTCTGTCTGAAGGAGATCACAGCTGGCAATAAAGTTGGTTCTGCCTCAGTGGGTACTACAGGCCATGTGTTGCTGAAAACCATATTGTAATTTCTATTTTACAACACAGTAAAATACCTTTGTGTCATTCATGGGTGCAATGTAAAGCCAGTCACCCTAATGATTATGTGACACACAGGATTATTGTTCATAGTTTACCCTAAACACCTTATTAGATACTTAATTTTTCCATTTTTCTTTAGCAAACAAATGTACTACAGGTTGCAGGAGAGGATTTGGTAAGCAGGACGCTCACTCAAAGCAGGCATGTGTCACGACTGAGCTAGGACGTGAATCCAAATGCACGACTCCGGAGACAAGGCTCGATCAAACAATTTATTAAAGACAAAGTAGCAACAGAAAATCACTCTATCGAGGAAAATCACAAAATGCACAAAATAAGGAATCACTCACTATGAGGAAAAACAAGAACAAAAAACACTCAAACGAGGAAAGCGACTCAGGCTATAACAATGGCAAGACAAAGTAGCAAAATAACTGAAGGCAAGACAAAGTATCAAAATAACTAAAGGCAAGACTGACAAGTGCGAGACATGGTATCAACGAAATACAAAACCTGAATGAACATGAAGCATGGCATGGGACTGGCGTGGTTCTCTGACTTTACAAGACAAGAAGAACTAGCACAGGACAAAGGGAGACAAAGAATAGTCTTTGTCTCCCTTTGTCCGATATACACATGCACACACAAGGTAATGGGAAACAGGTGGAGATAATCAGGGCAGGGCAGACAATCAGAGACACACGAGGGAAGGGCAAGTTACCTGAAACGAGAGGAGGGAGGGATGTCAAAATAAAAGCCACGAGACAACATAGACACAAGACAAAAACTGAACACAACATAATTTCCTGGACATGACAGCATGTTTTCTTGCACAACACAGGGTCGCACCTGGGGATTGAAGCACCAAGCTATTACACTTGCTGGACAGTTAGTTCAATTCAATTTAATTTTATTTGTATAGCGCCAAATCACAACAGGAGTTGTCTCAGGACACTTTCCATATAGAGCTGGTACAAGCCAAGCTCTTTGATCTACAGAGACCCAACAATTCCCTCATAAGCAAGCACTTGGCGACAGTGGCGAGGAAAAACTTCCTTTTAACAGGCAGAAACCTCAGGCAGAACCAGGCTCTGGGTGGGTGGCCATCTGCCTCGACCGGTTGGGTGAGAGAGAGAGCAAGAGAGAGAGAGTGAGACAGAGAGAGACAGACAGAAATGCAATCACAGTAACAATGACAGTATATGTAATAACAGTAGTAGCAGTTGCAGTGGATGTCAGGCAGGGCCATGGTAGGAGATGTAGCTGTAACACACAATCCAGATTCAGCCACTATCCAGAGAAGGACAGAGGAGCTCGGTGTATCTTTGGAGGTCCCCCGACAGTCTAATGCTATAGCAGCATAACTAGGGGCTGGTCGAGGGCAAGCCTGAGCCAGCCCTAACTAAGGTCTAGTTAGTATGACTGTAAGGTTGTCTTGCCCACAGACTGGCACTGTGTCTTATCTATCAGTGTACATATAGTATAACTCTTTAAACAGACATACATAGTCCAGAGTGGAAGTATTTGGGATACTGAGCCAAAGAGTTTTATTTGGGTGTTCTCATGTTTTTTTGTTGTTTAAGATAAGTTACAAGTTTGGTTTACACATATGTATTGAAAAGTAAAGCACATGTAGGTGTGTTTAAAAAGCACTTTAAACATTTAAACTTTAAAAGTAAGACCCAAAATCAACAGCCAGATGCTCCAGCTTCATCTTCTAATGCTAAATCCATAGTCAACTTCAGATAGCACAGCTGTGAAAAAGACTAAGCTTACTTGCACTATTAACTGTAACTCAATTGGTGGCTGAACAGGCTGATGGGAGAGAGATGGCGCCTGTGTGTGCGGCTGGCCGCCTGCTGCTCCTGCAATGTTTGGTGTTTTTACTGTTTTTAACCATCGGCACTAAACAGATCGAGTCTCTGCTGGTGTATGATCGCCAGTCCCTTTTGTTTCTCGGGCAGAATGTCAGAGATCTAGGTGCATTTAATCACGGTGGACAGAATACTGCGCCCCCGCTCCTGGCGGCCATTCCGCGTCACCTGTACCAGGCCTCGGCCCTATGTTCCCGGCGGAAGCGTCCCCGGCGCCGCGGCGGCCGGTTGGTGAGGCTGAAACTCCAGCTGGCATGCCCTTCGTCCATTTCCCGGACAGGACATGGATTATTCCCTCCTTTTGCTGTGCCCCGGCGTTTCCTGGATCCCATCGATGCCTGTCTGGTACCTATCACCGGCTCATCTGAGGGACTCCGGCCCCGCCGCCTCTGCTGTCTTCGGCTCTCTCAGCGCAGGATAAACCACCGGCTCCTCCGGATGCTGCACCAGGCTCCCCGATCCACCAGACCACAGGCCCCGGCTCCCACCAGGATTGGCTTGGTGAACGCTAGATCCCTCGCGAACAAAACCTTCATTGTGAGGAATTTCTTCAGCTCCCATGGCCTGGACTTCCTCTGTATGACAGAGACTTGGATCAGTGCCGGTGAGTGCAGCGCTCTGGTGGAACTACTACCTGCCGACTGTTCCTACTTTAACTCCCCGCGAATGTCGCGTCGTGGAGGAGGAACGGCGACGGTTTACAAAAACTTTAAATGTAAGCAGCGCACCGCCTCGTCCTCTTTTTCCAGCTTTGAGGTGACTTTATTTGAGGTGGGTCGCTCCGACCCAGTGCTGTGCGCCGTCATTTACCGACCCCCCAAATATAATAGGGACTTTGGGAATGACTTCTCTGGCCTTCTGGCCGAAATTATGCCTAAGTGTGACCGTGTTCTCCTTCTCGGGGATTTTAATATTCATGTGTGTTGTCCTGATAAGCCTCTGGTGAAGGACTTTTTAAGCCTTATTGACTCTTTTAATTTTGGTGCAGTGTGTGTCTGGTCCCACACATGAACATGGACACACATTAGACCTTGTCCTCTCTTATGGATTATCTGTGTCTAACTTGGATATCTGTGATGATGTGATTTCTGATCCTATGCCTGTTTTGTTCGAAGTTGTTTTCTCCTGTGCTGAGGCTAAATCTAGCGCTCCTGTTCAGAGACGTTGGATATTTAACTCTTGTACTGCCGGTCAGTGCTCTGTGGCTTTTGATCAGCTCTGTGTCCGTCCTGCCTCTGTTAACACAGAGGGGCCCAGCTCCTGGTTTTACTCCTCCTGCCGAACCATACTGGACTCAGTGGCTCCATTATAAACTATGAAGCCCAAAGCTAAATCTGAGCCCTGGTTTAATGAAAGAACTCGCACAGCTAGATGGGAGTGCCGCAAGGCTGAGCGGAAGTGGAAGACGGACAAGCTGCAGGTTGCTCCTTTCTGCTTCTCTCAGAAAATCTTTGTATTGGAGTCAGTGGGGAGCAGAGACAGACGTGGCCGCGCTTAGAGGCTGCTAATTCAAATTCTGTAAGTCTCACAGATTTTTCGAGCACATTGTGAGAGAGAGGACAAGTTTGTCTACAACTGTGGAAAAAAATCATGCCTGTAGTGTAAACTGTGGCCGGGAGGAGCATAGAAAGAGAAAAAAGCTAGAAGTTTTTATCAGTTCTCACCCACTCTAGCCTCTAACAGTCCATGCAATACACACCCATTGAAATCTGAGAATTTCTCCATAAACGCTCATGGTCATTGATCAGGGATTACTCAAAAACTATATGAACTATCAAAACGTGGCTTATTATACCAATAGAAAAGACTTGTGTCTACAATTTAAAGTTTAAATGGAATTTCTAGGTGAAAGTATGCCGGAGCAATAGAAAAAGTCCATTGATTTGTTAGTTTTTTGACCTCCTCCTCCCTGATCCCGATCATCATTGATATATAATTCTCCTGGGTCCTCTCAAAGCTGTAGGACTAGTAGCGAATCGAAATTTGACACGGAAGAGGAAAAAGAAAAAACACACAGGATAACAATAGGGCTCGAGGCTTCACCTCGTGGCCCTAATTAGTGCTGTAGTGAAGTCCAGCTTTTTCCAGATTTGGCAGCTGGCAAAGGTGAAGCCTTTTCTTGCACAACAGCACTTTGAAACAGTAATCCTCTTGCCAGCCATCTTGGCTGGATTACTGTAATGCACTTTATTTTGGAGTCAGCCAGTCCTCCCTCCCACACCTCCAGCTGGGGCAAAATGCAGCCGCTCACCTCTTAACTGGAGTGCGTAAGAGGGAGCACATAACTCCCATCCTGGCCTCCCTCCACTGGCTGCCTGTGCACTTTAGGGTCCATTTTAAGATTCTTTTATTTGTTTTTAAATCCTTACATGGTCTCGCCCCGCCTTACCTCTCTGAGCTCCTTCACCCCTATGCTCCTGCTCGGTGCCTCAGGTCAGCTGATCTGCTGCACCTGCAGGTACCGAGATCAAAACGAAAGCTCAGAGGGGACAGAGCCTTCTCTGTGGCGGCTCCTAAATTATGGAATGAGCTACCGTTGCTCATTAGACAAGCCCCATCACTGTCCACTTTTTAAACTCGTCTTGAAACCCACTTTTATTCCTTGGCTTTCAACCCCACATGAGACTCTGCTTTTGTTTTAGTGTTTTATGTCTTGCTTTTATTGATTTATTTTTTTTATTGTTTTTTATTGTTTTTAAAAACATTAATTTTAGTGTTTATTCCTGTTTTATTTTACTTATTTTATTGTTTTTATATTGTTTTGTCTATTTATGTACAGTACTTTGTTCAGCTGTGGCTGTTTTTAAAGTGCTATATAAATAAAGTTGAGTTGAGTTGAGAATTGTTGCAAGGTTTTCAGACCACCTCCGTACACCAGCTACTGTTCATGTGCAGTAAGAGCAAATCCCTGCGTTTATGTAGTGACTACAAACCCCCACAGCCAGACAGATTTCCCTCATGTAAATGGCAACTGGACTGTATTTATATAGTGCTTTCTAGTCTGATGACCACTCAAAGCGCTTTTACAACACGGGCCTGCATTCATCCATTCACACACACATTTGTACGATAGTGGCCAAGCCACCCACTCATTACAAGCATTAACCATTCAAGCACACTCACACACTGATGGCACAACATCAGGAACAATTTGGGGTTCAGTATCTTGCTCAAAGATACTTCAACATATACTTCCAAGGCCAGGGAGCAAACCACCGACCTGATGACTGTTCTACCTCCTGAGCCTCCTGAGTTGCCAGCCTTATGGTGATGACAGAGAGGACAGAAAAACAATGTGGGTATTCCAAGTATTCCACTGTTTACCGTTCGGGCACAAATAGTGTGGAGTGATTTTCATGAAGTCACCACATTCTTCTGTCAGAGCTGGCTCAATTCTCTGACAAACAAATGCAAGAGGGAATGCAACTGAACAAAAAAATGAACAAAGGCAACAGGTGAGCTGCAGGGTCAGGCCGGGAATGAGAAGCCAAGAGAATGAATGGGCAGATTCCACAGGCATTTAAAGCCGCAGCCCCACCCACTAAGACGCACACCGGAGGCCGATGATCAATTGTGCTCTGAAACAGAAAGAGGAGAGGGCGAGCCAGACACCATATACACACACAAACAAATCCAAACAACCCCACCCCACTTGGGGTTGTCACACTTCATAATAACCTCCTCAGCATTGTGCAATGCAGAGACAAGTTAATTTATTGCCAAATTTACACTGTCTTAACACTTACCATATGTGCTACCTTACCATGTCTTACCATCTGCCCGTGGATCAAACTGATATGTACTCTGTACAGGCCTTTGTACAATTTGTGATGTTAGTTTTTAATTAATAAGTTAAAACAAGGGATATTTTTTGATCCAGCCTTCCTAATTCTTGTGTATTTGTTAGTATGGATTAGTACATCAGTTGCTGAAACTGTTAGTGGATTAGTTAACCAAGAAAAAATACATTTACAACAGTTTTGATAATCAGTTGATCAGTTTTCAGTAATTTATTAAGCAATGCTTTTTCCAGTTTCTCTCCATTGTGAAGACCTTTTTGAGCAATCTGTTTTGTATAATTTTAAATTGAATATGTTTGGGTTTTGGGCTCTTGGTCCATAGAATAATTTATAATTAAAATATTGAGTTGTTGCAACACAAGTGCAAATGCATCACTCTGCTGTCCAAAGCCGAACAGCAGTATGACACTGCGATTCACCATGAAAACATGAGTCAAGGCAGTCTGACACAATGAGAAGAATCAGTATCTTTTTATTACTATCCCAAAAGGCTGAAGAGACATTTTAATCAAAGAAAAGAAATTTATATGGTTGAAGCTTTTTCCGATAAACTGATCAAGTACCAATCCCTGGTTACAATGTCATTGGACTTTAAGGTGTGTAGATTAGCAGTACTCTTATTTGTCTCCCTTGAACACATTCACAACTGGCCATTAATGGGTTGCAAACAAACAAACTAAACAGCTGATGAAATTCTTTTCCATCTAAGCTGTAACAGGAAAGATGGCTGTGTGGTGCCGTTACTGTTTTCTTAACCTTGTCATTTTGAGTGTCAAAGAATGTAGAGGACCTCTTAAATATTTGAATGCTGTACTCAATTCTATGTAACTGGTGGATTCAAAAAGCATTTGAAATGTATGTGCATGCACAAATATGCACATTTTTGAACATGAACTGGTGTAGATGAAAGGGGCATTATTGAAAATGTACAGGTGTGTCGCATGTCCACCTTCGTTTGAAAGTCATTTTCATTCAGTGATCTGTATGCTACACCTGCACTATTTACATTGTCCACATATTATGTATCCATATTGTATAAGTGCATAAAAATAAAGAACACTATCCAGTTGATGTTCAATATGAATTTTTATTAACAAGTGAATTTCTACATACTGCTAAAATGTTTGGAAAACCACAGTTCACTGGAATCAGTGTCTTTGCTCCACCCAGCATTGGGTAAGTCAGTTATACTAGATAATGGCATTAAAAAATAACTTGTTATAGGAGATTATAGCATTACCTACTGAGAAAAGTTACTCGTTGAGTACTTTTGCATTACTGAAAATGAAAATCCCTTTGTGATTCCTTGTGCATGTTGTTATATTGTCCAGAGTGTACAAAGCCTACTTTATGTTAACATTTGAATGTATACTGTCATTGCATAGCCTGCTCTACATCCCACAATCTGTAGCTCCTCAGGTGAACAACAGGTGTAGTATCCCCTTTACAACTCTTCATTAATGATTCTGTTTGATAACAAGTAAACATATATAAAAGGTACCAGGGCTCAATGCATATAGCCTAATAAGTTCATACAGCATAAAATGTACGTGCAATTCAACTGCAAAGAAAAAGGTTGAATTATTGGAAATATATGAGAGTAAATAGAAGCCATGGGTACCTGAGTGTTGTGGAGCTGCAACTATCTTACAGGTGGTTTTTCTATCTTACTCAAATTATACTCAATAGGAGGGGGGTATATTGTTATGATCTGTGGCTTTTTTTAGGACTCAAAAGCAGAGTCAGAGGCGCAGTGAAAAGTTAACACTTTATTGTGGACAACAAGAGTTTCCAGATGCACAGATGGGACTTTGGGACTTTCCATGGCCTTGCAGGTGTCTTTGCAGCTGTTGTTTGTGACCTTACATAACCCTGTGTGGCCTTATATAACCTTACTGTATTCGTCTATAAATCCATATTTGAGTGTTTATTGTAATCACTGAAAGGTTGAATGTTCTTATAATCACACTATGAGTCAATGATGATTCAATATACTGTTACTATGTTTTAATATAATCTCAAAGTGCACTTAATGATAATGTGATTGTGTGATATGCCTTTATACTTTATATGCATCTATGGCAATAAATTGTAACTTGATAATATTTTTAAAAAATAGAGCCCATGACGACCAGAAGCTAATGGTGTAATTTCAAAAGAATAGAAAGAAAATAAAAAGAGAGCATCCTCAAGATGCACTTTTAATGTATCAATACAAGTTTGGATAAGATAGGGAAAGTCCAGGCAGAATAGCGGCCAGAAGATAACGTAATGGTGTAAAAATAGAAAACCTTAGAAAAAAGAGAAGTTGCCCCAAGGGCATGGTAAACCCTGAGCTGAACTGTATAAAAGATGAAGCACTGACCATTGTAAGTTGGACTTCTTCAGAATTACACACTGTGTGTTTCTTAATGTTTTTGCTCTTTATTGCCGGCAATAAAGTATTTTTGCTTCTCGGACTCTGACTCCTGCAGATCCTTTTTGAGCATTTTTCTAAGAAGATTCTTTGAAACAATCGGACAGCTGAATTTGACTGTTTCTGACCTGTTGTGGTTTGCACATTCGGCCTTCACGTTCCACGACAATAACCACTGGCCTGCTAGCCTCCAGCCAGTTCCTATTGAGTTGGCCAGCTTCCTGCTGGATTCCAACAACAATTCCCAGAGTTTCTTTTCCAGTGGACCTGGCTATCTAACCTTTCATAAACTTAACCTTTCATCTGTGCATCCACTTGTAACATCTGATCAAGAAAGAAAATCAAGTGAAGCAACAGAGTTTAGATGGTGGGTTATTTATTAAGTCAGTGTTAATGGTTCAGAATAGATGTTTTTGCCATGTTCAGGCTGACATTAGTGTGAGGGTATTTTCTATCACAGGCCTTCTGTACAGTTAGGCGCCCAAAGGTCTCAAGGTTGGACAACAAAGAGACCTCAGACAGAGACGTTAACATAATATTTAGACCATTCTATCAGACAGCAGATAGGAAGTCTCTCCCCCTGTTCTTACTACGGAGGTAGCCAAGGTCTTATACATAAACTGTACAGATATAGACCAGACCAATACTAGGAGGATTGCTCGAGTTCACATTTTAATAAGGGATTAGGTCAAAGTGTCCTCAGTTAGAGGGTTGGAGGTCAGGGCATACGTAAGTATGGTGGTGGCAATTGTTTGGTTTTGACCATCCATTAGAGTACCACAAATGTAGAAGGTCAGTATAGAATATTTGTAATAGGGAATAGTTCAGAAAAAGAAGAAATGTACTTTTATTATCACATCACACAGTTAGTTGCACACTACATGCACATGCCATGCTTCCCATGAAATTATTTTCTCTGCATTTAAACCCATCGGGAAAACATATGACATTGAGGGTATTAATACACCTCATTAGGAAGGACATCTTCAGAATTTGGTGTGGCACTACTTTGGTTTACTTGTGTTTACATTACATTGTGTTGCTCATCAGCTTCTCCTTGATGCATCAAGCCTGCAATAAATACTTCTGCATAAGACATCTGAAGTCTCCTGGTAAACTCCTTCCTTCAGCTCACAAGAATTTCCACCACAGTTAGCATTATGTGAAACATGAGACCAACTAAGGTGGTTCAGGTGAAAAAACTCACTCTTGTCCAACAAATGCAGTGCAACATCATCTGGCATATCATTAACTGTTGTGCAGTGTTTTTATGTCCAGTAAACCTTGAACTCATGGATGTTTCCCTCAAACTGGCCTTCCTGGTTTTTATTTTATTATCCGAAACAACACTTACCCACCAATACAGGTCCTTGCATTGATTTTAATACAGTTCTGTTTTTGGGACAACAAAATAGAAGCATTAATGACATTTCACTCTGAAAGAAATGTTTAAATTGTTTTTCAGATAAAATGGGAAATGGGAAAATCTAGAATGCACATGAGTAAGATATCGATAATAAAATACAGTGGGTTTTTTTGTACTATTACATGGTAGAAAATATAGAACAGTAAAAAAAAGAGATATTTGCACAGATGCAATGGATATTAGCAAATGCTAACAAAAATAACAGAGTAGTGCAGTAGTCAAACATCAAGTCAGTGTTACAGTAAATGTAATGATGCTGGCAGAATTTGGAATGATGTTTCCCTCAAACTGGCCTTCCTGGTTTGTATTTAATTATCTGAAACACTTACCCACCAATACAGGTCCTTGTATTGATTTCAATACAGTTCTGTTTTTGGGACAACAAAATAGAAGCATTAATGACATTTCACTCTGAAAGAAATGATTACCTTGTTTTTCAGATAAAATGGGAAATATATGCCTTCAGTAATGGTGATTTTCCATTTATTCAAGTCAGTAGAGTTCGGTTTGGAGGGCAATTTTTTTTTTTTTTACCAGTCTACCATAAGGAGTTTCTTGGTACGCCTTGACAGGAGCGGTTCTAAATGCGCACACATTTTCAAGCACTGGAAGAAATTGATGAATTGGATTATATCCACAGAAATGAGTATACACATGGTTTAAGCATGAATCCATATACACACACTTGATAAATGAGACCCCTGGTCTAATGACAGCTAATGATAGGAGCTGTCATTACATTGAGTACTGTATGTTTGAATCACGGGCCATTTTTTTAGCTCCACCTTCATGATGTGTTACACATTTTGTTAAGTCTATTTTGATGCATTACTAATTGACAATATGTGCACTGAAAGAGTTTATCTGCCTGTAACTGTTCCTCCTATCCATACTGGTCACAAAGAGAACCCTTTCCTAAAATGACTCCAATGTAAGTGATGGGGGACAAAATCCAGTCCTTGTTCTGTGTAAAAATAGTAATGAAGTTCTGCTGTAGCAAATATGAAGCCTCAGAAAAGATTTAAATAAAGTTGGGTGTCAGACAGTGTTTCTGTGTAGATTTTGTGCCAATAAAAAAGGATACAAAATAAAATCAACTATATATATGTACATTAAATTCAAGAGTATAAGATTAATATTGCTTGAGAAGCATGGCTCAGTTTCTTTTCAATGGAAAATCTAGAATGCACATGAGTAAGATATCGATAATAAAATACCGTGTTTTTGTACTATTGCAGGGTAGAAAATATAGAACAGTAAAAAAAAAAAGCAACATTGCACAAGATATTTCCACAGATGCAATAGATATTAGCAAATGTTAACAGAAACAACAGAGTAGTGCAGTAGTCAAACATCAAGTCAGTGTTACAGTAAATGTAATGATGCTGGCAGAATTTGGAATGAATTACCTGCGGGACAGTACCTTCTTACACAGCGGATGCAGTAATGTGTTGCTGAAGGAGTTGCTTAAGTGCCCCACCGTCTCATGCAGGGGGTCAGAGGGGTTGTCCATGACTGCTGTCAGCCCGGCTAACATCCTCCTCTCACCCACCTCCTCAATGGTGTCCAGAGGGCAGTCCTGGACAAAGCCAGCTCTCCTGACTAGTTTGTTCAATCTTTTTCTGTCCCTCTCAAAGCTCCCACAGCTCCAGCAGACCACTGCGTAGAAGATAGCAGATGCCATCACAGTGTCATAAAATGTTCTTAAGTGTTCTGCACTCTCCAAATGGACCTTAGTCTTCTCAGCAGGTGCAGACTGTTTAATGCCAGCATCATGTAATGTAGCACTTAGTCGACACTGTCTTTTTCCAAGTCACAAATCTACATTTTGTTTGTTTGTTATTTGTTTTGTTTTTTTGCACTACTGTTTTCAGTGCTAAATATGCTCACATTATCTATTTCATCTGGTGCCATGCCATTACATCTTGTGCATTTTTAAACTGGTTGTATATTTTCTTCTGAGCTATAACACTAAAAACAGTACATATTGTGCATATACATAGACAACAGTATTTCTCAAGTGCAATATAACATATGACATTCGTAGTTTTTCTCATAAGAATATTGGCAATAGTATTTTTATGGGCAGTAGTATTTTTATGGCATTTAGCATTCTTATAATCTGTACATAATGTACATATATATATAGTCAATTTCCTATTCTATACCTTGTATACTTTTTTTTTTTTTTTATCTTGACCCTTCTGTGCCACTGTTTTTGCTTTTTGTAACTACTTAATTTCCCCAGTTTGGGATTAATAAGTTTTATCTTATTTGCCCATTCTCTGTCACCAGATTCTGGGCCCCTCCCACTGTTCAGAGATTGTTTTTTGGCCCCTCCAGACATATCTGGCATTGTTCCCCTGAAAGCTGCTCTGCACCTTCCTCAGCTAATTTTTGTCCCCAGATCTAAAAACCATCTTCTTCACATTCAGTAGGGCTTTCAGTTCCAGAGACAGTCAGGATTTGTTAATTGTGAAACACCTAACCTTCATGGTAGGCACAGTGTTTTCCACACAGAAATGAATGTAGTCCATGATGCATGTTGTTGAACTGTCAATGTGGATAAACAACACTTCCCAGTCAGTGGTGTCAAAGCAATCCCTCAGTGCTGTGCTCATCAGTCACAGGGCTTTCAGTACAATTGCAGCGCTGTGTGAAGGTAATTGTCCTATAACAGACTCATGCATAAGTATCACGCTTAACTTAATCACAGTAATGTGTTTATATGATGTATAATGTAAGGGTTAATTAGGCATTAAAATTTATAGCTGTGAGAACAGTGTATGTCAAAAGAAAAATGTAATCAAAAGAGGTTGATTCCATTTCATGACATTAATTGTCCAAATATAAGGTTACATGAACACCAGTGAATAAAACCTGGTGATAATATCTGAAGGCTATTTTTCGGTCTGCACATTTGATTGTCTCTTGTGTGAGGGTTTTGGCCCAGTTGAAATAATACTTCTCCTGTTCTGAGTTTACTAAGTTTATGTATTTATTTTTCTAAAAGGTGTGCTGTTATTGCTGTTTTAAATTTAGTCCTCTGTGTTGTGGTTTTTGATGCTTGCATTACCCTTATAATAAATATGGGATTTCAGCGTATACAGGACTAAATGTTTCATTTGGTTCAATAAAAGAGAGTAGAAATAAAGCTGTGATGGTTGACAAGGCAGTCTGATCATTCAAAGTGGAACACAGGAAATCAGGGGTGTGACCATCTTTGACCAGTAAGTTGCCTGTTTGCTTCTGATGTGCCCTTGAGCAAGACCTTCAGCCCTTCTTCCAGTTGCCTGAAACACTGTCACAGAGTTGCACAATGTTTTATTGGCACAAATGTCTTCCCTTTATTTTCCAAAGACTTTATCCCCACAGTGTGTGTAATATATTGACTAATGTGCACTGAGAAGCTTCATGTCTATGTAGACAAAACACCAGAAACAACCTTATAAGTGTCACCATTAATTTATTTGCCAAAATAATTGAATTAATACTAACTTAACTCATTTAAAAAAGTTTGAAGACTGTTTTTCTAGGGAGTTTTTTCAGAAAAAGTATCCAGAAACCTAACTGATTTAAAGGTCCAGTGGGTAGGATTTAGGGGGATCTATTGGCAGAATATAGTAATCATGATTAACTTCTTATTAGTGTAGAATCATCTGAAAATAAGAATCATTGTGTTTTAATTACCTTAGAATGAGCCCTTTATATCAACAGAAGGAGCACGTCCTCTTCCACAGAGTCCACAATGTTGCACTGCAATGTTTCCACAGTATCCCAGAATGGATAAACCAAGCACTGGCTATAAAGACAGTCTTTTTTAGCTGCCACCATAGATTCTCCTATACACTTGGAAGGACAGAGTGAGACCAATATTCAGGTGGTTGCAATGTGTAACCTCACCATTAGATACCACAAATCCTACACACTGCCCCTAAAATACCAAAAGAAACTGTGTGAGATGAGTGGTGTAAAAGAACCAATCATTAATTAGAAAATTGCTTTTACGTGAATTGTGATTACACAGCAATGAAAAAAATACGTACTATGAAATACAAATACAGGACAGGCATTTTTACAGTTGGTAAACATTGCAAATTGCTACAACTTTGTATTTTTAGCATGAGGTGAAGTTGGAATAATCAGTGCTCTTGAAGAAACTACACAACAGTTTGAATTTAACTTATCTTTGCCTGTTTGTACATTCAGAAAGTGCAGTGAATGATGATTAGCGCCACATGCTGACAGACAACAATGCATTTAATGACTTAAGTGTCAGCACAGAAACACTTCATGACAAGTCCTTGGTAAAGACAAATAAGACTCAACTTCAATCTGTCATCTATACCTTGGCAGGTGTGAAGGCACTCGTAACATGATTTGACTTTTTTGACCAATAAGTTGAAGGCATGAAGAAAACTTTTTTTTTTTTTTTCTTTACACAAAAATCAGGACCAAGACCTGTGGTGATTTCTCAGATGGGATGATGAAGGTATATACTGTATTTGTCACTTACAAAAAGTTTTTAGATCGCTATCAACACTGCACAATAAATGAGCAGTCCTGATACAAAAAAAACAGGCAAACGGTGCGTGGGTATATTATAGAGCAGTTAATTTTAGTGCCAGTATGAAAACATTTTTACTAACAAGAATTTTCATTAGTGCCTTGTTGGAGCACATAGCTGAAACTTAATGACTGAGGAAAAAAAAATAATGGGCAACCATTTTGATATTGAATTAATTGATTATTCTTCTCAGCATAAATGCCCAATATCAATTAATTCCAACTTTTCAAATGTGAACATATGGTGTGTTGTGAAATCTGCTGTAGGTCTGGTCAGAGCCATGGATATTTCACAGGTCATTCTGTGATGTTTCTCATGCCCTGCAATAGAGGTGCAAGACAAGATTTTAAATTCCCAACATTACACAACACTGTGTTTTGATAAAATGACACAGAACACAACTGATCCAAAGTGTATATATTTTCAGTATTAGGCATTTCATCTTCTACAACCAAGAGAAGAAATCTGGTCTGAGTAATAATGCTTCCTCCAAATATCAAGTAACGAGACCATTCTGTGTGTTTCACAGCTGGCAATGGCTGAAATAGAAATGTAAATTAGTTTTTGTTGTTTTTGCAGCTACATTTTAGCAAATTGTAGGGAATGGGTTTCAAAAACAATTTGACAGCTAACCATAATTCACTATGGTAAATCTAAAAAAAAATTGAAATGATGACTTTGTGATGGTTGCAGTCCACCATGATAAACCAGCAGCGATCCCACCTGAGACCATAGAGTTCCCACAGTGTCCATTGTTTGAGATTTCTGCTGAGCCCACACATAATGGGTTAGATATTTTAGTACCAGCATAAAAGGCACTTAATAATGTGCTGGTGATAACAAAAATTAGTGAACATATTTATTAACACTGGTATTGTGCTTTTTGGATTCAGTTCAATATCACTTCCACACAACTATGAATAACACTTCCAACCAACATCGAACTTACATTCAACAGGAATTTTCTTTTCTTTCTTTCTGTCTGTCTGTCTGTTTCTGCATGTTCTGTACCAGGAAGCAAAGCAACTAGACTTTTACAGGACTTCACACACAAAGACTGCATACAAGTAACACCATTCATTTTGGCAGATGAAGTTAAGTAGTTGTCTATGTCATTATTCCCTGCTAAAATGGAAGTTACAGCACATTAGTGCATTCCTAATAAAGTTTTTCTGATGAAAAACACTCCTTTCGTGGCATAATCCTACAGATCCTCTCCAATTACAACATTGTTTAGCTAACTGTTCTTTGGTCCAACATTTTTGGTTTTCAGCTGACATCTTTACAACAACCGTGCAGGGAATGTAATTTAACTACATATGTCATTTAAAAAGAAAAACTCATTTATTTTGACTTCGTGGCTTGATTTAATTGTGGAACTGTGAATTGTGGAAACAGGTTGAACCAGCAACACCTGTCACCACCATAAAATAACTCATAGGTAGTTTATGTACCCTCCACTGAGCTGTACAAAAAAAACCAAAAAAAAAACACATTACATGTCAAGATCTTGAAATGATTGGAGACTCTAGTCTCTGTTAAGAATCCGAAATTCTTATCACATATTGCAACAAGATTCTTGAAACCAGCAGACTGACCTCACCCCACCTGAGGATTATTTCACCTGATTTCATGACTGAACATATGATGTCTTTTTAAGATGGAACTTTTCACGGGAATTTTAATGTGTCAGTACCAATCCATTCTGTTACCTTTGGTCAAAAGCCAAGAGATGTCGAGCTTAGAGGCTATCTGTATAATCAAATGGAAATCCACAGTCAACACCCAACACTCCACAATGCATAGTGTAAAGTATTGCCAAATTGTCTTAGCCTTATAGCCAAAATGATGCTTAATAGAGTGATGGCAGAGCTGCCTAAATTTCATGATCATGTCCATACCTTTGAAGCTGGTGTTATGTAAAATTAAACATCAAGCCAGTCACATGGTGTCTGCAAATATTCTTCATGGTTTGTATAACACACAAGTCACATGGATGGAAGGTACAGTAATAAGTGCCTCAAATTGTGTGTATGTCAATTATATGACAAAGATAATCCCCTCCATCTAGTTCTTTGATCATGTAAAATGCTGAATGAGAGTGTCTGTTATTTGAGAGTGACCCAAACCACTGGGGTCATGCAGACAGCTAGCAAAACTGTCAGAATCTCTCTCCCCTCTCGTCGCCGAGGTCTAACAAAAAGTTGTACAGTTGACACCATGTTCTCAAAACACAAAAGAATGCCCTTCATGGCACAGGCACGGTCAGCCACTAGCCTGTTGGAACTATCACAACCTGCACAAGTGTACTAATCCACAGAAGTTTCATTAAAAACTTGTAAGGATTGTGCATGGTTACTGACCCAAGCAGCACTTTGACTTCAGGTGGACAAAGTTTCAAGAGGAAATCTGATAATGCTTTTGAAATTGTTGTAACCTTTTTGCTATCCAAATGAAATGTTTTTCTGAAAATGTTTTCAAAATGGCACACAATGTCTGTGTGGTTCATACAAGTATACTTTCAAATGCATATCTGACAGGAAAATTATCATTTGTTGCCATTGAGAGCACATGGGTACACTGTTAAATCTGCTGCCAGTTTCTGTCGTACTCAAGGAGGACAACAGAAGAGTGAGTCAGTGATTGCAAAACTGGTTAGGGCTATGTCCAATGGATGACAGAAAAGAGAAAGCTCATCAGATTGAGCAGTTTTACTCAGAAAGATTTGTCTGCCTGAAGTCAATGTGTCACAAAGGTCCCCAATGTTAAGTTATCTCTAACTCGTGACAATTGCGCCAATACTGAACAGAGCTACTGAGAAGCCTGTTACTTTGCAAATCTTTCTACAGCACACAGTTACACAAGCCATTACAGTACATATACAATGTAACTACCCTATCATTTCTGATTATCTAGGTGCCATGTCTAACTACAGTAAACAAAAAAAATACATGACATAAATATAATATCTAATGTCAGACATCTTGAAGTAATAAGTAGAATTAATGAAAAAAATAAGCAGCGCAATAAATGCAACAAAAAAGGTAGTCAATATATTTGGTCCGATGGAACTAACCAGCTTTGAGAAACACTGTACAGGAGAGTTATCTATCACCTGCCTAAGTAACAAGCTGCTTCCGCTAAATCCTTGTAGCAAGGGCAGTTTTTTCATCATTAATTATTAGCTTTAATGTTGGAAAGGAAAAAAAATGCTATGTGCAAAGCTTCATGATTGTAATCAAATGTACTGAAATGTCATTGGTGCTGCAGTTAGTAATGTGGTCACTATTCATCTGTACACACAGTAAGAATGACCCCCCCCCCCAGTAAAAAGTAGTGCATTTAAACAAAGCTTTAGTCGCTGCCCCTGCAAGTTATACAACAGTGACAAGAAGTAAAATCCTTCACCTTAAATGGAAAAAGTTACAAACACATTTGTGTACATGGATATGCATAGTCTGTGTTGAATTTTAATAGGTTTTGGCTTCCATCTTTACGCACTCCTTTTTATATTTTTCCTTCTCATTAACAAATTAATTCAATTTGATTTTGTCTAACCTATCCAGCTTGTTATCTTCTATTCAACTTCAAACATCCATTGCCAAGTTAAATCACCATCACTATGAACAAAAAATTTCCAAGGCATCCCACAAAGTTGCATCAGAAAAATATATGAGGCTATGAACTTTGATATTTTTAAGTTCCAGTCAATACTGCATATTAATGCACGCATTTAAGAAAACTGCAAAAAGCTGAGATGAGACAAAAAAGGGGCACCAAACTACTGCTTTCTGCTTCTTATTTCTGGGCTTTCCTAAGATGACAGCGAACAGTGATTCAGCGAATTAATGAAGGAAATGTCTAAAAACTCCAGTCAAGCTGAAGTGTTTAAATGAATGCATATGTAAACATAAGAGTATGAATATGTCTCTTGGTGTACATCAAACACAGACTGAGCTACAGGTTTTGAAGATGACCTGGGATGATTTACGTTTCTGTTGTTGTGCTTGTCTGATGGAGCTTCCATCCAAACATTTGCGTGGATGGGGTTGGTGGTGGTCGCAGTTATGGGTCAGATGAGGATCTCCACCATGTCGTTGTCCACTTCCTGTTGGGTGAGTGATGCTGGAGGAGGAGCCACTTGCTGTGGATTGGACTGGGTGGGGAGCCTCCGCTCCAAGGTGCTGCTGTGAAACACTGGTACATCTACACAGAGAAGACAAAAAAAAAAAAAGATCAGTCAGGATTTCTGACGATCCAGTCTCTCTGCTTCATAAGTTGTATCTGCTATACAGAATAGTAGGAAAGAAAACATTCATATCCAAAATCATTTTCTATTTATTATGAAGTCCACTACATTTACTGTCCGCTAAAACAATGCAGACAAACTAGTTCATGCATTTGTTATTTCCAGGCTGGATTATTCAATTTCTTACTATCAGGCTGCCAAAATTTGTTGCTATATACTCTCCAGCTGATCCAGAATGCTGCAGCACGCAGCACAACAAAAACAAGGAAAAGAGATCATATTTCTCCAATATTAGCCATTCTCCTGACTAACAAAGCCCTAAATGCTCAGACATCATCTTACCATAAAGAGCTCATAGCTATTACCCCACTAGAACACTGCGTTTCCAGAAGGCAGACTTAGTTATGGTTTCTAAAGTCTCCAAAAGCAGAATGGGAGCCAGAGCCTTTGGCTATCAAGCTCCTCTCCTGTGGAATGATCTTCCAGTCCGGGAGGCAGACACTGTCTCTTAGGGCTAGATCAGGCTTGCCTTGGACCAGGCCTTAGTTGTGCTTCTATAGGATTAGACTCGGGGGACTTCCAATCATACACCAAGCCCCTCTGTTCTTCTCTCCCTCTCCATCTGTATGCTGTTATGTCCTACCAAGGCATGTTACTAATTTAGCCTCTTCCCTGGAGTATTTGTGCTTTCTCATCTTGCAGGTATGGATAGTGGTTTAACCTGGATTGTGGATTATAGCTACGTCCACTGCCATGGCCCTTCCTGACAGCCACTGCAACTGCTACTATATACTTCCATTATTATTAGATCCATAGTGCTGTATTACATACAAATGCTGTCTGTTTACTAATATGTACATATATCTCATACATAAATATATCATATATGTATATACCATGCTGTATATACTACACATACTTAAGAGTCTATTATTAGAGCTGTCACTATTGATGTTACTGCATTTCTGTCCACCCCCTGACCCCTCCCTCTATTGCCCTCTCTCTCTCTCTCTCTCTGATGGCTGGGATTGAACATTGTCCGTGAGTGCTTTGCTGTTTGCCCCAGTATGTGATGTGTCTGTCAGGAACACAGTTCGGGTACTTGTGATTTGATTATTAGGAAATTTCTCTCTGCTGACAAGTCCCCAAAAATCACTGTCCCTTGATCTGGCTTTTAGCTCTGTCATTTTACAAATCAACCTTCTCTATATCAACTCCATCTGGCAAAGCAAATTCTTTGGAATTGTGCTGCTACCAATTATCAATGGGCAGGAATGGGTTGGAGGAGAATGCAACAATATCTTGCATGACGTCTAACTCACCAATAAATGCTGACTGAGCACTGTTACCAATTTGTCCAGATGAGCATAGTATTGCCCAGGGTGAAAAGCATCCTTGTCCTTGGCCTGTAAAATGTCCCCAAGGTTAAGAAAGCCCATCAGCCTCCCATTCTTGAGATGTGTGGTCCAAACACTGAACTTGGCCTTGAATGCATTCATTGCGTTTATCATGTGGGGCAGATCTTGGTCTTTTCCCTGAAGCTTGTTGAGTACATTCAGTTTTTGCCTTTAGGTCTGTCAGAGAAACCAGGTCCAGTAGTCATACATCATCTGACACATCCTTGTGCTTCTTGTTCGTTGTTGGCAGAAAAGCCTTCGTCTTAGGCAGCAAGTCAACAAATTGCTGAAGCAATTTTCTATGATTCAACTACTGGACATCAGTATAATGAAGTAAGTATCATCAAGCTCATCCAATGACGCAGAAATAACTGGTGCTGAAGCACTTTTGCTCGAATCAATTTGACCACCAGCATCATTACACAAGAAGAATCCATGGCCTTCCCAGCAAATTCTCCTTTGCTGCAGAATTTTGGAAAGCCATTCTGACAAATACTGTACATCAAGCTGAGCTACAATCATCACATCGAGGAACTCATCAAATTGTAATTTCACAAAGTGACAAGTTGTTTTAGCATACCAACTTTAAAGGCAGGGACAGCAAACCCCCTGAACTGTCTCAGTATATAAACAAATGAAGTGTATGATGTTCTTCTAAAGCATGGATAACTTTTCTGTTGCATTTGACATATTGTTGATAATTTGGGGATGTTTCATGAGTGTAGGCTCTTGTTTCAAGCTTAATGACATATTTAAAAAAATATTTTGAATTGCTGTCTGTTTTTTTCTTAACCTCAACCATATGTATAAAAGTTACTTGACATTAATATGTGTATGATAGTTTCATCATGTCCTCACACCTATTATTGTAGCGTAGATGGATTCTTTAAATTGTTAATGTTTATATGTTTCTCCATAAAATTACGCACAGCAATTAATCACAGCTTGTAGTAAGAGGAAAGGTAGGATTGAGATGCCAAAACTCACACAGGCCACCCTCTGAGGGCTTGTGTCTATGTGAGTAGGTGGGACCCTCTGTATTCCTCAGAGTTCTCAAGTTCAAGTTCTCCTCTTGTTCAACTCCAAAGGACACAAGGACAACTCAAATTTCCAACTCAATCAACATTTTTTCTTCCAACTTTTGTTCTGTGATTGGTTGGCTTCATCAGTTGATTGGTCAGTACAGTAAATTAGGTTATAGACCTTTAAAGACAGAAAACAAAGTTAACATTTTGAATTAAACATTTTTAAATGAATCTTAAATTAAATGCTAATATTTTAATTCAACATCATGGTTACATGAATTACATTAAACATGAATTGAAACATGATTACATGGATTACATTAAATTAATTAACCACTTAAGCCTTTTAAATGGAAATAAAGAAAAATCTTAAGAAAAACTAGCTGATCTACAAGCTTGTAGATTGGCTCTTAAACATTTAATTTCATGAAATTCCCCACATTTTTAGTACAGTTTTAACATATAACAGAATTTTAACATTTTTAACTTTGTATCATCCTTTTGTATTTTATACTTTTCATTTGTCAAACTCCAAATGAAATATCACTTAGTGCAAACTCATTCATCAAAAGTCAATGCTGCAATGTGTTCCTTAACCAACCAATCTACACAGCAGTTAAACATGAACTTGACCACATTAAGCAGCATTTCAAACAACATGAAAGTACATAAAATATTTCATCGACCACTGGCGTCTTTGGACTGAACCCATGAGTGAACTTGTTGCTCCTTCTCTCTGAAGTCTGTTTGTTTGAATGCCTGAGGATCTCCATTCCTTCGCAGGTGCCCCAAATCAGTGACAATGACTGATCAGGTAATGAGTAGCTGGTTTGCTGCTGCTGGTGCACTCTGGGAAGTGTAGTTCTTTGAGCAGAGTAGTGTTAAATATATGGAAAGCTCCATTCCTGTGATTCAGCTCAACACCTCCTACTTGAGCTCCTGGTTTTTCAAACCCAGAGAGGTCACACAAATCCTTCACACCTCTCCAGCTGATTTCATAGGCCACTCCTCCACTGGCCACTTCAGGAACTCTGGTACATTTTGCCATGTGGAATTTTCCTTCAAATCTTCAGAAGTGCCCCCTCTCGTTATGATGCCAGCTATGTTCAGATCTCCACAGATCCACCACTAGTCTTGCACTGGTCCAGCCTTCTCGATTTCACTCACTCTATTTGCAAAGAAGGTTTTGTACCCATAACTGTCTCTTGGATTGGCCCCCAGGACCGTTTGACTGTCAAGTAGATGGATCCATCTCTCAATCTTCATCTGAGTGTGCTTTTCCACATATTTCCTAATCCTTGCTGCAAAGACCGCACCACAGATCTCAGCTTTTACAGCTTGTCCATTCTGATCCAGGGGTGTCAGCTTGGCTTTTGATTCCACAAATCGAACTTCAGGGCCTTGACTTGTGTCCCATCTTAAGTACAATTAATCACAGTTCCATAGGTTTTGTCGATTCCATCAGAGAATGTGATGCCCCAATGTTTTCCTTTCCAGTCAGCTGGTGTGAGGCTCCTGTGGAATTTCACCTGTCCAAGCTGCACATATTCTTCAAGAAGCTGTATGGCTTCTTCTCTGAGGCTTTCTGACAAAGGTTGGTCCCAGGTTTCTTGGGTTAGCTTACCACACCCTCCCTCTTGGAACGCTTTTCTAACAAGAATTGCTCCCTTCTGCTTGGCAGGTGTAACTAGGCCAATTGGGTCGTACAGCCCAGCTACTTGGCTTAGGAGAGCTCTCCTACTCAGTGGGTTAGGTGTTTCAGTTCTCACCTCCTCTTTGAGAAGATCTTTTCCAACTCTCATCATCATCTTTCTTTTGCAAAAGTTAACTGAGGTTAACATGTAGAGCTTGTCTTCATCCATTTGGTAGCCGACGCCCAGGGCTTTGTTGTCTTTGTCCCTCATTTGATTTGGAAGAATTAAGGTTTTACCTTGTTTCCTTTTTAGGACCTCTGTCTCCATCCCTTGCCTCACACTTTGCCCTGACCGGACCCATGGTTTGAGGAAAAACCTCCAGCTCTCAAGATCTCTTCAACTCTTTCTGTGATTTTGTCAAGTCTATTTAGGTCATTGTGGGAGGTTAAGAGGTCATTCAACTGTCCTCTTCAATGACTCTACGTTCATCCTCCAAGTGAACAAAGTTGGGCAGGCTTGCCGTTTCCCTCATAGCCAACTGAGCAATGCAACCAGCAGGTCTGTCCCCGATGTTGACTCTGGTAAATGCATATTCACTCATCTCTTCATCTGGGCTGTCCCTCCAGAGGAGTCTGTGAAGATGCATCTCATGCTCCTCCAGTCATACAGAGTTGTACATCTTTTTGATGTCTCCTAGGGCTGCATGAGTCCCTTCTCTGAACCTCAGAAGAACAGCTCTGATAGGGTTGAGAACATCTGGTCCCTTCAGAAGAAGATCATTCATGCTCATGCCTTTGTATTTCTGGCGACTATTCCACACAAGACAAACTGGTGTTGTCACTGAATGAGGGTTTGGCGCCACCAGGTGGCTTAAATACCACACTGGTCCATTCCACTTGTGAGTTTCATGGCTGCACTTCGTTCGACCATTTCATGGATCTGGTTAGCATATGCAACTCTCCAATCTGGCTCTCTGCTCAGCTGCTTTTCCATCCTCAAGAAACAAGCCTGGACTGCACCTTTATTGTTAGGGAGAGCGGCTGGATCTACAGTCCAAGGATACTTTGCATCCCAGTGTGGAGATGGTGTGTGAGCATCCCCCTTCTTGTAGGTGAGGCCTCCTTTAATTATCTCAAGCTCCCTCTCTTCTGCCAGAGTCATTTCTTTTCCTCCTGGAGGACAGTTTCCACACCTGCATCCTCCACATCTTGGCTCACATGCAGCTCCGATGCTATCCCAGTGCCACCACTCAAGGAACTCACGGTTACTGGCAGCTGCAAATTTGGTCTGAGCCACATCCTCCTGCTGTAACTGGGCTGTGTCAGTTGTTGGAATTCTGATTTCTTGATATTTGACAGCTGCTATCCTCATGGAGTGAGCAAAGTGTGTTCTGGACTCATATGCTGCCACCTCCACTTCTTCAAACAAGTCGGGATGTGCTCCACCCACCGTCTTCCCCAATGGACTCTCCCACAAGACAAGGTCTCCAATGGCTCTTTCCTTCTGGGGAGCGAGTCTTCCCTCTCAGTGGCTAATGAGGAGTTCAACCTCTTCTGGCCTTTCCAATTCTTCAAGTTCAACTTCTGAGAAGAATTTTTTCAACTTCTCAGGTTCAATTACTTGATGCACTTTGGCGATTTCATCCAAGCCATAACAGACCAATTCATGAACTCTCTCTGTTTCTTTAGGAGTCTTGACTCTGACTTTCAGGAGATACCTTTGTGTTTTCACCTTTATGGTCATTCCACCAACCCCATACACAACTAAGTTTATGTTCTCATTTCTTAACCTCAGTCTTTCAGCAGCCTTGTGGGTAATGCAGTTTGTGTCTGAAGCAAGATTAATTAAAGTCCCAATTGTCTGCCCTGCATTTGCAGTGATTTTCATCAACATCATGATGACAGGAATTTCAGAGAGCCCATTTCTCTGCAGTAACTCAGACTGGCCTGAAGCATCAGGTGTCACTGTGGTTTTGTTGGTGAAAGCCTTTCTGCATTGATCTGCCATTTCTGGGGAAAGTTCGGACGAGATCTCCTGTTGTTCCTCCGTTAGTTTGCTTTCACCTTTGCTGTCTTTTCCACTCTTTCCCTCTTCACCTCTTTTGACTTCTCCTTTTGGGCAGAGGAAAAAATGGTGGTCTTGGGCCACTGCCTCTTCTTTTACAGTCTTTATTTCTGCATAGGAAAGTATCTCTGCAGTATCCATCTTCATCATGGCACCCTTGACATTTTCTGCATGCTCCTAGCTTTTTCAACACAGCTTTCTTTTCAGGTAACTTCAGTCTTTTGAATTTTCTACTATTCTATTTTTTTGTTGTGCCCACTGTCACAGACACCACATACCTCATCAGGCTCCCCTTTCTTTGTGGTTCTTGTTGAGGTAATCTTTCTCTCATATTTTTTTGTCTGAATAATCAGATTTCTCCATCTTCTTCACAGTTTTGAGCTGTTCGAGTCTCTCTAGTATTTCTTCTTGATTTTTCAGGAACGTCAAGAGCATGTCAAAGTGGTTGTGTGATGTGACATTGTTTCTGGGTTCAATCATGAACATCCACCAGTCTCTTTTAATGAAGTCAGGCAACTTACTTTCAGTGGATTTAATTACCAGTGGGTTCTTTAAGGCTCCAGAGTTTCCTAACTCTGTGAGATCTGCCAGGGCCTTCTTCACTGACTGTATGAGGTCAATGACCTTTCTTGGCTGGATCCCCTTCACATATGGCATCTTCTCCAGCTCTTCAAGGATTTCCACAGTGATGGTTGAGTTGTTGCCATATCTATTCTCCAGGACTCTGAACTTGTCATTGGCAGTGGTGTAGGTTGAAAGTCTGAGGTCTTTTGAGATTTTGTCATTCACCCTCTCCAAGAGTTGAATTTTCTTAACTTCAATTGATCCAGATGGCTCCCCCTGCTTTTGCAGGCTTTCCCAGTCTTTCCTCCATTGGTGATATTCTCTCTTGCTTCCACTGAAGATAGGTAGAGTGGTTGGCTTGATTCTCACTATTGGTGTGGGTGTTGTCAGTTGGGGTAGTAGTTTCATTCCTGTGCCTTGCTCAGCGATCGCCCATGCAGTCATAAATTCAGCTTTCCTTAATTCAAGTCTGTAGTTGGATGCTCTTAAGTCCTTGACTCTTCCATCCAATTCATCCTTTGATTCCGCAGGGATCCATCTCTCCCATGTTGACATTGCTGAGATGACCTCTTTTATTCTCTTGTCCAAGAGAGCGAGGTGCACTTCACAGCCCTCTAAATTGGCACTTTCCACAGGTACATTAGTCGCTCTATCATTGGCTTTTTCTGCTTCCAGGATTGCCACATCAACTTCACTTGACCTCTGGTTTGTTTGCACAATGTCTCTTATTTCTGCCAACTCTGTCTCACCTTCTTTTACAGATCTATCAATGTCGGCCTCTTGCTGTTCATCAAGACCTGCTTCTTAATCCTCAGTTTTAATGTCAGCCTCCAGTCCAATCCTATAGTCATCACTGGCATTGGGCATCTTTCTGAAACAGTCTGAGAGCTTAGTGAAATCCTCCTTTAACTTCACTTGAAGCATGCTGCTTGCTCCTCTTGAAATAAAGTTGGTTAGTCTGGTGAAGCTGCTTTTTTGCAGTGGTCCTCTCCTTTTTGAGCTGCTGGACCGACTTCCCCAGGCCATCTTCTGCCATCTTGACTTCCCCCACATCAACAGCTTATTTCTGGATCTGAAGCCATTTATCCTCAGGTCCAGGCTGCTCCGCATGGTTTATAACTGTCAAGTTCTCCTCTTGTTCAACTCCAGAGGACACAAGGACAACTCAAATTTCCAACTCAATCAACTTTATTTTTTCTTCCAACTTTTGTTCTGTGATTGGTTGGCTTCATCAGTTGATTGGTCAGTACAGTAAATTAGGTTCTAAACCTAAACAGAGAAAACAATGTTAACATTTTGAATTAAACATTTTTAAATGAATCTTGAATTAAATGCTAATATTTTCATTCAACATCATGATGACATGAATTACATTAAACATGAATTGAAACATGATTACATGGATTACATTAAATTAATTAACCATTTAAGCCTTTTAAATGGAAATAAATCTTAGAAGAAAAATCTTAAGAAAAACTAGTTGATCTACAAGCTTGTAGATTGGCTCTTAAACATTTAATTTCATGAATTTCCCCACATTTTTAGTAGAGTTTTAACATTTAACAGAATTTTAACATTTAACTTTGTATCATCCTTTTGTATTTTATACTTTTCATTTTTCAAACTCCAGATAAAATATCACTTAGTGCAAACTCATTCATCAAAAGTCAATGCTGCAATATGTTCCTTAACCAACCAATCTACACAGCAGTTAAACATGAACTTGACCACATTAAGCAGCATTTCAAACAACATGAAAGTACATAAAATATTTCACCAACCATTGGCATCTTTGGACTGAACCCATGAGTGAACTTGTTGCCCCTTCTCTCTGAAGTCTGTTTGTTTGAATGCCTGAGGATCTCCATTCCTTCTCACGTGCCCCAAATCAGTGACAGTGACTGATCAGGTAATGAGTAGCTGGTTTGCTGCTGCTGGTGCACTCTGGGAAGTGTAGTTCTTTGAGCAGAGTAGTGTTAAATATATGGAAAGTTCCATTCCTGTGATTCAGCTCAACAAACATCCCAATGAGGATGTATGTACTGATGCTATTTTACTCATTTATTTTGCTTTGCATATACTGTAAGTGTACCTTTACATGTATAAAAGTATATACCATATACACAGTATATGTGTAACACAGTCTACAATTCATTTAGTTTAAAGATTGGCTTGTTATTCATACTGGTGTTTTGCTATCCTTGAGCAGCTGAAAAGGCTAACCTTTAAACAATGAAAAATTTAACTTGTAATAAACTCTATTAATTCTTTAAGAAAGAAATTGGAACAAAAGAAAAGAATTAGAACGAGACAGTTCTAGAGGCAAGAGGGTGAAGTTCCGTACCTCTGACACCGCACACTGCCTCCCTCTATAGGGACAAGTTGTGTCTTCAATTTGTGCCTCATCTGTTTAAGTTATTGACTTCAAAGCCCCTCCCCTTTTCCCTGGTCAGACCAACTCGCTTCAATGGAGAAGAGATCAACTGAATCTTGAGCCACACAAAGCGTGCTTAAGACAAAAATGTGGTATGTTGCTGCATTCACTACCTCAGGTTGTTCAATCATATATTGGTTGATTATTCATTGCTGCAATCTTTGTATTTTCATTATTTTGCCCATTATTGGTGACATTTATTTCATTGTATCATTATTGTTTTATTAATTCTGTGAGTATGTAGTATTTTTTCTGTCATGTATTTTTTTACTAATGATAGTAGAACTGTGACTATAAATCTGCTAATTCCTTTGCAGGCAAAACATGCTATGCTATGATATTATTAATGAAAAAATTTAGAGGAGGATATAATAACCGAAGTGAGAACCATCTGGAGAAGTCCTACAAAATGTATCTAAATCAGGCACTCACAGTAGTCAACCTTAAGACAGCAGCATTAAACTTTAACCTTGTGTATTTATTTATTACATTGTTGCGCTTCCAAACTTAATACAATATGTCCTCACTACAATATACCACAATACTCAACAATATATTTATTACACTTTTTGGTGGGAAAGGAGCAAAGAAGGAGGCAGTCCTACAAATGAAATTTTGTGACTTTCTGAGTGAGTGATAGAGTTACACCATTGGTCGGTCAAGTGCTGACGTTTGCCCATTGGCCGTTGCTCTTTCAAAATGACTATGCGTAAATATTAGTTATTTTAACCTCATGTGCCAGATGGTTTACACTGGACCATCTGTCACCCTTGGAAACTGCTTGGAGAAGGGCAGGCACTTTCAAAAATATTTGGCAGGTGACTGGATGAACCATCTCTCTATCAGTGTCACTCCAACCATTCAGATCAACAAACCATATGATGTCATGGTAGCACTCTTGTCAAAAGGGAGAAGAGTGAAAACATCTTTTCCATTGAGAAAATCATTCAGTGGTGTTCTTTGTTCTTTTTTCAATGAAGAGATACTCTCCAGTTCTGATTTAACTTATGCTATAGAGGCATCCACACTAACCTCTTTGAACATGAAATGAACATTTCTCTCGTTGTCATCACTAATACACACTAATAGCTGCTAGTAGAACAACATGGTTGTTTGCCTTGTTTGCTAGCTACCTGATGTCAATTTGTTGACTTTAGTTTCAGTTGGAGTTTTTAATAGTTTTTATAGGACTCTGACCTGTCATAATGTCCAGTGAATATAATTTAGTGAGATGTGAAAATATTCTGGCTCAACGTGCTGTTTATCCCACACTGTTTCTCTGATGTCCACCCTTTCTCTTGCGGCTTCCATGATTACCAGAGTGGTGACTGTTGTAAGAAAAAAAAAAGTATGGTGAGTTTGCCAAATTAATATTTTTCCTGTCGAGTTTGATTTAAGTGTCTTTTACAATGCTAACATTGCTGTTTGTGGCTTTGGCAAGAACGATATAGTGATGGTTTCTGCTTTAACATATATGGATGTATACATAGTTGAGTTTTTTATTCTTTATCCTGTATCCTCTTTATCTTGACCCTTCTATGCCACTGTTTTTGTCTATCTTTCAATACTTTGCTGGCTGTAACAACTTAATTTCCCTGGGGTGGGATCAATAAAGTTTTATCTATCTTATCGTAAAACAAAAGGTATTTCTCTGTAGGGATTCTTTCAGTAATATTGTCAGACACTTATTATATCAATTTGAGCCTGTCAGTGGCACAAACGAACACTTCCAGTGGACATACACTGACGGTGCGCAAACACCTGGAGGGATCAGCAGCTGCAGACCAAAAACTGCTGGTGGAAAATAGGGTCCACAATCAGATAATATTTGACTGGAATTCTTCCCATGTCATTTGGGACATTGAAACCTCCAGCACAGTGCATGTCATCTGTCATTAAAAATGTAAATGTAGGTCAAGCTGAAACATGTGAACAATTCAACAATGCAGTATAGACATTATATTCGAATAATAGTAATAAACAAATAGTATGTCTCTTGTTGTGTTGTTTTTTTTTCGTCTTATGGACGTAATGTACAAAAATAGATATTTCAGTGGTTTGAACCAATGTGACAGGGTTTTATTTCTGGCTGAATATGTTTTTTGCAGATGCCTGCAGACGATCTTGATAGTGCTATAGGGTTCCTGTGTATGACACTCAACTCTATGGGGCAAGATACTGAACCTCACAATGCCCCCGATGTGTGCGTGTGTATGATAACACTCCTGCTGTACAAATGTGTGTGAATGGGTGAATGCAAACTTTGAGTAGTCATCAGACCAGAAAAGCACTATATGAACACAGTCCATTTACCATTTAAAAGAAAAGAATAAAACAAAGGAAGTTAGCTCCATGGTATGACCCCCTTACCTGTAAATTAAAGCAAACATTTCAAAAACGTGAAAGGAAATGGTATTCCGCCAGTATGGAAGAATTTCATTTACCCTGGCAAAATAGTCTTAAAGCATACAGGAAGGCCCTCTTCAATGCCAGGGCAGCGTATTACTCATTATTAATAAAGGAAAAAAAACAACAAACGAAGGTTGTTTTCAGCACTCAGCAGTAATTATTTCAGTAATGACTGAAATTTCACCAGAAAATACATGACTCAACATTAAAAGTTGCTTGACTGTACAACTGTTGTTCGTGATTTATAATGTTCAGTGATGGAGTGAGCAAAGATAACTGCTGAATAACGTTGGGATGATCATAACTAGCTTGATGAGGTCTGCATTAACCTTGACTGGCTGGTGACTGATTTTTATGTTTCCAGCAGCAGGGAGTACTTGCTTAGGACACAGATAGGTGGGTGGAACCCTTTAATGGAAGGCCTCAAACGTGAATCCCTCCGGCTCTATGACTCTATGACTCTATGACTCAGGACGGTTGTTAAGTATAATTTGGATTCCAAATTCAGGCCAGGTGGGGAAACAAGGGGAATAACTCCTGTTGCAAGTCAAAAACCAAAACCAAAGTGCTTCCATGCTTAAACAACAAATTCCAATAATATGATACATGCAATTTTTTATATGCTGACACTTCATGGGACTGGATTGCTCATCTAAATCCTATAGTACTAATTCATTAAGCATAAATGGAGAAGGAAATGCAGATTTTGTAACACATCATATGGTATAAGAACTCACCAAGGCAAACAGAAGAAAACGAAAATAGGTTTCATACTAGATATGAGCAAAGAAAAGAGACAAATCAGTGCGAGCATTAGTGGTGAGGGGATATGTACATTTGAAAACAGTCTGAAACACTGAAACTGCATGCTGTGAACCCTGTACAACTGCAGTAGAGCAGGAAATGACATGGGACCTCTGACAAGCATAAGCAGTTTTAAAGTGAGTTGAGATACTGAATGTGATGTTCCTATGAATACACTCGCCAGCTAATATTAAAATAGGAATCAGTTCTTTGTCTTCTCTCTGGATGGAGGGAGCGATGATTATGATCATTATTATTATGATTATGAAAACTGGTATGGATCCTGGCTCAGCCATTGTTTGGCTGAGCCAGGATCCATACCATGGGCACAGGCAGAGAGTATTCAACCTACTCTGAAGTGACAATAATGTTACTTCTGGAAGTACATGAGATCTCAAAAAACACACTACCCAAGAAACAACAATATTCACACACCAAATGCATGATAACAGGGGAACTGAAAAGAACTGAAGTGCAGAGGACTTATATCAAACTGTATGCAGACTGACAAACAAAGGACAAACAGAGCACCATCTTTGCTGCAGTGTCATTTTGTCAGTTGTCAGTATAATATCAGTTGTCAAGTTGTCATCATTCAGATGTTTATTTTCATGTGTTGAAAAAAGTCAAATTGTATCCTTGATCCCTTCATAACTGTATGAGATATGCTCCTGAGTCAAACTAAAAGCCCAAAGGTCATGAAGGATTGTAAATCACTGAAAATTAAAAGTGGGTGAGTACACCATGTTACACACAAACTGGCTTATTTACTTTACGAGAGTAGATCAACAGCCCTGCACGTTGGACCTACTTAGCTTTCAGGCCACAATTAAGCAGAGATGGGCAGCAAAACAGCTCATTGCAAAACAATTCTTACTTCAGTCCCCTACCTACTGTCTTCAAGCATGTTTAAATTGACTCATATGGACACCTGCTGGTGAAGGAACTACTCAAGACTTTCTGCAAGACAATCATGGTGGAAGGACTCGGCCAAAGGCATGATTTTTTTGTGTGTGTCTTTGCAAAATACGTATTTTTTTGTATTTCTAAGACATGCTGTATTTGTTTCTGAAGAATTATGTATTCAAAATATGTATTTGTTTGATAGGTACGTTTTGTATTTTATATAAGTAAATATATAAGTATATATATTTGTATTTATATAAGACTTGGACTCTTTGATGGAAATTTTAATGGACATTTTCCTTGAGGATTTATAGACTACACAATTAATTGAGAAAATATTCAACAAATTGATTAATAAGTAAAAATTTGTTGTTGCTGTCGTTGCCATTGCTAGTTATTGCTCCACTATGCTGAGACACCAAACTTCAAATGAGGCATACTGTGGATGTGACCAGAGCTTTACACAGAGCCCAGCTTATACTGATATGTTGGACAGACAGTGTGCGCTAACCTGCTAACCGGTCAGGGATGTAGACAGGGCTAGGGCTAGACAAGCGAGCGGGCAGCGTCATGCTCTGCAGTGCTGGAGTGCTGGGCTTGCTGGTATCCTGACTTGGGCCCTTTTCAGTCTGCGTGCAGCTGTCCCTGCTGCCTGTCTTTGAGTGGCTTGTAGTCATTGGGGTGGAAGGAAGCACCGGGGAGGGGGATGATGAGATTGACTCCGTCCTGAGAGACTCTGTACGAATCTCAGGACCCAGTAGAACCCCTAGACAAACATGAAAGGAGAACAGTTGCTACTCAGAAACACTGAAAGTACCACAGCAACTACAAGTGACTGTCTAACTCCAGTTTTCACCTATGGCATCAGCTGCTGTTCTTAAAAGTGTCACACATTGTAAGTACTCTTCTTACCCAGGCTGCCCTTCCAGCTCGTGTCCTTGCGTTCTTCAGTTATGGGTGAGCTACTGAGTCCCAGGCTGTGAGAGAGCAGTCCTGAACCACCGGAGCCAGTGTTGGAGATGGACATCAAGGACTTTGAGGGTCTCATGGCAGATGGTGTGTCCAACTTGATAGGCTCCTTCCTGGAGCGCTGGTGAAGCACCTTGATCATAGCGTCTTTCTCTATGATCTGAGCATGGAGATTTTTTATCCTGGATTTGGCAGAGCAAGAGGGAGGACCAAAATGGACCCATAGTTACTGCAGGACAGTGACATCCTGATAACCACACCAATGATATTACACCCCTAGTTCATTTAATTTGGTCCAGATTATAAATTAAATTATTGCTTGATAGTTCTGGTCCAGTTCGTGTTCATGCTGACTTTTTACAAACAAACCAAGACAAGCTAACATGAAGTCATATGGACTGACAGGTAACTCATTCACTGAATAGTTTTGGTGATGTCATACTGCATCATAATTAAATGGACAGAGATGGAGAGATCAAAGTCATGACACCACCACCAGGTTTTGCAGCACTTTATGTTACCTCATGTGTTGATTTTTCTCCTCTGGTGTCACAAAGAGCTCAACAAGAAATAACTGATTCAAAGCATTATTAAACTGAGACTGGCAATGGACCACATCTGTCATAGCTGACAGGCAGAACCATTAATACAAATGAAAAACTGCTAAAGTACAAAATAAGATACTCTTTTAACTCCTTGAATTCCTGCATCAATCAACCATATCTGTGTGACAGCAGGTCTAGCTCAGGATCCCTCAGCAGGACCTGGTGAAAGTGGCTGGGGAGAGGGCCATCTGGGCTTCCTTGCTGAGGGTGGTGCCCCCAGACCCGAATGACCAACGCAGACCCAGATAAGCAGGAGCACAAGTACAATAACACTAAAATAAAATTTATGTAATAAAATATGAAAAAGTTATACCAACAAATACAATCAACTACAGGTTTGCTTTGATTTCACAAATGCAGTCTCTGTCCAGTTGATTGGTCCACTATCCGACAGCTTTCACACCAGCCTATACATACCGAACCAAACTGGTAAACACATGTACAAAGGAACATTCAAACCAGTGTGAATGCAGGCTTAGAATGAAATGCTGTTCAACTGTTGTGTGTGCTGCAGGATGTCATTGAAACACAATGTGATACAGCCAGTCTACAATGAATTATGGATGACAACAACTCCAACATTTCTTTCATGTCTTGTTTTGGACAGTTTAGTGTATTTTAAACCTTTTATTGAATTTCTAAAACAGAGTTTGCTGCTGCTATCCATTTTATAGCCCAAGTAGATTATTGTGAGGATTTGTGTGTTTGCACATGGAGAGACCTAAAATACAGAAATTGCTCTCAAGACCCACTGAAGAACCTAATGCCATGGCATGAAAACAAAATCTCGTCTTTGGGATTATATTTACATGTCCAAGTCTCAGGGAGGCTGCATGTATGTGTGTATTGAGTGCTTTACCTGCTTTCCATGTCCAGACAGCGTCGATTGGCCATAAGAATCTCCTCTTCTTCCTTCTGGATTCGAGCTTCCACCGACGTGTCATAGCTGCTACTGGGAGAGTGGCTGATCACTGCTGCAGACGTATCCCTACAAGACAATTGATTACAATAGTGTTCAAATGTAACTCATCCACACTCAACGCCATTTACAGTGCAAGCAAAATATGTACAGGAAAAAAAAAAAAAACTTTAATCTTACTGTACCTTATCTTATCTAAAAAAAAAAAATACTATAACCATAAACCACCTTATCGTGGTGGAGGAGCTTGAGAGCCCCAATGACCCTTGGAGCAATGTTGCTGGGGGAAAATTCGACTTTGGCAATTTTCCCCTGGTAGAGTCTCCAAAGGCAAATTGGCCCTAGGTGAAGGGCCAGACGAGTGTACCCTGCCCAGAGGGATATCGGTGCCCCATCCTGAAGCCAGGCCTGGGGATGGGACCCACCAGCTAGCACCTGGTGACCAGGCCTTTGCCCACGGGGCCAGGTCGGGCCAGCCCAAAACAGAGACATGGGTCCATCTTCCATCCAGTAGGCCCATCACCAACAGGAGGGGCCACAGGGGTCCGGTGTCCAGCAACTCGCTCATACTGTTTACAGTGGTGGTGGGGAACTGCTGACATCAACTGGGGATAAAGTCGGCGGTGGAAGGAATACTTCGAGGACTTCCTCAATCCCACCAACACATATTCCTTAGAGGAAGCAGAGCTGGGGGGCTTGGGGAAGGGTCATCCAGTCTCTGGAGAAGCTTGAAGTAGATTTGCTGCTCCAAGCTCTGTCGAGAGGAACCAGTTGAGGTGGTTCAGGTATCTGGTGAGGATGCCTCCAGGGAAGTGTTCCGGGCATGTCTGTCAGGGTAGAGACGTCAGGGCCGACCCAGGACACGCTGCAGGGATTATGTCTCTCGACTGGCCTGAAAACGCCTCTTGATCCCTCAGCAGGAGCTGGTGGAAGTGGCTGGGGAGAGGGCTATCTGGACTTCCTTGCTGAGGCGGCTGCCCCTGTGACCCAGACCCGGATAAGAGGGGGCACGAGTACAATAACACTAAAATAAAATTTCCGTCATAAAATATGAAAAAAGTGATACCAACAAATACAATGAAACTTAAAGCTGCAGTAGGTAAGATCGAGAAGAGAGCAGACTTAGTCTGAAAATTTGAACCAACACAAGTTCCACGTCACTCCCCCTCCCTCTCTCCGCTGCACTCATGCCCTGCCTCCAAGCCCCTCCAAGCTGCGGTGTCTGCGCACTGCCGTGACAACCAGTAGTGTTAGCCTAAGCATGCTAACTCTGCCCAGCCAATACATCACAGTCGCTAACATACTGTACGTGCTGTGGAGTGTTACTGTAACAATCACCATATTAGCTTTATGGTTATTTGTTGTCTTAACTGTATATGCTGTTGTTGGCAGTGGCGGTATGGGCAATTTCTTCTTTGCCGGTGGCCGTAGCTTTCACTAGCCTCCTAACGCCACTCACAGAGCTGTTCGACTGAGCAGCAGCCGGCAGCATGAGCGGAGGGAGCGGGTGGTTCGCAGTGTGTGTGAGAAGTGATTGACAGATGTCAGACACTCCCTCAGATGCTCCTCTGGCTCTGATTAGTCATTTTGTGTCTGGCGCAGTGGATTCTTGCAAATTGCAGTGGGAGCAGTATGTGTTACCAATGGAGCCATTTGTGATGGGATCTGGGAAAACCAGTCACACGTCGAAATTTTACCTTTTGGAGATTTTAATATCACCCAGAAGCTTATTTCAAGCTCTTTTCAAAGCTGTTTTCATGATTTTTATATCTGGTTTGTATCAAGTGTTATGATCACTCAAAGTCAGCTGATCAGTAGGATTTTTTGGAGCACAATTTTGAGAAAAACAGGTTTAAAGACAAGGATTCTAAATCAGAACACGACCAGCTACCTCAAACTCTCTCCGTCTCTGAGCTTTGACATCGCTTTCTGTGTATCTCATAGCATCTGACTGAGGTGTCAAAATAATGCTTTGATGATTAAGGTGAGCAGATGTCCCGCTTCGTGCAGGACAGCCACGCATTTCCATTACTTTTCACACTTTCCGCAAATTGCGACGTTGTTGTGAATTGTTAGCGACACTGTCAATAATAATTCACGACAACATCACAATTTGCGGGACGTGTGAAAAGTTATGGAAATGCGTGACTGTCCTGCACAAAGCCGGATATCTGGTCACCTTAACTATGATTGATAAACCATCTTCGTAGGCAATGTAGACTATCACGTTAAGGGCGGATTTCATGCGCTGTTCGTTTTTCATTCGTAGGAGATAACAACAAACAGTGTGCCTAATTTAAATAACATTTTTAACATATTAAACAAGCAAAATATAATGAGATATTTTCAGGAATGATAGACAAGTTGTTGTAAAATATAATTTAATGAAAACCCAATTTCACATATTTTGACTTTCGACCTATTTTCACGTTTTCCTGGAAAAGTGCCAACGCAACATCCGATGGGTTTTCCCAGATCGCATCACATTTTTTTTCACAGATTACATGTTTCATGTACTGCTGTCTGGGCATAGGGACAGTTTTAGAAAATATGACAAAAAAAATTACTTTTATACAAATTACCTACTGCAGCTTTAAGAGACTTTTGAAAGAAGCAGCACCCAAACACAGCAGTCAGTGTAAAAAAAAAAAAAAAAAATAAATAAAGAATGCTGCAAGCTGCAGTTTATCTAATGAACACAAGAGGTTAGGTACTTCATTGTAAGTTCATTCATTCATCTTCTATACCCATGTATCCCTTTCGGGGTTGCGGGGGGGCTGGAGCCTATCCCTGAACCGGTCACCAGCCGATTGCAGGGCAACAAAGACAGACATACAACCATTCACACTCACACTCACACACAATTTAGAGGCACCAATTGAGCATGTTTTTGGTCTGTGGGAGGAAGACGGAGTGCCTGGAGAGAACCCACGCATGCACAGGAAGAACATGCAAACTTCACACAGAAAAGCCCTGCCCGACCCAGGGATCGAACCAGTGACCTCCTTGCTGTGAGGCACGTGCACTACCTGCTGCGCCACCGTGCCGCCCTCATTGTAAGTTTATAGGAAAAAATAGACCTTAACAGCTAAATTTCACTTTTACTTTTCCAATAAGGGAACCTAACGTTTGTTATATTTCAGGACATTTAAGCTTGACTTACAGGTGTCTCGACTCAGGTGATTGCCCTTTGATAAGAGTGTATGTAACAATGGCTCAGAAAAATAAAATCTGATGCACATGTACCTTTGAGTGGCGACAGAGGCAGCGGCATCCAGGGCAAACTGCCTCATCACGCTCTCCTCTAGGTACTTCTGTTCCCACTTGGTCATGTCGGCCTCCAGAGCAAGGATCCTCTCCTCCTTCTCCCTAAGATGCTCCATGAGTGCTGTGGCGCTGTACTCTGAAGGGACCGCACTACTGCTTTGAGAGCCTCCCTGACGCTGAGAGGGACAAAGAATCAGAATCAAAATCAGAATCAGAATCAGAATCAGATGCCTTTATTAGTCTCCCGAAGGAGAAATTCCATTTCAGTTACATCCCGTCCAAGAAACACAAAAAAAGACAGTGACACAACAGGGGAGGACAGGAGCGGGAGAACTGTGGGTCGCACACATGGAGAGCGCCCCGAGAGCCATGGAGACAAGAACAGAGGAGGCAGAAAGAACAAGGGAGACAGAACATAGGAGGAGGACTCTGTCATTTTTGGATTCAAAACGAAATATGTTGCTGACTTACAACCACTGTTACTTTCCAAATGCATTAATTTAATGTTGTGGCAACATTAAATAGTAAAAGATAACTGACCCCAAAAAGTTTCCAAGCAAAATAAATTGAATAAAATCAAGATTTTGAAATGTTGTTCACATACTTTTTAGTGTATAATTATTATTATTATTATTATTGTATTTATGAGGAGTGTGTTACCTGCTGCATGCGTAGTGACTCCAGCTCTCTCTCCAGTCTTGTACGGAGTCGATGCTCAAGTTGTTCTCTCTTCTCACAAGCCGCCTGGAGTTGAGCTAGAGCCTGCTGCATTCTCTCCACCTTTTCCACATAAACCTGCTTCTTTTTCAGCTATGCACCCAGACACACAGACACACACACAAACAACCATACAGAAGGCAACATTTATATTTTGGTAACTCTGCTGTGCTAATTCACCTTCAAACACAACCCTCTGTCTGTGAGATTTGATGGTTCAAGATGGAAAATTTGCTACACCAAGTTACGAGGCGTCCAGGACTGAGAAGCCTCAAAATCTTCCTTAGTCAATGCGATTCAGTAGGAATTGATATCACACAACTAGAACATTTATTGTCAACTTTGATTTGTTTCCTTTGTTGACCAAATCTGGCCAAAAAAGTCAGCAAGGTAGCGATGTTAACGTACTCATGTTTTCTTGGTCATGAAAAGTTAAAATAAAAGTTTAGAATTACATGGTGTTTTGTAACCATATCTTTGAGGCCACTTCAAATGTGCTCTTTGAAACACTAAATTTTAGATTTGTGGAAAAATTATTCCACTGTACATCTACACTGTAGAGAAATATGTTTTTACTTAGGACTGTCTCTTACTTGTCAGAAATAATTAAGTGCTTTGGTACTACATTTCTAACGATTTTAACCAGTTAATCTTTAAAATGTGCATAATCTAGATATGCATAGGAAAAGACATAACCCTTATTGCTTCATTTTGAGCCCGTTTGTAGTTTGTTTTTAAAATGTTGTGAAAATCTTGTGTACCAGAAGATAGCAGCATAATCAAAATGACTTTGCTGTAGAGCTCCAGCTAATTTTTGACAAGTTGTGCTGTCTAGAAAGGTAGCTTCTCTGGCTAGAAAAGTCCTTTCACCTTATAAAAATGTCTAAAATGTGGCCTAGATAATTTACCGTATCTGTAGTTATTTGTTTGTTGTGTTACAAGTATTTTTATGCACACCTAAGAAAACAGAATCATCCATAAAAAAGATTGGATGATGCACTACTTTTAAGCAATTTATATATTATAAAGAAAGAGAGGACCCATTATACTACCTTGTGGCATCCCATGATTCTTGACTCTGAAAGCTTCTGTCATTGCCAATGTAAACCATTTGAGTAAAGTTTGACAGATGTGACTTAATGGCTCTTAATTTAATCAATAAAATGCTGTTATCTACTGTAAATGCTTTCATACCACAAAACTTCACTTCATCCACTTCTCTTCAAATGAGGTCTGTTCGATACAGCAAACATCTGATTGCACATCATCATCAGGTTACTGAATTACCTTTCAGAGAGCACTTACAATGGATACAGGTCTGTAGTTGTTTGGGTAACATGTGCTTCCCTTATGTAGTGGAAATACTCATGCAATTTTGCTTATCTGGAACTCTACGTGACTGAGTAGAAATATTATGTGAGAAATAGTGAAAACAAATGAGTTGGGCTTGATTCACGTATAAAAATCGAATATATGTTTTGTTTTGTTTTTCCTAAACACAACTCGAAAGGGTTTTTTTGGCAACTGTAGAAAAATGTGAATTCACTTCACTTCCTTTTTGTCTGATGTGCTATTTCTTTCTATATCCAAACTGATTTTGCTTGTTTTAGATATTAAAATTTTACAATACCCCTATTCCTTAAGATGCTTCCAAAAGTTTTTTCTGTTTTTTTTTTTTGTTTGTTTTTTTTTAGTGACCATTCTGTTTACCTCCTTCCTCAAACCTATTTGAAAAGCTGATTGGTCTTTGTTGTTCTTCAACTCTTCATAACTACTGTGTTGGTCCATGTATCAGCTAAGTTAGCCCAGACACATGTCAGAAATTATCATATGCTTTATATAAGCACCTCATTTTTGTAAAATGTCCATATTCAAGTCATCTAAGATAATAGCCTCTGAGTTTGTTATATTGTCGGCACAGATGTCCTCAAGCAGTTTATAGAAATGATTTTGGTCCGGAGGCCTGTGATTAACTGACCAGTATATTGGTTTGTTCTTTGGAAAATTCTATTCAACCAGTTTCTAATTCTTCATTGTAAATGTCAGCTAAATCAGTGTTGGCCCTCACGGACACACAAACCCATCCAAAAATATGTTGTCAAGGTAATTGATGTCCTTTGTTGAGGCATCCTTTCTGTATTGTAGTCAACTTTCAGTTGGTGTTGGGCATGGGTTCCTATCAACTATCAGCCAATCTGAGCAAGATGGTAGGTCCAGCTGGAGGATTTATCTGTGTTGTCAGCCACAGCCACAGCAGGCTCAACTCACTTCCAGTCATATGTTCCACATCCATCTTGGATTGGAGCCCCACTGGCTGTCACTATGGTATGGTATCACCATTTGCCTCAAGGCAATCTTGTGCTGACACTTGAATATTGCTGACTGGAGGATGGTGAACTTTATCTATGTGAATAACTTTAGTATCTGCTGGTGGATTAACTGAATTCTGGCATCTGAAAACCTTCCTGGGACCTTGCCATTGGTGAACACCCCTGTCCAACTATAAGTCACTTCTTCTTTACCGTTTATCTTCTTTACCTTCTTATTTACTATATTCTTCCTGCATTAAGGATAGTTCCATATCTGAGAAAGTAAGTTTATAGCCACCACATCTTGCCCATAACCAATATGTTTGTTCCAGAATGGTTTCTCTGGCTGTTATGGACCCAGGTTTAGCAATTCAGGGACAGATTTCTCATCATAATAATTGCAAACTCTTTCAAATACCCACAGAAATTCTGTTTAAGGAGCACCAAGATGAGAGAAATCAGAGTTATGGTGTTAATCAATGAATGAACTTTCAGTTCTGCTTTCAGGGTTCTTTCATTTTTTTTTCATTTGACGCTCAACTGTAAAATATTCTGCCTCATTACATACAGTATCATTAACTGAACTAAACCAAATGTTTTGAAATAGTTATTCAAGACTTCTGCTACACTTTCTGATCCTCTGAGTTGGAAGGATCTGCCTTAATGACATGACATTTCTCAAGTTGCATTGGCACCATATCAGAGGAACTGAGAGATGGCAGGCTGACAGCCAGAATCTGAGGACACTTTCATTTTTCTAGAGAGCAGGACGGAGCAAGAGAAAAGCTTGCAGCTCTTTTGTCCTGACAACAAGCAGGCGTTGTGTATCAGCAGCCAGCTTTGGCCCATTTCCAGTCCTTTATGCCCCCTGCCACCCCACCACCAGCCTCCTGGATCTGGACAAAACCGGGGGGATGGGAAGAAAAGGAAACAGATGGAGACACGACAGAGAGCGGAAACTGGATCAAAAGGTTGAGAGACAGAGAAAAAGCAGAGGAGGAAGACTGAAGGACTTGAGAGTGACAGATACACACTGATGCCACTGCGTTGGAAACAAGCTTGTAGAGCTCAGGCTATACCACTGATATCCATAACTACAAGCATGTGAAAAAGAAAATAGGAAGAGGTTCATCTGCGAGGGAGCAGATTTTTCTAGTGGAACTGTTCCATCCACCAGTATCAGTATTTATTTTGGATTTCACTATCACACATATGTACTTCTAGAGGGCAGTTTTGCTGTTGGCATATTTTTGCCATTAGTGCAGTGCCCATTCAAAACATGGCTGTTCAGAATGGACTGATTGCTTGGCCTTCAGTATCACTGCTTGCAGCTTTCTCAATATTATCAACAGAGCCGGAGAGCCCCAGCAGACCCACTGTTATAGTGTTGCCCATGTGGCCCCAGTTTTCTTCTTTTTTAAACTTTATTAATAACACAGCAATATTACCATATACCACTAGTTCAGACAATTTACTGAGGTGTTCCCAAAACAGTCACACCTGAGTTACATTAATAATAACTGCTTATGTTTCATTGTTAAATATTTAATTGACTGAATGTAGGCAAAAGACACATTGCCCCCAAAAAATCAAAATGCACAATTGTTTTATGTATTAAAGAAATAAAAATATGCAAGTAAGTAATGTGTTATTGATTATACTACCTTTGCATTACTTTCACCAAAATAACTGCAGAAGTAATGACTAGTGTTACAAATTACTGTAACTACATTATAGTTTGTAATAATAATCTATTATCTACTATAGCCTCAGCATAACCTGGTCTGTATGGCAACGTTAGCTAACATTTTTCGACTGGTTGATGCACTGAAGCAGACAGAATAAGTATATTTATCTACATCTTGTAACATAGGCAACGCAGAGTGTTATGCTCTCTGAACAGACACACACATATATGAACACACTTCGTTTTCTGAAAGCTGGAACTATCATGACGGCCCACAAGTGTAAACCAATTTTTGTGCTGGTTTATACTTTTAACCATTAGTAAAGTGGCTAGTACATTTCATGACACCAGCTGTATTGAACCACACTGCATTTGAGTTCCTGTTTCCTCTGTTGAATATTATTAAAAAGGGTTAGCCGTAATTGGTAGTGGCTGAACATAATGCACAAATGTGTTATGGAATACATTAATTGTAGTTAATTGTTGTATTTCGTTACATTACTTTGCTGCCAGGAAAATGCATTGCATTGAATTCATTTCATGAATTCATGCTGAAGCTAGCCAGTTACCCAGGGTAATAGGTGGTTCCCATGGTGTTCCAAATGGTAGCCTGACATTATTCATTGAAGGTAGCTAGTTAACATCAGCTTAATGATATTAGGATAACTGCTGTGGTTATTAAAATATTAAGATCAAAACTCTATTTAGCTTATGCCTAGTTAGGTATAACAACATGACTCATGCTGTAGTCACCAGCTGTCGTTTAAATTCACTCAAACTGTGCGTCTGGAACAGGAGCATCTAGAACAGCTGGGACTCTCCAGCTCTGCAGGGCAATGTTTCTCAGCTTTCTTGAGAACAACTCATCAGAACAACTTTATACTCAGCATTGCACTTCCAGGGCATCAGTAATAACCCAGTAATAAGTATGAAGTCAGATTTGATCAGATGAACAGTTTGCAAGTCAGACAGAGACAGAGATTCCTTCGATTTTAGTTAGATACATGATTCTAGGGATGGCAATGTGGGTTGGTCCAGCACTTTGGTCCTGACAAATATTTCAACAACTATTGGATGAATTGCCATAAAATTTGGTACAGATATTCATGGCAGATGATGTTGAATATGGTAAACATTATATCTGCTTAACATTAGCATGTGTGACAAGCGATGCAAGTTATCAGAGTGGTTTATTAAAATGTCATCTGAAAAGGAATTTCCATTTTCTCCATCAATCCAATCAATAGTAATAACACTGTATAGATCAAGTTGATAACAAGGATGGTGTTACATGTGTTCCTTCATAATTTGGATGTCTTCAGTATTAATCTACTATATGTGCTATATGCACATATATACATACATACATACATACATACATACATACATACATACATACACACACACACACACACACACACATATATATATATGCACATGTAAGCATTATTATTAGTAGGTTTATATATTGTTTTATATCTTATGTTTTACATTATCATTTTTACTTGATTGATTTTCTTTTTATATATTTTGTATGAGCATTGTTAGAGGCTGCCTGAGAAGAAGAATTTCATTGCTTCTCTGTAACAGTTGTGCATAACACAAATACAGAATTTATAACTTCTACTATCCATGAAATGTAAAATGTTGTGGTTTCTTTACAGCAAGATTATGTATTGACTCAGCCTCATCACATTCAGAGAACGTGGTTGCAACATGATTTACCAACCTCAGCTCCACCTTGGCTTTTTTATCCATCTCATTTATCTAAATCAGGATTTTCTGATGGCTCTGATAAACATGACAACCATCCACCAACCAGGATAACACCCAGCATGAGTGACAGGTGTCACTCTTACCTCCTCTTCCAGCTTGACCACTTTGGCCTGGGCATTATTGAGTGCTTGGTCTCTGATCTCGATGTGTCTCCTCTGGTCTTCTGTGGTAGAACGCAGTGCACTTAACTCCATCTCCAGCTTCTCCTTCTCACGCATTGTCTCTTTGTCTGAACAAACACAAGAATATGCAAAGAAAATGTCTTTCTTCCTTATTTTAATGAGCAAAGCAGCAAAGCTCTGGTGCTGGAGCCTGATTGTTTTTTGTTCTCATTAATCTTATTGTTATTAGTTGTCCATGCAGCAACACTTCTCTGTTTGAACCTTGGACTTAAAGTTCAAGAAACGCAAAAATGGGCAGGTGGGTTGCAAATTTCCACTCAGTGCTCCACCACATAAAATGTAACTCACTGACCTCAAGGTGGTGCTGTAATAATCACATATACGTTTTCACAATTATCTTGAAAACAAATTTGCCTAGTCAAAATTCTTTCAAAACATCAATCTCTCAAGTCATGTTAATCTTTGCACCATGGGTTTTCGGCTCTAAAAATGTCTAATTTTGAATAATTTTCTCAGTTTTCTCAAAATATTATTTTCTACGACTCATAGAAACTGCTGAGACAGTGTCCCAAAACTAAGTCAGGATCAGCTATGCGCTTTGTTAATCTTCGGTTTTTAAAGAAATTTGACTATATCAATACACTTCAATTATATCAAAATAGGTATTTTTTAAAAATGTGCAATAACTCAATGATTTCAGAAATCAGTGAGTTCAGATATCAACCCAGAATTTGAGACACATATTCAGGAGTTTTGACTAAGCTTATGAATGGAAGCACATTGCACTTCACCTTTATGGGATGCCACAAATGCAAAAAGTTCACATCTCATAACTGGTTCTGTGGATTCATACGAAATTCAGTTTGCTAATCATGGGGCCATGACTCAGTTGATGCATAAAATTTGGTAATGACTGATTAAAGTGGGCATAACTTCAAAGTAATTAGTACTGTATGCACAACATTTTTTCTCAGAATTGTATCACAAACATTTTCACTATTGTAAGCATTTTAAGTTTAAATAAACAAAAAAAAACTTTAAAGGAACATACTATTCAGCCGTTCAAATCAATCAACATGTCACATTACACATCCACAGCTTGTGTCAGCCATAACAATGCACAATCAAGCACAATCAAGCACAATCAAGTCAACATTTCAAGGTGTTTACTGAACTGTGTGGCAGTTCTCAAGCTGTTACGTGAATATGCTGTTAATCAGCTCATAATCAACATATTGGCCATTAAAAAGAAGTCTCTCATGAAAAAGCAATATGAGATGTTTTTACCCAGATGTCTGTCTGTCACTGTTAACAGAGATCCAGTCTGCAGTGTAGTTCATACATTTCACTGATAAACCACAGAATTGTAGAGCAACATTAGGCTTCATGATACTCCCCTCTTGCTCATCCACTCTCTCTTTTTCTCTCTCTCTCTTTCTCCCTCTATTGCCAGTCTGTGTCACACTTGATAGATTGATGGTTTTTATAATGCCTGTGCTTAAAGGGTTGCACAACATCCTTACTTCCCACATCCATATCAATAATTTATTTTTAAATGTTAATTCCAACCTTGACAATAAAGTAATATTTTTCACTGGGTAGTTCACATTTGTATAGCATGCACGAAACAACATGGCAAGAAAGCACAGGACAAAATAGGCCTGCAGCAAACCCATGGTGATAACCTCAGCCGTCACGATTATGTAGCCTAGTGTAAGTGCAGCCGGATTCTGTAAGCACTGCGGTCCCTCACATCTTTTCTTCACCTCATAATGTTTTCCATCAAGGTCAAGGATGACTGTTAAGGAAAATACAGAGAACATAATTTTTGGACTCATCCCTTGTCACCATAAAGCTGTAATCTATGCATGGATTAAAATGTAACACAAATCAATTTGAGAACTATATGTTTTGTCTTTCTTCAGACACATCCAATGAGATGGACGATAAAGTTGTCAAGACCCTGAAGAATGCCAGGAGTGGCAAGATGAATGTCCCTGGCTCTGTGTGTGTGGTACTCACTCTGTGCAAGCAGCTGGGAGATGGTTTTGCGGTTGTCATCTGAGCCGTCACACTCTTTAGCAGCAAGCTGCTTATTGGCCGTCTCCATGCGCTCTGTAAAACAATGGCACAAATGCTCAGTGTTGGGACAAACACACACACACACACAAAAGATTTTAGTACTTTTACTCCACAGATATTCACTATGATAGACCAGACTCACTTCACATTACATATTATTCACATTACCACACTGGTGGTAGAGGCTACCATGCAAAGTGCCACCTGCTCATCAGGAACGACAGTCATTCATGTACACTCACACTGATGGCAAAGCTACATGAGCAATTTTTTGTTTGGTATTTTACCCAAGGACACTTTGACATGAAGAAAACTAAAGCAAGGTATGTCTTACCATGCAAGCTATGAAGGGAGAAGAAGAAGAAGGGAAGCAGGAAAGAGAGATGGCAAGAAAGAAAAACAAGCTCTGTGGTGATTTGTTGCAAGCAACTCTCAGTGGAGCTGAGTCTGGGCTCCGATCCATGAATGGAGCTTTCTTCTCTCCAGTGTGAGTGTGTGTGTGTGTGTGTGTGTGTGTGTGTGTGTGTGTGTGTGTGTAATATAATGTGCAAGCAAGCTTTATACTTGTGGTAACTATAATGCAAAATGTCTGTCATATATGGGCACATTCAACCCCTCTTACCTAATCAATTTTTGGAGTGTGATTCATTGCATCTCAGTACTCTCTCTCACCTCGGAGGTCCCTGTTAAAGTCATGCAGCCGGCGCACCTCCAGCTCCAGCTTGTTCCTCATGGTTTTCTCCAGGGCCTCCCTCTTTGAGGAGGACTTGGCAAGGTTTTCATAGGCCTCTGACACCAGCTGGATCTCTGTTTCCAACTGTCCACAGGCACAGAAGCCATGAAGGAAGACAGAATGAAGACAGGGAGAGTGAAAGATGCCTCAAACCTTTATCCTAATGTTAGAATTTATTTCTCTGCTGAATGTCCACATTCATATCAAATTATTGACACGGGTCAAAACTAGTCTCACAGAAAGTCATATGTTTGTCATCTATTAACAGATGAAGCTTGGTGCCTCTCCTAAACACTGTCTACTACAGCCCAAGCCTCACCAAATATGATGTCCTCACTATTCACATGGAATTGGTTTCACTCTGCCAAGACAGTGCGTGTTTTGGTCACTTTTTCTTGCATACTGCTTTGTACTGCAAAGTATTTCATCAACAGCATGACATCCTGTGCTACTATGTGAATTTGCATGATAGCCGTAGTGCTGAAAGATTTCTTTCCAGGACATAGATCCCATGACTCTTATCCAGGCTCTCTTTTTCACTCTACTTTGTAAAATCAAAAAAGTTTCCATAGTGTCACTTCAAATTTAGAGGGAATGAGTCAGAGTTTGTAAAAACATGTTCAAAGTAGGGCTGGGCGATAAAACGATAACGATATGTCTCGTGATAGACATAAAATAAAATAAAATACAAAATGCGTTCGATAAAACATTCGATAATTTTTCTTCGTTGAAAGAAACCAGAAGTTGCGAAGCAAGGTTGGTTGCATGAACAAAGGCACTCGCTCTCTGGTAACCTCGCAACGTAGGGAGTAATCACTGATAACTGGGAGTGACATGCTAACAGCCAATCATGTAACAGTATCATGTTCGGTTGCGCCATCACGTTGTCTCGTGTTTGATTCTTCGCAAGGAGTGAAATGAGAAGTAGAAAGTGAGCGCTGCAGCAAGCGAAGAAATTGACGATAAAACAGGGAAAGTCAGCTCACCAGTATGGCAGTTTTTTGGATTTTGTAAGTCGGACCGTAGTGAGACCAATGTGGTCTGTAAAGTATGTAAGACCGTCGTCCCCACCAACACCGTCTAGACCAACGTCTAACAACATCTGCTACCGCAGCACCACCACACAAGCAGCAGACCGCCATGCAGAGGTACTCTGCTTCAGTACCTTATGACAAATCATCTAAAAGGCACAAAGACATAACAGAGGCAGTGGCATATCATATAGATAAGGATGTACTCCCGCTGAGCATGGTGGAGGAGCCAGGTTATAAAAATCTCTTACATGTGCTTGACCTCAATGTCATACCTTGCCGAAAGTACTTTTCTAAGACTGCCATTTGTTTTCTATGTTACAGATGTAATGTCTACCTCAGTTTATTTTAATTTCTCCTATGTTTATAAAACACTGCATATATTTTAAAACACTTTATTCACCGGAAGATTAATCAGCCTGTGAACGTCCTGTCACTAAACCTGCAGAAAAAAAGTTCTCAGGTTTCTCTATGTTTACATTTTTATACTTTGCACTATTTTGTTACGATTTATTAAGCAGTTGGTACGTATTCTTTATTTTTGCACCTTAATGTTAAGATATAATTGTTGAGTGTTCATTGTGATTTTAGACTTTTATTGACATTTATTATGTGAGTGTTTTCCATGGTTGTGTTGTGTGACATTTCCTTTCCTTTCTGCCTTGATAGCTGAGGGGATTATAATCAGAGGAAGGTTAAATTTAAAGTAAAAATGTTTAGATTTAATGTATTTATCTCCTGGTTCTTATTTTAAATAGGTCATAAAAATATCAATAATTATCGATATCGACCGATATAAAATACTTATATCATGATACAGTTTTCAGCCATATCGCCCAGCCCTAGTTCAAAGTAACTTAGAATTCTTGCCTTTGCATAACATATGATGCACTAATTATTGTTGTGTGTGTGTATAATTGTCTACAGTCTTTTTAGGACAAAATTCCTGCTTTTGTGTTAATATCCCTTTGCCACTGCTAAGCAAGGAGACAGTGTCTGAAGATATCCACTTCAGCTGGTCTTTAACATGCACTTTGACAAAGACCAAGGACTGTGGAACTTGGTCTGCATTTAGGGGTCACTATTGTGGTCAGTATGGAGGACGGAGGAACAATTACAGGAATCAATATCCCTTGCAGTGTACATATGGGCATGTTTTAAGATAGATTTTAAATAAATTGAACTTATCCTTTAAAGATCTTCTGCAGATAATACCTTGTGCAACTTGCTGACTTTCTCACGACAGGACTCCATCTCCTGCCTCAGCATCCTGTTCTCCTCCGTCAGGACATCCACTCTCTGGTGGGCACACGCCATCATAGCAAAGGGCTCACCCTGCATATGGGAGTAGGAATGCGGATGGGGGAAATGTCCAGTCTGGGCTGGTGGCTGGGGAGGTGGAGGTCCTAGGGTTTGATGTTGCTGCTGTTGTTGTTGATACTGATGGTGCTGCTGCTGCTGATGGTGCATCCTTGGGGTGGAGCCGTAGGAGTCATGAGGGTAACCATGACCTCTTTGTAGGTGAATGGGCCCTGGGCTGAAGGGCTCACTTGCTTGGTGGGAGCTGGGACCTTGCGGACTGCGGGGCCCCATGCTGGGGAAGGGCTCTCCCTGGCTCGGGGGGTGTTGGTGAGGGAAGGAGGGATGGGAGGAATGGGAGGCGCTAAGCATGCTGCTGAGAATGGAGGACTGGGTGCGGGACAAGGAGCCCACGGAAGTGACGGAGGAAGTGGGACTGTGCTGCTGAAGGAGCCTCTGGGAGTGAACTGAACCCTCCTTAATGGCCCTGGGAAGAGATCAGCTGTGTGACTACATGGTTCTCAACCTCAGCTGGTGAAATGTTTTCACTAACATTGTTCCAAGCTGACTGGTTGTTATTTATTCATTTCACTCAAATTTTACTCAAAGAGAACATCTGGCTGCAGTGGACTGTGTATTCTTTCTCTTTGTTTAATGATAGCATTTAGTGTGTCTTTGGCCATCACCTGCCCCATATTAATAATAGTCATACTGATAATATAATATGAATAATCTTATAGTCCTTGTCTATGAAGTGTAAAAAAAGTAAAAAGTGTATGTAAAACACTAGGGGGGGGTCGATATTTTATTTTATTTTTGAGTTAAATTGAGCATGTTTCAACAAATTAGCAGTAGAGTAGGTCTTGACTTTCTTTAGACAACATTTAACAACAGGGGCCCTGTCCTACAAGGTGCCCTGCCCCTGAGTTTGGTTTGCAAGTGGTTAGCATGCGAGCAGTCTGCATGCTACTGCTGATCAAAATGATGACCCTCATTAATCACCCCCAGATGAGCCAGTTAAGTTGGGTCCACCAGGAGGCCCAGCAGCTATCTGCACTCAGCTTAGACAGACCCTCCAAGGCCACACTAGACTGGTTCAGCAAACCTTGTCTCATCAGCAGTGCCTATTCACCACTGTCTCCACAAACCACTGAGCTAACACGAAACACGTAGCAACTCTGGTGGATGGATGTGCTACCTTATGCAACAAGCTGGTTGCATGGTCGAAAGAGGATCAAGAAGCCATGGAATTGCTGGAGGCAAAAATGACACGTGTTGCAGACTAAGTTCATCAGAGAGAAGAGGGTCATGCCCTGTCAACAGATGTATGTGTGAAGAATCGAATATATAAAAGGCAGGTGACCAAATCTACAAAAGGCAGGTGGTTCAATCAGCCTTCCAGCAAGCCTTCCTGCAACTTACTCAGATGAGGATTCCTGCTAATTATCTAAAGGCTGAGTTGGGCATGCTAATGATTAGCAAGCTAGTGTTTAGCACACTAGCTAAATGGACAGTACTAGCCATATATGGAATGGTATGGAACTGGATTGCTGTTTTGGTTAAAATGATGACGGAGGCACCATCATCATTTTAAGTGTTTTATGTAATATGGGTGTTAAGACCAGTTGTTTGGTGTAACATCACTGTAATCAGTTAATTTACAAGCTAAACACACTCTACTGTTGCATATCAAGCAGTATGATGGCTGTGGCTGTATTAATACAGAGATGTTTATGATTATTCCCTTAATTGGCTCCTTTACAAATCACACAAACACACATACTGGATAAATAAACATCATCAACACCTCCTAAACGACACACTTACCACACAGAACCCAGCACTATAGTCTTGATCAGGTTCTCACCAACGGTGCCATCTTTTTTTTATGAAGAAAGGCTTTTGTAGAAACTCATGTATGGTAATAGCACCGGTATGAACAACTAGAAAAATAGAACTTGAATGATAATGTGGCAAAATGATGATAAGATTTAGTATTTATCATCATTTTATTTTATTGTTATTAGGTATTAGTTACTTTAGGTAAAAATATAACCAAATGAGCAGGAAATGTCTTTACACTTTAATACATTTGTAAATATATTATTGGCCCATTTAGCTTGTCACAGATGTATCACAGTAGTGTATATGTCATCTGATAAGTAACAAGAAATTTTGACTTAAGAAAGTTTAGATTAGACAAAGAAAGCATAATTTTGAAACACATGAATTGATTTCATCACTAATTTAAAATTAAATCTCCTTCAGCCCAGTCTGATTCACCTGCTTGCGAGTCCTGTTTTTGAGTAAGGTGAGAAAACACCAGCTGTTAACTGCTTTTGTGCAAACATTTAGCACTGAAAGGAACGCAGATCATGTCCCAACTTGTCCTGCCCTGATGATTAAAATTCTGTGGTATTCATGGCTGTTTACCTCGGAGGAACCATACCAAAGACACTGTAGTGACACAAGTCCAACAGGATCATCCTGCTCAACATTTCGAAAAACAGTATTGGTAGTTGATGGAAAGTTCTTGCATCTTATCTTTTCTCAACTTACTTTTTTTTAAAAGTTGTTTTTTATTATCTTCAACTTGCTTGTAAGAAAATAAAGGCATTCAGTGTTTGTTATATAATTTTTTTCATTGTCACTGCAGAAACAAATCCTGATGCAGGATGTAAGTTATTATTTAACAATAAAACTCCTCAAACATGTGTGTGTATCCATCTCAGTCTCTGGCACTGTGTGTTTGGGTATTTGTGTGTGGAAAGGGCCAGGAAAACAGCTAGCATCAGTGAGCTTACTGGCACCAGATAAGCAGCTTAACTGAGTGATTAATTAATTACGGAATATCAATACAGAAGTCAAAATAGAGCCGCATGATAATCATGGGAAATCAATAATGAATCTGTGTTTTTGCGGATAATCTCAAATTCAGCATTTTTCTCATATTTCCACTGAATTTGATGTGATTGTTGGTGTGGAAACCGCTCAGGTGATTTCTGATGGAGACAAAAACTAAATAACAAAAGACACCCAGACTGATATTTTATGGCACTAAAAAGGAGCCTTTTAACATTATAAATTACTTCATAAGCTGTGTTAAATGATCGGTTATTAATGATTGTTACTGAGAAATCCCCATGTATGAAGGTCAGAAGTCAGAACAAGGACTCAAAGTCTAGCTCAAGCACAGTTCATGCTCTTTTGTGTTGCCCAGCTTGCTTTCGTGGCTTCATTCCAATGTAAAACTATCTGACAGGTACACTTACTATAAGTAACCCTCCAAACAAATGTGTGACAAAATAAGTGATAAAATAAAAATAACAAAATAAATATTCTGAGGAAGGTTTACTGTGAAATAATACATAATCCACTTGCATGTTACCAAAAGCAGAGTGAACTTCTACCACTAAGATTTCTTTTAACTTCTGAATCCAAACTGCTCCTTATTTAAAGACCCAGCAGACACAGAGCATTCATTTGGAGTGGTGTTTGTATCCACCTGATGGATGTGCAACAGGGTTGATGAGAGCTGGGAGACCAGAGCTTTTGTTTGAGTCCTACTCACGACTCTCATCTTTAAGATGTCACCTGCAGGTCAAAAAAGCAAGTCTGATCTATGAATGTTAGTGTGTAAATAACAATAGCGCAATGGCACAAATCCTTTTCTTGTAATGGAAAGAGAGTGTTTATCATCCAGTTCTAAGTAATGAATCAACACATCTGTATATGTGATATAGTTTAATGAGAACAAATGAAAGTGCAACTGTGCAAAAATCCTCATTATGGGTTTCTGTCTGTGTGCAACATTGTAGTGTTTCTATACACTAAGTTTGGGCGGTGTCACGGTATTATGGTACGCCAGGCTATTTAAAAATGCAACAATATTACCAAAAATACAACCACCCATCTTTAAACTAATTTGAGGATGCTGTACTGAGGTGATGTATTGTAATGCACAGCACTCGTCACCAGAGGTCTGTCTCAGAGAGCCGAGCTGAGAAAGATGGCGACTGCGAGCGGTGGCTAGTAAACAAGAAAAATGTCAAATGCCCCTGTTTGTTGGAATATTTGGGGTTTAGTTTAGACGGTAACACCCACTGTGACAACAAATGTCATCAGGTCCACTGATGAGAATCTATGGTAGCCTACCTATTCATTACTTGATAACCCATCAGTATTTAAACCCAGTAAGATTTGCCTAAGTAGAGTAACTGCATATTAGACACATGGTTTTGTGGGTTAGAAAATTTAGACTGCTCTATCACCAGCAGCTCAGCTTTTAAATTCTTTTTTTTTTTAAAACACTATACCATCATATTGTAGCTGTTGTAGCTGACAGGGAACCTGAATTGTTCCCAAAGAACAGATTTAAAGGACACAGGCAGGACACAGCTCTGACATTTCACTTGTGCTCTCCATAGGGTAACTTACTCACACTGCAATCAGCTTGTTGTGCTAACCTCAGCACGTTCCTAACAGCGTATGGATAGAAGTTTCCAGGTGGAACTTGTGCTTGTGAAGTTTGGTTCCACATTACCTGCATAAATCTACATACTCATCTTACTACAGTCTTAGTCCAGATACATGCAGATACGTGCACTTGACCTGATGACAGTTCGGTTACAGTCCTATTCATAACAGTCTGGCAGAGCTCCAAACGGCTCAATTAACTTCAGTAGAGCATGTTTCAATATTTATGGGTCACTAAGTTAAGTCTCCTTGCTTTTGGTTTTCAAGTCTCAAGTCCAGCCTGCAGGCACACAGGTCTGAAGTAAGATGAATCTGAGAGTAAAAATTTAGTCACAAGTCCTCATCTCTGCGACTAGGATCCAACACGATTCTAAGTTTCAAGTCTCAAGCTAAAACCAGAGCTAAAAGACTCCAAGAGGCTCTGCAAATAGAATTGCAGAGTTTCATTATTAATCTCTGGGTTTGTCACTTTGTATGAATGCCTTTCACATTACATGTAGACCCCTTATTGAATATTAAAGTACCTTTTCATATATTTTAAAATATGTATGACTAGATCAGCTTTTGTGTGTATGAGTGTATTGATGAAGGGCTGTGTGTGCACATGTGTTCCTTACCTGAACGAGCCATACTCAGGTGGGGGCTGGTATCGGACGTGGGGCACCTCCCTCGAGTGCTCCCTTCCTCTCTGCTCTTGGTAAAAATGGCCTCCAGGCTCCTGTTGCTTTGTAGGTGAGCCCATTCCTTTAAAGGGGTAGTCTGGAGGTGGCCCGCGATACTGTGGCTTGTAGTAGTCGCCCGGTGGCCCTGGTGGGGGCAGCAAGGGAGACAGTGGGGCACTAGTGACAGGAGCATGGGCCTTCACACCGCTAGTGGCCAGGGAGAGCTGCATAAGTCGTTCACTGAGAGATCGCACATGTCCTTGCTTCAGATCCTTCAGCCCATCATCCTGGTGCACTTTTCCCGTGCCACTCACCCGCTGCACTGTGGGGCGACCCTCAGTGCGCATCTTGGCATTAGTCACCCCAGTGACATAGAAAGCAGCGCCCACTGAGGCGGGGAGAGAAGACTGCTGGGGCTGGTTGCTCTGGTGCTGAGGTTGAGGAGGAGGGCCATGGCCACGGAAGTACTGTGACTGTACTTTGGCCTCTTCGTATGTAGGGAGGTCCTCTGGGTTCAGACACTGCCCTTGGCTGTTCCCTCCTCCACTGCTGCTTCCTGCTCCTCCCCCAGTCCCTAAACCTCCTCCCCCTCCACTACTCCCACCCCCTCCCCCTACTCTGGGGGAGCCCAGCTTTTCCAGGCCGTTGTCTGTTTGCAGCTCCTGTCCCTGGGGCTCCTGACGGGCATTGTGGGGGGTCATGGAGTGATCATCAGAGGGGCCAACTTGTCCTTGTCCCTGTCCTGAGTAACCTCCACCACCACCTCCCCCTCCTGCTCCTCCTCCTTGTTGTTGATGCTGCTGTTGCAGCACGTAATTCCGGTTCATCTGCTCCTGCAGAAGGCGCTGCAGGACGGTGCTGCCGCCACCGCCTACACTGTTACTGCTGTTGGACGACTCCTCAACTGCGGCCCTCATCTCTGTGTCATACTGGCCACGCACCTCATGGAAGGACAAGCTCCGCCCACGGTCAATACTCCCTAAGAGGATGAGGCAGAGAAGGTGGAGAGAGAGACAAAGCGGAAAAGGAAGAAGTGTGAAGGAACAGAAAAAGAAACAATCCAAGAAAGTGACAGAAAAGATAGAATGAAGTTATTCCAGAACTACATCCACCACCATCCCTCCCAGACCCATTGATGATGGGACAGTAGAAAGACAGGAGGAAGAGCTAAAAACCTAAGGAGCCAAACCACCTGCAAAATCTTGATGCTGCAAACCCAAATCACAAACAAACACAAATATCAAGGCTAACAATTTATATCAGCAAATCAAGACTGTGACAGCTGTGTGATGACTAAACACGGATCCTGAAGAGATCAACTGGCATTTTAAAGTTAAGTACTGTTTACTTGGATCAAAGGTAATGTTTGAGCAATCACCTTTTTTCTTAAAATGAAAGATAATTAATCTATCAAAACTGTTTCTGATTAGGCATAAATTCCATTTCAGTATTCAAATGTACCATCATGACAAGAACTGATGTAAAAAGTCAATCTGGAAAACAGGAGAGTGGGTAAGTAAGCTTTGCATCTGATCTAAGTTTTCCAGGCTTATGCTTCATTTGCAATGCATGGCATGACCCTGCTCAACTTATCTTGCTCAGAACCGTTCTTTTTTTTTGGTTTTCCACCAGCAAAAGCTGTAAATAGTGCCTGGTAGTTTTTCTGGGATCACCTCGGTTGAAGTTCCAGCCCAGTTGATACTAAAAGGTGAAGTGAAAACAGTGCAGGATCACAGATTGGTCAGAGAAAATACAGAGCAATGACATATCTTGTCATCTGATTTTCCATTCTGTCCCGTTTTTTCCAGCAGTCTTTTGTCTTGCTGCATCCAGCCTTTTCTGAAACACAGTTTGACTCCTTGTTGTCACATACCAAGACTCAATAATACCATCTCTTTGATATCCTCTATTGTTCCTGTGTTTGTGTGTTTTTGTCTCGCTGAAAATGATGTCACTGTGGTTTCATAGAGCATTGCTATGATGACCAGCTAAGAAGCTGCCTACATTGAGAGGGTACTACAATGGAAAACAACATCAAGAAGCTGTATCATGCAAAGGAAACAAGGCCACAGATATATCATTTCAGTGTTACCAGTCAAGCTTGATGTTTTTTTTCAGCCAAAATATTTATGAAACTACATCAGTCACAGACACACTGGTCTGAGTAAGGTTAAATGGACTAACTTTGTCTAACATGCTTTTGAATGCCAGAATCAAAGCGTGATTCGAGAGTGTGAATGAGAAGCTCGCAGGATTACAGTGACTCAATTTTACCCCTCCACAAGGTCTCTTAAACAGTAATGTAAGAGATTGCAACCTTTGTGCAATTGCGCAAAAGAGGGTTATTGCAAGGAAACCAAATCCAGTGATTTTCAAATACTGAAATTTTCATACTGTGTTAAAGTCAGATGCAATGTGTTTTCAGTTGAACATGCAATGTTGTCAAAGTTGAAACCACCTGAGATGTATTTTTTGTGTTGTTGTGTGTTGTCCAAATCAAAGACGATAATTTCCTCTCGAGTCATCTCCTCCCTGAGCCAATAAATATCCCACAAGTAAACCGTTGGTTGGTTTTGGGGGGCAATGTGGAACATTTATATCATTGGGGTTTCTTCTGACAACACTGAATGTTAACAACTCGATAGTTTTACACCCTTTTCTACAGAGTAAAGAAAGAAATTATTACATCTTGTGCTTTCAGTTATTCTTCGCATTCTCAAGGAGGAAGATGCTTTTTTTCGAAACATCTGTAGGTAAATAGAATCATATGAGACAAAAGGAAAAATGTTAGCTTTGGCAGTATGTCAGCAGATGGTAATTTCTCTTTAGGTTCAACAGAGAGAGACAGAAATGAAAGAAAGAATGATAAAAGTATTCAGGGAATACAATGATGGATAAAATGGAGTAGAAATTCAGATGCACAAAATCCAATTTAAAAAAACACAAAAATCATAACAAATGTAATAAACCGAAATTAACAACACAAGATTATGAACTTTAAACACTGATTTAACCTTTTCAAAGACATAATATGCAACTTTTCATCTTGAGGTTTCAAGAAACTTCCATCCACCCAACTATATCTGTTCAGTTGGCCAGACTTTGTGGCCCAAACATTTCCACAGGTAGGTCTACATTTTTTATGCATGCATACAGTCACAAATAGAAATCAAATATTTGTTGTTGTTTCATAAATTTATTTCAATAATAGACATCACATTTTTTGAATCACTTATATGACCCAATGGCTCAACATAAACCTTAAAATTTTCGATCGAGTAAGTTGTCAGAATCTAACTTTTGGGCACTGTTAAGGAAAACAACAAAACAAACCAGTCTGGTTTCCATCAGAGGTACAGAGCAGCGACAGCTTACCTGTCTTTTAGTCGCATGTAACAACTTGTTGCTGTCTGATCATGGTGAAAGCTGCATTGATGCTACACACAAATGTCTCAAGAAGTGGGCTGGGATGTCTGGTTTATCTGAATGGATTACTTCCTATTTATCAAATCTCTATTTCTTTTTGTATCCATTGCTGACAATGTGTCTGATTGTTTTCCTTTGACCTTTGGAGGTCCTCAAGGGTCAATCCTTGGACATGTCTTACTCTCACTCGACATGCTCTCTTTAGGTCTCGTTATCTGCCAGGTGGGCTGTGTCTCTAATGATTGCTATGCTGATGATGTCAAATTTATGCAATTGTGAAATCTGAAATGTAAATAAACTACTCTAATTAAAACACTTTGCAACTCCTAGATGACTCTACATCAGCATCAAAAGAACCTCTAATGTAATCAGGAACGTTGCTAAATCAGTCTGCAGTTATCAATTAATTATAATAATTATAATCAAATTTATGATGTTGATTATTACAGTATCTTTGGCACACTGCTTCATACTGTATGAAAAGCTTGTCCTTCAGTCGAGTCAAGATCCTGCAGCCACCAGAAGGTAGGACACCTTTTGGTACGTCTGCAGCCTCTGATTTGAGTCCCATGCCAGACTACAGTGCCATTACATACTGTATTTACCTTGATTAAATCACTGCATGACACCAGGCTGCTAAAGAAAAATCCCACACACCTCTACACACATCAGATTGTTCAGTTAGAATTTGGTATTCTGCCTGTTCATGCGGGAGACATCAGAGCACATGCCACTTCTTGAAATACATTATGATACAAACACTGCTTTGCCACATCAATTACAATATGATGTGGTCACTTTATGATGTGACAGAGCAGACTGAATGACTGCTAAATGATTGAATTACTGAAATATTAACAGCTTCAGAAAACCATTTCTATTTATTGCTAACATTTTAATCAAAGGATTATGAATAAGACTAACATGAGACTGTCATAACCAGGACTGTTGTCATTAAGTTTCATTCAGTCAATTATGTAATTTTTAATGCTAGTTTGACATTATTTAGACTTAAACTTAGACTTAGACTTAGGCTTTACTTTATTGATCCAAATTTGGGAAATTCTTTTGTTGCAGCAGCAGGTTAAGCTGTTTTGGTCATGACAACTTGTTCACAATGTCTTTGTTTCACAACTTCAAATTATCAAAAGAGGTTGAGATCCCTATTCCCTGAACACACAACTGTGAGTAAAATGACTTTTATCACCCAGTCCTAGCATGGTAATGTAATACACATGAGCTTTTGTCATATTAAAACAATGATTGAATTTAAGATGCTATTATTGTCAGCAAATAATGTAATGAAATCATAGGCTTGAGTGATAGAATCAAGTACAATGTTTTGTAAGATGACCCAAATTAATGAAAAAAAATTTATGAACTTGGGTGTGGTAACAAGTAATTTTCCACCAAGCAGCATCCAAAAAAGGGGAAGTCATGTACGCATCAAAAAGAGGAAGTCACATAGGCTGTGACTAGTGGGCTGTACCAAACCACGATGAGCCAAAAGCTTAGTGGGAAATTACCAAAAAAGGACATGTGCAGTAGAGAGGAGGGATTAAGAGAGAGGGGTTTAAAATTACAGAAAAAAGGGCATGTGTAATAGAGAGGAGGGATTAAGAGAGAAGGGTGTAAAATATCCAAAAAAGGAGAAAATGGGGTTCTTCGTCCTACATCTCTACAACCTCAAGCCAACTCAAGAGAAGGAGTATGTGAGGAGCCTGACATCGCAAAGGAGGACTGCATGCAACTCAAGAGGACAGAGCTCGGGAGGAATAACCATTTTCCACCTGACTGTGGATTATTAATTGGAGTTTAAGTTCTTCCCCCTCACTTTGCTACAATAAGGATAGAACTTTGAAGGAACTTAGGGACCCAGTCGTGGGTTTCATCTAGTTTCCACACTTAGCAGGAAGAGATAAGAATAATTTAGCTACTGCTTTTTATTATAGTTATTAGGGATGAGCGAGTACACCACTATCTGCCAAGGACCACAGGACTTCACGACTTCAGACCCGTCGCCCTGATCTCTGTGGTCATGAAGTCCTTGGAGCGCCTTGTGCTCTCACACCTCAAAGACATTACTGACCCTCTCCTGAACCCCCTGCAGTTTGCCTACAGACCCAACAGGTCTGTAGACGATGCAGTCAACTTGGCCCTCCACTTCATCCTCCAGCACGTGGACTCCGCAGGAACCTACGCTAGGATCCTGTTTGTGGATTTCAGCTCTGCCTTCAACACCATCATCCCAACTCTGCTTCAGGAGAGGCTCTCCCAGCTGAGCGTGCCTGACTCCACTTGCAGGTGGATTGCAGACTTCCTGTCTGACAGGAAACAGTGCGTGAAGGTGGGGAAACACGTTTCCGACACTAAGACCATCAGCACCGGATCCCCCCAGGGCTGCGTTCTTTCTCCTCTGCTCTTCTCCCTGTACACAAACAGCTGTACCTCCAGTCACCAGTCTGTCAAGCTCCTGAAGTTTGCGGACGACACCACCCTCATTGGACTCATCTCTGATGGCGACGAGTCCCCCTACAGGTGGGAGGTTGACCATCTGGTGACCTGGTGCAACCAGAACAACCTGGAGCTCAACACTCTAAAAACAGTGGAGATGGTTGTGGACAACAGGAAGAACTCAGCATCACCTGTCCCCATCACCCTCTGTGACTCCACCATTGACACTGTGGAGTCTTTCTGCTTCCTGGGAACTATCATCTCCCAGGACCTCAACTGGGAGTCAAACATCAGCTCCCTCATCAAGCATAGCAGAGGATGTACTTCCTATGGCAGCTGAAGAAATTCAGCCTGCCAAAGACAATGATGGTGCACTTCTACACAGCCATCATTGAGTCCATCCTCACCTCCTCCATCACCATCTGGTACGCTGCTGCCACCGCCAAGGACAAGGGCAGACTGCAGCGTGTCATTCGGTCTGCAGAGAAGGTGATTGGCTGCAATCTCCCATCTCTTCAGGACCTGTACGCCTCCAGGACCCTGAGGCGTGCAGAAAAGATTGTGGCTGATCCCTCTCACCCTGGACACAGACTCTTTGAGTCACTCCCCTCTAGCAGGAGGCTGCGGTCCATCAGGACCAAAACCTCACGCCACAAGAACAGTTTTTTCCCGTCTGCTGTCAGCCTTATCAACAAGGCCCGGAACCCCCCCGACACTGTTCACATTCCACCTCGGACTCATTTTGTCACATTGATATAAATACAACTCTATGCGTTACATTAACGCTCAACTTGGACTTCTTTCTGAAAAAACAGACTGTGTTTCCGGAAAATAACAAACAAAAAACGGACTTGTGTATATATATTTAAATTGTTATATTTTGTGCTCTTATTTTAGTTGATGTGTCATACACCAATTTCACCACAACAAATTCCTCGTATGTGTAAAATCGTACCTGGCAATAAAGCTTTTTCTGATTCTGATTCTGATTCTGATTCTGATCTTGCCACATTGACATAAATACAACTCCATGCGTTACATTAACGCTCAGATTGGACTTCCTTCTGAAAAAACAGACTGTAGTTCCGGAAAAAACAAACAAACAAAAAACAGACTTGTGTATATATATTTATATTGTTACATTTTGAGCTCTTATTTTTAATAGATGTGTCATACACCAACTGCACCACAACAAATTCCTTGTATGTGTAAAATCATACTTGGCAATAAAGCTTTTTCTGATTCTGATTCCGATCTGTATCTGTATCTGTATCTGTATCTGTTCAACCGTCTAAATTATCTGTATCTGTATCTGTACTCGGAGTGAGCGGGGCCTAATGGAAATGGGTGGGGCTTAAATCGGTACATTATTTTAAGTCTGAAATTGATATACAATTAAAATATTAATATAGGTTACTTTGTGTGTTCAGCTATATGTGTGTAAGTGTGTAAATGGTCTGTAAGACTGTTTATTTTTTAATGATCTGTGTGAACTTGGTGATTCATGCAAACATCCAGTGATGGCAAACAGGGAAATAATATGTCAGCCTTGTTTATGCAGATTATGCTGATGTATGCTTAAAAAAATACCTGTATATACACCACCCAAAAAAGTTAGGGATATTCGGCTTTCAGGTGAAATTTTTGGAAAATGTAAAAAGTTCACGCTACGTGATATTATATCGTGAAAGTAGGGCATTTAAGTAGAAGAATGCAATGGTGATTTCCTCATCTCAATTTATTGAAACAAAAGCAAAAGCCAACAACAGTGGTGGGTATACCACAACAAAAAATGTCAATGTCTCAATAACTTGTCATGTGCCCTTGAGCATCAATTACAGCTTCACAATGATGTCTGATGCTGTTCACAAGTCGACTTATTGTCTGCTGAGGCATGGGATCCCACTCTTCTTGATGGGCGAACCTCTGGTCATTGAGGTTCTGGGATACAGACTTACAAGCCTCTACACAGCAATTCAGCTGAACCCATAGGTTTTCTATGGGATTCAGGTCTGGAAAAAGTGCAGGGCACTCCATTTGAAGTACCCCAGTGTTACGGCTGCCACTGTTTTGGGTGTGAGTGGTTGCAGGTGAAGGGGTGTGGAAACCGGACTCTTCCTCTGAAGATCGCCTGCAAGCTGTTATTTCCTGCCGGCTACAAGAGTTGTCTCAGCCTGGCAGTCAGTGGCTGGTATGTCTCATGACCAGTCCTTTGCACACAGAGAGAATCGTTTTGTGACAGATTTGTCAGAGCTCTGCTCCTTGTACATTTACGGTAACCAGACTCAAACTGAGCTAGGTTTAGACGGGGTTCTATACCGACCATCCCTTTCAGGGTTGTGGGGGGGCTGGAGCCTATCCCAGGTGTTAATGGGCGAGAGGCGGGGTACCCCCTGAACCGGTGGCCAGTAATTGATTGCAGGGCAGTTGTATTGTTTGTTAGCTTCAATAGGCTAAGAGGTGCTATTTCATTTTGTATTTTGATTCTCGTTTCCACCTCTTACTATAGGCCTCAATTAGGAGGGTTTTATTTCTATTTCTTTTTGTGTGATAGGCAAACTCTCATTTTTGAAGAGTTCTCTTTTAGTTATAATTAGTTAAGCTCTCATTTTTGAAGAGTTCTCTTTTAGTTATAATTAGTTAAGCTCTCATTTTTGGAGCGTTCTCTTTTGGGTTAGGTTTAGGTAAAAGCGCAGTGCCCCTGGGGGGAGCACTGTGAAGGGCACGGGCTCTCGGGGGCAATGGGGATCCAAAGGATCTTGGGACCCTTCTTACTTGTAAGATAAAAGTGGATCTTTGATCCTTAAAAAATACTTAAAAGTGTGGCCGAATTTTAGAAGTGCATGGAGGATTGGGCAACGGTGCAGGTTGGCAGTGGGACTTTGTATATTTATCAAAATGTCCTCTCCCCTTTCAAGGCCCCTGCCTTGATACTTCCGGTGGTCATTACTTAAAAGGAGCAAGTTTTATAGAATAAGAAGATAAATAATAAGTGCTTAATTGAAAATTTTTTTTAAAAAAAGGTTAGACATAAAACAAGAGGAGTTAATAAAACATAAGTGCTAAAATGATAAAACAAGTGCTCAAATGATAAAACAAGTGCTCAAATGCTAAAACAAGTGCTTACAAACAAGTGCTGATAAAAAACACACCGTATATGCATGCAATGAATAAAAGGGAACCACACATATGTACATTTTAAGGTTAGAATAAAATCATGCATAATACTGTTGTTTATTGTCTAAAACCTTGCTTTATAAAAGTTCAATTTCAAAGTAAAAATGCTTGCTCCTGCTAAAAAATAATAATAATAATAATATGGTGGCCAGTAATTGATTGCAGGGCAGCTGTATTGTTTGTTAGCTTCAATAGGCTAAGAGGTGCTATTTCATTTTGTATTTTGATTCTCGTTTCCACCTCTTACTATAGGCCTCAATTAGGAGGGTTTTATTTCTATTTCTTTTTGTGTGATAGGCAAACTCTCATTTTTGAAGAGTTCTCTTTTAGTTATAATTAGTTAAGCTCTCATTTTTGAAGAGTTCTCTTTTAGTTATAATTAGTTAAGCTCTCATTTTTGGAGCGTTCTCTTTTGGGTTAGGGCTAGGGTTAGGGGGTTTGTTTGAAAAGTACCCACTCGCTCTTATCATTGTCTTGGCCTTTTGCCTTTTGTGTACTAAAACATTTTAAAACACTTTGATTTAAATAAATAACTCAATTCAACCATTTCCATCTGGTTGTTTTTTTTTTTGTTACTTCCTTTCCCCTAGCGAGCTGGGTTGTAACACCCAGGGCTCCATTTTTGTCCCCGCCGCTGGTGGAGAGCAGGGTGTGCACCCCGCACAATGGTATTTTCGTGCATCAATTTGGAGTTGGATTTTCGGTCCATTTCGGTCCACACTGACGGCGTAAAAGTGCGCTGAAAGCTCGCCACCCCAGAGCTGGTCAACTCGGTGTGCCAGCGGCACACAGTGGATTTTCATAAACCGGTGGAGTTGTGTGCCCACGTCACCAATACCTCACAGGCAGGTTTCCACAGTGTCTGGCATTTCACTGCGATCAATAATTAGCAACAGCCACGACTCAATGCAACTATCTGAGTTAGCACATACAGTCAGACCTAAATTTATATATTTTGATCAGTATCTCATCTGACCACATAACAAGCACGTTTGGCATGCATAATGTTCACTCAACCTGAACAAATGTATATAGATGAAACGGGGATGCAAACTAATCAATTGACGTCGCTGTGCCAATCAGACACAGAGCATATATGCTGCATCTATCTCAGAGCACTCGAGAGACAGACACACGGAAAAAACATAAGTGATTATCGTTGTCCGCTATTACCCACGTCATTTCATTCCAAATACAAATGTTATCATTGTAATGCTTAACGTTATCTACAAAGATGAAGTACATCATTGCTTTGAGGAGGAGGAGGAGGAGGAGGCTGAGGATTTACCATCTAAGGACCTCATATTGAGACATGAGTGGCAGGAGTGCAGGTGGGCCCCGAGAATAACGCCTTCAACACTGTAGGCTATGCAGTTGTCTTTAATCATCTACTCTTTTGCATCACAGGAACAAATTACATCTGCCAAGGGAGGTCGTCGACGTGGTAGCGCGCATCGTGGCCTCTGATGCGCACCCCGGCTGCGCTCTCCCGTCTGCGGGCTCAGTCATCCTCGAAACTTGCCATGCGCCTCGCCAGCGGCGTTTTTAAAGAGGCAGGAGCTGGTGTGATTGGTGAAGATTGGACTCGACTGTGTCAAACCCACTCCACGCCTTCTCCCCTCCCTCCTTCCGAGTTGCGCCACTGGGTGGGACTGAGATGAGAAGGGGGAGTAGTTGCGCCCGCAGGGCAGTGCACGAAAATACCAAAGTCTGCGCTACCACGCCCCATCGGCGAAGCAGACCTGACTTTGCGCCACGCCTCTGCCGCGTCGATGGCGGAAACGAAAATAGAGCCCCCAGTCTCCAGCAGCCGTTCCCTAATAATGCAACCTCGATGAGCTGGAACATTGTCATCCATGAAAATGAAATCAGGCCTGTGTTGTTCATGCAGGGGCACAATGACTGTATTAATGATGTTATTCAGTTAGTATGGGCTTGTCACTGTACCATTCACAAAGTGTAGGGCAGTTCTCTATTGACTAGACACACCTGGCCACACTGTAACACCACCAGAGGTTTGTCTGGTGACAACAGTGGCTGATGCATAGCGCTTTCCTTGATGTCTCCAACATCACTGACGGCCATCATTTCTGCTCAACGTGAATCAACTTTCATCAGAGAACAGCACTGAGGCCCACTGGTCTCTTGTTCAGCGTAAATCCTTCCTGGCCCATGCAAGACGATGACGCCTACTGTGGCCATGTACCCTTGCAGGTTGTCTAGCATGCAGACCAAGCTGATGTAAACGGTTTTGAATGGTCTAACTTGACAATCGGGTGCTTCTCACCTTCCTTAAATGTGCCTGGAGTTGAGTGGCATTCATCATCCAGTTCCGCAGGGCACTGTTCACAATGAAGAGGTCATCAGAGAGATATGTGGCCAATGGACATCCACTCTGTGACACTCTAAGCTCAGTGGCCACTTCCCTCTGAGAACATCCTGTTTGAAGCCTCGCAATGGCTAGGTACTGCTGAATGCTGTTAGGTGTTGTCTTGGTCTCATGATGTCAAAATGTGAACAGCATGATGAAGAGGACTGTTTAAATACCAACTGAACCAGGAAATTTACTGGGTGATTCATGGATCAAACACCTATTATGAATTTTGCCGTTCAGCTCCTTGTTAGAGAACAGCAAGTTGTGGAAAATGTAGTGAAACATTGAACAGTTGGACATTTGCATTCAAAAGTTTAGAGAGGGTCAAATTAAGTTCACCTGTAAAGGTTATAGTGCATTTTAGGTCCTGAAATTTCACCTGAAAGCCGAATATCCCTAACTTTTTGTGTGTAGATACACACGCACACACACACACACACACACACACACACACACACACATATATATATATATATATATATGTATGTATGTATGTATGTGTATATATATATATACGAGTAATTAATCACGATTAATTACCAAAAAAAAGCGTCAAAAAAATTAACGCATTTAATCGCAGTTTGCACTCCAGACAACACGGAACGTTTGTAAGTGCACGAGTTCCTGGTCCACCGATCACACTGATGCACGAGACGCGTCAAAGCTAGGAGGCTAACAACGACTAACATGGAGGAATCATTGCTTGGACTAATGGAGGGCAAGTTTCACTTTAAAAAACTGTCTGATGGAAGCCTGGATAAGAGCGTGGTTTTGTGCAAATTGTGCAAAAAAGAATTTGCCTACCACCAAAGCACATCAAGGCAACGGTACCACCTGAATGCAAAACATGTTGCGGCGAGCACAGAAACCGCCAGAGCTGTTAGTGCTAGCAGTCCTGGTCCGAGTAAGAGGAAGCGGTGCTGGCAACCCACACTCGAGCACATGACTGGACTCAGGTCAACATCTGACAAACTCACAAATTCGCTGGCGAAATGGATTGCTCTGGACTGTAGACCATTTTTGGTGGTAGAATATAAGGGGTTAGAAAATGTGCTACAGATAGCAACATCTGATCCAACTTTTCAGCTGCCACGCAGAAAGACTATTTCAAGCAAAATCCAGCAGCTTTATGACACCGAAAAGCAAGCAAAACTGGATGCACTGCAGAAAGCCGAATTTGTGGCTCTGACTGGGGATCATTGGACCTCCGTAAGCAACTCTAATTACGTCGGTGTCACTGCACACATTGCTGATGTCACAGATGGAGAATGGCATCTTCAATCTTTTGCCCTGACTGTGCAGAAGACAAACACCAGACACTATGCTGAAAACTGTGTTGAGCAGTTTGTCTCTGTGGCAGAGGCCTGGGAAATTCATCAAAAGGTCACCACAATTGGAACAGACAGTGCAAGAACCATGATGGCTGCAGCAAGACACCTCCCATTCCAACACATGCCTTGTGTTGCTCACATCTTGCAAAGAACCATCACTGTTAGCCTTGCTGACAGTGGGTTTACTGGTGCGTTGGCAAAATGTTGCAAGGTAGTGGGTCACTTTAAACACAGCCCTGCCAATACAGCAGAACTACACCAGGAACAAACAAGACTTGGGCAAGAAAAAGAGCCACTCATACAGGATGTATCCACAAGGTGGAATTCAACGCTGGATATGATCTCTCGTCTCCTCAAGAACCAAGAGGCTGTAAACGCTGCTTTAGGCAGACAGAAGCACAAGCTTGTCATGTTGACTGCAGCAGAGCTGGTGAAACTGCAAAAGCTGGAAACCGTCCTTGAACCATGCAGGTAAATAAAACTATTTTAGTAATTAGATTTATTGTTACTGTTCATTTGAAAAGCTCTTGTAGTTGACAGTTAATTGGTAGAGTAATAATAATAATCAATTTCCTCAACTGTCTGTGTCCACTGCAGATTTGTGACTGAGCTCCTCGGAGGTGAGACGTATGTCTCATGTTCAGTGGTTTTACCTGCTCTCTGCCACCTGCATCACACCATGGCGGTCTTTGATGAGGACACAGCCTACATGGTGAAATTCAAGACTGCCTTCGTGAAGGACCTATCCCAGCGCATAGCTACACTCAACCATGAATGGCTGAGCATGGCTACTGTTCTTGACCCACGCTTTAAGGATTTAAAGTGTCTAGGAAGGGGGGAGCGAGAAGAGGATTGGACCAGCCTTGAGGCCCTGCTGCAGGAACAGTCTAAAGCCTGGTTTATGCTACTGCGTCGCGGCGACGCCGTACCTACGGCGTACACCGGACGTCGTCACTGAGCATTCATAGTTCTGCGTCGAGGGAACGCGTTGCTCCGCAATTCACCGCCAAGCCGCTAAGGGGGTGTGGCTGTCCCTCCATGAATTGTTGGCCATTTGGCAGTCTTTATAGTGCCGCGAAGAGGAGTTGTAGAGGTGGTCGTACTTGCGTACCTCCTCGATAATTCTTTCTTTGGCTTGGTCCATTTTTTCTTGTAGCTCCCACCACAGAAACTTTGAAAATGGCGGTGTTGTTGTGCTGGGACCATAGGGCTGCGACTGAACCGAAAATTACATTCTGAGCGGACCAATCACAATTCTCGACGTTCACGTCACTACGCGTCGACGCGACGCGTAGTCAGGATTTTTTGGAGGTGCGCGTCAGGCTACGGCGTAGGGTCCGCGTCTACGGCATAGGTACGGCGTCGCCGCGACGCAGTAGCATAAACCAGGCTTCAGAGAGATGCTCCAGACCTCACACAGGAGCCAGCAAAGAAGAGGAGTCTCCTTCTCTCTTCATTGTCTTCAGACTCTGATTCAGATGATGAAGTGCAGTGTACCAGGGCCCTGAGCCTGTACAGAGCAGAGCCCACCATCAGCGAGACAGACTGCCCACTGCAGTGGTGGTCAAGTCGAGCAGGGGCCCACCCACAGCTGTCTGTCCTGGCCCGCAAGTATCTGACCAGCCCTGCCACTTCTGTCCCATGTGAGAGGCTGTTCTCACTTGCAGGTCACATAGTAACAAAAAAGAGAGCTGCCTTGAGCTCTGAAAATGTGAACAGGCTAGTTTGTCTTAGCAACTAGCTGAAAAAGAGGGAGAAGAAATAGGCTTAGAGGTACTGTGAGGCCAATGAGTTTGTTGTTTTTGCACTAAAATGTTGATCAAACCGTTATAGCCTAATGTACAACAGAGATTTTTGCTCACGATACTGGGAGTATAAAAGGGATTTAGGTCAGTCAAAGGCCCATTTCTGTTTTTTGTTTGTTTGTTTTACCATTTTAGATGGTAGAAATGCCACCTTATGTTGAATTGTTGGTTATTTATTTACCATTTAAAATCAGTACTGTTCTGGAAAGTACTTGAAATGGCACTTTAACTGTTAACCGTTTAATCTGTTTATTTTTGGCCAGGGATATTTTTCTTTACACATTTTCAATGGCCAGGGTTTCCACTGTTCTGAATGTACTTGAAATTGCACTTTTAATGTAAAACAAACATTTTCAAGACATTAAAAGAGCTTGAGTTTAAATAAAGTTCTATGAAAGCTTGAATACAGTGTCATTGTCAGACCGATGCAAAATAAACAATATTTTGTTGTCAATGTATGTATGTGTCTATAATTTGATTCAGTCATATACCAAAACTCATTTAAAAAATGTGGCTTCTTGTGGCAAACATTGTTATACCATTATACTGCGATTAATTGAGATTAATTAATCACAAAGCCTCTAATTAATTAGATTAATTTTTTTAATCGAGTCCCACCCCTAATATATATATATATATACACAAACACACACACACATTATATATATACATATATATGTATATTAGTGGTGTAACGATAAACCGATTTGAACCGGTTATCGGTCTGTGACGTATGAGATCCGAGTGCATCGGTCGATGGAGCCCTGGATCGGTAAAAATGCACTTCGAACGGTTCGATGGCCCGGATGTACGGCCGCGAATCGGTTTCCTGAGTTTCCAGCGGCCCATACCTGCCATTGTTGTGCTTGGCATGTGAACTCTCGCAAGATTACAGTGTTGACCTTTTACCTGTACGAGTAGTGACGTCAGCTGCGTAGAGCGTGTGTGTAGCCGTGTGGAGAGAGCGGGCAGCAGCAACATGTCAGACGATGCGAATGAAATACACAGCGCTCCTCACCTAAAATCCAAGGTCTGGAAATCATTTGGATTTTTTAAGAAGAATGCAAAGCTAGACAAAAGCCAGGCCATTTGCAAACTTTGTAGAGCGACCATCAAATACACTGGCAGTACGACAAACCTTAGCAATCACCTGGCGAGACGGCATGGTGGGGCTGATTCGAGTGAACAGGATGCTAGCGCGGCTAGCACAGCTAGCACCAATAGCATGGACAAGAGTGGGCAGGACAAAGATAATAAAATACAAGAGTTTTTCCAACCGCAATTCAGCCATAACTCGGCAAGGTCCAAGGCAATAACGGCATCTATCGCTCGTTTTATTGCAAAAGACTTACGGCCGTATAGTGTCGTTAAAAGCGGAGGCTTTCGGGACATATCTTGTCAGTGATATGTTGCACTTGTTATGCTATTGTAGTTACTGAAGTTCACATGAGTGACTGAAGCACTAATTCTATATTTTGAACTGAATTTTTGCCTTTAATAGGCAACTTTTTTTGTTTTATAACAACTACTTTTATTTTTGATATCTAACCTCAGATAAGTTTATTTATGAATTTATGTTGAATGTTCAGTAGGCCTGGTGTATTGTCTCTTGGACACTAAATAAACAAAAGGATACTATTTTGAAATTACATTTGTGTTTTTGTCTTTTTGTTCTTAGTAACATAAAGTAAAAATAAGTACTTGGGGTTAAATTGTCAATTTGTATTGAATCGAACTGAACCGAATCGGATCGAATCGTACTAAATTGTTTACTATTTTTTATGAATCGTCCCTGAATCAGATCGTAGTCTGTGAATCGAGATTTGAATCGGATCGTTTTGTGAGTGAAAGATTCACACCCCTAATGTATATGTATATATATATACACACACACACAAACATATATGTGTGTGTGTGTGTGTGTGTGTGTGTGTGTATAAATATATTTATATATATACACACATACATACATATATAGTTTTTATTAGTTATAGGTAGTAAAATGTAGTTGGTTGTGCGACTAGCATCTCAAAGGTTCTTAAAGATTACTCTAGCCTAAAGAAATTAACAGACTGTTGGGGCTTACCCCTAGGCCAGATAGTTTAGAGGAGAGCCGTCAGTAACGGGCATGGCTGATACATTATTCCTGACTCAAGGGCTATTCAGTCAGGTGCAGTATCAGAGGATGTAGCGTAGGGGCCCAGATGTAGGTACTTTGCAGCTAGGCTTGTCTCCTTGCCACCAAGTTAAAGAGATCTCAGTATTAACTTACTGGGGAAAAACTCTGTAGGACTGAGAACTGATGGAGATGAAGAGCTGGTCCATTACTTGTACAGGGGTGACTTGGAATCTTCACGACATTAACCAAGACAGCATATCTTGTCATAAACATGCCATAGTTGGCCTGATTATCAAACTTAAAGGAAATATTTAGCTTTATGTGTTAACATTACATAAAACTGTGACATGAGGTTGGTTTTGACATAGTCTGTCATGAGACGATTACAATTGTGTCATGCACATTTTTCTTGATCTCAATTACAGGGCACGATTTGGACAGGTCATTAAAATTAAAGTTTTATTACAAAAGCTTGTATATAACGGTATCATGAATAATTCCCTTTACCTTGAGTTGTCATTAAAATATTATTAAACATAAATAATAAATAAATTTGTATGTGTTAAAAGAGAAGACTGACACCAGTTCATTCAGGGAGGTTAGATACTGTTGTGTTAGTGATGTCATTTGTCATTTATACCCACTGAATGAAAGCATAAATCAATCATTGATGTTAGACAACTAGAATAATAGAACATCTGTCCTCTCCTGTGTGCTGCACAAAACAGAATGACCATCTGTCAATCAAACCAGCAGCAGCAGTTTTCTCACCTACCTGTGTGGCTGTTCTCACAATGCTCTCTTGGGGGCTTTAGTGGCACCAACTACTCATGTTGCGATGCTGCGGCTGGCACACTGGGATACTGTTTTGGGTGGAGGTGGTCCCATGTGAGGTAGTGATAACCTGATGGTGGCAGATGGTTCACCTCCTGGTTTTCGTCTTGCTGCAGGCTCAGCAGGTCCTAAAGGTGCTCCAAGATGTACTGGTTTATCATTTTTTACTGCCAAATAGAACAAAATAGAAGAAATTCAATTTGGGAAAATAAGTGAGAACTTTGCAAAGAGCCCCACATATAGTGAAGGGAAAGTAACTGCAGAGAAGTAGGATGAAAATAGAGATCATTAAAGGTAGCAACGCATTCTCAAATTTTAAATAATAACATCCAAAGTTCTATTAGTTCGATTAGTATTAGAACAATCACAAAGTTTGTTTTCAGCACTGAACACTTGATGCACAACAAAAAAAGAAGGAAGAAGCTCAGCAAGCACTGGAACTGGTATAACGTCAGGCTTCAAAATAAAGCTGAGAAGTTGAAGGAGCCATTCCAGGAGGCACTTTTTGCCTAATCTAAATTTCCCACTCAATTTTTTGACTGGGAAGCCAATCTGTGACTTCAGGGATCAATCCACTGACCTTCTGATAAGTGGATGACCACTCTACCTCCTGATCCACAGCCACCCTTGTTTTAATATACAGGAAGTGCCAAGAACAACTTTTGGTGATTGCGCACATTCTCTTCCATGTACTGTCAATTCTAGGCATCTATTTGACCATTGTAAAGATGTTTTATTACATCATCAATTTAACAAGTATCTCCATTGGCTGTCAAGACGTGTATAACAAAACACTCAAGGCCCCACCCTCTCTCCCTCTTCCTGTTTGCCGATAGTTTGAAGCAAGTTTGTCATCAACAGCTTCCTGTTTAAGATACGACTGTTGAAGTAAAGTATACCCATGAGATAATTGTCAAGTACCTTAAGTTGTATTGACTGTTTGCACTGTTTTCTCTACAAAAGAGCTATGTGTTTTGTGAATGTGAAATATGATAAGACACTTGAGGCAGAAGAAAGGGTCAGCAGTGAGGAAGATAAATGGAAAACACTCTTAGCAACAATTAATTATGTCAGCATTACATTTAGTGTATTTAATGTGTTCCTTTTTATCTTTTCAACATTCACTTGAAAGTGAGCAGGCAGACTCTCCTGCTTATGTCCCACATGAATCTGAAAATGAAGGTAGGTATTAATATCATTATGTTTACCATGTTTGTATAGAACATGATAAGTGTTATGCCATTTGATTTTGTGGGTGTCCTTGAAAACTCAGAGTTTAAGAAAACACAAAGGCGATACTTAAATACAGCACTAATAAAGTAAATTAGGATTAAGTCAGCTACGGATGCAATTTCTAAACTAAATGTCTTCTTCTTTATCTTTTCAAGATTCTCTTGAGAGTGACCACTGATTCTCCTGATGCTGTTGTCCAAGATGAATCTGAAAATAAAGGTAGATATTGTTATCATTATTATTATTAGAAGTAGTATTATTAAAGCTTTATGAAATTGTCATTAAAAATCAATCAAAAGCAATCAAAAGCACTTGAGTAAGTAATGGTGAAACAGCATTAATCAATGTAGACACTCTGATGCACACACAAAGTATGTATGACGCATTTGATGTAGTATTGTTGTGACTTGTGTTGTGAGCGACTGCTGCATTTTTGCTAGTTTGCTTGGTACTGTTTGCTTACTGCCACACACATTCTCTCTCCCTGGCACAAGCACACTGACACACTCTCACTCTCTCTCTCACACACACGCATGCAATCACAGATGTATACACTGAGACACTGTTAGAACATCTGCTGACAGAATATTTTTGTTTTTCTTTCATCAGAGGGAGAAGGAGTTGAAGATGACTCCAAGAATGGCATGCTGAACTTTATCAGCTAAAAGACTCAATCCATGAGTGAATGAGTTTGCATGCTTGGTTCCTGAGTCATAATGGGAGAATTGTTGTGTGTTTCTGCAGCAGTGACGGTCTCCTCTGGTTCGCTTTAAGTACACCTTAATGCACAGACAGTGTGGTAGCACAGCTCAGCTTTGCTCCACACCATCTTGTTGTCAGAGACTTGTCAATTCCCCCGCCCCTTATCTGTTTAACGCTCATGTTTCCACTTGGCATCTTAAATTCTTGCATAATGCAGCCACTTACTTGGTCACATCCTTCACCTTGCCTTCTCTCTCTCTCTCACACACACACACACACACACACGCGCGCACACATACACACACCGTGTAACTGGTCTATCCATAGGTATTTTATTACATGTGACTGAGACATATGCATATGACTAGTAATGACAACGATGCACTGCGCTCCTCTCCCCAACAATTACTTGTGGGCTCCTCCTCTAGCACTAGTCAAGCAGTATGTGTTTTGGGGGAGCGGCTTTGGAGGTGATGGGATTTTTGTCCGATACTTTCAAAAACTTGTGTCTCTTGTTGGTTTCTCTAACATTACCAACCCCAACTTTATGAAGCTGCTCAGCCTGGATGAGAAACCACTGCTGGATTAGGCTAGTTGCACTCTACGCAGTAGACCAGGCAATAGTCACACAACACAGCCCCTTGTTGCCGTGGTAGACATCTTCTATTTTCGAAAGGAGGATATTTACCTTCACTGTCTATACCTTTAATGTGACAAAGAAACAAGTTGCCTCAGACACATCAAAAGCCAGATGCAGTCTTGTCCAGGCATTCAGTTCAGGCTCCTTCAGACTGTTTTTCACCTGTTGACCTTCACCAACTAATTTCAATAATTTCAGCATCATCAACCTGTATTTTAGACCCCATCCCAACAAAGCTACCTAAAGAAGTTTTACCCTTAATTGGCTCTTCTTTATTAGACATGCTTAATCTATCTATCTATCCAACCTTCTCTTTCTCTCAAAAATTCTTGAGAAAGCAGTTGCTAATCAGCTGTGTGACTTTCTACATAACAATGGTTTATCTGAGGATTTCCAGTCATGATTTAGACAGCACTGGTTAAAGTTACAAATCTAATTGCAACAGACTAAGGACTTGTCTCTCTAAAAGTCTTCAGCCAACCTATTTATAATGATGACTTCAGTAAATGGAAGTGTAAAAAAATGAACTGTGTGAGCGTAAAAACAAAAGAAGAACATTTTAACCACATTCTCTGTGAAGGGTAAGCTGAAACAAGGAGAACAGTGACTGAAACACCTCATGAGCCCACTCAGCACAGATAACCAAGCCAAGACCCCTTTGTTGGTGCTAATGGGGACAGTTGGACATCCAGGGCTCGGACATTGAGATCATGGGGGATTACAAATACCTGGGTGTTCACCTCAACAACAAACTACACTGGACTAAGAACAGAGATGTCCTGTACAGTAGGTGCCAAAGTCATCGCCACCTGCTAACAAGACTGAGGGACACTGTTAAAAACTTTTTATGACATCTGGAGTTTTCTATGCAGTGGTCTGCTGGAGCTGTGGAAGCTCTGAGAGGGACAGGAACAGACTTAACAAACTAGTCAGAAGAACTGGCTCTGTCCTGCACTGCCCTCTGGACACCATCAAGGAGGTGGGTAAGAGGAGGATGTTAGCCTGGCTGACATGGATCATGGACAACCCATCCCACCCCCTGCATACAGTAGAGGGCTTAAGCAGCTCCTTCAGTAACAGACTGTTGCATCCCGTCTGTAAGAAAGAACGCTTCTGCAGGTCCTTCATCAGAACATCTGTCAGATTGTTTAACTCCAGCATCATGTAATGTAGCACCGTGTTGATGCTGTCTTTCTCAATTCTACATCATAAACCCACTTCATTTTGCACTACTGTTTTCAATGCTCTTGTGTATTTCTCTCAATTGTGCAATAACACTATTTTTATCCATATGGCAACAGTATTTTTTATAAACTGTATATATTGTGCATTTACAAAGTCCTACTATTTCTCAAGTGCAATAGCATTTCACGTCAGTAGTTAGTTTTCTCTTAAGAACATTAGCAATAGTACTTTTTTGTGCTTGCTCTTTGTAATACTTGCTGGTTGTAATAACTAAATTTCCCCAGTGTGGGATCTATAAAGTCTTACATGTCTGACTGTATGCTGTTAGCCAAATGTCTAATTATGAGGTTAGAATCCGTCCTCCCATCTATTCTCTTCTCTGATTAAATTGGATATGTTAGAAATAGGCATTCATTTTTAATTGGTTTGGATGCCAATTTTATTCAGTAGATATATTTGTTGTATGCTTCTTCTCTAGCTCCTGTCAAGTGAGTAATACCCAGCCAAATTATTTCCTCCTATGTTAGTCAATACACCAGCAATGTCTACAGAGCCTGTTTTAGAAAAATCCTTGCAGTAGTTCTTCATTCTAATGGATGTATTAGAACCATACATATGGTACAGAACAAAAACGTTCCTTAATGGCAAATATTAACATTTACACATCAACAATGCATTTCCATCATTCCAACAATTGTCGTATATATTCTCTCCAACATAATCACTTTTTTAGATATTTGCAAATCAGGAGCTTTGCTCACTCCTATTATCCCCATTTCCCCTCTATCAATATATTTCTTGACTCTTTTTTGACACCACCGTAAAGTTATGATATCAATTTATGGGACAGTAAACCTGTGGACATGTCTATTTCTGTGGCAGATTGGGCCTTATCTGGCACGGTGGCACGGTGGCAACACTGTCGCCTCACAGCAAGAAGGTCCCAGGTTCGATTCTCGCTGCGGGCACCGGGGGCATCGGTGCCTGCTGCTTGAGGAAAAAAGGCCTTTCTGTGTGGAGTTTGCATGTTCTCCCCGTGTTCACCTGGGGTATCCTCCGTAAAAATATACCCCCACTAAAAACATGCAAGAAGATCACCACCTGACCAATGGTGACGACGAGATGGGTCCCCGGGCGCCGGTCTGGCTGCCCACCGCTCCTGGTCTGCCGCGGAGGAGGGACGACCAGGATGGGTGAAAAGCGGAGGATAAATTTCACCTCGTGTGCAGTGTCTGCATGTACGTGTGTGACGAATAAAGGGGAATGTCTCCCCCCGATTCTTCTTCTTCTTCTTCTTCTTCTTCTTCTTCTTCTTCTTCTTCTTATCTAGTGTGAACTTGTGCACTGCGTCTACTAAATCAAATCTGGACTAGGCAAAATGTCTGCAAGCATTAACCCAAATGCTTGATTGTAATTAACCACGACATCCAGCTGAAGTATTACAAAAGTTCAACTGAAAGATAAAACCCAGACATTAAAAACTATTTGATGGTATGCGCATGCAATATTGGTATTCTGATGTGTCTTTAAATGACTTTTGTCATTTTTCGGTGGCAGTTTTTTGTTTTTTTGTTTTAATGCTGCCAGTTTTTTTTTCACTTTCTGTCACTGTTTCAGGGGTGGAAAGGAGGAGTTTGAGGGGAGGAGACAAGGACAGCACAAATGTTAGCTGATGTCAGCTGTCATTCCAGGTAAACTCATGAAAGCCTGGAGGTGTGCGGTCAAGCACAATATGTCTATTTATGCAGTTACGGTACAGGAGCTCTAAGTTGATCATCTTAAATTATTGATATGATATGAATGGAAGTTTACCTGGGAGAATACCTTGAAACAGACATTTAACATAGGGCTTTTTTCACAACCTACACTTCTCAGAGTTTTAGATATTCATTGTAGTCTTTTACCAGACATTTTTCACCAGAAAGGGAAGTATACAAGATACACAAGATACACAAGACAAAGTGAATATACTGAAATCAAGCAGCAGAGCACATACGATAGCACTTGACCCCAGTCACCACCTCAACCCACACTTTGTCCTCCACCCATCTGGTCCCAAGTTCAGCAGGAGATTTGTCCCTTCTGCCATCACAAAACTGAATAGAACGTCCAGACTGTAATGTGCCTGAGTTTGTGTGTGTGTGTATGTTAAGTTTGAAAATTTGCTGGTAGTGACTGTTGTTAGATTCATATATGTAGTAGTTGAGTTTGATGTATTCTGTCCAGTTTAATGTATCTGTCTATTCTGAGGCTGTATGGAAGGTTGAAACAATTTTCCTTGCAAAAGGACAAATAAATCTAAATCTAATGATTTCAAGGCATAATAACAGCAGAGATACTTTGAGTTTGAGAATTAAGTTCAAAGCTGGATTTGACTGTGATGAAAGCTGAGGTTGAAACCCATTTTAATCTCCTCACAGACCAAACCACTGGATTGGGCTTTTTCACTGTTTTCCCACAAACACCTGAGATAACCCCAAAACTAAATGACACCTTCCACCCTGTTTTTTTGTTTTTTTCTTCACAGCATAAACCTGAATTCGGCTCCTATCCTGTTGCTCCTTTTTAGAATCAGTAGGGAAAACAGGCTCATAATGGTTTTTAAAACACACCTACCTGTGTGGTTTCCTCAAAATGAGTGGAAAGCCAGGAGTTAATCCAACATTTACTGTTTCACAGAACCTCTGTGTTTTACGAATATCTACCTGCTTTGTGCCTGCTTGAGATGGCGCACCTCTCTTTACCGCCCCCCCCCCCCCCCCCCCGACTTCAACAGGTAGGGCTGGGAGGTAGAGGCAGGTGGATCTGGCAACAATGAGCCACTCCTTCATACCTGCATGCTTGTGTAACAGCTTTCCCAGCATTTACTCTGCTAAATGTCAATGACATAAAAACTTGAGAGTGTAACTTCCCTTCACAGCTTGTGACTTTAACAATAGCATGGTGGACTGCTGGGGAATGTTTTTCTTCCACTTTTCTATAATTATGAAAAGATAAAATGAAGGCAAAATATGACCATCCTCCCAGCTATTTTACACTGTAGAGGTCTTCCTTAAGCAGATACTCTCTTTGCTATTGCTTAATTTTAGAGGGAAGACATCCTGTGCCCAAAATACAGAAACATAATCCAGTTCAACAAAAGGAGGTATCAAAACTCTGCAGCAGGTAAACACACAGGAGACATGAAGGAATCAAAAAGATGTGAGTCAACTGTAGTGTCTAGACACGTGCTTGAGACTAGATCTTTGCTTGACAGCAAACAGCTGATTCAGACATCACAGGAAAAAATGGAACAGACATATGACCTGCAGCTCCTACATATACACGACCATCTGTACACATAAAGTAGTCAAAGATGCAGAGGTTGCACTGCTGTACTAATGTAAGGAATTTGCTTCAGGCTTGGTGACAGATTTTCAGAAGATCTGTTTAATAAGTATTTAGTATTATAAGTAATAAGTAATTCAATAATGGACAAGGAACTGACATCCCCTTTTAAATGTTGATATTAATTGGGAGAAAGTGACTTGTGTCATACTAATTTCTGCCATAAAGCTAATTTCTGGACCAATTGGACATAGGTGCTGTGAGACAGTGCTACGAGGTTATGCTTAGAGTGCATAGAGATTTTATTTTTTCTATGAAAGAAGGTGTTCAGTAAAGAGTTTGGTTTGGTTAACCATTTACTAAAGATTGAGAGGGACGCTGCAGATTGAATGGAGTTCGGTAACTTGTTCCACCACTGGGGAACCACAGAAGGAAAGAGTCTAGCTAGAGACTTACGGCCTTTTTGAGTTGGCAACACCATGCGCCGTTCCTGGGCAGAGCGTAGTGAGTGGGAGGGAGCATGAACCTGAATGAGGGAGTTCAGGTAGGTCGGTGCGGTTTTGGTGGCAGCTTTGTAGGCAAACATCAAGGACTTATACTTGATGCGGGCAGCAATTGGAAGCCAGTGGAGGGATATAAACAGCGTGAAGTGCTCTTTTGGGCTGGTTGAAGACCAGATGCGTTGCTGCATTCTGGATCATCTGCAACAGTTTTAGCAAGCATGATGGGAGCCCTGTGTAGGAGAACAAGAGGCCTCTCTCTAATCTTTATCTCACCATTCCCTCCTGCATTCCTTCAGGAGGGCCGGGGTGGACAGACATTTCAACTACAAAGGCTTCCCTATCAGTTAAACTGTTTTCATGGAGATGCTAGTTCTTTCTTTCAGCTCCACACCAGATGAAGGCATTAAAACCATATGAATGGACAATCAACAGGTCTCAAGAGGTCCCCAGACTCAGATAACACTGACAAGTTGTAAATCAGGCATTCCTGTAGCAAACTGTTTTGTGTGTCTGTGTGCTTTCTATTCGACCACATCAGAATAATGTAAACGATATGTTTGATTCAACTTTGGATGTTCCCACAACACTAAACTCACAATTTGTATGGCATCAATGTTTTTCCCATGTTTCTAGCTTGCAAAAGTTAGTCAATGTTTTCTCTCTATAGGATGCAATAACAGTGTTCTCCTGTGAATCATTCTAACGCTAGCAAAGGCCTGGTTGTCACAGACACGCCCCGGAGTGTCGGAGGGTATACTCCCCGCAGTGTGTGGCAAGTGCTCACTTCTTCTTTGTTGCTCACTTCTTTGTGCTAGACTCACTCTTGACTTGTTCTTCAAGAAGTTTTACCATCCAGTCGTCAACCCTTCTGAACCGTAGTCCTGCAGCCAACCTCAACCCATCTGTCTGGGTCAAATAGCCACGGAAAGAGCTGCTCCTCGTCTGTTACCGACACCGAAGGCCTTCCAGCCCCTGAAGCATCTCTGTCCAACACTGGCTCTCCACCGCGGTTGGACCGGTTCCCCCTTTGGACCGCAGCGCAGATTGGAGCCAGCAGCGACAGGCCGGGGCCCCCCCTTCGTGGCCGTTCAGGACAGGCCATCGTCAGAACACCACTAGCACAGAAGTAGGCATTTTCCATGCTGCTTTGAATCAAGAGCTGGTGTCATAGGCTATAACAATCTCAATTCTCATTAGACTTGCTGAGTCACTCATTCAAGAAATTAACCCTACATTCACGTCCTCATTTTTCCTCAAAACTACTTCTCACTATTGCAAAACTCATTCCTTTCATTAATTTGCTATAGCTTCTTCATCCAGTTGTTTGTGTTACATCATATAATCCATATTATTTGTCATATCATTCATTATTCATATCCATTCTCATTTGTTGTGCCAAATAAATAATACTTTTCATTTAAGTTGTTGTCAGATGTGTCCTTTTGAGCTGGAAATAGACGACCACTGTGTCGAGAGCTTACACTTCCTTCAGATGATGAGACTGATCTACCAGTAATTCATTAATTATTACTAAATCAGCATAAAAGAAAAGAATAAATAAAATCCTACTGAGCTGAGGGAGGTTGGAGCCACATTGGAGCAAAGATTAAACCCAAAGGTTTAATGAACTAATACCCCTACACCTGCCAGTAAGGAATTACAATATTAGGGGGGTGACAGTACTAGTGCTTACACTAGGAGTTGTGTTGAATGCTCAGACAGGTAGGGTCTGATCTTCCTGATGTTGGGCAAATCAGGGCATGACAGAGCAACAGAGGCCACATGCTCTTTAAAAGTTAGTTGGTCATCAATCATGACACCCAAGTTTCTGGCAGATTTTGCAGGAGTGAGCAGAGCTGGGTCAAGGGTATGGGGTCCAGTGAACAGGTAGTGGTGCGAGAGTCAAGCAGAAGGTTGGAGACTTGCTCCTCTGTGACATGGGAAAATGAGGAGAGTGAGGCCCTGTTAGCTGGTGGTATCCTACTGAGTTGGTCAGACTCAGAGAACTGGTTGTTATGGTCAAAACCTTTTCAGTAAAGAAGGATGCAAAGTGATCAGCTGTGAGCAAAGTTGAGGGTGGAAGTGGTGGAGTGTTGAGTAGTGAGCTGAAAGCAGAAAATAATTTCCAAGCTGTCACCCCACTACATGTATCAGACCACTTCTTTATTACATTATGTTTATCCCTACTATAGAGCATCCTCAAACTCCACCACAAATGGTCTCCTTCAGACGAAACCTCCAGTCCCTCACATCGGCACATCGGAACTTTCCGACGAGGTCTTGGTAACCATGCCTCCTCACAGTGTGTTCTCCTCACTCCCTGTAAATGAGGCAACAGACACACTCTGCTCTTCACTAGCCACCTCTCTAAACAATCTATAACCACTCTCATCCAAACTTGCTTGTAAAACCCCCACCAGTCCACGGCTCACCGATGTCATCAGAGAGCAACGGGTGGTGCTCAGAGCAGCCGAGAGAAAATGGAGCAAAACCAGAGATCCCTCTGACCTCAGTGACTATCAGACTCTCTTGTCAGCATTCTCTTCCAACCTGAAAAGTGGCAAGTCCACTTATCATCAGAAGAAAATCAGTAGTGCCAAAGACGCTCGGAAACTATTTTCTGCTTTTAACTCACTACTCCCCACCCACCCCCCACCCCCCCACCCCCGACCTCCACCCTTAACTATGCTCACAGCTGATCAATTTGCTTCCTTCTTCACTGATAAGGTTTCGACCATCAGCAACCAGTTCTCTGAGCCTGACCAACTCCATAGGATACCACCAGCTAACAGAGGCCTCACTCTCCTCATTTTTCCATGTCACAGAGGAGCAAGTCTCCAACCTTCTGCTTGACTCACGCACCACTACCTGTTCACTGGACCCCATACCCTCCGACCTCCTGCAGACCATCTTGCCCACACTTATCCCTGCTGCCACATGATCAACTCCCCACTTACAATGAGTGTGTTCCCCACAGCTTTCAAACAAGCACAAGTAACCCCACTGCTTAAGAAACCTACCTATCGGCTGACTTTGACACAGTTAACCACCAAATCCTCCTCTCCTCAGGAAGATCCTTTGCAGTTTCTTGGAGGGGAGAAGTGTCTAAATCCCACTGCTTGTCCACAGGGGTACCTCAAGGGTCAGTGCTTGGACCCCTTCTCTTCTCAATGTACACCACCGCACTTGGTGCAGTCATCCGTTCACATGGCTTCTCATACCATTCATATGCCGACGATACCCAACCCCTCCTTTTGTTCCCGCCAGACGACCCCACTGTCTCAGCTCGGATATCGGCAAGCCTCGCCAATATCTCGGCATGGATGAAGGAGCAACACCTTCAACTTAACCTGTCAAAGACCGAGCTCCTTGCCATCCCAGCCGGTCCCTCTATACAACAATGACTCAGCTCTGCTCACTCCCGCAAAATCTGCCAGAAACTTGGGTGTCATGATTGATGACCAGCTAACTTTTGAAGAGCATGTGACCTCTGTTACTCGGTCATGCCGATTTTCCCTGTAAAACATCAGGAAGATCGGACCCTACCTGTCTGAGCATGCAACACAACACCTAGTACAAGCGCTGGTACTATCATGCCTCGACTATTGTAATTCCTTACTGACAGGGCTCCCAGCACGCTCGTTGCAGATGATACAGAATGCGGCGGCTCGCCTGGTATTTGACCAGCCCAAATGAGCGCATGTCACTCCGTTGTTCATATCCCTCCACTTGTCCCACTAGTTGCTGCCCGCATCAACCATAAATCCTTGATGCTTGCCTACAGAATTGCCACCAAAACCGCTACAACCTACCTGAACTCGCTAATTCAGGTTTATGCTCCCTCCCGCTCACTACACTCTGCCCAGGAACGGCGCCTAGTGCTGCAACCTCCAAAAGAGTCCCTCTCGATCTTTAGAAAAAGACTAAAAACCAGGCTATTTACTGAACACCTTGTTTCATTAAAAAAAAAAAAAAAAAAAACTCTCAGTCAACTCTATGCACTTTTTGCATTACTTTGTAGCACTATCTCGTAGCACCTATGTCCACTTGAACCAGAAAGTTGCGCTATGGCACTTACTCTTGTTGTTCACTCCCGTCTAGAACCTTGCTTGTGATGTATGAAAATCTGAAATGTACGTCGCTTTTACTACAAGCGTCTGCTACATGACAAACTGTAAAATTGTGATGTGTTAATACAGGAAATGCCACAGTTGTGCCCCGTCACAGCTCGTTACCAGGGCTGAACCCGCCCCTTTCAGATTTCCACAGCAAAGCAACAGATAAAGGGTGTCACCGGCGTCAGCTGACCCACCTATCGAAAACTCAGAAAGTGAGAGTAAGAAGTCCTAAGTGGCAACAAATGCCTGCTAAAAGCCTAGTTTCAAATTTAAGCCAGAAATAAAAAATGAAAACACTTACTGACCGATTGCCAACTCCTATATTCTACGGCAAAGGTTGTTCTGTGTCGTAGCTTAGCTCAGTCTCTCTTTTTAAGAGTTTAGTGAAAATCCCGCCCCTTTCAGATTTCCACAGCAAAGCAACAGATAAAAGTCGTGACCTGTGTCAGCTGACACACCTATCAAAACTCAGAGTGAGAATGAGAAGTGCTCAGTGGCAACAAAAGCCTGCCAATAACCTAGTTCCAAATTTAAGACTTAAATAAAGAATGAAGACAAATACTGACCAATTGCCAACTCCTATATTCCACAGCCAAGCTTGTTCTTGTCTTTGTCATGTAACAGGCACAGTTCCTCTCTGTAGGCTAGTAGGACAGGGACCAAAGGGACTAGCTCTGGCTCAGCTTAATTTCATGATGGAAGTTTGCTTGATCTGTGAAACACCTGCAGCTCTGTGTTTAAACTTCACCTCTTCAACACACTTAACCTCTGGATCTTATCTGTCTTTTCCTTATATTCACACACCAAAGCTGAACTGCTAAACTGCAGAGTTGCATGGTGTCCTCCTGTATCTGCCTCACAACTCCAGCATCAGATGGGCCACAATGGACAAAATTTCAAAATCTATTCATAGTTCAACTTAATTAAGTGAACTCTTGGAAAGATTAGCTCATCACACTGACATTGTAAACAATATTGTCATGTGCAGCCAGTAGTGACTGTATCAGCAATAGATTTAAACCAAAAGTATTCAGTAGTTTTTTCAGGACTTTCAGGATGAAACCTGCAATTTAAAGAGACTGCTTTTTTGACATATAAAGTGACAGAAGCAAGTAGAAACACAGATATGATTTGAGATGGGCAGTGTAATGACATTGACAGGAATCCAACCTCAGTTATTGAACTGACCAAAAGAGACATAAATCAGGTTCAACAAGAAAGCTCCTGAAATTTCCCATAAGGGGAAGAATGAAGATCCTGTTTTGCAACATATCTAATTAATGATGCTGCTCAGACAATAAAAACATCTTTGTCTAGGAAAAGTTCAGTTACTTTCTACTTTCTCTTTCAGGAAATGTCCTACTTCACATTCAGCACTTGGTTACTGCCATGTCCTACTTTTCTACTATTTTACTGAGCACGTTCATCTTAGCTACACCCAGATTCAAACCAGCAACCATTTGTGCCTCATCTGCAGGCTATATCTGCCCTTAAAGTCCAACCATTTAGTTGGGCTGAATGTTTTAAGGAATGTAAATAATTGCATTTTTCTGATCAATTTTCCTTTTCTCTTGCACCCTTATTTCAACGTTCCTATTCCCTCTATTCAGCGTCCATGAATCCTTCCATTTTGTGGTATTTTTTCATGTTGCACTGGCAGCAGGTAATGTAAGGTACAGTACCGGGTCTATCCCGGGATCTCTCCAAAAGAAGATGCCCAGAAAGCACCGTAATGAGTTGCATGAACCACCTCAACTGGTTCCCTTTGATGCAAAGGAGCAGTGGTGCAACTCCCTTCAGAGTATAAAAAGTGTACTTTAATGTAATTGTGCGCTTTTAAAAAGTATACAAAATTACAAATATATTTAATTATAATAAAGTGTACTTTGATTTCACTTCATTTAAGTTCAGTTAAGTTCTTCATTCATTTTTCAAGTACATTTAGGCATATTTATTTTTAGGTTTCAATGCACTCGGCACTCATTGAATGAGACTAAACAAGACTTTTTTGCAGTAGCTGGATTTCCCAGAGTCATAGGAGCGATTGACTGCACCCATGTACAGCTTGTGCCCCCCGCAGACTGAGCATGTGTACAGAAATCACAAACACACGCATTCATTGAATGTGCAGTGCGTTTGTGATGTCAAAGGGATCATTACCAACGCTGTGGCAAAATATCCCGGGTCAGTACATGATTCTTTCATTCTGAGAAACAGTTTTCTGTTTTCCAAGTTGCGAGGCGGCGAGTTTGCAGATGGCTGGCTTGTAGGTGAGTCAATTTGTAAAATCTTTTGGAAAATAATTTATTACATTAAAACAAGAGCATGGTTCATATTGATTCATATGTTTCTTAAGGTGACAGTGCATACCCCCCAGACACGCAGCAATCTCATTCGAAGTCACTTCTTATGAGCTGTTTGGTATGTGCATTTTTCTATTTTCATTCAATAATGCAGAAATACACCATGTGTGACTGAAAGATAAAATCTGATGCAGCACAAAAACTGAAAATGCAACATAGTCAATAGTGTTAGTCATTTTTGAAACATCCATGACTGTGATAACAGGTAAAAGGAAAAAAATCAGTCATTTTGTGTGTGTTTTTCCCCAAATCAGTGATCACCTATGAAATTGGCATCTAAAGGGTTAGAATCCTGATTTTTTATTTTTTATTTTTTTAATAAGATTTGGTAGTTTCGATCAGAACTTACAGCTGTATGTTTTAGTGTGTTTTCAGCCACCAACGACATTAGGGTAGTAAATTTGCCAAAGCTGTATTATTGCCTTTTAGAAAAAAAAAAAATCAAAATCATATTTCCAAAGTTTGCGTCAAAGTTAGAAATCTCCCCAAAAACCATTCAGTTTGCTGAAACACAGTAAAAGTTATGGCCAAAAAATGGACGAAAACGTCAACAACACATGGGTATGTTGTAGATTGGAATACAAATGCAAGACCGTTCCCTCTGGCTAGTGTGACCCAACAAATTGAAGAGCAGAGCATCGCAAAGTTAAGCAAATCAACATTTATTGAAAAAAAGATGACTGAAATCACTTTCTAAATTCCAAACATTATTATCAAACGAAATACTCAGTCCCATTAACGTCTAATTATGTTAAGCCCCGCAAAATCATATTAAAGACACATTGTTTCAGTCAGAAAATGTATTAGGCTGTAGTTATAACATTTATGGTGTTAAAAAAAAACAAAAAACAAAACAGCTCTTCATCATATGGCCCATTTTACACAAAATAAATATTCACAGCAAATATAAGACAACTTAAATGTGACAGTTGAATGTATTATTTGTGTTTCCTTTTATGCAGGTGGAACTTGCCCGCCGTGCGCACCTTTCCTCCCTCTCTGGTCTTCGGCTGCCTAGCTGTCGCTGTGGGACTTGGTCGGTCTGCTTCTCCACCTGGATTGAGGGCAGTCATTGCCTGCATCCCTTCTCGTAGCCCTCTTGCCACAGAATTGATGGCCATCGTCAGGGCAGATACTGCACTGACCATCTGTCTGCAGTGCGTGGCAATGGCCTGAGTGTCATGCCTTACTGCCCGTGCCAAGGATGATGCCGCTCACATCTCCCGTACAATTGTCTGAAGGGCTGCAGACTGTTTCTTTTGTTCCTGCAGCAACTCCAAATCAATGTCCTCTGGGTTAGATGTTGCATGCAGGAACACTTGCTGGGAGAGAGTTGCAGTTGTCTAGGTGCAAGATGAAAAGACTAAACTAAGAATGTGGAACAGTTATCTCCATTCCACACAATGAAAATGCTTTTTCAGTATCAATTGTAGTGGACAGCTGCAATTGGAGAATTTAAATCCTGAACTGAACACATATCAAGTAGACACCTTACATTATCAGATTAATTTCTTTTACAAATATATACTTTGGATATGATTTTACAGTCTCTTGAAATCAAGGTGAGTAAAGCTTTTCCTGTCACATGAATCCTTATCCTACGACCTTCTCCAAGCATATGCATAATCAGGGGCATCATTTCAGCCACATAGCATTTAAAGCTCTACTGTAAAACCATCGTGGAGAGGTGCTTTACCAGAAGGCAATGTTTTTATTAAATTAGATAACTCAGCCTCTGTAACTTCACTATCAGCATACTCTAGCTGGTCCTCATTCAAGAAAGCTCAAATCATCAACAAAAGAGGTTATAGTATCCTCATCAGTTGTGGAACATTCTGATGCATAAAGACCCATGTAAAACTTGAATGTATCATATTGGCCAAAGACTGAATTACAGGAATTGCTGAGCTAGACTGCATCTGCTTAATATATCTAGCGAATGATTTCTCATCTTTATCCCCAGATTCAAAGTTTGTAAAGCCCAAAAGAAAGAAACTCCACCTTTTTAGAGAGTAAACTGTTACTGTCCTATTTAAGTTGTGCTAACTCCTTAAAGTTAGAAGGAGACATATTCAACTTCAGATAAGATTAAAATATCCAGCAAGAATAAATGGGGAAGTCCTCACTCTAGACCAATTCATTTTCATGGCCTACAAAGAAGGTGGGGTTATCATCATTTGGACAGGGGCAGTCTGTAAATAATGGGTGCTAGGGTGCCGCCCTCTTTAAATTATTGAGAGAAGAAAATCTATGACTACGGTCACCGACTATACGGGAGTCTATGGAAGATGGATCTACAGGATGATCTACGGGAAGTAGAGGTGCTGTTGAGCCTTCTTTATCAGGGTGGAGGAGTTGAGGATCCAGGAGAGGTCCTCGGAGGTGTGGACGCCCAGGAACTTGAAGCTGGAGACACATTCAACATGTCCAGGTGCATCAGGGTGGAGTGCAGTGCCATGGAGATGGCATCCTCTGTCTACCTGTTTGGTCAGTAGGCAAACTGATAAGGGTCCAGTGTCGGGGGAAAACAGCATTTGAGGTAGGCCAAGACCAGCCTCTCGAAGCACTTGGTTATGATGGGGGTGAGTACGACGGGGCAAAGTCATTAAAGCCCACTGCAGCTGACTGCTTCAGTACCGGCACGATGGTGATGGTCTTGTGGCACATGAGGACTTCTGCCTCAGCCAGTGACAGGTTGAAGATGCCAGTGAAGACCCCAGCCAGCTGTTCTGCACAGGCCTTGAGCATGCGGCCAGGTATGCTGTCATGGCCAGCAGCCTTAAGGACGTTCACCCTGCTGAGTGCAGGACGCACATCATAAGTGGAGAGCGTGACAGGCTGTTCATCTGGGTTAGAAGCAGCCGGTTGTGTGTTGTCCCGGTTGAAGCAAGCGTAGAAGTTGTTGAGCTCATTAGGGAGGGAGGCATTGGTTGTTGGTGGGGCTGTCTTTTTTGGCTGATGGCCTGGATGCCCTGCCACACGCAGCGGGGGTCGGCGTTGTTGTAGAAGTGCTTCTCAATCTGTAGCTTATTAGCTTCCCTAAATGCCCCTCTATCACAAAGCACAATGAAGAGGTAACAAAAAAATCGCCATACCCTATCCAGAATCATTGTGAAATTTTGAGGAGCGTTTGAGTTGGCTTTGTGTAGGCATGGTGAGAGTGAATGCTCCGATAACCCAGGGATATTCCGTGGCTTGGTGGATTTGTTGCCTCGCTTGACAGTGTCTTGTAAGAGCACCTTGAGGTCGCGACAGTCTTCAAGGGGACATCAAAATCGGTGCACAACAAGCTGTTTGACCGTACGCAGTCTGTTGTCAGGGAACACATAATGAAAGAAGCCTAGAACAGCAATTTTCTGTCAATTCAGGCAGATGAGACAACAGATATTGCCACACAGACCTAGCTTATGCTTGTGCTGAGCTACATCAATGACAAACATAATGTGCAGGAAAGATTTTGTGAACTCATTCCTCTGCAGTCAGCAACAACTGAGTCAACCGTTACAGCATGCTGTTATCCTTTCTGTTCATCAGGAATGATAAACTAATTTGCCAGGCATATGATGGAGCCAGTGTTATGAGAGGTGCTATTGCAGGTGTTGAGAAGAAAATAAAGGATGTGTACCCAAATGCCCACTACGTCCACTGCTATGCACATCAGCTTAATCTCAATATGCAGCAGGCCACCTCTCATGTCACAAAAGTGAGACTTTTTTTTCTGACCTTGGTGGACTTGCCTGTTTTTTTCCCAGATCTCCTAGGTAGATCAGTGTTCTTGATAAAGTAGTTGCCCTGTGGACTGCCAACAACCAGCAACATGAGATGGAACATTCACAGCTGTGCCATCAACACTGTGTTTGAGCACAGTGAGGACCTCATTCACTAATTTGAGTGCATATGGGATTCTGGTGACTTTGACCCCAGTACAGAAGCAGGAGAATTCACTAGGCTACTGGAAGATAGCCTAGAGCCTGGAAGATAAAGATTTGAAATTCTTCCTACAACTTTTTCATCACATCATGCCACATGTGGACTTCCTCTATGCCAAGCTAGAGAAGAGGAAGATAGATCTGATCCATATAAATGGATGTATCCAGCAATTTCAGGACATACAAAAAGATCAGGCAGTAACTTTATACATATCATTATGTGATTATTATGCTTTTCTATTATTTTTAACAATGATAATAATAACTAATGAACATAATCTTTATCCTTCACAGTGATTCTCTCCATGCGGCGGTGGTAAAGCAAAGCAGTGGCTCTCAGCAACTGAAGAAGCATCACGCTGTCAGTCCACAGGACCATGAAAGGATTGCCGCAGAGGTGAGTTTATATTGTAAAAATTAGTCACTGTCCATGTTGACCTACAGTGTTGTACACTACCAGTCAAAAGTTTGGACACTTACTTAGCTATAAATCTTCATTTTTCTTTTCAAACAAAAATGGAGATGCAAAGTTATGAAATTAAACATGGGGTAAGTAGTTAAGAAGTACCAAAAAGTAAAATGTTATATATTTTAAGAAGGTAAATATTTCATGAAGGTAAACAAAAGCTACTTTCAAGAATCTGAATCATGAAACATACTTTGTTTTCCTCTGTTAAATATGTTTCATGTATTAGACTCTTTAAAATAGCCTCTGTTTACCCTCATAATTGCTCTATGCTGACATGCTGAGGTAAGCATATCCCTAGCCCGGAGAAGACCCACACATACACGGGAAGAACCCGCAAACTTCACACAGAAAGGCCCTGCCTGACCCGGGGATCGTTCTTGCTGTGAGGCACACGCACTACCTGCTGCACCTCTCTCTCTCCCCCTCCTTCCCACCAGTCAAGACAGATGGCTGCCCACCCACAGTCTAATTCTCCATGAGGTTTCTTCCTGTTAAAAGGATATTTGTCCCAACCACTATCGCCAAGTGCTTTCTTATGGGGGAGTTGTTGGGTGTCTACACATTTAAGATTCTTGTCAAAACCAGCTCTATATGGAAAGGGACAACTTTTGTTGTGATTTGGCACAATATAAATAAAACTGAATTGAATGGTTTCAGTTATTCTTGATTTCAGGGGATGCTACTGTTGAGCACATACATGATGGGGAGAGTATATTGCAATACCAGCATTCACTGGATGTTTGTCAGGACTATTCGAGTCTGAATGTGGCCAGAGCAGATGACAGGAAGTCAGAGAAATTAAGAAGTGGAGGAACAGGAAAACAAGGGGAAGAGAGGCATAAGCTGGAAGAAAGTGGTAAAAGTAGAGTCAGAACTGTTTACATCACAGAGAAGCTGGGCAGTGAGAGGAATTTCTAGGCTCTGAATCAAACCTAGTGGGCCCCTCTGTCTCTAAACTGTAGGGGGTTTTCATTCTAAACTGTCACAGCCATCTACAACAAAGGAACAAATGCAGTTAAGATTTTAAAGACTTGTAGCAACTTCCCTCCAAAATATGGCCTTATACCCTTCACAAAAAAATAAATTTTTTTTTCTTTTCTTTTCAATTCCTGTATCATAATTTTAGTGACTCCTTGAAGGTGTGGTTCTGCAGCATAATACTGCTTCACCTGGCTGTGTGGGCCATCGATTACCTCACCAACAGACCACAGTATGTGAGGCTTCACAACTGCGTGTCAAATGTGGTAGTTTGCAGAATGAGGGCTCCACAGGGGACAGTGCTTTCTGCTTTCTTCCTCACCCTCTACACATCGGACTTCAGACACAACACCGACACCTGCCCAAACTGGAATACAGGGAGGTTGTAACTAGGGATCGACCAATTATTGGCCTCGCTGATAATATCGGCCGATATTCAGCATTTTTTTGATAATTGGCATTGGCCGTTTTTTCCACTGATAACCGATAAAATTAATGAATGTATTTTAAAACGCGCTCCTTTGGCTCTGATGCAGCTGTCTCTCCGCCTGAAGTCACCATTCTTGGCTGTGTAACAATGTCCCGCCCACAGCCCTCACTGATTGGCTACATGGCAGTGACAGCCAATCAACAATGAAGCCTCTACATGCAGTGCCACAGACAAGGAGAAGCAGACGACTGCTCCAGTGATCCAGCAGAGGCAAAAGCAACACAGTCAGTTGAAGTTGCAATAAAAACCCTCTATGATGAAGTTTTAAATTACCACAACCTTATGATCAATTTCAGTGATAACATGCAAGCCCAGAGTTGACATTTCACCACAACAAGCACACAACTTTGCTAGATAAATAGTGTCACGCACCAAAAAACTGAAATAAAACTGTTCACAACTTCAACAGGTGTATTTCATGATGACCCACTGCTACATTATAATTACCGCAACCGCTTTATAGCTGGGGCCAGACGCACAATAATAATATAGGCCCTTTCGGTTACCATTACTTTGTGGGAATAATAAATCTCCTAACATGTCTCAGCCCGTGGGGCGGCTCCTGGTTTATCAATAAACAATACCGGAGGTGATTATAGCCTATAAGTTTAACAGTACGACACGCTAACGTGTCCTTGTTTGTTTACAATCGCCTCTCCCTCAGCGCTCATGCTCTCACTGCACTATGGTGCAGCAACTTAACTACTGGTGTTAAATGATTGTCTTTTTGCCTGTCACTCGTAAAGTCCAGGGATATGAGTCAGGCAGAGGGCACACGTTGAGGAGATTATTCTCAGGGTGTTTTATTTTCAATCAATAAATTTACTGTCGCATCTACAACTCACGTGTGTAATGAAGCCTTTATTGTTTGCAGTTGCTAAGTGCCTTATTCTTATTTATGTAATACTACATACAGTTCTAAGCACAAGAGTTTACATCTAGCCCACTGTTCTGAGATTCAGAATATGCCTTTATTTCTCTAAATATATATAAATAAATACAATAATAAATAAGGAACTATAAGTGAAAAACTCTGGGAACGCCTGAAAGTTCACAATCACAATCTGGTGCGACTGAATCGAGAGTACTAACTCAGACCTAAATTTCAGAACAGTTTACTTGAGTTTATTTTGTTGATGTTTCAAAAATTCAGGGAGCTATTTTATTTATTTATTCATTCATTGGAGTGAGTTTTAAGACATGCTGCTGGAAGGCCCCTGCACTTTTTGTTTTAAAAATAATTAAATATAAAGGCATTTCAATTAAGATTTTGTGTTTGTGTTACTTCACAAAAAGTTAAGGGGTTTTTTTTTTTTCAGTATACACAAAACAAACAAACAGTGTACTGTATTCATTCTAATCCCAGGTGTGTTACTCTAAATTTTCACACCAAAATTTTAATTTTTGATGCAAATGAATATCGGTTCTAAATATCGGCTACAGGTTTCACTTGATTATTAATAATCGGTATCGGCCCTGAAAAATCCATATCGGTCGATCTCTAGTTGTAACCAACTTCGCCGACTGGTATGGACTGAACCACCTGTACATAAATGCCAGCAAGACAAAGGAGATGGTGATTGATTTCCAAAGGAAGGTACCACAGACTACACCGGTGAACATCCAGGGCTCAGACATTGAGATCATGGCGGATTACAAATACCTAAGTGTTCACCTCGGCAACAAAATGGACTGGACAAATAACACAGATGCCCTGTACACAAGGGGCAAAAGTCGTCTGCTCCTGCTAAGAAGACTGAGGTCCTTTGGAGTATGTAGGACACTCTTAAAAACCTTTTATGACTCTGTGGTGGCATCTGCAGTTTTCTATGCAGTGGTCTCCTGGAGCTGTGGGAGCTCTGAGAGGGACAGGAAAAGACTTAGCAAACTGGTCAGGAGAGCTGGCTCTGTTCTTGACTGCCCTCTGGACACCATCGACGAGGTGGGTGAGAGGAGGGTGTTAGCCAGGTTGACACCGATCATGGACAACCCCTCCCACCCCCTGCATGAGACAGTAAGGACTTAAGCAGCCCCTTCAGTAAAGATTCAAGATTGCTTTTATTGTCATTGAGCATGGCAATGAAATTTTCGTTGCAACCCCCGTGTGAAAAAGAAAAGATAATAAAATAAGATAAAATAAAATAAGATGAAACACATCTAGATAAAATAAACTCACAAAAAAAAAAAAAAACATCGGACAGCGCCCGTGGTCGAACCCAGTAGCCCGCGGTCCGTAGGATAGAAAGTTTGGAGCAAGGAGTAACCACTGAGCTAAGCCGATGCGATAACATACATTCACAGATAAGATACAAACAAAAACGTAAACACGGGAGCCACGAGCCGCTGCGTCTGCACGCGCCGCCATCTTGGTATTATAAAGACTGCTGCATCCATCTGTACGAAAGAACGCTACTGCAGGTCCTTCATCCCAATATCTGTCAGACTGTTTAACACCAGCATCATGTAATGGAGCACTGTGTTGATGCTGTCTTTCTCAATCATAAACTGACTTTTGTTTTGGACAACTGTTATCTATACTAATTTACGCTCACATTATCCATTTCATCTGGTGCAATTTCAAGTTGTATATTTCTCTCAACTGTGCAATAACACTACTTATTATCCATATCCATTATCCAACAGTACTTTTATAAACTGTATATATTGTGCATTGTATTTTTCATCTGAAATACAATACATGTCATTAGTTAGTTTTCTCATAAGAATATTAGCAATAGTACTTTTTTATGGCAGTAGGATTTTTATGGCATTTACTATTTTTTTATAACCTGCACAAATGTACATATACATAGTTATTTTTTCTATTCTGTACTCTGTATACTGTTTTTATTTTGACCTCTTTATGCCACTGTGCTTGCCCTTCTAATATTTGCTGGCTGCAACAACTAAATTGTTGTTGCAGCCAGCAAGCTCTGCTTATAATGTCAGGACTGGAAAATATCAATGTTGTGACAATTAAGTTCATTTAAATTTTGATAAAGCACTGAATTGTGCCCTCTTTGAAAAACATGCAACTTCTAATTAAAAAAAACATCATTTTAATAACAGATTCCTAATGAAATGCAGAGTATCCTTTGGAACACTTCTTTAAATAAACGCTCAAACAACACCGTAAAATCCACAGCCTGTGTGGTCTTTAACATAGTAGGAATACCTTGCACAGCCAATAGCTGTCAGCCAGTAGTAGATATGCTAGCAGAAAAGCTCTCAAGCACTCATGCTAGTTCAGCTACCCACTGGTAAAACTTAAACTCCGGAAAATGGTCCCCAGCAATGGAACATGTATGCTGATCGTAGTTATTAAGATGGCACATGCAAAATCCCTGGTATAGTCCTTTGAAACTACGCTATATTGCCAAATTATTCACTTACCCATCCAAATAATTGAAATCAGGTATTCCAATCACTTCCTTGGCCACAGGTGTATAAAATCAAGCACCAAGGCATGCAGACTGTTTCTACAAACATTTGTGAAAGAATGGGTCACTCTCAGGAGCTCAGTGACTTCCAACGTGGTACTGTGATAGGATGCCACCTGTGAAACAAGTCCAGTCATGAAATTTCCTCGCTCCTAAATATACCACAGTCAGTGTCAGTGGTATTATAACAAAGTGGAAGCGATGGGGAAAGACAGCAACTCTTTACTTTGGCTGCATTAAGATGAAGAGGGCCAGCTTCTTTAATCTGAATTTTAAAAAGCTTAACAAAGAATGTCTTCCCATAAACAGTAATCAATGATGTGTGAAGGCCATGTGCCATGGTTTTACCTACTTAAAATTCCCAAAAAGTTACATCACCAGATGCTACACACAGGCTGGATCAATATGGAGAAACATCCTTGATGTTACAGCTGGCTAAAGGATGAATATACTGAAAATGTGTGCTTATTGGAAAAATACACTGTACTGCTATTAACACACACTGTCTGTTTTACGTTATGGGTATGATGTGTCTGTCTGTTTCCAAGAAATAAGACAAAGTGTAATGACAGTGTCTATAGCATGACTCCTGTTATGAACAGTATAACCAGCACAGAATAGTACGTAAACTCCAGCCAGTTTGCTGTCTTACAGAGCACTGACAGAAAAATACAACTTACAATTAAAAATGTTGCAACATGTTGCAGTGCTTACAGACCAAATCACTGTTAATCGGCCTGTTGAATAAAATCATGTGACTGCGAACCGTGTAAACACTGTGATAGAAATCTCTAGCATAATAAGGAAGTATGTGAACATTCAAACTAAAACCTTGTGTCTGCAACTCCAGCAAGAGAACAATTTAAATGTTTTTTCATGTGCCTGAGGACCCCTTGCAACCACTTAAAGAACCCCTAGTGTGGCCCCACAAAATCCAAAATCCTAAGCTGAAAAAGCAGCCAACAGAAGCCCTTCTGGTAAAACAGGCAGGGATGCAGTGAAGGATACACCGACCAACAATTCACATTCACTAAGCTTCCGTATTTGCAGAAAATATTTAAGGCACTTCAGGTCATTAATTCACAGCACAATCATGAAATGAAACTGAATGAAAACAGTGTGTCTGACCTGAGAACTGTATAAAATACGCTGGGGGAAAAAAGCCATCTTCTGTAATTACTTTTGTGTTGTGTTCTGGTTGCCTTCAGACTAGAGCATTACCACTAGAATAAAGGGTTTTCTCTTGGGCATCCGTTTATTAATCTCCATAGTGTTCACAATAGAAATAAGCAAAAGTGGCGAAACTTTAATTTCCGAACAATAAACGCAGTTTTACCTTTCAGTCGAGCTTCTTCCGTATACTTTCCCAGTCCTTCAACTCAGTGAAATATCACTGCCTTTATTTTTTTTCTCTTTTCCCTCGGGACTGAAGCGGCTCTTGGATGCAAAATAATGATACTCGCTACCGCCGGTCAATCGTGATTCGCATCGTAGGATTTGATCCTCTCTCCAGGAATTGGAGCTCGATCGCAGGGAAAAAGTTTTGGTCCTGCCCCGTAACTTTCACGTTTAACCGAAAAAAGAAACGGATCAGGAGAAGTGGAAGGAAGTTCCTACCCAGTTTGCAGTCTGGGAGGAATGTCCAGCCTCCCCGCTCCGCTCCTCTTGCTCGGCTTCTTCCAGCTAATGGAAACTACTTTTTTTTTTTTTTTTTTTTTTTTTTTTTTTTTTAAATCCTTACTCCTCCCTTGTCTGTTTTTAATCGAGTAAACCAACTAAAACATATGCATAACAGATCGGCCAACAAAAGCAACAAACACAAGAAAAAATTATACTTTACGTACGAGCACTAAGTAAAGCACAAAATAATAGCCTAAATTCAAACTAAAATAATGTCTTCTATGGTCAGTTCTCGCCATATTCACACCTCAAAAACTCTCATTTTGGATGCTAGCTTTAAACAGGTTTTAAAGAGTTCTTTGTAAGAGTGAAAGAGGTCTGACACGTGACATTCCGTTTATCCCATTTATCAGGAAATTCTGTCGGTTTTGTGGTCCATCTCATAAATTCAGAAAAAGTATAGAGGGATAAACGAATAAGAAGGAGGAGTAAAAAATAAAAACGACAAAGGGGCTTTTGTGAATTTGAGCAGACTTTCGGTCTATCTGATGCCTTTAAGGACTGTCGGAAATGTCGCCATTTCGAGCAACGGTGCACATGCCATTTGATTTACTTTCAATTTCTGTATACTATATGATCAAAAGTATTTTGACACATTTTTTGCATAATCTTTGAAACAACACATAAACAGGAAGTTGTTTTGACTATAATTAGTTAGAGTTACTTAAGACTAATGTAGTGTTAAGACATTCATGTCAGTGTGCAGTCTGTTCTCATGACATCATGTCAAAAGGCCCAGTAACCAAGAACCCCAGTCAGTGAAAGCGTTGAACCCAGCTCATGTTAACAGCACCATTTGGTTGGTAAGGTTAATGAAACCTTGGTACCCCACAGAAATGTTACACACTAACAGGCACATTTTCACCAGCACTTACAATGGACAAGTGAGTCTGTGGAGGCTTTTGTGAGAGGGTTATATGAGCTGACAGAAGACTGCCTTTGCCATTACACAGAAATCCACCCCTCATTAGTCTGCTCAGAAAAGACACAGCACATGCGTGGGATATACCATAACATCAGGCTTTTATTTCAGTGTTTGTATGTATGTTAGCCAAGAGTAGGATTTAGATCCCTGGTTATTTGTGCCGTGATCGAGGTTAGTTTGTGCAGTGTGCCTTTGTTGGTTGCATTTCACTTCTGATAGTAATTTCTGTGGAGCATTCAAAAGCATGGTTATTTCAGTGTTTGTGTATCAGCAACTGTTAAATTAGCATACAGGCAACTGATTGAGAAGAATCATCTGTGTCCTCTCATGTTCCCTGTAATTGGACACTGCTCATGCATTTTTTGGATATGTGTTATTAGTATTTTGTTCCAAACCTCACTGGCACAGTGTTAAATGGATATAGCCTGATGTTTGTCAGGAGGCCTTATTTCAGATCAAAGACATTTTGTCTAGCACCCCAGCAGTGAAACCTCCAGATTTTAGCTCATCCATGGTGTGCCAAAATCTTGGGGGCTCTCAAGTGTTCAGATAGAGCCTTGTCTATTCATTACAGTTACCAGTCTCAGAAATCACCAATTAAGTGGACCTGAGATTAAAGCCCACATAAATGCTTTACAGAGTTCAAAGAGCAGACACATCTCAGCATCAACTGTTCAGAAGAGACTACATGAATCTGGCCTCATGGTTGTTTTTATGGCTGTGTTCATGTCATAGTCATAGGTTTTCATTCGACATTTTTGATTGGTTCTCAGTCAAGCAGATGAATGCATAAAGCAACTTTTTGTTGAGACCATGATGGACAATGAACAACAATCCTTATCACTGAAGTATTTTATTTCATTTCTGTCTCTGTCCATTTGTTAACCTAAATGAACTGAAGCAAGCTCCAGAAGAAGAGGAACCGAGCAGACCTGACCAGCCCAGCCACATAGTCAAGCCAGCAATAATGCAAGGAACAACTTGAGCAACAGCAGAAAGGAGGTCAAGTTCATTTGGTTATTGGGTATCGGATAAGGCCTGCATCCTTTTCTTGTTGTTGACGACCTAAAGCTGCATGTTTGTCTTGTTAGTAGATGGTACAGCATTCAGGCAAATCAAATGAACCTGTAAAAGAAAACTTTTGCCACTTACTACCATATCAGTAAGACCACCAGTGTCTTCACAGAAGCCAGCAGCATCGGACTGGGTGCAGGTCTACTCCAGGTCTACAGCAATGCAACAAATGGACCACAAGCCCTGATCCCTTTCATAAACACCTGTGATTTGCATTCGGTGAATGAGCGGCTTCTCAGCAAGTCATATCCAGTCATAATCAGGTGCAGTCCCAGACTATAGAGATTGCTGTCATGTTGACTTGAGGGAGCATACACCACACAGCTGATCTCAGACTAGATGTATACGAGATTATTCCAATTGGAGAAATCCAAGACTGAATTAATTTAGCAAAATACTAAAAGGAAATGACACGAGAGGTCATTGTTGCACAGATTTCTGTGGTTTTTTTTGGGTGCAAATACGATGCATTCTTCCTCAGGCATACAGTGCTTAACAAATTTATTAGACCACCTGTCATATACATATATATTCATATTTTAGGGATTTCACCACCCTACAACCTGTTTCATTAAAGATTCAGAAGATCTGTAGAAATCTCTGCACATTACTCTTTTTATTATTTATTATCTATTGTTTGCTTAGTCTATGTATATACTTAGAGTTCTCAGTATATATATTTTGTTTTTTTTTATATACGTGTGTGTGTGTGTGTATATATATGACTGGATAGCTCAGTGGTTTAGGCTATTGACTGCCACACGGGAGAGCGGGGGTTTGAATCCTTCTTAGGATCCTTGTTGGGCTGGGCTCGGACGTCGCACGGTCCAACAAGGTCCACGTTAGGTGTTGGGGGACCAGGACACCCTAATGAGAAGTTGGCTACTGGAACATGACATACATGGAGCAGGACAGAGAACAAAACACTTCTGGAATGCTACTACACCAGAAACCCCGGTGAGAGTGGGTATATGTAGAGGACGTGGGACCTATGGGTGCTTCGAAACCCCACATCCATGAAGACTGCAAAGCAACTTGTGACCCAGTGCTCTAATATCCGTAAGAACAACCTATTGTCACAATTAGAGATTGATGAGGTACAATGTGCCTCATTCACGGTACAAAGATGCTATGGCAAGGGGGAGCCAGGACGACAGGTCAGTGCAGGGATGACATCTGCATCCCTGAATAATGAGATTGGGTACCAAGCCTCAAGAAGCACAGACACCCTGAACACAAGGGCAGCTGGCCTGAGAGAACAGATAACAGAATCCTGGGGGGAACACAACTACCTACCTGCCAAGGCTAAGAGACAAAGTACCAGATGAATTTCTACTGGAAGACGTGAACATGGCACTGATGACTATATCCACAGAAATCATCACAGAGACCAATCAGCTGATGTATGCAGCGGCAACAGTCATCCTGTGCATGCTTGGCTACAAGATGAACAGCAGTAGCCAGAAGGAGCAGGGGAGCCCTCCATGGAAGAGGAGACTGGAGAGCAAGATCACAGCAACAAGGAGGGAGGTTAGCTTGCTAACTGAGCTACAGAAAGGTGTAAAGATCAGGAGGGAAGTGCCATGCCAAGTATAACAAGCTGTCCATAGATGAAGCTCTGGAGACTGCCAAGCAGAGGCTCACAGCTCTGGCTACCTGCCTTAAGAGATACAGCAGAGAAGCCGAAATGAGGAGAATAAATAGACTGTTCTCCAACAACCAAGTCCAACAACAAGGTCTACTCTCAATGGCAACTGAGCTCTACTGGAAGCAGACCACAATAGCCTCCCAGAACAGGAACCAGTAGAAATTACCACTGCAGACATCCAAGAAAGAGGGTCTAAGATGAAGGGATGGACAGCACCTGGGCCCGACATGATCCACGCCTACTGGCTCAAAAAGCTAACCGCACTCCATGAATGACAGCACAGATGAATCAGCTGCTAAGATGGATACTGGAGTGCCTAGACCTGTATAAGATCGACAGGACACTTAGAGCCTTCATCAAGAACTCAATGGGGTTGTGGAAGACAACTCTGGAAGCCAACTCAAAGCAAATTGCATAAGTGAGCATCAAATGTGGTATATACCAAGGAGACGCACTGCACCTGCTGTTCTGCATAGGCTGAAACCCCCTCAGCTAGATCATCAGCGAGAGTGGCTTTGGATACCGATTCCAAAGTGGGACAACAATCAGCCACCTCCTCCACATGGATGACATCAAGCAGTATGTCAAGAGTGAGTGTGACATTGACTCCCTCACTCACCTCGATGTCGGACTGGATAAGTGTGGACGGATGGTGTGCAGAAGAGGGAAGGTGATCACCACTGAAGGGGTTGAACTACCTGAAGGCAACATAGCAGATGTTCAGGACCTAGGGATCCAACAGGCAAATGGCAATCATGAGAAGGCAACACGGAGAACAGCCACAGCCAAATACCTTCAGAGGGTGAGGCAGGTCCTGAAGAGTCAGCTGAATGGCACGGACAAGATCCAGGCAATAAACACCTACGCCCTGCCAGTAATCAGATACCCTGCTGGTATAATATCCTGGCCACTGAAAGAGATGGAAGCCACTGATATCAAGACAAGGAAGCTCCTTATGATGCATGGAGGGTTTCACCATAAGTCCAGCGTCCTGAGGCGATACACTAAGCGGAAGACAGGAGGCTGCGGACTAGTGAGTGTCAGAGCCACTATCCAGGAGGAAACAGCAAGCCTCTGGGAGTACATCAGGAAGATGACCCCCAGTGATGACCTGCTGAGTAAATGCCTCAGGCAGCAGAAGCCCAAAAGTAGGAGCCTGAAGGGTTGGCATGGACAGACAAGCCCCTGCATGGCATGTACCAACGACAGCTTGAGGAAGTGGCTGACATAGCGAAAACATACCAGTGGCTGGAAAAGGCTGGACTGAAAGACAGCACAGAGACACTGATCATGGCCGCACAAGAGCAAGCCTTGAACACAAGGTCAATAGAGGCCGGGATCTACCACAGCAAACAAGAACCCAGGTGCAGGCTGTGCAAAGATGCCCCTGAGACAATCCAGCACATAACAGCGGGGTGTAAGATGCTGGCAGGGAAGGCATACATGGAGCGCCATAACCAGGTGGCTAGCATTGTACACAGGAACATCTGTACCGAGTATGGGCTGGAGGTCCCAGGATCAAGGTGGAAGACGCCTCCAAAGGTGATCCAGAATGAACGAGCCAAAATCCTGTGAGACTTCCAGTTCCAGACAGACAAGCTGGTGATGGCGAACCAACCAGACATGACAGTGGTGGTAGACGAAGAACAGAAGACAGTCACAGTGGTGGATGTAGTGATCCAAAGTGACAGTAACATCAGGAAGAAAGAACACGAGAAGCTGGAGAAATACCAGGGTCTCAAGGAGGAGTTGGAGAAGATGTGGGGCATAAAGGCAAAGGTGGTCCCAGTAGTGATCGGGGCACTTGGAGCAGTAACCCCCACGCTGGGAGAATGGCTCCAGCAGATACCAGGAAGAACATATGAGGTCTCTGTCCAGAAGAGCGCACTCCTGAGAACAGCCAAGATCCTGCACAGAACCCTCAAGCTCCCAGGCCTCGAGCTTGAAGGAGGCACAATACCGCCCCAGGCAGGGCGAGAAGGGGATTAAATATATATATATATATATATATATATATATATATATATATGTACACACACACACACACACACACACACACACACACAAACATTTATATATCAAATCCTGCATAACCCTGGTTACAAGTAGCTACAAACACAAATGTAACAGATATGTTACATTTCAGAACTTCTTCACAGAAACTGCAATCATACCATGCGGCTACAATGCCAACACAAGGCATCATCTGGGCTTTGAGTTGAAAAGGTTGATTATGTCATTATTATATTAAGGGTCAAAAGTTTTCTTTCAAAAGACAAAAGTTCTTCAGGCAGTTCAAGTCAACATGGATGATCTCAGGCATGTCTGGAACAGGCTTGTTGCAGATGAAAGTCTTTCAATGCTGCAGGATGTTAGAGGCAAGTTGTAATGGCCCTTTAACAGACTGTTCATTGTGGGGAAAAATGGAGCAGTTGTTGATCACTTGCTGCTATTACCAGCCTATTAAGAGGAATGAGGAGTCAGCAGTAAAAAGCCTAAGTTTGTGGGGGTTCAGGGTTTTTTTTTTTTGGTATTGCTCTTTTGTGTTTTCTGGTGTCTCATTATCTCTTTTTTTTGTGCAGGTTTGGAGGTGTGGCGGGCTGTGTGCTTTGCGGCAGAGCAGCTGATCTGCATCCGGCAATTACCATGATTTTTTAAGCTCCACGTTTTCTTGCCTCTGGTTGTCAGGTCATTTGGTGTTCCTGGTAATCTTGGTAACCTTGGTATCCTGTATTATGCTTGTGATCCCTGTTTCATAGCTCCTGATGAGGTTTGCGCTGCCACACAGCTGCTGTTTTTCCTATGCCTGCCTATAGATTTATATTTCTGCCTGCCTGCCTCTGTAGTTGTATACTATTTTGTTTTTGGGGCTCTCTTAGTTAGCTTGTGATTTCATCCTCTGTGCCTTGGCATTAGAGTCATTTTCTGGTAAAGTGGTCTCCAGACCTAACAAAGTTACTGCAAATACAATGGGTCACATGAGCACATGGTCAGAAATATGCACAAAAACTATTAGGCTGATGACTCTGGTAGTAGGAGAGATCAGCTGGGGGCAGCTGCGCAGACAGATACACACACACACAAACACACGACCAATCACATGATCATCCCCAGGCTTATGTCTGGCACAAGCAAGGACATTGTGAAGTTCACCACTTTGTGAAAAACTGCATGAGCAAATAGTCCAACAGTTCAAGAACAGCATCCCTAAACACAATTGCAAGGCATTTAGGGATTTCACCATCCTAGCACTGTATATATACATATGTACAGTATATACAGTATATATATATATATATATATACACACACACACACACACACACACACACACACACACACAGTCATGTGAAAAAATTAGGACACCCCATTACATATTCAGTTATTCATTAAGAAATGTTCTCATATCAATGTCTAATCTGGTTTGTATTAATCTCTGAAAAAGAAAGTAATCTAATTACAGGTAAACAACAAAAAAATAACACTGTTTTACTCATTAAGCAAAAGATATCACCATAAACGCATAATCTAACTTAGGAAAAAGTTAGAACACCCTTCCCCCTAATATCTAGTGTTACCCCCTTTGGCTGAAATAACTGCAGTGAGATGCATCTTGTAACCCTCTACCAGTCTCTGACATTGGTCTGAGGAAAGTTTTCCCCACTCCTCAATGCAGAATGCTTTAACCTGTGTGATGTTTGAGGGGTTTCTTGAATGCACAGCCTGTTTCAAGTCACCCCAAAGCATCTCAATGGGATTAAGATCTGGGCTTTGCCTGGGCCATTCCAGGACTCTCCACTTCTTAGTTTTCAGCCAGTCCTTGGTGGATTTACTGGTATGTGTAGGGTCATTGTCATGTTGCAGGGTCCAGTTCTGCTTCAGTTTCAATTTTCTTACTGATGGTGAGCTGGACAGGTCCTGTTGCCGCAAAGTATCCCCAAACCATGACACCTCCATACTTCACAGTTGGTATGAGGTTCTTTTCCTGGAACGCAGTATTTGGCGTGTGCCAAACATGTCCTCTGTTCTGGTGTACAAATAATTCAATTTTACACTCATCTGTCCAAAGACCATTATTCCAGAAGTCTTGTTCTTTGTCTATGTACTCTCTGGCAAACTTCAGCCTGGCCTTAATGTTTCTCTTAGAGAGTGAAGGCTTCCTTCTTGCACACCTCCTGTGAAAGTTAAGCTTGTGCAGTCTCTTTCTGATTGTAGAGGCATGCACTTTCACATCAACAGTCGCCAGTGTCTGCTGTAGGTCCTGTGACGAGATTTTAGGGTTTTTGGAGACTTCTTTAAGCATCTTGTGGTCTGCTCTCGGGGTGAACTTGCTTGGACGACCAGACCTGGGCATGTTGGCAGTTGTTTTGAATGTTCTCCACTTGTACACTATTTGAAATCAGCCATTCCACACACTAGAATGGCTGGTTTCAGAATCTTTTGAGACCCTTTTCAATCCCTTACCACTCATACGCTGCAACAATCTTCTTTCTGAAGTCCTCAGACAGGTCTTTTGATCTCACCATGGTGTTCACTCTCACGTCAACAGTCAGGAGTACACCAAACTGAATGACTGAGGTTTAAATAGGGCAAGTCTCCTTCAAAATGCTGAGTGACAATCTTGTAATCATGTGCATCTGATGTGGTACACCTGTGTGGTTTCAGCCAAATTGAGAGGGAAAAAATGTGGGGGTGTCCTAATTTATTCCTCAACAGAAATTGCATTTTTAATTTATTATAATATATTATTTTAATATATATAATAATATATTATATTATTTTATTTTATTTAATATCAAATACCTATCTGTTTATCTCCCTCTCTCTCTTGCTCTCTCTCTCTCTTTGTCTCTTTGTGTGTGTGTGTGTGTGTGTGTGTATACATGGTCTGGTTTAAATTTCTTAGTGAATAATAATTGAAAATTAATATAAATATATTGATATGATATGAATATTAATATAAAAAGCTGTGGCTAAATCATTAACCATCCAATTGAGAGAGGAAGAGAGATTGGTTATCTGGCCATTACAACCTGTCTCTCCGAGAAGAAGTGTGGAAACTAGAGGAAGCTTACATACTCCTTCTCTTGAGTTGGCTTGAGGTTGAAGAGACAAAGTAAGAAGAACCCCATTCTCTCCTTATATCGCTATGTTATACCCTTTTCTCTTAATCCCTCCTCCCTATTGCACACGTCCTTTTGCACACCAAATTGTTAGATTGGTGTGCATGCAACTGTTATGTGTGCATATCCTTTTTTGATGATCTTCCACAAAGCTTTTGACCCCTGGCATGATTTGGTACAGCCCACTAGTCACAGTCTATGTGACTTCCCCATTTAGGTGTGTACGTGACTTCCTCATGTGGGTGTTACGTAGTGGAAAATGACATGACTAGCTTGATTCCTCACCAAAGATCATAAATTGTTTTCATTAACTTGTACTTGATTCTATCACTTTTATTTCTGTAATTTAATTATATTATTTCATTACAATAACAGCATCTTAGATTCAACCATTGTTTTAAGTTAGAATATGACAAAAAGTCATGTGTCATACTTGGACTGGGTGATAAGTCCTTTTACTCACAGTTCTTATGTGTGTTAGGGGAACTAGGGATCTCAACCTGTTTTGAGCTCTTGGGAGCCAGTTGGCAGAGGGAGTCTGGGAAGAGGACTGGGTGAATAAATTAGATATTTGTTGAGTCAATTGAACAAGTTGTCCTCACATGGTGTGGTTATTTTCTGAGAGCTACTGTAGTATTTGCTCATGTTTACCAATTTGAGCTCCTTGTAGTGACAGAGCATTGTGCATTTCGTCATTTTCAGAATCTGTGTCTGCAAAGTTTATACCAAGTGAAAGGACAATAATTACATCTACCTTCAACATTAGCAGGTAATCATAAAAAAAGGTTGTTGTTTTTTTTCTTCTTATTGTTATTCCTTAATTTAGAATTTTGTTGCTTTCGGAATTACAATTTTACATATGACTGGTGTGGGCATATGTGCAGAGCCATACACCCTCTCAGTTACATCAAACCATGCAAGTTGAGTGCACCAAGCCTACTGGACAAAATACCAGACACGCTGACTGTGGTACTACAATATGAAACAGAGTTGGGCTCAGCCAGCTGTGTGCTGCTGTTGGAAGACATACCACAAGTGAGCCCTGACGAATCACAAAATGAAACAGGTCTCACTGGAAGTCAGCCAAGACAATGTGAATTCTCTTTTGTTTTACCAAATGGCCCTGAATCACCTTCTGTGGATGGCAGCCAAGTGGTAAAATCGATAGAATCAATTCAAAAACTTTGTTAAGAAAGTAACACGTCAAATTCAAGTGGCCAGTGGGTTAAGTACATGTAAGTGGGTTAGGTTGAATTACAATTACAATTACATTCTGTCAGATGCAGACACTTTTATGCGATGCGAAACATATGAGATTTTCATACATCACAAGCAAAGTTCTAGATGGGAGAAAACAGAATAGAGTGAACAGAGAGGTTTTTGTTTGTTTGTTTGTTTGTTTGTTTGTTTGTTTAAGAAAGAATGTGTTCAGTAAAGAACATGGTCGAGAGGGACTCTGCAGAACAAATAGAGTTAGTAACTCATTCCACCACTGGAGAACCACAGAAGAAAAGAGTCTAGCTAGAGACTTTTTGAGTTGGCAACACCAGGCACCGTTCCTGGGCAGAGTGTAGTGAGCGGGAGGGAGCATAAAACTGAATGGTGGAGTTCAGGTAGGTTGGAGCGGTTTTGGTGGCAATTTTGTAGGCAAGCATAAAAGGACTTATACTTGATGCGGGCAGCAACTGGGAGCCAGTGGAAGGACATGAACAGTGGAGTGACATGCTCTTTTGGGCTGGTTGAAGACCAGGCGAGCTGCCGCATTCTGGATCATCTGCAAGGATTTTAACGAGCATGCTGGGAGCCCTGCCAATAAGTAATTACAATAGTTGACGTGTGATAGTACTAGCGATTGTACCAGGAGTTGTGTTGCATGCTCAGACAGGTAGGGTCTGATCTTCCTGATGTTGTAAAGGGCAAATTGGCATGACAGAGCAACAGAGGTCACATGCTCTTTAAAAGTTAGTTGGTCATCAATCATGACACCCAAGTTTCTGGCAGATTTTGCGGGAGTGAGCAGAGGGTTAGTCAAGTCAAGTCAAACTGGATACCGATCTGTTTTTGTACAGAGGGCCAGGCGGGATGACAAGGAGCTCAGTCTTTGACAGGTTAAGCCGAAGGTGTCGCTCCTTCATCAATGCAGAGATATCAGCGAGGCATGCCGATATCTGTGCCGAGACAGTGGGGGTTGTCTGGTGGGAACGAAAGGAGGAGCTGGGTATTGTTAAACTTAAACTTTATTTATTTATATGGCACTTTTCATACTTAAAAAGCAACACAAAGTGCCTCACAGAGGCTAAAAACAACAAAGAAGAAAACCCAGCCCTCCCGCCCCCATAACTACATACAGAGACATATAGAGACACACATGCACAGACACGCACACACACACCTGCGCACACACCCATACGTACAAGATAAGGAATAAGCCACCTTTGGGGGCCATCCACACTGAGAGGGCCCCCGGCCCGTGACTGGGGAACGCTGCCTGAGACCACCCCGACCCAGGCAGACAGGAGGCCCCACACCAAGGTGCAGAGGCCTCCAGCTATCCAGCCCAGAGCCGTCCCCTCAGCAGCGTCCCCATCAGCAGACCAGGAGCAGCTCCCAGTGTGGGTGGCCCCCATGAGGAAACACTTGACCTAAAAACCAAGGGCCCCCATGAGGAAAAACTGGAGCTAAAAACCAAGGGACTAAGACATAAACATAAAATAAAATAAAATGAGTAAATGAAATAAATAGCAATTAAACATGTCGTTAAAACATGCAACTAAAATAAGATACGAATAAAGATAAATATGATAAGAAGCCTGATTAAAGGATTAGATAAATAAAACAAATCAATTGAAAGCCTGATAAAAAGGTGGGTCTTGAGCCTCTTTTTAAAAACATCAACAGTCTGCGGCACTGAGGTTCTCCAGCAGGCTGTTCCACAATCGGGGGCCATAATAACTAAAAGCCGCCTCCCCGTGTGTTTTAGTTCTTACTTTTCGTATGGTTAAGAGGCCAGTACCGGAGGACCTCAGGGTCTGCGAGGGTTGGTGGGGTAAAAGTAGGTCAGATAAATAAGAAGGCCCAAGACAGTTAAGACATTTAAAAACTAATAAAAGAACCTTAAAATCTATCCTGAAATGCACGGGGAGCCAATGCAACGATTTTAAAACTGGTGTAATGTGCTCCCGCCCTCTGGTCCTCGTCAGCACTCGTGCGGCTGAATTCTGTAGTAATTGAAGATTGGAGATACTCTTTTTGGGAAGACCAGAGAGCAGGGCATCATAGCGACAAGAGATAAAAGCATGCATCAGCATCAGTTTTGTCCTGGTTGAGCTGAAGGAAATTTTCTGCCATCCATGACTTGATGTCTAAAATGCAGTTAAAAAGGGCATCAATCGGCCCTGTGTCATCAGGAGACACGGCAATGTACAGTTGCATATCATCATCATAACTATAGAAGCTGACGCCGTGCCTCCTGATGACGTCCCCAAGGAGTAGCATGTAAAGATTAAAAAGAGTTGGACCTAAAATTGACCCCTGGGGAACCCCACACTTGATCTCATGGGTTCCTGAGGAACATGCATCCCAACTTACAAAGAAGTGTCGGTCAGTGAGGTGTGAGACGAACCAGTTAAAAGCAGTACCTGAGAGGCTGACCAGGTGCCTCAGTCTGTCTAATAAAATGTGATGGTCTGCTGTATCGAAGGCGGCGGTTAGATCCAGTAGTACCAAGACTGTGAGCTTGTGGTTATCTAAGTTGCACCTGATATCGTTTAAAATCTTTAAAAGGGCTGTCTCGGTACTGTGGTTCATCCTAAAACCAGACTGATGCCTTTCTAAAATGATGTTTTTGTTTAAAAAGTCATTTACTTGGTTAAAAACAAGTTTTTCTAAAATTTAACTTAAAAAAGGCAAGTTGGATACAGGTCGGTAATTATTAAGAATGTTGGGGTCTAAATTGCTCTTCTTCAGAAGGGGCTTCACCACCGCCGTTTTAAAGGAGGTGGGGAAGACACCCATCTGAAGAGAGCAATTCACCATGTATAAGAGCTGTTCCTCAAAGAATCCATATAGTGTTTTAAAAAACGGTGTGGCGCAGGCTGTAGGGTTTACCTGGGAGAAAACTCGACCAAGTGTCCTTGCATCAACCAGGGCAAAACTCTCCAGTGTTTCCTCAGGTAAAACCTGTGATCCAGACGTGTTGGTAGTTAAAACCTGTTGAGATAAAAGACTGGATCTGATGTTATCAATTTTGTGCCTGAAGTGGTCTGCAAAGTCTTCACACAGGGTATTTGTAATTGTCTTATGAGATCTGTTAAAATTACTGTTTGTTAAAACATCAGCGGTGGAGAAGAGAATTTTGGGATTATTTTTGTGGTCAGAGATTAGTTTTTTGAAGTGAGAAATTCTTGCCTGTTTAATAGTGTTAATGTAAGTTTTGAGGTGTTGACGTAAAACTTCATAGTGGACTGTTAGTTTTGATTTTCTCCATTTCCTCTCAGCACTCCTGCAGTTTCTTTTCAGTTGCTTAATTTCCTCATTTCTCCACGGAGGTATTTTTTTTCGTAATTGTTTTTGTTAAAAGAGGAGCCACTGAGTCCAGTGTTGACTTCAGATTGCTGTTAAAATTGTCAACGATAAAATCACAGGGTGCTGGTAAAATCTCTGCAGGAGTGCTCTGTAAAATCTGGTTAAAATTTGCAGCCACTTCAAGAGTTAGGTAGTGTTTCCTCACTGTTCTCACTGGAGCCTCCCGCTGATTAAAACTGGTGATGTTAAAAAACACACATTAGTGGTCAGACACAGCCAGATCCACAACAGAGGACACACCCACGGACAGGCCGTAAGTTATGACCAGGTCCAGGGTGTGGCCCCTGTTGTGGGTTCGGGGCACACCCTGCGTAACGTGCTGTTTAAAATTCAGACAGTTTAAGAGGTTTAAAAATTCTCTGGATACTGGGTCCGAGATGTTGTCTATGCGTAGATTAAAATCACCAGTTATTAAAATCCTGTTGTAGGTGGTGTGAATGATTGATAAGAATTCAGAGAATTCGCTGATAAAAGAGGATGAATACTTGGGTGGTCTGTACACCGTTATGCAAAGGAGGGCTGCTAAGAACAAAGGCATGGTGCTCAAATGATGTAAAACTGTTAAAAGAGACTGCATTTGCAGACATTGTAATTCTTACAATAGATGTAGTTCCGCCTCCTTTTTTGCCCCCCCCCCAGTAGAAAATAAAAAATTAAAATTTGGTGGGGAAGCCTCAGTGCGAACAACAGGTGCATCGGTGCCAAGCCATGTCTCTGTAAGGAGAATGCCATCTAGCTTTTTGTCTAAACTTAAATCATTTATGATAAAAGATTTGTTTAAAAGAGAGCGCACATTCAGCACAGCTAATTTGATATCTGTGCTGAATGTGCGCTCATCGTGGTGTTTTAAGGGAATGTTAAAAACAGTGCTGGGTCTAAAAACATTCCTGGGTTTTAAATGTCTGTGTGAAGTGATGGTACTAATGGTGAAACGGGTGTGTTTTGGACCCAAATGCAGTACAACGGAGAGCGTGCACAGTTGGTAATGACTTTTATTTAATACCACCAGAAACAAGGTATGGATCAGAGTAAGTTCGTTCTCCGGACTGAGCGTTCTCAAAATGTCTCTGGGGCTCAAGCGAGGGAACGAGAAGTGGCTTACCAAAGCCGCTGATGACGAGGAGGAAGCTCCGCCACCGAAGAAACAGCTGATCGAGCCGGCGTGCAGCGGAGTATCTTTCTTCAGCCGCTGATGATGAGGAGGAAGCTCCGCAGCCTGAAGAAACAGCTGATCGGGCAGCGGCGCCGGCGAGGAGAGAGCAGAGGAGCGGCCGGAGGCAGGCGGGGGGGTCGAAGCCAGGTGAGCAGTCCACGGAAGCAGAAGTACCGAGGGGGAGCAGGCAAGAGGAAAGCCGAAGCCAGGCGGATGGACCGTTACCAGCAGAGCAGTCAGACACCAGAAACGCTGAGGCAGAGCACGAGGTCAGGGACGGAAGGCAGGTAAGTTTACCGGGAGGCAGACGAGGAGAGCAGGTTGGGAACAGGCAAGGTCGGCAACAGGTGATCAATCTGGAAAGCGCTGGAAAGTCTCGCATACTGCAGAAGAACAATCTGGCAACGGGTGAGAGTGCTGGAGAGGCTTAAATGCAGGGCTGATTGTGATGAGCTGCAGCTGTGTCGGCAGGTGAGCAGAGTAGAGCTGATGAGGTGGGCGTGGCTGGCAGGTAGAGTGGAGCAGAGGGAGTGAGAGACCGAGATTGTGACAAATGGTGTGAATGTCCTGAGTTTTTGGTGGCAGAGAGGGGGTTACTGATGTAAAGGTGTGTATAGTGGGGGTGAAACATGTAGTGGGCGAGGGTGAGGGCGAGTGTGGGGCAGAGGGCTTGTGTGCGTGAGTGATACCATTGAGTCAGTAAGTGGCTGAAGTGCAGGACTGGACAGTTAGCATATGAATGGTATGAGAAGCCATGTGAGCGGATGACGGCACCAAGTGCGGTGGTGTATACTGAAAAGAGAAGGGGTCCGAAGCACTAACCCTTGACGTACCCCTGTGGACAAGCAGTGGGATTTAGACACTTCACTCCAAGATACTGCAAAGGATCTCCCTGAGATGTAGGACTCAAATCAGCGGAGAGCAGATCCTGAGAAGCCAAGCTCAACGAGTGTGGAGAGGAGGATTTGGTGATTAACCGTGTCGAAGGGAGCTGAATGGTTGAGCAATAGCAGAACAGAGGCTTGACCAGTAGTCCTAGCTGATTGTAGTGTTTCCACTACAGATAAGAGCGCAGTCTCCGTAGAGTGTCTGTGTTTGAAACCGGATTCGCTGGGATCATGCAGGTTTGTTATCAGAAAAGAATTCAGAGATCTGATTAAAGACCGTGCACTGAAGAGTCTTGGAAAGGAACATGAGGAGTGAAACCAGCCTATAATTTTCAACCTGAGTTGGGTCAAGTGTAGGTTTCTTTAGCAGTGGGGTTACTCGTGCTTGTTTAAAGCAGTGGGGAACACAGCCATTGTAAGTGAGGAGTTGATCATGTGGGTGACAGCAGGGATAAGTGAGGGTGAGATGGCCTGCAGGAGGTTGGAGGGTATGGGGTCCCATTATAGGTATAGTGGGGTGAGAGTCAAGCAGAAGGTTGTAGACTTGCTCTTCTGTGACATGGGAAAATGAGGAGAGTGAGGTTCTGTTAGCTGCTGGTATCCTACTGAGTTGGTCAGGCTCAGAGAACTGGTTGCTGATGGTCAAAACCTTATCAGTGAAGAAGGAAGCAAATTGATCGGCTCTGAGCAAAGTTGAGGGTGGAGGCGGTGGGGGGTTGAGTAGTGAGTTAAAAGCAGAAAATAATTTCTGAGTGTCTTTGGTGCTACTGATTTTCTCTTGATAATAAGTGGACTTGGCACTTTTCAGATGGGAAGAGAATGCAGACAGGAGACTCTGATAGTCTCTGAGGTCAGATGGATCTCTGGTTTTGCTCCATTTTCTCTCGGCTGCTCTGAGCACCACCCGTTGCTCTCTGATGACACCAGTGAGCCATGGACTGGTGGGGGTTTTACAAGCAAGTTTGGATGAGTGTGGGCATAGATTGTTTAAAGAGGCAGCTGGCGAAGATCAGAATGTGTCTGTTGCCTCATTCACCGGGAGTGAGGAGAAAACACTGTGAGGAGGCATGGTTACCCCACATGATTGCTGAGACCTCATTGGAGAGTTGAGCCCGTGTCAGGGAATGGAAGTTTCTTCTGAAGGAGACCATTTGCGTAAGGTAAGGATACAGAGAATTCAATAAAGAAGTGATCTGACACATGACAGTTAGCTTAGCCGTGCAGCAGTTTCGAATTACAATTAAGTTGAGAGTATTGCATGCTTTGTGTGTGGTGGAGACCTGTTTGAGGTAATCATGATACAGAGAATTCAATAAAGAAGTGGTCTGACACATGACATTTAGCTTAGCCGTGCAGCAGTTTCGAATCACAATTGAGAGTATTGCATACTTTGTGTGTTGTGAAGACCTGTTTGAGGTCAAATAAGGACAGCAGTGAAAGGAAGTCAACCGCACGGGGTTTGTTACGATGAATATTCATGTCACCCACTGGCACCCCCACCCATCAGTGGGGTGCTATCTTCAGGAATGGTTGAGAGTAACATGTCCAGTTCAGCTATAAAGTACCCCAGTAGCCCAGGTGGGCGATATACTGTACGACCAATGTATACAGCTTAGTGGGAGCAGTAACATGATTGCATGATTAAGAGAGATGAGACATTGCTAAGAAACTAAAGATTTCCTACAACGATATGTACTACTCCTCGGGCTGGGCGATAAAACGATAACGATATGTCTCGCGATAGACACGTAATCAGTATCAATAAAAAATGCATTCGATAAAACATTCGATAATTTTTTTCTTCGTCGGAAAAAAACAGAAGTTGCAAAGCAAGGTTGGTTGCATGAACAAAGGCACTCGCTCTCTGGTAACCTTGCAACGTAGGGAGTAATCACTGATAACTGGGAGTGACATGCTAACAGCCAATCATGTAACAGTGTCATGTTCGGTTGCGCCGTCGCATTGCCCCGTTTGATTCTTCGCGAGGAGTGAAATGAGAAATAGAAAGTGAGCACTGCAGCGAGCGAAGAAATTGACGATAAAACAGGGAAAGTCAGCTCGCCAGTATGGCAGTTTTTTGGATTTTGTAAGTCGGACCTCAGTGAGACCAATGTGGTCTGTAAAGTATGCAAGACCGTCGTCCCCACCAAGACCGTTTAATACCACAAACTTGTTTTATCACCTTAGTCGCGCTCACCCTTCGGAGGGCAGCCGTATTCGCCAATGTCTAACAACATCTGCTACTGCAGCACCACCACACAAGCAGCAGACGGCCATGCAGAGGTACTCTGCTTCAGTGCCTTATGACAAATCATCTAAAAGGCACAAAGACATAACGGAGGCATATCATATAGATAAGGACGTGCTCCTGCTGAGCACGGTGGAGAAGCCAGGTTATAAAAATCTCTTACACATGCTTGACCTCAATGTTATACCTGGCGGAAAGTACTTTTCTAAGACTGCCATTTGTTTTCTATGTTACAGATGTAGTCTGAAGTCTACCTCAGTTTAATTACTTTAATTATAAAACACTGCATATATTTTAAAACACTTTATTCACCAGAAGATTAATCAGCTTGTGAACGTCCTGCCACTAAACCTGCAGAAAAAAAGTTCTCAGGTTTCTCTATGTTTACATTTTTACACTTTGCACTATTTTGTTACGATTTATTAAGCATTTGTTACATATTCTTTATTTTTGCACCTCAATGTTAAGATATAATTGTTGAGTGTTCATTGTGATTTTAGACTTTTATTGACATTTATTATGTGAGTGTTTTCCATTGTGTTGACATTTCCTTTCCTTTCTGCCTTGATAGCTGAGGGGATTATAATCAGAAGAAGGTTAAATTTAAAATTAGATTAATTAATTAATTTAGATTTAATATATTTATCTCCCGGTCCTTATTTTAAATAGGTCATCAAAATATCAATAATTATTGATATCGACCGATATAAAATACTTATATCGTGATACAGTTTTCAGCCATATCGCCCAGCCCTAACTACTCCTTTCAGAGAACAGCACAAACAGGCTCGAACCAGAATAGAAAAAAAAGTGGGAGGCCCCGGTGCACAACTAAGCAAGAGGACAAGTACATTAGAGTCTCTAGTTTGAGAAATAGACATCTCACAGGTCCTCAACTGGCAGCTTCATCAAATGGTACCCGCAAAACGGCAGTCTCAATGTCCACAGTGAAGAGGCAACTCCAGGATGCTGGCCTTCTAGGCAGAGTGGGCAAAGAAAAAGCCATATCTGAGACTGGCCAATAAAAGGAAAAGATTAAGATGGGCAAAAGAACACAGACATTGGTCAGTGGAAGATTGAGGTGTTTGGATCACACAGAAGAACATTTGTGAGATGCAGAACAAGTAAAAAGATGCTGGAGGAGTGCCTGACGCCATCTGTCAAGCATGGTGGAGATAATGTGATGGTCTGGGGCTGCTTTGGTATTGGTAAAGTGAGAGATTTGTACAAGGTAAAAGGGATTTTGAATAAGTAAGGCTATCACTTCATTTTGCAATGCCATGCAATACCCTGTGGACAGCGCTTGATTGGAGCCAGTTTCCTCCTACAAAAGGACAATGACCCAAAGCACACCTCCAAACTATGCAAGAACTATTTAGGGAAGAAGCAGTCAGTTGGTATTCTGTCTGTAATGGAGTGGCCAGTGCAGTCACCAGATCTCAACCCTATTGAGTGGAGCAGAGAATTCTTTGATGAAAGCAAAGTTCAAGGACAAAGGACAAAATTATTATTTCAAATAAAAATCATTATTTCTAACCTTGTCAAAGCCTTGACTATATTGTCTATTCATTTTGTAATTCACTTGATGAATAAAAGTGTGAGTTTTCATGGAAAAATGAAAAACACTTTTGAACGGTCGTATATATGTATGTATGTGTGTGTGTGTGTGTGTGTGTGTGTGTGTGTGTGTGTGTAAATGTATATATATTTCTCAGTTATTGAGAATGTGCATCTATTGTATGATGAAATTTGCAACATGAAATTGAAGTGTGGATTTGGCAATCCGTACGTTTGCTCATTACATAATCATGTTTTAAACAATATTTCATTCTGTGAAACAATTTGAGTTGAGTGACATGAATGCATATGCATGTATTTTCTACATGCTATGCCGTCCATCTTTTAATCTAGCTTTTATTTCCAATTGTGTTTGCAGAAGACCTGCAGTGCCTCTATCAGATCATCTATAATAAATGACGAATATAACCAGAAATAGTTCACCTACAAATTGCTTGAGTAATAATGATTTTTTTTTTATTATTTTTTTTCCACTCCACACAAAGAATGGAGAAAATTCCAGGGGGCATTTTTCGGCACAGCCATCAACAGAGAGATCAATAGGAGCTAAAGGACGACAGCTGATAGCTGTAAATAAATAAAGTTTACATAAATAAAGTCACATTCAACTCAAAAAACTGTTCGTAATACATTCCAGGGCTTCTTATCAATAATAATACTGACTGTATGTTTTTAACCGAGACATGGCTTAACACGGATCAACCAGCTAGCCTCACTGAAACCTCACCACCAAACTTCAATTTTTCATAATCTTTGAGGAAAGGTAAAAAAGGTGGCTGTCTCGAGGAATGTGAGTATTAATATGGCTTTGTGGAGTGCTTCATCTCAGCTAACATACTCACACAGCCAGATTATACTCAAACAAAATAAATCAATATGTGATGGAATCTAGGAAAACCCGTCTGTAGGAGCCAATTTTTATGTTATTCTTTTTGTGATATTTTCTATGACGTGTGATATGTGTGATGGTAATTTCTGTTTTAGTGTGCTCCCTCTACAGGTGAAGGGGACCCTTAAAGGAAGTGCCTGGCCTACCAGTAGGGCTTTTGCTGGGAAGCACACAGTCTTTAGACCTTGATTTGGCTGCTTATTTTCTCGCAACTGGAGGCTTATTCACCATATTTGCTTACCAGATTGCTTTATTGTTTTGCTAATAGTATTTTCATTTATTATACCATCTTGTGGAAGGTGGACAATAAACCGAGATACCTTTTATTTTAATACAACTCTCATCTGGACATTTCTTATTTCAAGCGTCTACTATAGCCTACCGGCAAGACCCAGAATGCTACGCAAATAGGAACAAAAATGTTGTAGTCACTACACCGTCAGATGTCACGCTGGCACTTTTCCAGGAAAACGTGAAAACAGGTCGAAAGTCAAAATATTGGTGAAATTGGGTTTTCATTAAATTATTATTTTACAACATCTTGTCTATCATTCCTGAAAATATCTCATTATATTTCACCTGTTTAATATGTTATAAACGTTATTTAAATTAGGCACGCTGTTTGTTGTTATCTCCTACAAATGAAAAACGAACAGCACATGAAATCTGCCCCTAACGCGTTAGTCTACATAGCCTATGAAGACGGTTTATCTACCATAGTTAGGGTGACCAGATGTCCTGTTTTGTGCAGGACAGCCACGCATTTCCATTACTTATCACACCTCCCGCAAATTGTGATGTTGTCGCGAATTATTATTGACAGTTTTGCTAACAATTCGCGACAACGGCTGCCTCAGCCTCGGTGGTCTTTAGCCCCGCTCGTGATATCCCCATCTCAAACCCCGAACCTTTTTCTGGTGAATTAGACAAATGTCAGGGATTTATGTTACAATGCCGATTCATTTTTTCCCAATGTTCCCAATCTTTTGCCACCGATCAGGCAAAGAATTTCTTTTTGGTTGGGTTGCTCAGGGTAAGTCTATTATTGATCACCCATCATCATTTCGGCAATGCCTCGGCTCAACTCATGGATCTCAGTCAAGGACCTCGGTCTGTGGTGGAGTACTCCGTGGAGTTTAGGATGCTGACAGCTGACGCAGGTTGGACCGAGGAAGCCTTAAGGGCGGCATTTGTTAAGGGGATCAGCGAAAGGTTAAAGATGAATTAATGTCTTGTGATGATCCCACGGCGTGAGCGCCTCCGTGAAGGAGGGAGTCGAGCCTTTGCCAGGGAGAGTTCCGGACGCCCTGCCAAGGAACGGTCTTTGTCCCCATCTCCCTGCCCGGCAGAGGAACCTATGCACTTGGGCTGCACTCGTCTCAGTCCGGTAGAGAGATTAGATCAGTTTCGCTCAGGGGCATGTTTGCATTGTGGGGACACATCTCATCACGTAGCCCAGTGCCCAATTCAGCCAAAAGAGTGAGCCCGGCAGTGACAGTGGGCATACTGTTGGGTCAGACTAGATCCATTGAGCCCACGCTTCCTCGTTTACAGTTGCAAACCACGTTAAACTATGCCAGTGGTGATTGGCCACTCCAGGTCTTGGTAGACTCAGGAGCCGAGGGTAATTTCCTCGATTCAGAGTTTGTGGTTCAGGCAGGCATTCCCCTAATTCCCCTGGTTGAGGAATTGATTGTAATGCACTAGACGGTAAGCAAATCACCAAAATTACCCACCAAATAGCGCCTCTTCATCTGGTTGTTGCAGGAATCATCATGAGACCCTCCGGTTCAAGATCCTGTTCTCCCCTTCAGATCCCTTAGATTTAGGTTATCCCTGGTTCAGGACCCATAATCCAAAGATTGATTGGTTTTCCAGAAAGATTCATGTCTCTTTGGTCACCAGGGTCTATCATGATTTAGCTGAGGCCTTTGCACCACGTTCCAAATTATTATGTTAATGATATTTTTCTCAGATTTTCCGAAATAGTCGATGCAAATAACAGTCAGTATAATTTTAAAGTCATCAACTGTTAGAGCATAATTCAAATTTTATTGAACAAACCTCCCAATGATAACAGCATTTAAAAAAAAAAAAAAAAAAAAAAGTTCCAAATTACTATGCACAACAGAGTTTCAAAACATTTTATAGGTTGCAAAGAACTAAAAATGGTCATTTGTTGAATTTGAAGCATTAGGAGGTCATATTTACTGAAATCAAAAGCTATTTAAATCAAAAATATCTTAACAGGCCAAGTTACATGTTAACATAGGACCCATCACCTTCACAATTCTTGCATCCATTGACCTTGTGAGTTTATGGAGAATTTCTGCTTGAATTTCTTTGCAGGATGTCAGGATAGCTTCCTAGAGCTGCTGTTTTGATGTGAACTGCCTCCCACCCTCATAGATCTTTTGCTTGAGGATGCTCCAAAGGTTCTCAATAAGGTTTAGGTCAGGGGAAGATGGGGGCAACACCATGAGTTTCTGTCCTTTTATGCCTGTAGCAGCCAATGACACAGAGGTATTCTTTGCAGCATGAGTTTCTCTCCTTTAATGCCCATAGCAGCCAATGACACAGAGGTATTCTTTGTAGCATTACCACCTCCTTGCTGAAGTCGCAGCCTTGTTCGGACATGGTGGCCATCCATCCAGACTATCCAGGGTTGCATGGCACTCATCAGTAAACAAGACTGTTTGAAAATTAGTCTTCATGTATTTCCACCGCAACCATTTCTGCTTGTGAGCATTGTTTAAGGTTGGCTGAATAGTAGGTTTATACATAACTGTGAATCTCTGGAGGATCCTATACCTTGAGATTCGTGGGACTCCAGAGGTACCAGCAGCTTCAAATACGTAATGGCATTTTACCAGCTGCTCTCCTAATCCGATGAATTTGTCTGACAGAAACCTTCCTCATTATGCCTTTATCTGCATGAATCCATCTGTGCCCTGAATCAGCCACAAATCTCTTCACAGTACGATGATGACGCTTAAGTTTTCAGGAAAAATCTAATGTTTTCATACCTTGTCCAAGGTATTGCACTATTTGATGCTTTCGGCAGCAGAGAGATCCTTTTTCTTTCCCATATTGCTTGAAATCTGTGGCCTGCTTAATAATGTGGAATGTCCTAGTTTTCCTTTGATTGGGCTCACCTGGCAAACTAATTATCACAGGTGTCTGAGATTGATTTCAATGATCCAAAGAACCCTGAGACACAATACCATCCTTGAGTTTAATTGAAAAACGAAAAATTAAATGTTTATGACACTTAAATCCAACTTGCATAATAATTTGGAACGTGGTATAGTAAGGATAGGGCCCTATCCTCACCTCCCCACAGACCTGATGACAGCTCCATAGACCTCCTGCCGGGAGCTCCATTACCTTCCAGCTGTATGTACAATCTGTCAAAACCTGAGACTTGGCTATGGAGAGGTACACAGCTGAGTCTTTGGCTGCAGGCATCATTTGGCCCTCTTCCTTTCCACTTGGTGCTGTTTTTTTCTTTGTTGAAAAAACAGATAAAACACTCCATCCCTGTATCCATTTCCATGGGTTAAACAACATAACCATCAAGAACAAATACCCCTTGCCACTGCTGTCATCCGCGTTCAAGCCCCTCCAGGGGGCGATGGTCTTCTCTAAGCTTGATTTGGGAAATGCTTACCATCTGGAGTGTATTCGTACAGGAGATGAATGAAAGACAGCTTTTAATACGCCGTTGGGGCATTTGAGTACCTTGTTATGCTTTTGGGACGACTAACGCCTCCGCCAGGCTTTAGTTAACGATGTTTTAAGAGATATTCAGAGATTTAAGAGATGTTTTGTGTTATTTTATTTAGATGACATTTTAAGTTATTCTCACAACCAGGAAGACCACATCCAGCATGTTCGCCTCGTACTCCAGAGGCAACTGGAGAACAGACTATTTATCAAGGTGGAGAAGGGTGCTTTCCACCAGTCTTCTGTTTCGTTTTTGGGGTAGATCAGTGAAAGTGGGCAGATTAAAGCTGATCTGCTGAAGGAGCAGGTGGTGGCCGAGTGGCCCACTCCTAGCAACCGCAAACACCTTCAGTGGTTTCTGGGGTTTGCTAATTTTTACAGATGCTTTTTTTTTTTTGAGTTTGGAGATGTTTGTGTTTGTTCTTATTTAAATTATTCTATTAGGGTTTTGTTGTTGTTGTTTTTTTTTGTTATTGTTAATAAACCATTCAGTTTTAACGGTTCCCTTTGATCAGTGCTTTGTGTCTGCCCCTTGGGTCCTATTTAAAATTAAAATCAAAACTCAACAAAGTGAGAGTACACACCTACAGTTAGGTCCATATGTGTTTGGACATGACATGATTTCTGCTATTTTGGCACTGTATTACAGAACAGAATTCAGCCATGAATTCAGTTGTTCAAGATTTTATCCTGTTATACAACCCAATTTCCAAAAACGTTTGTACGCTGTGGAAAACATAAATAGAAACAGACAACATACCAAATTCTGAAAGTGAGACATGTCATTGTTTTTTGAAAATTCTATCCTCATTGTGTTGAGCATCCCAGAGAGGCTGAGTCTGTCTGAGGTAAAGATAGACTTAGACTTAGACTTATACTTAATTGATCCCAATTTGGGAAGTTCTTTTGTTGCAGCAGCAGGTTAAACATACACATAAACATAAAATATATACAATAAAGAAGAATAAGGATGAGAATAAAACTAAGAGAAAAAGAATGTTCTCAAAAAATATAACTGAGCATATAAACATGAAATAACAGCAATTGTTAAAAATATAACTAAGTATATAGTTATATAATATGCATTATAATATATAATACATATTATATAACATTATAACAATATAATAAAAATACAATATAACTAAGTATATAAACAAATAGCAACAGCAGTTTTTAAGAGAGAGTGAGCCAGAGCTATAAACTATATACCAGAAAAAATGTGCAAGTTGCATATGATAAATAAATGTAGACAATAAACAGTATTGTGCAATATTGCAGTAGTGCAAATAATATTATACATCGAAATATTGGGGTTTGTGAGGTTGGTAGAGATTGACTGTTTAAATTACTGTTGTATAGTGTAATGGCTTGTGTCAGGAATGACCTGAAGCGGTCCTTGTGACAGCGGAGCAGTCTACTGGAGAAGGAACTCTGCTGTCTGTCCATGAGGTGGTGAAGACAGTGTTTAGGGTTATCCATGATAACAGTCTATCCAGTCTCCGATCCAAAACCTCTTCACTATTCTGTGACAGACTGAGCTCAGGATAAAAGTGCAATAATTTCAGAATAATGTTTCTCAAAGTAAATTTTGATGTTGTGATTTCATTATCTACAGTACATAATGTCATTAAAAGAATCAGAAAATGTCAAGAAATCTGTGTAAGCAAGGGACAAGGCGGAAAACCAATATTGGTTGGCCGAAATCTTTGAACCCTCAGAGGGCATTGTACTGAAAACAGACAATTCTGTAGTGGACATCATTGCAATGGCTCAGGAACACTTCCACAAAACACTATCTGTGAACACAGTTACTTGATACATCTACAAATGCAAGATGAAACTCTATCATGCAAAGAAGAAACCATAAATAAACCAGATTACAAACCAGAAGGAATGCCACAGCGTTCTCAGTCCCGAGCTCATAAAAGATGAAATTTCTCAGTTTCATTTGATATGTTGTCTTGCGTTATTTTCAATTAAATATGGGGTTTCAGTATTTTTGGAAATCTTCACATTCTGTTTCGATTTACCTTTTACACAGTGTCAACTTTTTTTGGAAACAGGATTGTAGAGGTATTAATTCAATTTATGTGAATTAGTACCTGTTCTGCCAAGTTGGGCAACAATTCCAACTCCACAGTCCACTTGTCCTGCAACTGTCAATAAATGCGAAAGGTGGTGTAAACTTCGGCCCATTCTGTTATTATTTATACATCTACTGGGTAGAACCCGGAAAACATTTATGACAGGTACAGTGAGTTTCACATATAGTGAATTTGTTTCCATAGTTATTTAAGCTACAAGGAGCAGGCTTGGCTGTGTTGGCTCCAATAAACAGACCACTTTAAGGTTAGATCTGGAATTAATAGCTAGCTAATCATATGCTACTGGAGTAATGATAAGCATATTCCTGCAATTAGGACTGATTAAGGCTGATTAAGTGCTTCCACTATTTCTTGTCATGACTTGGTCATGGGACTCCCTTGAGGAAATGTCAAATAGGCAGGGGTATGGTTGCCACAGCTCAACGATCTTTTCCTCTTTCGCTGTCCCACCCGACAGCAGCAACCTCAGCATCCCTCCTCTTCACCATATTTGCTCTGACTGCGCTCTGGAGTGACCACCTGATTGGTCAACACTCAGGAATATGTCATGGGTGATGTCACACTAGACAGTCAAGACAAAAAAATTCTGACACACTACACTTTCCATTGGGGTGTCATGGGGAGTCCCAGACGCTGCACGACAGGTCGTTGTCGCGCTACATGGGTATTGAAAATCAGGTTAGATTCATGTCTTCTGATCCCAGCACAGTCGTGCAATAAATCTTCCTTTGATACACGATATAATGTTCAGTTTTTGCTGCTTAGAGACATTGATTCAACACTGATTATTTTGGAGGATACAGAGAGATGTTTGTGACACATACCTTGCTGCTTTTTGGATCCTTTGTAGATAACTGGCTTACCAGATCATCAAAATCAGCCTCCCATAGTTTCATATCAGTTCTTCAAGTGAACAATTTATTAGTAATTAGCTGTCTACTGTTATACTTTCTTTTTCTTCTGTGATTATCCACATTTATGCTGCTGATCTTACACGTTTTTTATTGTGATCATCCACATTTATGCTGCTAGTCTTATCACCCATAACTGACAGTCTAACAAATGATGACTGAATTAACCAAGGAACAATCTTGCTAGATACAAGCCAGCCATGTAATCTAGTTGAGGTAGGTGACATTCATTGTAATCAGGTGTGCTAATATGGTCACTTTAACAACAAATCTATGAACCAAAGAAAATTGGTATGTCAATGATATGTATGTGAAAGACAATAACTGCAATTAATGTGAGGTAAATGTCGGACAGCTGACATCTTGTTATGGTGGCCTGTCAAGAGTTGCTAACATTAGCTAACTGTTACTGCAACATAAAATACCACCATCGACTTTTTGTTTTGTTTTTCCAATTTGGTTTTGAAACAGAAAAACAGGAGCGAATAATACATGGGTTTCACTTATTCAGGTCATATACTGGCCATTTTCCTTTATTTGCTTGTTCGTCAGTGAAGGACAAACAGCTCAAACAGCACAACACTCTATAGCAGTTAACCCTATGAGCCAACTCATTACTGCACGGGTCCTCCATTACATATGTCCAAGGGTCAGGATTCTTCTATGCTGACACTGGGGGGGCGGACTTCTAAATAAAAATAAAAATAAACATTTATTGAGGCCTAATAAGCCATTAATCTTTTTTAAAATTGTTCACTTTATTACAAAATTGATTTTATTTTTGAAAATCCATAATAAATAGATACTTAACTAGACACAGAAAAAATGCTTTCAGACCTCCACGAAGTAGGCAGTCAGTGCTCAATACAAACTCCCAATGAATAAGTCCTTATCTGAACAAAAAAATCAAGCCCAGGAAGCAAACAAAATTACTAATTTTGAGGCTCAAGACACCAGTTAATAAACAGAAGTGACAATTCTTTCATCTAATAGACAAGCTTAGTGTTTCTCCATGAGTATCTATAGAATGGTTGAACTATGAGAGAGGACGATCACTCTGGGCTTCTTCCATTGGTGAGTAATGTTAGATACACACACTCTCTGAATTCACGATTCACGATATTCAGCTTGATGAATGGGAAGCTTTGCCGGGCTGCCAGTGGATGTTACGGGCTATGTTCGGACTGACTTGCCGTTTGGTCTGGAATCGGATAGAGGTTCGAAATTTGAGTAGCCCTGTTCTAGGAAACTATTATGGATCTGTTTGCCCAGAAAATATAAGATACTGATCAAACCCTGGATTTCAGATTTGGATTTGTCATAAACAATTCATCCAATTCATCCTGAGGAGGACATGAACATCTGAAATATTTCAGGCTGGACAAACCGGTATCAGGTGGGATACCAGTTTTGTCAGAGTCACTGCTGTCAAATTCTGCCATGCCATGGATTTCGCTATACTGTCATTACTGTGGCAAATGTTTTACTATATTAAAAAAAAAAAGTTCTTCACTGTTGCTATGATTACATGTAGGTAGAGGGCTACACACGTATTCATAGGGCTGGAGGTACATACAGTACCTACTATTTTCCTCACTATAATGACCACTCTGATAACACGAAAATGTGGAAGGTAACATTAACAAGAACCAGCACAAAAGTCGTCATCTACTCCCACCAAGAAGTGAAGACTGGATTAACTGGAGAAATGTCCCCACAACAACAACTTGAAAACTCTTAGGCTAGCATTGTACATACATACTAATCGTTTGACTTCATACTGCTTTAAGGGCGAATACAGAGCAGATCCGGAGTGGAAGACTTGAAGGTAACAGATTGACTCAATGGTTGCTCTTGGCCAGAAGCTCCGACAGCAGGAGGCACCTGAAAGAAAACATTTTGTAAGTTCAGCTACAACAACAGCAGAAATAATCAACAGCCTGCAAACAACAGGTGTTAACTGACTGTGTCAGGTAACTAATAAAGAATATTACAGTGAAACAGCTAGAATCATTTAGAGAATGGAAACAGAATTTGTGTTAAGTGAACGAGACATCTTACTAGAATGTAACAAAGTATAGAGAGCTGAAGTGAAATGGGAACTACTGAGTTCTGCTCCAGAGGTAAGAAAACCTCATTCAAACCTCATTCCCATTTGCATTTGTAACATCACTAATAACCAAAAATCTAGCCATGGAACAGAGCATTTCTCAACAGCATGTTGTGTGGTTCACTTCATTTGCTTCAGTAAGGATAGTATGTTTTTTGAAAAACAAATCTAATATTATTGTTTGTTCAATATTTATGTTTTAGCTCCAATGAGCACGATTAGTCAACGAGTTAATTAAAAGTTGCTACTCTCACTAGTCGGCATCAGAAATACTAGTCTGTTAAAATTATTATCATTTTATTAATGTATACATTTAAATTAGAGAATAATGTATTCATAGTGCAATGGAGGGTTTCAACATAGACAGACATACAACCAATTAACCTAATGAGCATGTTTTTGGTCTGTGGGAGGAAGCCGGAGTGCCCGGAGAGAACCCACATGCACGGGAAGATCCCCGATCCAGGGATCGAACCAGTGACCTCCTTGCTATGGGGCACGCGCACTACCTGCTGCGCCACCATGCCGCCCAGAAATGGCATAGAATTTTTTGCGTTTTTGTTCCGTAACATCCACTGAGCTCTTTATAGCTATAGACAGAGCGGGTCCTCCTCCACAGAGTCAGCCATGTTGCACCGCCATTTTTCTACAGTAGCCCAGAACAGACACACCAAACACTGACTCTAGAGAACGAGTTTTTTGTGGCCACCATCTTGGAAGGAGACGAGTATTCAGTTGGTTGCAATCTGCAACCTCACCACTAGATGGCACTAAATCCTATGCACTGGACCTTTATTATTTTTTATTAATTATTATTATTTAGTTTCTGTTGAGTTAGAATTAAGTGTGTTTTACGATAATAAAATGGTTTTCTGTAAAAGGAGTCTGGTGGTTTTGCCAAGAACATTATAGTGGCTGTTTCTGGTTAAACAAAACAGATCTGACTGTTTAATAAAATGAGATGATTTCCTTTATGTTGTCAGACACTTTGAAAAACAACTTGAGCCTGTCAGTGGCAAAAAGAAGCACTTTTACTGGGCGTACATTTATGGTGCATAAACACATGAGGAATTACATGCACCCTATTTTACAATAATTCAAAAATTGGTGTCCCCATTAGTCACTTACACTCAGAAACATAATAATAATAATAATAATAATAATAATAATGCATTTTATTTAAAAGCGCCTTTCTAGACACTCAAGGACACTGTACAAAGATAGAGCAAGTACAGTAAAACAACAACTAAAGCTATGGGAAAATATGGTCCATAAACACAAGTAACATACCCATTAGTTTTTGAAAATTGAAATTTTCCAGGCCATGTAGACTGGCACTGAAACCCTGATGCATGGCACAAAGTGCCAAACATTTCAGTGCCATTTAAAATGCAATTTGGTTATTGAACCAACTGAATGCCAAAGAGAGATTGTATTGATTACTAAAGGCTAGAGAAATAGATGCTACCCTTGACTTGACATCATAACTCACTATATCAATAAAAGAGGGTTTGATACCGTTCTTTTTCTGTAGTTCAGGTAACTACAAAAAAAATATGGTCCACTATTTGTGAATATACAGTATGTCATTTTTATAATTCAATATACCTTAGTTTGAGATAAGAAGAAGGAGAAGCTCAAAAAACCTTGGACTTTATGTAAGCAGCCATGGTGATCACATTTTTTGACTCACTGTTGGAAAACTTACATTGAACTCAGACTGGTTTTATAATGTAATATCTTAACATGAATCTCCACCCTAAGCTGACATGCTTCATCACCATAAATGGGCTTAATATATGGTCATAAACATGTTGAGTGTTCCAGAAATACAACATTCCTCTTTAATGAATGTTCCCTCAGTAAATAAAGGTTAGAAAATGCAGTGAGTAAGAAGCAGCAGTTTCCAGCTCCTTTGGTTTGGTTTCACTCCTGCATTACTGATGTGGCCTTCATCTAACAAACAGTAGCCTTGCTGGTCTCTGATCTGTTGTGCTTTGCCATGCTATCAAAGCTGTGAACTTGTTGTTCTGTTGCATACCGAAGATGTACTGTAAATAAATCACATCATGAAGTCGCAACCAGCAAACCACCAGAGGGCTTTTGTTGTGAAGCTGCCAAGGAAGTGCTGACTTTGGTGCAATGGTTAGCAATACACAAAGGTTTCTGGCAGCTGACTGGGTCTTACCTCTGTTTTGGTATCAGTGAAAGTTGCTGTATCCAGGAACTCTGCTGACTCTTGCACTAGCTCTGTCAGTGGCTGAACCTGCAAGACATAGTCAACAGTTTGCTACCAGAGCACAATATACAGTATATTTGTGTAGAATGAAATGCCATGGCATGCTTCTTTTCTGATGTCATATTTTTTATGTAGTAAGATCATGTAAAATTGGGGTTTTTAGTTCTCTTCAAACACAGAATCTGTAACAGTGCTGGCATGTGTTCAGACATGACAGTACCATTATGAATTTAACAATGGTTGTACAATATCTGATACTTGGGGGGTTGTTTCACCAAAGAGATCATTTCCTCTCGTGCTAATTTTGACACATTTCCAAGACCAAAACAAACGCCATACTTACGTCCCATGCATAATTATGCAAAAGGCCTATAGGACTTCATCGCTGAATCCTTAATTAATGACCATTGTGAGCATGAGAGGGACTCCTCTCAGGTTGTGACTCTCATTTGATCCCTATTTGCTCACATGCTGTAGCCTATAGTGATGTGTCGGTCGCGAACAAAACAGCTCTAAGAGCTGGCTCTTTGAAGTGAACGATTGGAGCCAGCTCCTCCCTGGGAGCTGGAGTAGGAACCGCTTTGGATTTTTTTTTTGTTTTTTTTTTCTGTTTAAGCCGCACGTGATTGGTCAACTACATGATGTGTGGTGGCTTCTGTGTGTACGCACTGAGCAGGAGGGATTGAGCGGGGGTTACAGATACAGCGCACGCGCGCACACCTGTCAACTTTGACACCATCACAAGCCTATTAGGAGTCAAAACTGGCATTGTAGTTGTAGTGAAAGACTATCTAACTCTCTGACTTTCATAAAAACTTTAGAATATGACACACTTCCCACAACGCTCTCCTCTGCCTAAAGTATGAGTACATAAGGTGGTATTTAAACAGTAAGTGCAGTGTTTGTGAGGGTACCTCCATATCAGTGGTCTGTTGGAAGTGTTGGATCAGTTCCATGACACTGCTTAGGTTGTTTCTGATGGAGTCTATTGACTCCTTCTGTACAGTTGCAATCTCCTTCACCTGAGAGCACAACACTGTGTGTTTGGCTTTGATGGCTCTCAGTTTCTCCAGCATCACCCCCGGGTTGTCCTGCAGGCACAGCGTCCATCATGATGACAGTCTATACCATGCGACTGAAAAATATATCCACCGGTAGAAATTTGGTAATATCATTTCCACCATGGGAGCTATCACTGAAGTCATATTTAGAAGAATTTCAAATATTGACTAATCAGACCACAAGACGTTTTCCACTTCACCTTGGTGACAGGCGGCAGCGTTTCTGGATCTTTGGTTCTCGTTATATACGGTTTCCTCTTTGCATGGTAGAATTTCAACTTGCATTTGTGGATGCATCAAGTAACTGTGTTCACAGATAGTGTTTTTTTGGAAGTGTTCCTGAGCCATTGCAGTGATGTCCACTACAGAATTGTTTGTTTTCAGTGCAGTGACATCTGAGGGCCCAAAGATCACGGCCATCTAATATTGGTTTTCATCTTTGTTCCTTATGTGCAAAGATTTCATCAGATTCTCTGAATCTTTTAATGACGTTACGTACTGTAGACGATGAAATCCCCACATTCTTTGCAATTTTTACATTGAGAATCATTATTTTTAAACTGGTGCACTACTTGCCAGCGTAGTCTATCACAGGGTGGTGAATCCCTCCCCATCTTTACTTTAGAAAGGCTCAGCCTCTCTCAGATGCTCTTTTTCTGCTCAATCACAATACTAACCTGTTACCACTTAACCTAACCTAACCAATTGTGAGATGCTCCACCAGGTGTTTTCTTTTCGCATTTTACAACCTTTCCAGTATTTTGTTACCACTGTCCTGACTTTTTAAACCTGTTGCTGGCATCAAATTCTAAATGACGATGTAATTTAAAAAAAAAAATAAAACTTCTGTTTCAACATTTAATATGTTGTCTTTGAGCTATTTTACATTAAATATGGACTTTAAATATTTTGCAAAGCATCACATTCTGTTTCTATTTATGTTTTACATAGCATCCCAGCTTTTTTTGGCAACAGGGTTGTACAAATATCAAAATTTCTTAAGGAACAAAAATGGGGAAATCCCACAAGACTTTTCTGTTACACAAACATATGCGCTTCAAAACATGAATGATAAAATCTGCCTTGTCAAGTTGTGTGGTATATTGAAGGTTAGTGGCCACTGGCAATGATTTGCCAGTAACAGTCAAATACTGGCCAATAAATATTGCCCATCCAATAACTGATATCTTGTATTGCTACTGTAGCTATTTAAAGTCCTGTAAACTGGTGTCGAATCGGTCCTGTCTTTAGCTGTGTGAAAATATCAGGAGAAATGACAGCTGTCATAGTTCAGTTACCACCTCAGTGGGACATCCATTCTCAGCAGTGTTGTTGATGAAGTCAAGCTTCAGCCGCTTCTCAATGTATTCCAGGTCGGCCTCTGACTTCAGGAACTGCAAAGACACACAGCTTTATCCTTTGATAGTACATTGACAAATTTGCCCTGTTTTCTTCTGCCCAGTAGGTCTGTTTTTTGTCTGAAATTCGTCGATACTAGTGTTGACTTGTATCCCAAGGTTCAGTACTGGTCCCAATTCTTTTTTCCCCATTTAACACAAGTTTAATGTTAAAATACCAGTTCTCAAATGTTTAATATATTCTAAACAAAAGCAGCTGTATAAGAACTTTGTGTAAATAAAAATGTATAAAATTAGCAAAATTATTCCTAAACCCTGACCAAAATATTGGTTAACAAGATTACAAATATGACCAGATATTCAATGCATTAAAGGCGATTAGCTAAAAAATGGCCTGTTTCACTAATCAGGCTTATATTCAGCGTAAAGCATGGCAGTGTAGCAGTTATCTATCAGTTATTATTTAAAGCAGTTTTGAATGAGTCTGATCATATTACCATGTGGACTACACGATATGCTCAGACGGAGTAAGTTAGTAACTAATACAGAGACACATTGATGTATGTATCTGTTTTCAATGACTCAAACTTTACACAATTTATTTTTCACACTATTTACAATTACATTCAACCTGAGCCTAGTGCGCCCTCACCTCCCACATCAGACCATGCCTTGGTCCATCTATCATGCACATTTGAGTTGCTATAATCTAGAAATGTAAAAGTAGTCAGTGTAGCTGGTCTCTGCAGTTTTCAGATGCTTTGACAATACTATTGCACTGCTAGCTGTCTGATACAGTAGTGCAATGAAGTCAGAGCACCTGCCAACAGCTGAAGCATTTCCCTCACTTGTTTCCAACCAATGCCATTTCATCAGTAGTACAATATAAAATGGGCACTGGACTACCTTAGCCAAAGGCTGCACTTGTTGCTCAGAGAGTTGACAATGTGTCATATGTTATGAATATATTCTATATGTAAAGTTTAATATCTATCTCTTTAATATCTGACTTTTGCTTTAGCACAACCAGCAGATCAAGGCTTTCAGTGATACAGACAAATTTCTCTGCACTGACCTGATGGATTCTCACAAAATAACTTTTGTGACACCATGAGGTTCATGTTTGCTGTTTTGAGCAAAATATCTCAAGAACTCCTGGACGGAATGCTAGGACATTTGGTTCAGACAGTCATGTCTCTCTCAGGATAAACTCTGATAACTCTGGTGATCCATTAATTTTTCATCTAGTTCCCTCATCAGGTCAAAATTTCAGTGCAGCCTATACTGCAAAACTAATTACATTCCCATCAGACTCAGCTGTGTTTAGTACTAATTAGCTAATGTTATCGTAAAACTCAATAATTAAAAATGCGCAAATGAATGCACAAATTCAGCAAACTGTAAGTAGATGCGGAATGTTGCATTTTCTGAGATACTGACAATTATTTCTTTTTTGACATAAAAGGCAAGCCAGTGTGCTTAAGTTAGTGGGGACATCTCAGTGATGAAAAAGACTAATTTCAAACACCATTACAGCTCTAAAACATGCTAAACTGGATGAGGACAGCAAAGACAAATACACTTGGAAAAGGTTAATGCTCTTTGGCTGGACAAGCATCTTTCATGCATTCTGATTGAGACAGCATTATTTAGGCAAGAATTTATGAATGAGTGTCATGTTGCTGCCATGGACCTGCTAGCAGCAGACAAAGTAAAACTGGTCCAAAGTGTCTCTCTTTTTCTATTTCTTCATAAAAATTAAGGGTAAACCTGATGTTGAAACTTAGTGATAGCAAGTGGCTGTACCAAGTACATCTCAGAGCTTAACCTCAATCTCCACCCCAGTTTCTCTACTTTCAAATGTGATATAATCTGAAGTGAAATTAAAGCTGTGGCAAGTGCAACTAGAAAAGGATAACACTGTACATTTTCCTACTTTGCAAGAAACAACAGCGTGCAAAGTCATCTGAATATGCTGGTGAGTATGGAAATTCCTTCAGGCATTTGATGAGAGGTTTCGGGTCATAAAACGCAAACAAAAAGAAACTGAACATATTTCTTATGACGTTTAATGTGGAACCAGATGATGCGCCTGACAACCTACAACATGAAATCACTGTTGTCACGTTTCTGGTGTGAAAACAATACAGACTAAAATTGAGCTTATAATCAGTATGTACTATGGATTAGAGACATGGCAAGTGAGAACCTGTTGAAAGCTCTGAAAAAAACTAGTTAGCCGAATTCGCGATAAAGTGATCAAACATGTTTTACCTGTTTTATAGAGCCATCTCCCACTCTCTTTATCAGCTGAGAAATCACATTCCTAGTTGGCAATTCGCTGAAAACAACACTAAAAGATATTTGAGTCGTACTGAAATCTCAAACTTAACCACACTGATAAAAGTGCCTTCTGTCCACATGCTGAACTGTAGCCAGCTATGGTGGGTGACTGACTGCTGGCATGTTATGATGCTATTTTACGGAAATACTTAATCAAGCAGTACAAAGCTGCTTTAGAAAGCATACGTCTGAACTGGCCTTCCGCTGGGACTGAGAAGTCGCTGTTATACTAATAGTTGAATTAATTGTAAAAAGTGCTGCAATATTTTATGTTTTAACGGTACGCAGAGGCCCTCTGGCGCAAAGGAATTTGAACTGTGTAACGTTATTTATACAAAGGGAAAACCATGACCTGACTGCTCCCACTGTGATAGGCATCCCGTATAAATAACTCATCGATATTTACTGAGCTGATGACTGTCTCTGGGATCTTTCGACAACGACATGAGCAATTTCAGAACGAGTGTAACAGAAAATACAATAGTTTCACACTGTGCTTACCAACGCTTCTAGCTTTTCAACTGTTGTCTCCATGTTGAATAGTTGTCAGCCCGATGCGAGCTCTGTCATTGGCCAGCTGTCAGGAATGGGGATAGCCGATTGGGCAGCTGCGTGAGAAGAGAGCCTCTGTGCGCGCCATATTGCAGCTCTCTTTTTGCAGACTGGCTGCATCTAATTTAAAAAAAAAAAAATAAAATAACTTTATTTACAAAGCATTACCCAGTATCCTCTTTACGCCGTACAAGAAACGAAACAATATTTTGGAATAGTCTCATAAACGCTTTGTCGAATTGTTTTTATCGAAACAAAATTTAAAGCAGCATACAAAAACATTTATGTAGATGTAGTCAAGGACCTAAGATAATTTATTTGTCATTTTACAACACATGCTTGTACAATGAAATGTAAACTGTAGCCCCTTGTACACACAAATAGAACAAATATTTTAACACAACATTTAATAGAATAAAACAAAACAAAATATAGTTATTTTTATACATAACTTATATTATTCAAGCCCATAGTAATTAAAAAATATCTGTTAAATAGAATATAGATCATTGTATTATGTTGGAGCAAAAAAAAAAACTATAAACATGAACAATGACTAAATTAAACTAATCCCAACTGTGTTCTAAGAATAATTCTTAAATGTTATGCAGAATTTTGACGTAAATTTCTCTGACTTGTTCAAAATACAGAATTGAAAGGAGGACAACCATGCATTACGCCAGTTAATATTCTTGAATTGTGATTTCCAAAAAGGCTTCCCTTTCAATGAAATCTTATCGTCCGTTTGAAAAAACACTCAAACTTTGAAAACAAATGCAAGGGAAATGCTGCATTCCCTAGCAACACAACAGACGTGCTCCAGTCCTGTCTTTGATGCGGGAAGAAAAATGGACTAATGGGATGACAAGACATAAAAATGTACATAGTTTTAGTCTTAGTCTTTTACAATTTTATAACAATGCAACAGCAGGCAGCCTCTTTTCTCCACTTCTCTTCCCACATCAACAACAAACACCTTTGTCAAAAATCAAGTTGTTCCACTTAACACTCCCCCTAGAGGACTGGAGCACTTCCATAGTGTTGTCCAGAAATACAACGTTTCTCTAACATTTGTTTTGTTTTGTGTCTTTAGGACTTAGCATCATTTCTGTATTTGTAGTGTTGTTGCTCTTTATTTGTTTTGGCTTTTTGCAGCATTTTGTTAGGCAGTGCTCAGTCTCCTTCTTTCCCCTTGTGTTTTCCCTGTGTTTCCTTGCCCCCTTGTAGTCTTGTCTGTCTTTCCCTGTCTGTTCAGCTCCGTGCTGTGGACTGCACCTGCCTGCCCAGCTCCTCCGGCCCTGCCTCCTCTCACACCTGCAAGTCACCTCATCTACGACCTAATCAGCAGTTGTATTTAACCCCGGCTCAGTCCACCAGTATTCGTCGGGTCAGTGGTACACCTGTGTGTTCCTCTAGCCATTTTCTGCTCTGCTGTATTTTGTGTCCATGCTGACCCAGACTCTTTTATTTTTTCAGGAGCTTCCACCTGTCGGTAAGCCCTCAGCCCAGCCCAGCCTTGCCTGTGAGAGGAGTTTGTTTGCAACCAGCCTAGAGCGTTTTATGCTCTCGCCTTTTGTTTCCAGTTTTTGTGGACACCCTCTGTTAAATCATGTTTTGTTTGCAACCAGCCTAGAGCATTTTTTGCTCTCGCTTTTTGTTTCCCGTTTTTGTGGACACCTTTGGTTAATAAACCTTTTGATTTTTTTTTCAACTTGCCTGTTCTCCTGTGTTCTCTCTGAAGTCCATCACTGTGCGTTGCCTTCCTCGGGTCTGAGTGTGTTTGCACACCTAACACATTTGTAATTTTATTTTATTTTTTTTTTTGACTTTTTGAGTCTGCCTTGGGAGACCCTTTCAGCCATGGCTCTATTGTCTACACACGGGACCAGCTGTTAGCCCTCAGACACACTGGACTGTTCCACATTGGGAAACCAGAGATTCCAGCAGACATAAGGAGGAAATGGAGAGGTTATAGAGGTGGTCTCAAGCGCCGGGAGAGAGGATGGAGATATAAACCATGTTTACCGGCTGTTATCATGGGAAACGTCTGCTCTCTCTCCAACAAGATGGACGAACTATCAGCGCTAATAAGGCTGCAGCAGGAGTACAGGGAGAGCAGTCTTATGTGTTTTTCGGAGACATGGCTTAACCACACACCGGACTCTGTTATCTCCTTAGACAGATTTACCCTAGCCCATGTGGACTGGAAAGTGGCAGAGAATGGTAAGAAGAAAGGCGGTGGACTGTGTGTGTTTCTTAACAACAGATGGTGTAACCCTGGCTACATCATTGTTAAAAAGCAGCTCTGTAGCAGGGACATTGAGCTTCTTGCAGTCAGCGTTCGGCCGTATTACATTCCTCGGGAGTTCTCACGTGTTATTGTGCTGATTGTGTACATCCCCCCGTCGGATGATACTGCTGCTGCCTGCGAGTGCATAAACAGCACATTGTCTACGCTGCAGACAAGACACCCACAGGCCGTCTTTCTCATCTCTGGGGAATTCAACCATGCCTCTCTCTCTGCCACTCTCCCCAACTTTACACTGTATGTAAACTGCCACACAAGGGACAATAAAACTCTGGACCTTCTGTATGCTAATGTCAGGGATGCATACACCTCCACCCCCCTCCCCCCTCTCGTTGCTGTGATCACAACTTAACAAGCCTCCACAGAGGAAGGCTGTGAAGACCTGGACTGAGGAGGCATGTGAGCAACTGAGGGGCTGCTTTAACACCACTTACTGGGACATACTGTGCAGCTCTCATGGGGAGGACACTGACAGTCTGACTCACTGCATCGCAAACTACATCAACTTCTGTGTGGAAAACACTGTGCCATCCAAGAGAGTATGGTGTTTTCCCAATAACAAGCCCTTAACTGAAGGCTCTGCTAAATGAAAAGAAGAGGGCCTTCATCTCAGGGGAGCTGCGGAGAGTACAGCGGGAGCTGAAGTATAACATCAGGAGGTGTAAGAAAATCTACAGAGAGAAACTGGAGCAGCGCCTGGAGAAGAACAGTGTCTGAGATGTGTGGAGAGGTCTGAAACATATCTCGGGCCATGACAAAAGTGAGGATGGACAAGCCACTACTGGAGATCAGGCCTGGGCAAATGAGTTAAACTTGTTTTTTAATAGATTTGACTCTGCCCCCACTCCAGCCCCCTCTCATTGGGGCCCCACTTCTTCACACCTCTCCAGCCCAGTTGTCTCCCATCAGCTGCAGTCCTTAACACCTTAGCTCCCCTCAGACCACTCTGCTCCAACCCCCGTTGTCATCAAGGACCCCCACCATCACCACCTACAGCTCCCCCTACAGTCACCCCCCATCACTATGGACCAGGTGAGGAGGGAGCTCGGGAAGACAAAGGCCAGGAAAGTCACAGGCCCAGATGCCATCAGTTCCAGGATGCTCAGGGAGTGTGCTGACCAGCTCAGTCAGGTGATTCTGTACATGTTCAACCTGAGCCACAGTCTGGAGAGACCGAGAGGCCGGTTCCAAAAACAGCCCATCCCAGGGACCCAAGCCACTGTCACCCTGACCTCCCACCTCATGAAGACCATGGGGAGGATCGTCCTCGGCCACCTTCGCGGCGCTGGACCCGCACTGGACCCGCTGCAGTTACGATAAGATAAGATAGACTTTATTTATCCCACAATGGGGGGAAATTCACATGTTACAGCAGCAACAAGACAGAGTGCAAGAAGTCAGAGGACAAGAGGACAAGAAAAATATTGCACAAGTGTTATATACCCTATGGAATTTACAATATATACAATACGTACACCTTTATTTACTTATATGTACACATTTAAAAATGACGATTGCACATGAAAACAGAGGAAAAATGTGAGATGTGATCAGTACAACTTGCATTTGAGTTGATGTTATTGTGCACTGTTATACAGTCTGATGGCTGTGGGCAGGAAAGACCTGCGGTAGCGCTCCTTCCTGCACTGGGGATGTAAAAGTCTTGTGCTGAAGGAGCTGCTCAAGGTCCTCACAGTGTGGTGCAGGGGGTGGGAGGAGTTGTCCACGATGGATGTCAGCTTGGCAAAGAGCGCAAAAATTACAAATGTGGAACCCCTACTTGCGCATATCCATAGGGGTTTTAGAAAAAAAGAAAGGACACAAGAAAAACACACAGAAATACAAAAAAACACTAAAACAAGGAAAACAGAAGATAGAGCTGCTGCAACTTGCTGCCACTCACACGGCGCCATCTTGGATTCTGATGGTGATCTGGCATCGGGGTGGACAATGCCGTCACCTACCTGCTACACCGGGTCCTGTCTCACCTGGAGTCCCACAGGAGCACTGTGAGAGTCATGTTTTTGACTTCTCCAGTGCTTTCAACACCATCCAGCTGTCAATGCTGGGGGGGAATGCATGGACCATCGACTACCTCACTGACAGACCGTAGTACGTGAGGCTACACAGCTGTGAGTCAGATGTGGTAGTCAGCAGCACATGGGCCCCCCAGGGAATGGTGCTGTCACCGTTCCTTTTCGCCCTCTACACCTTGGACTTCATGTACAACTCCACCCTCTGTCATCTGCAGAAATTCATTGCCATTGTTGGCTGTGTGTCAGAGAAGAATGAGCAGGAGTACAAGGGGGTCATCATGGGCTTCGTGGACTTGTGTCAGCAGAACCATCTGATCCTAAACACCAGCAAGACCAGGGAGATGGTAATTGATTTCCAAAGGAAACCTTCCCCTCACACACCGGTGAACATCCAGGGCTTGGTCATTGACATGGTGGACTCATGTAAGTACCTGGGTGTTCACCTCAACAATAAATTGGACTGGACAGACAATACTAATGCCCTGTACAGGAAGGGCCAGAGTCACCTATACCTGCTGAGGAGACTGAGGTCCTTTGGTGTGTGCAGTGCTCTACTCCAGACTTTCTATGACACTGTGGTGGCCTCTGCAGTGTTTTATGCCATAGTGTGCTTGGGAGGGGGCAGCACAGACAGAGACAGGAAGAGACTGAACAAACTGGTTAAGAGAGCCAGCTCTGTTCTGGGCTGCCCACTGGACTTCATCGAGGAGGTGGTGGACAGAACGATGTTAGCCAAGCTGACATCCATTATGGACAGCTCTTCTCATCCCTTGCACCTGTGAGGACCCTGAGCAGCTCCTTCAGCACAAGACTTTTACATCCCCAGTGCAGGAAGGAGCAACCACAGGTCTTTCCTGCCCACAGCCATCAGACTGTATAAGAGTGCACAATAACATCCACTCAAATGCTGTTGTGCTGATAACCTGATCACATCTCACATTTTTCCTCCGTTTTCATGTGCAATCGTCATTTTTAAATTACCTAAGTGTGTATGTATTGTACATATTGTAAATCACCATAGGGTATATAACACTTGTGCAATATTTTCTTGTCTTCTTGTCCTCTGACTTCTTGCACTCTGTCTTGCTGCTGTAACGTGAATTTCCCCCATTGTGGGATAAATAAAGTATATCTTATCTTATATTGGCAACAGTACTTTTATAAACTGTATATGTTGTACATTGTATTTCTCAAGTGCAATACAATCTACATCATTAGTTAGTTTTCTCATAAGAATATTAGTACTTTTTTATGGCAGTAGGATTTATATGGCATTTACTTTTTTTTCTAACCTGCACAAATGTACATATACATAGTTATTTTTGACATCGATCATGGACAACCCATCCCACTCCCTGCATGAGATGGTGGGGGGCTTAAGCAGGTCCTTCAGTAATAGACTGCTGCATTCAGTCTGTGAGAAACAACAGGTCCTTCATTCCTACATCTGCCAGACTGCCAGACTGTTTAACTCCAGTGTCATGTAATGTAGCACTGTGTTGATGCTGTCTTTCCCAATTCTGCATAATAAACCCACTTTTTGTTTTGCACTTCTGTTATCAATGCTAATGTATGCTGCTATTTATCCATTTCACCTGGTGCAATTTCTAAGTTGTATATTTCTCTCAACTGTGAAAAAACACAATATATTATCCATATTGGTAACTGTATTTTTATGAACTGTATATATTGCGAATGTACATCGACCTAGTATTTCTCAAGTGAAATAGTATGTTCTCAGGTGTAATAGTATTTCTTAAGTGCAATACAATATATGCCATGTCAGTAGTTAGTTTTCTCATAAGACTACTGGGAACAGTAGTTTTTTATGGCAGCAGGATTCTTTGGCATTTACAATTTTATTATAATCTGTCCAAATGTACATATACATACAGTCATGGACGAAAGTATTGGCACCCCTCTGGAAGTGTTGGTTTTCTAGCAAAAGTTGCACACTTTTGGAGGTTTTTTGATAAAATAACCAAACCAGGATCATTTCAATAACTTAACACAACTAAAACAACAATTGATTTCCCTAAGTTCAACACAAAATACCACCAAAATGCTGTGGGAAATCAAAACTGCATGGTCAAAAGTATTGCCACCCCTTCACAATAAGTGTCTCTTTGTACTGATAAAAGCAAATTCATTTAATCAAAAAACCTCGAAGAGGTGGCACAGTGGAACTGTTGCCTCACAGCTAGAAGGTCCCGGGTTCGATTCCCACCTGGAGTGCTGTGGGCACCTGGGGCATGTCCTCCACCATGCCACCGGTGCCTGCTGCTCGCGGAAAGGGGCCTCTCCGTGTTCACCTGGTGTATCCTCCATAAAATACCCCCACTAAAAACATGCAAGATCACCACCTGACCAATGGTGACAAAAGGAGCTGGGTCCCCGGGCGCCGCTGTCGGCTGGCAGCCCACTGCTCCTGGTCTGCTACGGAGGAAGGACTTACCAGGATGGGTTAAATGTGGAGAATTTCAGTGAAGCATGGCATATGCAGTTCCCCCTCTGTAACTATGCATGTTGTGCTGTGATCAATTAAGGAGTCTTAAAGAAAAAAAAAAAAAAAAAAAGGCATGTGACTTTTGCTAGAAAACCAACACTTCCAGAGGGGTGCCAATACTTTCGTCCATGACTGTAGTTGTTTTTTTCTATTCTGTATCTTGTATACTTTAATATTTTTATTTTGATCTCTTTATGCCACTGTGCTTGCTTTCTGTAACTTAATAATATAAATATATAAAGTCCTACCTTATCTTTTGGACAGCTTAAGTAATCCATCATGAACATCCTCCAAAAATAGTAATAATTATAATGCAGTACAAAAAAGGAAGCCATCCATATTTGCACAAATTTATTTAGCCATATGGTAGACATATTCACATAGATTGAGAAGTGTATAACTTGCAAATGGAAAAAAAAAAAAATCACCATCAGTTAATCACCATAGAAAATACAGCTGACATATTTACAAGAATTCTTGATCATACTGACTTCAGAAAATACAGTGCTGTTTTTTGTAGCTTTTTATAAACCCATTATCACTATACTAATATTACAAGCATGGAAACAGCTACCCAACCAAGCCTTATGTCAAAATGCTGAGTCACCTGACAGTGATAACTGAATCATAAAATAAAAGCAGTTCAAATATGAACAAAGCCAGAAGCTAAACCAAAGTATTTAGCTGGGGTTAACGTTTCTATGATATTACAGTGCATTAAGCTGCACTGCGAACATAGTGGATCTGTCTAAAGTCAGGTTGCAGTTTGAAGAACACAACATCATAACATCATAATGGTCACATATAAAAACTATTCCTGTACAGATATCGGGGGGGGGGGCATCTGTGGTATGTTACTGTACGATTAAGGATGTGGTTTAAGACTATTATTCCCAGTTTTCATCATGCAACACATCAATGTGGCCCTGGTCCACATGGTGTATACTGGTCACTGAAGGACTTCATGAACAGCTGTCTGAGGCTGCATTACAGGAAGCTCCAGCTTTTCACACTCTGTCATCTTCAGGGTTAAGTGCTGAGCGATCTCATTCGGATCAGTGTACAGTGCAGCGGGAACATTCTGAATAGGAGAGCAAGACCTGTGTTACAATTACAACAATACAGTACATCATAGGAGACTTAACATATAATAATCAAGGCTTTTAATGCACACTCTGCTAACAAATGCTTTACATAAAATCTGGTGATAAACAAATGTTTAATTTCGATTTATAATTACTGTCATTATTGTCACTGATATGTAAAGTTTTTTTGTGCAAATATAATATAATATATATTTATTGGTATATAATGATACCAATAAATTTTAAGCAACATCCATGTAACCTCAAAGAAAATGGAAAAGAACAAGTGAATTTAGTGTGTCTGTGAAGATTTTCATTCATCCAGGTATTTCTAAGAGGTTTCCAAAGGCAACTAGGGCTACCACGATTAGTCGACTAGTCATGACTATGTCGACTATGAAAATCGTCGTTTATTTTGTTTTTTTTTTAAGCTTTGTTTTTCTCTCAAAACTGCTGCTGTACCCTCCGCTGCCTTGTCTGCCTTTCTGTCCTTGACACACATGCGCAGTAGTGGTAATCAGCGTCTGCTGAGATGTCACCGGACTGCCTGACCAGCAGGGTTCTAAATTAACTTTTTTGATCACCAGCCAATGTGGCTGGTGACCTTCTAAAGTTACCAGCCAATCAGAATTTCCACTAGCCAAATTTTTTCCCGGTGAAAATAAGAGAGATTATGAGTGCCACTGAATGCATTTGATCATTTTATTTACATTGTTGGCATGAAAAATGCACAGAAAGTACAACACATGAAACAAAATATACACAGAAAGTGCAAACATTTAATTTATACAAACAAAAAATGCTGTCAGATTTATTATTTTCTAAAAGACATTTTTCCAGTAAGTATTTAGTATCATTACATTTCTAATAAAATGTATTTTTCCTTTCAACTTAAAGTGTTTCTGCTTTCCTTCTTTAATAAGAAATATATATAAGTAACAGCTATGACTTAAACACTTGCAAAAAATTGCATTGGTAATAAATTGAACTATGTATGTACAACTAGAAAACACAAATAGTGCAGCAGTCAGTATTGCAGACTCCTTAGGCTCTCCTGATGACTTCGGGCACTCTCATGGTCCTTTACTGCCTCGACTTTAAAATTATTAGTCCCCACCACAAAATTATTCGTCTTGTTTTTTTCTTTCGTGTACATGCGGCAATCCTTACAAAACATGACGGCATTTTCGTGATCAAACACAAGCCATTCACGACCTGTCAGCCATTTAGCGTTCAACTTTCTTTTCTTCGTTTCGCACGCTTTGTCGACATTCTCATCCCCTGCCTCCTTCCTCTTCTCGCCCCCAGATGTCTGTCCCAACCACTGCAGCATTTAGTTTAACTTCACTTTTTACTTTTAGCTAGCTCAGTCTCCTTTTTTACAGTTTATACGCCGCCGTTCATTCTTCTTCTTCTTCTTTGTGTTTGCATTTCCGTGGTTTCTCGCGCCGGTTGCACTACAGACTGTAGTGTGCCTGCGCACGGCCAATGGGCGTCTTGTACGTCATCACGTAGCATTACGACAGTGTTCATGGGAAATATAGGACGGACTGTCAGGGGGACAAATGACCAAGAACTGTAGAGCGGCTCTGACTGACATGATTGCCTAATGCATTACCGGCCAAATTGGCTAGTAAGTTTTTATTTACACCCGCCAATATGAATTTTAACCCGCATTTGGCGGGTTGGCGGGTGTTAATTTAGAACCCTGCTGACCAGTATCATGGCTACCCGGCAATGGAGCTCTAAAGTTTGGGGGCATTTTCGCAAAACAAAAGACAAGCATGTGCAATGTAAAATCTGCAAGGCAGAACTTGCCTTCCATGGCAGTACGACGGCGATGCACAAGCATCTGAAAAGGAAGCACGTCGTTGTGGCTGGTTCAACTTCTGCCACCATACTAGTTCCACTGATTGGCAAAACTCCACACCAGATCAAAAACTCCCAGGATTTTGCCGACAAGGTAGGAAATACAATACTGGACTCAGATGAGACAATGATGTCACTTCACTCTTCACTGCACATGCATTCCTACCCTGAAAGCAGTAAAGACTTTAAGGAAACTGCTGCTACAGCACAGCACTCTCTCCGACAGGACCAATCTCTTCCCAGACCACATATGTGCCCTGCTAGACCTCTGCCTGACAACCACCTATTTCTAGTACAACAAGGGTTTCTGCAGACAGAGCCATGGCTATGCCATGGGGTCACCAGTTTCTCCAGTAGTGGTTAGGTGAGGATTAGGGTCTCTGTATGGAAGAAGTAGAGAGCAGAGCCCTGACCTTCTTCCCAGAGACTGCCCCCAGCCATTGTGTTATAGATATGGATGACACCAGGGTCAAAAGTAGAACACAGGAAATAACAGCTTTTATGGATCACATCAATGCAGTGGACAGCAAAATTAAGTTCACTCGGGAGGTGTTAAAGGAAACAGTCCGGCATTTTTGGATTGCACAGTGCATACTGAAGATGACAGAGGACTCAACATCAAAGCTTACAGTAACCAACACAAACACACATTTGAATTTGTTCTTTGATTTTCACTACCTCCAAGACTTAGCAGTCCACCGACATCTTTAGAACAAGGGACACTTATTGTCCACTCACAAGGACAATAATGTACACATTTTGGCAAGAGAAGACGTATGAAAGAGGAGTGATAGAAGACATCTTCGTCAAACTGGAACAATTATCACTGAACAGAGGAGGTAGTCTACGACACCACTTATCAGCCACTTACAACGCAGTCCTGCAGCTTAACACTTTTTCACATCATGACTCATGTAACCCTAACAACTCACATGGTGGCCAGCATGACTGATATTGTCGTCTCGCAGGTTCCCATGGATAGTGGCTGCATGAACAGCTATGTCTCCTGCCATTGCCCTGCCTGACATCCACTGCAACTGCTACTACTATTATTACATCCACTGTCACTGTTACTGTGATTGCATTTCTGTCTATCTCTCTCTGTCTGTCTGTCTCTCTCTCTCTTTCTCTCAAGCACAACACAAGCCTCAATGTGTGAAAACTGTTTTCATACATTAAAATCTATCTACACTCAAATGGCATTAAATAGTCACAGGTTGATGTACAAGAATGTACAGTCGCATAAATAGCATGATTGGCAGTTCATCAGTGAATTTATGCAGTATCATCTAAATAATCTGAACCATAAAATGCAGTAATTCTCCCTAACCATTTGGTCATTGATTTATAATTATTTCAGTTTTGATCATTACTTTTTTCTACAGATTTCTAGGACAAGCATGGACTGTGCTCAAAAATATCCCAATCTATACTTTTTTTTTTTTTTTTTTGTTTAAGACATTTTTGTAAGTATTCAGTCCCACTTCATTTACACTAAAGACAGTCTAAATGCTCATAGTTACATACTGAACTAGATTTTAAAGCTCACTAAGTTCTATTTGAATTTCAGTGTTTTGGAGATACATGTATTTAACATGTAAGTTTCTGTGCAAATGTTTTATTTTTGATTTGTTAATAATAACAATAATAATAACAACAACAATAAATCGTGGTCGTGAGAATGGGTTTGAGAGAGGAGTCAGGCAGCAGAATTTTGGATGTACTGGAGTTTATTGAGAACTTTGGAGGTGGAACCGAAGAGAATGCTATTACAGTAGTCTAGGCGTAAAGGTGACAATGGTGTGAATGAGGGTTTCAGTGGCTGATAAAGAGAGAGAGGACGGAGATGGGCAATGTTGCGGAGGTGGATGAATGCAGTTTTGGTTATGTGATTGATGGGGTTCAAATATGAAGTTTGTGTCGAATATCACACTGAGGTTGGGGCTGTGAGGGAAGGGAGACAGGATGTTTTCGATGGTGATGGAGAGGTGGGGGGACTTTGTGAGGGATTTGGGGCCAATTATGATGAGTTCCAATTTGTCACAGTTAAGTTTGAGAAAGTTTTTTTGCATCCAGAGTTTAATTTCGGTCAGGCAGCTGGTGAGAGTGGTGTGGGTTAGGGTGGAGATGGTTTTGGTGGATATGTAAAGTTGAATGTCATCAGTGTAACAGTGGAAATGAAGGTTGCAGCAATGGATGATGTCACAGAGGGGGAAGAGGTAGAGGATGAAGAGGATAGGACCAAGCACCGAACCTTGAGGTACACCGTGGGAGTGGGGGGCGGTGGAGGAGGTGCAGTTGTTGAATGATGAATTGTTGTCTGTTAGTGAGATAAGATTTAAACCAGGGGAGTGCCAGTGATGTTGAGGGAGGACTGAGGGCGGGAGAGGAGGATGGAGTGGTTGATGGTGTCAAAGGCTGCAGAGAGGTCGAGGGGGATGAGGATATTGAATCTGCACCTCAGAATCTGAGGAGTGTAGGAATTAGATGATTTACTAATCCCAGGAATCAGTCTATGAATGCAGTGCAAGTTTTTGTGACCTTTTTCCCTAAGGTGAGGGAGAGGACAGAGGGACATTTGATAAGGGAAACAGAATGAGGGGGGCAGTTTAGGGTGCAGTTCATTGTACCTGAGGAATTTATGGTATAATATAAACCCTAGGAAACAGGATCAGTGCAATCCTCAAATCGTCAATGTTTGGGGGAATGATTTACCAACATCAGGTGCATGTGACAACCAGTTGTCCTTTTGTTGCCAGACAGTATAAAAGTCAAGACATTGTGGAGATCTGGAGAGAACACTCTGCATGAGTCTTTCCTCCATGCTGCATGTATTAACGAGACCTGATTCATCACACGAGTCTGTAATTCTTTAGAGAATTAGCAAGTCTCTACGATGAACAGGGAGAATTTCGCTTACAGGAGAGGAGGAGATCATTTGTGACTTTGAGAAGAGCTGTTTCTGTGCTGTATTTAGTGAGGAATCCAGACTGAAAAGTTTCGTAGAGGTTATTTGAGATGAGATGGGTTTTCAACTGGGCAGCAATGACACATTCTAGAGTTTTTGATAAGGGGAGGTTGGAGATAGGCCGGAAATTATTGGGGGAGTTTGGATCAAGTCCCAGGTTTCTTGAGGATGGGTGTAACCGAGGCAAGTTTGAGAGGTAGGGGGACAGAGCCAGTACTGAGGGAGGTGTTGATGATTTGGTGATGAGGGGGGAGATGACAGGGAGGCAGTTCTTGAGGAGGGAGAATGGTATGGGGTCCAGGCAAGATGAAGAGTTATTTTTTTTTCTGGAGATGTATTTGGACAGTCCTGGGGGGAGACAGGGGAGAAATGAACCAGAGGGGGAATGTTGAGAGGAATGGGGGGAGGAGAGGGGGAGGAAGGAGGGGCGGGTGAGGTGGATAAGCTGCTGTGGATGGAATCAATCAATCATGGCAGTGGACAGTGAAGCAGAAAGCACAGAGGGGAAGATGGATTTGATGTTTCTGAAGGAGACTGTCCGTTTTTCCTTAGGTATGGGGGTGGGGAAGTTTATGTCCATAATTATTGCAGGTGATCAGAGATGTGGAGATTAAGGCTGGAGATGAGCGGGATTGACAGACCAGAGGAGCAGACCAGATCGAGGATGTACCCATGGTTGTGGGTGGGGAAGTTGACGTGCTGGGTGAGGTTGAGGGATTGTAGCAGGTCCATGAATTCGGAAGCAGATTTGCAGTTAGCATTGTCAATGTGAAGGTTAAAATCTTGTTAGCTAATGCTGCTAATTTATTTTGGCGTTAGATTATCACATTGACTGAGTGAGATTGAGAGAGATGCCAGATATCTTTTTGAATCATGGCTGGCTGCCAGGTTTTGAAACTGAGAGAAGTGTGTGCCTTATGAGCAGATAAGCAGTTAAGCAGAAGTACCCCCACATGCAGTGTTTTGAGTATGGCAGACTATTGGTAGAGTTAGTGTTTGCACTAGCTGCTGGATATTAATAAGCAGTCAGAGAAAATATAGTCTTAGGTTTAATTTGAGGATGTGATCAGTTTCTATTTTTCCATACTCAGTTGGTGGGACTTTAAATAAATATTGCTGACATGTTTGTATCTTATTAGAGGCCTGTTTGTGCAATGTGTATGTGGTGTTGCTTTTCTGTTTTCACGCAGACCGCTCCAATGTGTAGCCATTTCAGTGTGTGTGTATTACCAAGCACAATGTTATATAATGTGTCTGGTGGGAATTAAATATATTACCTGTGCAATTTTTCAACTGCTCAAATAGGTGGAATTAATTGCAACAGCTGAGCAAAAGGAATTTAACTTGGGTTTCTTCTTTGGAAAAATCGGCTGTAGTAGGACAACTGGTACATGCTCTCGGGAAGAAGATAGGTGCTTAGAGGAAGAGAAAGACCATGAAAAAAAAAGAAAACGCAAGGGAAAGAGCAGAAGTGGACAAAGACAGGGCAATGACGTGGCATGCTGAACCAGCATTGGATATCAAGCAGGCGAACAATTTGCTGCCACCTTTTGATGAAAATTTAGTGGACATATTTTGGAACCTTATGTGGATTTGTGGACCAAACCGAAACAGGATGTTGATGCTATTTACCTGCCTGCATGTTAGCCTATAGGAATGACATAATTAAAATACTTTAGGTCCAAAGACTAAATATGCAAATTAAGTGGGTTTTTTGGTCATAAACTCTGTTTAGCTCTGACCAGGGCTCTCATATTTCTACTCTTTTGCTGTGTAACTTGATATCAGTGCATGACATGTTACTTACCTTAAGTTCTGCTATTTTGCTTTCCCTTGTGCTGAACTCTCGTAGCATGTAATTCTTTCCAGCCTGGAATAAAAACCAGCGTTACAATTGGAGCCTTTGCCATAGTCACAGTGGATTAAGTTTTAAATTCTATGATTTGCTCATTACAAAAACCAGCACTGCACTTTGCCCTGCCTGGAGGTAACCAACTTACCTCATGATACAGTCGTGTGTCATTTATTCTAATCAGCACTCCATCCACTCGTAAGAAGAAACGCAGCAACAAGAAGAAACTGGTGGGCATCACCCTCTGCATTATAAACAAGACATACAGCAACAAATTTGTTGAAAATGTTGCATGCAACATTACATAATGACATAGTATATTACAGAAATGCAAAAAACAAGTTTTGGAATCGGGTACACTACGTTACGATTTACTTTGTGAGCTTGGGGCTTTTATTCTACCACAAATTCTACCACTGAACTTTGCCTGCTGAGCTCTCTCTCATTCCCAGAGTGCACCTGTGGGGTAGTTCCAAGGGCTGAAGTGAGAAGTGAGAATTTGTGTAACTGTGTGAGGGCAGTTCCTGCAAAAGAGTGCTGGGTTCTCAATGAAACTTCCCTGAATAAATGAAGATTGGCGGCTAAGGCTAATGACTTGGTAAATTGGGCACTGATTACACATAGACTGTGGCCAAAAAATAAATTGAATAAGTAGTACCAGTTTGTTTACATGAACACAGCACTCACAATTTTGACACTGATCATTGAGACTCCGTGGTCATGCAGCTCATCTTCAAACAACAGCACCTCATCAAAGAACATGATCTGTTCACGAGCCTTTAACTTCTCCATGTTGATACGTTCTGCTGTGTTAGTCACCTTCAGATGAACAACAAGTTGAAATGAAACACAGGTGGAAGTAGAGCTGTTCAAAGACAGAAAATGAAACTCATTTTGGAGACTTTTTGACAGTGCAGTTAACAAAGGTGTTGACACTGTGTTCCATTCCATTACTGTATTTTACCCACCTTTATCTGCATACTTTCTCCTATCAGAGTACCTCTGTAGTCTGTGGTGTATGTCCAGTCGTAGGGTCTCACCACCTCTTTCGAGTGTTCAGAATCCACTCTGGAAGGAGACGACAGAGATTCATGCAATTGAAGTAGGTGACATTATTTACGTTTCTGGAAATTAACTGTTTTAATTTTTTTTAAACAAAGTTTTTCAACACAAATCACAGCCCCTCTATGTGATATCTGCGATGTCCGGTTGTGTCAGTGTCAGGGTGGCCAGCCCACAGTTCGAGAGCTGCACACAGCTCTTCGTCTGCACACATGTGGTTATTCTATTTTATTATTTCAGTTTGTGGCAAAGTTCATCGTAATTGTAAATCTCTGCTCTAATACGAGATCCAATCTCTTTCACTGATGGGACAAAAGCACATAGCAATCACATACTGGTACAAAAATAAACAAAAACTTGCATGGCATGGTTTTCATGGTATTTTGTACCACTTCCTCTTTCTTTCTTGACTGCAGTGAAGGACATTTCTGCCTCATTTGCCTGACCTAGTATAAAGAGTGCTCTCATTTGGCAACAAACTCAAGTTCTTTCTGGTGTGTCTGAAAAAGGGAGATCTGATGCATTTGCACTACGTGTTGGATGCAAGTATACAAACAGCTGAAGAGCTAAAAGCAAGTGCAGTAAAGTATGCATTACGGCTTGAAAAGCCACAACAGGATTTTGAGAACAGATCTTCTGGTGAAAAGGCTGAAAAATTACTGTATGTACAGTGTATTCCTAGCAAAATCCAAAATGATTGTGGAATACAAAGAATGCCTGAAATTCCACTTAGTCTAAAGCAGCAAAGTGTAAGCTGAATAGCAATCAACATTGAGTGCTGCCATTGTATCTTATTGACATTTGGAGTTTGTGTGTGTCTGTTAGGGTATTTGTTTGTTTCTTTAAAGTAGCATGGCTGTTTTGTTAGCTCTGTGTCTGTTTGGCCACAGCTTTTTAAGAGTTTTGTGTATCAAACGTGAAAAAAACCCTCCACCCGCGGCCTTTGGTAACACATTGTGATGCTCATCTTGCCTGCTCTCCTGCCATTCCTGAGCACAGGCCACCTTGACAGCATCCTCCATGTTGCTGACTCTCTTAAGTGCATCAATGGCATTGAATTCAATGCCGTAGCCATCTGTGTGCTGGATGCGCAAGGTATTGTCCCCAAACAGCATCTCTGGAAGGGAGGGCATGTTCATCTCCTCTGCTAACCTGGAAAGGCAAACAGCAAATAGCTGGCTACTGGTAACACTTTCACAAAGTGACACTTGTCTACACAGGGAAAAAAAAAAACTTTGCTCAACTTAGTTTACTGTAAAGTCTCATTAATATAGCTTGGGAATTAGTTTGCAATGTAATTCTGCATGCTCGGAACTTAGATGCTTAATATGTCCACCTATTTAAATTCTTGATTTTAAAATAAAACTTCCCAAAATGTTCAATACCACACTGTGTGAAAACATCACATATACAGAAATATGTATGTCTGCTGGTTGCAAAGCTTAAGTGAACATACATTTATATAATGATGCTTACAGTGTATGAAATATATATTCTATATATATATATATATATATATATATATATATATATATATATATATATATATCTCCATTGAAAACATGTCAGAAACAGAGTGCCTAATCTTGAGCAGATACTTTTCTAATTTAGTTTAGAGATGTTTTGCAATAGTTTTTGTGCTGTAAAAAACATACATATACATATATATATATACACACACACGCACACACACACACACACACACACACACACACACACACATACATGCATATATAAAAATTCCTTTCTCGCCCCGCCTGGGGCGGTATTGTGCCTCCTTCAAGCTCGAGGCCTGGGAGCTTGAGGGTTCTGCACAGGATCTTGGCTGTTCCCAGGAGTGCACTCTTCTGGAAAGAGACCTCAGATGTTCTTCCTGGTATCTGCTGGAGCCATTCTCCCAGCTTGGGGGTTACCGCTCCGAGTGCCCCAATCACTACTGGGACCACTTTTGCCTTTATGCCCCACATCTTCTCCAACTCCTCCTTGAGACCCTGGTATTTCTCCAGCTTCTCGTGTTCTTTCTTCCTGATGTTACTGTCACTTGGGATCGCTACATCCACCACTGTGACTGTCTTCTGTTCTTTGTCTACCACCACTATGTCTGGTTGGTTCGCCATCACCAGTTTGTCTGTCTGGAACTGGAAGTCCCACAGGATCTTAGCTCGGTCATTCTGGATCACCTTTGGAGGCGTCTTCCACTTTGATCCTGGGCCCATACTCAGTACAGATGTTCCTGTGTATGATGCTAGCCATCTGGTTATGACGCTCCATCTATGCCTTCCCTGCCAGCATCTCACACCCTGCTGTTATGTGCTGGATTGTCTCAGGGGCATCTTTGCACAGCCTGCACCTGGGGTCTTGTCTGCTGTGGTAGATCCCGGCCTATATTAATCTTGTGTTCAAGGCTTGCTCTTGTGCGGCCATGTCACAAGTTGCTTTGCAGTCTTCATGGATGTGGGGTTTCGAAGCATCAGTCCCACATCCTCTTCATATACCCTCTCTCACTGGGGTTGCTGGTGTAGTAGCATTCCAGTAGTGTTTTGTTCTCTGTCCTGCTCCATGTATGTCGTGTTCGTGTCGTGTCCAGGCGACGTCCATATATAGATATATATCTATATCTATCTATCTATATATATATACATATATACACACACACACACACACATTCTTCTGATTGGTTAGCCACAGCAGTTTTACTTAAAACAAAATTCAAATCTAACGTCTTATCTACTATAATTTTAAATGTGTGTGTGCAACCCAAGATCAGTGTGTCCGCTGTCAAATTTCTGTAACATGTTTGACCTAGGCATGAGCAAGGTGTCTTTTATGAATCATGGCTGATGGGCTGCTTTGTTTTTTTTACTCCTATGAGTAATTATGAGTGAGGACTTGGTGCCACATCATCTATTCTTAATGTATAGCTACTGGAGCGTACCGCCTGACAGCACATTCAGTTCGTACAGTTGTCTCTCAATTTCTGTTGTGCATGAAAGAATATCCACTGTGTCAATCAGTATGCAGTGAAAACTTTGTTTATGTCAGCTACAAGAACATGTTTTTGGAAAAGAATGGATGTAGGAAAACAATGCTTGATGTACAGTAGATGTAGTGGGATACAGATAAGCAAAGCAGGACAAAGGCATAGAACCATAGTTTTTGTTTTTTTTTTTAGCTGTGTAACTATAAATAGTAAGTATATCATTTAAGAAACACTTATAAAACATAAAAAATAAAGATCTGCAGGGTTGAACATAACTAAAAGCTTAACGCACCAGAGGGCCCAGCGAGTAAAAAGTAGAAGACAAATGCATATCTGCCACAGACTGTAAGAGGAACAGCTCACCGGTCAATGTCTTTGGATTTCATGATGTGATTTTTGGCAGCAGTCACTTTCCATGGTCCAAAGGTGAAGTCCTGCTTACTGCTCTTAAAACCATGTGACATCATTGTGGACAGAGAGGCAAACTTCAACTGCAAAACAGATAATGAGCACACTTTTCAAACAGATTTGACTGACAGACACTCAAATAAGGGCATTTGGATGGAATATCAGATCTCTTTCACTGGTGATACTTGTGTTTGGCTCCTCTATTAAGTAATTTCCAAAAGGTACAGGCAGATTTGAGTCAAGTTGGGTTTAACTATATTTAACTATCAAAATTATTGTCATAATCTTTAACATTGTGCTATTTTAGAAAAAATCTCTTGCTAGTTTATGTTGTTGTTCTTATTATTTCTCGATTTCTTCATGCAAAGATATGCTTGACTTTGAGAATATTTAGAATATAAGAATAAGAATATTGGCAATAGTACTTTTCATGGCAGTAGGATTTTTATAGTATTTACTATTTTTTTAATCTGTACAAATGTACATATACAGTCATGGACAGAAGTATTGGCACCCCTCTGGAAGTGCTGGTTTTCTAGCAAAAGTCGCACACTTTTGGAGGTTTTTTGATAAAATAACCAAACCAGGATCATTTCAATAACTTAACACAACTAAAACAACAATTGGTTTCCCCAAAATCAACATAAAATACCACCAAAATGCTGCGGGAAATGAAAACTGCATGGTCAAAAGTATTGGCACAACAAGTGTCTTTTGTACTGATAAAAGTACATTTGTCATTGTTATGATCTTTTGTTAAGGTTATGGGTAGTCAGCCATCAGCTCTGGTAGCATTCCTGACAAATTTCAGTCCTGTCGTATGGAAAGGCTAAGCTGACTGAGTTGGACAGCGTTGAGGTCAGGGCTCTGTGCAGGTAAGTAGAGTTTCTCAACACCAAATTGGGAAAATTACAATTACAATTTATCATTGGGCAGACGCTTTTATCCAAAGTGACGTACATATGACATTTTCATACATCACAAGCAAGGTTCTAGAGGGGAGAGAACAACAAGAGTAAGTGCCCTAATGCAACTTTCTGGTCCAACTGGACATAGGTGCTACAAGACAGTGCTGTGAAGTAATGCATAGAGTGCATAGAGTGAAAAGAGAGTTGTTGTTGTTGTTTTATATAAGAAAGAAGGTGTTCAGAAAAGAAGAAGAAAACCTCCCAGCTTGTTTTGTGCACAGGGGCACTATCATGTTCAAACAAAACAGGGATTCTCTGGTGGATTTGCATTAGTTGCATGTTTGGATTCCTTATTTCACAAGCATTTTTTTAGTTGTCAAACATCAATGTTCACATGCCTCATCTATTTCTGCCTAACCCAATTCCTTTTGTTGCTCAAGTCACATTTGAACTACACTGATATTGAATAAATGTGTCAAATATTGGTTGTGATTTATCATGCCCTCCATTACTAGATCTGTAATTATCTTCATGGACACTTAATAAACACATTGCTCATGGTTTTGTTTTCTTTTGTTTGTCTTTGAAAAAGAACTTCATTTCAAAGGTCATTTTGTTTATCCACGAATTTTGATTGTATCATTTAAATTTACTTAATCCAATTAATTCATAAATTCACATGATCATTTATTCATTTGTCATATTAACATTAGCTGCTTAGTTAAATGCGACATTAATTAATCTTAACCCTAGTCAGAGTTCGTCTTGTAGTTATTTTAATCATGTAACCATTTTTCAAATACACCCATGAAAATATTGGCTTAGGATGACACTTGCTTTGCTGTATCGATATACTAATTTCACCAAACATAACAATCAAAAGCAAGTCCAAATGTCTTTCATTCTACTTTCTGAAAGAAATCAGCTGTATTCACGATAATAGATACAGTAGTCTGCTTTCGTCTTGTTTGTTCCTCTCATGTATAATCACAAAAAAGAATAAACTGCTTTCGGCTTCGTTTTGCCACATTTCTTCTGGCGGTCTGGATGATGTTTGAACATAAAAGACAGCTGTACATGGCCAGAAAAACTGCCAGTCAGTCCAACTGTGTGTTTAAAAAAGCATTTTAACAGAAAAAACATCCGTTTACCTTGGTATTGTTGTCAAATGCTACCGGCCATGGAGACTATTTGAGTGCACCGGTAAACACAGTCCGGTTTAAGTTTGATATTCTCACGCTGTGGTTCCGCTACTTGTTCACGTGGTTAGTGCCAACCAGACGTTGGTTGCAGTCGAATAATCTCTTCTTTTCTTTTTCTTTTTTTTTTTTTTCTTTTTCTTTTTTTTCTTTTTGGTCTAGGCTGGGGGCTAACTGGTGAAATCACCCGGAAGTATTTTCTTCTTCTTCTTTGAGGTTTTATGGTAGTTGGCATCTACGATGTTGCATTACTGCCATCTTCTGGTTTTACTCTCCATCTTTATCCATTTTAAGGGGAGATACTACAGCGAGGAAATATCCATTTATTCGGAAGTATGTCAGTGGCAGCCATGATAAGAGCTTTTTTTTTTTTTTTTGACTCCTTTATTGAAAAGGTACAGAAATAAACAAGTATGGCAACATTCATTTAACAAACATTGCAACAGTATAAAGAGATTGCCAAGGGAACAACAACTTAGCATTAGTGCAAATCATTTCAAAATATAATACATACATTCGGTGCTTCAATATAATAAATTCAGAGCGAATTGAGGTAGAATTAAAGTAAATAAATCATTAAAAGAATAAAATTAAAAGAATACAGTAAAATAACAGGACAATAAACATTGATATCACAAGGGGGAATTGATATTAACTTCAACTATCCAATTCAGTGGGGAAATTTTTTAAGATATCATATAATTTCTGTGCTTTTATACCTTTAAGAAGGTTTAAAGACTTCATGTACATTTTACATTCATTCAGGAGGACAATAAATTTGGGGGATGATTTCAGTACTCTATTCTTTTGGATAAAGAATTTTGCTAGACATAGAATTACATTACAACAGAGTTCATCATGGAATATATTTGTTTGATTCATTTGTGAATATTAAGACAGAATGCTTGTACTATACCACATGAGAAAAATACATGGTCCATAGTTTCAATGTCATTTTCACAAAATGTGCATATATTGTCAATATTAAAACGTAGTCTAAGTAATTCTTTAGACAGATAAATGTTGTTCATAATTCCAAAGTGTGTTTCTTTCATTTTGGCGGTTATAGGAAATATTAGGTACATTGTTCTTAGTTTATCAATTGATTATTTTTTTTTTTTTAATCAAATTTGTGTAGAATGTCATTTTTGTTTGTCTGCCGGGAAATAATTTTTCAGTTAGGCAGTTTCTTATGAAGTTACTGTTACATTATTTTGTCCAGGATTAAAATCCCCTGTACTGACAGTGGGGCCAATATGTTTTTCGTTAGAAACATAAATTCTTGAGGAAGTGCTTTGTGTAAATTAATTAAGTCTGATTTTGAAGGGTTGAATCTATGTTTAGTGCAAAATTGTTGATAATCCAAGAGATTACCACTGGCGTACGTTAATTCAACTATAGACCATATATTTCTCCCATACCAATCCTGATAAAATAAAGACTTATTTTGGTATAATACATATCTATTATCCCAAAGCATAGTGGTATGGGGTGAAAAATTATGCACATATAACGTTTTCCAATATAATAGAATTTGTTTATGGAACTCTGATAATGATATAGTTAGTTAATCGATATTAAAGTCCGCCATGAGAAGACATTTCAATCCTCCAATCTTATTAAGTAGGGAGTTTGGGATACAGTACCAAAATGAGTTGCTATGTTTGATCCAAGATTGCAGCCAGTTAATTTTTAAAGTTCCATTAAGGCAATCAAAGTCAATAACTTTTAGGCCACCATCCTTAATTTCTTTAACCATATTGCTTTTTTTCATATAGTGTGGTTTGTTTCTCCAAATAAAGTTTAGGTTGATTTGGTTAATAGATTTTATCAGTTTATTTGGAATGGCATTAGAGTAAGCTGGGTAAATACACCTTGATAGACATTCCATCTTGGTTAGGTAAATTCGGCTGAGTATTGAAAGATCTCTTTGGAGCCATGAATTTATTTTGGCTTTGCTTTTTATTTTGTTTTCGACATTCAAGGATTGACTCTGTTTTTGGTCTTTTGTAAGGTAAATACCCAAGTATTTGATTTCTGACTTGATAGGGATATTACGGACGTCTTTTAGTGGTGTATCAGGAATTGCAAGTAGTTCACATTTGTTTAAGTTCAAAGTTAACCCGGAAGCTTGGGAGAATTTTTTAATTTTTTCAATAGTTATTAGAATCTGATGTCTGTCTTTAAGGAATATTGTTGTGTCATCTGCTAGTTGGCTGATGACAATATCGGTACCCAATACATTAAAGTTCTTAATGTCATTACAATTTTTAATGTAGATTGCCAACATTTCTGTGACTAAAATGAATAAATATGGTGAAATAGGACAACCCTGTGGAATCCCTACATAAACATTAAAAGTGGGGGTGGTGCCATGATACAGACCACCAACTACTGACTCCAAAACCTAATTGTTGAAGAACTTGGAAGATAAATGAGTGCTCTACAGAGTCAAATGCTTTATAGAAATCTAAAAAGAAAAGAAAACCATCATCTGATTGATCAATTTGATCTCTATATTCAAGGATGTCCATTACCTGCCTTATATTATTGTGGATTGATCTTGCTTTTAAGAAACCAGACTGAAATCCCTGTCTGAAGACAAATGGTGAAAATGTAGGTTAGTTTATAATCAGAGTTTCTAAGAGTAACAGGCCTTCTGTTTTCAATAAATCTGGGGTCTTTGCCAGGTTTAGGGATTGAAATCATAAGCCCATGTCTCATTGTGGGTGGAAGAGTACAGGTTTCAAATGTTTCCAGAAAAACTTGATGTAGCAGTTCTTTTTTATCTTTCCAAAAATGTCTGTAAAAGTCTCCTGTGGGGGCATCTGAGCCAATCACTCTGTCTAGTTCAGCCATTGTTGTTTCTTTATCACAGCTATCTTCAATTTTGGGAATATATTTTTCTATATCCTTTAAGAATGTGTGGCAGTCTTCATTAGAAAATTTACAACTGTAAAGTTGTTTATAGAATTTAAAGGTTTCTGAGGAGATTACTGTTGGATCTGTGATTTCTATATTATCAACCATCAAGGAAATGATGTTATTTTTCCCTCGTCTTCTTTTTTCAAGGCCACAAAAGTATGCTGAGTTTTTTCCCCCCTCCTCTATCCATTTAGCCCTTGATCTAATAAAGGCCCCTTGTGCTCTTGGAATATATATTTCATCTAATTTAGCTTGAATATTTAGAATTTTCTGTTTGTCATCTTCAGTAGGGTTGAGTTTATTGCAGGGTTAGGGGTGCACATTTAATTGTTTGATAATGTCTAGTTCCTTCTTCTCAAAATCTTTTTTTTATTTTTTTTACTGAATGAAATAGTAAATTGGCGTATTTTATATTTTAGAAATTCCCATTTTTTGATAGGTGTTGATAATTCTTCTGAGTTTAGAATTTCTATAATTAGTGATTTAACCTTTTGACAGTAATCATCATTCTTAATTAGGCTAGCGTTAAACTTCCAGTATTTGTTTGAATAAGTTCTCCTGTTGTTTGGTTTCACGTGTAGAGAGATAACACTGTGATCAGTTAGTGGAGCAGCAGAGATATCAGAGCTGAGGTCATAGCATAGCAAGTGGTTTGCAATTAACCAGTGGTCAATTCTGGATTTATAATTGGAGTTGAACCATGAGAATTGAAATATTCCTGGATTTAAATGTCTCCAAGCATCAGTTAGGCTTTGGTCATTGCAAAAGTTAGTAAAAGTGTTGCTTGGATGACTTGCAGAGAATCTGGAAGGAAATTTATCATAAAATTCATCATGGACTAGATTAAGATCACCACCAATTATAACATTATCAGTTGAGTGTATTGATTTAATGTTATCTAAATGTAAGCCAATTTGTACAAATAGGTTTTTGTTTTCAGTGCTCCCGTTGTAACCATAAATGTTGATTAAAATGAATTTGAAATCATCAAGGGTCATGATAAGTATCAGCTAGTGACCATTATCATCTGCCATATGAGAAATAACCTGAGCCTTAAAGTTTTTCAGGAGGGTGGCGACCCCTGCTGATCTTGAAGTACCGTGGCTGAAATAAACTTCATCTCCCCATTGTTTAGACCAGAATGTGACATCTTCAACTTTGGAATGAGTTTCTTGCAGAAAAACTATATTAACATATAACACAAAACAAACAAAGATTGAGATGAGTTATCTGAACTGTTTTAGAACAAGAATAAAGTGTTATCTAAAGAAACAGAACCTTTATAGTAGCAAAACCCTGAGTACATTAATTGCTTATCAAAACTCGCTTGCAGTATTAGGTAGCCCGAGTTATTGTGACTGTAGCGGCGAACAGCTGTTTCGTCAGCTGATGCGCGAGCCCGCAACCGCGGCGGCCTTGCGGCACGCATGACAACCAGCCAAACCCCATTTGTAAATATTGTATTTTTATTATAGAGTATTTGGTAGAGCACGTCTGCACCCGTATTCACCTAGGTAGCCCCAGATAAGTTTTATATATAATTCGGTATAGTTCGGCCAGCTAGTTTGCACAATCAAAGTAGTTTATTTATGTTTATGCATAATTACAGCAGTGAGTGCGTCCGGCTCATCAGCTGAGGTGCGAGCACGTTAATTACTCAGCTGTGTCAAGTCAAGCAGAACAGAGACGCCACTGCAGAGCAGAGGAGTTTGGTTTCCCCACAGAGCGTGTAAAAAGTACCAACAAAGAGCTGAACGGACCGCCGGTAAGAACGCTTTTTATTTTTATTTGTGGATGCGAGGTACCTGAAATGTGGGTGAAGTTGTTTGTAGCGCCCGGTGCTTTGTTGGCTGGTGAGGAAGAGTTGTTGTAACTTGTTTGGTCAGATAAATATTGCAGCGGTCTGCTTAATCCCAATTTAAAGTGTTTGATGTGCAGACATAACTGTGCTGGATTATTGGCTGCTAGTGTGGGCATAGGATAAACGGGGAAATTGTTGGTTGATTAGTTATTTATTAATTTGTATGTTGGGTCTAGTAAAGTGCTTAATTCATTGTTTCCATGGTTAAAAAAATGTATTTTATATATTTTGATGCATTTACATTGAAATAATTCACTTAAGTCTGTTTTAACTTAAAGGGAAAAGGTTAATCTATTTTCATGCACTTGGTTAATGGTTAATGTGAAAGGGTTTTGATAATTGATAATTATTAATTGGTATATTAATTATAATTATGGGTTTGATAATTATTTGATTTGTTAGAACCTGGTTTTACAAAATGGTAATCATGTGGTGTTTTGTCTTTTAAGGTTTTTCACCTGCTGTGGGAAAAAGGTTGTTAAAAGAAAAAAAAAAGAAACTGTTTTCCTTCTTCTGCACTATTTTGGGCAAAAACTAAAGAAAAAATAAAAAGGAAACAAAAGGAACAACGGCCCTATTCTTTGAGTGAATTCCAGCTTTTAATGTTCAGCGTTGGTACACCCCTTCAAGTGTGGGGTTAATACAGCAAGCAAGCAAAACACTTGACAGTGACTATGGTGTAACTCTCTGTCCATTAATGAAAGCATGGGGGCCTCGAAACATAGTCTTAAGTCCTGCCTTCCTCACTTGTTCAATTTTTGGCCAAACAGCTCTTCGTGCCTCTCTGTCAGCTTTGGTGAGATCTTCTGCAAAGCGAATGTTGAGCTCCCTGCAGACGGGGTATTGTTTGGTGGTATGCCAGAGTTCATCCCTGAAGTGCCTTCCAGTGAATTGCATGATGATCTGGTGAGGACGGTTGGCGATGTTTGGTCCTAGACGATGAACAGAGTCTAGGATGAAGTCCATGTTCTTCTTCCAGTGTGGAGCGATCTTTCCGATGATGTCCTTGATGAACTGACGTGTGTTTTCTTCCTTTTCCTCCTTTAGGCCATTTAATCTTAAGTTCCATCTCCTTTTGTATCACTCCACCTCTGCAGTCCTCTTTTCCAGCTCTGTGTTTTTCTCCCTGAGTTGTTTCACTTCTGTTTCCAATTCTTTGTTTTTTTTTCCTTGCAGTCTTTGATTTCAGCTGAATTAAATTCAACTGCTTTTGCGATGTTGGCCATGGTGAGTGTGTTTTTGTTTTAGTTCTATTTTGAAGTCCTCCATCATGTTTTGAAGTGTCCCAATCGCCGCTAGGGTAGCAGCTATTGAGGCATTTTCACCCTCAACTTCTACAGTCGTGTTCCTCTTTGTTTTTTCTGTAGAACTGATGGTTTGGAAGGCGATGTTAAAGTGTTTTTTACGCCTTTGGTGTTTGTTTCCATATTCTCTGGACCACAGTAGTCGTGTTGTAGGAGAGCCCTAGCTTTAGCATTAGCGCTAGCTTTATTCTCTGGACCACGGTAGTCATTTTGTAAGAGCCTCTGCTTTAGCATTAGCGCTAGCTTTAGCCATGTTGTTACAAATTGTCCGGGATTACTTACAGGGTGCTGAACGACTCTGACTTGACTTCAGTAGGTTTTACAACCAGCAGAGAGAAGTTTTGGTGAGTTTAGAGTCTGTATTATTCGATTTACAAGGTTTGCTACTGTTTGCTGTTTACAGTGTGACTGCTCCCTCGCCATCTTACCCGGAACCCCCAGCCATGTTAAGAGCTATTCGAATTCTCTCCCTCTTTTTTTCTCCCAAACTTAATTTACATCAAAATGTACAAGTAACTTATAACTTCATACAGACAACAATATATATTAGGAAGATACAAGGTAGAATTTTGGGGACATTACATAGACTTACATTCATGTCCTGGACACTTACCCTTATTTTCAGTGTATTTTCTTTTCAATGATGGGGCTGCAGCTGTGAGACTGCCACTCTTATCTCATTTTCAATGTCCAGCTTTGACCTGTATTTTGTCCTTATTGAGGCAACTGCAGAAATCTCACACAAGTAGTATGTGACGAAAGAAAGGAGTGCGGCCAGATCTCTCCTGCCTAGCAATGGGCGGTCCTTTTCCACTCCAATCCAAAATGCAGTGTCTGGGACTTAAACTGCTGCCTCATTGTTGAATCAGATGTGACATCAGTGAACTGTTCCTCTTCTGTAGTTCTGAAGTCAGCAGCTGGTGTTGCACTGAATGTGTCTCTGATCCAGTCATATTTTGCAGGATCCTGAACTAGGAAATACCTCTGGAAATGCTTTTAGGGCAGACAAAAGAGTTTTCATACATGGGATCACTGTGCTCTGCAGCTTCTTGATCTCGATGAAGTATTTCAGGTTCTCAAATGGGTCTGTATTCTCCTCTTTCATTCACTGCTCCCACATCTCCAGTTCTTTGTGAATGATGTGATTTTATCTGCCAGCTGTGGAAGGTGTGTGCTGCTGCCCTGCATCTGCAGATTTTGTTCATCAAATTTCTGAAACATGTCATTGAGGTATGCAAGTTTCATGAGGAAGTTATTGTTAAACCAATTGGCAAGTTACCCTCTTCCTTCAAGAAGATTCTGATCTCATCCCGCAGTTCAAACACCTTGGATAAAGCCTTCCCATCTGACAGTGCTTGGACCAATCACCCTATATATGCTTCCTTTGGGAAACATTATCAGATAAATTTTCATTGCTATGCAGATGATACACAACTACATTTATCACTGAAGCCAGAAGAAACTAATCAGTTAACTAAACTCCAAGCGTGTCATTAGAACATAAATATCTCGATCTGCAATTTTTTGCTACTAAATTCGAACAAACTGAAGTTATAGTACTTGGCCCTGAATCTGTCACTATCTGACAATACAGCAACTATGAATGACATTGTGCTGGCCTCCAGCCCCCCTATGAAGGATCTTGGGGTCACGTGGGAGTTAAGAATCTGGGAGTGATCAGGATATGTTAATTCTCTAATTCGAAATTCTTATGATTAGAGACAGAATTCATCAGCTCCTGCTGTCAACAGGTACTGTTTTGTCTACAAATACAGAAACCATAGAAACTGTTATTAAACCTGTCACAGATTTAGACTGATTTTCACCTGTCGACCTTCACCAACTATTCACTAACAATTCTATTCACCTTATTGTAGCCCGTGGAATTAGACGCCACACAGGACACATTTACTTCAAGGGTTCTTTGAGCGCCACATTTATTTCTGACCACATTTGCAACAGGTCATTCTTTAACAGAGTGTCTCAACTTCTCAGTCCAGGGGAGCAAACAGCTCGTTTGTGGCTGACTTATAATGAAAATGAATAGAAAAAAAGAAATAATAAAAAAATAAATAAATAAATAAAATACAGCAGTGGACTGGCTAATTACAGAAAATATGAAATAGCATCTGTTAAATACATATTTTACACCATAAACCACAACTGCAAATGCACAAAATTAACCAAGAAATGTACAACATATTTTTCATAGGACACTTACATTCCAACAAGCTTCACTAAACACACGTGGGACTTCCCGGCAATTGCACTACTCCACACACGGTCAACTACCTTAAAACAGAGTTAAAACAATCATGTAAACCCTGTACATTTCTCTAGTAACAAAGTGAAATCACATAGTGCGGCTTTGTGCGCGCCGAAATTACCATGTACTCGAGAACACCGCGGTCAACAACCAGCCTTCAAAATGCCAGGACACAAACTCCAGTAGTGCCTAAATCAAACCATCTTGTTAAAATATCAACATATATTGTCTTTTCACATGTTTGTACATGGATATTTTACAAGATATATGTCTATTTACCTACTACTTTACACGACGGGACTGTCCACTCTGCACATCTCCGGGTTGTCCGCACGTAAAACAGGAAACAAAACTCTGGCACACATGCGGGGTAACAATAATATTACCACCTACTACCGCCTTGTGGCCAAAGTTGGCAATAACAAGTGAGCCTGTGCCAGTGCACTTGCAATCTGTTGTTACTCACTTTTAAAGGACATTACACCAAAAGGAAAACAACAAAGAACACATGTGCTAACACTAAATTAAGGAGGGGAATTGTATCAACCCTAAAAGGAGAATAATACTGGATTTACCACCCGGTTACATTATATATCCTCCTGAGAACCGAGGAAAAAAAGTATCTTTCAATTTATTTATTTATTTATTTATTTGATTTCTGGCCTCTTTGGAGCTAAAACAACAACTCACAATTTAGAATTTTGTAAAAATATTTTTAGTTTAGATTTTACAGCATGTCCACTGTAGTGGACTAACAGAATGATTTTACCATAACACAACAAAATCATAACAGGCTGAAAAGCAAGCAATAATGTCAATCCATTTCTTAAATGAAACAGAACATTTGGCCTTTCTCTTTTGTTGAACTACTGAAAAAAATTGACATTATTAAACATTCATAACATTGCTATTATTTTTCCAAACAAAAAGTTTAACTGAACTCTGACTACAATTTTATGATTCCTGACATGTTCATCAACAAGAACATATATGATTACCATAGTTAAAAAAAAACAAACAATATCTTAACAATATTTGACTTATCTTTTCTTTTTAACTGGCATTTGCGTTTTGCTGCAGTCTCCACTTTGTCTCAGCATGAAAACAAAGTTCCCCTCATCTCACCCAAACACATGAGATATCATTGGAAAGGCCAGGATGTCCTCTACTGAGCACACCAGGACTTAGTTGGGTAGCTCAAATGAGTCAAAAGACATAGACCAAAACCAAATGTCCACTACAGAGGACACAAATGAATAGGCTGGGTCTCAGGAGGACATGCTTCTTTTAGGGAACATTATCAGGCAGCATAAATTTTCATCGCTATGCAGATGATACCCAGCTATATTTATCAATGAAGCCAGAAGAAACAGTTAACTAGACTACAAGTGTGTCTTCAGGGCATAAAGACCTGGATGGACGTGGATCGAATAATGAGACGATGGCGCCGCCGACGGCTGCCTCGGTATGTAGGTGTGCGTTGTTTTGTTTTGTTTTGTGTTTTAAACCTGTTTTTTGTGACGGTACCTGGAGCTCTTTCACCAGAGAAGAGCTCATGAACATCAGGGGAGCAACACCAGAGGATTTATTCCCTCAATTTCTGCTCCCAACAGTGGAAATTTTGGACATCCTGGTCAAAGGTGCGCTGACTTTTGCTCACGCAGTGAAACGCCGGAGGAGAGGAAAGCAGGCCGGCGCGTTCGTGCGCCTTCGCCAGCACGGATTACACACGCCGTTACCGGGAATATTTCTCTCTAACGTGTTCACTGGGGGTAATTGCAACTACTGTTGGGTAAAAACAGGCACTTTTCTTCATCTGCAGTTTTGTGCTTCATCGAGACGTGGCTCTGTGGATTAATACCGGACTCAAGGACCACAGGACTTGATGACTTCAGACTTATCACCCTGACCTCTGTGGTCATGAAGTCCTTTGAGCGCCTTGTGCTCTCACACCTCAAGGACATCACCGACCCTCTCCTGGACCCCCTGCAGTTTGCCTACATAGCCAACAGGTCTGTAGACGATGCAGTCAACTTGGCCCTCCACTTCATCCTCCAGCACCTGGACTCTGCAGGAACCTATGCTAGGATCCTGTTTGTGGATTTCAGGTCTGCCTTCAACACCATCACCCCAACTCTGCTTCAGTAGAAGCTCTCCCAGCTGAGCGTGCCTGACTCCACTTGCAGGTGGATTACAGACTTCCTGTCTGACAGGAAACAGTGCGTGAAGTTGGGGAAACACGTCTCCGACGCAAAGACCATCAGCACTGGATCCCCCCAGGGCTGTGTTCTTTCTCCTCTGCTCTTCTCCCTGTACACAAACAGAGATGGTTGTGGACAACAGGAAGAACTCAGCCTCACCTGCCCCCATCACCCTCCGTGACTCCACTATTGACACTGTGGAGTCTTTCCACTTCCTGGGAACTATCATCTCCCAGGACTTCAAGTGGGAGCCGAACATCAGCTCCCTCATCAAGAAAGCACAGCAGAGGATGTACTTCCTACGGCAGCTGAAGAAATTCAGTCTGCCAAAGACAATGATGGTGCACTTCTACACAGCCATCATTGAGTCCAGCCTCACCTCCTCCATCACCATCTGGTACACTGCTGCCACCACCAAGGACAAGGGCAGACTGCAGCGTGTCATTCGGTCTGCGGAGAAGGTGATTGGCTGTAATCTCCCGTCTCTCCAGGACCTGTACACCTTCAGGACCCTGAGGCGTGCAGAAAAGATTGTGGCTGATCCCTCTCATCCCGGACACAAACTCTTTGAGACACTCCCCTCTGGCAGGAGGCTGCGGTCCATCAGGACCAAAACCTCTCGGCACAAGAACAGTTTTTTCCCGTCTGCTGTCAGCCTTATCAACAAGGCCCGGAACCCCCACGACACTCTTCACACTCCACCTCTGCCTCATCTTGTCACACTGACATACACAACTCTATGCGTTACATTAACGCTCAGCTTGGACTTCTTTCTGAAAAAAAAAAAAAAAAACCAGACTGTGTTTCCGGAAAAAACAAACAAACAAACAAACAAACAAAACAGACTTGTCTATATATATTTATATTGTTATATTTTTTACTTCTTAAATTTAATAGCTCATTTTTAGTAGATGTGTCATACACCAACTTCACCACAACAAATTCCTTGTATGTGTAAAATTGTACTTGGCAATAAAGCTTTTTCTGATTCTGATTCTGATGACCTCCATTTTTCTGATGCTAAACTCGGACAAAACTGAAGTTATAGTACTAGGCCCTAAAGACCTTATAAATTCACTTTCTGATAACATAGCAGTTATGGATGACATTGCGCTGGCCTCCAGCGCCACTGTAAAGAATCTGGGAGTTATCTTTGATCATGACATGTCCTTTCACTCCCATGTAAAACAAATTTCAACCTACATAACATTGGCACAGGCACATCTTGTGTCAAAACAATGCAGAAAAACTGGTCCATGCATTTGTTATATTCAGGCTGGATTATTGCAATTCCTTACTATCAGGCTGCCCAAATTCATTGCTAAATACTGTCCAGCTGATCCAGAATGCTGCAGCACATGTTCAGACAAAAATGGCATAGAATCTTTCCTTCTGATGAAGAATATTATTAGGGCTAGATCAGGCATTCCTTGGACCAGCCCTGCTGCTTTCGGATTAAACTGTCGGGGGACTTCCAATGATACACTTAGCTCCCCTGTTCTTCTCTCCCTCTCCCTCTCCCTCTCCCTCTCCGTCTGTATGCTTTCATGTCCTGCCAAGCCATGTTACTAACTTGGCTTCCTCCCTGGAGTGTTTGTGCTGTCTCGTCTCACAGGTTCCCATGGATGGAGGTTGAACCTGGACTGTGGATTACAGCTTCATCTCCTGCCATGGTCTTGCCTGACATTCACAGCAAGTGCTACTACTATGAGTTATACTTCTGTTAGGATCTGGACTATTTAGTTTGTTAGTTCCTGTTTTTATTTTGGAAGAGCCAGTCTGCGTCACCGCCAGCGTCGAAGGCATACATACACGGGTTAGTGTAAACGAAAAGTTTTCTGAAAATGGACATGTGTGTACGCTGTTATTTTTGAAAACGGAGATGGTGAAATGTCGTTTAAAGAAAATAGAAATAAACGTAGTGTGAGACAGACAGGGGAACAGACAGACAGACATGTAACACTAAGGGAAAAAGGGAAAAAGAGAACACTAGGAGCAGACAAATTAGCGGATCCTAACATGGATCAGTCTATTAGAGAAGGAGCTCTGCTGTCTGCCCAAGTGGTAAAGAGGATGTTCAGGGTTAACCATGATGGATAACAGTCTGTCCAATGTCCTCTCCACCACCTCCTCAAAGGTGTCTAATTTGTAGCCAATAATGGAGCAGGCCTTCCTGATCAATTTGTTCAGTTTGCCAGCTCTAATGCTGCTCCCCCAGCGCACTTCAGGAAAGAAGTTTGCTGGCAACAACAGACTGGTAGAAGATTTCCATCTGAGGATGATTCCTCTTTCCCTGGTCCCTGGTTCTCCTCCCTCTTGAAACTGCAGAGAAACCCCTATGCACGCTGGAGTGGAGACAGGCCTGTGGCGGAGCTGGTAAGAGTGTTGTGGGCATATTCCACCCACAATAACTGTTGTGGCTTGGAGGAGGTAGTCTGTGTTGTCATGCAGTGAAGAATGGTTTACACCCAGGCGCCGGTCGGATGGCAGCCCACCGCTCCTGGTCTGCTGCGGAGGAAGGACAACCATGATGGGTTAAAGGCGGAAGACATTTTTCACCAGTGCATGGCGTGTGTGTGCATGGATGTATCTGTGTGACAAATAAAGGGGATTGTCCCTCTGATTCTTCTTCTTCATTTCTTGGTTCATGCGCTCCATTTGTCCAATGAACTTGGGGTGAAATCCAGATGACAACATGGCACTGGCTCCTAACAAACTACAGAACTCCCTCCAGAACACAGAAGTGAAATGGCGACCCCAATCCGACACATCCACCGGGAGACCATAAAGACAGAATACATGTTGCAACATGAGCTGTCTGTTTGGGAAGTGGAATAAAATGAGCCATCTTACTGAATCTGTCCACCATGGTCAAGAAAATGGTGTTTCCTTGGGACAGAGGAAGGCCGGTGACAAAGTCAAGGGAGATTTGGGACCAGGGATGATATGGGATGGGTAGGGATTGAAGGAGACTGGTCAGGGCCTGATGAGACGGCTTCTGCTGGTTGCACACTGTGCATGCACCAACAAACCCGCTGACATCCTCTTCCAGGGTGGGCCACCAAAGCCATTGGTGGGCGACATCTTGAGTCTATTGGATTCCAGGTGAGCTTGGATGAGCGAATCCACTAGGATAGGATGTCCAAGCATAGGTTCAAAGGAACAAATAGCCGGTCCTGAGGGCAGATGTTGGGCTGATTTTCTATAGCTGCTCAGACCCTTTCCTCAATCTCCTAGGTGACGGGGACCAACAGGCAGGAGGTGGGTAAGATGGGTGTGGTCCTGGCCACTCTCTCCTCCCTTTCCTGAAACTGACATGAGAGGGCATCAGGCTTGATGTTCTTAGACCCTGGTATGTAGGAGAGGGCAAAGTTGAAACAGGTAAAGAAGAGAGATCACCAAGCCTGTCTAGAGTTCAGCCTCTGAGCCGTCCAAATGTATTCAAGAAGTATGAATTAAGTGAAACTCACAATTCTTGGCTTTGACAAACGAGTTTACCAGGAGACGTTGTAGGATGGGCTGCACATGGTAGACATGTTCTTCGTGGGAACATGAGACGATGAGGATATTGTCTAGGTCTCACATTTGGACAAGATGGACCACAGTAAAAAATACAAAATACAAAAAGGAAAAAAGAACACAGTTTGTAATTATAGACAAGTTAAGATTCAAGGCACATATACATACTCGTTGACAGAATACAAGTGTCTGTATTTTAATCCAGTCAGTCTCAGTCCAAAAACACTGGCTCTTTCAGAACACTTGAGACAATCACTATGACATATCTAGGGATAAAGATTGTGCTTAGAACAGCTTAAATCACATTCTATGTACACAGATATTTTAGAGGCAACACATGCCTTTACACTTTTTTATAGCCCTTTCTCTTGGCCACAATTTAACCACTTTGTCAATGTTGGGGGAATAATCTGGATTGCTTATATTAACTATTTGGACCAATCCAACTGTCCAAGTGGAAAATGAAAGAAAACTTAAGTGTACTTAAAGAACCAAAGACCTTGAAACGCTGCCACCTTCTGTGGTCCTGAGTTTGTTTAATATGGACTGAGGCTAAGTGAAAAACTGTTCTGCTGTCTGACGAGTCAAAATTTGAAATTCTTTTTGGAAATTGTGGACATTATATCCTCTAGGCAAAAGAGGAGAGGGACCATCTGACTTGTTATCAGTGCACAGTTCAGAATCCATGATGATATGGGGGTGCATTCGTGCACCCCCATATCATCATCATCATCTTGTTCCCTCTCACTGTCGCTGCCGCTGCCTGAGGGTGGATCTCCTGGGTCTCTCCTGCTCTGAGTCTGAACTGGAGCCAGAGCTGGAGCCAGAGCCAGAGCCAGAACCAGACTCTCGCTGGTCATTGTCGCTGTCTCCATCACTCCCGAACAATTCATCCATGTCTGCCATTTCTTCCAAACTGTGGTAAAACATGACCTGTAGTCCTGTATCAAGCACAAAATCTATGGAGCATCCATTCATTTTAAGAAAAACATCAGGGCACTCACCAACCAAGGCACACTTAAGCTGTGACGTGGGTTCCTTATGCTGGGTAACAACCCCCCACTGCTCGGCCCTCAGCTGTATGGGACATTAAAAATCCTGAGGCTCTGATGATCTACGAAGACATGGGTGGACATGACCGGCCACACCACAACTCTGGCAGATGGGTCTGCCCTGTGCATCCCAATTATTGACGGGTGCTCTTGTAACCATTGCTGTTGTCTCACCTGGGGGCCTCTTGTTGTGGCTGTATGATGGTCCATTGGTTGGGGTCTAGGGGTCGGAAGCATTTCCCTGGTTGCAAGATGCATTCTCACCTCCTCCATTAGGTTAGCTAAAAGGGCTTTCATCTGTTCCATAATCTCCTTCCTCATTTCTACGATCAGTTCATGTTGCAGCACGGCCTGTATCTGTTCCTTTAGTTGTTCCATGTTTCCTGTAGTTGGTTGGAGCTGGGGCTGGAAGAGTGACCCTCTGGAACCAGACAGCCTTGCAGCTCCTGTTCTGGGGCCCGAGGTTCTTTGCAGGTGGTTGTGTAGTTTATTTGTTCATTCCGCCACATCTGCTGACTCAATTCCTGCTTTATGGGCCCTGTTTGTAAACCACCCAGTAGCTGGTCAAGCAATAGATTGTCATCCTCTTCTGTCCCGCCTTGATCCCGCTCCTGCCATCTGAAAAACAGCTCTCACGATCTCAGGATAAAAGCACTCACACTTTCATCAGTCTGCTGTTTACAATTGAAAAAACTAGCCTGTAGTTGTGCTTTAGTGGCTGGATTGGCATGCAGCTTTTGTAACATATCCAGCACTTGTTGTCCTTTGTGTGTGTCCTTGTTAAGAATAGCTTGTGCCACATTACTGTGCTCCTTACTCTTTCTGTGTTTCTCAAACAATGGATGTGGACATCTGAATTTTCAATTCCTATGTGATAACTGAATATATAAATAAAAAACCATGGTCCTGACCAAAAGTACACCATGTGGAAAAACGTTATCACTCAAGGCCTCATTATTTCAACAAATCTTTTCCTCGTTGCCCAATTACCATTAGTATGGCTAAGTGGCTGTTGGTCTGCAGGCAGCGCAGCCTTGATGGCTGCCTTGTGGTTGTCTCTGTCAAGCAGGTATAAAAGTTATTGAGTTTATCAAGGAAGCAGGTGTTGTTGTTTGAGGTGGGTGGTGTTGATGGGTTTGTAATCTGTGGGGGCCTGGATACCTTGCCATGCGTTGGGGTTGTAGACTTGTTGAAGTGCTCCTCAATTGTTAGCTTGTGCTGGTGCTTGATTGTCATGATCGTTAGCCCTGAATGAACTGTGGACCTGCACATCACCTGATATTAAAAAAAAAAAAAAAAAAGACAGAAGCTAGTAGAACAAAGGCTAGCCCATAGGATGTCAGGGCCATCAGGTTTGCAGGCTGTGTTGCATTCTGGTTGCAATGTGGTTTTGTTCAGAAGCAGAGCATTTTGCCTGCCCCATTTTATTGATTTGCTGACATTTTGTTGCTTTGGTCGTTTTTCTTTGATGTTTGTGCTTCTACTGTGGATAAGTAAGCTATGTATTTCAAGAGGGTTTTGTTGTCTGCTTTATTTGTGTCTATTGTTTTGCATTTTGGAGATCTTCACAGGGTGTTTTATTTTAAAAACTGACTCCAGTGCTGTTACGATCCAACTCGCTAGAGATAAGGAAGTAACAACCAACCAAAAGAGAACTCTCAAAAAACGAGAGCTTACCTAAGTCACACACAAAACAAAATGTAAATAAAACATAGACATAGACAAACTTTATTGTCATTCAGTAAACAGCAGGTGTACACCGAACGAAATTTCTATTGCAGCAGGCTCAGCACAGGGTTGAAAATAGTTAAAAAGCATATATATATATATATATATATATGTATGGAGAGTATGTAGTGACAATATGTAGTTATCTTAAAGAATATTAAATAAACAGCAGAATAATTCTGATATATACAGTATGTAAATAAACAGTATGTAAAATAGAGTAAAAAACAACTGAAAGAACAATTGAAAAAACAACACAAATGTACAGTTGAAGTAAATTTTTAAAGTGCATTTGAAAGGAATGACCTGAGGTGGCAACAGTGGTGCAAAAGATGTTCATTTAGTGTTCAGCAGTCTAATGGCCTGAGGGAAAAAGCTGTTACAGAACCTGGTGGTCCTGCAATGAATGCTGCAGAACCTCTTTCCAGAGGCCAGCAGGGAGAAGACCATGGTGGGGGGGTGAGGAGTCCCTGTTGATGTTATTGGCACGGGATATGCAACGTTTAGGTGCAATGTCCTGAATGGAGGCGAGAGATGTCCCATTGATTTTCTCCACTGTCCTCACCGCCCTCCTCACGTTCTTCCAGTCGGCAGCACTGCAGCCTCCACACCACACAGAAATGCAGCTGGTCAAGATGCTCTCTATGGTGCATCTGTAGAATGTATTGAGGATGGGTGGGGGCAGGTGGGCTCTCCGCATCCTGCGCTGAAAGTGCAGACGTTGCTGTGCCCTTTTCACTAGTGACACTGTGTTCGCAGAGCAGGTGAGGTCACCCGTGATGTGCACCCCCAGGAAGTTGGTGCTGCTGACCACCTCCACAGCCGTGTTGTTTAGGAGAAGTGGAGCGTGGCTGGGCTGGTTCTTCCTGAAGTCAACAATGCTCTCTTTGATTTTATCCACGTTCAGGATCAGGTTATTGTCTTTGCACCATCCCACCAGCTGCTCCACCTCCTCTCTATAGGCCAGGTCGTTGTCGTCCCTGATAAGGCCCACCGCTGTTGTGCCGTCTGCAAACTTCACAAAGTGGTTGGTGGCAGCCTTGGGGGTGCAGTCATGTGTCATCAGGGTGAACAGCAGAGGGCTCAGGACACAGCCCTGAGGGGAGCCTGTGCTGAGGGTGATGACACGGGAGGTGTTCTGTCCGACCCGCACTGACTGAGGTCTTTCGGTGAGGAAGTCAAGCAGCCAGTTGCACAGGGGGGTGCTGAAGCCCAGGGATCCCAGTTTTTCTACTAGATGCTGTGAAATGATGATATTGGATGCTGAACTGATGCAGAAAAACTAGTCCATGCATTCGTAACTTCCAGGCTGGATTATTGCAATTCCTTACTATCAGGATGCCCAAATTCATTGCTGAATATTCTCCAGTTGCTCCAGAACGCTGCAGCACGTGTTCTGACAAAAACAAGGAAGAGAGATCATATTGCTCCGATATTAGCCACTTTAGAATAGAATTTAAAATTCTCCTCCTTTCTTACCAACTTAGCTCCTTCCCTGGAGGCTCTGTGTTTTGTCGTCTCGCAGGTTCCCATGGATAGCGGCTGAATCTGGATTGTGGATTACAGCTGCGTCTCCTGCCATGGCCCTGCCTGACATCCACTGCAACTGCTACTACTGTTATTACATCCACTGACATTGTTACTGTGATGGCATTTCTGTCTCACTCTCTCTCTCTTGCTCTCCCATGTATGTTGTGGCGCCGTATGAGCGGCAGCCTGTTACAGCAGCTCTCTAGTTTTTCTTCTCTTTTATTGTTTACAATTTCTTAAAATGTTATACAATTTCTTAAATTTTTTTTTTTTTTTTTTTTTTTACAATTTCTTTCTTTTTATTTTTATTTAAATCCTCACTATTTTGTATATACTGTTTTTGTTTCTAATTTGCATGCACTTCTTATATTAATCTTTACTGATGCTGCTGTATTCTGGAATTTCCCCTCGCGGGACAAATAAAGGAATATTGATCTCTCTCACCCAACCGGTCAATGCAGATGGCCACCCACCCAGAGCCTGGTTCTGCCTGAGGTTTCTGCCTGTTAAAAGGAAGTTTTTCCTCGCCACTGTCACCAAGTGCTTGCTCATGAGGGAATTGTTGGGTCTCCGTAGATATAAGAGCTCGGCCTGTACCAGCTCTATATGGAAAGTGTCCTGAGACAACTTTTGTTGTGATTTGGCGCTATACAAATAAAATTGAATTGAATTGAATTGAACTGAAGTCCGGTGGGGGGGGGGGGCTCTGGAGATGATATGCTCCTTTACCAGCCTCTCAAAGCACTTCATCATGATGGGAGTGAGTGTGACAGGCCGAAAGTCATTGAGTGATGTGATCTGAGGTTTTTTAGGCACTGGGTTGATGGTGGCAGACTTCAAGCATGATGGGACTTTGGCTTGACGCAATGAGGTGTTAAAAATGTCCGCACATGTCTGCACATTCTCTGAATCTGATGGCATGATTCAAATTGGCTCTTGCTGTTCTCAGTGCCTCTGCGTCACCTGACTTGAAGGCTGAGTTCCGTGCCTTTAGCAAATTTCGCACATCCACAGTCATCCAGGGTTTTTGGTTGGACCGGGTCCTGATGTTTTTCATGGTGCTGACGTCATCCATGCATTTTTTGATGTATGCAGACACAGACATGGCATACTCATCAATATTGATGTGATCATTGTAGGAGGCAGCATCCCAGTCAGTGCACTCAAAACAGTCCTAGAGTGCCTCCAAAGCCCCCTCAGACCACACCCTCACCTGCCTCACTAAAGGTTTTTCTCTGATCAGCAGGGGCTTGTATGCAAGAATTAGCATAACGGACAAATAGTCTGAAGAGCCGAGGTGGGGGCGGGGGGCTGCTCTGAAGGCAGCTTTAATGTTTGTGTAGGACTTGTGCAGTGTGTTCACACCCCTGGTTGCACAATCCACATGCTGGTGGAAATGTGGGAGAACTGTCTTTATGTCAGCTTGGTTAAAATCCCCAGCAGCAATGAAGAAGCCCTCAATGTGAGTGGATGCAACTCACAGATAGTCCAGTAGAGAACACGCATAGCCTCCTCTGTGTTCGCACTGGGGGGGATGTACGTACACAACAGTGATGGAAACTACAGTAAATTTCCTTGGCAGATAGAATGGTCTGCAGAGTACTGTAAAAAGCTCAATGTCCGGTGTGCAGTAGCTTGAGACATTCTTAGCATTAATACACCAGTTAGTGTTGATGTCGTCGCCCCCCCCCCCGGGATTTACCGCTGAGTGTGCAGCTCCTGTCAGCACCGAATGTAAGTAGCCCCTCAATGCTAATAGCATTATCTGGAATTGATGATTTAAGCCATGTCTCTGTCAGAATAAATGCGCAGCAGTCCCGTTTTGATGTTAGTTCCAGCTGCAGGTGATCTATTTTGTTCTCCATGGAGTGGACATTGAAGAGGAAGAAAGTTGGAAGTGGCGTTTTATAGGGGTTGGCTTTTAGCTTAGCTGTTGGCCCACCTCAGCAGCCGCACTTTTGCCTCCGGTCACACCGCCTCCTAAACGAGGCCTACATTACACTACTACTACACTAAGGCTACTAAGCCTATTGAGGCTACCAAATGAAATAACTGAGTGGAGAATCAGTCCCCATCCTAAACCTAGCCCAGTTTGTGTCTGGTTACAGCAAACCCACAATGAGCACGACCAAAATCTATCACAGAACAAACAAATCTCTCTTGTGCCGAGGACTGGTCATGAGATATGCCAGCCGCACACTGCCAGGCTGAGACAACTCTTGTAGCCGGCAGGAGATAACCGCTTGTAGTGATGTGTCGGTTGCGAACGAAACGGCTCTCAGAGCCGGCTCTTTGAAGTGAACGATCAGAGCCGGCTCCTGACTGGGAGCCGCTTTGGTTTTTCTTTTTTTTTTTTGTTCTCGACTTTTTTTTACGTTCAAGCCACTGGCTGGACACTGGCTGGCTCCCGACCCATCGCCATCCTCTTCACACAAGAACACATACAAAAACACACACAAGAACGGTGGCGGCCGTAACAAGCGCTTATGATGATCAGCGATGGTGGTCCGCAGTGGAATCTGCCAGTAATGTTTATGTAAAGCGGGTCTACTGAATGAATCAATATAAATAAAGCTTCTGAATAGAATGTATAATCTAACTGACATTGTACTGCTATGGTAACAAAAAATACGCATCTGCTACTACTGAGGGTGTGGCAGCTTTATTCAGGAGGTACAAGATAAAAACATAATAAGGCAAAGAGATATATTTAGAGGTACTCACAAAAATCAACAGATGTGAATACTTCACTTAAGTGATATTTGATGTAGTGGTATGCTATAGCACAACCAGAAGGCTCTCACTCCACAGAGCCAGGACCAGACTGAGTTTGTCCTCCTGTGTAGGAAGCTTGAGCTGGGCCACAGCCAGCTGCTCTACTTGTTGGAGCTGCTGGAGAGCCTGGAGGTGGGACAGAGGGAACTTTAGGCCCTGCAGAGAAAAAGACACATGGAAATAGGTTTGGACAACCAGGGACAGATAGATCACATACAGCACATCATAGACTGTGCATTACCAGTACATCCCCTAGGTGCAAAACGAGTTTCTCGTGTTTATTTGTGTCGACCACATCAGACAAGATCAGAAGCTATGACCACAGACTGAGCCAGATGTGACCTCCCTACCCCCGTCTCTCTGTGCAATGGCTCACATATCCTCCCATATACCAGAATCAGCAGTAATTACTGTAGTGTTTTACAACCTATACACATGCACTTAGCTTTTCTCACAATTCTTTCTGATGTCCCTATCCTGAGACTCAAGTCCATTGCTTTACACTGAAGATGTAAATATAACAGCTCACAACTATAAAGTTTCCATTTTTAAAAGATTAATATCTAAAAGAGCTGGCAATTTTTATCAAATTCTACTCAAGCAGGACGATAGAGTGCATTTGAGGTGGATTAATCCACATTTAATGCTCTAGTGAGTATGTGTAGCAGCAGGACAGAACATGCAGGATTGAGTCAAAATAAACTTCAGTTAGTATGTGTGTGCATGATCATGAATGAACGGACAATAGAGCTCTATGGCACAGAGAATGCATGGTCTATACCACTGGATTGAACATCTAAAGTATGTGTTACATAAACTGTAAACCATGCTTTTCAAGCATCCAACAAAATGGTTGAAAACACAGGCCTACTTGTGCAGTAACATTCACATGCAGATAGTTGTTAAATTTATTTGCTTACATTTTTTTTTTACCATGTTGGTAATTTTAGTGCATGATCTATTTGACAGGCCTGTTAAAGAATGGCTCAGCTTTCATCAATTTCTGTGATTGTTGGCCAACTTATACAAGTACACTACCATAAACAAAACTCTCCAATCAATTACACCGACAACAGATTGCAAGGTGTGGACATCCAGTGGAAATGAGGTGAACTGCACCACAAAATGAGGCCTTGAAAGCGCTGTAAGCATTTGTGACCAGCCACGAGAAAACCAGCGACAAGTCTCGGGAGGCATTTTGAGTTATTTACAGATTCTGAAAGTGTAGATTCTAAGCATTCCAACTATGTCTAACACATGGAAATCTGAAAATATTTGAAGATGTGGCCATTTGAATGTAGACACTTCTCAAACTAGTTTAGTGAGATAACCAGCCTGAAAGATTCTCACCTACCAGGGGAGCCAGATAACACAGTGCTGCTCATTGCATCTCATTTACATAAGTCCAACCCCCTACTGGTCTAGTTATCAGTGACATCTGGTATCTGTTAGCCCGCAGGACAGAAACTATTGTAGTTTGAATGGTTATCAAATGGAAATGGAAATTCTTTTGTTACAAAAAGCCCCTGAATAAAAATGAAAAACAAGAAAGGTAATATACTTAAGAGTTAGAAGATGTTGCTGAATGATAGATAGATAGATAGATAGATAGATAGATAGATAGATAGATAGATACTTTATTCATCTCCAAGGAAAATTCACAAGTTCCAGCATATTCCACAAATTTTAAGTAGGGTGGGACGGTGGCACGGTGACAACACTGTGGCCTCACAGCTAGAAGGTCCCGGGTTCGATTCTCGCTGCGGGCACCGGGGGTGTGTCCTCCACCATGCCTTTGATGCTTGCTACTCGAGGAAAAAGGGGCCTTTCTGTGTGGAGTTTGCATGTTCTCCCCGTGTTCACCTGGGGTATCCTCCTTAAAAAAAAACCCACTAAAAACATGCAAGAAGATCACCACCTGACCAATGGTGACAAAGGAAACTGGGTCCCTGGGTGCCGGTTGGATGGCAGCCCACCGCTCCTGGTCTGCCACGGAGGAACAATGACCAAGATGGGTTAAATGCGGAAGATAAATTTCACCAATTGCATGTTGTGTGACAATAAAGGGGATTGTCCCTCTGATTCTCTCTTCTTCTTAAGTAAAAGGCATGCAATAAATAATCTAAAAGCACAGCAAGTATTAAAAGTTAAAGGTAAAAAATGTAAAAATGTCCACATGTCTAGTGCAATAGGACTAAAAGTACAGATGTCCAGTGCAAACAGAATTACAGGTAAAAATGTTCAAACAGAAGTAAAAATGTCCAATGCTACAGAAAGCAAGTTTAAATGTCAAGCATTAACATGAGTTTAAATGAAATGTCCAGAGTTTAGAGCTGTGCTGTGACCCTTGGCGCTGGGCATGCGAAGTCTTTTGCCTTGTCAGCACAGAAAGGCCTGATTTTTTCAAAAAGATAGGTCCGCCTGTCAATGTTCAGTCCAGGTGGGGCCAGGATAGGAAGACTGGCAACAGGGGGCAGAACTCCTGGATTGCGCAGTAGCTGAAATTCGACAGGCTCTGCATCACTGTGAGTTCTAGCAAGCACCACACCTGCTCTGTTGGCATCAAAGCTGTGAGAGAAGCACATAACAGGATATTTAAAACATGGCTCACTGTTTTTCATAAAACACTATGATGTCCATGAAATTATTTTTTATATGTACACAATGTGGAAGTTTTAATATAAATACCTGAAGTGCTGATAATTCTTGATCTGTGGGAGCTTTAGGGGTGGGAAGTAGGGACTCGATGCGTCTGCCAGTTGAAGGTCTTGACTATCACTCTGCCATCTGCCATTCAGACAAGCTGTGGGATATTGAGGTGACTCTCAGGAGAGCTGTTTTCCACTACCTGTTGACAGCAAGGGCCGCAATGGAAATATTCGATTTTTTTCTTGATTTTTTTAAAATGCATGTTTTACACATTTACAGTAATCAAATAAAATAAACTAACCTTGGCGATGTCTGCCCAAGTGTTGACTCTGGTCCTCGTGAATGCTTGCTTGATTTGTCCAAAGCCACAGTCAGGGGCAAATTTGGTGTGGCCAGTAATAAGGAAGTGGATGCTAAGTGTGGAGTGAAGCCTGTGTCCAACCCGCCAGTCACCATACCAGAGCATGAAGTTGTTTTTGTTTTGTCCACTGCAGTTGTCACAATGAAGATCCACGTCTGTTTCTCCAACTCCAAAGTTGCTGAAGAAATGATGCATGTAGCTGATGATTTAATTGCTCCCCTTACTTGATGGCATGCCTTCATCATTCAGGAAATTCACCTGTTTTAGCAGCCCTTCACAGGAGACACCAAAAGTACTGGAAAGTACATTGGCCCAGGCCGAGGAGGGTTTGAGGGAAAGTGCATCTGAAGAAGACAGAGAGGGAAAAAGGACAAGATAAAATGAAAGCTGTTTGTGTCTATTCATAACAGTCTAATAAATCAAACACTATAAAAAGAAATAAAAAGACTTTCGGTCTTATGGGTAAATAATGTGTGACAAAATAGTACCTGCTGTGCAAAATCAAAACTGTCGGCAACTGAGAGTCAGCACGTCTTTCTGCAGGCAGCAGTCATCTCGTTGTACACAGCCCTCTCTTTTTGCACAAGGGCAAGATGATCTTGTTGCTTCTGGACCGCTTCAGACTTTCTGTCCTCTGGGAGGTTTGCACTTCATACCAGCTGCTCGTTATTCTGTTGGCACTGCCAGCAGATATCTGTACGTGGCCTGCAGCTTCTGATGTGCGGGAGCAGCTGGTTCCACAGTGCTTTGAAGCTTGATTTACAAACTGCACGCTCACCTGAAAAAACAGATATTACTTATGTTTAAGTATACTTTAATTGCTAATAGTGTTTCACAATACTGGTCATTAGAATCAGTTTTTACACATACCAAGCTCCTTAGCAGACTTCATGTAGAGACGCCACACTGAGGCCTTAGACACATGGGTTGGCAGCAACTTCACATGCCAATCCCTAAGCCCAGGATGTCAGCCAGGCAGTATGATGGCATTGTCTTCTGCGTAGTTTTTTATAAATTCCACAGCTCTGTTGATTTGTTCACGGCTGATGAACCTGGATGGCCGTGGCTTTGAGCCCCTCTTCCTTAACCGTGGTCTTGCCCCATTCTCATGAAAGTGTTTGATTATGTCAGTCAGAGTGACTTTGCCAATTCTGAAAAAGGAAAACAAAGAAAACCCTTGTTTCAGATCATGGGTCACGCTAACAGACACATTAGCAGTCAATACTTTATCCATGCACCCAAAGGTGTGTTATTCGAACATTATTCACGCACATCATCACGTTGGTGTAGTATTCAAATAAATAGCAGATGCTCACATTTCTAAACCTCCCATTACAGCTCATAATATGATCATCTGATCTAACATAAGTTTCGATGTGCATATAATTTGCATTTTAAAACGACAATACTGAGCTAGCTAAAAACAACGTAAGGTATAGCCATAGCATTTAGCATGAAAAAAACAGTTTGTAATCCCGGTATGTGACTTTGAATGAACACTAACGTAACGTAGATGACTTGGACATTAATGAAAACTCACCCCATAAGAAACTGAAAAGTAATCCTGCAGACTTGATTGCCACCAATCAAATAAGAGTTTTGGGGGTGCTTTCTTTTCGTCAGGGGCTTCTTGGTGGATGTAGTCATCTCAGAAGCAACTACTCTACATCTGTTTGCCTCAAGGTATCGAATTATTCTCATGTCCTGTCACTCTCTTTCGGCAGCTAAAGAATCCATCCGTATGTTGTACATAAGCTCTGGAGAAAGTCTGCAGCAACACGACTGTGCCCCAAGGAGAGAAATTTCCTTTCTTCTTCCTTAGCATTTGCAGTCAAAGTCATGGATCTTCTCCATTTCTTTGTCTTTATCGCCTTCAAATGTTACAGTAGATATAGCTTCTGATATCTTACGCTCCAGCTCTTCCGCTGTGAGGCTGAGGGACTCTTCGCCATCTTCATCTTCAGCTAAGGTCAACTGTAGATTAGGGATGTTCTCCAGTGTAATGCAGTCACTCTTGACGATTTCTTCAGTTTCATTATCTATCTAGGATTCAGAATCAGAAGTGAGATCGCCGTCGGCATAACCAGAAACATCTGTCTTGTTGAAGAAGTACTGCCAAAGATTTGCGCTGTAACAGCCACGATTTAGCTCTTCTGCAATGCGTTTTTCCTTGTCCATCTTCATTCAATGATGAAAACACATACAGCTTCCTACTTCATATGCAGGAACAGCTGCATAATTAGTCATGTAGTTCCTTGGAGTAACACTGATGGCCAAAGGATTCTGATCTTGAGGACCTTTGATAGTCTACCCATCTATTTTGGCTAAAATGTCTGTGCAATGCAGCTCCATTTGGCATGGAAGCAGTAATCTGTTATGGAGGGCAGTGTGGGCTTATTACTGTCCGTGAAGTCTATGCAATAGTTTATGGGCAGTAAGATATATGTAGGATTTCATACTTGATTGGCTGAGTTTTGGAGTTACAGTAAGTGTAATTCCAAACATACTGTGACAAATATTTTGCCAATTAATGTTTTTCAACGGTGGCGCCGTACGAGCGGCAGCCTGTTACAGCAGCTCTCTAGTTTTTCTTCTATTTTACTGTTTTCTTGTGCGTTTATTCCATTTTAGTTCTGCGTGTTTCTAATTCTCTGGCACATCAGAGACATCAAGCATGGTAACTCTGGTGCTACTTTTTCATCACTTTTTACAACTTTCTCGGCGTCTGTGGGTCCATGAGACAGTGGCCCCCCTTGTTTACAGTAGGGATCAGCTGCTGGCCCTGCATAACACAGCTGTGCGGCCGGACGAGCGACCCGATGTACCCCACGAGTTAAGGAGGAGGATACGGGGGTGCTGCGCTAGGATCATACGCCGCGACAGGAGGAGAGCTTATAGACCGACTCTCCTGTCCGTCATCATGGGGAACGTAAGATCTCTCTCCAACAAGATGGACGAGCTAGCAGCATTGACCTGGCATTATCAGGAATTCCGGCGGTGCAGTATGCTACTGTTTACTGAGACATGGCTGGGAACGCAGCACACAGACGCGACTGTAGCGCTGGAGGGATTCTCACTCATACGGGCAGACCGGAGAGAAGAGCGGTAAGAGGAAAGGAGGAGGGCTGGCAGTGTTTGTGAATGATAGATGGTGTAACTCCAGGCACATCACTATCAAAGAGCAGCACTGCTGCCCGGACATTGAGCTGTTGGCTGTTAGTTTGAGGCCATACTATCTGCCGCGGGAGTTCTTGCATGTCATAGTGGTGGCTGTTTAAATTCCTCCCTCTGCAAACACCGATACAGCCTGTGACGTCATCAACTCCGTGATCAGCAGGCTGCAGACTCAGAAACCACAGGCCCTCTTACTGATCTCTGGGGATATTAATTATGCCTCTCTATCCTCCACTCTGCCCAAATTCATCCAGTATGTCACATGTGCCACCAGAGACAATAAAACACTGGACTTATTCTATGCCAACACCAAGGAGGCATACAAATCATCACCCCTCCCCCCTCTAGGAAGAGCTGATCACAACCTGGTTCATCTCCTGCCTGTATACAAGTCCCTTGTTAACAGGCAACCAGCTGTGTCCTGCACAGGGAAGAGGTGGTCTGATGAGGCTGAAGAGGCTCTGAAGGACTGCTTCGATACAACAGTGTGGGATATATTCAGTGACTCTCATGAGGAGGACACTGACAGTCTGACAGACAGCATCACAGACTACATAAACTTCTGTGTGGAGAACACTGTACCCACCAGGACTGTGCGGTGTCACTCTAACAACAAACCCTGGATTAATCCTAACATTAAGGCTCTCTTAAAGGAGAAGAAGAGGGCCTTCAAGTCAGGAAACAAAGAGGAGCTGAAAACTGTTCAGAGGGAGCTAAGAAGGAATATCAGGGAAGGGAAGGACAGATACAGAAAGAGAATGGAGGAACAGCTGCAGGAGAACAACACCAGGGGAGTCTGGAGAGGCCTGAAATCCATCTCAGGTCACCAGGAGCCAAACTCCCAGGCGGCTGGGGATCCAAAGTGGGCAGATGAGCTGAACACCTACTTCTGTAGGTTTGAAGAAACATCTGCCCCTCCCCCAGCTGCACCAGCACTGCAGCAGACCTCTTTTGATCTGCCAGCACCCTGCCCGAGTACCCCCCCCCCCCCACAGTATTCAGGTCACCGCAATCAACGTCACCCCCCACTGCCCCTCCCAGCCCCCCATCCACTTCACAAGACACTCAGCCCCCCTGCTCCAACTTGTCCCTCACACCTCTCCAGGTGAGGAATCAGCTCAGGAGGTTAAAGACCAGGAAGGCTGCAGGACCGGATAGCCTCAGTCCCACGCTCCTCAGATCCTGCTCTGATCAGCTGAGTGGGATCATTGGACATCTGTTTAACCTGAGCCTGAGACTGGGAAGGGCGCCACGCCTCTGGAAGACGTCCTGTGTGGTACCTGTGCCAAAGACCCCACATCCCAAGGACCCTAGCTGGTACAGGCCAGCGGCCCTAACATCCCACCTCATGAAGGCCCTGGAGCGGCTGGTCCTTGCCCACCTGTGCCCCCTGGTGAGCTCGTCCATGAGCTCGCATATCAGCCTGGCATCAGAGTGGACGATGCCCTCATCTTCCTCCTCCATCGAGCTTTATCTCACCTGGAATCGCCTGGGAGCTCTTTTCGGGTCCTTTTCCTGGACCTTAGCAGTGCTTTTAACACCATCAGGCCAGCCATCCTGAGAAGCAAGCTGGAACTTTCGGGAGTGGACCAACACCTCACATGCTGGATAGTGGACTACCTTTCCAACCGCCCACAGTATGTGAAGACACGAGACTGTGTGTCAGGGACTGCCCTCTGCAGTGTGGGGGACCCCCGGGGAACAGTGCTGGCACCGTTCCTCTTCACCCTCTACACAGCTGACTTTTCCCACCTGTCACCCACCTGCCACCTGCAGAAGTTCTCTGATGACTCTGCCATTGTCAGCCTCATCACAGATGGGGACGACAGGTCACACATAGGACTCATCCAGGATTTTGTGGACTGGTGCCAGCAGAACCACCTCCTGATTAATGCAGATAAAACCAAGGAGCTGGTTGTGGACTTTCGTCGGCGCCCATACTCTTCACCATCACCAGTGAACATCCAGGGAAGGGACATTGAGATGGTGACATCTTATAAGTACCTGGGTGTTCATCTGAACAAAAAATTGGACTGGATAAAGCTTGGTTTAGGCTTCGGCGTCGCGGCGACGCCGTACCTACGGCGTACACCCTACGCCGTCACTGAGCATTCGTAGTTCTGCGTCGAGGGAACGCGTTGCTCCGCAATTCACCACCAAGCCGCTAGGGGGGTGCGGCTGTGTCTTTGTATGGTTTCGGGGGGCTCTTGCTGCCGCGAAGAGGAGTTGTAGAGGTGGTCGTACTTGCGTACCTCCTCGATAATTCTTTCTTCGGCTTGGTCCAGTTTTTCTTGTAGCTCTCACCACAGAAACTTTGAAAATGGCGGTGTTGTTGTGCTGCGACCATAGGGCTGCGACTGAACCGAAAATTACGTTCTGAACGGACCAATCACAGTCCTCGACGTTCACGTCACTACGCGTCGACGCGACGCGTAGTCAGGATTTTTTGGAGGCGCGCGTCAGGCTACGGCGTAGGGTCCGCGTAGGGGTCTGCGTCGACGGCGTAGGTACGGCGTCGCCGCGACGCAGAAGCCTAAACCAAGCTTAACACCACTGCACTTTACAAAAAAGGACAGAGCAGACTCTATCTGCTCAGGAGGCTGAGGTCTTTTGGGGTGCGTGGGGCACTCCTGAAGACCTTCTATGACTTTGTTGTGGTCTCTGCCATGTTCTATGGTGTAGTCTGCAGGGGGAGCAGCATCACTACAGTTGACAGGAAGAGGCTGGACAAACTCATCAGGAAGGCCAGCTCGGTCCTGCGATGCCCTCTGAAACTGGTGGAGGAGGTTGGGGGGAGGAGGATGACAGCCAAGCTGTCCTCCATGACAGACAATGACTCCCACCCCCTCAAACACACACTCACTGCACTGAGGAGCTCCATCAGTGACAGGATGCTACATCCAAAGTGTGTGAAAGAGAGGTATCGCAGGTCATTCCTCCCTGCAGCTGTCAGAATGTACAATAAAAACTGCTCCAAGTAATCAGTGCAATAATAATAGCTGTGCAATAAAACATGTCCATAACAGTCTGTAAATACTATCTACAATTTCTTACAATTTCTTACAATTTCTTTCTTTTTATTTTTATTTAAAAATTCTCACTCTTTTGTATATATTCTGATGTTGTTTCTAATTTGCATGCACTTCTTATATTAATCTTCTCTACTGATGCTGCTGTAATCTGGAATTTCCCCTCGTGGGACAAATAAAGGAATATTGAATTGAATTGAGTTAAACTGAATGTCTGAAAGTTATGACATGTTTTTTCAGTTTGAGTGAGTTTTTGAGACAAAGCAGTGTAGTTTAGATACTGGTACTGATTCACAGCTTGTCTGGGTTAGCTATACTGGAAGAAGTAGTTAAATGGAATACTGTATTTTTTTTCTTATTTGGTTAAAGGTCAACATCAATAAATAATTCTTCTCTTTCTCCATGATGGAAAACTAAAAGTTTTATTGGCGAATAAAAACGTGGAGTAATGGGTTATCATGAATGACATCGCTGCATTTCCACCAGGCAGCTAAAGAGGTGTTTATGGTATTACTTTTGAAGCTGATATGTGACGGTAGAGACTTAACAATAAATGGGATATCTTTGATAGATATTTCTTGAGTGGTCAAGGTCAAGTCAGAGAATTTTGTGTTATTTATCCAGTAATGGATGTATAATAGTAGCTGTGGAAGAAAGTATATGTAAATAATAATCTAAGTCCACTGAGAATTTTAGATTTTTCAAGTGCGGGCAATTTTATTCTTTTGGAGGGATTCCTAATCTTTTCAAAGTGTTGACAATGGAGTCAGCCAGACAATAGTTCTCCTCCCATCAAAGTGTTATGAAAAGTGATTGAAGGGATTCTTCGTGTGAGGGATAGTGGTAGTTTGCTCCATCTCTCAATGTTGGCTTGATGATGGCGGTGTAACGTTAAGTTTCAAAAGGTCATTTAGATTTAAGAAGAATCAGAGGGACAATCCCCTTTATTGTCACACAACATACATGCGACCACACCATGCAATTGGTGAAATTTATCTTCCGCATTTAACCCATCTTGGTCATTGTTCCTCCGTGGCAGGCCAAGAGCGGTGGGCTGCCATCCAACCGGCGCCCGGGGACCCAGTTTCCTTTGTCACCATTGGTCAGGTGGTGATCTTCTTGCATGTTTTTAGTGGGGGTTTTTTATGGAGGATACCCCAGGTGAACACGGGGAGAACATGCAAACTCCACACAGGAAGGCCCCTTTTTCCTCGAGCAGCAAGCATCAAAGGCATGGTGGAGGACACGCCCCCGGTGCCCGCAGCGAGAATCGAACCCGGGACCTTCTAGCTGTGAGGCCACAGTGTTGTCACCATGCCACCGTGCCATTTGATGATACAACCCTGTTTCCAACCTGTGTTTTGGAAATTATGTCCTCATTTAGAATTTGATGCCAGCAACATGTTTCAAAAAAAAAAAAAAAAAAAGTTTTGGACTTCTTTACCATTTCTTTTAACAACACTCTGTTTGGAAACTGTGGACACCAACTGCTGTAATTTTGAAAGTCTTTACTTCAGAAAGAATCTTGTTGCTACCGCCCCAACTTTTTTGAAAAGTGTTGCATTTCTCATTTTCAACATTTTATATGTTGTCTTTGTACTTTTTCAATTTAATATGGAGTTTCAATGTTTTGCAAGTCATCACATTCTGTTTCTATTGAGGTTCTACACAGCATCCCAACTTTTTTGGAAATAGGGTTGTACAAGAATTCCCGCTGTGAGAGTCTGTTCCCCACTCAGGTGCATTGCGGTGCCCACCGAACTGCACTGTCTGTGCTAGATACTGCAAAAGCTGTTGACCAGGTAGGAACCTACAAACGCACAACTGCCTCTACGTAGTCCTTTTACAACTACTCAGCTAGAGAGAACAATTGCCTTCATCAACTGATAGCAGTGCTAAATGATGAAGGCATGACAAGCCTAAAACAGTAATGCACTGCCAAAATTGCAGAATTACCAGAAAAAGGTCTAGTATTTGGGATTTGTTGTTGGGCATGAGTTGAGGGAGTTCCTCCCTCACAGAATGCGATAATTTGCAAATTCTTTTTGACATACTGAATTGCATACAGTACAATTTTATTATCTTCTCAACTTAATTTTTCTTTTCTTTTTTTTTTCAATTTTTTTAATGTACAGTTATTCTTAATTTGATACCAGCAACATGTTTCATTGAACTCTGTAGCCCTCAGTAGTAATGACTTCGTGAGATACTTCAATGAAATTCTTACTATTTGAGACAGAATTCATAGGTACTGATTTATTTTCAAACACAGAAACCATAGAAATAGTTATTGAACCTGTTGTATTTTTAGACCGTTTTCTCCTGTCAACCTTCACAAACTACACTGCTGAAAAAAATAAGGGAACACTTAATCATCACAGTATAACACAAGGTCAGTTAGACTTCAGGGATATCAATCTGTCCATTGAGGAAGCACAAGTGATTGTGACTCAATTACATCTTCTTTGGTGCAAATGAAAATGAAAACATGTCCAATGGAGAGACAAAAACAATACAAACCCCAAAAAGGGAATGGTTTTCCATGTGGTGGCCACAGACAATATTTGCTCTCCCCTTATCCTTCCTGACTGATTCTTCTCTAGTTTTCAGTTCTGTCAGTGTCCTTGTCACAACTGGTAGCATGAGGCGGTACCTGCAGCCCAGTCAGGTTGCACAGGTAGTGCAGCTCCTCCAGGATGGGACATACATGTGTGCGGCCACAAGAAGGTTTGCTGCATCTCCCAGCACAGTCTCAAGAGCATGGAGGATATACCAGGAGACCGGACGTTACAAAGGAGAGCTGGCCAGGGCTGTAGAAGGGTATCAATCCAGCAGCAGGACCAGTATCTGCCCTTTCTGTGCTGCCAGTGCTGCCTAGAAAATGACCTACAGCATGCTACTGGTGTGCATGTTTCTGATCAAACATGTTTCTCTTCAGAAATTGACTCCATGAGGGTGGCATGAGGGCCTGAAGTCCTCTAGTATGACCTGTGCTCACAGCCCAGCACTGTGCAGTGTTTACAAAGAATGCATAAAAGTACAACATTTCAAAATAAGTGCGGGAGTGCACGAGTCTGAAGGCAAAGCATAAAAGTTTCAGCCTTTATCAGGAAAGTCATAGCTCATTCTATGCTAAAATGAAAAGATAAGTTTTAGCTTTTTTAGGAAGTCAGTGCAGAGCTGCTAACACTGGACTAGTGCTCTCTCTCCTCTTGGTTCTGGTTCATAGCCGAGCTTCAGAATTTTGAATGAGTCGGGTTCTGTCAGTGTTTTTTATCTTTATTTTCTATTTTTTTGGGGACCAGTAAATAATAGTGATCGATTTGGCTTGAAATAAAGACATGAATCAGATTTTCAGCTTCTTTTTAAACTAGAATCGGCCATACTTTAGCTATGTTTCTAAGGTGGAAAAAAGTTTTCATCACCTTGATGAGGGACTTGAAGCATAGATCTGAACACCATGACCTGTAACCTCAGATTTAATTCAGAAAGTTCCACAGATTGTTTTAACAGCATTTCAGTTTCAGGCAATTTCAGTTTAGTTCTCATTTAACTTCAAGAAATTATTGCTCATCCATTTATTTATTGCCAAAAGACAGTTAATAATGGAGTCTGTAATGGAGACCTTTATATAATGGTGCTCGTAGCTGGTTTCCCAGGTTTGGGTCAGTCAGTCTTTAACAAAAATGAGTCTTTGAAAGAGTCAGTTTTGTAAAGAACTGCTCACAGCAGGAAGCTGTCCCAAACAGAGATGTAAACTTCAGTGCATAACTCTGACAAAACAGAAAATTCCTCAGGGCATGTCTGCAGCATGGGAAAAATAACAAACGTGACCCCTTTCCAGCTGCAGTTGACACAGCTTTAATTTCTCTTAAGATGAAATCACATTTGAAAGCAGGAGGCTGAGACACTGGATGGGATCTTAGAGTTTGAGATTCAACTGTGAGTGGTAATTGGTAATGTCCACCATGAAGGCCAAATCACACAGCCACCTACCATCACTGAGTTCTATGACAGGTTTTCTCTTTGTGATGCGATGTAATGTTTATCAGTTATCATACGCATAATATTGGTGACGTCATTACGTGAAGCGGAGGCTTCTGGGAATTTATCAGTTACGAGTTCGTGAAGATGCTAGGTTAGAAGCATGTGTCTGTAAGTGTGTGCTTGTCTTTCTAATGAAGAACCTCAACGGGATATTCAGCCTGGCATTTTCATGACATGGTGTCAGAAGTGGCCCGGTGACCGTGTGATCGACCGCGAGGAGAAGGATTACATTGAAGCAACGAAATGGCAAAGTTTCGCGCGCCGGAGTCGTTTGACTTCACCCAACCGTCAACATGGCCGGTATGGAGACAACGCTTCTCTCGCTACCGAATAGCTACAAAGCTCGACAAGGAGGACGGCGAAATTCAAGTAAACGCACTGCTCTACGCTATGGGTAAGGAATTGGAGCCCATATTCAGCATCTTCACTTTTCCTGAGGATGTAGAGGATTATTATGGGGAAACCATGAAAAAGTTTGATGAACACTTTGTCCCCAAGCGGAACGTTATCCACGAGCGTGCGTGCTTCCACAGGCGCTCGCAACGGCGAGGGGAAAGTGTGGAGGCGTTTGTGAGACATTTGTATGAACTGGCGGAGTACTGCGATTTCGATGCGACGAAAGATGAACAGATACGGGACCGTATTGTCATCGGATTAGTGGACATGGAGGTGTCTCAGAAATTGCAGCTCAAGCTGGATTTGACTCTGGAAAAAGCCATCAACATGGCGCGACAGTCGGAGCTCATCAAGGCTCAAAGCCTCACCGCCCGATCCCCAGAGAGTGAAGTAAGTGCAATCATACAAAAGCCTAAACAGTTTAAACAAACTGAGAGAAAACAAAGTAATGCTAAAGCTAAAAGTGGCCAACTGAAACAGGGAAACGGATGTTCGAGATGTGGCAGAGTGCACGAGTTCGGAGCATGTCCAGCAAATGGCAAGCTCGAGTTAAAGTTGATGAGTTAAACATTGAGTTCATTTGTTTAATGGTACCTAAAGGAAGCAAGTAAGAATTACAGTAACAATGATATGAGATAATAACCGCCAGTCATGTTCTGCTTTATTACAGGTTTATTTGAAAGTAACCTTGGCTGTGAATTTTTAGTTGTAAACAAGGGATTGATTTTGTGGCAATGATTTACTTAACTAAGGGGGGAGATGTGATGCGATGTAATGTTTATCAGTTATCATACGCATAATATTGGTGACGTCATTACGTGAAGCGGAGCCTTCTGGGAATTTATCAGTTACGAGTTTGTGAAGATGCTAGGTTAGAAGCATGTGTCTGTAAGTGTGTGCTTGACTTTCTAATAAAGAACCTCAACGGAATATTCAGCCTGGCATTTTCATGACACTCTTCATGTCCATGAATTCTTTGAGACAAACTGACACTTTGGAGCAACTTTACTCTGTCTGGTGCTAGCACCTCTGCAGCAGCAACAAGGTACTCCTTCACAAATTCTCCTTCTGAATGAGGTTTCAGCTTCTTAGCTTGCACACCACAAATCTTGCCTAACATTGTGTCTGTCAGAAGGCTTCATGAAAGTTGCTGGCTGGACACCCAGTCTCCGCTGAAGAGCACTGCAACTCATCTAGTTTAGCATGTTTCAAACTGTAATGACACTAGAGATTGACCCTTTTCATCGCTGTGAGAGCATCCCCACCATCTCATTTAGGCACACTGACTTTGCTGCAGATCTCAAATCTGGGCTGCAGTAGGATGTGGCAAAAGGAAGGAGTGTGGCCAGAGCTCTCTTGCCTAGCAGTGGGTAGTCTTTTTACGCTCCAATCCAAAATGCAGCTTATGCCTTGGACTTAAACTGCAAACTCATTGTTGAATTAGATGTGACATCAATAAACTATTCCTCTTCTGTAGTGCTGAAGTCAGCAGCTGATGTTGCACTGAAGGGGTCTCTGATCCAGTCATATTTTGCAGGATCCTGCACTGGGAAATACCTCTGGAAATGCCTTTGTGGGGCAGACAAAAGAATTTTCATACATGGGATCACTGTGTTCTGCAGCTTGTTGACTTTGATGAATTATTTCATGTTCTTAAATGAGTTTTATTCCCCTCTTTCACTTACTGTTCCCACATCTCCAGTTTTCTTGTGAATGGTGTGATCTTATCTGCCAGCTGTGGAAGGTGTTTGCTGGTGCCCTGCTTCGGCAGATTTTGTTCATCAAGTTTCTGAAACATGTAACTGAGGTATACAAGTTTCATGAGGAAATTGTTGTTAAACCTGTGGGCAAGTTCATTACCCTCTTCCTCCAAGAAGATTCTGATTTCATCCCGCAGTTCAAACATAATGGTTAAAACCTTCCCACATGAAAGCGATTGGGACTCGCTGTGAAACAAAACAGATGTGTCGGCGGAATTTCCTCGCACAACGCTGAAAAAATCCGGGATTTGACGAGTCATTACATCGTTCAGCTCGGAACTCAGCTGTTTAGATGCTAGCAGCTCTTGGTGTATCATACAATGTGTCCACTGCACATTGGGAGAGATGTGCTTGATTAGCGCTTGCAGCCCACCTTGTTTCCCTGCCATTGCCAGTGCAGATCCCCACACAGTCCTCCTATTTCAGATCAGCCTCTGTCAAGTAAGTGTCAATGATTTTGAACAACTGGTAGTTACATGTTTGCAGAAAAGCAAATCCTCCCTCAAATCTTCGGCATCAATGAATCTGGCGTATGCTATTAATAAACAGTTTTTATTACTGTCAGTCGCTTTATCCATCTGCAGAACAAAACAGTTGTGTCGTATCTTCTCATTAAGCTGCTCCTGTATGTCTTTTGACATGTAATAAATGCGCCTCGCGTATTATCTGACAATGGAATAGCCTTTAGTTTGCTGGCTGTTGCTTCATCAATCATAGTTGAAGCCATATCTTTTTACACTGAGCAACTCTGTACGCTGCTTTGTAGGAGGTGAGTTGAGCATTTGAAGGCACAGATGCTGCTTTAGTATAGCTCTTTAGTATAGCTCTGTTGTGCACGACAATTGAGTGTTTTTTTTTTTTTTCTGAAGAAATCAATGGGCTTTGTGTTCGGGATGTGAAGTCTCCAAGTGGAGTCTTGTTCGGCTTCATGCTGTCAGACTTAGACTTAGACTGTTACTTTATTGACCCCAATTTGGGAAATTATTCCTGTTATGATTTGGCTCCGGTGTGTTCTCTCCCTAGTCTAACGGTGTTTTCTTTCCTCCCTCTCTGTCAGCAGGCTGAGCGCGAGAGAGAGGCGGGCCTGATCTCCTCATGTGTGGGCTTCATTGGACACACCTGCACCTCATCGGCTAATCAACCGGCTTCTTAAGCCAGCTCCAGTTTGACTCCTGTGCTAGACTATTCTCTATGCACTTGCCATACTAGTCTTGCTCCTGACTTGATCACCAGTCTCTCTCTCCGCGCGTCTCCAGTGTTTGGTCGTTTCTCAATACCAAGTACGCCAAGTTCGGACTTACGAACTTGGCAGTTCGGACTTAGCAAGTTCGACCTGGGAGTACAGTCTCTCCAGGACGGGAGGACGCAGGACGGTCATTCTGCAATAGGGACGGCAGCGTACTTGATGACGTCACCATCGCAGCTCGTCTGCCGGTTATCTCCGAAAACTTTGGAGCAAATTTTAAACTACGCGCTATCGTGATGAATCGACCACAGATTTTAAGTTTTAACATCCACTTTCTCACATAAAATAATCTTAAAACCACATTCCGTACTACTAAAACAGTAGTATTTCGAAACTTGTAACTTTACAGTTGTGAGTCCTCTCCTCCGCGATCATTGCTACGAAATGCATTCTGGGATACGTGGCTGCCCCAAGTCCACACAAGTCACCACCCGATGCATCCTCGATAAAATGGGAGGGGCAAGAACACATCCGAGTATGACTGTACTTGGCGAGATGCGGACTTTTGAATTGGAACAGTACTTGGGCTCAGACTGATGACGTTTCTCAAGTACACAAGAACACAAGTACAGAGAAGAACGCATATTGAGAAAGGCCTTTTGTTTGCTGTGTGATTCTTCCTAGTGAGTTTGCTCCTAGACACTTTGAATTTTGATAGTTTCTTGGTACCTTTTCTAGTGAGTTTGCTCCTGGACACTTTCTGTTTTTCTGCCTCCTGAGTGAGTTATCGCCCTTGTGGTGTTTTTGTGTTTTGCCGTTATTTTGCTACTTTTCCCGCAGTGGTGTTTTTTGGTTCCTTTCACTTTGAAGGAGTTCTCCCTGTAAAGGTGATTTTTTGTTCATCAATAAACGCCTTTTGTTACGACTCTGCAACTGGGCCCAGGCTCTTCCTGTTCACACGTAACAATTCTGTTGCAGCAGCAGTTTAAACATACAGACAAACACAAAACATATACAACAAAGAATAATAAGGATGATAATGAAAAACCTTCTGAGACACACAACACAGTGTGGTCTTTCCTCATTACCCATTGTTATACTGTTGAAGCCGAGGGTGAGATATGCCTCGTCATATTTTCTTGTCTTTTGGTAGTTGTGACATTTGATGTAGATTCATCTTCGACTTTGTTTACCTGGCAGTCCTTTCACAAACTTGTCCATGATTTGCTAGTAATTCAGAACAATGATGCATCATTTATATTTAGCCTTGCTGTGCCCCCCGTCATAACTGCGGGCCACCCCTAGGGGGTGCACCCCCTGGTTTGAAAATGATGATGAAAATGATGTAACCACTGTGTACATGTTCAAATTCCTTTTATGTACCATACTTGACATAATTGGCCAATAAAGCAGATTCTAATTTTCTGATGTTGCATTCAGTTTATTGTTTTATGTCACTTTCTGTTCTCAGACAAAAAGTAATTGATGCCAAAAGAATTTTTTGAGTTTCTGAGTTTTCTCACAGGCCAGATCAAATGGTCTTGAGGGGTTCATACAGCCCCGAGGCCAGACATTCCCCACACCTGCTTCAAAAAGGGTGAACAAAACACTGCATCCTGCCAGCACCATATGCATCTGAGCAAGGAGAACAGGATTCAGTGATTCAACATCTTACCCTGGAGATGTCCCGTTCCACCTTTTCATCATAGCTGTCACCCATCATGTGGCTCTCCCTTTGGTTCTTCAACGAATGTAAGACAAAGACTACGAGCTCTGTGGCCTCATCCTGAAACACATACCCACAGACCTGAGCATGTCACTGAATTCAATCTTTTCTGAGTGTCAGGATATGTGCCTTATGGTGTCATATGACAGAGTGCTGAAAGGCAATGCCTCAGCTGGCAACAAGCCAGGGTCAACAAGCTGTAAGGTCCAGTGTGTAGGATTTAGATGCATCTAGCAGTGAGGTCCAACTGAATACCGCTTGCCTCACCATCCTCTATGGTGGCCGCTAAAAATGCAAAAATACAAAAATGCATAAGTGTTCATTTTGTCAGTCCTGGGCTACTGCAGAAAAATGGTAGATGTGTGGAAGAGGACCAATTCCCTCCATAGATATTAGGAGCTTATTCTAAGGTAACAAAAAAACGACTATTACCTCCAGGTGACTATACACAAATGAAATCATAATTTTGAATCTTAAATTCCAATTCTGCTGATACATCCCCTTAAATCCTACACTCTGGACTTTAAGTATTTAAAATTAAAGCTTTCAAGGACTTACTGTTCGCTCTTGGCTGGGCTCCACTGTTATTACTACATGTTCTTTAAACCTCAAACACACCATGTCCTCCAAGGAAGGCATCTTCCCAGCTGTGACACACACACACACACACACACACACACACACACACACACACACACACACACACACGTGTTAGGTTTTCATCACTTGTGGGACATTACGTAGACATTACATTTTCTGAAGAAGAACAAGAAGTCCTGGTGATGTGATGGTATGCCCCCCTCAAAAATTCTTGACAAAGCAGTTGCTAATCAGCTGTGTGACTTTCTACAGGACAATAGTTTATTTGAGGATTTTAGCACAGAGACAGCACTGGATAAAGTTACAAATGACCTTCTAATTACATCAAAGTACTAGTCTTATTAGATCTGTGCTGCATTCAACACCATTGACCATGATATCCTATTGCAGAGGCTGGAACACTTCATTGGCATTAAGGGAACTGCACTAAGCTGGTGTAAATCCTACTTTTCAGTTCACACTCAGTTTGTACACGTTAATGATGACTCCTCTGTGCACGCTGAAGTCAGCTACGGAGTTCCGCAGGGTTCTGTACTTGGACCTATTCTATTCACCTTATATATGTTTCCTTTAGGGAACATTATCAGGAAACACTCAGTAAATTTTCGTTGCTATGCAGATGATACCCAGTCATATTTATCAGTGAAGCCAGAAGAAACCAATCAGTTAACTCGACTACAAGTGTGTCTTCAGGACATAAAGACCTGGATGACCAATTGCAATTTTCTGTTGCTAAACTCGGACAAATTGAAGTTATAGTACTAGGCCCTAAACACCTTAGAAACTCGCTTATATATCATATTAGCCGCTCTGCACTGGCTGTCTGTAAAATTTAGAACAGAATTTAAGACCCTCCTCTTTACTTATAAAAACGTAAATGGTTAGGCACAATCTTATCTTAAAGAGCTCATAGTTCCTTACTACCCAACTAGAACACTGCGTTCCCAGAATGCAGGCTTACTTATGGTTCCTAAAGTCTTCAAAAGCAGAACAGGAGCCAGAGCATTTAGCTATCAAGCTCCTCTCCTGTGAAACCATTTTCCAGTCTTCGTCCGGGAGGTAGACACTGTCTCTACATTTAAGAGTAGGCTTAAAACTTTCCTTTTTGATAAATCCTATAGTTAGGGCTGGCTCAAGCTTGCCCTGGGCCAGCCTCTAGTTATGCTGCTATAGCATTAGACTGTTGGGGGACCTCCAAAGATACACCAAGCTCCTCTGTCCTTCTCTCCCTCTCCATCTGCATGTTTTCATGTCCTACCACGGCGTGTTACTAACTTAGCTTCTTCCCTGGAGTCTTTGTGCTTTGTTGTCTCACAGGTTCCCATGGATAGTGGCTGAATCCGGATTGTGGATTACAGCTACGTCTCCTGCCATGGCCCTGCCTGACACCCACTGCAACTACTACTACTATTATTACATCCACTGTCACTGTTACTGTGATTGCATTTCTGTTTGTCTCTCTCTGTCTGTCTCTCGCTCTCTCTCTCTCACCCGAGCCTGGTTCTGCCTAAGGTTTCTGCCTGTTAAAAGGAAATTTTTCCTCGCCACTGTCACCAAGTGCTTGCTCATGAGGAAATTGTTGGGTCTCTGTAGATAAAAGAGCTTGTGTCCTGACACAACTTCTGTTGTGATTTAGTACTGTACAAATAAAATTGAATTAAAAATTTAACTGCAACCCTAACCCTATCAATTTACAAAATGCAAAGTGAGCGAACAAAAGAAAAATCAAATCAATATTTAGTGTTACTACCCTTTGCCTTCAAACCAGGATCAATTCTAATAGGTACACTTGCACAGAGTTTTTGAAAGAACATGGCTGGTGGGTTGTTCCAAACATCATGGAGAACTAACCACTGATCTTCTGTGGATGTAGGTTTTCTCAAATCCTTCTGTCTCTTCATGTAATCCCAGACAGACTCAATGATGTTAAGATCAGGGCTCTGTGGGGGCCATACCATCACTTCCAGGACTTGTTCTTCTTCTTTATGCCGAAGATAGTTCTTAATGATATTGGCTGATCTCACCTTCCTAAAACACAGTACTGTACTCTAAACATAACCACCACTTGCCTAACCCTAACCCTTTTATCTAAACCTAACCTTAACCCCAGTCTTCACTCTAAAATGAAATGATTTACATTGTGGGGACCTGTATTTTGTCCCCACAAGTAAGGCTGAGTCACCACAATGTGTCTGTGTTAACACATTTATGTCCCCATAACGTGAGTAATACATGGGCACACACAGACACACAAAATGGGAAAGTAAATTCTATGAATGTACACGTTTGAACACATGCAATTGACAACAAATAAGCTCACATGGTGTAAGCTGCTGCTGGCTGTATGGTGGCAGTCTGTTCATGATGAAGTCTCTCTTCATGTGAGTGGAGCGAACTTCGGGCATCCCTGTTTCCATTTCATCAGCCAGAGATCTCAGCATAGATGCCAACTGCCTTCTGGTGTCCAGACCTTCACTGCTGCCCTACACACACATAAACACAGCTTAAAAATCCAAACGGAGACAATGGTGAATGCTTGTGTCTGAAGATGTGAATAAATGCTCATATGAAAAAAAAAATGACGGTCCTGCAAAGCACAAACCATACAGGATTACATGTCCATGCAGAATGCTGTGGTAGCCATGCTAGTGCCTGGCACTTTGAAAAATTCGCCAACAGTGTCACCTGCAAAGCATGCCCACAACATCACATCTCCTCCATGCTTCATGGTGGGAACCACACATACAGATACCATCTGTTTTAACACAGTACAGATCTCCACTGGTCTAATGCACATGCCTTGTGTTTGTTGGCCCAAACAATTCCCTTCTTCTTGCTGGTCTCCATCAGTAGTGGTTTCTTTACAGCAATTTGACCATGAAGGCCTGATTCAAGCAGTCTCTAAATTTAAATATCGCAAAGTATGTTTCCAGTATTTTATATATTTGCCTTACTTATGACATTTAAAACATACTATTCATATAATAGTGCACTTAAACTTACATGATTAAAAGTATATGACATACTCTGAAATACTATGTCATTCAGTGTAGCACATACAGATGCAGAAAAGCATGTACATACAAGGCATATCTTATATATACACTCACACTTGTGTCACAACAACAGACAATTGAACAATCCTTTTTAAAGCTTCTTTTATCATCATCTGGATCATCCTTACCGTAAGTACACTTTAAGTGTATATACATTCTATCCCAATATAAACGTATTTGTAATCTATTTATTTAATGTAAACTCTGTTTTTTGTCAGAACTGGTGGAGGATGTACTCAGATATTTTACTGAAGTAAACGTAGCAACACTCCAATGCAGATTATATAACAAACAAAAGTCATTTAACATTTTACTTAAGTCAAAATATACTTACAGTACAAAAAGTGAAAGTACTATCTAAGCAGTACTGGTCCTGGTCTGAGTCCTTGTCTAGAGAGAGGGGCTTCTTGACTGACAGCTTCTGGTCCCTGTGATGACCAGGTTCAAGTCCACAAGGGACAGCCACCATATATACTCATGCTCTGAGCCCAAAGGATATTTCTTTTGATGTTTGTAGTTCATTTGAGTATGCTGTCATACTGAAATGTCAGGTAACAGTCTTCTTATTGTCTATTTAGGATGATCCAGATGAAAACTTCTTGGGGTCAGAGGTACCAGTACTTAACCCACCATTGGGACCTAGTCTTTACCACTGGTCCGGAAAACAAAGCTACTGTGCTGTTTGCAACAGACAAAGCTTTGTGATAGGTCTTTCTAATACACCCGTCTTTGTCTTAACGCGTGCAGACCATACAAATCTTCGTTTGTCAGCAAAGGTGTCCTGAAGTCTGCACAGCAGCCAAGAACTGCGGGCAGCTGTAGAGTCAGCTATCAAGACTATGTCTCCTGGAACAAGATTTCTTTTCTCTTTATTGCACCTGTGGCGCTCATGGAGCAAAGGCAAGTACTCACGTATCCATCTTTTCCAGAACAAGTCAGCGATGTACTGCACTTGTTTCCAACGTCTTATAACATAACAGTCTGTGCTTTCAAAAAGTCCTGGTGGCAGTGTTAATTTTGACAAGAATTTTAAACTTAGTTTTAGTCTTTGTCGCTTAATGAAAATCATTTTAAATTTAGTTTTAGTCACTTGCTGAAACTAATATTAAATTTAGTTTTAGTCCTAGTCACTTCACTGAAAATTGTAGTTGGTTTAAGTCACATTTTAGTCTTTTATTTTGTTTTCATCATGATTTAGTCCGTCAAATCCAGTTTGTTTAATTTTAGTCAAATGTTTTAGTCATAATTTTCTCAGACAGTTTCATGATATTGCGAGGGATTTTATTTTTTTTTATTTTCTGAATACATGGCACTGTGACTGTATGTACAGGTGGGGGGGGGGGTGTCATTTTTTTTAACAAAACTCCTCTGAAATACATTCATTCATCTTCTATACCCGCGTATCCCTTTTGGGGTTGCAGGGGGCTGGAGCCTATCCCAGATGGCAATGGGCGAGAGGCGGGGTACACCCTGAACCGGTCGCCAGCCAATTGCAGGGCAACATAGACAGACATACAGCCATACAACCATTCACACTCACACTCACACCTATGGACAATTTAGAGTCACCAATTAACCTAATGAGCATGTTTTTGGTCTGTGGGAGAAAGCCGGAGTGCCCAGAGAGAACCCACGCATGCACAGGAAGAACATGCAAACTTCATACAGAAAGGCCCTGCCCGACCCGGGGATCGAACCAGAGACCTGTGAGGCACGCGTACTACCTGCTGTGCCACCGTGCCGCCCTCTGAAATACATCTTATTAAAAAAACACACATCACATTGATAACAAAACATAAGCAGTTTCCTCCAGGGCTTGTTGCCTTTAAAATTGGTAGGAGGTTGAGCAAAACGCATAGATTAACATTATAGCAACCTCAAACAGATTGGCAAAAATGCTTAGTTTGCTCAAAGACTGACTTGAGACAGTGAATGGCACTGACTCCGCAAACTGCTCTATTCTCACTGGAAACGATGCACAGTCTTTTTTCGGATGGGATATAAGATAAATATTTTCATAGGTTGTCTCTCCTCTTCCTTCCCACCTGACATGCTGGTGAAGGTGAGACACTCATCTTTGAGTGGCCAGCACCTACTAAAATAGTTTCTTTCGGCTTTAAATTAGCTAGCTTAGACAACGTGAATGTTAGCTTGCCTGGTTATTATCTATCAGCGGGCACCCCACATGCACCTGGCATGTACCAAGCAGGGGGTAAAAACATCCAATGCGATGGGGCAGTGAGAGAATTTGACTTGCAGAAGTGATTGGTTAAAAATGAAAACAACAACCAGATTGTCCATTTTTGTCTCGTCATTAGTCGTCAGGACATGATGAACAGAGATTTCGTCTCATCTTTAGTCGTCAGGGCATGATGAATAGAGATTTCATCTTGTCTTTAGTCATCAGGGCATGGTGAACAGAGACTTCGTTGTAATTTTTGTGTTCAATATTTTTTTCATTTACATTGTCGCTACAATTTAGTCATGCAATAAAATTCCATCAACGAATACTTATTGTCAGAATTTTCATTGACAAAATTAACACTGGCTGGTGGTTTGCCTTTCATTGTCAGCAGATGACTGGGAGTTAGAGCTTCAAGGTCATTGGGATCATCAGATACCTTAGCAATGGGACGGCCGTTTAGAATAGCCTCCACTTCACACAAAACTGAGTAAAAGCCTTCATAATCCAATGTCTGCTGCTGCAGTACTGAGTTAAGTATCTTTTTAATCATCCTGATGATCCGTTCCCACACTCCTCGGTGGTGAGATGCTGCTGGTGAGTTGAAGCTTCACTCTATTCCCTCTTGTAGAAAAGCTCTCTGGATTTTACTGTGGTCCAAAGCGGCAAGAGGCTCTCTCAACTCCCTTTCTGCTCCAATGAAATTAGTTTCATTGTCTGATCTCATGTGAGAAACTTGACCACGTCTACAGACAAATCTGCGCAAAGCATTGATGCATGAGCCTGTGTCCAATGAGTAGGCACACTCCAAAATAAGGTCCAAAATAATCTACTCCAGTATTAGTAAATAGAAGGAGGTCAGGAGAAATTCTCTCTTTTGGCAAGCCTGCCATTTTTTGCTCAATTGACTTTCCTCTTTGCCGTCTGCAAACTCCACAGTTTGAGATCATTTTCTTTGCTGCAGCATTGCCATTTGTGATTCAATAGTTCCTACACAATCTGGAGAGAACATGATTTCTGCCAGAATGACCAAGTTGATTATGGATGTGCTTCAGAATCAAAGATAACACATGCTGCTTTTTGGAGAGAATGATAGGATGTTTAGCCCTTTCGGGCATTGCTGCCCTCCACTCTGAGCAACCCATCCTGCAGAATAGGATCCAGCTTGTAAATGGTGCTTTCCCTTTTCACTCCAGACCTACCAGACATCAATGCTTCAATTTCACTGTAGAATCTCTGGGCTGGGGGGACACTCCAAACCAAAAACAATGCTAGAATTAAGATAAAAGTATTCTGAATTGAAAAAAAAAAAAAAACACTTCTGGTTGCTGATAAGTAGGCTAGTGTATTGATTGAAAATTAAAACCCTCGCGCAAACTGCAGACAAATCAGGCAGATGCGCAACTCAGAGCATCAGAACTATCACCTGACACCAGACTCAGAGCGGCCTAATGGACAATGTCAGCATCAGCATATTCTACATCAATAAAATCTGTTTAATTTTTATCATTCATTTTGAGTCACACAGCCTATTTGAAAGACTTAGTTGTCCATGTTCTAAGCAGGATAATCTATACTCCGTTGCGCATCGGGCCTTCCATTTCCTTGTAGGAGATTTTTTCTTTTCTTTTTTTAATTACACAATAGGGTATTCTCCCTTAGCTCAACAGTAGACTATAGCCTATAGAACACCTTTATCCATTTCAAATAAGAAATAGCCCATGGCATTAATCTCCCCGTTCTCTGATATAGCCTACTGTGAAAATTTTTTAGTCAATTCATGCAAGAATCAGACCAGATAATGACTTTTTTTTCACTTGGCCCCTATTGGGGCCAGCCTTTATTTGTTCAATTCAACCAACAACAATCTATTGAAACACAAAGTGGACATTAACTTGAAATCTTATAGGCCTAACAGACATTGCTTCCTGTTATTTAAGTTCACATCAAACAAATAAACAAGCAAAAAAAAAAACGTAAACAGACGACATTGTTCCTCTTCCCTTGATTAAAATAAAATTGCACAAAAACAAATTCTAGCTTTCATCTGAGGGTTTATAAAAGCACACAAATTACAAAAAATAAAACACAATCTGTCAGTGCACATATAGTCTTAAATAACAACAGGATTGCTTATCTTTCCTTAACATAAACAAAATAAACACGATGACCTGTCTCCATCATTTGAGGCCTAATAATAACACAATTACGCATAGTGCTACAATCTGTCAATCGTAAATTAACAGCATTGCTTCTATTAAAATTAAACAAAATAAAATCTAAGCTGTCATTTGAGGTAGGTTTCTTTTTTTTTTTTTTTTAAAAAAAAAGGAAATGAATTACAGCACATCCTACTGAGCTATGAGCTAAGATATGGGCACAAGTGCTATTCACTCACTGCTGTACTCACTGCTTCTCAACCTGCTTTAGATTGTTGAGAGAAGGACCAATGTGTTCACATGCTTGGACAACAGGGAACTTCTGGATTTGTTAACAATAAATCCAGCTTTTGAAAAGATGCGCTCCGAAGGGGTTGAAGTGGCAGGGATGGAAAGAAAATGCTTCGCTACAGTTGCCAACTTAGGATAACGGTGTGCATTTTGTCTCCACCAGTCCAGTGGGCCTGAATCCATTCTGGATCTGTCTTTTAAAAAGTCATCCAGTTCACACTCTGTGGTGTTTGCACTTGTACCTCCCTGAGATGGTTCTCCATCATCTTCATCCATTGACAGGAGGAGGTCCTGTTTTGGCTCTTTTTATGGATGAAGCCGCCTCGCTCCCTCCTTCATCCACGCCAGCTGATGCCAAGCTCTCAGCCAACGCAGTCACCTCTCTGTGCACCTGTTGCTTTTCCTTCTCAGATAACCATTTTAACTGTTTGCACCAGGGGTCAGTAGCTGCGCCGAGGACAGTAGGCTCAGTTGCATCTGTGACGCGCCACCTCCTATCAATTTCCTCCACCAATTTCTTTTTTAGAGCTTTTGTGGTGGCACTGTCGTCATCTTGTTCTCTTAAATGTCGTCTTTTAAGATTTGTCAGCATTGGCACCATTGCTGACAAGGACACGTTTTCTTCTTGTGACAATAGTTCAGTCAGAGTGATGAAGGGCTTGAGGATGGCAACAGTTTCCTCTGCGATGATCTACTGGGCTGATGTCAGGTCAAGATTTCTGTCATTTTTTTGGTGACGCTGGGATCAGATAGGACAGCTGAGATTGGCCACCGTTGCTCACAAAGACACTCCAGCATGAAACACGTTGAGTTCCAGCAAGTTGCGACGTCTTGTATGAGTTTTTGCGCTGGGACTTGCTGTGCTTGCTGTTTTTCTTTTAATGCTGCGTATGCTTTTGCACTTTTTTTAAAATGCCCAACAAGTCGCCTTCCAGCAGCCATGGTGCGTAATACAGGGTCATGTTTTAGTGCTGCGTTAACGCAAAGCTGAGGTGTATGTCCTGCACAGTGCACGCAGGTGCATGTTACTGGCTGTGTGACTCTCCTCAACTGACTTTCCAACACATAATTTTTTAACTTCCAGTCGCTGTTTATCAGATGAGCTGTCACTGTCATGTATGCCTCCATTTGTTGACTGGTCCATATATCTGTTGTGAAACTAATAGCGGAGCACTTCTCAGTGTCACTAAGGACTTTATTGCGTATGCACTTGTGCTTTTCTGCAAGAGCATGTGAAATAATCTCTCGCCTGGGCAAAGTATACCGTGGCTCCAGTGTTTTAATTAAGCATTTAAATCCGCTCCCTTCCACGATATTTATTGGTCTCATGTCTTCAGCAATGAACGTGACTACTGAATCTGTTATGGCTCGCTTTCTGTTGTCCGAAATCTTATTGAACATTGAGTCAAGTGTTGTCTGTGACGTGCCTTGTGCAGACGCAACCTGAAAATGCACCTACAAAAGCAGATACAATTTACAATTACTTAGCTGGCCTTGTAATGTAGGCTAATGTAACGTTAGCTTTAGTCACATGTGGCTTGTGTACAATCTTACTATTACTTACGTTTTTCAAGTGATTTCCCAAATTGGTTGTTGACTTGCAATATGCCAACTGCTTTTGGCAAATCTGGCACTCAACCTTTTGAGGGTTGTTGGGGCATATTTTAAAGTGCAGCCACACATCTGACTTCTTGGACATGTTTGCTCTTGTCTGTAGCCAAGGGGAGGAGTTAGTGAGTGAAAACCACAGTGGGAAACGTATGTTGCATTGAAGCCCCTCCACTGTAAGATGTCTGATACTTCTCTGATGTCAGATATTCTATTCGCAACAAAGGTATAGAATCTTTTGTCCTCATTTCTGATGTACTTGAGGATGGAGGTGCTATCTGTCCAAAATACATACTTCTCCAGTTTGAGTTGCAGCTGTGCTTGAAGCATCCTATCAACTTGGACAGCAAGAACAGCAGCTGTGAGTTCCATGCGGGGTACTGTCATCTGCCTCAGAGGTGCCACTCTAGCCTTGCCAAGTACAGAGGCGACGTGAATAGTCCATTTTGCATCCTGATGTAGCTGACAGCACCATATCCACCCTTCAAAGACGTTCCTTTCCTTGGCCCCACGGTCAAACACCACCTGCAGTGTCCCTTTCTTTGAATGGCACACTCTATGATGGGGAATGTACCACACTTTGCCATCAGGTTGCTTCAGCTGATGTTGTGGTACTCTCTCAGCATATCCCTTGCAAATAACATCCACAAGGAAAGCTCTACACTCAAAGTGGAAGGCCCTGGATTCGTTGTTCAGCAACACTGAGGTTATTTGGAAGCACAACAACATCAGTCCTGAATGGAAGCTTTTTATAATGCTCATCTTGAAGCCGGACTGAGCTCTCTACAACATCCATGAACCTCCTTTCTTCTCTCGACATCTCCTCCTGTTCACCTCATATTTTCTTGTTAAAATCATGATTATACTGATTAACAAGCAACTCTTCCAATCTGTCAACTGCAATCCTATGCACAGCCACTACAGAGCAGCCACGATGCTCGCCACTGCTTCCCTGAAGAGGTGCATTAATCACCCATCAAACACTGTCACTACTACTGGCTCCTGTATGTCCACAAATAGAGGCAAGTGTACCATCCACTGATTTTTCATGAAATGTGTCTCTGTCTGTGCCCTTTTCTTTCCTGCTGATATGAACAACACTAGGATGCTGTTGGCCACAAACTTTGCAATTCATGCGCCTCTCGCAATCTTTGCTCATATGCCCACTGTGCAAGCAGCCAAAACAGATGCCTTTATCCTAGAGAAAGCTAATCTTGTTCCTATGTGTCTTTTCTCCAGCAGAGGGCATTGCTCCAGCCCATGATCACGGGAGCAAGACAAACGTGAATTTGTCTTTGTAGTCTTAGACTGAACACTTAACTGCAGTGCCTTCAGCTGCGCTCTGATCAGCTATTACAGTAGTTGTAGCAAAACTATTTCCCTTGATCTTTGTCCTTGACAGTGACTTGTTCCCATCCCCAAATTTACTTGGTTGTCCATAGTTACTGTCCTGTAAATCTCCAAAGATGGGATCAGATGCAATTCTTACTTGGTGTTGGATGAAAACAACAATATCCATAAAAGAAGCCTACATTGGTAGCGCTCTAACAACCCAATGGCTCTTGTTTGCCATCTCTTAACTGGTAAGGGAGTTTGTGGACCACAGCTCTCATATTTGCTAGCATATCAAGCCCCTTGATGTATTCCAACTCTTCCATTGCATTGCAGCACTCAGAAAGAGTGAATAAGCTTGCAGGCCTTTGACATCTTCAGCTTTTTTTGAAGGCCATCCAAGCACCTTTTCCACATATGCAGCCGTGATTTTAAGTTTGTTTCCAAAATGCTCCTGCAGCAATTCCATTGCCCTTGCATAGCCTCTGTCAGCAGCCATATGGCAGCTACGTACAAGTTCTTGTGGCTGCCCTCTTGTGTACTGCTGCAGGAAGTACAGACAATCTCTCTTGTTGGTCTTTTCTCCTACACAGTGCTGAAATGCTCTGATGAATGCTCTGTATGAAAGAGGATCTCCATCAAAACTGGCATTTCTCTTCTTGGTAGAGAAAAGAAAGAGTACAGAATTTTGCTGTTGCACCAGGAGCTCTTCTATCTGATTTTGTCTACATAATACATTGTAGAAATTGCTGTCTTGGCTGGGAGAAGATAGTATGAACAGTCCAGAATCCAGCAATTGTGTTGTTGCTCCATGTACTTGAGATTCTGATGCCTTGATCTTGGTTACTGAGTCAGAGACGTGTTGGCCTGGTTGTGGAAGAGATCGTTTTAAGGACACGTCTGTGTTTTTCCTTGCAGTCTCTGCTAAGGGATTAAATGTGTTGGCATTAGGATTGAGAGGTCTGTCTTTTTCCTTAGGTCTTGCACGTCTCCTTGTGTATGATTCCATCCCATCTATTACTCTACTTTGTCCACCACTGCTCATTAACACCACTAACTTAGCAGTGGAAGCTGCAATTTCAGTATCAAATTCAAGCTGTTCTTTTTTCTTCCATAGCTGTTCAGCCTGCTCCTCTAAAACATGTTTCTTTCGCAAAGCAGCAGCACAGGCTTCAAGTGCAGCTTTCTCTGCCTCAGCTTGAATGAGACACTAGATGATCGACCACTCTTTGAGCTACAATTACTTCCACAACTAATGTGTAGCGCAAACATGGTTTGCGCTACACATTAGTTCCAACATTTGATACACTGTCATGAGGCTGCAGCTCACACTCATTGTCAGCATCATTAACAGGAACATCACACTTTGACAACCACATGCGAACCTCATCAGTAAATTCATTGATACTCAGCAACTTGCCGTTATACCACGTTTAATAATTTTCAGCTTCTTTGGCTGGCAACAAACCCAACAAAGTGTCCTGCATATTTTGCATTTCACTGCACATCAGTTTGAACTTGTCAAATGTGCATTTCACTTTCACATTATGTCAGTAATAACCCTTTTATTTTGCTTGCATTGTTTAGTTTAATTTTCCTTGACTTTTGCAAAGTGTCTTCTTTTTCCATCAGCACTTTTACTGTGAGTTGCCTTTGTCATTTTGTGCTTAATCCTATTGCCGACTGTGTTTCTATATTACTTGCACATCGGCCATCAGCGTCAACATGCGTTTCAATGATCCCAGGTTTACACTGCGCTTTGCCGTCATTATCACTGTCCATCGGCATAGGTTCGGAAACCTCCAATACACTTTGCAATTCATCCATTGTAAAACCATTTATGCTGTTAGACCAGTATTCACAACTTGTTGGCGACAACTCCCGTCACGCTTATGGCTGATTCGATGTCACACTGACCTGCTTTTCTTTTCAGTTCTACTCGCAGATCTTTGAAGAAGAAATCCACCTGAGTTTCCATTGTCCGCTGCTAGTCCGTCTTAGCTCAATTCCAGTCCAGCGATGAAACAACTCTGTCCACTGGCAGTGCACACACTTCACCAATTACATTCACGTCCCCCTGATGCTCCTACGTGACTAGTCAGAGCCTAGTTGTTGACTTAATGTGATGACTGTTGCTACTCAAAGTCATGGGGTGATGGCTAGACTGGGAAAATGACTAGTTTGGATGCGTGCACTCATCACAGATGACTTCTTGATGTTGCAAAATGATTTATTCTAATAACATAACATAACATCGAAAACGAAGCATAGGCATGGCTATCCGTGGCTACGAGGTCAAAAACTGTGAGCTCAACCAAGTCCCCAATTCCCTGGCTGTCCTGGTGAGCTGACCTATATACATTTCTGCCCCATATATCACCCAGTGTTCAAAAAGAATATTACAACAAGATAAACAAATAAATCCATTTGTAATGGTTTACACAACATCTATTGGAAGACTTGACCTTCATAACATGTCAGTGAGCCAACTCATAGCTGTGGTCATACCATGGAGCTTGTCATTACACAGGGAATTTCTGTTGATAATTCATCAGTCATGGATGTGGTTCTGTCTGATCACTACTTAACTGAATTTGCTGTCTCTCTTCACATGCTGAATTGTTACTCTAGAATGGTAATATCTTCTGAATTGGCAGAACAGTTTATCTTGCACATATATAATAGGCCTGAGTCTGACACTCCAATCATCTGTCGATGAGAGGGAAGCGCAGAGGTCTATGGACTAAGCTACAGCTAACCCCGCACCGGTTATCGCTACCCAGTATCTTCCTCACCAATATTTGGTCCTTGGTGAACAAAATGGATGAGCTACGACTTCCGGTCACCTTACAGAGGATGTTTATGGTTTACTGCAACCTCATGATTTTCACTGAAAAGTGGCTAAACAACAGTATCCCAGATGTGATAAAGCTGCAGGGATGCCACATCTTCAGAACGGACAGAATGGCAGAGCACTCTGGTAAGACCAGGGGCAGAGGACTGTGTATCTACGTGAACAAAACTGTGTGTACAGACTCTGTTATCACCGGGAGCCACTGTTTTGCTAATCTGGAATATCTGATAATTAAGTGCAGGCCTTTTTATCTGCCTAGAGAGTTTACATCCACTGTGATAACTGCAGCTTATATCCCCCCGGTTGCTAATGCTAAACTAGCAAAGAAAGGACTGTATGCTGCTATCAACAAACAACAAATTTCACACACTGATGGAGCCCTTATTGTTGCTGGAGACTTCAACCACTCCAACCTGAGGACTGTTCTCCCCAAATTTCACCAGAATATCTCCTGCCCCACCAGAGGAGACAAAACCCAGGACCATCTTTATACAAATATTCCTGAGGCTTACAAAGCCACCCCCTCCCTAACCTGGGACAGTCTGATCACCTCTCATTGTTCCTACTCTCCAAGTACACACCACTCATCAGACGTGTGAAGCTGTCAGTGGGAACTGCTGAAGTATGGCCAGAGGGAGTGGATGCCACACTCCAGCACCGGTTCCAACACACAGACTGGAGTATGTTTGCCACCCAGGCCACACTGGATGCATAGACATTGACTCATATGTCTCATCTGTTCTGGATTACATAAACTCGTGTGTTGACAACGTCACCACCAACAAACAGATAAGAACTTTCCCCAACCAGAAGCCTTGGATGAACAGTAAGGCCTACCTCCTACTAAAAAAATGTGACTTTGCCTTCAGATCTGGCAACACAATGGCCTACAGCTCATCTAGAGCTAACCTGGAAAGGGCATCAGGGAAGTTAAACACGGTCACAAGCTACAGATTGAGGAGCACTTCCACAGCACGCCGACCCCCACCACATGTGGCAGGGCATCCAGGCCATCACATACTATCAGCCAAAAAAGACAGCCCCACCAACCAGCAATGCCTCCCTCTGTGATGAGCTCAACTTCTATGCTTCTTTGACCGAGCCAACACACAAGCAGCCACCAAAGCTGCTCCCTACCCAGGTGGACAGCCGCTCACGCTCCCCACTTATGACTTGCATTCTGCACTCAGTGGGGTGAACGTCCATAAGGCTGCTGGTCCAGACAGCATACCTGGCCGCGTACTCAAAGACTGTGCAGAACAGCTGGCTGGGGTCTTCACTGGCATCTTCAACCTGTCACTGGCCAAGGGAGCAGTGGGGATCTCTGAACTTGCGTAAGCAACCTTCAGGTCAGCTAGTGGGCTAGGCTAGGCTAGACCTGGGTAATTCATTCTCGATTGTTTTCCTGTCATCAGCATCACTTTCTGAATAAAAGACAACGCGAGAAACATAAAAGTACCAATGGTTCATCTGTATCAAAGAGGAAAACAAGGCAATATCTCGAGAATGACCTTGATTTTGGTTTTATCGAAGGACAGGACAGTTTTCAGCCAGAATGTGTCATTTGTGACATCTGCAAGCACTGGCAGTTCAAAAACTTTCAGAAGACCTCTGTCAATCAAGGAATTCTTGCAGAATCACAATCAACCACTATGTGAACAGCTGACTGATGTGTTTTGGATCTAAACGGCATACCTGGCAGACACATTCATGTTCTACAATGAGATGAACAAGCGGATGCAGGAACTTGAATCAAACGTCATGCAGTGCAAAGATGCCCTGGACGCTTTTGTGTGCAAACTGGATTACAGAGATGAAAAAATGTCAAACGGGGAATTACAGCACTTTCCACTGCTGCTGAAGCAGTCTGCTGGCAGTGTGCATGCATCTTTATGTACCGAGTTTACCCAGCACCTGAACCTGCTCCGTGAGGAGAGAGCCACTTTGCAGACATCAGTGAGTACTTATCAAAGGAAGCGTGGGTGCTGGACCCCTACATTTCCACCCTCAAGGATGTGGAATACCTTGACTGTGAAGACAAGCTCTGTGACATTCAAGCTGATTCTGTGTCAAAAAAATTTTTTTACCGGAGAACAGATACAAAAAGTTTTGGATTGTCCAAGGACAAGCTGTTGATCCCAGACTGGCGAAACACGCAGTAACAAGGGTTATTCTCCCATTCAACATACTTGTCTGAGACAACATTCAGTGCCCTTGTGACAATAAAAAGCCAGAAACAGACTTGATGTCCACCAGGACTTTAGACTGGCTGTCACAACCATCACACTTGACATCGCATCCGTGGTCAAAGGTATGCAAGCCCAAGGTGGCCATTAGTTTATGAATGAATAAACTGGCACAGAGTAAAAAACGTAAGGAATAACTTCTTTATTGTTATTGATGTTTGTTGTTATTGTAATTATTACACATAATCGTGTATAGCTGTGTCCCAACCTGTGTTGACATGACGAGCATGTGAATATCAACTTTAACTTCCCCTGTTAAAGTTAAATGTCTGAAGTAGATCTGTGACAGAGCTGTATGTATAGGCCTAGGTGCTGATGGATCTCTGAAAGTCTATCTTTATTCCTTATGTAAGAAGGTGTGTGTGTGTCCACTCTGTTCATCTGTTCATTTGTTTAAGAAAAACTGTTAAAGTTTAATGTTTAACTCTCACCTCCTCCTCTGGCAGCTGGTTTCTGTCTGGGCTCGTGATTTTCCCATCTTGTTTTCTGTATTTATTTAAACTTTCCTTAAACTTGAAAGTTTTAATTTTTGGCTGAATTGGACATCTAAAGACATATTTTATGGACAAATATTTAAAAGTTGTGGATGACCCTTGTGACCTCTGATATTTCATGGATACACTCTCCTCTGGCCTACTGACAGAAAAAGCCTGCTACGGCCTACCAACAGAAAAAGCCTGCTGGCAGCTAAAGCTAACTAACTAGCACCAAGATGCCTCCTTCAGTGTTTCCCACCAATTAAGGAGACTGTGGCGGCCCTCCACAGTCTCGTTTGGGCCCGCCACAGTCTCGTCCCCACCCCCCTCACCCCCCCGCTTTCCACCCTCCTCCCCACCTAAAAAATAATAATAATAACCAGATCCGTCAGTCAGCCGATTACACAGCTGTAGCCTACTCTGCTCTATAGCCCGCGAGCGAGAGCGCGCGCGTGAACACACACGCACGCGCCAACAGGTCGCGTTCATAGACGGTCCTACTGTCTGCTGCATTTGGCGCGATCCGCATCCATACAGTCTATGATCCATACATGACAGCAGGCCGGGACGGCATTTCAAGATTGTGTGAGGTAAGTGTAACTTCCCTTTTGGGCAGGTATCAAGTTCGATAACGGAGCAGTGTCGGCCATGTTGTTGATCTCATTGCACCAGTCAACTTCTAACATACCAAACAGAGTCTAACTTTCCGCTATCCCTCGTGCTGATTTCCCGGTAGCTAGCTACTTGTCCGCTATTTCTCCCTCTCCCGCTCGCGCTATTTCTCTCTCTCATCCCTCTGACGTTTGTGCTCTCTCTCTACCCGTTTATAAAAATTAACATGAAATTAATTATTTAATATCTCTCGTCGGCGAGAAAGAAAAAGAAAAGAAAAAGAAAAGAGGGATCCGACAGCACTGAGTCAGTGACTCTGCCACAGCCTTATCGGTGAAGAGGGGTGAGGTTATGGCTTAAAAGCTGTGGGGGGGCAGAGGGTGCGGCTGCCCCGGGCCCACGGTTATGAGGGGGCCCATCGCAAGGCTGATGCCGAAAAAACAAAAAGGGAAAGTCGGTCTCTTACTGCTGTATTTGTAAAGATATAAGTGTAAAAAAAAAAAAAAAAAAAAAAAAAACGGGGAGAAAACAGTCTGAATCAGAGCGTTTCTGAAGATTAAGAGGACATGCCACCTCTCTTGCACTGTCTGGCGATCTCTCTCTCTCTCTCTCTCTCTCTCTCTCTCTCTCGCTCTCTCTTGTTCTCTCGCTCTCTCTCTCTCTCTCTCTCTCTCTCTCTCTCTCTCGCTGTGCGTGTGTGTGCATCTGACAGAAAGTGACATCTGATTGAAGTGCGGGCGTCTGACCCAGGTTTGAGCAAATTATTGGTAAAATCCACTGCGCTGACCATGGTGCAGAGTGTGTCAGTAGTGTCACAATAGTGTGACACTCAGTGTCAAGCTGCCTGAGTCTTAGCTGACTATTGGTGCAGCATACATGTGCCAAGGTTATGGACAGCAAGTGTTCTTTGTTCATCGTTTTGTTTGACAGTGAAGATTGTTCACATGATTGATGTTAAGTTTTGTATGCTCTAAATGAATGAACGAGTGAGTGAATGAACAAATGAACAATTGATTGAATGAGTGAGTGAATGAATTAATGACTTTGTGTCATGGTTTTTTTTTTCAAGATTAAATTTGAAATATTCCTGATATGCCTTTGTATGTTCTTAAGGATGATACCAACCTGTTATGTTCATATACAGCAATTTATATTACATTCAGTGGTCTCAAAATGCCCTAAAGAGATACATCAGGCTTGAAAACGTACACACACACCCAACCCCGAGGGTCAGAGACCCTCCCACCACAGTCTCCTAAAATCCTGTGGGAAACACTGTCCTTTCTCCACAGATGACCTCTACAAACTTCTGCAGCAGGTTGCAGTGTTGGAAACTAAAGTTCAGCGAAATTAAACGCAGAAGTGAACGGACCTTGTGGAAATGACAGCACTGACTCAAAACAGCGGACTGGAGAGTTAACATTCAGCTAATTAGCTCTGATACAGCTCCCACGAAACTAAAGGGCTGTGTACCGGGTAATAAATCTGCCAGTATAAGTCCTCCCTGGAATGCTCTCAGGGCAGAGCCCAAGAGTAAATCAGCTGATATGGGGAGCCGTCCAACAGGTAGAACCCAGCGCCCAGAGATCTGTGATGCGGCAGGCTGGCCTGCGTTATCATCCTCCTCAACACCTGTGCAGAGTAAGACACAGCTGTGGATAAAAGCTAAAGGGAAGATGAGCAACAAAGCTCCCAAACCAGCTAGTGTGCAGTTACAAAATCAGTTTGCTCCACTACTGCAGGACCCTGGATCTCCAACTGAAAACCTGGATAACTCCTCGGACTCACAGAGAAGGGTAAGGCCTGACAGGAAGTCAGAAGCTAGAAAGCTACAAGGAAAGCTACTGACTGGTCCTGAGACTCTGGTTGTTGGTGATTCTGCTATTAAAGACATGGGAAGCATGTACAGCAGAAACACAAAAGTGTTGTGCTTTCCTGAAGATACAGTCTCCAACATGACCGACAGAATCCTCAGTATTGTTGCAGAAATTCCAACTTTGAAATACCTTGTTCTGCACACAGGTGCAAATGATATTGTGAAACGATAATCTGAGGTGCTCAAACGAGATTTAGATAAACTGCTAAATGCAGTGAGCTCTCTGAATGCTGAGGTCTTCTTCAGTGGGCCTTTACCACCAGTCAGGAGGAGGAGAGAGATTCAGCAGATTATTGGCAGTAAACAGATGGCTTTCAACTGCATGTGATGTCCACTCAGTGCATTTTATTGACAATTTCAACTTTTTCTGGGACCGCAGACATTTTTTCAAAGGGGACGGACTTTCCCTAAACAAGTCAGGAGTAAAACTTTTTGCCTCCAACCTATCTTTCTTCCTGCATAACACTGTTCCCACTTCCAAGGACAAGAGACAAGAGGAATCCAAACAAAAGCAGCAAACACCAAAACATGAAGGAGAACCAACTCTCCCCCCGCCTGTATGCTCTAACCATGAAGGATGCCAGAGCAAAAAAGGGGATACCTCATGTCCTCCACCAGGGGCCACTGCTCGTGAGGATTCACCGACTCCAACCACTAAAACTCCACCTAGGTCACCATCTCCAACTGCCCAAACTCCATCTAGTTCATCATCTTCACTGGGTATCCCATCATCCTCCTCCCCCCTGCTGGAGTTTACTGAACAAATGAACAAACTTGTCAGCACTGGTATCAGACTTACTCCTTGCCCATCTGGGATCCTGTCCCTCCAAATTCCACCCTGCCCCCTACAACCACCTTGTCCCCCTCCACCACCACAGCGCCGATGGGCACCACCTCCACCCCCTCCACGGCTTGATCTGAACCTACTCCAGTCCCCTAGTAAGAGCCCAGCACAGCCACCGATTTGTGTTGGTAACTGATGTGTTCCGGGTCCAGCTTTTAAGGCAAATGTTATGCCTGACTTTTCCAAGGAAAAGCCAGGGCCCATTGTGCCGTAAGCTTCATTGATTCATGTCTCAATAGGTAGGAGGAGAAGATCGGGCCATCTCTCCAGAAACATCATCACATCATCGAATTTAACAGGTATTCCACGTCAGCCACAGTATGTTCTAAAACATGGGGATGTTGGACTTTTTAGCACATTTAAGTTAGCTCTTTTAAATGTTAGGTCTTTGGCAGGCAAATCATTCTTAATCAATGACTTTATCATCAAGCACAAGCTTGATTTTATGTTTTTAACTGAAACTTGGTTAGGACAAGATAACAGCGCAGCAGTTCTCAATGAGTCAGCCCCTCTGATTTTCAGCTTCATAAGTGAAGTAAGAATACATAAGAGAGGAGGTGGAGTCGCCATTTTGTTTAATGATAGCATTCAATTCAGTAGAGTCTCTTATGGTCAGTTTGAATCTTTTGAATATGTTGCCATTCAGTCAAAATCTCCCTGTCGATCAGTCTTCGTAACCACCTACAAGCCTCCAAAATACAATGCAAAGTTTTCCATGAGTTTGCCAATCTACTGTCTGTTGTTTGTAATGATTTTGACTGTGTTGTGTTAGTGGGTGACTTAATAAATGATAATCTCAAAGATGCATGTGCTAAAGAACTTTTAAACATCCTGGATCATTTTGGCCTATCTCAGCACGTAACACATTCAACACATAACAAAGGGCATATATCTCTGAGGTTGTGGTGACGGATGTTGCTCTTTCTGATCATTACTGTGTGTCATTTAAAATGGCCACACCTGCTATTCTTAACAAAAGTGGAACAGAGGTAATCAACACCTGTGCAGTCTTCACTAAGTCTTTTACACCATCACCAACACTGCCCTCAGCTTCAACTGATGACCTTGTAAATAGTTTCAGTTCCAAAGTTATGACTATGGCTTAAATGACTATGGTTATTGACTCCATTGCTCCAGTTAAGACAAAAGTTTTATCAGGAAGGAAAAAGACACCTTGGAGAAACACCACACTGGTCAAAGTCCAGAAAAGAGTCTGCAGACAGGCAGAGCGCAGGTGGCGAAAAACCAAACTCCAGGTTCATTATGAGATTTACAAAAACAGTCTCCACACCTATAACCATGAACTGAAGAAGGCAAGGCAAGCATTCTTCTCAGAAATTATCAACAGAAATTGTAATAATGCCCGCACTTTGTTTTCTGTTGTGGATAGACTGACAAACCTGACAGCATCAGTCCCTCCTGAGCTGCTATCCAACAAGTCATGCAATGAATTTGCAGCCTTTTTTACAGATAAAATTTCAAGGATAAGACAAACAGTGTGCAGCTCCAGCTCAGGCAAAATGATAAGTCCATCTGTGCCTTCTTGTTCTCCAATTAATCTAGCACATTTTAACCGTCTAGATCATACAAGGCTGACAGAAACTGTATCACAGTTAAAATCCACAACATGCTGCCTTGATACTCTGCCAACAAACTTTTTATAAAAAATGTCTTTAATTGCATAGCTCCAGATGTGTTGCAGATAATAAATAATTCTCTTCAGTCTGGTCACTTTCCCCAGGCCTTGAAAACTGCAGTAATAAAACCACTCCTAAAAAAGACTAATCTGGATGCTTCAGCGATAAGTAACTACAGGCCAATATCAAATCTTCCCTTTCTAGGAAAAATTATTGAAAAGGTTGTTTTTCAACAAATGCATGCTTTCATGATGCAGAACAATCTTTTTAATGCATTTCAGTCTGAATTTCGTCCACACCACAGCACTGAGACTGTACTTATCAAAGTTTTAAATGACATACATTTGAATAATGATGCTTCCAAAACGTCAGTCTTAGTATTATTAGATCTCAGTGCTGCCTTTGATGCAGTTGATCATGACATACTTCTTGACAGACTGGAAAAGTGGGTGGGACTTACTGGCACTGTACTACACTGGTTCAAATCTTATTTACAAGATAGAGACTACTTTGTGTCAATTGGTGAGCATGTGTCTGAACGAAAAAAAGATGATGTGTGGGGTGTCACAAGGGTCCATTCTCGGACCACTTCTTTTCAATATCTACATGTTGCCCCGAGCTCAGATTATGGAGCATCATAGTATTTCTTATCATACTTATGCAGATGATACACAACTTTATATTTCTGTGTCATCACATGACTGCAGTCCCTTACTTTCACTGAGTGAGTGTATTCATCAAATCAATGAGTGGATGTGCCAGAATTTTCTTCAGCTTAATGCAGATAAGACAGAAGTGATTGTATTTGGCCCCAAAAATGAAAGGTCAAAGATCAGTGCTCACCTTAATTCCATGTAACTGACAACAACAGATAAAGAATTTTAACAACCATTTAAAGCTCATTACCAAATCAGCCTACTACCACCTGAAAAATATAACCAGAATTAAGGGATGTCTGTCCAAAGAAGACATGGAAAAACTGGTTCATGCATTTATTTTCAGTAGGTTGGACTATTGCAATGGAGTTTTTACTGGCCTAAACAAAAAATCAATTAGGCAACTACAGCTGATTCAAAATACTGCTGCACGAGTCCTTACAAACACCAGAAAAATGGACCATATCACACCAGTCCTCAGATCGCTACATTGGCTTCCTGTGAGTCAAAGAATAGACTTTAAAATCTTACTGTTGGTCGACAAAGCATTAAATGGTCTAGGACCGAAATATAACTCCATATGAAGTATCCAGACCTCTCAGGTCATCAGGGACAGGTCTATTGTGTGTTCCCAGAATGAGAACCAAACAAAGTGAAGCAGCTTTCAGTTATTATGCTCCTCACCTGTGGAACACTCTCCCTGCACACCTGAACTTTGTACCAACCGTCAGCTCATTTAAATCGGGGTTGAAAACATTATTATTTGCTACAGCTTTTACTTAAAGTAAATATATTTGCTCAATGACTTTAATCATTCTAAATGCTAAATTATTGTCTTTTACTGGCTTCTGTTTTTATTTTTCCTTGAATTGTATTTTATCTTTATTTTTCTATTCTCTTCTAATCTATATCTTTCTTTCTTTCTTTCTTTGAAATGTATGATTTTAATGTACTTTTATGCTTCTGTAAAGCACTTTGAATTGCCTGGTGTATGAATTGTGCTATAATACAAATAAATTTGCCTTGCCTTGCCTTGCCTCACGAAAAGAGACATAGTTAAATGTCCTTGCAGTTATTATTTCTGTTCATATTTTATACACCTGGTGACAAACAGAAGGAAAGAAAACTGTATAGACAATGATATATCTTAACAATGAGTCATTCTCTCTTCACAACTTCTATTTAGCATTCAGTGCTGTTGTTTGTAAATTGGTAAGCAGCTTTTTATTGTTGTTGTTGTGACAGTAATCGACCTGGCGTGAGCTGTGATGTTTTACTGATGTATTTCAAGTAATTGTAGGCTAGACCTGACTTGTGTTGTCATTGAGATGCATCTCTTTTATGGGCAGGATAAGTTCAAGGGTACGATTTTTGCATCTTTGAAATTTATGATCTCTAGTTCTCCAGTCAGTTTATTCATGGATCTTGACTATTTTATTTTGATACTCATTCTCTATGTTTTGAACTTGCTTTGAACTTGCTTATGTACTTGAAAGACTGGTCAGTAGCAAATTATTGCATATTACATTAGGACAAAACCTCTATTAAGCTTTTCAAACACGCCTATAAACACTATCAGATGGAAGGATACACCAGCAACTGTTGATTCAACTCCCATAAATATACCATCTTACTCATTCCACCCAAGTCCTCTTCTGTAGTTTCTATGCTGCTGTTATCTTGCCTCCATCTTTAGTTTGTGTTTTCATGTATTTTCTGTCTTTTATGCTCTGCTGTCCATACTGTTTGTCTCTGTATTGGTTCAGTCTGGTAGTGATGTAAAAATAGCTCTTTTCTAGTCTGGTGACCACTCAAAGTACTTTTAGTCTGCATTCACCCATTCAGAATCAGAATCAGAAAAAGCTTTATTGCCAAGTACGCTTTTACACATACGAGGAATTTTTTCTGGTGAAATTGGTGCATGACACATCTACTGAAATATGACACATCTACTAAAATAAGAGCATAAAATATAACAAGTTAAATATATATACACAAGTCTGTTTTTGTTGTTGCTATTTACCGGAAACACAGTACTGTTTTTCAGAAAGAAGTCCAAGTTGAGCGTTAATGTAACGCATAGAGTTATATTTATATCAGTCAAAGTGACAGAATGAGTCCGAGGTGGAATGTGAACAGTGTCAGGGGGGGTTCCGGGCCTTGTTGGTAAGGCTGACAGCAGACGGGAAAAAACTGTTCTTGTGGCGTGAGGTTTTGGTCCTGATGGACCGCAGCCTCCTGCCAGAGGGGAGTGGCACAAAGAGTTTGTGTCCGGGGTGAGAGGGATCAGCCACAATCTTTTCTGCACGCCTCAGGGTCCTGGAGGCATACAGGTCCTGAAGAGATGGGAGATTGCAGCCAATCACCTTCTCTGCAGACCGAATGACACGCTGCAGTCTGCCCTTGTCCTTGGCGGTGGCAGCAGCGTACCAGATGGTGATGGAGGAGGTGAGGATGGACTCAATGATGGCTGTGTAGAAGTGCACCATCATTGTCTTTGGCAGGCTGAATTTCTTCAGCTGCCGTAGGAAGTACATCCTCTGCTGTGCTTTCCTGATGAGGGAGCTGATGTTCGGCTCCCACTTGAGGTCCTGGGAGATGATAGTTCCCAGGAAGCGGAAAGACACAGTGTCAATAGTGGAGTCACAGAGGGTGATGGGGGCGGGTGAGGCTGAGTTCTTCCTGTAGTCCACAACCATCTCCACTGTCTTTAGAGCATTTAGCTCCAGGTTGTTCTGATTGCACCAGGTCACCAGATGGTCAACCTCCCACCTGTAGGCGGACTCGTCGCCATCAGAGATGAGTCCGATGAGGGTGGTGTCGTCCGCAAACTTCAGAAGCTTGACAGACTGGTGACTGGAGGTGCAGCTGTTCGTGTACAGGGAGAAGAGCAGAGGAGAAAGAACACAGCCCTGGGGGGATCCGGTGCTGATGGTCTTAGCGTCGGAGAGGTGTTTCCCCAGCTTCACGCGCTGTTTCCTGTCAGACAGGAAGTCTGTGATCCACCTGCAGGTGGAGTCAGGCACGCTCAGCTGGGAGAGCTTCTCCTGAAGCAGAGTTGGGACGATGGTGTTGAAGGCAGAGCTGAAATCCACAAACAGGATCCTAGCGTAGGTTCCTGCGGAGTCCAGGTGCTGGAGGATGAAGTGGAGGGCCAAGTTGACTGCATCGTCTACAGACCTGTTGGCTATGTAGGCAAACTGCAGGGGGTCCAGGAGAGGGTCAGTGATGTCTCTGATGTGTGAGAGCACAAGGCGCTCAAAGGACTTCATGACCACAGAGGTCAGGGCGACGGGTCTGAAGTCATTAAGTCCTGTGGTCCTTGGCTTCTTGGGAACAGGGATGATGGTTGAAGACTTGAAGCAGGCTGGCACGTGACATGTCTCCAATGAGGTGTTAAAAATGTCTGTGAACACTGGAGACAGCTGATCAGCGCAGTGCTTCAAGGCAGATGGGGAGACAGAATCCGGTCCAGCTGCTTTCCGGGGGTTCTGTCTCCTGAAGAGTCTGTTGACGTCCCTTTCATGGATGGAAAGAGTTGTCACTGAGGTGGGTGGGGAGGGGGAGGGGGGGGCCTTTAAGGTGGGCATTGGTGGAGGTGACTGGAGCTGGAGCTGTTCAGAGGTGTCGTGGGGGATGGTTGCTGGACTGTCCCTTTGTCTTTCAAAGCGGCAGTAGAACTGGTTCAGGTCGTTGGCTAGGCGTCGATCATTGATGGAGTGGGGGGCTTTAGGCTTGAAGTTAGTGATCTGCCTGAGCCCTTTCCAGACAGACGCAGAGTCGTTAGCTGAGAATTGGTGTTGGAGCTTCTCAGAGTACAGCCGTTTAGCCTCTTTCACCGCCTTGCTAAACTTGTACTTCGACTCATTGTATCTGTCTTTGTCCCCACTCCTGAAGGCCTCTTCCTTTGCCAACCTTAGCTGCCTGAGTTGGGCTGTGAACCAGGGTTTGTCATTGTTGTAACTCACCCTGGTGCGTGATGGAACACAGCAGTCCTCACAGAAGCTGATGTAGGACGTCACAGTCTCCGTGTACTCATCCAGACTGTTGGTAGCAGTCCTGAACACATCCCAGTCAGTCGAGTCCAAACACGCCTGGAGATCCTCCACAGCCTCACTGGTCCACTTCCTTGATGTCCTCACTACAGGTTTGCAGAGCTTTAGTTTCTGCCTGTACGCAGGAATCAGGTGCACCATGACGTGGTCAGAGTGGCCCAGTGCAGCACGGGGGACGGCGTGATAAGCATCCCTGACGGTGGTGTAACAGTGATCCAGAGTGTTCTCCTCTCTGGTCGGGCATTTGATAAACTGTCTGTATTTCGGGAGTTCGTGGGTGAGGTTACCTTTGTTAAAGTCGCCAAGGACAATAACTAAGGAGTCTGGGTTGGTCCGCTCCACACGCAGTATCTGGTCCGCGAGCATACGCTGTGCGTCCTGCACGTTGGCTTGCGGTGGGATGTAAACGCCGACCAGAATGAATGAAGCGAACTCACGGGGTGAATAAAAAGGCTTACAGTTAATGGTGAAAGATTCCAGGTCAGGAGAACAGTGCTGCTGGATCACTGTCACGTCCTTGCACCAACCACTGTTGATGTAGAAACAGATTCCTCCACCTTTAGTTTTGCCGGAAAGTTCCGTGTCTCTGTCCGCGCGGTGGAGTTGGAAGCCAGCCAGCTGCAGCGCAGAGTCCGGTATTAATCCACAGAGCCACGTCTCGATGAAGCACAAAACTGCAGATGAAGAAAAGTCCCTGTTTTTACCCAACAGCAGTTGCAATTCCTTAAGTTTGTTGGGCAGTGAACGCACGTTAGAGAGAAATATTCCCGGTAACGCTGTACGTAGTCCGCGCTGGCGAAGGCGCACGAGCGCACCGGCCTATTTTCCTCTCCTCCGGCGTTTCACTGCGTGTGCAAGGGTGAGCGCACCTTTGACCAGTATGTCCAAAATTTCCACCATTGGGAGCAGAAATTTAGGAAATAAATCCTCTGGTGTTGCTCCCCTGATGTTCATGAGCTCTTCTCTGGTGAAAGAGCTCCAGGTACCGTCACAAAAAACAGGGTTAAAACACAAAACAAAACAACGCGCACCAACACACCGAGGCAGCCGTCCGCGGCGCCATCTTGATCGAAGGTGTGTCTTCTTCTTCACAAAAGCATTTATACAATGGTGACTAGGCCACCTGCTCATTACAAGCTTAACCATTCACACACACTCACACACAGAATTGGGAGCAATCTGGGGTTTGACATGTAGACAGGGTTCAAATCAAGGCCCTTCTGAGAAGTAGATGCCCGCTCCAGCTCCTGAGCTACAGCTACCTCCATGTTTGCCTATATGCAGGAGAGTTGACTCAAACATCATCTCAAATGTGTAGTTACGGTATGGCAGCTACACCTAACGTGATAACAAATCATTTTTATCAAGTATGAAGGAAGAAATTGATTTAACAGAACATTTGACTCTGACTGTAGCCTGTGTTGTGACCAAAATACATTTACATACTGCAGCAACAGACACACATATCAATCAGAAGTAGAAGGGTCTTTTGTGTAAGTTAGCAACACAGCTAGTGGAGCACATGTTGCAGTATTTCGTTTTATAGTTACACAAAAAGAAATGTGAAATGTGAACTATCCAACCCACTACTCTGGTTATTTAATTGGCTTCAAACTAGGCTTAACTTTCACAAAGTTTCTCTTGAGTGTTCCTAAATACTAAATCCTCCTGTTCCAGCACAGGGGCCAACAATAGATGTGAGCCAGACCAGCTGCGCAAACAAGCTAATTCCAAGTTTAAGAGGCTAACACCCAAAATAAAATAAAACAACATAAAAATGGCTAATCTTAAAATTCAAAAACGTTTGTCAAGTCAGCATTGATCCATCATTTAGCTTCATTAATGCTTTGTACTGGCCTTGTTGAGAAAGGAGTCTGATGTAAAATGGTTTGCACACACATATAAGAGCTTTCCCTTTGTTGTGGGGACATCAAAAATTAAGTTTTATCCACTCAGCTCTTGTGCTGTTTTGTGCAGCCAACAGCAGAGCAGTTCCTGTGCTTTGCTCTGAGCTTTAACATAATGCTGGAAGCTCCGGTCCTTGTGAGAAAAAAAAATTGTGTACCTTCATAAAGGTAGTTCTGAAGCAGTGGGTGGAGATATCCAAATAGGGCAACAGGATGAGCCTGCACCCAAAGAAGGAGGGGAGCCAAATCTGAATGACTTGTTGAATCCATTTTCTACTGGTTGAGAGAGGAATTATTGCAGTAGATTGACTTAGGATGGTCTATTTTACTGTGATGATGAGTGAACATTGTAGAATAATTCCACACTAGTATTAATACAGGTTTGCATGGCCCCAGAAAATGATGCTGTTTACAAAGAAGAGCCACTCATGATTCTAATGAAGTGGGGAATCAGAATGCAAAACAACTGCAGTCAAAACACGGAACTTTTATTGTGCCAATTTCACAAACATCTTTTATAAACCAACTGGCAACTACACTAATTAAACAATCCCCTTCCCCTGTGACTGCAAAGTTCAGACTTCTTTAACTAAACAGCTTGCATACATAATACTTAAACAAATAAATACAAGAAGTTGTGCAACTTGCAAAAATTCTACTTTTGCCTCAAGTTCAAGCCCAGGTACGTTACACAGTATTCAAGTAAATCTGAAAAGCAAATATAAATGAGTGTGTGAAAACCACCTTTAAATCATGGGATAGTAGCAAAATCCATCTAGGAATTAGTAAAGTAATATCTGATGAGTAACTGTGCAAAAGTAAAAAAAAAAAAAAAAAAGCTAAATAAAATAATCCTGAGCACTTTTACAAACGTTCTAACGCAGGTATGTCCAGGCACTCATGTGGGCGCATCTCGGCAGAGTACCATTATCTTGTCCAAGCATATGGAGAACGTCCTCTGTTGAAAACACTTTTCAGCCTTTTCTCTGCTTACTATTGTTCTCATCTCTCATAAAATGACGAAATGCAAATAAAAAGGTAAAATAATACCTTGGGCTGGTCAGCAGTATCCTCTGTGAGTGCTCTGCCCATTCATGTGTAAATGAGACGGAGCGCTGAAACTAACTGCGCAGTTAGACCGGTCAATATCCCAGCAACCCATTGGTCAATTTTGATGATCAACACCTCTATCAACCAGTCAAGTCAAGTCAAGAGAATCGAGAGGCAGCAGCCAAATTCACCATAGGGTTAGGTGAAGGTTTGGGTAAAAGCTTAGGGTTAGGTATAGTATATCGCATGAAGAGTGCTCCCTCCACTCTAGAAACGCCCTCCTCTTTATGTAAACAACCAGGACCTTTGTGATTGATCTCAAACACAGAGTCATAGGAGAAGACATTAGCAGCGTTCTTTCAAGCTGGAATATAACTTTTGGCCACAAAACAGTAAAGGTAAAACATACTTTATGATTTAGCGAAGTTTTTTTTGCTACTCTTTGGCTGCTAGCTCGCTGAGTTTCGACGCACATTGAGGAGGCAGAAATATTCGTGATCAGCAGACTCTCTGCTTTCATATATCAGGCTTGTGTGGTTTGCATGAAGTGGTGAAATGAGCAGACGCTCTAAAGTGTCTTTTTGTTACATGTGCATATAATTTATTTCTGTATGAATTATGTCTCGTTTGGGTGGCAATGCTTGTTAGAGGCTTTTAACAAAGTTTCTCTTCGTCATTCTGATATGCTACAAGTTAGGATTGGTGCTTCCTAGCGTAAGCATTGACCATCTGAATTGCTCGCATCTCATGCTGCCCCCTGTACAGGGGGTGCTCGTATTACAAGTTGGGGATTGCAACTTGGCTGAAGTATTTTTCGCTAGGTATTTCATACCTGGGATCCAATGTCTTGATCATCTGCCTGAAGCCTTAACACTCTACAGTGTTAAGCGGGACCATGTCTTTGGCTAGGTGACTGGAGAGTAATTAATCTTGATCCACCATTTGCTTTTTCTGTCGTAGGGAGTCCCAATGACAACTTTAGCCCGACAACACTTGCATTTTTGAAACCAAAAAACCTCCAAACAACAGACACGGCTCCTCTTTGGCACAAATTCTTCTGTGTCATCATGTTCAACTAGTTCTGCAGCTTCGAGTTCGGAACATTCAATGTCTATCCCATTCATCTTCACCATAACCTAACACCAGAGCATTACAGTTTACCCTCACCATGCCTCGCACCATGTGTGTTTAGAAGCGCAACATTAAAAAGTGTCCCATCTGAAACAATGTTGCGCAGCACAGCATTCAGAACGCTGTGTAATCAAATGCAACATTATGGCAGTTGTCATATATGGTTTCATAAGGCAGAAGTAACATTAACGGTCACTGCATTTTTACGACAGTGACGTTTTACGGTAGCAGGTAGGATGATGTGATCATTCTCCATGGTGTCAGAAGTGTTTCGACACACAAAGAGACAAAGAGTACTTCTTTTCACAGAGGAATATTATCCACTAACAGGCATGTTTTCACCAGCAAGTCCAGTGGCCAGGGGAAAGAGCTGAGTGTTTTAAATGAGCCCTGCACGATCAAGAGCACTGTGAGTTTGGTGCAACCAGAGAGGAGAATATATCCGCGGCCTTATTGTCGTCGGGATACTGGACAAAGAGCTCTCCTGCAAGCTGCATTTAATGGCAGACCTAACGCTGGCACAGACAATACAGACCGTCAGACAATCAGAGGAGGTCGCAGCACAAGTGAGCCTGCAGGGAGACACTGTTGGATCAGTACAGGAGGTGCAGTTAAAACAGAAAAACACAAACTGGAAACCACAACAGCGACAACAAGGCAAGTCAAAAGACAGAAAATGGGGGGAAATGATAAGAGATTTGGAAAATGCAGGAAAACACAGCATAACAGAGGGGAACAGTGCCCTGCGGAGAAAGCTACCTGCCATAACTGTCATAAAATGGGACACTGGGCTAGAGTAGGAGGTGAATGAGGTGACAGAGACTTTCTAGGCTCAGTGTATGATGCTAATGAGACGAGTGAACAGTGGACTGTACAGCTACAGGTGGATTCAACCCCGATGGAATTCAAAATTGACACAGAAGCTGACGTCACTGACGTAAATGAGGACACATTTCACACACTCACTCCTGAGAGGACACTAGCACCACCTGACATCCCTTTGGACAGCCCTGGAGGAGAGCTGTTGTGTCTGGGCCGTTTCGATGCAACAGTCAGCCACAAAGGGAAAGATTACCGATTCACAGCCGCGAAAACTGCGTAGTCCGTGGACACAGAGTCAACAATCTACTCAGCTGCCCTCTATCAGTGAGGATGAATCCGGTGAGGCAAGTAGATGAAGTGAAACCCAACACCTGTCATCTGCAAGCCTGTTGTGAGCATGGCACACTTAAACCTGGACCAAAAATCGAGCTAAGGGATGATGCTGTACCACATGCTGTGCACACCTTTTCCCATGCTAAAGAAAGTAAAAGAGGAACTGAAAAGGATGGAGAACAATGGGGTCATCGAGCGGGTGACACAACATACTGAATGGTATGCACCCATGGTTCCAGTTCTGAAAAAAAAACACAGCCAAAGCCAGGATGTGTATTGATCCGACAAAACTGAACAAGCCAGTTTCAAGGGAACACTACATCCTGCCAACTCCCGATGAGATAACAGCCAAGCTGAGCAGTGCAACAGTGTTTTCCTCCCTGGATGCTGCCAGTGGATTCTGGCAAATTCCACTGCTTCCAGATAGCTGCAAGCTGACGACATCTTATTGACCGATCAGGGGTCAAGCCCGACCCTGACAAAGTTGAGGCCATTTACCAGTTGCTGCCACCTGAAAATGTGCAGGAATTTAAAAGAGTCCTCAGTATGGTGAATTACCTTGGAATGTTTGTATCAGCCCTTGCAACAGTGGGCAAACCATTGTCTGAGCTTCTAAAGAGCAAGAACATCTGGATCTGGGGCCATTCACAGCAGTCAGCTTTTGAGGACATCAAGAGGATGCTTACAAAGGCACCAGTTCTCGCCTTTTATGACATCGCAAGGTCTACAGCCATGTCTGCAAACACCAGCAGTTGTGGACTGGGAGCTGTGCTGCTCCAGCTCCATGTAGACAAATGGAATCAGAATCAGAATCAGAATCAGAAATACTTTATTGATCTCCGGGGGAAATTGTTTTTGTTACAGGTGCTCCTTACAAGAATAGAAGAAATAGAAGAGATGAAGAAGAGATAGAAGAGATATAGAAGAGATAGAAGAGATAATAGAAGAGAAAGAAGAGATAAACACGTAAAAGCCGATAGCTTACTGCTCCAGCCGTCTATCTGAGGCTGAAACATGATATGCCCAGAAAGAGAAAGAGTGTCTGGCTGGCATGTGGGCCTGTGAAAAGTTGTGACAAGTATCTATGCGGCTTGGACGAGTTCAGGCTGGATAAGATAACATAGACTTTATTTATCCCACAATGGGGGGAAATTCACATGTTATAGCAGCAACAAGACAGAGTGCAAGAAGTCAGAGGACAAGAGGACAAGAAAAATATTGCACAAGTATTATATACCCTATGGAATTTACAATATATACAATACGTACACCCTTATTTACTTACTTACTACTCATTTAAAAATGACGATTGCACATGAAAACAGGAAAAATGTGAGATGTGATCAGTACAACTTGCATTTGAGTTGATGTTATTGTGTGCTGTTATACAGTCTGATGGCTGTGGGCAAGAATGACCTGCGGTAGCGCTCCTTCCTACACTGGGGATGTAAAAGTCTTGTACTGAAGGAACTGCTCAAGGTCCTCACAGTGTGGTGCAGGGGGTGGGAGGAGTTGTCCACGATGGATGTCAGCTTGGTTAACATCCTTCTGTCCGCCACCTCCTCGATGGAGTCCAGTGGGCAGCCCAGGACAGAGCTGGCTCTCTTAACCAGTTTGTTCAGTCTCTTCCTGTCTCTGTCCATGCTGCCCCCTTCCCAGCACACTATGGCATAAAACACTGCAGAGGCCACCACAGTATTATAGAAAGTCTGGAGTAGAGCCCTGCACACACCAAAGGACCTCAGTCTCCTCAGCAGGTGTAGGCGACTCTGGCCCTTCCTGTACAGGGCATTAGTATTGTCTGTCCAGTCCAGTTCATTGTTGAGGTGAACACCCAGGTACTTAAATGAGCCCACCATGTCAATGTCCGAGCCCTGGATGTTCACCGGTGTGTGAGGGGAAGGTTTCCTTCGGAATTCAATAATCATCTCCTTGGTCTTGCTGGTGTTTAGGATCAGGTGGTTCTGCTGACACCAGTCCACGAAGTCTGTGATGACCCCCCTGTACTCCTGCTCATTCTCCTCTGACACACAGCCAACAATGGCACTGTCATCAGAGAATTTCTGCAGATGACAGAGGGTGGAGTTGTACATGAAGTCTGAGGTGTAGAGGGTGAAAAGGAACGGTGACAGCACCGTACCCTGGGGGGCCCCCGTGCTGCTGACTACCACATCTGACACACAGCTGTGTAGCCTCACATACTGTGGTCTGTCAGTGAGGTAGTCGATGGTCCATGCAGCCAGCTGTTGGTCCACACCAGCCGCCTCCATTTCCCCCCACAGCATTGAAGGCTGAATGGTGTTGAAAGCACTGGAGAAGTCAAAAAACATGACTCTCACAGCGCTCCCGAAGGACTCCAGGTGAGACAGGGCCCGGTGTAGCAGGTAGGTGATGGAGTCATTCACCCCGGTGCCAGGTCGATATCGAGGTCGATATGGAGACGGATCACAAACCGTTAGTGCCGCTTATCAACAACCAGAGTCTCGACAATGTCCCTTTGAGATGTCAGCGTCTTTTAATGTGGCTCATGAGGTACAAACCAGTGGCTGAATACGTGCCTGGAAAAACCCTACTCATCACTGATGCTTTGTCTCAAAGCCCACAAACCTACACAAAGAAGTGACTGATGCATATAGTTAGGTGGAGTGCTATGTAGCCACAGTGATACAGGGCATCCGAGCATCTCCAAGCAGAATGAAGATCATCAAAATGGCCACTGCAGCTGACAGTGAACTACAGTCTGTCATCAAACTTGTGAGAAGAGGATGGACAGAATACAGTGAAATGTCTCATTGAAGGTCATAGCATACATGAAGGTGAAAAACGAGCAGAGGCAGATGGTTTGCTCATGCGGGGGAACAGGATCATCATTTCACAGTCACTAAGAGCTGACATTTTAAAGAAAATACATGATGGACATCAAGGGCTTAGGAAGTGTAGAGACAGGGCAAACTCATCAGTTTGGTGGCCGGGACTTTCTGCAGAACTGAAACACACAGTGATGTCATGGCACACTTGCCAAGAACAAAAGCGGGCCCAACAAAAAGAGTTACTCATCGCTATGACTCTGTCCGATTGTCCATGGAAAAGAATAGCTCTCGACCTCTGTGAACACAACAAAAACAACTACCTTGTCATATCAGACTTACAGTTACTGGAGGTGCTGCACCTACCATCCACTACCAGTATTCAGGTTATTCAGAGACTTAAAGCAACCTTTGCAAGGTTTGGAATCCCGGATGAGGTGATGAGTGACAATGGCCCTCAATTCTCCAGCGCAGAATTTCAGGAGCTGGCAAGACAGCTTTACTTCAGACACATCACGTCAAGTCCTCACCATCCTCAGGGGAACGGTCATGAGGAGAGAGCAGTACAGACTGCAAAGAGAATCCTCCGACTTGAAGATCCACTAATAGCCCTCATGTGCTATAGATCAACTCCCTGCACCACCACGGGAGTAAGTCCAGCAGAACTTTTGACCCAAATGGCCCAACAGGAAGACTGTTGAACAAAATGATGCCGGTGAGAAGGCGAAACAGGCTTTCTATTACAACCGCTGCCATGGAGTCAGACCTCTTCCACCACGTCGACCAGGAGACGCAGTCATCATCAAGTTGGATCAGCAAAAGGCTTGGGTGACACCAGCAGTCATTTCAAAGGAGAGTGTAACTCCAAGATCGTACCTCATCAACACACCACAAAGTGCAGTGCTGCGGAGGAACTGCCGCCATCTCTGGGCAGATTTGTCTTCACAACCTGCGCAAGACACCCCTCCTGCATCAGCTGAGAGTACAGGAGAGACTTCTCAATCTGCAAGTGTTGTCACCCCAGAGACTGTTTCTTCTACCCCGGGTGGGGTCACGAGCCTCACACGCACCCCTACACAGACACCAGGACGATTTTGCACCAGAGCTGGATGGGTGTGCAAACCAGTCGAGGCTAGACCTGTAGACAGACACTGAAATATTTTTCATAGAGCCTTTGAGGGGGAATTGAGGAACAAAAGCTCAAAAGAAAAGCCGGAAAGAAAGAGAAAAAAAGATGTATGCTGACTGTATTGTTCAAATTGTTTGTGAAGATTGTGACACTAATATTGCAATGCCTTGGTTGAATTTAAGAGTGACATAAATGTTACAATATTTGATAAGTTAAGAGTCAGAGAAATTGCATTTTGAGTTTTGAAAAGACATGATTTCAGCTAATTGCACTTTGAGTTTGTTTACAGTTACAGGAGAAATGTTTACAGGGTGAATGTCTTTACTAGAGAAGTAACACTACCAAGGTGCTAAGAATACATTTTATGTTTGTAAAGAAGGCCTATTTGACATATTTTCCTGGCTAATATGTTGGTTGCCATGGTTTATTGAATGCTGTTATGTGCACCTTGTGTTATTAGAAATAACATAAAAAGGGAGGAGATGTCACATCTGGTTTCATAAGGCAGAAGTAACGTTAGCTGTTTTACAACAATGACGTTTTAGGGTAGCAGGCAGGATGACGTGAAAACCCCTGCTCTTGCTGTATGTTGGTCACTGCAAACTGTTTGTTCAGAGTTGATAATAAAGCTGAGTTAAATGAGAAAAGCCTTCCCTGGATCATTCTACAGCAGTATATTAAAAATTCATATCATAACAAAAAATATGCACCAGTATTCAGTGTGAACCGGTATACTGCCCAGCACTAGACTGACTCATAAAAACAAGGCTTTACAGTGCCACACAATTACCAAAAACTCCATGGGCTTTTCAAACCATTAGTCCTGAATACAAACTTTGTAACAAAACATTTTTATCTATACATACCTTAATGAAGACCAGAAAACAATATCTTGGATTCTGTGTTTCTCCACTATTAAGTCATTTATTGAAACAGTTGGCAACCAGTGAAAGCACTTGCCAGACATAGTTCTGAATTGGAATTCTGGATCCTGATGTTGGTGTGAAACTTTCAATTGACTGCATGACTGTTGAAGGCTTAAGGGCTGGACACTCTACAAAATTAGTTATGTCTATATTAGCCTGACTGTCTACATATACGGACGTGTTCACATGTGTATTTGGTGCTCACTGTCCATACATTTTGACTCATGGATGTCTGTACAGATCACAAAAGGAACGTTGTGAAGGCAGATGGAAAACTTTACCTCATATGAAGCCTTTCAGCTAAGCAAAGTATAATTTTTAGTTGAGCCATCACAATCCAAACAATCTTACCAGTAGGAGTCTTCTGGGCATACCCTCTCTCAGGCTGACTTCAGTCCTGCTGCTGTCACACAGCAAGCTGGGAAATATGTCCAACAGCAAATCTCCCCATGACCTGAGGTAACGATGGATTGAGTATAACGGTCAGGGAATGTGATAGTCTTTATCAGCCACACCACAGATGGATGAATACCCAACAATTCACATTCAAGAGATCCTCTAGAACTGGTTATCAGGTGAGAATATAGCCATCAAATGTCATTAAAATGTACTTAATAGCACAAAATTCAAGCACCTCCACATGGCATCTTCACTCTGCATGGTTAAGGTTGGACAGAAGACACACACACACACTTGCAGAGCGTGCACGCCAGTCGCAAACCTTCATTACAGTTGTGTGTGGTCACAAATACAACAGATGACACCTGGCCATACCCAGCTGTGATGTTGGGTGTGGTCAGATTCAAGAGACTTACATCTTTTAACTGATAGACACCAGTATATTCCTACTTCCAAAATGTGTGTGGAGTTACTCTTTCACAAGGAGTAATGACAATTTAAGCCATTATACTTCAGTGAATATTTCACAAAATTCTTCTTGATGTCTGAATCAAAGAATACAGCAATACAGCAGTCTACACAGCTGCAGAATGGGACACACTTCATTGTGCTAGACACACATGAGCATGACCCAAAGCATGTTATTTTGCGTTTCCTGCATTTTACGTCCACAACTACCACATTTGTGTGTCGGGCTCTGGCCTTTGCCTAGACATAGGAAAAGTACAAGGACATTCAAGTGACAACGGACAAGAGGCACGCTCTCATACATTCTCTGGTAGGTGCTTAGAGTCAGGTGGGTGGAGTGGTCTACTCCTGCTGGAGTGCTGGCTTGATGGATGGTTCCTCTGGGAAAGTACAGAAGATCTCCCACCTGTAGAGACAGAAGATGATTTAATCATTCAAAAACATGTAACTCTATTGTATATACCAACATATAATGTACAATATATTTAGCTAACTTTTGGTAACAGATTTATGCTTATGAAAATTAATGGAAAGGTTCTGTTACCCCCCCCCCCCCCCCCCGGCTGTGTGTGACCTTATGTTATGTTTTCACGGCTTTATTTTCACTGTTTGGGCTTTAGTTGTTTTATGTTAGGGTAGAGGGAAGAACCCTGTTCCGCCGGCCCCATGGTTTTTGTATGTTTCAGCCTCTAAGTTGGTCACACAGCTTGTCCACCCTTTTTTTCAATAAACAAAATATGTGTTTTTGTGGCTCTTGGTCTGTTTTGATTGTGTTCGGTCTCATTGGTACGAGTTAAGTTGGCCGGGGTCATAACATAATTTGGGGGCTCGCCCGGGATAGTTGGGACTTTTAAGTTTTCAATGTGGTTTTGTGACGTCTGGCTTTGGTGGCTTAGTGGCACTAGGCCTGTGTAAGTTTGGATGTTTTGGTAGTTTGTGTTTGTAGCCTTTTGTGCTGTGTGTTGCCTTTTGTGTGTTTGGTAACTTTGTGGACACAGTTTCCTGGACTTTGCGGTAGTAGTACTTGTGGCTGTACTGTGTGTGCAGTAGTTTGTAGGTCAAGAGTTGCAGTTGTGTTGAGGTCATGTAGTGTGGCTGTGTTTTGTGCTGTAGACCGGGTTGTTAAGACACTTAAAATGGAGTTCAAGTTGGCTGAGTTTATTGATTCTCTATCGTTGGAGATTTTTGATCAGTGTACTAAGGCTAATCTGGTGTTAAGTGCTGATCATTATGAAGTAGCTGTTTTAAAGTAGTCTAAGAAGCAAGCTATTAAAGCAGTCTTGTATGCTGCCTTAGTGGATAAAGGTATTTTGCCCCAGTTACAGAGTACTCCAGAGCAGTCTGGTCGGTCTGTTGATGAGGCAGTCAGACTTAAGGAGTTAGAGGTTGAGCTGCAGCGTTTGGCTTTGAAAGAGAAGGAGTTGCACTATATTAATGATCTTGAAACTAAAAAGCTTGAGCAACAAACTAAGATCCGCATGCTTGGTGCCGCTTCTCCAGTTACTAGATCCACTGATTTTGATGTGAGTAAAAACATCCACTTGGTTCCTTCTTTTAATGAGAAGGATGTTGATAAATATTTTATCTTGTTTGAGTGGGTGGCTTCGACGTTGAAGTGGCGGAAAAATGTGTGGACATTGTTGTTACAATGTGTTTTGAGTGGTAAAGCGCATAGGGTTTACTCGTCTCTTCCAGCAGAAGATAGCCTTGATTTTGACAAAGTAAAAGCTGCTGTGCTTGGAGCATATGAGCCGGTACCTGAAGCTTACTGTCAGAGGTTTCGTAGGCTGAAGAAGCTGGGGTATCAAACTTTTGTTGAGTTTGCTTGGGAGAAAGAGTCTCTTTTTGATCGTTGGTGTCCGTCGAGCAAGGTTGAAGATTTTGAGCAGCTTAGACAGTTGGTGTTGGTGCAGGACTTTAAAAATTGTCTCCTGAGAGAGTGTCAACATATCTGAATGAGCAGAAAGTTTCTAATGTGTTTAAGTGGACGAGTATGTTCTGACTCATAAGACGGTTTTTGTGGATCGCCCTTTCAGTTGTCAGCCTGTTGAGAGCATAATGGTACTGTGAAGAATAGTACTAGAGGTACAGCTGTGGGGTCTGAGCTGGTCAGAAGTGTTGGTCCCTCAGAACCTAAGGTTAAGGTTGAGAAGGAGGAGTTGAGGGAAAGAGATAATGTGATATGCTTCTATTGTAAGAAGAAGGGGCATATTGTGGCAACCTGTCCTGTGTTGAAAAAGCGGAATTCTAAACCAGTGGCTTTGGTCAACAAATTTGATGAAACCTTGGATGAGTTCCCTGCAGTGTCCAGTGACCTGGCAGATTTTGCTCCATTTATTATGGATGGTTTTGTCTCCATGCCTGGTTGCAGTCATAACGTTCCTGTGAAAATGCTGAGGGATACTGCTGCCTCCCAGTCTTTTATTTTGGAGGGAGTGTTGCCATTCAGTGACAAGTCTGAAGTGAGTTCTGATGTTCCTATGTTGGGTTTTGGCATGAAGGACAGGTGTGCCTTTGCATAGAGTCCGTGTGGAGTCTAACCTTGTTTCAGGTGAAGTGAATGTGGGAGTGCATCCTGGTTTCCCAATTCAGGGGGTTTCATTTTTAACGGGGAATGATTTGGCGGGAGGAAAGTGTTGGTTAACCCTGAAGTGACGCCAGTCCATGTTAGGCAGTCTCCTGATGAGCTTGCTATGTTTCAAAAGGTTTTTGCAGCTTGTGCTGTTACTCGGTCTCACTCTAAAAAGGACAAAGCTGAAGTTGATCTGAGTGACAGTTTTATTTGCAATCCTGGTGTTAATTCCCAGATTTCTCCAGAAACTGTTGAAAGTAAAGGTGTGGATGCAGGGCCTTTCTCTGAGGTTAAGCATTTGTCCCTGACTCATGACTTGTTGATTGTTGAGCAGAAAAATGCTACTACTTTGTCTCTCTTGTTTGAAGCTGTGGTAACTGGGGATGAAGTGTATTCTGTGTCAACTGGTTATTTTGTGAGGGATGGGTTGCTAATGCGTAAATGGACGCCAATGACTTCCTCAGTTGCAGATGATTGGAGTGTTGTCACTCAGATTGTAGTTCCTGTTCCATACCGCACAACAATTTTGAATCTGGCTCATGATAATCCCCTTGCTGGTCATTTGGGTGTTAGGAAGACATATGACCGCATTTTGCGGCATTTCTTTCGGCCAGGATTGAAGAGGGATGTGGCACGCTATTGTAAGTCTTGTCATACATGTCAGGTAGCTGGGAAGCCAAACCAGACCATACCTCCTGCTCCACTGTATCCAATTCCAGTAGTGTGTGAGCCTTTTGAACCTGTTTTGGTTGACTGTGTGGGTCCACTTCGCCGCACAAAAGCTGGTAATAAGTTTTTGGTGACAGTGATGTGTGCATCAACTCGATTTCCAGAGTGTTTCCTGTCCGTAATATCACAACTCCCATTGTTGTAAATGTTAGGCAGTGCTCGGTTTGATTCTCGCGACCTGCCGGTTCTCCTGTGTTTCTCTCTGAGTCCATCACTATGAGTTACCTCCTTTGGGTCTGAGTGTGTTCCACACACTTGACAGTATGATCCGACCATGCAGAACTCAGATGGCTCAGAGATGGACCAATCCACCATGCAACCTGCTCTGGCTTTTCACGGGAATCTCCTGGGACAACACAGCCAAGTACTGAACACTCTCACTGAGCAGAATAACGCGCTCAGCGAGCAAGTAAAGTCGCTAAACGCCAGTCTAGCTCATTTTCTGCCCTTAATAGACTCTGTTGTTCCCTCAGCCGCCTCCTCCTGCTGGTACAGATTCAGCACCTGTTGCGGCTGCCACCACCACACAGGGCCCTCCTCTGATTCGCGACTTGTAGGCTACAGACCCAGAGCCTTTCACTGGTGATCTCAGTTAGACTCAAGGTTTTATCCTTCAGTGTAACACAACATGTTTGCACAACAACCTCATACATTCAGCTCTGATGTCAGTCGAATCAGATATATTTTCACTAGTCCACCTTCCAGTGCCTCAAGGACCTCTTTGCCTCCACCCCTGTTCTCATCCATCTGGACCCGCCCAAGCCTTTTGTGGTAGAGGTGAACGCCTCTGACACAGGGGTGGGGGCAGTTCTCTCTCAGAGGTCCACTCCAGACCAGAAACTCCACCTGTGCGCCTTCTTCTCCAAGAAACTCTCCCCAGCTGAAAGAAATTATGATGTTGGGGATAGAGAGCTCTGGGCGGTCAAGCTGGCGCTTGAAGAGTGGAGACACTGGCTGGCTGCCATTCACACTTTGGACCAACCACAAGAATCTGGCCTATATTCGGTCCGTCAAACGACTGAATTCCCACCAGGCCCAGTGGTCGCTGTTTTTCAGTCGGTTCAACTTCACGTTGTCTTACAGACCCGGCTCCCATAAAGTGAAGCCCGAGTCCTGCTCTCCTCCTGCTGCCATCCTCCCAGCCTCGTGTGTGGTGGGTTCCCTGTCCTGGGAGATAGAGTCTGTGGTGTGGGAAGCCCAACAGAATCACCCCTATGCTGGCAGTGGACCGCCCAACCGGATGTTTGTTCCTGCATCAGTCTGGTCCCGGGTTCTGGACTGGGGTCACACGTCCCACTTCGCATGCCATTCAGGTACCACTCATACTTTAGATCTACTCAAAAGAAGTTTCTGGTGGCCCAGGCTCAAGAGGGATGTCCGGAAATATGTGTCTGCATGTCCATCAGCCACCAGCTGGTCTCCTCAGACAGCTTCCCATTCTCGGACATCCCTGGACACACATCGCCCTGGACTTCATTACTGGTTTCCCTCCTTCCATCGGTAACACGGTCATTCTCACCATTGTTGACTGTTTTTCTAAGTCTGCTCACTTTATTGCTTTGCCTAAGCTCCCCCCAGCCAAAGAAATGGTGGAGCTCTTATCTAACCATGTTTTTCGCCTGCACAGTATTCCTGCAGATATCGTGTCTGACAGGGGGCCCCAATTCATCTCAGGGGTATGGAAGAAGTTCTGCAGAGCATTAGGAGCCTCTGTTAGCCTCTCCTCTGGATTCCATCCGCAAACTAAAGGGCAGTGGAGCGCACCAATCAGGACTTCGAGTCTGCACTCCGGTGCGTGGTCTCCCAGGACCCGCCACCTGGTCCCGTCATCTTCTCTGGATAAAATACGCTCATAATTCCCTTGTCAGTTCTGCCACCAGACTTTCATCCTTCGAGGCCTCTCTGGGCTATCAGCCCCCCCTCTTCCTGTCCCAGGAGGAAGAGATCTCGGTCCCCTCAGTTCAGCATTACTTGCGCCACTGCAGACACACCTGGCAGCTGACCAGAGCGGCTCTCGCCCGCACGGCGGAGACTAACAAACGCTTCGCTGATTGCCACAGGAGGGTTTCGCCATCATGCACTCCAGGTCAGAAAGTTTGGCTTTCTTCCAAAAATATTCCCCTCAAGTCCATGTGCAAGAAGCTGTCACCCAGATTCGAGATTGGCAGCATTGTCAACCCGTCTGCCATTAGGTTGCTCCTCCCTCCTTCCTTGCGAGTGCATCCAGTGTTCCACGTCTCGCAAATCAAACCAGTCTCTTCCAGTCAGCTCTGCCCACCTGCCGGATCCCGGCTTCCCACCCGGATCGTGGATGGCCAGCCCGCCTACACTGTTCGTCACATCCTGGATGTGCGCCGCCGAGGGCACGACCACCAATATCTGGTGGACTGGGAGGGATACGGCCCGGAGGAATGGTCGTGGATCCCTCTGTCCTTCATCCTGGACAGTCAGCTTGTTCGGGACTTTCACCGGAGACACTCTGTCGTAGCGCCAGGAGGCGCTCGCTGGGGTGGGGGTACTGTAAAGCAGTGCTCGGTTTCCTCCCTTTCCCTTGTGTTTCTCTGTGTTTCCTTTCCCCCTTGTGGTCTTGTCTGTCTTTCCCTTTTTGGTCAGGTCCGTACTGTGGGCTGAATGAAGCGATGGTTTGATAACACGCTGAAAGCAGGGAATTTCAGCCTGGTGACAAGGTTTTAGTGTTGCTGCCTGTCCCTGGAGCTAGCTTGCAGGCTCGCTACAGTGGTCCTTACCGGATCCAGGAAAAGGTGGGTGACAGGGATTACCTTGTAGCCACTCCAGATCACCGTCACAGAAATCATCTCTGCCACATTAATATGTTAAAACCTTACTGTGATAAGGAGAAGGTGCAGGTAGAGTCCAGTTCTGAGACAGGTGAGGTCACTGCATCTCCTGTGGTGCTGTCCGGTGCTAAAGTTGCTGCACCATGTGTTAGTCTTGTGACAGGGAAAGTCTCAGCGCTGTCTAGTGCTGAAGCTGATGGGTTTTGTCTGAGGCCCTGACTAAGGGAAAGTTGTCGAACTCTGAGATCCTGAAAGATCTTCCCACTTGTTTATCTCATCTCTCTGAGCCACAGTGCTCGGATTTGGTTGAGCTGATTGAGTCTAACAAATCACTGTTTGCTGATGTTCCTTCTCAGACCCATTTGTTGAACCATGATATTGATGTGGGGGATTCACCACCAATTAAACAGCATCCATATGGAGTGAACCCAGACAAGCGTCGTCGGCTTAAGCAGCAGGTGGAGTACATGGTGCAGCATAATATTGCTGAGTACAGTAATAGTGCTTGGAGCTCCCCATGCTTGCTTGCTGATAAAGCTAATGGTGAAGAATGTTTCTGTACAGACTTCGTAAAGTGAATGGTGTGACAAAACCTGACTGTTACCCTCTTCCAAGAATGGAAGATTGTGTGGATCATGTTGGGGGTGCCAGGTTTGTGACAAAGTTGGACTTGCTGAAAGGTTATTGGCAGGTCCCTTTGACTGAACGGGAAAAGGAGATTTCTGCATTTGTTACACCTGATGACTTTCTTCAGTACACAGTCATGGCCTTTGGCATGTGTAACGCACCAGCCTGTTTTCAGCATTTGATGAATGTTGTTCTGTCTGGTCTGCCATTTTGTGAAGTGTATTTGGATGATTTGGTTGTCTGGTCATGGTCTGAGCATATGGAACATTTGTATGCAGTGTTTGTTCACTTGAAGGAGGCAGGATTGACAGTGAACTTGTCCAAATGTGAGTTTGGGCAGGCCACAGTGACGTACCTTGGGAAAGTAGTGGGTGGAGGTCAGGTTCGTCCTTTGCAAGCAAAAGTGCACTGAAGCGTTTCCTGTTCCAACCAACCGAACAGAGCTTCGCTGTTACCCTGCGATGGTTGGTTATTATAGGGGCCTCTGCAAAAGATTTTCTGCCGTGGCCTCATCTTAACTGATCTGTTGAGTCCAAAAGTGAGTTTTAATCGGTCCAATGCCTGCCAGTCGGTGTTTGAGCAGACGAAAGGTCTGTTGGTGAATGCACCTATTCTTGTGGCGCCCCGGTTTGATCAGCCCTTTAAGCTGGCTGTGGACGGGAGCGATACTGGCGCTGGCACTGTCCTTCTGCAAGAAGGTTCGGATGGGGTTAAACATCAGTTTCTTATTTTTCCAAGAAACTCAATGTCCATCAGAAATGGTACTCAACCATTGAAAAGGAAGCGCTAGCACTTGTCATGGCTCTGGAGCACTTTGAGGTTTATGTCAGCTCCGCTATTGCTCCTGTAATCGTCAGTACCAATCACAATCCGCTTGTTTTTCTACATAGGATGTGAAACCAAAACTGACGTTTGATGAATTGGAGTTTGTGGTTACAGGCCTTCAATGTGGAGTCAGACACATCCGCGGCAGGGATAATGATCTGGCTGACGAATTGTCGCGTCTTTAAGTAGTTGTTCCTGAACAATGTATCCTGTGAAGACTGTAAGTTCTTTTCTTGCCCCCCCCCCCCCCGATCAGCCTGATTCCTTGTTCATTCTGTGTCTGCCTCCTTCTCAACAGGTGTGGCTGCACAGCAATCAGAGTACTGTAAAGAGGGGGAGGGGACTGCAGCTCAACCTCTCCTCATTCCCGCCTGGCAGCAGCAGAAGCAGGTGCTGCTGAAACAGCTGAGATCTTGGTAGTGGCTGTGTGTGACCTTATGTAGGTACTTTGGTTTTCTCCCTCTTTTGTTCCTGGTGGGTCCAGTGGTTCAGTTTTCGCAGCTTTATTTTCATTGTTTCGGCTTTAGTTGTTTTATGTTAGGGTAGAGGGGAGAACCCTGTTCCACCGGCCCCATGTGGGCTGGGCAGTGGTGGCTCCCTTTCTTTTGTTTTTTTTTTGGCTGGCCCTCCAGTTTAGTTGGTTAGTTAGGGAGGGGGTTTTATTTAGCTAGGGTTTTTGTATGTCTCAGCCTCTAAGTTGGTAACACGGCTTGTCTAACCTTTTTTCAAGAAACAAAATATGTGTTTTTGCAGCTCTTGGCCTGTTTTGATTGTGTTCGGTCTCATTGGTACGAGCTAAGTTGGGGGGGGGGGGGGGGGATTTTTTTCTTAAACTATTATTATATATATAAATGTGTGTGTGTGTGTGTGTGTGTGTGTAAAAGGTAATTAGTGGTATTTCTTTCCTTCCTTCCTTCCATCAGTTGTGTTCAAGAAGCAAACAAGCTGACTGAGAGAATGCCAACAATGTGCAAAGCTGTCATCAAAGCAAAAAGGTGGCTACTATGAAGATTCTAAAATACAAAACATATGTTGCTGTGCTCATGCTTTTTTGTGTACCACATAATTCCTTGAGGATTATTTTATAGTTTTGATGTCTTCAGCATTAATTTACAATGCAGAAAATAAGAAAAAATATTGAATGACCAGGTGTATCCCAACTTTTGACTGGCAATATACATATACACATATATAGTAGCATGAAAAAGATTGGATATCCTATATGGTGCCGTACCTCCAATACAATATCATGGGTTGGCCTGCCGATCCTCTCTTCTGATTCCAGGCTGTACTCTGCTGCAAGCGGAACAGTTGGAGTGTAGAGAAGCCAACGTTTCTGCCCCTCCAGCTGCAGAATAAACACCTGGGCAAAGAGCACCATAAGCATGAGGAAAAAAAAAATTCATATGCTGATAAAGCAAATTCATACCTGTGGTCTGCTGAACCTATTTACAAACTTACTACAAGCACGCTTTCGTCAAGGTACTAAAGGGTCTGAGGTGACAAAGTGTGGTAAAGCAAAATTTAAAAGGCAGAATGACTTGCAGTTTCCTTATACATGATGGCACGCAAAAGTTTTGTCACCCGTGGTCAAAATTTGCTTGCCTTGCTTAACAAGTGGGTTTGAATGTATTTTACTCTATGAAAGACAGAGAGCAGAAGCACTTGAAGTTCAAAACAAATTTTATATGACTAAAAAAAGCTGTATACAATAATTTATTAATAAAGGGCATTTTTTAAAATTAATTTTTATAATGTGCCTGTTCAAAGCATAAGAAATACAGCTGTTTCACAGACTGCCGTGTTGTTTTATCTCTTATAAAAATACAAATGTGCCGACTTCTGAAAAGGTGATTTCTCAAATATTTGAATGAGGGTGTCGTTTGAGTTGTACTTTAACAGGGCTCTCAAAACTTTCAGGCAATAGCTGGACAAAGCTACTGTCATTCTATTATATATTATCTATTTATATTAGATTTTGTTTTTGTTTCCCTTTCTCCTCTGTTGATCTCATAGATTTTACATTTTTGTTATTGTTATTACTGACAATACCTATCATTAATATCAATAAGGATATTTTTCTGATTATTATGATCATGATCGTTTTTGATATTTTTTTTAGATTGTCTTTCATTTAATTATTTCTTTTTTTTTCTAATTTTTTGTTTATTTGTATATGCTATATGTCTACCTCTATAATTCCCCTCCATCATTATGATATTATTATGTTACATAACCAATAGCTGATCAAGTCAAAAAAAAACAAAAAAAACAAAGGAAACATTGCTACAACAGTGTAAAAATGACAATTAATGGTTTAGAGTCTAATTATGCATTATTGTTATTGATTACTGATGGTGGTTAATCAGGATAATTATCAGCTAATTGTACTCAGTTTCAAACGGCAGTATGCAGTAAATGGTTGCCCTTTGTGTGCGTATTTTGAAACTAGTTTCCTTAACATGATGTTCTTGATGGTATTAGTAATGACTGATTTTTGAAACTTGAAACCTCAGCACTTTAGTTCATTTTTTGTCTGCAGTGTATCCCATGAGGAGTAGTCTTGCCTGAAGAAGTTTTTCATGTTCCTTCAACATAAAAAATCTTCTAGGTCATTTTTGTGATGCTCTTATGATCTCAGACTCATGCTAATATTTGCATGCGAGTGTTGAAAATTGTTCAAATTTATCTTGTTCACCCATAGCCCATTTATAGACTTAATTTTTTCATTGAAATATAACAATAAGAATTAATGAGGTGTTCACCTATAAACACAGTCCATTTATCATTTCTTCATAATATGTACTTCTTCATAATAATCACTTTGTGTCCTTGCACCATTAGTTTTGGCCTTGGTGCCCTACATTTAAGACACAATGCCAGTCTTTCCAGTACTGAATGACAGTCACGAAACAGGCTGCAATGTAATACCTCCGTGTGTTTTTGCACTGTTAAAGTATATCCACTGAAAGTTTGTTTTTGCCACCGACAGGCTCAAATTGCTTTAATAAGTGTCTAAGAAACTTATGGAAAGCATCTATAGGGATACCTTTTTCTTAATGAGTAAGATCCTTTTTGCTTAACAAGAAACTGTTGTTGCGGTTACATTGTTCTTGCCACAGCCACCAGACTCTATACAAAGAAACAGTAAATTTACCACCATAAAACAGACTTTATTCAAACTCACAAAAACCATCTTGGTTCATCGTTCAATGCTCCAACAATAATGAACAACTCTGAAATTAATTCTTAATTTACCGAAACAGGAGAGGAGCAACAGAGGGTGGACACCAGAGAAACAGCAAGGGAAAACAGTGTGTAACACCAGAATATTTCCATATCTAACTTGGGAATTATTTTCATCTTTCACACAGCTCATAAGCACGCATACAAGAGGAGCCTTGAGCAGGAAAGGAGGGGCCAACTTTGAATGTTGTGTATACAAACCTCAACTGACAAATCCTGCTCATTCTGTCTTTGAGGACTGACATCAAATCACTGATGTGGGTATGGAGTAGCATAACTCTCATCAAAGTTCTTTTTAAAATATAGTGTACATTTTTGAATGCTCAGTATTATTATTATTATTGTTGTTGTTGTTGTTGTTGTTATTTATTTATTTATTTATTTGTTTTTTAAATGTGGAGCTTTTTCTGTAGTAGATAGTAATACATTGCTCAACTACTGTACAGCTCATGTCACTCCATGTTTCCTTTCCATCCACTGGCTTCCTGTTACCTTTTTGTACAAAGTTTAAAGTGTGATGATGTGTGATGCTTATCTACAGAGAAGCCACTAACCTGAACTCCCTAATACGGGTATATGAGGCTTCTCATTCATAATGATCTGCAAATTCATGAAGACTAGTTGTACTGTCACTGCGAGGCAGGAAATCTCACTCCAAACTCTGCTAATGTGAGCGTGGTTGCTGGTGGAAGGACATAGACAAACTTAATTGTCATTCAGTGAACAGCAGGTGTATACTGAATGAAATTTCTATTGCAGCAGGCTCAGCACAGGGTTGAAAATAGTTAAAATATAAATAAAAAATATAAAAGTGAAAAATATGTACAATTGCTTAAAAAATGTTAAAATAAACAGCAGAATGATTATGGTATACACAGAGAGTAAATAAACAGTATGTAAAATAAACAGCATGTACAATGAACAGTAGCAATTGAGTTAAAAAATAGCAGCAGGCATATGCAGTAAGTGAAACATACAACTGAAATAATTTTAAAGTGCATTGAGAGGAATTCGTATTCGTTTCTATTCTGTATTCATATCTGTACTCGGAGAGGGCGGGGCCTAATGGAAATGGGTGGGGCTTGAATTGGTACATTATTGTAAGTCTGAAATTGATATACAATAAAAATATTAATATAGGCTACTTTGTGTGTTCAGCTATATGTGTGTAAGTGGTCTGTAAGACTGTTTATTTTTTAATGATCTATGTGAACTTGGTGATTCATGCAAACATCCAGTGATGGCAAACAGGGAAATAATGTCAGCCTTGTTCACTGTATTTTTCTCAAAAGCACCGTGTTCAGTATGAGCAAAGTTTTCCAACTGACTTTATATCACCAGCCAAACTAAGAGCAAGCAGACAGTAAAAAAAAATTTAAAAAAAAACCCCGACCGGAGTGGAGGCAGTGGCCAACATGAGCCGTTTTCAGCTCTGTCTTGTCAAATGCAGCGCGTATGTTACGAAACAAGTTCACCAAGTAACTTTAAATATCATACAAACCGAAATAGAGGTGAGCTGAAGAAAACCTAAGGAGTACTGAAGAGAGCAATGTGAACTAGAGACGCATCTGTGTAGGGAGGGGTGGGCGCTGTGTGTGACTGGCCAATCACAGAGCGTGAAGACAGTCAGTTACCCGATGAGGATTTTCCTTCAGCACGAGCACGGATATTGACGAGTTTTACTTGTATCAACCCGACACCGAATGCTACAGAACCTCTTTCCAGAGGTCAGCAGGGAAAACAGGCCATGGTGGGGGTGTGAGGAGTTTCTGTAGAATGTAGTGAGGATAGGCAGGGGGCAGGTGGGCTCTCCGCATCCTGCGCAGAAAGTGCAGGCATTGCTGTGCCCTTTTCACCAGTGACACCAAGTTCACAGACCAGGTGAGGTCATCTGTGATGTGCACCCCCAGGAACTTGGTGCTGCTGACCACCTCCACAGCTGTGTTGTTGAAGAGAAGTGGAGCGTGACTGGGCTGGTTCTTCCTGAAGTCAACCATGATCTCTTTGGTTTTGTCTACGTTCAGGATCAGGTTATTGTCTTTGCACCATCCCACCAGCTGCTCCACCTCCTCTCTATGGGCCAGGTCGTTGTCGTCCCTGATAAGGCCCACCACTGTTGTGTCGTCAGCAAACTTCACAAAGTGGTTGGTGGCAGCCTTTGGGGTGCAGTCATGTGTCATCAGGGTGAACAGCAGAGGGCTCAGGACACAGTCCTGAGGGGAGCCTGTGCTGACACGGGACCCGTGAGGTGTTCTGTCTGACACGCACTGACTGAGGTCTTTCAGTGAGGAAGTCAAGCAGCCAGTTACACAGGGGGATGCTGAAACACAGGGGTCCCAGTTTGTCTACCAGATGCTGTGGAATGATGGTGTTGAATGCTGAACTGAAGTCCAGAAACAGCATCCGCACATGAGTGTTTTTTATCCTCCAGGTGAGTAAGGCTCAGGTGGAGAGCGGAGGAGATGGCATCCTTGGTGGAGCGGTTAGGCCGGTAGGCAAACTGGAAGGGGTCAAACATAGGGGGAGTCTGGAGATGATATGCTCTGTAACCAGCCACTCAAAGCACTGCATCATGATGGGAGTGAGTGCGATGGGCCGGAAGTCATTGAGTGATGTGATCTGAGGTTTTTTAGGCACTGGGATGATGGTGGCAGAACTGAAACATGATGGGACTGTGGCTTGATGCAATGAGGTGTTAAAAATGTCTGTTAGAACGTAGGCCAGCTGATCTGCACATTCTCTGAATACCCGCCCAGGTATATTGTCAGGGCCTGGAGCCTTCCTTGAATTGACTCTCCTCAGAGACCTCCACTCCTGAATGAATCTTTGATGTTTGTGTAGGCCGTGTCTAGTGTGTTCCCTCCACTGGTTTCACAATCCACATGCTGGTAGAAATATGGGACAACTGTCTTCATGTCAACTTGGTTAAAATCCCCAGCAGCAATGAAGAGGCCCTCAGTGTGAGTGGACTGCAGCTAGATAGTCCGGTAGAAAACACGCATAGCCTCCTTTGTGTTAGCACTGGGGGGGATGTACACAGCAGTGATGGAAACAACAGTAAATTCCCTGGGCAGATAGAATGGTCTGCAGAGTACTGTCAAAAGTTCTATGTCCGTTGAGCAATAGCTTGAGACATACTTAGCATTATTACACCAGTTAGTGTTGATGTAGACACACAATTCACCCCCCCACCCCCCTTTATCACTGGGTGCGCAGCTCCTGTCGGCACAGAATGTAACTAGCCCCTCGATGCTAATAGTATTGTCCGGAACTGAGAAGTTTAGCCATGTCTCAGTCAGAATAATTCCTTCCAGAATTCCAGTTTCTCATCTCACGTTTCGATGTTAGTTCCAGCTGCAGGTGATCTATTTGTTCTCCATGGACCGAACGTTGGAGATGAAGATTGACGGAAGCAGTGTTTTGAGGGGACCGGCTCTTAGCTTAGCTGTTAGCCCACCTTAGCAGCCGCGCTTTTGCCTCCGGTCACACCGCCTCTGGTCAAACTGCCTCCATTTGGATATCTCTCGGCCTGTGCTGCTGGGTGAGTCCACTGCAACGTAGGCCACTGGGTCTTGCCAGCGAAGCGCTCCGAGGCTACATAGACACTAGTGGTTGAATCTACGAAGCTGAAGTCACTGGAAGATCGTAATTCCAAAAAGAGCTGTTATCTTAGATTACTGACTGCATTTGCCATCCCAGACAGCGTATTTTGGTTGTTCTGATTATTTCTGTCACGAGCCAGTGCAGCCGCAGCCAAACAGGGCACCACAATCTTGTCATAGATAAGGAGTAACCAAACTCGATTCAGTCAGCAGAATATGTGACTTATGTTCCTTGGTGCACTTACAGCCTTGTAGCACTTGTTCCAGGTTGAACATGGAACTGTTGAGGCTCTTATTCTTGATGGCATCTTTCCTTGATCAATTGTGGATTGGACTGTTCCTCATTTGTAAGTTTTTGAACAGAAGTGTCTGTTAACTGTAAATGAACAATTTTGAGGTCCTTACTTCAACTACGTTTAGACTCTCATAATCAAATACAATGCATTTTATCATCCCACATTTATTTGATAGCTATTGTTACTAGCTACTTGCAAAACAAGATTTTAAAAACCTAAAATGAGCATACAGAATACATGTGTGGAAGAATGTGGGTGAATCGATAATGTGATAGCAATCACTTCAGGGTGTCAGGTCAGGACACTATTTGGTGTTTAGGTGAGAGTGAAAAAAGAAACAAAACAATTACGCAGAGTCACAGTGAAAGAGTCCAACAAATGTTGTGTAGATATTTGTGTGTGTGTGGTTCTGCAACATAATAGAACACACAATATAAGCTGATTAGAATTTAGATCAAATTCTAGCATAAATAACTATGTGAAAGGTGTTCTGTTTCCGGTCTAGAGGGGATGGCAACTTAGAAAGTTTTCGACAAGAATTCATTAAAACTGCCCCAAGGTGAATTAACTAACCAGCGAAGTACCCGAAAACAAGGGAGAAAGGACACAAATGATGTCCAAAAAGAACAAGAGAGGTAAAAACTCAATTTTCTAACAAGTTGAAGACGACGAATTGCAGCTAACAGAAGAAGCTAATGTTAGCCCTCCCAGGGCACTCCTAGCTATGATGGCGTTGGGCCAGAGAACGAGGACAAACCGGTAAGCTTGATCTCCTGTGGAGATCATTGCCATGAAGAAGGAGTATGCAGAGGCGCGGAGGATCCTGAAAGACAAGAATTTGCGGATCCGGACCCTCTATCCAGCTCGCCTGAAGGTGTTTTATGAAGAAGGAGCGATAGCCTACAACAGGGTGGAGGAAGCGACAGTGGATCTGGTGGGCCGGGGTCTCCCGGCGAAGGTGATTAAACCACTGGCTACTCTCAGAAATTACAGAGATGGTCGTCGTGGCGGGGGGCTGGGGGTCGGCACCCGCAGCAGAACCGAGGAGCTGCAGGATACAAGGAGAGGCTGCAAGTATACAGACAGGGTTCTAAATTAACTTTTTTGATCACCAGCCAATGTGGCTGGTGACATTCTAAAGTTACCAGCCAATCAGAATTTCCACTAGCCAAATTTTTTCCCGGTGAAAATAAGAGAGATTATGAGTGCCACTGAATGCATTTGATCATTTTATTTACATTGTTGGCATGAAAAATGCACAGAAAGTACAACACATGAAACAAAATATACACAGAAAGTGCAAACATTTAATTTATACAAACAAAAAATGCTGCCAGATTTATTATTTTATAAAAGACATTTTTCCAGTATTTAGTATCATTACATTCCTAATAAAATGTATTTTTCCTTTCAACTTAAAGTGTTTCTGCTTCCCGTCTTTAATAAGAAATATATATAAGTAACAGCCATGACTTAAACACTTGCAAAAAATTGCATTGGTAATAAATTGAATTATGTATGTACAACTAGAAAACACAAATAGTGCAGCAGTCAGTATTGCAGACTCCTTAGGCTCTCCTGATGACTTCGGGCACTCATGGTCCTTTACTGCCTCGACTTCAAAATTATTAGTCCCCACCACAAAATTATTCGTCTTGTTTTTTTCTTTCGTGTACATGCGGCAATCCTTACAAAACATGACGGCATTTTCGTGATCAAACACAAGCCATTCACGACCTGTCAGCCATTTAGCGTTAAACTTTCTTTTCTTCGTTTCGCACGCTTTGTCGACATTCTCATCCCCTGCCTCCTTCCTCTTCTCGCCCCCAGACGTCTGTCCCAACCACGTATTTAGTTTAACTTTACTTTTTACTTTTAGCTAGCTCAGTCTCCTTTTTTACAGTTTATACGCCGCCGTTCATTCTTCCTCTTCTTCTTTGTGTTTGCGTTTCCGTGGTTTCTCGCGCCGGTTGCACTACAAACTGTAGTGTGCCTGCGCACAGCCAATGGGCGTCTTGTACGTCATCACGTAGCATTACGACAGTGTTCATAGGAAATGTAGGACGGACTGTCCGGGGGACAAATGACCAAGAACTGTAGAGCGGCTCTGACTGACATGATTGCCGAATGCATTACCGGCCAAATTGGCTAGTAAGTTTTTATTTACACCCGCCAATATGAATTTTAACCCGCATTTGGCGGGTTGGCGGGTGTTAATTTAGAACCCTGTATACAGATGGGAAGAGAACTAATATAATGTTATGTGTATGATATGGACGACATGGTGAAATATACTTATTCAGGGAGTAAATAGGGGTATTCATCCAAGGACTAAGGGAAGCAGTGGAAGTGACTCACCACTGGAAGTGTGGTCAGGAGCATTCGTGCTTCAGTTATACACCAAATTTTTCTGTTCAGTCTTTACTTATTTCATATGTCGTTTTTTTTTTTTAAGGGTGGTGTGCCTGCTGTTGTCTGGGGTATGCTGTGCAGTCAGTTAATACAACTACATGCAAAATGAGCCGGTGAAAATAATTTCTTTTAATGTAAATGGGGTCTTGAATGTGATTAAGACGAATAAGATATTGTCTAAACTAAAGAAAGAAAAAGTACAGATTGCCTTACTTCAAGAGACACACATGAACCAAGCAAATCACTTGAGGTTGAAAAGAAAGGGTTTTAAAGAAGGATTTTCCTCTTCTGTCGAATCTAAACAAAGGAGGGGTGTGGCAACACTTATCTCTGGTGCACTTAACTATGAACATATCTCAGAAATCAGTGACGATCAAGGCAGATTTGTCAGGGTAATGGGAAGGAAGGATAGAGGAGTCTGAAATAACAATTTTAAATGTGTACGCCCCACCTGGGACCGATTGGGTATTCTATAGGAATAATTTTGATTTAATGGTGGACTCTCGGGGAACTATGGGGGAGACTTTAATTTTAGGCTCGATCCCAAATTAGACTTCTCTAATCCAACTGATCAGATTAACCCACTCATAAAAGTTAACTCTTGTATAGTAGAAATGGGGATAATAGATGTGTGGAGAGAGCTATACCCATCTATCAGAGATTACACACACTACTTGGGTTCATTCAAAGTCTATGCAAGGCTGGACTACTTTTTTATGTTTAACGTGGACAGATTTAAGATTAGAGAATGTGACATACTAACAAGGGATTTATCTGATCATAGTCTTATCTCTATGTCTCTGCAGGTGGCCAGGAAAAAACGAAACACTCTGTGGAAATTTAATTCACATATACTCAATGACCCCGCCATTGTATCTAAAATAAAGGAAGACATTATGTCCTCATTAATTTAGACCAGACTGGTTTTATTCATCATAGACAAATGACTGATAACATCACAAGAATACTACACATCTTAGGTCAAATCCAAAAGGACAAAACTCAATTAATTATAGGGAGTCTAGATTCTGAGAAAGCTTTTGACTCTCTCAATCTGTCACTGTCAGATGGGCTTTCTTGTATAAGGTGCTGGGGAACTTTGGTTTTCAGGATAAGTTTATGAGAGTAATCCAGGCGCTATATGATAGACCCTCAGCCTGTAAGAAGGTTAATGTGCAGTGCATTAAAATGAATGTGCTCCCCTGACTACTTTACCTCTTTAGAAACTTGCCTATAAAGGTGAGTGAAAACCAATTCAGGGAGTGGGACAATGGATCTCCAGATTCATTTGGCAGGGCCGGAAACCAAGGATTAAATATGCCACCTTTCAACTCGCCAAGGAATGTGGAGGGATGGGTCTCCCTTGTCTAATGAGTTATTATAATGCTGCAAAAATAGCTCCCCTTTTATACTAATGTAATGAAACATATATAGCTAGGTGGAAGGAGCTGGAGTCCAGTCTGTCAAAGCAGTTCCCCATCCAAGCTGTAATAGCGAATAAGGGTCTAATGTGTCATTTGGAAAAGTTGGGGAATCCCTGGTTGACCCACACACTTCAAGTCTGGCAGAAGGTAATTGATACTTGAGATAAATAGAATGTTGAGAAATTTCAGATAAGATAGACTTTCTTTATCCCACAATGGGGGAAATTCATATGTTACAGCAGCAATAAGACAGAGTGCAAGAAGTGTTATATACCCTATGGAGCTGCTGCAACTTGCTGCCACTCACACGGCGCCATCTTTGGATTGCTTACGACTCGATTTTCTTCCCACCAGATACGACTCTAACTTTAAATCATGGACTATGTATAGTCTCACAACACTCCTCGCACTTACTCAAAGAAACACTGTGCACAGCTTTGAGACCTTGCGGGACAAATACGGCTTGGCATGAAACAAATTTCATAGATACCTGCAATTACGATCATATATTGATCATGAATGTAAATTGACTGACCTTTCAGATGTTGAATCAGAATTTTATCACATCCTGAAAAATGCCATGACCATGACCCCTTCTAACTCCATTTCAAAACTATACAAACCTCTTTGCCATGCCAATGTTAATAACACTTTCTACATAAAGTGTTTATACATTTAAGGTAAATGGGAAATCTGGGATTGGCATTTCTGAGGAGGCGTCAAGCAACATCTGGTCCTTCAAGTGATCAACATCCAACTCCATGAGCTGGAGAGAGCATTGCTGGAAGAATATTACTAGATATTTCAGGACACTGTATCAGGACACTGTATCAAGAGAATCAGAATCAGAATCAGACTCAGAAAAAGCTTTATTGCCAAGTAAGATTTTACACATACCAGGAATTTGTTTTGGTGAAGTTGGTGCATGACAAATCTTCTAAAAATAAGCTATTAAAAAGTAAAAAATATAACAGTATAAATATATATATATATATATATATATATATATATATATATATATATATATATATATATATATATATATATATATATATAGACAGTCTTTTTTTTTTTCTTCAGAACAAAAAGAGCACTACAGCTGGCGGTGATACAGTAAAATAACAAGGAAATTCAAGCTGAGCATTAATGTAATGCATAGAGTTATGGCAAGGTCAATGTGACAAGTAGAGGCAGAGGTGGAGTGTGAAGACTGTCAGGGGGTTCCGGGCCTTGTTGATAAGGCTGACAGCAGACGGGAAAAAACTGTTCTTGTGGTGTGAGGTTTTGGTCCTAATGGACCGCAGTCTCCTGCCAGAGGGGAGTGTCTCGAAGAGTTTGTGTCTGGGGTGGGAGGGATCAGCCACAATCTTTCCTGCACGCCTCAGGGTCCTGGAGGTGTACAGGTCCTGAAGAGACGGGAGATTGCAGTCAATCACCTTCTCTGCAGACTGAATGACATGCTGCAGTCTGCCCTTGTCCTTGGCAGTGGCAGCAGCATACCAGATGGTGATGGAGGAGGTGAGGATGGACTCAATGATGGCTGTGTAGAAGTGCACCATCATTGTCTTTGGCAGATTGAATTTCTTCAGCTGCCATAGGAAGTACATCCTCTGCTGTGTTTTCTTGATGAGGGAGCTGATGTTCGGCTCCCACTTGAAGTCCTGGGAGATGATCGTCACCATCAGAGATGAGTCCGATGAGGGTGGTGTCGTCCGCAAACTTCAGGAGCTTGACGGACTTGTGACTGGAGATGCAGCTATTCATATACAGGGAGAAGAGCAGAGGAGAAAGAACGCAGCCCTGGGCGGATCCGGTGCTGATGGTTTTAGCATTGGAGACGTGTTTCCCCAGCTTCACGCCCTGTTTCCTGTCAGACAGGAAGTCTGTAATCCACCTGCAGATGGAGTCGGGCACGCTCAGCTAGGAGAGCTTCTCCTGAAGCAGAGTTGGGATGATGGTGTTAAAAGCAGAGCTGAAATCCACAAACAGGATCCTGGCGTAGGTTCCTGTGGAGGCCAGGGGCCTCATTTATCAACGGTGCGTTTGCACAGAAGTGTTCGTAATGTTTGCGTACGAACATCCCCACGTAAAGTATGGGATTTATCAACTTGTACTTGTGCGTATAAAAATGTGTAAATGTAAGCACGATTCTGACCATATGTATGCACAAAACCTGGTGGTAGAACAATGAAACTACAAATAGAATGCACTAAGAGTCACAGTGTTCAGCAATCTCAAACATCACACATGTTCCTTGTTTCCTCTAATCAATAAAATATTTCAATTAGTAATTAGTAGACACTGTGAATAATTGGTGTAACAGGTTTTAAAAGACAACTGTGATAGGACAACCTGAAAAGAAAACTTGAAATGCAAGTGCCATGGCCTATCTTGCACTATTGGCAGATTTGCAGAACCGTGCACTCCAAGGGGAACGCGTTTTCAAAGAGCGTGCTGATCTATTCAGCAGGAGCACAGAGTAGCTTGTCAGCAGGTACCGCTTCCCAAAAAATGTTCTTATGGATCTACATGATTTGCAACCGATGTTGGAGCATGAGACAAAATGCACCAAAGCTATCCCGGTGCACATACAGCTCCTGTCTACCCTGGGATTTTTGGCAGAGCAGAATTATGCCGGCAGTGTTGAATGCAATAATTTTTCTGGCCCCAACTTACATCCAGTTCCCATACAGACCTCACCAAGAAGCCAAAATTAAACAAGGATTTCACGCCATTGCCAGATTCCCAAACATTGGAGCCATAGATTGCACCCACATCTCAATAAAAGAACCATCACACAATGAATTCAGCTACGTGAACATTATTGAACGCACAATAGGGGTGCTAAAAGGCCGATGGCTGTGCCTGTCCAGTGTAGGGGGGGCACTTCAGTATAAGCCTGAAAAAGTCTAGCATATAATCTTGGTTTGCTGCGTGCTTCACAACTTGGCCGTCAGACAAGGTGTCCCTCTGGAACCCCCCAGTGCAGATGAGCCGATGCCCAATGAAGAGCCTGTCCCACCCGCTAATGTCGCTGCCATTCAAATAAGAGAGAGGATTCGTGTCTGTGGGCTGTGACACGTTTTTTGGCATTGATTTTGATGTCAGACCATTTCTTTTTTATTTCTGACACTGCTCTTTCCTCTGACCCAACAGCATTAACTGCAGCTGCTACTTTCTCCCAAGCAGATTTTTTCTTTTGTTGGTAGCACTTACATTGAGTGATCCAAATAGTATTTTCTGATGTGCCTCCACTTCTCCAACCAGTACTTCTATCTCGGTGTCGGTAAAATTCCTTTTCTTTGCCCTCTTTGCCATGATTTCGGAGAGGAGAAAAGTGCATTCACGCCTTTTTGAGGGATTCCTGCTACCATATATGGTCAATTGGAGGCGTTTCTGAATGCAAATGATCCTACACATGCAAGAGCAGGGTAGTTTAGTACAGGTGGGCTTTATCATCCGAGAGTACTTACAGCTGTGCATATGCACATTTGATAAATCAGGTTTTTTTGTACTTTTTCAGTCCTAAGCATGAATTTAGAACTTTTTCAATGCACGGTTGATAAATGAGGCCCCAGGCGCTGGAGGATGAAGTGGAGGGCCAAGTAGACTGCATCGTCTACAGACCTGTTGGCTCTGTAGGCAAACTGCAGGGGGTCCAGGAGAGGGTCGGAGATGTCCTTGAGTCGTGAGAGCACAAGGCGCTCAAAGGACTTCATGACCACAGGGGTCAGGGCAACAGGTCTGAAGTCGTTAAGTCCTGTGATCCTTGGCTTCTTGGGAACAGGGGTGATAGTTGAAGACTTGAAGCAGGCTGGCACGTGACATGTCTCCAGTGAGGTGTTGAAAATGTCTATGAACACTGGAGACAGCTGATCAGCACAGTGCTTCAAGGCTGATGGGGAGACAGAAGAGGTATAAAGGTGCACGTAAGCCATGGTGGAGACAATGTGGCTCGACTCTTGCTGACCACTATCATGTCTTCTGGGATTGTCCCAAGTTAAACGTTTTCTGGAAGGGTATCCAGGCTTCCTTAAGCACGGTCTTTAATACTCAAATACCTCTGAGTTTTGATGTTCTGTACCTGGGTCTTGTCTCATTTTTGAAATGTAGGAGCAAGATAAAGCTGCTGCAATTACTCCTGGTGGCAAGTAAGAAAACAATTACAAGGAGATGGTTAAGCCCAGTTCAGCCTACCCTGGATGATTGGATGGGAATTACTCTAGAGAAATTTAGGATGGAAAAACTGACCTATCAAAAAAGACTTGAAAAGGACAAATTTTACAGAATTTGGAGCAACTGGATATAATTCATAGCCCCCATGAGAGCAGACGTTATTTGATCTCACTGATAACCTTGTTTTGTGAGTTATTCATTTAAATTCTGACAGGTTATTGATGATTATTTTTATGACAGCAGCACAGGTGACCACCCTTTTTCTGGATTTAAAACAAACAAAACTGGAAGGACATTTGTTTTTATTTTCACTAATGTTGCTATGGCAATGTATTTTCCTGTCCGTTACAAATAAAGATACAATTTAAAAAAACAAAAAAAACAAAAAATAAACCAACTATGTGAAACTAAGCTAAACAGAAATGTAGACATTGGCACAGAATTAAAGACTAAGAGTGATGTCAACAAGATAGGAATTAAAGATTATTAAATATAGACTGAGTAGTCAAACTGCACCATTATATAAATAACAGCCACTGTAATAATCTCTGGACAACAGATTTACAAGGTACTCTGTATAAACAACATAAAAATAGCAACCAAATACACAGAAACAGCAGTTAAGTAATACAACTCTCACCCTCTCACAAACTAGCTGCTAGCTCTAAACCACGTCATGTAAACAACTTCCAACTTAGAAATACAAACTCATTGCTAATTATAATGAGTGTAACAAGCATGACAGAAGATGACTCACATTATCATTGCTTACATTATGGACGTACACATGAAGAGAAATTGTTGTCAGACGTGGTCCAAGAGAGGTGAGATCTGCCCTCATCTGTTTCTTTCTCACCGAGGTGCATTCGAGGGCACTCACGGTGTAGGAAATCTCAGTTACATGCACTGCCTGAGTCCTGGCCTTTTTTACAGCCACCCCAAAATTTGGTCTACAAATTTGACATAGACATTTGACATCTGGTAAGACCTCAAAGGGGTTTCCCCTACGACTGACAATTAGGTGAGAGGGCGCTAGAAGCACCAGATGTAGGACTTGGTAGGTGCTGCACCGCTGGACATCAGGTGTTGCTGGACTGGTTGGACCTGTCAGCAGACCACAGAACACTGTCTTCCTCAGCTCCTCCACCTCTTTTGTAAGGTTTTCCATCTAGTGCACTTGGCCACTGGCTGGCTGGCAGCTTGAGAAAGAGTGGCCCTTGACACCGGCGATTCTCTCCAGCGAGCTGTGCCAGTGTCTTCCCTCTGGTAATGTCATCAGCAGGATTGGTTGCTGAGTCGATATAATGCCAGGCTGCAGGGTCAGACAGTTTTTGTATCTCTGCAACTCTTGTCCCCATAAATACCATAGATTATAACTGTCTCATGTCGCATATCTGAAACCTAACCGCTTCTAGTGTCTAGATGGCTGTATGGTTCCATGATAGAAACCTGGACAAAAATGCTTATGAAAATTAAGATCATAGTTTTGTCATTTTACAAGCTAGAAACACGGGAAAAGCATTGATACCATGCAAATTGTGAGTTTAATGCTGTGGGAACATCCAAAGTTGAATCAATCATATCGTTTGCATTATCCTGATGTGGTAGAAAAGAAAGCACACAGACACACCAAACAGTTTGCTACAGGAATGTCTGATTTGCAATGTGTCAATGTTATCTGGTTCTTTGGGCCTCTTGAGACCTGTTAATTGTCCATCCTGACGGTTTTAATGCCTTCATCTGGTGTGGAGCTGGAAGAAAAGATTAGCATCTCGATGAAAACACTTTAAATGATAGGTAACCCTTTGTGGTTGGAATGTCTTTCCTCTCCAGCTCTCCTGAGGGAATGCGGGAGGGAAAGATGAGATGAAGGTCTGTTGTTCTTCTACATGTTACACGGTGACCATAGCTCTCGTGGTGTATGGAATGAGGAATCCGAGAGGGTCATACTGCTTTGCAAGTAGGTGATAGATGTTGCGCAAGGTTCTTGACTGCCACTCTGGTGGTGCTTGTAGTGCAGTGTGTCAGACTTGCATTTTGATACCGGTCCAAGAGTACACTCTTCAAGGTCAGTGGCCTGCTGAGTGAACCACAGTACACTGCTCTCTGACCTCAACTCTCTTGGTAGGTGGCTAATGACTGCCAGGACGTTGCTAGCCCACTGACGGAGTTCAAATCCACCTTCAATGAGGAGGGATTGGAGACAGCCCACTAATTCCTTGGCTTGCACTTCAGAGGGGAGGCTCTGCAAACAATTGTCAACTTAGAAACAGCGTTCTATTGACAGACAGGCATCTTCGTCTGGCTCTATGTGCTTCTGGACATGAGATTGTAGGGAGTAGGTGGCACATGAGACTGTAAAGAGAAGGTGGCACAACAAGGACTGTAAGTTGTCCCAACGGGGAGTACCTGCCACTCATAGACGGTGGGCTCCTCATCTACTTGCATGTCCCGCCAGAGGAAGCAGAGGAATGGTTTGTCTTCTTCCAGCAGACGGACCTGGTGGAACATCCCTTTGATATCACTGCTGATGGCGACAGGATGTTCCCTAAATCTAAGGAGACCTCCCAGCAGGCTAGCACTCAGTGTGGGGCCAGGGAGGAGATGTTTGTTCAGGTTCTGGCCCTCAAACATGAAGGAGCAGTTGAAGACTATTCTGGCTTTACCATTGTGGTGTACCATATGGTGCGGGATGTACCATAATTGATTGCTCTCTTCTGCTTCTATCTGTGAAAGGGGTGTGACATAGCTCCTCGACTGCCTCCACATCCTGCTTTGACCTTGTGATAGACCGCTCACTCCAATACGGTAGGGTATCCAGCTCCACATTCCACAGTTTCTCCACATGGCTGAAGAGCTCTGCTTCAGCAGTAATACTGGAGGTAAAAAGGCTCTGCTGTGGAGTTAACTGGTGGCGAAGGAAAAGGAATTTTGATGGGCCTTGTAGTATCCATCCAAGTCTGGTGTGCAGCAGCTGGTCCTCCAGGGGAACCCAGGCGTACCAGTTCAACTGGAGTGATAAGATGTGTGTAATACGACCCGTTGAGCAGTAATGGCTGTGCATCGTTGATGTTTGGTAGTGGCCGTTCCTTGAGGTGAAGTTACTTCTCCTGCAGAGCTTTGGCTGAGTATGTATGGTAGGTAAGGCTGAGTTCCTTCGCAGGAAAGCCAAGTAGAACTTGAAGAATTTGCCAGGCTGTGAGGCAGAAGCTACAGAAAATGACACGGTGGCGCCATGGATAGTACAAACATTTTGCTGGAGAGTGTGGAGTGCCAAGTCTTCAGCTTTCCTGTGCAAACTTCCCTGCTCTGCCGTGTTCGGGGCATCACCATCGAATCACCGAACGTCACTGGAAAGACCCGAGTAGTCCTGAAGGCAGCTGAGTTACTTGTTGCGTGCTGCACACATCCTGTTCAGTAGTGACAGCGCTAAGTAGAACTGGGTCGTGGCGGTGCACGTTGTCGTTTTGTGTCTGTTGTGCGTGAGTACAAAATAAGTTTGCATCAGTTATTATGTTTATGTATGCTGCCATACCTGATGCGTGCTCCCGCCCACAAAGTTTTTCTAAGTGACGTATGTTGCCACGGGCTAGTAATACGTTCGTCTTCATCCATATATGTATTCTAAACATATGACTTTGTTCTGATTGAGTGTTTCATACCATGGATGGTTGTTATATCTGTCGATATTTACGTTTATTACAGTCGTTGTGTGTTAGATTGTAATGGTGCAGTCTGAAGCGCCCCCGTGCGGCCATTAGAAAGTATTATTTGACCTCAGTTGTTATCTTACTGCATTCTTTGTGTAGTACAATTTGTGTGTTTAGATCACAGACATATTACTTCAATTCTGTAACATATTAATATCTTTATTGTTTATTTACTTCTATACTTCAGGAAACCACAATATAACACATCCTTCACCTTGTTCATGTGTGGAAGCAATAAAGAAGGAAAACGAAACACTCTGGAGTAGCTGCAGTTTTTCTTACAGAAAACTAAGGCCAGACTGTGTGCGCCAGCATCCAAAATACATTCTACATTTCCCATGAAGGCCCAAGTGATTAGAAGCTTCATGTAGAAGTATGGTGCACTCTGAGGTGTCATTCAATGTAGCGTAGGTCTCTCATACCTTGCTGCCACTCTGAAGGATGACATGACACAACTTGAATAGCAGCTGACTGCTGCTTGTTGGCCAATCTAGGTAAAGCGTCTCAGAAACAGAACTGACTAGACCAGAGCTTTCTTCTGTGGCATTAGGCTTACCAGATGCTGCAGCATTGTGTCATGAAGAACTTCAAGGTGTTTTCCTTCACACTCTTTGCACTTAGCCTTGAGAGTACACTTTACATCTTGGTGCTCATGACACATCTCTAGCACCTCTTGTTCATTTGAATCCATTTTGTCTTTTGTTCCTTTGAATTGAGTTTGAAGTTTCTGCACTGATTCAAAAAATGCTGCACAGAGTCACAGAAGGGACAGTACTTCTTTGGCTTCTCTTGTGTTGCCTCCCCTGCAGTCACGGTTTTCTCTGGCTTTTCCTTCTGCTCACGACCATGGAGAACAGTCGTAGGCTTCTGAGACTTGTAATCAGTGCACTGGTTTTTGCATGGAGCTTGCTTCTCTTTATCTGAGTTGCTACAGCATTGGCTTCCATTCACCTGTACACTCACTTAATTCTCAAGCCAATCAGCCAGGTCAAGCAGTGTTGAAATAGGTTGAGGCAACTCAGCTAAGAGACGAGAGACATGTGAGTTGCACCTCAGCTCTGTCCAACCCTGGTCTCCCAACTGGTGCAACATGCCCACGAGTGCACTGACTTGGAGAGTGAATGACTTGAAGGCTCTGATGTCACCACTCTTAATGTTGGGTCCAATCATCAGATTGGAGATTGGCTTCAAGGCCAGATGTTGAGGTTGGCCGTACACCTCAGCGAGAGCTCTAATAGTGTCACTGAAGGGGAATTGGCCATTGATGTATGAATCAGCAATGAGAAGTGCTGCTTCACACTTCAGGCGATCCATCAATATTTGAAATTTAAAATGCTCTGAGGCATCTGGTGGGAGTATGTTATCCAGGGCGAGCTTCAATCTTGCAAGCACTCGTGGGGCCTTGTGCACAAAGTCTGGAATTGTTGGCTTAGGTCCACAGTAAGTGTCTACCTGTGGTTGTCTGCTAAAGGGGGGTGGATGCGGCTTAGCTGTTTGCCAGGGAACATGTTGGTGACGGTCATTCAAACGCCTGTAATGATCATCACGACCATAATGTAGTAATAGCCATAAGCAGGATAATGGTAGTCATCTGGGCTAATTCAAATTAGTTCCACTTTGATGAGATATAAGATCAAAATATTAAAAGAAATATTAATAGGGCCCTTTCTGCATAACAATTACTTGCACAATGAAATTTAGCTGAAAATCTTTGCATACTTATACTTAAAAAAATATAATATATATTATAAAAAATATAATATAAAAAAATGTAATAAATACGGCAATTATTTCAGTACTTTTTCCACCACTAGGAAGATTAAAAGGTGGGCTGCCATGAGTTGGTAACTTTAAGAAAGGCTCTGACTGGCTCAGAGGGAGTTCAGGTTCAGTCATAAATATGAAGTGGAATAATAGTTTGCCAAAAATATGATGAATGAGTGCAGTCATGCATTGATTGTTGTACCTCAACATCATCATAGTGAGCTGGAAGGCCCTGGGACTCCTGTGGTGTGATGTAGACATTAGAACCCACCAAAGCACCAAAGAAACACTCCATCTTCTCTTGGATCCTCCATAGTTCATTCTGACAACACACAGGAAAAACTACATGAAAGCTGCTCATCACAAATTTTCACTTAACTATCTGACTTGAGATTTGGGGAAAAATTAATAAAAATAAAAATAAAAAAACAACTTTAAAACATTTGCATCGCACTTTATTTATATTTTGCTCTAATGCGTATTTGAATATGAAAAGTATTCTTTCAGTCTGGATTCGCTGTAGTAGGTAAGATCGAGAAGAGAGCAGACTTAGCCTGAAATTTGAACCAACACAAGTTCCACGTCACTCCCCCTCCCTCTCCATTGCAGTCATGTCCTGCCTCCAAGCCCCTCCTCCCCGCAGCATCTGCGCGGCTGCTGTGACAACCAGTAACATTAGCCTTAGCATTGGAAACAGGCTAACTCCGCCCAGCCGCTACATCACAGTCCCTAACATAATGTAAACACTGCGGAGTGTTACCGTAACAATCACCATATCAGCTTTATGGTTATTTATTGTCTTAGCCGTATATACTGTTGTTGGCAGTGGCGGTATGGGCAGTTTCTCATTTGTGGGTGGCTTTTGCTCCGCCATATCTTTCTCTAGCCTCCTGACGCCACTCACAGAGCTGTTTGACTGAGCGGCAGCCTGCAGCATGAGCGGAGGGAGGGGGCGGTTCGCAGGGTGTGTGAGTAGTGATTGACAGATATCAGACACTCCCTCAGATGCTCTTCTGGCTCTGATTGGTTGTTTTGTGTCGAGCGTGGTGGATTCTTGCAAATCCCATTAGGAGCAGTAGGTGAGACCAATGTATCCGTTCTTTTTCCACAGATTACATGTTTCATGTGCTGCTGTCTGGGCATAGGGACAGTTATAGCAAATATGACAAAAAAATACTTTTATACAAGTTACCTACTGCAACTTTAATGATTAGCTATTGAAATCATTAGAAAATGTGATTTTTTGACAAGACTCCATAATTTTTGCTACCATATTACTGAGAACTCAAGTACCAGGTTCCCACTAAATACGACAGCAAGAATGTGATCTTGTGAGGAGTTCAGCATTCATTTGCTAGAGGCCACGACATGTCCAATTTAAAGTTCACGGAATTTTTGTGAAATTGTAAATGTTTAGATATGGTTCTGTTTTCTTAAAATGTATCTATTCTCTGATCAGATAGTTCCTGATTAAAATACCTGTATGCTTGCTGTCAACAAAGATTTGAAACGCATGTTTATACTATAAACAGTGCCTAAAAAGATCTGTATATTTGATATTACCAGTAGACTGCTGAAATGAAAATGCATCAAAATATTTTAATGAAACAAAGTGTCACACAAAACTGCAGAGAATACTGCTGCTGTTGTTTGAATTGATTGAAAACGGGTGTAGAAATGGGCTACATTAGCAGTAGCATCATTTGCCCCAAAGGTAACAAAGCGAGATTTCCTCTTTGCTGGCAGCACTCTCACCTTAAACCTTTGTGGCTGGTGGAACTGGATTGTGGCCTTATCCTGAACCAAGTTCTTATTAAGAACACTGTTCTTAACTTGGCCCTCCTTGTTGAGCACTTTTTTCTTGCCGTTGATACAGCGAACAACGTTGATGTCCCTATAGTATTCCAGACCCTGAGAACACAGGCTTTGCAGGTCAGACAGCTGGAACAAAGACTGGCAGTAGAAGGCTGTGCTGGAATCAGACCTCTGCAGATGGAGAGGTTTCTTCTCCCAGTAGTCCCTGAAGAACTGCTCTGTCTCCATGGGCTGGATGAGGCTCTCGAACAGGCTGACTGGGCTCTGGAAGCACAGAGGGGATGCCGTGTTGCCGTGCTTTAACCTGCTCTGTTTAGGACAGAGCTGCTCATTATCAGTGCTCCGTCTCTTTACAATTTTTGCTTTGCTTTTCTTTGGCATTTTAATCTGAGGAAAAAAAATCAAAGAATATCATCAGTAAGATGCTCAACTAAAATCAGGCTGAATCTCAGAGATACTGGAAAGATTATTGGAAATGTGTAGAAGAGTTAATTACCACAAGGGCTTACTGCAATACAGCTACTAACTGACCACAACATAGGATTTTGTCCCAAGTACAAACCTTTATGTCATGCATTTGCACAACAGCCTCACAGCAGGAAGATAGCATCATCAGCCCACATTGCTTCGTTAGAAGCGTAGCAAGCAGGATAAGCTTCTAGTTAAGATGTTAGTTGAGAAGCTCCACGCAAGAACTGAATTTTATCTTGCCTTCATGTGCAGTGATGGGAGCAGGACACGATGTCCATAGTCAAACCATGCCCTAATAGCTTACAGTGTGGCACTGGTTTCACTTTAAGTGTAAACACAGACAGAAACTAAACAAAAATAATACAGGGATAATGTGTATCATCCATTGTAATCTATAATTTACTTTGGGTTTTGTGCCAGAGTATATTATATCAGTATGTGTCTGTCAGTGTTGGGCAGTAGCGGAGCTAAAAGTAGCGGCATTAGTGCTTCAACTACATTTCTCATTAGCGTTATGGTTGTTGCTGCTTTCTGAATCAAATAAATTTTCAGTAGCTCAGCTCTTTTATTGATGAAGTAGTGTAGTAGTGTTCCCACAAACTTAACTTCCCAAGCATTTCTGAACTTCAAGCACAGTAGAGCTATTTGCTGTAGTCTGAAATAAAACTGCTAAGGATCAATAAGTGACGCCACCTCCATAAATGGAAGCGTAATGAAATTTTGAGTTTGAGTTGAGTTACATTTCTCTGGCCGTAGCTTTGGTGTAATGAAGGTTCATTTACATGTGTAAATAATAATACTTAACTTACATTAAGGAGCTTGTTACTCCCTCTTTACTCCTCATGTAAAGCACAAATAGGCCTATAACCCCCAATTGGACTATTTACAACTGAGTGGACAGGACATCGAATGAGAGCGGTAAGGGAAAGGTGGCGGCAAAGTGATGTTTGTGAACAACAGATGGTGTAACCCAGGTCACACCAGGATAAAAGAGCATCACTGCACCAGAGACATTGAGCTGTTATCCATTAGCATTCGGTTTACCTCCTGAGGGACTTCTCGCACATTATCGCGATAACTGTGTACATCCCCCCGTCGGCCGATGCCGCAGCAACATGCAAGCTTCTCCACACAGTTGCCTCACAGCTCCAGACATCGCACCCCAAGGCCCACCTCATCATCAGTGTTTCCTCTACATTCATTTAGGAGCGGCGGTGAGCCGTCTTTCCTAAATCATAGCTGCTGCTCCTTCAAATTTTTTTTTTTTTATTGTCGCAAATACACCACCGCCGCATGTCTCCAGCTTCACAGCAGAGTCCGACCTTAATTACTTGCCAGAGTGAGGCCTTGAAAGTGACATCACGTCAAGCACCCAGGCACCAGGTTAGAGTCAGAGGAGTGTCGTCTTGGAAAATAGGGCAGCGACTTACCAGAGAAACAGTAGACTTATAAGCTTAAGATAACTCATAATAGATTTTACAAGTGAAATAGACATTCGCAAAATATTGATGGCCAGCTAACATTACGTAACGTATCGGTAGCTTAAGTTAATTGGGCCTGATGCCAACTCAGTGTCCTAATGTGAGTAAACTAATTGATAGCATTAAGCTAATATCTACACGCCATGATGTAACTGCTGACTGCATTTTCAGATGAGCTTGTTCAAATATTTCTCTAAGAAGAGAAAGACAGCTGATGAAGATGATGCTATTCAGGTATCATTAGCCTTTTACTGACTCATAAATGATTATAGTTAGGTAAAAAATTGTGTCCACACTTGTATTCAGATGTGATGTGAGTGTAAATTATCTAACGTTAATGTTTTATGTAATCGTATAAGATAAGTAACATTAGACAGGGAGGAGCAGTGGAACAAAGTGAAGGAGAGCAGAGTACAGCAGGGGGAGAACCGAGTGAAGGAGCAGGAGAGCAAAGTGATGGTGCAGCCTCTGAGCCTCAGAGCTCTTCTATAAAAAAAACCTAGAAAAATTAATTGTTCTGAGCCTGGGTGCAAACTTTGCCACTGATTCTACAGCCGCATCAAGAAATTATTATTCATTGTTTTTATTTTTATTTATTTAATTTTATTGTTTTATTTATTTATTTTTAACTGGCCTTTCAATAAATAGGTTGTAAAAGTAAAATCTGCAGTCAAGTGTCATTTGTTTACGCCACCACGGCTACCCGGAGAGCCTGACCCCGCTGCTGAAAAAAATCCTAGAGGAAACACTGATCATCTTTGGAGACTTCAATCAGGCTTCCCTGTCTTCCACTCTCCCCACTTTCACACAGTATATTAAATACCACACCAGAGACAATAGAACACTGGAATTACTGTATGCAATCACTAAGGAATGGGCAAATGAATTGAACCTGTTTTTCAACAGATTTGATTCTGCCTCCATTCCTTCCCCTATCCACATGATGGCACCCAGTACTACGCACCTGAAGCTCTGTGGGGTCCTCCCACAAAGCTTCAATATGAGCCTCAGTCTGGAGAGAGTTCCAGCCCTTTGGAAAACTTCCTGTGTGGTTCCAGTCCCAAAGACTGTACAACCCAGGGAACCCAACCTACTTCAGGCCGGTAGCCTTAGCCTCCGACCTGATGAAGACCTTGAGACCTTGGAGAAGATTATTCTGAACAACCTCAGTCACCTGGTGAGCAGCGAGCTGGACCTCCTACAGTCTGCATATCTTCCAGGCATTGGCATGGAGGATGCAGTCATCTACCTGCCCCATTGATCTCTTTCTCACCTGGAGCGTACTGGAAGCACAGCAAGGGTCATGTTTTTCGACTTCTCCAGTGCTTTCAGCACAATCCAACCATTACTGCTCAGGGGGAAACCACCTGGCTGCGTGGACCATCGACTACCTCACCAACAGACCACAGTATGTGAGGCTTTGCGACTGTGTGTCGATGTGGTAGTTTGCACCACAGGGGCTTCACAGGGGACAGTGCTCTCCCCTTTCCTCTTCACCCTCTACACATCAGACTTGAGACAACATCGACAGCTGCCACATCAAGAAGTTTTCCGATGATACAGCCATTGTTGGACGCATATCACAGGGGAAAGAACTGGAATACAGGGAGGTTGTAACCAACTTTGCCGACTGGTGTGGACTGAACCACCTGTACATAAATGCCAGCAAGACGAAGGAGATGGTGATTGATGTCTGAAGGAAGGTACCACAGACTACACCGGTGAACATCCAGGGCTTGGACATTGAGATCATGGGGGATTACAAATACCAGCACAGGGGTGCTGAAATAGCCTTGACCTGAGTTAAAGCTGCCTGATAATCTTTTTATTGTTTAATTTTTTGTCTGATGACCAAACTATTAAGATTATGTGATGCATGTAAAAAAAAAAAAAAAAAACGTTAGAAGTAATGTGAGACTGCTTCTGCTGCCAAAGCAGAGAGGAGAGGATAACAAAGGTAGGTAATATCTGATGAGGTCTATGTGACTGAAATCTTGCATTCATAATGCAATTGCATGAGTAAGATGTGGACAAGAAAATATAGTGTTCTTTACTATTGCATGGTAAATTTTTTTTAACAAAGTAAAAAAAAATATGTAATTTTGCACAAGATATTTGCACAGATGTAACGGATATGAGCAAATAGTAACATAACTAACGGAGTAGTGCAAAACATGTGACTTTTTGTTTGTGACTTTGTGACGACAATGTGAGGTATGCTGTCCAGAATGAAAGAAACTTTGCCCAATTAAAATCCTGCTACTATCCATCCATTTGCTTTAAACTCTTTTTTTAAAACCAAAGTGGAAATGGAAAGCCTATTGCTCTCTACAACCGGTAATTATATTGTGGAGTCAGTACTTTTGGAAATCCCGGAGGAATAACAGTTCAATTCTTCCAGTGATCTGACTGGTTGGTGATCAAGCTGTTGATGGGTTTAGACCTAATCCTCTGAAGTTAACCTGATCTGGAGCAGGGCCAGCCCTGCAGCACAAGTCACCATGGTGATCCACCCCAGTTAAAAGTGAGCAATCTTCCTGATACCGCAAAAACCAAAGATAGCTGGCTCATGGTCATGGTATTCTTAGTGAGAATGGATAATGAATTCCATAGGCCTAATTGTAGAATTTGGTCTCTATTCAGACATGGTGTACTTATGAATATTATTTTTATGTAATGAACATCTCTGTTGAATAAATTGTAAGTCATACTTTAAAACTTGCCAACAAAATGTTTGTTTGAAAACACAGGCCTACTTATGCAGTTATCTATTTACATCCAGATAGTTGAAATATTACAGCCCCAGGGTCTCTTAACACAACACACAATGCAGCAATGAGGGAGCAAAGGCATGGAAGAAGATGACTGCTAGCAAATAAACAGGGGCGCACACGAGGAAGTTTCCAAAATGTTTTTTGAAAATCTAAAAAATCTGCTATGGAAATATTTCTGAGGAAGGAAATGCATTCAACACATTTGTTTGATCTCCTGTATGGTAATAGTGAATTTGATTATTTTTCCTTGTAAATTTTCCCCCAAATTATGCAAATAATAATAATTTAAGTGTTGTAGTGCATCACAAGAACACTGACGTGTTAAGTGATTTTGGTGACAGTGAAGTTGCTGAACATTTTTGTATCACTTCGCGGTTTTGCACAAATACACAGTCCCTGCGCACTCGTTTGTGTTCTGTGCACTCAATGCCACCTGCACACAGAAATCAATGCAATTTATCTCGTTCAGTGGATGGCTCATGATTGAAATTAGGTACCTCATTACCAAACTTACTACGGTTTGAAGGAGGTGTGGTTTGTGCTTGACAAGATTTTGTTCATGAGTTATTGATCCGGGACGATCGAATTTGTGAATATTTTTACAACTTCACTGAACTGAAATACCAAGGATACGCTATTTTAACCGCGTGCGATGAAACAACTGTAGGGCTTATACACTAACAGTTATGGAATAAACCATATCATCGTCGATGCCCCCGACAGTGAAGATTGTATCAGCGTTACAGCATTCATTCATTCATTCATTCATTCATTCATCTTCTATACCGCCTATCCCTTTCGGGGTTGCGGGGGGCTTCTTAATGTGAGGCACGTGTGCGCGTGGCTCACAGCAAGAAGGCTGCACCGTGCCGCCCTACGTTACAGCATTTTGGCTTATAAATAATTCAAGACGAACATGCGGCCGCTCCCGCAAGGGATACAGTTCTCGCAGCGAAGCAGACAGAAAACAGAATCACGCTTGAGGCACGGCAGTGACGCAACCTACTCACTGCTGACAGCGTCCCTCTTTAGATAGCAATATTTGGTGTAATGTTGTAGTTTAACTACACTTCGTAGTCACTCACCTTTCCCGCAGCCTGTGACATGGCACAATCACTACCCCACGTGACCGAGTAGCGTTTCTCTGAAATAGGCCCGCCTAGAAACGACATAGCACAGGAAGTGACCTGGACGTTTTGGTTTCCTGATATTACAAAGCGCACACGCGCGTGAGGTAAACGCATGTGTTGAAAGCGTCTTGTACATCTCTCCGCGGCAGTTCTCCGCGGCACAGGCGTCAGTAATGCGCATAATGTTTGTTACTCCCGCCATTGAATTGAAAGTCGAGCAGCCGTAGCAGTTAGCTTTACAGCTAACCGCCAGTAGTGCAGTGTCCGCTGTGAACGTCAATTTACATGACAAGAAGAACAGCCAGCATGGCCTCCTACGCGTATGCTGTTTAAGATGTTAATAACGTTGTGCTACGTCTACCTGTGGGTGCGCTTTCATAAGTGCTACTCTGTGCTGATCCGCAACAGTCTGTCCCGACTTAACAGCAGCAGCAGTTTCAGCTTCAGCGTCTGTTCCAGCTCGACCTCAGCAGTGGCTACAACACCGCCGACTAGACGCCACACAGCCGCACGCCGGCAGCCCAGCCTTCCTCTAGCGGAGGACATCGTCTTCCTCCAGCTGGGAGACAAGGCCGTCTATGTCACAGAACCTAAGGTTAGATATTGGAGCTAACTTATCATTTATAGTTAACCTAATGATATCACATTGATGAGGGGTGAGTTGCCGCTGCCGGTCCCTGCTGCAGCTTTGTTGTGATAGCAGCGATGTTGAAAGATTTAAAATGCTTACAGTTACATAGCATAAATACATATTTATATAATAGCATGAGTCTCAAAGGCTTGTCCGAGTTTGTTTTCGTGTGTCTTCTTTGCCTCTTTCGACAAGCGTCACAAAGGTGAGATTTATACTTCATCAGAAGTACTTTCAAACGGTATTTTTAGGTTTTACAAGAGAAAAACTTAGAGGTTGAAGACTTAACTGCTTTGTTGGTAAATGTAACTGGTAAACCCACCTCCGCTAAACAGCAAGGCACAGCCGCTTCCGTAGCTTTTCAATGGGAACAGTCCGACACAAACTTCCACGCAGTGGGTGACACTGTTCCGGAGGGAGCTATTACATAACCTCTGTAGGAAGTAGCTGCTGTTTTATTTCTCAGGCTGTTGCTAACCTCTCTGTTGATGGTCGTTGCACAGTTTCCCAAATTCTTGTCAGTATTTCGAAAGCTGCAGATCTTCTCTATACATTTTTAAAGTTTAATTCCCCAAGTTCATTTTTTGAACAAGCTCACTGATGGAGATGTAACAAAATGATATGAAGAAATTGAAACATATTTCATTAATCACGAGTCCTTTGTGTTGCATGGCAAAAAGTTGATTAGTTGAGTCTGTGACCCAGAGCAACAAACATTTAAAAATGTATGGCTGTACGCAGTTTTGAGCACTGCCATTCTGGGGATACTAATTGATATCATAATACAGATATTGTCTTTGTCAGTTATGGAAGTTCATAGGAGACTATATAAAAATGATAATGCAACTTGAAAATGAAAATGTAATTCCACAAAAGCATTCTAATTTTCCTTTTATGAATGTGTTATTTGGTTGAAAATGAAAATGCAATAATCCAATTTTTGTCATGTTCACATACTGTTCAGTGACCATATTAAAATGAAAGCAGAAACGCTCTCATTGTGCAAGCATTATTTAAGTCACAATTGAAATGAAAATTAAGTTTTCTAATAATCCGGAAATTAAAATGAAAATGACATTTGAAAATTTCATTTTCAAAGACTTACCCTGTGGACAGTATTCAAATGCAATAAGGGAAACGATGTACTTGCTCATTTAGCATTCCTTTTTCCAACTTACTAATGTAAACAGTGCATTCAGTCCATTGCATTTACATTTTTATGTCATCACACTCCAAAGAACAATTTGAAAATGAAAAAAAAATTCTAATTACTTGAAAAGGAATGCAGTATGTGACTTTTCATTTTCAAAGACTTAACCTACTCTAAAGTGGACAATATTCAAATGCAATAAGCAAAAAAGTGCCTCAGTCTATTGAGTCAGTTGAAAAATCCAAATGAAAAAAATATTCAAATGAATTTTGGCAAGTCAGATAGAATAGTGTAATCATAATTTAATTCTGTACACACATCATGTTACGTACACTCTTATCATGTGTGTGACTTGCTTAATTCCACAGGGTGTAAAAGCAGATCCTTTGAATTTTCTTCAAATAGAATATGATGAAATGAAGAGTGTATGTAACATGATGTGTGTAGTTGTTGCATTTGAATTGCATCTGAATTGTGGTTGTTGAATTTTTTCATGGTAAATCTTATGAAAAGTATGCCATTGTCGATAGCACATGCTACGACATCAAACAGGTAGGAACTAAGTGAGTGGACTTTACCGAGAGGAACACACCACAAAGGAATGATGATCTAACTGAAGACCTGCCTCGATGAGAGGGCTAACAGATTACTTCTTCATTTTAATTTAGTCCATTTTAGAGAATGACAACCTGTAAATGCACATACAACTGACTGGGGGCAGTGTTTCCTTTATTGAATTTGTATATTATTCACTTTGGAGCAGGTTATGTCTTTGAAAATGAAATGTGAAAAGGCATTTTGCCATAAATGGCAAATTATAAAGTTATTGTGGAATTCAATTTTCCATTATCATTTTAATATACTTTCCTCTGGGCTTCCATAGACAGTGTTTCTGTAACTGAAAAATAAATTCTTTTAAGTGCAGTGAGCACCATAGATCATTTGTCTTGTTATAATATAATGCCTGCAGCCACGATGTCATTATGTCACTGTGTACTGTAACTCTGCTTCTGCACAGTTGTTGCATGATTTGATGCCATTCTGTGCCTGCCTTGGAATGACTGCCTTGCAGTGTTTGGAGTTATTTTCAGATGTGTCTGTACTGTCCCCAGGCATGTGATGACCTCAGCCAATGGACTCTGCTCTTGGGGTCTTCACTGGTTTGTGGTCCACGAATAGAGAATATTTCATTCATCATTGAAGCTACAGGACACAGAGTGGGCTGCCATTTTCCTCGCACATCAAATAAGAAAGTAGGCACCACACATTGCTTGACGAGTAATATTCGCAGAACAATCATTCAAATTTATATTTAACTGGCTTTTAGGAGGCATGTTTTGGCCTGCTTTCCCCAACACTGAACTTCCCAAATTTGATGAAAAATACATCCATGTATTTAAAAATTAAATTATTAACTGTATAAAAAATACATTTTCCATTTTGATTCACTTCACTTTACATGTTATAACAATAGTTTAGATGAACACCATTTGTTTTTTTTAAAAAAAGTTTGATGAAGAAGGCATGTATATTAGTACCATGACATAATATCTTCATACTAAAGATGGCAATAACTCAGAACCTGCTTTTCAGCGACAAATACACAAATTAAAACAACAGGTGGACCACCTTGGCTAGTAATTCAAGCTGGAAGCGAATGTCAGCCAAGGACAATCTCTGTACAATCACCACAGATATTATTTACTCTAGCCACTTTATTGAAGTATTTTTTCCTGTTTATTGTTTATGCCAGTAAGATATCTTTTTAATTTTATTAGTAATTGTATTGTACTTCACTAATTCGGTTACAGAATTATATATTCATATATCTCATCTTGGTGCACTTCTGGAATGTTTGTTTTGCACCTGGTATTTCCTGAGCTCTGACTGGACTTGAACTGGGTGTTCTTCCACCTAATGGAAAATAGCATACTGGGCTTTATTTTCAATATTATGTCCATGCATGCATATCTCCTGCTTTCCTACACAGCATGTTTAAGTTTGATGCCATTTGTTAGCTTAGTCTTTAAACAGAGAATCAACTCAGGAACAAAAATTTAATATTATGATGTGCTGAGGGTGGCCCTCCTAGTCACTTCTCAGTGATATTAATTAGATGTATCGATAAATATGGCTTAATAAGTATTAGGAGATTGAGGCTGTGCAGTAGATTGCCCATCATATGTTTGCATATATAACTTAGTGAGCTATTTTGTTTGCTTAAATAATAAATATAAAACCTGCACACATTTTTTTTTTTTACTATTTTCTCCATTTAGAATTTTACTATTTTCAAATTATTCAAACTTTCTACTTCTACTACAGTTGAAAGTATTTTTGGAACTTTGGAAGTTAATGTTTGAACCTTCATCAGTAACTGTCCATCCTGCTAGGTAGGACTGGTTTTAGTCCCAGTGTTGTCATTGTTCCCATGACAAATTCTTAAACACAGGACCAGAAAGAGCTACCCACAGCCGGAAAAGTGGGTTGCATTCAATATAATGTAATACAGTGGAAAAGGGTAATTCAGCATCAGTGTGTTCAGCAGAGATTTAATCTTGTGGTCAAGTTAAGAAAAAGACAAAGAATTATACTGATGATGATGATTGATTGATTGAATAGACAGGACAAAATGAACTCTATACTTTCCCTGTGCTGTGGATCAGTACAGAGTTTTAGTTAGCTTGTCGTGTGTGTTGTCTGCAGGTGCTGAAGTGGTCTGACTACTGTCTTCCTCTGGCCTGTAGCCCTGGCCAGCCATTTCGGGCAGTGGCTCAGGCCAGTGTAGATAATTTCAGTCGGCTGGGGGTGGCTTTTATCGAAGATCGGCTTCATCTGGACAATGGACTTATGCCTTCAAAGATAGTCCGTATGTTGCCTTCAGTAGCAGTACATTCAATTGTATTTTCACATCCCCATCTCTTGTCACCTTACATAAATGCTAATCTTGTAGCATTATGTTCTATTTTGGTAAGTTAATTAAGAAAAATAATAAGTTCACCAGCAAGACTAGGTTGTCTGTAAATGTCTTATTTTAATTTTTCAATTTTAATCTTACATTTTAAGTGGTAATTTGTATTTACAAACACACAAAATTATCACCCACTCTCCAGTTCCCCTCAGGCACACAGAGGGTTTTTGCCTCTTTTAGTTGATTATTTTTTTATTTATTCATTTTTTTGTTTTATGGCTCACAAGCTCTGCTCTCATCAACCTTGTTTCCAGCAGCGGTAAGCAGCTGTTGTCAGTGTGAAGAGCGGACAGATAAAGCTAGCAAATATCTGGTGAACATAGTGAAGTTTTTAGCACCTAAAGAGCCAGAATTTTTTCTCAGGAGTTGGTGGAAACTGAACCAGAGATCAAAGGATTACGAGTATTGGACTTATATTCATTGTGACTCCAAATTAGTGCTAATGCTGTCAGCTGGATGTGTGACTATACAAGTCTTTGCAAACACATTTTCATATCAACTTGCTTATGTTTTCATGCCTAATTTACTATTATCAATAGTTTGTTAAGATATTAAAATAAGTACTTTTTTGTATTTACAAAATCTAAGTCACCAGATTGCACTGACATTTTTGTACATTTCTGTGACATTCCTATAGCTGTCCTCCTTCAAGAATCCACTCTTAGTGCACTGTTGAAGAAGCAGTGTCCACAAACTCCAAAGACTGAGACATCACACTGGCTCTGTGGTACACAAACTGAAGAGGGTGTTGCTGAGTCTATGCTTTGTCACTTGTCAACTGACCATCAGCACTTAAACTACCGTAAAGGCAGCCTTCTCCTCACCCCTGAGGCAAAGAGGAGATTAGAGGAGCGACGAGGGTCTGAGCCACTCCGCAGCACCCAGGATCTTGGACCTGTTTGTGACTTGGAGGACCATTCTTTGGGGAATCATCACCACATGGAGGGCCATGGACACCATCTCCATCTGTCCAGCTGCCATGAATGTTTAGAGCTTGAAAACAGCACCATCCTCTCTGTCAAATATGCCTCAGCTGAGAACATTCCAGACCTTCCTGATGATAACTCAGCAGGGCTTGATAGTGGGGATGAGACTCTGGATGAACTTGACCAGGGTGCCAAATGGTTTTTTGGTCAAGGCAGCAGATGTGACCGTAATGACAAACCACCAAATGTTTTGGTGTACACAGGTGGTTCCCAGGAGCGTTTTCAAGCAGTTAGTCAGCTTTTATCAGAGTGTATAAACATGGAAAACAACATAATATACCCCCTCCTGCCACAGCAGGTTTTGAGTGATCCTTGGCTGGACAACACCAAGCTTCTGGTACTGGCAGAGGAGGAAACTATGCCCCCCCAGCTCCAGACCCGCTTTCTCACCTACTTGAGCCAGGGTGGTAGGGTATTGGGGTTAGCCTCCACCCTCTGCCCTGCAGGCCTCTGTCTGGAAGTCAGGGAGGGGCGAAGCAGGCAAGTCAGCAGACTCAGCTTCACCAGGGAAGACTGCACAGAGCTGGAACTGAGCTTGTTGGCAAGTGGGAAGGTCTACATCAGGAATACTCAGGGAGGAGGGCAAGTGGAACTCTGGGGGGAACTGAAAGGCGATGTCCCTCACCAGAAGGATATGGTTATAGTCAGAGTTACCCACGGAGGGGATGGCGGAGAAGCTGTGCTCTGTCAGGTAAAGACACACGACATTGAAAATGATGATTGTAGTGAACAGGACTGAATATTGTTTGAAATATTTCAAGGCTCAAAGTTTTATCTCATACAGTTCAGCCAAAAATTCTGCCCTATGATAACATTCATTTTGGATTGACACTGTCAGGGAGGTATTAATTTAATTGTATGTTTTTTATAGAGGTTGTAGTTTGCAGTGGTGTTGAACTAGATTGAATTATATTGAGAGTTGTTTCTGATGATGATGACCACATTTACAAATATGAAGGGCAAAGAATATTGGAAACACATTTCAGTACAATGTGACCCAGTTCTACTCCACCTCTATATACGGACCTCAGTAATAAGCATGTAGTTGATTTAGCACCTCTCTGAAAGTTTGAACAAAAACTAGTAATTATAAGCTTCGTAAAGGTAGAACGTATGGCAGTGCAGTTGCACTGGATTGTGTTAGATTGTATGTGTTTACCTAATAAAGAGAACAAGGATAGTACTTTTCAATATGTGCATTAGGGCCAGGGTAGCATAGTAAGGAGGATTTGCTAAAAGGTAAGTGTGCAATGACGATGATCATCATTAAAGTAGTAAGCTTAGGGAGTTTGTATTTCTTTACATATTTGACAGCGAGTCCTGAGCCACAAGCAGCTACCTGCATCAGCCCATAGTTACTGGTTCGGATACAACAGTCACCACAGGAATGATACCATTGGCGAACACTGCTATGAATCTCAGAATGAAAGAACAAAATCCACAGTGCTCATTCTGGATAAATAGAGCATTCTAAAGTTCTACTGAAGCTACACGTATGCAATTTCACTTAGACAAATCAAGTGTGTGTCTGCCAAAGTTACAGCCATTTTAGTATGACATTTCCTTTTGCATTTGCCTGGACAGTGTTTCCTTGTTGAGTTGTAGTGGAAAGATAGTATCACAAAGAGGGAATTTCATACTAAAAATACATTAATTTTGGATGATTAGAAGACTCAGTTGATTTGTCTTACTCTGCTGAAGCCTCATGTTAACTTCAGTTAAACTTCAGAATGCATTTTGAACAAAAAGAGGACTGTGGATTTTATCCTGCATGAGTCACATTGGAATCACATTGGGAAGGGATCTCTTAGTGACAAGGTTAAACAGGAGAAATGATTACAGCAAGTTAAGAACTGTTTCAATGTTGTGTTATGACAGAATTGAAAAAATGTCAACCTATCCTTCTAATGAAGCAAAAAAAAAAAAAAAAAAAAAAAAAAGTTTTTGGCAGCATGTTATAGACCAGCTGTGAGTTCAGTACATAATACATAACAACCTCAGTAGGTGAAAAAACTCCTAAAATACTATCAGATTAACTGTCCGGTCCGATAGGTTTTTGAATTTTTTTCTGTTATTTCTCAGTTTATTTTAATCATATTTAAAGAGAAAACAAATGGTGGAAATATTTATTAGTATTCCAGGTTCTGTTTTAATTCAAGTGATTTTAAAAGTGCATGTTGACTAAAATACTATTGAGACATCTACACAGAGAAAGATGTGACCTGAAATTTTGAGCATCTGTGTGTACCCCCATGTGAGGGAGGAGGGACCTTGGAGAAAACACTGCCTTTTATTCTGTCAAACTCTCTGTAGCTCTGACTGTAGGCTAGTCTGGAGGGAGATGCTTCCATAGTAGCTTAGGTCAGTTATCTTCCTTTAACCATCCTTTCAGACATTGCAGATATTGTGGTCTTACATTATGGCGTGATTGCTTAATTTTGTTTCTAATGCTATATATAAATGTGTGTGTGTGTGTGTGTGTGTGTGTGTGTGTGTGTGTGTGTGTGTATACTGTATGTTTTAGTTCTATGCAGAACAAGCCTCAATTGAATGCATGCTCCTTTTCCCAACAAAAACCACCTTCTTTGTTGCTTGTGTAAAATCCATTTGCACTATGGTTATATGTGGTCTTCAGAGATGGAGAATTTTTCCTGCAAAACTGACACAAACTGCATGACATTAGTAAATCTGTCAGAATACATAATCAAACTCTGTTAACATGTCTCTTCTAATTATTTGCCCGATCCTCCTTTAAATACATTTGAAATGAGGAGAAATGTACCCTGAAAACACACAAATGACATGCAAAGGGAGACTCCAGACAGGCCTCTGTTTGATAAATACAGTACGTGTTGGAGCAGAATGTGTAAATGCACTCTGTACTCCACAAAGTCTTATTTTGATGGATGAATTGGAGTGGTTGATTAGCATTATTGTGAAGTCTGGCTGGTGTGGAAGTTGAAATTCAATGAGTTTTGTTGCTGCTCAAAGCTACTTGGAGAAGGAGACAATGCTCAGTTCCATAACTGGAAGCATTCCCATGTAGCTCAATAAATAAAATTAGTGTTAGGTATAAATTTAGAAAATGTTTAATTAAGTTGTAATGGACAGATTTTGATAGGTGGAATTTGTTGAAGAGCATACACAGGGTGGGATTGAGTGTTGTGAGTGCTTGTTTTTGAATATATTGTCAGGATATGTCTATACTGTGCAGTGCAGATTAATAAAATGTATGTTAATATTTGCAATAGAAAAAGAAATGATAATTCCTGCTGGCACTGTCCCTAAAGTAAGTAAATGTTTCAAAGCTGGATAGACATGCTCTATGTTTTCCCTTCTGCAGGTCCACCTGGAAATTGCTCCTGACTCTCAGAACTTGACGTCAGAAGGTTTTGATGAACTGAAGGTCAGCAATGCACTGCGTTATGAAGTCTTGACAGAGATCCTCACCTCTCTGGGCCTCAACTGTGAGCTAAACCAGACTCCAGCTGTGAGCCCAGTCCACCTGCTGGCTACCTCCAAAGTAAGTGCTCATTTCTCAGTACTTTGTCAGGTAGAATTAAGATAAGGTCACAGGTCACACTGGAACAAGCAACACCTTTTCATCAACACCATGTCCAAACAGTTTGTCCACATAACATGACCCATTATTCCCTGTGTACAGTATATAGCTGATAGACCTATAAATGTGTAAAGGTACGCCTATTCCATGTCAGATTAACATTCTGGCAATACATCTGTCACAAAAGAATAAAAGAATGGAAGAATATAATAATATAATGAAATGCACAATATATAACATTTCTACATTAAAATGTCCCAAAAGTTCCCAACAATGTTCAAAGCAAGAGAAATTCACAATTTTATTCAAGGTTATGATGTGTTTCGTTTGATTGCCTCCAATAGTGACATAGGAAACACCATATGATACTTCAAAGAGCCAGGAAGGAGATTGGTCAATGTAACTACATGTAGCGTGAATAAATTGCTAATATATTACCTTGTCCATGAACATTTCTGCTTGAGTCTTGTCAGATAGATTTTCATAGGCAATGTTGGTTTTTTAACAATGAAGCCAACAACTCCCAACTCATCAAACTACATCTTTCGTTTATGTTGTTTTGATTAAGGGAACCCTAGTGGTAGAAATTACTATATACGGTGCATTTAAGTGAGAGAATGAGAATCAAAGCCGTATCTTGTCCTGAGGACAAATACCAGTATCATCTAAACATTCTTACAGTCATTCCTTCACCCATTCACTCATACATATAAGCAGTGAGCATCACATTGTTTTTATTTAAGTTAATTGTATGAACGGCAACGTAGATATTTTGTATACAACACATGTGGAAACAGTTGAGCTTCCTAAACATATGCAAATATATGAGCATATTAGGACCAGTCTTACAGCAGGTCTGTGTATGCGGAACCTATACTAACATGTGTGGGTAGTTAATCAGTCTTTGATCAATGACTGACAATAGCTAGTGCTGCCCAGTTTGACTATCATGGGATTTGATTTTTAGAAACATCAAAGTTCACTTTATCTTGAGGATACCGTTATTGAAGATGGTGTTAAGAATCAAAAGCTCAAAGAAAATTTTTGGGATGATTGAATTAGGAAATTGATCTGAATTATTTTGTCATAGTTAGAGTCATATTTTGGGGCGGCACGGTGGGACAGTGGCAACACTGTCGCCTCACAGCTAGACGGTCCCAGGTTCTATTCTATTCCCACTGTGGGTGCTGGGGCGTCCTCCACCATGCCTTCGGTTCCTGCTCGAGGAAAGGGGCCTTTCTGTGTAGATTTTGCATGTTCTCCCCGTGTTCACCTGGGGTATCCTCCATTAGGAAAAAAAAAAAAACCCGCTAAAAACATGCAAGAAGATCACCACCTGACCAACGGTGACAAAAGGAACTGGGTCCCCGGGCGCCGCTGTCGGCTGGCAGCCCACCGCTCCTGGTCTGCCACAGAGGAAGGACTTTCCAGGATTGGTCAAATGCGGAGAAAATAATTTCACTATGCATGGCGTGTGTGCAGTTTCCCCCTGTAGCATGTGTACTGTGATAAATAAAAGTGTGTGTGTGTGTGTGTGTGTGTGTGTGTGTGTGTGTGTGTGTGTGTGTATATATATATATATATATATATATATATATATATATATATATAGTGTGTCATGGCAGGAGATGTGCATGCATGGAGATAACATTGAAAATAAAGCCCAGTATGCTTGATCTGAATTATTTTGTCATACAATACAATACAATACAATTACTAATACAATGAAAAAGATATGTTACTGGCATAAACAATAAACAGAAAAAATACTTCAACAAAGTGGCTATATTAAATAATATCTGTGGTGATTGTACAGAGATTGTCCTGGGCTGACATTAGCTTCCAGCCTGAATTATTAGCCAAGGTGGCCTACCTGCTGGTTTAATTTGTGTATTTGTAGCTGGAAAACAGGTTGTGAGTTATTGCCATCTTTAGTATGAAGATATTGGGCTCTATTTTCGTCCCCTCCGCTGGCGGTGGTGCAGGGTGCGCACCCCGTGCAGTGGTATTTTTGTGCAGCGCTGGTGGTGCGCACTTGGTATTTTGGTAAACTGAGGCGCACAGAGGTACGCCAGGATGGACATTGCGGCGCAGTAGGGGGAGGTGTCGGCAGGATCAGCTGGCGGATTTGGATTTTCGGTCCATTTCGGTCCACACCGGTGGCGTAAAAGTGCGCTGAAAGCTCACCACCCCAGACCTGGTCAAGTCTGTGCGCCAGCGGTGCGCCGCCGGGCAAGTGGATTTTCGTAAACCGGTGGAGTCATGCGCCCACGTCACCAATACCTCACAGGCAGATTTCCACAGTGTCTGGCATTTCACTGCGATCAATAATTAGCAACAGCCACGATTCAATGCAACTGTCTGAGTCAGCACATGCAGTCAGACCAAAATTTATATATTTTGATCAGTATCTCATCTGACCACATCGCAAGTGCGTTTGGCACACGTAATGGTTACTCAACCTGACCGAATGTACACAGGTGAAACAGGGATGCAAACTAATCAATTAACGTCGCTGTGCCAACCAGAAGCAGCCGTGGCATCCTACAGAGCATATATACTGCATCTATCTCAGAGCACACAGAGACAGAGAGAGACAGACACACAGAAAAAAGTGATGATCGTTGTCCGCTATTACCCACGCATTTCATTCCAAATACAAATATTATCATTGTAATGCTTAACGTTATCTACAAAGATGGAGTACATCATTGCTTTGAGGAGGAGGAGGAGGAGGCCGAGGATTTACCATCTAAGGACCTCATATTTAGACATGAGTGAGCAGGAGTGCACGTGGGCCACGAGAATAACGCCTTCAACACTGTAGGCTATGCAATTTTCTTTAATCATGTACTCTTTTGCATGTCACAGGAACAAATTACATCTGCCAAGGGAGGTCGTCGACGTGGTAGCGTGCATTGTGGCCTCTGATGCGCACCCTGGCTGCGCTCTCCCGGTCGCGGTAAGGGTGACAGCGGCTCTGACCTTCTTTGCCACTGGGTCTTTTCAACATACCGTGGCCTCAGTGGTGGGGATCGGTCAGTCCGCTGTCTGCTTGGCTATACATGCAGTTTCCTCCAGTCTAGTCCGACATGCAAATAAGCACATAATTTTCCCTGCAACACCTGAGAGCCAGCTGAGGTGAGAGTTCTTGTTGAAATGTTGATTCCCTGGGGTCTTGGGAGCAATCGACTGCACTCATGTGCAGTTGCGCACCCCAAAGACCCCAGTGAACCAAAGGGGGGTCCATTCCATCAATATCCAGGTGATCTGTGACTCAAATTGCCTGGTGACAAATGTGTATGCCAATTTCCCTTGGTCGGCACATGACTCGTTCATCCTGGCGAGTTCTAGCATCCGTACAGTCTTTCAGGGGGACACCCCTCTGGATGGGTGGCTGCTAGGTGATAACGGCTGTCCACTGAAAACGTGGTTGATGATGTGATATATCACACAACAAGACGGCAGCGTGCCTGGACCTCCTGGACCAGAACGTCAGTCTCCTCCTGGGAGATATTTGGGCGTCGGACAGTTTCCTGCGTGGGCTCAGTCATCCTCGAAACTTGCCGTGCGCCTCGCCAGCGGCGTTTTTAAAGTTGAGGTGAGGAGCTGGTATGATTGGTGAAGATTGGACTCGGCTGTGTCAAACCCACTCCACGCCTTCTCCCCTCACTCCTTCTGAGTTGCGCTGCTGGGTGGGACTGAGATGATAAGGGGGAGTAGTTGCGCCCGCAGCGCAGTACACAGCAATACCAAAGTCTGCACCGCCATGCCCCATCGGCAAAGCGGACCTGACTTTGTGCTGCGCTGGCGGCGGAAACGAAAATAGAGCCCAGTATGTCATGGTATTAATACATATGCCTTCTTCATCAAACTTTGGTTTTTTTTAAACAAATGGGGTTCATAGTAGGAACTAAAAATTGTCACCTCGTGTCTGTAGCTGTACTGCCAACAATAACTATGAACAGGCTTATGAGGAGAGTCGAGCAGAGGGGGATCACCTGGGGTTCATTATGTCCAGTTTATTTTGAGAGGTGATAATTACATTCTGTACGTGTTGGTATTCAACTGATGGTATGAACGTATTAAAATCTGTGGGTGAGGAATGCGTGTTCCTCAGGCTCCTGCTACACTTTATATACAACTCAACTCTGAAGCGTCATTTTTGAACAAAGCAGTGTCAAGTTTGACAGTTTTTTTTGTATGTTTTTATGCATTTCTAAAATCACCGAAAATTAAAATCAAACAAAAAAGACTAAAAAGTTCACGAGAAGCGAAACTAGACTATGTTCAGGTCACGAGTCACAGACCAGGGACACCGCCTGACTTCTTTCAAAGCTAATGCAAACCAGCTCAGTGTCAAGATAAAGGCAATAGAGACTAAATGAATCGCTATAGAGGAGAGCCACAGGAAGCTAAAGGCCAAAACCATCAACCTCCAGTCACATAGCTGCTGCAACAACATAAGAACAATCAGCCTGCCTGAGTCAGTGGAAGGTCCACAGCACAGATCCATCTTTTCCAAGCTGCTGATGGAGCTCCTTGGTGATAGGGTCCTCCCTTTACCACAGAGCCTGACCAGCAGAGTACTGAATGGCAAGCCAGGCCCTGGGGTCAAGCCACGAGTGGTTATCGTGTGCATCCACCATTTTAAAAAGTAGGTAAATTGGCTTTCAAACTAGTTATTACAAAATTCTGCTTGTATTTGTCCAGATTTTAAACTGAGATTTAGATTGAGCACAGAGAGACTCTCCCTTCAGATTTGAAAATAAACAGACTTTGATTGTCAAACTCTGTAAATACAGCATTGTTCACAGTGAATGTCCTACTGAATTAGCAGTAAGCAAAACATATTCTTGAAATTGTCTCATTATAATGTGATGTCCTCATGAGAACAAGCTCCACCATCATGTTCAGCTTGGCTAGTAAATATAACACAAAAAAAATCCCTTTTGTTAGAATCAACAAGGAATTGTTCTTATTTTGCTGACATTTCTCCTGTATATCAATCTGGATGTGAAAGAACATGACAACAATTGCAGCCTTACATTTGGATTGTATCAATGGTTTGGTCAAGAACAGCCACTAGGGGGAGCTGGAGCTCCAGGCTGAGAAACAGGAAGTAACAATCTGAGTCTCTCTTCAAAGCAACTCTGGTCACATTCCCAAATTTGACCCCTCCACTGGCTAGTATTAATGAAGTGAGGTGTCCTTTCTGGGCACAGAGCCCGAGTCCCATAAAAGATAGTATTAACATAATATTAGTTGAAGTAGCAGTAGTATTATAGTTGCTTTTGTCTTCATTGTAGTATGTTTGGATTACTATGTGACCTGTGACCGTGCTGCCCCATCAACTTTGTCCCAACATGCATCAGGCTGATGAAAATGAGGGCTGCAGAATTGTTTCCAGATTGCTGGGTCAGTTTAGTAGGAGAGGTTCATACCTCAGCATGTCTGTGGAATGGCCTCTCTGCTTTGAGTAAACTTCCTTGGATTGCTTCATGTAGCTTTTATTCAGTCATAAAGTGACGAGTGTCAGTGTGTAGTGTGTACAGTGTGCTGCCGTACCACCAAACTAGAGGGGCACCTTCACATTGAGGGCACCTTCTTTCCTCAATTAATCCTTGGCACTCCACCAAAATAATAGTTTGTTGGGGGTTTTTTTGTTTGTTTGCTTTTGCTTTTGCGTAGCACAGAAGAACCACAGCTTGTATTTTGTTGTACAAACCTGTGTTACAGAAGAGTAAATAGATTGATCTGGAAACTTGGAACAACTGCAGTAATTGCAAAAAACGATTTTGTTTTCAGTACAAACCAAAGGGGCTTGTAACTAAGACAGACATGTATTTGTCAATCTCTCTGAAAATATTGAGAGATCTACTAATATATTATTGGCTTTTGGTCTTATTTTTGTTAAAAATAAGAAAAATATATACAATAACACTAGACTTATCCTTAAAGTTAAGCATTTTGCTTTCCTAATAGTATGCATCAAGGCCTATGTATATTGCAATGCAAAAGCTATTGAAAACCTTTCAAAGGGGCTGACTTAGGTGGTCAGTGTGCCAAGTGGTATATCCAATAACACGTTAAGGCAGAAAATGAAGTGTGGATTTGACTGTAGATAGCGTGTCTGTAGAGAAATGCCTGCCATCTTTCATATAAAAGAAACAACTAATGGTAATATTGTCTTTCTGTGCTTCTCTGTCTCCTACCCAGGAGGCCAAGACCAGCTTCTTGAATTGGCTTCAGACACGTGCTGATCAAAATGGCCTCCTCACATTGTCCAAGGCCTCCTTCAAGATGGTGCCCAGTTCTGAGCTCCAGGATGATCCATTTTTGCCTGAGGGCTCTCTGGCACTGGTCATTGACTCTTCAGAATCCCAGTGCTGGCCACAGTTCAGTATGGAGACCTACAGCAAGAATCTGAAGACCAGCATACTGGGGCATACCCTGCTGTACGCTGAGGTCACCACGTCTACCATGGACCTGTTAGAAGGGTAACACACATCCCTCTGCACCTGTTTAATGTATGAAATATACTGAGGTTGATCACTGAGGCTGCTAGGAACATATTTGTATATGTGTATACTTTAACTGTTTTGAAGAAATATGTTTTTCTGTTTAATGTTTACAACAGTAACATATCTTTAGTTTTACTCCACACCAACTGCTTAAAAACATCCAAAATAGTTAAAAATAGCCAAGTGTGTTCAGTTTCAAGAGTTACTGAACCATCATTATTAAAGTTAAAGGAATAAATAGTCCTATGTATCAGTTCTGAGGGCTTTTGGAATATTTACTCAGAGCTCTGATTGGACTTTTTTTTAATCATCTTTAAGCTCTGGGAGCTCTGAGCAACTATGGTACTTTCACCTGACAGAAAAGAGTATACTGCTCGTTATATAAATCACAGAATCAACGCGGGAAGGGTAGTTGAGATATTATGATGTTTGCTTTGTTTTTAACATTAGCCATATCCCCACCCCATGTCTGTAATTTTGCAGCATTTTGCTGTACTTTCCTAGAGAGCTTTTTTTGTCTTAATGGCCTACTTCTCACCTTTACTTTTTTCTCTAGCTTGTTCTCTCTTTCTTCCACACTGTCCATTTTTTTACACACTGCTTAGCCATGCACACTCCATGATCATATCATCAGGTTGAAAGCAGGCTGGGGAGTGATGGTCTACAGTTCTGAGTGACTGTTGTTGCCCCTTGTTGTTTTATGTTTGGTTGACCTGTTTCATTTTGCATATTTAACACTGGCTTGACAGTCTGGGACAATGAGCTGGCCAGACCTCGGGTTAATTCTCCCAGTGCTATCAATGGCCAGTTGAATTCACACACCAACAAATGCCAAATTTTCTGTGCAGTTGTAGATCTCTAACATTTTAAACCCCATGAGAATTTTAGGTTAGTGTGTTATCATTTGTTTCTTCATTTTTGTGTTTTTCTTAGGTTGTTCACATTGTTTTTGCACACTGCACATTAGGAGCTCCACAGGTAACCTTGTGTGACAATTGTGGAGCTCTTGACCGTCATTACAGATATGGACCATGGTTTCAGGCATAGGCCCCTGTTTTGTTTGTTCAAATGCACACATGTACCGTAACAGCACAAAAAGATGTGCATCAAAATCCAAGCTAAAGCTTGCTTGACCCGATTTTCACAAATAACACCTCAATTGACTGCGGTCATTCTTCTTGCAAGGCTCCTTACATGCTTGCTATTAACTTAAGTAACAGAGTTAAGTTGCATGCTTCAGACAAATTTGTGCAGAGGTGTTCATAATGCACAGGAATTTGACCAGCCTTATTCTTTGCAGGGGAAAGCCAGCAACAGTCCCTCTTCGTGCACATGATCATAAACAGCGGGGAAAATTAGTATTGAATGCGTTAACATTTTTGTCAGTAAATATATTTCTAATGGGGCTATTGAAATGAATTATTCACCAGATGTCAGTAACAACCAATGTCATCAACAAATACAAAGAAATCTAAATAAATAAGTCGATAAATTGATGACACAGGCATGAAGTGTTGAACACATGAAGAGGAGGTGCAAAAAGGCATGGAAAGCCAAGAGACCAACTGAAATCTGTCAGTATTTAGAATGCAATCCTGCCCTCTCTCAGTGCAAATTAACATCAGGTGGTTTTGTGCTCATTCATGGCCTATAAAAAGGTTTCTCATGACCTAAGTGTCACACAAGAAACATGTCATGATGGGTTAAAGCAAAGAGCTCTCGTAAGACCTTTGCAACCTCATTGTTACAAAACATTGTGATGCCATTAGTCACAGACAAATTTCTAAAGACTCCACTATTGAAGAAAAAACATGTTGAAGCTCATTTGAAGTTTGCTGCACAACATTTGGACAAGCCAGTGAAATACTGGGACAATATAGTCTCGTCAGATGAGACCAAAATTTAACTTTTTGGCTGTCACAGCACATACCATGTTTGAAGGAGAAATGGTTAAGTTTGGAGGTGGGAACATTATGGTGTGGGGTTGTTTTCATCACATGGCACTGGCAGACTTCATAGAAGGAAGAATGAATGGAGAAATGTAGAGACATTCTTGATAATAATCTGCTGCCATCCACCTGGATGCTGAAGCCAGAGAGAGGGTGGATATTTCAGCAAGACAATGATCCTAAACACACAGCCAAGGAAACTCTCAGTTGGTTTCAGAGAACGAAAATAAAGCCTCTAGAGGGGCCCAGTCAATCACCCGACTTAAATCCGATATAAAATCTATGCAAAGAACTGAAGATCAGGGTTCATAGAGGAGGTCTCCGGAACCTTCAAGATTTGAAGAGAGTTTGTGTGGAAGAATGGGCCAAAAGCACACCTGAGCAATGCATGTGACTAGTTTCTTCATACAGGGGGCGTCTTGAAGCTGTCATTATCAACAAAGGCTTTTCTACCAAGTATTAAATCATTTATTTTCAGTTGCCGTGTTCAGTACTTTTGTGTTATTCCACTTTATTTCACATAGCTTAATTTATGGAGTTATTTGTTTTGATTTCTTTATATTTCTGGATTACTTGGGTTGTTATTCACATCTGGTGAGCAATTCATTTCAATAGCCCCATTAGAAATATGTTTAGTGACAAAAATGTTGCCATGTTCAATACTTATTTTCCCCACTATAGCTCTTAGTGAAAAACAGTTGAGCTGGAATCAGACAGCTGTTGAATAAATTAATCAACAAACCCATGCAGGAAACAGACCACCAACTTCCTGATCTGAAATATTCTGTTACACTTGCATGTGTACATGCATATTATGGTTGTTATGAGCATGCGCACATACAAGTATTGATGAAAAGAGGCAGATGTTTGTACATTTATGCAGCGTGGCATTTCACCACCACACGCATGTGTGCAATCACATGTTCTCAAAGTACATACAAGGACATACACACATACCTTCACCACCACAACCAAAAAAAACAGATAGGAAGCATTTTGAGATGCTCCCCCACTATTGAGAACGAAGTTCATCTTTACCAATGCAGTTGACACCAGCCAAGTGAATGAAAGAAAAGATAGCGAAACAGCATAAAAATCCTAAAATGAATCCAGTGTGTGCGTGCATGCATGCCCACACATGCTTGGTGGAAGGTAGACAGGCTGGAACTAATTTAATGCCTAAGTGACCTCACTGCAGCAAAGGCAAGTTGCACCTAATAGACTTCTTTGTCTGTATCCACTGGAGTAAAAGTAGCTGTTGAGCAGGTCGATCAGGCAGCAGGTGGGAGCAATTAAAACTGTCATAAAGTTTGAAAAATGGATTGTGGAGCAGCACTGAGCTGATTGGAACAGACAGTGTTGTCATTAAGGTTATACAAAAACTAAAGCAGGATGAATGAGTAGGCCATATAACCCCAAACCTGTAGCTGCAGATTGATTTCTCTGCAAATGTTTGAGTTTCCAGATGTCCCTCTGGAGTAGCCCTGATTAATGTTATTATTAAGGAATGCTTGTTTTATTTCTTCAAGCATTTGTGTTAGTATTCAATATGATCCTGAGTATTTTCAGAGAAAATTTACCATTTTGGTAGAACTGACGGTTTTCAACAGCATTAGCTTGTGGGAGGTAACAGAGCGCAAATAGCATTGGGTTTTTGCATGGTACCCACTGATGCTTTGCTATTGTGCAATGTGGCATATAATATTTTGTATTCTGTGTGTATATTTCAGTGTGGCCACATACTATCAAACAAATGTTATTGTAAGACAACCCTCATTTAGTGAACTGGATTTAATGGGCACACTGATTTTACACATGAAAATCCAATGAAATGGCTCCCCATCCAACAGGGGTACAGGGGTTATTCTCCAGACTCTTTTTTGGCTCTGAGCAGTAAATTCACGAGGTCTCTGTTGTTGCCTGTCAACTTACATTCATGATCTCAGTGTTAAACCGGGATCGTGGACACACTTTGCTGATACTGAATGAGGCAAAATATGTGAAGCAGTTTTGTAAAAGGGTTTGTAAAAAGCCTAGCGTTACACATCTGAGAAAATCTTATTCTCGTATTCTTTTATTTTTAGTCCCAGGCTGGGTTTCAAGCCTTATTACTTTATACGCTCAGATTTGTATTTAGTTATTCTTTGATTTCTAATTTGAATAAACATTAAACAGTATTTAGGTAAAGTGGTTGTATGACTGCTTATATTTAAGCAGTGTGTAATAATTGAGAACCTAGACTTCTTTTATCACTTCTTTTATATAACTTATTTTATCAAATAAACAAAGTAGAAAAATCGTCCATCAACAGAGGAGGAGGTCTTCAACACCACCTGTAATGCTACCCTGTCATCCCTTCCCAGGAGATTTAACAAACATTCACATTTGGCCTTTTGACAACTCCAACGCCTGTCATTTACACTTGGCCTCAGGTGATACTAACGACACTAATGACGATGTTACAACAGCCAGGAGCATTAGCAACCAGGTGATCTCCATGACAATGATAACCACTGCAAAGAGGTTAAATACCTGGGGCTCCCCACCAGTCAGTCAGACCTGAAGAAGCCCCTCTGATGAAAGGCGAGATATTTTCAAGTCCTACAACCAAGTCCAGCCCTAGATCACTGGTTCCCAGCCTGAGGGTCCCAACCATCTCTACAGGTCACTAAAGGTTCATGCAGGATCACAAGGCCTTCTTGATTTTAAGGGGTGTTTTAAATATACAGTAGGCCTATATCTAAGAATTTTATTCACATCTGTAAAGAAAACTAGTACACAGTTTAAATAACCAAAGAGACAACAGGACAATGGCAAAGCATCAGGGAGAAGAAAGCACTGAATTTGTCTTCATTTCTGTATAAACAATATTGAACACGGCCACTATTAAAGTACACAATATAAATGTAGTAATATGTTGTGGTTACTTTATCATAGGGGCTCAGTATCTTGCCCAAGGACACTTGGACATGAAGACTGCAGGGGCAGGTGAAACATCTTCTAGAACCACAAGCAAATCCAGTTGCCTTTGGAATCACTTCGAAGTACCATGACCTAGATGAATGAGAATCTTCACAGACACATTGTGAAAAATGCAGTCACTGTTTCTTGTGTATCTTAAACACATGTTTTTAAAATAACTTATTTTCCTAACCACCAAAACTGAAATATGTTCAGTTTATATTATATAAAACATTGAAAAGCCTCACATTGGAAAAGCTGTAACAAGAGAATGTTTGGCATTTATAAACAACTAATAGGATTTATCAAGTATCAGAATAGCTAGTAATTAATTTTCTGCCAATCAACACTTGATTTATCAGCTAATAGTTTCAGTCCTGTTTATACCTATTTCCACCTATATTTCTACCTTGCAAATATAATAAGCAAAGAAACTTGTGTAGATTTGTGTGTGAACCATATAGCAACATTATAGAAGTTCTATTAAGTTAAATTCTCTCATATTTCCTCAAAACTCTCAATTAACATGTTATTTTCCTTAGAATTTATCCACTTTCACTGTATGACAGGTGTGTGCGAGTATAGGCGGCAATCTCTTGGTGTTAAGGGATTGTTGAATGGCTGAAGTGTGGAAATATTTATTTGTGAAAAGGTTGGAATAAGAGACTATAGGGTTTTTCTAACACCACTTGGCTGGTCCAGAGAGCATAATGATTCTTTTCCTGCTCTGCTGAACTTGATCCCTGTGCCTAGAGCAGCACACTTCCTATTTGTTGACTTTTTCATCTAAGAGCTTCAGGCACAGACATGAAAACCCAAGGGCCCACTTTTACTTTTCTTCTCCCCCCTTTATTTTTCCCTCAAAAATGGAGATGGCTACAGAAATAGAGGCAGCACTGGATGTAAATTTAATTCTGATTTTTTTTCCATTCTGCTTGTGGTCATAAGAATTCTGTTTTACATGCTGTGTGCACATGTGGAATGTATTTTTGGCATTTACCTAATTCCACTAACATTAACACTGACTCTGACATTATTCTAAAATTTCAACTTCTGTGACTGAGAATCACCTAAACGGTATTATACAGTAACTGCACTGCAATACCTTCACACACCGGAAATTTGAATGGAAAAACAACCTTAGCAAGGGACTTTTCTACTTGAAGCTGTTCCAGTTTTGGGGCTGCCCTGGCAGTGTTTGTTTTGACAAGCCAATATATCCAATGTCCTAACTGACTGTCCTGTTTCCTGTGAAAAAATATAAACCACAGGGCATACATAGGGTTTGGTGGAGAGAGAATTGATTCCTTATAGCTGTGGCAATTGATTTGATTATAAAAATCAAATAGCCCAATTGACCTTGCATGCTTCACCTGCAGTTCTAACAGATCGTAAGCAGATGCCTAAAAGTATTGGTTTCTTACTCTGGGGAACATATGATTCAGTGTTCGACTTGAACTTTTTATGTCCAGTAGAAGCTATGTTGTACTGCAGTTGTGCCCAACCAATTTATCTGTCCTCTCACAGCTATATCAGTATTGGCATATATGTTTTCCGGTATCACCAAAACCTCAATAGTGTCATCACGTAGTTTGTCCGACAGAGTGTGCTTCAATTACAAGAAGTAGTAGCGATATGCAAGTCATGCATGCATGCTCAACAAGGAAGAAGCCACCGCTCTAAAACTGCCATAAATACAACAGACCACAGTTTGCAATTGCACATGGGAACAACGATCTTACTTTTTTAGGAATGTCCTCTGGTCTGATGAAACAACCCTAAACTGTTTGGCCATGATTACCATTGTTATATTTCGAGGAAAAAGGGGGAGATTTGCAAGCTGAACAACACCATCCAAACTGTTGTTGTGGAGTTGTTGTGCTGCAGAATGGACTGGTGCACTTCACAAAATAGATAGCATCATAAAGAATTAAAATTATGTGGATATATTGAAGCAGCATTTGAAGACATTTGTAAGGAAGTTTAAGCATGGTCACAAATGGGCCTAAAGTGAAGATATTGGAGCGTCCATCACAAAGTCCTGACCTCCAACAGCAAATTTGTGGACAGAACATAAGAAGTGTGTGTGAGGCAGGAGGCCTAAAAACCTGACTCAGTTGCACCAGTTCTGTCAGGAGGAATGGTTTGAAATTCCAGCAACGTTTTCCACTGCAGGGAAGAGCCAGGAAGTCCAATGCGTGGATGAAATTGTGACCACAAACAAAGCTAATGTCTGCATTTTTTTTTACAAGCTTATGTTAATCTTCTTAAAAGCGTAAAGTCTCACATTTTACTTGCGCTGTGAGCAAATTGTCTTAAAGGATGCCTGAAAGGATAACTCTTGCTTGATACAACCTGGACATTATTGTCATAAGTTTGGCCATTGTTTCTATCAGTCATAATAACATTGTACTCACCAAGTTAATTTCCAAGATAGTGGGAACATGATGGTGTCCCTGAAAGGCTTACAAACACAATATATCAATCACGTGATTTGATTAATTGCAAAAATGTTTGGGAATATTTACCTGTAAAGTATGAGGTAAACTCAGATGAAAAGGCTTCATATGGAAAAAAGGGAAATTTAACTTCAAACCTTGTTGTGTGGAATTTAACTGACATGCCTAGTCATCCCTGGAAAATGTTTAGAATAGGCTGGCACTTTCAAAAAAAAAATACTTGGCAGGTGAGTGGATGAACCATCTGTCTATCACTGTCAATCTTTTGCACATCAGACCAATGAACCATATGATGTAATTGGACTGTTGCTGAAGCCAGTTGGGATGCATGCCTAAAAGTAAAGGATGTAGTAAGCTAATGACTTACCTGTGTCCATATATACAGTTCAGTTGTATCCAATGCAGCAAACCTCATTTCTTAACTTATAAGACTAATAGTGGTGAACACTGCATCCTGCTGTAGGACTTACATGAACTGAACTATGAACCATGTTTTTAGAGATGACATCAGTCACACACACTGTTAATAGTGTATATAGCATAAAGTGATAGCATAGTCAGCTCTTAAAATGGACCACTGTGAAATAAACTGTGACTGTAGTTTTCCTACCCATATAAATTCTAACAAATGTGGTTTCTTAGACAATGTTAACTTTTAAAAATATGGAATTTATCATTAACACGATCACTGCAAATCCTTGTGAACTCTTTGGGCTCAAAGTGTAACAAACTGTATTTTTTTACCCCACAATTGTGGGGTAAAAAAATACAAAATATGATGAAATTACACTCTAGATTTGGTACTTCCTCTGTTTATGCAGTTACACGTCTGGCATAGTTCTAATTTATCTTGAGGTCAGAATTAATGTATTTACAGTACCAGGCAAAAGTTTGGACACACCTTCTCATTCAATGGATTTTCTTTTTCTTTTTATTATCTTCATTGACGCAGCACTCCATTGCTCTCTTTCATGGTCAAATAGCCCTTACATAGCCTGGAGGTGGGTTTGGGGTCATTGCCCTGTGAAAAACAAATGATGATCCCACTAAACGCAAACTAGATGGAATGGCATATCGCTGCAGAATGTTGTGGTAGCCATGCTGGTTAAGTGTGCCTTGAATTGTGAATAACTCACCAACAGTGTCACCAGCAAAGCACCCCCACACAGTATTTTTCAAAATTATAATGGTTTCACGGTATATGACGGTATTTTTTTTTTCTTTCGTCTGGAAGACAGTAGGGATGCACATTTTGGATTTTTTTTATGACCGTTAACCGACGCCCTTTAACGATTAATAACCGTTAACCGATAAGATTTAAATGCCCTTCCATGCTGCCATTCCGACATTCCGTCATTCCGACATGCTGCCATTCCGACATACCACCATTTAGACATATCACCATCCCGAAATACCGCTATTCCGACACACAAACGTCCCACCATTCCGACAAGGCTTTCCATGTAAGGAAAGGTTGGAATCAGAGAGTCACTGACTCTGCGCTGTCCGGTGTTGAACTGCAGATTTACAATGACGGCAAATAGTTAGATTACTCATCTAAAATGTAAAAAAAAAAGCTACAAGCTTTAGATATAATTAACAGTACTGTAGGCTTCAATCGTCTGCTATTGCTTTTTAAATTATGTCGAGAGCGAGCGCGCTGGTGATTTCTTTAATTGTGTGTTCTGCTTCATTTCCAAAATAAAGTTTGAGCTTCTGAAATCTGATTTTCAAACAGTTCTGATGGAGCTCAATGTTTATCTGGATGATGCGGCTTCATTCCGAACAATTTTACTGTAAACCTGGACGACCCGCGACGTGTCTGGAGATAAAAAAATAATATTCAATGTAATGTGTGTTTTGTGCGTAATTGCATACAAGGATACACACCCTCCCCTACTGTACAACACGAAGGAGACTGGAATTAGTCAGTGACTTCAGGTGTCATCTGCAGAGCCGTCATTGATATCTGTAATATTAATGTTGCATATGATGCCAGCGTGCATGGAGACACACGGGCTCAATGGAGAGCTGCGCTCCAGCTGGCTGCTGTGACAGGTCACTGACACTGTGTTTCTGCTTACAGTCAGTGATCCCTGAGATTCAGACATGAATCTAACATGTTTCACACTAGCCTGAGTTATCTAGCTAGCCCGTTATCTTCTCAGACCGCCACGCGTCACACTTTCTCCTGGCCATCATGGAGGGCAAAGTTCGCTGCGATGGTCCTCCATCGTCTGATGCTGGATGCTTGTTTCTTAAGTGGTACTGCATTGTACTCGTACTGCCGGAGTATTTCAGTGCTGTACCGCATAATTTGCAAATGACCTCCTCCCCTTTCCGGTCGAAATTGTCCCACACAGAACTCCTTTTTGCTCTCTTCATCTTTGCTGTAAAGTGGGCTGTGATGGAAAGCACGTGATGGCATGTGTTGCACCTGTCGACACGCCCCCATGAGTTGATTGAATTACGTAGCTTAAAAACAAAATTGACCGTTAGTATTAATCGGTTAGAGTTACTGTTATCGGTTAACGGTTAAAGGGTTAACCATGTGCATCCCTAGAAGACAGGTATGTCCAGGCGCTCATTTGGGCAGAGTATCGTTATCTCGTCAAAGCATATGGAGAAACTCCTCTGTCGAAAACACTTTTTCAGCCTTTTTTTCTGTTTACTATTGTTCTTATCTCCCATAAAAGGACAAAATGAGAAAAAATAAAACAGTAAATAAAACAGTAAAATAACGCCTCTACCTGCTCAGTGTCCTCTGTGAGCACTCTGCTCATTCATGTGTAAATGAGACCGAGCAGTGGAACTAACTGCATAGTTTCACCGGTCAATAGCTCAGCAACCCATTGGTCAATTTTGATGATCGACACCTCTATCAACCAGTCAGAGTCAAGAGATTCGAGGGGCAGTGCCCAAATTCACCATAGTAACACCAATGACGATCCAGAAGGAAGCAAACCTAGAGATAGTATATCGCATGAAGAGCGCTCCATCCACTCTAGAAACCCCCTCCTCTTTATGTAAATCAGAATCAGAATCAGAAAAAGCTTTATTGCCAAGTACGATTTTACACATACGAGGAATTTGTTCTGGTGAAGTTGGTGCATGACACATCTGCTAAAAATAAGCTATTAAAAAGTAAAAAATATAACAATATAAATATATATAGACAAGTCTGTTTTTTGTTTTTTTTTTTGTCAGAAACACAATCTGTTATGGCAATGTCAATGTGACAAGTAGAGGCAGAGGTGGGGTGTGAAGAGTGTTGGGGGGGTTCAAGCCTTGTAGACAAGGCTGACAGCAGACGGGAAAAAAATGTTCTTGTGGCGTGAGGTTTTGGTCCTGATGGACCGCAGCCTCCTGCCGGAGGGGAGTGTCTCAAAGAGTTTGTGTCCGGGGTGTGAGTGATCAACCACAACCTTTCCTGCAGGCCTCAGGGTCCTGGAGGTGTACAGGTCCTGAAGAGACGGGAGATTGCAGTCGATCATCTTCTCTGCTTTCAAATGATACCAGGCTTGTGTGGTTTGCACGAAGTGGTGAAATGAGCAGATGCTCTTTTCGTCTACGCTATTTTCCTCTTTTGTTACATGCACATATAATTTATTGCTGTATGAATTATGTTTTGTTTGGGTGGCAATGCTTGGTAGAGGCTTTTAGGCATAGGTTTCTCCCCGTCATTCTGGTATGCTACAAGTTAGGATTGGTGCTTCCTATGCTCACGCATTGATCATCTGAATTGCGCGAATCTCATGCTGCCCCCTGTATAGGCAGCGCTCGTATTGAACAAGTACAAGATTGAAACTTGGCTGAAGTATTTTCTGCTCGGTATTTCATACCTGGGATCCAAAGTGTTGATCATCTGCCTGAAGCCTTGTTGTTCTAGAGTGTTAAGCGGGGCCATGTCTTTGGCTAGGTGGATAGTGATAGAGTTTGTAATCTCGATCCCCCGTTTGCTTTTTCTTTCATAGGGAGTCCCTCTAGCAAATGTGCCTTGAAGTGACATTTGGCTCGATTTTTCTTTAGCTTTTCCCATGTTACCTGCTGATGTGGAGGGCGCTGATCTTCAGCCCGGCAATAGTTGTTTTTTTTAAACCAAAAAAACAACAGACACGGCTCCTCTATTTGGCATAAGTTCTTCTGTGTCATCATGTTGTACTAGTTCTGCTGCTTCCATTTTGGAACTTTCAGTGTCTATCCCATCCATCTTCACCGTAATGTAACACCAGAGCACTACAGTTTACCTTCACCACACCCCGCACCATGCATGTTTTGAAGCGCAAAACTGAAAACGGTCTGTCCGAAACAGTGTCACGTGTCGCAGCGTTCCAAACATTGTGTAGTCACATACACTGGTGTGGTGGTATATTAAAAATTTCATATCATAACAAAAATATACATCTGTATTCGGTGTGAACTGGTATACCGCCCAGCCCTACTGCTACTTGAACTCTGTGAAGCATTTATGTGGGCTCTAATCTGAGGTGCTGTTAACTTGCAGTTTCTGAGGCTGGTAACTCTGATGAATTTATCCTCTGCAGCAGAGGTAACTCTCTTCCTTTCCTGTGGCGGTCCTCATGAAAGCCAGTTTCATCATAGCGTTTGATGGTCTTTGCAACTGCACTTGAGGATACCTTCAAAGTTCTTGAAATTTTCCAGATTCACTGGCCTTCATGCCGTAAAGTAATGTTGATGAATGACTGTCGTTTCTCTTTACTTAGTTGAGTGGTTCTTGCCATAATATGGATTAGAACAGTAATCAAATAGGGCTATTCAATGTATAGACCTGTGTACCAACCCTACCTCACAGCACAACTGATGGTCTCAAACACATTAAGAAGGCAAGAAATTCCAGAAATTAACTCTTGACAAGGTATACCTGTTGAATTGGAAAAACATGCCAGGTGACTACCTTATAAAACTGATTGAGAGAATGCCAAGATTGTGCAAAGCTGTCATCAAAGCAAAGGGTGTTGTTTGTTTGGATGTCTTCAGTATTAATCTACAACGTAGAAAAAAAAAAAAACATTGAATGAGAAGGTGTGTCTAAACCTTTGACTGGCACTATATCAGGGAAAAGCATGTTTTCTGCCCCCAGAATGGCAGCTGTTAGATACTGTGATGTAAACAACAGGACCTCAATAAGAGGACTTGCTTTGTCTAAAAAACACAGAAAGTGGAACTTTCAAGGTATGTTGTCAGCCTAATTGATGATGCTGTCCAGAACCTCTGCCAGACCATGCAGGCATAGTCCTGACAAGCGGTCATCAAATCAAGGTCATTCATTGGTACCTCAGCTGCCCTGTGGTAATGGAGCAGCCCTCTCTCATTGATCACTTCCAATAGTGCAATTTGGAAATGATAATTTCTGCTGTCCCTCAGTAAATAGGATTAGCTCAATTAATCACATTTACAGATTAGTTTGTCCTCTCTTATTGCTCATCCCTTTGATGCTGCTGAATGATCAATCCAAACACGCTTACGCACAGCAAATCCTGTTTCAAAATAAGCATCGATGGCAGAAATAATCTTTTAGTTTGAGATACTTTAATCTAGAAAGTGAGAGGGTTGTTTGTGGGGGGGATAAATGGCTTTTAGAAAAATCATATCTTAACTGACATCATCAAATCCACCCATTTAAGTAGTTGGATTATGTATATGTTAGGAAATGTAATAGTAGAATCTGTTTAATTCAATCCTGGTTTTGTAGCTTTACATCTGCCTGTGAATGTAACTCACCTTTATTTCCAAAGTGACTGACACCATGCTGTTGGAAAATGTCTTTATCAGGTCTGTTTTGGAACAGCTAACAGGTTCATGCCTTGGGTGGGTGAGAAGCCTGTTTTATGGAAAGCAGATCACTCAATTGTTGCTTTTTGTTTGCTGTCATTCATCTGCTTTATTGCTGTGTTGGAGTCTGTGCTAGAAAGATGGTGCCATGCCCATAGCTTATGATCACAGGTCCTCCTCCACCTTTATTTTTTCAGAGTTGACTCTGCTAGTGGGCGTTTATCCTCCTGACCTGCTGTATCTGGGAGGGTGACCCCTGTGGCTTAGCTGCCCCATAAAACAAAGAGTCCAGAAGCAGGGATTTAGAGAGCTGTGGTCTTCTCATGAGGACAATGTGTCCTCTCTCTATCAGATATGCTACTTCGCATGTCATTGTTCAGGTCTTATTGTAGTGAGTAGATGACGATGCTCACATAGTGATCTAAGGAGATGAAATGGATAGTAATAGAGCAACAACACAGAGGGTCCACATTTTCTGTGTATCTGTGGCTTTTAATCACCTTCTTTCTCAAGTAACCTTTTTCTTTTTTCCCATTGTGTAGCAGCATTCTTCGCTATTAGAGCTGCAGCTCCACAGAAAATACGATAATGAAAATAACTTTTCATTGTAGCCCTAATGGTAACTGGGAGAGAAAAGGTGAACACTGAAATCCTTATCCAAACCCAAACAACTCCATTACAAACATCCATCACAGTTTTTTTGTTTAAATAAGGTAACTACTTTAATTTGAACACGTTACAGTCTTCTACCTGTATGGAAATAATGAAATGAAAGTGTAATTTACTGTCCAGTATCACTAAATGCCTTTGAAAGTTAGTCTGCAGAGCCTCCCACAGTGGAAAACACTCTGCTACAATGATGTATGAGCACAGGAGTTTTGAAATGAAACAGACTATTGGCCAAGTTACTGTCTTCACCTCACTCAGAAATAGCTGAAAGTTTTATAATGTGGTGCAATTTGGTGGACTTGTTTACTGGAGATGATAGCTGATAGCTGATAGCTGATAGTGGTTTTTAACAAGATACTTCTTGTTTGACTTCTTCTTTGAAGATGAACTACAAAATTACTAATGTGTGTGTGTGCATGCATGCGTACGTGGATGCGTGTATGTGTGTATGTGTGTATGTATGCATGCATGCATGCATACATACGCATGTGTTCAGCATGCATGCATGCTGAACACCATCCAGGTGCTGCACTGTGCCTTTTTCATTATGTCAACTTAATTTTATTAACAATGTACAAATACATTTTTATAGAAGAAAAGAATACAATTCTTATGTGAATCAATTTTTTTCTCCCACTTTGACCTACTCACTGTATTTGTGTGAGCACAGTTCACTTGCATTGCATTGAGGGATTATTACCCATGAAAATTTCAAGTAGGAGTATTTCAGTGTGTGAAGAATGAATTGCGCGGAGTGAGTTTAATCAGGATTGCTGAAAGGCATCTTCAGTTATCAGCAAATATATACAGCAGGGAAAATAAGCATTGAATGCGTCTACATTTTTGTCAGTAAATATATTTCTAACAGGGCTAATGAAATGAATTTTTCAAGTAATCACAAATACAAATAAATCAAAACAAATAAGACCATAAATTAAGTTATGTGAAATAAAGTGGAATGACACAGACAAGAACTATTGAACACATGAAGAAGAGGAGGTGCAAAAAGGCATGGAAAGCCATGAAACATACCAGTGCCAGCACTGTTGGGGGCCATTATCTGGAAGTGGAAAGAACATAATTTCACCTTAAACCAGCCATGATCACATGCTCCTCCCAAAATTTCTAACAGAGGAGTCAAAAGAATGATCCGAAGAGTTGTCCAAGAGCCAAGGACGATATGACTTCATTCAGTTGAAGGAACAATGAATGGAGAAATGTACAGAGATATTCTTGATAATAATCTGCTGCCATCCATGCTGAAAGATGCTGAAGCTGAAGAGAGGGAGGACATCAGCAAGACAATTATCCTAAACACACAGCCAAGGAAACTCTCAATTGGTGTCAGAGAAAGAAAATAAAGCTGCTAGAATGGCCCAGTCAATCACCCAACTTAAATCCGATATAAAATCTATGTAAAGAACTCAAGATCAGAGTTCATGGAAGAGGCCTGCGGAACCTTCAAGATTTGGAGAGAGTTTATGTGGAAGAATGGTCCAAAATCACACCTGAGCAATGAATGTGACTATTTTCTTCATACAGGAGGCGTCTTGAAGTGTTTGTTGATGTCATTATCAACAAAGGCTTTTCTACCATGTATTAAATCATTTTCAGTTCACGTGTTCAATACTTTTTGCCTGTGTCATTCCTCTTTATTTCACATGACTTAATTTATGGAGTTATTTGTTTTGATTTCTTTGTTTTTGTGGATTACTTGGGTTGTTACTGACATCTGGTGAACAATTCATTTTCAGTAGCCCCATTAGGGGCGGCTGTGGCTCAGGAGGTAGACATTCCGAAGTATCTTTGGGCAAGATACTGAACCCCAGAACTGCCATCGGTGTGTGTATGTACGTCGCTTTGCATAAAAGTGTCTGCCAAATTGTAGTTGTAATTGTAGAAATATGTTTACTGACAAAAATGTTGACACGTTCAATACTTATTTTCCCGGTGTAATAGGCCATGTCCACTTGCAGTAATTAAGATGGCACTTAAGATTTTGGTTAATACTTGCCTCACAAAATTTTTTCCACTTGATTTTGAGATACATGTTCTTGGTATTTCTAGTGTTCCCTATACAGTATGTAATATACTTTGGTCGTGCTGTTTGCAATCACGGCCTAAAGATATGTATCCAGAATTATGGTGATTGGAGAAATCGTTAATTAGGTTAGGGTCATTTTTCTACCAACTGCCACCCCCTGTTAAGTTTATTGGTTCATGCAGGCCATGTTGTCCAACCAATCTTTTTCAGTTATAAAAGAAATGTGTATCTTAGTCCGGCAATGCTCCATACCCATTTTGGTGGTGATATAATCAAAATCCAACTAATTCTATTTATGTTACTGTTTAAAAAAAATCTAAAATTCAAAGTGGTTGAAAACAGTTGCGCATCATACCCAGTTATTGGGTCGAGTTTCATGCATCTAGGTCATTGCATCAAGCGGTGAGCCTGGGTTGTGCTCAAAAGAAGGAAGCAGCTCAATTGGCCAAAATTAAAGCCACAAGCAGCAACAAGCAGCTTTCAGACTTCACAAAGGTGAGCAGAGTAGCTTCAGCTAGATATGTTTAAACAAGGAGTGAGACCTATCTTGTTTCATCATCACAAAGCCTGTAGCATTTCTATAGTGATAAACTCAAAGTTCCACCAGGTGTGCCCCCATGATCATATTTGGAGGACACTCTGGATATCTCCATTGAGTTTCATCTGGATTGCTCAAAGGCACATGCACTTATCAGTATGGCTCTTCAAATTTTAATTAATACTTGCCGCCAGAACATGTACACTTAAATTGGTGAAATTCTGTCCAATTCAATTGGGCTCATATTTCTTGAATAGCACATACACATCATCTCCAGTGATGGGGCAGAGTTTCATGTTTCTAGCTCATTCCAACTCGTGCAATTTCAGTTGTTGTAGTAGAAAAAAAATAATAAACATATACACAATAGGATGGTGACCTTTCAGGGCTTGAGCCCTAATTATAATAAGAGGGTTCTGTCTATTCAGAGTTTAAACCCTAATAAACCGGCACAAACACAATCAGTTTCTGCACCTTCAGGGCTTGAATCCCAGCAAGAAAAAAAGACATGGCAACCATCATTTCCACTGTCTTCGTTTTCTGTGTTCATCATTCTTGTTTCCTTTCAGACTGACTCTTCATTTACCAAAGGATGTGGGCTTAATAAGTGTAGCTGCTCGACAAAGCCAGGGCAGAGGTCAGTGCTCCAGCATACTGTAAACCTGCATACAAAATATTCACACATATGTCAATTGATTTAACATACATGAGTTTCAATTGCATTAATTTGGGTTTTCATTGATCTTATATGTCAGAAGTATGTAACAGGTGTTTGGTACCACTTAGCGTCCCCTTGTATGTTTTCTGTGTTTGCTGCTGCTACAGGTCGGGGTAGGAATGCTTGGCTCAGTCCTCTGGGTTGTGCCATGTTCACTCTAAGGGTCCAGGTTGATCTGAGCTCCAGGCTTGGACAGAGGATTCCTTTCCTGCAGCATTTGGCTGCTCTGGCAGTGGTGGAGGCTGTTCGCACACTTCCAGGATACCAGGTATCAGTCTTCACACTTTCCTGCACCAGCTTCCTCAACATTAGGATATTATCAGACTGTATTAGCTTACACATCTCCTGTGATTTGGCCCATATGCTGTACATCTGAATACACCTGACGCTTATGTCTATAGTAACACAACATCATGTTGTATCACTGCCATGTTATGTCTCAGAGGGGTTGTATATCAAAGTCAATGGGTATTTAATTAAACAAATGTCTTAAGCTATAAATGTCTTATGTTAATGACTGATGATGTTGAATACATTTCAATCTTCGTCAGGACATAGACCTGAGGGTGAAGTGGCCCAATGATATCTACTACGGTAAACTAATGAAGCTCGGGGGAGTGCTGGTGACTTCCACTGTAATAGGATCAACCTTTCATCTGCTCATAGGTAAGAACTCCCCTTTATCACAGACTGGAGAGTGAAGACTTTTATTGACAGTTCTCTTTTTCATTCATGTCAATGAACCCTTTCTTTACATGAATGGTCTAATACCACTTCTGATTTCTTAATTTGCTTATAAATTTCAAATTGGAAAAAGATGGTGGCTCTTCTTGAAATGGCAATTGCACTGTTCAGAAATTAGAGGGGAAAGGCTATAATTCCTCAAATGTTCCCCCAGTATGACATGTTCACCTTCAAACCTGTGAAAGTTTAAAGTCAGCTCTTTAAACTCATAGTCACTGATTAATTTCAACTAATATGCTGTTGATCAGTGCTAATCAATATAAAATTGGTAAACATGGATCTTCTTGACCTTTTGGAAAAGGTGAAAAAAATATACACACAATGATCTGTTGTGAAGTTCGACTGAATGGTCCAAAGCTAGTAAATAATTTTTTTTGTTGATGTGCAGGTTACACCAAACATACCATTTAATATGACTGCTAAATTAAAGAGATTAAATGCAATTTTGTTTACCTTCTGAAGATCACTCTAATGAATTTATCACTTACTTAACATGTCTTATTCAAAATGGTAAAAAGTAAAGTCAACCAGGAAACACTGAATAAAAGAACATGAGGTGTTCTCTTTCAGTGTCAGATCAGTCGATGCAATTTTTCATATATTTCCTTTTTTCACATTTTGGTACAGGACACGTCAGGGCTTACATCAAATTCTAAATGAGGATATAATTTTTAAAACACATTATGTTGAAAATAAGCAATTTCATTGTTTTCAACATTATATACTATATAATGTTGAAAATGAGACATTTCAGTACAGACATTTCGAAAACAGTATTGGATGGCCATGATCTTCGGGTCCTCAGATGGCACTGCATTGAAAAAACAACATGATTCAGTAGTGGACATCACTGCAATGGCTCAGGGACACTTCTACAAACCAGTGTCTGTTAACACAGTTTGTCACTGCATCCACAAGTGCAAGTTGAAACTTTACCATGCAAAGAGGAAGCAGTTTATAAACCAGATCTAGAAACACTGCCAAAAAAGTCAAAATTTAAAATTTATTTTGGAAATCATGGACACCCGGCTTGTTATCAGTGTACACTTCAAAAGACAGCATCCATAATGGTATGAGGATGCATGGGTGATCTGCACATGAAAGCACCATTAATGAATGGTGAATGATATATACAGGATTTGGAGCAACATATGTTTTCAGCAAGACAATGCCAAACCACATTGTGGATGTTTTGTTTTTTAAACTGGCCTTTTTACAGTTCTGATTTGTCATACATTGAAAATTTTGCCTCATTATGAAACATAAAATACAACAAAGGACACCAGGAACTGTTAAGCAGCTGAAATCATACATCACATCGTACAGCAACTGGGCTCCTCAGTTTTCAAATGCATACAAAGTGTTGGGAAAAGAAGAGTTGATGCAGCAGAGTAGTAAACATAACCAATTTTTTGGCCAGCAATTTTTTTGAAATGTGTACCTTGTAAGAAATTCTAAATGAGGATGTCATTTTCAGAAACAATGACATTTTTCAGTTTCAACCTTTGTGTTATCCTCAATTAAATATGTGGTTTCAATGTTTTGTAAATCATCACATTCTTTTTCTATTTACATTTTGCTGTGTCCCAACTTTTTGGGAAACAGGATTGTTCTTATAATAAATATAGGGTCTTTTAGCATGTAATTTAAAAAGCCCTCCCTATGGGAAGTTTTTATTTTTTCAGCATGTTACAGTATAATGCATAAGACAGCACATTACAGTGGGTCTAGATTGTGGAGTATCCACTCATCCAGGCGATTGTAGGCATTGTATCTTGTGAAATGTGAATTTTGAAATGCATATATTTATTATGTTTTCCTGAAATCTCTTTGTTTTGGATGTTGGTTGAATTGTTTGCCGTAAGTCAGTTATACCTACGTGTTTCAGGCCTTGGATTAGTAATTTGGCTGCTTTTGATAGTGAAATTGATTTGGATGATGAGCAATCCATTCAAGGGTGAAAAACCAAATTAAAGTCTCCATCCACAATGCACTGCATAGGAATGCCTTCTTTATATCTAACTTGCACTCTAATTCAAATTATATGGGGCACGACAAGTAATTAATTACTTTGAGTTAGGGATGTAATGATGTATCGAATCTCGTGATATCACAAAATAACTAATACAGGGACTGTGACGCTATCTACCATGACGTTAAATCATTATTTACTCTTTTGGAAAATAGTTTTGTTTTTGTACAGCAGAGGGCGTGTTGTGGATGAAAGTCATAGTAACCAAGAAGACAGACTCATATTATCCTTAGCCAAGTACTGCTAAAAATAAACCCAGCGAGAAAATGATGGATGAATGTGCCGATAATGAAAAAGAGATTGACGATGCTCCATTGACTTTTACAGTTGATATGTGGCAGCATTTTGGTTTCCCGGCATCAAGAACTGACAATGATGAAAAGGAAACTGACAAATGCAAAACAATATGCAAATACTGCCAAATGACAGGGAACCACACCGCAGGAAACACATCAAACATGAGAAGTCATTTTGCACATTGCCACCCAGAAAGACTCAAATCACAACAACAACTTGTTGTGCAAAAATGCTTCATCCAGGCCAGAGGAGCCTGAAAAAGTATTTTGAGCCCTGCATCCCCATAACAGCCCAAGAACAGAAGAAATAACAAGATGCATCTATGAATATATATAGCCAAATACTTAAGGCCATTTTCTGTGGTCAACAGCAATGTATACAATTCCATCAAGGCCACACTTTAGTCGCACAGCTACTAAAGATTCTAGCTCTTTACCAAGAGGTAAACATAGCTGAGGTTTTGAAATCTGCTGTTCTGGAGTGGGAGCTCGACATGAAAAATAACAGCTATCATTGACATTAACCATTAACTGTGCTGACCACCAAACAGAGACTGTTAAACCTGCTACTACATAAACTGATCATGGATGTGGTCACCTGATGGAACAGCTCTTTGAATTATTTTACAAAATGTCTGATACTGAAATGCTAAAATGCTGCATTGTTTTTGTTTTGAAATTGTTTGAAATTAGGTCATGCTGGCTACTTTTATTTTATTTTATGGAAGATGGAAAGCGCCAGCACTTTAAGTAATTTTTATTTCTTCTTTGTAATATGCAATATTGATTTGTGGACTTAATATCAAGGTATTATCGTACCATGACATTTTGGTTACGTCCCAAATTAGAGGGAACTAGTTTACTAATGCAACTTTCTGTTATTTAAAATTAAGTATTCAAAGTAGGCCTGCTGTCTGACATCAACTCTTATCGCAGCAGATGAAAGGGTGTTGCATTCTTTCTTTGCAGTGTGGGTTCAGACTTAGGTACGTTTGTTTGGGTCCAGGGCTCCTAGGTTTCCCAGTGAGGCATTACACTGTGTCCCACTGTTGCTCTTGGCGACAGGTAGGCAGGTGCTAAATCTGATGAATCTTGATCCGTCTGAACTGGGTTGGATAGAAGTTCTACTAATTTTCTTTCTTAACTAAACTAATTTAAATAAACTTATAAAATCTTGTTGGCCAGCCAACAAGTTATTATCAAAACTTGACTGAAGTATGAAAATTTTAAATAAAAAGAAAACTGGCTTAGCTTTCACTGATGTAGGCTAGAGACACAAAAATGCAAAGAAAAACTCATAGAAAACTAAGACTAGTTAACATGGCAAGCAAAATTTAATGTAAAACTAGTTCTGAAAAACAGGAAAAAGAGAAATGAGCTAAATAAGTGACAAACCAAGAGAGCGAGGCTGAGCACAGACGGTTTTACTCCTGTCAAATTGGATGTGTTTGGAGGTGGAGGATGATCTTTGGCGTTCAGACTGTGATACACCTTCACCTAATAATTTTTCTTTGTTTGAAAAAAAATGTGACTTCTTCTATTTTATAAAATGATCTAACTTCCTATGTGTATGCGCAGCAGGCACACACTCTTATGATCACTGTCAATTCATAAAGACATAAACATCAAGTTATTTGTAATAATGTGTATTTCAAGCATTCATGAAAGGCATTGTTGAACATCTTACTGCTGAACTGACACAAACATAAATTCAGTCCTAATAAATGGAAGGGGTTGATTACCCAGTACACTAACAAACAAATCTTACACATAATCATGAACATAATGATTACTGAGATCTTATTCACAATTTTGCAGCCTCAAACAACACAATCCCTGCAGCCTCTAACAGCACTATTTAAAGGTTAATGGAGGTAGGAACAAATGAATTTTTAAATAGGTAGGAACAAATTAATTTTTAAATTGGTTAAGTTTACAGTGGGGAACTCTGTAAACTTGAATGAATGAATTTTTAAATCGGTTAAAACTTAACCGATTTAAAAATTCATTTGTTCCTACCTCCATTAAACTTTTAAATAGTGCTGTTTGAGGCTGCAGGGATTGTGCAATATTTCTATGGGTTTTTACCACAGGGTATGTGCAATATGTGCAATGTGCAATATGTGTTATGTATTTGTATGTGCAGAGGTGTCAAGTAACGAAGTACAAATACTTCGTTACTGTACTTAAGTACACTTTTTAGGTATCTATACTTTACTCCATTACTATTTTTTCTGCCTACTTTTGACCCCTACTCATTACATTTTCACACAAGTATCTGTACTTTCTATTCCTTACATTTTTAAAATGAACGGTCTCGTTACTCTTGGTTTAAGTTTAATGTTTTGGTTTTTTTTTTAAATTATAATTTTTTTTTTACATCGTGTGCGCAATCCAATACAGATCAGTGGCGCCAATCCTCACCTATGAGGTCAAGTGTAATTGAATGAATCATATAAAACAAACGCTCATTGGTTAGATGATTCATCCCATTTGTGCTGACACAAAAGGAAGTCGTCAGAACAGAAGCTAGGTCGTAAGCAAGCAAGTGATCTACAATCTACACACGCGAAATATATGGCACGCATCAATCATGTCTGAGTTGGAAAAGGATGGCGAAACATCTGAGAGGTCGGAAACAGGAGATGGAGACGGAGACCTTCCTCACCCGTGGCCTTATCTAAAAGAATTTTTTGAAATCGTCGGAAGCAAAAACGACTCCTGGCAAATGCAGTGCAAACTCTGCACCCCGAAGACACACGTCATTTTGGCTTTTAAAAACTCTCCGTCAAATTTGAAAAAACATATAGAGGAAAGCTGTTTTTCTCTCTCTCTCTCTCTCTCTCTCTCTCTCTCCACACACACAAACTTGGGCTACATAGAATGTCTTTTCACCCAAGTGTTCTGGCAGTTTTGCAGGCCTGAATACCTCTTGAGATTTGTTTTATTTGTTTGTTTGTTTTTTTTTTCTTGGTAACCGACCTGACATACCCTGGGAGCAAAGGATGTTAAAGCAGTCAGAAACAATTCACTCCTGAAAGCGCATGTTATGCCATTTATGGGTTTGCATGTAATGAGAGGTCATTACCTCTACCTCTACCCGCTACCTCTGGACGTCTAATTGAATTCCAATAAAGTTTGAGAAAGAACATGTTCCTCTTGTTGCTTTGTCTTTGACAGTAATGGGTTTATGATAATGCTGTGTTTTGGACCACACGTATAATCAGTTTCAAATTAAGCTTCCAATCTACGTATATAGTGGCATCAACTAATTTATTATTATTTTTTAAAGGTTACTTTATACTTTTATACTTTAAGTAGGTTTTTGAGCACATACTTTTTCACTTTTACTTGAGTAAAGATGTCAAGGTGATACTTCAACTTTTACCAGAGTGTTTTTAAACTGCAGTATCTATACTTTTACTTAAGTAACAAATGTGTGTACTTTTGACACCACTGTGTATGTGCAATGTTGACTATGTGCAATTCATTATGTTGTTTGTTTTATCACACTGTGGAGGCATGTTGTGCGCAGCATACAAGTCCAAAACAAATTTCCCCATGGGGACAATAAAGTGTATCGTATCGTATCGTATCGTATCGTATCGTATCGTATCGTATCGTATCGTAATTTTCACCAGGCAATGTTGTTCCATGGTAAAAAGAGGTTCAAATGATTGATTTTATAGTGGGCTTAATTTTACATAGAAGAGATGTCAAAGTTATACTTAACATGAAAAAAAGAAATCTGCTACATCATTTTAGCTGGACTGATTAAACAACTAATTTAAATTAATTCAAAATCGGTTACTAAAGAACAATGTCTCAGAGTTCCTTTAACTCAAGAATGCATGTTACATGCAAGACAGACAGACAGACAGAGCAGGACAATGCCTTATAGCTTTCCGTATGGGGGAACCTTCAATACAGGGCTCTAGAGTTTGTCTTAGAGACACTAACAATTGAGTCTGTCTCTTTTGATTTGTCAGTATTTTTTTTCTTGATGAGTTGAACCCTTCAATATTTCAAAAGATGCCTATTAATTGGCCCATGATATTAGTTCTGTAGATAAATGTCTCAGCAGGATGTGTATCATAAAAAATACCTCAGAGAGTGTCTGATTGAATTCCTGTTTTGGTTTTCGAAGTTGTGAAACAACTGAATCTAGTGATAAGAGTCTAGATCTGAAAATGACATTTATATTTGTGTAAGTAAAAACTTTTATCCTAATAAGGGACCACACAAAACCCCCAAACGTCCAAACTAAAAACCAGCCAAGTAAAACCCTACTAACAAAACATTAGGAAAGTAGCTTTCTTAAAAAACAGTGGTGGCCACGGAAACTGCTGAAATTATGAGTATGGCATGTAAAAGTAAGAGATTAAAATCAAACAAGTTAAAGAGAAAGGAAGTGGTCAAATATTAACATTGTACCATTGGTTTGCAAAATATGTCATCAAACTATTGTTGAACTACCTATCTTCTTACAAGCTTACAAGACATGGGCTCTCTCAATATTGTAAGTGTAAACATACAGCATGTAGGCTGTTTAATATGCAATAGCCCATGTATCAGTTGGTTAATCAAAAGTGGTCCATTGTCTGTGTTCACCTGGGGTATCCTCCTTAAATAACCCCCACTAAAAACATGCAAGAAGATCACCACCTGACCAATGGTGACAAAGGAAACTGGGTCCCCGGGCGCCGGTCGGATGGCAGCCCACCGCTCCTGGTCTGCCGCGGAGGAAGGATGAATAAGATGGGTTAAATGCGGAGGACAAATTTCACCGATTGCATGGCGTGTTCGCATGTATGTTGTGTGACAATAAAGGGGATTGTCCCTCTGATTCTTCTTCTTCTTCTTCTTCTAATATTTCTTGAACATAATGTGCCCTACAGGCTGTGGGTTCAATGTGACAAACAGTAACCCAACTGTGTGCATCAATGACCTGATCCAGCACTACAACGTACAGCATACCAGCAGCCTGCAGCCGCTTAGCTGTGCCCAGCTCATCGCTCGGACTGTCAGCTGCCTAGAGGCACTCATCAACAGCTTCCAACAAGGAGGCCCAGATGCCATCCTGCCCACCTACTACAAGAGATGGCTCCATAGGTGAGCATTGCAGACACCCCACTGTGTAGAATCAGATGAATCTCTTCATGAATGCACACAAAAGGATTCCCAAATGCATTTCGTGATTTATATATAAATGATTCTGTCTATGAGAATATTTTCAATGCACATAAATACTTATCGTTGCATGTAAATGTTGTAAAAAATCCACATATTCAAAAATGAAGTTTCACATATTTATTTAATGTATTTCTGCTTCACATACAAATATTTCTTGTTTTGAATAAATTTAATTGCAATCAGCAAAAACACATTTAGATGTTGTTACATTTATTCACACTATTGAACCTACATTTAATGCTTGTCATTTATGAACTTCACTGCATTTCTGTGGAGGTGGAGACTCCCCTGCCACAGTTCGATTCACAAATGCATTTTATTCAAAAGCAAATTATGTGTAGTTTTTTTTTGTGTTTCCTATTCATTTCAGTCAATCACATGAATTAGAACACCAGAAGAAAACAAATTGCCCAGCATCTCTCTTCACAGGGAGACCTAGTTGAGAGAATGCCAACAGTGTGCAAAGCTGTAATCAAAGCAAGAGGACAGTTTGTGAATGCTGGGTCAACAGTCTGTATATTAGGGCTGCCACGATTAGTCGACTAGTCACGACTACGTCGACTATCAAACTTGTCGATGCGTCGTCTATTTTTTTTTTTTTAAGCTTTGTTTTTCTCTCAAAACTGTCGCTGTACCCTCCGCTGCCTTGTCTGCCTTTCTGTCCTTGACGCACATGCGCAGTAGTGGTAATCGGCGCCAGCCGTGATGTCACTGAACTGCCTGACCAGTATCATGGCAACCAGGAAGGAAGGAAGGAAGCACGTCGTTGTGGCTGGTTCAACTTCTGACAACGAAGAGTGACAGTGGACAGTCGTCTCCATAAGCTAATTGGCTAGTTAGTCGCTAACATTAACGTAAACATTGAGCTATTTACTTATATTGATAGCTGTAAACGTTAACATTAACGATAACGATTTCATTAGCCTTACCACACATAAAAAAAGAGAGCAAGCCTTTCTCTGGCACATGTAGAAATGCTAACTTTCCTGGCTATGAACAAGAGCCTTGTGTAAATTGGATTATATCAGAGTCAGAGTGCAGTAAAGTTGAATACAGTTGTGAGCACTGAGCACAAAATGCACTTTTGTTATATTTGAGTGAGACCAAAACTTAATTTTTGTGGATAATGTCCTAGTTTCAGGTGCCTACCTCATTTGATTTTGTACTATTCAATACGTGAAAATGTAGCTATGTTTCATGCCAGAGACAAATGAAGTATTTATTTTTGTGTTCTTTAGGCCAGTGCCTTGTCCTTATTTTACTCAGCTGCACTTTATGCTACATTTAAAGAATTGTTTGTCGCTACAAAGTTCATTAAAAGTTGAATGAACTATCATCTTAATTGTCTTTATTTTTAGCTAGCACATACCTTAGACACTTCAAGCTGGAAGCTAATGATGGTTATATAAGAGCAGCTGCAGGCTGGTGCGATAAGCTGCAATTTACGTATGATCCGACAAGTCGACTAATCGCAAAAATAATTGGTGACTAGTCGAATATCACAATAATCGTTTGTGGCAGCCTTCCTGTATCTAAATGTAACAACATCTAAATGTTTAATGATAAAAACTGCAAATGCTTTGACAACTGTTTTCCAAAGTGTTCGTTAGCCCATATCATAATATCCTTTTTACAATCATGTGTTCAGAAAGTAGTGAACCTCGCTCCATCCTTGCTTGTGAACAACTGAAGGATGTCCCTTTCATACCCAATCATGATACTATCACCCTGTTACCAGTGAACCTGTTTACCTGTGAAGTGTCCCAAACTTTCCCAGCTCTGTTTCCCCTGTCGCAACTTCAAATGTGTTGCTGGCATGAAATTGAGAATAAGCTTATATTTACAAAAATCAATGTAGTTGCTGAAGTAATATATTGGCTTTGTACTTTTTTCAGTTGAGTATATGTCAGAAAGGATTAACAATATTAATATTAATATATTAATATTTTTATTTTGACCACATAACTTTGACATATATCCATATTCATAATTTAAAAACGAGTTATTTATGGTAAATTAGCATGCTTCTGAAGTGATTAAAAGTAGAGGACTATTTTATATCAGATTTTATATGGGTTGCCCACTATTACTCCATTTAATTATGGTGGTGCCTAATTGTCTTAAATACAATTTATGAATATAAGACTGCACAAATAGTTTGTATTCATACCTTGCAGAAATCTAATAGTATTAACTTATCCTCCTCTAGTAGACCAGTCAGTGTTTACGATAAGCTAACACTATTGAGCTATCTAACTAGCTGCGCAGACACTCAAAGTGTTCAGCATTGTACTGCACAACGCATCCCTTAAAACTGAACAGTCCATATTAGTTAATAGTAGTGTCTCTGTGACTGGCAAGCCCACAGGAAATTGTTGTAATGTGAAATGTCTGCCCATGGTCCCCGAACAACTTGATTGTTTCTTATTTTGTCACCCTCCCTTGCATCCCATGAAAACTGATGATAATACTTTGCATTTAGTATTGAAATGACATGCAATATACCTCTTCACTTGATTTTCTGTGTTGTGATTTAATGTTGCATGAAAATTTCATGTCACAATGAAAAAACAGTTATTCAGTTATTTTAGACAAAAAACAAGTTTATTATTTTATTATGATACAGTAAATGCCTACATCTGACAGAATTTCACTTTATGTCTTTGATGTCTGGGTTTAGGCATTTTAAATCTTCCATATACATCTGGACTGTTCAGAAATTAGTGCAGGAGGTGGTGGGTCATCTTAGTCTTAAAGGCTCCCACTGTTGGACTAAGCTTAGAAGGAAACCTCTTTCAGTTGCAGAGTTTTGTAAAGTGTCCTAAACCCTATAATAATATCCTGAATCAGAACTGTGACAGTGGCTCTCTGTGCTCTAACCTCAGCGGGACTCATGTGCGTCTCTGGAGTGAGGATGGACTGGAGGCTGAAGTGGTGGGTCTTGACCACAATGGCTTCCTCAAAGTGTACAGCAAGGAGCAGGGTGTGGTCTCGCTTGAGCCTGATGGAAACTCCTTCGACATGCTGAAGAATCTGGTGGTCATCAAGCAGCGTTAGGACAAAACTGAGCAAACGCAAAATCATTGTCTCATTCACAGTAAACCAATAACTGGGTTACTTAGTCTGACATAAAACTTTATGTAAATATATAAATGTATCATGGTTTTCTAATTGATTAATACATTGGTAAATACTTTACTTGTTCAAAGTGGGAGTATTGTTATCCTCTCCTTACATACATTTGTACATGTTTGGGTAATTTGTTGGAAGACAAACAGTAATGACAACTGGCTTTAATGGCAGCCACATGAAATGTCTGCGTAAGTAATGGGTCATGAGCACAAATTTGTCTGTTGCCAATTCCAGCAAAATAAAGATTCCCACAAAAATATGTTGCTGACTTCTTGGACCAGCTTTTGTTCACAGTCAAAAAGAAAGGGCCATTGTAACTTCAGTGCCCTAAAATTATATATAACATATACATATACGTATGTATGTGTGTATATATGTATATACTTGTGTGTGTGTATACATATGTATATATGCATACACATATGTATATATATATATACACACACATATGTATATATATATATACACACACACATATATAGTATATTTATTTATAAAACGGAAGGTGTAATCCAGCAATCTGATTGGCTGTTAACTGTGATATAATGAGCGTATACTACAGCTACTATTCTAAAAAGCCTTATCACAGCATATCACTCCACTTCAGGGAAGCAACAATGTTTCAATGACAACAACCAGCTGTTACAGTACGCAGCAAAAAGTAGCCGGTTTTGATGTCCATTTTTTTAAGGCGTTAACAACATTCAAACACCCAGAGGATGTAATCCACATGTTTTTTTTTTTTAAATTATGTATTATTGTATGCAGAATGAATTGATTGAAAATCTATGATTGTAGGCTGAAAAGACCTTCTGCTTCTATATTAATTATATTTTCTATGAATAGTTTTAAGTATTCCACTGCACGTAATTCATTTTTTTTTTAACAAACCACATAAAACACATTGTAAAATAAAAACAATAGCAATTTATTGGTAACCTGAGAGCAATGAAGTTACAATTTCAACATTTCAGCTGTATCAAAGTTTAACTGCCAAAAACTCAGACCATTAATGAGTCAATGTAGTATATTCAGATGTATGTGTCTTCTCATGTTAAGCCCCAAAGTGACCTTTTTGTGTAACAACAGATTTGCCCACATAAAACTGTTGAGATCACTGACATTTGTCTAGGTATGGCATCACAATACAAACTATTTGTCCATCAACTTGAGATTTTACATTTTCATTAAGGAATTTCAACTAGTTGGAAAAATAATGGGCTCTTCTGTTCAAAATAAGATCACGTCTTTGACTTCATAATATGTTTAGTCTCTTTCAAGTTTGTTAGGGAATTGTGCAGCAAACACAATACCAGGCATTGAGGACAAATCAATGAACATCAGCTTGCCCAAAATACTTTCAAGTCCAACTACTGTCCTTTTTACAAGAACTTCCATGAGGCTCACAATATGGAAACATGTCCCACCTGTCAAAGTATCTTGTAGAAGATTTATGCTTGCAACTGCAAATTCATCCACAAATGCAAGTTTATCTCATTTTGACCTTCGCTGGTTTCTTTGTAGGAACATAATAATTCAATCTGGCCATATTTGATCTGCATACCATCACAAAATAACACTGTGCAATTGTTCCGTCTTTTGGCTTTGACATACTGCTTGGAAGTGTACACGACTTTCCCTATTTGGGCTCTGTTATATGCCTTGACAACATTATTATGTAAACCCTGACCAAGAAACTGTTCCAGAAGAGACATATCATCAGTTTCAAGAGATCTATTTAATGATGCCCCTAACATGGCCACACTATTGACAACATTACTTGTTTGATAACTAATGCCATTTGTCATTCTTGCCAAAAACTCGGTAGCTACTGTGTTAAGCTTTATGTTTTGTGTGATGCTAGGGAGAGACTGTATAGTCTTTACAGCATTCACCATTTGGAGAGGTATATTCTGGGTCCCATGTATAAGACGAAGCAAGTACCCATTTTTGTCTTCAAAGTGAAAGCAAGAGTGTGTCCACAGAGGTCCAAGAGCTCTTACACTATCGGCTAAATGGACAAGTAAGTGAATATTGGCTGTCATGTATCGTTCACCATAAAGTCCACTCATTTGAGAACAGAAATTCCAGAGTAGTTTTTCAGCATGATCCATTTGCGCAGGGGTTACTGACTCCATCAAAATAATAAAGATTGCTTCACTAAGGAGCAGGAAATGGTTGTAGAACAGTCCTGCAAGAATGCCTCGGAATACAACTGGCCCAAAAAACAGCAAAATGGACCGATACTCAGATGCCTTAAAGAACATTCTGTGAGAAGACACAGAACGAGGGAATCTAATCATAAACGGTGGCCTTATTTCTTTCATCCGTTTGTCAACTTCTCTGATTGATCTAACCATACTGAATGCACAGTGGGAAAACTCTGTGGAAAACCACAAAAACATCAATAGACGCATTACTCCCAGTAGTACAGAGTGCATATAGTCTATACCTGTACCCAAGACCAAATCATAGCTTTTTAGTCTGCTGAGAAAGGTAGGTCCCTTCACCCCACGTACAATGCTGTTGGAATCATGTGCCATCTTAGCATTATCTACAAACCCCTTGTGGGTACGAGGCGGGCCTTTGGGATCTGTCTTCTGGAAAGGAAAGGCATGGACATGACCTCTTTCTCCTGTCTTCACTGTTTGACCTGGCTGTTCACACTTTAGACACCCAAACTGTCCATTGAATTGAACAGTATTAAGCACCAATGCTTTTGCGGGCAAATCACAGGTTCCTGCAATGGTAAAGGCTTTGCATATGAAAGGTTCTTGAGCTCCTGCAAACTGAACAGAAATTCCATCTCTTTCGATTTTGTTCAGAGTGTCACTTAGTGGTTCAAGGAATGTCAACATTGACGGCTTTGAGTCCCCAAACCAAAGACCTGCAAATATCATGTTTTCTCGTTTAGTGCGTTCAACAAAGTTTAACTCGTTTATGACACAATAAATAGGCCAAACAGAAAACTTTGAAGACTTAAAAATGGGTATGCCGTCTGTGTTCCACATTAGAGAAATGTTTCTGGAATCACTGAGAGGCCCATTGCAAGTAGTAAATTTCTGATAGGCTTCTCCGTCATATATTTCTTCAAAACTGTCATGACACTTTTTATGTCTATTAAACCTGAACTTAAGTTTTTCTTCAAAGCCTTCCTTAGCAAACAGTCTCTTCAGCTGTGCTTCAATGGGAACCTCAATGAAATAGGAAGTTGACCCCTCCATCAACACTTTGGCTTCACAGGTTTTACACTGGGTGTCTGCACTCTCAACAGTCATGAAGCATGCACTACAATATTTGTGCAAAAGCAGAGAGGAGGAATCGTCAAAAAATTGTTTAAATTTGTGTAAATTCTTAAGACATTCAGTCTGGATATCAGAGGGGCAGTGCAGAGAGATTAGTGTAAGCAAGTCACTGAGAGCTTTTCCTGTTATTTTGTGTCTGTTTGCAAAAGTCATTATGAGGAGAAGACTCTCTGCAACAGAAATTGGTGCATTTCTGTAAAGTGGACGATCTCCAGTGTTTGTAGAGCTTTTGGGTTCTGTTCCCTCCTCTTGGTCTAGCTCTAAACTGTCCTCAAATGATAGGTCATCATCAAATGACAGATCATCATCAAATAACGCATTATCATCTAAAGTCCCCTCTTCAACAAATGCAGGTAGGTGCTCAACAAATGCATCCATGTGAATAGGCTCTTCAGGCTCTGATTCAACATTAAGTCCAGAGTGATGCATCTCACTTGTGTGTCCATAGCACTGGGATGAATGGTTGGCATTATGGAGATCACACAAATTTGTGATTAAAGAGTCTTCCAGATCAGCAACGTCATCAGCTTCCAGATTAGTGGAACTGGTCACTTGCTCAGTGCGGCAGTCATCTGACCTCCAGTTTGTGGATTCTAGACAAAAGAAAAAAGTTATAATATATTTAGCAAATTTGTTTTCTTATAGCAATGAGTCATTTACACCAATTGTTGAAAAACAGTATTGGTACATTTATGGCTTACTTGTCTCGACATGTTTATTTTTCAATATACTTATGCTACACACATTACTAATTACTAGACTATTAAAGTGTTATAGTCACTTGAGCTGCCAGTAAAACATTGACAAACCAAGTGAGTTTTGAAAGTCTCACATCAGTGTTTTATTGGATACATTAACTTTTATCTGAAGTAACGCTGCAGTTGATCAAAGTTTAAAGCTTTACAACATGCAATTTCTTACATTGCCACTGAGTAAATAAACTACATGCTATCTTGGAAACTGGAGGAAATGGAGTTAGTTGTTTTACATTTTTGCACATTTGTTACCTCTGTTCTCCGGTCCTTGTGTGTCCTGCCGAAAACAGAGAATAATAATACATTTAACACATTTAACACTCATACCTGGGTAAAACTAATGCAGTATATGAGAAATCCTGCTATAAATCCTCCCTTCATGAGGATTAAAATGTTAATATTCTATTAAATCTGTTTGAGAGAGATGATAGTTTACTTGAATGGTCATTTTGGAAACTGTAATTTGTGGTACTGTTGAACTGCACTAGGTTATGCTCAGACATGTTCTTAATATTTTGTTAACCCTACATATAAATGCGATCTTATCAGACTGTCATTTCAAATAAAAATTTAATAGTTATATACATATATATATAATTGTGGAATGTTGTCAGAACCGATTGAGCTGATGATATGTAGCTGAGAGAAGAACAGAACAGCTGACCCGTTTTTGTTTTTTATAAAATACCTAAAAGTCATACTTAAGGTGTTAAAATATGACTTTGGTAAGAGCTAAAGTTACCCATATGAAAAGTATTTTAGTAGAAGTCTTAAAGTATCTGATATTACAGTAAATATACTTCAGCATCAAAAGTATAAGTAAATTACATACAGTATATATTTACATGTATGGGTTGGTTGATTATTGACCTGGCCAATTACCAGATCTGATATTAAACATTTATCTGATTATCTGAATCAGTTAAATCATTAATGTAAATTAATTTTAAAATGTGCTGCTTTGGCACTGATGCTTCATGCAATCTGTAAAGTAAATAAAAACAATCACTGCAGGTGACAATATAAAAATAATAAAATGTAAATTTCCTTAACTTTCTTCTGTATCTTTTGCAAGTATTTTGTTGGCTCTTCACTTTTCTCCTCCAGCGTGAGTTGTACCTCTGAGCCATTTTCAAATATATTTAGCCCCAACTGTTGGCCTGAAATAATTCCAACAGCAGAAATTAGCACTTGAAAAAATATATATATATATATATATATATATATATATATATGATAATGGTGATGGGGAGTGCTGGTAGGTGTTCAATTAGGGTTGAGTGAGTGTTTGTGTTGGTTGTGTTGGTGAGTGTAAGGTTAAATTAAAAGTAAATTTATTTTCTTACTAAAAATGTAGCTGTATCCACTCACCACTTATTGATGCTGCATCTTTGTTTTCTTTACAGCAACGAGCTGCATTTGGCGCAAAAACGCTGTAAACTTTGAACCCTGCAGATGATGCAGCCCTAACGTCAACATTTCATTGGAAGAGAGCGCCATCAGTCACAAATGCTGCATCGTCATTGGTTAATTCACAACGAGGGGGCTGACTTAACGACATTAAGTTGTACGTTAAGTTAACGTATTGAGTTGCGGGCGGGAGGAATGGAGGAAGAAGTCGTTGCAGGACGAAAAAGAAGGTAAGCAACATCTTTGTCAAACGCAATTTGGGTAAAAGTTGGTAAAATTTAGATGGCGGGTGTTTATGTTTGTTCTGATACTTTTTGAAGAAACTGGTCGGCATATCTGGCAAATAGTGAAGCTAGCTAGCGAGGCCTTAAGCCACGAACTTGTTAAGGTTAGTGAAGGTTAACTGTTAACTTACTGCAGTGACATCTTTATGAAAAAATATGAACTTTGGGATTATTATTTCTACAAACAGTGGGCCCTAGACAGTCTTGGAGTTACATGAATTGTGTATGACTGGGAAACTTTGTGGTCTCATTGTAGTGAGACCCATTTTCTTTAGCTTCATGCAACTAACTTAACATTAGCATGACCAAACGTACTCTTTTGCCCGAACATGTCCACTTTTCATAAGGTACTTTGTTGCGTGTGACGTCTCGAGAGGCTGTTTTGTAGATGGCTCTGCTGCTCTGCTACTGTTAAAAAAATTACCAATTTACCATCCCAGTTGGGACAAATGGGAGCCGATGTGCACTATATGCAAAGCTGGCACGTATGTTTCCGTGTCAAATACAGGTGCCGAAAGTTCACATGAACACAGAAAAAAAACCCTAAAGATTGAAGTAATATTTTCAGTTTGTTAAAGTAATATCTCTGTGGGGCTACTGTTTACTATTTACATTATTACATTGAAAAGATAGTGAGAGATATTTTGTTAAAAATGATTTTCTAATACAGAAGAGGCATTATTTCTATCATTATTTAATTCCAGAGATTTCAATTTTATTTTTGTACCACTGAGACTTGTTAAAGGGAGATTATTTTTGGCATAATAGAGCATGCTGAATAGCCTCTGAGAAGCCTATCTTAATTTATAACTTTGGTTATAGAGAGAGATTATTTTGTAGTATAACTGAATTTTCTATCCATACAGAGGAGGCATACTTTAAATATATTAAAGTTATACGGCATCTTTGAGTAAACTTCAAGTATCATTTAAGTATCTTGAGGCAGAGCCGAGTGTCCTCTTTTTTGGAAATCAAAATATGGTCACCCTATTAACATTATAAACTCGAGACGTAGGGAATTGAGAAGGTGCATCTTTCCAAGATATGTTATCAATAAACAGGGGTTTAGGAGCAAGTCAAGTCAATTTTATTTATATAGTGCCAATTCACAACAGAGTTGTCTCAAGACACTTTACATATAGAGTAGGACTAGACCACACTCTATTATTAATTTATTTGCATCCAACAATTGTTTCAATTGTTGGAACAAAGGAGCAGTGTCCAGAACTGAAGAGCCCAACAACTTATCCTAAAAAAGTGCAGTTCTTACAGAAATCGTCACAGTCTGAATTTTTGCTATCTTGTTCCTTTAATGTCTCTGTGTCTTACTGTGGTTGGTTTGGTGGATTTTAGATCATGTTTTTCAGTTCTTGAGTGGTCTGATATGGTTAAACTAACACAATCTGTGTATCCAAAGATATCAACAAGTTGTTGTACCAAATTATGAGATATAATGATATGGTAAAACTAAATAAGACATTGAACCACCTTTTGAAATAATTCAAATGTGTTGTACTTTTATGTATTTAACAGAATGAAAGGCCCAACAGGAACTAATAAAAAAGAGATGCCCAAAAGAGCGCGAAACCCACCGAAGAAGATGAGTGTTTATGAACCAGACCCTGGCTCACCCAGAGATGACCGAGATGGTAATTGAGTTATTATTTTGATACACAGCTTAGCTAATTTTTAAAGTTATTGTTATTTTTAACTTACTTTGGACACTATAATAACCAAAATCTTCGACAATCTCTGGTCTCTTATCACTGGTATTATTATTATCAATATATTGGCAGCTTGAGGCACAAATATTGATTTACAGGATTTTTTAAAGAAATGTCAAGAAAAGGGAGCGTAACCCTCACTTGAAACTGTATACGTATTAGTGACAGAATTTTGCAACTCTATTGGTCAAATAATCACTACATTTGGGGCTGGGAGATTGATTTAAAAATGTTATTTCAATAAAATAAAATAAAAATTCTCTCATTGAAAAAATAACTTTTTTTCCAGTATAGGCATGAAATTGCAAATAGGTCTCTAATATAGGTCTCTAATTGTTGTTACCTGCAGAGACTCTGTTGCCACTTGATTGCAGATTTTAAAATTTAATTCTTTAAAATGTATTGACAATTTACTGAACTGAAGAACAGGAATAGGCTAAATACAGTAAAATGCTGAAATATAAATACAATATTTTCATACCATTTTCATACGATACCATTTTCAATACCGCAGCAAAAAATTAAGAGGCATGACATTTTTTAATGAAAGATCAGAACAGTAACATCAATGACAACAACAACAACAACAAAAAATCCCCCCAAAATAATAACAACCAGAATCAGGATCTGGTCCATACAAATGTATTCAGTTACAGCCCTGTTTATTTTCTGTACTTATGGTGAATTGGCTCCATATTTTCGTTGCTGATCAAATAGCGTTGGTAGTTTAGGCTCAGGATGCCCATTTCTGTCTACCTCACTATGTTATCAGAGAATCCAGGGTTACGTAAGTAACCTAACGCTTTCTCAGCGAGGGCTGTTTGCCCTCAGCCGATACTTTTTTTGAGTATCGATACTTTTGACAACCCTACTAACAACATAGTAACAAACAAAAAAGTGATAAAATATTCCCCACAACACACCTGCACACAGTTCATTAACCTATTGTACCCTACCCTATTCTGAGCAGTTTATTGATTTATACATTAATAATAATAATAGTAGTAGTAGTAAACTTAATTTGTATAGTACCTTTCATACAAGAATTGCAGCTCAAAGTGCTTAACAACAAAGAATTCAAGCACCAAGTGCTTCATAGAAAATGTGTAAAAAATAAAATGCATAATCAATAAATAATGAAAGAGAATAAAAACAAAGAGAAAAGATAGAATACATACAGTGCATAAATCAAAAAGAGTTGGATGAGTGAAGAAGGGTGAAGCAAATGCAAAAAGAATAAGGTTAATGCTAGTTGAAGACTAAAGTGGAGAGATACATTTTTAGCTTAGCTAAAGTCTAAGAGGATTAAAAATGAGACCAATAAGATATAGTAGCATGTTTAAGTAAGACTGATTTTAGCCTGCACTGGTTTACTCAAAATCTCCTTTATTTACTCTGTGTTCATTTTCAGGACTTTTTGTATTTTTGACCTTTGAAGATGGATACACAGCAAAAAATTTTAATGTCTGTGATATACTAAACAAAGATGATGAACCCATCGCTTGCCTCAGAGATCTGAAGCCAGGAGAACAAGTACTTGCAAGATGGTCTGACAGCAAGTTCTACAATGCCACAGTGGACTTCATTGGAACAGCTGACAAGACAGTGGATGCAAAGAAGCCCACAAAGAAGGACATGAAAAAAAAAGATGCAGCTGCTCAAAGATTTTACAACCTTCCATCTCCACCTCAAGCAGGTCAGTCCATCTCTGCACAGGATCACCCAAATACTGTGGAGCACAATGTCATCCAGCCTCCAACTGCCTGGCAAGTGTACCAACCTCCACCTACCGAGTCATCTCTACCTGTCCAGCCACAGCACCAGCTTGTAACTGTCTGGCCACAGTACCATCTTCCAGTTTCCCAGTCATCGCCACATACGCATCAATATTACCAGCGTCCTCCTATCCAGTCACTCCACCAGCATGCATCCACTCTGTCTCCAATCCCACATCGTTCCAGCCTATTGCAGTATCCAAAGCATCACCAACCTCACACGGCACTGCCCACACCTTTAGACCTTACACAAGAGCAGCCTGTTTTGGCAGATTTGGATCAGCAAAGACAGCCACCAGCTCCTAGTGTAACAGCCAAAGAATCCTTTCTCAAAATGTTGTACAGTCCTAATACACACCAAAAACCTGCTGTTCTTGGGGAGCAGAGCCAGACTAGTACATCTGAATATGAGACTTCTTCAAGCTCATCTGCAGATACTTTTATCATCGAGCGTGATCCAATTCCAGAATGTGGAGAACCATGTTTCAGTTCGCCTGAATCAACAGAAGACAGATCATGGAAGCCATGCAGGGCATGCAAGGCAGAGGTGGAAATATTAGTGGAGGAGAAGGCCAAACTGCAGGATGTGCTATGTGGTATAAGTAAGTACATTTTCTCTCTCTGTTGCAATTAATTCCTTTTTTCTCTCACAGTTTTCCTAAGGTACCCAATTGCTATTCAGTACCGTTCACACAAGCACTGTAAAATGAGTTATAATGCAAGTAATGTGGGCAATAATCAAGTGTCCTTAATTGTCCAACATGAAATTGTAATTATGTTTAATATTGATATTTGCAAAGTTCTACAAAATTTTGTTACTTTGGACATTGGGAGTTATTGGGTACTTAAGCTAAAACGTAAAAGCTTTAAACAAATTGGTAAAAATCTTAGCCCATCATGAAATCTTTGGATTGTTTTTTAAACTTGATTGCTGCTGTGTCCCTGTAAGGTAATACATCTTTTGTGTCACAGGTGGTGAGCACCTGGAGGCATTAAAAACTTTTCTGGACAAGGTGGAACAGATCCAACCTCAGGCTGGTGTTTGGGCTCCAAAAAACAGATCTGGGAAGCAAGAGCTGTACCCAGAAAGTGGCCTCTTCTTGTCCTCTACTCGCCTGGCTGCAATCCATGCAGAGGCAAAGGACTGCCTTCGCTTATTCCATCTTCTTTTTGATGAATTCTTTACTGCAGAGGAGTGCCGAAATGCTGTGGCATTTGGAAAACACGGAAAGGTGCCAGATGGGAAGACAGTCCTGGATAAGTTCAAAGTCAGTGGGATTCTAAGTAAGTATATTGCTCATTTGGTAGTTAACAATTTATGGAAACATTGTGGAAAAGTTGTGGAAATTCATTAGTAACAATGTGTGGGAACCCAATATAGAGAGCCAAGGTCACGCCCACAGTGAATCCCTTGGGACCTTATTTTTGAAAAAATGTGTATGGCAGTGAACTGCAAGAGACAACTAATCTTTTGATCCTGTTTGAATTCTCATGAATTACACATATATTTGTCAGTTTAAAATATAACTTTACAACTCAAAAAGTCACAGTTACAGCTACTACACACCCAAGAGTTGCCTAAGTAACGTCATGCTGCCGAAGCTAGCGTTAACACGATACCTTGTGTGTTTTGTTACAACACGTAGTCACATGTACATTGAGTTTTGCTCGTTCTTTGCTTCCTAGCTGAAAAGGAACAGGAGTCGCTGCATAAACACATCAGCTAAGACACATTTGTGCATGAAACAGCTAGGTTGATACTATTGACATATAATATATGTGTGGTGGCCTGGGAAAACCATTCTGACATTTTCATTTTTTTATATTTCTATAAATAAGAAGTTCTCAGCTATTCATAACTGTTTGAATGACTGAGATAGCCATGTCATGAGCATTTTAATCTACCATATGTCAAGAACTTAAAAGTGAGAAAAATGGCTTTTAACATTCCACAGGATTCCTCCTCTATGTCTCGACGTCCTCAATCTTATTGTCCCTATTGGATGCTGGAAAGTAAACAGGAAGTGTATTGGTAACATGTGAGGGTATGTTTGCTGGCCGGCACATCTCATAGTTAAGCCTTTTTAAAGTTTTTGCTTGCAACAAGTTTGTAATATCGCCCAGGAATAACATAAGTGGATGTAGGCGATCATTTTCGATGGATTTGCAGATGGATAGCTGACCAGACTGACAGCTACATGTAACGTTAACTTCCTCAGTCATGTAAGTGATCCTACTCGGCTTTTTATGCAACACACCTGTTATTACTGGCATGTTGTGGTCTGTTTGACTGCTTGTATGACTTTTATCGACTGGTTATGTATTTCCCTGGGCTTCTTGTAACAGTTAGTCTGCTTGTCTGATTCACGGTATGCAAGGGACAGACTGGCAGTGTCACGTTAATTTGTTGAGAAGGAATCCGTTTGTGTGTGTCTTCTAGTTAAGATTTTATTAGTTTGTGCTTATGTTGTGAGCATCAGTAAACTGGGAATAACAGGTGGATGTATAATCTGTCCTCTCTTCTCGCTCTCTCGTTTTGTTCGCGAACTAGCCTCCACAAAAATATTAAAATAAGTACTTTCCCTTTTGTTTTCTTAAAATATTTATTCACCATGATGTAGTTAGTACGATGTTGAAAGTATCAGGATCGCACAAAATATCAAAATAGACAAAATCCCATTTTTCCATCTGTTTTGGCTCTTTGCCACAAATGAACGTCAGCGACATCCAATGGGTTTTCCCAGACCACCACACATATTGTGTAAGATGAAACATTTAGTTTACTGACTGGTTTCACTTACTTCACTATTTTCATGCTTATTTTTCTTTAATCAGGACACATTTTGTAGAGATATAAATAAGCTAACATCATGTGTAATTCATGACACAATTCACGGGATGAGAAGTTAAGTTGTCTATCGCTGTTCATGCCATACACATAGGGGTATCACATTCTCCAAATGCTTGATTTGATTCTTTTTTTAAGGTCACGATTCAATTAGATTCTTGCTCTTTTTTCCCCTTTTAGCACAGATGGCTATGCCACTTTTAGATTAGTCTAATCTAGAATCATTGGTTTTATGCCATGATAACTAATTTAGTTTTTAATATTATAAAAGATGGTCTACATGATGTCATGAATGATATTTATAATAATTAATAATATAATTTTACTTGACAACTAATCAACTAATAGTTGCAGCTCCAGCTCCAAATCAGTTTTAACATCAACATAAGTTTTTGTTTTTCAACAATGCTTCATCTTCCTCAAGTGCTGCTTAACATGCATCCAACTATCAACTTTTTCAACCTAAATAAGCACAAATTATTTTCAAAAATTAATTTGTTCTAATTCTAGTTTTTATTTCTAGTTTGTTTTTCCCTAGTTCTTCTGCCCCTTCTCACATTCATCACTGTATCTGGCCAAATTTGGCATAGTTTATGAAGTGTTGGAACCCCATGTATCACATAGCTATATTTAATGTGATTTTTTTCAGTGTCCTCACACTTTTACTGAATTTCCTCATGTGTGAACCAGAGAGATATTACAATGTGAATTTTGTGATATCAGGATAAAAAAAGTTCTTAATACTGTTGTGGTAACTGCTGTTACATTATTTGTGCTTTCTTTGCTTTCTTTTATTCTTGCAGCTTACATCATGCACTGTAGTACACTGGATGGTTGGACACCGGTTGAGAAAAGTAAGGTCAAAAAAGCCTTCATAAACAAATGCCGCATGAGGGCCACAACACTATAAATTATTGGATGCGGCAAACCGAGAGACATTTGTTGAAATTACCTTGTTCAAAAAAAAGCCCTTGTATGCAAATGCTGCATGTTGGCCTTTAAGACCCTCAAGTTGTTTAATGTTGTGCGTTTTTGTAAAGCTGTGCTGACACTGCTTAGAACACTGTTAGACACTGTTAGTGTTTTAAAAACACAATTTTACTGAAAAGATTTTATAAGATTTTATAATGACAATGTTAGAATAGCTTTTGCTGTCTTTAAAGCGATATTCATCGTCATTGTACATGAAAATTGAGTACTCCTGTGTTGAATTTGAATAAAGATTCAGATTGAGATTGAGATTTCTTTATTCAACCCAAAAGGGAAATTAATTTGTCTGTCAGCTCATCTGCCATTTGCTATAGAATTACAAAGCCTGATGGCTGTGGGTAGATCCTCTGTATCCCTCTGTCCTGCAGTGAAAGTATCCACCACCGTAGTTTCTTTGGTCCATCAAGATGAAGTGGATGATTCGTGTTGTTTAGAATGATGAATTCAGTCAGGTGGGAGGAGTCTCCTGATAGTATTATAAGTGCCTCAGCTGTGTCTGTCTGTCTGTCTGTCTGTCTGTCTGTCTGTCTGTCTGTGTGTGTGCGTGTGCGAGAGGGAGAGTGAGTGAGAGACTCACATATTGCTCCATAGTAGCTCCGGTATTGCTCAAAAGGAGAAATAAAGGAGTCATTAAAAACACTGAATTGAGATTAACAAGGTATCTCCCTTAAGTCTCAAGTATGACTCCCTCTAGTTATTCTGTCTCACCTATTTCTCCTAGTGAATTTTAGGAGAAACATATGAGAAACATTTTAGACAAAACAGAAACTAAAATGAGGCTTAGATGAGAATCTCAAATTTGTCTCCCAAGCTATAGAAGAGCAAGCTTTGAGCAGTAAACTTTTCCTCTGGGCATGTTCACGGTCAGTCACAGGATCAGCACCTTGACAGCGACTATGACACTTAGGGCTTATAGGGTGATCTGTCACTGTCTGATTGAACAGCCTCATGGAAATGATATTTTACAATTCTTTACATTATTTACTAATGAAATTCGTTAAGGCAAGTAATTTGGTGCTTTTAAGTGATATTCAGATGCCGCTGCTGCGTCTCCAGGTGCCTGCCACGATGTCACATATAGTCGGCTTAATAAAGTCAGTGATCACTCAAAGCTAAAACTATTTAAAAAAAAAAAACAACAACAACAAGTTGAGGTTTTGGGTGGATTCTTCCGGACCACTCCTCCTCCTCCTCCTCCTCCTCCTCCTCCTCTGGTAGCTGGTTTCTGTCTGGGCTCGTGATTTTCCCATCTTGTTTTCTGTATTTATTTTACTTTCCTTAAACTTGAAAGTTTTAATTTTTGGCTGAATTGGACATCTAAAGACATATTTTATGGACAAATATTTAAAAGTTGTGGATGACCCTTGCGACCTCTGATATTTCATGGATACACTCTGCTCTGGCCTACGGACAGAAAAAGCCTGCTACGGCCTCCCAACAGAAAAAGCCTGCTGGCAGCTAAAGCTAACTAACTAGCACCAAGATGCCTCCTTTCTCCACAGATGACCTCTACAAACTTCTGCAGCAGGTTGCAGTGTTGGAAACTAAAGTTCAGCGTCTGGAAATAAACGCAGAACTGAACGGACCTTGTGGAAATGACAGCACTTTGCCACTGACTCAAAACAGCGGACTGGAGAATGCTAACATCCAGCTAATTAGCTCTGATACAGCTGCCACGAAACTAAAGGGCTGTGTACCGGGTAATAAATCTGCCAGTATAAGTCCTCCCTGGAATGCTCTCGGGGCAAAGCCCAAGAGTAAATCAGCTGATATGGGGAGACGTCCAACAGGTAGAACCCAGCGCCCAGAGATCTGTGATGCGACAGGCTGGCCTGTGTTATCATCCTCCTCAACACCTGTGCAGAGTAAGACACAGCTGTGGATAAAAGCTAAAGGGAAGATGAGCAACAAAGCTCCCAAACCAGCTAGTGTGCAGTTACAAAATCGGTTTGCTCCACTACTGCAGGACTCTGGATCTCCAACTGAAAACCTGGATAACTCCTCGGACTCACAGAGAAGGGTAAGGCCTGACAGGAAGTCAGAAGCTAGAAAGCTACAAGGAAAGCTACTGACTGGTCCTGAGACTCTGGTTGTTGGTGATTCTGCTATTAAAGACGTGGGAAGCATGTACAGCAGAAACACAAAAGTATTGTGCTTTCCTGATGATACGGTCTCCAACATGACCGACAGAATCCTCACTGTGCGTTCAGACTAAAAGAGGCAAAAGAGGCAAGGACACCGGAAGTTAATACATTTTCAATGAGAGCCCGGCGTCCTGAGTGGCCAAAGCGTAGCCGCCGTCAGCCGCGCGTCTAGAGCGTCCAAAGCGGCTAAAGCATCCAAAGCGGCACCAGATGAAAAGTTGAAACTCGGTTAACTTTATGGTAATTAGCTATGACGCGGTTCAGCGGCAACCGGCGGCAACCAATCAGAGTAGAGGTGTCCTTCGCTCGAGCGGGCCCCAAAGAACAACGCATGTAACTTTGGTTCCTAGTTCCGTCATGGATGCCGAGAAATTGATCACTTGTGTGCGGGCACAGCACACATCACAGCGATGTCATCCAAATCCATGATGAGTCGATATGATTTTGAGGGTTAAACGCGCATATTTATAGTCGTCGCAGACCATGTTGATGATACAATAATAACAATTATGAGCGGGAGTTAATTTAATTCGCTAACGGCCTCACCCCATTTTCCTCGTTCTTCCAAAAAAGGAACACTCTTTGGCCACACACACACACACACACACACACACACACACACACACACACACACACACACACACGAACTTGACGAGCTTGTATGACACCAAACGAAAGACAAGCAGACAACACCACATGCGTAATTGTGCACAGAGATGCTGCAGCTGAGACGTAAGGAGCGCGCATTTGCACCCGTGTGTGTGTGTGTGTGTGTGTGTGTGTGTGTGTGTGTGTTCTATAGGCCTAAAGAAAATTACCCCGGAGTCGGAAAACATAACAATCTTGTGGCCAAAGAGCGTTTTACTTTTTTGGAAGAATGGGGAAAAATGGGGTGAGGCGGTTATGACATTAAATTAACTCAAGCTCATAATTGTTATTATTGTATCATTAACATGGTCATTAACACGGCAGCATGGTCAAAATCATATGGACTCATCATGGATTTGGATGACATCGCTGTGATGTGTGCTGCTGCCTGCCTGTACACCCGAAGAAGACGCTTGAAAAAAAAAAAAAAAAGCACTTTTCACTGCACACATCAAGATATTTTTGCTCTATTTAATCAGAATCAGAATCAGAAAAAGCTTTATTGCCAAGAATGCTTTTACACATACGAGGAATTTTTTCTGGTGAGATTGGTGCATGACACATCTACTAAAATATGACACATCTACTAAAATAAGAGCATAAAAAATAACGATTTAAATATATATACACAAGTCTGTTATTGTTAGAAACACAGTACTGTTTTTTCAGAAAGAAGTCCCAGTTGAGCGTTAATGTAACGCAGAGTTATATTTATATCAATGTGACAGAATGAGTCCGAGGTGGAATGTGAAGAGTGTCAGGGGGGGTTCCGGGCCTTGTTGGTAAGGCTGACAGCAGACGGGAAAAAACTGTTCTTGTGGCATGAGGTTTTGGTCCTGATGGACCGCAGCCTCCTGCCAGAGGGGAGTGGCTCAAAGAGTTTGTGTCCGGGGTGAGAGGGATCAGCCACAATCTTTTCTGCACGCCTCAGGGTCCTGGAGGCGTACAGGTCCTGAAGAGATGGTAGATTGCAGCCAATCACCTTCTCTGCAGACCGAATGACACGCTGCAGTCTGCCCTTGTCCTTGGCGGTGGCAGCAGCGTACCAGATGGTGATGGAGGAGGTGAGGATGGACTCAATGATGGCTGTGTAGAAGTGCACCATCATTGTCTTTGGCAGGCTGAATTTCTTCAGCTGCCGTAGGAAGTACATCCTCTGCTGTGCTTTCCTGATGAGGGAGCTGATGTTCGGCTCCCACTTGAGGTCCTGGGAGATGATAGTTCCCAGGAAGCGGAAAGACTCCACAGTGTCAATAGTGGAGTCACAGAGGGTGATGGGGGCGGGTGAGGCTGAGTTCTTCCTGTAGTCCACAACCATCTCCACTGTCTTTAGAGCATTTAGCTCCAGGTTGTTCTGATTGCACCAGGTCACCAGATGGTCAACCTCCCACCTGTAGGCGGACTCGTCGCCATCAGAGATGAGTCCGATGAGGGTGGTGTCGTCCGCAAACTTCAGGAGCTTGACAGACTGGTGACTGGAGGTGCAGCTGTTCGTGTACAGGGAGAAGAGCAGAGGAGAAAGAACACAGCCCTGGGGGGATCCGGTGCTGATGGTCTTAGCGTCGGAGAGGTGTTTCCCCAGCTTCACGCACTGTTTCCTGTCAGACAGGAAGTCTGTGATCCACCTGCAGGTGGAGTCAGGCACGCTCAGCTGGGAGAGCTTCTCCTGAAGCACAGTTGGGACGATGGTGTTGAAGGCAGAACTGAAATCCACAAACAGGATCCTGGCGTAGGTTCCTGCGGAGTCCAGGTGCTGGAGGATGAAGTGGAGGGCCAAGTTGACTGCATCGTCTACAGACCTGTTGGCTCTGTAGGCAAACTGCAGGGGGTCCAGGAGAGGGTCAGTGATGTCTCTGATGTGTGAGAGCACAAGGCGCTCAAAGGACTTCATGACCACAGAGGTCAGGGCGACGGGTCTGAAGTCATTAAGTCCTGTGGTCCTTGGCTTCTTGGGAACAGGGATGATGGTTGAAGACTTGAAGCAGGCTGGCACGTGACATGTCTCCAGTGAGGTGTTAAAAATGTCTGTGAACACTGGGGACAGCTGATCAGCGCAGTGCTTCAAGGCAGATGGGGAGACAGAATCCGGTCCAGCCGCTTTCCGGGGGTTCTGTCTCCTGAAGAGTCTGTTGACGTCCCTTTCATGGATGGAAAGAGTCGTCACTGAGGTGGGTGGGGGGGGGGGGGGGGGGGCCTTTAAGGTGGGCATTGGTGGAGGTGACTGGAGCTGGAGCTGTTCAGAGGTGTCGTGGGGGATGGTTGCTGGACTGTCCCTTTGTCTTTCAAAGCGGCAGTAGAACTGGTTCAGGTTGTTGGCTAGGCGTCGATCGTTGATGGAGTGGGGGGCTTTAGGCTTGAAGTTAGTGATCTGCCTGAGCCCTTTCCAGACAGACGCAGAGTCGTTAGCTGAGAATTGGTGTTGGAGCTTCTCAGAGTACAGCCGTTTAGCCTCTTTCACCGCCTTGCTAAACTTGTACTTCGACTCTTTGTATCTGTCTTTGTCCCCACTCCTGAAGGTCTCTTCCTTTGCCAACCTTAGCTGCCTGAGTTGGGCTGTGAACCAGGGTTTGTCATTGTTGTAACTCACCCTGGTGCGTGATGGAACACAGCAGTCCTCACAGAAGCTGATGTAGGACGTCACAGTCTCCGTGTACTCATCCAGACTGTTGGTAGCAGTCCTGAACACATCCCAGTCAGTAGAGTCCAAACACTCCTGGAGATCCTCCACAGCCTCACTGGTCCACTTCCTTGATGTCCTCACTACAGGTTTGCAGAGCTTTAGTTTCTGCCTGTACGCAGGAATCAGGTGCACCATGACGTGGTCAGAGTGGCCCAGTGCAGCACGGGGGACGGCGTGATAAGCATCCCTGACGGTGGTGTAACAGTGATCCAGAATGTTCTCCTCTCTGGTCGGGCATTTGATAAACTGTCTGTATTTAGGGAGTTCGTGGGTGAGGTTACCTTTGTTAAAGTCGCCAAGGACAATAACTAAGGAGTCCGGGTTGGTCCGCTCCACACACAGTATCTGGTCCGCGAGCATACGCTGTGCGTCCTGCACGTTGGCTTGCGGCGGGATGTAAACGCCGACCAGAATGAATGAAGCGAACTCACGGGGTGAATAAAAAGGCTTACAGTTAATGGTGAAAGATTCCAGGTCAGGAGAACAGTGCTGCTGGATCACTGTCACGTCCTTGCACCAACCACTGTTGATGTAGAAACAGATTCCTCCACCTTTAGTTTTGCCGGAAAGTTCCGTGTCTCTGTCCGCGCGGTGGAGTTGGAAGCCAGCCAGCTGCAGCGCAGAGTCCGGTATTAATCCACAGAGCCACGTCTCGATGAAGCACAAAACCGCAGATGAAGAAAAGTCAGTTAGTTGATAAAATGCTTTGTTGTGCAATGTGTCATCTCATTCAGATGAAGCAAGAAAGGCTTGCATGCCCAGGGTACGTCTTTGCCACAGAATTTTAGTATATTTCAAAGTTGTAAAAGTTTGATGTTGTGGTGGGTAAATCATAATGCCCTTTGTTAATTGCTTCCTCCTCAATACGTCAATCCGCTCGTGTTCATGCTCTGAGATTTTTTTTTTCTGTATGTAATGACACACAAAACCTCCTATGCAACTAGGCATGCTTTAAACTGAAGGTGAACAACAGCAAGCAGCACTATGCCGCTGTCAAGAAGTCTGCTTTGCGGCTCCTTTAAATGACTAGCGCGATTTAACTTTGACGTCAGTCACGTGAAGAGCGACCAAAGCGGCTAAAATATTTTGCCGCTTTGGAAGCTGTCCGGTTTCTCGCGCAGCCTCGGGCGTCCTTGCCTCTTTTGCCTCTTTTGGTCTGAATGCACAGTTAGTATTGTTGCAGAAATTCCAACTTTGAAATACCTTGTACTACACACAGGGGCAAATGATATTACGAAACGACAATCTGAAGTGCTCAAACGAGATTTAGATAAACTGCTAAATGCAGTGAGCTCTCTGAATGCTGAGGTCTTCTTCAGTGGGCCTTTACCACCAGTCAGAGGAGGAGGAGAGAGATTCAGCAGATTATTGGCAGTAAACAGATGGCTTTCAACTGCATGTGATGTCCACTCAGTGCATTTTATTGACAATTTCAACTTTTTCTGGGACCGCAGACATTTTTTCAAAGGAGACGGACTTTCCCTAAACAAGTCAGGAGTAAAACTTTTTGCCTCCAACCTATCTTTCTTCCTGCATAACACTGTTCCCACTCCCAAGGACAAGAGATAAGAGGAATCCAAACAAAAGCAGCAAACACCAAAACATGAAAGAGAACCAACTCTCCCCCCGCCTGTATGCTCTAACCATGAAGGATGCCAGAGCAAAAAAGGGGATGCCTCATGTCCTCCACCAGGGGCCACTGCTCGTGAGGATTCACCGACTCCAACCACTAAAACTCCACCTAGGTCACCATCTCCAACTGCCCAAACTCCATCTAGTTCATCATCTTCACTGGGTATCCCATCACCCTCCTCCCCCCTGCTGGAGTTTACTGACCAAATGAACAAACTTGTCAGCGCTGGTATCAGACTTACTCCTTGCCCATCTGGGATCCTGTCCCTCCAAATTCCACCCCGCCCCCTACAACCACCCTGTCCCCCTCCACCACCACCCCCTCCATGGCTTGATCTGAACCTACTCCAGTCCCCTAGTAAGAGCCCAGCACAGCCACCTATTTGTGTTGGTAACTGATGTGTTCCGGGTCCAGCTTTTAAGGCAAATGTTATGCCTGACTTTTCCAAGGAAAAGCCAGGGCCCATTGTGCCGTAAGCTTCATAGATTCATGTCTCAATAGGTAGGAGGAGAAGATCGGGCCATCTCTCCAGAAACATCACATCATCGAATTTAACATGTATTCCACGTCAGCCACAGTATGTTCTAAAACATGGGGATGTTGGACTTTTTAGCACATTTAAGTTAGCTCTTTTAAATGTTAGGTCTTTGGCAGGCAAATCATTCTTAATCAATGACTTTATCATCAAGCACAAGCTTGATTTTATGTTTTTAACTGAAACTTGGTTAGGACAAGATAACAGCGCAGCAGTCCTCAATGAGTCAGCCCCTCCGAATTTCAGTTTCATAAGTGAAGTAAGAATGCATAAGAGAGGAGGTGGAGTCGCCATTTTGTTTAATGATAGTATTTAATTCAGTAGAGTCTCTTATGGTCACTTTGAATCTTTTGAATATGCTGCCATTCAGTCAAAGTCTCCCTGTGGATTCAGTCTTCGTAACCATCTACAAGCCTCCAAAATACAATGCAAAGTTTTCCAATGAGTTTGCCAATCTACTGTCTGTTGTTTGTATTGATTTTGACTGTGTTGTGTTAGTGGGTGTCTTCAATATTCATGTTGATAATCTCAAAGATGGATGTGCTAAAGAACTTTTAAACATCTGGATCATTTTGGCCTATCTCAGCACGTAACACATTCAACACATAACAAAGGGCATATATTAGATTTGGTTATTTCCAAAGGGCTTAATATCTCTGAGGTTGTGGTGACGGATGTTGCTCTTTCTGATCATTACTGTGTGTCATTTAAAATGTCCACACCTGCTAGTGGAAGTGGAACAGAGGTAATCAAAAAGTGTTATATTAATGATAACGCCTGTGCAGTATTCACCTTGTAAATAGTTTCAGTTCCAAAGTTATGACTATGGCTTAAATGACTATGGTTATTGACTCCATTGCCCCAGTTAAGACAAAAGTTTTATCAGGAAGGAAAAAGACACCTTGGAGAAACACCACACTGGTCAAAGTCCAGAAAAGAGTCTGCAGACAGGCAGAGCACAGGTGGCGAAAAACCAAACTCCAGGTTCATTATGAGATTTACGAAAACAGTCTCCACACCTATAACCATGAACTGAAGAAGGCAAGGCAAGCATTCTTCTCAGAGATTATCAACAGAGACTGTAATAATGCCCGCACTTTGTTTTCTGTTGTGGATAGACTGACAAACCCGACAGCATCAGTCCCTCCTGAGCTGCTATCCAACAAGTCATGCAATGAATTTGCAGCCTTTTTTACAGATAAAATTTCAAGGATAAGACAGTGTGCAGCTCCAGCTCAGGCAACATGATAAGTCCATCTGTGCCTTCTTGTTGTCCAGTTAATCTAGCACATTTTAACCTTCTAGATCATACAAGGCTGACAGAAACTGTATCACAGTTAAAATCCACAACATGCTGCCTTGATACTCTGCCAACAAACGTTTTTAAAAATGTCTTTAATTGCATATCTCCAGATGTGTTGCAGATAATAAAGAATTCTCTTCAGTCTGGTCACTTTCCCCAGGCCTTGAAAACTGCAGTAATAAAACCTCTCCTAAAAAAGACTAATCTGGATGCTTCAGGGATAAGTAACTACAGGCCAATATCAAATCTTCCCTTTTTAGGAAAAATTATTGAAAGGGTTGTTTTTCAACAAATGCATGCTTTCATGATGCAGAACAATCTTTTTAATGCATTTCAGTCTGGATTTCCTCCACACCACAGCACTGAGACTGTACTTATCAAAGTTTTAAATGACATACATCTAAATAATGATGCTTCCAAAACGTCAGTCTTAGTATTATTAGATCTCAGTGCTGCCTTTGATACAGTTGATCATGACATACTTCTTGACAGACTGGAAAAGTGGGTGGGATTTACTGGCACTGTACTACACTGGTTCAAATCTTATTTACAAGATAGAGACTACTTTGTGTCTATTGGTGAGCATGTGTCTGAACGAAAAAAGATGATGTGTGGGGTGCCACAAGGGTCCATTCTCGGACCACTTCTTTTCAATATCTACATGTTGCCCCTAGCTCAGATTATGGAGCATCATAGTATTTCTTATCATACTTATGCAGATGATACACAACTTTATATTTCTGTGTCATCACATGACTGCAGTCCCTTACTTTCACTGAGTGAGCGTATTCATCAAATCAATGAGTGGATGTGCCAGAATTATCTTCAGCTTAATGCAGATAAGACAGAAGTGATTGTAATTGGCCCCAAAAATGAAAGGTCAAAGATCAGTGCTCACCTTAATGCCATGTCACTGACAACAACAGATAAAGCCAGAAATCTTGGTGTAATTATTGATTCTGACCTGAATTTTAACAACCATTTAAAGCTCATGACCAAATCAGCCTACTACCACCTGAAAAATATAACCAGAATTAAGGGATGTCTGTCCAAAGAAGACATGGAAAAACTGGTTCATGCATTTATTTTCAGTAGGTTGGACTATTGCAATGGAGTTTTTACTGGCCTAAACAAAAAATCAATTAGGCAACTACAGCTGATTCAAAATGCTGCTGCACGAGTCCTTACAAACACCAGAAAAATGGACCATATCACACCAGTCCTCAGATCACTACATTGGCTTCCTGTGAGTCAAAGAATAGACTTTAAAATCTTACTTTTGGTCTACAAAGCATTAAATGGTGTAGGACCAAAATATATTTTAGATTTACTCCATATGAAGTATCCAGACCTCTTAGGTCATCAGGGACAGGTCTATTGTGTGTTCCCAGAATGAGAACCAAACAAAGTGAAGCAGCTTTCAGTTATTATGCTCCTCACCTGTGGAACACTCTCCCTGCACACCTGAGGTCTGCACCAACTGTCAGCTCATTTAAATCGGGGTTGAAAACATTATTATTTGCTACAGCTTTTACTTAAAGTAAATATATTTGCTCAATGACTAATCATTCGTAATGCTAAATTATTGTCTTTACTGGCTCCTGTTTTTAATTTTCCTTTAACTGTATTTTATTTTGTTTTTTTATATTCTCTTCTAATCTCTTTCTTTCTTTCTTTCTTTATGGTTTTAATGTACTTTTATGCTTCTGTAAAGCACTTTGAATTGCCTGGTGCATGAATTGTGCTATGCAAATAAATTTGCCTTGCCTTGCCTTGCCTCACTCATAGTTAACTGCAGGGGGGCCTTGCATGTTTACATTACGGGGCTGATTGTCAGAGAAGCAACAATGTATCCATGACAACAAACTGTTCCAGTAGGTTGCAAAAAGTTGCTGCGGTGTTTTGACAACGTTAACAAATAGACTAAATTAGTTGAATTCTCATGTTTAAGGTTAACTTTCACCTCCAGATAGGGTTAACAATACACACACACACACACACACACACACACACACATATATACATACACACACACACACACACATATATATGTGTGTATATATACATACATATATAGGTAACACTTATAATGACGTTATAGCACTGTATAACTATAGTTATAAACACTCGCTCGGTCTAAGGCATCCCAGGCATGTTCAATAGGGTTCATATCAGGGGAGCAAGCAGGCCATGGTATCTGCTGCACCCCTTCTGGATTAAGATATTCTCTCACTGCAGTTGCCCTACGTGCTCTAGCGTTGCCATCTTGCAGACAAAAGTTGTTCCCATAGACCCGTCTTGCATGTGGGAGGCAATGGTTCTCCAGGATGTCCCTATACACAACGCCGTTGACATTTCCATCCAGCACCACCAATGGTGTCTTTCCTCCATAATGAATACCGGCCCATACCATCACTGAGTCGCCACCAGGTACTAGATACAAGTACTAGATGAATCTCTACTGGAAGACGTGAACATGGCACTGATGACTATATCCACAGAAACCATCACCGAGACCAATCAGCTGATGTATGCAGTGGCAACAGTCATCCTGCGCACGCTAGGCTACAAGATGAACAGCAGTAGCCAGAAGGAGCAGGGGAACCCTCCATGGAAAAGGAGACTGGAGAGCAAGATCACGGCAACAAGGAGGGAGGTTAGCTTGCTAACCGAGCTCCAGAGAGGTGGAAAGATCAGGAGGGAAATGCCAAGGAGATACAACAAAGTGTCCATAGATGAAGCTCTGGAGACTGCCAAGCAGAGGCTCGCAGCTCTGGCTACCCGCCTTAAGAGATACAGCAGAGAAGCCGAGACCAGGAGAATAAATAGACTGTTCTCCAACAACCCAGCTAAGGTCTACTCTCAATGGCAAGGTAGTAAGAAGACCCAGATAGACCCACCAAAGTCTGAAACTGAGCTCTACTGGAAGATTATCTGGGAGAAGGAGGCATCACATAACACCAATGCCCAGTGGTTGCTCAAATTGAAAGCAGACCACAGTAGCCTCCCAGAACAGGAACCAGTAGAAATTACCACTGCAGACATCCAAGAAAGAGTGTCTAAGATGAAGAGCTGGACAGCACCTGGGCCCGACATGATCCACGCCTACTGGCTCAAAAAGCTAACCACACTCCACAAATGACTGGCAGCACAGATGAATCAGCTGCTAAGATCAGGAACCCACCCAGAGTGGCTGAACCAAGGCTGTACAGTCCTCATCATGAAGGACCCACAGAACGGCCCAGTACCATCCAACTACCGGCCTATAACCTGCCTGAGTACAACATGGAAGCTCCTCTCAGGCATCATAGTGGCTAAGATGAGCAGGCACATGGATCAGTACATGAGTAAAGCACAGAAAGGAATTGGCAACAACACCAGAGGAGCCAAACACCAACTACTGGTTGACAGGGCAGTCACCCAGGACTGTAAGACCAGAAGTACCAACCTGTGCACAGCCTGGATTGACTACAAGAAGGCCTATGACTCGATGCCACACACATGGATACTGGAGTGCCTAGACCTACCAGAGGCTGGAAAAGGCTGTACTGAAAGACAGCACAGAGGCACTGATCATGGCCGTACAAGAGCAAGCCTTGAACACAAGGTCAATAGAGGCTGGGATCTGCCACCCACAGCAGACAAGACCCCAGGTGCAGGCTGTGCAAAGATGTCCCTGAGACAATCCAGCACATAACAGCGGGGTGTAAGATGCTGGCAGGGAAGGCATACATGGAGCGTCATAACCAGGTGGCTAGCATCGTACACAGGAACATCTGTGCCAAGTATGGGCTAGAGGTCCCAGGATCAAGGCGGAAGACACCTCCAAAGGTGATCCAGAACGACCGAGCCAAGATCCTGTGGGACTTCCAGTTCCAGACAGACAAACTGGTGATGGTGAACCAACCAGACATAGTGGTGGTAGACAAAGAACAGAAGACAGTCACAGTGGTGGATGTAGTGATCCCAAGTGACAATAACATCAGGAAGAAAGAGCACGAGAAGCTGGAGAAATACCAGGGTCTCAAGGAGGAGTTGGAGAAGATGTGGGGCATAAAGGCTAAAGTGGTCCCAGTAGTGATCGGGGCACTTGGAGTGGTAACCCCCAAGCTGGGAGGATGGCTCCAGCAGATACCAGGAAGAAGAACATCTGAGGTCTCTGTCCAGAAGAGCGCACTCCTGGGAACAGCCAATATCCTGCGCAGAACCCTCAAGCTCCCAGGCATCTGGTAGAAAACCTGAGCTTGGAGACCAAAAAAAAAAAAAAAAAAAAAAAAATATATATATATATATATATATATATATATATATAAATATACACACATCCATCATCATGGCCACTTCACACTCACTGCAAATGTTATATCCCTGAAAACAGTGGAGAAAATGACATAGTGATTCAATGTAGTGTTGCTTCACTAATGTCTTTATCTCAAGTGCAGAAAGCAGCGCAAGCTCCCCCTACTGCACAAAGGCAGGCATAAGCAATCAACCAGTAGATCAGTAGATCACTGAGTCAAAGACCACTGAACTTCTCACAAAAAAATACATAACAGAATATAATGAAAAATAGTTTTTTTGAAGTTGTACCTCCATGAATCGACGTCCACGATGCAACATCTCTATACAATAAAACATGTTCATCACTGTAGTAATTAATACATGTGTACATTGTTTTCAACTATCACATGAACTGCCCCAGCAAGAGCTGGAGGTCATGGTTCTATGAGAGGACCACATCATCCACAAAAAGCAGAGATGAGACCCTCAGATCACCAAACCCAACATGTGCCACTACTTGGCTGCACCTATTCTGTCCATAAAAGCTATGAACAGAACTGTGGCAAAGGGCAGCCTTGGCGGAGCCCAACCTTCACCAGGAACAGGTCCATCTTACTACCGGCTATGCAGACCAGACTCACACTCACACATCAATACAGGGACTGGATGGCCCCCATACTCACGGAGCATCCTCCACAGGATACCCCTGGGAACACAGTCTTCTCCAGATCCACAAAACAAAAGTGGATTGTTTGGCTAACTCCCACACTCCCTCCAGCACCCTAGCAAGGGTAGAGAGTTGATCCATGGTTCCACGGCTGTGGCGAAAACCGCATTGCTCCTCCTTGATCTGCAGTTAAACTATTGGGGTAAACTGGGGTAGACCTTGCCGGGGAGGCTGCGGAGTGTGATCCTTCTGTAGTTGGAACACACTAACTGGTTGAGGTGGGAGTTCAAGTCCAACTTAACAGGTTCTTCCACCAGGCATTCCCAGTAGACCCTCACTACTCGTTTGGGCCTACTAGGTCTGCGTGGCATCCTCCCCTGCCACTTGATTCAACTCACTACTGGATGGTAATCAGTTGACAGTTCTGCTGCTCTCCTCAAAACATGTCCAAAACCTGTGGCCACAGGTCAAATGATATGACTATAAAGTCGATCATTGACTTACGACCTCCTGGTGCCAAGTGCACCGATGGACTTCCTTATGTCTGAACATGGTGTTGGTTATTGACAAACTGCAACTCGCACAGAAGTCCAACAACTGAACACCACTTGGGTTTAGACCAGACAGGCTGTTCCTCCCAATCATGCCCCTCGAGATCACACTGTCATTGCCCATGTGAGTGTTGAAGTCCCGTATCAGGACAATGGAGTCCCCAGTCGGGGCATTATCTGACACCCGTCTCAAGGACTCCAAAAAGGGTGGGTACTCTGAACTGCTGTTTGACGCGTAAGTGCAAATAGGGGTCATAGGGGTCTTGTGCAGTGTGGATTGGACAGCAGGCCAGGGCGGGGGCCTTGGAAGTCCGATCCCCGGACACAGAAGCTGGCTTTTGGGACATGGAATGTCACCTCTTTGATAGGGAAGGAGCTAGAGCTTGAGGAAGAGCGGTACTGACTAGATATAGTCGGGTTCACCTAGACGCTGGCTCTCAACATCATCCCTCCAACTGTCAAACCACTCTTGGACCCAAACCAGTTCACCTATAAGACCAAAAGGGTACTGAGGATACAGTAGCATGTCTCCTCCATCCCTTCCGACAACACCTCGAATCACCCAGTAACCTCGCCAGAGCCCTCCTCACTGACTTCAGCTCAGCTTTCAATACCATCCAGCAGCACCAGATGATCAGGAAACTCCATCAACTGAATGTCCCACCACCTTTCATCCACTGGGTACACAGCTTCCTCTGTGACAGATCACAATCTGTTAGAGTGGGCAGTACAACATCCTCATCCTCCATCACCAAAACTGGAGCCCCACAAGGTTGTGTCTTGAGCCTCTTCCTGTTTACCCTCTACACCAATGACTGTGTCAGTCCCTCACCCATCATCACATTCCTCCAATACTCAGACGACACTGCAGTACTCGCACTACTCATCAAAAACAACTCGGTTCCAAGCTACCATGACATCTCCCATCTCACACAGTGGTGCACGGACAATCACTTCGGACAATCACTTGCAGTTAAATGTATCCAAAACAAAGGAATTGGTCTTCAACTCCTCCAGCACACGCAGCACACGAAGCTGCTGAAATGGGTGAGAGCCACAAATATCTTGGCATCACCCTGAACAATAAACTGAACTTTGAACTACAAACAATTGACATCCATGAAAGCTGCCAACAAAGATTTAGAGCACTTTCCGTTGCCCCCTGTCTTCTGCTGTTACTTTACAAAAGTATTGTTTAACTCATCCTCCTCTACTGCTCCCCCTGCGTCTTTAATATGCTGTTAACCCTCTCTAAGAACAGGCTTACACAAATAACACGCAAGGCCGCCAAGAGTATTGGCCTCCCATCCCCCAACCTCCCAGACCTCAATTGCACAGCCACTGCATGACCTGCAGTCACCCCCTACACCCACACTTTGTGTTCCTCCCATCTGGTCCCCATTACAGGTCGCTTGCATGGAAGAGAATGAAGCTCAGCAGGATTTTTGTTCCTTCTGCCATGAGGAGCTCAACAGATAATCCAGACTGTAATGTGCCTGAGTTTGTGTGTTTGTGTATAAGTTTGAGCTCAAGCAGAACCAGTATCTTTGGAAGTCCCCCGAAGGTCTAATCCCATAGCACCATAACTAAGGGCTGGTCCAAGGCAAGCCTGAGCAAGCCCCAAGTACAAGCTTTATGAAAATGGAAAGTTTTAAGCCTACCCTTAGATGTAGAGAGGGTGTCTGCCTCCCAAGGAGAGACTGGAAGATGGTTCCACAGGAGAGGAGCTTGATAGCTAAAGGCTCTGGCTCCCATTCTGCTTTTGGAGACTTTAGAAACCATAAGTAAGCCTGCATTCTGGGAGCACAGTGTTCTAGTGAGGTAAGAGGTACTATGAGCTCCTTAAGATAAGATGGTGCCTCACCATTTATGGCTTTGTAAGTATGGAGAATGATTTTGAATTCTATTCTCAATTTTATAGGGAGCCAGTGCAGAGTGGCTAATATTGAAGAAAATAAATATGATCTCTTTTCCTGTTTTTTTGTCAAGACACATGCTGCAGTGTTCTGGAGCAACTGGAGAACATTAAGCAACAGATTTGGGCAGCCTAATAGTAAGGAATTGTAATGATCCAACTTTATATCAGTGATGATTGCAAGGGTATGTTTGTGAACTGTACTTGTAACCCAGTAATCACAACTGTGGCCAAAGAAGTGTTTACATCCATTATTTTACATGCAAGCTTGTGATTATTGGGTTACAAGAAATGTTAGTTTCACAAAGTCAAACCGGTGCTATTACCACAGACATAATGTTCTGTCTATTTACATATTAAGACTGTTAGATCTAGATAAAAGCAGCTGTAGACGTATAACTAGGCGATCGAAACGTTTCTTTTGGCAGACAACCATTTTTTTTAGCATGACAGCTGTCTTAATCAATGTAGCTTACATGAGACCAAGAAGAGGGATGGAGTAATAAATATTGATCACCGATCTCAACAGGAGAAAGTGACTGTGATCCAGCAAGGAAGGAAAAGACACACTTTGTCATATTTATATTTATTCTGCAAAATCCTGTGGGGAAAAGCTTTTTAATTGTAGGAAATTTAGAACTCTTCTCAAGGAACTCTACTACTACTACTTCTACTACCTTACCTGTAGTGGGAGGCTGATTGACCGGATTAGGTGAAATTGGAGGACAGTGTTCAGCAAAGTCTACTCAGGTACATGAGGAGGTGCAATTTGGAAAACTGATCAATAATAGCCCAACCCACAAATTATGATGAACTTAAATTCTCTCAAATTTACATGGTTTGGCTAGTCTGGAACTATGAGATCCAGACTTCTAATATTTCTATAAATTAAACATTAATGAGATTGTTAGGCTAATATTTTCTCAAGTACAATAGTATTCTCAAGTGCAATACATGTCGTGTCAGTAGTTAGTTTTTCTCATGAGACTACTAAGAAAGAAGAAAGAAACGTACTTTTTATTATCACACACATAGTTAGTTGCACACTACATGCACACGCCATGCTTCCATGAAATTATTTTCTCTGCATTTAACCCATCCTTGGTCCGTCCTTCCTCCGCGGCAGACCAGGAGTGGTGGGCTGCCAGCCGACAGTGGCACCTGGGGACCCAACTCTTTTCATCACCATTGGTCAGGTGGTGATCTTCTTGCATGTCTTGCATGTTTTTAGTGGGGGTATATTTTTTTTTTGTGGAGGACACACCAGGTGAACACGGGGAGAACATGCAAACTCCACACAGGAAGGCTAGCAACAGTACTTGTCTATAGCAGTAGGATTATTTGGCATTTACTGTTTTTTCTAATCTGTAAAAATGTACATATACATAGTTGTTTTTTTTCTAAACTTTCATATTTTTATTTTTTTTTTACCTCTTATGCCGCTGTATCTGCTTTCTGTAACCTGCTGGCTGTAACGACTAAATGTCCCTGGTGTGGGATCAATAAAGTACTATCTTATCTCTTATGCCAGTTTGCAATGTTTCACAAGCTCTGTGCAAAATGTCAAAGAGAATATTCGTACATGCCCTATTAAAAAGAAAAATACAACCATACACCTTCTGAGCTCACACCACAGCACTTGACCGCAATCACCCCCTCAACCTACACTTTATGCTCCTCCCATCTGGAGTTTTGACTGTTCTGCCATAATAGAACTGAACAGAACACCCAGAGTAAGAGAACACCAGCAAAAGAAGAGAAAAGGGAAAGGAGGAGAGCAGCAAAATGAAATGAAGAGGTAAAAAGTAAGTAGAGGAGTCAGATGACAATGTGTTACAACCCCTAGCTCATGGTGGGAAAAAGGGAAGCAACATAGACCAGTCGGAATTGGTTAAAGCAAAGTTATTTATTATAAAGGTAAGAAAAATGATGATTACAAACAAGACCTGAGGCAACACTAAAAGGAAATGGGCCAGCGAGTGCTGATAAATCAAAAAACAATCAAAACCAAAAGAGGACTCTCTGAAAACAATCCAAAACAAAACCCTCTCTGATTAACTACAATTTAACATAAACCCAGTCCTTCTCATAACTCGAAGTGCCTCTCACACTAACAATACAACAACTACAGCTGCCCCAACTGCCGGTCCGCCTGAGACTTTCTGCATCCAGTCCTCGATTGGCGCCTTGAGATTGGTGAACGGGTCCCGACACTGCACCAATCCAGCCAAAGGTGGGAGGTGGGAGGCGGAGGGAGACCACACCTCAATGACGAGCCAATCCCGCGCTGGGGTCCGCTCTGCCTGCTCCGCATACGCACTCCTCCAATGCATGGCAGTTTAGATGGGGGGGGGGGGGGGTGCGCCGGTGGCTGAATCAGGCAAGATTGGTGGAAACGACACAGACGAAGAGGCAGAAGAAACAGATATAAGCACATCAACAACCAGAGGCAGAAGAGAATATGTAGAGAGAATGAAGAAAGGAAACTCATTCCAGCACAGAGACAGAATGGACTATCAAGAAAGTTCAATGGAAGAAACCCTGAGAATGGATAGAGGGTGTTATCAGAGAAGCGTGATTAGAGGGACATGAACTACCCCCTACATACGACAGATGGGAATACATGGAAAAGGATAAAAGAAGAGTCTGGGAAAAAGATGCATCAGAAAATGACAAGAGATGCCTGCTCCTCAGAGAAGAGGATGAAATACAGCGGCAAAGACAAGTCCAAGTTTAACAAACCCCAAGACAGTGGCAAGACACTAGTGGCAGCATTAGCCCAGTCACACAGTCACTTGAGGAGAAAGAAGCACGACTTGAGCAGATGACAGCTGAGACCGACCAATTACTGGAGGAAATCAAGCAGTACCAAATGTCAACACCATTACAAACACTCAGAACAATGCAACATGAGAATCATGACACTACAGAAAGACACCAGAACAATGCAGGGAAAATGGTGATACATCTATCAGGTACAGTGCACAGAGAAGACGAGCATTTAACTGAGTGGCAAGTACTGATGAGTAAAAAATGAAGGCTGAGGAATCAGAGAGCAAGTGTGTGACCTGGAAAAAAGCATGCATATAACTGAATGAGCCCAAATGCTTCAGAACGACAGACCAAAAATAGGAGTGGAGAGCCGTATGGTTTATCTTACAGGGGCAGAGAAGATGCATCTATGTGTCCTATAGTAACCAAAGGACCAGGACAGACTTGCTGTTATGTGCCATTGTCATTTATGGATGGTTGGCCTAGCAGATAGGCTGCCTGCACTCACTGATGGGGCAGATAAATGGATCACTTCCTTGGAAGAGAATACAACTGGCCTGCAGAGACATCAAAGCCCTGCTGATGCATGTGGCAGGAAAGCATCCCGCAGAAAAAATTTTCAAAGATGCAAATTTGTCAATGGTAGTGAACGGAAACACAGCAGGCGATGTGGGATTTAGAGGACATTGTAATGACATATGGAGAGAACTAAGGAAAGTTATCCTGAAAAGATGGACCCCTCTAAACTGGAAGGAGAAACCTGAAAGGATGACGAATGCCTGTCCAAGTTCCTGCATAACTTTCAACGCAAGTGGAAAGAAGACACAGGAAGGACTTGGAATGCTAATTGCACCACAGAGTCCCTGTTCAAACTAATGGTGAAGAAGACCATGCCTCCAGAAGTGCAGAAACACGTGGATGGTATTGTAGGGTTGATGAAGATGGAGTGGCAGCTATTTTCAGAGCAATACTACATCATGTGGACAGGTGCAGAAAGGAAAAGTGAGAATCAGAACAACTAAACAAAAACTTTGCCTTTAAACTGACACAGCTCCAACTGGGAGAAATGTCCAGTTGAAAGGAAGGAAAAGACAAAGCCAAGACTCAAGCCCCATTGGTAACAATTGTCCAAGTCCAGATTCAAACTCCTGAAAAACCAATCACCCAGACTTCAGTGGTGTCCCAAGCCACAGGCGCAACAAGGACCACTGCAAATGCCATCAGCTGTCCCAGTGACAGCAGCACTACCATCCATCCATGTGCACGTTGGTAGCCCAGTAGGCGATAATGAGGGTACCTATCAAAACCCAATAATGCTGTTAGGCTTTTGCCTAATAAATTTGTTTGGACCCAAAGATGCAGACCCGAACACAGCAATCAATTGAAACGAGAATTTATTAACAATAAATAACAACAAAAAGCGCACTCATAAGGAGTGGAGAATAAATAAACTAAAGGTGCACTCAAAAGGAGTGGGAGAGAACAAAGGGAGCTCCTTGGATGGGCCCAGCCACAAACTGGGACTAGGGGTGCCTAGAGAAGCCAGAAGGGGAAGCTATGTTGCCTGTACTATCATCACAACTGCAAGATGAACCCACCATACCAGTTATTATACAGAATCAAGAGCATACTTTCATGGTGGACACAGGTGCAACCTACACATGCATTGGCAGGACTGACTCCACTCTTTCCCTCTCAAATTCATCTGTCAAAACTTGAGGCTTTCCTGGGAAAACCAAAGTTATGCCTCTCATGTAGCCAGTCCCCATGCTAATTACAGGAAAATCCATAGTTGCACCATTACTCTATTCAGCCAACACGCCAGTCAATTTGCTAGGAAGAGATATTTCTTGCCCTTTTAAAAGCTAAAATCATGTGCATCCAAGATGGTCTCTAAATATTTTTCCCCACCACCTGGCATGATGCCCCTAATGATCCAGCAGGGTGACACAAACATGGACATGTGCAACCACTGTCAGCACTCAGTGTCAGCGCTATACTTACGGTGGAAGACATGGGAACCCTGAATAAAGGCAAAGCTGGGAAAAGCTGAAGACACACAACTACCACTACACTGTACCCTTCAGTATGATGAGCACCAAGACCACAAGGACTATGACATATGCTGTGAAGAAATGTTCAACAAGGAACAATACTCCATTATCAGTCATGACATTTATCTGGGACCATAAGGAGCAGCAGCAGCTGTGGAGCTGCCACAAGAACTACAAGAGTGCTTTCAAGTCCAGGACTCTACACCCCACCTAACATTGCTGATAACCGAAGGATATGAATCTCATGTACTATGAGATGGGAAACCATTGACAACTAAAACATTCATATCTCTCTGGACAAACAAAGCAGAAGGATATCAATGAAGGTGTATGATGTAGGAGTAGCCGAGAAAGTCATAGTGAATGAGAGACCACCAACTCAAAAGCCATTAACTGCAGATCAAGAGACTTTGCGGAGCACAATACCATCAGAACTGTGGTCAAAACACAAGACAGATGTCAAAACAGCACAGCCAGTGAGCATAAAAGTAAAAAAAAGTCTGTCAATCTTCAACAGAGTGCTGGCCCAAGATCTGCAAAATCTGCAGGTCCCCGGTACTGTAATTCAGTATATAGATAATGATCTAATTTGTAGACCCACCATTGACCAGTGTGAAAAAGACTCAACCGCTGTCCTAACCACACTAGCAACTGGTGGACACAAAGTAAGTAAGGATAAACTGCAATTCTGCCAACAAAAAGTAAACTATGGCTCTATGGGGATAAAAGCTAAATTGCCCCATGCCATGTCAAGGCCATAACCAAAATCCCAAAACCACAGAAAGTAGGTCAGATGCTCTCTTTTCTGGTCATGGTAGGATACAGCTGGCCATGGCTCTGTGACTATGCCCTTAAAACAGCACCACTGCAGGCATTGATCAAAGCTGCAGGGCAATCCAAGAATGCCACCGAGTTGCTGTGGTCAGAAGAAGCCAAAGGGGCCTTTCAAGCATTGAAGGAACACATGCAGAGCACCTCTAGCACTAGCAAATCCAGGCTATTCAAAACCATTTCATCTGTGTGTTGCTGAGAGATCAGGCTATGCATGTGCAGTGCTGATGCAAGATTTCCCGACAGGGAAACATCCACTAGCTTATTATAGTACCAAGCTAGATAATGTGGAGACAGGGTTGCCACCCTGCTACCAAGGCTTGGCAGCAGCCGTGTTTGCCTTTCAAAATGCTTCTTCATTAACAATGGGGTACCGAGTGACACTGTATACATCTCAGCAATTGCATGCATTGTTTACTAGCCAGCTGTTTGTTTTGACCCAGGCCAGGAAGACTGGCCAGGAGGTGATCCTATCCGCACCTGAACTCACTATCCAGTGCTGGAACAACATCAATACTGCAACCAGGATGGTGTTAGCATGTGAAGGTGAGCCTCATAAACATGTTTATGCAGGTACAAGAAGATTTGCACAATCAACCAATCCCTGCAGACCTCACGTTTTTTGTTGACGGCTCCCACTTTTGCGATGCAGTAGGAATACACATGGGATATACTGTAGTAAAGCTGATTGCTTTTCAAACAATGAAGATTTGAAATTATGAGACAGGAGAAGTAGTGGATGACAGACAGGCCCGGTGATTGCAGGACCAAACTGAGCTGCTCCTTCCACAGTGTTGCAGAGGTTCAGTTGCTCAGTTGCTCCTAGGAACCTACAATGGTTGTGGACCACAGGACAGATGGGACCAGGCACAGCCACAGGAGGGATGGTGCCAACCACCAACCCATGAGGGACGGAACTATGAGGGATGCAACCTATCACAGCCACAACCACTGGATGAATCTTCCTGCTCACGGGATTGTGTGAGTCCTCAGCAACGAATCTGACTCCCCTGACACCTCAGAAGTAGGGCAACTGGCAGGTGTGCCAGTAGATGCCCCAGCGAGTGGGCAAGAGGATGGATCGGTGGGTGCACTGGCAGTTGTGCCAGCAGATGCACTGCGAGAGAATATTGCAGATCCTCAGGAGGCAGAGGGGTCCCTTCCCATGAAACCCAACAAGGAGGCAAACGTGCCCCAAGCAGAAATAGCACCTGACATCTCCTTGTCACAGCTTCTCAGGGATGTTCTCACCATGCCAAGACAAGTCTTTGTGGCTGCACTCAAGCACTACCCACATTACAGCACATTCATGTGCACCTCCAGGTTTAAACATCAGAAAAGGGTCGCTGCAAGAGCCCACAGGATTAGAACTCAGGACCTGACCATAAGAAACCTTGGAAGCTTTGAAAATTATTCTGTGGCAATTACACAAGAACGTCTAGTAACATGTTCAACATTTTTCTAATAGAAATTAAATTCTCCTTTTAAAAAAGATATATGAGCTGAGCACTCAAAAATAAAACTATGTCAGCCGGTGACAAGTCAGGTCCAATGGAACTTCAGCTCTACAGGCTTCTGTACAGCTGGATCTCCTGATCCACTCGGAAGCTAAAGGTAGACGTGAACTGGAGCGAGTACTGCTGGCCTCTAAGCCAGTCAGACTCTGTCTCTCGTCATGGTCATCTAAAAGTAATGCATGAGAAGGCATTCATTCAGCGTTAACAGTTGGTAATAGCAAGTTTTACGTTGAGGCAAATGGCACTAACATAATAGGCAGAGTTACCTGCAGTATTAACAGCAGAGGACGTGCTAACGTTGCCGCTGCTGCTGGGTTGAGATTCACTCTAGAGCGGATCAAAAATGCCACATTCATTTAAAGTTATCGCATGCTGTGTGTGTGCGCAAATGTTTCTGCATATTAGTGGTATTTCCTCCCTTTGATGAAATATCCACTTTGCAAGTATTGCAAGTTGCCCTGTTGTCATTTTTTCTCATGAAATGTAACCAAACTTTCGAACGTTTGTTTTCGAGCAATGCACATTGCGTAGCTTGCGTAAGCTACGTAACATGCAATGTGCAATGTCATTTGCGGAATTGAAAAACCGGTTCTCAACAAGAACCGGTCTTTCAATTCCCATCCCTATTGAACATACTCTCATACTTTGACTGACTGGGACATTGTTTTCCTGTCCCCAGGCAAGATACTGAGTTTGTCATAGATGAGTTGGAGGATGTGACTTTTCAGTCACACAAGGGGGAATGTTGTAGGATTTTAAACTCAAAGGTAATTATTCTGGAACTATAATGTTACTATTACACTGGAAATACTGGAACTATAATGGTCTTATTACACTGGAACTACTGGAAAACACTAGAAATATGATGTTTAACTTTGAATCACTGGATCATTTATAAGTTGAAGTGAGCCTGAGTGATCACAGTCCACAAAGCCACAAAAGTTGTAAATATACATAAAGACAGCTCCTTTTAAAAAGGAAGGTAGTTACAATTTGCCTCATTTAGATATGAAAAATTCCCTACCCATTTCCTGCAGCCTGCTACATGTAGTTTGGAGATTTCTACTATTCATCATTAAAAAAAAAAAAAGCCAGGTAGAAGCTATCCACCACCAGAACTATGTTTTGTTTTTGTTTTTTTTTGTTTTTTTGTGAACTCAAAAATTCAAAATTGTGAACTATGAGTGTGAACTAGTTCATTTTAATCTGTCATGATGATGTTGTTGGTCATTTTGATGGCATAAATAACTTGTCTTTCCTTGTCTCACAGGTTGTTCATCTTTGCGCAGGTTAGCTACCTGTGGCTGATGCTCAGGACGAGGTAGGTATAGTTTGTGTATGTTCCAGGAATACCAGGTCATCTGCAAAGAGTAGGCATTGACTTTTGTGTCTGATTGGCTAATGCCAGGTGCTGGATTCCATAAACATTCTTTAACAAAACAAAAATTGACACTGGACAAACTGATTCATCACAATCTATTCTCTTTTTCCCCTTTTGGAATTAAACATCTAAAATACACCATTATAATATATGGAGCACAAGAAATGACTTGGATATTTTGGGCCTGGCTAGGGCTGGTTCAGTTATGAGCAAATATCAGAGATAGTTGTTAATATCAACAAAATTACTTCAGGTGCCAGGTACTGAAAACTGAACCATGGCTGACAATAGCCTCTTACTTGAGTTTCTTCAGGCTCAGACAATGATGGGGCTGTCGTGTCATTTCATTGGTGGGTTTAATGGCAGGCTGGCCCTTTTATAGCAGCAGAGGAGACTGCTAAACTCCACGTAACTGAGAGACAGTGGGGTGTAGGCATTTCCAGTCAAGATGGCGCCACGGATGGCTGCCTCAGTGTGTTGGTGCGCATTGTTTTGTTTTGTTTTGTGTTTTAACTGTGTTTTTTGCGACCGTACCCGGAGCTCGTTCACCAGAGAAGAACTCTCTTTCCAGCAAAACTAAAGGTGGAGAAATCTGTCTCTACATCAACAATGGTTGGTGCAACGACGTGACAGTGATCCAGCAGCACTGTTTTCCTGACCTGGAATCTTTCATCATTAACTGTAAGCCTTTTTATTCACCCTATGAATTTGCTTCATTCATTTTGGTCGGCGTTTACATCCCGCTGCAGGCCAACGTGCAGGACACACAGAGCATGCTTGCCGACCAGATATTGTGTGTGGAACGGACCAACCCGGACTCTTTAGTTATTGTCCTTGGTGACTTTAACAAAGATAACCTCACTCAATAACTCCCTGCTCGACCAGAGAGGAGAATATTCTGGATCACTGTTACACCACAGTCAGGGATGCTTATCACGCTGTCCCCTATGCTGCACTGGGCCACTCTGACCACGTCATGGTCTACCTGATTCCTGTGTACAGCCAGAAACTAAAGCTCTGCAAACCTGTAGTGAGGATATCAAGGAAGTGGACCAGTGAGGCTGTGGAGGATCTCGAGGCATCTTTGAACGCTACTGACTGGGATGTGTTCAGGACTGCTACCAACAGTCTGGATGAGTACACGGAGGCTGTGACGTTCTACATCAGCTTCTGTGAGGACTGCTGTGTTCCATCGCACATCAGGGTGAGTTACAGCAATGACAAACTCTGGTTCACAGCCCAACTCAGACAGCTAAGGTTGGCAAAGGAAGAGGCCACTTAATGTTAAAGAGGCCATCAGCTCCCTCATCAAGAAAGCACAGCAGAGGATGTACTTCCTACGGCAGCTGAAGAAATTCAATCTGCCAAAGACAATGATGGTGCACTTCTACACAGCCATCATTGAATCCATCCTCACCTCCTCCATCACCTTCTGGTATGCTGCTGCGACCACCAAGGACAAGGGCAGACTGCAGCATGTCATTTGGTCTTCAGAGAAGGTGATTAACTGCAATCTCCCATCTCCTCAGGACCTGTACACCTCCAGGACCCTGAGGCAAGCAGGAAAGATTGTGACTGATCCCTCCCACCCCGGACACAAACTCTTCAAGACACTCCCCTCTGGCAGGAGGCTGCGGTCCATCAGGACCAAAACCTCATGCAACAAGAACAGTTTTTACCCGTCTGCTGTCACCCCCCCCCCCCCCCCCCCCCGCCGCAAACACTCTTCACACTCCACCTCTGCCTCTACTTGTCACTTTGACCTTGCCATAACTCTACGTTAACGCTCAGCTTGGATTTTCCTTGTTAAAAACAGACCGTGTATATACATTTATATTATTATATTTTTTACTTTTTAAGATAGATAGATACTTTATACATCCACAAGGGAAATTCACAAGTTCCAGCATATTCTCCAAATTTTAAATAAAGGGCATTCAATAAATAATCTAAAAGCACAGCAAGCAAGGAGTTAAAAGTTAAAGGTAAAAAAAATGTAAAACTGTCCACAAGTCCAGATGTTCAGTGCAAACAGAATTAAAATTAAAGATGTCCAGTGCAAGGATAATTGCAGGTAAAAATGTCCAGACAGAAGTAACAGTAAAAATGTCCGATGCAACAGAAAGCAAGTTTTAATGTCACGTGTTTAAATGAGTTTACATGAGATGTCCTGAGTTTAATGTCCAGTGCAAACAGAAAGCAAGTTAAGGTGCATGTTGAACAGAGTGTTGTACAGATTCCATTGAGAACACTGAGGAATGTTGACATTGATGTTTAACGTTTCCCCCCTGAGTGGAGTTAAAGAGCCACATGGCATGGGGGAGGAACGACTTCCTCAGTCTGTCAGTGGAGCAAGACAGTGACAGCAGCCTGTCACTGAAGCTGCTCCTCTGCCTGGAGATGACGCTGTGCAGCGGATGCAGTGGATTGTCCATGATTGACAGGAGCCTGCTCAGCGCCCATCGCTCTGCCACAGATGTTAGGCTGTCGAGCTCTGTGCCCACAACAGAGTCCGCCTTCCTCACCAGTTTGTCCAGACGTGTGGCGTCCCTCTTTTTGATGCTGCCTCCCCAGCACACTGCTGCATAGAAGAGGGCACTTGCTACCACAGTCTGGTAGAACATCTGCAGCATCTTTTTGCAGATGTTGAAGGACGCCAGCCTTCTGAAGTAGTACAGTTGGCTTTGTCCTCTCCTGCACAGGACATTTGTGTTGGCAGTCCAGTCCATTTTATCATCCAGCTGCACTCCCAGGTATCTGTATGTCCATACAATCTCCACACAGTCCCCTTTGATGGTCACAGGCTCTGGATGAGGCCTGGGCCTCCTGAAGTCCACCACCATCTCCCTGGTCTTGGTGGTGTTGAGGTGCAGGTGGTTGGAGTCGCACCAAGTGACAAAGTCCCTGGATCAGCATCCTGTACTCCTCCTCCTGTCCGTTCCTTATACAGCCCAGGATAGCAGTGTCGTCTGCGACACGTGGCAGGACACTTTTGCTCGTGGCAGGACTCTTGAGTTGTAATGGAAGTCCGATGTGTACAGGGTGAACAGGACTGGAGAGAGTACGGTCCCCTGCAGTGCTCCTGTGCTGCAAACCACGGTGTCAGACCTGCAGTCCCCCAGTCTCACATACTGAGGTCTGCCTGTCAGATAGTCTGTAATCCAGACCACCAGGTGCGAGCCTACTCCCATCTCTGTCAGTTTATCTCTGAGGAGCAGGGGCTGGATGGTTTTGAAGGTGCTGGAGAAGTCCAAAAATGTAATCCTTACCACACCGCTGCCCCTGTCCAGGTGGGAGAGGGATCGGTGTAGCAAGTAGACGATGGCGTCCTCCACTACCACCTTCTCCTGGTAAGCAAACTGCCAAAGATCAAGGGTGTGGCGCACCTGTGGCCTCAGGTGGTGTCGCAGCAGCCATTATTTTTAGAAGATTTGTCATGCACCAACATCACCAAAACAAATTCCTCGCATGTGTAAAATCGTACTTGGCAACAAAGCTTCTTCTGATTCTTATTCTGATTCTGATTCTGATTCCTTCTGTATCTTGAAGAAAACATCTAATGGATATTGTCCTTCTGTTTTGTGAACACAACACAGCCTGTTACTTGTACTGTTTCTTTGGCTAATTAAGCTACAAACATTTAATTAGGAATGTCACAGTGGAATGGCAAAGTGGACTGGAGCATATCGAGTCATAGGGTCTGATGTTTTGGTGTCGCAGGAACTCTCTTGTGTCCAGTAGATCTCATCCAAGTGGAAACTGGGATGTAGATAATACAGACATGGCTTGCCATTTGCTGAACCAAAATTCTAGTAGGTTAAACTTACTCTGTTGTTCTTGTTGCCACTAGTACCTCGAGATATGGCCTGCATCTGACCCTGAAACAGCAGATCTGTTACTGGCTGAGCCTCCTGACAGTAAAACAGGAGGAGGCTCTCCACACTTTTGACACCAAATGAAACCAGAGTGTATACTGAAAACTTGCAGAAAGTTTTGATTGCCATCAAAGCACACTTCAGAGGAAGTAGGGCTCATCAGCTGGCACAGTCACACGAGTTTTTCTAAGGAAGGCACTTGAAATGGGGTCATGGCATTACCAATGTAGCAACAGCAATGCACTATGGTCCTTGTTAGTGCACACTGATTTACATTGACAACATCTTTTTTTAGATTCTGATTGCTTTTCCCGAGATGCTCCTGCATTTTACTCATTTCTCCCGCTGCCTTCCCATTTAAATTTTCTGTATTTTTAACCTCACCTGAAAATGAGAGGGACCTGCTAAAATCAATCAGGTCATGAAAAAAGGAGAAAAAGTCTGAGGTCGTCTGGTGGATAAGTGAAGAATAGCACTGAAGGGCAAGGGCCAGGGAAAACAGAAATGTGATTGAAGAGGAGGAACAGGCACAGGCTGTGACTGTGAATAGTGAGGTTCCTGTTGGTGGTCAGTGGGTATCCATGGACAGATATCCTTCAGTCTGTATATCAACAAAAGGCTTTTACTTTGTTTTCAGAATGTATCTCACAGGCCCGCAATCTGTGCTTTCCCTTTGACTTGTGTCTCCCAAACCTCATTACAAACTGATCAAATCCATGGATAACTTCAACCATCATGAAATCCCTGAATATAGACTGCATATAACATGACATAGACAAAAGAGTCTTATAGTCCTACTGCTTTAATTTAACCAAACTTAAAAATTGTAGAAATAAATCATTAAGGGTTTAAATGAAAAACTTAGTAAGCTGTCTATTTGGTTTAAGCCCAACAAACTATCACTTAATGTTAAAGAAACAACATTCATCTCTTTTCATCTTAAATCAGGGATTTCCGTGAAATTGTAATTGCTGTAATGCCCAGAACTAAGTCTTTTGAGCACGAGTCCGAGTCAAGTCTGAGGTGTCTTTGTGTGCGACTTAAGTGTGACTTGAGTCTGAGTCGCAAACTCGAGTCCCCATCTCTGGAAGGTGCTAGGACCTGCTACTAGTGGGGTGGGATGAAGGGGTTGCATTTAAGGTGGGATGTGTCACACTGAACACATAAGGGCCTTGATGGGTATGAAACAAGAGGATTTTGGCTGATAAGATCACCGTGGGTTGCTGTAGGGGGAGTGGTCTGAGTGGCCGTGCTGACTGGTGTTGAGGTGGGAGGAGCTGAGGTGGCTGAAGAAAATGGGACAGGAAAGGTAGAAACAAGAGAAGAGGAAAGGATGCTGGGTTAGAGGGATGTGTGTGCTCAGGTTGTTTGTGAAATTTGGGGGAAAAAGGGGGGATGTGGGGTAAAGACATCGGCATTGGTGTTGACGCAGAACTGGGAACCCAGAAGTGCTCTTTTGCGCAGAAATGGGATGTGTTCAAGGTGTGGTCTTTCTTTCCAAACCTGGTCATCAAACTTAATTTACCATATTGTACCGAGGGTCCAAAATATGGAATTTTCTGCCTTTAGACCTTTTGAAGTTGTCCTCACAACAGTTCTTTTAATTAATCAAATACTTTCAATTTCCCATCCAGTAATATTGCTTGTTTTACTACATTTCTATAAGTATTTATACTGCCTGGACAGCCACTTTTGTCCCTGGAGAGTTTGGGGGCAACTCTCCTTCACATTTCTTTGCAAATTATATCTTGTATCTTTCTACAAAATCCTCACTCACTTCCAGGTTAACCAGCCCACACCATCGCGCTGCTTTCACATTCTCTGCCCTTTTGCATCAGGATTGTTTGCCAGAGATCCCAAAACTTCTTCTAAATTATTTTATGTTAATGCTGCCATGGTATGTAAGCGATGTATATTATTTCTGATAGATATTTTGGTTCTTTTGTTGTTACAGCACACACGCAACTAATTTCCTGTAAACTTACTGTGAACATTAGAGAGAAGAAACTTGGAAAGAAATGAGGATGATCAATAAATGCCTTTTTGCGGCCAACTGAACTTTACTCTTCCTTTGTTCTGCTTCCAACTCCCCAATCATCTGACTGTGGTTTGTCTGTTCCCTGTGTCTATGTGGGGACACCAAGACTTTTTCAACTGCAAAAAACTCCACATCAAATTTAACTAAACATAACAAAGGGCAGCACTGCACAGTAAAACTCGAAGGAAAAATACCGGGTGCAGAGAGCGATGCCGCGAGTTCTAACGTCACTGGTGAGTCCAGTGCCAGTGGATGCCCTCCACCTAAACAGCAAAAGCTGGATTTATCCCGCCCAACATGACCAGTCCTAAGTGGAGAAACTCTGAACAAACTAGTCGCTGGGTATATCGTGGAGGAAATGCTACCTATTTCCACGGTTGACTCGCCCTCATTTCGCCGCATCATAGAGAAAATACCCACACAAAATAATTTCAGGCTGCCATGGAGAAAGACGTTTGCTGCCTACCTGGAGAGAGAATATGCGACAATGGAAGCTAATTTGAAGGCCGCACTGGAAAAGTTAGACTTTGTTTCCACCACAGCGGACATCTGGACCGTGAACATTAGAAGCTATATGGGTGTAACACTTCACTGGATTATCAGATCTACTTTGGAGCGCAACAAAGCTGTCTTAGCATGTAAGAGAATGAGAGGCAGACACACTTTTGATGTCATAGGTGCAGAGCTAGAACAAATTCACTCATCATATGGACTGCTTAGCAAAGTTGTTGCTACAGTGACAGACAATTCAAAACATATCAGCCCGCCATCTCTGAGTCTGATGAAGAGGAGACATCTGCCAATGACGAAGATGTCATTTTTACAGATCTCTCAGAAGCTCTCTCTGCTGAGAATGATACTGATGGTCAGTTGACTCTTCCCTCACACAAAGGCAAGTCGATTGCATCAGAACGAGTGGAGGAGGTGAGCCAGAGAAAGCTCCTGGTACCATCATCCACTAGGTGGAATTCCTTTTACGAGGCTGTTTCCAGAATCACGGAAATTCCCATGAATGAGCTGAACAGCCTGTGCACCACAGTGGGAGTGAAGTGCTTTAACGACAAGGAATACCAGTTCCAGCGTGAGTATTGCACTGCCATGAAGCTGCTTAAAACAGCACAGGACTTTTTACCATAACTGTTCTTATGGGACTTTATTACCCACACTCGAAGCCCTGATGGCAAAGACCCGTGCCTTGAAAGACAACCTCTCCAGGCTGACCGCTGACGTTCCAGATGTCATTGTGAAGGTATGTTTAGGAACATCTTTTAGCTAATTTATGGCATTTTGTTGCATTATACCATTCATGAACAGGGAACAGATAATACTGCAGTGTGTTTTAAGGCAGTCAGTTATCAAAAATAATAGTTAAAATATTCAGCATTATCACAGAAAAAAAAAGATTAAAACAAATACAGGGGTTAGTAAATAGCCTAAAACAAAATTGAATCTATGATCTTGATCCTATGAGGCATGGTTTAGGTCTACAGCAAATTAGTCTGCATGGCAAATAATTTTGACAAAATAAATAGTACACTTAATTATACAACTACAATAAATAGAACATATCTTATTTTTCAGGCCATCCAGACTCGTTTTGCAGATGTGCTGGACAACAAAGAGGCACTTCCTGTGGCTGTCAGCCATCCAAAATTCAAACTCCGATGGCTGAGAGATGACAGCAGGAGACACCAAGTGAAGGAACTTCTGATAGCAGAGCGTCGCACAACTGCTCCTGCAGCAGAAAGCCCTGCCAGTGGTCCTGCAACATCAGCCATCTCTGATGGTAAGATGGACTTTTTTGGATCATTTGAGACAGAGCTTGAGGAGAGCTTCTCAGCAGAAAAAGAGGTTATGGACTACTTGAGGTCAGGGGGGTATGAGCTTGAGAGTCTGAACCAGTTTTCAAACATCAAGAACATTTTCTTGAAGTACAATGCCAATCCCATCCAGCGCTCCTGTTGAGCAACTTTTAGTTTGGGAGGCTTGGTGCTTACTCCTAGAGGGAACAGACTATCTGACAAGAGGTTTGAGAAGCTTCTGTTAATGAGACACAACCACTGTTTCACTAGTTCTACTCCACTGTTTCACTCAGAACATTAGGACCTAGGGGCAGGCAAATAAAAAGAAGCAAAAAGCTTGACACAATATCAGCCTACATTTGGTGTTATGCGGTGTTTTTTTTTTTACTTAATTTTTTTGTATGATGGTGGAATATGCAGAAGTACTGATTAAAAGATTTACAAGTGCTAGAGTGAATGAAGTCAGGAGAACATTACTTTATTTTATATGATGGAATATACAGAATAAACCAATTACAATTTTTGAAAGGTACAGGGATAAAAATTAAGTGAAGACTGGCATTGTTTATTTTTTATATGGAATATTCGAGGAAAACAAGGAAAAGTGTTTAATAGTTTGGGTTAAAAAGTCAGTAGAGACTGGTTTTGTTTTATTTGTTATGTGATGGAATATGCACTTTAGTTAAAATATGTAAATGTTACAGAATTAAAAAGTCAAGACAGACTGGCTTTATTTTTATTTTGTATGATGGAATATGTTACAGGGTTAAAACAGTGAGGAGCAACACGCATTGTTAATTTGTTTTTACCTATTTATTTTTAATATATTTTTTTAATATTCAGGAAAACAAGGAAAAAGATTTAAAAGTTTGTGTTAAACGTTAGTAGAGACTGACTTTATTTTGTTATCTGATGGAATATGCATTTCACAATAAAGTGTATTTAGGAGCTGGCTAAACAGGTTGTCCTTTTTGCGGCATCAAAGGAGATGTAAGGAAAGTAACTAGTAACATTACTATTAATGTAACTAAGTATTTCTGAAATCAAGTAATCAGTTAAGTAATTTGAATACTTTTTTACAGAGTAATCAGTAATCAGTAATCTGACTACTTTTCTAGAGTAACTTGCCCTACACTGATTTATTGACAGCAATTATCAGTTCTGTAAAACATTCGAGCCTCACTTACATGTAAAATGTAACGGCGGTAATGACACACAATTATGATAATCCGAGGTCACTAAAATTATTGTGGAATCGTGTATATATGCAAAGACAATGTTGGACCAGTTTTCTCTGGGCCCCTGCCAGATTTGGCCAGTGATGACATGTTTACCCACATGTCATCATTCAACTGCTGGCTGTTGAGGTGCTGTCCAGCAAACGCTGTGGGCTTCAGATATTAGATAGATGATTGGCAGACTTTCTGGGGAAGACCTGGTCTGATTTGGAGAGATGGCATCCATCCCACTTTGGATGGAGCAGCTCTCATCTCTAGAAATCTGACTGATTTGAAGTGAGTGATAACTTCCAAGTTGGATTATTGCAATTCCTTACTATCAGGCTGCCCATATTCATTGCTAGATATTCTCCAGTTGCTCCAAAACACTGCAACATGTGTTCTGACAGAACAAGAACGAGATATCACATTTTTCCAATATTAGTGATTCTGCACTGGCTCCCTGTAAAATTTAGAATAGAATTTAAATCTGTCTCCTTACTTACAAAGCCATAAATGGTCAGGCACCATCTTATCTTAAAGAGCTCATAGTACCTTACTATCCCACTAAAACACTTCGCTTTCAGAATCTCTCTATTCCAGCTGGTCGAGGCAAATGGCCACCCACGCAGAGCCTGGTTGTCATGTCCAGGAAATTATGTTAAGTTATGTTTAGTTTTTGTCTTGTGTCTATGTTGTCTCGTGGCTTTTATTTTGACATCCCTCTCTCCTCTCGTTTCAGGTAACTTGCCCTTCCCTCGTGTGTCTCTGATTGTCTGCCCCGCCCTGATTATCTCCACCTGTTTCCCATTACCTTGTGTGTGCGTGTAGTCTCCCTTTGTCCTGTGCCAGTTCGTCTTGTCTGTCATGTCAGAGAACCACGCCAATCCCATGCCAAGCTCCTTGTTATTCCAGGTCTTGTATTATGTTGATACTTTGTTTAGCCTTTGTCATTGCCTTGCCATTTGTTATTTTGATACTTTGTCTTACTTGTGCTTATTTTGATACTTTGCCTTTGCCATAGCCTGAGTCACTTTCCTCATTTGAGTGTTTTTAGTTCTCGTTATTTCCTCCTAGTGAGTGATTCCTTATTTAGTGCATTTTGTGATTTTCCTTGTTAGAGTGATTTTCTGTTGATACTTTGTCCTTAATAAATTGTTTGTGTTAACCTTGTCTCCTGAGTCGTGCATTTGGGTTCACGTTCAAGCTCAGTCGTGACACTGGTTCTGCCTGAGGTTTCTGCCTGTTAAAAGGACGTTTTTCCTCGCCACTGTTGCAAGTGCTTGCTCATGAGGGAATTGTTGGGTCTTTGTAGATAAAGAGTATGGTTTATACCAGCTCTATATGGAAAGTGTCCTGAGACAACTTCTGCTGTGATTTGGCTGTGAAACTGTGAAAGAAATCTTGCTGCCTCTAATTGTGGCAATTTTGCAATTGAAGAATGATGCAATTTCTTCAAAGTTTGATGCAGAGAACTGCAGATAGGTGTGGGTGGTGTTGAGTAGCTGGTCAATAGTGGGAAATACTATTCTGGAGTTCCCAGCACTCTCTGTAATAATATTGGAAAAGCAATCTGTTCTTGCAGGATGTATCACTTTGTTATAGTCAGTCATCGCTTTTTTTAACCTTTAGTTCAAGGTCATTTAAAGAACAGTCATAGCTGTGTGACTTAAATTATCTCATAATATTGTAGAACCTTGCTTCAACCTTGTCATCTAGGAATCTTGTTTGAACCAACCTCCCTATTAGGCTTTGTTAAGATTAGGTTGAAATCAAAAAACACACAGTGATGGTCAAAAATAAGTAATTCTAACACTGAAACATTGTAAGTGTTTAACCCTGTTGTTATTACTAAGTCCAGAATGTTACCATACTGGTGAGTGGCTTCATTTAGAAGTTGGCTAAGTTCAAAGCTGCCCAGTAAATTCACAAGCTCCATAGCTTTGGAGTCTTTGCTTTTGTTAATATGAATATTCAGGTCTCCACTCAGGATTAATCTGTCATATCTAGTCATACCAAGTACAATCAGTTCTGGGAATACCTGCATAAATAGTGATGAATATCTTTGCGGTTGATACAGTGTATTGACAAGCACAGAATTCTGTTTTGAGCTGTTTTGGTTTATGATTGTTACGATGTGTTTGATCATGCCACTGGCTGTATAAGATCACAGTATATTTAAGGAAGGGCCATGGCATATATTTCATTTCTGATAGGCACCGAAGTGATGATGTCTGTTGTTATTGTTGTTTAATAGTTCACCACTTTGACCGAGCTTCAGTGTGACAGCTTTAACTAACTCCTTGATTAGCGATTGTTGATGAGGTATAAAAAGGGAGTCTTGGGTCCCTGGAGGAAGTGATGAAGAGGGGGAAGAGGGACAATGGATTTTTGACTGAGATAGAGACATCCTCTGTCTGCCTGTGTGTGGTGTGAAGCAGAGGGTTGGGTGAGTAGTCAGACACAGGCTTTCTGCCTGTGTATGCTGTCCTTGGTTCCTATCTGTGCATTCTTGTTTTGGTGTGGTATGCCAAGAGCGTGTCGCAGGTTGGCGCTGAGCAGCCTGCAATGTGTGATGTTTGGATGTATCCAACCAGGCCTAAAGCAATCTTTGTAGTTCCAAAAGATATTGAAAGCAGTGAACCATTCAATTCCTTTCTCCAAGGTTGGAATGGTGCCTGACATGAATACATGTTGTGATTGACAGTTGTTCAGTTTCTTCAGTTTTCCTTGGCAGAATGTTGAAAAGTCCTGGCTGGAGTGGATGCTCTCGATCTGGCACTAGTGCTAGCAGCTGATCCAGTTGTGCTAGGACACATCCAGGGTAATGTGTCAGCCAAATCTGTGCAAGGATGCTCTAGAGCTTTCTTCCTGTGTATAATAGTCTGTCCATTTTCAATGAATTGCTCATTTCCATATATTTGATGCAGCATCGTTGTAATCCTCTTTTCAATATGTGCAATGCTCTCAGTCAGTTGTTCACAATCTGTGCACCTCACAGACTTTTCCAAGTTGACTCCATTCTGATTAGTGGTGGGAATTCCGGGTCTTTTAGAAGAGCCGGTTCTCACAGCTCGGCTCTCATAAAAGAGCCGGCTCTTTCGGCTCCCAAGTGGCTCTCCAGATTTTTTGCTGCTGAAATTTATTTATTACCAAAATAATGTAAAATTATGTGTGAAATTAATTACTAATGTGCAAAACATACTCTATATCAAATTTGACTGCATTTCCTGTCACTCATTTTCTCACCTTTCCAGCGTTTTGTCTGTCGCGGCTCTGTGTGTGTGTGTGTGTGTGTGTGTGTGTGTAAAAATGCGCAATCATTGTATGTGGTTAGACACAGGCTTGACCAGAAAGGAAACCTTAGATTCTAATTTGTTAGTACAATATACTATATGTCAAGTCATATTTTCCAAAAGAAAACATTTCCACTGCTTTACAACTTAAAATGTAAAACATGTTATACATTATTAGAGCATTTGTGTTCTACATTTATTAGACTGTAGACAGATTATTACATTATATATGTTATTGCATTCTTTAAATTACATTATGCATATGCATCACATTATTATATGCATGTGCTTTGTAAATTATATGGCAGTCTAACCATTATTTCCTGCATGTACAAGTGCCTGATGGGATAATGGTGCCAAAGGAAAGGTGATGAGGTTGCCAAAAACAAACAATAGTACAGAGATGTATTTGGGTACATTATGCGTCTTCTTGAATGCACAAAGGTAACCCATGGACGATGTTATTGTGATCAACAAATATTATATGGGATGGCTGTGGCAGGTACACCACATCATCTATTAATCACAGGGTTGGTGATTTGAGCCTGTATCCTCATGTCCATGTGTCACAATGTTCGTTCCCAACGATTTGGCCAACGGCTTGCACAGCAGTTCACTGCCATTAGTGTGTGAATGGATGAGTTAGAGATCTTGCTTGATCTCTTACAAAAAAAATCTCTTCACAATACATGACTTCTTTAATCAGCAATCACTCCAATAAATTAAAGCTAATTCAAAATGGTTGCCAGTCCAGTCCTTTGTTCGTATGCCTGCATGTGAGCTCTAAATTTTGTTTTATTTGTGTCTTATACTGATAATCCATTCAAGGAATGTGACTTTTTACATCCACTCAAGAGGTTCACACCAGACTCTCTTTTGGCTTCTTACAGCAACCCAAAAATGAGATCAAATTGAAACCAAGTGACAACAACTTGCACTGGAACAGACACAATCCTATGATTAAATGACTTTCTCTGCCTACTGAGAAGCTGACTTAAGAGGTGCAAGGTGGAGTATTTTTTTGGTGTCTTACAATAGTCCAAAAGTGAGTTAAGGTTACTGGTACTGGGTTGTAGAAGACCTGCAGGAGCTGGTTTGGTCCTGATTCAATCACCTAGCCTGCCAGCTGGATTGATGCTGGCTCATCAGCGGCCGCACAGTGCTGGATGAGCAACTGGAGCAGCTTTTCTGGGTATTCTACTGAACTGTGCTGTGTAAACCCAACTAGGCCCATGTTGCTGGTATGGTGGATGCTGCGTCACTACTCATTGATTGCATTTTCTCAACAACACACTCCTGAAGCCAGCTGCTGGCTATATCCAACTCAGTACCTGTTATTTCATGTACTACGTTTTCCTATGCAAGCATACTGTGTCTGTTTTTTGTTTTTTTGTTTTTTTTGTTAAATGAATTACTATGTGTCTCCTTGGACTTTCTGGACTATATTGGGCTGGTGAATTTACATCATCTCACTCTCTCTTACAAACTCAGTCCATGCAACAGAAAAAGCTCCCAAGCACAAGTGGGCATTCTGCTATACCTACAATCTCTAAAAGCTCTGAATGATATTCTCACTGTGCAAAAAGCCTCCTTACACTTCACTGAGATGCTCATTATGACATCAACACAAACACCGGGAAACTGAAGTATTTTATTTTGCTGCTGCTGCTATTTGGGAATGTGAAACCAAACCCAAAATATACTCAGTCTGGCAGACGTCAAAAGTAGATCAGGCCTTGGCCTTGTGCATTTTAATGTTATAATGGATATAATAAAGCTCTGGGTTATCATAACAAATATGGATATTATGTGAAGGGCAGGAATTGAACCCAAATGCAGTACAGCAAACACACACAGGAATCACTCTTATAACAGGAAACCGGAGCAGCAGTGTAACGTGCTGAGTTAGTTTGAAAGCCAGATGGATTTACTCTGTCGGTGCTGGCACTTGACCCAAAGCACCGATAAAGGCTTGGATCGAAGTCAACCAAACTCTGTGTACCAGTTTAGCTCTTTTACCCTTGGTGGGTGAATTGGTCTGTATGCAACAATCTGGAGAAAGTTTGCAGGACTGCAACAGGCAGACGGAGTCTGGATGCAGGAAAACAAAAAGCAGGACAGGTCAGGAACAGGCGAGGTCAAAAACCAGGAGAATTCTACCACAGGTCCTTGACCCCAACAGCTGTCAGACTGTTTAATGTCAGCACTGTGCTGATGCTGTCTTTCTCAATTCGACATCATAAACTCTGTTTTCCACTGCTATCCATATTGGCAACAGTACTTTTCTAAACTGTATATATAGTGCATATGTATAGTCCTCGTATTTCTCAAGTGCAATAGTATTTCTCAAGTGCCACTCAACATATGACATTAGTAGTTTCTCATAAGAATATTGGCAATGGTACTTTTTTATGGCAGTCAGATTTTTGTGGCATTTACTATTTTTTAGAATCTGTACAAATGTACATATACATAGGTGTTTTTTTTATTCTGTACACTTTTTATTTTGACCCCTTTATGCCACTGTACTTTTTGTAATACTAGCTGGACTGAGTCCTGGCTGGGGGGTGTCTCGGGTTCTGGTGGTGTGGTCTGGACATGGCGGGCTGTTCTGGGGGCCTCCTTGGATGAGCTGAGGAGGAGGAGGCAGAAAGATCAGGGGAGAAAGAGGCCTCATCTGCACAGGCTTGATCTTGCAGACATGGAACATGGAATGGATTTTCACCTACCTGGGCAGATTCAGCCTCACACATATATGGACTGACAGATTGTTTGATTCGATTATATCAACTTCTGTGTGGACACATCTGTTCCAGTAAAAACAAGCAAAATGCCTATGCCTTGGGAAGGTTCTGGTGTTGAGGAAGATATCCTACCTTGTTCCTGTACCAAAGAAGGCCTCCCCCAGCAACTATAGGCCAGTCGTGCTGACGTCATATATCATGAAGACTTTTGAAAGTCTGGTCCCGGATTCCCTCCGTCCACTGGTCAAGCCCTCATAGTACTCCTCCTATATCTGCTTCATTGTGTCTACACCCACCTGGACAGGTAAGGCACTGCTGGGGAAGAAGATGACGTCATGCAGATGGATGCTCCTCTGGTGTCCTGGATTATGTGCTACCTGACCGGACACCCCCAGCATGTGTGACTCAGTGTGAGCAGTACTGTGTCTCCACAGGGGACTGTCCTGTCCCCTTCACTCTTCACCATGTCCACCGCTGACTTCAGGTACGACACAGAGACCTGCCACTTTACAGGAGCTCTGCAGCTGTTGGATGCACCAGGGGGGAGAATGTGTTTGGGTACCAGAAGGTGGTGGACAGTTTTTTGGACAGGTGTAAATTGTACTACCTGCAGCTCAACATCAACAAAAGAGCTGGCGGTGGTCCTCAGGCAATCTGATTTAGATGGTGGAGAATGTACAGGAGTACAAATACTTGGGTGTCCACAAGAACAGCAAACTGGACTGGACCAGAAACTCTGCGACTCTCTACAAAAAGGGTCAGAGTAGAATTGAATTGTTATTTTTTCCAAATGGCAATTACATACAATACACACAAATAATCACACCAAATAAGCAGCTTTACCATTGAACTAATCTCTATCAATAGATATCTCCATATGAATGTAGAATTGTTACCTTTCGGCAGGATTTGAACTCAACAGCAGACACACAGGCAGGAAGCAAGGGTATAATAAGAGTTGATTGTAGTATCTGTGGAATCCTGGCAATAGCTGGTGAGGCACAAGACACTAAAGTGGAGTGCCTCGTGCAGTTCAGGGATACACTGGGGTGCACAGAGCTCAGGTGGGGTGAGTGAAACTCGGTGGTGACGGTTGTGGACTGGAGGCTTGAGGCAGGTGGTTGCAAGAGGCTGGGTGGCATGGCAGCAGAGATGCTGGAGCTGGAGAGTATTGCAGGAGAACTCACTGAGCACAAAGGAAAAGACACAGGAGATCAGGCACTGGTAATTAACACTAGAGAAACACAAACTAAATATAAACTTATACATGCGGGAAACACTGGTAAAGTGGTGAACTCGGAGCAGAAACAATCTGCCAACGAGTCTTAGGCAGTCCACAGTCTTTATGCTGTACTTGATTGTGATGAGTCCCAGCACTGTTGAAGCCAGCTCCCAAGCCACCTGGTGAACCATGCCCATCCTCTGCTGGGAAACACAGGAAACAAAGCCCCACACCTCTCCACAGTACACAAGAAAATATCTGAGTTTCCCAAACCACCACAAGAATCTGTAGACGCTCATACCGAAGTTAAATCCAGCAATTGTTGTTTTCCTTGCCGTGCCGCAGACTCTGGTAACACGAAGATGTGGAGGGAAAAATTACAAGTAACGCATACTGAGGTCTCTGTTAGCTGCAAGACCAGCACAAAAGTCTTCATCTAGTCCCGCCGTCCGAAGAAGTGAAGATCCAATGGATTAACTTGATGGAAATGTCTCCACAACAACAGGAAATCTCTCACTTCAAAACTGAAGCTCAAGGATGGACTAATACAAATTTCAAAATTAGAAGCTATAAGTCTTGCTATTTTTATGTTGCTTATTAGCCTGTTGAATCTTGTTTTAGCATATTACTTCTTTCACATTGCTTTTTGTGCAGTCTCACATAACCAGACGTAGTGTTATCTCTACACTTCTTGCTGCCATATGTAAATGCACTTGATAGACATGACATGGTACACTGACTATTGTACCGTATGCTGTTGAGATGCCTAATCCTACCCCTTGCCTAACTCTAAGAATGAATCACATTACAAGGAAGCTACTCCTTCCATGTGGATGTAGCTCTATACCTCATTATCATTTCTATTTGAGGCCAATAAAAGCATTTTCATTTCCTCATAAAGGTGCAATGCAAAGCCAAAAAATAAACTGCCATTATCCACAGAATGTGGAAATAACAATTCTAATGGTATGGTAAGACGGGTATGTATTGCAGAGAAATCTATTAAAATTAGCATACTAACCAGCTAGCTACGTAATGTGTTGTAACACCACTTTGTACCTCAAGAAGCGATAATCCATTAGTATAGCTCCCTGTCGTTTCAGTGAGGATGTGAATGTGAGCATAAGTTTGCTACATTTCACATGCACTGTTAGCTTTTTTAGTCGAATAAATAAACAAGATGAATTCACAAAAGGGAAATACTCTTACATCTATTTTACTTATTAAACACAAAAATACAACCGTATTCAAGTTCCTCTCTTTTACTGAATTAAGACAAGCTTAATTACACAGTTGACTCATCATATAACACACTTCATTCAAACAAAAATAAAATCAGCCTAGCAAAAAACAAAGGTCAAATATGTGGCCAAGAACAAACGTTGCCAAGAAACAACAGGAATGCAAGAAGGCTGTAACTCAAGGGTCGACTGACGTGGGTCATGCCCTCTGTCTGTCGCTAGCCAGCGAAATCCCGAAGGTGCGGGATTTTCATTGAACTCATAAAAGAGAGACTGAGCTTACCACTAGCAGAGCAAGCTAGGTTTTTGGATGATAGGAGTTGGAAATTGAACAGTAAGGGCTCTATTTTCGTCCCCGCTGCTGCGAAGCACAGGGTGCGCACCCCGTGCAGTGGTATTTCCGTGCAGTGCTGATGGGCGCGCAGCGCACTTGGTATTTTGGTAAACCACAGTGCACAGAGGTACGCCAGGATGGGCATTGCGGTGCAGTAGGGGGAGGTGTCAGCAAGATCAGCCGGTGGATTTGAATTTTCGGTCCATTTCGGTCCCCGCCAGTGGCGTAAAACTGCGCTGAAAGCTTGCCACCCCAGACCTGGTCAACTCCAGTGGCACGCCGCTGGGCAAGTGGATTTTCGTAAACCAGTGGAGTCGTGCGCCCACGTCACCAGTACCTCACATGCAATTTTCCACAGTGTCTGGCATTTCACTGCGATCAATAATTAGCAACAGCCACGTATTCAATGCAGCTATCTGAGTCAGCATATACAGTCAGAGCTAAATTTATATATTTTGATCAGTATCTCATCTGACCACATCACAAGCGCGTTCAGCATGCGTAATGGTCACTCAACCTGACTGAATGTACACAGGTGAAACAGGGATGCAAACTAATCAAGTAACGTCGCTGTGCCAATCAGGAGCAGCCATGGCATCCTACAGAGCATATATGCTGCATCTATCTCAGAGCACTCGAGAGACAGAGAAAGAAAGACACACGGAAAAAACGTAAGTGATGATCGTTGTCCGCGATTACCATTTCATTCCAAATACAAATGTTATCGTTGTAATGCTTAACGTTATCTACAAAGGCCACTGCGAGCCTGGACCTCCCGGACCAGAATCAGAATCAGAACCAGAAAAAGCTTTACGAGGAATTTGTTGTGGTGAAGTTGGTGTATGACACATCTACCAAAAATAAGAGTACAAAATATAACAATATAAATATATATACACAAGTCTGTTTTTTGTTTGTTTGTTTGTTTTTTCCAGAAACACAGTCTGTTTTTTTTTTTTTTTTTCAGAAAGAAGTCCAAGCTGAGCGTTAATGTAACGCATAGAGTCTATGTCAATGTGACAAGATGAGGCAGAGGTGGAGTGTGAAGAGTGTCGGGGGGGTTCCGGGCCTTGTTGATAAGGCTGACAGCAGACGGGAAAAAACTGTTCTTGTGGTGTGAGGTTTTGGTCCTGATGGATCGCAGCCTCCTGCCAGAGGGGAGTGTCTCAAAGAGTTTGTGTCCGGGGTGAGAGGGATCAGCCACAATCTTTTCTGCACGCCTCAGGGTCCTGAAGGCGTACAGGTCCTGGAGAGATGGGAGATTGCAGCGAATCACCTTCTCTGCAGACCGAATGACATGCTGCAGTCTGCCCTTGTCCTTGGTGGTGGCAGCAGCGTACCAGATGGTGATGGAGGAGGTGAGGATGGACTCAATGATGGCTGTGTAGAAGTGCCCCATCATTGTCTTTAGCAGGCTCTGCTGTGCTTTCTTGATGAGGGAGCTGATGTTCAGCTAGCCCTGACCGAAACCTGGATCCATCCAGAAAACACAGCCACACCGGCTGCGCTTTCAGCTGACTTTACTCTCTCCCACACACCTCATCCTGATGGACGGGGAGGTGGCACAGGCACACTCATTTCCAAAAACTGGAAATTCATCAAGCGCACTCCTCTAAGCAACTGCTCTTCATTCGAATATCATGCAAACATGGTTACTACTCCCACTAAGCTGTATATATTGGTGGTATATTGCCCACCTGGGCAACTGGGGACATGCTACTCTCAACCATTCCTGAAGATGGCACCCCACTGATTGTCATGGGTGACATTAATATCCATCTTAACAAACCCCATGTGGTCAACTTCCTTTCACTGCTGTCCTCATTTGACCTAAAACAGGCCTCCACCACTCCCACACACAAAGCGGGCAATACTCTTGACTTAATTGCTATGCGAAACTGCTGCACGGCTAAGCTACTCACCCCACTACATGTATCAGACCACTATTTTATCGTATTCTCTGTGTCCTTACCAGAGCATCCTCAAGCTCCACCACAAATGGTCTCCTTCAGACGAAACCTCCGGTTCCTCACACCGGCTCAACTCTCCGATGAGGTCTCGGCAACCATGCCTCCTCACAGTGTTTTCTCCTCACTATCTGTGAATGAAGCAACAGATACACTCTGCTCTTCACTAGCCGCCTCTCTAAACAATCTATGCCCACTCTCAACCAAACCTGCTCGTAAAACCACTACCAGTCCATGGCTCACTGGTGTCATCAGAGAGCAACGGACGGTGCTCAGAGCAGCCGAGAAAAAATGGAGCAAAACCAGAGACCCCTCTGACCTCAGTGACTATCAGACTCTCCTGTCTGCATCCTCCTCCCACCTGAAAAGTGCCAAGTCCACTTTATTATCAGGAGAAAATCAGTAGTGCCAAAGACGCTCAGAAACTATTCTCTGCTTTTAACTCACTACTCAACCCTCCACTGCCTCCACCCTCAACTGCGCTCATAGCAGATCACTTTGGGTCCTTCTTCACTGATAAGGTTTTGACCATCAGCAACCAGTTCTCTGAGCCTGACCAACTCAGTATGAAACCACCAGCTAACAGAACCTCACTTCTCTTTTTCCTTTCCAAGACTCTTGAGCGCACAGTCTTTAATCAGGTCTCTGAATTTCTTTCTGAGAACAACCTGCACGACCCCAGCCAATCCAGTTTTAAATGCAGACACTCTACGGAGACCATGCTCTTATCTGTAGTGGAAACACTATGATCATCAAGGGCTACTGGACACTCCTCTGTTCTACTATTGCTCAACCTATCGGCTGCCTTTGACACAGTTAACCACCAAATCCTCCTTTCCTCACTCGCTGAGCTTAGTTTCTCAGAATCTGCTCTCCACTGGTTTGAGTCCTACCTCTCAGGGAGATCCTTTGCAGTATCTTGGAGGACTGCACTTGGTGCAGTCATCCACTCACATGGCCTCTGATACCATTCATATGCTGACGATACCCAGCTCCTCCTTCCGTTTCCAGAAAATGACCCCACGGTCTCGGCTCAGATATCGGTATCTTTATCCATGCCGATATCTCGGCACCAGCTAACTTTCAAAGAGCATGTGGCCTCTATTGCTTGGTCATGCAGATTCGTCCCGTACAACATCAGGAAGATCTACCTACCTACCTGTCTGAGAATGCAACACAACTCCTAGTACAAATGCTGGTACTATCACGCCTCGACTATTGTAATTCCTTACTGGCAGGGCTCCCAGCAAGCTCGCTAAAAACTTAGCAGATGATACAGAATGCGGCGGCTTGTCTGGTATTTAACCAGCCCAAGCCAACGCATGTCACTCCGCTGTTCATATCCCTCCACAGGCTCCCAGTTGTTGTCCGCATCAAGTATAAGTCCTTGATGCTTGCATACATAATTGCCACCAAAACCACTCCGACCTGCCTGAACTCCCTCATTCAGGTTTATGCTCCCTCCCGCTCACTACGCTTTGCCCAGGAACGGCGCCTGGTGCTACCACCTCCAAAAAGCCCTAAGTCTCTGGCTAGACTCTTTTCTTCCTTGGTTCCCAGGTAGTGGAACGAGTTACCAAACTCCATTTGTTCTGCAGAGTCCCTTACAATCTTTAGAAAAAGACTAAAGACCAAGCTCTTAACTGAACACCTTGTTCTTTAAAAATATATAATGAAAAAAAAAAACCTCTATCAACTCTATGCACTTTTTGCACTACTTCATAGCATTGTCTTGTAGCACCTATGTCCAGTTGGAACAGAAATTTGCGTTAGGGCACTTATCCTTGTTGTTCTCTCCCATCTAGAACCATGCTTGTGTTGTATGAAAATCTCACATGTACGTTGCTTTGGATAAAAGCGTCTGCCAAATGATAAATTGTAATTGTAATCGTAAGTCTGCATGTAGACACAGACAATCTGCTAACTGATTGGATGACTGAATACAGGCGCTAAGAAAAACTGGTGGGAAACTGAACAATGACCGGAAGGAAACCATACAGAAATGCACGAGAAACACCTCAAAATAAAACAAGAAATTCAGTCAAGCACAGTCCATGCACGACATCACACATTTTTCCTGGCAGTTCATCCTGTTTAGCATCTTTTAGGACAGTAACGACTTGAGAATGGTCTTTTTCATCACTGTGACTGCATCTCCACAGACTAACACACTGGCTTGCATTTTACTTGAGCAAAAAATTTTAAAAAATCATCATTTGTCCTTTTCACTTGGAAAGCATGACACTCTGCATATCAGCCATTCTGTGTGTGCTGCACTCAGGGACTGCTCGGAAGAATGTGTTAGTTTATCTTCTAAGTGCTTCAAAGGCAACTGGACTTGCTTGTGGTTCTAGAAGATGTTTCATCTCTCATCCAAGAGGCTACTTCAGGATTAACTGACTGGTGGGGAGTCCCAGTGAGAATCAAAGAGCAAATATTGATCTGTGTGCGTAGGTTTTCTGTATACTTCAATGTTGAGGCTCCTGTCATCTTCAATGTGCACTGCACAATCGATCCATAATGATGAATCAAAGTGTTGGAGAACCTGAGACCTGTAACTGACCTTTGTCCCTTGCATTCCTTCAGGAGAGCTGGAGACGAAAGACATTTCAACTACAAAGGGTTACCTATCAGTTAAACTCTTTTTATGGAGATGCCAATTCTTTCTTCCTGCTCCACACCAGATGAAAGCGTTAAAACCGTCAGGATGGAGAATAAACAGGTCTCAGGTGTATGACACATCTACTAAAAATAAGAGTACAAAATATAACAAGAGTGTCGGGGGGGTTCTGGGCCTTGTTGATAAGGCTGACAGCAGGTGGGAAAAAACTGTTCTTGTGGCGTGAGGTTTTGGTCCTGATGGATCGCAGCCTCCTGCCAGAGGGGAGTGTCTCAAAGAGTTTGTGTCTGGGGTGAGAGGGATCAGCCACAATCTTTTCTGCACGCCTCAGGGTCCTGGAGGCGTACAGGTCCTGGAGAAATGGGAGATTGCAGCCAATCACCTTCTCTGCAGACCGAATGACACGCTGCAGTCTGCCCTTGTCCTTGGCAGTGGCAGCAGCGTACCAGATGGTGATGGAGGAGGTGAGGATGGACTCAATGATGGCTGTGTAGAAGTGCACCATCATCGTCTTTGGCAGGCTGAATTTCTTCAGTTGCCTTAGGAAGTACATCCTCGGCTGTGCTTTCTTGATGAGGGAGCTGATGTTCGGCTCCCACTTGAGGTCCTCGGAGATGATAATTCCCAGTAAGCGGAAAGACTCCATAGTGTCAATAGTGGAGTCACAGAGGGTGATGGGGGCAGGTGAGGCTGAGTTCTTCCTGTTGTCCACAACCATCTCCACTGTCTTTAGAGCGTTGAGCTCCAGGTTGTTCTGGTTGCACCAGGTCACCAGATGGTCAACCTCCCACCTGTAGGCGGTCGCCATCAGAGATGAGTCCGATGAGGGTGGTGTCGTCTGCATACTTCAGGACTTGTGTACAGGGAGAAGAGCAGAGGAGAAAGAACGCAGGCCTGGGGGGATCCAGTGCTGATGGTCTTTGCGTCGGAGATGTGTTTCCCCAGCTTCACGCACTGTTTCCTGTCAGGAAGTCTGTAATCCACCTGCAAATGGAGTCAGACACGCTCAGCTGGGAGAGCTTCTCCTGAAGAAGAGTTGGGATGATGGTGTTGAAGGCAGAGCTGAAATCCACAAACAGGATCCTAGCGTAGGTTCCTGCGGAGTCCAGGTGCTGGAGGATGAATCAGAATCAGATGCCTTTATTAGTCTCCCGAAGGAGAAATTCCATGAAGTGGAGGGCCAAGTTGACTGCATCGTCTACAGACCTGTTGGCTCTGTAGGCAAACTGTAGTGGGTCCAGGAGAGGGTCAGTGATGTCTTTGAGGTGTGAGAGCACAAGGCGCTCAAAGGACTTCATGACCACAGAGGTCAGGGCGACGGGTCTGAAGTCGTTAAGGCCTGTGGTCCTTGGCCATCCAGAGACTAGTAGCGGTTAGGTTTCAGATACATGAGACAATTATAATTAGTAATGCTTAATTTGCCAAATATAATCCGCCTTTCCTTGTTCCTTTTTTCTATTAGTTAGCTGTACTATTAGTTATCATATAAGTTAGTAGTAGTATTGAAGAATGTTGCCATCAATCAATGAAATGTATCTGATGCATGTGTATTGGTGTCAACATAGATCTAAACCAGTGACGTGCAGTGAGGTTCATGACTGGTGAGGCACTGACTCTTCTGGAGTTGGATGTAAAAATATATGAACCCAAAATAGGACCAACCTGAAGTGTCCAATATTGCCTCTCAACATCGGCACCGGTTCAACTGGTTTGCCCCAGTGGACTGCAGCACAGATTGGAGTCACAAGCGACAGCCTGGGTTTTGGGACAGACCACCATTGGAGCGCTGCTGGCACAGAAGTAGGCATTTTCCATGCTGCATTGAAATAAGAGTTGGTGTCGTAGGCTATAACAATCTCAGTTTTCATTGGACTCACTTAGTCATTAATTCAAGAAATTAACACGTCCTAATTTTTCTTCAAAACTACTTCTCACTATTGTCAAACTCATTCCTTTTGTTATTTTACTATAGCTTCTTCATCCAGTTGTTTGTGTTAGATCATATAATCCACATTATTTGTCTTGTCAGTCATTATTCATATCCATTCTCATCATTGTGTCAGATAAATAATACTTCTCATGTAAGTCACTGTCTGACAGTGTCCTTTTGAGCTGGAAATAGACAATCACTGTATTGAGAGCTTACACTTCAGATGATGAGACTGATCTACCATTAATTCATTAATTATTATTAAATCAGCATTAAAAGAAAAGAAGAAAAGCTGAGGAAGCTTGGTGCCCCTTTTTATATTCATTCATTCATCTTCTATACCCGCGTATCCCTTTCGGGGTTGCGGGGGGCTGGAGCCTATCCCAGCTAGCAATGGGCGAGAGGTGGGGTACACCCTGAACCGGTCGCCAGCCGATCGCAGGGCAACATAGACAGACGCCCATTCACACTCACACCTACGGACAATTTAGGGAGTGCCCGGAGAGAACCCACGCATGCACAGGAAGAACATGCAAACTTCACACAGAAAGGCCCTGCCCGACCCGGGGATCGAACCAGCGACCTCCTTGCTGTGAGGCACGTGCACTACCTGCTGCGCCACCGTGCCGAACCTTTTTATATTGATGAGTGCAAACATTAAACACAAAGTTTAGCGACCTAATTCCCCTACACAAGCCAAGTTGCCTTTGGGGGCACTTAGAATTACCATGGACCTGGATGAATGAGAATCTTCACAAACAATGAGTTAGTCTACTATTTTATATTATGTTCTTTATTGCTGAAAAAAGTAATTGCTTTTTTGTATTTATGAATTGCCTCATGGGTTGGATCAAATGGTCCAGAAAATTAACAATATTATGATCCAACAGTGCCCCCCCCCCCCTTTGACATTGTCTCCTTTGACTGCTTCTTTCTTCCCTGGTTGAAATCTCATTAATTAACAACACTTTCACTAATATTAGGTTGGGATCCTACTTTACCTGTGAACCACAGATTAAAAAATGACAGCTTGAGTTTATCTGTTGGGTAGATTTTATTTATCAAAAATGCTAACAAAGCAGCACAGTAAACAACAAGCAGAAACGTGGGGCCATTTTTACCTTGGACTGCTTTGAGGGCCTTCGAGGAAACCACCCTCTGCTGTTGTATGTAAATGTACTTGGCTTGCAAGTGGCCTGCTTTTGTGATATTCTCCTGCTAACTTTGAGGCAGATTTGTGATGACAAGTGAGTGCTGCTGTTTCCTATGACTGCTGCAGAGGAAATCAGAGCCGCTGTGACACAACCTCCTGGACCTCCTTGAATGTTGCAACCAAGGCACCCACATCCACATTTTTTATATAGAGCTCTGTATATATAATGTTGCTTCCTTTGAATTCCTCCAAAAGAGACGCTCACTGCCTCTGAACCATTTTGGTTCTGCTATGTCATGGACTGAGATGACTAATTAAGTTTAAAGGGCAAGTTAATACATATCTAGGATTGACTTTGAGTGGATTCATATCACATCAAGCCACTTATTTTAATTATTTGCTTCAATTAATTAAATTTATTTTCTTTAATAGGAGCAATATGCTGATTTGTTACAGATCAAGCTTCATCTTATTTTAAATTTACACCTAACAATTTAAAAATGTAATTTCTTGTAATTTGGGTACAAGTTACCTTTAATTTCATACTTTATAAGGAAGCAGAATAAGGGCACTCTGTGATCACTGCAAGTAAAATTAGTATAGATATGATCCAGTCCAGCAATTCATAGATAACTGGATATACATAGGTAGTAAACCGCTACCAGACCCTGAATAAAGTTACAATTCAATTATACAGCAATTATTGTACAGTAAGTTAACAGTTCTCGTAGTTCAGACTAACCACCTCTGCATCTCTGCCCATGGTACACTGAGCAGTAGTCAGTGTCCCCTGTGTCCCCTGAGGCCATAATACCATTTCCAATATCCATATGCCAACTCAGTCACAGAGTTTAGTGTAATGGACTTTTCAGCCTTTAGGGCCTGCTAGCTTACATTATACCAAAAACTTCCAAGACTGAGTATGTTAGTATGTAATTGACTTCAGCTGTGCAATGTAATATCAAATAGAGCATTTAAAGAAGAAAATTGTTTCTTGTTAAAAAAATTTTCATTTTCAAGAGGTGTTGTACTGGAAGGTTGTGTTTGCTCATGCTGTTGCGGCATCTTTAATTTTCAAAAACTTCTGTAAAATAGATCAAATTTTTGAGAGATTTTCCAGTTTATGGATTTATGCTTGCCATTGCTATGAAACATTACTTTTCATTCAAAAATTATTTTCACGGCGGCACGGTGGCGCAGCAGGTAGCGCGCGTGCCTCACAGCAAAAAGGTCGCCGGTTCGATCCCTGGGCCTTTCTGTGTGAAGTTTGTATGTTCTTGCCGTGCATGCATGGGTTCTCTCCGGGCATTCCGGTTTCCTCCCACAGACCAAAAACATGCTCATTAGGGTAATTGGTGACTCTAAATTGTCCTTTGGTGTGAGTGTGAACGTGAATGGTTGTCTGTCTGTATATGTTGCCCTGCAATCGACTGGCGACCGGTTCAGGGTGTACCCCGCCTCTCGCCTGTTGACAGCTGGGATCGGCTCCAGCCCCCCCGCAACCAAGAAAGGTATAGTTGGGTATAGAAGATGAATGAATTATTTTCACCTTAAAACATTGCAAACTCACATTGTCATGAAAAATTTGTTTTGTTTTCTAAATAAAGACTGATGTTGTCTGACCCAATACAGGCTGTCTGATATCCTCACATGCTTCTACATGTTTAAAGTTGAATGGTCTTTTTTTCTTTCTTTTCTTTTCCTTTCTTTTCTTTTCTTTTCCTTCCTTCTTTCCCTTTTTCTTTTCTTTTCTTTTTTTTTTTTTGCTTTGGAAGGTTCCTAACTGAGTTAAATGGCCTGGAAGTAAGTGGCAGCCATGATAAGAGCTGTTTCTCTAAATGCTAAAGAAAGGTGCTTCAGTGCTTCCTTTTGTATCTCCTTTGTTACAGGATACACTGGACCATCCTTTGTGAAAGGGAAGAAGATAATTCTGTCCCAGAATTCCTTGTGACAGCAACATCTGAGGCAACACAGCATTCAGCTGTTCACAACAACAAAAGATCAATATGTCACATTACACATCCACAGCCTGTATCAGTCATAATTACTCCAAAGCACAATCAAGTCAGTGTTTAAAGGTGCTTACTGAGTTGTGGCTTTTAAACTATTATATGCATAGCCTCATAATGAGATCAGAATCAACATCATAAACTTAACAGAGAAGTCTGCCTTTCAAGAAACATGTAACAATGGAGAAAGATGTTTTCAGTCAGATGATATTTTTAATTCAACATGGTTGATCAGTAATGTAATGATATGTACAGTCATAGATTTGTAGGCCTAACACTTAATGCTTGTATAAATTTAACAATTATTTTCATACAAACGTTCTAATTAGAGAACATTTACACTATGCTCAGACGGCAAACTTAAACATGAACACACCGTAAAGCAACAGCAACTGTCATAGGGGGTACTGCAGCCCCCCTACTTCTGGCATCCATACCTATATTCCTTTTTTAATTTCAATTCCAACTTTGGGAATAAAGTAATATTTTTCATTGTCCATATTTATATAGCCTATATGGAACAACACAACACACCATCTAGCATAATTATCTAGCCTTGTGTGAGTAGTCAGATTCTCTTAGCATTGAGGTTGTCTTTTCTAAGTTCTTTGAATTCTCCTTCATATCTCTCCTTGACCTCATGACATTTTCCATCAAGGTTAAAGAAAAGTGTTCAGGAAAAGACATAGGATGCAATTTTTTTCACTATTAGACTGCACCCCGAGTTAGAAAAGGCATTTCCATGTATGGAATTAAAATGTTACACATATGCTTTTGTCTTTGAGTACAAATTGAGGTTCAAATCAAAGATAATGTTTCAACCCTTAGTTAGGGTTTGGGTTGAATAATAATAAAAAGAAAAGCTAATAAAACTTTCACAAAATCTGTATATGTTCAGGTTGATACTTTATATTAAGGACAACATGCGAGAAAAAGCTGTAATGTCCTATTGCATGTCAAACTATCCCGCAGACATAAAATATTAAATAAAAAAAAGAACAGAAATTACCCTGACTGGAATTTGTTAAAGAGTCAGGTTATGGTTTAGGAGTCTCCTGAGCTTCTGTCTTGGAGCTTACCTCTCATTTGTGATAATGACGGATGTGCCGATGTAATGTGGTATCTCTCTATGGCTCTTAGGGGATGAACTGGACCTGGTGCTCTGACTGTTGCAGCTGTAAGAGGCCATCTCTTGATTGTGGTAACTGTGGCTGTCTGTTATATGGCTCAGTGTGGTAAAAGGCTGGGTTTTAATAGAACCATGTTTGCTCAAGACTTTATGAAATTTCAAAGACATGTATGGAGTTTGGACTGGAAGTCTCACCCCATACCCCATGCCAGTCACCATTCTCATATCCTCCTCAGCAGACCTGGCCTGCAGCTCCACAGCAGCCCTACACTGCTGGTGGCCATCAGAAGATTGTGGATATCCTGCAGCTGGATAGATATAGGGAACATCCATTATATCTAACTTCCTCCTCTGCTCCAGCATCATCTGCACAGGGAGAGGCTGGCCCATGCTGTGCAGCAAGTCACCCTGCTCACCTTTACTCAGTACCAGGCCACTGAGCAAAGGGCAGTCCAGGACCTGGTCACCTTGAAGTCCCTCAGCAACTCTTGTATTATGCTGGTCATCCTGGCTTAAAGGCTTACTGTCCTTGGTAGTATGAGGAAGTGTGTAATGCTCATAGGGTTCTTCCTTCAGCCTGCTGTTAGAACTTGGGTTTCTGCTGCCAGAACAATGCTGGTACATCTCATCATGGTACCTATGGTCAGCTGCAAGCACGTGGCCTGATAAGGAAGATAAAAGAGAGAGGAAGCAGCAGTTGAAACATTCAGTTCTCAGTAAAGTATTTAAAATTTTAGAATGTCACGAGGTGTGTTAATGAATATGGTGGAAAACAACTCTGGTATGTCCATTACGCAAAGGCAGTGAGACTTGTGACCTAAGCATCTACTGGCCTCTGTCTGTCCTTCTAAAATCCTAGAGTCTGTGGTCAATTCCTGACTGCATGCATTCCTGGAGAACATATAATGGAGAAATAATATCCTTCAGACAGAGCAGTCACACTGAAGACCTGTTCATAGTGCAATAAGTGCTGAAAATGTCGTGAATTAAATTAACTCACATAATAAAAAAAGCTCTTTTTAGATTTCTCCAAGGTTTTTGACACCATTGATCATAACACTAATCGTCATTAAAGCTGCAGTAGGTAACTTGTATAAAAGTAATTTTTTTAGTCAGATTTGCTAAAACTGTCCCTATGCCCAGACAGCAGTACAGTGAAGCAAGTAATCTGTGAAAAAAATCGGCTCCATTGGTCCCACCTACTGCTCCTACTACAATTTGCAAGAATCCACCACACCCAACACAAAACAACCAATCAGACCCAGAAGAGTGTCTGAGGGAGTGTCTGACATCTGTCAATCACTACTGACACACGCTGTGAACCGCCCTCTCCCTCCGCTCATGCTGCTGGCTGCTGCTCAGTTAAACAGCCCCGTGAGCAGTGTCAGGAGGCTACTGAAAGCTATGGCAGAGCAACAGCCATCCGCAAAGGAGAAACTGCCCATACCGCCACTGCCAACAACAGCATATACGGCTAAGACAACAAATAATCATAAAGCTAATATGGTGATTGTAACAGTAACGCTCTGCAGCGGCTACAGTATGTTAGGGACTGTGATGTAGCAGCTGGGCAGAGTTAGCTTGTTTCTGATACTAAGGCTAACATTACCGGTTGTCACGGCAGCCGCGCAGACGCCGCAGAGAGGAGGGGCTTAGAGGCAGGCATGAGTGCAGCGGAGAGGGAGGGGGAGTGACGTGGAACTTGTGTTGGTTAAAATTTTCAGGCTAAGTCTGCTCTCTTCTCAATCTTACGTACTGCAGCTTTAAATGCACTGCTTTCCTTGGATTTTGACTCTGATAGAGTTGTCTGATAGAGTTGTTGCTCTCCAAAATGGCTGATAGATGATCAAAAGAATAGGACCACATATTGTTTGTGTATTTTAACTAAGCAATGCAATGTCTTGTATGTCATAACAGACAAGACAAGATATGATAAGATAGACCTTTATTTATCCCAAGGGAAATTGTTGTGCAGCAGCTGTGGTATAAAGTAGGAACAAAGCAAATATATCGGATGCAAATATAAAAGCATCAATAAACACTTAAAAATCTGTACAATGGCAAGAATATAAACAAGGTTAACAGTAAGATTGCTTCTTCTGAGTTTCATGTACATATGTATGAGAAGTGACATATAGTATAACTATGTATGTACAACATCAAGTCTCAAGTACAAGTAAGTGTATATAGTGTTTGCTTGACATCTAACTAAGAATACTCAAATATTGGAAAATATTGGCATTAAATGAATGCTCTGCACGATATCAACATGGGAAAACGTACAGTGCTTTCTGGTCTTTTCCACAGTAACATCACATACCTTGAATCATCGTGAGATGTGCAATATGTGCACTGATGCCTCCAAGGTACCACTGCTACCATGACATTGCTCCCTCAAAGACATAGTCTCACATCATTTTCATTACACAACTTTAGCACTCAACCAACAATAAATCATTTTCTTCTTTTTCTTTTTGTCCTTTAACAGGCAGCCCATCTCCTTCTTTTCTGTCACTGTCCTTCTTCCTTACCAGGAAGAATTTCCTCAAAAGTCTGTGCTTGTGTGATCATTGTTGTTTCAGCCCCAGGCTGTCAGGACTGGCAGTATCCTCCTGCCTGTTTACTTGTGTTTGTCTTGTTCCTCCTCCTTTGTGTTTCTTGTGTGTCCTTGTCCTTCCCTGAGCTGAACTGGACGTGGTTCACCTGCTCTCCGCTGCCAGCCCACCTGCCCACCTGAGGTTGATCAAGTAATCAAAACTCATAATATATAAACCCCTGTACTTTACTCCAGTCTTTGTCAGATTGTCAGTTATCCCATGTAGTATGTTGTCTTGGCTCTTGTTCTGCTCTTGATAGTCTGTTCCATGCTTTGTGCTCCTGACCTCACATCTGTGTTTTGTCTCCTCTGCCTAGAAACCTCGGAGCCATTCTTCACCTGGATTCCCTGCCCTAAGTCAGCCAAACTCCCTGCCTCATCTCTCTGATAAGCCTGTCTTCCACGGTCTCCCTGCTTCTTCTCCCTGATCTTCCTTCATCTGCGATTCCTTGTTGTTTGCCCAAGCTCCAGCTAACTTCACGTTCTGAACGCTGATACTGTAATAATATACTACTTGCACTGATTTCTGTCTACCATTCTGCTTCTGGGTCCTATGAGCTCACACATTATGACAGAATGAGCTCACCAAATAGACCTAGAAGTTTTGTGACAAGAATCAGTGGTGCAGAATACCATTTCCAACTACGGCAAACTCCTGGGACAGCACGACCAGATCCTCAAGATACTCTACAAAGAAAATCAAGTCAAAACAAACTGGGTAACACAGTTAGCTACACAGATGGAACAATTAATCACCCAATGTTCCCAGCTCCACCCATTCAAGAGTCTTATGCCCTGGATCCAGCCCGCTTCTCCAGTGATCTTGGCAAGTGTTGATGCTTCGTTCTGCAGTGCTACCTGGTATTCAGCCAATGGTCACTCACATTCTGCTTAGATACAAACAAGGTACATTATGTTGTGGGATTACTGTGGGGTTGGGCAATAGATTGGGCAAAGGCTTTTCTGGCCAACTGGTCCACTTCCTAACTAACATATGAACAGTTTGTATGGAACCTAACAATTGTGTTTGATCACCCAGACCACATGGGGACAGCATCCAACTGGTTGGTGATACTGAAACACGCCTCACATACTGTGGCAGACTTCTCCATGGAGTTCCCCACTCTTGCAGATGACTCCCAGTGGAATGAGGGTGCCCTTCGCAGCGCTTTTTTGTAATGCTCTGTCTCATGAAATTAAGGATAAGTTAGCCATCTACAATGAAGAACCAAACTTGGACTCTGATCTCCACAGCTATCAGGCTGGATGCCCATTTAAGAGAATGTCATTGGGGAAGGGTGGACCATCCCAACTCAGCAAGTGCCGGTCAGGTCACATCTACTCTACTCTAGACTTAGCACTCCCCCTACCTCGCATCAACCTTATGACTGTGCCATAGACATTCTCACAAGTGCACCCTTACCATCTCACATGTTGTTCAGTTTATCTCATCCCGAAAGAGAGGCAATGGAAAATACATCTACGAGAGTTTGGCTGTTGGCATTGTCCATCCGCCACTGGGTTTCATGAATCCATGTACAGTGCAAATGGCTCTTCCCCAGTTGATGCTGGTTTCTTCTTCATGGGTAAAAACGACTGTTACTCAGTTCATAGTCAAGATGTACACTGAGACATTGGGGTTAGCACACTTCTTTCTCAACACACTGAATCAGATGGGAAACTCCACCCATGCGCCTTCTTCTCACGCCATCTGTATTCCACAGAGAGCAACTATGACATGGGAAACAGGGAGCTGCTGGTGGTTAAACTGACATTGGAGGAAATCTGTCTTACATTCACACCGCTAAATGTCTCAACTTTTGCCAGCATGGTTGGTGTTTTTTGATAGGTTTAACTTCACACTTACATTTATTTTCCATACCTGTTAAGTCTGACACTCTGACAGACTCTTCCAACAGTCCTGAGACCATCTTGCCCTCCTCCTGCCTGGTTGGAGATTGAAACCTAGAGGAAGCTCTGCACTCTTAACCCAACCCAGGTAATGGTCCTCCTAACCACACCTTTGTTCCTGAAGTGGTCTGATAGCAAGTGGTCCACGCTGCTTGCTGTCACCCTGGCACAAACTGATGTTGTCTTTTCTCAAGAGAATGTATTGGTGACCCACAATGGACTCAGACACCCAGGGATATGTCCAAACCTGTTCGGTGTGTGCACAGAGTAAAGCCTCACACTGTCCTACTGTCCTTACCTTCCCAAGGTAATATGGCTATATTAAGCCTTATTGACCAATTCAGTAAAGCCGCTCACCTTGTGGCTCTTCCCAAGCTCCCCTTGCCATGGAGACTGCTTGGATCCTAGATGATCAAGTCTTCCTTCTTCCATGCCCAATGAGAGCGTGCTAATCAAGAACTTGAAGCTGCACTTTGCCGTGTTATGTTCACAAATCCCTCTCTCTGGACTTCATAGCTTCCCTGGATCAAATACTTGCATAACTCTGTGACCAGCACAACAACCAGGCTGTCCCCATTGAAGGCATCATTGAGCGGATACTGACCACCTCTGTTTCCCAGTCAGGGAGATTGCTGTCCCATCAGTACAACACCTATGCCATTGTCGCCGGGTGTGGAAGAACAGTGTTGCATCTCTATGCTACGTGGATCTGAACAAGAAACATGCCGAGAATCATCGGATCCCTGCTCTAGCATACCACCCAGGTCAGAAAGTTTGGCTTGCTTCAAAAAAATATCCCATTCAAAACTGACTCAGAAAGAAAGAAAAGAAAAGCCTTGCCCCTGAAGTTGACACTGTCATTAGCCCATCAGCAGTTAAACCAAAACTACCTCGATCCCTGAGAGTGCATCCTCCCTGTCTCTCAGCTTAAACCAACTTTGTCTACCCTCTATGTTTCTGCTTGAAAACTGCACCTGATTTCCTCCTTGTTTGGCCAGTTAGGGTCTAAGTTCTCAGACAGGATGGGGAAAGTTGTCAAAATTTTCTGACCCTATATATCATCAGAGCCAGGAGGGGATCACCCTGTAAAGGTAGCAAAGGGGATTCTCCCTTTGCTACCTTTACAGCCTATCCATTACTCTGGGCATAAAGCAGACTAGATGTTAGATGAATTAAGCATCTTTTTTGCTGTACTGGCTGAACTACCATACTGTGCAAAGGTGGCTGTTAGCTCTTCTATGATCTGGCTACTGGTTGCGTTGGGTAGGTGCAGGATCTCTAAATACCAAGAGTAGTGGTCTGACACTACCAGATGGTACTGCCTTTTCTACTCGCACAGGTATATACATTTTGCCATCATCTGGAAGGCAATAAAATTGACATTAGTGGCTCTTAAAGCATCAGGGACTTCTTTCTATATTTGAGCATACCTGGTCTCCATGCCCCTGAGTCTCTGGAAGCGGTAAGCCACAGGTTTCCAGTCCTCACCATGCTGTTGCAGCATGACCTCTTCAAAGCTGTAACTGCTAACCAACACCACAGTCGGCCTGGTAGCATCATAGAAGGAGATGCAAAGACACAGAGTCTCAGTATGTGGAAAGAAGTCTGCTGTTCAGGACCCAACAGCCATTCTACCTTCACCTTCAGCAGTTTGTAGACTGGTTGTTCTGCTGTATGGAGCTCTGGGATGTATTTGGCTGAATACAAGCCCAATTCCAAAAAAGTTGGAACGCGTTATAAAGCATAAAGATTCAAGATTCAAGATTCAAGATTGCTTTTATTGTCATTGAGCATGGCCATGTCAATGAAATTTGCATTGCAACCCCCGTGTAGAAAGAAAAGATAATAAATTAAGATAAAATAAAATAATAAGATGAACTCACATCTAGATAAAATAAATTCACAAGATAAAATAAACTCACAGGATAAGATAAACTCACAGATAAAATAAACTCACAAGATAAAATAGACTCACAGGACATAAAAAGTCAGCATTTAAAACGTATATACAATATACATAAAATGCAATAGTACTGTGTGTATACTTAAATGTTAAGTACACAGAAGGTGCAAGTGAAGGTGGTCGCAGTGTGCAAAAAGAAGTGTCCTCTCAGTCTCTCCCTCCAATAGGTGGGAGTGACTGTGTGTGGCTATGTGGGGGGGAATGTGTGTTTGGCAGCGGGGGAGGGGGTGTGGGTGTGAGGCGGCGGGGGAAGGGGTATGTGTGTGTGTAGATGTGTGTGTGTGACTGCAGGGGGGGGGTGAGTGTGTGGGTGTTGCTGCGGGGTGGTGAGGTGTGTGTGAGGTGCTGCAGGGGGTGATTCCTCTGACAGCTCTGGGGAAGAAGCTGTCCCTCAGTCTGTTGGTGGTTGTTCTTATGTTCCTGTACCGCTTTCCTGATGGAAGTGGTACAAACAGTCTGTGGCCCGGGTGGCTGGGGTCCGTGGTGATGGATCTTGCCCTCTTCTTGACCCGGCCTGCATATATAGAGTCCAGGTCAGGAAGGGGGCAGCCCACATGCCTTGTGCAGTTTTTACCACCCGTGCCAGTTGTTTCCTCTCCTGTGCCGTGCAGCTGCCATACCACACTGTCACACTGAGGCAGAGGATACTCTCGATCGTGGCCCTGTAAAAGTTCACGAGCAGCCGAGAGGAAAGTCCAGCCCGTTTCAGTTTCCTGAGGAAGAAAAGCCTTTGTTGTGCCTTCTTCAACAGGTGGGAGGTGTTCATAGACCAGGAAAGGTCAGATGTAATGTGGAGGCCCAGGAACTTGATGTTGTCCACACGCTCCACCACTTCTCCGTCCATGAGGAGGGAGGCGTGATCCGTCTTGCTGGACCTCCTAAAGTCCACAATGACCTCCTTGGTCTTCCCTGTGTTCAGAACCAGGTTGTTGGCTGAACACCACTGGGTGAGCTGGTGAATCTCCTCTCTGTAGTGGGTCTCGTTGTTGTCTGAGATGAGACCCACTACTGTAGTGTCGTCCGCGAACTTCACGACTGTGTTCTTGGGGTGGATGGCAGCACAGTCATGTGTGAACAAGGTGAAGAGGGCTGGGCTGAGCACACAACCCTGTGGCGTGCCCGTGCTGAGGACCAGAGGGGATGATGTTGCGTTCCCTATTCTCACCACCTGAGGCCTGTTGGTGAGAAAGTCTCTAATCCAGTGGCACAGTGACGTAGGCAGACCCACCGCATGTAGCTTCAGCGCCAGCTTCTTTGGGATGATGGTGTTAAAAGCTGAGCTGAAGTCAACAAATAGCATCCTGACATAGGTGTTGGGCTGCTGCAGATGGGTAGGGCTGTGTGCAGGGTGATGGAGACAGCATCCTCTGTAGACCGATTCCCTCTGTAGGCAAACTGAAGGCTGTCTAGGTCCGAGGGGATGAAGTCTCTGATGTACCTGAGAAGAATCCGTTCAAAGCACTTCATGATTACCGGGGTTAGAGCAACAGGCCGGTAATCGTTCAGGCAGGTGGCGGACGTCTTCTTAGGCACTGGTATGATGGTGGAGGACTTGAGGCACTCAGGAACCATGGACAGCTGCAGGGACAGATTGAAAATGTCCGGGAGCACTCCTGCTAGCTGGTCAGCGCATGTTCTCAGAGTCTGGCCTGACACCTTATCCGGTCCTGTAGCTTTGCGGGTGTTGATCCTCCTCAGGGTGGATGTCACCTGGTGCTGCTGTAGGACGAGGGGCTGGTGCTGCTCCTCCAGCCTGGGTAGATGTGTAGCTTCTCTACTGCCTGACATGTCAAAGCGGGCAAAGAAGCTGTTTAAGGTGTCAGGCAGAGTGGGGTCGTGGCTGGCGAGCTGAGTGCTGGACTTGTAGTCCGTCATGGTTCTGATGCCTCTCCACATGTTCCGGGGGTTGTTGTTATTGAAGTGGTCTTCAATTTTCTGTTTATGCCGGAGCTTGGCCTGCTTAATTCCTTTCTTCAGCTCTGCTCGAGCCCTGCTGTTAGCCAGCCTATCTCCAGATCTGTAGGCGGTGTCCCGGGCTTTCAGCAGGGACCGTACTGTGCTGTCCAGCCATGGATTCTGGTTGGGAAACACTGTGATGGTCTTAACAGGGAGGACAGCATCAGTGCAGAACTGAACGTAGGACAATACAGATGATGTATACTCCTCCAGGTCTGCCCCTTCACTGAACACACTCCGGTCTGTGTGCTCAAAGCAGTCCTGGAGTGCAGAGGAGGCCTCCACAGTCCATACCTGTATTGTCCTGGTGGTTGGCTTTGTTCTGCAGGCCAGAGGCTTGTATGCAGGAATCAGTTCCACTGAGATGTGGTCTGACATGCACAGGTGTGGAGCTGCTGCAGCCTTGTAAGCAGCAGGGATGTTGCAGTAGACCTGATCCAAAATGTTATTGTCTCTGGTAGGAAAGTCTATGTACTTGTGAAATTTGGGAAAAACTGCCTTCAGTTCGACATGATTAAAGTCTCCTGCCACAATCACAGCCGCTTCTGGGTTGTCGTTCATCTGCCCGCTGATTAGGCAGTACAGCTCCTCTAATGCTAGCTTAGCATTAGCCCGCGGTGGGATGTAGGCAGCCACAATAACAATGGACGAGAGTTCTCTAACCAGCTTGAACGGTCGGCATTTCACCGCCAGGTATTCCAAAATCAGGAGAGCAGAATGTGCCGACGGTGAGTGTAGCTGTACACCAGGCATTGTGTACGTACAGTGCCAAACCTCCGCCTCTGCTCTTACCCGAAGCTGCAGACCTGTCCGTGTGTGGAGTCCGAACTGTTCGGCCCTGCTGTACTGTGTGAGAGCTTCCAGAAGAGTGGTGAACGTAGAAATAATTAAAAACAAACAAACAAAAATGTAAACACGGGAGCCACAGGCCGCTGCGTCTGCACGCGCCGCCATCTTGGACTGTAGAAAACAGAATGCAATAATTTGCAAACAAACTGTGTTTACCCATTTTCCTGTTTCACTTCACAATTTAGTTTCCTTGAGTCTGCACAACACGTGTGCCCTTTTCTGTTAGGCTTTTGGACCAGGACCATAGCCACACACCACTCTGTGTACTCTGTACTGTGCCAAATGGTGTACCTCCTAGAAACTGAAACTGCCCCATACTCTCTGACTTCATCCAGTACTTTGGCACAGCATACTCTTGTTGGTGCACTTTTTACATGCACTCTTAAAAGCAGGGCATTTCTTTTTATCATGGTGCTGGGTACAATGCCTACCATGATTCTGGATGTTTATATGGGCTCTTATTGCTCCGTTTGTTGTGTTTTCTTTCCTATGTTGCCCTCTTTGCTGTCTCCTGGCTTTATCATAAAGCCACCTGCAGCTTTGATGTGTTGGACTGGAAGCTAATTTATTTAGCAACCTCCTTGGATTGGCACAGTTGCTGGATAACTTGTGATCACGTCAAGAGCTGGAAATCTCTGATGCCTGCAACCAGTCTATTGCAGATGTGTTCATCCTTTTGTCATCAAATTGAAAATTCTCTGTTAGCTCCTCCAGAGCTGTATGTATGCTTCTGCTTTCTCACTGGGTAGTTGGCTCCTTTGATAAAAGCATACCCTTTCATGTACCAGGTTCCATCTTGGAATGAAATATCTTCAAAATGGCACTGTAGTCTTTCTTATGTTCTTCCTCCTCAAACTTGAAGGAACTGAATATCCTTTCAGCTTTGTTGCCCATTGTATAAGTGATCGAGCAGACCTGGAAATCCCCATCCTCTCTGTTTAGCTTGGTGACTACCCTGAAGTAAGAGAACATTTGCTTCCACTCTGGCCATTCTCCCGGGACTAGTGAACTTAAACTTCTTTGGAGGATTTAACATCAATGTCGATCCTTTCCAGTTTGCTTTGCCACTCCTGACACCATATAATGTCAAAATCAGACTCTTCGATCTTGGAGGATCGCAAGATGTGCAATGATGCCTTCAAGGTACCGTTACTATTGGAAATTTTATTTATTACTTATAGTTAATTCAGAATGTGCAGTCCATTATATTGCAGCTAATATTACACATTATGTCCAAGTTGTAAAGCTTAATTTCCACAGGAAAAACTGATTTCCTGTGGCATTTTTCCATGCATCATGGAGAAGTGAGAGTTGTTGTCCATGACGTAATTACAGTGCAGCATCCACCACCAAAGACTCAAGCTCTACCATCTAGGGTTAGGATTGATGGTAACAAATCATTCTCTGTGGGGTCTTAAATCCACACTAAGCCAGCATTCCACCTGTGAAAATTAAGCACTCCCAAGCAGACAGATCTAAAATCCACAGTGTGTGGTTTCAAAATTATGTTTTGTGGAATCACCTCTAAATGAGATTTAAGCTTGGTAACTTAAACTTTGATAGATATAGCGTGTACCTGTGTATTTGCTGGGTACTGGGGGGCTGCTGATGTTCCATCCAACAGACCCTGTGTGGTGCAGGGAGCCGAAGATCTGCTGAGCCAGCTGAGATGAGGTACCCGAGAGAGATAGCTGACGAGTCGAGTGGTCCAGTTGGAAATGGCTAGTGGCCTGCTGCTATCCGTAAACAAACATTCAACAGCATAGAGAAGATTATCAAAATACAAGGGTGTTTACTGCTGCCAACACATTTGTTTTTTCTATTTATATGTTTCTCTGTTTGCAACAGTAGTTTTATAACAGACATCCATTGAGAAATTTTGTATTATCTGTCTTTCCTACTGGATCCGTATTTAGTCAAACATGTAGTGTGGCTATTAAAGGACTGACATTTTCATATTTTTCCTAAAATAAGAGCTGGTAGTCAAATGAAAAAATAATGCACTAGTGCCTCAAATAATGGTTTCACCTGTACTGTCCCCCTTGAGCCATAGAAAATAACATCTATATGTTTCGCCTCAGTTTCTATACATTTTTCACCAGGTTTGCAACTTGCTGACAGAATCACCAAATGATGTGTCATCGTCAGACAAGTGAAACTGCACTGAAAGTAGACCTGATTCTTAGATACATTTTTTCAGGGTGACCTCTTTCTTACCAAAATACCAACTTGCGGCATGCTTTGTGCTGTGTGGTGAGCATTAGGTAACAAGGTACCAACTTTTCATAGCACAATGAAAATAGAGACCCTGTCTTGCTGTAATCTTTTTTAATGATCAAATGATATTCCTATAATCGAATCCTCAAAATCTTAAATACGTGGTTAAAATATTAGTCATCTTAGGAAAATAACTGAGGCACATAACAGTTTTAAACATAAATGTGTGAAAACATTCATCGTTTGAGTACTCTGAAATACCATCATTATGCCAAATGGAAGTCCCACCTCAGGATAGGGAGCTGCTCTGAATTTGGTTTTCATGTTGATCGCTTTGGTTGTGAGTTGTTTGTGGTGTTCTTGAGAGGAACTGAGACTGAAACCAGGCTTAGTGGCTCGACTTTGGTCTTCAGATAACTGCAGCTCCTTGCACTCAATGTCACTGTGTACATGCAGACAGACACATTGTATATCTTAGTACTGGTTTAGTTTGTACTGGAGATTTTAAATGGAGAATTACATGGGGAGGGGCCAACTCACGTGAGAACGTAGTTAACACTGACAATACACTGAGGTCTGGAGGAACGGCTGTTGTGGACAATGGTGGCGTAGCTCTGCACCCACACCCAGCCTCCATGCTTTGATAACATGCGGTAGTACTTAGTGGTGACCTGCCCCTTCACCAGTACTATAGGGAACAAATAGATCAGGATCAAGGGTGGAAAAATGTTGAAATCTGACATTAGCCCTTCAGAATCACACAGCAATCTGGCAGCAAAATGCTCCACTATGTTCCCCAGCTAGTCTCTCACACTGTAGATTCAGCTGATATATCAAACTACAAGCGACCCCCATTCACATTGTCACATTTTTTTCCACATAGTGATTATATTATTATACATATCAATTTTAGCGACACACTACAATTTAATGCAGCCATAAGAGTCACTGCTGTAATTATAAAACATTGCAGTCAGATACATGTGCCATGATGCCAGCACCATCTCAATTATTTTTTTCCTCCATCAACCATTTCTGCCTGTTCTAATGTTTCCTGTCAATGCCTCTCCACCCAAGCAGTTGCCCTCAGTTCTTCTGAAAGTTCACAGAAGGTGAACTCTATGTTGAAGCACCTTAAAAATGTTCTCTGTCCTCACTGCAATTTTGTTCACACCTCCAAGCCTCCACCACTTACATTATATCAAACATGGAAATATGTCATGCACATCATCAAATTCTTCTAAAAGCTGAAAGACAACATATTTGTTTCCCACAATAATTAATTGTTTAACTGATTCAAAATATTCAGTGGGGCAAAATCCACAAGGAATCTTACCATCACGACACATGTGGTAATCATAAAATAGTGTGTTGTGGTTGTTCATTAACACATTTTGACTGGTGCTTTTTAGTCTAACAGGCTGTAGTTTTTTGTAGATCTGGGCTTCAATGACTGGATCATTTGGCCTTTGAAAACTTGGTCTGTTGTTGATTTGTCACTTCTACTTACCTTCCCACCCATTTAGTCTGACTAAAGATTTCGAGGACTCACATAAATGGTGAGCACAGCGTAGATGAAAAACGTCACAGGTGTGTACATGGTGGTACAGGGTCTTCTCTATCAGGTCCTGAGGCTCAAAGCCTGTCAGCTCTGCCACTCTGGCTCCAGCAAAGGGGAAAGGGAACAAACTAACAGTCAGGGGTTGATTTGGATCATGTTGCACTTCAGTACACATGATCAGTTAACAACCCAGCAGTCCATATACTCTAAAAAGCTAATGTAAAATGTTAAGCATGTTTAGGAGTCAAGAGTCTCCCTTACCTTGTGTCTAAGAAAATTAGTTTAAAGTCCAGGCTGGCCCGGAACATGAACATGTTGCTGTGGAGTTTGACCTCAGTGATACCACTGGGGGGCAGGGAATGACCAACAGCCACCAGACCCACAGTCTGATAACAGGATTCATACAACGTGTCCATCATATACTGACGCACTTTCAGGTAACCGCTGCAGTGGATGACCTGGGAAACAACCGTATAAAACCAGTGTCATTACCTGTTTATGTTCAATGGAATCCAGAGTCACAGAAAAAGTTGAGCGTTTGTGCCAAACACAGTATTCTGGTATTTTCCAAACCTGACAACACCAAAACAGCAGACTACAATTTGAACTGGGGTTGCTCAGTGGTCCCATGCCTATAATCCATTTTATGTCAGGAGCATTCTATCTTTCTAGTTTAAGTCTATGGGCTCTATTTTCCTTTTCCGCCGCCAGCGCGGCGAAGGCGCGGCGCAAAGTCACGTGCGCTTCGCCGATGCGGCGTGGCGGCGCAGACTGGTATTTTTGTGCACTGCGCTGCGGACGCAACAACCCCCCCCTTCTCATCTCAGTCCCACCCAGCGGCGCAACTCGGAAGGAGGGAGGGGAGAAGGCGAGGAGTGGGTTTGACACAGCCGAGTCCAGTCTTCACCAATCACACCAGCTCCTCGCCTCACCTTTAAAAACGCCGCTGGCAGGTGCATGGCAAGTTTCGAGGAAGACTGAGCCCGCAGCCGGAAGAGCGCAGCCGGGGTGCGCGCTACCAAGTCGACGACCTCCCATGGCAGATGTAATTTGTTCCTGTGACATGCAAGAGTAGATGATTAAAGAAAATTGCATAGCCTACAGTGTTGAAGGCGTTATTCTCATGGCCCACCTGCTCTCCTGCTCACTCATGTCTAAATATGAGGTCCTTAGATGGTAAATCCTCGGCCTCCTCCTCCTCAAAGCAATGATGTACTCCGTCTTTGTAGATAACGTTAAGCATTACAATGATAACATTTGTATTTGGAATAAAATGACGTGGGTAATAGGGGACAACGATCATCACTTACGTTTTTTCCGTGTGTCTGTCTCTCACTGTCTCGAGCGCTCTGAGATAGATGCAGTATAGATGCTCTGTAGGATGCCACGGCTGTTTCTGCTTGGCACAGCGACGTTAATTGATGAGTTTGCATCCCTGTTTCACCTGTGTACATTCGGTCAGGTTGAGTGACCATTACGCATTCCGAAAGCGCTTGCAATGTGGTCAGATGAGACAGTGATCAAAATATATACAGTAAATTTAGGTCTGACTGTATGTGCTGGCTCAGATAGTTGCATTGAATACGTGGCTGTTGCTAATTATCGATCGCAGTGAAATGCCAGACACTGTGGAAATCTGCCTGTGAGGCATTGGTGACGTGGGCGCACGACTTCGCCGGCTTACGAAAATCCACTTGCCCAGCGGCGCGCCGCTGGCGCACAGAGTTGACCAGGTCTGGGGTGGCGAGCTTTCAGCGCAGTTTTACGCCGCCGGCGTGGACCGAAATTCCGCCGCAACGCCCATCCTAGCGTACCTCCGTGCGCCTCGGTTTACCAAAATACCAAGTGCGCTGCGCGCCCGCCTGCGCTGCACGAAAGTACCACTGCGCGGGTTGCGCACACTGCGCGCTGGCGGGGACGAAAATAGAGCCCTTTGGCTGCACAGTTGTTTGGTTGCCCAGTACAAACACATCTCACCTGTGTGCTCATAATGATCATGAGAGTCGCTATTAATTGAAGTGCATACGCAAAGATGTTGTTGTTTTATTAAGGGGAACCTGAACAGCCCAAATTTCCGAAATGTGTAGCCAGTTACTGGTTGGCCAAATAGCTGGTAGCCAAAAAAGACAAGAAACCATAATGTATGCAGGACAAGTCCAGCTGGTGCTGCTGCTACTTCATAAGATCATATCCTCAGTTGAATAAAGTCAGCCTTAAGTTATCATGTTGGAGCAAATGACAACCCAGTGGTTGTACCTACCTTATATCCCCCACATGTAAGTCCTGCATTTCGTTTAGCAAGAACACACTTCATCCTCAAGAAGAAGGAGCGCTCTATTTCATACTCTGTCACAAACACACATTAGAGAGGTATTACTCACATGTTAGAGTATATAGTATTTTTTACATTTTTTGTATTTATTATTTAAAGCACTTTGTGTTACAATGCTATGTATGAAAAGTGCTAACCAAATAACGTCTGATAAAGTCTGAATACAATGTCCCAGTCCTCTGGTCATCAATAGCAGTTCTTACTCCTAAGATTGTCTCAGATTTAGTGTATTTATTTTTGCAGATCAGCATAATTAAGTGTGCACCTTACCTAGCAGCAGTAACCTGTACAAGTGTAATAAGATGGACCAAACAAAGATAACTTAATTACTCTGCTCACTTTGTTGCCATCACAACCCTAAACCAAACTAGTAGCTAGAAACAGTCTGCTGTTGAATAGAACAGAGTCTTAATCCTTTACTAACACTATATGATTTCTGTAGACATAATTGTGATCCTTACACATGTACATTTAAATTCATTAATTTGGCAGATCATTTTTTCTCAAAAGCAACATGCAGTGGAGGTACAATCCAAGCCACAAGCACATATGCAAGGAAGTAAAAGTTGCTTCATTGTTTAATGACAAGAACAGAGTCTGTATTGGTTGGACAATCAGCCATAAAATCCTCTCTTTTTGCCTTTCATAGCATTGGAAAATTTCAAGGCATACTTTCCAGCCCACCTTTTAAAAATGAAGGCCACTCACTCTGTTTTAAAATCCAAGATAATTGTTTTTTTAAGTTCAATAATGGGGTATGCAAATGATTTCCAAGACACACAAAATTAAAAAAGAGTGGTCAAAATCAAAACAGCATATGTCAAGATCCCCTTGTGCAACTCAATAACATCTTTAAACACTCCCTGTCTGCTAAATGACCACATCTTTAAGACTCCATAGCCCCAGCTTGTAATGCAGACTTTCTGTTAAAAATGTGTTTTTACATACACAGGCTGAGCCTAAACTTGATGACATCATTATGACATCCTAATTTCAAACCTAATCTAATCACAAAGACAAACCTTCCACGTTCTTCTTCATCACAGTAAGAAGAATTACCCACAACATTCAACTATATCAACTTTCACTGCAATATTTGAAATATAGAATAATTTAATATAGAACTGAGCAGTGGTAGGCAACCAACAGAAGTGCAGCTCCTCACTGACCAGAAAGTGCAATTCAGACTTATCTGTCCACTGAAGCAGTGGATAATACAAACAAACAAACAAACAAACAAACAAACAAACAAACAAAAAAATAGACTATGTAAATTCTGAGGTATATCATAATAATAATCTTTGTATAATAATAATCGTCTCTGTACAATAATATTTTTGGCAAAAATATTAACTCTAACTATTAGATTAACTATTATAGACTATAATATTAACTGATACTAATTTAACTTACTAGGTTTTTTCAGAGCTTTTTACCACCTCTCACAGTCTTGAGAGAGGAACAGAATAGGGAGTACGAAGTATGAATAGTGTACTTTGCATTAACAGATTAATTAGCAAACAAAGAATGTCTATGAGATGATCCTGTTTCAAATAAAGTTCCTTATGCTTTTGAGATAAATTCCCTGGCCACTATTTGAGAGTTTATGTGTGTGTGTGTGTGTGTGTGTGTGTGTGTGTGTTTGTGTGTGTGTGTGAGTGATATATTATACGTGCACAAGAGCCTCGAGGTTGACAGTGTTTCAGTACCTGGAGAGAATTGATGGTGTGGGGGCTGGCAAAGACTCAGAACTGCTGTCATCTCATCATGATCTGATGGGTGGATGTATTCAAATATACTGTTTCCTGTTAGTTCCACCTGCAGCACAGAAATTTCCAGCATGTACTCATAAATGTGCTGAGTTAATGAATGTAGAGATCAGCTGTAATGCAAAATGCAAAATGCCCCCAACAAACACACACACTCACAGACACTTACCAATTATACTAATTACAGTTCACCTGGTGTTTCATGTTTGATTTAAATACTAAGGAGAAGGGATGGTCTTACCTGAGACAGACCAAGGTGGACTGATGCTGTTTCCGAGATATACATGATTTTGCCATCAGAAGCAACAACAAACACAAAGCCATCCAGAGTCTGAGGGAGCAGTAACAAAGTAGTTACTGTCAAACACCCGTTATTAGTGTTAGTGATATTCATTTTTACAAAATTACTATGTGCCAATACATTTGTTTATATGCTGTAAGAATGGACACTGACTGTTATTTTATTTAATTGACTCATGGTGCATAATCAGCACCTCATTCACATTTTCACTTTGGTATTGAATGCATGCTCTGAGTGGGTAGAGGACCTTTTTTCTTACTTTTAAATGCAGTTAACAACATGGTGGCATAAATGTTAAACCAAAAAATACTGGAAAATAATACAAAGAATAATAACTTCTTGCATTACAATAGGGTCCTTGCACCAGGCCTTAATTAAAACTGCAAGCCAGATTGAATGGACCCTCGCACCTTCGTACATGTCGACAGCTGCAGCCCTTTTACTTGACAACAGCTAAATGACACTGCTCATACTTTTCAATTTCAATTTTGGACTCTGCATGAAGGAGTTCAATGTCACTTACTGTGTCCATTATGTGGTGCAAGAGAACACCTTGTAATTTTACCTTGTGTTCCAGTATATCAGTTGTATATCACACCCTGATAATTTCATGTAAATCAAATGATAATTGTCACACAAGACTTTAAATGTCTCTTAAGCTTCAGAATGCTCACCAAACCTGAAATTTGAGGCAGATTGAACATTGTATATTTAAGTTACAACAACGCTGAAATTAACCATTCACCGCCACAGGAACGCCGTTTGATGAGAACTCACAATTTTCACAGGAGTGGAACTGGTCAACCCGCTAAGAGAAGAACATCATATTATAAACATGTTATTTCCTTTTGCCTGGAGGTGGTGCTATGACTATGACTGAATATTGACATGTATATGTTGTCAGGCCAGGAGTCTTATCAAATGTGAAGTTTGAGGCAGATTGTACAATGCATTTCTGATTTACATCAACTTGCTGTTTCATGATGAGACATGATCAAACATTGAAATTTGACCCCTCACCATGTATCCACCATTTGATGTAAATTCATAGGTTAACAACCTTTTGTTATTGTCCCAGCCCAGCACTTACCTGTTGCTGCAGCTCCTCAGCCATGCCCCACACCTACTCATCTGCACATCTGCCCTCAATTAGACTCATCAGGAAGGTATTTAAGCAATGCTGGCACTCTTTCCTGTTTCCAGATTTTCTATGTGCATTGCCAAACTCCCTGGTATTTGACCTCACCTGATCCTGATTAGTCCATCTATCAAGTCCCTATGTCTGCGGGTGTGGAGATCTTACCACTTCAGTGGTAATAAAGACCTTGTTCCTCCTCCGAGAGTTGTTTTGACCATGCCAAAATCTGTCAATGATTTCTGACCAGGTCCGCTTAAAGGAAGCCAGCCATCAGCAGGGAGTCATGTCCCCACCAGAAGCCCCAGGAAGTGTTCAGTAAGGCCAAAGCCACCTTCCTGCTGCCACACCACCCATATGGTTGTGCTATAGACTTAGTCTCAGGCACAGCTCCACCCAAGGGTCGGCTGTACTCCCTGACCGGCCACAAGAGGGGGGCTATTGAAGCCTACATCAATGACTCCTTGGGGGCAGGGATCATCCGGCCATCATCCTCCCGAGTGGCAGAGTTCTTCTTCATGGGCAAGAAGGACAGTTCCGTGAGACCCTGCATCGAGTACCGTGGACTAAATAAGATAACGGTAAAGAACCGGTTACCCTGCCTTTGATCTCCTCGGCCTTTGAACTCCTGCAGGGGGCTGCCATGTTCACCAATGCCTACTACCTGGTCAGGATCCGGGAGGGAGATGAGTGGGAAATGGACTTCAACACACCCACGGGGCACTATGAGTACTTTAGTGATGCCATTTGGCCTCACGAATGCCCCAGCCATTTTCCAAGCCCTGGTCAACGATGTACTGCGAGACATGCTAAACAACAACATTGTATATTTAAGTTACAACAACGCTGAAATTAACCATTCACCGCCACAGGAACGCCGTTTGATGAGAACTCACAATTTTCACAGGAGTGGAACTGGTCAACCCGCTAAGAGAAGAACATCATATTATAAACATGTTATTTCCTTTTGCCTGGAGGTGGTGCTATGACTATGACTGAATATTGACATGTATATGTTGTCAGGCCAGGAGTCTTATCAAATGTGAAGTTTGAGGCAGATTGTACAATGCATTTCTGATTTACATCAACTTGCTGTTTCATGATGAGACATGATCAAACATTGAAATTTGACCCCTCACCATGTATCCACCATTTGATGTAAATTCATAGGTTAACAACCTTTTGTTATTGTCCCAGCCCAGCACTTACCTGTTGCTGCAGCTCCTCAGCCATGCCCCACACCTACTCATCTGCACATCTGCCCTCAATTAGACTCATCAGGAAGGTATTTAAGCAATGCTGGCACTCTTTCCTGTTTCCAGATTTTCTATGTGCATTGCCAAACTCCCTGGTATTTGACCTCACCTGATCCTGATTAGTCCATCTATCAAGTCCCTATGTCTGCGGGTGTGGAGATCTTACCACTTCAGTGGTAATAAAGACCTTGTTCCTCCTCCGAGAGTTGTTTTGACCATGCCAAAATCTGTCAATGATTTCTGACCAGGTCCGCTTAAAGGAAGCCAGCCATCAGCAGGGAGTCATGTCCCCACCAGAAGCCCCAGGAAGTGTTCAGTAAGGCCAAAGCCACCTTCCTGCTGCCACACCACCCATATGGTTGTGCTATAGACTTAGTCTCAGGCACAGCTCCACCCAAGGGTCGGCTGTACTCCCTGACCGGCCACAAGAGGGGGGCTATTGAAGCCTACATCAATGACTCCTTGGGGGCAGGGATCATCCGGCCATCATCCTCCCGAGTGGCAGAGTTCTTCTTCATGGGCAAGAAGGACAGTTCCGTGAGACCCTGCATCGAGTACCGTGGACTAAATAAGATAACGGTAAAGAACCGGTTACCCTGCCTTTGATCTCCTCGGCCTTTGAACTCCTGCAGGGGGCTGCCATGTTCACCAATGCCTACTACCTGGTCAGGATCCGGGAGGGAGATGAGTGGGAAATGGACTTCAACACACCCACGGGGCACTATGAGTACTTTAGTGATGCCATTTGGCCTCACGAATGCCCCAGCCATTTTCCAAGCCCTGGTCAACGATGTACTGCGAGACATGCTAAACAAGTTCATCTTTGTTTATTTGGATGATATTCTCATCTTCTCCCAGACCCTAGATGACCCCATCATTTCCCCCGGGAGCATCAAGACGGATCTTGGCAAAGTCTCCACCGTGACGTCCTGGCCGGTCCCCACCTCCTGAAAAGAGTTACAATGCTTCCTGGGCTTCGCCAACTTTTACTGTGAGTTCATCAGGAACTACAGCACCGTGGAGGATTCCCTGACATCCCTAACTTCGGTGAAGGTGGAGTTCCAGTGGAATCCAGAGGTGGCCCAGGCATTCAAGACCCTGAAGGACCGGTTCATCTCTGCACCCATCCTGCAACTGGCAGATCCTGACGGTCAGTTTGTGGTGGATGCCTCGGGGTGGGGTGGGAGCAGTCCTGTCCCAGCCCTCCAGCACTCCTCTATGGACCAGAAGTTATACACCCCTGTGCCGACTTTTCCCACAGGCTCTCTCTGGCTGAGAGAAACTATGACATTGGTAACTGGGAGTTGTTGGCTGTAAAGTTGGCCTTGGAGGAGTGGAACCATTGGTTAGAGGGGACAGAGGAGCCATTCCTGGTGTGGACGGACCACAAGAACCTGGAGTACATCTGCTCAGTGCAGAGGTTGAACTCTCTGCAAGCCAGGTGGGCTCTTTTCTTCACCAGATTTAACTTTGTTCTGTCTCTGTTCTGGTTCATGTAACAGCAAACCAGATGCTGTCTCACAACAGTTTCAGGAGGAGAAGAGAGTTCCCCAGGAGCCCACTCCGATCCTGCCTGCTTCCTGTCTGGTGGCTCCAGTCCTCTGTGGAATAGAGAAGAGAGTCCAGGCCGCTAGTGAAGACCAGCCAGGCCATAGCACTTGCCCTCCGGGGCTACTGTTCGTTCCCCCTGCACTGCAGCTGGAGGTACACCAGTGGGGCCTTTGAATCTTTCCTGTCATCCCTGAGCTCATAGGACATGTGAGGTCATCCATCTGAGGTTTTGGTTGCCTGTCAAGTCCCTGTGTCTGCGGATGTGCAGATCTTGCCACCTTGGTGTTAATAAAGAGCTTGTTCCTCCTCCGAAAGTCATTTCAAGCACGTCGAAATCTGTCAGTGATTTCTGTGTTTGATCCACTCTCATAACAGTAACTCTGTCTGAGTCTGCTCGGTACTGCACATTGTTACCCTGGTTGTCCATTTTCCCGTATTTCCCATCAGCCAGCACTGCAATTGGGTCCTCCACGAGCCTGTTACACATTCGTAAGATTGTTTATATGAACAAGATTGAGGTGGAGGTGAGGTGCATCCTTGGATTTCTTTTAAATATGACCCCTGTAAATGGCAAAAATATGCAGTAAAAATACAAAATAAAATCAAAGTGAGGATTGGGTTTAGGTCATGGCCCATAGAGATTTTTTTTTAAATCTTGGGATGTTATAATTGCCAAATGTTGTACATCTAGGTGAAAGGTACCACAAGGGCTACTTCATTCTGTAGGGAGCACTATAAAGCCATTTTACCATAGCAAATCCTAAGGCCCATATCAGATATCAAAATCACCTATTCTGATGTGTGCCAGGTCGTGTGAGTTTCCAACCATCCCTCCACCTTCAACAATGCCATCTTGTTAATGGCAAAACATCACAATTTGCCCAATGCTTAGCCATCACTTGGCTTATTTCTCACAAAATAGCATCATTTGATTCATTTGGTGAAACAATAATAACTAGACCTTTAGGAAGTTATTAACAGGGGCCCAAGCCAATGCAATGCAGGTCAGACCTGAAGGCCTATGGACATGATGCAAGTTGTGCATTGAGAGCAGGACAGAGGATGGAAAAATATATCACTTTGTGTACCTGGAGGAAGAAACTGGTTTGCAACATTTTCACTTTGTGTCAAGTTTGGGATGGAGAGTAATATGGTCTCAATCACGCAGCAGCATGACAATTTTCACAGACGTTTTTGCTGTACAAACACCTTCAGCAGAAAAAAGTAATAATGAGAAATTACATTAACTTTATATTTGTCACAAAATTTTCAAAGCAGCACAGGATATGGAATGTAAACTTTACAACCACAAGAGTTTCCAACAGAGGGGCATTTTTTTGACACCTGCCTAAAACTTTTGCTCTGTACTGTAAGTGGTTAAAGCAGGATTTAGTATAAGAAGTAATTGTATGTGCCATGTAGTTATCTGTGTAGCTGACTTTGACCAAGGCATATCATTTAACGTGCTGAAAACATTCCAGCTCTGTGGAATGTACGGGTGATTTCTTTTGAATTTTTTTCCCAAGTTTAAAATGTGAAATTTTGTTTTGTTGTAATAAACCACAGCCACTTCCATCATTACCAAATAGTGCAAAATGAATTTTGTATGAACATTTTGTGCATTTCAAGATACAATCAGAAAAGCAGGTACAATCAATACCACCAACACACAGCCAAGATTACAAAATTGAGGCAGCTAAGCAATGAAGTCTCAGAGTAATCAATCTATTGATAACACTCCAACAAACGCAGTCTTGTTACAATGCCAAAGGTCCAGATGATGCAATCCAGTAATATATTTAGTCTAAAACATTATAATAATCCTATAACTATAATTAGTCAGCAGATGTGCTAATCTTCCACGTATTCTTCATTATAACTCCAGCTACCATTTACTCATAGGCAATGTACTGGCAGCAAAATGGCCACTACACTGACCTCATGATTGACACTGAACTTGACCCAATATAATCTTTCATGTTCTGTCCACAGTCTACAATGGCCAATGAGAGTCAGTGATGAAATAAAATGCTTGCCCCTCTTTTGAATAGAGATCAGGAAAATTCAGACAATTGTGCAGATGACTTGTGACTTCATATAGCAAATTAAATTCTGCAAACGAGGATATGTTGCTTCAGTGGGTAACTTTACTGCTAAAACAAGGAATTGACCCTTTGCTAAACCCCTCCTCCAAACAGCAACTGTCCAGTCATAGCTTAGTAACTGTAACTAATTATCGGCAGGCCTGTCAAGTTTGGCATCTCTCTGAAGCTCTAAGAAGATTGATACTTTGTGCTTTAAGAATTTGGAAGGTGACATCTTTTTTGCAGTCTTTTAAAACCTGAGTAAATGTGTGACAAATGGATTAAACTTGTCTTTATCTGCTGTCATTAAGCTGTGTGCCTAAATAACTTATTACCTACAGTAGTAATCAAGCATTACGTCTAAGGCAATGGGCATGATATTAGTTTTCTACATTAATTTTTGGGGCTGCAGGTTACATGAGAAAATACCTGTTCAGGATCCATCCATCCACTGTTTGCGTATATGTGTATGAGCCAAGATGAATGCAGAATTTAGAGTAATGATAGCAGCTCAGTCCTGCTCTTTGTTTTTAGGGAAGTTCACACACCAGAAACTCCAGCCAAATGTGTGTTAGATACCATTGCATTTTTCACACTTCTGGGAAATTTCTCATATCCCCAAATCCCTCTGTCATAGCAAAGGAAAGCGCATTGTTTGAAAATACAAACAATAAAGCATAGCCTAAATCTATTGCTTGCCCAGGTACATTTTTCTCCTATAGTAAGCATCCAAACAATTTGAAGGATATTAGAACAAATATCATTTCAATTAGCCTACATTGTATTGTTTTTACATTTTATTTTATTTTTAATACCACACTACAGGGTGAACTAACTCCATGCTAAAATACACAATGCTGCCCCCCTGTATAAATTACATGGATCACCAACTGGTGAGGATGCAGATGTTTTGCCTGGCCTTTTTTCATGTACACAGCCATCAAGTACATATTTAAGGGTTCTCATCATAAAATCTCAAATAGTTTTGTCAGCTGGAGATGGACTTTGCAGTTGATTCACTGTTTAAGCATTAGCATTGGCTTACTACATTAATAGTAAGCTTGCTATACTTGTAAGATCTTTTAGCCTTTGAACCTCTGTTACTTGATGCCAGTAGCACCTACAGTGAGTCTGACTGTTGAGGATAAAGCTTCAGAGTGTTACATTTCAAGAGAACAAAACCACGCAACCATGCATGCCATAATCAGAATAAACTTTGTTCCGTGTGATCACAAGTCAGCTGGTTGAAAACTGTAATGAAAGTGGAAAGACGGGCAAAACATAAATGAAGGGGGTAATGTGATTTCATAGAGGTTTATATGGGTGTGCCTTCACCAATTAAAATGACCAAAATATTACAGAACACAAGTCCTGAGCTCTCAATCTGCTCTGAGCAGGCTGGCACTGGACTGTTCAAGACATATTCATTCTTGGCAGTTATATTGCAGTGTAATGCTGGATTGGCATTGTCACACAGCTCTTCCACACCTCTCTTCCAACTGGGCCTCACTACAGGTCACCAAGATACCAAACCAGCGCAGGTGAGGAAATAAACTCAGGGTGCCGATGCCTGGACTTAAATATATGTGATCATATAAAACTTTTTTCTATTGCAGAAACTTAATGAAATATGTAACATCATATCTTAATCAATTTTCATTGGCTCTTCTTCCATGAAACGGTTTGATGTGATGCATAGGACACAGTGCCATGGATAAATTTAAAAGAAAATATGTAATATTATCAACTGTACTTTTATCATGGTTTGTTCCACTGCTGCCGTTTTAATTAAAATACAGTGGAAAAGCAAGGAAGAACTTGGCACTGAACCTCCCAAGGTTCTTACAAGTTTTAGTATATGGAAATCTTCCTGTTGCAGGTTGGTAGATTCCTGTGGTGTAAAATGACTGTATGATTGGTTTGTGAGTCTTCCTGTAATCTATAGGCCACAATCAGACAGCACTTCCTTTTGAAAAACATGTGAAAAAACATTGGAAACTAAAAACCTAATCTGAGCCCCACTTGCTGTCAATCCTATATTATTTCCAGGTTGAGAACTACAGGGGAGCCATGGGGAGCTTGACTCCCCTTAATGAGACATGAGCTCCCCTGAAAACATGTTTTATGAAATTTTTGGAGGTCTCTAAAATATTGGCAACAAGCTATTGTAATGCTGGTTGCTTTTGTGACTTCACCAGCTATTACTTAAATGGCTCCCTTTCGGGTAGTGGGTAAGAAATAGCACAGAGACAGCTCCTATGTCGGGATGTGTATCTTTTTAATCTCGGCCACGAACAGCTTCTTCAGACCAACAATGCACCTCTACAACAACTCAAAGATAATCCCTCAAGTGTGATGTATCACTTTGCTGACTTTTAACAATCTTAAACACAGTGTGAAAAGAATATGGGTCAATATAAAATTTAGAACAACAAACAAATAATATTAAAGTTAATCAACATAAAAATATCCTCCAATTAATTGTTTACAAAATAAATCTCTTCTTATACTATTTTTGCCATGCATTTCTATCATTCTGTATCATCACCATCATTGATCATATGTTTAATTAGGCTATTATTGATGTATGATTAGAGTGAATCAACCTCATGCATGATGAGGTTGATTCCTCATTACCCCCATTGACCATCAAAAGCGTGGTGGCGCAATATCCCCCCTGAAAGAAAAAAGAGCTCCCCAGAAAGCCATGATATACCTCACACACTGATTATTTCCTCTATTCAATTGTAAATACAACATGTAACTGTTAGCCCAAACATACTGATGTAATCTGAAAGGCAAATTACAAATTTAATTGTACAGTTTAATTAATTGGTGTAAGGTCAGATTTAGTGTGCATGCTATTTGCTACTGTTTCCTGACCCTCACTCTATATAGTATAGCATTGCCCACACATAAACAGCAGCGCTACTTGAGTATGGAAGACTAAACAGTGCTAGAACATTGTTTACTGTTTCCTGTACCTACTTGTAAAAGGTGTGAACCCAGTTCTTTAGCCATGCTATCCAGAGGACTAAACTTTGTTGACTGACCCCATCCATCACCAAGACCTGCTGAGAGAAACAGACATGGCATGAAAATCATAAGGACAAAGACTGATATATATATATATATATATATATATATATATATATATATATATATATATAGAGAGAGAGAGAGAGAGAGAGAGAGAGACACACACACACACACACACACACACACACACACACACGTATCATCATTTCCATAAATTCCAGGGCAAAGAGTGTTAGAGGACCACTGCATTATTATTCCATAAATTGGAGATGATCAGGTTGCAATACAGTAAGAGATGTTGTAATCTGTGGAAATTATTTTTATCATTAAGTTATTATTGATGTAATGTGCACCTACTCCAACAGTAAAAATGCATATTTGTATTAATGTATGGGTAAAAGATCCAGATGAAGATCCAAGCTGATGAGATCTCTGTGTCCGCTGTGTTGCTCAACATACACCAATCAAGCAAAACATTATGACCACCTGCCTAATATTGTGTTGGTCCCCCTTTTGCTGTCTAAACAGCCCTGACCTGTCGAGGCATGGAGTCCACTAGACCCCTGAAGGTGTGCTGTGCTATCTGGCACCAAGATGTTAGCAGCAGATCCTTTAAGTCCTGCAAGTTGTGAGGTGGGGCCTCCATGGATCGGACTTGTTTGTCCAGCACAGATGCTCAGTTGGATTGAGATCTGGGGAATTTGGAGGCCAAGACAGCACTTCAAACTCGTTGTGCTCCTCAAACCATTTCTGAACCGTTTTTGCTTTGTGGCATGGCACATTATCCTGCTGAAAAAGGCCATAGCCATCAGGGAACACTGTTTCCATGTAAGGGTGTACATGGTCTACAACAATGCTTAGGTAGGTGGTGCGTGTCAAAGTAACATCCACATGGATGGCAGGACCAAAGGTTTCCAGCAGAACATTGCCCAAAGCATCACACTGCCTCTGCTGGCTTGCCATACTTAATATTTTTCAGTAATTTAATTAATTGTATTTGTAATATTAGCTCAGCTTGGTTATTGTACATTGTAATCAATTAAATTGTTTAATATTTCGTACTAAAATTAAGATTAATCTAAAGTTTTAGTTATTAGTAGAGATAAGTAAACTAAACAAAATATATTTGAACAACAACTTTATTTTGCTACATTACACATTACAAAACATGGAGTACAAGTATGGCATTTAAACTTTTTGGGTTTTGGTGGCAGGCTGGCCTCGTGGTCAGAGAATCAATTCTAGAATCGAAAACAAAAAACAAAACAAAAAAACAGTCACAGGTTCGATCCTCACCACATGTTAATACTTCAGTCCTGTGCTGACTATTCCAGAAATTGCAAAATCTTCTGGATCTGCATTTCACATCACCTTAAATGCTCTGCATTACCCCCGCCCCCCATAACAAGAAACAACAATGCACCTTAACAGTGTTCACAAGTGCGGCTGAAGAGATTCTACAGTCCTACAGAACACAGATGTTGTTCATTAGTCCACAGACTTTGGCAGAAAGCCTTTCACCATTCATTTACATGAGCGCTTTCTGAAGGAATTCGTAGTAATATTTTTAAAAGAATGTGAGCTGCTGGTGCTCCCCATTTAACCCACAGTAAGGTAACAGTGTATGGAATGGCAGTGCAAGCTCTGCACATTTGTGGCATCATCAAAAGGGGGACTTCTTAAACACTATCGACTGAAACATGGACATTTTGGTCATGGACATTATCTGCCTTGTATTCATTTGAACTGTCCATGTTCCTTTAAAACTTGGAGTGGCTTGCGTTCACACTTGTATAGAGCTCACAAATCAGAGGAAACTGAAAATCAACGAGATGCGATAGCTTTCAAATGTAAAATTTGTGACTCATGTTTTCCAAATACCAAAGATTATTTTCAACTCATTAAGTCTCATCTGAAAAGACTAGAAACAGTAGTGTGTGTGTTTGATGGCTGTGAGTTCAAAACAAACATATATGGCACTTATGCTACTCATAGAAGTCGAAAGCACCAATCTTACTCATGTGATGACTTAAAGGCTGATGTCATTGTAAAACTTTCAGTTTCTACTGGTCTTCAACAGAATGAAAGCCATTTTTCATCACTGGAATCAACTGTTGATGTGGAGTTGGAAACTACTGTAGATTTGGATCGCGAAGGACATACAAGAGCATATGTGGAAATAATTGGTTCACTCTTGTTGGTCATCACGTGTGTCCTACCTGTATGCCTTTGAAATCATAATACCCAACCTAGTGGCCAAACAAAAACTACATATGGTGCCAACAGTCCAGTTGACTTAATTCAATAGCATTGTGACATTGTGACCTGGATTAATGAGAATTTGTACAGATACCTTCATTAGTGTTGAAGTCATCATCAGTATTATTATTTGCATGAGTGTATTCATATCATTCAAATTTGTCATATATGGTAGTTAAAATAATAGACAACTTACAACATGATGTTTGTATAGCTGATTTTATGTAGTTTGGTCATTTATTTTATTCTGGTGTCATTCTGCCTGCTCTAACCACTTTTCTTTACAATGTCTACAGACTTCTGATGATTCAGCCGTCAATGTGGAAGAAGAGCTGGCAGCACAGATAATGGCTCTGTACCTTGTGCGAAGTGAAAATGGACAAATCAGGGATGTAGGGGTCGTCATTGAGGGTTCCATCGTACTCAACCACCTTGGGGATCTCAGCAGAGCCTGCTGCTACTTGCTTGGGCTAGTTTATGCCTTGGATCTTAAATACCCCAAAAATCTAAAGTGAACTTTTGAAGTATTTCAAAAGATGCTTGTTGAAGTGGATGCTGGGAACCTGTCAACAAAGGTGCAAAGACTGAAAAACAATGTGATGATATAGTTGTCTGTTGGGTGAGCACAGATGAGACTCAAACCCACTTGAACCATGCGTGTAAGGTAAAAACAGACTGTACCCTCAGTAATTAGTGAGATCCTTCTGGACAGAAACTTGGATGATCTGTGGCTTCATTTTGGAAAACCATTCCCAGGTGTTGTCTGTCTCTGATTTCACGATCTGATTTCTCTTTGACTGCACATTTACATTGTGTTTTGTTTTATCATTCCTGTGAGCCTCAAGGCTTCAAATTTTTACTTTAGAGTTTGAGGCAGTTTCATCAGAAATAACTAAAATGTTGTACTTCTAAAGGAGAAAGTTTTTGTATTTTCAGTTTGGAGTATCTTCAAATGTGAGAAATGCATGTGATTAAAAAGCACAGGGGTTGACCATTGTATTGTCACATCTAAACGTGAAGCCACATATGCTGGACATGATGTTTGCCCTTATGTTACAGATTGTTATAGGCATAGGTACTAGTCATCAATGTGTTCAGTGTGAAGATGACATCGAGCATTAATATTCATCTTTAATATGTATCTTTTTTTCATGCCCATTTGGCAAGAAGCATTTGTTTGATCAGAGGTGTTTGATCTTGGGTATACTGAATTTCCTTTCCTGTAACAGCTTCAGATGTGCTGCTGTAGGTTGTGTCCACATAACTTGAGTGGTAAGACGGACGGACATGTTTGTTGTGATACAAGTCCAGTTCTTGTGGAGAAGTATTTGGAAAAATCTTCTTTGTTAAAATGCACTTTTTGGTTATTATTTGCAATATGAATAATGTTGCTGCTAGTATCTGCAGATGTTGGAAAAATGTAATTTTCTGAGGGAAAATAGTTTTAAAATAAAGTTTTCCTGTTTTGTGAGCTCTTGGACATATTCGTTTATAGTAGCTACTGAATATCTTCAAATAAAAATTAAAATTTAAAAAATCAGTCAGTTCAACAATTTTTTTTCAGTAAGTCATTAGCAAATTTGCAGTTATCTCCTATAAATGTTTTCAGTTATATTTGCTGAGTTTCTTTAGTGTTTTCTACTCAGGTTTTCTATATGGTTAACACAGCATTTCAGTTATATTTACTTAATTTATGGTGGTATTTGAGCCAAGTCAATTCATTCAGACATACTTGAAAATATTACTTAGAGTTACTCATGACTCATGAATTATTTTAACAGATTTGAGAACTTTCAAATCAACAATATTTTTGAGTGTAAAGATGTTTCACTAATTGTATTAAGTAATATGCAGTATTACTTTTTAGAGTGTTGAGGACTGGGGCCCTTTTAAAGTTTACATCACTTGTAGCCTGTGTAAAAGTATTCCATTGATTAAAACTACATAAATACTTGCATATTGCAAAGACATATTTTACAAATTGTAGAACATTTCCAGCCTGACCTAAAACTATAGATTTAACTGCCTCAGGGGTATATGCCCCTGCCAACAAGTAAAGATGCAGCTTTACCTGTGACCTGAATAAACTTTACATCTGTGAACTAAAGATTTCTCCTGTCTTGTTCTAGGGCTTCCAACAAAAGAATCAGGCTAACAACTGCATGTGTAATGCGAGGCAAACAGACAGTTCCGGTGAGGCAAACGAGAGACAGAGGCCAAACGACAGAGAGAGAGAGAGAGGGAGAGAGAGAGAAAGAACAAGTGTGTGTGTGAGAGAGAGAGAGAGCAAGCGAGATACAGTGATAGAGACAAAGAGAGAGGGTGCAGAGCAATTAGAAGCTGAGCGAATCAATGCGCTACAAGTAGTCCTATAATTAAAGAGTGGAAAAAAATATTTATTGTGGTGGTCAGTGCTGATATTGTGGCAATGCTTGGTAGAGGCTTTTAGCTGAGTTCATTCTGATATGCTACAAGTTAGGATTGGTGCTTTCTAGCGTGAGCATTAATCCTCTGAACTACGCGCATCTCACGCTGCCCCCTTTACAGGGGGTGCTCGTATTGGAAGAAGCTTGTTGTCACCCACCAGCTAGCTTTAAATTTTGTACATATCCCTCCATGGCATAATTAAGTCCTTTCTGGTGGCTTCTAGGCGAAATCAGACCCCCCTCTCTGAGCATGGGCGGGGCTTAGCGATAGGTCAATTTCTTTCCAGAAGGGTTAGGGTTAGGGTAATAATAATAATTAATAATAAAATGCCCTGTTCTATAACGTAGCACAGTCAACAATACTTAAAATAACACAGACTTAACAACCAAACCTACGCGGACTCTACGCCGTAGCCTGACGCGCACCTCCAAAAAATCCTGACTACGCGTCGCGTCGACACATAGTGACGTGAACGTTGAGGACTGTGATTGGTCCGCTCACAATGTAATTTCCAGTTCAGTCGCAGCCCTATGGTCGCAGCACAACAACACCGCCATTTTTAAAGTTTCTGTGGTGAGAGCTACAAGAAAAAATGGACCAAGCCGAAGAGAGAATAATCGAGGAGGTACGCAAGTAAGACCACCTCTACAACTCCTCTTCGCGACACTATAAAGACTGCCAAATGGCGAACAATTTGTGGAGGGAAATCTCGCGAAACACGGGGATGGAGGTCGCCGAATGCATGAAGAGGTGGAAGAACCTCCGCGACAAATATGTGTGTCTCCGAAAGAGAATGGCCACAAGAAGTGGAGACCCAGGCGGCCAAAAAGTGCCAGCTTTTTTTCATTTTTTGTCATGGCTGGCACCACACGTGAAGCACCGGGAAACTGACTCGAATTACAAGGAAAAGGTATGTGTTGTGCTTACGCCAAAAAATATGTAGTATAGAGTATTGGTTGTACTCCACCACATTGACTAAAGCCTTCCCTCTTGCATTAAAAACAGACGTCGTCGTCCTGTTCAGCCGAGAGCGACAGCCTCGTCATCATCTGTGCCATTGTCCTCGCGATCTTCCACACCGGAGCTGCTTGCCACTTCTGCATCTCCGGCTCCTCCGGCATCTCTGGCTCCTCCTGCATCTCCTGCAGTTCCTGCTCTTCCTCTCAAGTCCCCCGTCTCTCGGCCCAAAAGGAAGAGGGACCAACAACAAGAGGAGTGGTTTATGCGGCAGATGACAACCCTGGAGGAACGCAGGATGGAGCTGCAGCAGAAGATATTGCAAGGGACGGACGAGTGCTCAAGGTTCGGGCAAACGGTGGCCAACCTTCTGCACAGAGTGCCAGAGGATGAGAGACCAGATGTAATGTTTAAAGTGTACAGCTTGATCCACGAAAGAAAAAAGTAGTCTGGAAAAAGCACTGGACTTTCGGTCGTAAATAGTTTTGTTTTGTGTGGTTTGAGTGCACTTTACTGTTACCTTTTATATTGTACTGAGGATTGCTGTGACTTATTTATGTTTATGCTTCTTTATGCACAAATCACATGAACAATAAAGCACAAGTTTGGTGTGAAAGAGTAGTTTTGATGTTTATTTTCAACAACATAGACAGTTTACACACTATGGATCATTCCACCATCACTGATTGAGTGTGCCTCAGCACACAATCTCATTTTGCCATGGCACGGTTCCTTGAGGTGACTGAAAGAAAGCCATCAGGTCATTCCGCACAGCCAAGGCAGCTCTGGTGGAACGGGCCCTGGACATCTGTGCCGGATCCACAGGTTCGATGAGATTGGAGTCATTGGCCACTACTTTTCTCCACTCACCAGGCTGCACTGATCCAGAACTGTCAATGTCCACAAAGTTCGGTGGGATTTATCTGCTGTCTGGGGTGCTCACTTCATCAGTGTAGGTGAGGTAGTTGTGTAGGACCACACAGGCTTTCACAACATCCACTGCTTTTTCAGGCCGGAATTCAACTGGTCTCCCAAGAATTCTCCACCGCGCAGCTATGATCCCGAACGTGTTTTCAATAACCCGCCTGGCCCTGGAGTGGTGGTAGTTGTACACTTGTTTGTCCATGCTCATGCCTTTTCCTTTATAGGAAAGCACAATTATATATAATACAATAATAACTACATATAATACGTGTGTGTGTGTGCAAACACATACTTATTGATACATACCTGGAAAGGGGCGCATCATGTTGCAGTGCAGGGGAAAGGCAGCATCAGCAACAATGACATGTGGGATCAGGACTGCGGTCCCTGGAAGTGTAGCTGGTGGGGGCAGATTGAGTTTATGGTCGAGCAGCATTGACCAGAACTTGCTCTCTTTGAAAATTCCACCATCACTCTCTCTTCCATATCCTCCAACGTCCACCACTGTGAAACGGTATCTGAAAAAACATCAATTTTTCATCATTGCATGTTGTTAGTGTGGTTACTGTGCAACATGGACTCAGATCAAACGAACAAGTTTTAAATTATGTGGCTCTCTTACCTGGCATCGCATGTTGCCATCAACACAATGGAGTGAGTCCTTTTATAATTGAAGTAGTCACTTCCTGCATGTGGCGGTGCTTTTATGGTAACGTGTTTACCATCGAGGCTTCCGACGCAGTTTGGGAAGTTCCACAGCCGCCAGTAATCTGCTGCAATGGCTTCCCACTGGCTGGTTGAAGGACACGGCAAAAACTCGGGCTGGAGGGCTGTCCACAATGCTTTGCAGACCTCGGACAAAACGCCGGACACAGTGCTCGACGCCAGTTTGTAGCTAGCCGCCACAGCTTGCTGACTTCCACCCGAGGCTAAAATTCTTAACGTCACCGCCAGTCTCTGGGCGGCATCAACAGGCATGCTGTGTGTTGTCTGGTGCGATATTAACGGTTGTATACGGCGAAGAAGGTCGTCAAATCGGGCCGCTGACATTCGAAAATAGCGAAAGTGCATTTCCTCATCGAGACGCCTCAGTGGGCGAACCAGTGTGGTAAATTCCCCCGTTCTCATCTTCGACTGGTTCAATGGTCGGACAGACCACCTCCGCAAACGTCTTCTACGTTGCCTGTACTTCAATATTTGAAGTAAAAACATTTGTTGTTCAATATCGATGAGCTCCATCTCCAAAAACAACCGCTCCATCTCAGTCGCCATTGTTGTCTCTGACCGGAAGAAAACCAAGGAATCCGACAAGAGCCCCCCGAAACCATACAAGGACACAGCCACACCCCCCTAGCGGCTTGGCGGTGAATTGCTTAGCAACGCGTTCCCTCGACGCAGAACTATGAATGCTCAGTGACGGCATCGGGTGTACGCCGTAGGTACGGCGTCGCCGTGACGCAGAAGCGTAAACCAAGCTTAAGTCCTCTTTGGCTATCTCCACTGAAGTCGGCTTCATTTTCATACCGCCATTGGCTTCATTTTGGCAGCGCCACTTCCAAAATGAAACCGTCTTCAGCAGAGAAGTGAGATGATGGATAGCTCGTTGAGTTACATTGTTACTAAAACAACATTTACTGACAAAATAGCTGCCAAATTAATCAGTAGCTCTTACAGTTACTGTAATGGGAATTCTTATTATTCATCTTCTCTGTACTCAGTCATAAGTATTCACTGTCTTAGAGCCAAATGAACAATCATATCATATGATTAGGTGTGTGCGTGTGTCATAATCTGCTGACCATGTAACCACGTACAGTATGTCATTATGCACTGATTAAGTGAACCTTGTGTCCTGATTGTACAACACATTATGATGTGCCTATTGTGCTGACATTGTTCTGATGATAGAACAGTCATCCTGTCTACAAAGTTAACATACTGTATATAATCTATCAACTTCTCTTGCTCCGGGCTCTTTCTTGTCATCTCACACTCGAGACAGCAAGAAGGGAGTCCGCCTGCAGGCGTCAGAATAAACTCACAGAAAGACTATGAACGACTCTGTGCTTTTTAGTACAAAATTTAGTGATATAGTGCTGAGTGCTGAACACTCTTGTTTCATCTTCTTCTTCTTCTTCTTAGTGATACAGTGCTTTGCACTGAACTCTCTTGTTATTCTGCGTGTTTCTTCTTATTATTCATCTTCCGTACACATTTCGATTCGCTACTCGTCAAAAACAATAGTGAGCACCCAGGCACATGATACACCAAAACGTGTGGCTCGATCGGACTTGGTGTGCTATTATTTATCTCCACAGAATACGCACGAAAATTTCCCATTCAAAGTGATGGGGACGAGGTGAAAAAAGTGAAAAAAAATCGACCTTTTTCAAAGGACTACTCCTCCAGCATACATTCACCTAGAGACGCCATTCCAACTTTAAAACATAGACACAAGTCTTGTGTATTGGTGTATTATTCCACATTTTGATAGGTCGTATAGTTTTTGATCAGTCGCTGTTCAATGACCATGATCAATTTTGGAGAAATTTTGAGATTATAATGGGTGTGTATTGCACGGAATGTTCATGTTAGAGTGTGTGATGTCATTGGTCAGAGTGGCAGAGAGCCTAAAAAAACTCCAGATTTTTTGGCTTTCCACACTCTTCCCAGCCACAATTTACGCTCTAGATGCATGATTTTTTCCACATTTGTAGACACATTTGTTCTGTCTCTCACAATGTGCTCAAAAAATCAGAGACTTACAGAATTTGAATTAGCAGCCTCTAAGTTCGGCCACATCTGTCTCTGCTCCTCATTGACTCCAATCCAAAGATTTTCTGAGAGAAGCAGAATGGACCCCTGTTTTAAACTCGCAAGTGTCTGCAAAATATTTTGTGTAGAAACACCAAAAGCACACCAAAGCGTTCAGGAAGTCCTTACAGCGATGATGGTCTGTGTTTTTTTCTGATAGGAGCTACCGTTGTCTCAGGATAAGCCCAAATGTGGGAGCAGTGCAGAGGCAGAAAATGGCTCTTTTTCTCCGCTTTTCTGTCTGCCCCTGTCTGTCTGCCTGGGGGCCCCTATCGTCAATGGCAACCAGCTCAAGTTGATGTGACAACCTCTGAGCCTCAGTACTTCTCTGAGCACATATGAAGCTTCATGTGATTACAGATACACACACACAGACACACGCAAACGCCAACACACATGTAACCAGGGTTAAAACCCTCAAATGTGGCCCAGTAAACCTCTATAGCATTTACAAGGATCTCATGCAGTGTTGTCTGTGGTGTTTACTAACACAAACACACACACAGCTGAGATGTGTGTGTTTCTGTGTGTGTGTGTGTTTTAATAGCACTGCAGTGCTATAGAGGTCAGTGTTCTGTCTTTAGTACTGGACACTGACCTCTATAGCACTAGCCACACACCCCGGCATTTGCGCACTGTATCACTCTCAAAATTTCCTGCTGGAGGGAAATTGTCTAGTTTAAAATATCATCCACGTCACATGTCCTACACCTACAAAACAACTGTGTATTTATTAAAGCGAGATTGGTATCACTCGTGCTTAATGCGGGAATTATTTTCACCAGACATTATGACCGGAGTTATTTGAAAAACCTTAATTCCAGGATAAGTGTCTTTTCCTTGATGTTACCTACTAGTGGAAACATCAGCCACTGAAAAACCCATATCGGTCAACCACTATTACTTACCTTATGTACATTTTTTGAAAACCTAGTGAGGTTAGCTAGCTAGTTAGCTAAAATTACATCTAACGTTAGCTAGCTAACCTTTAACTTAGCTAGCTCATAGCCATAACTACTTATTTCTCCATCAAAACACATTTAAAAGTGTTAACAGGGCGCTGTTTAAGTAAAAGTACAGCATACAAATGGTTATGGTGTAAGTGCTTACTTACCGAAACCAGAAAGCCTTAATGGAACGTTTTTCAAGCAAGTCCCACAGAGAAAATTCAGTCCCATCTCTAAATTGGCGGTAACGTGTTTGGACATGCGCAAACAGGGTGGCAACCAGCATGTTGAATTCATAATTTATTCTACTTACTTTCAATTGAGTAAAATTAAGTTGTTTTATTTACGGACAGTATATTCTGGATTTAATTAAATAATATAAGAAGACTTAAATAACATTAAAATCTAAGAAATGAACTTAATTAAAACGTGTCACATTTAATAGGGGTCAAAATCAGTTTTTTTCAGTGTGGTCATAATGTTACGCTTGATCAATGTAAATCAAATACCCACTATCATTAAGCTAGGAGAGTCAACAGTGTGACAAATCAAGTCCCAGCTAGTTCTCAGTAATTATTTTTGAGAAGTCAATTGCCAGCCTAGTATCAAAAACATATATTTTTTTCCTGTTTTGTAGTCGACAGGATTGAAGTCTATCACAGAATACAATCAGATGCACCTGGCTGTATGTGTGCGTGTCCCAATCACATACTGATCCTCACATATTTTTACATGTTCTTTTACATTCTCTAAGACATTCTTATTGCCTTTCTATTTTTAATACTGTTGGAGCAACTGCAACTGATCTAATTTCCCCTCAGGGATCAAAAAAGTATTCTGATTCTAATTCTGAGAGGCTATTAAAATGGAAATACTAAACTAAAGCACCACGGCCACTGCCAAACACCCCTAGATCAAACAGAGCATTACGGGACAGAACAGGACAAAGCTATGTGGACCGTTTGACCATTAAGTCTTCAGTATCAAATAAACTTAAACTTTAATGAAACAAACTGAAAATTCTATATTTAGTTTTTTCTATCGACGTCATATAGTTTAAATTAGTTACCATTCATTTCACACACACACACACACACACACACACACACACACATACATATTATGTGAAGCCAATCAAAAAGCAATGAAATGTTTAAACAGTCGAGATAAACCTACACATACACACCTACATAAACATACACCAATAAAAGCTACATTTCAGGTGAACCCCCTCAGCTACTTTTCAAACAACGAAATGGCTTCAGTTGTAGGCCACTGCTGCCCACGGGATTCAATATTGCTTTAGCCAATTTGAGGGAAGCCCTGCATGAAAACAGTGGCCCATTCAGGTGAGTCAGTAAATTGATTCAACAAATCTTGACGCTTCATCCACTGCAGGTATTAATGCGAGGCTATTATTAAATGTAAAAAAGTATTTGCACCAGAAGGAGATCAACGACAATGTGTGACTTCTGTCTGATCCTGTCTTCTTCTATATTTTGTCTATATTAACATTATAACACATATCGCTTCTTCCGAGCATTAAAACAGGCGGTGCAGTCACGCATCAAATTGTTTCCACGCACCTACAGATAACTTGAATTTGAAAAGTCATTTCATAGGCTATAATCAGCCACTTATGGACAGATTATTCCTACATTAATTTATGATTACAAATGAAAACACGAACGAGACCTCTAAAATAAAGTTTGTTTTACTAATCGTGCTGTCTCACATCCCGCGGCTTTACTGGAGCCGTAGTGGAAATACAGTACTACAAATTCACAAAATGGATCCATGACATTCTAATTCCTAAAGAATGCCATTGGATCAATCGTTGGCATTATGAGCGCTGAGAATTCAGATGCTAATGGAGTAAATGAATGCACCGGCAAGTACACAAATGTACAATACACATATACGTGTTGTCGCTGAGGCTTTACTGCGTCTCGGACAAAGAGGGCGCATTGCCATCTTTGCTGCAACGGTGGCCCGGCCATAAAAGGCCATGCATTGACTCTGACTTTATGAATCATGACAGAGAGGAAAATCTCTGTTTGCCTGCCCTCTAACCTACCCCAGTGTAGCTGTATGTGGTCTAATGAAATAATTCACCTTGATAAACGAGTTAGGCGTTCAAATTCAATTAAATCATAAAACGTCGTTGACACAGTAATTAACAAAATTAGTTTAACAGCTGAGAAATTATTGTTCAGTGAAGGTGCAAACCTCCAGCCTGAAATTCACTTTCATTTTGCGTGGAGAATCGTTGTGGACACATAAAACGATTATTATTATTATCATTGCTATACTAAAATACTACTACTAATAAAATAATAATGATAATATAGATTCTATTATAGTAGATTTATACTCAAGTAGCTTTCTTTTTTTTAACTTAAACTTTTTAAAAGCTTATCCTAAGCTTTGTTTACTATATTGACACTGTTTTTAAAGCGGTAAAGACGGGAATCACTTTCTAATTATGCACCCGTGATATAGGTTTTATAAGACGTAACTTATGGCTTTTTAAATGGTTAATTAATCATTTACTTAAGAATCTATTAACAAGAACAACACTGGGGCTGCCAGGTCGTGAAAAATCCCTTTGGCTGGTGTTTATGCTTTCTATTTATTAGTTATGCAGCTATTTGTCCATGTAAATTATTAATATAAACAATGGACGTCTCACTTTTTAATAGAAATGTATAAAGAAAATTATTTATTGACCATGTTAAAGCAATTAGTTATTACTTAAAAACCCTTTACAAATTATGCCTTATTAAAAAATGTTACCAAAAAGTGTGAGTGTATGGATCTATTTCTCCCCATAGTCAACATTTTGACTTTCTCTTCGTCATTATAAACAATTTCAGAGAGTGAGAACTCTTCTGTGTAATAGCTGAATATTTACAGTACAGAGCTCTCGCACAAATGTTCTTAAGGAATTCGTTATTTCCTCTTCTTACATACCTCAACGGAACAAATATAATTTCTCCATATATTTATACAAACATATAATATATTTTGCTATATTTAACATGCATGGAGGAATACATTTTTCACATTTCAATTCTGTTTTGTTTTGGGTTTTTTTTTTTGTTTGTTTTTTTTCCCCAAAATTATTTGATTTAGAAAATTGGCGATGCTTTCCTAAAGAAATGGCTATGAATTGACAACGTCTACTGTAGCCTATTATAACAACATATGGAACCTGTATTTTTGACTGATGTGCAAGTGAGTGTATTACATCGGTTAAACATTTCAATTGGTCACTGTTGCTTGTAGGCACATATGTTTGTTGTCTATGTTGGTTATGAATATAGATTTATTTGCAAAATTTGAAATTCGAATGGGCCCCTCTTGTATACTATTAACATTTATAGTCTACAATTAGGCGTACCGCTTTCTGACTGTTCCCCCAGAGTGCCCTACCGTCGGGGAAGACTGTCCTCATCTTGAGGTAGCTGCTGGTCAACCGGATGATGGAGGCTTTGTCCAGCTGGGAGGTGATGGCCGCCGGCAGAGGCAACAGCTTGGCCAACTCATAAAATTCTCCGTTCTCTTTCTCTCTACGGGTCTTCGCTGCGTTCTTGCATTTTTCTTTCATTTCTAAAGTTTCAGATAAATGATTCTTGCATAAAAGTCTCCACTGAGCCCTTACCATACACTTACGGAACATATACAGTTAGACTATTTAACTAAGAGATGAAAACCACCGTCTTGCAGTCCAGATTTCTGTTCAGAAAAAGAAAAAAAGAAAATAAATAAAATGAAAACGAACAAGAGTAGCACGATTCTGTTACACGAATCCAAACAACAGATCAGAGTACATGTTTCGCCTATAGGTCCATCAACCGACCAACGCACATCGAAAACTAGAACACCCACGTCCACACTCTACGTGTTAAAGCTTTGTTCGACTCTGCAGCTTCACCTGTTCAGCCGTAACTGCAGACAAATTGCAGAAACCCTGGGATTGAACGCCACGTCCACTTTGCGGCGTTTACGCGATGCTGGCAGTTTCCCTCTCATCCAGATATCCAGACGTTCAGATGTCCTTTTCTCTGAACAACGAGACACTAGTGCACAGAAAAGAAAAAAAACAAATACAACACTGACGAAAATTACTACATAGACCAGGGCAGCAGAAGACTACGAACTGAGCTAGTCTGAAAAAAAAGAAAAGAAAAAAAAGTCTCGGACCTCATCTCTCTCTCTCTCTCTCGCTCTCTCTCTCTCTCTCTCTCTCTCTCTCTCTCTCTCTCTCTCTCTCTCTCACACACACATACACACACACACAAATATAAAACATGATTCAGGTGAAAACATGAAACATTTACAACATCCTTTTCTTAAATCCATTTTAACTCCTTACTGCTGCAACATGCATTTTTAAAGTATTAGTTGGATACCTTTATTACACAGTGATAGAAGAGACCTAACAGGAAATGAGGGGAGAGGCAGGCGATGACATGCAATAGAAGACCTCCTATTAGGAATGTTGTGATTACAAGTTGTGAGGAATGCTGATAGACAGCGATAGACTTCGGGGAATTATTGGGTTCACCTCTACACGCAGCACTGTGTCTGAAACTTAATTCCTGGAGAGGAGCTGGATTCTCCTTTTCCAGAGTTCCAGCAGGTGGTGGTTGCTGAAGCAAAAACCCCATGTGTGGGAGGTATTCAGTAGGCCTGAAAGTTCTAGCAAACCATCAGAAGACTCAGAAAGGATGTAGGGGAATTGGGTCATTGAACCTTTGGGTTTAATGCACTCAGTAATAAAAAAGGGGAACCAACCCTCCTCAGCTCAAAAGGATTTTATTTATTCTTTTCTTTTAATGCTGATTTAATATAAATTAATGAATTGATCAATTTCTGAAGCGTAAGCTCTCGATACAGTGATCATCTATTTCCAGCTCAAAAGGACACTGTCTAACAACAACTTAAATGAAAAGTATTATTTATTTGACACTAATGAGAATGGATATGAATAATGAATGACAAGATAAATAATATGGATTATATGATGTAACACAAACAACTGGATGAAGAAGCTATAGCAAAAAAAAAAAAGGAATTAGTTTGGCAATAGTGAGAAGTACTTTTAAAGAAAAATGCGGACACAAATGTAGTGGTAATTTCTTTAATTAATGACTAAGCCAGTCTAATGAGAATTGAGATTGTTATAGCCTGTGACACCAACTCTTATTTCAGTGCAGCATGGAAAATGCCTACTTCTGTGCCAGCATCGCTCCGATGGTAACCTGTCTTGAACAGACACGAAGGGGGGCCCCAGACCGTTGCTCTTGGCTCCGATCTGTGCTGCGGTCCAACGGCGGGAACCAGTCGAACCGCGGTGTTGAGAGCCACTATGCTTCAGGGGCTGGAAGGCCTTCGGTGTCGGTAACAGACGAGGAGCGTCTCTCTCGATGGCCATTTGACCCAGACAGATGGGTTGAGGGTGACTGCAGGACTTCAGTCCTAAGAGGTTGACAACTGTATAGCAAAACTTCCCAGTTAATAATAAAGTTGAGAATACTTCTGATTCTGATTCTTCTGATTCTGATTCTTTCGATGGCTTGTTGAAAAAATCTACAAAAATATTATTTGATGATTTGGCTTTAATCGTTAAAGGAAAGAAGAGTTTGTGTTTAACTCTGGAAAAGTTATGCAGTTTAATGTGGCGAGCAAAAATAGACAAAAAATTACAATACTGCACCAATAGGTGTTCAAAAGACAACCGGCGAGCAAAAATTGAAATTGCAAGAACTACACCGTGCTCCAAATTATTATGCAAATTGGAGTGTGGAGTGCAAGTGTCATAAACATTTAATTTTTTGTTTTTCAATTAAATTCATGGATGGTATTGTGTCTCAGGGCTCTTTGGAGCATTGAAATCAATCTCAGACACCTGTGATAATTAGTTTGCCATTTGAGCCCAATCAAAGGAAAACTACTTAAGAAGGACGTTCCACATTATTAAGCAGGCCACAGGTTTCAAGCAATATGGGAAAGAAAAAGGATCTCCCTGCTGCCAATAAGCATCAAATAGTGCAATACCTTGGACAAGGTATGAAAACATTAGATGTTTCACGAAAACTTAAGCGTGATCATCTTACTGTGAAGAGATTTGTGGCTGATTCAGAGAACAGACGGATTCATGCATATAAAGGCATAATGAGGAAGGTTTCTGTTAAAATGCCATTACAAAGCAGCAAACACGTATTTGAAGCCGCTGGTGCCTCTGGAGTCCCGCGAACCTCAAGGTGTAGGATCCTCCAGAGATTTGCAGTTATGCATAAACCTACTATTCGGCCACCCTTGAACAATGCTCACAAGCAGAAACAGTTGCGGTGGGCTAAGAAATACATGAGGACTAATTTTCAAACAGTCTTGTTTACTGATGAGTGCTGTGCAACCCTGGATGGTCCAGATGGATGGAGTAGTGGATGGTTGGTGGATGGCCACCATGTCCCAACAAGGCTGTGACGTCGGCAAGGAGGTGGCGGAGTCGTGTTTTGGGCCGGAATCATGGGACGAGAGCTGGTAGGCCCCTTTAAGGTCCCTGAAGGTGTGAAAATGACCTCGGCAAAGTATGTCGAGTTTCTGACTGACCACTTTATTCTGTGGTACAAAAAGAAGAACCGTGCCTTCCGTAGCAAAATCATCTTCATGCATGACAATGCACCATTTCATGCTGCAAAGAATACCTCTGTGTCATTGGCTGCTATGGGCATTAAAGGAGAGAAACTCATGGTGTGGCCCCCATCTTCCCCTGACCTAAACCCTATTGAGAACCTTTGGAGCATCCTCAAGCAAAAGATCTATGAGGGTGGAGGCAGTTCACATCAAAACAGCAGCTCTGGGAGGCTATTCTGACATCCTGCAAAAAAAATTTAAGCAGAAACTCTCCAAAAACTCAGAAGTTCAATGGACGCAAGAATTGTGAAGGTGATATCAATGAAGGGGTCCTATGTTAACATGTGTCTTGGCCTGTTAAGATGTTTTTGATTTAAACAGCTTTTGATTTCATAAAAAATGACCTCCTAATGCTGCAAATTCAACAAATGACCATTTTTTTTAGTTCTTTACAACCTATAAAATGTTTTGACATTCTGTTGTGCATAATTTATTCATTCATTCATTCATTTTAAATACTGTTATCATTGGAAGGTCTGTTCAATAAAATTTGAATTATACTCGGTTGATGACTTGAAAATTTTACTGACTGTCATTTGCATCAACTATTTAGGAAAATCTGAGAAAAATATAATTTGTATAATAATTTGGAATGTGGTGTAAAGAAAAACTAATGTGTCGAAAAAGTGAAGTAAGTAAAGAACAAAAAGAAGAGTGAGTATAAAGAAGTAACAAAGAAGAAGTGAAAGAGTGAGCTCTTGCCGTGGGAGGGATATACCCTCTGGTACTCTGGGGCGTGTCTGTGAAACACGCCTTCGCTCGCTTTAGAATGATTTATAGGTGAACACTGTTATTTCGTCCTAAAATAAAAAAATGAACTAATGATTGCATGCGATGGTGTTAGCCCAGTTCTTTTATTGGAAGCCCGAGAACAGACCGGAGAAATCTTCAGTTCACAGCCGAAGTATTTATTGAGGTCACAGGTGAAGTATAGCAGCGCTGGGCCCGGAGTGACAGAGCTCACGCTGGAGTTCTGTCAGAAAGAGCACAGATGTCTGATAAAAGTTCACATTTATCGTCTTGGGCTGAGCCAGCCCTGTACAGAAGTTGGACTTACGCGATCGAATGTAATTGGCCAGTTATCAAGATGTGGACAGCCCAACTACTGTCCACATCTTGTCCTTGGAATGTGATAAGCAACCTGTTTGTTTTGGCATGTATCTAATGCAACAGACGTTACTGACAGAAAAGAGAAGTGTCATCTGCCTCTTGTTATCCAAGATAACAAGTGTCATCTTGTTGTCTCACAGCTCTGAACAGTACAAGGACATTCATAAGGTTACACAAGAGCAGTAAGAAAGTACAGAATAAGAACACATAAAATCACTAGACAAAGCCAGTTGCAACTCATGGACTCATCTGCTTCTCACTGTGGTCAATCACAGAGTTTAAATGATCAATTTTCAATCACACATCAACATTATTCACAACATGTATGTTGACACAAATATACATGCATCAGACAGATTTTTCTGATTAATGGCAACATTCTTCAATACTAATACTAACTTATATGATAACTAATAGTACAACTCTAATAGAACAAAGGAACAAGGAAAGGCGGATTATATTTAGTGAATTAAGCACTACTAATTATAACTGTCTCATGTCTGAAACCTAACCACTACTAGTCTCTAGATGGCAGAATGGTGTCATTTTACAGGCTAGAAACACAGGAAAAGCATTGATACCATACAAATTGTGACTGTGATCCAAAGTTGAAGTAAACATATCGTTTGCATTATCCTGATGTGGTAGAAAAGAAAGCACACAGACACACAAAACAGTTTGTTACAGGAATGTCTGATTTACAACTTGTCAATGTTATCAGGGTCTGGTGGCATCTTGAGACCTGTTAATTGTCCATCCTGACGGTTTTAATGCCTTCGTCTGGTGTGGAGCTGGAAAAAAGAATTAGCATCTCCATGAAAAGAGTTTAAGTGATAGGTAACCCTTTGTAGTTGAAATGTCTTAGACTAAGAATAGAATAGATCAATTTTGTTAATCTGAGTGACAACAAAGTATCACTACTTTAAGAAATCTGTCATTGTCTCTATTAACATGACATTTAACTAACACTTTTATTGATCACACCTATGGTTTAGAGCAGGGGTGCCAATACTTTTTTGGCTTGCAAGCTACTTTTTAAGATTAGATTCAACTTCATTGTCATCGTCAGAGTGCAGCACAGAGACAACGAAATGCAGTTTAGCATCTAACCAGAAGTGCAAATAGTCATAATATCCAAAATACAATTACATACAGGTACTGCAATTGGCATGAAGTATAAATAGTATGAGGTAGGTGCAGGCAGTGCAAGTTATTTTGATGAAACTTTAAAACATGTGCAACAAGGTATGTAAAAAAATGACATGTGCAACAGACAGTAAGTCGCAGTGGGGTGATAAGAGGGGTTTTCAGTGTCGATGGGAGGGTGGTGGTGGTTGGAGAGGGGGGCTGCTGGGGGACAGAGTTCAGTTCAGTTCTGGGGAAGAAGCTGTTCCTGTGCCTGCGAGTGCTGTTGTTAATCAGGCCTATCACTGTGGTCTGTCATCTGCGAACTTGATAATGGAGTTGGAGCCAAGCACAGGCACACAGTTGTGGGTGAAGAGGGAGTAGAGGAGAGGGTTCAGCACACAGCCGTGTGGGACGCCGGTGTTCAGGGTCAGGGTGGCAGAGATGTGGTTGTCTAACCTAACAGACTGGGGTCTGTTGGTCAGGAAGTCCATGGTCCAGTTGCAGAGGGAGGTGCTGATGCCGAGGTCACTGAGTTTGTTGACCAACTTGGAGGGGATGACTGTATTGAATACTTAGCTGAAGTCAATGAACAGCATCCTTACGTAGGTGCTGTTGTTGTCCAGATGAGTCAGGGTGGAGTGCAGTGCTGTCAAGATGGCATCCTCCATCGACCTTTTTGATTGGTAGACAAACTGATGGGGTCCAGTGTGGGGGGAAGGTGTGAGGGAAGCCCCCAGCCAGCTGTTCTGCATAGGCCTTGAGCACACGGCTGGGTATGCTGTCAGGGTCAGCAGCCTTATGGACGTTCACCCTGCTGAGTGCAGAATGCATGTCATGAGTGGAGAGGGTGATGGGCTGTTCATCTGGGTGGGGAGCAGATTTGATGTCTGGTTGTGTGTTGTCTTGGTTGAAGTGAGCGTAGAAGTTGTTGAGCTCATCAGGGAGGGTGGAATTGCTGGTTGGTGGGGGGCTGTCTTTTTTTAGCTGATAGTCTGTGATGGCCTGGATGCCCTGCCACATGCAACGGGGGTCTGTAGCTTGTGAGCATGTTTAGCTTCCCTGATACCCCTCTTCAGCTTAGAAGTCAGCGTGGGCTGGGTGGCGAACATGCTCAAGTCTGTGTGTTGGAACTGGTACTGGAGTGTAGAGTCCGCTCCCTCTGACCATACTTGAGCAGTCCTCACTGATGGCTTCACACTTCTGATCAGTGGAGTGTACTTGGGGAGTAGGAACGATGAGCGGTGATCAGACTGTCCCAGGCGGGGCACGGGGGTGGCTTTGTAAGCCTCAGGAATGTTTGTATAAACATGGTCCAAAGTTTTGTCTCCTCTGGTGGGGCAGGAAACATTCTGGTGAAATTTGGGGAGAACAGTCCTCAGGTTGGAGTGGTTGAAGTCTCCAGCAACAATAAAGGCTCCATCAGGGTGTGCGGTTTGTTGTTTGTGGATAGCAGCATATAGGTCTTCCATTGCTAGTTTAGCATTAGCATCTGGGGGGATATAAGGTGCAGTTATCACAGTGGATGTGAACTCTCTAATAGGGATGGGAATCGAAAACCAGTTCTTGTTGAGAACTGGTTCCCAGTGTTTCAATTCCTCTGAATTGTTTGCCAATTTTGCAAACGATTCCCTTATCGATTCCAGTTGCGCGAATGACGTTGCGCGTTGCACATTACATAGCTTACGCAAGCTACGCAACGTGTGTTGCTCGAAAACAAATGCTTGAAAGTTTGGTTACATTTCACAAGGAAGGATGACAACAGGACAACTTGCAATACTTGCAAAGTGGATATTTCATCAAAGGGAGGAAATAATACCAATATGCAGAAATATCTGCACACACAGCATGTGATAACTTTCAATGAATGTGGCCTTTTCGATCTGCTCCGGAGTGAACCTCAACCCAGCAGCAGCGGCACCGTTAGCACGTCCTCTACTGTTAATAGCTGCAGGTAACTAAGTAACTAACACTGCCTATTATGTTAGCGCCATTTGCCTCATCGTAAAACCTGCTTTTACTAACTGTTAATATTAAATGAATGCCTTCTCATGCATTACATTTAGATGACCATGACAAGAGACAGAGTCTGACTGGCTCAGAGGCTGGCAGTTCTCGCTCCAGTTCACGTCTACCTCTAGCTTCCGAGTGGATCAGGAGATCCAGCTATACAGAACCCTGCCCCCCATCCCCTGCAAGGATAACGCCACCCTATGGTGGTGGAGCAAGAGAGAGACTCTGCCCCTGCTGTCAGGACTGGCTGAAAGCTTTCTGTGTATGCAGGCGTCCTCCACCCCATCGAAGAGGGTGTTCTCCACAGCTGGAGACACCATAAGTCCAGAAAGATTGCATATACTTCCTGAAAAAGCAGATACGCTTATTTTTCTGCAAAAGAATAGTTAATTCTTCATAGTTAATGTTTGCAGAATTGCACAATGCACAGTTCCATTGGACTTGACTTGATTGTATCTGTCACTGGCTGACGTGGTTTTATTTTTGAGTGCTCAGCTCATATATCCTTTTAAAAAGGAGAATTTTAATTCCTATTAGAAAAATGTTGAACTTGTTACTGGACCTTCTTGTGTAATTGCCACAGAATAATTTTTGTTGTATTTTGTTAATTTCTACAGAATTATTATTATTTTTATTAGTTTATATTAATTTTCAAAACAAATTAATTTTTCTGAAGACCCCCTGGCACCCCATCGAGGAGCCCTAGGCTGTGGCCCTCTTAAGACGTCACTGTTGGGTTTGTAAGGTCATGTTACTTCTAAACTAAACAAAGATGATGCCAATCAACCTGTTTGTTCTCCTTTTTTCCAAATGAGAATCAATAAGAGAATTGCTAAAGAACCGAATCATTAAGCAGAATTGAAAATGGAATTGGAATCTTAAAATCTTATCAATTCCCATCCCTACTCTCTCGGCAGATAAAAAGACCTGCACTTGATCATCAAATATTCCACATTAGCAGAACAGTGGCTCCCGGTGATAACAGAGTCTGTACACCAACTTTTGTTCACATTAATACGCAATCCTTCGCCCCTGGTCTTATCGGAGTGCTCTGCTGTTCTGTATACTCTGAAGACACAACGTACCTGCAGCTCTATCACGTTGTCTGGGATGCTGTTGTTCAGCTACATTTCAGTGAAAATCATGACGTTACAGTCCATAAACATTCTCTGTGAGGTGATTCAAAGTCTTAGCTCATCTATTTTGTTTGCCAAAGGCCAAACATTGCTGAGGAAGATATTGCGTAGCGATAGCTGGTGTGAGGTTAACTGTAGTTTAGTCCGTAGACCTCCTCACTTCCCTCCTCTTTGGTTATGATCTCAGTCAGCATAGCTGAGTTGCTGTCTCTGTCCTGGTGATCTCTTGGGGGAGCTGAAGTTTGACAAGTGCACTGTTTGTGCATCGAAATCTTAAATCCAAAAGTGGTTGTCTGCTGTAGGAAGTGTTCGCAAAGCTGTTGTGAGGGGAACAGACTCGAAATCAATCCGGCTTCCACACTGGTCCTGGAGGCTGGCATCAATGATGTGAAAAACCAGCAGTCTGAGGTACTGAAGAAGGACTTTGAGTCGCTGATAGACCGCCTGTTGGACACGGGGAAACGCCTAATTATCTCCGGCCCGCTTCCCCCACCATGCTACGGTGACGTCATCACCAGCCGGCTTCGCCAGCTGCACCTGTGGCTGAAGGGATACTGCCTGACCAAAAGTATCCTGTATGTGGACAACTTTATAGCGTTTTTTAACAGGCCTTGCCTTTTTAAACGGGACAATCTCCACCCCAATCAGGAGGGTTCACAGCTTTTATCAGTCAACATTGATCTCACTGTCCGGTCCTGCACTTCAGCCACCTCCTGACTCAATGGTATCACTCACTCACACAGGCCCTCTGCCCCACACTCACCCGCACCCTCGCCCACCACATGTTTCACCCACACCATACACACCTTTACATCAGTAACCCCCTCTCTGCCACCAAAAAGTCAGGACATTCACACCATCAGAACCATCACTTCACACATTCAGTTAAAACCCAGGAATGTTTTTAGATCCAGCACTGTTTTTAATATTCCCTTAAAACACCATGATGAGCGCACGTTCAGCACAGATATCAAATTAGCTGTGCTGAATGTGCGCTCTCTTTTAAACAAATCTTTTATCATAAATGATTTAATTTTAGACAAAAAGCTAGATGGTATTCTCCTCACAGAGACATGGCTTGGCACCGATGCACCTGTTGTTCACTGCATAACGGTCTACAGATCACCCAAGAATTCAGCCTCTTATATCAACAAATTCTCTGAATTCTTATCAATCATTCATACCACCTACAACAGGATTTTAATAACTGGTGATTTTAATCTACACATAGACAACAGCTCGGACCCAGTATCCAGAGAATTTTTAAACCTCTTAAACTGTCTGGATTTTAAACAGCACGTTACGCAGCCGACCCACGACAGGGGGCACACCTTAGACCTGGTCATAACTTATGGCCTGTCCGTGTCTGTGTCCTCTGTTGTGGATCTGGCTGTGTCTGACCACTAATGTGTGTTTTTTAACATCACCAGTTTTAATCAGTGGGATGCTCCAGTGAGAACAGTGAGGAAACGCTACCTAACTCCTGAAGTGGCTGCAAATTTTATCCAGATTTTACAGAGCACTCCTGCAGAGATTTTACCAGCACCCTGTGATTTTATCGTTGACAATTTAACAGCAATCTGAAGTCAATGCTGGACTCAGTGGCTCCTCTTTTAACAAAAACAATTAAGAAAAAACCTATACCTTCATGGAGAAATGAGGAAAATAAGCAACTGAAAAGAAACTGCAGGAGTGCTGAGAGGAAATGGAGAAAATCAAAACTAACAGTCCACTATGAAGTTTTACGTCAACACCTCAAAACTTACAATAACACTATTATACAGGCAAGAATTTCTCACTTCAAAAAACTAATCTCTGACCATAAAAATAATCCCAAATTGCTCTTCTCCACCATTGATCTTTTAACAAACAGTAATTTTAACAGATCTCATAAGACAATAACAAATACCCTGTGCAAAGACTTTGCAGACCACTTCAGGTACAAAAATTGATAACATCAGATCCAGTCTTTTATCTCAACAGGTTTTAAGTACCAACATGTCTGCATCACAGGTTCTACCTGATGAAACACTGGAGAGTTTTGCCCTGGTTGATGCAAGGACACTTGGTTGAGTTTTCTCCCAGGTAAACCTTACAACCCACCTTTTAGATCCAATTCCCACACCGTTTTTTAAAACACTCTATGGATTCTTTGAGGAACAGCTGTTATACATGGTGAATTGCTCTCTTCAGACGGGTGTCTTCCCCACCTCCTTTAAAACGGCGGTGGTGAAGCCCCTTCTGAAGAAGAGCAATTTAGACCCCAACATTCTTAATAATAATTCTTAATAACCGACCTGTATCCAACTTACCTTTTTTAAGTAAAATTTTAGAAAAACTTGTTTTTAACCAAGTAAATGACTTCTTAAACAAAAACAATGTTTTAGAAAGGCATCAGTCTGGTTTTAAGATGAACCACAGTACTGAGACAGCCCTTTTAAAGATTTTAAACGATATCAGGTGCAACTTAGATAACCACAAGCTCACAGTCTTTGTACTACTGGATCTAACCGCCGCCTTCGATACAGCAGACCATCGCATTTTATTGGACAGGCTGAGGCACGTGGTCGGCCTCTCAGGTGCTGCTTTTAACTGGTTTGTCTCATACCTCACTGACCGACACTTCTTTGTAAGTTGGGATGCATGTTCCTCAGGAACCCATGAGATCAAGTGTGGGGTTCCCCAGGGGTCAATTTTAGGTCCAACTCTTTTTAATCTTTACATGCTACCCCTCGGGGACGTCATCAGGAGGCACGGCATCAGCTTCCATAGTTATGCTGATGATAAGCAACTGTACATTACTGTGTCTCCTGATGACACAGGGCCAATTGATGCCCTTTTTAATTGCATTTTAGACATCAAGTCATGGATGGCAGAAAATTTCCTTCAGCTCAACCAGAACAAAACAGAGGTCTTAGTCATTGGTCCTGAAGGCCAGAGAATGAAACTTTTACCAAAACTACAAGATCTTAAACCAACACATTCTGTCAAAAATCTGGCCGTGATTTTTGACTCTGAGCTTACTTTTATTCCACACATCAAAAACATAACAAAGACAGGTTTTTACCATCTCAAGAATATAGCCAGAGTCCGCCCGTTTCTCTCTCAGGCCAGCACGGAGGTGCTGATGCATGCTTTTATCTCCTGTCGCTTAGATTACTGTAATGCCCTGCTCTCTGGTCTTCCCAAAAAGAATATCTCCAATCTTCAATTACTACAGAATTCAGCCACACAAGTGCTGACGAGGACCAGAGGGCGGGAGCACATTGTACCAGTTTTGAAATCGCTGCATTGGCTCCTCGTGCGTTTCAGGATAGATTTTAAGGTTCTTTTATTACACTGTAAAAAAGAAAAAGTTGAGAAAACGTAAAATATCAAGGCAACGTGATGCAAGAGATTTTTGAGTTTTCTCAACTTTTGCCTACTGTTGTTGACTTAACTAAGGTTTGCAAGTTCTGACAAGAGTTCTGCCAACCTTGATAGTCTTGTTCACCTAATTAGGATAATCCTGGAAGGCTAACGAAGAAATTCTGGTTTCAATGCCATGTATTTCTGGCCTCACCAAACACAGATATTCTTGTTGCATAATCATTCAATTCTTACTCCAGTGAGTTGAATATTTACCTATATAAATAAAGGAAAATGTATGTTGCTGTAATTATATTTTAAAAATGCTCAGTAAATAGATACTGAATAAAACAAAGCACAACTGAATGTTATCTGAAATCTTATTTATTTTGTTGAACAGTGCCTCAAGCACATTTCAGAATGTCATGGGTAGTCGGGTCAATTTCTGTAAAAAATTGCCGGTTTCTTTTTTTGGGTGCTCTGAGCAGCAGAGACGTTAAAATTGAAGTCCAGAACCAAAAAAAAAATTTAAAAAAAAACAAAGTATGGGAAAAAAAAGTGTCCAGCAACATATAGTCACTCATGCACACACCCTGACTGTCTTGTAAAGGCTGAACTTAACCACTTGCACATTAAATAGAATAGTGCCACAAATGATTGGCTGTGTACCCAGACACTGAAGTTTTACATGGGTATAACTATGATGAACTAGAGCAGTTAAAAGTTCTTAGAAATTTTACCATCAATGAACAGGGAACTAACAGGTAAAACATCAGTTCTGCGCTTCATGTGAGGTGGACAACACATCAACAAATCTTTTAAAATACTGCATGACAAAATCTCACGATATATTATCAACAACATAGATTCCTCTGACTAAAATTGACATTTCTAATAATGATTTATCCACTTAACCTTCATATTGTCCAACCAGGTCAAAATGACCCATTCTGTTTTGACTGTTCCCTCCTTGCGGCACGGTGGCGCAGCAGGTAGTGCGCGTGCCTCACAGCAAGGAGGTCGCTGGTTCAATCCCCCACAGAAAGGCCCCTGCAGGGCCTTTCTGTGTGAAGTTTGCATGTTCTTCCCGCATGTTCTTCCCGTGCATGCGTGGGTTCTCTCCGGGTACTCCGGCTTCCTCCCACAGACCAAAAACATGCTCATTAGGTTAATTGGTGACTCTAAATTGTCCGTAGGTGTGAGTGTGAGTGTGAATGGTTGTCTGTCTGTGTGTCTGTCTATGTTGCCCTGCAATCGGCTGGCGACCGGTTCAGGGTGTACCCCGCCTCTCGCCCATTGCTAGCTGGGATAGGCTCCAGCCCCCCGCAACCCTGAAAGGGATATGCAGGTATAGAAGATGAATGAATGAATGAATGTTCTTTCTTTCCTCCCTCTTTCCTTCCTTCCTTCCTTCCTTGATTATATCAGAGGCAAAGGGGTTTAACTACTGTTTTTTTTTTTTTTACATGACCCAACTACAGTGCACTTGAACAGGCTAAAGAACACAAGTTAAAGTCATGTCTGGCTTCCCCATTAACAGTCACGGCAAAAGTTTTGTTTTCAGAGACCTTATGCACTGTGAGCATCAAGAGCCACCGAGATCAAAAAAGATGGCCTGAATTGCTTCAAAGGTATACCTCATCTGCTTTGGATAATCAATGTTGAGGGCATACAGAAGGCCAAAGAGGTATGCCAAGGCAGTAGAGGAGTCTGGAATGTTATGTAGCATGATGTCCCCTTCCGACCCAACTGCCTGGTCTCGCACAGACGTACCAGCATCGTCATCTTGTAGGATGGTGAGGATGGCAACAGATGCACCGTTCAGCACTGCACTGTAAAAAATGTCTGTGAAATTAACATTAATATGCTGTAAAATTGTGACATAAAAAAACTGTAACAAGAAAAACAATGAATCAATGTATAATTTAAAGCAATATATTGTGAAAAACAGAACAATTAATAATTGTTGATTTTACAGTTAGTATATGTTAAAAGGATGATATTTCCTTGTAGAATTTATATGTTGCTGTATCATAAACATAGAAAAAATGTAATACTTGAACCAACACAATACAGTTAAAATTGCAATACAGCTTGGTTTATAGAACTGAAATAAACTGTATAACATTTTACAAATTAATATGTTGTGATTTCCAGATAAGTACTGTAACAATGATATCATGGATTAGTTGAGAATCAATATAAACATGTTTAGAACTGAGACAGCATTGGCTAGTAGAACTCTTTCTGACACTATAATCTAGATTGACAGCTCTTTATGTAAAAGACAAAAGAAAAAAAAAGCTCTCTGTGTGTTTCTTTAATTAGTTCACTATTTTTTTCTTTTTTTTTCTTTTAGATTATGTTTCTGTGGTTAAATACACCTCCTCCTTGAACCACCACCTTATCGTGGTGGAGGAGTTTGAGTACCCGAATGATCCTAGAGGCTATGTTGTCCGGGGCTTAATGCCCCTGGTAGGGTCTCCCAAGGCAAACAGGTTCTAGGTGACGGGTCAGACTAAGAGCGGTTCAAAAAGCCCTTATGGATAGTACAAAAACAAGGATGTTCACGTCGCCCGGATTGGCGTCACCGGGGCCCCACCCTGGAGCCAGGCCTGGGGTTGGGGCTCGCAGGCGAGCGCCTGGTGGCCGGGTCTTTGCCCACGGGACCCGGCCGGGCTCAGCCCGAAGGAGCGACGTGGGCCCGCCTTCCCGTAGGCCCACCACCCGCAGGAAGGACCAGAAGGGGCCCGTGCTTTGTGTTTTGGGTGGCAGTCGTGGGCGGGGGCCCCGACGACCCAAACCCTGGACAACGACTCTGGCTATGGGGACATGGAATGTCACCTCGCTGGGGGGGAAGGAGCCGGAGCTAGTGCAGGAGGTTGAGCGGTACCGACTAGAGATAGTCGGACTCACCTCCACGCACAGTTCGGGCTCTGGAACCCAACTCCTTGAGAGAGGCTGGACTCTCTTCTACTCTGGAGTTGCCCGCGGTGAGAGGCGGCGAGCTGGTGTGGGCTTGCTTATAGCCCCCCAGCTCAGCCGTCATGTGTTGGAGTTCTCCCCGCTGAGCGAGAGGGTCGCTTCCCTGCGCCTTCGGGTCGGGGATAGGTCTCTCACTGTTGTTTCGGCCTATGGGCCAAACGGCAGTGCAGAGTACCCGGCCTTCTTGGAGTCCTTGGGAGGGGTACTGGAAAGTGCTCCAACCGGGGACTCCATCGTTCTGCTGGGGGACTTCAATGCCCACGTGGGTAGCGACAGTGATACCTGGAGGGGCGTGATTGGGAGGAACGGCCTCCCCGATCTGAACCCGAGTGGTGTTCTGTTGTTAGACTTCTGTGCTAGTCATAGTTTGTCAATAACGAACACCATGTTCAAGCATAAGGGTGTCCATCAGTGCACGTGGCACCAGGACACCCTAGGTCGGAGGTCAATGATCGACTTTGTAGTCGTATCATCTGACCTTCGGCGGTATGTCTTGGACACTCGGGTGAAGAGAGGGGCTGAGCTGTCAACTGATCACCACCTGGTGGTGAGTTGGATCCGCTGGCAGGGGAGGAAGCGGGACAGACTTGGCAGACCCAAACGTACTGTGAGGGTCTGTTGGGAACGTCTGGCGGAACCCGCTGTCAGGGAGGTCTTCAACTCCCACCTCCGGGAGAGCTTCGACCAGATTCCGAGGGAGGTTGGAGACATCGAGTCTGAATGGACCATGTTCTCCACTTCCATTGTTGATGCAGCCATCCATAGCTGTGGCCGTAAAGTCGCCGGTGCCTGTCGTGGCGGCAATCCCCGAACCCGGTGGTGGACACCGGAAGTAAGGGATGCCGTCAAGCTGAAGAAGGAGTCCTATCGGGCTTGGTTGGCTCATAGGACTCCTGAGGCAGCTGACGGGTACCGGCAGGCTAAGCGGGCAGCAGCTCGGGTGGTTGTAGAAGCAAAAACTCGGGTCTGGGAGGAGTTCGGGGAGGCCATGGAGGAGGACTACCGGTCGGCCTCAAAGAAATTCTGGCAAACCGTTCGGCGCCTCAGGAGGGGGAAGCAGCTCTCCATTAATACTGTATACAGTAGAGGTGGGGAGCTGCTGACCTCGACTGGGGATATTGTTGGGCGGTGGAAGGAATACTTCGAGGATCTCCTCAATCCCACTGTCATGTCTTCTGTAGAGGAAGCAGAGACTGGGGACTTGGAGGTCGATTCGTCCATCACCCGGGATGAAGTCACTGAGGTAGTCTGCAAGCTCCTCGGTGGCAAAGCTCCGGGGGTGGACGAGATCCGCCCTGAGTACCTCAAGTCACTGGATGTTGCAGGGCTGTCCTGGTTGACACGCCTCTGCAACATCGCATGGCAGTCGGGGACGGTGCCTTTGGACTGGCAGACCGGGGTGGTGGTCCCTCTGTTTAAAAAGGGGGACCGGAGGGTGTGTTCCAACTATCGGGGGATCACACTCCTCAGCCTCCCTGGGAAAGTCTATTCCAGGGTACTGGAGAGGAGAATCCGGCCGATAGTCGAACCTCGGATTCAGGAGGAACAATGCGGTTTTCGTCCCGGCCGTGGAACACTGGACCAGCTCTATACCCTCCACAGGGTGCTTGAGGGTTCATGGGAGTTTGCCCAACCAGTCCACATGTGTTTTGTGGACTTGGAGAAGGCATTCGACCGTGTCCCTCGCGTCATTCGGTGGGAGGTGCTCCGGGAGTATGGGGTTGCAGGCCCTCTGCTGAGGGCTGTGCAGTCCCTGTACAACCGGAGCAGGAGCTTGGTCCGCATTGCCGGCAGTAAGTCGGACCTGTTCCCGGTGCATGTTTGACTCCGCCAGGGCTGCCCTTTGTCACCGGTTCTGTTCATTATTTTTATGGACAGAATTTCTAGGCGCAGCCAGGGACCGGAGGGGGTTCGGTTCGGGAGCCGGCAGATTTCGTCTCTGCTTTTTGCGGATGATGTTGTCTTGTTGGCTCCATCGAGCCAGGACCTTCAGCGTGCACTGGGACGGTTCGCAGCCGAGTGTGAAGCAGCTGGGATGAGAGTCAGCACCTCCAAGTCCGAGGCCATGGTTCTCGACCGGAAAAAGGTGGCTTGCTCCCTCCGGGTTGGGGGAGAGATCCTGTCTCAAGTGGAGGAGTTTAAGTATCTTGGGATCTTGTTCACGAGTGAGGGAAGAATGGAGCGTGAGATTGACAGGCGGATCGGTGCAGCGGCAGCAGTAATGCGGTCGCTGTATCGGTCCGTCGTGGTGAAGAAGGAGCTGAGCCGAAAGGCAAAGCTCTCGATTTACCGGTCAATCTACGTTCCTACCCTCACCTATGGTCATGAACTTTGGGTCATGACCGAAAGAACGAGGTCCCGGATACAAGCGGCTGAAATGAGTTTCCTCCGCAGGGTGGCGGGGCACTCCCTTAGAGATAGGGTGAGGAGCTCTGTCACCCGGGAGGAGCTCAGAGTAGAGTCGCTGCTCCTCCACATCAAGAGGAGTCAGCTGAGGTGGCTCGGGCATCTGTACCGGATGCCCCCTGGACGCCTCCCTAGGGAGGTGTTCCAGGCATGCCCCACCGGGAGGAGGCCCCGGGGAAGACCCAGGACACGCTGGAGTGACTATGTCGCTCGGCTGGCCTGGGAACGCCTCGGGGTCCCCCCGGAGGAGCTGGAGGAAGTGTCCGGGGAGAGGGAAGTTTGGGCGTCCCTGCTCAGACTGCTGCCCCCGCGACCCGGCCCCGGATAAGCGGGTGGGAATGGATGGATGGATGGTTAAATACACAGCCTGCTAGAGCACATAGGGAAAAAATTACGGGAAGACTTAAATGCCGCGTTAGAATTTAAAACTGCAGGGACCAATCATAGAGCAGCACCGTTTGTGTACTCTTCTGTCATTGGACGCTACGTTATTGTGGGAGCACTTGGCGCGGAGCAGACAGACCTGGAATTGTGGGAACAGACGGGAACAGACGCAAGGAGAGTGAGGAGTAGCAACGTGGAGCGAGAGCAGGAGACGAAGAGTCGGAGCAGTGACGACAAGGAGCGGGAGCAGGAGGCAAAGAGGAGCAGTTGGGGGAAAAAAAAGGAGCAGTTGGGGAGAAGAGAAGTCGAAGCAGTGACGAGGAGCGGGAGCAGGAGGCAAAGAGGAGCGGTCGGGGAGAAGAGAAGTTGAAGCAGTGACGAGGAGCGGGAGCAGGAGGCAAAGAGGAGCAGTCGGGGGAGTCGGAGTAGGGACGTGAAAAACGTCGAGGAGACAAGTGGGAACAGGTACGTTGGGGGGGCGGTAACAAGCTAGCAGTGGTAAGCTAACGGACTTGGAACTTATTCAGCCACACGATTAGCTAGCTTACACGTGCTTTCAATATTTCTTAAAATGATTACCTGCCGTTTTTGTAGCAAAACACTGTTAACATTGAGAGGCTATGTTCTGCATTGCCACGTTCATAGAAATGAACCACGTTGTGTTTTCCAGTGTGTTGGCGTCGACTGCAAGAGGTCATTTTGCACGTATGCCGCTTTTAAAGCTCATTTCTACCGTCTACACAATGTGCCCAAACCCCCTCATAGTAGAGCCGTTGTTACAGATTTAAAATGCGCCATTTCGCTGTGCTCGCGCCAGTTTCATACAGCAAAAGAACTCATACATCATTTGAAAGAGCATGTAGTTGAGGGAAGAGCTGTATCATGTCCTGTAATTGGTTGTAAAAACGCGTTCACTAAAAAATCGTCCTTCACTGCTCATATGTCACGCAAACATAGAGAATGTTCTGTGGAAAACATAAGTGATATGTACAGGGAAACAGTGTCTCAGTCTCCTAGCACTGTAACGTTATGTGAGGATGCTTCCCAGATCTCAGTAGATCCACCAACCAGTGAAAACTGTGAACTCCCACAGAATTTCAATGAGACCTTTCTCAGGAATATTTGTTTATTCTATCTAAAACTGCAAGGGCAGCTCCTTCTCCCTGCTTCAACAATACAGACTATTGTTGAGGAGATGCAAAACGTGCATGAGTTAGGACAGGACTTCACTATAAGTAAACTTCGTTCACTTTTAAAAGATGACATGAGTCTAACAGATGATGCCGTCACCAAAATCTGTGATTGTGTTAGAGATTCAGATCTATTCTCTGCCTGCCACCAGGGGCCACTCAGAACAACATATTCAAGAGCTCAGACATTCAAAAATATGTTCAAGTACACTGAGCCCAAAAAACTAATGTTAGGGATTGATGAAAACATGACACAGCGATATGCTTACTACATTCCGGTGAAGCAAACATTGAACACCTTATTAGAATCTGAGTTGTGGAAGAATACAGTGTCCCAACAGAGTAAAGAAACAGACTCACAGGAGTTTAGTGACATACATGATGGACAAACCTATAAGTCAAACAAGTTCTTCAATGAAAATCTAGGTTGCTTAAAGATAATTTTGTACCAGGATGCTTTTGAAATTGCCAATCCTCTTGGCTCTGCTAAGAAAAAACACAAAGTCCTAGCTGTCTATGTTTCTGTGGCAAATTTGCCTGCTTATGTGCGGTCAAATACTGATCACATGTCTCTTGTGTTGTTGTGTGGAGAGAAGGACCTAAAACAGTTTGGATGTGCTAAACTTTTCTCAGAGATGTTGGAGGACTTAAAAGATTTGGAGGAGAATGGAATCTCTGTGGACTATAAAACCATTAAAGCGGCACTGTATTGCATTGCAGGCGATAATCTTGGGTCACACAGCATTGGCGGGTTTACAGAGAACTTTAGTCGCTCAAAGTATTTTTGTAGATACTGTGAAATCACACGAACTGAGTTTGAAAATGATGATCCCAATGTCTGTGGTCCACAGCGCACACCTGAAGCTTACGACTCAGCTGTCAATGATATTGCATCTGGAGACGGGGAGGACGACAAAGGCATAAAGGTAAACTCTGTGTTCAATGCTTTGAAAGCTTTTCATGTTTGCCAGCCTGGTCTCCCACCGTGTTTAGGTCACGACATATTTGAGGGTGTGTTATACTATGATGTAGCACTGTACTTGAAATATTTCATCAAGAAAAATAAGTGGTTTACATATACTCTTCTGAATCGGCGAATCACTCAGTTCAAGTACAAAGGGTCTGATGCACTCACAAAACCATGTACTGTCAATGAGGGGTCTAAGCTTTCTGGCCAAGCCATCCAGAACTGGAACTTTTTGAGGTTGCTGCCTGTTTTAATTGGTGACAAAGTGCAAAGCCCTGAAGATGAGGTGTGGCAGTTAACTCTCCAGCTTAAAGATATAGTTGATCTGATATGTGCACAAAGGATTTCTGTGTCACAGGTAGCATATCTTGACATCATAATCCAGGAATATTTGGAATCAAGGAAGTGTTTGTTCCCGGAGTGTACATTGAAACCAAAGCATCATTATTTGCGACACTATCCGGCACTAATTTTGAAATTTGGCCCCCTGATACGACTGTGGACGATGTGATTTGAAAGTAAACACAGCTACTTTAAGAGATGTGCCAGGCATCTGAAAAACTTTAAAAATATTTGCCTTACTTTGGCTGAGAGACATCAGATGTTTCAGGCATATGTTTCAGTGGGGCCAGGAAGCAGTCAGCCTCTGCATGTCAAAGACAGCTGTACATTTTACGCCAACCTTTACAGTGGGACAATTAAACAAGCGGTGAGTGAGTTTGGCTTCTCAGAAAACAACACTAGTGTTTCCACAGACATACAGTACAAAGGAACAATGTATAAAAAAGGGCATTTCCTTGTGTCAAAAAATGATGAGATTGTGGAGTTTGGAGAGCTTCTCATTATTTTAATTGAAAATGATGCAGAGGTGTAGTTTGTGATGGATATACATAAAGCTGACTATCATCCTGAGTACCATCTCTACTCCGTGAAAAAAGACTCTGTGATGTTACAATGTCTTGAAATCAGTGACGTGGTTGATTTTTATCCTTTAACATCCTACATTGTTAATGGGTACCAAGTGATTCCACTGAAGCACAGCATCTTCTCCAGATAAACATGATTTTGGGCACTTGTGGGGAGAAAACACAAAAACATTTCATATTGCATGTTATTTTTCTCATTGTACCAGAAATGACAGACTTGGAGACAACATTTTTGCGGAGTGCCATCAATGAGGTCTTACCTGACCTAGCTGAGGTATCAAAAGACATTTTGGAGGAGACATTGCACTCCCTTGGCATCGAGACGAGTGACGATTTCAAGTTTCTCGAGGAAAGTGATTTGCTGACGGCTTTGAGGCCCATTCAAGCCAGAAAGGTGCTTGCTGCTTGGAAGTTGAGAAGTAAGTATTCCAACATGGGATGCAGTTAGTACCCATAGAAAAACAAAAACATTCTCATAATGTGTCTGTGTGTGTGTCTCTCTCTCTATGTCCGTGTGTGTCTTTCTGCAGGCCAAACTGCTGAAAGTAGCAGCGCATCTAGTCCCTCACCAGCACCTCCACCATCCCTGCAGTCTGCCTCACCCAGAAGTTCATCTTCAGACTCTGTCAGCAGCTGCCAAAGCCCTGGTGTTGACTGGGTGAATACATACCAGGTTCCATGGGACAAGTTCCCAGAAGAGCTAATTCAGACTCTAGAGAGGGGAAAACGGCCGAGCCCTCGTTTAAGAAGGGAGATGGTCCGCATCGTTGTTTCTGATATGATGCGACGAAGTTCTTCAGTGAGTAAGAGAAACTCAACAGATATTGCCAAAAAGATGGTGGCAAAGTATCCAAAATCTTTGCAAGACATTATAGAGGGAGATGTCATAGGCCCAGGTTACCACTCTCTTGTGAAGCAACTGCAAAATAGAGTAGAGAACGTGAAGAGATCTACAACACCAAAAATAAGAAAAAGAAAGAGTCGCACAGAGGATTCTGACACAGATGAAGTCCCTCCGCAACAAAGAGCAGCGATCCAGGACACATATGGGTGCATCAAGTGGGATGTAAAATTCCTGCCCCTTGGAGAGACCCTGGAGAGCCAGCAAGAGAAGCAAGAAAAACTGAGGCGGATGTCCCGGCAAACTAACGCAGATCGGGAGGAGGTCAAACAATTAATGAAGGCAACATCCTACACACAACGTAAACAAGTCAACAAGGGGAAAAATATAAAAGACCTCCTGGAAGGCTGGCCCTCTTGGTTCAGTGAACTTGGCATGGGTGTGCACTTCAAAGAGCTCACAGGAGTAGCACTTAAAGAAACTTTCATACAGAATGTGGACCTGAAGGGGAAGCGGCTCATTGAGTAAGAACAAGAAGTTCTTGCAGGCTGCAACCAAGGTGAAAATGTTGAGAGGTGCTGAGCGGAGCGGCTGCTCTGAAGATGTGAAAGAAATGGTCCTGCTGCTGATGGCCTATTTTGACGAAAGGGAAGAGATGATGCTTTCTAATGTGGAGGACACCTGTCTGGCAGGGGAAGTCCAGACGGACAAGCTCCCCTTAACTCCTACCATTATTGTCTGTGGTAAGTTAACTTTTTGTTGCTGTGTTTCATTTTATGTCTGAATGAATTCTGCTTGTTTTTGTTACTGTGAACAGTATAAATCCTGTGGGTGTGTGAGAGAGAATATACCTGTGTGAGTCTTTAAGTCTGTCTGTGCCCAGAAATGTTTCAGGAGCACAACCATTTGTTTCACTTATGTTTGTTTTTGATTTCCTTCCCTTTTTTAGGGCAATCCTGCTTTACTGCCACACGATGTATGCTCAAGAAAGTGGAGAAGACCAGCACCTCCCGTCTACATGTGAACCCCAGAGTCCTCACGTTGATACAAGACCTTTCAGATCATGAGTGGCGGGACATGTGAATATGGACTCAAGTAAGTCTTAGTAGTAGTTTAATTTTCGGTCCCTAAGTCAATCAAACATAGATGCACCACAGTAAAGCTGTACATATAAATAAATGAACCAAAAAATGTTTAGGCTGAAGCCGTAGACAAGTCATTGTTTGTGGTGATGCCCCAGTAACAGATAAAAGTTTTCTTTAGGTGGCTTAGTCTTTTAACCCTCTGATACACCTTCAAAATACTTACACTAACACACCTTCACACAAAAATGTGCGCTTGAAAATTAAAGCTATAAAAAAATTATGAATTATCATTTTGAAAATCTTTTTTTATTTTGTAAAGCAACTTCTGCCCTAACCATACATATCAAATAGTATTGTTTTTTTTTTTTTTTAACCCTTTAATTGCCAGGTTTTTGTCATGATGCACCTCAATTTTTTTGGTCTAAAAAGCAGTTTATTTGATTTATTTTCATATAATTGATGCAAACTGGATTATTTTTGGTTTTATTATGGCAGCCTGGTATATGTGAAAGATTAGCAGCAACATTGATTTTTTTTGCATTGTTATTTTTATAATTATACATTATATATTACCTCCCTTTGCATGCTAATCAAAATAAAGCTGTTCAATATTCAAAGTGTCAATAAAAAAAATCAACATGATTTTTCACTTTCAGTTTATTTTTAGTTTATTCGAACTTATTTGTGCTGAGGAAGGTCCTGAGTTCACTCATTTTAAAGCAGTGCAACGCGCACACAGTAGACACGCGTACACACACAAATATTATCACCTCAGACCTTGTGTGGGGAGAGAGGGGGCAGCATATAGTGCCAGTACCCTTTATTGTAAAAAACATTTATTTGACCCCTGTGCCATATATGGCAAATGACAGACAAGTAAATCGCTCAAATCACAAACTAGGCCTTAAGTTAAACCAAGAAATAAGAAATTGCATGGTATATGCCTTTTTTAGAGCAGGATCAAAAATAGTGGTTTGAATGGGTTTCAATGCACACATTTTTGTGTGAAGGTGTGGGAGTGCTATACTTTTTGTTTACGTTGTTGACAATGGGTTAAAAATAAAAAATCCACAGCCTGATGCAATTCTAAGCTATTTGCACCAGAAATGGATGAGACACACATAAATGTGTCAAGGTGTAACAGAGGGTTAAGCTTTAACAATCAACGTTACAGATGAAAATATTTGAAGTTGTGTCAGAGTTTGCGTTTGTGTGTGTGCCTATGAGTGTCTGCCTCTGTGAACCTGTGTGTGTCTGTGTCTGCCTTTGTGTGTATCTGTGGGTCTGTCTGTGAGTCAGTGCATGTCTGTGTGAGTCTGTGTATGTCTGTGAGTCTTAGTGCATTCATTACATATTTGTCTGTTTTCTTCTGTTTCCCAAGATGCTTTTCCTCCATCAACACAGAGGGCACCGAAGTGGAGAAGAGCGGCAGTTCCTGTCTACACTTGAACCCCAGAGTCCTCACCCTGATTGAAGAAGGTTTCTTCATGTTGCTTAGTTCATTAAACTTTCATTGTAAATGTTACAGGTGAAAATACGTTATAGACATGTTATAGTTGTGACAGTCTGGTTGCACTTGAATTTTTTTATATTCAAGGCATTATTTCAAATGTTTGTTTGTTTTTCCTTTGAGGAAAAATGGAAAGGAATACTTAATTCCTTAGTTTGAAGTTGAGACAAACAAAATACACACAACTGTTGAAAAGTGAAAATATTTTTGCATAACTTTGCATAAGTAATAAAATCTTAAAATGAAGAGTTGGTATTGTACTTGATTTTTAAAAAGGTCTAATTGCTGCATACCACAGGGTATAGTTCTCTACACATTTCTGGTAAAAGTCAAACATAAGAAAGTGCAGTTGTAACCATAAAATATAGAAGTGGTCAATCAGTGGTCAAAAAGTTTTCTTTAGGTGGCTTAGTTCTTTAAGTTTTAACAGTAAACATTACAGATGAAAATCTTTGTTTGAAGTTGTGTCAGAGTTTGTGTGTGTGCCTGTAAGTCTCCGTGTGTCTGTGAGTCTTAATTCAGTTATAGTATGTAGATGTTTATTTCACTACAAAACATTGCTTTTAATATTACAAATTATATTACATGAAACACAACCTTTTACTAAAATTAGCAGGAAAAAATCAGTAAAACTACTATCTTATAATGAGGCCTTTACTGTGTAATAATGCCTTGTGTCTGAAGTTTTTCAGTGAAATTTAATGGGATTAGATGTAAAATAAGCAACCACCACATGTAAATTGTACCGAAAAAATGGCTTTAGTAACGGCATGGTCATGCTAATTTGGCTGAAAAGGGATGTTGAATTTACCAGTTCAGCGTGTCATTTTTAAAATGTTATTTTGTAAATGATAACAGTTTTAAGTTGTAAAATTTACAGTTGGTTCTGTAATGTGGTTTACACTCTGCTGTATTTTTTACAATATTATTCTGGCAACCACAGCTGCCAGTTTTTTTTTTTTTTTCCATAAAAACAACGTTTTTTTTCTTACAGTGTGGTTCCAAAATGTCAGTGTCCTGAAGAAAAATAACAGATGCATTATTGAGAGCTAAGAAAAACTAAAGACAAAATACATTTCTACTGATTTGAACTTACACTTCTGTACCATGCTGGTCATTTTGACTCATGGACGTTTTAAAAAGAAAAACCATCGTTTTCTTTAATTAATGACACAGTAGCTTTCACCCACCAACCTTGTGATGAACTTTGTACAAAAGTATTTTCTGCTATGAAACGCTCACCAACAATGCCCAGCTGCTTCTCAGCACAATAAAGGGAGCGAAAGTTATAGACAACTGCAATCCTCACCATAAAATTATCTGGACTGCACTGAGGAGGTGTATTATTTCCATTTTGGATGAATTCATCCTTTAAAACATCTCATGGGAATTAGGAATTAGTTTTACTTGCATTACTTTTTTTGTACTTACCAAGCACTTCAGGAAAACCTTGCAAAATCAGAACTCTTTTACAGTGGTCCCTCGTTTATCGCGGGGGATACGTTCTAAAAATAACCCGCAATAGACGAAATCTGCGAAGTAATCAGCTTTATTTTTTACAATTATTATACATGTTTTAAGGCCGTAAAACCCCTAACCACACACTTTTATACACTTTTCTCAGACAGGCATTAACATTTTCTCACATTTCTCTCTTATTTAAACACTCTTAAAGTTCAAACTTTCGCAGATTTAAAAAAATAAGTACAATATTAGTAAATGAAACCAACGATCAAAACCTGTTTTCAAGCCCAAACATTTTTAACAAATTTAATTTTAATGATCAATCTACGAGGTTTGACACACATAAGAAATTATTACCAGTAACTCGCGTATTTCACAGTTCCTCTGACGGTGCGTCTTTGTCCTGGCGCCGCTCCGCTGTAACGTCTTTTTCCTCTGAAGGCCTTGGTGCAGGTGTTTTTTTCCGAGTGCAGAACATAGTTATGGGTAGTTGTTGGCGCTGTTTTTTCTTCTGGGCCAGAAGATTCTTATAAACAGAAATGCCACCTTATATATTATATTTGAGAACTGTAATGAACAGAACATCAAAGGGTCCCATTCTTGCAAGCAAAATTACACTAAAAAAGGCCGCGAAAGGTGAACCGCGTTATAGTGAGGGACAACTGTATAGTAATGACGATAAAGCACAGGTCAGACCCAGCAACATGTAAAACTTAAAAAAAAAAGAACAATACTGCAACCATGTTAACAATTTTACTTTACTTTTACAAATTAAAATTCTGTTAAATCAAATACCGCCAAATAAGAACATAAAGCAATGACTGCTGACATTCATTTTTACTGACACGTGTCCACTAATGTGTTTTTGCTGAAGCCAACATCTTTTTCTGTTTCTCTTATGAGAAAAGTATATTCATACTCTTCTAAAATTGTCAGGCAAAGGAGCACTTCACTCACCTGTTCATCAAGTTTATCCAGGAGGTCTTCCATCTTCTCACCAAGAGCTCCCTTCTTAGACCGGTACAGTTTTAGCAGGCCAGGCACAAATTTGTCAAAGGATGCACTGAAAGTCCCCAGGAGGTCTTTGCTCGTGATTCAATGAAATTCTTCACATATCTAAACAAGACAATCAACAAAATATTGCCATTTATTCAGCACAGAAATTTCCTGGGTAGATGTCTTGTGCAGTCTGCACCATGTTCAATGCCTGACCATGTTATCAACAGCAAAACCTACTTCAAAACGCTCTCGTGAATACGTCTTTTGCACAGGAATGGAAATATCCTCCACAAAAACCAGTATCAATATGCAAATGCATATTATCATGTTCTAGTGTTGCACCAAAATCTGTGACCAATCAGATTCTGTGACCTGCCTTAGTATTCTTTCCCTAACCATCTCAGTCTATAGAAGCCCTATTTCCACCAGTAAAAGAAAAAAAAAATCCATGCTAAGTCAAAATTATGAGATAAAGTCCAAATTTGGTTGTTTTTCTCCAGGTGAAACTACTTTAAATTTTCGTCTCATAATGGCTTTTTATTTCACAGTTTCGATTTAGCATGGGGATTCTTTTTTCTTGTACTGGCAGAAATGGGCTTCCATAGGAGTGAAATGTTTAGGGTAAGAATATAAGAACAGGTCAAAGAATCTAATGAGTCACAGATTTCGATGTAACACTGGCAAGAGAGTATGGCATTTGTAAACATGGACCTTGAGAATTGACAATTCAATAAAAATTTGACTATTTTGACACCCATTACAGTTGCAGTAAGTGATGCACTCCTTGGGAGGACAAACGTAACAAAAACACTGGCATTACAAATTTTTGGACTGATGGTGTGGGTACAGTGTCTTGGAGGGGCCTTGAGTGGAGTGGTAGCACAAGGTTTAATAAAGTTTGCCAATACATTACCCCAGCAAATACTGTACTTCTTCAATTATAGTCAATCTGGTATAATAACTCGTGCCTAATTTGAATAACAGAATTACTGAATAAATTAGGACAGCCGTACCTCCTTAGAGGAGAACAGCGCAGGCCATCTCCCCTGGACCTCAGATACCATAGGTTGACACTCCACGATCTCTCTCCGCCTGAGGGAAAATGTCAGTGCCATCTTCTGCTGTATAACTGTCATGTTCTTTTGTTTCTTCTTCATTTCATCGACCAGAGCAACTCTTTCCTCTTCAAGAGTAGAATCATCGTGGTGTTGTGGATAATCTGGGACATGATTGACCTCTCCACATTTGTGCCCTCTTTATCTCCCCCTTTTCTTTTCCTGTTGACATTTACCTCATTGCAGTCTGCGTGACGAAGCTTTGATCTGTAGTTTCCAAGTTTGTGCTTGATACTTGCTTTCCATCCCTTGTAGCCTGTGATGCTACCTGGCTCCTTAAGACATGGATACTTGAGAACCAGCGCAGAAGCAACTGACTCAAGCTCATCTTTCTCAGGGTAGCCTTTAATATTCAAAAACTGCCTCTGCAATTTTATCCAAAATCTCCATCTTCATGTCTCTTGTCACTGCAAGGCCCTTCTTAGATTTTTCGTATGTCACATTAGCCTTACACAATTTCAGTTCAACATCATATGAAAACTTGGGGATAGGAAATGGAGAGGGCCACTCTGAGACATGCCTTAAGTTCATCTGGATAGAATCGGTCCAGCTAGGCCTGAAATCTTCAGAGTGAATACTTACTGTGTCCTGGGAAAAGACTGAACTGACTGAGAGTGGAGATGAATCACAGTTTCACATTATATGCAGGACTGCACGCTCAGCTGGTAATTCAGTGCATTTCCAAACTCTGGATCTTCAAACTGTAGTGAGAAATCACCTGGAAGTTTGAGCCTCTCTTTAAGTTTATCAATCAATTGCCCTACAGATGCTGGTACTTCAGGACGCTGGACTCTCCGGGCCTCTCTGGAGGAAAGAACTACCTGAAGTAACAAAGCCTGAAAAGAGGAGAGAGAAAAGGTGGGAGAAAATGAATAGTCAAACCTGATTAGAAAACAGTTGACACCTATACCATACGGCTGCAAATGAGGACCTTTTTCCAGATTAATCTGCTGATTACATTTGATTTGCTAATAATTTAATCTACAAATGTAAAAAAATAATGATAATAAAGCTTAAGTCTATACCCAGTTTTTCATTTCCTTCAATTGCTGTACTCAACTGGCCTATACTTGGGAAAGACCTTCAATTCATTCAGCACAAAACTAATGCTTAATGAGGAGAGAAGAAAGGAGAGAGGAGAGAGCGAGTGTGAGAGGAGAGAAGAGAGAGGAGTTGGTGAGGAGAGGAGAAACAGAGGGGGATGAGTGGGGAGAAGAGAGATAGTAAGGAGAAGAAAGAAGAGTGTGGAGAAGAAAAGAAAGAGCAAGAGGAAAGGAGTGAGGAAAGGGAGCAGAGGACAAGAGAGGAGAGGAGAGAGTTGGTAAGGAGAGAGAAAGAGGGTGGATGAGAGGGGAGATGAGGAGAAGAGGAGACAGGGTGGAGGGGAGAGAACATACCATTTTGAGTTGCTTTAATGGAGAAGGAACGTCCTTGGGGTCACCATCAGCTTTCCACCAACTGTGTATGCTTTTAGAGGGTGGTAATCCGTCAGCACATCTGGATCCAGGACAAGAAGGTCTGCACAGGTGTGTTCAACAAGCTCATGGGACCTGACATGTTCAATGTACCAGGAACACAGTCTTTTACAAATGAATGTCACTTCCTCTGCATTGACAAGAATGGTCACAATCTTATGGAATTCTGGGAGGCCACTGCATTGCCCAGCAGATAAAATCATGCCCGCCACATACTGTGTCCCATGCAGGTGAATCATTTTAGACAGAGACACACTGTCTAGATGAGGGTACTTCTGTATTTCACACTTGAGTGATGGATCCAATTCTGAAACCCTGACCACTTTCAAATTTTCAACATAGAGTTTTGGCTTGAAAAGGTTCCCACTATCCAGATGGTATGCCATCATCTGCTGGTGTTTCGAGGAAAGAGTGAGCAGCACATTTTTCCAGTTGTGAGTGTCATGGACCACCTTTTTAAAGAAGCTATGTTTTGCTTCGAATCTCATCGTCCACAATTCTGCTAAAGGCCCATAGCAGCATATAAGATGTGGGTAGTGGTCAATGAAGTGGTGTTTTGGCCTCAGTCTGAAGTCCGGAAAGGTACTGGTGAGCAACAGGCAATTATCCAGTAGTTTGCAAGATAAATAACACAATGCTTCCTCAGAGAGTCTGTTTGACACAACAATGACAACAATTTCCTTGAGGTCCATTAAAATCTCCCATGCTGGCTCCTGTTCTGGTATCTTACATCCAATTATAAAAGGAAGTGTCCAATTTTTATGTCCATTACCAGCAACTGTTCCTTTTTCAAAGCTTGCTTTTGGAATTTTTTGAGGTTTGTTTACTTTGTCTGAATATTTGTAGGGTACTGATTTTATGCATCAAATGTAATGAAACCTTTTGAGATCAGATTTTTCAAACATAAGGACAACTCCAAAGGGATGACGCCTTCAAAAAAGGTCATGCAAAACATCTGGGGGAAATCCGGTTACTGGGTGAAAGAACAGTAGATGTTTGCCCAGTACACATTCCCTTTTTACCCCATTAACACTTTGGAGGTTGTCAGTCTGCCTAAGCTCTTCCAGAAATGTATTGTGTTGATCAACACCCCTCAATTGGAAGTCATTAACTTCAGTGGTTGCAATTTGGTCCCGACTTATCAAACAAAAACGACAGAACTTGTCAACAGTAAAACCTGCCAGACCATGTGCACCAAGGTTATCGGAACTTACACAATATACAGTGCCCTTAATCAGAATCAGAATCAGAATCAGAAAAGGCTTTATTGCCAAGTACGCTTTTACACATACGAGGAATTTGTTGTGGTGAAATTGGTGCATGACACATCTACTAAAATGAGAGCACAAAATTTAACAATTTAAATATATATACACAAGTCTGTTTTTTGTTGTTTGCTATTTTCTGGAAACACAGTCTGTTTTTCAGATAGAAGTCCAAGTTGAGCGTTAATGTAACGCATAGAGTTGTATTTATATCAATGTGACAACATGAGTCTGAGGTGGAATGTGAAGAGTGTCGGGGGGGTTTCGGGCCTTGTTGATAAGGCTGACAGCAGACGGGAAATAACTGTTCTTGTGGTGTGAGGTTTTGGTCCTGATGGACCGCAGCCTCCTGCCAGAGGGGAGTGACTCAAAGAGTCTGTGTCCGGGGTGAGAGGGATCAGCCGCAATCTTTTCTGCACGCCTCAGGGTCCTGGAGGCGTACAGGTCCTGGAGAAATGGGAGATTGCAGCCAATCACCTTCTCTGCAGACTGAATGACACGCTGCAGTCTGCCCTTGTCCTTGGCGGTGGCAGCAGCGTACCAGATGGTGATGGAGGAGGTGAGGATGGACTCAATGATGGCTGTGTAGAAGTGCACCATCATTGTCTTTGGCAGGCTGAATTTCTTCAGCTGCCGTAGGAAGTACATCCTCTGCTGTGCCTTCCTGATGAGGGAGCTGATGTTCAGCTCCCACTTGAGGTCCTGGGAGATGATAGTTCCCAGGAAGCGGAACGACTCCACAGTGTCAATAGTGGAGTCACAGAGGGTGATGGGGGCAGGTGAGGCTGAGTTCTTCCTGTTGTCCACAACCATTTCCACTGTCTTTAGAGCATTGAGCTCCAGGTTGTTCTGGTTGCACCAGGTCACCAGATGGTCAACCTCCCACCTGTAGGCGGACTCGTCGCCATCAGAGATGAGTCCGATGAGGGTGGTGTCATCTGCAAACTTCAGGAGCTTGACAGAATGGTGACTGGAGGTGCAGCTGTTTGTGTACAGGGAGAAGAGCAGAGGAGAAAGAACACAGCCCTGGGGGGATCTGGTGCTGATGGTCTTAGCATCGGAGACGTGTTTCCCCAGCTTCACGTACTGTTTCCTGTCAGAAACAGTACGTGAAGTCTGCAATCCACCTGCAAGTGGAGTCAGGCACGCTCAGCTGGGAGAGCTTCTCCTGAATCAGAGTTGGGATGATGGTGTTGAAGGCAGAGCTGAAATCCACAAACAGGATCCTAGCGTAGGTTCCTGCAGAGTCCAGGTGCTGGAGGATGAAGTGGAGGGCCAAGTTGACTGCATCGTCTACAGACCTGTTGGCTCTGTAGGCAAACTGCAGGGGGTCCGGGAGAGGGTCAGTGATGTCTCTGAGGTGTGAGAGCACAAGGCGCTCAAAGGATTCATGACCACAGAGGTCAGGGCAACGGGTCTGAAGTCATTAAGTCCTGTGGTCCTTGCCTTCTTGGGAACAGGGATGATGGCAGGCTGGCACGTGACATGCCTCCAATGAGGTGTTAAAAATGAGGTGTCAAACACTACACTCAAACTGCACACCATGCGAAAATCCGTAATGGTCGAAACAATTCAGTTCACATCCAACTTTGGCCACATCTGGTCAACTTTTCTTGGGGTGTTTTCAGTACAGAAAATGTCTACGGACCACCATCACACGGCTCAGGTCTGCTCAGGTTCAGTAGAGGGTCCGTTTGGTCTAGTTTAAACTTGTTCAGTCCATGTGTGCATGTGCACGTCAGTCATCTATGGGGTTTCCCACTGGTTCCCAACTTCACTCCAAAAATCTACTCAAAAGTTGATAATCTTTGTTGTGCTGTTTAGAAAATCTTAGTTAGGACAACAATGAGAGAAATTTGCTGGGCAGACAAGTTTTTGTAGGTTGGAAATGGAAAGCTTTATTTCTGAGTCAGTTTAATTTGAAAACTTTAATGACGTCAACAATTACTAGTTATTGTTTCTACAGTGTAGTTTTTAAACGGTTTTAACGGTCTTGGGCCGACTTTTACCCTACCAACCCTTGCAGACCCTGAGGTCCTCCGGTACTGGTCTCTTCACCATACCAAAAGTAAGAACTAAAACACACAGGGAGGCAGCTTTAGTTATTATGGCCCCCAATTGTGGAACAGCCTGCCGGAGAACCTCAGTGCCGCAGAGACTGTTAATGTTTTTAAAAACAGGCTCAAGACCCACCTTTTTAATCAGGCTTTCAAGTGATTTGTTTGATTTATCTTATTCCTTTAATCAGGCTTCTTATCATATTTATCTTTGTTCGTATCTTATTTTAGTTGCATGTTTTAACAACATGTTTAATTGTCTGCCTGGGTCGGGGTGGTCTCGGGCGGCGCTCGCCAGTCATGGGCCAGGGGCCCTCTCAGTGTGGATGGCTCCCAAAGGTGGCTTATTCCTTATCCTGTCCGCATGGTTGTGTGCGCGGGTGTGTGTGCATGCGTGTCTGTGTGTGCGTGTCTGTATGTAGTTATGGGGGCGGGAGGGCTGGGTTTTTCTTCTTTGTTGTTTTTAGCCTCTGGTAGGCACTTTGTGTTGCTTTTTAAGTATGAAAAGTGCCATATAAATAAATAAAGTTTGAAAGTTTGAAGTTTAGAAAATAATAACTATATCGTGAATTCTAGTGAGACGTTGAGCCTTGCACTGTGCATGTGCCGCCATCTTGATTTTAAATGGACCAAGTCAAAATGATCTACCTACATTTCAAATGTAAACAACATAAACATATATATATATATATATATATATATATACGTGTATATATATATATACGTGTATATACACGTATATATACGTATATATATATACATAAGTACTTTAAAACAAGTACTTTAAAAGTATGTTAAAATAAACAACACAGTATTATGATATATATGTGAAATAGTGTGTAGAATAACCAGCAGGAATATACAGTAAGTTTAAAATAGCAGCAGGAATATGCAGTAAGTTAAAAATAAGCAGCATAAATATAGACTAAGATTAATTTAAAGTGCAATTGTGAAGAATGCCCTGTGTTAGGTGTTAACAGTGGTGCAAAAATACTCATTTAGAGTTCAGCAGTCTGATGGCCTGGGGGAAAAAGCTGTTACAGAACCTTGTTGTCCTGCACCAAATGCTGCAGAACCTCTTTCCAGAGGCCGGCAGGGAGAACACACCATGGTGGGGGTGTGAGGAGTCCCTGGAGATGTTTCTGGCACAGGACATGCAACGTTGAGGTGCAATGTCCTGAATGGAGGGGAGAGCAGTCCCAATGATTTTCTCCACTGTCCTCACCACTCTCGTCACATTCTTCCAATCAGCAGCACTGCAGCCTCCACACCACACAGAGATGCAGCTGGTCAAGATGCTCTCTATGGTGGGCTCTCCGCATCCTACGCAGAAAGTGCAGCCGTTGCTGTGCCCTTTTGACCAGCGACGCGGTGTTCACAGACCAGGTGAGGTCATCTGTGATGTGCACCCCCAGGAACTTGGTGCTGCTGACCACCCCCACAGCCGTGTTGTTGAGGAGAAGTGGAGCGTGACTGGGCTGGTTCTTCCTGAAATCGACAATGATCTCTTTGGTTTTATCCACGTTCAGGATCAGGTTATTGTCTTTGCACCAGCCCACCAGCTGCTCCACCTCCTCTCTGTAGGCCAGGTCGTTGTCATCCCTGATGAGGCCCACCACTGTTGTGTCGTCTGCAAACTTCACAAAGTGTTTGGTGGCAGCCCTGGGGGCACTGTCATGAGTCATCAGGGTGAACAGCAGAGGGCTCAGGACACTGAGGGGAGCCTGTGCTGAGGGTGATGACACGGGAGGTGTTCTGTCTGACCCGCACTGACTAAGGTCTTTCAGTGAGAAAGTCAAGCAGCCAGTTGCACAGGGGGGTGCTGAAGCCCAGGGATCCCAGTTTTTCTAGCTGATGCTGTGGAATGATGGTATTGAACGCTGAACTGAAGTCCAGAAACAGCATTCGCGCATGAGTGTTTTTCTGCTCCAGGTGTGCAAGGCTCAGGTGGAGAGCGGAGGAGATGGCATCCTCAGTGGAACGGTTAGGCTGGTAGGCAAACTGGAAGAAGTTGAACGTGGGAGGGAGTCTGGAGATGATATGCTCCTTTACCAGCTTCTCAAAGCACTTCATCATAATGGGAGTGAGTGCGATGGGCCGGAGGTAGTTGAGTGATGTGGTCTGAGGTTTTTTTGGCACTGGGATGATGGTGGCAGACTGCCACACTGGAGGAGAAAACTCAAACGCAACACATTAGCCCCAGCCATAACACAGAAAAACATAACACAGAAACAAAGTAATGAAACTGCGCTGCTTAACAAGCATGAATAAATAAAAGGAGACATGACAGGGAATAAAAATACGAGATATGAAATAAAATATCGGCTACATGTATGTACATTCTGTGCAAAAAGGGGATATAAAATAATATTGCCAATGGAATTGGTAAGGTATGGATAATTAAGTACAGTGTTTTGTACTGTAGCACCTTACTCAGTGGGGGGCGCCAGAGATCCCAGGGGGTGCACACAATTTTGTTTGTGCTGAGGATGTAAGGCTACCAAAATTATATCTGTGCACATTAAATTTATAAAATCCTAATAACACACCCAATTGGATAAGCAGAACTCTGTATAATCCAAATTAAAACATATTTTTGGTCCACATTTAAATTCATTAAGCTATTTATTACCTATAACCTTTATTCTTTTAGTGCGTGTATGCGGGTAGGTGTAGGGTTGGAGGGGCCTGGCTTGTCTTGGACAAGGGCAAGAAGGGCTTCAAGGATTAAAGGTTGGAAACCACTGCTCTAGAATATGTATTAGTATGGTGTGAGTGCAAACGTGAACATACACTATATTGCCAGAAGTATTCACTCACCCATCCAAATAATTGAAATCAGGTCTTCCAGCCACTTCCATGGCCACAGGTGTGTAAAATCAAGCACCAAGGCATGCAGACTGTTTCTACAAACATTGTGAAAGAATGGGTCGCTCTCAGGAGCTCAGTGAATTCCAGCGTGGTACTGTGATAGGATGCCACCTGTGCAACAAATCCAGTCATGAAATTTCTTCGCCCCTAAATATTCCACAGTTAACTGCCAGTGGTATTATAACAAAGTGGAAGCGATTGGGAATGACAGCAATTCAGCCACGAAGTGGTAGGCCATGTAAAATGACGATCTGGCAATCTGATGGATGAGTCTGGGTTTGGCGGTTGCCAGGAGAAGGGTACTTGTCTGACTGCATTGTGCCAAGTGTAAAGTTTGGTGGAGGGGGGATTATGGTGTGGGGTTGTTTTTCAGGAGCTGGGCTTGGCTGCTGAGTTCAAGTGAAAGGATATCTGAATGCTTCAGGATACCAAGAGATTTTGACAATTCCATACTCCCAACTTTGTGGGAATAGTTTGGGGATGGCCCCTTCCTGTTCCAACATGACTGTGCACCAGCGCACAAAGCAAGGTCCATAAAGACATGGATGAGAGAGTTTGGTGTGGATGAACTTGATTGGCCTGCACAGAGTCCTGACCTCAACCAGGTAGAACACCTTTGGGATGAACTAGAGGAGAGACTGAGAGCCAGGCCTTCTCGTCCAACATTAGCGTGTGACCTCACAAATGCGCTTCTGGAAGAATGGTCAAAAAATCCCATACACACACTCCTAATCCTTGTGGAAAGCCTTCCCAGAAGAGTTGAAGCCGTTATAGTGGCAAAGGGTGGATGTCATATTAAACCCAATGGATTAAGAATGAGATGTACATAAGTTCATATGTAAGTCAAGGCAGGTGAGTCAATACTTTTGGCAGTATAGTGTAGCATTTGTGTTTATGGATGAGAAGAAAATGATTGGCAATGATGTTTGGATAGCGAGCTGTCAGGATGTAATGAGATTTGGCTGAAGGCACCACGGTGTATCACTACTGAGGGAGTGGTCTGAGTGACTGCTGGCTGGTATAGAGTTAGAAGGAGGTACGTGTTCGGGTTAATCGTGACTTTGGGAGAAAAGGGGGAGAGGATGAGATGACCTTTGAAAGTAGGAGAGCTTGAATAAGATTTGATACGATCTGGCCCTGGGTTTCTTTGGCCACGGGATGCGCCGTGATGTCACCAGCGTCGACATGCTGTGCCGGGAACCTTTAAGTGCTCCAGATGTTTGAGTTTGATCGGTCAGTGAGGAGAGGAATCATTCTCAGATGCCAACAGAACACAGAGACTTCCTTTACTGACTTTAATCACAGACTTGGCAGAGACAGTTATAGATATAGCAGAGATAGGCACACAGTTCAAAGTTCAGCTTGGTAAGAGTCTCTCAGAATATAAGTGACTGCAACGTGACTGCAAAGCACCAAGTGAGCAGAGGAAACTCAAATAGTTCAGTTCTTTGAGGCAAATTCAAAGTCTCTTGAATTGTTTGGTGAAGCCAACACCAAACAATAACAGGCAAGCAAAGATCCAGGAAATGGAGGGCAAGGCTTGTGGTCAGAGACAGACGGCTAAGGTATTTACCAGGAAACAGGAGAACAGACTAGTCAAAGCATGCAGGTACAGCAATGAGAGATCAGTTCAAAAGGTAAATAGTCTGGCAAGATAGTCTTAAAACATATACATACATAGGAAGGTCCCAGCAATGCCAGGGCAGCCTATTACTCATTGTTAATAGAGGAAAATAAGAACAACCCAAGGTTTTTTTTAATTTATTTTTATTTTTATTTTTTTTACAGAACTGTACCCATCCTGACAGTGTCATAACACTATTGAGCTATGTATTTCTACAATCCTCATTAGGAACGACTTCATGAACTTCTTTAATATTAATATTCTAATTATTGGACATATAATTTATCACCTCCTGCCTTCAACTGGTTTCAATTTATCTTATGAACATATGAACCTTAAAAAAAGCGATTAAACCTGATATACATATATTTAGACTGCTTTTCTCTCATTAACCTTAACCAACAAATTTCAATGATTTCATCATCTGAACCATTAACCTGTCTCTTAGAACCCATCCCAACAAGGCAGCTTAATGAAGTTTTCCCCCTTAATTGGAACTGAACTAGATATGATCAGCCTGTCTTTATCAACAAGGTATGCATCACAGTCCTTGAAAGTAGCTGTAATTAAACCTCCTCTTTAAAAGCCTACTCTTGATCCAGTGGTTTTAGCCAACTGTAGACCTATATCGAACCTTCCCTTTCTCTCTAAAATCCTTGAAAAAGCAGCCAGCAATCTGTAGTGTGACTTTCTACACAACAATTGTTTATTTAAGGATTTTGAATGCATCATAGCAGCACTGGTTAAAATTAAGATGACCTTCTAATTGCATCAGACAAGGGACTTGTCTCTGTACAAGTTTGTTTGATCTTAGTGCTGCATTCGACATCACTGATCACAACATCCTATTACAGAGACTGGAACACTTGGCATTAAAATGACTGCACTAACCAGGTTTAAGGCCTACCTTCATGTTTGTACATGTTGACTTGTCTGCTCCACGAGGTTCTGTGTTTGGGCCAATACTATTCATCCTATATGTGCTTCCTTCAGGCAATATTATTTGGAAACACATACATTTTCATTAATATGCGGATGATACCCAGCTATATTTATCAGTGGAGCCACATCAAACCAATCAGTTAACCAAACTTCAAGCATGTCTTAAGGACATGAAGACCTGGATGACTGACAGCTTTCTGTCACTACATTCATACGAAACTGAAGTTATAGTGCTTGGCCCTAAACCCTCAAGAAATCTAATTATACAGCTACTCTGGATGGCATTGCATTGGCCTCCAGCACCACTGTAAGGAATATGAGAGTTATCTTTGATCAGGATATGTCCTTTAACTTCCACCTAAAAGGACTGCCTTTTATCACCTATATAATATTGCAAAAATTAGGCACAAAACTATCTCAAAATGAAGCAGAAAAAATAGTCCATGTATTTCTTACATCCAGCTGGATTGCTGCAATTCCTTACTATCAGGCTGCCCCAATATATCATGAAAGACTCTCCAGCTGATCCAGACCACTGCATCACATGTTCTGACAGAAACTAGGACTACTGTTACCCCACTAGAACACTGCATTCCCAGAATGTATGCTTACATATGGTTGCAAACTTCTCACAAGCAGAACTGGAGCCAGAGCCTTCAACTATTAAGCTCCTCTTCTGTGGAACCATCTTCCAGTCTCTGTCTAAATTTAAGAGTAGGCTTCAGATTTTCCTTGTTGATAAAGCTGAGCTAGTTAGGCCCAGCTCAAGCTTGTGTTGACCAGTCCATAGTTAAGCTGCAATAGGATTAAACTATCAGGGGACTTCCCATGATACACTGAGCTCCCTCTATCCTTCTCCCTCCCTCATCTGTACACATTCATGTCCCATTAATGCATGCTGCTAACTTGGCTTCTTCCCTGGAGTCTTTGTGCTTTCTCATGCTACAGGTTCCCATGGATCATGGCTGCACCTGGATTGTGGTTCATAGCCCCTACTGCTGTGGCCCTGCTTGACACCTACTGCAACTACTCTCTCTCTCTCTCTCTCTGAGTGGATGATGGAGTGAGTGGAGTATGGAGTGGCAGGGTGTGTTTCAGCATGAGTGAGTTTTCAAACTTTTCTCTGTTTTTCGGTCTGTATTCCTCTTGAGTGTTTTCTCACACTGATCCTCTCAGGTGTATCTACCTGTTGCTCAGGTGTGTTTTGTTCGGTGGCGGGGCTACCTGCTCTGTTGGGCAGTATGCCCGTTGTGGAGGGAGGTGAAATGTTTGTGAAGCTGACGTGGTGTCATGTGACCAAACTTGTGCCGGCAGTGAGCTGCTTGGTGGAGAAGGCTGGTCTAGCAGTTGGACAGGTGGTGGACTGCGGGCACTTTGACTGCATGATACCGCAAAAGTTAGCAAAGTAGTGGAGACAGGTGTAGTCATCGAGGACAATTTCACTTCTGTTCTCCCGCTTCTTAATCCCCCCCCCCCCACCACCACCACCCCCGAAGTGCTGGATTAAGAGCTGGCTCCCTGATTAAAATGGTGTCTCTGGAATACGGGTCTGGAATGAGGATCTAAACCTGTCCTCCAAATTTAGGGTGGATGGGTTGACCTACATGGTTTTCACTTCATCGGAAACCATTAAGTGTTTTGGTTGTGGTGTGGAGGGACATCTGATCCGCTCCTGTCCGGAGAGGATTTGGGGGTAGTGGCCCCAACTGGAGCTATTGAGGGCCCTGACGGGGCCGCGGGCCACCCCCCCCCCCCCCCACCTCCCCTGGAGATGGGATAGACAATGACGGACAGGAAGGACAGAGACAAGTCAGCAAACAGGCTGAGACAGCAAAAGAGCCTGAACACGAACAAGATGAACAGAATAAAGGTGAGTGTACTGATGAAACTGTTAATCCTCCACATATAGAAGTCCATGAGAATCTGTCAGTGTGCGAGGACTTCACTGAGGATGAAGACATGTCCAATGATGATATGTTAAAAATGTCACAAAAGATGAAACACTGTGAACCTGTCCAGAGCAATGCAAAGGCAATTAAAGTGATTAAAGGAACAAAAGCAAGAAAACCATTAGAGTCAGACAGTGACCTGTCCCTGACCCCCCTGACCTAGGAGGACCAGCAGAGCCAGTACCCTCCTGCTGACATCAAAAAAGTTCCTGCAGGGAACGAAGAGGCTCACACTGGTGAAGGATGAAGATCACGTTTCAGACCTAAAAGCATTTATTGAGTCAGCCAGACCCCTGACAAAGAGATCAGGAAACAGTGGAGAGGACAGTTTGACAGAGCAGGAGATCTATCACCTGAAGAAACTGATTCTGAAAGTTAAAACACAAACAGCTGCTACTGATGATGATGATGTCAGAAAGGAAGATTTTGGTTTTCTCTCTCGCATTGTTCTGTGTTTCTGTAACCTTCTATCTCTCCATGTGTGAGTTTAAATTAGGCACTCTTAACATAAATGGAGGCAGAGACGATGTTAAAAGAGCTGCTTTTTTTAAACCAATGGAGCTGAAGAAAATGGACATGATGTTGGTTCAAGAAACACACAGTGACACAGACAATGAGAGTGAGTGGAGGAGGGGATGTGATGAGCAGGTGGTTCTGAGCCAGAAGTCCAGCTGTAGTGGAGGAGGCAGGCATTGTTTCTCCAGGAGTTTCCCCCTGTGAAGTAGAAGAAATCATTCAGGGCTATTTATTGAAGGTCAAAGTGCACTTTGAAGACGTTGTCATGGTTTTTCTGAATGTTTATAGCACACATAATGTCACTAGAGACATAATCAGATCTATGAGGGACCTGGAGACTCAGGTGGCAGAAATGCAGAGTTTAGCTGATTCTACAGGAGATTGTGGGCTTTTAGATTCCCTCAAATCTAACAAGTCAGCCCTAGCCAACCTGTTGGTGTGCAGCACCGGGAGCTCTGGTCATGTTTCTTAACATCTCGGAGATGGATGCCCCCTCTCAGTTATTCTTTCGTCCGGAGAGGAAAAACAGCCAGAGAAAGATCATTCACTCTGAGATCCAACAGCCAACATCTCAGACTCCTCTGAGATCAGGAAGTTTGCAGCCAGTTTTTAGAAAGACCTGTTCAAGGGTGAACTGAGAAATGTAAACCCAGATGTGTGCAGCGGTTTCCTCTCTGGTCTTCCTCAGGTGGACACTGAGGCCAATGATAAACTGGGAGTCCCTCTATCCCTCAGTGAACTGCATATCGCTCTGATGAACCTACAGAGTGGCAGAGCTCCTGGCCTAGACGGTCGACCTGTATAATTCTTTCTGGTCTGTGTTGGGGAAGACCTGTTGGGGGTTATATTGAACAGCTTGGAGAGTAGGAGGCTGCCTCTGAGCTCTGCATGAGGGCCCTCATCACATTACTGCCCAAGAAGGGAGACCCACAGGAGATCAAGAACTGGAGAGCAGTGTCGGACTACAAGATACTGTCCAAGGTCCTGGCCACCAGACTCTGAGAGGTGATGGCGTCTGTCATCCACACTGACCAGACTTACTGTTTGCCCGGCAGGCTCATAAGTGACAATGACACTTTAATTTGGGAGGTTTTGGAGGTTTCTGACTCATTGGCTGCAGACACTGGTCTGGTTTCAATAGACCAGGAAAAAGCTTTGATCGGGTTGAGCATCAGTATCTCTGGCAAACTCTGGCTGCTTTTGGGCTCAGCCCAGGTCTCACAGCCAAGATCCAGGTTCTGTACAGTGACATTGCGAGTGTTTTGAAAATTAATGAGGTCTGAGTGCCCCTTTCAGTGTTCAGAGGGGGGTCAGACTGCTCTTTGTCTGGCATGCTCTACTCGTTAGCCATCGAGCCTCTGCTTCAGAAGCTGAGATGTGATCTGAGTGGTGTTCATTTGGCTGACTGTGACGTCTCTTTTAAACTGTCAGTGTACTCAGACAATGTTATCGTCCTGGTCAACAGGCAGAAAGACATTGATATGTTAGTGAATACAGTCAACCTGTTCACTTTTTTTTTTACAGAAAAACTGGGATGGTGTTACAGAAAAAGTCAAAGGTCGGCTCATGAAGTGGAAGTAGATTTTACTCAAAATGTCTTACAGAGGCTTAATAATCTGGTTTTGTCTGCTCTGTGGCATCAGTTGGCCTGTGTTGATCCCCCAGCTTCTCTTCTATCACAAATTCAGAGAATTTTAGTGAATTTCTATTGGGACAGGTTGCACTGGATCCCTCAGAGTGTCCTGTTCCTTCCTAAGGAGGAGGGTGGACAGGGTCTAGTCCATCTGGCCAGCAGGGGAGCTGCCTTCTGACACCAATTCATCCAGAGACTGCTCACTGGCCCTACGGACCTGGTGTGCATCCTGAAGTGGTGTGGTGGTCTGGGACTGGGCTTGCCTCTGTTTCTGATGGACTCCAGCAAGCTGAACACCTCATCTCTGCCAGCCTTCTACAGGTGGCACGGTGGCACGGTGGAAACACTGTCACCTCACAGCAAGAAGGTCCCGGGTTCGATTCTTGCTGCGGGCACCGGGGGTGTGTCCTCCACCATGCCTTCGGCGTGGGCCTTTCTGTGTTTGCATGTTCTCCCTGTGTTCACCTGGGGTATCCTCCGTAAAAATATACCCCCACTGACCAATGGTGACGGGCGCCTGTCTGGCTGCCCACCGCTCCTGGTCTGCCGCGGAGGAGGGACGACCAGGATGGGTGAAATGCGGAGGACAAATTTCACCTCGTGTGCAGTGTCCTGCATGTGCATGTGTGTGACATGTGTCTCCCCCCGATTCTTCTTCTAAAAGTGTTTTTTCAGTGTGGTCTTTACTGAGGAAGCAGAGGCAGGAGCAGGCTGACTCTCTGTGCTGGCACCTGCAAGAACCTGTGCTGCATGGAGGACATTTGGACGGTCCCAGCTGAGGTAGGCCGACTCTAAACAGAATGCTTCACACTGCAGGAGTTTACACTCTGGGTCAGGTGGTGGAGGTGACCGGACCTGGGTTGGATGACCCTGCTGCACTGGCTGCTCGGCTGGTAGTAAGATCATCTCGAGTCACAAACCACTGGAAACATCAGCAGGACATGAATGTACTCTTTTACTGACTTTTGTAATGGTGCACTGCTGCCAAACTGGACTAACCCATATCCTGCCGTCAGACTGTTTACTGGTTTTAAAAACTGTTCTGGTCCTTTACTTGAGCCTGTTGACTCTGCAGGTGTTGCTCTGAAGGATGCCTCAGGGAAGACTCTACACAAACTAATGGTAAAGACCTTGAACCAGAGCAAACTGAACGGGCGCAGTGACAACCCGCGGAGGACATACTGGAGTTTAAATCCTGACTTTAAACCTACATGGAGGTCTTTATAAAAGACTCCTTTAACGAGGAAACACACAGACTTGCAGTAGAGGATCCTCCATGGCATCGTGGCAGTTAACTCTCTGTGGTTAATGCTGCAGTAGAGGACAAATGTCCCTTCTGCAACCACAGAGAGACGATGTTTCACTGCTTCTCAAAGTGCACTCGTCTCAGGGCTCTGTTTGTGCTGATGTGGAGAAATTTTTACGCAGCAGGTTTTTATCTGTGGTTTTAAGTACACTCGCCAACAAAAGAACAAATGCCAGTTACTAAACTTTGTCTTAGAACAGACAAAGATGGCGGTGTATGTGAGAAAACAAAGGAGACACAGGCAGACATGCAGGACAGGGAGCAGAATGTGGACCAGGGTGAAATTGAGACTGGAAACACAGTAGAAAACAACAACAGAAATGTCCAGACCAGTGAGAAACCAGAGAAAAAGAAAGGGAACTGAAACAAAAGAAAGCTGCAGTCAGATTGTTGACAGTGTGATCAATGAGGTTCTGATGGAGGAAAATGTGTCTGATGAAATAAGCCAGTCCAATAATCCTGGTAAAAGAAAAGAACAGCAGTGACAAAGAACAGAGTGGAGCTAAGAACAAGAAAGCGATTGAGGAGCCGTCTGACAATAAGGACGAATGTGAGTGGATGCCCTCGCAGGGGGATGAGACAGTGTCCTATCCTCTGGGGGAAAAAAAAAAAGATTCCTGGTAGAAACTAAAGGCCAAAGAGCAGTTAAACCTGACATGGTTTTCCCAGAGTTAAGAGGTTTTGTCAAGTCTTTGACTCAGCTGAGGAAGGAAAGTGATGCCTTCAGTGAACAAGAGGTTTACCGGCTGAAGAAAATGGTGACCAGAGTCAGAGCTCAGCTCATAGACGATAATGAATAAACCAAAGACGTTTTTCTACATACTGCTGGTATGTGTGCTAGTTGCAGTGACACCCTTTTCCCTCCTCGTGTGTGATTTAAATCTTGATTCTTTGAACATCAATGGAGCCAGAAGTGTAGTGAAAAGAGCTTCTCTGTTCAACCTGATTGAAATTAAGAAATTAGATGTGTTTTTTGTGCAGGAGACCCACAGTGTCACTGAGAATGAAAGGGAGTGGAGGAAGGAGTGGCCTGGAGACGTCTTTCTCAGCCACAAACTGTCCAACAGCGGTGGAGTCGCGCTGCTCTTCGCAAAGGGCTTCACTCCCTGTTATGTGGACATGGAGGAGGTCATGTGTGGTCACATTTTAAAAGTCAAAGCACAGTATGAAAATGTCAAAATGGTTTTTATTGTTGTTTATGCTCCAGTTTCAAGCATTGAGAGAACGAGTTTTTAATTTTATTTGTTTTTATTGTTTGTTTTTATTTGATGTCCTGCACAATTGCACTGATGAGTTCTTGTTTGTGGGAGGTGATTTTAACTGCACAGAAAATGCTAAACTAGACAGGAATCACCTAGCGCCTCATCCTGCTTCATCTGTCAGACTCAAGCGTCTCATCAAAGGTCATTTGATTCATTGAGGTTTTAACAGGATGGACCGGCAGTACACCTGGAGTCACTCCAGAGACAACTCACTATCATTGGCCAGACTTGATCGATTTTACTGTTTTAAACATCATTTTAGTATTTTTAGTCAAATCATTCCTGTTGGCTTCTCTGACCATTGGCATTTTAGTGCTCCTTTTATATCCAGAATGTATATTGGCATTTTAATACTGGACTTTTACATGAAATTTTTTAGGCTTTTGAGGATGTATTGGTTTTACACAGAGAAAACAAATCCTCCTTTCCCTCAGTGCAGCAGTGGTGGGATGTTGGAAAGAGTTGGATAAAACAGTTTTGTCAGCAGTATACTTGCAATGTCGCGAAGCACATTACCAGATCTGTTCAGGATCTGGAGACTGAGGTGGTAGAACTAGAGTCTAGTGGATTCTATGGGAAATCAAGGGCATATTGAAGCCCTTAAATCCAAAAAGGCTGTCTTAGCCAATCTGTTTGGCCTTACAGCACAGGGCGCTCTGGTCTGGTCATGGTTCATGAGCGCCTCTGAAATGGATGCCCCATCTCGTTTTTTCTTTGGTCTGGAGTGAAAGAACAGTCAGAGAAAGGTCATCCACTCTCTACGATCCGATGATGGATCCCCAATCACAGAAACTCCGGAATTACGTTAGCCACCAATTTCTACAAAGACCTTTTTAAAAAAGAACTTGTAGAGGACGTGGAGCTGGATGGAGAATTTTATGTTGGTCTGCCTTAGGTGGAGGCCAACAGCAGTGCAGTGTTAGACGCAGAGCAGTCCATGAATGAACTGTACACTGCTCTCATGGGCCTGGCAAATGGCAAAGCAACTGGCATTGATGGACTATGGGCAGAATTTTGGAAGTCTTTCTGGTCAGTGATTGGTGAGGATCTGTTGGAGAATTTTAGGGACAGTTTGAATGAAGGACGGCTGCCACTGAGCTGCAGGAGGGCAGTGATTACCTTGCTACCAAAGAAGGGTGATCTACAAGAGCTGAGGAACTGAAGACCTGTCTCTCTGTTGTGTGGAGATTATAAAATCCTCTCCAAGGCTCTGGCCTCCAGATTCAGAGAGACATTGAGTGGGTCATCCATGTTGACCAAACTTACTGTGTGCCTGGCAGGCTAATAATTGATAATATCACTCTCGCTCAGCATGTTTTGGACGTCTCTGGCTCATTGGGTATCGACGTTGGTCTTATTTCCATAGACCAAGAAAAGGCTTTTGACTGGGCTGAACACCAGTATCTGTGGCAGACGCTGAGTGCTTTTGGGTTCAGCTCAGGTTTTATAGCCAAGATCCAGGTGCTGTACTGTGATATCGTGAGTATACTAAAAATAAATGGTGGCTTGGCTGCGCCTTTTAGTGTGCAGAGGGGGCTACAGCAGGGCAGCTCTCTTTCCGGCACTTTGTGCACAATCGCTGTTGAACCTCTTCATCATAAGCTCAGAAAGGAGCTCACTGGTGTTTGCTTTCCAGGTTGTGCCTCAGCTGTTAAACTTTCAGCCTGCGCTGACAATGTCGTTGTGATTAGCAATAATCAGAAAGACTCTGATGTTCTTGAGAATAATGTGGAGCTTTTCAACAAAATCTCCTCTGCAAAGGTGAACTGGGGAAAAGCGAAGCAGTGATGGGTGGAAAGAAGCAGCTAGATAGTTTAGTTCTACCAGGACGACTGACTTCGAAAAAAGGAAGGATAAAATACTTGGGAGTGTTTTTAGGTGAAGAATCATTTTTAGAAAAGAACTGGGAGAATGTTTATAGAGATAATTAAGGGTCGTATAAACAGGTGGGGATGGCTCTTGCCCAGCATGTCCTATAGAGGGAGGACGCTCTTGATAAATACTCTGGTGTCCTCCTCTTTGTGGCACATATTGGCTTGTGTGGCTCCTCATTTAGACCTGCTGTCTAAAATTCAAGCTGTTTTAGTTAATTTTTTGGGGGGACAAACGGCATTGGGTTTCACAGGCTGTTCTCTTTCTTCTAAAAGAAGGAGGGCAAGGACTGCTGGCCAGCAGAGGAGTTGCTTTCTGCCTTCAGCACATCCAAAGACTCCTGTTTGGACCAAAAGGTGTGACGACCACTGGCATGGGTGCTGCTCAGGTGGTTTGGCAATCTGGGACTGCATGATTCTTTTTTCCTAATGGATTTTAAGACTCTGAAGGTCCAGACCTTTCCTCCTTTCTGCTGTGGAACCTTGTGGAGAATGTTGGAAACGAAAGAACCACTAAGAATGACTCTTTACACTGACTGCTGCAAGAGCCGGTGGTACACGGTGGACGCTTGGACACTCCCTCCTGGGCAGGACCAGCTGTCACGGATCTGTTCTGCAGAGCAGGGATTCTGACCCTTCGATCGGTGGTGACCAGAGCTGGACCTGTACTGGACAATGCAGCTGCCTTATTGCAGCTGGCCTGGGGGTGAGATCCATGAAGATCACCAGCAAGCTGCTGGAGCTGTTATGGTTCTGTAGAACCAGTATTTAGCTGGACCATTGAAGCGGAAGAAGCAGCCAGAAAACAAGGAGTCGGATCAACACCCGATTTTAATAACAATACAAGAACTAGAACACAAAATCAGCCCAGTAAAACAAAAGCGTCACTACACTGTGGTGAGCGGGTAGGAGAAAACAAACCTAACTAGACAGAAACAGAAAAACACTAACTACTCAGTCTGATCACAGAAAAACAGAAGAACACAAAATCAGCCTAAAGAAACAAAGAATCACTACACCGTGGCGAGCGGGAAGAAGAGCTAAGTACACCGGACATACGAGAGTAACTAACCTAATGACAAAAACCAAACTAGCGCTAACAAGGCAATAATCAAGAAAGACACGACAAGGACTAGGAAACTGGCTAAGGCACAATGACAAGGAAACAAATGGCTGGAGAGTCTCGGCAAAATGCTTTGACAATCTGGCAGCGTGGCAACGCTGCCAAGCTGCTTAAGTGTAGGCGCAATCAGTGGAGATCTGCCCCAGGTGTGTTGGAGACCTGCAGCACCACCAGGCCACACCTCCACTGCAGGCGAGGAGAGAGAGAGAGAGAGCCATTAGCCAACATGCAACAAATACACACAAGGAAACAAGTACAAACTATGACAGGAGCTGTAACAACTCTGGAGAAACTGGGACTCAGGACGCAGAGAAAAACTCCTTGAAATAAGAAAATGAACAGGCAAGGTTCAAAATCACTAGGAAGCGCACAGCTAATGCTAGAAGTTCGGTCATAGGAAACAAAGACAATCTGGCAAAGCCATGAGGAGCTTGTGGGTATATATACACAGGGAAGGTAATAATCAGGGGCAGGTGAGTGAGTGGCCGCAGGTGTGGTTGATGAAAGGTGGGAAAACACAGGAAACTGAAACTGAAACGACACAAGAGGTTAACATTACAAAATAAAACAGGAAACAACATGACAACATTCCAGAATGTTACAGGGGCACTGGAAATATCGTCTAACTGGACATGAATGGATGCTGCTGAAAGAGTACAGCAAAGGTGTTATTGTGCCTCATGCAGACAATCCATTTCCTTGTCTAGGTCTTCATCCAAGATTTGAAAATTGTGTTGGTTCTTTTTAGACGAAAAATGTCCGACTTTTTTAAACTTGGAGGAGGTAAACGGTAAAACACTGTACAAAATGATGATAAAATGTCTTAACAAAAGGACACACCTTGGCGAGGTCACCTGGTCCTGGGAGACGACGTCAAACCTGCTTGGAGGTGGCAGATCTACAGTGGAGAGTTCTACACAGGATATGTGTCACTGTCTTTTTTATGTTTCTTGGACGTGATGTAACTGAAATGAAATTTCCCCTTCGAGGGATTAATAAAGGCATTCATTCATTCATTCATTCATTCAATGCTTTTCTCTGTGTCATTGATCCATGTTTGAGTGACAGATGTTCTTTTTGTCCTGACAGAGAGACGGTATTCCACTGTTACTCAGATTGTCTTCGCCTCGTGCCTCTGTTTGTACTGTTGGAGAGTCTGTTCAGAAAGTTGGGAGAAGGTTTCTCCAAGCAGAGCTTTATATACAAAAAGTCTGAGAAACACATATGTCAACTGATGAATTTTATCTTGGAACAGTCAAAGATGTCCATTTATGTCAGCAGGAAGAGAAAGATTGACAATTCAGTAGACACTGATGTGAAGCTGTTGTTTACCAGGATGGTGAAAGCCAGAATAATGATTGATTTTAACTATTACAGAAAAATGAAAGATGTTTATCAGTTCAGCGTGAAATGGACTCACGGTGATGTTTTGTGTTCACTGAAAGAAAACCATCTTCTTTGGTCTTCTTTGAGGAGATGATGTGACTTATTTTTTTCTTTTGGAGCTTTTTTATTTATTTATTTATGTATCTCTCTTTCTCTGTCTCTCTCTTTCTGAGTGCATGCAGGGAGTGACAGGGTGAGTGTTTGGGAGAGCGTTTGTTGAGCGTGTAAGTGTTTCAAACCCTTTTTTGCTCCATTTTCTTGCACTGGATGTTGTTTAATGTGTTTTTAAATCACTCTGTGATCAAACTTTGTTTCATTGTTTGCTTCAATGGGCTTTCATGCCATTCATTTATGGCGGCCACACACGGTGCCTACGGGTGAATTTGGAGAAACTCATCCGCAGGCATGCCATCAAACTTTCTCCACCTTTTGGTGTATCAGTGGAGGACTGTGGCCTGGCTGTTGGTGAAGTTGTGGGTTGTGGAAGCGTGAAATCAACTTCCAGGATGAACAGTGCTGTGGTAAATTTCCTGGACAGCACTGAGAAAGCCAATCAGCTGGTAGAGAGTGGTTTAGTGATTCAGGGGAAGTTAATGCCAGTGTTTTCTCTTGTTAATCCTGTAAAGAAAGTAATTGTGTCTAATGTGCCCCCTTTTCTTAAAAATGAGCTCTCCTTTTCCATATTGATGATTTTGATTATACAGTTCATGTTACTACTGACATGTTTAAATGTTTTGGATGTGGAGTAGAGGGTCACCTGATCATGCCTTGACAGAGCGGGAGAAAGGCAGGCAGCAGAGCCGCCTGTCAGAGCTGACAGTCGGCCTGCGGCTCAGGGTGAAGCGTGGAGCGGAGTACAGCACGAGACACATCCGATCTTTTCTGAAGAACACAAAGGTGCTGAGAGCTGTGAAGGTGGAGGAACATTTTCCAGACCTGCAGTTGTTTCATGACTCCACCAAGTTTTTCTTGAAAAGTCAGGAAGGCTCAGGCAGCCTTCCTTCACTGACCCGGAGACTTACCAGCTGAAGAAACTGTTGGTGAAAGTGCGGGCACAGATAGAGAAAGATGATTAAGATGAACATATTTTCTCTTTGCCCTTGTTGTCGTTGTTTACATGCATCCTTATCATGTGTGATGTAAAGATCAGCTCTTTAAACATTAACAGTGCGAGAGAAGATATAAAGAGAGCTGCTCACTTCTCTCGTCTTCAGTCTAAAGGATTAAATGTGGTTTTCCTTCAGGAGACCCACAGCACTCCTGATAAGGCATCAGACTGGAGGAGGCCGTTCCTCAGCCACAGGACTAGTAACAATGTAGGTGTTGGGATCCTGTTTTCTAGAGCCTTTTTACTCGTTTCCTGCCCTGTGGAAGAGATTGTTCCCAGCCAGATGTTAAAAGTCTGTGCTGTCTTTGAGAGTGTGAGGATGGTCTTTATTAATGTCTATGCTCTGAAAGTTGGGTTAGACAGACTGGCTTTTTTAGATGTTTAAAGACTGTTATTACTAACTGCAGCAGTGATGAGTACCTGTTCTTGGGAGGTGACTTGAACTGCACGGAGAACCCTCAGTTGGACAGTAACCATCAGGAACCTCACGCTGCTTCTAGACATGCTCTGTTGAAACTGGTTGAAACATTTGAACTCTGTGATGTGTAGAGATGTTTTTATCCTGCTCAGAGACAGTTCACCTGGGTTCACAGCAGAGATAACTGGCTGTCTCTAGCCAGTGTACTGTTTTAAACATCACTTCAGTGTTTTTAAAGGTGTTTCTATCAGGCTCGTGGATTTCTCTGACCACTCTGTGTGTGTTTTCTATTAAAGATGTTGAAGAGTACGTACTGGCACTTTAATACCACTCTGTTAGCTGATAAGTTTTTAAAAGGCCTTTAAATCTTTCTGGAGTCATTTCAGAGAAACACAGTCTGATATTAGCTCTTTACAGCAGTGGTGGGATGTAGACAAGGCTCAGATCAAGCAGCTTTGTCTACAGTACACTCTCAATGCTACAAAGGACATGGCCCTGTCTATGTGAGCTCTGGAAAGAGAAGTGGTGGAGCTTCAACATCTAGCAGACTCCACAGGAGATTGAGAACATTTTCAAGTTCTCAGAGATAAAAAATCAGCTCTGTCTGACCTGCTGGGTATCTCTGCTCAGGGTCTGCTCACGTTTCCGGCACATGGTTGAGATGGACGCTCTCTCTCACTTCTTCTTCAGTCTAGAGCAGGGGTGTCAAACTCAATTGCACAAGGGGCCAAAATTCAAAACACACTTTAGGTCGCGGGCCGAACAGGATAAACATTTATTGAACACACTAAAACTAAATGTTTTTGGAACATAAATATGAATAAAAACAGACAGGAATATTATTCTGAAACAAACTTAAACCTTAAATAACTTATATTTAATATTTTGCTCTCCATAAAAATATCTTGTTAAATTATACAAGTTAGAACTTAACTTAAACAACTTAACATTAAAATAACATTCAAATTCCTTTGCTCCTATGTCAATGTATATAAAAAAATAAACTTAAATATCCCAAAAGATTTTGCTCTCCTTAAAAATATCTCCTGTCAAAATTATACAAGTTAGAAATATGAACATGCTACAAAACCTGGAAATATACATAAAATGTGTGCTTTTCAGCAATAACAATTCAAATCATTCAGTTTTCTTTGCTCTTATGACTCTGATCTGATCATATGCTCTGATCGCAGCCGGACACCTGGCATCTTTTTTTTGGCAACAAGTTGGTTTATGTTTGGTGTGAAGTCCTGTGTTGTGGAGATTCTCAGGATGGACTGCAGGTGCTCATCAGTGAGACGACTTCTGTGTGCTGTTTTGTTAATCTTCATCACTGAGAAGAGCTTCTCACACAGATATGTGCTCCCAAACATGCACAAGGTTCGAGCCGCATGAAGACGGAGCTGGGGCATTGCTGCAGGGATGGAGTGAATGAACTGTGCGGGCCCTGCAGTCGTACTTTGCCTTCAGTGTCCCATTACACTGTAGCTCAATCAGTTCCATCTGAATCTGCACAGGTGCAGTTTCAACATCAACGGCAAATGGGTTGCGAAGCAACTCAAAACTCTTTTTTTGTGCTTCAAAGTCACTAAAGCGCCGTGCGAACTCAGCGCGTAGTGTGCTCAGTTTGTCGGCAAAGTGCGTTTTGGGGAACACAGTTGTGCTGACTTGGTTCAACATTACTTGGCAACAGGGAAAGTGAGGCAAGTTGCACTGTTGCATTTGTGTCTCCCATAAAAGCAGCTTCACTTGAAATGCCTTCACTGCGTCATACATGTCAGTGATCATGCGGTCACGTCCCTGGAGCTGCAGATTTAAGGCGTTAAGATGAGCTGTTATGTCAGCCAGAAACGCCAACTCGCACTTCCATTTTTCATCCCTCAAAACGGTGGAGTCTTTTCCTTTACTGTCCATGAACTGACAGATTTCGTTGCTGAGCTCAAAAACTCTGTTGAGAACTTTCCCCCGACTTAGCCAACGCACCTCTGTATGATAAGGAATGTCGGCAAACTCTGAATCTATCTCCTGCATGAAGGACCGAAACTGCCGGTGATTTAACCCTTTAGCTCGGATAAAGTTTACGGTTTGCGTTACAGTGCTCATTACATGGTCCATCTTCAGGACTTTGCAACATAGTGCTTCCTGGTGTATGATGCAGTGATATGCTGTTAACTCACCAGTACAGTTCTCCTCCTGCATCTTCACTCGCGTCCTTCCCACTAGTCCACTTTTTTCACTGCACATAGCCGGTGCTCCATCAGTTGTAAGTCCAATAAGTTTGTCCCAGGGCAGTTTCATGTCGGTTACACTTTGACATACGTTTTCAAAAATGTCTTTTCCAGTTGTTGTCCCGTGCATCGATTTAATGTCCATTACTTCCTCTGTTACGCGCAAATTGGAGTCCACTCCACGGATGAAGATGGCCAGTTGTGCAGTATCAGTCATGTCAGTACTTTCATCCACAGCAAGAGAGTAGGCAATAAAGTCTTTGCTTCTTTCACTCAACTGTGTTCTTAAATCAGTGGCCATCTCACAAATTCGATCAGTAACCGTATTTCTACTCAGGCTTATATTTGCCAGCATCTGCTTTTTGTCTGGACATAAGACGTCAAACACCTTGATCATGCAGCTCTTCAGAAATTCTCCCTCCGTAAATGGCCGGGCTGATTTGGCGATCTCCTCTGCCACAATAAAACTTGCTTTCACAGCAGCTTCACTTTGTGATTTTGCATGGGTAAAAAACGTCTGCTGGAATGTCAGATTCTTCTTTAACTCTTCTGCTTTCTGTTTCTTCTGCTCTGCATCCAGGTCTTTCAGGTTATCCTTATGTTTTGTCTCAAAGTGCCGTCTTAGATTGAATTCTTTAATTACAGCCACATTAGCTCCACAAATGAGACACACGGGTTTACCGGCAATGTCAGTAAACATATACTCAGCCTCCCATAGGTTATTAAAGGCTCTGTTTTCAGAATCAACTTTTCTCTTCGGCATCGTGAGGGGTATCTTCGGCTAACGGCTATCTTTGTAATATCTTTGTAATAGCTAGACTTGATTGACGCGGGAAGTGCGCGGCAAGGCAGCTGAAGCGTTGCATTATGGGATCTGTAGTTCTGTGCAGTATTGTGTTATCAGCGCTTCATATCGACGGGCCATTAATAACGATAACGTAAAATGATCTTGCGGGCCGGATATGATTACACGGCGGGCCGGATGTGGCCCGCGGGCCGTGAGTTTGACACATGTGGTCTAGAGTGTAAAAACGAACAGAAGAGACTGATGCACTCTCTGCGGTCTGACACCGGACAGCTGCTGCATGACTCTGCTGAGATCCGTCAGCGTGCAGTGGACTTCTACAGAGGACTGTATAAAGCTGAGCTCCAGGAGGAGCCTTAGGTGGCCACGTCCTTCTTCAAGGGTCTGCATCAGGTCTGTGTGGAGGACAATGTGGAGCTGGAGGCTCCGGTGTCTGCTCAGGAGCTGCAGGAGGGCCTGCAGAGCCTGCAAAACGGGAAGACTCCATGGATAGACGGCCTCCCTACTGATTTTTAGAAGGTTTTCTGGCCCATGCTGGGTTTCCTGGAGTGTGCACGTCTCTCTGCTCTGTTTCACCTGCTGACCGTGTTTTTTTTCTTCCATGTTTTGTAAGGTTTTCTCACACTAAACATTCACTCTGTTTCAAAACGTTGTTTTGCCTCCTTAACTGCTCTGTGGACGTAGTAGAAGGCAGCCTTATTCCTCCTTGTAATGTCATGGAATGTAAAGGCCACATTCCAATAAGGGGGGAAAAACATTCAGAAACACACAGCGTGCAATCCTGAAGAAGTCCCCACTTACAATGGTCAGTGCCCCGTCTTTTATACAGTTCAGCTCAGGGTCTACCCTGCCCTTGGGGCATCTTTTCTTTTTTCTAAGATTCTTCTATTTTTACACCATTACGTTATCTTTTGGCCACTGTTCAGCCTGGACTTTCCCTATCTTTCTCAGACCTGTATTGACACATTAAAGGTGCATCTTGAGGATGCTCTTTTTTATTTTCTTTCTGTTCTTTTGAAATTACACCATTAGCTTCTGATTGTCATGTGCCCTATTTTTTAAAAAATATTACCAAGTTACAATTTCTTGCCATAGTTGCATATAAAGTATAAAGACATATCACACAATCACATTATCTTAAGTGCACTTTGAGATTATATTAAAACATAGTTAAAGTATATTGAAATCATGGTGTGATTATAAGAACATTCAACCTTTCAATACGGTAAGGTTATATAAGGACCAACAGGGTTATGTAAGGACACACAGGGTTATGTAAGGTCACAAACAACACCTGCAAAGACACCTGCAAGGCCATGGAAAGCCCCAAAGAGCCATGATACAGGCACTCTGCTCTCGTGATCTCTGCAGTACAGTATCACCCTCCATGATCGCTGCACAGTATTCCCCCTCTTATCTCTGCAGAACATCATCCTGACCCTTTATGTGCTTCTTCTTCATTCCTCTACTTCTCCTGTACTCTCAAACAGATGAGCTATCAAATTTCTACTACAATATCATGCTCTACAAATCTGCTACTATTATCTACCACAGGTTACAGTGTTTCACTCAATTCTTCACATATCTGTCAGAAAAAATTATACAACAGTAACTCCTGGTTACCGGAGCCCTGTGAAATAGGTCATTAAAGGGGACATGAAGCACTCTGATTCTTATTTATTTCACACAGAATTAATTAAGTGTGAATACTTCTGTGATATTTTTAAGATGGAAAATGCTTTTACATAAAATTAGAAGAGTTTTTCTTTTCGTGCTGATCAACTGCTTCAGCAACAGTGTGCCGCCATGTTGTTCTTGCGTCATTAGCTACATCATGAGGTTGGTTGGTTGGATCAGGTTGGATACGTAGCTAGCTTGGCAGTAAGAAGAAAGAATGGAAGAGGATGAAATTGAGCGGAATTTCGAAGCGATGCCCCCTCACCCGATGGCATAGCCTTCGAGCCAGCTGATGATTTCTGCAGGTGATGAGAGGGTGGGCAACACAGCGTGGTGCGTGTGGAAACTGCAGGGAAATGCCCACCCCAACAGAGTGTATTTGTTGTTGGGAGGCGAACGTGGGCCATCTTCTGGGGGATCTTCCCTGCATGACTTTATCCCGCACCTACCAGATGCTCTGCTGTGTTGGAAGTAGCCATGCTTTCATTGAAAGACGTCCGTGCCGAGACAGTGGTGCACCCCATTAACAGCAGGTAATTTAACGGTAACGTTAGTTGCTGAGCTGGAAAGGCTCGACTGATTGAAAGATCATTATATCCAGAATAAAGTCTGCCCTAGCCAGCATTATAGTTCACTGGCTAATGTCCTCATCAAAATTGCAGGTTAATCATGCTAAGTTACTTGTGTGCCACAATTGTAAACCTGCTAGCGCGTCATTAGCCAACAGCTCACTGGCTAGTTAGCTTACTCGTGTAGCCGTAATACCACAGCGAACTTGCGTAGCGTAACGCCACACACTAACTAGCTAGTGAACCGGCTGGCTAATGTCACACCAGTAAGTTGACGAGTGTGGTAACGTTAGGTTTATTGTGGCGTTACCTTGCTAGCACCACATTAGTAAACAAACTAACTTACTAACTAAAAAGAGCGTAAGCTAGCTAACCTTAGTTTACTTGTCTCGTCCCTCTAGGATGCAGAGGAAGTGCACCTGTGTTTTTCTCACATGATACTACAGGTACTTTGTGTACTTGGCGGCGTCCTGTCACCCCAACATTGAGGAATGGTGTGGAATCAACTGCGTGCATGGCAGATTGGAAATGTGGATCCTGTGGCTGCAGATGATGTGATGGTTGAGGCGAGGCAGTGTGCACTGATCGCAGACTGAGTGGGTCTCTAACTATAAATTAGAATCTGTATAAGTTACTCATATTGAATTTATAATGTTGATGATCCCTTCTCCAGAAAAAGATTCTTTGCCTCCCCTTGGCTCCTCCTGCACTCCACAAGCAGCAACTCCAGCGAATCTCACAAGAGATTTCACATGGATTGAAAATAGTTTTTAACTGTTTTTTTTTTTTATGTGTATGGGAAAAATAAAGTAATCTAGAATCTTGAATGAGTGTTTTATTAATTATATGAAGTGATTGTTGATGATTGTGATGTTTATTATTGTAGAAAATGAAATGAAAATATCGCTGTAGTTATTATGTAATAACAATGCCACAGTATTCTTTTAAGCCTGCCATCACTGGAAGAATGTGTTGCTTGTATCCGTGGTCTATTTAAATTACACAGTGTCAGCAGGAATAAAAGGCAAATTATATTGTAGATAGCTTTTTTTTTTTTTAGCCGTGTGTCGTAAACGCGCCGGCTCTACGGCTGACGATGTAATGGTTCTGACTAATAGATGGTATCTCCGCGCACAAACCGCACGCACACAGGACAATGAATGCTCTATGGCACTAAGTTTCCGTTTTAATGACCTAAATGTTTGACTACAGTTTGATCAGTTGTGCATAGCACTAGCGATCTCCACCAGTTAACCTATCTCTCTCTGCTTTGCCACAGCGGCACGGTGTTTTGTGCTCTCGCCTTATGGTGCACAGTCGGGCGGTCTGTGGACCCTACACTGTAAGATGAAAAATCAAACACAGATGGAGCAGCTTCTGGCTTTAACCTGTTTGTTTTACGAGTCACCAGGACACCTGATTCAAAAGCCTTCTCTTCAATGTAGTCCTCATTTACAAAGTGCTCGCTGCAAACCTGTTCTGCGGGTGACTGAGAGGGGGACTCTGGGGTTTGAGAGCAGCTAGCCAGCGATGGAGAACCGAGTGCAGCTTTAGTGGCAAAACATGAAATGTACAGTCTTGCCTTGGTTTTTTACTCTGTAGAATTAATTGCTACAGCCTGGAGCGAAAAAAATGACCGCCCTTGAAGTTCTTTCTTTGTGATTCCATTTTGTCACACAGCGGAGTATTGAAAGACCTCGATCCAACCAACCTTGTGACGTCACGCTCTATGCCAAGACAATATGGCTGTGCCCTTGTTTGATAACATAAACATTGGGAGTTAATTTCTTTTCTTACAACTTATTGACAATGTTAGGCATTGGCTAATGTTTTGCTGTGGAAAACCTTGCATTAATTTTTGTAAACTTTGTTAAGTGTTTCCTGTCCCCTTTAATACAAGAAATACTATGTTAAATAAACTGTGATAATATAGTCCCCACTTAAGTCAAAGGAAAAAGTAGAATAAATGTGATAATATGAGTGTTTTATGAATGCAGTAAGGTTATTAGAAAATAATCTAAACTGGAAATAATTGATGGCGTTGTTATTAACAGAATAAAGGGTGAAATAATATTTAAAAACCTGTGGTGAATCTGGTTGGACAACCTGACTGTCAGTCAATATTTAAATTGACTTATTGACATCACCCATGTCTATCAAAGGATTACACCCACTCTTTACGTAGCTGAGAGCGCGCTACTGCACGTCCTTTTACTAACTGACCGGCAACCGAAGCAGACGTGGCCTGGCTTTGGAGAGTGGGGACAACTACGGACAGGTGAAACTGAACAAACAAAAATAAAAAAATTAGTTGGTGGAATAGGCATAATCTGGACTACATGTGTCAAACTCACAGCCCGCGGGCCACATCCGGCCCGCCGTGTAATCATATCCGGCCCGCAAGATCATTTTACATTATCGTTATTAATGGCCCGTCGATATGAAGCGCTGATAACACAATACTGCACAGAACTACAGATCCCATAATGCAACGCTTCAGCTGCCTTGCCGCGCACTTCCCGCGTCAATCAAGTCTAGCTATTACAAAGATATTACAAAGATAGCCGTTAGCCGAAGATACCCCTCACGATGCCGAAGAGAAAAGTTGATTCTGAAAACAGAGCCTTTAATAACCTATGGGAGGCTGAGTATATGTTTACTGACATTGCCGGTAAACCCGTGTGTCTCATTTGTGGAGCTAATGTGGCTGTAATTAAAGAATTCAATCTAAGACGGCACTTTGAGACAAAACATAAGGATAACCTGAAAGACCTGGATGCAGAGCAGAAGAAACAGAAAGCAGAAGAGTTAAAGAAGAATCTGACATTCCAGCAGACGTTTTTTACCCGTGCAAAATCACAAAGTGAAGCTGCTGTGAAAGCAAGTTTTATTGTGGCAGAGGAGATCGCCAAATCAGCCCGGCCATTTACGGAGGGAGAATTTCTGAAGAGCTGCATGATCAAGGTGTTTGACGTCTTATGTCCAGACAAAAAGCAGATGCTGGCAAATATAAGCCTGAGTAGAAATACGGTTACTGATCGAATTTGTGAGATGGCCACTGATTTAAGAACACAGTTGAGTGAAAGAAGCAAAGACTTTATTGCCTACTCTCTTGCTGTGGATGAAAGTACTGACATGACTGATACTGCACAACTGGCCATCTTCATCCGTGGAGTGGACTCCAATTTGCGCGTAACAGAGGAAGTAATGGACATTAAATCGATGCACGGGACAACAACTGGAAAAGACATTTTTGAAAACGTATGTCAAAGTGTAACCGACATGAAACTGCCCTGGGACAAACTTATTGGACTTACAACTGATGGAGCACCGGCTATGTGCAGTGAAAAAAGTGGACTAGTGGGAAGGACGCGAGTGAAGATGCAGGAGGAGAACTGTACTGGTGAGTTAACAGCATATCACTGCATCATACACCAGGAAGCACTATGTTGCAAAGTCCTGAAGATGGACCATGTAATGAGCACTGTAACGCAAACCGTAAACTTTATCCGAGCTAAAGGGTTAAATCACCGGCAGTTTCGGTCCTTCATGCAGGAGATAGATTCAGAGTTTGCCGACATTCCTTATCATACAGAGGTGCGTTGGCTAAGTCAGGGGAAAGTTCTCAACAGAGTTTTTGAGCTCAGCAACGAAATCTGTCAGTTCATGGACAGTAAAGGAAAAGACTCCACCGTTTTGAGGGATGAAAAATGGAAGTGCGAGTTGGCGTTTCTGGCTGACATAACAGCTCATCTTAACGCCTTAAATCTGCAGCTCCAGGGACGTGACCGCATGATCACTGACATGTATGACGCAGTGAAGGCATTTCAAGTGAAGCTGCTTTTATGGGAGACACAAATGCAACAGTGCAACTTGCCTCACTTTCCCTGTTGCCAAGTAATGTTGAACCAAGTCAGCACAACTGTGTTCCCCAAAACGCACTTTGCCGACAAACTGAGCACACTACGCGCTGAGTTCGCACGGCGCTTTAGTGACTTTGAAGCACAAAAAAAGAGTTTTGAGTTGCTTCGCAACCCATTTGCCGTCGATGTTGAAACTGCACCTGTGCAGATTCAGATGGAACTGATTGAGCTACAGTGTAATGGGACACTGAAGGCAAAGTACGACTGCAGGGCCCGCACAGTTCATTCACTCCATCCCTGCAGCAATGCCCCAGCTCTGTCTTCATGCGGCTCGAACCTTGTGCATGTTTGGGAGCACATATCTGTGTGAGAAGCTCTTCTCAGTGATGAAGATTAACAAAACAGCACACAGAAGTCGTCTCACTGATGAGCACCTGCAGTCCATCCTGAGAATCTCCACAACACAGGACTTCACACCAAACATAAACCAACTTGTTGCCAAAAAAAAGATGCCAGGTGTCCGGCTGCGATCAGAGCATATGATCAGATCAGAGTCATAAGAGCAAAGAAAACTGAATGATTTGAATTGTTATTGCTGAAAAGCACACATTTTATGTATATTTCCAGGTTTTGTAGCATGTTCATATTTCTAACTTGTATAATTTTGACAGGAGATATTTTTAAGGAGAGCAAAATCTTTTGGGATATTTAAGTTTATTTTTTTATATACATTGACATAGGAGCAAAGGAATTTGAATGTTATTTTAATGTTAAGTTGTTTAAGTTAAGTTCTAACTTGTATAATTTAACAAGATATTTTTATGGAGAGCAAAATATTAAATATAAGTTATTTAAGGTTTAAGTTTGTTTCAGAATAATATTCCTGTCTGTTTTTATTCATATTTATGTTCCAAAAACATTTAGTTTTAGTGTGTTCAATAAATGTTTATCCTGTTCGGCCCGCGACCTAAAGTGTGTTTTGAATTTTGGCCCCTTGTGCAATTGAGTTTGACACCCCTGATCTGGACTGTGACTGGAGCAGGATGGCAGCAGTAGTGGTGGTGGATCGGATGATGATGATATGATGATGGGTTGGACTCCAGTTCAGAGTCAGAGAAAGAAAGGAGGAAATGGGAGTAGAACGCCTACAAACAAACGCTGTCTTATAGACCATGAAGAGAGACATGATGTGAGGAAAAAAACTAATGACAGAGGAGTACAAGATTATTCTTAAATTGAAAGCAGGGCATGATATTTCATCTGTAAGTCCGATTACTCTAACAAATGGTTTGAAGAAAGCACTCGGAGATATTGAAGTGGTGAAAGTATTAAGAGACGGCAGTTTGTTTGTGAAATGTAAGAATGCTGGGCAAAGAGACAAGGCACTTACTGTCAGGGCTGTGGTCTCGGGCTATTGCATCTCCCTGATGCTGTGTTCTTTCCCCCATATCACTCTGCAGGTTGGAGCGGGAGAGAGAGGCGGGCCGAGTCGCTTCAGGAGCGAGCGTCATGAGAAGCACCTGCACCCAATCTGTTAATCAGCTCGGCTTCTTAAGTCACCTCATACTCACCTCCTGTGCTGGACTATTCCCTTTGTTCCCCGACACATGCAGCTCGCTGCCAGAAACTCTCTCGGCTTCGTCTCGCTCTCCCCGTCTCCAGTGCTCATTGTTGTACTGTGCTTTCGCTGTGAGTTTTTTCATGGTCGCCTTTTGTTCTGCTTCTGTCAGTGTTTTTTTCCCCAGCAAGACTGGTGATTTTGATTTCCTTAATATTCGTTCATAGTTTTCCTTTCGCTGATCTTCGTTGTTTTGATACTTTTCCCTGGTTCAGCTGATTTTCTGTTATTTGCTCGCTTGTATGCGCTGTCCCTGGTTCAGGTGATTTTTTGTTTTGTTTTGTTTTGTTTTGTTTTGTTTTTTCACTGAATAAATCCTGAGTTTTCTCCGTCTCTGCAACTGGGTCCTGGCCCTCCTTAACACGAACCATAACACTTACATTACAAAGTGTAAGCAAGAAAGATGTGGCAGAGAGAAAAGCAGTTGGAGGGGGAAGCGGTGTCAGAGGAGTGGTATCAGGAATACCCGTAGGAGAGAACCTGGGAGAACTGAAAAAGCTGATCAAAGGAGGAAATTAAAGACTAGATTCTCCCTGATAAGGTAATGGTGGGATACATGAGCTTTAATCTTAGTGCCACTTGCACTTAGATGCTTTAAATGTCAAAGATATGGACACATTGTCACGGTGTGCAGAGGGAAGCAGAGGTGTGGAAGGTGCGAAAGGGAGCATGCTAATGGAGAATGTGGGGATAACACACCAGTTAAATGTTGTAATTGTGGAGGAAATCACACAGCAGCATATGGAGGGTGCAGAATGAAGAAACAGGCCACTGAAATCCAATAGGTGAGAGCAGAACAGAGAGTGACTTATGCAGAGGCAGTGAAGATTGTTGGCAAGGAAAACAGAAAGGAGAATAGACCTACGGCTCAACACAAGGAAGAAAGTACACACATCCATCAGACAGGACTTACAACTGACAAACTAGTTCTGTCCTTGGCCTATGTCATTAACTGCTCAGAACAAGCAAAAACAAAAACTGAAAAGATCAAGATCATTGTGAAAGCAGCAGCAAAATTCTTGAACATGAAAGATTTATCTTGGGAAAAAATACATACAGACCTCAGTCAAGGAGAGGGGACATCAGACAGCAGTCAGCAACTTATTCCATAATGCTCATTCTACAATGGAATGCTAGAGGTCTAATTGCAAATGGACAAGAGTTTAAAGGATATATCAAGGAATTAGCAGTAAAACCAGACATTATTTGTGTACAGGAAACATGGCTCAAACCAACTCTGGACTTTATTATTAAAGGATACTCTAGCATTCGTAAAGATAGACCTAGTGGAAATGGTGGGGGATGTGCAACTTTTATTAGACAAGGTATAAAATTCAGGCAAATGATGACAGCAGAAGAATTAGAGGTAGTAGTCATTGAGGTGTGGATAAAGGCAGGACGTATGAAAGTAATTAATTTTTATAATCCCTGTAATCAATTAGGCAAAGAAACGATGGAATCCATCTTAGATGATTGGAGAGGGAAAGTAATTTGGTGTGGAAATAAAGAGAATGTAGTGGCTGTGTTTTTCAATGTGGAAAAAGCCTATGACATGATGTGGAGGGAGGGGCTACTAATCAAACTGTACCATATTAGGATAAGGGGGGAAATGTACAGGTGGATTAAGCATTTTTTAACAGACAGGATGATATCAGTGAGAGTGGGAAAAACTTACAGTGGGAAATACATTGTAGAGAATGGAACCCCTCAGGGCAGTATTATAAGTCCAGTTTTGATTTCAATGATGATAAATGACACATTCAGTAATACAGACAGGTCCATAGGGACCTCATTATTTGCAGATGATGGGGTTATGTGGAAAAGGGGACAGAACTTGGCATTCAATGCTCGGAAATTGCAGGAACAAATAAGTAAGGTAGAAGCTTGGGCTTTGGAATGGGGCTTTAGGTTCTTTGTTACAAAGGCAGTTATCTTTTCTAAAAAGAAAACACAAAACCAAATCAGTCTTAAACTATATGGACAAGATCTAGAAACAGTAGATTGCTTTAAGAACTTAGGGATTTGGTTTGAAAAGAAGATTACATGGAAAATACATATTGAGAAAATATGTTGAAAAGTGTAAAAAGATATTAAACATTGTTAGGCGTTTGAAGGGCAGAGAATGGGGAGCAAACAGAGCATCTTTGAAATCATTATATGTGGGTTTAATTCGTTCAGTTATTGATTACGAATGTATAGTGTATGAAACAGCATCAAATACAATGCTAAAAAAACTGGATGTCATCCAATATCAAGCTTTGAGACTATGCTGTGGTGCCATGAAAACATCTCCAGTAGTAGCACTTCAGGTGGAGATGGGTGAGATGCCATTGGAATTGAGAAGAGAACAAATTTCATTAAACTATTGGGCAAACCGAGGAGGACATGAGGAAAATCATCCGGGTCAGAATATGATCAAACCATGCCAAGAGAAAGGAAAAGGACAGGCGAGGAGTTTTGGATGGACAATTGAGAAGCGGGTTAAGGAAGTCGGGATAGCAAACAAACGTTGAACGTTGAACGTTGTGGCGCCATACGAGCAGCAGCCTGTTACAGCAGCTCTCTAGTTTTTCTTCTCTTTTATTGTTTTCTTGTGCGCCTCTTATTCCATTCAGTTCTGCGTGTTTGTAAATCTCTGGTGCATCAGAGACATCAAGGACGGTAACTCTGGTGCTACTTTTTTCATCACTTTTTACAACTTATGTAACTTTCTCGGCGTCTGTGGGTCCGTGAGACAATGGCCCCCATTGTTTACAGTAGGGATCAGCTGCTGGCCCTGCGTAACACAGCTGTGCGGCCGGAGGAGCGACCTGATGTCCCCCGTGAGTTAAGGAGAAGGATACGGGGATGCCACGCTGGGATCAAACGTCGCGACAGGAGGAGAGCTTATAGACCGACTCTCCCCTCTGTCATCATGGGGACCGTAAGATCTCCAACAAGATGGACGAGCTAGCGGCGTTGACCCGGCATTATCAGGAATTCCGGCGGTGCAGTATGCTATTGTTTACTGAGACTTGGTTGGGAACGCAGCACACAGACGCGACTGTAGCGCTAGATGGATTCTCACTCATACGGGCAGACCGGACAGAGAAGAGCAGTAAGAGGAAAGGAGGAGGGCTGGCAGTGTTTGTGAATGATAGATGGTGTAACTCCAGGCACATCACTATTAAAGAGCAGCACTGCTGCCCGGACATTGAACTGTTGGCTGTTAGTTTCAGGCCATACTATCTGCCACGGGAGTTCTCGCATGTCATAGTGGTGGTTGTGTATATCCCTCCCTCTGCTAACGCCGATGCAGCTTGTGACGTCATCAACACCATGATCAGCAGACAATAAAACACTGGACTTATTCTATGCCAACACCAAGGAGGCATACGAAACATCACCACTCCCCCCTCTGGGAAGAGCTGATCACAACCTGGTTCATCTCTTGCCTGTATACAAGTCCCTTGCTAACAGGCAACCAGCTGTGTCCCACACAGTGAAGAGGTGGTCTGATGAGGCGGAAGAGGCTCTGAAAGACTGCTTCGATACAACAGTGTGGGATATATTCAGTGACTCTCATTAGGAGGACATTGACAGTCTGACAGACAGCATCATGGACTACATAAATTTCTGTGTGGAGAACACTGTACCCACCAGGACTGTACGGTGTCACTCCAACAACAAACCCTGGATCAATCCTGACATTAAGGCTCTCTTAAAGGAGAAGAAGAGGGTGAAGAGGTGCGGAAGAAGATACTCATCATAGGTGATTCAAACCTTTCCCGCATCCCTACATTTAGACATCCACACATCCAGATAGACAGTTTTCCCGGAGCTTCATTTCATCACATCACCGCCATTTTAAAGAGAGCTTTTACCCAAACCTAACCCTAACAAAAAATGTCAGTGTCTCAATAACTTGTCGTGTGCCCTTGAGCATCAATTACAGCTTGACAATGACGTCTCATGCTGTTCGCAAGTTGACTTATTGCATCCCACTCTCAGCTTCAAATGGTCTGACGTGACACTTGGGTGCCTCTCACCTCCCTTAAATGTGCCTAGAGTTGAGCTGTATTCATCATCCGGTTCCGCAAGGCACTGTTCACAATAAAGCGCTCATCAGTGTGGGGTGTGGCCAAAGGACATCCACTTCCATGCCTTTCTGTGACTCTTCCAGTCTCTCTGTATCTCTGTTGCAACCTGCTGATGACGTTCTGTGACACTAAGCTCAGTGGCCACTTCACCTGAGAACATCCTATTTGAAACCTTGCAATGGCGAGGTACTATTGATCAATTGTCAGGCGTTGTCTTTGTCTCATGATGTCAAAATGTAAACAGCATGATGATCTGACAGACAGACAGACAGACAACCATTCACGCTCACACTCACACCTAAGGACAATTTAGAGTCACCAGTTAACCTAATGAGCATGTATTTGGTCTGTGGGAGGAAGCCGGAGCATGCACGGGAAGAACATGCAAACTTCCCACGGTAATCCACAGAGCCACGTCTTGATGAAGCACAAAACCGCAGATGAAGGAAAGTCCCTGTTTTTACCCAACAGCAGTTGCAATTCCTCCAGTTTGTTGGGCAGTGAACGCACGTTAGAGAGAAATATTCCCAGTAACGTTGTGCTTAATCCATGAAGGCGCACGAGCGCGCCGGCCCGTTTTCCCCTCCTCCAGCGTTTCACTACGTGAGCAAGGGTGAGTGCATCTTTGACCAGTATGTCCAAAATTTCCACTGTTGGGAGCAGAAATTTAGGAAATAAATCCTCTGGTGTTGCTCCCCTGATGTTCATGAGCTCTTCTCTGATGAAAGAGCGCCGGGTACGGTCACAAAAAACAGGTTTAAAACACAAAACAAAACAAAACAACGCGCACCAACACACCTAGGCAGCCGTCCGTGGTGCCATCTTGATCGCTGATTAAGAGTCAGAGCCCAGAGAGACCTCACAGAAGACTTGTTGTCATTGTCCAAACATAGATTGAGGTAAAACTCGCTTAAATGAGACTACTGACACTGCTGAATGTTTCTAACATTAAAGTCACAGGGTTTAAACCCATTTTGTGGTTTTGTAAACACTGGTTTTGTAAACATGTATAATATTATAATTAATCTGGTTCATTTGGTGCTTCTGAAAATACCCGCAAATTTAAGATGCGAGCTTACACTTGAAGTCCATAGTCATTATTTCATTTCAAATTATGTACTGGTGTGTAGAGCCAAAATAACAGAAACGCTGCCATGTCCAAATAAATATGGACCTAACTGTAAGTGTATCTTCTCACTTCTGTCATCTCAACCTAATGAAAATTTTGGGAAACATTTGCTTTAAATGTGCATTTATGTCTTTTAATGTATTGTAGGGGAATCAGTTCATTCAAACCTCTGAATTAATGTTGCCTTCGTTAATAAAATACCAGGGGCACCAGCCTTCCTTAGCTAAGAAGCATTATATTTATCATGTCTTATAATGCTGATGCAGTGACAACGAATGAAAAAAAAAAAGAAAAAGCTTTATTGCCAAGAATGCTTTTACACATACGAGGAATTTTTTCTGGTGAAATTGGTGCATGACACATCTACTAAAATATGACACATCTACTAAAATAAGAGCATAAAAAATAACAATTTAAATATATATACACAAGTCTGTTATTGTTAGAAACACAGTACTGTTTTTCAGAAAGAAGTCCCAGTTGAGCGTTAATGTAACGCATAGAGTTATATTTATATCAGTCAATGTGACAGGATGAGTCCGAGGTGGAATGTGAAGAGTGTCGGGGGGGTTCCGGGCCTTGTTGGTAAGGCTGACAGCAGACGGGAAAAAACTGTTCTTGTGGCGTGAGGTTTTGGTCCTGATGGACCGCAGCCTCCTGCCAGAGGGGAGTGGCTCAAAGAGTTTGTGTCCGGGGTGAGAGGGATCAGCCGCAATCTTTTCTGCACGCCTCAGGGTCCTGGAGGCGTACAGGTCCTGAAGAGATGGTAGATTGCAGCCAATCACCTTCTCTGCAGACCGAATGACACGCTGCAGTCTGCCCTTGTCCTTGGCGGTGGCAGCAGCGTACCAGATGGTGATGGAGGAGGTGAGGATGGACTCAATGATGGCTGTGTAGAAGTGCACCATCATTGTCTTTGGCAGGCTGAATTTCTTCAGCTGCCGTAGGAAGTACATCCTCTGCTGTGCTTTCCTGATGAGGGAGCTGATGTTCGGCTCCCACTTGAGGTCCTGGGAGATGATAGTTCCCAGGAAGCGGAAAGACTCCACAGTGTCAATAGTGGAGTCACAGAGGGTGATGGGGGCGGGTGAGGCTGAGTTCTTCCTGTAGTCCACAACCATCTCCACTGTCTTTAGAGCATTTAGCTCCAGGTTGTTCTGATTGCACCAGGTCACCAGATGGTCAACCTCCCACCTGTAGGCGGACTCGTCGCCATCAGAGATGAGTCCGATGAGGGTGGTGTCGTCCGCAAACTTCAGGAGCTTGACAGACTGGTGACTGGAGGTGCAGCTGTTCGTGTACAGGGAGAAGAGCAGAGGAGAAAGAACACAGCCCTGGGGGGATCCGGTGCTGATGGTCTTAGCGTCGGAGAGGTGTTTCCCCAGCTTCACGCACTGTTTCCTGTCAGACAGGAAGTCTGTGATCCACCTGCAGGTGGAGTCAGGCACGCTCCGCTGGGAGAGCTTCTCCTGAAGCAGAGTTGGGACGATGGTGTTGAAGGCAGAGCTGAAATCCACAAACAGGATCCTGGCGTAGGTTCCTGCGGAGTCCAGGTGCTGGAGGATGAAGTGGAGGGCCAAGTTGACTGCATCGTCTACAGACCTGTTGGCTCTGTAGGCAAACTGCAGGGGGTCCAGGAGAGGGTCAGTGATGTCTCTGATGTGTGAGAGCACAAGGCGCTCAAAGGACTTCATGACCACAGAGGTCAGGGCGACGGGTCTGAAGTCATTAAGTCCTGTGGTCCTTGGCTTCTTGGGAACAGGGATGATGGTTGAAGACTTGAAGCAGGCTGGCACGTGACATGTCTCCAGTGAGGTGTTAAAAATGTCTGTGAACACTGGGGACAGCTGATCAGCGCAGTGCTTCAAGGCAGATGGGGAGACAGAATCCGGTCCAGCTGCTTTCCGGGGGTTCTGTCTCCTGAAGAGTCTGTTGACGTCCCTTTCATGGATGGAAAGAGTCGTCACTGAGGTGGGTGGGGAGGGGGAGGGGGGGGCCTTTAAGGTGGGCATTGGTGGAGGTGACTGGAGCTGGAGCTGTTCAGAGGTGTCGTGGGGGATGGTTGCTGGACTGTCCCTTTGTCTTTCAAAGCGGCAGTAGAACTGGTTCAGGTCGTTGGCTAGGCGTCGATCGTTGATGGAGTGGGGGGCTTTAGGCTTGAAGTTAGTGATCTGCCTGAGCCCTTTCCAGACAGACGCAGAGTCGTTAGCTGAGAATTGGTGTTGGAGCTTCTCAGAGTACAGCCGTTTAGCCTCTTTCACCGCCTTGCTAAACTTGTACTTCGACTCTTTGTATCTGTCTTTGTCCCCACTCCTGAAGGCCTCTTCCTTTGCCAACCTTAGCTGCCTGAGTTGGGCTGTGAACCAGGGTTTGTCATTGTTGTAACTCACCCTGGTGCGTGATGGAACACAGCAGTCCTCACAGAAGCTGATGTAGGACGTCACAGTCTCCGTGTACTCATCCAGACTGTTGGTAGCAGTCCTGAACACATCCCAGTCAGTAGAGTCCAAACACGCCTGGAGATCCTCCACAGCCTCACTGGTCCACTTCCTTGATGTCCTCACTACAGGTTTGCAGAGCTTTAGTTTCTGCCTGTACGCAGGAATCAGGTGCACCATGACGTGGTCAGAGTGGCCCAGTGCAGCACGGGGGACGGCGTGATAAGCATCCCTGACGGTGGTGTAACAGTGATCCAGAATGTTCTCCTCTCTGGTCGGGCATTTGATAAACTGTCTGTATTTAGGGAGTTCGTGGGTGAGGTTACCTTTGTTAAAGTCGCCAAGGACAATAACTAAGGAGTCCGGGTTGGTCCGCTCCACACGCAGTATCTGGTCCGCGAGCATACGCTGTGCGTCCTGCACGTTGGCTTGCGGTGGGATGTAAACGCCGACCAGAATGAATGAAGCGAACTCACGGGGTGAATAAAAAGGCTTACAGTTAATGGTGAAAGATTCCAGGTCAGGAGAACAGTGCTGCTGGATCACTGTCACGTCCTTGCACCAACCACTGTTGATGTAGAAACAGATTCCTCCACCTTTAGTTTTGCCGGAAAGTTCCGTGTCTCTGTCCGCGCGGTGAAGTTGGAAGCCAGCCAGCTGCAGCGCAGAGTCCGGTATTAATCCACAGAGCCACGTCTCGATGAAGCACAAAACCGCAGATGAAGAAAAGTCCCTGTTTTTACCCTACAGCAGTTGTAATTCCTCCAGTTTGTTGGGCAGTGAACGCACGTTAGAGAGAAATATTCCCGGTAACGCTGTGCGTAGTCCGCGCTGGCGAAGGCGCACGAGCGCGCCGGCTCGTTTTCCTCTCCTCCGGCGTTTCACTGCGTGAGCAAGGGTGAGCACACCTTTGACCAGTATGTCCAAAATTTCCACTGTTGGGAGCAGAAATTTAGGAAATAAATCCTCTGGTGTTGCTCCCCTGATGTTCATGAGCTCTTCTCTGGTGAAAGAGCTCCGGTTACCGTCACAAAAAACAGAGTTAAAACACAAAACAAAACAAAACAACGCGCACCAACACACCGAGGCAGCCGTCCGCGGCGCCATCTTGATCGAACCAACAGTAGCTCAGTCTGATAATCTGAAACATATATTCTCAATACAGGGATCGTTTATATCCAGCTCAAAAGGACACCGTCTGACCACGACTTGAATGGAAACTCTTATTTATTAAACACAATTATGAATAATAAGTGATGAATCATGAATAGTACGACAGAGGACATGGATAATATGACGTGACACAAACAATTGCAGAGAGAAACTGATGGCAAAACAATGGCAGAATGAGTTTGACGTAGTGTTGCTTTCGTCAACGAAAATTATGACTAAATATCGTGACGAAAACCTGACGAGACACAACGTAAATGCTGTGACGATAACTATAATCAAATACATAATGCAATATTGTTGACGAATTAAAACATTAGATGTGATTTACAAAATAAAAACTCTGCTAAAATGTCTCTTCATTTTCGTTGACTAAAACAAGACGAGACGAAATAACGTTATAACATTTCATCTCGTCTCGTTTTAGTCAACAAAAATGACTAAAACAATTTAACAGAGTTAGTTAGTTAAGTTAAGCGTGTCTACTTCGCCAGCAACGCTCCTGTCGAAGTCAGCTCCGAACTGACACAAAGGACTCCAAGCTTTCGTCTGTGGCTCCAATCTGCGCTGCAGTCTGCTGGACAAATCAAGCAAACCACAGTTGAGAGCCGATGTTGGACAGGGATGTTTCAGGAGCTGAAGATCTCCAGTGTCGGTTGCAGACGAGGAACAGCTTCTGATGGTTATTTAACCTGAACCAGCGGGTCAGTAGTTGGCTGCAGGTCTTCGGTTAAGTTGGCGATTGTATGGCAAGACTTTAGACTAATAATAATAAGATTGAGAGTTTCTTCGATGGCCGGTCAAAAATGTCTTCTAAATTATTATTACGTGACTAGAATTTTAACAAAAACAGGTCAAATCATGTGGCTTAATGTGGCGAGCAAAAATGAAAGTTTCACGAAGAAAAACTAGAAAAGGGCGTTTCTTGAATAAAGAACTAAGACGGAAGACGAATTAAGACAAAGACAAAAAGAAGACTGAAGACTAAGAGAAGTGTTATGTCCCTCGGTCTAGGGGAGGACCAGGCATAACATGGTGTGTGACCCCCCCTGCCTTCCCACTCCCAAGAAAGATCAGCAGCACAAAATGAGTCCAAAATAAATGTAGCTTTAATCGTACTGAGAGATGAGCTATGCCCAAAATAACAAACAAAACCTCATTTTTGAGCCCTGACCTTCCCTAATCAAAGAAAACAAATAAACAACAAGAAAACTAACCTAGGCTCCTAACTCATAAACAAGAGAAAAAGGGAATAAACAAAAAGGGCTTCTCACTCTTACGTGCTACTGCATCATCGAGTTACAACAAATTTACAGGTAGGAACTGCTGGTCCACTGTCTTTGGATTGGGAAAGGAGAGAAGGGGCGATTGCTGTCAGCCGGAGTTTAAGTAGCCTCTGCTGATTGGCTGTTCAATCTGCTGGCTTCAGTCAGATTCAAACCCTCCAATCCCAGGACTCCACCTGCAACACACATTTACTGAAGGGGAGGAGAGAACCAAAATGAACACACAGACACAGACACAGACACACACACACACACACACACACACACACACACACACACACACACACACCACAAACCACATGACCCAGGGTCATAACAGAAGACAAAGATGATTTGAAAAGAACTAAAGACTGAGACTAACAAAAGATGAAAAAACTAACTGAGCATCTGCTGCACGCTGCAGACGGTATATTCGCTCCAGGGCGTGTCTAATCACCAATAGGCTGTCACGCATGTGGGATGGGTTTCAGGAGAGCAATGTGATCTCACCTTATAGAGCGAGAATTAACTAATGATTCCTACGAGGGACTCATCTGCTTCTCACCATGGTCAATCACATATATTCTAAATGATCAACTTTCAAAGACATTTCAACATTGTTCACAACATTCGTCAGACACCTTGGATGAATAATGACAACATTCAACAATAATCATGATAACATTTTCTAATACTCATGCTAATATACATGATGACTAAGGGTATAACTAACTTAATATGACAAAGAAATAAAGAAAGGCAGATTATATTTACCGAAATGATTAGCACTGTTATCCTTACTACTAATAACTGTCTCACGTCAAGTGTATACAACCTAATCGCTATGAACCTCTAGATGGCAGTATGGTTCCATGGTAGAAACTCAAACAAACTTTTTAGGAGAATTAAAATCACAGTTTTGTCATTTTATAAGCTAGAAACACAGGAAAAACACTGATAGCAAACAGATTATGGGTTTAATATTGTAAGAAGATCCAAAGTTAACTCAGACACATAGATTTCATTATCCTGGTGTGATGGAAAAAGAGGCACACAGTCATACAAAAACAGATTGCTTCAGGAATATCTAATTTAAAACCTATCAGCATTATCTGATTTTGGAGATTCTTCTGGGGCCTGGCACATCTCCATCCAGATGGTTTTATTGTCTGTATCTGTTGTGGAGCTGTAAAGAAGAATTAGCATCTCCATGGGAGACACTCTAGGTGAAAGGTAACCTTTGAAGTTGAACTGGTTGTATCTTCTGCTCCCCTGAAAGAATGTGCAAGAGGTGTTTCTAAGTCAGACATCTTGTCCTTCTCGAAAATCACACCCCCCTGTAAAGTCCAGTCCAGTCCAAATGGTCAATAACTCTTAAAAGTTGGGATGTTTTATGACTCCATTTCTCCTGAAGGAATGCAAGAAAGGGGAAAGAAGGTCAGTTACAGGTAAGTTCTGCTACAGTATTAACCTTAACATTGTTTCATCTTTTTTTACCACTCCCAGTTCTCCAGCAGCAACATGCTCAAATGGATACAAGACCCGGTCTCCTCTGGGGACTCTGACATGGTCTGCTTCTGGCAGTGAAATGCTCTCACCAAAAAAATCAAGTAATTGTATTGTATTGCCAGGTATCTCTCCTAGCATTTAAGATGTTAACTGAGGTTGTTTTCACACCTGACCAAGCGGACTCGGTTCGATTTGGGAGCTGGAAGTCGCAACATTGTTGCAGTTATCACTTGTTTCGGTTCTGCTTTCACAGTGTGATTTCTAAAGTGCACCGAACTTTCTGAGCAGCATCACGTGGTTGAAAGGGGCGCTCGTCGATTGGACAAAGTTGGAGGGGAAATCCCTCCTGGCCCGGAAAAACAACAGTAAACATGGAGCTGTAATGATCAGGCCCTTTGTGGTCATTTCATGTGTTCTCATGCTCTGATCTTTAGCCTACATGAATGTCCTTCATAGCCTAGAGCCGTAAGGATAATATGGCTGGTGAGAGCCACTTCTCATAACAAAAAGGCAGGTGGCACTCTGGTTGTTGACAGTCTTGTCTCCTCTTCTCTGTTTGTGATGTCTATTGCATTTAGATCTGGCATTCATGCCTTGACCAATTATATTCTGTAACGTATATCTGATTATTGTACTGGGTTTGGTCAAACCCAACATGATAAATGTGAACTTTTGTCTGACAACTGGGCTCATTCTGGCTGAGATCCTCAGGGAACTCTGACTTTCTGAGACCAGCGCTGCATTACTTTATATGTGACCTCAATAAATACTTTGACTGTGAACTGAAGATTGCATCGGACTGTTCTTGGGCTTCCAACAAAGAACCAAGTGCTAACAGAGCATCATGTGAAGTTCATTCATTTAGAAAACCCATTCCCCCATTTTCTCACTAAACTGTTTAAAAATGTCATTGTTTTTGTGAGTGGATGTCAGAAGTAGGTTTATGTGGTCATCTGACCATATTTCAAGGAGAGCTTTGAGCTCTTCATTTGTCCACGTCTGTCCTCTCGCCATGTTTGTTTTGGTTTAGAGTGTGCGCTGTACTTCCTCTACCCTAGATGCACTGCGAATAGCATCACTAGGTACATTTGGTCCTGTGTTTGGTCCGGTGAGCTTTCACACTGCATACGAACAGAACCAGGGTTCACTTGCAAGCGAACCGAGACCCACGTTTTCAAGCGGACCAGAGTTCGTTTATTTGGTCCGCACCAGAGTTCGGATGAGTTTTCACACCTGCCCAAACGAAGCGGACTATCCGAGGAAACGAACTCTGGTCCGTTTAAAGCGGACCAAACAGGTGTTACGACTGCAGTCATATTTTTTGTTAGTTTTTGTGTGCTCTCCGTTTCCTTGTCTGTGTTTATGTAGTTTTCTGTATGCAGATTGCAGTGTGTCATTGCGGTTTTCAATCCTGGCTGGCGGATTGGCTGTTTCCAGAGGTATCTGCTATAAAAGGGTCAGAGATGGCGGTTGGCGGCTGGACAGCAGCAGGCATTCCTCATCTCCCTCTTCTCCCAACCAGCCACACGTTGCTTTGCTTAAGTAAATCTAGTGATGTTCTTTAGTAGGGGTGGACTGCTAGTTTTTGTTAAACCAACTTTTATCTTCTGTTTTGCTTAGTTAGGGAGGTAAGTCCTGTGTCTTTTGGTTCCTTTGCTTTTGTTAGGTAAGTTATATCCTCCCCCAGCTAGAATTGTTTTGTTTGTTGTTTTGGCCTTGGTCCACCCTGAAGTCAATTATTGCCTTGAACCTTTTGTTCATTAATTTTCTTTTGTAAATAAATATAGTAATTCTGTGATAAACTTGTGCTCTGGATCTGTGGTTACTTGGGACCTGGGCAAGATGGGGGCTCTTCGTGTTGTGTCTGTGCACCCCTAGGCTGGGCGTAACACAGGTCTGGTGTGAAAGCGATCTGAATCAGTCAGTAAGTTGAGTTTTCTTTTAAATTTGTTTTGATTATTTAGTTCATGTTTGTTTGTTTTACCTCAAACCTACACAAAGGACGCCAGTATAGATATACAGACCCCCTGCACATTAAACAACACACACAATAAAAACACACACTCAAATCATTCAAATGCAAAACCATATATTGAGAAAAAAAAAACAAAAAAAACAAGGCAGAAACATCCAAATCCCCTCCCCCAAAGTCCAACTCAAAAACAACAATCCACAACGTAAGGCAAAAATCCAACTCAAAATTCCACTCCGGGTTTTTTCAACAGTTTTTTCCAATCAAAAAGAAGGAGGAAAAAAACGATTCAGTTCAATTCCAAAACAACCAAAAACATTCAGTTCAGTTCAGTTCAGTTCAGTTCAGTCCAGTTCAGTTTAAGTTGAGTTTATAGGCCTTTTTTTTTTTTAAATATCAACAAAAAGAAATCATCTACTCACTGACACCGTCTTGTCAGTTAGTCAGTCAGTCCATTCAGTCCGGAACCCGGTCCGGGGTCTGGCCGCTGGGCGTCTGGCGTGGAAAGCTGACTGGCCTCCGACAACAGCAGAGTGATCCAACGGTAAACCAAACTGATCGGCGGGAGACGGAACAGAGACAGCGCAGGAACCGGAGTGAGTGAACGGACATGAGAAAACTGATTTTTTTTCTACCTTACTTTTATCTACTTTATGAGCATGCTGCTTCCTCTGCACTCTCTCTCTGAGCTCCCCTCAGTGGACGTGGATATGGGAGTATTTAAAAACTGCGAGCTGGGAGCGAATGGGGTGAGTGAACGTCTGCATCCAGGGTGTAAACAGAGGATGACGTGTGGTGCAACTTATTCGAGTTGTCACAAAATGAGCTTATTGGGGGGCGCGCAAGATGGCGGTCTGGCTAGACACATCCTTCTGAGCTCTTCACTACTAAGGAGTACCAAACTTTTAAATGGACTTTTAAGACTCACCTATTCATCGTTCAAGAAGTGAAAACGTTTCTGGCATCCTAAACCTCAACGGTAGGCACGCTCAAACAATTAGTAGACTGTCTCAAGCTCTCAAGAAGCGAACTGCTAGCTAACTTAAATCTCCTAGCAACAGGTGCTAGGGTGGCTAACAAACGAGACGCAAGAAACCAGAAAAAGGGAACATCAATAATGGACAGTATCGAAGACCATGCTTATGTGGGGTTGTGCACTCCATTACCCGCCTCTCCTCTCCAAAGTCCGTGCCCAAAAAAAATCTGCTCAGAAAAGAATGAAGAACCGATCTCTAACACGGACATACTAAAAGCAATCAACAACTTGAGTGACCGCTTCTCCAACTTTGAGAAAATGGTGTTAAAAAACACAGCTTAGATCACGGAGGTGAAAGAAAATATGAAAAACCTGGAAATGCAAAACAAAGAAGCGTGACTCTGTGAAGTCTCTCAAAGACCAGCTCTCCTCCTTGCAAGAGAAGCAAGATGAAGCAGAAAAGTACAGCAGGAGATGGAATCTCTGCCTTCTAAAACTCCCTGAAAAACCAAATGAGGATACAAGAAAGGAGGTTCTGGAGATCATAGCCCAAATAATCCGAGACGAGAGAAGCAAGCTTGGATTTATGGTCGACACAGTGCACAGGATCGGACGTCCAAGAGGAGATCAAAGCACCCCATCATCATACAATTCAACATGCGCACCTTCAGATACAAGGTATGGAAAGCATCACTCATGGCAGACGTCATGAAAGAAAAAAGCTTTGGATGGCGGAAGACCTCACGTACCAGGAAAAGCAATGCAGAAACAAACTTTGGCCTCTTGTCAAACAAGCACGCGCCGAGGGAAAAAAGACTAAATGGCGGGGTCCTGTTGCCATTATTGACGGTGTGAGATTCACTGCGTAAATCTGTATATGGTTAATTCTGATGTTCCACAGACCAACAAGTTAAGATATAGCCCTTGGTTTAAGTGTTCTGTTCTTTTGTTTTCATAAGTCTATAATGTAGACTGGGCTGCATTCTCCCTTCCTTTGTATAACTGTTATACAAAAATGATACAATTGTTTCTCAAGGTACTCAATACTCAGCATTTGATACTCGTACAGTACTTTTACATATAGTACATTTCTCTGACAACTTCAGCTCAGAGCTTCTTATTTCACAGTTTTATTCACAGACATCCATTTCATTTTTCTGTTCTCCTTTCTTTTCTTTTTACTTTCATGGCAGACTATTTTAATTCTTTGAAAATCATATCACTTAAAGTTAATGGTATTTGAGATATAACAAAGAGGAAATCAATCTTTATTTTTTGCAGATGGCATTCATTCATTCGTTCATCTTCTATACCCAACTATCCCCAACTATCTCTTTCGGGGGGGGGGGGGGGCTGGAGCCTATCCCAGCTGTCAATGGGTGAGAGGCGGGGTACACCCTGAACCGGTCGCCAGTCGATTGCAGGGCAATACAGACAGACAACCATTCACGCTCACAATTTAGAGTCACCAATCAACCTAATGAGCATGTTTTGCTCTGTGGGGGGAAGCCGGAGTGCCCGGAGAGAACCCACGCAGAACATGCAAACTTCACACAGAAAGACCCAACCCGGGGATCGAACCAGTGACCTTCTTGCTGTGAGGCACGCACACTACCTGCTGCACCACCATGCACCATGCTGCCCAGAGGTCACTTTAATGACACTCCAAATGATCTTACAGACAGAATTCCAGCAAGAACAACTCAAAACTCAAGATTTAAAAGCACAACCTTTATTTCTGAACGACTCTCTGTTGTTGATATTTGGCGATTCTTAAATCCTGACAAAAAAGAATTTACTTGGAACAATGGCAACAGATCTTTATAATCAAGAATTGATTTATGGTTTATATCTCCCTCTTGTACTCAGTTTGTTTCTGAAACCTCTCATGAATACGGCCCCTTATCTGATCATAATTTAATTATTATCCACTTAACTGGATACAAACAAAAAACAAATAACCTACGTGGTTACTGGAAATTAAATGTCAATCTAATCAAAGATGACATATTTTGTAATCTAGTAAACACAACTGCAAAAACGATTTTTAATAATAATGAATTAAGTCCCACGCAAAAATGGGAATACTTCAAAAAAAACTAGGGAATACGACGTGGCAAAGAAATTAAGAAAAATAACTTGGCTTAAGTAGTAGTAGAGAACTTCATTCTCTACTACTGAAAGCCTCTCTATCAGAGGAAGAACAAATAACAATGAAAAGATTAGAAGCAGAAATAGACAACCTATACATTAACATGGCCAAAGGTGCCTTTGTAAGATCCAGAGCCAAATGGCTAGAACAGGGAGAGAAAAACTCTGGCTATTTTTTTTTTTTTTTTTTTTTTTTTGCATTAGAAAAACAAAATCGTAAAAGAAATACTATAGTATCTCTCAAAATTAATGATAACATAACTAACAACCCCTCAGATATATCTCAAAATATGTCTGCTCCATTTACAGTAATATTTACAAATCTAACTTTAATATCAATGATGAGAAATGTATTAACTTCATAAAATCATTCACTCCCTCCATTTCTGAACAATCTCAACAAGCTTGTGAAAAACCCATTATTAAATTAGAGGCAATTAAATCTATGAGTAAAGGGAAGTTGCCTGGCATTGACGGGATTCCAGTCGAATTTTATCTCCACTTCTGGAACATAATTGAAACCCCTTTAATGGAACTATTTTGTGACTGTTTGGATAAAAAAGGATTGTCAACAACTATGAAACAGGGCCTGATAACCCTAATTCCTAAACCAGAGAAAGACCACTTGCTAATAGAAAACTGAAGACCTATCACGCTGTTAAACTCTGATTATAAGATTTTTTACATTTAAAAAGAGGTCTAAATGAGATTATGGGTCAAACTCAAACTGGGTTTATGACCAACCGTCACATAAGCTCTAACATAAGACTTGTTCTTGACCTCTTGGATTACTCTGACTATATTGAATCTGAAGCCCTTGTCGTTTTCCTTGATTTCTACAAAGCATTCGATACTGTAGAACACAATTTCTTATACTATGTGCTCCAAATCTTTGGTTTTGGACCAAACTTTGTCTCAACAGTTGAAATGTTTTACAAAAATATTAACAGCAGTGTTTTATTATACCCACATACTACACAAAGATTCCCTGTCATGAGATCTGTTTGTCAAGGTTGTCCCATCTCACCTTTTTTATTCCTGATTGTTGTTGAATCAGATTGAACATGCTATTTCTCTGGTAGACTCGTTTTCAGCTGCATCAGGCCTAAGGCTGAACAAATCTAAATGTGAAATTCTTTGTTTATTTCATTCTGAGGACAAAATCCTGTATAACATGCCTGTTAAAACTTGTGTCAAATATCTTGGAATTCATTTTTGTAAAGATCCAACGGAACGCCAGCTTCTGACCTTTTCTCCAAAACTGCAAAAAACTAAATGTATGTTAAATATGTGGCTCCAGAGGGACCTTTCCATCATAGGAAGAATCCTATTATCTAAAGCTGAAGGAGTTTCACGCTTGGTTTACCCCGCTCTTCCTCTCTCTCTGTCCCGGACTCTACTAGCAAAGACATCAACAACATCCTCATTAACTTTGTGTGGAAGAATAAACACCACTACCTGAAGAAGGAGGTCTTATCCGGATCCAGGGAGGAAGGTGGCTTCGAACTGTTGGACTTTAAGGACCTAAATTACACATTCAATCTGAAAAGGGTGAAAGAATGTCTAAAAGCACCCCACTCCTTGTGGTTTTTCATCCCTCACAACATATTTAAAGTAGTAGGAGGTCTGCCTTTTCTATTAAGATGTAATTATAATGTATCCAAACTCCCCTTACGTCTATCAAAATTTTATCAACAAGCCTTAGTAGCTTGGAAACTATGTTACTCACACAACTTCTCACCACACAAAACCATCATCTGGAATAATGAGAATATTACCAAAAGGCACAAATCTCTCTATTGTCATAACTGGGTTGAAAAGAATTTAATACTTTTAAAGGATTTTTTTTAATAATGAAGGTTGTGTTATGTCATATGAAATGTTTCTACAAAAAAAAAAAGGTTTTCCCATCAAACCCAGCAAATACAGATCTATTGTTAGCTCTATCCCAAATGGTTTGAAGGAGCTAATGAAAAACTGTAATGATCAACATGAGATGGTTAACCCTCAGCAAACACTATACTTAGATGGAATCCAATTCCTTAATTATAAATGCACTAATAAACATATTAGAAAATGCCTGTACAACAAAAGGAAAATATCTCCTCGTGGTAAGAATTTTTGGACTCCCTCTTCCAAGATATAGATTGGAGTAAAGCTTGGCTTGTCCCCTTTAAATTTTTAATTTCCAATAAAATCAGAGAATTACATTTAAAATTATTACACAACATTTATCCTACTAATGCATACATTTCTAAATTTTGTGATACTTTTGATTGTTGTACCTTTTGTAAGAAAGATCAAGAAAGTATCATCCACTTATTTTATAAATGTCCATTTTGTATCACTTTCTGGAATGATTTGAAAAACTTTCTTTTTATCAAAACCACAATTAGATATCACTTTGATGAAAAAGCTGTTATATTTGGGTCTTTTTCTCAAAATAATAATATAATCAATCTTTTTATATTACTGGGTAAATTTCATATACATAAAGTTAGAATGTCGAAAGCAACACCCTCATTTCCTCTTTTTCTAATTGAACTAAAAATGTATTTTGAGTCTCGAAAGCTTGTTGAATCTAACAAAAAATGTTTACCAGCTCTACAATTCTATTCAAATTGCATGAAGTGACTATTAATTAATACTTACCTACCCCCCTCCCCCATACTATAGATTTTTTTTTACTTATTGATTTAATTTTCGGTTTTTAATTGATTTTCAGTAATATAATTTTCCAGTGTATGTTTTCTACTCTTGCTTATCATATAATTTATCATCTTATGCTCATGTCTTGGCTTGTCTGTCATTCTGTTCTCTGGTTATGACTTCATACGATCTTCCACTGAAAATGTCTTGGGAAAAGCAATTGTGAATAAAGCATTTTAAAAAAAAAGAGAGAGAGAGAGCTTATTTAAACACTGCTCATTCCAAGAAAAACTTGTCTACCCTCTCCCTGGATACATACACTGAACAAAATAATATAAACACATCACTTTTGTTTTTGCTCCCATTTTTCATGAGCTGAATTCAAAGATCTAAAACATTTTCTATATACACATCAAGACCATTTCTCTCAAATATTGCTCACAAATCTGTTTAAATCTGTGTTAGTGAGCACTTCTCCTTTGCAGAGATAATCCATCCCACCTCACAGATGTGGCATATCAAGATGCTGATTAGACAGCATGATTATTGCACAGGTGTGCCTTAAGCTGGCCACAATAAAAGACCACTCTAATGTTCAGTTTTAATCGCACAGCACAATGCCACAGATGTCGCAAGTTTCGAGGGAGCGTGCAATTGGCATGCGGACTGCAGGAATGTCCACCAGAGCTGTTGCCCGTGAACTGAATGTTCATTTCTCTACCATAAGCTGTCTCCAAAGGCGTTTCAGACAATTTGGCAGTACATCCAGCCGGCCTCACAACCGCAGACCACATGTAACCACACGAGCCCAGGACCTCCACATCCAGCATGTTCACCTCCAAAATCGTCTTAGACCTGGCGAGCTGCTGCAACAATCAGTTTGCATAACCAAAGAATTTCTGCACAAACTGTCAGAAGCTCATCTGCATGCTCATCATCCTCATCAGTGACTCGACCTGTCTGCAGTTCGTCATTGTAACCGACTTTAGTGGGCAAATGCTCACATCGATGGCACTTTGGAGAGATGTTCTCTTCACGGATGAATCCCGGTTTTCACTGTTCAGGGCAGATGGCAGACAGCGTGTGTGGCGTTGTGTAGGTGAGCGGTTTGCTGATGTCAACTTTGTGAGGCCCATGGTGGTGGTGGGGTTATGGTATGGGCAGGCGTATGTTATGAACAATGAACCAGTGGCGGCTGGTGAATTTTTGTCTTGGGGGGGCGCACTTAATTTACCAAACCAAAAAGCAAACCAAAAAAATTTTTATGTATATTATGTTTACAAATAGACAGTTAAATGCAGGTGAATGTTACCAGTTAGTGAATTTGAATTTATCTTATGTTTGGCTCCAGATAAGATATAATTGGTACACACAAACCCTTAAAATCTCCTTTTCCATCATTAAACAAACCAAAAATGTATAAATATATTTTTTATTTTAAAAGTAAAAAGAGAAACAATTCATTTTCACAGCTTCCAAGAGTACCAAGTGCTTCTTCTGTCCAGCTAATTGTTTGGAACAACATATTTATATTTACATACTCAAATAAAAAAAGAAAAAAAAAAACAGCAAATACATAGGGATGAAACCAACAAACACTGAACGTTTTGTTTTTGTTTTGTTTTTTAAAAAAACAAAACAATCAAACTATCAGGCTTAAAGCCCAAAGTGCTTCTATTAGCTAACATTTATATTAACAACCTTAAATGACAATGAAAACACAGCAAATCCTCATATTTAAGACTATCAAAGCAACAAAAAATTGTCACTTTGTCTAAAGAAGATAACTGAAACCATTAGGCTTTAAGCCAAAAGTGCTTGATCACCCTTGATCAGTTCCTTTGGTTTGGAAAAGCAGGCAAGGGAAGCAAAATAAAACACCTGCCTCACTGCATCCAGTTAGCCAAGACATCTTCTCATACCAGCTCCGTGAAAAAGAGCGAGTATATCTTCTCCCTCTGTCTTCGACTGCTGTCTAATTAAGACGGTCGGTCAGGTCCGAGCTCCTTCACTCTCAGTTTCTCCTGCAGTGTTCTCCTCTCGAACGGCATTGTTTTCAGTGATTTTCTCCTTTTTCAGCTCTCTCTGTGACTAGCTAATGATCTTGTTTGCTAATTACACTCTGCGCTCAACGTCACTCCCTTGGCGGTTTTAATTACAGGCTCGCGGGTGAACAAACCGCTCGCTCTCTGCTGCCACCCCATGGCCGGTGGTGTGTATAGCGATCAGAGGGAGTTAGCGGTCTCCTGTCTCATATCTCTTGTACTGAAGAGGAACGAACTGCGCATGTCAAAGTTATAACGGGAGTCAATGGGGAAAGATGTGTGCGCCCCAGGCCGGATATATGTCAGCTATTAGTAACTGTAGACAATGTAGGACATTTCTAATCTGACTATTTAGTGCAGATTTTACATTTTAGTAACTCACTTCAGACTATATTATTCATTTTGCCTTTTTAAAACATAGAATATACTTGTAAAAGTCATTTTAAAAAACGTTTTATTAAAGGAAGGGCTGTGTGATTCTACATGATGTGAGACAGAGGGGGCGGCGCCCTAGCGCCCTCTAACGGCCAGCCGCCCCTGCAATGAAGACAGGTGCATTTTATTTATATTTTTGTTTAGTGTATTATATAATCAAATCTGAACTTACGGGGACGAAGGGGGCCGTGGCAGTCCTCCTGTGACTGCCTCAGCCGCAGAAGGGGGACGGGCGTCTCCCTCCGATTGATGGCAAAGTGACCCTCAGACAGGCCTAGCCCCGGGAGGAACCCGGGGCCGCAAGGTGCATTCAAAGTGTCGATGATTACCCTCAAGCGGAGGAGTTTAAGTATCTTGGGATCTTGTTCACGAGTAAGGGAAGAATGGAGCATGAGATTGACAGGCGGATCGGTGCAGCGGCAGCAGTAATGTGGTCGCTGTATCGGTCTGTCGTGGTGAAGAAAGAGCTGAGCTGAAAGGCGAAGCTCTCGATTTACCGGTCAATCTACGTTCCTACCCTTACCTATGGTCATAAACTTTGGGTCATGACCGAAAGAACGAGGTCCTGGATACAAGCGGCTGAAATGAGTTTCCTCCGCAGGGTGGCAGGGCGCTCCCTTAGAGATAGGGTGAGGAGCTCTGTCACCCGGGAGGAGCTCAGAGTAGAGTCGCTGCTCCTCCACATCGAGAGGAGTCAGCTGAGGTGGCTCGGGCATCTCGATCGGATGCCCCCTGGACGCCTCCCTAGGGAGGTGTTCCAGGCATGCCCCACCGGGGCTGCTCAGACTGCTGCCCCCGCGACCCAGCCCCGGATAAGCGGGAGAAAATGGATGGATGGATGGATGGATGGATGGATAGTATTATATAATATCATGTTTTGTTGAATGCAGTTGGTTGCCTTGTTTATTTCAAATTGCTTTCTTGTCTTAGATTGAGCAGTTGCTGGCATTCATTGATATTCACTTGTACATTTTTACACAAATGTCTTAACAATAGGATGTGAGTAATTATGACCATAGAGACACCAGAAAAATATGAATACATACATAGTGTAAATCAGTGGTAGAAAAAGTATTTGGCTTAGTGAAAGTAATGATACCAGTGTTGAAATTCTCAGTTGCAAGTAAGCATCCTGCAAGTATAAGCATCAAAATATACTCGCACATAAAGTAAAAGTACTCACAGAGTGACCCATTTCAAAAAGTATATTATATTGAAACATATATGTTTCAATATAATATACTTTTTGAAAGACATCCCAAGTCTCCCGGAAGTTCCGGGAGTCTCCCTGATTTTGATAGTGACTCCCTGATGCCCGCGAGTCAGATAAAATATCCCGGATTTTGGACTATGCGAGGGAAGTTTTTTTTTTTTTTTTTTTTTTTTTTTTTTAACAATGCGAGTGCGAAGTGCGAAGATAATACCTAGTGCATCATGCTCGGATTACTTGCGAAGGCACGAGAGAGAAGGGGAAGGAGGGGGCGGGGGGCACAGAGACTGTAGGCTACTTATGGAACCTGTGCATGCATTATGCGAGAGCTCTGTTCCGACAGTGTTCAGCCTGAGCGGCTGGTTGCAAGAGAGCGCGCCGATTGGTTTGGTCAGCAAAATAAACCAATAAGCTTTCGGTGTGGGCGGGGTTCGGTTTATTTTCACCGACCGTAGTTATGACCACAGCCCCTAAAGTTTCTATCGCTCATTCAGCTCACGAAATGGCAGAGGGTGAATCCTCCGGTAAAAAAAGAAAATACAAAACTCATTTTACAGCGGAATATACCAAAGTATATCCATGTCTTGTTTAAGTGAAAAATGATGACACCGTGGCGAGGTGCTGTGCAACAGTGACTTCAGCATTTCCCACGGCGGACTTAATGACTGTAAAAGACATATCGAGGTATGCTAAGTTCATCACGCCATCACCTGTATTGTATTTAAGTAGGTTACAGTAGGCCTAAATGCTGTCATAAAAGTAGGCTGTAAAGACTTCTGTAAAGTATTAATGAATAGGTAGTTACTATAAATATAGGGATATCTAACTAGCCAGGTATCTATATCTAGCCCAGCTAAGCTTAAAAAAAAAATGTCCAATTTAATATGTTGATAAATGTAGGCTAAATTAATTAATGGTAAATTAATGGTAGAAAATATGTAGAAATGATAGGCCTAATTATGTGATTTATTCTTTAGGGATCAAACCATATCAGGGAGGCTAAGCGCAGGGAAGGCTGCTCCAATATAGCTCAGTTATTTTCTGGAGAAAAGCAAAGTCTCACTGAGAAGGTCACTGCAGCTGAGGTGTATTTCACATCATTTGTTGTGGAACACAATGTGCCATTCAATGTCTGTAGGCACACTGGCAAGTTGTTCAGGAAGATGTTTCCAGATTCAGACATAGCTAAACATTATGCCTGCTCCTCCACCAAAGCCACAGCCATAATGAACCTGGCACTGGAACCTGAATGTTCAGAGGATATGTACAAACTAATCCGCACAGAAAAAAGGCCATACAGTATTTTGGTTGACGAAAGCAATGACATCATGTGTGAGAAAGAATGTGCTATTTTAGGCAGGTACTACAGTGAAGCACAGGATAAGGTGGCCATTGGATTTATTGATATGCCAGTATGCAATGATGCCAAAGCTGAAAATATATTCAACTGCATTGCATCATCCATGGATGAGAAGGGCATTGAATGGTCCAACTGCATAGGATTCAGTGTGTATGTATGGGGCACGGGGCACGGGGCGGGTCGATTGAGGGGGGGGGGGGGAATCGTTGGTTCGATAAGCATCTCCCTGAAATGAGTTTTTGGAACTTGGGATGTCTGTATTATTGATATATTAATACATACGTTAATGAAATGGTAAATGTGGAGCTATTCTTTCACTTCATACACTCCTGGGTAACCTGTGAATTTCATGCTGGGTATCATCTCACAATATTACATCATTACATTTATTTTATGGGAGTAGTCCCCTTTTTCGTCAAAATTAACACAGAGAAACCGATAAATACCATCTCAGCCCCCCCCCCCAAAAGTCTACATCGAATATAAGTGTAGTCAACGACACGTCGTAATCAATGCACACTGAATTGTTTTTACGACAGTTCAGATCGGAAGTCGCCCCAGGATGCCTGTGTGTCAGCGGACTTCGGCATGGGCCCTCGTTATCTTTGGGTTTCTTTTCTTTGCAGGAGACGACTTGTCCTCTGGTCCAGTGAGATAGCGCATTGTCCACACCGCATTCGTGTTTTACAGAAAAATCTATCACATAATTGTGCAATCAGTCCATTTACTGCACCGGCTACGCCTCCCGACATTACCTCGAGATTCCGTTCCAGTTTTGACATTCAGATCTCGAGAAAAATCAGCATGTCGTCTACCGCGATGTGCCAGAGGATGGTCTGGGTGGATCTGGAGGTAAGTCATAGGGCAAAAGCCGGTTGCTGTTAACTTAATTATAACGTTACTGCATGTTCATATGTAAAGTTATGCATGTAACTTTTGTTTGCAAACGTTGGCTATTGCTGTACCAAGCTAACGGTAGCTAACATAAATGAAAGCATGCGGATGTTCAGTCATCAATTTTGCGATTCCCGGAATAAAGTTAAATAACTGCGATATGTATACATCACATTTAAGTGCCTGGTGACTGTATTAATGGTAAGCTTCGGCTAAAAAGGAGGAAATAGCGCGAAGTGTAACGTTTCAAGCCATCTTTAGCTGTTACAAGAGGCGTGCAGGTCAAATCTAATGTTATTGTTGTCACATTTTGCCATTCTTCCTTACACAATGTTAAAGCTGGCAGTTCACGATCAAAAACCATGGGCGCAATCTAGTAGGTGTCACCCAGGTGTGTAAAAATTGATCATGGCGCAGGCTGAGCTTGGTGTCTGACTTCAGAACAGCTGCATCAGCTGTTTTGCGTTCTCATCAACAGTAGGTAGTTGTTTTTGTTCACTGTAGTTTGAATCAAAATAATGATGCCGGGCATGTACAATATATTGTGAACACCCAGAATTAGCATCGCGGTACCGGGCCTTTTAAAAGTGAGCTTGTAAATACCCACATTGATTCCAGTTCATATGATATTACTGTTATCACTGAAAAAATATGTGAACAACCCAGCAAAACATATAGTTTCATTGATGAATGAAACATCTTTAAGTTAAAGACCGCTAGTTACCTTTAACTTTGCACTTGCAGACAAAACACATATGGTCCATCAGCTTGCATTGATTTCAGTCCTCCCCCTACAGTCATCAGTCAGAATTTCATACTATGTGATACTGTAATATGTGACAGTAGGCTCAAAGTGTTACGTCTGACCGTAGGCTCAAAATGGCTCGTAGGAGTTGCATTCACATTCAGTTTTTGTTGTTTTTTTTCATGCCTGCGCCTAAAAATGCCATAATGGCACAGTTTGCATGTCTGCCTGCATACAAACATGTGCGATGCAGGTCTACTATTACAAAAAGTTTTTCTTTTCAGCATGTCTTGTGATAGACTCTGCCTGTTGATGCTTTTGTGAACCCATCCTTGCTGTTGAAGAAGTAAGAAATAAGGGGTTGCTGCTTTTGATGGCCAGATACATGTTAGAGATGTAACCTTGAGAACTAAGGTGCTGTGTGTGTTCTTTAGATGACAGGTTTGGACATTGAGAAGGACCAGATTATTGAAATGGCATGCATTATCACAGACTCTGACCTGAACGTTTTGGCTGAGGTAATATATAAACACAATTGGACTACCTCTTGTGTTTTATGTGTCTTGTGAATTAAACTAGTCTTTTCTTGGTCTGCAGGGGCCCAACTTGATAATTAATCAGCCAGACAGTTTGCTGGAAGGGATGTCAGAGTGGTGTAAAGAGCATCATGGAAAGGTAAGCTGTCTTTGTGGTTAGGGGCTCGGAAGAATAGAGGGATATTTGGATAGGACGTATGATTATTTGCACAGGTGTCTATGAGTTGCAAATCAACCATCCTGCACTTTTGGTCACACCCTAGTTGGTGATGTCAAACAAGTATTCTGCCATTGCCAACTGAAGGGAAACACCAGCTTTGACAGCAGAGAGCAGTGACACAATCATATTCTATTACAGGGTGAATCCACAGCTGAAACAACTGAATTACAAGGGATTGTTTATTTTTTTGTGATGATGAATATTACTTTTCCCCCTCTCCTTTAAATTAGCACTGCATGTCTGAAAGGATCCTTGCAGAGATACCTTATTGCTAAAAAGTATCCTTTTTTGTTGAACCAGAAACAAGCCATTACATTGCTCTCGCCAAAGCCACCAGACTCCACTCACAGAAACAGTAATTTTCTCATTGTAAAAACACTTCATTCAATACATCTAACCAAAGCCTTCTTGACTCATCTTATCACAGTCCCAAAATTTCTCAGTAACATCAGCAGATATCAGACCACCCCCCCACCCCCCAATCAAATTTTCAATTTCACAATCGATTGTATGGAATTATTATTTTTTTAAATATAAATTCTAATTTACAATATTCGTTCGGTACTGAACGGGAGCGCAGCAGCTGGCAGCATTGAAATGGCCCTTGAAATGAAGGTGTTTATTATTAAGTGAAAAAATATCCAAACCTACATGGTCCTGTGTGAAAAAGTGATTGCCCCCTAAACCTAATAGCGCTGTGGAGGAGTTTTGGCCCACTCATCCTTGCCACACTGGAGGGTTTGCCAGCATGAACTGCCTTTTATAAGGTCATGCCAACGCAGCTCAATCAGATTCAGGTCAAGACTTTGACTAGGCCACTCCAAAGTCTTCATTTTGTTTTTCTTAAGCCATTCAGAGGTGGACTTGCTGGTGTGTTTTGGATCATTGTCCTGCTGCAGAACCCAAGTGCGCTTCAGCTTGAGGTCACAAGCAGATGGCCGGACATTCTCCTTCATGGCCCGTATTCACAAAACATCCTAAGGCTAAAAGTAGCTCTTAGTGACGTCATTCTTAGAAAAATCGTAGAATTCCTCGAATTCTAAGATTTTTCAGGTCCTATTTAATTATTCCTTGATAGAGAACAGGTGTGGCAGTCATCAGGCTTGGGTGTGGCTAGACAAATTGAACTCAGCTTTCAAAGATGTGATAAACCAAAGTTCATTTCTGTTTTAATTTTTCACATAGTGCTTTGTAGGTTTGGATTTTTTTCCCCTTAACAATAAACATCTTCACATTCATTTAAAAACTGCATTTTGTGTTTACTTGCATTGTCTTCGTCAAATATTTTAATTTGTTTGAAGATCTGAAACATTTAAGTGTAACAAACATGCAAAAAATAAGAAATCAGGATGGGGCAAACACTTTTTCACACCTGTGTGTGTGTGTGTGTGTGTGTGTGTGTGTGTGTGTGTGTGTGTGTGTGTGTGTGTGTGTGTGTCCCTTCTATCTCTTCTATTCTTGTAAGGAGCACCCGTAATGAAAACAATTTCCCCTCAAGGATCAATAAAGTATTTCTGATTGTGATTCTAATATATATATATATATATATATATATATATATATATATATATACACACACACACACACACACACACACACACACACACACACGTACACAGAAGCCAGTGATCGGTGTATATGTAGATATATATATATCTGCTTCAGACATATGCAGAAATTTGCTTAAGGCTTCTGTTAGATTGACCAAGTCTGAAATAAAGAAATGCACTGTGTCTCATGTAGAAAAGTTATGTGACATTTTGAGTTGCGTGAGTTCGACTTGTCAGGGAATTATCCTTTATCCCCTTTGAAGCCAAAGTGATCTTAATTCATAACCTTGAGGTCCATAATTGGACCATGTTGACAACATAGCTATTTCTATCATATATCAGATATGCTAAGATAACGATATCTATCAAATGCACTATATAAGTAGTGCATTTCATCACTTAGACTTTCTTTCAGGCATAGCATCTCTTGCTGTATAAACATTACTATATCAAATGAGCATTAGAAATCTCTAATATCTAACTTAATATATGTATTTGATTGATGTTGATCATACACAGTATATTCATTTACATGGTAAATGGCCTGTGTCTGTATCTGACAACCACTCAAAGTCTGCATTCACCCATTCGTATGTATGGTGGCTAATTACTAAGCCACCACGATCGTTACTCATTCAGACAAACTGACATGGTAACCACCGATGGCACAGCAGACAAATGGAGACATCAGCACTTTGTTTAATCTCTGACTGTCATGCTCTGTATGTTTGGGGGAACACGTCAGTACACACACCCCAATTTTAGGGTTCAGTATCAAGGATTCTTCGGCACTGCCACGGTATTGTATTTTTGTGTATTTAATGACACTCAAGGCTACAACAATCAGGATGTATGCAACTAATTATTATTCTTTTCTCCAGCCTTTTCTTTTGGGAGCTGGAGCAGCAGGTGTGAATTGAAAGTTTAACTGTGTCTCAGTCAGGACTGACCCAGGCGGTACGGGACAGTAAAATCACCGTGGAACAAGCAGAATATGAGTTCCTGTCCTTCATCAGACAGCACACCCCACCTGGCCAGTGTCCCCTTGCTGGTGAGTTAGTTTTTAGCACCAGTAGCAGAACCTTGATATTACTCAACTTATTTGGATCCTACAGTCATGTCCTATGACTCCTGTTCCTGCAGGTAACTCTGTGCATGCAGACAAGAGGTTCCTGGACAAGTACATGCCACAGTTTATGTACCACCTCCACTACAGAATAATTGATGTTAGCACAATCAAGGAGCTTTGCAGGCAAGTGTTTGTGAGACTGCAATGTCTGAGAATTTGACATTCATTGTAATGAAGCCTTGTTCTGTCAGTGCTCTGTTTTTTTTGTTTGTTTGTTTTTTTTTCAGATGAGATTTTATCGGTATGTGTAAATAAGCATCTGAAAATTTTCCACATTTGTCTCACCTATGCTCACCAGAGGTAGAGCAATGATTTGGAGACACTCCTAAACACAATATATTGTAATTAGATTCTTTTTCCTTCTGTTTAGCATGCCTAATGGAAACTTTCCTTGATTACCTCATTAAGACCTTGTTCTTAATGCAAGCCTCACCAATAATCTTTTCTGCCATTCAACATTTTGAATGTCAAAGGCCCAGTTTTTGTATTATTACTGAGTAGTTTTTGTAACTCCATGATGAAGGTTTTTCTACTTTGCATTATGTCAGAAGAAATCATAGATACTATGGCATTCTCAATTTTCACACTTGCAGACGGTGGTTTCCAGAAGAATACAAGATGGTGCCTCACAAGAAAGCGACCCACAGGTAAACAGTGAGAAAAAACATCAAGATAATCATGCAAACTGATAATTGCTTAAAGGGGGATTCTGATTTACTTCAACTTACTTACTTTTGCAGTTTTGTCGCCTTTGTTGCTGTCAGTTATGGTTACACTGTCTCCAAAGTAACTGCTTAGATATTTGAATATGTTGACATGACAACAATTAATTCAGAGGAGGCAAAACATGAGCAGTGAGAAAGTCACAAAGGTTAGAAACAAACCATCGTCTTATCTAGATTATCTATACCACTTTATTTAGAAGTCAAACTGAAAGTGAGCGCAGCAAAAATGTTGCTAAGAATCCCTTGTACAGGAAAGGTTTGCTCAACTAGATTAAGTACAGGAGGTCAAATTTCAAGCAGGAAGTGGGTCTGAAAACTGTTAGCAGTTTACAATGGATAGTTTGGGTAATACTTTTACTGTTCAGCTTTGTTTCTCTTCAGAATAACCTTAACCATAAAATAACTCAGGACTTTGTATGAAAGCTGTCTGGCCATGTTTTTCGCCTGTGGTATCGTGAAAAATATCACAATTTTTATAATATTGCCATACTCTGAAATCTCAGTAATTACCCTGGTAAGTACACTATTAACATACAGTAACCAAAACAACTGATTCCAAAACCTGCAAAAAAATATATCAAAATTCAGAATAATCCTTTAAGTTTGGTCTGTGCTTAGGTTAAGAGCTATATGCATAATACAAGGGATGTAATTAAAACTCTGTTTTCTCTGTCAGAGCCTTGGATGACATCTGGGAGAGCATTAAAGAGCTTCAGTACTATAGAGTCAACGTCTTCAAAGCCTCAACACAGAAGTGCACGATTGTAGAGAATGGAGGCAGCAACAAAAGTTAGCAAATAAGTGAGACCATGGAGCTTTCAGTGTTGTAACCACATTTTCGGAATCAGGCAATTTCATTATTCGATGTAAATGTTTCAATTGGTTTTAGTTTCTGTTCATATTTAGCCGCCCAATGATCCTTTATTTCAGTATTGTTCAAAAGTTAAATGTAGAGTTTTCATCACGAGCAAGGTTGTAGGCATGTTTGAATGAATCTATGGTAGTTTGCAGTTTTGTATTAGTTTAGACATTTTTGTCTGGTATTGATTCTTATTTTCCCTTGTTTTTAAAATTAAACTGAATAAACGATGGTCCCTTAGGAAACAGTCCAGTCAACCTGTGTCACTTTTATTAACCAAATACCACACATACGAAAGAGTTTTGAGTATGTACTAAGAGGTACACTGGAAAAATTATACAAAAGTCAACTCAGATATTTTGTATGTGTATTAAACTTTATTATATATAGATGGACACGAGTGTTTGCTGAAAATGTAGACATTTTGGACTGTAGAACAGGAACCTGGTAGCAAATAAACAAAAAATGGGAAAAAAAATTGGTGCTTTTGCTATTAAGTCTCCAAATTCTATACAGTGTTTCAAAGAGTGATTGCTGTCTGCGGATGTGTTTTATCTGTTCTCTAGGGCTGTATATGAACTTTTTTTTGCACATAGCACTGGTGCTATTCTGATGTTCTAAACATTAAACATCTGTTACCATCTCTAAAGAACACCACAGATAGTGCATTTCATCACTTAAACAGGCCATTCAGACATTGTATGTCAACATCCATATATTATTCTTCAAATGATCAGTAGAAATCTCAGTAATTTTATATCTGCAATATTTTAATATTAAATCCGTGTTGATCATACACAGTATATATCTGTAAAGTGTTTTTGTTCTGTTATAAATGTTGTACACTAATAAACATGGGAAGTGTGTAACTAAAAACTAGATTACAAAACATTTCCTGTTTTTTAATTTTGGCCATTATTTGATAGTGCAGCTGGAGAGAGAAAGGAAGGGGGGAGGAAGGTAGGAATTACATGCAGCAAGGGATTCCAGATTGGATTGGAGCCTGTGCCACTGAGGAAAGGACACAGCCATGGTACAATGGGCATGCGCTCTACCAGGAGAGCTATCAGGGTGCCCGAACTTTGTTTAACATAATGCAACATATTGAAATCGTTGGCTTCAAGTAGGTTCTGTGGGCAGACCCTAGTTGAAAAGTAATAAAGTAATATATCAGTAAGATGCTGAAAATGATTATCAATTATCAGTCTTTTTGTATTTTTTTTTTTTTTTTTTGTTTATATGAGATTTGGGGTACATTTGTACTGGTTACCTTTTGTGTACAAAAGTGCAACCCGAAGAAATGTATTTTGAGCTATTCAAAATTAAAAAAAAAAAAAATCAAAAACTTTTAAAAAAGAAAAGATTCATTCTTTCATATTCCGAATGTTCACAAACCTATTCACTGTTTTAACCATACTTTCAACCTTGTTCTGACTTATGGCATTGAAATTGAAAGCTTAATAGTCTCCTCACAGAATCCTCTTTTATTGGATCATCATCTAATAACTTTTGAATTCATATTACCAGACTATCCACCAGCAGGCAAAACTTCCTACACCAGATTCCTATCTGATAGTGCTGTAGCTAAATTTAAGGATATGGTCCCATCAGCATTTAATTCAATGCCATGTCTCAATACATCAGAGGACTCCTATGCTTACTTTAGTCCCTCCCAAACTGACTACCTGCTTGATAGTGCTACTGGTTCATTGCAAATGACACTTGACTCTTGTTGCCCCTCTAAAAAGGAAGATTAAAAAAACAGGAGGTTAGTTCCATGATATACACCCCAGACCTGCAAATTAAATAAACTTCAAATAAACGCCTGGCAAGACAGTCTTAAAACATACAGAAAAGCCCTCCGCAGTGCTAGGACAGCCTAACACTCTGCACTAATAGAGGAAAATAAGAACAATCCCAGGTTTCTCTTCAGAGAGCCATAATTCTGTTGAATTATGTTCTTATTTTCTCCAAAAATTCTTATTTTCCTCTATTAGCTCTGAGCAGTAATGACTTCATGAGCTTCTTTAATGATAAAATTATTACTATTAGAGACAGAATGCATCACCTTCTGCCCTCAATAGGCACTGGTTTATTTTCAAACACAAAGAAATCATAGAAATGATTATTAAACCTGTATTAAACTGCTTTTCACCTGTCCACCTTCAAATAATTTCAATAATTTCGTCATCAAAATCATCAACCTGTATTCTAGACCCCATCCCAAATAAGCTGCTTAAAGAAGTTTAACCCATAATTGGCTTGTCTTTATTAGATATGATCACTCTGTCTTTATTAACAGGCTACGTACCACAGTTCTTTGAAGTAGCTGTAATAAAACCTCTTCCAGAAAAGTGTACTCGTGATCCAGGGGTTTTAGCCAACTATAGACCTATATCTAACCTTCCCTTTCTCTCAAAAATTCTTGAGAAAGCAGTTGCTAATCAGCTGTGTGACTTTCTACATGAAGTATATTTGAGGATTTCCAGGCAGGATTTAGAGTGCATCATAGCACAGAGACAGCACTGGTTAAAGTTACAAATGACCTAATTGCATCCCAGATAGCAAAGTTCTTCTGGCCAATATCTGGGCAACACTCCACATCTTCATCTGGCCCACATACCGTATGGAATGATGGCACTTGGGCGCTCCACTCCTGTTTGCCAGAAGAGGGCCACAACCAAGCCATCACATTGCCACATGTCAACCAAAAATATACCAAACAACTCAGCACTCAGCCAAAAGTGGGCCACTGTACATTTTTATTCCGGTCCATGTCTGGGCCACACTCCACATTCTCATCCGGCCCACATACCGCATTGAATGATGGGACTTGGTCGCTCCACTCCTGTTTGCCAGATGTGGGCCACAACCAAGCCAGATGTCAACCACAAACACAACAAATAGACCAGCACTCACCCAAATGTGGGCCACTGTACATTTTTATTCTGGCCCATATCTGGACCACACTCCACATCTTCATCCGGCCTACATACTGCATTGAATGATGACACTTGGGCGCTCCGCTCCTATTTGCCAGATATGGGCCACAACCAAGTCATATCAATTTCACTGTCAGATATCAGCCAAGAAGAGACCCAATAAACCAACAATCACCCAAATGTGGGCCACTTTGCATTTTTATTCTGGCCCACCTACCAATAATGGCACTTTGGTGGTCCACACTGGTTTCCCAGATATGACCCATAGCCAAGTACATTAGAACTCACCCAAATGGGAGCCACAGTTAGCTCTCAGACTTACCCATAACTGGTCCACAGTCTATGACCTTGTCTAGCCTGCCCACCTACTGAAGAATTGAAGAAATGATCAGACTCAAGAAACTGGTGAACAGTGGATGACTATGGTTTTTATTTTTTTAACCTGTGACAAAATAAAGCTAACCAAAACAAAATTCAAACAAAATCAGTGGAGTTGATTGAAAAACACTGGAACAACTGAGGAAGGTGAAAAAGGTGGGACACTGGAGAAGTTGAATTTCAAATTCCGTCTGGCTCATCTTCTTGTGGCCCTTCAAGAAATGCACAAAATATCACATTTTAACTCAGTAAAGCAGTATTGTGATTAGTGAATATGGTGGCAGAGAAGTGCAAAACACAAAACCTTATCAGGAAACCAAACAAAAAAGCCCCTGTAAAATGATATAATAAGTTCTTAACATTTTAAATTACAATTAATCTGAAACTACAGTTGATACTATGTTTGATCACTGACCCAATATCTGCTTGCTCAACCTCATAATGTTCAGACAAAAATGAAAAATGGGATTGATAACAAGCAAAGTGAGCTGGAGTAAAGCAGTTCCATCAAACATGAAGACAAACTTCACATTTCACCCGAAGTCAATCAAGCTTAGTGTTTATGTGAGTTTGTCTTAATGTTAAAGGGAAACTATGCAAGTCCAGTTGCTTTTTCGGTGTTTTACTAACCCTCCCCCTCAGCATTGGTTTTCAACAAAGCCGGCCAGAATGCAATCCATTGAGCAGTGGATAGCATTATATATCATATATGTGTTACAATATGTGTATTTGTGTAGTTTTATCTGTCATAAGCATAATGTATATAATAATGTAATGTAAATAACGTAATACTTGACAGATAATGTAATATATAGCAAATCCATCCCATATATAGATATGCTGCAAGTTCCAGCATATTCCACAAATTTTAAGTAAAAGGCATGCAATAAATAATATAAAAGCACAGCAAGCAAGGAGTTAAAAGTTAAATGTTAAAAGTTAAATGTAAAAAAATTTAAAAATGTCCACATGTCCAGTGCAATAGGATTAAAAGTACAGATGTCCAGTGCAAACAGAATTAAAATTAAAGATGTCCAGTGCAAACATAATTGAGGGTAAAAATGTCCAGAGGTTAAAGTAAAAATGTCCAGTGCAAACAACAAGTTAAGGTGCATGTTGAACATAGTGTTGTACAGATTCCATTGAAAACATTGAGGAATGTTGACATTGATGTTTAACGTTTCCCCGGAGTGGAGTTAAAGAGCCACATGGTGTGGGAGAGGAACGACTTCCTCAGTCTGTCAGTGGAGCAGGACAGTGACAGCAGCCTGTCACTGAAGCTGCTCCTCTGCCTGAAGATGACGCTGTGCAGCGGATGCAGTGGATTGTCCATGATTGACAGGAGCCTGCTCAGCGCCCGTCGCTCTGCCACAGATATTAGCCTGTCGATCTCAGTGCCCACAACAGAGCCCACTCTCCTCACCAGTTTGTCCAGGCGTGTAACGTCCCTCTTTTTGATGCTGCCTCCCCAGCACACTGCTGCGTAGAAGAGGGCACTTGCTACCACAGTCTGGTAGAACATGTGCAGCATCTTTATGCAGATGTTGAAGGACGCCAGCCTTCTGAGGAAGTACAGTCGGCTCTGTCCTCTCCTGCACAGAGCATCTGTGTTGGCAGTCCAGTTCATTTTATCATCCACCTGCACTCCCAGGTATTTATAAGTCTGTACAATCTCCACACAGTTCCCTTTGATGGTCACAGGCTCCGGATGAGGCCTGGGCCTCCTGAAGTCCACCACCATCTCCCTGGTCTTGGTGGTGTTGAGGTGCAGGTGGTTGGAGTCGCATCATGTGACAAAGTTCTGGATCAGTGTCCTGTACTCCTCCTCCTGTCCTTTCCTGATACAGCCAATGATAGCAGTGTCATCTGCAAACTTTTGCGCATGGCAGGACTCTGAGTTGTATTGGAAGTCCGATGTGTACAGGGTGAACAGGACTGGAGAGAGCACGGTCCCCTATGGTGCTCCTGTGCTGCAAACCACGGTGTCAGACCTGCAGTCCCCCAGTCTCACATATTGAGGTCTGCATATCCATGACCTGAAGACAGACAATCACACCAGACATACTAAGAATATGGCTGAACTGAAGCAGTTCTGTAAGAAACCATGGTCCAAATCTTCGCCTGAGTGTTGTGCAGGTCTGATCAGCAGCTAACTGACGGGCTTGGTTGAGTTTATTGCTGCTAAAGGAGGTTCAACCAGTGATTGAATCCAAGGGTTCACTTACTTTTTCCACCAACACTGTGACTGTTTAATGGATTATGTTCAATAAAGACATGAAATATTATAATTGTTTTTGTGATTTTAGGTTAAACACATTGTGTTGTACATCAAATCATATTTAATGACCATTTAATGCAAAAAACTAGGACATTCCAAAGGGTCCACATACTTTTTCTTGGCACTGTATATTGCAAAATATGTATTGTAGCTGACTCACGTGTGTGCTGCTCGGCCCGCTTCTTCTCCTCCCTCTCTTTCCTCCCACCATCTCTGTCTCCAGCAAGATGGAGCCATCTTTTAATGTATGCCTCCACCTCCTGGTCCGTTGCAGTTGCTGTTAAGCAACTATTTCTGACTGTTCCTAAAAATGGAGAAAACAGATAAGCTTTGGATAAATTACACACAATGGTGAAAAATGGCCAGCTGCATGGCATGCTAACGTATTGACCCTAATATAAGACCCTAATCTAAGATTTTTTTTCTATTATTAAATCGGAAAAAGTAAGGCTGTCCTATATCCAGGATCTAGACTTTTCAATGTTCCCCATATATAGGCTTCACTTGGGCGGCCTGCTCAGGTATCTTATGAAATTCATACATTTTTGGCTACACAGCTGTCTGGTTTACGCGCACTGCTGCTGAGTGGGGACTAGATACTTCTCTGTAGTGTTGTCTCGTTCGCGAACGATTCGTTCAAAAGAACGAATCTTTTAAGTGAACGTACTGAACCGAATCACTTCCTCAAGTGATTCGTTCGTTTCTCAGTTCAACTGAACTGAGAAACGAGCTCAACAGCAGCTGCTGACAGTTCAACTGACAGTTCAACTGAACTGAGAACCGAACGAATCACTTGACAGTTCAACTGAACTGAAAAAGTGAACTGAGAAAGTGAACTGTCAGCAGGCGGCGCTGCTGACAGTTCAACTGAACTGAGAAACAAACGAATCACTTGACAGTTCAACTGAACTGAGAAAGTGAACTGTCAGCAGGCGCCGCTGCTGACAGTTCAACTGAAATGAGAAACGAACAAATCACTTGAGGGAGGGACTGCGTGCGCCGACTGCGCCGCGTCACCGACGCATGAATCACTCAATGAACTACACTCTCCTGAATCATTTTCCTCTGAGGGATACACTTTCATGGCGACCGTTGTTCCCCGTTGTTTTAACAGATTTAGTTTCCAGATAAACAAACTTAAAACGTTATGCTGGCAGTAATTAGGAGCGATGGAGGGAGATAGGGGTGTTTTGTGTTCATGTGTACCTCGGAGAAAACTAACTTTTTTTTAAACACTGCTAAATTTGCCACCGCAACAACAGTACAGTAGGACACAGCATGTAACAAATAGTGTATAAAACCCGCAGTTTGAGAAAACACGTGACTGTCTGATCATCTCATTGCGACAATTTGCGAGGGAACGGTGCATATTCAGTGTGAATCCTTCACTGAATGTACTATATACATTCAGTGAACGGATCACTCACTGAGCCCAATTTGCCGAGTAGACCAGTTAAATAGCATACCATAGGATAGGACACTTAAAACATCATGATTTATAATATAGTTATATATAGTTTTATATTTACAAATGTGTTTGTCAAAGCAACACAGTCACAACACTCTCGTCTCCCGGTCCTGGAAGCTGTGAACTGAACTGAAACTTGAACCGTTCAGCCGTATATCAGTTCAGGAGTCGCAGGCTCCTCCTGCCAAGCACTGAATGATTCGGTGATTCAGTGAACGAATCTTTTGAACGAATCTTTCTAGTGAACTGATTCTAGTGATTCAGTACATCTAAAAGAACTGGCGTGCCCATCACTACTTCTCTGTGTACAGCTGCCTAGCTAGCGTCGATGATAGTCTGCATGTGAGGCATTTAGGAGAAATCTGTAAATTGTAGTGTCTACCAGGGAGAATCAGGGAGAAGATGCTGGAGCACACGGTTAGTTTTAGCAATTTTTATTATGGAGCAGGTCACTGATGTTTCGGCAAAGAGTGTGTCTTCTTCAGAGCCAACAGAGAATTCTCTGAATGACAGCTTTAAACTGGCACCGTGTAACTTAGTTTCTGATTGATTGCCTGTATATGTTGTACTCTAAGTGTTTTGTAACATTTGTATTAGACTGTCATTTTAATTGTATTACTGACGTGTTGTGTGGTGTCACATGAGCTGTTTTTCATGACACAGCTTAGCTGCTCCTGCAATCAGAGACACTTCACTGAGCAGGCACCCTATTTAAAGCTGTCATTCACAAAATGGTCTCTTTGTTCTGAAGAAGACACACTTTGTGTCGAAACGTCAGCAGCCTGCCCCGAAATAAAAATTGCTTAAACCGACCGTGTGCTCCAGAATCTTCTCCTTGCCAGCTGTTGCATCGTTAATATAATAATCCACTGTCCACAGGCTGAACTTAGGTTTCTGGGTCTTTACTGAACCATCTTGCAGCATTTCACATTACGCATCTCTGGCTTTTTCTTTATTACCTTACACACTTCTTCTGCGTGCACAATAGCATTGTTCTTAACAGCTCTAACACTCTCAGTCCGCCCTCTGCTGGACTTTTAGGTACTGCAACATAATGTACATGGCTGTCAACTCAACTTATCTAATCAGAATCAGAATCAGAATCAAGGGCTAATAATTACCTCTGCAGGGAGTATCGACTATAACCAGTGTAAATGTATGAACAACAAATGATGATCTGCGATACCACACCAGCCAATACTAAAACTCATGTAGTCATGCAGTTCAACAAATTTGAACACTCATGAGACATAATTAACCAACCTTCCTGTCACTGTAAGACTTGGTTTTGTAGCTGCAGCCAGAAAATCAACAAGCAATGCCATTCTATTAAAACAGAATATTGTCTATTATACAACAATTAGTTCCGACTGAGTAATTTGATCGGACAAGAGACATTCCATGAATGCTGATATAGAGTACAACAGCACTGGGACTTTTTACTGACATGGTCACTCCGCTGTACAGGCGTTCTAAGAACCATTAATTAACGTTACATTAGTTGTTAACTATCTTAGATTGTACCAAACTTTGCACCGCAAAGATGGACATATTTCCACAAGCAACATTTGATCTAAATTATGAATGGACATCAGACTCAGAGGAGGACGAAGGGAAGGAAAGAGGCCTGGATACATCAGCGCAAACCAGGTGTGCTGATATGACATCAGCCACCTCGACAAATTAAAGAAGAGCAAAAATGAAGTTAACACTGTAAGGCAGACAACATGGGCTCTGAACTGCCTTCAGACTTGGCAGAATCTCAAAAATATCCAGGCCAACTTTCAGTTAGTTAAGAGGACCGAGCTGAACACAGTGTTGAGGCAGTTTTACAGATCGATCTGGACAACTAAAGGGGAGCTACAGCATCAGCAGTTACCTTGGACTTCGGACTGGATTGAGTCGTACGAACCTCCAGTTAGCCGTTTGTGGGATTTAAGTCATCAAAGAGATAAGAAGGACAGGGACAGACAAAACAACACACCACCTCCCGATCTCACCTGAAGACCAGAGCATCTTGAAATATTCTGCAGTGCTGAGTCCAGACAATCCAAAAGGCTTACTGAACAAGGTCTGGTATGATATTCAGTTGCACTTTGGACGCAGAGGCAAAGAGGGGAATCTGGATCTCAAACCCGACTCATTCATCCTTAAATGTGACGACAATGGAGCAAAATATTTCACCATGACATTCAACAAAGAAACAAAAAATCATAAAGACCCACTGGAGAGAGACAGACAAAACCGGAGGGGCGCTATGTATGAGGAGTGAGGAAATGCACTCTGCCTGGTAGCTCTGCCGTTCCCCTGGGAGTAAACCAGCTGTAACAGATGTTACCCAGGATGTGTGGGGAGGCAGGGACACACACGTCTAACACCAACCACAGCCTGAGAGCCACTGCCATACAGAAACTGTCTGATGTGGGACTCAAGGCGAGGGAGATCACGGCAGTCAGTGGGCATAGGTGAGATTCTTTATATAAACAGACACAAACTACGATGTCAATTTTGATTCGTAGATAGCAGAACATAAAATACATATCTAAACAAAAACTTGTTTCACAGGTCTGAAAGCTTGTTAAAAAGTTACTGGAGACCGTCTATGGAGAGTCGGAGACGATGGAGCAACATGCTGTCTGATGGAGCTGTTAACTCTTATTTCATTGATTGCACAATAAATGGAAACATTCAGATAAATGTAAATGATACAAAGTAGCAGTAATATATGCAGAGTAGCGAGCTTGTGTGTAGGAAATGTTTATGTGTTGCTTGGCAACAGCCTCGTCTCCCTTCCAGTTGCGGAACTATTTGTGTTGGCGGAGCCAAATAAATGATTAAATAAACAAACAAATTATAATCTCTTCTCTCTTATTACTGTTAACTAATAAAATGTGCTTGTAGAACTGTTTTATAAAAGCAATATCACACTCGAGGTCATGATGTTGTGCTGAATATCAGCACTGGTGTGATTATCTGCAGCCTCGTGCCTACAACCGAATCACACCAGTGCTGATATTCAGCACAACTTCACTCCCTCTCATCATGCATAATCATCCACATCTGCATCTTGATACATTGATTATATGATTCATTTCAGCACCCCTAGTTGATCTTAGCATCATATTATCAGAAACATAAAAGGAAAGGAAAACCAATTCATTAGACACATAGCAAAGCAATATAACCCACAATTAACACTTACTAATAATGACATCTTTCAGCTGCAGTCTGTGGAAAGCAGTTTTTCCATTGATGCCATGCTCGTTCAGCTGTTTTGCCAGGGAGTTTGTGAAGCAGCGTTTCATATTGTGTCTGATTATCTCACTCGACTCACGGAGATCCATGACGCACACAGTGGCCTCCAAAGACCAGCTGCCATGGGGGGGACGAACCCAGTTACCCCATGGGAGGCTCACCTGCAAGACCGCTTCAATAATGGCATGAAATCAGAAATCAGTGAGATGGTTAAACGCAACTGTCTGACATGGGACTATGGAAATCTTGAGACAGTTGAAAGACATGCCATACATGCAGAAAGATTCCTGAAAGAAAAAAAGAACAAAAAGAAGTTCACAGCTGGCAGACAGATTGTAAACGGCACAGCTCACAGCGTTGGAACACCAAGCCAGAGAGAGGGGTCGCGGATGTGGGCGAGGCTGAAGACATCACAACAAAGGGAGAGGGGCAGGTCATGGGGCATCTGATGCTTGTTTTACATGTGGAATGATGGGACACTGGACTAGAGAGTGTCCGAAAAACAAGGCAGCTGAGACCGAGGCAGAGGCCGTTTGACGAGGGGCGGAGCAGACGACAGTGATGGACTCATCTGGTTATGACGCAAGGACTGAGACGGCAGACCGCTTCACACAGCAAATAAGTAAAAATGCATCCACTGACATGCAAAACATGGCAGAAATAGACACACACAGCAAGCAACACTTTATTTCACAAGCCATTCAACATCTGAAGTCTATACAAAAAACTGGTGAAGAAAGAATTTCTGAAATCTACACAAAATTCTCACATGAGGCATACAAGAAAATGCCAAAATACACACTCACAGTTGAGGGACAAGACATCATTTTTTTGGTAGACTCAGGTGCCACAGAATCAGTTATCATGCAGGAAGATATCAGCCCAACCCCAAAACTAAGCGGCAGGTATGCAAAGACAGTGGGTGCATCAAGCACTCACGTTATAGAGAAGTACACAGCCCCAATCTCGTGTCAGGATAACGTTGAGGGAAAGCTTAAACATTCATTTTTGCTGTCAAATCGCCTGTGCTGGCCTGTGAATCTGTTAGGGAGAGATGTAATGTGTCAACTAGGTATAGTTTTGGTTTCCACTCCCCAAGGTATTGTTCTGACGAAAATTCCCCAAACAAATTCCTTGTTGAATACGGTGGGGAAGACCTAGTGTGTGCTTATCAGTGGAAGATTCCAGACACTACACTCAACTCTGTCAACAACACACTGATATAGGAGGCCAAGACACTAACTATAGACACACACACTGACATCATGACATCACAAAACCTGCACTGCACTTCTCACATCTCTCGAGGAGCAGACAGTGAGTTTGAGGAAACTTGGTATCAGGCAGATCACAACAGGGACACACTTGGGCTAGACTGGTTATACTGGACTCATAATCAATGTGCTGTGTCAGTAACTCTGTTTGATCTATCTCTTCAAGCTCTGTTCAGGGTACCACACTCCTACCCCCATGTTTCACTGGTCAAACCGAAAAATAAAAGGTGGAAGGACTTGGGACCTTGGATAAAAGCATGCAACGAGGCCTCCGGGCGGGGAAGAACGTCAGATCCTGTTGTGGATTTCCACCCGCATCTGAAGGTGCACCGAAAAAGGTTTTCTACTGGAGTGACTGCGGTACGGACTGTTGAGCTCATTCCAGAAACAGATTTCCAAACAGCAACAGAGGTAAAAGATTTTTTTGATTCATTCTTCGGCAATCACACTTTCATAAAAGACGTCTCAGAAATTCCTGAGTTAAAACAGGTACCATCATGTTTGTGAGCGAAACACAAATATGATGTAGGACTGATTAAAGGCGCCGAACCGGTTGTGATCACACCAAAATCCTCGTATAGACCATGCAAAAATCAGTATCCTTTGAAGAAAGATGCAGTCGAGGGCATCTAACCAGTTTTTGAATCCCTCCTTGAAGCAGGAGTGATCATTCCATGTGAAAAATCTCCTGTGCGAACACCAATCTTTCCTGTGAAAAAAATCAGAGTTGCTGGGCAACCTGATGAGTGGAGATTTGTACAGGATCTGCAAGCAGTAAATGCTGCAGTCCATGCGCGCGCACCAAATGTACCAAATCCACACACAATCCTCTCTCAAGTTCCATCTGACAGCAAATGGTTCCAGTGGATAAAGACAGCCAATTTTGGTTTGCATTTCAATTTGAATCCAAAATGTATACTTTCTCGCGGCTCTGTCAAGGTTACACTGAATCTCCAACCATTTTTAATGCAGCCTTAAAAGACAACCTAGATTCACTCTTACATTCACAGTTTACCAGCTGGTAGTGCTCTTTTGCAATATGCAGATGACCTCATGATTTGCTCTCCCACAGAAGAAGCCTGCAAACAAGACACACTTGCTCTTCTGAACCATCTGGCTGATAACGGCCAGCTTGTCAAAACCTCAGTTTGTTTCCAAACGAGTCACTTTTCTGGGTCATGTGATCACAGAAGAGGACAAAACCCTCTCACCCAAACGAATTGAAGCAATCCAAAACATCCCATAGCCTGAAACAAAGAAACAAGTTGTGAGTTTTTTAGGAATGACGTCATATTGCAGACAGTGGATCCCAAACTATGCAGAAATTGAGGGACTATTAAGCGCTCTTGCTCATGGGAAAGGCCTCACAGCAAAAGACAAAGTCACATGTACACCTGAGGCAGTAAAAGCCTTTGTGGACTTGAAATTGGCATTCCAATCTCCTCCGACATTAGGCCTTCCAGATTGCATCAAACCATTCACACAGACTGTTGACGAACGGGGTGGGTACATGACTTCGATACTGACACAAGACCATGGGGGACAACAGAGACCCGTAGCCTATTTCTCATCAAAACTTGACTCAGTTGCTGCAGGACTTCCTACATGCCTTAGAGCTGTCGTAGCTGCTGAAAAAGCTGTGATAGCATCACGTGACATTGTAGGCTATGCTGATCTCACTCTACTGGTACCATATGCTGTTTCAATGATTTGGCTTGAACAGAAAACCTCTCACCTGTCAACAGCAAGGTGGCTCAGATATAACACGATTCTGCTTGACATGCCTAACATCACTGTTAAAAGATGCAATGTTCTTAACCCTGCAACTTTTCTCCCTACACCAGATGATGGACAACCGCACGACTGCATGGCAGTCATAAATGAAACCTGTTCTCCCAGGCCCAATCTGCAGGACACACCTTTACAGAATGCTGACCTAGAACTGTTTGTGGACAGTTCAGCCTCGAGAAACTCAACAACCGGTAAAACCCAGGTGGGCTTTGCTATTACAACACTACATGACACAATTGTTGCACAGCCACTCCCCTTATTCTGCACAAGCCGCAGAATTGGTTGCACTGACAGAAGCATGCAAACTTGCTTCTGATAAAACTGTTAACATGTATACTGACAGCAGATATGCATGGGGAGTGGCACATGATTTTGGCTGTCTTTGGGCCAACAGGGATTTTTTTAACTTCCACGGGTGAACCCATTGCCCATCACACCATGGTTGCTGCACTTCTCGATGCTGTCCTCCTTCCAAAACAGGTCGCTATCTGCAAATGCCAAGCACACACAAACAATGATGATTTTGTTTCACAGGGGAACGCCAGAGCAGATGCTGCAGCTAAGGCAGCAGCACAACTAGATAACACTAAAAACAACATGCAATGTCTTGCCATTGTTGACTCACCATTGACGCCTACAGCTGATTTGCAGGACCTGTAGGCCAGAGCCGGCCATGAAGAGAGGCTGGCTTGGAAAAAAGCAGGCTGCTCTTTTTCTAACAAAGTGTGGTACGGGCCAAATGATAAACCATGTTTGCCCAAATATTTGTTTCCTCGTTATGCTAAGTTGACACATGGGAGAGATCATGTGTCAAAAGGGGGTATGATGAGTGAAATACAGAGATATTGGTTCACAAAGGGTTTCTCTAACTTCTCCCAAAAATTGTGTCAAAGTTGTGTGATCTGTGCTACTAACAATGCAGGCAGAGGCATCCAGATACAACAGAGTGCTCATCCACCACCACAAAAACCTTTTGATCACTTACAAATGGACTTCATTGAGCTAACACCTAGCGAGGGAAAGAAATACTGTTTGGTTTTTGTTGACATGTTTTCCAAGTGGGTGGAGGCTTTTCCCACTTCTAAACAGGATTCAGCAGCAATAGCAAAAGCTTTAATCAGAGAAATAATTCCCAGACGGGGAATTCCAGGTAAGATCTCGTCTGACAATGGTACACCTTTCATGAGCACAGCCCTGAAGAGCGTGGGTGAGTATTTTGGTATTGACATGAGGCAACATTGTGCCTATCACCCAGCAAGCAGGGGGGCTGTTGAAAGAGAGAATGGTACATTGAAAGGCAAGTTGGCTAAATGCTGTGATGAAACTGGTTTAACTTGGACAAAAGCACTACCGATTGTTTTGATGCACATGAGACTAGGGTCAGAAGCAGAAACGGCCTCAGCCCATTTGAAATCCTCTTTGCACGGCCAATGAATACAGGGATTGGACCGGTTAAGAGGCAACTCCCTTATACCAGCCAGTGCGAAGATGAAATGTTACGTTATTGTGCAAACCTGTCCTCTGTGCTTTTTGAAATCCACAAACAGGCTAAGGACGCCCTACCGAAAGCCACAGAGCGAAAACTACACGACCTAGAACCAGGAGATTGGGTCGTAGTGAAGGATCTGAGGAGAAAGAACTGGAAAGCACGCAGGTGGAATGGACCTTTCCAAGTCCTCCTCACCACGGAAACAGCCGTGAAAGTTGCAGAACGGGCCACCTGGATACACGCCAGCCACTGCAAACGCGTTCCTGAGCCGACAGACGAGACAACATCAAGCGTGCAGAGCATCAGTAGGTGAACCAACGCTTTCCCCTGCCTTGTGTCTGCGAGGGAAAGAGGGGTGTGGATAACAATAGGGCCACATGTTTCTCAAACTCACAAAGAGGCAGGCACACTAAGCTGAGGTGCCACGGCTGATGCGCTGGAGGGGTGATGGATGTAGAGGAATTCGCAGCGTATTCCTGCTCAGTGCCACCATCGTCCTGCTACTGCTCCTGTAACAAGGCACATCTCAGCCTAATCAGCAACAGGGGTGTGAAAACTCAAACAGCAGCTGCAGAGCAACCAACTGCAGAAGAAGGAGAGAATTGCTGCCAGAGTTTACTCGCTCCCCACTGAAGCCTGAGGAAAATTCCTGGTACACTGTAGTACTATCAACAGCCAGGAGGATTGCATACAACAGCTGCTATGTCTGCACACAACTTCCTCACGGAGTGGGGGACACAATACCTGTGACGCCACGACCACTGAACATTTCTGAGACCTTAGGCGTCATGCTAGCCTTCACCCTGGGAGTTTCCCTGCAAAACAGAACTGAGACAGACATGACTAAGAGCATTAACATGTGCAACATCAGCATCACCAATTATGGAGGTTCAACAGCTAGCTTCTGGAACATGACACAAGTGACACAACAAGGAGTTCACCAATCTATCATGACAACAAACCCCACCAAACAACAAGGAACTGTCTGTTTCACTAGGAAATGCTTCACTGAGCGGGAGCACTTTCTGGGGATATCACCGTGCAAGCAGACAGTCATGGCCACCTGCGGGGCATCATGGGGAAATGGTAACACAACCTCATGCAAAAACAGAACACCATACATCGCTTCATTGAATCTGACAGACACTGTCAGCCTAAACCGCCCAGGCAACGACAATCCTGTGCTACTTTTGCCAAATGGGGATGGCTATGGATCACTGAGAGAGCATGTCTGGGTGTATGGACAACATGTGTACCAGTCTCTTCATCCCGGATGGTGTGGCACCTGCTATCTTGCAAAGCTGGTGTCATCTGTTACAATTCTTCCCACACTAAGCCACTTCCACACTTACTACACACTACTACATACCTACTACATACCACATAGAGCAAGACGTGACACAGAGAGAGTTCCTCAGTGGCAGAAAGGAATTGGAGGGTTCCTCTCCTGGTGGGGAACTGTAAACAATGCCTTTAAGATCGACGACCTGGCAGTGGAATTAGAAAACCTGACAGCCTTAGTGTCATCTGGGTTTTCTGCCCTCACCTCCACTGTCCAAGGCATCCAAAATGTGGCACTGCAGAACAGGATGGCAATGGACATGATGTTTGCCAGCCAAGGAGGAGTCTGCCACATTATAGGTACGAACTGTTGCACTTACATTCCAGACATCACAGACAACACGACTCATGTTGTATCACACTACAATGACCTGCTGCATGAAGAAAAGACCAAAGACTGAGAAATGGAGTCTGTGGTCTTGGCTGACTGACGGAGGATGGAAAGTGACATTGCTGAAAATACTGACACCCTTTCTCCTTTTCCTGACAGTATTTATGGTTGTAATCTGTTGTGGTATACCTTGCATTAAAGCTTTGATCACTTCACTGGTCAAATCCTCTGTAGGACAGTTCATGATTCAGTCAGAAGATGATCCCTCTCTGGACTGGATTCCACCTTATGCTAATCTTGATGATTTTTAACACTGTTGTTTAATCTAGCAATATTGCTTATGTTGATTACTCTCTTAATTGTTAATCTAGCAATATTGCTTGCTTTGATCACCTTAGTGTTTTTTTTTTTTTTTGAGTTTTCATAAATTGCCATAATTGTTAACTGTTAATCTAGACTTTTTTTACTTTTTTTTTTTCAATTTTCATTTATGTTGTGTATTGACGAAGCCGACACAGCGCTCGCGTTCATTAACTTACTTTACTCAGCCATGCTCTTTATCATAACAATGGCAGTGCGCATGCGCAACTTACAACTTCACACTCAACCATGTCCACAGAGGTGCAGATGGTATTAGTATGTGACCATACACAATACTGTGCTCAATATACCACATCATCCCCCCTTTTAGCTCAGAATACATCACTTAAAATACTCCAATAAACAACTGGAAATCGTAACAACACTGTTGTTTTTAACTGAATTGCGACTGCTTGATAATACTTAACAAAAACAATACATGGCCTCAGTTTAGCTCAACAACATTTTAACCTTCAACATTTCCTTATCTAAAGTAAGGTGCTCATACTGTTTAAGTATATGCATATGAATACTATGCACTGTGGTGGTATACAGTCTTAGGGCACATAACGCTTAGGTGGTTTAGTCACTCGGGTTGAGCGCCTTGGAGCCACAGGTTCAGGCTCTAGGGGCTCTGCTGGTTGCCTGGTAGTGTCAACACTTTCCTTAGAACCACTGCAGTCTTTAACATCAAACCGTCCTGTCTGTGAATCAGAACCTTCAGTAACTGGTTCAGTAATGACTCGTGCTCGCAACTGGTCTCCATGGCGTCTGTGCACTGTGTCGGAGTCTCGCTCTCTGACTTCATACGACACAGGGCCAGTTTGTCTCACAACCAGTCCAGGAATCCACTTGTGGCCTCCCCCCGCAGTATTACGCAGATACACAGCATCATCTGCATCAAAAGTGCGGTCTGCAGCACTGCAGTCATGTTGGTCTTTTTGGAGGTGCTGCTTCCTGCGTACCATCGCCGTGGTGCAGGGCTTGAGAAAATCCAACCTCGTTCGGACGTGCCTGTGAAGAAACAGGTCCGCTGGAGACTGTCCTGTAGTACTGTTTGGCGTTGTCCGATACTGCGACAAAAACAGTGAAACCTTGTCCTCAATGTCCAGGTTGGCTTTAGCAAGTTTTTTCATACCAGCTTTGAACGTCTGAACATATCTCTCTGCCAGACCATTTGTTGCTGGGTGTCCAGGCGCACTTGTGGTGTGCAGAATTCCATTCTGCTTGACAAAAGTCTGAAACTCCTCAGATGTGAATGTGGTGGCATTATCTGTCACAATTTGTTCAGGCAGACCATAAGAGGAAAACAGTCTCTTGAGCCTTGTAATGGTTGCCTGAGATGTGATTTGTGACATGCGAAACACTTCCAACCACTTTGTATATGAATCAACAACAATCATGAACATGCTGTTCAAGAAGCAAAGTCTATATGCAGTCTCTTCCAGGACTCTCCTGGAAACTCCCATGGATGAAGTGGAACCTGTTGAGGCACTTTCTGTTCCAGTTGACATGTCTCACATTCTCTGCAGATTTGCTCTACATCAGAGTCAAGGTGCGGCCACCATATATATTTGGGGCCAGGGCTTTTGTTTTTACTATGCCTTGGTGACCTGAGTGAATCTCCTTTAAAACAGGTCTTCTCAGCTTAAAGGGTACAATGACTCTGGTGCCCCATAGGACACACCCTTGCTCAGTGGACAGTTCATTTCTCTTTGTGTAAAACACTCTTAAATTTTCTTCTACTCTGACTGGCCAGCCTTCCATGACATACTTATATACTCGGGATAACTCACTGTCGGTGCGCGTCATTCTGGCAACTTGCGTGGCGTTGAGCGGTGAGTGGACTACAGCTGTTGTCACCGCAGTTCCTTTGTCGCTGGTCTCCGGTAGGGGGCAGCGGGAAAGTCCATCAGCATTGTTGTGCTCCTCTGACTTGCGATACACAATGTGGTAGTCATATGCTGACAGGATAATTTCCCACCGCTGAATGCGTGCAGCAGCAAGTGTAGGCAGGCTCTTGTGCTCACCAAACAGTGTCAGCAGGGGACGATGGTCAGTGACTAGGGTAAAGTGTCTACCCCACAAGTATTGATGGAACTTCTTAACCCCATATATCAGTCCTAGGGCCTCTTTCTCTATTTGAGAATATTTTTTTTCTGCTGGGGACAGTGTACGGGAGGTGTATGCAATTGGTCGTTCCTCCCCATTTGGCATAGTGTGTTGAATCACTGCTCCGATGCCATATGCAGAGGCATCGCATGCTAAGGTGAGCGGTAGACTGGAGTCATAGTGGGCTAATACCTGATCACTAGTCAACAGTTCTTTACACTTAGAAAAAGCATTTTGCTCATCCTCAGTCCATTTCCATGTAACTTTTTCCCTGAGTAGTCTGTACAGTGGTGCCAGGACTGTGCTTTGCTGCGGTACAAATCTTCCATAATAATTCACAAGTCCCAAGAAAGCTTGTAGCTCTTTGACGTTTGCCGGAGCAGGAGCCTCCTGTATTGCTCTCACCTTGTCCTCGGATGGGTGTATGCCATGCTCATCGAGTACATGGCCCAGGTACTCAATCCGAGTTTTGCCAAACTCATATTTAGAGCGTTTCACTCGTAGTCCATTTTCCTGGAGCCGTTGTAGGACGTTCTGCAGGTTTTGGAGGTGCTCCTCCTCCGAGCGTCCCATGATGAGCAAGTCATCCAGAAAAACAACTACAGGAAACTACAGAAAGGCCTTTCATCAGATTTTCCATAATCCGCTCGAATATGGATGGTGCAGAGCTGATTCCAAAGGGAAGTCTGTTGTATACAAATAGTCCTCTGTGGGTGTTGATGGTGGTGTACTTTTTTGAGTCATCATTCATTAACACTTGCTGATAAGCTGCTGCTAAATCTATCTTAGAAAAGACTTTACCTCCACTAAGGGTAGCTAACAGCTCTTCTAAATGTGGCAAGGGGTGCTTGTCTGTTTCAACTGCCTGATTAGCTGACACCTTGTAGTCTCCACATAGGCGGAGTGACTTGTCTCTCTTTTCCACTGGTACTATGGGTGCTGCCCATTCACTGTGTTTAACTGGAGATATAATGTTAGCTTCCTCTAGCCTCTTGAGCTCTTGCTCTACTCTTTCTTTCATAGCAAATGGGAGCGGTCTGTGTTTACAAAATATGGGGGATACCTCTGGTTTAACTATGATTGAGGCTTTAATGTCTTTGAGTGTACCCAACTCTTCTTTAAATACCTCTGAGTATTTATGTAACACATCTTTAATTGACTTACACTTTCTTTCATTTAGGTACTTAATCTGTTGCCAATTTCTGCCACACAGTGTTGTCCCCCTTCCTTTAACAACTAAAAGTGGCAAATCCTTAACTTGCCCCTCATAGACCACTTTGACTGTAATCTGCCCCAAAACAGGCATACGGCCTCCATTATAGGCTCTGAGCTTGACTGTAGCTTTCTGTAATGGCAGATGTGAGAATTTACATGTATATATTTGCTGTGAGATAATACTCCTAGCAGCTCCTGTGTCTATTTCCATCTCTAGCTTAACATCAGCTACTGAAAATGTCTCTTTGTACAGTTCAGCATCCTCACTTGTGACAGTCAGAATAGTGAACACTTCCATGTCCTCTTCAGCTTCCACATACTTTGCGTGCTTTTTTTGTTGCCTCCTGCTCTGTGTACTTTTCACAGTCTCTGTTTATGTCTTTGAACGGCAGGCTTTCTTAATGTGTCCAATCTTCCCACATTTGTGGCATTTAGTCTCTTTAAAATGACACTTTGCATGGTGATTTTTTCCTTTGCATCTATAGCAGTTTGTTGTTCCTTGCATCCTCGCTGGCGGCCCCGATGTTTTCACTCTCCATCCCTCTCAGCTGACGTGCGTCTCTGTTGGCCGTCTCCATGTTGAGAGCGATCTCAAACGCTTGGGCGAATGTGAGATCATTTTCAGAGAGTGGTCTCCTCTGGCAGGCTTCGTTTCTTATTCCACTGACGAACCGATCCCGTAGCGATGAGTCTAGGCTCGCTCCGAAGTCACAGTTAGCTGCACATTGCTTCAGCTCGGCTACATACAGTGCCACTGACTGGTTAGCCTTCTGGTTGCAGCGATTAAAACGGAACCTTTCCGCTACCAATAAAGGCTTCGGCTCAAAATGTCCCTAGAGAATGGCCACTATCTCATCAAAAGTCTTGTCTTTGGGCTTACTGGGCTGCACTAAGTTTCTTAAAAGTCCGTACGTAGTTGCGCCCATTACACTCAGCAAAGTGGCTACATGCTTCTCTTCGGTCGTTAGCTTCAAAAAACTGTTCCAGCCTTTCAATGTATGCCGACCATTGCTCGTTTTCTGGCTTAAACTCGTCAATTCTTCCAAACAGGGGCATTGTACTCACTAGCACTGAAACCAAGCGTCTCTCCTTCCCTGCGGCGAAAAAGTTTTTATCCTCGTCGCCAGTTATTGTTGTGTATTGACGAAGCCGACACAGTGCTCGCGTTCATTAACTTACTTTACTCAGCCATGCTCTTCATCATAACAATGGCAGTGCACATGTGCAACTTACAACTTCACACTCAACCATGTCCACGGAGGTACAGATGGTATTAGTACGTGACCATACACAATACTATGCTCAATATACCACAATTTATTTTTTTAATTTTCATAAAATGATGTTTCAATGATTCTAGTTTGTTGTGTTAATTTGTAATGTTAATTTGTGAGCGTAATATGCTCAAATGCGGGAACGTAATGGGAATTCTTATTATTCATCTTCTCTCCACCCAATCATGACTATTCACTGTCAACAATCATATCATTTGATTAGGTGCGTGCGTGTGTCATAATCTGCTGACCATGTTACCACATACAGTATGTTATTATGCACTGATTAAGTGAACCTTGTGTCCTGATTGTACAACACATTATGACGTGCCTATTGTTCTGACATTGTTCTGATGATAGAACAAAGTCATCCTGTCTACTAAGATAATATAGTGTATGTAATCTATCAACTTCTCCTGCTCCGGGCTCTTTCTTGTCGTCTCACACTTGAGACAGCAAGAGGGGAGTACGTCTGCAGGCATCAGAATAAACTCACAGAAAGACAACAAACGACGACGTGCTTTTTAGTACAAAATTGCCAGAACAAACTTGCCGTTGTCGGCAGGATCACCCGTGAGGCGACGTTCGGGACTCAGCGCTGCAGGTTTTAAGTCTGTACAGCTGGAGTCTGGGACTGCAAAACCCTGAACCTTCCTATCAAAAACGGTAGAGAAGCGGGGGACCTGGCACGTGAGGACCGACGCCCACTCACTGGTGTGATCCAGAGAACCTTTTCTGGCACAAACGACTCTGTGCTTTTTAGTACAAAATTGCCAGAACAACGCCTGACTGTACACATTTGTCACAGCCACTGTAGCCATTGTGTGACTTAATACCTTTAATGAAGGCCCTTGCAGGAGCATCACAGATTACTGAGCACACTGTCAGGAAAAAGGTTTTACCATTCACAACAAATCTTTCACATATTGTGACGATGAGTGAGGCTTTGAGTTCCCACAGAAAATAGCAATCAGCTCAGGTTTCCTACTGAATCCTTGGAGGATTCCCAAGATTGGACAACACTGAATAGATGAACTTTTAAATATTGGTAGACCGTCAATATTTAACTACAACTTGAAGCTGTGACGATCTGGAACAACAAATGCAATTCTCTGAAATATTGTACAGAACATATTCTGTATCCCAAAACAGTGGAACGATCCACCTGCCAAAGAACTTACATCATGGCGAACCTTTGTTTTTAGCAATGTTCTGGCATCTTTGGGCAATGAAGGATGGTGAACTTTCAGTATGGGCAAGAGGGCAGACAACGCAATCAGGGAAATCCCAAATTGTGTAGCCCAGTCTCTCAAACTTGCTAAATTCCCTGTGTCATTCCTCTCATCATCATCACTACTTAATCCACCATCTCCACTGTCTGTGTCAAAGTTTGGTGGTGAATCAGCAATTGCTTCGGAGGGTGAAGCTTCATCCTGAAAACTGTACTCTTCAGTGTCAAGCTCAAGCTCATGTTTGTTGCTTAAGCAGTTAAAGAACTGGTTTACTCTTTTCACAGCTCTTTTCCTCAAATTACTGCAAGTGGTATTCCACTGCTCTTTTTCCATGGCACTATCACTAACCTATTTGAGGTTTATCCAACCTGAGCAGCTCAGCGGCAGAGTTATTCTGAAAAAGAAATAGGAGCAAGTATTATACATTGATGCATCATATCAGTATTTCCCATAAATTACTGAGACCATGGCACCTAGCCATAGTCTCATAACGAGCAAAAAATATTTGTGTGTGGTCAGGTGGCAGGTATCCTTTGGGTTCATCATATTTGGAAAGAAAAAATGAACTGAGAGAGCACATGGTCCAGAGAGTCTTTTCAGTTACAATTGTAACTCCTGCTCAAAGGACTCAAAGGAGCTTCAGTTGTAACTTGTGGTTACAAGTGGTTTATGATAGCAGACGTGTTGTTGCTTTGCCTGAAAATATTACATATGTAGGTAAAACAATCTCTGAGAGTGAAAAGTGAAAAACGTTTACAACTGTGGTGGCTCTCCTCTATAAAAAAACCCCCCGAAGCTTTCACAGCACTGATCATTTTAGCATTATTTAATTGAGTGTTAACTAGCTACCATTTTTGCAACACTGGGCAACCTCTAATGATGACAAAACAATATGTGAAGTAAGTTCCAACAATGACAGCTAAATAGTTCCCACAGATCATGGATTAATTAATTAATTTATTGTTCGGGACTCACCTGACTTCTGTTCTCTCCTCCTGCTAGCAGACCTAGCAGCGCGTTCTGCTCCCTTGCTCCCTTTCATTTATTTGAATATGCTGCGTTCCAAAGACTCTGTAATTTGGAAAACTCCAACTTGAGGGGACAAAAATCCACATCCCATCCTCAGCGACTGTGGTGAAGATGCAAGCAAAAGCCATGACATACGCTATTGAATAGGTGTTATCGTCACACATCTGTCTCACATATATATCAAATAGCCTATATATGGGTGTGTAGGGGTCTACTAAACCTAATACATTCAGCATGCTGTTATGACCCATTTATTTATATATATATATACATATATACACATATATGTATATATACATATATATACACATATATACACATATATATATATATATATATATATATATATATATATATATAAATGTGTATTATGAGGTTCAGCTATTACAGACAAATCAGGCTTTCTATCGTTGTTGTGGTGGTTGCCATGGACTCACCTATGAGTATTTTCCTCAGTGTCACTGTGTTAAGGTTTTCTTTTAATGATATCTTTAACATTTCTCAACACAAAAACACAAATGTGTCATTGATAACTCAACAATACATTAATGTAATGGCCATCAGTTTTAATTATTTCTCATTCGATTCTGAGAAGTGAATTTGTTTTCTGTCTGAAGCTGGAAGAACTACCAACCCAAAAACTCAAATTCTAGAATACTATCTGAAATATCTAAAATAAACCAACATCTTTTCTTTTCTTAACATAGATCTTCTAGATGCAGTGTAATTACTAGTTTGGCTATACTAGATATTTGATTTACTGAGCAGATATAGTTTTTTTTTTTTTTTTTTACGATTTACAGCCTTATTTTGCAAACTGGAAGAACAACAACTGTGGTGCTGACTTCATGTATCATGCTGCATGGATTGGCTCTAGTAAATTGTAGTTTTTAAAATATATTAGTATTTTTCCTAGAATTGTAAGTTGTAAATACTGAATTGAGAGTAGACGTTTGAGCATATGCTAAACACACTTGTGTAATCAAATTTTAAATATGTAATTGTTAAATGCTTGAAATTTTATTTAACCCATATTTGACAGTGCCCCTTGTTGTTGACTATACACAAGCTCTTTATAAAAGTCTGTCTGTAGACCCTTTTGTTGCTGAATTGTGAGCCTTCAAACATGCACTGAGATCAAGCTTCAAAGGTCAGTGTTTCAAAGCAGGAACCATGTAGAATTTTCATACTACCTTAATGTGGGCAACTTTTGGCTCACGTCCAGCTCACTTGGTGTGTTATCTTTGCCATATTTCAGCCAAAACTGGCCCAAATATGTTTAGCAAAGGTGGGCCATGTGTGCTAACTTATAGGTGGGCCACTTTAGGCTCATGTCCGGATCACCTGGTCTTAACATTGCCATATTTCAGCCAAAACTGGCCCAAATACATTTAACAAAAGTGGGCCACGTGTGCTACCTTATATGTGGGCCACTTTAGGCTCATGTCCAGATCACCCTATGTTAAGTTTGCCATATTTCAGCCAAAGCTGGCCCAAATATGCTTCACAAAGATGGGCCATGTGTGCTACCATATATGTGGGCCACTTTAGGCTCACGTCCAGATCACCTGGTGTCAAGTTTCCCATATTTCAGCCAAAACTGGCCCAAATATGTTTAACAAAGGTGGGCGACATGTGCCGAACGATATATGGACCAGCTTTCGTTCACTTACAGAGTGACCATCGTCTATTCTGCCACATATTTGCCAAAGGTGGGCCATATTTGTTTTGTGATATTTGGGCCAAATGTAGCATTTACTGCATGGGCCAGTTTAGGTTTACATCTGTTTTGTCTGGGCCTGAAGAATGCCTACGGTGCTGCATTGTTGCCTGAAGTGGTCCACTTCCATATGCTATCTGGGATATACAAGGACATGTGCAGGCTGGCTACATCTGTTGACTCATCCAGCTGTAGTGCGTAAAATTCACTGTCTCTTACGCAATGCAGTAGTTGTTTTAAAACGTCCTCTGCCATGACACTGATGTGCTGAGAAACAGTGTTATTTGATGAAGGCATGGTCTGTATAGTTTTTTTGGCCCTTCCCCTAGCATTGTCCCAACCATATCCATGGCAGCTGGGACAATTAAGTCCTCCACAATTGTGTGTGGCTTGCCGGTTTTAGCCACTCGATAACTCACCATGTAAGATGCTTGTAGCCTGCGGTATCTGTCTCCTGTATGCAAGTCTTACTGGTAGAAAGTCCTCTCAATTCTCATTCAAAAAACTCCCATGGCTTATTTTTCAAATGAGCATGTTTCGTTTCCAAATGTCTGCGCAACATCAATGATCAATGCCTCATCAAGATGGCGCCGCGGACGGCTGCTTCGGTGTGTTGGTGCGTGTTGTTTTGTTTTGTGTTTTAACCCTGTTTTTTGTGACGGTACCCGGAGCTCTTTCACCAGAGAAGAGCTCATGAACATCAGGGGAGCAACACCAGAGGATTTATTTCCTAAATTTCTGCTCCCAACAGTGGAAATTTTGGACATACTGGTCAAAGGTGCGCTCAGCCTTGCTCACGCAGTGAAACGCCGGAGGAGAGGAAAACGGGCCGGCGCGCTCGTGCGCCTTCGCCAGCGCGGACTACGTACAGCGTTACCGGGAATATTTCTCTCTAACGTGCGTTCACTGCCCAACAAACTTGAGGAATTGCAACTGCTGTTGGGTAAAAACAGGGACTTTTCTTCATCTGCGGTTTTGTGCTTCATCGAGACGTGGCTCTGTGGATTAATACCGGACTCTGCGCTGCAGCTGGCTGGCTTCCAACTCCACCGCGCGGACAGAGACACGGAACTTTCCGGCAAAACTAAAGGTGGAGGAATCTGTTTCTACATCAACAGTGGTTGGTGCAACGACGTGACAGTGATCCAGCAGCACTGTTCTCCTGACCTGGAATATTTCACCATTAAGTGTAAGCCTTTTTATTCACCCCGTGAGTTCGCTTCATTCATTCTGGTCGGAGTTTACATCCCGCCGCAAGCCAACCTGCAGGAGGCACAGCGTATGCTCGCGGACCAGATACTGCGTGTGGAGTGGACCAACCCGGACTCCTTAGTTATTGTCCTTGGCGACTTTAACAAAGGTAACCTCACCCACGAACTCCCTAAATACAGACAGTTTATCAAATGCCCGATCAGAGAGGAGAACATTCTGGATCACTGTTACACCACCGTCAGGGATGCTTATCACGCCGTCCCCCGTGCTGCACTGGGCCACTCTGACCACGTCATGGTGCACCTGATTCCTGCGTACAGGCAGAAACTAAAGCTCTGCAAACCTGTAGTGAGGACATCAAGGAAGTGGACCAGTGAGGCTGTGGAGGATCTCCAGGCGTGTTTGGACTCTACTGACTGGGATGTGTTCAGGACTGCTACCAACAGTCTGGATGAGTACACGGAGACTGTGACGTCATACATCAGCTTCTGTGAGGACTGCTGTGTTCCATCACGCACCAGGGTGAGTTACAACAATGACAAACCCTGGTTCACAGCCCAACTCAGGCAGCTAAGGATGGCAAAGGAAGAGGCCTTCAGGAGTGGGGACAAAGACAGATACAAAGAGTCGAAGTACAAGTTTAGCAAGGCGGTGAAAGAGGCTAAACGGCTGTACTCTGAGAAGCTCCAACGCCAATTCTCAGCTAACGACTATGCGTCTGTCTGGAAAGGGCTCAGGCAGATCACTAACTTCAAGCCTAAAGCCCCCCACTCCATCAACGATCGACGCCTAGCCAACGACCTGAACCAGTTCTACTGCCGCTTTGAAAGACAAAGGGACAGTCCAGCAACCATCCCCCACGACACCTCTGAACAGCTCCAGCTTCAGTCACCTCCACCAATGCCCACCTTAAAGGGCCCCCCCCCCCACCTCAGTGACGACTCTTTCCATCCATGAAAGGGACGTCAACAGACTCTTCAGGAGACAGAACCCCCGGAAAGCAGCTGGACCGGATTCTGTCTCCCCATCTGCCTTGAAGCACTGCGTTGATCAGCTGTCTCCAGTGTTCACAGACATTTTTAACACCTCACTGGAGACATGTCACGTGCCAGCCTGCTTCAAGTCTTCAACCATCATCCCTGTTCCCAAGAAGCCAAGGACCACAGGACTTAATGACTTCAGACCCGTCGCCCTGACCTCTGTGGTCATGAAGTCCTTTGAGCGCCTTGTGCTCTCACACATCAGAGACATCACTGACCCTCTCCTGGACCCCCTGCAGTTTGCCTACAGAGCCAACAGGTCTGTAGACGATGCAGTCAACTTGGCCCTCCACTTCATCCTCCAGCACCTGGACTCCGCAGGAACCTACGCTAGGATCCTGTTTGTGGATTTCAGCTCTGCCTTCAACACCATTGTCCCAACTCTGCTTCAGGAGAAGCTCTCCCAGCTGAGCGTACCTGACTCCACCTGCAGGTGGATCACAGACTTCCTGTCTGACAGGAAACAGTGCGTGAAGCTGGGGAAACACCTCTCCGACGCTAAGACCATCAGCACCGGATCCCCCCAGGGCTGTGTTCTTTCTCCTCTGCTCTTCTCCCTGTACACGAACAGCTGCACCTCCAGTCACCAGTCTGTCAAGCTCCTGAAGTTTGCGGACGACACCACCCTCATCGGACTCATCTCTGATGGTGACGAGTCCGCCTACAGGTGGGAGGTTGACCATCTGGTGACCTGGTGCAATCAGAACAACCTGGAGCTAAATGCTCTAAAGACAGTGGAGATGGTTGTGGACTACAGGAAGAACTCAGCCTCACCTGCCCCCATCACCCTCTGTGATTCCACTATTGACACTGTGGAGTCTTTCCGCTTCCTGGGAACTATCATCTCCCAGGACCTCAAGTGGGAGCTGAACATCAGCTCCCTCATCAGGAAAGCACAGCAGAGGATGTACTTCCTACGGCAGCTGAAGAAATTCAGCCTGCCTAAGACAATGATGGTGCACATCTACAGAGCCATCATCGAGTCCATCCTCACCTCCTCCATCACCATCTGGTACGCTGCTGCCACCGCCAAGGACAAGGGCAGACTGCAGCGTGTCATTCGGTCTGCAGAGAAGGTGATTGGCTGCAATCTCCCATCTCTTCACGACCTGTACGCCTCCAGGACCCTGAGGCGTGCAGAAAAGATTGTGGCTGATCCCTCTCACCCCGGACACAAACTCTTTGAGTCACTCCCCTCTGGCAGGAGGCTGCGGTCCATCAGGACCAAAACCTCACGCCACAAGAACAGTTTTTTCCCGTCTGCTGTCAGCCTTACCAACAAGGCCCGGAACCCCCCCTGACACCCTTCACATTCCACCTCAGACTCATTCTGTCACATTGACTGATATAAATATAACTCTATGTGTTACATTAACGCTCAACTTGGACTTCTTTCTGAAAAACAGTACTGTGTTTCCGGTAAATAGCAACAACAAAAACAGACTTGTGTATATATATTTAAATTGTTATATTTCATGCTCTTATTTTAGTAGATGTGTCATATTTTAGTAGATGTGTCGTGCACCAATTTCACCAGAAAAAATTCCTCGTATGTGTAAAAGCGTACTTGGCAATAAAGCTTTTTCTGATTCTGAACAGTGAAGGTTTCATTGAGTTGTGAGACAGTACTTTTACACATACAACACACTGTGGCCGAGTAAAGCCACCAGTACTGATACGAGTGAACCCCAAAGCAATGTAGTTTTCATCATATTTGCGCCTTTTTGACGAGGTTGGTTTTCCGTCTGTCGCTGCATGCTTTCCCGCGTCCGGAGGCTCTGTATCCAACTCTGTGTCGCTGTCTGTGGTGATGCTAGCTGCTTGGCTAGCCACAGGTGCACCGCTACTAGTATCCCGGTGAAAGGTAGACGTTGAAGAATAACTTGCCTCTGGAAGGGCAATTTATGTTTTTCTGAACTTCTCGTGCTCAAAAGTAGGTAGGGCCTGAGCCCTATATCGGACCTCTCAGTTCCACAGCCCATAAAATTCACTGCCTTTTTTTTTTTTTTTTTTTTTTTTCAGCATACCCCTACATCACTTCTTGTAGCCCTGGGGGTACAGGAAGTGATGTAAGTGATGATAAGGTGATTTCACCTTATAGAGAATTAACTAATGATTCATATGGCTCATCTGCTTCTCACTTTGGTCAATCACATATATGTGACTAGCCATGATAAAACCAGCAACCAGCTTTTTGTTACAAAAAGCCCCTGAATAAAAATGAAAAACAAGAAAGGTAATATACTTAAGAGTTAGAAGGAGCAAATGTAGAGGCTTATTTTTAATATTAAATAAAATAAAATAAATTCTGTCACTTTGTGGTGCAGTGGGATGAATCAGTCTGTTTCTGAATGAGCTCCTGTGGCTGATCAGCACATTGTGAAGAGGGTGTGAAAGAGAGTCCAATATTGGTGATATTACACCCGCATCCTCTTCTGCGTACTCTTCTGTGCTGTGACCCTTGGCGCTGGGCATGTGATGTCTTTTGCCTCGTCAGCACAGAAAGGCCTGATTTTTTCAAAAAGATAGGTCTGCCTGTCAATGTTCAGCCCAGGTGGGGCCAGGACAGTAAGACTGTCAACAGGGGGCAGAACTCCTGGATTACGCAGTAGCTGAAATTCGGCGGGCTCTGCATCATTGTGAGTTCTAGCAAGCACCACACCCGGTCTGTTGGCATCGAAGCTGTGACAGAGAGGGAAAAAGGAATAGATAAAATGAAAGCCGTTTGTGTCTAATCGTAACAGTCTAATAAATCAAAAACTATTGTAGCAAAACTGGCCTGTAACTGACCCTCTTTTCCCCTCTTTGCATTCCTCAGGAGAAATGGAGTTATAAAACAATCAGACTTTTAAGAGTTATTGACCATTTGGAAGGTTCACAGGAAGGTGTGAACTCAGGGAGAGACAAGATGTCTGGTTGTAGAACAACTTCACTTCAAAGGGTATCTTCTGCTCGGGACGTTCTCATGGAGGTGCTAATTCTTTCTTGATAGCCCATGGGAGTTGAGGACAATAAAACTGCCTGGATGGACAAATGCCATGTCTCAGAGGAATCTACAAACCAGTCTCTCCGCCAAACACCTCTGTCAAAAACTGACTTTTTATGAAATTTTAAGCAACTTTTTTACGTCATACTTTTTAGATGTTATTTCTTTTTAACTACTCCTCCTAACCAGAGAAACAATTTTAGTAATCAGGCGCCTTGAAGTAAACTAAACTAGATGAGCACAGCTCAGTTGGAGATGAGCACAGCTCAGTTGGCCATGGCTCCACTTGTCAAAGCTGTTTCGCCCTCGGCAAGAAAATCGCTGAGCTGGAGCAGAGGATTTCCACTCTATACAAAATCCAGGAAGCTGAGAGACACCTGGACACTATCCTCTTCGGCCCTGCACAAGTCTCTTCCCCTGGTTCCAGCTCGGGGCTAAACCCAAGGTCCCATTCAGCTCCACTCCTTTACACCCGGACACCTGGGTGGTTGTCAGCGATCACAAAAGGAGGGAGAGGCTGTCACGTCACACTCCCACAACCTGTGACATCCAGCTACAAAATCGCTATGACATCCTGGACTCACACGAATTTCCACCACTGGCTGGGAACCTGGGGCCTTCTCCTTCACCTCCCAGGATTTTAAATGATTTCAGTGGATCTCCACTGCTCCCGCCTGTCCCGGTGAGCGCACCTGGGCGGACAACTCGCCCCACACCTCGCCGAGCACAGCTGAATTTCACCCCAGCTCCACGGGGCTCTTCTTCTGTCTGCCCTTCATCATCTGTTCCTATACCGAGTGCACAGTCTCATCCTCCGCCACTGGCAGCCGGTAGCGCTCAAGTCGCTGGACACGCCACCTTGAAGCCTCAATGGTCCTCATTCCAGTCCACGACCGCTTCTGCCCGACGTCGGATCCTGAAGGAGGCCGTGCTCTGCACTCCGGTGGTCTTCCTTGTCCGGAGCCAGCGGGGAATCCCTCTCCCAGGCTTGACAAAGCATCCTCCACACCCCATCCGTCTGTCCAGACGCACAGCGCAGACCACGGATCATCCAGCCACGGGACCTCACAACCTCCACCACCTCGTCCCCTCTTCCTTCCAACCACTTTACTAGTGGGCGATTCAGTAACCCGGGGAATTCGCTTTTTCAACACAGCCACTCACTGCTTTCCGGGAGACACAGTCCCAGTTATCCTGGAGAAACTTCCTGGTCTGCTGCAGTCACTCCCATCCTCCATAAGCCGTGTCTTAGTACATGTGGGCTGTGTTGACACCGCTCAGAAGCCATCTGAGCTGATCAAAAGGGATTTTAAAAACCTTTTTAGCTTTCTAAACAACTGTGGAGAGTCCATTTTTATCAGCGATCCTCTTCCCACACTGTCTCATCATGGAGCATGGCGCTTCAGCAAGCTCCTCTATCTGAACACCTGGCTACAGTCCGCCTGCAGAGCTTTTAACGTTGGTTTTATTGACAATTTTAACCTGTTTTGGAACCGTCCCTCCTTTTACAGGGCCGACAGAGTTCACCCCAACAGGCTTGGCAGCCGAATGCTAACAGCTAATATTCACCACGCCGTCCAGTATGCTCCACGGGATTGACTGTTTACCTGTCACAGCCCCTCCCCAGATTCTTCTTCTCCGTCCACATCAGCTGTTCATAGCACTATTACACTCACTAGCCCCCCCCTACAGTCCACAGTTGTCACTACCACCTAAACCGGACATCTCTCCCATACAAACCATTACAGGCAGACATTTTCCCTGGACTCACAGAGTGCTTTTAACAGAGATAATTTCGTACACCCAGACATTTTATCTCCCTGTGGTCATAAGCGCACATTCAGCACGAACATTAATCTGGCTGTGCTGAACGTGCGCTCTCTTTTAAACAAATCTTTTATCATAAATGACCTGATTTTAGACAACAAATCAGATGGGTTACTTTTAACAGAGACATGGCTTGGCACAGAGGCACCAGTTGTTCTCACTGAGGCTTGCGCACCAAATTTTAACTTTTTATTCTCCACTAGGGGAGGCAAGAGAGGAGACGGGACTGCATCAATTTTTAATAATATTTTAATGTCAAAGGAAGTTTATTTTAACAGTTACTCATCTTTTGAGTATCACGCCTTTGTTTTTAGCAGTCCCCCTGTTCTCTGCATCACTGCTTATAGACCACCCCATCATTCCACTGCTTTTATCAGTGAATTTTCAGAGCTTTTCTCAATCATACACACCTCTTATAACAGAATTTTAATAACTGGCGATTTTAACCTGCATGTGGATAACACCTCGGACTCACTATCCAGAGAATTCTTAAACATTTTAAATTGCATGGATTTTAACCAGCACGTCACACAGCCAACGCACAACAGAGGACACACCCTGGATCTGGTCATAACCAATGGCCTCTCCACTGGTGTGTCCTCTGTTGTTGACCTGGCTGTGTCTGACCATTATTGTGTGTATTTTAACATCGCCGGTTTTAACCATTAGGATGCCCCGGTGAGAACAGTGAGGAAACGCCACCTAACTTCTGAGGTGGCTGCAAATTTTATCGAGATTTTACAGAGCACTCCTGCAGAAGTTTTACCTGCACCCTGTGATTTTATTGTTGACAACAGGATGTTGCAATTAACCTTAGACTCTGTGGCTCCACTTTGAACAAAAACAGTAAAAACAAAACCTTTACCCCCATGGAGAAGTAAAGATGAAATTAAAAAATCAAAAAGACTATGCAGGATTGCGGAGAGAAGGTGGAGAAAAAACAAACTCACGTCCACTATGAAATATTCTGTGAACAACTCAAATCGTACAATAAAACAGTCAAACAGGCAAAAATATCCCATTTCTCAAACCTCATCTCAGATAACAAAAACAACCCAAAATTACTTTTCTCCACCTTCGATCTTTTACACCAATTTTAAAAAATCCCCAGAGACACCAACGGACACCCTCTGCGAGGACTTTGCAGACCACTTCAGAAGTAAAATTGACAACATCAGATCCAGTCTTGTATCAAATCAGAACGTAAATTTTAACACACCTGGACAGTCGATTTTATCCGAGGAAACACTGGAGAGTTTTGCCCTGGTGGATGTGAGGACACTTGGTTGAGTTTTCTCCCAGGTAAACCCAACAACCTGCCTTTTAGATCCAATTCCCACATCACTTTTAAAGACATTTTATGGATTCTTCGAGGAACAGATTTTAAATATAGTGAATTGCTCTCTTCAGACAGGTGGCTTCCCTGCTGCCTTCAAAACGGCAGTGGTGAAGCCCCTTCTTAAGAAGAGCAATTTAGACCCCAGCATTTTTAGTAACTACAGACCTGTATCCAACATACCCTTTTTAATTAAGATTGTAGAAAAGCTGGTTTTTAACCAACTAAACTATTTCTTAAATACTAACGACATTTTAGAGAAATATCAGTCTGGTTTTAGAGTGAACCACAATAGCGTGAGAGCCCTTTTAAAGATTTTAAATGATATCAGGTGTAATGTGGACTCACAAAAACTCAGTCCTGGTGCAACAGGATCTAAGTGCTGCCTTTGATACAGTAGATCACCACATTTTATTAAACAGACTCAGGTGGGCCTCTTTGGTACTGTTTTTAATTAGTTTTACTCCATTGTTTCTGTGTAAGTTTGGATACATGTTCCTCCAGAATCCGTGAAATGAAGTGTGGGGTGCTCCAAGGGTCAATTTTAGGTCCAGTACCTTTTAATCTTTACATGCTTCCCCTTGGGGATGTCATCAGGAGACATGGCATCAGCTTTCACAGCTAAGCTGACGATACACAGCTTTACATTGCTGTGTCTCCTGATGACACGGGGCCTATTGATACCCTTTTAAACTGTATTTTAGACATCAAGTCATGGATGGCAGAGAACTTCCTACAGCTCAACCAGGATAAAACCGAGGTTTTAGTTATTGGTCCTGAATGCAAGAGAGAGACACTTTTACCAAAACTACAAGGTTTTACACCCTCACAATCTGTTAAGAACCTGGGCGTCATTTTTGACTCTGAGCTTAGTTTTATTCCTCATATTAAAAATGTAACAAAGATAGGTTTTTACCATCTTAAAAATATAGCCAGAGTCCGCCCGTTTCTCTCTCAGGCTAACACGGAGGTACTAATGCATGCTTTTATCTCCTGCCGTCTAAATTATTATAATGCCCTGCTCTCTGGTCTTCCCAAAAAGACTATCTATAACTTACATTTACTCCAGAACTCAGCCGCATGTGTGCTGACGAGGACCAGAGGGTGGGATCACATTACACCGGTTTTAGAATCGCTGCATTGGCTCCCCATGTGTTTCAGGATTGATTTTAAGGTGCTTTTATTAGTTTATAAGTGTCTTAACGGTCTTGGGCCATCTTATTTATCTGACCTGCTTTTATCATATCAGCCCTCGCGGATCCTGAGGTCTTCTGGCACCGGCCTTTTAATTCACTCAAAATAAGCAAACTGGTGGGTTGTTACATTAACTCAATTGTAACATGTATTATATAAGCTATAATTTAATGTTTCCAAGATTAACATGATTAAATTATGTTAGGTTTACACGAACTCAAACAACTGAACATTCATGAGATTCATTCACGTTGCTGTAAAGTGAAGCAATCACGTTTGTACAGGTGGGCGGGAAAAGCAAAGCAAACATCGCGGCAGACCGCGAGATATCGCTATCCCGGTACTTCGCAAGGATGCTCAGGACGAACTGTCTGTTGGCATGCGCAACATAGAGGTGCACATGGAAAAGGTAAGCAGAACTCCATTATCATCCATCTGAATGCAGACGAAATACTATGCATAAACGTCATTAGCACTTAATACTTCATTTTCAGCGGTGATAATTTGCTATTCAGTGTTAGACTAAAGACTAAAAAGTCGACCGTCACTGTGAGCATGTGTCTCTTCGTTAGCATGTTAAAGATTAATGTTACAAATGGGAAAACTCGTTGGGAGGTGTAATAATTGTGGCGAATTGCCAAGTGCGGTTTGCAGCGGAATTATGTGCAGGTTGTTTAGTGTATTTTACGATTTAGCGTGAACATTTGCGTCTATTGCTGCGCAGCCATCACAGTACAGCCAATCTAGCCACCTGCCTAATGACACAGTTGTGCAGGTAGTGGGGAACTTTTTTGTGTCGGGTCCTGTGTGTGTAGAGATGAAGGTGCAGCAGCTAAAGGTAAATCGAAGGAGGAAAGGGTTAAAGTTGGAAAAGCGGGAGGAAACGAGTGGAAGTGGAGCAACTAGAAGTGCCAGCCAAACAGAAGCGATCTGGTTCGGTCCGGTCAGTTCGCCTGTGCCAGGTCGTCCCATGTTTTCTCCTCGCACCGGAGGAGAAAACACGGAGCTACTGCTGTAGTTCATTTTGCGGTAACACTTCTCATATGTTGGCTCGACTACGACGGTGTCTCCCCGGCGAGTGTGTGTCTGTGTGTTTCAGTGCCGTACACACAGACACACACGGGGCGCAGTGTCGGAGCAGTGAAGTGAAACAGCAACCTGCATATGACCTGAGCGCATGTGAACTGTGCGTCAGAACAATTAAACTTCAAGAGTAAAAAAAGCTAAATATTCATGAACCATAGAAGGAGACCCGTTTTTATCATGATAACAGATGTAGATGTACAGTTTCCTACTCCCTCTCACTGCAGGTAGCTTTTTGTTCTGTAGCTGCATTACATAGTAGTAGATAGTTGCCTGGCTGTATGGATGGTGTGCTGCCTGCTCATTGTTTGAGATGCCTGGCACACTTTTGACTTGCTAAGGGGTTTTAAGGCCAGGTATTGAGGTGACTTTCCTGCAGTCAGTTTTTTGATGACAGTAGTAATAATAATAATAATTATAAAAGGTTGAATTTTTTAACATCTCGTAGCATCTTTGTTTTTTACATTGGATTATGTGTTGTAGTATTAAACCATAATGTCAACATTAGATTTACATTTGTTAATTTATTATTTGTTGTCTTATGTTCAAGACAGCACAATTTAACTTGATTTTTACTGTGCCATAGTCACGCAGATAACGAGTTTCACTTCTTTGTGTGTATCTGCAAATAATACCTACATTTTCTTAAGATGTTTTCTCATGCTCTTATCTTGAAAAGCACCTTTTGACTACTCGAGTTTGCATGTCTGTCAATTATTACTTGCTAACCTGATCTTCACGGACATTAATTGATTGATCTCTCTCAATTTATCACAGCAGTTTGTCACCAAAGTGTCCTGTGTCTTCCATCCGAGTGTGCTGTCCCACCACACCTGTCTGCCATTCGATTGCATCGGTGACAACATATTTTCTGAAAAAGGTATGAAGTGTGTGTACGGGGGGGGGGGTTCTGCTTTTTTGTCCTTTAAAAACATACAGCAATGATGATCATACCAGAATACACCCTAACACAATTACACCAATAGGCTGCTGTATATGTTTTGAACTTATTAATCATATCTATATTGATTGATCAATTCCTAGCATTTCAGCTACCTGTTCCACTCATCCAGATCCAGATGTGTTAGTGATTACATGCTGACTTTCATGGGCATTAATTAATTGTTCTCTCAATTTATCACAGGAATTTCTGACCCCAAGAGGGACCTGTCCAACTTAACCTGTGCCTGCTGGGAAAATTCATCGTGCCAGGCCTGAGGTCTCCCTAAAACAGTGAATGTATTTAGGTGAGGAGATGTGGAGGTGTAAGGACTGTAATGTATCTTTATCCAGTAGACTTGAGCTACTTAAACATATTAGACTACAGCACCGTCATAGGCAACGCTACCCATGCCCCCACACAACATGCCCATGTACTTAGAGGTACTCAACGACTTGGGAAATGTTCCTGTTGCTGTGGCGATGTTGCTTGCTCTTGTGTATGCCCTAAACCTGAGCTACCCTCCAGAGCTGAAATATACCTTTGAAGCATTGCAGAAGATCATAATGGAGCTAGATGGCAACAGACTATCCAGAAAAGTTCAAGCTCTGAAAACATTGCTTTGCCGTTAGTAAAGCAATAGAGAATAACTGTCACAGAAATTGACAGAGAGGATTTGGAGATGATTGGTTACATTCATTACATGTATTAAGCAAGTACTGCAGTCCATTTGATTTATACTGTAGAAAATAGAAACTAATTTACGGCAGCAATCTTCGTTCTGTTAATGTTCATCATTTAGTTTAAATGGTGTTTATTTCAGCTTGCCAAAAAAAAAGAAACATTTTTTGTGCTGTTGCAAGCTTGTGTAAAACATTGTTCCTCTTTGTATTACTGCCAGTGTTAAGCATTGCTAGTAAGTGACTAATTTGAAAAATGCAATTGTATGGCAATGTCTACTGTTTGTCTGAGGTTTCTTTCTACTTGACACCAAACTGTTTACACTCAAATGGTATTCTTTGAATGACAGTAATAAAATCATGGAAAGTATTTCCATGTGATTGAATGGCTTTCTTTCAGTATTAAGCAAATCTGTTGGGCCAACTTATTTTACCTGTGTTGGATCAACTTGATATACTAGTGTAATTTTACTGCTGTCAATTTAGTGAGTTAAATACTATTATACTTAGTCAGTCCCAACCCTAGTAAACAAGTGACATCAACCCTACTGAATTAATTGACCCAACCCAACTAAATTGAGTTGGACCCAAACCTAGTAAATCAGTTCAATCGAACCTAATAGATTAAGTTGAACCAACGCAAATGCCTCAAGTTGGACTAACAAAATTGCTTAATGCTGAAGGAAATCCATTTAATCATGTGGAAATACTTTCCATGATTTTTTTAAGTTCATTCAAAGAGTTATTATTTTGAGTGTTGTTCCAAGGGTTCAGACCAAAACCCACAGAGAGGCGGCATTCAGCCATTATGGTCCGAAGCTTTGGAACAGCCTGCCAGAGGGCATCAGGACCGCAGAGACCGTTGGTGTTTTTAAAAGGAGGCTCAAGACTCACCTTTTTAGTTTGGCTTTTAATTGATTTCTTCTACTCTTTTAATTGTCTTTTAGTTTTTAGGTCCTTTTATTCTATTCAATTTTAGGTTTTAGGTGTAGCAGAACTGGTCTGTAGCTGACCCTCCTCTAACCTCTTTGCATTGCTCAAGAGAAGTGTAGTGATAAAACAATTAGACTTTTAAGAGTTATTGACAATCTGGAAGGTTCACAGAAAGGTGCGAACCCAGGCAGAGACAGGATGTCTGGTTTAGAGACCTCTTCTCACACCCTTTCAGGGCAACAAGAGTCACTGATAACACTTTTACCTCTAATTTACATCTGGTCAAGACGTTCTCATGGAGGTGCTAACTCTTTCTTGATAGCCCATGCGAGTGAAGGACAATAAAACTGCCTGGATGGACGAATGCCATGTCTCAAAGGAATTTCCAAACCAGATAATGCTGATGGGTTGTAAATTAAACATTCCTGAAGCAAACTGTTCTGTATGTCTGTGTGCCTTTTGCTTAACCTACCAAATTAACCAAATCTCAATGTTTGATTTAACTGTAGATGTTATTACATTGCTAAGCTTGTGATCTGCACAATAACAATGCTTTCCTGGTGTTTCTAACTTACAGAATGACGAAACTGTGAATTTAACTATTTCAAAGGTTTTCTCTGAATTTCTACCATGTAACCATACCGCCATCTAGAGGTTCATAGAGGTTAGGTTGAATGTGCTTAGCGGAAGACATTTATTAATAAGTGACCATTATAGTGATAATCATTTCGGCAAATATAGTCTGCCCTCTCTATTCCTTCATCATATTAAAGTTGTTATACCCTTAGTCACCATGTTTATTAGGATTAGTGTTAGAAAATGTTACCATGTTCATTGTTTAATGTTGTCGTTATTCATAAGAATTGTCTAACGCATGTAGTGAACGCGCATGTAGTTGTTGAAGTGCCATTGAAAATTGATCATTTAAAATATATTCGATTGACCATAGTGAGAAGCAGATGAGTCCCTCGTATGAATCATTAATTAATTCTCGCTCTGTAGGATGAAATCACGTTGCGCGTCTGCGAACCATCCTACATGCGTGACGTCCTATTGATTAGACACGCCCTGGAGCGATGATAAAGTAGTCGCACATAGCGGACTACACCCCAGTTCAGTTTCCTTTTTCGTCTTGTTCAGTTCTTTCCTTTTTCGTCTTTCTTCCAGTTAATCTAGTTTTTGTGTTAAGTTCTTTGTCTTTAGTTTTCAAGTATTTTTCGCTCCGTCGTTTTCTCAGTCTTTTTTGTTGCTGCTCACAACTACACAGAGTGGCCTGATTTAATTCTGCAGAAAACGCACTTTTCTAATCTTCGCGAAACTTTCATTTTTGCTCGCCACGCCAAGCCGCATAATTTCTATTTTTGTTGTTAAAGTCTAGTCACGTAATAATAATTTTGAAGACATTTTCGACCGGCCATCGAAGAGTTTCTCAATCTTATTATTAGTAATCAAAAGCCTTGCCAAACGGCCAACAACTAACTGACCGCACCGAAGACCTGTAGCCTGCTGCTGACCCACTGGTCCGGGTTAAAGAACCATCAGAAGCCGTTCCTCGTCTGTAACCGACACCGAAGACCCTCAGCTCCCGAGACATCCCTGTCCAGCACCAGTTCTCATCAGCGGTTCGCTTGATCCGTCCGGCAGACTGCTGTACGGGCCAGAGTGACTGACAACCGGAGCCTCTTCGTGTTAGTTCGGAGCAGACCTCTACAGGAACATCGCTGACAAAGTAGGCATGCTTAAGCGGTTTTGAATAAGAGTTGGTCCGTGAGGTTGAGATATTGTTAATTTGTCTAAATTCTCTAAATCGTTCATTCAACAAATTAACTTCATATTCGCGTCCCCATTTTCCTTTAAAACCTACTTCTCACTATCGCCAAACTCATTTTACCATCCTCTTGCCATAAGTTCCTCTGTGCAGTGTTTGTGTTAATTTACCTCATCCATATAGTCTTTTACGTAATCCATGATTCATATTCATTTCATTATTGTGTTTAATAAATAATCTTTTGCATACAAGTCATTGTCAGACGGTGTCCTTTCGAGCTGGATATAAGCAATCCCTGTACTGAGAGTTCACGCCTTAGATTATCAGACTGATCTACTGTTGATTAATTCGTTCCCTACGTCAGCTTTAACAGATATAATATACAAAATCCTTCTTAGCTGAAGAAGGTTGGTGCCCCTAGTAATATTAACGAATGTAACATTAATTTAGAGGTAATTCCCCTACATAGGTCTTTTATTCTATTGTCTTTTAGGTTTTAGGTCTTTTTATTCTATTGTATTTTAGGTTTTAGGTCTTTTATGTATTAGCTCCAGTGTTTCCTCATGGGGGGCCTCCACGCTGGGAGAGGTGTCTGGTCTGCCCGCCGGGGCGTCATCCTGGGGACCCCTCGGGCCCTGTGTGTGGAGTCCACCCTGGTCCACCCTAGCACTATATGTGGAGTCCACCCCGGTCTATCTGGGTCGGGGGTCTCTGTTGCAGCGGCGCTCCCTGTGGCCGTGGGCTGTGATCCCTTGCAGGGTGGACGAGCTCCCCATAGGTGTTTTTTTCCTCTCATGATTCCTCAGGATTCCTCAGTGCCCTGCCATGTTATTACTCTGACAGTTTCGTTGGGTGTGTGTGTGTGTGTGTGTGGGGGGGGGGGGTGTTCATGGTGTGCGGTGGTTTTCGAGGTCTGTGGGTGTGTTCTTTTTTCTATTGTACTACTGTTTCATGTTTTTATCTTTTGTCAAGCACGTTGTGTTGCATTTTTATGTATGAAAGGTGCTATACAAATAAAGTTTGATTGATTGAAAGTTTGATAATGCTGATGGGTTGTAAATTAGACATTCCTGAAGCAAACTGTGCTGTATGTCTGTGTGCCTTCTTCTTCGAACGAAATCTATTTGTTTGATTTAACCGTGGACGTTTTTACATTACTAAGCCCGCGATCTGTATAATAACAATGCTTTTCTGGTGTTTATAAATTACAGGATGATAAAATGGCGATTTTAAATATCCCAAAAAGTTTCTACCATGAAACCATACTGCCATCTAGAGGTTTGTAGCGGTTAAGTTGAATATGCTCGACGTGAGACAGTTATTAATAGTAACCATAATAGCGATAATCATTTCGGCAAATATAGTTTGCCCTTCTTTATTCCTTCGTCATATTAAAGTAGCCATACTCTTAGTCATCATGTTTATTAGGATTAGTATTAGGGCTGGGCGATATGACCTCAAATCAATATCACGATAAATTGGGCAGTTTTACCTCGATAACGATAAATGTGCGATAAATCCCCCCGCGGACCACTGTATATCTTTGCCATCTGAAAATAATTGCAGGAATTGCAAATTAACTGCTTTTCATTGATTTATTGACCAACTGGCACACATTACTTTCAATGAAATATAAAAGTATAAAAATCCCTTGTAACCATTCAAGTATAAACATTCAAAATAGCTTGCATGACTTGAACAATGTAACATAGAACAGGAGAAAAAGGTTACCTCTCGTAAACTTTTTTGTGCAAATGGCCTGTGCAAAGGTAATGCCATGTGCAAAGGCCTATATTTGTGTAAAGGCGGTAATGTCTTTGTGGAGGTAGTGTCTCTTGTAAACAAATAATATAAATAATGCCATGTGCAAAGGAGGTAGTGTGGCTTGTAAACAAAATGATAAATAAAATAAAAAAAATGTCAATGCAACACTAATAAACAATTGCAAATAAACACTGCCATGTGAAAGGTAAACAATGTTTTACATCTTTTTAACAAACATTTTAAATAGTGCCATGGCCCATGTGCAAACATGTTAATGTAACACTGATGATTAAAAGCAAGAGGGGCATAAACAGTGCACTTCAAAAAGGAGCAGCAGACTGGGTATCCTGTTTTCTCAACTATCTGTAGATGTGAATCTGACTCATGGCTGCTGTTACATGTAATCACTCTACTCTACGCAATAGTGTTTACTCCAGGTTCCTACTAAGAAACACTAGCATGTTCACCATTTCTGGTTTCAGGCAGGATCTGAGGCATGTTACAATGTTTCCTCCAGAGCTAAAAACCCGCTCGGATGGGGAGCTAGTGGCTGGTACACAAAGGTACTTTTTTGCCACTTTGCTCAGAGTGGGAAAGTGTGCATGATGCTCTCTCCACCAATCTAGTGGATTTCCCTCACTATCCTGCACAGGGGACACCAAGTAGCTGCTCAGCTCTGCTTCTACTGCTTGCTGACGTGACACAGTGGGTGTAGTTGAAGGGGCTGCCTCGCTTCCTTTGAAAAAGCTTCCCAATGATCTCTTTGGCTTCTTTGCTTCTGATGAAGATGCAGAAGGCTGAGGCTCGGTGGTGGTGCTCCCTCCGGTACGTCCTGTGTGGTCTGCAGCTGCTGACTCCATCTCTGTTTTGATTTTCTCCTGAATGGCGGGGACACGGTCTGCAGAAATGTATGATCCTTTGAATCTGGGATCAACAAAACTGGCTGTGTCCAAAAGCTCTTCAGTGGTGGGATCTGAGAACTTCTCATCAAGGTATGCAAGGATGTCAGATTTGATGGCTTTGGTCAGCTCTACATCATCTTCTTCCTCAGCCAGCACTCGTGAATGGAGGATGTGTAGGACAGGCTTCACGGATGAAATTGTCACATACTCTTCGCCGGACAGGGCGTCTGTGAATTCCATCAGAGGAGCGAGAGCTTTGCTGACGGCCTCCAATACATCCAGGTCAGACCATTTTGGAACAAGATGCCTTGATGCTCTGTCATCAGAGAGGACCTGTAATAATAATAATAATTACATTTATATAGCGCTTTTCAACTTGAAGAGGAAGTTCAGTTTTTTTTCAACCCTGACTCTATTTTCCCATCTTCTTTTATCTAAAAGAGTGGTGGGAAAATAGAGTCCAGGTTGAAAAAAACTGAACTTCCCCTTTAAATGACAATCAGAGCAATTACAGTAAAGACTAAAATCAGTACCTGAGCCCAGCCAGTAAGACACACAATAAAATAAAGTACCAAGGATCATAGCCTACCTGTGTGATGGCTTTCTTTTGCTCAAGAAGCCTAGCAGTCATCAGTTGCATTGATCCCCATCTGGTGGGGCATGACGTTTTGAGCTTGTGTTGTGGCGGGTTCAACTCTTTCTGTGCCTTGCGTAGCGTCTTCTTCTTCTTCCAGCTGTAGGAAAAGGAGCTGACGATCTTTTTGCAGACCTTCGTGGCCCGATCCACAGCCGGTTGATTTTTCAGAGCATTTTCTGAAACAGACATGTACGCGCACACACATACGTTAAAGCTATACTGCTGTAGCTCTTATGTGCCGATAAAACATCATTTAATATTTTAATATGCCTACATTGTACAATGACACACACACACACAGAATATAGCACACACAGAAAAACAGCTGTAGCCATTTAACTGTCATTTTATACCTATACACTGTTGAATTATACTTTATGCTGATAAGACATCATTTAATATTTTCCCTACATTGTACAGTCATAGTCACTGACACAAGCACACACACACAGTTGTAGCACTTATGTGCCAATAACACAGTAAGCTATTTAATGGTTTATATTAACAGTCAGTCGAGTCACCACCAAAACATATCCCCATTAGATGTGCACACTTACCGATTGCCAGGTGCAGTCTGTGTCCAAAGCACTGCTCCTGCATCCACTGGTTGAGCTCTGCAGCTCTCACAACGTTGGCACCGTTGTCAGTTGTGATGGCGACGAGGTTCTCTTCTTTGAGGTCCCATATGCTGTCTCGAGCACTCTGGTGCGCAGTTGCCACTTGTCATCTATATAATGCACAGTCAGGCTCATATAGGGCTCAATGGTGCGACTTGACCACAGGTCGGATGTGGCTGCAAAATGCTTGACATATCTAAGCTCGGCAGCGACCTTCTCCCTCTCAGTGTTGTACATATTGGGAAGCACGGTTTGCGACAAATATTTTCGCGATGGTATGGTGTACCTCTTGTCGGCTACTTTCATGAGGCGTTTAAACCCTGTGCGCTCCACTGTAGCTACGGGAGCCATGTCTTTAGCTATGTGGTAGGCTATCACGTTGGTTATTTCTATCCACCTCTTAGACATTCTCTCGTATGGTGTCGCCCCTGCAAATGCCTCCGTTATGGGCTGCTGTCTGGGGGTGGCACTTCTTGAACCTTGCTTCTCGCTTTGAGCTTTGAGCACATCTTCGAACTCCACAGCATGGTTGTGCTGTAGGTGGTGGAAAAGGTTGGACGTGTTGCTTTGGGTGGTTACGACGGTTTTCAGACACACTTTGCATTTCGTGTTCTTTTGCTCAACATCATCTTTGTGGAACCCAAAATATTTCCAAACGACAGATGTCAAATTTCTTTTCGGAACAAGCACAACAGGATCAACTTCGACTAACGTTACTTCGTCTACGGCTGTATCAGCCGCTTCTTCATTTGAACCATCAGCCATTTCCTCATCGTCGGTTTCCCTTCTTGTTCAGACTGGATGGGTGGAGTCACGTGACTACACACGCTATACACTGTCTTAAAGGGGAATGAACATAGCCTACCAGCACACAGTCAAAACAGACAAAAAAGACCTTTATTTTCTTTTATATTAAAACACCAAATTTACCGACATGGGCAAAATGACGTCGGTTATCGTAGTAAATTTCGGTAATGGTAAATTTTCGGTTTATCGCCCAGGCCTAATTCGTATTAGGAAATGTTATCGTGTTTATTGTTGAATGTTGTCATTATTCATCCAAAGTGTCTGATGCATGCTGTGAACAATGTTGAAATGCCATTCAAAATTGATCATTTAAAATATATTCGATTGACCATAGTGAGAAGCAGATGAGAGGTGAAATCATGTAGCACATCCGCGAACCATCCCACATGCGTGACAACCTATTGATTAGACATGCCCCGGAGCAAGTATATTGGCTGCAGCATGTAGTGGTCACTCAGTTGAGTTAAGTTGTAGTTAACTTGTGTTTTGTGTTCGTGTTAAGTTTTAGTTCAGTAGTTTTCGTCTTTTGTTAGTCTTCAGTCTTCTTTTTGTCTTTGTCTCAATTTGTCTGCATTCGTCCATATTACTTCTTTATTCAGAAAACGTATTTTTCTATTTTTTTTTATCTTCATGAAACTTTAATTTTTGCTCGCCACGTTAAGCTGCATGATTTGTTTTGTTTTTGTGTTAAAATTCTAGTAACGTAATAATAATTTTGAAGACATTTTTGACCGGCCATCAAAGAGTTTCTTAATTTTATTATTACCAATCTAAAGTCTTGCCACTCGGTCGCCGACTCAACCTAAAACCTGTAGCCTGCTGCTGACCCGCTGGTTCGGGTTCAGTAACCATCAGAAGCCGTTCCTCGTCTGTGACCGACACCGAAGATCCTCAGCTCCCGAGACATCCCTGTCCAACCCTGGCTCTCAACCGTGGTTTGCTTGATTCGTCCGGCAGACCGCAGCGCAGATCAGAGTGGTAACATGGAGCCTCTTCGTGTCAGTTCAGAGCAGACATCTACAGGAGCGTCGCTGACAAAGTAGGCATGCTTAAGCGGTTTTGAATAAGAGTTGGTCCATGAGGTTAAGATACTGTCAATTTGTTAAATTCTTCAACAAATTAACGTTACATTTGCGTCCCCATTTTTCCCTTTAAACCTACTTCTCACTATAGCCAAACTCATTTTGCCATTCTCTTGCCATAAGTTTCTCTCTGCAGTTGTTTGTGTTACTTCGTATCACCCCTATCATTTGTCGTGTTATTCATGATTCATATTCATTTCATTATTGTGTTTAATAAATAATCCTTTTTCATATAAGTCGTGGTCAGACAGTGTCCTTTTGAACTGGATATAAGCAATCCCTGTGCTGAGAATTTACGCCTTAAATTATCAGACTGATCTACTGTTGGTTCATTCGTTCTCACTACATCAGCATTACAAGACATGATACATAAAATCTTTCTTAGTTGAGGAAGGTTGGTGCCCCTTATTAACGAATGCAACATTAATTTAGAGGTTTAATAAACTAATTCCCCTACACTATAAAAACTATAGAAATAAAAAAACTTTCGGTCTTAAGGGTAAATAATGTGTGATAAAATACTACCTGCTGTGCAAAATCAAAACTGTAATGCATCCTGATCTTCTTGTTTGCTGATGGGGAGTGTCCAAAAGACAACTGAGAGTCAGCACATGTCTTTCTGCAGGCAGCAGTCATCTCGTTGTACACAGCCCTCTCTTTTTGCACAAGGGCAAGATGATCTTGTTGCTTCTTGACCGGTTCAGACTTCCTATCCTCTGGGAGGTTTGCACTTCGTACCAGGTGCTCATTATTCTGTTGGCACTGCCAGCAGACATCTGTACGTGGCCTGCAGCTGCTGATGTGCAGGAGGAGCTGGTTCCACAGTGCTTTGAAGCTTGATTTACAAACTGCATGCTCACTTGAAAAAACAGATATTACTTATGTTTAAGTATACTTTAATTGCTAATGGTGCTTCACAGTACTGGTCATTAGAAACACTCGACTCATATAGAAATCCATTTTTATACATACCAAGCTCCTTAGCAGACTTCATGTAGAGACGCCACACTGAGGCCTTAGACACATGGGTTGGCAACAACTTCACATGCCAATCCCTATGCCCAGGATGTCAGCCAGGCAGCATGATGGCATTGTCTTCTGCATAGTTTTTTTTTTTTTTTTTTTTATAAATTCCACAGCTCTGTTGATTTGTTCAGGACTGATGAACCTGGCTGGCTGTAGCCCCTCTTCCTTGACCGTGGTCTTGTCCCATTCTCATCAAAGTGTTTGATTATGTCAGTCAGAGTGTCTTTGCCAATTCTGAAAAAGGAAAACAAAGAAAACCCTTGTTTCAGATCATGGGTCATGCCAACAGGTGCATTAGCATCACAGTAAATACTTTATTCATGCACCCAAAGGTGTGTTATTCACCCACAGGTGCGTTATTCACACATTATTCAAGCACATCATCAGGTTGGTGTGTTATTCAAATTAATAGCAGATGCTCACATTACCATATCTAAACCTCCCATTACAGCTTACAATATGATCATCTGATATAACATAACTTTCGATCTGTGTATCATTTGCATTTAAAACGACGATACTGAGCTAGCTAAAAACAATGTAAGGTATAGCCATAGCATCTAGCATGAAAAAACAGTTTGTAATCCCTGTATGTGACTTCGAATGAACACTAACGTAACGTAGATAACTTGGACATTAATGAAAACTCACCCCATACGAAACTGAAAAGTATTCCTGCAGACTTCATTGCCACCAATCAAATACCAGGTTCGGGGGTGCAATCTTTTCGTCGGGGGCTTCTTGGTGGATTTAGTCATCTCAAGAGTAACTACTGTACGTCTGTTCGCCTCAAGGTGTCCAATTATTCTTATATCCTGCCACTCTCTTTTGGCAGCTAAACAATCCATCCGTATGTTGTACATAAGCTCTGGAGAAAGTTTGCAGCAACACAACTGTGTCCCAAGGAGAGAATTCTCCTTTCTTCTTCCGTAGCATTTGTAGTCAAAGTCATGGATCTTCTCCATTTCTCTGTCTTTATCGCCTTCAAATGTAACAGTAGATATAGCTTCTGATATCTTACGCTCCAGCTCCTCTGCTGCGACGCCGAGGGATTCTTCATCGTCTTCATCTTCAGCTAAGGTCAACTGTATATTAGGGATGTCCATTTGCTACCTGTTGCCTACCTGTGTGGGAAGCCCTGGTTGTTTTGTTTTTTGGGTAACACTACAGATCTGACTCATCCTCTGGGTTTAATCCTGCCCTGGCTCGAGTTGCTGTGCTCTCCCTGTTGGTGGCTCAGGGGGAAGCTTCCACTTTCTTCAGTGCTCCAGTTTCATCTTCTAGCTCAGGTTCAGAATCAGAAGTGAGATCTGCGTCAGCATAACCAGAAGCATCTGTCTTGTTGAAGAAGTACTGCCAAAGATTTGCACTGTAACAGCCACAATTTAGCTCTTCTGCAATGCGTTTTTCCATGTCCATCTTCATTCAATGATGAAAACACATGCAGCTTCCTACTTAATATGCAGGAGCGGCTGCATAAGTAGCCATGTGGTTCCCTTTTAACATGCAGCTGATTTGCCGAAAAAAGAACAGAAGCACATGAATAGCCAAAGAAAGCCAGTGTTATAGTCTGTACTATGTTCATGTGTGTTTTTATGTTTTGCATGTTTTGGCTAATGGCTGTCTCTCTCTGTCCTCGCCTGCAGTGGAGGTGTGGCCTGGCGGTGCTGTGGGTCTCCGACACACCTGAGGCAGATCTCCACTGATTGTGCCGACTCTTAAGCAGCTTGGCAGCATTGGCACACTGTCAGATTGTCAAAGCATTTTGCCTAGACTCTCCAGCCATTTTCCTCTCCTAGTCATTGCTCCATTGTCTGTTTGCTTGTCCTTGTCTTGTCAGTCTTAGTTCTCGCCTTGTTAGTTCTAGTTCTGTCTTTGTCATTTTGGTTTCTATTCTTATTAGTCGTGTGTGTTTAGCTCTCCTACCTACTCGCCACGGTGTAGTGATTCTTTGTTGTATTAGGCTGATTTTGTGTTCACCTGTTATCTGAGATCAGATTGAGTAGTCAGTGTTTGAGTTCCTTCGTTTCTTTCTGTTACATCTTAGCTTAGGCTTTTTTCTCCTACCCGCTCGCCACGGTGTAGTGACTCTGTTGTTTTATTGGGCTGATTTTGTGTTCTTGTTCTTGGGTCTTTATTAAAACTGTTTGTTGTTACAGCTCCTTGTTTTCCGGCTGTTCTTCTGCTCCACTGGTCCAGCTAATTTACTGATTCTATGGAATCACAACAGCCAATATGCTAATTTACTGTTGAATTGATCATTTAAAATATTATTTTAAATGATCAATTTTCAAGGACATTTCAACATCGTTCACAACATGCGTCAGACACCTTGGATGAATAATGACAACATTCTTCTATAATTATACTAACACATATGGTAACATTTTCAAATACTGATCCTAACATATTATGACTAATGGTATAACTTACTTAATAGGACAAAGATAAGGAAAGGCAGACTATATTTGCCTACTATCTACTATTATGACTACTTATTATAACTATCTTATATCAAGTATCTAACCTAACCGCTATGAACCTCTAGATGGCAGTATGGTTCCATGGTAGAAACTCAGACAAACTTTTTAGGAGAACTAAAATCACAGTTTTGTCATTTTATGAACCAGAAACACAGGAAAAGTATTGATATCACACAGATTATGAATTTAGTACTGTAAGAACATCCAAAGTTGAATCAAACATATAGACTGCATTATCCTGGTGTGATGGGAAAAGAGGCACACAGTCATACAAAAACAGTTTGCTTCAAGAATGTCTAATTTACAACCTACCAGCATTATCTGATTTTGGAGAATCTGAGGCCTGGCACTTATCCATCCAGATGGTTTTATTGTCTGTATCTGTTGTGGAACTGTAAAGAAGAATTAACATCTCCATGGGAGACACTCTAGGTGAAAGGTAACCTTTGAAGTTGAACTGGTTGTATCTTCTGCTCCCCTGAAAGAATGTGCAAGAGGTGTGCAAGTCAGACATCCTGTCTCTCTCTGAAATCACACCTCCCTGTAAACAGTTCAAATGGTCAATAACTCTTAAAAGTTGTGATGTTTTATGACTCCATTTCTCCTGAAGGAATGCAAAAAGGGGGAAAGAAGGTCAGTTACAGGTCAGTTCTGCTACATCAGTATAATAAAACCTTGCTCTTGGTGACCAGGCAAGAGTGTCTAACGCATAAATTTTTTACAATTAAACTTTGGGAAAGACGTAAGCTGAATGCAGGTAGAAGGAATAAAAAGGAATCGCATACTGGAAGTATCTCACTGTTACTGGAAGTAAGATACAGAAAACAAGGGACTGACTTTACAGACAAACATTTATTACTACACTACTAACAAAGAATGAATAAATGCGTTAAATAAACCGATGACTGTATATGACTGAATGAGAACCAGCGTATACCAGATAAAATAATGAATGATGGCGTGTGTTTAAAACCAGGAGACCACAGAGGAAAGTGAAGGAAAACACTGAAACTGTTGCTTTCTAAAGTATGCTTTCTCTTACTAATCTATAGCATCAACCCCACCTCTCTCATCACATGAAAAGTAAAGTTCACTAGGTGGTACAGCAGGTTGAAGGAAAGTTGTTCTGGAGAGGGATGGAGGCTCTCCGGTAGGCGTCACTGGAACCCTCAAGCATCCTCAGGCCTTTTGGGGCATGTTTGCTCCCACACTGTAAAATGTGATTTTGCCTGTTTGTTATTTTAACATATTCTATGTCAGTAGGACAAATGATTACTGAGGTTGTTATAATAATATGAAATTAGTAGTTAAAAACGTCTCAACTACAAAATAAATGCTAAATTGAAAATCCAGGTCCAACTGAATTAGTAATGTGTGTCAACCTGACATTGGAGACAGTGTCGGGATTAATACGCCTGCATTATCACGTTTTTGTGATTTGAAATGCATTATGGGCAGCTGCATGTCGATAACATGTGCTCCGTCCCTCCCATCCCCCTTTTTGGACGAAACCTGGAGGCCGCATGGATGTTGGTAGGCCGTCGTCTACGACATCTTGTTTCGTCAACATATTTTACTCTGTGAATTTTTGGTGAGTTTTCTTTTGTTTTTCTGTCGAGTTTAGATATGTTTTGTGGTGGTTTAACAAGGTAATGTTAATTAAGCTAGTCTTTGATAAGTGCATGAGAGAAACTTGAATTCAATAGGTGTACTGTTGTATTTTTCTGTTTGATAAGTAAAGAAGGTGTATGGATATTTCATTTCTTGACGTGAATTTATGTTTATCAGACTAAGTTGAGAAAGCTTGTGGCATGTAATGTTAATGTGCTCGCTGGGAGGGAGGGGGGTGGGTGTGCGCTGCACACCTGCAGTCGAAAAAATTTAACATGTCTAGTCAACTGTTAGTCTAAAAGTAAAAAGAAACAATTAAGCGTGTGTGTATTAATGGCCATTTTATATATATATATATATATATATATGTGTGTGTGTGTGTGTTGTATTTTTTCTGTTAAACAAGGAAAGTAAGTGTCGAATATTTCATTTCTTGACGTTTTGTAAGTAATGTTTATTAGACTAATTAAGTTGAGAAAGCTTGTGGTGGAGGGTGCGGGTGTGCGCTGCGCACACACACCTGCAATGGAAAAATTTTAATGTCTAGTCAACTAGTCTAAAAGTAAAAAATAAGATAAAGTTGAGCAAGTTTCTTTAACAAGATTTGAAACATCTGACCGGCAAGTTTAGCACCATTTACCAATCCCTAGTAAATGCAAGACGTTTTGTTATTGTTATATTGTTTAAAGTCGAAACAGGAAATGTGAAAGAAAAAGCACATGAGGAATAGGGAGACTGTTACCTGTCCTTTTAATCACTGTCTTTTCAAATCAAATGTTTTCTCTAGTTTTACATCACATAAATCTCGTTGTCACCCACATTGTAGTTTAAAAGACTTAAAGACAGAGATTACTGTCCAAGAACGTGAATTGGCAGAATGTGAAACAGCTGAATCACAGTCACCTGTTGCTGACAATAATTTTCATTAGCCACTTGAGGATAATTCTGATAATGAACCAGAGTACCATGACACCACTGAAAAAACTCAGGAAAAGCTTACATTGTTACTTCTGCGAATGCAGACAGTCCTGCTCATAGGTGATGTTGTTCCTGAAGATGATGATGCATGGACTGTAATTCTGGAACTTAAAGACATTGTGGAACTTTTGGCATCCTCTACTTTTACAGATGAAAGCTTGTGTTACCTTGATGCCAAAATAAGTGAGCACAGAAAACTGTTACTGATTGTGTTTCCAGGGCTGAAACTCAAACCTAAACACCATTATCTGGAACACTATGCTCATTTAATCCACTGCTTTGGACCACTGGATGATTTTTGGACATTACGTTTTGAAGCTAAGCATAGCTTTTTCAAGAAAGTGGTTTGTGATGTCAATAATTTCAAAAAGATTCTATTGACTCTGTCCCTCAGACACGAGCTTATGTTGGCGTACTACCTGGACATGCCCAGCCTGTTTAAACCAACAGTGGAAGTAAAATGTCACAGTCCAGCATTACACTTACCTGTGCTGCAGCTCTTCAGCCACGCCCCATACCTGCCTATCTGCACACCTAGCCAATGTGAGTCATCAGGAGGGTATTTAAGCCACGCTGTCATTCTTCCCAGTTGCCAGATGCCTTTGCGCCATGCCAGACTGTCCAGCGTTCTTTTCCAGATTGATCTCTGGTGTCTCGCCTGTTCCTGACTACCCCTTCTGTCCTAGCCCTGTGTCTGCAGGTGTGCAGATCTTACCGCTTCGATGGTTTCAAAGAGCATATTCCTCCTCCGAGAGTGGTTTCGCATTCTCCTCACACTAACTCCCTCTGAGCCGGCTCTCTGCTGAGTACGGCACATTGTTGCTCCGGTTGTCCGTTTCCCTGTATTCCCTGTAAATCGGCCGGTACTGCAATTGGGTCCTCCACTAGCCCGTTACAGTAAAAGGAGTATCAAATGTTTCTCCGGACATTGTGGCCTCCTCTGTCAAACAAGTGATTGAGAAGAAATGTAGCACCTCAGATGTTACGAAGTCTGCGAGAGATACCCTGCTCAACTGATGGTAGCTGAACCTGAAGACCTGAACCACTACATTCCATTGTCAGCATACAGTGTCCTCCAAAAGTATTGGAACAGTGAGGCAAATTATATTGTTTTTGCTCTAGACTGGAAACATTTGGGTTTGACACCAAAAGATGAATATGAGACAGGAGATCAACATTTCAGCTTTTATTTGCAGGTATTTACATCTGGATCCGATACACAACTTAGAAGACAGTATTATTTGTAAAGGAAGACTGCATTTTTAGGTGAGCAAAAGTATTGGAACATGTGACTGAGAGGTGTGTTTTGTTGCCCAGGTGTTTCCTATTACACTAATTAGTCAAACAATAAATAGCACTGAATGTCTGTAGTGCTCAGTTTCAGATTTGGGTTTTGCCTGTGCAGACTGCAATCATCGTAAGAGGTGTAACAAACATGAAAACTAGAGAGCTGTCTATGGGTGAAAAAGAAGCGATTGTGAAGCTGAGAGAGGATGGAAAATCAATCAGAGCCATTGGACAAACATTGGCAATAGCCACTTCAACCATTTGGAATGTCCTGAAGAAGAAAGAAACCACTGGTGTACTAAGGAACAGACGTCGAACAGGTAGACCAAGGAAAACAACAGCAGTTGATGACAGAAACATTGTGAGAGCTGCAAAGAAAGACCCTAAAACAACTGTTAGTGACATCACCAACAACCTTCAGGGGGCAGGAGTGAAGGTATCAGTATCTACCGTTCGCAGAAGACTTCATGAACAAAAGTACAGAGGCTACACCAGAAGATGCAAGCCACTCATCAGCAAAAAGAATAGGAAGGCCAGGCTGGATTTTGCCAAAAAGTACAAAGACGAGCCTCAAAAATTCTGGGACAAAGTTTTATGGACTGATGAGACAAAGATTAACCTTTTCCAAAGTGATGGAAAGGCCAAGGTTTGGAGAAAGAAAGGATCTGCCTATGATCCCAAACACACAAGCTCATCTGTAAAACATGGTGGAGGCAATGTCATGGCTTGGGCTTGCATGGCTTCTTCTGGGACGGGCTCATTAATCTTCATTGATGATGTAACACCTGATGGCAGCAGCAAAATGAACTCAGAGGTCTACAGAAACATTTTGTCTGCCAATTTAAAGAAAGATGCAGCCAAACTGATTTGGTGATCGTTCATCATGCAACAAGACAATGACCCTAAACACACGGCAAAAACAACAAAGGAGTTCATCAGGGGCAAGAAGTGGAAGGTTTTAGACTGGCCAAGTCAATCTCCAGATCTAAACCCTATAGAGCATGCATTTTACCTGCTAAAGAAGAGACTGAAGGGTGCAACCCCCCAAAACAAGCAACAGCTGAAAGAGGCTGCAGTGGAAGCCTGGAAAAGCATCACAAAAGAAGAATGCAAAAGTTTGGTGATGTCAATGGGTCACAGGCTCGATGCAGTTATTGCAAGCAAAGGATTTGCAACAAAATATTAAGTCTTACTCGCTTTAATTTATCTTAAGTCTTTCTGTTCCAATACTTTTGCTCACCTAAAAATGTAGTCTTCCTTTACAAATAATACTGTCTTCTAAGTTGTGTATCGGATCCAGATGTAAATACCTGGAAATAAAAGCTGAAATGTTGATCTCCTGTCTCATATTCGTCTTTTGGTGTCAAACCCAAATGTTTCCAAGTCTAGAGCAAAAATAAAAAAAATTGCATCACTGTTCCAATACTTTTGGAGGACACTGTATACTGTGCAAGGCCAACTCATGGTTTCACCGAAGGCGTTTCTTGTACATTAAGGTATTGTTTTGTAGCTCATAAGCCCCCCTACTTTTGCACCCAAGTTTTTCAGTTTGTTAAAAATGTAATTTTATTTTTTCACAGTTGGAGTTTGGAGCGTCAGCTTACAGCTTCTGTCTTGTCTTTAACAATAAAGGTATGTTATAAGAGTTTGTTACAGTTCTGTAATTAAGTGATATTCATGGAATGACATACATCTGGGGCCTACCTGAGCAGTACATGTGCATCACAGAACCTCTTTTTATTTCAGTGCACATATTAACAAGTACGAGTTCAGGATGATACCTCCATGTACAAACAAATAAACGAGACACTTCAAAGACCTGATCATAATATGAATACTATTGTTAATATGACCACACTCGATCCGATTGTGAAATTGTGTAACTTTTTCTTTCAATTTTGAGACAGTTTCATCATGCTGCTGCGCATCATCTTGAGCAAAACCGACATTAGAAGGGTTACCATTGACAACTTACCTGAGACTGTTGATGACTTCTGCTCAATCCTAAAGACCAAACTGGGACTGGAGGGGGAGCTTGTGATTCAGTATCAAGACCCCGAATTTGATAATGAACTGTGCAATTTAAGTAGCATGTCAGAGCATCTTAAAGATAAAGCAGTTTTGAAAGTGCACACCAAGTCTTCTGAATCATACCACACAGACTCAACTCTAGACACTGCAAGCCTGTCATCATCTTCCCTGGGGGGGGGGGGCCCAGTGGTACCCAAACTCGTCAGCTGCCTCAACCATTTGTCATTCCTGCGTTTTCTTTTGATGTAGAGTTGAAACTGAAGCAAGGAAATGAAGCCTTCCATAGAGATGGGACCCTTCTTGAGATTTCAAAAGACATGAAATCGGACATCTTAGACAAGTTAGCAGAAGCCATATATGCTCACAATCCCTACCCATCACGTGATGAGTATGATCATGTGGCCCAAGCTCTCATCAATAAGCATCCTTGTCTGAAGGAACCAGCGTCTGTCAGTGGGTGGTATTGCTGGAAGTTCAGTTTAAAGATCAAAATGGGCAACTTCCGGCAGAAGATGCGAGTGGCTGGATGTTCCAAGCTCAGAGTCAATGCACGTACCTCTGGATCAACAAGTTCAAAAAGACTAAAGAGGGCCAGAAAGTCAGAAGTGAACTTCCTGCCGGATTTTCCAGAAGGGAAAGCCCAAAGTGACCTTGACATAGAGAGATCTGCCATTTTCAGTGAGATAAAGAAAAGAAAGGTTGACTGGAAGCAAACTGATGAAATGATGAGTATCACATTCCCTTTACGGAGGAAAGAGATTGTTGAAGATGAACCCCTTGTGGCACAAGTCAAAGACAGGTGACATGCCTTGTTCTCTGAATGGCAGGTAAAGTGGTTTTCTCAAATGAAATTTTGCTCTTAAAGGGATAGTTTGGATTATTTCTGATCTGAAGTCTGATTGGATGAAATATTTATCCATAGTCATTGTATTGCATACTGTACTGCAGAAGTGCTGGTATGAGAAGCTAAGCAATGTATATTTAGGAATATTTTCACCACTTAACCTTTGTGTGATTTGTGTGCTTTCCCATAAGAAAAGGCTGTCTGGTGGCAAGGTGAAGTGTTTTTTTGTTTTTATGGTGGACCTTTTAAACACTTTTTGTTGCTGGTGCCTGTCTCTGCTTCTCCAAACTGGAGGTGTGCTTACCAGCATCTACTGTAGCTACTACACTGAATATGAATAAGTACCTCATACAACCCTACATCAAAAAAATAAAACTATCTCTTTACACTTAAATAAACAATAATAATAACAATAATTAAAAGCATACTCTTTGACTGTTCTTTTTTTTTAATCCACATCCACAGATTGAAGCAGAATTTGCTCGCCTTACATCTGTTGACCTGAAGGGCTCCTTCTTTGCCAGGCTGGACCAGTATCTGGCAAGGTTCTTTGAGCTGTATAAAGCAAGGAGTGGCATAGTGGACCTAACCAGGCTGATGAGATGTCTCAATGATGACATAAGTGTTAAAAATGTTTTTTCTTCATCCATGCCTCCCACACTTGTTGTTAGCATCTTCCACACCATATTTGTGAAACTTCCTTCCTGATCTGCAGTACAGATACAAAATAGTGTACACAGCTTCTTCTGTGTTGGATGACTTTTTTTATCCTCAGATCTGAACCCCAAATAGGGGGTCCTGTGCAATCACTGACATGAATGAAGATTGCCCCCTTGTCTCCACTTCCTCCCACTGTCCAAAATGAAGCCTAAATATCCCAGATACAAGTGCTGCCATCTTGTGCTGGTAACACAGTCTGTGCAGTAGTGATCAGGGTTGGAACCAAGGTATTGAGTTCCTGCCCATACAGCTGGTAGACTCAGCCATGAGCAGAGCTGAGCTGTCAGTCATGACATAAAAACCTGCCTTTTATTGCATCTAGTAGCTAATTAAAAACCAAAACTTGGGGGAAAAATTCATTTGACTTGTACTTCGACTTCTTTGTTTGGTCAAGGTCCTATCTATTAATGTGGAGGTGGCTGGGTTTGTGACTGCTCAGCCACACCAGATGCCAAAGAATCTAGAAAACACTGATAAGCGGAGAGGATCCTTAAAGTCTTTAAAAGTGTTAAATTTGATTTTGAAAATGTAAGGCCATAAAATGTCTTAATGTCTTATTTTTTATTTGTGAGAAGTCTTAAATAACTGTTTACAAGCAGATAAAACAAATACCAGTTATTGTTTGAGGACTGTTTTTTCTTCTTTTTAAACAGAGCTCCACACACCAAAAGAGGACAGTTCTTCTGCTGGGCCTTCCTCACTTTCTCAAAGAGGATCCCTCCTGCTTTTTTAAGACTGTCGAGGTAAGCATAAGCGTTTAATTTTGGAATTGCAGTGGTCAAGAATAAGTTAAGATAAAATGGCCTGTAGGGCCTGCGTAGTGATACCTACTAAAATATACGAAATAAACGTGATTTCTGTAGGTGTTAGAGAAAAATATGCACTCCATTCCTTCACAAAAATGGTGGAAAAGATCTGTCCAGCTTGGATAAAACTGATTAACATTTGACACCAGGTTTGGTCTACATCAGCAAATGGAACTTTTTGTTCTGTGGCCCTTTAGTTGGGTGATGATTGGTATCAACATGTCTGAAATGGTAACCCTGTTTCTGTTCTTAAAGATGCCAACATATATACATTACTGATAGAACAATTAAATATGGTAAGATATTTTTGCTTTCTTTGAAATTTTGTGTAGGCCACAGATGATGACACGTTCATAGAGGGGATGAAAGTTGGTGTTGTGATGGTGAAGACAAGACAAGACATCATTGACACGGCAGTGGTCCTTGAGGAAGCAGTGATCCTGTCTGATCTGAAGGATATCCCACGTGCCATTGCCTTGCTGATGGGTCTTCTTTTTTCTCTCAACATAGGCTATCCAAAGGAACTAAGGTACACATTTGAAGTCATTCAGAAGGTCCTGATGAACATCGGTGGAGGACAGTGGTGCATGGTTTAAGAAACAGACTCCTGCGGAAAACCATGTGATATTGTGCTCAGATGACTCATCTCATGCCTGATTGTTAAAACTTTCTGGCATTCAAGTCAAGTTCCTATTTTGTTGTCTATTTTGTAGTATTTGCAAGTGCAAATTTTTCTGTTTTGTACTAAATAAGCAGACGCATGGCAGCCCATTTCTGCCAGTAAAAGAAAAAATGTCTCACATAGAAAATCGAAATTATAAGATTAAAAAAAGTCAAACTTGTGAGTTTAAAAGTTGAATTGATGAGATAAAATGTTGACATTCTGAGATTAAAAAAAGTCGAATTGATGAGAGAAAATGTCCAAATTATGAGATTTGAAAGTCAAGGTTGTGAGTTTAAAACGTCGAAATTATGCGAGGGTCACAATTTCCACTGACTTACCATGGGAGCATTGTTTTCTTTAACAGGCGGAAAAAACACCACCAACAACAGACCCCGCCCGATTGTCGCCAAATTTGAACACTTTAAACAAAAAGAATTGGTCAAACATCAAGGTAAACAGCTTAAAGGAACAGACTATGGACTGAACGATCAATACCCAAAAGAAATCATGGACAGGCGCAAAAAATTCTTCCCCACCCGCAAACAAGTGATCTCAGAAGGAAAGAAAGCAGTCTTCTCAGTGGACAAACTTTACATAAACGGACAGTTATACAAGGAAGGATGCAAGGACATCACCCCCTGGTTATACTAGCCTCCCCTCTCTCCTGTAAACAAATCATCTCTCTTTTCCTTCCATGCACTCCCCCCCCCCCATGTGTGTAAACATTACTATATATGTCCCTTTTTGTTTTGTAATCACATGTCTAGATTCACTCACACATACTCACACATACTCACACACACACACACACACACACACACACACTCAGCATAATGAATCCCTCTCCTGTTGATAACAGTAACCCAACATGTCAGCAATAAAATTTGTTTCTTGGAATATCCGTGGCATTGGTACTCAGGCTAAGAAAAGTAAAGTATTTAATCATCTCACCTCACTCCATGCAGATATTTGTTTACTACAGGAAACACATCTCTCAGACAACATCAAATTACAATCATCTCAGTATACTCACTCATTTTCATCACATTTCAATAAAAAACAAAGAGGAGTTTGTATTTTAATCAGTAAATCATTATCATTTATCCATAACACCACCATCACTGACCCAGAAGGACGTTTTATCATCATTAACATATCAATCAACAAAAGCCCACTGACAATTGGTAATCTATATTGCCCAAACACTGATGACCCGTCTTTTTGTCATAACTTCTTTTCATCCATATCCAGCTTTACTGACTTCCCAATAATAATCGGCGGCAACTTTAATACAGTAATAAACCCATCAATAGTCAGATCTCACACATCAAGCAATACACGCACCTGGCAATCCACACAAACAATAATCCAGTTCATGAGTGATTTTACACCCAACTGTAAGAGAATTCTCATTTTTTTCATCAGTTCATCATTCATATTCACGCATCGATTTCTTCCTTACCAGTAATTCAATCATCTCAGATATCTTTGATCATCAAATCCACCCCATCATCATCAGTGACCATGCCCCAGTATCATTCAAATGGAACCCACCAAGACCACACAAACCAGTCACCAGATGGCGTTTTAACACATCCCTCCTGAAAGATCCTGAATTTAACAACCTCATCAAAAGAGAGTGGACATCCTTCCTGGAAATAAATGATTCCCCAAAGCCATCCCCCACACTTCTATGGGAAACATGTAAAGCCGTCATCAGAGGAATTATCATTTCATATTCAGCCTATAAGAAAAAGAAAGAAAACAAACAAGAATCTGAATTACAAGAAAAATCAAACAGCTAGAAACTATCAATGCAACTAACCCAACAGAAGAAAACGAGAAGAAATTAAGACAATATAAACTACAAATAAATGAAATCCTGAACAAGAAAACTAACTTCATGATTAGCAGACTCCAACAGGAAAACTTCCATCACAGTAACAAATCTGGCAAATAGCTGGCAAACCAAATAAAAAGAAATAACGAAAAATCCACAATCTCCACCATCATGAACTCAGGAGGGAAGTCAACAAACTCACCTGACGAAATAAATCAAATATTCAGAGAATTTTATGCCAACCTGTACTCCTTAGATAATAACGCTAAGGAAGAAGACATTAGACCATTTCTCACCAGCCTCAATGTACCCCAACTGAACAATAAAACACATTAGACACACCCCTATCAACTGAAGAAATCCAATCTGCCCTCAATAGAATGCCTAGCAATAAAGCATCCGGTCCTGATGGCTTCCCTGCTGAGTTCTACAAACACTTCTGGTCCATCTTAGCTCCACTTTTCCACAGAATGGTAACCGAAATACAACAAAACTCCAGACTTCCACCCAACATGAATACAGCATCCATCTCACTCCTTCTCAAACCAAACAAAGACCCCTGCCTTCAAGTAACCGTCCCATTTCACTCCACAACGTCGACATTAAAACTAACACCGAAGGACTCTCCCACATATTAGAAAAAATAATTGCTTCCATTATTCTCCCGGACCAAACAGGATCTATCAAAGGAAGAAACTCATCCAATAACACACGCAGACTATTCAATATAATACACCACGCAGCCACACATAACCATAATTTAATCATAGCCACCTTAGATGCAGAAAAAGCCTTCGACACAGTTAACTGGTCATTCCTCATCCACACCCTACACAGTTTTGGCTTTGGGGAATCATTTATTAACTGGATTAGAACACTTTACACCTCACCTACAGCCACAGTTATTACTAACAGACAAACCTCACAAAGCTTTACTCTTCACAGGGGGACCAGGCAAGGTTGCCCACTTTCTCCCTCTCTGTTCACCATTTTCATTGAACCCCTAGCAGCAGCCATCCATCAGAACCCTCTCATTGCAGGAATCCAAACCCCCAACATGCACCATAAAATCAGCTTCTATGTAGATGATATATTACTTCTTATTGAGAATCCACAATCATCACTACAAGAAGTAATCAGAGTCATCAAATCATTCTCTCTTCTCTCTGACTACTCAATAAACTGGAATAAATCCTCCATACTCCCATTAAACACCAACAGTCTGGATGTGGCAGCCCTTACAACTGTTATGAGTTGGTTTTCTAGGTGCCTGTTTACCGTGCTTGTGTTTGTTTCATTGTGTTTTTTTTTTTCTCCTCCTGACTCTGCAGTGGAGGTGTGGCCTGGCGGTGCAACAGGCTGACAGCGCACCTGAGGCTCATCTCCCTGATTTCTCCCCCTGCTCTTAAGCAGCGTGGCGGCTTCGCCTCGCTGCCAGATTGTCATGGTCCTTGCCAGACTTTCCAGCCATTTTCCTTGTATTCTGACTTAGATCTCGTGGTCTTGCTAGTGTTATCTTGTGCATTTTTGTTAGATTCTTTTTTCCTCAGAGTTGTAGCGTAGTTTGTTTCTTGCATAGTTCCCTTAGTGGTTCCTCCTTTAGTTAGTTTATCTGTAGAGTTTGTTTGTTTTCCTACCCGCTCGCCACGGTGTAGTAGATAGTTTAGTTTAGGGCTGATTTTGTGTTGGTTTGGATTAGGAATTGTTTGGTTGTTATTGTGGTTTTGTTTTTTGGTTCTAAATAAATCATTTGTCTGTTCTGCGGCTCCTTTTGTTTCAGTGCTTTGTGTTAGCCTTTTTGGGTCCTACAAAAGCGTTTAGACTACTAGTCTTAACAGAACAATCTGGCCATATGGACCCGGCGGACACTCAGCACGGGGACGGGGATCCCGCAGTGCAGAGAGCCTTGCGTAAGCAGGGTGAGTGGCTGAACAACCACGACCATGCTTTACGCTTGTTGTTAGAGACCACTCAGCAACTCGCAGCACAGGTGAGCCAGTTAAGTGCGCAGGTGGCTGGTCTCGCTGACACGCCCCCAGCCCCCGGAGCGCAAGCTCCAGCGCCAGCTCCGGCACCTGCCCCAGTCCCGGCGGACCCCAACCCCGCCCGGGACGTCCCCACCACCAATCCGGACCCCTACTCTGGTGAGTTTGAAAAGTGTCACGGGTTTCTGTTCCAGTGTTGGCTTATTTTCTCTCAGCGGCCCCAAGCCTTTGCCACAGATCGGGCAAAGATCTATTTTTTGATCGGGCTACTCAGGGGTAAGGCCTTAACTTGGGCGGAGGCGCTGAGTGGTCGGCCCGATTTTGATGCGTTAACTTACGAGGGATTTATTAACCAGTTTTGTTCAGTTTTTGATCACCCTGACCATCGTGGCAACGCCTCGGCCCGGCTGATGGATCTCCGCCAAGGGTGTCGGCCCGTGGCAGACTATACCGTTCAATTCCGGACCTTGGCGAACGATGCGGGCTGGAACGAGGAGGCGTTAAAGGCTGCTTTTCTCAAGGGGCTTAGCGATAGAGTTATGGACGAACTAGCGTCCCGATAGACCCACTGATTTTGAGGCATTAGTTTCGCTGGCCATCCATTTAGACAACCAGTTGCGCGAGCACCGTGTGAGGGGGCCGGGTGAGTCCCAGCGGGGGAAAGTCTCGGGCATCCAGTTACGGAGCACTCACCGCTCCAGACTCCCTGCCTCGGGGAGGAGCCCATGCAGTTGGGTCACGCCCGTCTCACTCCGGCAGAAAGGCAGCACCGGCTCCGTTCCGGTGTCTGCCTTTACTGCGGGGAGGCCTCACACAGGGTTGCCCAGTGCCCCATTCGGCCAAAAGAACCCGCCCGACAGTGAAAGTGGGCACACTGTCTGGCCGGACTAATTCCATCACACCCACGCGTCCTCGTTTTGAGCTGCAGGCCACGCTTACTTGCGTGAGTGACGCCTGGCCACGTCCTCGTAGACTCTGGGGCCGAGGACAACTTCCTCAACTCAGGGTTTGCGCATCAAGCAGACATTCCCCTTATCCCTCTTTCCGAGGACATAATGTAAATCACTAGATGGTAAGCTCCTTGCTACGATCTCCCATCAGACCACTCCTTTGCAGCTGGTCGTGTCTGGGAACCATCACGAGACAATACAATTTAAAGCCTTGTCTTCCCCGTCGGCTTGTCTGGTCTTGGGCCACCCCTGGCTCAAGGCCCACAACCCCCACATTGACTGGTCAGCCGGTAAAATCCTCAGCTGGAGCGTGTTTTGTCTCACCACTTGCCTGTGCTCAGCCATTCCCCCCTCGGCGGGCGGCGGGACCCCGGAGGCGGCGATCCCCCCGGATCTCTCCGCTGTACCTCCGGTTTACCATGACCTAGCCGAGGCCTTCAGTAAGGATAGGGCGCTATCCTTACTCCCCCACCGGCCTTATGACTGCTCCACTGACCTCCTGCCGGGCGCTCTGCTGCCTGCTAGCTGCCTGTACAACCTGTCTAGACCCGAGCGGGAGGCGATGGAGAAATACATTGGTGAGTCCCTGGCAGCCGGTATCAACCGCCCTTCATCCTCCCCGCTAGGGGCAGGATTTTTCTTCCTCGAAAAGAAAGACAAGTCGCTCTGTCCCTGTATCGACTTCCGCGGACTTAACAGCATTACTGTTAAGAATAAGTACCCCTTGCCTCTGCTGTCGGCCGCTTTCGAACCCCTCCAGGGGGCGATATTTTTCTCTAAACTTGATCTTAGGAATGCCTACTACCTAGTGCGTATCCGGGAGGGGGACGAATGGAAAACAGCATTCAATACCCCGTTGGGCCACTTTGAATATCTGGTAATGCCGTTCGGGCTTACCAACGCCCCCGCTGTTTTCCAGGCGCTAGTTAATGATGTTTTAAGAGACTGTCTTGACCGATTTGTTTTTGTATACTTAGACGATATATTGATTTTTTCGCGCACCCAGGACGAGCATGTCCAACATGTGCGGTTAGTGCTGCAGAGACTGTTGGAAAACAGACTGTTTATTAAGGCCGAGAAGTGCTCCTTTCATCAGTCTTCGATTCCTTTTCTGGGCTACATCATTGAGAGGGGACAGATCAGGGCTGATCCGCTCAAAGTGTAAGCGGTGGCCGAGTGGCCCACCTCGTCCAACCGTAAGCAGCTCCAGCGGTTCTTGGGGTTCGCAAATTTCTACCGGCGCTTCATAAAGACTTCAGCCGAGTGGTGGCACCGCTGACCCGCCTCACCTCCACCAAACTGGCATTCTCCTGGCCGGAGGAGGCGGAGCAAGCCTTCCAGACCTTGAAGACTTTGTTCACTGCGGCCCCAGTGCTTGTTCAGCCGGATCCCACCAGGCAGTTTGTGGTGGAGGTGAACGCATCAGACACTGGGGTTGGGGCGGTGCTTTCTCAGCGCGCAGCTCCGGACCAGCGCCTTCACCCCTGCGCCTACTTCTCCCGTAAACTGAGCCCAGCCGAGAGGAACTACGATGTGGGGAACCGGGAACTGTTGGTGGTGAAGCTAGCACTGGAGGAATGGCGGCACTGGCTGGAGGGGGCGGAGCAGCCGTTCGTGGTGTGGACCGACCACAAGAACTTGTCGTACATCCAGACGGCGAAAAGACTGAATTCCCGCCAGGCGAGGTGGGCTATGTTCTTCGGTAGGTTTAACTTCACACTAACCTACCGCCCCGGCTCCCGCAATACCAAGCCCGATGCCTTGTCCCGACAGTTCATGCAACCGGAGCTCGACGTGGAGGAGCGGCCAGAGACCATCCTGCCCTCTGATCGGGTGCTGGCTGCGGTCTCCTGGGACATAGAGGCCGTGGTGCGCAACGCCTTGCAGGCGGAGCTGGACCCCGGGGGCGATCTGCCCCACACTCTCTTCGTTCCGGCGGAAGTGCGCTCTCAGGTTATGCAGTGGGGACATACATCCAAGCTGGCTTGCCACCCCGGTTCGACCCGAAGGCTGTCCTTCATCCGGAGGAAATTCTGTTGGCCGTCCATGGAGAGGGACGTCTGGGAGTTCGTCGCGGCGTGCACGGTTTGTGCCCGGGGCAAGTCGTTGCATCAGGCTCCCTCAGGCCTCCTCCAGCCTCTCCCAGTTCCCCACCGCCCGTGGTTGCACATAGCGGTGGACTCCGTTACGGGACTGCCACGATCAAAAGGTAATGACACCATCCTCACCATAGTGGACGGATTCTCTAAATCGGTTTACTTTGTGGCGTTGTCTGGGTTACCGTCGGCTAGAGTGAGTGAGTCTTACAGGTTTTCCGCATTCATGGAATCCCTGTGGCTATTGTGTCTGACAGAGGCCCACAGTTTATCTCTCAGGTCTGGACAGAGGTGTCAAGTAACGAAGTACAAATACTTCGTTACTGTACTTAAGTACACTTTTTAGGTATCTATACTTTACTCCATTACTATTTTTTCTGCCTACTTTTGACTTCTACTCATTACATTTTCACACAAGTATCTGTACTTTCTATTCCTTACATCTTTAAAATGAACAGTTTCGTTACTCTTGGTTTAAGTTTAATGGTTTTTTTTTTTTTTAATTACTATATTTTTTTTACATCGTGTGCGCCATCCAATACAGATCAGTGGCGCCAATCCTCACCTATGAGGTCAAGTGTAATTGAATGAATCATATAAAACAAACGCTCATTGGTTAGATGATTCATCCCATTTGTGCTGACACAAAAGGAAGTCGTCAGAACAGAAGCTAGGTCATAAGCAGGCAAGTGATCTACAATCTACACACGCAAAATATATGGCACGCATCAATCATGTCTGAGTCGGAAAAGGATGGCGAAACGTCTGAGAGGTCGGAAACAGGAGATGGAGACGGAGACCTTCCTCACCCGTGGCCTTATCTAAAAGAATTTTTTGAAATCGTCGGAAGCAAAAACAACTCTTGGCAAATGCAGTGCAAACTCTGCACCCCGAAGACACACGTCATTTTGGCTTTTAAAAACTCTCTGTCAAATTTGAAAAAACATATAGAGGAAAGCTGTTTTTTTTTTCTCTCTCTCTCTCTCTCTCTCTCTCTACACACACAAACTTGGGCTACATAGAATGTCTTTTCACCCAAGTGTTCTGGCAGTTTTGCAGGCCTGAATACCTCTTGAGATTTGTTTTATTTGTTTGTTTGTTTGTTTTTTTCTTGGTAACCGACCTGACATACCCTGGGAGCAAAGGATGTTAAAGCAGTCAGAAACAATTCTCTCCTGAAAGCGCATGTTATGCCATTTATGGGTTTGCATGTAATGAGAGGTCATTACCTCTACCTCTACCCGCTACCTCTGGACGTCTAATTGAATTCCAATAAAGTTTGAGAAAGAACATGTTCCTCTTGTTGCTTTGTCTTTGACAGTAATGGGTTTATGATAATGCTGTGTTTTGGGCCACACGTATAATCAGTTTCAAATTAAGCTTCCAATCTACGTATATAGTGGCATCAACTAATTTATTATTATTTTTTAAAGGTTACTTTATACTTTTATACTTTAAGTAGGTTTTTGAGCACATACTTTTTCACTTTTACTTGAGTAAAGATGTCAAGGTGATACTTCAACTTTTACCAGAGTGTTTTTAAACTGCAGTATCTATACTTTTACTTAAGTAACAAATGTGTGTACTTTTGACACCACTGGGTCTGGAAGTGTTTCTGTGCCACTCTTGGTGCTTCTGCCAGTCTCTCCTCAGGCTACCACCCGCAGACCAACGGGCAGACGGAGCGGGCCAACCAAGACTTGGAAGCCACACTGCGTTGTGTGGCGGCGCAGACCCCTCCGACTGGGCGGAGCACCTCCCGTGGATCGAGTACGCGCACAACGCTCTGACCTCCTCGGCCACCAACCTCTCTCCCTTCGAGGCCGCGCTGGGGTTCCAGCCGCCGCTCTTCCCCGAGCAGGAGGGTCGGATCGCGGTACCGTCGGTCCAGGAGCATCTGCGTCGGTGCCACCAGGTGTGGAAGGACACAAGGGCGGCCCTACTATGCACAGCCGACGCCAACAAGAGGGTGGAGGAAGATGGGGGCATTGTCCACTCCGATGCCAGGCTGATACGCGAACTGCAGCGGGTCCATGGACGAGCTCACCAGGGGGCGCAGGTGGGTAAGGACCAGCAGCTCCAGGGCCTTCATGAGGTGGGATGTTAAGGCCACCGGCCTGTAGCAGCTAGGGTCCTTGGGATGTGGGATCTTTGGCACAGGTACCACGCAGGACGTCTTCCAGAGGCGTGGCACCCTTCCCAGTCTCAGGCTCAGGTTAAACAGATGTCCAATGATCCCGCTCAGCTGATCAGAGCAGGATCTGAGGAGCCTGGGACTGAGGCCATCTGGTCCTGCGGCCTTCCTGGTCTTTAACCTCCTGAGTTGATTCCTCACCTGGAGAGGTGTGAGGGACAAGTTGGAGCAGGGGGGCTGAGTGTCTTGTGAAGTGGATGGGGGGCTGGGAGGAGCAGTGGGGGGTGGCGTTGATTGCGGTGAGTTGAATACTGTGTGTGGGGGGGGGGTCAGTGGGGTACTTGGGCAGGGTGCTGGCAGATCAAAAGAGGGCTGCTGCAGTGCTGGTGCAGCTGGGGGAGGGGCAGATGTTTCTTCAAACCTACAGAAGTAGGTGTTCAGCTCGTCTGCCCACTTTGGATCCCCAGCCGCCTGGGAGTTTGGCTTCTGGTGACCTGAGATGGTTTTCAGGCCTCTCCAGACTCCCCTGGTGTTGTTCTCCTGCAGCTGTTCCTCCATTCTCTTTCTGTATATGTCCTTCCCCTCCCTGTTACTCCTTCTTAGCACCCTCTGAACAGTTTTCAGCTCCTCTTTGTTTCCTGACTTGAAGGCCCTCTTCTCCTTTAAGAGAGCCTTAATGTCAGGATTGATCCAGGGTTTGTTGTTGGAGTGACACCGTACAGTCCTGGTGGGTACAGTGTTCTCCACACAGAAGTTTATGTAGTCTGTGATGCTGTCTGTCAGACTGTCAATGTCCTCCTCATGAGAGTCACTGATGCAGTCTTTCAGAGCCTCTTCCGCCTCATCAGACCACCTCTTCACTGTGTGGGACACAGCTGGTTGCCTGTTAACAAGGGACTTGTATACAGGCAAGAGATGAACCAGGTTGTGATCAGCTCTTCCCAGAGGGGGGAGTGGTGATGATTCATATGCCTCCTTGGTGTTGGCATAGAATAAGTCCAGTGTTTTATTGTCTCTGGTGGCACATGTGACATACTGGATGAATTTGGGCAGAGAGGAGGACAGAGAGGCATGATTAAAATCCCCAGAGATCAGTAGGAGGGCCTGTGGTTTCTGAGTCTGCAGCCTGCTGATCACGGTGTTGATGACGTCACAAGCTGCATCGGCATTAACAGAGGGAGGGATATACACAGCCACCACGATGACATGCGAGAACCCCCTCGGCAGATAGTATGGCCCAAAACTAACAGCCAACAGTTCTATGTCCGGGCAGCAGTGCTGCTCTTTAATAGTGATGTGCCTGGAGTTACACCATCTATCATTCACAAACACTGCCAGCCCTCCTCCTTTCCTCTTACCGCTCTTCTCTGTCTGGTCTGCCCATATGAGTGAGAATCCATCCAGCACTACAGTCGCGTCTGTGTGCTGCGTTCCCAGCCAAGTCTCAGTAAACAATAGCATACTGCACCGCCGGAATTCCTGATAATGCCGGGTCAACGCCGCTAGCTCGTCCATCTTGTTGGAGATCTTACGTTCCCCATGATGACGGACGGGAGAGTCGGTCTGTAAGCTCTCCTCCTGTCGCGGCGTTTGATCCCAGCGCGGCACCCCTGGGTGGGCAGGGACCTGAGGTTTTCCATAAATTTAAAGACCTCCCCTCCTCCTCCACCCTTCCTCCATATTATTATTATTGTTACTCATCATCCTTATTAATATTGAATATTGTTATTATCGATATTATTCTTACTATTATTAGTATTGCAAAAACTATAAGTTTATATTGTGGTATTTCTGTTGCTCTTTTGCTTCTACTTTCTTTAATTTTCTTATTTCATTTTTTATTTTTGTTTCCTTCTGTTTAGTCATTTCTATTATTATTATTATTATTCCATATATATATATATATATATATATATATATATATACCATTTTTCTCACTCTCATGTCACACACACGCACACACAAAACCACAAATGTTGTTGTTGTTGTTTGTTGTTCACAATTGGTTAGTCTGTCCTGTATTGTCATTGCAATGTCATATTGCACAATAAAAAAATTTTAAAAAAACAGGCGGAAATGGGCTTCCATACACGCGTAACTGCAGACAGTTTATAAAGTCTCTGTTCAAGGCAAAAGATGGTCCTATTGCCATGACACTTGGTAAGTTCTTCTGCAAAGGAACAGAGGTCCATACATTATACTGTAGTTGAAATTTTTTGTTTGTCTGTTTGTTTTGACAATTTTGCGTCGTTTGCAAAGTGTGTGCACCAATAAATGTTTAACTGGTTGCATTTTAATTGTTTGTCATATTTCTCTTTTGAAACAAACTTGCTATAGCCATTAATTTCAGTTTACTGTGATATTTATTTTGTTAAATCACTTTTTTTAATTTCAATAATTTTGATTAGGTTTTGCTAAGCATGATTTTGATTATTAGGTTAAATGGCCAATCAGAAATGGATTTGGAAGTTTAAACAACTGGAAATGGAGTTGAATAATGTACAAATTTAAATCTATTGTACTAAGACAAAGTTATTACAACAGGCTACATTAGTTAGGTTGAAATGGACGTTTAAGTTCAAAGAAATCTTGGATAAGTTCAATAGATTAATTCATTTAATTCAAATGACCTGACACTTTTAATTAAACTAAAATAAATTTGCAAATTCAAATAACGACCCTAAGTAGTTCAATCAATTAATAAATCCAAGTCAACTTAACTGAAACAAAAGGTTTACACAATTGACCATTTTAATTAAGCTGAAATAGATTTACAAGTTCAGACAACTACCTGAAGGAGTTAAATCAATTATGAAATCTAAATCAACCAAACTAACGCCCATGTTTACACAACAAGGAATATTTAACCAAGATAACATTTTTTTTTTCACTTAACTTAGAATTTTAACTCCTCCTTGAACCGACACCTTATCGTGGTGGAGGAGTTTGAGTACCCGAATGATCCTAGAGGCTATGTTGTCTGGGGCTTAATGCCCCTGGTAGGGTCTCCCAAGGCAAACAGTTTCTAGGTGACGGGTCAGACTAAGAGTGGTTCAAAAGCCCCTATGAAGGAAAAAACAAAAAGGACGCTTACGTCGCCCGGATTGGCGTCACCGGGGCCCCACCCTGGAGCCAGGCCTGGGGTTGGGGCCGGGCGCAGCCCGAAGGAGCGACGTGGGCCCGCCTTCCCGTAGGCCTACCACCCGCAGGAAGAATCAGAAGGGGCCGGTGCTTTGTGTCATGGGTGGCAGTCGTGGGTGGGGGACCCGACGACCCAAACCCTGGATGATGACTCTGGCTATGGGGACATGGAATGCCACCTCGCTGGGGGGGAAAGAGCCAGAGCTAGTGCGGGAGGTTGAGCGGTACTGACTAGAGATAGTCGGGCTCACCTCCACACACAATCTGGGCTCTGGAACCCAACTCCTTGAGAGAGGCTGGACTCTCTTCTACTCTGGAGTTGCCTGCGGTAAGAGGCAGCAAGCTGGTGTGGCTTGATTATAGCCCCCCAGCTCAGCCGCCACGTGTTGGAGTTCTCCCTGCTGAGCGAGAGGGTCGCTTCCCTGCACCTTCGGGTCGGGGATAGGTCTCTCACTGTTGTTTCGGCCTACGGGCCGAGCAGCAGTGTAGAGTACCCGGCATTCTTGGAGTCCCTGGGAGGGGTATTGGAAAGTGCTCCAACCGGGGACTCCATCGTTCTGCTGGGGGCCTGGAAGGGTGTGATTGGGAGGAACGGCCTCCCCGATCTGAGCCCGAGCGGTGTTCTGTTATTGGATTTCTGTGCTAGTCACAGTTTGTCCATAACGAACACCATATTCAGGCGGTTGACCTCGACTGGGGACATTGTTGGGCGGTGGAAGGAATACTTTGAGGATCTCCTGAATCCCACTGTCATGTCTTCTGTAGAGGAAGCAGAGACTGGGGACTCGGAGGTTGATTCATTCATCACCTGGGCTGAAGTCACTGAGGTAGTTTGCAAACTCCTTGATGGCAAAGCACCAGGGGTGGATGAGATCCGCCCTGAGTACCTTAAGTCACTGGAGGTTGCAGAGCTGTCCTGGTTGACACGCCTCTGCAACATCGTGTGGCAGTTGGGGACGGTGCCTCTGGACTGGCAGACTGGGGTGGTGGTCCCTCTGTTTAAAAAGGGGGACCGGAGGGTGTGTTCCAACTATCGGGGGATCACACTCCTCAGCCTCCCTTGGAAAGTCTATTCCAGAGTACTGGAGAGGAGAATTCGGCCAATAGTCGAACCTCGGATTAAGGAGGAACAATACGGTTTTCGTCCTTGCCGTGGAACACTGGACCGGCTCTATACCCTCCACAGGGTGCTTGAGGGTTCATGGGAGTTTGCCCAACCAGTCCACATATGTTTTGTGGACTTGGAGAAGGCATTTGACCGTGTCCCTTGCGTCATTCTGTGGGAGGTGCTCCGGGAGTATGGGGGCCCTCTGCTGAGGGCTGTACAGTCCCTGCACAACCGGAGCAGGAGCTTGGTCCGCATTGCCAGCAGTAAGTCGGACCTGTTCCCGGTGCATGTTGGACTCCGCCAGGGCTGCCCTTTGTCACCAGTTCTGCTCATTATTTTTATGGACAGAATTTCTAGGCGCAGCCAGCGGCCGGAGGGGGTTCGGTTCGGGAGCCGGCAGATTTCGTCTCTGCTTTTTGCAGATGATGTTATCTTGTTGGCTCCCTCGAGCCAGGACCTTCAGCATGCACTGGAGCGGTTTGCAGCTGAGTGTGAAGCAGCTGGGATGAGAGTCAGCACCTCCAAGTCAGAGGCCATGGTTCTTGAACGGAAAAAGGTGGCTTGCTCCCTCCAGGTTGGGGGAGAGTTCCTGCCTCAAGTGGAGGAGTTTAAGTATCTTGGGATCTTGTTCACGAGTAAGGGAAGAATGGAGCATGAGATTGACAGGTGGATCGGTGCAGCGGCAGCAGTAATGTGGTCGCTGTATCGGTCTGTCGTGGTGAAGAAAGAGCTGAGCTGAAAGGCGAAGCTCTCAATTTACCGGTCAATCTACGTTCCTACCCTTACCTATGGTCATAAACTTTGGGTCATGACCGAAAGAACGAGGTCCTGGATACAAGCGGCTTAAATAAGTTTCCTCCGCAGGGTGGCAGTGCACTCCCTTAGAGATAGGGTGAGGAGCTCTGTCACCCGGGAGGAGCTCAGAGTAGAGTTGCTGCTCCTGAACATCGAGACGAGTCAGCTGAGGTGGCTCGGGCTTCTCTATCGGATGCCCCCTGGACGCCTCCCTGGGGAGGTGTTCCAGGCATGCCCCACCGAGAGGAGGCCCAGAGGAAGACCCAGGACATGCTGCCCCCAGCCCCAGATAAGCGGGAGAAAATGGATGGATGGATGGATGGATGGATAGAATTTTAAGGCAGCCTTTTCACTCATATTTTTAAGTTGAAACAAAATGTTAGATTTTACAGAGCAGGGGGCGCTCTGACTGGAGTCAGTTGGTCTCCATGTTTCTCTCTCCCTCTGTCACTGTCTTGCAGGAAGCAGATAACAACACAACCCATTCTGTATGGCTGAGGATGAATCTGGTTTGCGAGTAGGGCCATGCTGACTTGGGCTCAACAAGACTGCTGGCCAGGAGTACAGATTACTACTACTACTACTACTAATAATAATAATAATAATAATAATAATAATAATAATAATAATAATAATGCACTTTATTTATAGCACAATTTCATACATAATTCATACATAAAATGCAACACAAAGTGTTTAACATAAAAGCAAATAATAACAGTAATATGTGTGATTGCTTGAAAGCAAGAGGAAAAAAACAAAAATAAAACAAAATAAAAACATAACAAAATAACACAACGGTTAGTAAAAAGAAAAGACACCTCTGTCAAAATTGATGTTAAAATGATGTGTCTTAAAATCTCGTTTAAAGGTGTCGCTATATTTAGAACTAGGCTAGGCTATTCCAGAGTTTTGGGGTGTAATTAACAAAGACTGTCTCTCCGTGCCTTTTAGCTGTGGCCTCAGGAACAGTCAAGAGGTTTGAGTCAGAATCTAAGCGTGGTTTGGTTTGCTTTCCTTTATACTTTTAGGTTTAACACCCAAATCAAACCGGCTGAAAGCCCACAGATACTTCATAATAATACACTCAACAGTAAATAAAGATCCCAAGTTCCCCCAAGATTACAAAATGTATTTACGTTGTGAAATATAGACTATAGAATTTATTATGGCTAAATTAAAAGCTAAAATAATACTCAAATAAAATAAAAGGGGAGTGCAGAAGGATGGCTGGCCATGGCTGCCCATGGTGAATAGCGGGAAATATGTTTGGGTAGAGTACTCATTTGCTCGCGTGTCCGACACACATGCACACACACCGCATAGCCAAATGCCAGGGAGAAAAATATCAATGACGTTGAATGATTGATGCCAATTTGGGAAATTCTTTTGATGCAGCAGCAGGTTAAACAATACACATAAGAACAATAAATAATAATGAAACTAAGAGAAAAGAGTGTTCTTAAAAATACAACTAAGTATATAAACATAGAATAGCAGCAATTCTGAAAATATAACTAAGTATGTAACATATGTAAAATATAACTAACTATATAAGCAAATATTAACATCAATTCTTAAAGAGAGAGACAGACAGAGGTATAAACTATGTACCAGCAAAAATATGTGCAAGTTGGAGATGATAAATAAATGTAAACAATAAACAGTATTGTGCAATATTGCAGTAGTGCAATAGTATGTAAACACTGAACTATTGGGGTTTGTGAGGTTGGTAGAGATTAACTGTTTAAATTACTGTTTTATAGTGTGATGGCTGGTGGCAGGAATGATTTCCTAAAGCGGTCCTTGTGACAGCAGAGCTGGAGCAGTCTATTGGAGAAGGAGCTCCAATAGACTTCTATGATGGATAACAGTCCAGTAAAGTGTCATCCTCTCCACCTCCTCAAAGGTGTCTAATTTGCAGTCAATAATGGAGCCAGCCTTCCTGATCAGTTTGTTCAGTCTGTAGGTGTCACCGGCTCCAATGCTGCTCCCCCAGCATCCCGCAGCAAAGAAGAGTGCACTGGCAACAACAGACTTGCTGCACACGTTGAATGATCTGAGCCTCCTCAGGAAATACAGTAGACAGCATTGATGTTAGTTTTCCAGTTCAGTCTGTTGTCTAGGTGTCCGAGGTATTTGTAACCCTCCACCACTGTGGCATTTTTCCCCAGAATACACAGTGGTTGTGTGGTTGTCTTGTTCTGTCTGAAATCAATCACCATCTTCTTGGTCTTGGCCATGTTAAGCAGCAGGTGATTTCTACCAGACCATTCCACAAAATCGTCCACCACTGCTCTGTATTCCTCCTCTCGCTGTAGGTGGCACAATGAGGAGTCGTACGGGAAGTCTGAGGTGTACAAGGTGAAGAGAAAAGCAGACAAAACAGTCCCCTGTGGTACTCCTGTACTACTTTCCACAGTCTCAGACAAAACATTGCCTCGTCAAACAAACTGTGCTGTGTCTGTCAGCTAGTCAGTAATCCAGGAGATTGTGGGCATGTCGACACCCATCACTTGCAGCTTCTCACCCAGGAGCAGTGGCTGGATGCTTATAAATGCACTGGAGAAGTCAAAGAAAGTGATTCCCACACTGCTGCCGCTACAATCCAGGTGGGAGTGAGCCCACTGCAGCAGGTGAATGATGGCATTGTCCACACCCACATAAGGTTGGTAGGCGAACTGTAGAGGGTGATGATTTCACCTGTGGTCAGAGTTGGGCCAGGACCGGCCTCTCCAGCACCTTCATCTTGAGTGATGTAAGGGCAACGGGTCGGTAGTTCTTGAGGCCAGATGGAGAATTCTTCTTCGGAAAAGGAACCATGCAGGATGTCTTCCACAGCACTGGGACTCTCTGCAAGAGGTGTCCCAGGATTGCAGACACCTGCCTAGCACAAGTCCTCAGGACTCTAGAACTAATGCCACCAGTGCCGGCCGCAGTGTGGGGGGGTGGGGGAATGTGGTGCACTCCTGGCTGTGAGCAAAACCTGTTGACAATCTTTTAGCTCATTAGCCCTCTCGCTGTTGGCTGCTGGTCAGTCTCTTGCTTTGAGTCCCCTGATTGCCGTCACTCCTGTCCACACATCCTTCACTCTGTTCTGCTGGATTTTGGCCTCAGGCCTTCTCCAGTGGGCATCTCTGCTGTGCCTCAGCTTCTCCTTCAGCTTGCACTGAACACTCCTCAGTTCTTTTTTGTTCCCCTGACCTGAAAGTTTGTTTCTTCCTATTAAGCAGACTTTTCAGGTCACTGGTGAAATGTGAAGGTAATGCAAAACTACCAAAACTTATGGGAGTGAGAAGCACAGATGAGAAACTCCACCACCAAACCCTCCACAGTCTGGACAGTCATGCTGCCACCAGTCCGACAGCACTCACACAAAAACACAAAATATATGTTAAATTCACAAAATTGGTGCCATGTGCAGCTAAAATGATTTGTCTTATAAATTCCTTGAGGGAAGTTAAGAAGTACAGTCAAGGTGGTCCAACAAAATTTGTAACAATGAAACTAATACAAATAGAAACAAAACAAAAACAACTCAAGCTATAACCAGCAACAAAGCTAAATAAAAAAAATAATAAAACAGCAGAGGCAGTCGGTGTCTACAAAAGAAACAAAATATATTAACACACTGCCAAAGAAATTAACATAAACAAAACATCAAGTTGGGATTTACCTGTGTCTCATTAATGCACAATACTCTCACCAGACAGCTTGACACATAGGGCGAGGGTCACCGTGAGGCAGGATCACAGATAAAAGGACAGGAAAAACAGCATGACACAACCTGTCGTAACCTGGGATGAGATGAGGAGCAGCACCATCAACCTTGGGTGGTATTATTTAAGGGTGGTAGAGGGTGGTTCTTGGTTTTTTATGTAAATCACACAATTGCTGAATTACTGTACTTTCAAAACTGCATCCCTGGTCAGAGAGCAACCAAGCTGGGACACCGTATTTGTAGAGCCATTCGTTAATCAAAAAATTTGCCACTGTAGAGGCTTGCTGATCTCTGGAATGGACAACCTGGGTGAACTTGGAGAAAACATCAGTACCAGCACTTGTTCCCTCCCATCTCTAGAAGTCAATGGCCAAGATTTCATTAGGTCTGGAGGATAGCAAATGGCCCAGAAGTTCAATCCTGGGGTTTTGTATTTTGAGCAAAACTACATCTCTCACGTTTGACACCAGTCCATCATTTTCCCCATACCAGGCCAATAAAATCTCTGCTGCCCACTTCATGGCCAGGAACCCAAGTTTGATGGAGCTGTAGTTTTTCTATCCCCAGACCGTCATGACTGGAATCCACCTCTAAAAAAATATAGGTGAAGACACCAACCTCGCCTTGAGTTCTCTGAAACTGTGCTCACACTGAGGGGGCCAAGCATTCCTCAGCGCACCCCCCCTACCCTCGAAGGTTTTTATGTCCTACCAGGTCAACAACCACTTTGTGGAGGGGTCCAACCAGCTTGGCAAATTCCCAGACAAACCATCTATAGTAGCAGGCAAACCCAAGGAAAGATCATAGCTCAGACCCAGAACTGGAGTTCCCCAGTCAGCCACAGCAGCAACCTTCTTTGGGTCAGTAGACACCTGCAGCAGATGCTACATGTCCCAGGTATTGTACTTGTTGTTTGAAGAAGTGGCATTTCTCAAATCAATGGTGCATGGAAAACCACAGAGCTCCTGACAAGGCATCCAAGGACTCCTCAATCCTTGGTAGGGGGAAGGTATCCTTTTGTGCTTTACCATTTAACAGTCTGTCATCCACACAGTCTCAAGCTCCCATCTTTTTGTCTCACCAGGACAATGGGAGATACATGGGGCTACAGCTTTCCCCTATGACCTGGCTGTCTAGCAACTGACGTATATGGGCCCTAACTTTATCATAGTCAGAGGGGGGGACTCACCTGTACTGCCAGGTAAGAAGACAGCTGGAGATGCTGCACCTGGGCAAGACTGGCCCTGATGGCATTAGTTCCAGACTCCTGAGGACTTGTGCCAGCCGGCTGTCCGTGATCCCAGGACACCTCTTACACCTGAGCCTGAGCCTGCCGATGCTGTGGAAGACATCCTGCGTGGTTCCTGTTCCAAAGAAAAGGTCTCCATCTGGGCCCAATGACTACCGATCTGTTGCCCCTACATCACTCATGATGAAGATGCTGGGGAGGCTGGTCCTGGCCAACCTCAGACCACAGGTGAAATCATCACTGGACCCTCTGCAGTTCACCTACCAACCCCATCTGGGTGTGGACAACGCCATCATACACCTGCTGCAGCATGCTCACTCCCACCTGGGTTGTAGTGGCAGCACTGTGAGAATCACTTTGATTTCTCCAGTGCATTAATACCATCTAGCTGCTGAAAAAAAATGGGAACAAATGTAGGAGCAACCCATTAAACTGTACCTCTAGGTATGGTAATGAGCGCCTACCTCTCACCCGGGCCAGTCCTGTCCTCGCCTATTAGCAATGCTCACCTGAAGCCAACGGTGGTGGTAACCATAGATCCTGTATCTAGGAGGAGGTTTGCAGATACATCTCCTAGGCTAACAGTTATCTTAGGACAGGTTGCAACCAAATTAGGGCCAGTGGTCTGAGCAGCTAGTCCCTGTACTCCTCAGCTGGTCTCCCCTCCTGATGTTTGGCTCATCACACCAGGGGGAAGAAGTTTCCCCCATCCTCAGTGACAGAGATTGCTGCTGTGGGATGTGAGGCCCTGGGCTGCTGGACCTGGGAAGCACTATGTTCATAATGGCACTCCCTGGCATAGTGGCCTGGTTTTTGACAATGCCTATATATGACAATGTTTGGGTGTATTGGTTTAGCAGGGGGCCTGGGAGCTGCCTGAAAGGCTAATAGACCCTGTGTCAATTGATTAAGCTGCTCCTGTTGTTTCTGTAACATGTGCTTTAACTCTGCCATTTCTCTGTCAGTAGAACTAGTCAGGGCTCCACTCTGCATGCATTGCATGGCACTAAAAGAGGGGACTGAATAACTCCCACCCCTGGGCTCATCAGGTTGTCCCTGCTGCTCCCAGCGAATGACCTTTGCTCTTGCATCTAGGAGAGTGTAGTCAGGATGCTGTCTCATGACTCATTTTAACTGCCTGCAAAGATTGGGATCATGAACATGTTCAATAAACTGATCTCTAAAAAAAGTGTGGGGGAACCATGCATCCCTCTTGGGGCACAACGTTCCACTTTTTCCATAAGGCACTACAAAGCATGTGAAAACTCTTTTAATTGCACAACATGTTTATCTCTTCTATTATCTCTTCTATATCTTCTATATCTGTTCTTCATCTCTTCTTTTTCTTCTATTCTTGTAAGGAGCACCTGTTACTAAAACATTTTGGTAACACTTTATTTGACGCCTATCTCTATAACGCATTATAAATATATTTACAATGCGTTATAATGACGTTATAGCACTGTATATATAATATGAAGACAAGGAAGCTCCTTACGATGCATGGAGGGTTTCACCCTAAGTCCAGCGTCCTGAGGCTATACACTAACAGAAGACAGGAGGCCGCAGATGAGTGAGCGTCAGAGCCACTATCCAGGAGGAAACAGCAAGCCTCTGGGAGTACATCAGGAAGATGACCCCCAATGATGACCTGCTGAGTGAATGCCTCAGGCAGCAGAAGCCCAGTAAGGAGGAGCCAGAAGGGTTGGCATGGACAGACAAGCCCCTGCATGGCATGTACCATCGACAGCTTGAGGAAGTGGCTGACATAGCGAAAACATACCAGTGGCTGGAAAAGGCTGGACTGAAAGACAGCACAGAGGCACTGATCATGGCCGCACAACAGCAAGCCTTGAACACAAGGTCAATCGAGGCCGGGATCTACCACAGCAGTTCACAGCAGTTCAGGCTGTGCAAAGATGCCCCTGAGACAATCCAGCACATAACAGCGGGGTGTAAGATGCTGGCAGGGAAGGCATTATGGAGGGCCATAACCAGGTGGCTAGCATCGTACACAGGAACATCTGTGCTGAGTATGGGCTGGAAATCCCAGGGTCAAGGTGGAAGACGCCTCCAAAGGTGATCCTGTAATGGGAATTCTTATTATTCATCTTCTCTTTACTTAATCATAAGTATTCACTGTCTTAAAGCCAAATGAACAACCATATCATATGATTAGGTGCGTGCGTATGTCATAATCTGCTGACCATGTAACCATACTGTAGTATGTTATTATGCACTGATTAAGTGAACCTTGTGTCCTGATTGTACAACACATTATGACGTGCCTATTGTGCTGACATTGTTCTGATGATAGAACAAAGTCATCCTGTCTACAAAGATAATATATTGTATATAATCTATCAACTTCTCCTGCTCCGGGCTCTTTCTTGTCATCTCACACTTGAGACAACAAGAAGGGAGTCCGTCTGCAGGCGTCAGAATAACCTCACCAAAAGACAACAAACGACGACGTGCTTTTTAGTACAAAATTGCCAGAACAAACTTGGCGTTGTCGGCAGGATCACCCATGAGGCAACGTTCGGGACTCAGCGCTGCAGGTTTTAAGTCTGTACAGCTGGAGTCTGGGACTCCAAAACCCTGAACCTCCCTATCAAAGACGGTAGAGAAGCGGGGGACCTGGCATGTGAGGACCGACGCCCACTCACTGGCGTGATCCAGAGAACCTTTTCTGGCAAACAACCTTGTCTTTCTGGTGAGTAAATCCGGAAAAGGTAAACGATCCTCACCACCTGGGGTGTGTTGTAATAGACGTATTAACAGGGCAGGTTTTGGAAACCGCTGTAGGATCAATGAAGCTTCGGGTCAGGGACCCAGGGGGGCACGTTTTGGAAACCGTTGTAGAGTCTGGGACTCATAGGTACAACCCCTGTGCACATTAAAAAAGCTTTGAATGTTACCATCAACGATCGTTTAGGTTTAGGTTTGCTGTTCTAAGAACACAGGGGGTTAGAATAATTTTACATTACACTCTCACAAAAAAAAAGTGGGGAGTTTAATAAAAACAACAAAATTAAGGTTAAAAAAAACTCTAGAGAAAACCAATAGTAAATATCTACACTGATTAGTTGAAGCGGTAATAAATAAAAATAAAAATCCAAGGTCCTTACAAATCCACCTAAAGAGAAGAAGAAACTAAAAATCTAAAACAAATTTTTTTCTCTCTCCTCCTTTTCCTTTTCAACAATGGGTTCCAACGGCAGTAAAGAAAAAGCATCTGAAAATGAACCTCTGATGTGTTCTCCCAATACTCGATTTATGATCACAAAATATGGTGAACAGAGTACTGACCAAATTAAAATCTGGGTTCAGGAGTGTGGGTTCCCATGCACTGGCAGTTTTAGCCTAAACCAATTAGAACACTTGAGAGTCCAACTAACAGCAAAGGAAAAAATCAGTCAGACAAAGCAAAAGAAAAAAGGAAAACTGTTTAAAGCAAACTTGGAAGCTTTTGATTGTTGGCTCACTGAAGCCAACATCAGGGACAGAAAACAAAAGGCAGGGAAAGCTACACTAACCTCTGCATCTCAGTGCCTCAAACTAGATCCTGATCTGGACTCGGCTCCGCCCAGACAACGGCCAGCACCAGCTGTGGACCGAGGAGGAGCAGCCAGCGCCCTGGAAACAACTACAGCCACAGCCCAAGGCACACCATCACGGCCTGAGAAACCAATACCTCACCCAAGAGGGGAAAAAAAGAGACCTCCACCTTATGCTACCAAGTATTGCGCACCACATACCCCTCCCCCACAGGATGCGCACACAACACGACAAGGCACCATTTTCAAGCGAACAGACTCCATTCCTCACTCAGACTCTGTGTTAATTGCACCGATGGTTGAAGTAGCTGGAGGAGACGGAAACTCTCAGCTAATCTTCAGACCATGGATGTACAACGACATGAAAGAAGCTGCCAAACACCTCCCCTCTGTCCAAAATGGGGGAGAAGAGTTTGCAACACAACTGGACATCTTCTGTCAACAATTCAGACGCTCGACCAATGAACTTAAGCGACTGCTCATGGTCCAAATGGGGAACAAATGGACAAAAGTAGCTGGAAACTTCCCTATAGAAGAGCAAAGACTGACTCAGCCAACATGGGCAAATGAAGCGAACATTCAATATAGACAAACAGTGACTGAGCTCTGTGAATCAGAATCAGAACAGCCTTCCCTCTAAGACTGGATATGGGGAAGATATCAGCTTGCAGACAGGAGGAGAATGAGACGGTGTCTGATTATCTCACTCGACTCACGGAGATCCACGACGCACACAGTGGCCTCCAAAGACCAGCTGCCATGGGGGGGACGAACCCAGTTACCCCATGGGAGGCTCACCTCCGAGACCGCTTCATTAATGGCATGAAATCAGAAATCAGTGAGATGGTTAAACGCAACTATCTGACATGGGACTATGGAAATCTTGAGACAGTTGAAAGACATGCCATACATGCAGAAAGATTCCTGAAAGAAAAAAACAAACAAAAAGAAGTTCACAGCTGGCAGACAGATTGCAAATGGCACAGCTCTCAGTGTTGGAACACCAAGCCAGAGAGAGGGGTCGCGGACGCGGGCGAGGCCGAGGCCGAAGACATCACAACAAAGGGAGAGGGGCAGGTCATGGGGCATCTGATGCTTGTTTTACGTGTGGAATGATGGGACATTGGACTGGAGAGTGTCCCGAAAACAAGGCAGCTGAGACCCAGGCAGAGGCCGATTGACTAGGGGCGGAGCAGAGGACAGTGATGGACTCATCTGGTTATGACGCAAGGGCTGAGACGGCAGACCGCTTCACACAGCAGATAAGTAAAAATGCATCCACTGACATGCAAAACACGGCAGAAATAGACACACACAGCAAACAACACCTCATTTCACAAGCCATTCAACATCTGAAGTCTACACAAAAAACTGGTGAAGAAAGAATTTCTGAAATCTACACAAAATTTTCACGAGGCATACAAGAAAATGCCAAAATACACACTCACAGTTGAGGGACAAGACATCACTTTTTTGGTAGACTCAGGTACCACAGAATCAGTTATCATGCAGAAAGATATCAGCCCAACCCCAAAACTAAGCGGCAGGTATGCAACACAACAGGGACACACTTGGGCTAGATTGGTTATACTGGACTCATAATCAATGTGCTGTGTCAGTAACTCTGTCTGATCCCTCTCTTCAAGCTCTGTTCAGGATATCACACTCCTACCCCCATGTTTCACTGGTCAAACCAAAAAATAAAAGGTGGAAGGACTTGGGACCTTGGATAAAAGCATGCAATGAGGCCTCCGGGTGGGGAAAAACATCAGATCCTGATGTGGATTTCCACCCGCATCTGAAGGTGCACCAAAAAAGGTTTTCTACTGAAGTGACTGCGGTACGGACTGTTGAGCTCATTCCAGAAACAGATTTCCAAACAGCAACAGAGGTAAAAGATTTTTTTGATTCATTCTTCGGCAATCACACTTTCATAAAAGACGTCTCAGAAATTCCTGAGTTAAAACAGGTACCATCATGTTTATGGGCGAAACACAAATATGATGTAGGACTGATTAAAGGCGCCGAACCGGTTGTGATCACACCAAAATCCTCGTATAGACCATGCAAAAATCAGTATCCTTTGAAGAAAGATGCAGTCGAGGGCATCTAACCAGTTTTTGAATCCCTCCTTGAAGCAGGAGTGATCATTCCATGTGAAAAATCTCCTGTGCGAACACCAATCTTTCCTGTGAAGAAAATCAGAGATGCTGGGCAACCTGATGAGTGGAGATTTGTACAGGATCTGCAAGCAGTAAATGCTGCACGCGCACCAAATGTACCAAATCCACACACAATCCTCTCTCAAGTCCCATCCGACAGTAAATGGTTCTCTGTTGTTGACCTTGCAAATGCATTTTTCAGTATTCCAGTGGATAAAGACAGCCAATTTTGGTTTGCATTTCAATTTGAATCCAAAATGTATACTTTCTCGCGGCTCTGTCAAGGTTACACTGAATCTCCAACCATTTTTAATGCAGCCTTAAAAGACAACCTAGATTCACTCAGTTTACCAGCTGGTAGTGCCCTTTTGCAATATGTGGATGACCTCATGATTTGTTCTCCCACAGAAGAAGCCTGCAAACAAGACACACTTGCTCTTCTGAACCATCTGACTGATAACGGCCACAAGGCCAGCTTGTCAAAACTTCAGTTTGTTTCAAAACAAGTCACTTTTCTGGGTCATGTGATCACAGCAGAGGGCAAATCCTCTCACCCAAACAAATTGAAGCAATCCAAAACATCCCACAGCCTGAAACAAAGAAACAAGTTATGAGTTTTTTAGGAATGACGTCATATTGCAGACAGTGGATCCCAAACTATGCAGAAATTGAGGCACCATTAAGCGCTCTTGCTCATGGGAAAGGCCTCACAGCAAAAGACAAAGTCACATGGACACCTGAGGCAGTAAAAGCCTTTGTGGACCTGAAATTGGCATTGCAATCTCCTCTGACATTAGGCCTTCCAGATTGCACGAAACCATTCACACAGACTGTTGACGAACGGGGTGGGTACATGACTTTGATACTGACACAAGACCATGGGGGACAACAGAGACCTGTAGCCTACTTCTCATCAAGACTCGACTCAGTTGCTGCAGGACTTCCTACATGCCTTCGAGCTGTGGCAGCTGCTGAAAAAGCTGTGATAGCATCACGTGACATTGTAGGCTATGCTGATCTCACTCTACTGGTACCACATGCTGTTTCAATGATTTTGCTTGAACAGAAAACTTCTCACCTGTCAACAGCAAGGTGGCTCAGATATAACACGATTCTGCTTGACATGCCTAACATCACTGTTAAAAGATGCAATGTTCTTAACCCTGCAACTTTTCTCCCTACACCAGATGATGGACAACCGCATGACTGCGTGGCAGTCATAAATGAAACCTGTTCTCCCAGGCCTGATCTGCAGGACACACCTTTACAGAATGCTGACCTAGAACTGTTTGTGGACGGTTCAGCCTCGAGAAACTCAACAACCGGTAAAAACCAAACAGACTTTGCTATTACAACACGACATGACACAATTGTTGCACAGCCACTCCCCTCAAATTATTCTGCACAAGCCGCAGAATTGGTTGCACTGACAGAAGCATGCAAACTTGCTTCTGATAAAACAGTTAACAAATGTACTGACAGCAGATATGCATGGGGAGTGGTACATGATTTTGGCCGTCTTTGGGCCAACAGGGATTTTTTAACTTCCGCAGGCAAACCCATTGCCCATCACACCATGGTTGCTGCACTTCTCGATGCTGTCCTCCTTCCAAAACAGGTCGCTATCTGCAAATGCCAAGCACACACAAACAATGATGATTTTGTTTCACAGGGGAACGCCAGAGCGGATGCTGCAGCTAAGGCAGCAGCACAGCTAGATAACACTAAAAACAACATGCAATGTCTTGCCATTATTGACTCACCATTGACACCCACAGCTGATTTGCAGGACCTGCAGGCTAGAGCCGGCCATGAAGAGAGGCTGGCTTGGAAAAAAGCAGGCTGCTCTTTTTCTAACAAAGTGTGGTACGGACCAAATGATAAACCATGTTTGCCTAAATATTTGTTTCCTCATTATGCTAAGTTGACGCATGGAAGAGATCATGTGTCAGAAGGGGGTATGATGAGTGAAATACAGAGATATTGGTTCACAAAGGGTTTCTCTAACTTCTCCCAAAAATTTTGTCAAAGTTGTGTGATCTGTGCTACTAACAATGCAGGCAGAGGCATCCAGATACAACAGAGTGCTCATCCACCACCACAAAAACCTTTTGATCACTTACAAATGGACTTCATTGAGCTGACACCTAGCGAGGGAAAGAAATACTGTTTGGTTTTTGTTGACATGTTTTCCAAGTGGGTGGAAGCTTTTCCCACTTCTGAACAGGATTCAGCAGCAGTAGCAAAAGCTTTAATCAGAGAAATAATTTCCAGATGGGGAATTCCGGGTAAGATCTCATCTGACAATGGTACACCTTTCGTGAGCACAGCCCTGAAGAGCGTGGGAGAGTATTTTGGTATTGACATGAGGCAACATTGTGCCTATCACCCAGCAAGCGGGGGGGCTGTTGAAAAAGAGAATGGTACATTGAAAGGCAAGTTGGCTAAATGCTGTGATGAAACTGGTTTAACTTGGACAAAAGCACTACCGATTGTTTTGATGCACATGAGAGCTAGGGTCAGAAGCAGAAACGGCCTCAGCCCATTTGAAATCCTCTTTGCACGGCCAATGAATACAGGGATTGGACCGGTTAAGAGGCAACTCCCTCATACCAGCCAGTGCGAAGATGAAATGTTACATTATTGTGCAAACCTGTCCTCTGTGCTTTTTGAAATCCACAAACAGGCTAAGGATGCCCTACCGAAAGCCACGGAGTGAAAACTACACGACCTAGAACCAGGAGATTGGGTCGTAGTGAAGGATCTGAGGAGAAAGAACTGGAAAGCACGCAGGCGGAACGGACTTTTCCAAGTCCTCCTCACCACGGAAACAGCTGTGAAAGTCGCGGAACGGGCCACCTGGATACACGCCAGCCACTGCAAACGCGTTCCTGAGCCGACGGACGAGACAACATCAAGCGTGCGGAGCATCAGTAGGTGAACCAACGCTTTCCCGCACCTTGTATCTGCGAGGGAGAGAGGGGTGTGGATAACAATAGGGCCACACGTTTCTCAAACTCACGAAGAGGCAGGCACACTGAATACGAGGGTAAGCTGAGGTGCCACGGCTGATGCGATGACGCCAACGAATATACAGTGGCGCTGGAGGGGTGATGGATGTAGAGGAATTTGCAACGTATTCCTGCTCACTGCCACCATTGTCCTGCTACTGCTCCTGCAACAAGGCACATCTCAGCCTAATCAACAACAGGGGTGCGAAAACTCAAACAGCAGCTGCAGAGCATCCAACTGCAGAAGGAGGAGAGAATTGCTGCCAGGGTTTACTCGCTCCCCACTGAAGCCTGAGGAAAATTCCTGGTACACTGTAGTACTATCAACAGCCAGAAGGATTACAAACGACAGCTGCTATGTCTGCACACAACTTCCTCACGGAGTGGGGGATGCAATACCTGTGACGCCATGACCACTGAACATTTCTGAGAACTTAGGCATCATGCTAGCCTTCACCCTGGGAGTTTCCCTGCAAAACAGAACTGTGACAGACATGACTAAGAGCATTAACATGTGTAACATCAGCATCACCAATTATGGAGGTTCAACGGCTAGATTCTGAGACCAAAGACCAAAGACTCTGAGAAATGGAGTCTGTGGTCTTGGCTGACTGACGGAGGATGGAAAGTGACATTGCTGAAAATACTGACACCCTTTCTCCTTTTCCTGACAGTATTTATGGTTGTAATCTGTTGTGGTATACCTTGCATCAAAGCTTTGATCACTTCACTGGTCAAATCCTCTGTAGGACAGTTCATGATTCAGTCTGAAGATGATCCCTCTCTGGACTGGGTTCCACCCTATGCTAATCTTGATGATTTTTAACACTGCTGTTTAATCTAGCAATATTGCTTATGTTGATTACTCTCTTAATTGTTATTGCCGGAACAATCCAGAACAACCAAGCCAAGATCCTTTGGGACTTCCAGTTCCAGACAGACAAACTGGTGATGGCGAACCAACCAGACATAGTGGTGGTAGACAAAGAACAGAACACAGTCACAGTGGTGGATGTAGCGATCCCAAGTGACAATAACATCAGGAAGAAAGAGCACGAGAAGCTGGAGAAATACCAGGGTCTCAAGGAAGAGTTGGAGAAGATGTGGGGCATAAAGGCAAAAGTGGTCCCAGTAGTGATCGGGGCACTTGGAGTGGTAACCCCCAAGCTGGGAGAATGGCTCCAGCAGATACCGGGAAGAACATCTGAGGTCTCTGTCCAGAAGAGCGCACTCCTGGGAACAGCCAAGATCCTGTGCAGAACCCTCAAGCTCCCAGGCCTCTGGTAGAGGACCAGAGGCTTGAAGGAGGCACAATACCGCCAGGTGGGGTGAGAAGGGATTTTTTTTATATATATATAAAATAAAATATATATACTGAGACAAGGACAATTCAGAGGGAGGAGTTGTACTTGATGTCCACAGGCAGGAATGATTTCCTGTGGCGTTCAGTCTTGCATTTCGGTGGGATGAGTCTCTCACTGAAAGAACTCTTGTGCCTGACCAGCTCATCATGAAGTGGGTGTGAGACGTTGTCCAAGATAGTGCATAGCTTAGTCAGCATCCTCCTCTCTGACACCACCGTCAGAAAGTCACACTCCATTCCCACAACGTCACTGGCCTTACGGATCAGTTTGTTGAGTCTGCTGTCCGCCATCCTCAGCTTGCTGCCCCAGCCCACAACAGCATAGATAATAGCGCTAGCCACCACAGACTCATAGAAAATCCTGAGCATAGTCGGGCAGATGTAGAAGGACCTCAGTCGCCTCAGAAAATAGGGATGACTCTGGCCCTTCCTGTAGAGTAGGGCTGGGCGATATGGCTGAAAACTGTATCACAATGTAAGTGTTTTATATCGGTCGATATTGATAATTATTGATATTTTTATGACCTATTTAAAATAAGGACCAGGAGATAAATACATTAAATTTAAACATTTTTATTTTAAATTTAACCTCTGATTATAATCCCCTCAGCTATCAAGGCAGAAAGGAAATGTCAACACAACCATGGAAAACACTCACTCAATAAATTTCAATAAAAGTCTAAAATCACAATGAACACTCAACAATTATATCTTAACATTAAGGTGCAAAATTAAAGATTACGTAACAAATTCTTAATAAAGTGTAAAAAAATAGTTCAAAGTGTAAAAATGTAAACATAGAGAAACCTGAGAACTTTTTTTCTGTAGGTTTAGTGCCAGGACGTTCACAAGCTGATTAATCTTCTGGTGAATAAAGTGTTTTAAAATATATGCAATGTTTTATAAACACAGGAGAAATCAAAATAAACTGAGGTCCACTTTACATCTGTAACACAGAAAATAAATGGCAGTCTTAGAAAAGTACTTTCGGCCAGGTATAACACTGAGGTCAAGCATGTGTAAGAGATTTTTATAACCTGGCTTCTCCACAGTGCTCAGCGGGAGCATGTCTTTATGTATATGATATGCCACTGTCTCCGTTATGTCTTTGTGCCTTTTAGATGATTTGTCATAAGGCACTGAAGCAGAGTACCTCTGCATGGCGGTTTGCTGCTTGTGCGGTGGTGCTGCGGTAGCAGATGTTGTTGGACGTTGGCAAATATGGCTGCGCTCCAAAGGGTGAGTGCGGCTAAGGTGATAAAACAAGTTTGTGGTATTAAACAGTCTTGGTGGGGATGATGGTCTTGCATACTTTACAGACCACATTGGTCTCACCACAGCCCGACTCACAAAATCCAAAAAACTGCCATACTGGCGAGCTGACTTTCCCTGTTTAATCGACAATTTCTTCGCTCGCTGCAGCGCTTACTTTCTATTTCTCATCTCACTCCTTGCAAAGAATCAAACACGAGACAACGCGATGGCGCAACCGAACATGATACTGTTACATGATTGGCTGTTAGCGTGTCCTCCCAGTTATCAGTGATTACTCCCTACGTTGCTAGGTTACCAGAGAGCGAGTGCCTTTGTTCATGCAACCAACCATGCTTCACAACTTCTGGTTTCTTCCGACGAAGAAAAAAAATGATTGAATGTTTTATCGAACGCATTTTTTATTGATCTTGATATCATATCGTCATCGTTTTATCGCCCAGCCCTACTGTAGAGAGCATCAGTGTTCTTTGCCCAGTCCAGTTTATTGTCAATATGTACTCCCAGGTACTTCTAGTCCTCCACAATGTCCACACTGACCCTCTGGATGGAAACAGGGGTCACCGGTACCTTGGTTCTCCTCAGGTCCACTACCAGTTCCTTAGTCTTTGCCACATTTAGTTGCAGATGGTTCTGCTCACACCATGTGACAAAGTTGTCCACAACAGCCCTTTACTCATCCTCATCACCCTTCCTGATACATCCAACTATCGCAGAGTCATCAGAAAACTTCTGAAGATGGCAGGTCTCTGTGCAATAGTTGAAGTCTGTGGTGTAGAGGATGAAGAGGAAGGGAGAGAGAACAGTCCCCTGCGGGCCCCAGTGTTGCTGACCACTCTGTCTGACACACAGTTGTGCAGTCGCATGTGCTGTGGTCTGCCAGTCAGGTTGTCCACAATCCAGGACACTAGGGGGGCGTCCACCTGCATTGCTGTCAGCTTGTCACCCAGTAGAGCTGGACGAATGGTGTTAGATGCACTGGAGAAGTCCAAAAACATAACCCTCACAGTGCTCGCCGGCTTGTCCAGGTGAGCGTAGACACGGTTGAGCAGGTGGATGATGGTGTCCTCAACTCCAAGTTGGGGTTGATAGGCGAACTGGAGGGGGTCCAAGAGTGGCTTGACCATGGGCCGGAGCTGCTCCAGGACGAGTCTCTGCAGGGTCTTCATGATGTGGGAGGTCAGTGCCACAGATCTGTAGTTTTTGGAGGCCCCGGGCCATGGCGTCTTTGGCACAGGAACGAGGCAGGACATCTTCCACAGCATGGGGACCCTCTGGAGACTTGGGCTCATGTCGAAGACATGGTGAAGAAGTCCACACAGCTGGGGGGCACAGGCTTTGAGCACCCTGTGGCTGACACCATCAAGGCCTGGAGCCTTGTTTGAGTGGAGTCTCATCAGCTGTCTTCTCATCTGGTCAGCAGTGAAGCACATTGTGGAGGTGACAGGTGGGGGAGGGGTGTAGTCCTCAGGTTGGAGAGTACAGTCAGTCTGGCAGCCTGAGGAAGAGGTGTGAAGAGGGCTCACACAGGAGGATGGGAGGGTGTAAGAAGTAGGAGGAGGGGGGGGGGGAGTGGGGAGTAGTTGATAGTGGTCATCCAGGACAGGCAGGAGAGGAGTTAGAGGGAGGATGAGCCAGGCCTGCAGTGTCAAATCTACTAAAAAACAGATTCAGTTCATGGGCCCCGTCAACGCTGCCTTCAACTCCTCTGTTGTTGGTCGTTCTGAAGCCAGTGATGGTCCTCATTTCACTCCAGACCTCTCTCAAATTGTTCTGCTGGAGTTTCCACTCCAGCTTCCTCCTGTATTTCTCCTTAGCCTCCTTGATTTTCACCTTCAGTTCCCCTTGTATTGTTCTCACCTCCTCCCTGTTACCAGCTCTGAAAGCCCTCTTCTTCTCATTGAGGATGATTTTGATGTCCTTTGTCAGCCACGGCTTGTTATTTGGATAACAATGGACAGACCTGGCTGGGACAGCGGAGTCCACACGGAAAGTGATATAGTCCGCGATGCACTCTGTGAGCCCATCAATGTCCTCCCCATGCAGCTCACAGAGCGCCTGCCAGTCTGTCACCTCAAAACAGCCCTGCAGTATCTTGTATGTCTACTCTGACCATCTCCTCACTGTCCTTGTGGTCACAGGCTGACTCTTCACCAGAGGCACATAACAGGGATTGAGGTGCACAAGGTTGTGGTCTGACCTACCCAGAGGGGGGATGGGGGAGCAGCTGTATGCATCCTTGGCGTTAGCATACAGTAAGTCCAGGGTTCTCTCCTCTCTTGTAGGACAGCTCACATACTGAGTGAAGTTGGGCAGTGTTGTTGCCATGGTGGCGTGGTTGAAGTCACCTGAGATAGCGATAAATGCACTCGGGTGTTGAGTTTGCAGATGGGCTATGGCGGAGTGAATGACGTCACATGCCAACGTTGATTTGGCAGAGGGGGGAGTGTAACGGCTGCCACCGTTTTTGTGTGTGTGTCCTTAGTTTATATCCCACCTTAGTTTGTTTTTTAGAGTTAGTCTGTTTTCCTACCCGCTCGCCACGGAGTAGTTGATAGTTTAGTTTAGGGCTGAATTTGTGTTTGTTTCATTCTTCTGGTGTTTTGGGTTAGGGTTATTTTGTAATCATCTATTTTGATTGTAATAAACCGTTTGTGTTTTGAACGGCTCCTTTTGTTCTTGTGCTGTTTTCTGCCACTTTTGGGTCAAAATAACTATTACTCAAGACTCACAAGTCTTAACACGTGCTGCCATGGTTAGCGGGAGAGAAGCAACCTGCAGCACTCTGTCGACGGAGACAAGCAAGGAAGCTGCATTACATCAACCAACTAGAAAACTAGTCATTACTGGGTGATTTAAGTCATCAAAAACCGTATTTCAAGCATAACTGTTACTTAGAAAAAGTTACCAGAATACTTCATCAAAACCTAACATTATGTCATTTTCGCAGAAATGAGTAACTCATGGTTTGGTTGGCTAGATGCAATCAAACTGTAGCATTAGCTCCTCTGTAGCATGCTAGCTAGCAACAAGCTCACCATTGCAAAACGACCAGGTGCCAGAAGAGAAATGTCAATATGAAATATAACATTTGCAGATATTACTTAATTTACTCACTGAACAGTGTAAAAGTAAAGTGTAAAGTTGAGATGCAGGTTGCAGCAGTCCCTTGAGAGCTTGCATGAAGATTATTCTGGCTTCAGCAGAGACCAGGTGTGTGTAAGGAGTGGGGGCGGGGCCACGTCAACGCTTCAAGTGTAAAGCCAGGATCAGAGTTTAGAGTAAGAAGTTAAGAATTAATATTTATACAGTTACACTTACGGGTTTGATTTAGTGACACCCTTTTTAGACTTGGTTTTGACAACAACTATTCATCAACTGAGAGTAAAATATAATGGATTTGACTTGGTGGCATGGTGGCAACTCTGTCGCATCACAGCTAGAAGGTCTTGGGTTTGACTCCCGCTGTGGGCACTGGGGGCGTGTCCTCCACCAGCTTTCTGCTGGTGCCTGCTGCTCGAGGAAAAAGGGCCTTTCTGTGTGGAGTTTGCATGTTCTCCCTGTGTTCACCTGGGGTATCCTCCATAAAAATGCCCCCACTAAACACCTGACCAATGGTGACAGAAAGGAACTGGGTCCCCGGGTGCCGCTGTCGGCTGGCAGCCCACCGCTTCTGGTCTGCTGCGGAGGAAGGACAGGATGGGTCAAATGTAGAGAAATAATTTCACAAAGCATGGCGTGTGCATGGTTGTGTAGTGGTAATAAAAGTGCGTCTCTCTTCTTCTTCTTCTATAATTAACTCTACTTTTACTTAAATCTCACTAACACCAAAGATTTAACTCCTCTCAGTTTGCTGTGTACTTTCTGAGAAAATCTGTTTTTTCGCTCTCCTGGAGAAAATACTTTTTGGACATATGTGGTTTTTGTCGACACTGACGATATCCTCCTGACTACCAGTGGTTCAAATTTGTCCTCTGTGGAGGACAGTTGTAAACCTGAATATCTCCCACCCACTGCATTCTACTGAATTAACTCCTTTTGCTATCTACAGAGAACATTTAGGGCTCTACAATGATACCAAATATGAAGGGATGGGGCTTTGGTACCTTTCTCTTTCTCATTAAGGGAAATGGCATCCATCAGTGGAAGCTCATTATAGGAAGAGGAAAAGTAAGTGCATAATACTTTTTATGGAGCAAATTTTGTCTCTTAACAACACATTAAAACATTGTCTGAATTATTTTAACTGTATTTTAGCATAGTATTTAAGTGTTTAAAAAATGTCCTATTTTTTTTTTTTTTTCTTTAAAAAAAAAGTTTTCAGTCTTCTGATTACCTTACAAAGACTGGGGAATTAAAAAAAATGTGATTGGACAATTTTTTATTTTTTTTTTTTCCTGGTAGTCAGGAGGATTTATATAAGATGCAGGAGGATGAGTTCATATGGGAGACTGCACTTTCAAACACTGAAATTGTAGTGGGTTGAAACCCAACAATTTCCCCATGAGGAAGTGCAGACAAAAAAGCACAAACATTCCAGGGAAGAAGCCATGTTTAACTCTTTTAACCTTGGTGGGTTAATTGATCTCTACTCCGACAGACCGGAGAGAGTCTGCAGGACTGCAGGAGGCAGAGGTCGAAACCAGGAGATCAGTACGAAGATGAATGCTGGAAAATCTTGCATAACACAGAGAAAAAATCTGGGAAAGAGTTAGTCAAACAATAATTTTAATTCTAATTTGAAATTGTAATACAATTAATGGCTGTTGTCATGTTACAGAGCAGTGAGTGCAGTGGCAGCAGGATATTTGAAGTTTTAGATCCAGTCACATACACCTGCACCTACAGCTGCACCTTTGGGATTCAGACATTGGCAAGGCAGTAACTTTTACCAGCCTTCTCATTGCTTATAACAGAGGATCCTTGATTAAAGTCTAGAACCTACTGAGAAATTATTGTTTGGTCAATCAGGCTGCATGGTGTAAAACATTTTTTATTTCTACATTTCTAATTGGCTTCCAAGGTTTCAATTGTGACTTGCAGCAGTTAGTGCAAGTACTGTTATCCATCAAGATACAGTATATCATACACACAATGCATTTAAAATTTAGCAATCATTGTTCATAGTATGTGTGTCTAATGTCAAAGCAAAAATAAATATCAGGCAGTTATGATCATCTGCATGCTCATCTCAGCCTACTGTGAAGACTGTGGACACAGCTTGTGTTTTCTTTAAGAGAAATGTAGAGAAAGTGTATGAGTCGCTTTTGTTATGACAGTGTATACATTGCTGTTGTAATGAAGTGTATGTAAACTTACTTTTTTATTCTTTTACATTATTATTATTATTATTATTATTATTATTATTATTATTATTATTGTGTTATTATCTCGTTATGATTTGTTTTGTTTCTCATTGTTCAACTTTATATATGTGTAGTACCCTATGTCCTTGATTTTTTTTTTTTTTTTTTTTCCCAGTTCAAGTACATACATGTGCAGTTTGGTTGGGAAACTACAAGAGACAAGCAAGAAAGTCAGCACAAGAGATTTAGACCTAATATTCCAGCAGGGATTTACTGCATGGTATTTCATTTTCATTTCAAAAATATCAATATTTCTATAAATCATATTCCCACAGAGAGTAAAGTGCTGATTTAACTTACTGTTTTTCACCTCTGTATGTACTGTAATTTCGGATTAAACCCATTATTAGACTTTTTTGGCTGATTCTGTAATAGGTGTAGTTTTTGGTTTGCATTCAGTCTAGTGGGGAAATATCATAGGCTATAGTAGAAACTGAAAAGAATGCTTTGATTCATAGGGCTGGAACGTCGCGTTTTTGTATAATAATCGTAAAATATGTATCATACTATAGGAACATAAGAAAAAGACTGTAGCAGTACAATGTCATATTTTTCCCGTAGTAGAATGCCTGTGTCGGGACGTAGTCGTACTATATTATGTAGGTATACGCCCATATCACCTGAAGAGGTCTCCCTTTCACCGGCTGCTACACGCATACCTTTGTTGCACCTCCTCTTTTGATTTCCATGCCGTCGACCACAGAGCAGGACGGTCAGAGACAAGCTGAATGTGGACTCGTGTACAGAGTGGAAGCACCCTGCACATGAGCTGCTAGTGAGCTCAAGGATAAGTCGCTCTGCTGGTGATAAGTGTGATAAAGCAGGATATGTTGCTGTGCTGAATGAATAACGCTCACGCTGCGCGGTGTGCTGGAGACATGCGGTATTCTTCATTCCATCAGGTCATGCTGTTGTTACGGTAAAGTCGATCCAGTCAGTCACAGGGACATTCTTGATATCCTCGTCTCTGTTGAGACTTGTCCTTGCCGTGTGCCATGATGCCTGCTTCTCCTCTCATCACGCTGTTCTTGGGTAAGTTCACTGCACGTTCCCGGCTGCAGTTGTGACATCTGCTTTTATGATGCTTTATGATGCGATTTTATGATGCTCTCTCACACTCGCGCGCGTGTGTGAGAGAGTTTACAATAAGGTAATTAAAAACTCACTATTGAGGACCACTTGTCAATATGATAGTGTTAAAGAACCAATACCAGAGCATAACCATGTCAAATTACAAAGATAATTGAAAATTTACTCGGATTCAAATTGACATATTCTTCTTCTTCTTCCTCCTCTTCTTCTTCTTCTTCTTCTTCTTCCTCTTCTTCTTCTTCTTCTTCTTCTTCTTCTTCTTCTTCTTATTATTATTATTATTAGTAGTAGTAGTATTACAGAAATATTTCAGTGATATTGTTGACTTTGCCTGCTACTGTTGAAATTCAGCATTGATCCTTCTGAATGAATGGATGAAGCACTATGTTCAAGGATACTCTTTTCTTAATTTTTCTTTAAGAAAACAGGCTTGAAAATATATCCACAGTTGACGTTTTAGAATTTTGTTTGATCTTCCCATGAAAAATCATCACATCCTGGATATTTTGCATGTGTTATTGAACTTCTACAACTAACTGAAAGATACTATTGTAGTGCTGTTGGCTCTGAACCAGAAAATGCACTTTTCCAAGTAAATAATTCTGACTGTCGAGGAATCTTTTACAATTTACTCTTCTCGGTCTTTACATCTGGTGAATTCGAATCCGGAATTACATGCTGTGCCATTTTGGCAAGATGTAGCGGTGTCAAGAAGATGCCATTTTCCCTCAGAACTTGAATGAGTAGTTTACTATGTGCTGGTTATGAAGCAGTTTTATATATATGGTCTCAAATGAGAAAATGTTTCATTTTCAATTCTTACATGTCAGTATGCACATACACATTTATAGCTTTGTGCAAAGGAAATTAGATTAGATTAGATTAGATTAGATTCAACTTTATTGTCATCGTCACAGTGCAGCACAGAGACAGCGAAATGCAGTTTAGCATCTAACCAGAAGTGCAAATAGTCATAATATCCAAAATATAAATACATACAGGCAGTGCAATTGGCATGGGGTATAAACAGTATGAGGCAGGTGCAGGTAATTTCTATGAAACTATAAAACATGTGCAAGGAAATAGAAGTGCATGAGTATGCAAAGTAATGCATTTTTTTTCACCACTCTACAAAGTTTTCTATGCTTGTTCACTAGACTAAGTACATCATGAGAGGATCCACTGTGAAATGCACATTTCTAAAAATAAATAAGCCACTTCTTGATTTCCACTTACTGTGTGTGTGTGTTAGTAAGCATGCATTAGACACATAAGCACATCCAAGGCTTGTGTTTAGGCATTGGAACAGCGCAGGACCGTGACATCTCAATTAGTCCAGTTGTCCATGGGGTGATGTGGGCTTTCATTAGTTGCATTATGGGACTGAGTTCGACAGGCCATGGCGAAAACAGCATGTTCTACCTCATGGCACTGCCTCCTTCACTCTGCAGTTGAAAATTTGTCCTTGATTTTTCCACAATTTAATGCAGCTGAATAATTCTGCCACAATTAGATCTTAGCTTTTCATGAAACAGTTGCATTTTCTCTGAGAGTGTAGCATTCTGATTCTCTCAAAATATATTTGAGAGGGGTCTGCATTCTGTCCTGATTTTGTGCTAATTCACTTCAGGACTGAAGTATGGCTGACACCCTAGGTATGAAGATTTCCAAGGCAGGCTGTGCTGAAAAATATTATCATCCAACAACTCACTGCTCTTGAGACTTTGCAAATGAAAGTAATTCAGTGTCCTAGGCCAGTGTCATACAATTAGATGTTTGATTTTTGTATCCATCAGTCATGCTGCATATAGCAAAACAAGTCTGATTGAATTAATTGTTTTACAAATTGCCAGAGATGGAATTAATAACTACTGCAGGATCTATGTACCATGGGTATGATGAGGAAATGAGGCTCTTGTGTCCTTTGAAGAAGATATACGCTCAGCTCTTCTCTTGGATTTATCTCCTTCACCCTGCTATTTTTAGTATGCTCACTTTGTGACCTTTGTGATACTCATTTGTTTGTGCCTACTGTCTAGCGCATTACCAAGAAATATCACAGATATCTTCAAAAATCAGCTGGAGTACCATTTGTGTCACCTGACATGCACTGTGTGTCAGGTGCCTTGATCACACAAATGAGTTAAGTTGTAACTGTCCCCATGTTTGTCTGTTTTGAGAGAGGAGATCACTAGCGGCAGGCCAAAGGATCTGTCAAGTGTGGAGATGACAGAAGTCTCCAGTGCCAGAGGTTATGATGTGACATCTTGCAGCACTCTGGCCTCATATCTCTGGCAGCTGCCCTCCCTTGTCTCCTCATCATCACTCTCTCTTTCCTTCATCTCTCCTCATTCTGCCTGTGCAATGTGTCTCATAGGTGAGTTTGACAGTCAAGAGATTCAAATAAGTAGATAGCTTTAGATTTGTTGTTATTATTTGGAATGAGGGACTGGAGTGCCCATGGATTTCACTCCTCCAGTCTAGCTCATACCGATGCATATGCCATCTCTGCTTTGTATCAGTCCAGGTTCACCTTTGGCCAGCATTTCTCGCAGGGGCTCGTCATGTCAGAGACTTTAAGTGAGCCAGGACTTAAAGTGTTTGACATGACAATAGAATGACAAAGGGTTGTATTTAGAAAAAGCACATTTTCTTACTTATCTCATGTGGTATCTGGTCATGTATTTAGTTTTTGGTTAATTTGTCTAGGTCAGGGGAATGACTGTAATTACTTGTTACATTGGAGTTAATTGGATCCTTCGACAATATGCAAGATATGATTATTATTTTATTAATTATTAGTTGTAGAGGGTTGGCTATTATTTCCTTACCTTGCAAGGAAGCTGGATTCGCAAGATAATGCAAGCTGAGAATCCATCTTTGCAGGATTCAAGTTATAAACCTGTGGTCAAAAAACAGTGGCTTGGACCACTCAGCATCCAATGAAGAAGTACTGGCGGCCATGGACATGGTGTAGGTGTGAAGACAGTGAGAGAAGAGACTTTTCATTTGAAAACAACAATGGTGGTTCCAAAAGAGGTGAGCACAGATGCTGCAGTAGCATCAGTTTTATCAGAATGGAGAGTATTACTTGATTGAAAAAAAGAGCAAATAATGGTACCATGGTAAAAAAAAAAAAAAAAAAAAAAAAGCACTTAGCAATCTGTCAGAGGTCTTGGTCATTACCATGCAGGTAGATTGACAATTCAACAAATATTGTCTGAAACACTGGTGCTTATAGATTGTGTTGGCAGGTGAGTCTTGATTGCTTGATTGAGCACAGCTGTGCTCAGGAGGAGAGGGGGCTGGGCCCAACCTCTTGGCCACGCCCTACAGTGACAGACACTGACATGACAGACAGGGGAGAGACAGACAGGAGACAAAAGGAGAGGAAAGAAAAAACAGGGACACAATGGGGAAAAGGAGGGGAGACTGCAGACCTCCACACCTACCAAGTGTTTTACTTGCCAGTAGCCATACCCCAAATCACTATTGAAGCATAATGTGTAAGTGATGTGCACATATTCCTCAAGTAATTCATATATCTAGGTGCTGGATTTCTATTCCCTTTTGTGCTTTCATTTATATAATGCAGGGATGTTCACAGCATTTGACTTTCAACCAGGTATCTGATTCTGACCGCCTAGCTGGAGTCACTTAATGGAGGAAGTAGTTAACCCAATCCTTGTTGCTCTGATATTCCAGAGCAAGTGATTGCCTAGTGGGGATTTTAGGATTCACTCAGTGTAGCCTTGTCATGTGGACAGTGATGAAGGTGGTGGGATGACCCAGGGTGGGGCACAGGAAAATATTTTCAAATCCCAATGTTGACATGTAGGCTCCTGAATTTGAATGATGTTTATTTTAATAATAGATCTTGTTGCAGTATTATTTTAGCAGCTACAACAGATTTACCACCATAGATTCCTCCAACAGCAGATGCATGAAATGATCATGTTGAAGTGTGTGTGTGTGTGTGTGTGTGTGTGTGTGTGTGTGTGTGTGTGCGCGCGTGCGTGCGTGTGTGTGTGTGTGTGTGTGTCCGCGCAGAGGCATGTGAAAAGGGTGTGTTTTAATTAGCTGAGTGCAGCAGCAGGGGGAAACTTCCCCTTACTGAGCACCCCTTCAGCAAACTGACGAAAATCACTGTGACAACGTTGTCTCTCTCCCCTCATCCCCTGCACATCTTCCCCCATCCATCACCCTATCTCCCTCCCTCCTCCCGACCCATACACAGTCCATGCCGACTACCAAAACATCTCTCTTCCTCTCTCAAAGCATAACTAGAGACTTTGGTGAGCAGCTACATATGCAATCCATACACTCCAGTCAGCTGTGTTGCAGTCAAAGAACTTCAGGCATTTTACTTACTGTTTGAGGACTTTAAAACAATGAGAAAGTTATATTTGTCTTGCAATATTAATTCCACCCACTTTGCAGATTTATAGGCTACTCAGACATGCATGTGGGGGTGTTTTCTTGAAGGTGTTACAATGATTTAGTGCTTTGCTTTAGGAGTTCAGTTATCAATGAAACAGTTGTGGACTTTATACTATGCCATTTGACGTGTTGGTAGTGAGAACGGGCTGTCTACAGAAGTCTATCAGACTAAACTACACGCTGAAAAATTAAGGGGTATGAAAAGCCTTAAAAATGACACCAAGGAGTCCTGACCAAGCATCCGTATGTGACGAGTTGGAAGTGAAAGCATGTTGGTCAGCAACATCTCAGGATTGCAGATGGTGTGTGTCTATGTTCAGTTTTGACAGTTCTCCTAGATGAGGTGCTGGATTCATGTCAAAGCCAATCTGGCCTTTTGTAAATGAAAGGGAGCAATACTGCAGCAATGTAATTTATTCCTGTTTTCTGTGCAGGCTTGATGCAGAGTTTTTGAATCTGACATTGGAAATCAACATTATGAGACAATCTGACAACATTCCTGCAGGGCAAGTCTGTTGTCTGAAAATCTCTCTTCGAAGTAGTGTCCATACAAGGACTAAAGAAACACCAAGCTTCAACAAGCTGTATCATGGAACAGACTGTGCATACCTACAATATGTTTCTACAAAAGTTAATGTCTGATGTTACTTTTTAACTTGTAACATGGATATATGTTGTATTAAATCCACTCTAACTGATAGAACTCTTGGAACAAGGAATGAGAGTCTGTGACAGCTAATTGGCCTGTGTGTTTTTTTTTTCTCATAATATGTAAATTGAAGTCAAAAAGACAGTGGGTGTTGTAAGCACTTCACACTTTAAGGAACTATGAGAGACACTGTAAGAAACTATTTCAGCAAAACAGTGTCATATTTATATAACCAATTAAATTCTGTATTGAGGCGTTAACGTAAATCGGTCGGTGTTGCAGACGTAACAGGCTTATAATAATAGTCTGTCTCCATGAACTGCAGCGGCACTGAATGATTTGTCAAGTCACCCATTAAGTTGAGGTTAAGCAACTACTATGCTTATGAAGCAATTCTTCTAAAGTAAAAAGCTAAAACTTTCTTTTATCTCTTTGACTCACACTTCCTGATTCCCTCATCCCTGCATTCCCTCTTTGTTTTTATTTTTTCTGCTCATTTTGCTTACAGATGGCTCCCAATAGCCTCTGTGAATCATCAGACCTAAATTAACCCAGCTGGTACCTGATGTCAATTTAACGTCAAAAAGACACTGGACTCTAGTTTTGTATAGATGAATACTGATTGGAAATAAAGATTGGGTTTAAGTGAAAACCCACAGTTGGCTTGACATCAACCTCCACTACTGGACAGACATTGAATTTTAGTTGGAAATTAATACTGAACTGATGTCAAAAGTTAATGTTGTCTAAACATCAAGCTCCAATATTTGAAAGACATTGTATTTGACAAGCCTTTGACTGTCTAAGAACAAACTACATTGCTAACTCCCTTCCTCATGATTTGCCATCAAGAACACTGCGATCATCGTTTTGAGTTTTGTGGAGGTTTCCAGCAACAGCCGAAATAAAAATGCACATGGAATTGAAAATTGCACGTTTTTTTTTTTTTTTTGAAGGTATGGATAATTAAGTACAGTGTTTTACACTATTGCACAGTTGGAATGAAGGACCTGCAGTAGCATTTCTTGTTACAGAGTGGATCCAGCAGTCTGTTGCTGAAGGTGCAGCTTAGGGCCCCCACTGTCTCCTGCAGGAGGTGAGAGGGGTTGTCAATGATTGATGTCATCTTGGCTAACATCCTCCTCTCACCTATGTCCTCAGTAGTGGCAGTCCAGGACAGAGCCAGCTCTCCTGACCGGTTTGTTCAGTCTTTTTCTCTCCCTCTCAGAGCTTCCACAATCCCAGCAGACTACTGCATAGGAAATAGCAGATGCCACCACCCTTTCATAAAATGTTTTTAATAGCATTCTCCAAAGGACCTCAGATGGAGTTGACTTTGGCCCTTCATGTGCAGGACATCTGTGTTGTTTGTCCAGTCCAGTTTGTTATTTAGGTAAATGGTATACCAGGTATCTGTACTCCCCCACAACACATCCAACGGTGGCTGTGTCACCGGAGAACTTCTGGATGACACAACTGTCAGTGTTGTGCCTCTGTGCTGCAGACAACCACATCAGACACACATTTCTGATGCCTACCATACTGTGGTCTCTGTTAGTGAGGTAGTTGTTGAGCTGGACACCTGTGTCTCACCACTCATTATGTGAGTATATAAGCTCTTCTGTTTGACTGACTCTTTGCCAGATTGTTTCTCTACACTTATGCAAGACTTTCCAGGACTCACCTTCAGACTGATCTCCTGGTTTCGACCTTGCCTGTTCCTGACCTGCTCTGCTCTTTGTTTTCCTGTAACTACCTTAAAACATGCATTTAGGCAGCAGACAATACATCATATAACACAACATATTATTCAAACACACAGTCAGCATCCAGATAGCATAATAGAATAGCAGCCTTGTGCGGCACTGCAGCAGTGTGAGGCAGCTGCAATGAGCGTTCATTTAACACAGTCATTTGGATAGTGTCAATGAAGAGAAGCAATTATCAAATGATAATAAAGACAATTATTACATGACATGTTTTGAGGGATTTATTGTAAAAAGCAGAAAGGCTTTTGGAGAAAAGTTTGATTCTCTGATATTTTCATCAGTTGACATCTTGTATTGTAACTGTTTCTCATGGGTATCACCGTACACATATGTTATTTTAATAATTCAGGCCCAGGTAAACTTCCCCTGCCAGATTTTTTTTTTCTCGTTAGAGGCTGTAATCCCACCCTGAGAGAAAATAACTGGCAGTCATGGAGAGGGATGTGTAAATTCAGTGTACAGAGGGCAACAAATTGTTGATAAAATGTTGAGAACTGATTACTGTCTGCCAAAACACATATGGGCTTATCCGTCAGTGGTGCTGATTGAGACGTGTTCCAGAAGCGTTCTTGAACATGTCAACAGTACTATAGATACTATAAAAACAGCAGATAACAAGCTTTGACTAAGACTGGCTATCTGCCATCAGGAATAGCCTAAGGTCATGTAGCCTGCCTCAAGACAGAGGGAACATGGTATTCCTAGGAGTGTTAATGACCTTTTCTATTACCAATAGAGGTAAAAGAGCTATAGGTCAGACTGCAGTGTTTCCCACAGAATGAATGTATAATTGCAGTGGGGTCAGGGGTTATATTTGCCTATTGAAAATATTCAATAGAATAGAATAGAATTACCATGTTTCTAGTACCTTCTTACTTATTTCACCATTTTAGTTTCACTTAATTCCACAACAAGCTTTTTGGACTCTTGACTCTGACTTAAGTAGACAAATGCCGGTAGTTGTCTTCTTAACATCTGCTAATTCTCCCTCTTTGACCTTTTATTGGTGTTGATACTCTCTGACACTGTCTTGGGCAGCATCTAGTCTTTGGTGTAACTCCTGTATGTACCATATTTTCCGGACTATAAGTTGCTCCGGAGTATAAATCGCATTAGTCAAAATGCATCATGAAGAGGAAAAAAACATAAAAGTTGCACTGGACTATAAGTCACATTTATTTAGAAATGTATTTCACAAAATCCAAGACCAAGAACAGACATATTAATCTGGAAAGGCAAGTTATTCAACTACACAATAGCACACAGAACAACAGGCTGAATAGGTGTCCCATTATGTTAATGTAACTCATTAACAGTAATTCAACTATACAATAGCACACAGAACAGGCTGAATAGGTGTCCGGTATGTTAACGTAACACATTAACAAATCAGGAGTTTAGAAAGCTGTGTCAAAAACACAATGGAAGTTTTATTAATTCTCATGGAATTTTCAGAGGTGGGTTTATATGATGATTGACTCACGTGTGGCAACGCACAATGAAGAACCTCCTCAAGACAGCCTGAAGACAGCCTGAAGCCAGTTTCTCAAAAGCACAGACAGATCAACTTAAAACGTTCGCACAGCAGTTGATCAGCATCTAAGCAGACAGCAAAGTTACTTTCCAGCTCAACATGGATGGATGTTAACTAGGATAACAGGAGAAGCACTCCTCAATTATATGTGTCTTACTATTCTGGATGTTGTATCACTCTCTTTTGAGTGCAGAGATTATTTCACATTGCATTAATAAGTAGCGGAGAATCTAAAGCCCTAAACTACATTATGTAAACTACATTAGATGTAGAAACAAACTGGTTAAAATTTGACCTCAATCCAAGATAATCCAAGTTTAACAACAAACCATATTAATTGCAACATCTGTTTTACCACATTATTTTAAGCATAACCTATGCATTGTGCATACAGACAAAGCAAAACAATCACCACTATGTTAACAGCACAAGCCGACCCTTTCTCCTCCTATGTACAACTGTATGTACTCTATGTACAATTCATTCATGTTCTATACCCGGCTATCCCTTTTGGGGTTGCGTGGGCTGCGCAGGAGCCTATCCCAGCTGTCAACGGGCGAGAGGTGGGGTACGCCAGTCAATTGCAGGGCCACATATACAGACAGACAACCATTCACACTCACACTCACACCTAAGGACAATTTAGAGTCACCAATTAACCTAATGAGCATGTTTTTGGTCTGTGGGAGGAAGCCGGAGTGCCCGGAGAGAACCCACGCATGCACGGCAAGAACATGCAAACTTCACACAGAAAGGCCCCGCTCGACCCGGGGATCGAACCAGCGACCCTGTGAGGCACGCGCACTACCTGCTGCGCCACTGTGCCGCCTACAACTAATTTGAATTGTAAATACTATTTACAATTTCCCACTCTTTTGTATATGCTGATGTTGTTTTTAATTTGCATGCACTTCTTATATTACTCTATCTGCTTTATTGATGCTGCTGTAATTTGGAATTTCCCCTCGCGGGACTAATAAAGGAATATTGAATTGAATTGAATTGAATTGAATTGAATTGAATTGAATTGAATTCATTATTATGTTATGTGCTGACAAACATAATCACCGCCAGGATTATATCCAGAGTTAACATTTGTTTGAGTGAAAGAAACACTATATTTTATGTGCCATGCTGGAGTCACGCATATGTGGTAAGCATGGATGTGTAATGTAGAAAGTGCGGGACTGTGACACCAGACTTCAAGGTTCATGTCCAGACTATGGTGAGGTTTAAGCAATAAAAGCACTTTGGTTAAGGTTAAGGCAAGATTGTGATTGCTAGTGAGTTTTACTGTCTGAAAATAGCCCATGATCTTTCCCAAACATTAACCAAGTGCTACTGGTGGTACTGACAGTACCTGAGCATAACCACTGACAATACCTAAGCATAACCATGAAAAGCTGAATCACCCTGTGGTCACTCTGCTGTGGTCATGCTGGATGGTGCATTGCAAGAATTCCTATTTTGGTGAAAGAAACAACTAACTAAAACAATACAAACAAACATCATTTTGAGAATTAGAGCTGCATCAACTCTTCTGGAACTTTCTGGAGAGCCCTGAACATGGTCAAGCAGACTGTGATCTTCTTGTCACTAGGGTGACAGCCAGATCACAACCGCTGTAGACTTAGTGAAGCAGCTGATTCAGCCCTTTCCCAGGGGGGTGATAATTGAATATATCTAACTTGATGAATTGTAATTAGCTTTTACAGTATGCCAACTTAGAATGTTCCCCTCAAACACACATTAGGTGGGATGAACAGAGAGAGAGAGAGAGAAGGAAAAACAGTGAAGTATACAGCCCCTTGCTATCAAAAAGTCAGACAAATCATGATGTTGTAATATTGCAAGCATAAAGGGTTCTGATACAATGAAAATACAGATTTTTAAAAACACTGCAGCCTGTGTGTTGATACTTTATATTATATTTTAAGCCATGAGTGGGTGGAAATGATGGTAACTCAGCACATCCTCTCAGCAGAGTGAATAAAAATTATGCCATGTCAAAGATGTTCTGAGTGACTGAATGTGTTTGCATTACTAAGGAATACAATTTCTGAATATGTTTTATGTGTACTGCAATTTTTTATGGATTGAAAAAGCAGCCATCTCATGGTAAATTATCCTACATTAAGCCCCTTTTACCATGTGCAAAAAACTGGCCAGTTGGCCAGAAAACCACCCAATCTGGCAACACTGGCAGCAGTCCTCACCTGATCTTTCCAATGTTGTGTGCCTATAATGGCATAAGCAGATTTTAGAATATGCAAATTTTATACAAATACGCAAATACATTTGTATTACTCTGAGCTGACCAGGGAGAAGTGGATTACAACTTCCATTCAACAACAAACACTGTAGAATTAAGATCTTCAAATGTGAAAAAAAGAAAGAAGAAATCATCTAATCACCGAGACATGACTGAGACATTAACATGAAGCCCACCACTACACAGGTCTTGTCAGGTGAAGAGGGTATTGGCAAAGACAAATGCAGCCATGCAGCTGCACAGACACCACCTGCAAGTTGAAAAAGCCAAATTCAGCTAAGAGGACACACAAATGACTTGGCTTCTCTACATCTTGGCATCTTATCTGTGGGGCATCACGAACCTGAGGCTATCCTGGGCAGCATGATCTTTCCAACCCAAAGTGGCATGTGTACTTTGGAGCTAACCTTAAGTGAAAGTGTGAGACTGCTTCCCTCTCTTGGACAGCAACAGATGTTGCTTGCTGGACCTTAATAAGCTCATGGTAACATAAAGGATATAGTCTTATTTTATTTTGTACACTATGTAATGATAAGTTGCCCTGCAATCGGCTGGCGACCGGTTCAGGGTGTACCCCGCCTCTTGCCCATTGCCAGCTGGGATAGGCTCCAGCCCCCCGCAACCCCGAAAGGGATACGCGGGTATAGAAGATGAATGAATGTAATGATAAGTTTTAGATAGATAGATAGATAGATAGATAGATAGATAGATAGATAGATACAGTGGTATGAAAAAGTATCTGAACCTTTTGGAATTTCTCACATTTCTGCATAAAATCACCATCAAATGTGATCTGATCTTTGTCAAAATCACACAGATGAAAACTAAAACCACCCAAACATTTATAGGTTTTCATATTTTAATGAGGATAGCATGCAAACAATGACAGAAGGGGGAGGAATAAGTAACTGAACCCTCTGCCTAAGGAGACTTAAAGAGCAATTGAAACTAATTTTTACCAAACAATTTAAGTCAGGTGTGCGCCCAATCACTGATGAGTGGCTTAAAGCTGCCCTGCCCACTATAAAACACACACCTGGTAAGAATTGTCTTGATGAGAAGCATTGTCTGATGTGCACCATGGTTCGCTCAAAAGAGCTGTCTGAAGACCTGCGATCAAGAATTGTTGATTTGTATAAAGCTGGGAAAGGATACAAAACCATCTCTAAAAGTCTGGATGTTCATCAATCGACAGTCAGAGAAGTTGTCTACAAATGGAGAGAGTTTGGCACTGTTGCTTCTCTCCCAAGGAGTGGCCGTCCACCAAAGATGACGCCAAGAGTTCAGCACAGAATACTCCGAGAGGTAAAAAAGAACCCTAGAGTGTCTGCTAAAGACTTACAGAAATCACTGGCACAGTCCAATATCTCTGTGCACACATCAACTACATGTAAAACAATGGCCAAGAATGGTGTTCATGGGAGGACTCCACGGAGGAAGCCACTGCTGTCTAAAAAAAACATTGTTGCTCGTTTGATGTTCGCAAAAAGGCACTTGGACACTCCACAGAAGTTTTGGCAAAATATTTTGTGGACTGATGAAACCAAAGTTGAATTGTTTGGGAGGAACACACAACGTCATGTGTGGAGGAAAAATGGAACAGCTCACCAACATCAACACCTCATCCCCACCGAGAAGCATGGTGGAGGGTGCATCATGGTTTGGGGCTGTTTTGCTGCCTCAGGGCCTGGACAACTTGCAATCATTAATGGAAAAATGAATTCAAAAGTTTATCAGGATGTTTTGCAGGAAAACCTGAGGCCGTCTGTCAGACAGTTGAAGCTAAAAAGAGGATGGATGCTGCAACAAGACAATGATCCAAAACACAGAAGTAAATCAACTTCAGAATGGTTTCAGAAGAACAAAATACACGTTCTGGAGTGGCCAAGTCAAAGTCCAGACTTGAACCCCATTGAGATGCTGTGGCATGACCTCAAGACAGCGATTCATGCCAGACATCCCAGGAATCTGACTGAACTACAGCAGTTTTGTAAAGAAGAATGGGCCAAGATTAGTCCTGATCGATGTGCCAGACTGATCTGCAGCTACAGGAAGCGTCTGGTTGAAGTTATTGCTGCCAAAGGGGGTGCCACAAAATATTAAATGTGATGGTTCAGTTACTTATTCCTCCCCCTTCTGTCATTGTTTGCATGCTATCCTCATTAAAATATGAAAACCTATAAATGTTTGGGTGGTTTTAGTTAAAGCAGACACTGTTTTTTCATCTGTGTGATTGTGACAAAGATCAGATCACATTTGATGGTGATTTTATGCAGAAATGTGAGAAATTCCAAAAGGTTCAGATACTTTTTCATACCACTGTAGATAGATAGATAGATAGAAAACTTTATTGATCCCCAAGGGGAAACTGCTTTGCCACCCAATAAAAATGCATACATCCACTTAACAAACAATACAAACAATTCCATACCATTGCACAAAAACCGCTGTATCGACATGATTGTATTGGAGAGTACTCAAAACGAGTGAATTAAATTGATACAGGCAAAGATAAATAAATAAATATACACCTCCAGAAGGTAAAAAACAACAAACAACCACTAGTTAGTGATTGTTGTTAAAAAATCTGACTGCTGAAGGAACAAAGGAGCCTCTGAGTCGTTCAGTAGAACACTGAGACATCACTAACCGCTCACTAAATGAGCTTTTGAGCTCCTTAAATGTTTTGTAGAGTGGGTGGTTTTCGTAGAGAAGGACTGTTTTCAACTTGGTCCTTGTTCTCTTCTCCACTATTACCTCAAGCTTGTCTGGGTTAAAACCAATCACTGAGCCAGCCCTCTTGATCATCTTATTAATCCTGTTCTTGTCGTCAATAGATATGCTGCCTCCCCAGCACAGAACAGCATAAAATAAGACACTAGCCAGGATGCCCTGGTAGAAGATGCACAGCAGCCTTGGGCTTATGTCAAAGGATCTAAGTTTCCTCAGAAAGAAAAGCCTAGACTGAGCCTTCCTCAATAAGACCCCAGTGTTTTCTTTCAGTTGAGCTTATTGTCCAAATGGACACCAAGATATTGTAGGACTCCACAATTTCTATTTTTTGATTATCAATTGTCACTGGGACAGCCTCCTCTCTTTTCTTCCTAAAATCGATGATAAGCTCTTTTGTTTTACCAACATTCAGCTGTAAAAAATTTGTATCACACCATTTGGCGAATGAGTGTGCCTCTTTTTTGTAGGCCAGGTCATTGCCATGCTTAAGCAGACCCACAAGTGCAGTGTCGTCTGAAAACTTCTGTATTAGACAGGATGGCTGACTATGTCTGTAATCAGCTGTAAAAAGCGAAAATAAAAAAGGAGATAAAACTGTCCCCTGTGGAGCAATGTGTGGCTGTATTGTATTAAAAGCACTTGAAAAATCAAAAAACAGGATCCTGACAGAACTGGCTGTGGTATCGAGGTGACTGTGAATGTTATGCAGCATAAAAATTAAAGCATCATCTACTCCCACACCCCTTCTATAGGCAAACTGTAAAGGATCCAAAAAATCAGACACCTGCCTAGTGAGATGATGTAGGAACACTGTCAAAACACTTCATGATATGAGACGTAAGGGCTATTGGTCTCAGGTTAGCAACGTCACATGACACATTGGCTTTCTTAGGAATGGAAACAATGCAAGAAGTTTTCCACATAGCCGGAATCTTAGTAGACGACAGTGACAAGGAGAACACTGACTACGTTTACATGCAGTCAATATTCGGGTTATGGTCAATATTAAAGTTTCTGAAACATTCGGAATAACCTGTTTAGATGCGTCAGCAAATAGGGTTATTCCTGTATACATGGTAATTATAATCAATTGGGATATCCCAATCAAACGGCGACGCACGGACAACGTGTCGACACACAGAGAACGTTATGACGCAATGCGCGTCATTTCAGCTTAATGTAGCATAACTTTTCGCGCACCTTCTTGTATATCTCGCTATCCCGGTACTTTCTACCGTCTACAAAAGACATGATATTCATGTCTTTCACCACATTTACGAGGTGACTCCTCCTCGCTAACCCTGACTACAGTCCTCAGAAGTAGAAGTACTTTGCATAAGAGAAGAGAAAATGTTTTTGTGTGTCTCAGAAAAGTCAAGATTATCAAATCTGGCAAAGAATGCATTAGCATCATTTGCTGTTATGCCTGAACCACAACAACTTTGATTGCTGTCCCATAGCCGGTGATGGACATACCGTTCCAAAGTCCTTTTGTGTTGGTTCCTGACATGAGCCCTTCAACTTTATTCTTATATTCACGTTTCCCCTGTCTGATTCCTGCTTTCAATGTTCTTTGTGCATCTCTGATTCTCTCTTTGGCACCACTGTTAAAAGCTGCTTTTTTCATGTTAATCACAGCTTTCACTTCGCTTGTCACCCAGGGTTTGTTATTAGGGAATATTCTGGTTTTCTTACAGGGAATGACCAAATCGACTCAGTAGTTAATGTAACAAGTCACTTTGGGCCTGATTTACTAAAGCTTTGCGTGCGTAAAAACGTGCGCAAAAGCGACAGCACGCGCAAAGAGATGATGATGCTGATCTACCAACCGGGCGCACCAAGGATTGCGTCTGTCAATCGGGAAAAATAACACACGCTACTCGTTTTGCGCTTCTGCCTTCATGAATATGCAATATAGGCGTGCCAGCCAGAATGCGCAAAAATATTGGGCGGAGTAGATGCAAATAGAATCATTTTGCGCACGCAATGTGATTTACCAAACCTGAAACTGATTGTGCTGATTATTTTTGCGTCCATATTTAGCAAGTTTGAACGTCATGTCGTAGGCTACCTGGCACAGCCGTGCGCACAGATGGCTGCGGTCATTGTTGCGAGGAGGCGGCGTAGGCAGGACAGGCAACGGAGAGAACGCATCTTTTCTGATCGTGTCACTCTTTTTGGAATGCCCGAAGAAACAATAATAGAGACATATCGGTTATCCGGCGATGCCATTTTGGAGCTTCTCCGTGAAGTAGGAGCTGATTTGGATCCAGTCACAAGGAGGAGTCCCCACGGCATTAACCTTCTCACAGATTGCCCCCCATATTACGTTCCTCCTTGTGACGGTCAAATTCCTTTGCTGTAACTCAGCAACGTGCTTGTTTGACTCCTGTACCAGCATCTCCAATTCCATGGGTTCGAATTTTCTCTTGCGCTTCCGTGGAGTCTCCTCGCTTGCATTTGCCATGGTGAACGCGCAAAAACTCACGCAAAATCCTCATTTAAATAGGGAGGGCTCAACTACTTTTGCACCTGATCCACAGCCACAGGAGGCAAGCAGACGCATGATTGTTGAGTACAACCATAATCATGTGGTTGGTGATCAATCACGCCAGTAGCAGTGGCAAATGGTCAATCAAAACACTTAAAAACATAAAAACAACGTAAAAACACAGCCAGTCATACACACGTGGCTGAGTCGCCAGCAAGGGGGCGGCGCCTTGAGAAGCGTGTGTGTTTTGGTTGATCATGTGTTGTTATTCTATTGACGTTTATACAGGAGTATTGCTATAGTTTTGAGCAACACATTGAGACACCTATCTGCTTTACGACAGTCTCAGGGAAAAAAAAAAACAGGTGGCTTGAGTGTGGGTTGGTGTGTGTGAGTGAGTGTCAGCTACTGCCTGAGGAAAAAACAGAAAGACATAAAGCACGGGTCCAAACCAAAGACAAAGTCCTGTCTGTGTTAAAGGTCCTACATTAAGTGACTGCAGTTAAGTGGTCAGAAGCAGATACCAGGTTGAAAATGAAATGCTGTGAACATCCCTGCATTATATAAATGAAAACACAAAAGGGCAGAAAAAGTCAGCATTTGGGCAAACTGCTTAACCTCAAAACTGCCCCCAATGCTGTGCCATCAGTGGGTGAGTGGCTAACGCTCGTAATGAGGAAGTGACTTAGCTGCCGTATGAATGTGTGTGTGTTAACGGGTGAATGCAGACTTGAGTTGTAAAAACACTTTGAGTGGATTGACCATGTCATCCCACCAGAGACCCTTGTCATGGAAAAAGTCTTTGGATGGGCCAGTTGATCCTCAGAATCAGAATCAGAATCAGAAAAAGCTTTCAGAATCAGAAAAAGCTTTATTGCCATGTATGCTTTTACACATACTAGGAATTTTTTCTGGTGAAATTGGTGCATGACACATCTATCAAAGTAAGAGCATAAGAATATAACAATTTAAATATATATACACAAGTCTGTTTTCTTGTTGCTAATTACCGGAAACACAGTTCTGTTTTTCAGAAAGAAGTCCAAGTTGAGCGTTAATGTAACGCATAGAGTTATGCGTCCTCTGAACTGTACTAGTTCTAAAAATAAAATGTAAAGAGCCTTAGTAGCACAAGGGCATGTTTTGCAGCTGCATATCACGGGAGCATATCTCACGAGAGCATGTTTGCACCTGCGTAGAACAGGAGCATATGTCAGATCACGGGGACTTTCCTGAGCTGGGGGCACGTTAGATACTTTCCTGAGGCCTGTCTAGGATGTATACTTATTCTGATCTGAGCATAAATGTTTTTTAATAAAGATGAGCACTTTTTTTTTTTTAAATCAAAAATACAACACATACAGCCCCCGTTTGGGACTATAAGTTTGATGGACAGCGAAGGTTTAGACTTTAGACTTAGACTTTAGACTGCTTCTTCTGATCCCAATCTGGGAAATTGTTTTGTTGCAGTAGCAATGAACAAAAAACGTACAGATGACCATAGAATATATACAAGAATTTAAAAAGTAAGCAACAAGTGGCAAGAAATATATACAGAAAAAGCAGCAGTGAATACAAAATAAAACTAAATGTAAATGTACATGTAAATATACTGTAAATATAAATAAATGTTGTGCAATATTGCAATAGTGCAGATAAAAATGTAAAGTATTGGGGTTGTGACGTTGGTGGATTAACTGTTTAAGTTTCTATTGTAAAACATGATGGCGCGTGGCAGGAATGATTTCCTGAAGCGGCCCTTGTGACACCGGAGCTGAAGTAGTCTATTGGAGAAGGAGCTCCGCTGTCTGTCCATGAGGTGGTGAAGAGGATGTCCAGGGTCATCCATAATGGATAACAGTCTGTCCAGTGTCCTCCTTTCCACCACCTCCTCAAAAGTGTCCAGTTTGCAGCCAATAATGGAGCCGGCCTTCCTGATCAGTTAGTTCAGTCTGTCACCGACTCCGATGCTGCTCCCCCAGCACACTCCAGCAAAGAAGAGTGCACTGGCAACAACAGACTGGTAAAAGATCTCCAACATCTTGCTGCATACGTTGAATGATCTGAGCCTCCTCAGGAAATAGAGTCTGCTCATCCCCCTCTTATACACAGCGTTGATATTAGTTTTCCAGTTCAGTCTGTTGTCAAGGTGCACTCAAAGGTATTTGTAATCCTCAACCACTGTGACATTCTCCCACAGAATGCACAGTGGTTGTGTGGTCATCCTGTTCCTTCTAAAATCAATAACCATCTCCTTGGTCTTGGCCATGAGCAGCAGGTGATTTCTACCCGACCATTCCACAAAAAAGTCCACCACTGCTCTGTATTCCTCCTCTTTTCCATCCGGTCTGTCTGTCAGGTAGTCAGTAATCCAAGAGATTGTGGGCACGTCGACTCCCATCACTCGCAGCTTCTCAGCCAGGAGCAGTACCTGGATGGTATTAAATGCACTGGAGAAATCAGGACGTCGCAGGACGTCTTCCACAGCACTGGGACTATCTGCAGGCTCAGGTTGAAGTGGTGACCCAGGATCATTGACAGCTGGCTGGCACAAGTCCTCAGGACTCTGGAACTAATCGTCAGGTCCAGCAGCTTTGCCCAGGTCCAGCTTCTCCAGCTGTCTTCTTACCTGGCCCGCAGTCAGGTAGGGGATGGTGCTAGTGGAGGGGGTACTGTGGGGGATGGTGGGGGATGTGGGAGTTGAGTCCAAGGGAGGGATCACCAGGGAGGGTTGAGGGTTGGAGGGAGAGAGCTTGGGCAGAGGGGGGTTGTGGAGGCTGTTGTGGACAGTGGGGAGGTGTGAATGGGCGGGGGGCTGTAGGGCCACTCCTGGTTGTGAGCTAAAGCTGTTGAAAAAGCAGTGTAGCTCATTGGTCTTCTCAAGGCTGCCAGCTGCTGCTCTGTCTTTTGCCTTGAGCCCCGTGATCTCCTTCATTCCTGTCCACACATCCTTCACCCTGTTCTGCTGGAGTTTGGCCTCCAGCTTCCTCCTGTAGGCATCTCTGCTCTGCCTCAGCTTCTCCCTCAGCTTGTGTTGAACACTCAGTTCTTTTTTGTCCCCTGACCTGAAAGCTTGTGTCTTCTTGTTCAGGAGACTTTTCAGTTCACTGGTGATCCAGGGCTTGTTGTTTGGGAAGCAGCGTACAGTCCGGGTTGGCAGTATTGTCTGTTCACAGAATTTGATGTACTCTGTGATACACTATGTCAGGCTATTGATGTCCTCCCCATGTGGCTCACACAACACATTCCAGTCTGTTGTCTCAAAGCAGTCCTGCAGTGACTCATTAGCCTCCTGAGTCCACTGTGCTCATCCAAACAATCCTTCATCCTTGTTATCAAAGTCCATCCTATGGGATAGCAAATTACCACCACATCCCATTAGTGATCATCCAAATGATGACTGTCACTGGAATGAAGGTTTAACAGTCATAGGCAAGGGAAACATCCTCTCCTGACTGGGCTAGGAGCAAGTAAAACCCCAGTTATGCTTCCCCTAATCTTCACAATTAAATGCAGCCTTGTTTCAACACAAATGAGGTTACATGGTTTTTCAAACAGATTATACTAGGTTAGATGTTAACATGCTGGTGTACAAATATGGGTACACCACTCATGTTTTGTGACCTAGACAGGTGGAGTCTGACTACTCAGTTACACTTCTTAAAATAGATGGGTATTATAACAAAATAGTGTAATAGAGTAACATCATATCTATATCTATATATATCAATATCTATCTATCTATATCTATATCTAGATATAGATATAGATACACACACACACACAGGTGCATCTCAAAAAATTTTAATAAAATGGAAAAGCTCATGTTTTCCTATAATTTAATTCAAGCAGTGAAAATTGTCTATATGCTTCAGGGACCAGCTCATAAGCACGTAAAATTGCAGCTTTAATAACATCGTAGTGGACCCTGTCCTCCATGGGGAGCGCCGCTACAGCTTCCTGAGCTTTCCGTGGAGGCTGTCATCCACAGGGAGTGCAGCTACAGTTTCCTGAGCTTTGCAAAGTACCAATCCACTTCAGTCTCTCGAAACGCAGGAACTACATGTAATGCCCTGCTAATTTTTGTTTACATATTGTTTCTTTAAATATGTAAATTCAGTTCCATTTATACTGTAATTCTGGTAAATGCCTCAGTCACTGTTTATTTGGGTTAATTTTTTTGGATAAATAAGAGGAATGTGTGATTTTGGAAAAGTGTTGAAATATCCCACGGTTTGGGTAGACCTTGATCTTTTCAGGTCCTGTTTCTGTTATACATTCAGGGTTCTAAATTAACTTTTTTGATCACCAGCCAATGTGGTTGGTGACCTTCTAAAGTTACCAGCCAATCAGAATTTCCACTAGCCAAATTTTTTCCCGGTGAAAATAAGAGAGATTATGAGTGCCACTGAATGCATTTGATCATTTTATTTACATTGTTGGCATGAAAAATGCACAGAAAGTACAACACATGAAACAAAATATACACAGAAAGTGCAAACATTTAATTTATACAAACAAAAAATGCTGCCAGATTTATTATTTTATAAAAGACATTTTTCCAGTATTTAGTATCATTACATTCCTAATAAAATGTATTTTTCCTTTCAACTTAAAGTGTTTCTGCTTCCCGTCTTTAATAAGAAATATATATAAGTAACAGCCATGACTTAAACACTTGCAAAAAATTGCATTGGTAATAAATTGAATTATGTATGTACAACTAGAAAACACAAATAGTGCAGCAGTCAGTATTGCAGACTCCTTAGGCTCTCCTGATGACTTCGGGCACTCATGGTCCTTTACTGCCTCGACTTCAAAATTATTAGTCCCCACAACAAAATTATTCGTCTTGTTTTTTTCTTTCGTGTACATGCGGCAATCCTTACAAAACATGACGGCATTTTCGTGATCAAACACAAGCCATTCACGACCTGTCAGCCATTTAGCGTTAAACTTTCTTTTCTTCGTTTCGCACGCTTTGTCGACATTCTCATCCCCTGCCTCCTTCCTCTTCTCGCCCCCAGACGTCTGTCCCAACCACGCATTTAGTTTAACTTTACTTTTTACTTTTAGCTAGCTCAGTCTCCTTTTTTACAGTTTATACGCCGCCGTTCATTCTTCCTCTTCTTCTTTGTGTTTGCGTTTCCGTGGTTTCTCGCGCCGGTTGCACTACAAACTGTAGTGTGCCTGCGCACAGCCAATGGGCGTCTTGTACGTCATCACGTAGCATTACGACAGTGTTCATGGGAAATGTAGGACGGACTGTCCGGGGGACAAATGACCAAGAACTGTAGAGCGGCTCTGACTGACATGATTGCCTAATGCATTACCGGCCAAATTGGCTAGTAAGTTTTTATTTACACCCGCCAATATGAATTTTAACCCGCATTTGGCGGGTTGGCGGGTGTTAATTTAGAACCCTGTATACATTGGTTAGTCAGATGGCACCATGTTATAGCCAATCAGTGCCAAGTCGGGATAATTTTGGTAACCTACCGGATTCTTGGAAGGGCGGGACCTAACACAGAATGCGCTCCAGATGTAAGTGCAGAGAAAGGAGACAGAAACAGGAGGAAGAGAGATATGTTGAGCACTGTTTCTAGCTGTGGCCTTGCTGGATTGGAGGAGAACGAGACTGAAAGCCTGTGAGGAGCACGTTTTTTTTTTCAAGCTTCTGATGTGCTTCGGACACTGCCACACACGCTGCTGCAGTAGAGGTGTTCAGGACTTGCTGCTGCCAGAGAAACCTGCTCCTGCACACGCGGATCAGGCATCAGGGCTGCTTCTCCTCATCACTCAGCTAACCGAAGGACAAAGGGTTTGACCTGACTGTTACATCTTCTTTCTACTGTGTCCATGGGACTGTGAGTACAGACAATAGGCTCTGTGTGCAAGCCTCGTGACGTACTTCCGATTCCGCCTGAAATCGGCAAACCAGTTTCCGGTTTACTTCCCTCTCCAGTCAAAACAGCGCTAAAATAAATACAAGGAATGAAAAAGGAATCGACATCCACGAAAGAAGACGAAGTATAATGTGAGAGGGACTTTTAAGTTCCAGAAGACGGTGGGTGGCTCTAATGAGCACTGTTGTGTGCCACTTTGTGCCGGCTCAAGTCGCTATAACAGCGAGCTTAGCTTCCACTGCTTCCCGAAGGACACCGAACTTCGTGCACAGTGGCTGCAGAAAATATGCGGGACGGGATTTTCAGTAACTCAGCATACGAAGGTATGCAGCCGACATTTCGAAAATGCCCAAATTCGAAATACCCCCAAAGGTAGACGGGTTTTAGCAGCAAACGCAGTGCCAACACTGTTTGAATGGAACAGTTACACAGCAACCAAGACAAGAGCCGGTGTTTGGGATCGCCGCCCTCGACTGACATTAAGCCCAGAAACATCACCTGTGCCCTGATCTTTGTCTGACACTGAAATGGACATAAAGTCAACACAGTTAGCACAACAAGTAACAGTAAGGAACATACGAAGCAAACGCGAAACTAAAAAATTAGCACGTTGCTAACGTCACCAATAAATCACTTATCCTCGTACTGGTGAACGTAACTAGAGATGTAGAGAGGAAACCCTTTTTCCCGTTTGCTCTTCGGAGCAGGGGAGTGGGCATCCACGATACGATGAACATCGTTGATAGATATCTTTGACAGGCATCTTGTAAAGTTCATTGTGATGCGGATGAAGCTAGCCGCAAACCGGAAACTGGTTTGCCGACTTCAGGCGAAAAACGGAAGTACGTCACATGGCTTGTGCACAGAGGCTATTCTCCGCCAGAGTTTTTCACATGAGCTCCAACAGCGCGCCAACGGTTATGGTCCCAATAGACTGAGTTACAAATCCCAGGTATTATTTAAATATGATTTAATTCATTTATTATTTTAGTTGGGGTTTTAAAATAAATATTGTTATATTTTTGCATAAAATTCTTGTGTGTGACAGTCTTTCATGTTTCAAAGTGATGTAATTCATAGGATGGTTATGTGATTTAGGGTTAAAAGTATAAGGTATGGGTTGTCAAAATTTGATGCATGGGAGTTTCAGCTCACACCACAGTATAGCTATTCAGTAAGCTAACCGGGCCTCCTAGCACTTTAGTGGAGGTCATTTTCCTTTAACTGTTACAGTACTGAAGATCCCAAATGGATTTGTTTTTTTTGTAGCTCTCACCAATTCATCTCCCATACAAAAGGGCAGTAAAGGTGTGTGTCCTATAATCCTTTAATAAACAAAATAGAATTGAGTGAGGGGGGGCTACATACAGCAATGCACTTACTAATATCAAATGGTTTTTGAGAAGTGTTAGAGAAAGTGGACATACTTGGAGCATCAGCTGATGCTCTTGGCACGGGGGCGCCAAGAGCATCAGCTGATTTGTCGTAACCAATTCCGTAAAAGTTTTTGAGTAGTGGAAATAAATTTTATGAGTTTGACCAAACTTAAAAAAATGTACTTTCAGTTTACTCAAATGCTTTCTTGTTGTTATCTTAATTTTTAAGTTTAACCAACTCAAATTTATAATCCTGCTTAAAATTATTATATTTATATATACATATATACAGTTTTCACTTTCCGAAATAACTGACAAAAAATATTTAACTTTTCCATGATGTTCTTATTTTGAGATGCACCTGCAATCCAGCAAGTGACGGGTGCAAGCACTAATATGGTAAACACCTTATTAGTGTACATATTGCAGAATATGCTGTTTTTTGGCTCATGTGACATATACGAATCTCAAATTAGCAAGCGTTAATGGTTATTATGAATGATTAAACCTCACAACTAGCTACTACTGAAACGGGTGTGTTTTGGACCTAAATGCAGTACACTGGAGAGCAGGAACAGTTGGTAATGACCTTTATTTTTACCACAAAAAACAAGGTACAGAGCAGAGTAAGTAAACTCAGAATAAAGTTCGTTCTCCGGGCTGAGAGTCCTCACAATGTCTCTGGGGCTCAAGCGAGGGAAAGGGAAGTAGCTTACTACAGCTGCTGATGACGAGGAGGGAGCTCTGCAGCCTGAAGGAGCTGCTGATCGAGCAGCGGTGCCGGCGAGGAGAGAGCAGCGGAGTAACTTACTTCAGCCGCTGATGACGAGGAGGGAGCTCCGCAGCCTGAAGAAACAGCTGATCAAGCAGCGGTGCCGGCAAGGAGAGAGCAGAGGAGTAGTCGGAGGCAGGCGGGGGGGTCGAAGCCAGATGAGCAGTCCACGGAGGCAGAAGTACCGACGGGGAGCAGGCAGGAGGATAGCCGAAGCCAGGCGGATGAGTCGTTTCCAGCAGAGCAGTCAGACACCAGAAACGCTGAGGCAGAGCACGAGGTCAGGGACGGAAGGCAGGTGAGTTTAACGGGAGGCAGACGAGGAGAGCAGGTTGGGAACAGGCAAAGTCGGCAACGGGTGATCAGGCAGGATAACGCTGGAAAGTCTCAAATACTGCAGTAGAACAATCTGGCAACGAGTGAGAGTGCTGGAGAGGCTTATATGCAGGGCTGATTATGATGAGCTGCAGCTGTGTCGGCAGGTGAGCAGAGTAGAGCTGATGAGGTGGGCGCGGCTGGCAGGTAGAGTGGAGCAGAGGGAGTGAGAGTGGAAAAAACACTGCAGCTTAGTGATCGGAGGTGGATGAGAGACAGAGACTGTGTCAACTACAAACATTTAGATCACATACCATCATCAACACAACAGACTTTTAAAATCATTTTCAGTTTGCGTGTTCAATACTTTTTGCCTGTGTCATTTGCACTTTATTTCACAAAACTTTATGGACTTATTTGTTTTGATTTCTTTGTATTTGCAGATTAATTGGGTTGCTACTGACATCTAGTAAAAAAATTCATTTCTATAGCCCCTTTACAAATATGTTTACTGACAAAAAATGTTGAAGCATTCAACACTTATTTTCCCCAGTGTATCTAGGCAGAGGAGACAAAACACAGGTAAGAGGTCAGGGCACAGGGTATGGAGCAAACTAGCAAGAGCAGAACAGGAACCGAGACAAAGTACCACATGGGATTGTTTGCCCAGTTCTTTGTTGGAAGCCCAAGAACGGTCTGAAGCAATCTTCAGTTCACAGTCAAAGTGTTGATTGATGTCACATATAAAGTAATACAGCGCTGGTCTCAGAGTGTCAGAGCTCCCACAGGATCTCAGCCAGAATGAGCACAGTTGTCAGACAAAAGTTCACATTTATCACATTGGGTTTGACCAAGCCCCGTACAATAATCAGATATACATTACAGAATATAATTGGTCAATTCCCAAGGCCTGGGCATACCATATCTTTGTTGTGGACATTTGATAAACAACCTGTATGAATGTGTGTTGTGTGAAGTGCGTATCTAAATGCAATAGATATCACAAACAGAGAAGAAGAGACAAGACTGTCAACAACCAGAGTGCCATCTGCCTTTTGTTATGAGAAGTGGCTCTCACCAGTCATCTTATCCTTACAACTCTAGGCTATGAAGGACATTCATGTAGGTTAAAGATCATGGGATGAGAACACATGAGATGACCTTAAAGGGCCTGATCATTACAGGATAATTGACGATATGGCAAAGACTGGACCTGACCGAGGTTTATAATGTGAGCTTTGATTGCTTGATGAACCTCAGGTGTGCAGTTGGGCTGGCAGCAAGAGGGGAGGAGGTGAACCATGCCTAGTTCTGCTCAGGCACTGACATGGACACTGACAGGTAGAGAGAGAACACACAAGAAACACAAGGGTGGGACACAAAGAGAAGAAAAAAAAGAGAAAATATCCTTGGAGGGTTGCAAAGACCTCCATGTCATAGCCAATGGTACTCTGACTGCTGTTAGGTACTGTAATGAAATCAATTTTTTTTTTTTTTTTTTTTTTTACAAATTTCAGTCTAATTTTGAATCGTCTCGTCAATGGGTTGATGATTTTGGTTTCCATTGACCATTGTTACATCATTTTGTTCTCAACAAATTATACAATGTACATCAGTAAAGATTTTCAACTTGAATAATTAATTCATCATGATTTCATGTGTGATTTAAGTGTTCCCTTAATTTTTTTGAGCAGTGTACTTTATTTTCATTGATGATGCATGTCATGGTACATAACCTGTATGTGCATGTTGTGTGTAGAGACCACAGAGAAGGATGTGTTAAACCATATAATGAGTCATGTCAGTATGTCAATTTCAATTCAATTCAATTTTATTTGTATAGCGCCAAATCTTAACAGAAGCTGTCTCAGGACACTTTCCATATACAGCTGGTACAGACCAAGCTCTTTTTCTACAGAGACCCAAAAATTACCTCATGAGCAAGCACTTGGCAACAGTGGTGAGGAAAAACTTCTTTTTAACAGGCAGAAATCTCAGGCAGAACTAGGCTCTGGGTGGGCGACCATCTGCCTCGACCGGTTGGATGAGAGAGAGAGAGAGAGAGAGAGAGAGAGAGAGAGAGACAGAGACAGAGAGAGACAGACAGACAGACAGACAGACAGACAGACAGACAGAAATGCAATCACAGTAACAGTGACAGTGGATGTAATAATAGTAGTAAAATAGAGTAGAATAGAATAGCTTTAATTGTCATTGTACATAAAAATACAACAAAATGCATTGTGCTGTGCCTGAATCTCAAGACAGTAATAAAAAAAATAAAATAAAAAAAAAAAACCCCAAACACACAGTTCCATTCATACACTACAATACATGTAAAGAATATACATATTCTATCAGTCATGAAAAAGACAGGAGGATCCTTGGCTCTCTGAATGGATAATGATTTAAAAGTTAATAGTAAACATAAATTAAATTAAAACACAAGTGGTCCCATTATTGCACAGTTCATGGTAAAACAGTAGTACAAGGATGCAGTTAAGATATCAGTTCAGTCTGAATGTCAGCAGCATTAAAATGTAAGTAGTCCCATTATTGCACAAGATATTCCATTTGCACAGTTGACTTTTGAGGTTGTAGCTTGTGTAATGTTTCATTTTGTTTAGTTCACTTATAGCCCTTACACAGAAGCTGTTTTTCAGTGTGGTGGAGCGTGTGTTCAGTGATTTGTAGCCTTCCAGAGGTTAACAGACAGAACAAGGAATTACAAGGGTGGGATGCATCCTCCAGAATGATGTTGGCCCTGTGGAGACAACAAGTCTTAAAAATGTCCTCCAGAGAAGGCAGTGGAAGTCCAATTATTTTTCCTACTGTTTTAACAGTCCTTCGGAGTTTTTTGCGATCTGCCTCAGTGCAGTTTGCATACCAAGCTGTCAGACAGTATGTTAGGACTCTATGCAGCATTGGTAGAAGGCTCTGAGCAGCTCTGTGGACAGGTGGATCTTCCTCAGTGTGCGTAGGAAATAGAGTCACTGCTGCGCCTTTTGACAAGGGCCGAGGTGTTGACAGTCCATGTGAGGTCTTCACTAATGTAAGTCCCCAGAAACTTGAAGCAGCGAACCCTCTCCACCTCCTCTCCCCTGATGACAAGAGGAGTGTGGTCGTCATGGTGTCTCCTGAAGTCGATGATGAGTTCTGTTGTCTTTTTGATGTTGAGTGTGAGGTCTTTGTCTATGCACCAGTCTGTCAGCATGTTGATTTCCTCACGGTAGTGGGTTTCATTGTTGTTTGAAATCAGTCCCACAACTATTATGTCAGCAAATTTGATTATTGTGTTAGTTGGGTGTCTGTAAATACAGTCAAAGATGTAGAGCAGGGGTCGGCAACCCGCGGCTCTAGAGCCACATGCGGCTCATTAGTGCCGCCCTAGTGGCTCCCTGGAGCTTTTTCAAAAATGTATGAAAATGGAAAAAGATGGGGGGAAAAATATATTTTTTTGTTTTAATATGGTTTCTGTAGGAGGACAAACATGACACAAACATTCTTAACGTTTTCCAATGCTGTAAAAATATGTAGATTAAATATTAAATTTCAACATTTCTGTCAACGAAGATTTGCGTCATAGCCTGCACACACGTTTCTTTCAGCTCGGCTTGGTGCCAGGCAGGTGGCTGTTGCAAACATTCCTGAAAAGCAAAGACCTGAACTACCCGCAACTGGAAGATACCGAGTGGCTGGAAAAACTACACTTTATGGTGGATATGACAAGTCACCTAAACATGCTGAATAAAAGTCTCCAGGGGCGGGGAAACACTGCACTGCAAATGCTGGAGGCAGACATGGGGACTCAAGTTTGCGACTCGGACTCGAGTCGCACTTAAGTCGCACACAGAGAGACTTCAGACTTGACTTGGACTCGTGTTCTAACGACTTCAGACTCGACTCGGACTCCTGTTTTTGGACTCGTGAACAATCATTATGTTTTCCTTTTTCCTTTCTTTCCTTTCTTTCTTTCTTTTTTTTTCTCTCTGAAACGTCTGACGAGCTTAATGTCATTCCCTCCCTTTTGACATGGTAACCAGGGTAACCATATTACGCATCGGGTGCGCGGCTCGCAGCCCCACGCATTACTACCTCAGATGACACTATGGTGACCGACACACCTGCAGCTGGTGCTGTACCCTTTGTAATTACGTTTGGTTATAAAAACTTCAAACAAGACGGCACCAACAAAAGAAGCGCTGACTGCAAAGTCTGCGGTACCAAGATTAAGGACGCTGGATCAACCACATCAAATTTTATCAGGCACCTGAAAACTCAACCGGAATAGTCACATTAGCGCATATGGACGGTTAGCAAACACGTTTAGCTCAGCATCAGCTATGTTTAACTTAGCTTGCTACCAGCTTTGTGACTGAATATTTGAATAGATGAGTGAATGTTAATTTGCTTGTCGCACTTATTTGCATGGAGCAGCGTTAACATGACGTTTATTGGGTAATGTTATTTATCTACTTTCCTACAATGCCTACAATGCCTTTGACTGGGTGAGGTGTATCATTTTCTATATTTTTGTTCTTATTGTGGTCCGACTGAGCCTGCACAATAGGGGGCAAGATATAATGTAACTGTATGTTCATGTTGGAGGAATACAGTCTCCTTTAAAGGAAATCATTCATTGTGTGTTTTCTTCATATTGCATTGCAGTACCCTGTTTAAAGTGATCATATAACAAACAACTAACCAGTACTGATACTTATGCTTATAGATAAAGGAGGAATAATAATACAGTAGATGCTTTGAATTTCTTAGATATAGCTGTGCAGTATTCTTAGTAGACCGAATAGCAGCAGATGATAGAAGGCTCATTAAAACAAGAAGAGACATGAGAGATTTATTTTTTAGAGACTTGAGACTTGACTTGGACTCGTGACCAAAGACTTGAGACTTGACCAAGTCTCACCCCACAAAGACTTGAGACTTGATTTGGACTCGTGACCAAAGACTTGAGACTTGACTTGGACTTGCAAGAAAAAGACTTGTGAACATCTCTGGCTGGAAGCTGTTTTGTCATTCGAGTGCAAGCTGACTGTATTCGCCAGAGATGTACAGCGAGGCACGCTCTCTCACTTCCCCTCCCTGAGAGAGTTCAAAGAAGCTCATCACGATCAAACACTCAACGGTGATTATTTACAAGGTGCGATCGTTGATATGCAAACTGCATTTGGGAGTAGATTTAGCGAGTTCTGAAAGGAAAAAATGACACTATCTTTCCCTGTCACACCCCTGGAGATTGACCCATCCTTGTTGAACACATTCCCAGGAGTAAATCAAGCTGACCTTGAAATGGAAATGGCCGATATAACTGACAAAGATTTATAGGTGTCCAAGTTCAAAAGTCTGACAGCTGAGCTTGAAGACGTCACTCGCCAGAAAGCCCAGCTTGCCCAAAGTCAACATTTTATTTCCATTCGAATCCTCAAAATAAAAATGAAATCAAAAATCTGATTTCTTTATTGTATTTCTATAATTTCATCAATGCAACGAAACATAATACATTAATAATGTAATAGAAGTTAAACTTAAAGCACCATCGTACAGCAGAGTAGTCATGTGGTGCGTCATTCTCTCCAGGATGTGCTGCGGGGAAAATAAACATTTAATCATGAATGCTCATTATGTTTTTGTAGCCTAATTAGTCATTTTGATAGTAGGCTAATATAGCTAATATAGACACTTACAGCATGTGTTGCCTTCATTATAAGGCTTATATAAGGCTTTTAATTTTTTGCGGCTCCAGACAGATTTGTTTTTTGTTTTTTGGTCCAATATGGCTCTTTCAACATTTTGGGTTGCCGACCCCTAATGTAGAGTGAATACAGCATTGGACTGAAGACACAGCCCTGCGGCGCCCCAGTGCTGGTGGTAAGACTGGGAGACAGCTGTGTACCAAATTTGACTGTGAGCGGTTGGAAAGAAAGTCTTTAATCCACATACAGAGGGAGCTATTGAAACCCAGGCCAAGCAGTTTGTTGACCAGTCTGCTGGGGATGATGGTATTAAAAGCCGAGCTGTAGTTGATCAAAAGCATGCTCATATATGTCCCATTCTTGTCAAGGTGTGTGAGCGCTGTGTGGAGTGTAGCAGAACTGGTCTGTAGCTGACCCTCCTCTCACCTCTTTGCATTGCTCAGGAGAAGTGTAGTGATAAAACAATCAGACTTTTAAGAGTTATTGACCATCTGGAAGGTTCACAGAAAGGTGTGAACCCAGGCAGAGACAGGATGTCTGGTTTAGAGACCTCTTCTCACACTCTTTCAGGGCAACAAGAGTCACTGATAACACTTTTACTTCTAATTTACATCTGGTCAAGACGTTCTCATGGAGGTGCTAACTCTTTCTTGATAGCTCATGGGAGTTAAGGACAATAAAACTGCCTGGATGGACGAATGCCATGTCTCAAAGGAATCTCCAAACCAGATAATGCTGATGGGTTGTAAATTGAACATTCCTGAAGCAAACTGTTCTGTATGTCTGTGTGTCTTTTGCTTAACCTACCAAATTAACCAAATCTCAATGTTTGATTTAACCGTAGATGTTATTACATTGCTAAGTTCGTGATCTGCACAATAACAATGCTTTCCCGGTGTTTCTAACTTACAGAATGACGAAACTGTGAATTAAACTGTTTCAAAGGTTTTCTCTGAATTTCTACCATGTAACCATACCGCCATCTAGAGGTTCATAGCAGTTAGGTTGAATGTGCTTAGCGGATACATTTATTAATAAGTAACCATAATAGCGATAATCATTTCGGCAAATATAGTCTGCCCTTCTTTATTCCTTCATCATATTAAAGTTGTTATACCCTTAGTCATCATGTTTATTAGGATTAGTGTTAGAAAATGTTACCATGTTCATTGTTTAATGTTGTCGTTATTCATAAGAATTTGTCTAACGCATGTAGTGAACGCGCATGTTGTTATTGAAGTGCCATTGAAAATTGATCATTTAAAATATATTCGATTGACCATAGTGAGAAGCAGATGAGTCCCTCGTATGAATCATTAATTAATTCTCGCTCTGTAGGACGAAATCACGTTGCGCGTCTGCGAACCATCCCACATGCGTGACGTCCTATTGATTAGACACGCCCTGGAGCGATGATAAAGTAGCCGCACATAGCGGACTTCAGTCAGTTCTTTCCTTTTAGTTTTTTAGTTTTTGTTTCTTCTTTCTTCTAGTCTCGTCTTCAGTTTTTCTTTAGTCTAGTTCTTGTGTTAAGTTCTTTGTCTTTAGTTTTCAAGTATTTTTCCGCTCCGTCGTTTTCTCAGTCTTTTTGTTGCTGCTCACAACTACACAGAGTGGCCTGATTTAATTCTGCAGAAAACGCACTTTTCTAATCTTCGTGAAACTTTCTTTTTTGTTCGCCACGCCAAGCCGCATAATTCCTAATTTTGTTGTTCAAGTCTAGTCACGTAATAATAATTTTGAAGACATTTTCGACCGGCCATCGAAGAGTTTCTCAATCTTATTATTAGTAATCAAAAGCCTTGCCAAACGGCCAACAACTAACTGACCGCACCGAAGACCTGTAGCCTGCTGCTGACCCACTGGTCCGGGTTAAAGAACCATCAGAAGCCGTTCCTCGTCTGTAACCGACACCGAAGACCCTCAGCTCCCAAGACATCCCTGTCCAGCACCAGTTCTCATCAGTGGTTCGCTTGATTCGTCCGGCAGACTGTTGTACGGGCCAGAGTGACTGACAACCGGAGCCTCTTCGTGTTAGTTCGGGACAGACATCTACAGGAACATCGCTGACAAAGTAGGCATATTTAAGCGGTTTGAATAAGAGTTGGTCCATGAGGTTGAGATATTGTCAATTTGTTTAAATTCTCTAAATTGTTCATTCAACAAATTAACTTCATATTCGCGTCCCCATTTTCCTTTAAAAATCTACTTCTCACTATCGCCAAACTCATTTTACCATTCTCTTGCCATAAGTTCCTCTGTGCAGTGTTTGTGTTAATTAACCTCATCCATATAATCTATCGTATTATTCATGATTCGTATTCATCTCATTATTGTGTTTAATAAATAATCTTTTGCATACAAGTCATTGTCCGACGGTGTCCTTTTGAGCTGGATATAAGCAATCCCTGTACTGAGAGTTTACGCCTTAGATTATCAGACTGATCTACTGTTGGTTCATTCGTTCACTACATCAGCATTAACAGATATAATATACAAAATCCTTCTTAGCTGAGGAAGGTTGGTGCCCTGTAAATATTAACGAATGTAACATTAATTTAGAGGTAATTCCCCTACAGGAGGGTAGTGGCAATAGCATCCTCATGTGGATTGGTGTGCTCTGTCAGCATACTGATGCTGGCCGAAGTTGGCAGGGAGACTGGATTTAATATGTTTTAAAACCATTTTTTCAAAACATTTGGCGATGGGATGAATGATGAATGGGAATGAGTGCTACCGGTCTGTACTTTGATCACTCTTCCTGGTATTCCATCTGGGCCCCCTGTTTTCTTTACAAACACAGAGCTAAGGATCCTCCTTGGCTCATGTGTCTGCAGAGCCAGAGGAGGGTGAGCAGCATCCAGTAGGGGTGTTGCTAAGTCAGTTCCACTCTCTGCTGTTTCAAAGCGAGCAAAAAAGTGGTTAAGCACCTCTGCGAGGTGTGTATCACTTTCTGGCAGTGGTTGCTGATTTCCCTTGCAGTTGGTCATGTGCTGGATGCCTTGCCACATAAGTGCTGTTTCTCTGTTGAAGAAGTGGTCCTCAATTTTATTCCTGTATGCAGACTTAGCCTGCTTGATGACATTCTTCAAGTTGTGCCTGTCCCCCGCCCTGGAAGCTGCATTCGACTCATGTAGTAGAGCCCGCACCTCCTTGCTTATCCAGGGTTTCCTGTTTGGGAGAACTCTGATGCAAGTGTTTGTTGTTATGTTTTCAATGCAGGTCCTGATCTAGCAGAGAACAGTGGTGGTATAGGTATCCAGATCAGGGTCAGAGAAGAGGTTCCAGTCAGATCTTTCAAAGCAGTCTTGTAGTTGTAAAGATGTGTCTTCTGGCCCTTTCACAACAGTTTTAGTAGCGGGCTTTAGCCTTTTAATAACAGGGCAGTATGCTGTCAAGAAGAGTGACAGGTAGTCAGGTTGACCGAGGTGGGATAGGGGAGAAGCTCTGCATGCTTTTACGATGTTAGAGTAAACACAGTCAAGTGTCTTGGCTCCCCTGGTTGCACATTTGATGTGTTGGTCGAACTTCGGCAGCACACTCGGTTCGGCTATGAAGACGCCATCCGGATGCATGTTCTGTTGTTTGTTTACAGCGGTTAGCAAATAGCCAAGAGCTAACTTTATCATCTGGTGGCATGTAGACAGCAATCATAATAACTACTGACAACTCCCGTGGAAGGTAGAACGGTCTGCATTTTATTGTTACATACTCCTGGTCTGGGGCCTCATTTATAAAACATTGGGTAGAATCCATACTAAAAGTGTGCGTACGCCCAAAAGCTGAAAATGGCGTACGCCAAAAAATATTCGGATTTATAAAACCATGCGTACTCACACCTGCACGCAATTTTCCCTTTATAAATCACACTCCACCTGGAAGATTGCGCAGGTGGATTCACCTCACATCCCGCCCCCGACACACCCACATTTTACCATGAATGGTCAATGCAAAGTACCTCATGAATGGCTTTGCATATAAATATGCCTGCTGATCAATGGCATTTTACATTCGATCATGGCAGAGAAAAGAAAAAGAAATTTTACGGAGACTGAAATCGAGGTGCTTGTGGGTGAGGTGGAGGCCAGAAAGGATATTTTGTTTGGTGGTCACAGTAGTGGCATCACGAATACAATAAAAAGGAAAAAAAATGAGTGGCGGCACGTCGTCACCGCAGTGAATAGTTCCAGTGCCACAGAGCGATCTGTGGCAGAAATTACAGATCCCTACACTACTGTGCGTCAGGATGAATGAGTCATGTGTTGACCCAGGCCACCGTGCCACTACATTCGTCAAGATCATGTCCAAGGTACAAATAATTTGTACATTGAGTGAATGCACATTTTTTCGATTCACATAAGCAAATTCATTTTCATTCTGAGCCCGTATAGCAATGTGAGTGCAGTCAATTGCGTCAATTATATTTGGGAAACCGGACATTGCTGCAAATTGCCTTTTAATGTTGGCCTGTTCACCCACAGTGTAAGGAAACCTGATGTATCGACTGGTCATTTTTATAATGCCATCCAAAACGGCTGGCATTATGGCGCTGAGGGATGGCTGCGATATCCCAGACCTAAGGACATAATTTAACTGAATTATATCATACCCAAAAGGGGCTTTAGACAGACAATGTAACATTATATAATATTAATCATATCAAACACTTACCTGTCGGCTAATTCCCACTGAAAGGAGCCAGTCGCCAGAAACCCCAGAGTGGTCAGCACCTGGATATGCACCGGGATGGCGCGGTTCCGGCGGGTGGGTCTATCTAACACTGGGCCCAGTCAGCACATAGATCCAAGCGCACCGCTCTAGGGAATCTTAATCGGCTTATTAGCCAGTCATCATCATGGGCCAGGGAATCTCCGTGGTCCCTAAAACTTCTCTCCGTCCTGATCCTACCATTTGCGTGATCTTCCAGCAGTGCCAGCGCATCCATTGTGCAGCATTACACACGAGTGTCACCACACTATTTATATGCTTACTCAGCAAATTGAATGATTGTTACACACCTTGTCAGAATTACTACTAATTCATCAGTGCCATCCACCACACTGTATCATTTGAAGATGGAAGTATGATATATGAACATTGTGCATACAGTAGTAGGCCTAACGGCTCACTAAAGGAACACATCTATAACACCGCAGACTTGGGTGTTTATGATTACGCGGGCCTATAAGTCTGATATGTGATGACATTAAATGTATGAGATCAATCTGGCTTCAATTCACCACCTCACCATCTGCACCGCCAGTTTCCCCGTCTCCAAAATGTTCGTACACAAGCATCAAAGTTGGCGTACCGGTGCGCACATTCTCATGCTAAGTTTATTTTTATAAATCACAACCTTTGCGTAGAAAGTTGCGTACGCAACTTTCAAGCCCCGTTTTGTGCGTAAGCAAGTTTTATAAATGAGGCCCCTGGTGAGCAGTGACAATCTATGACGGTGGCGTTTGTGCACCAGCTGTTGTTAACATAGATACATACACCGCCTCCGCAGGTCTTACCAGAATCTTTGGTCCTGTCATTGCAGTGTGTGGAATGACCTGTTAGTTTGATAGCTTTGTCTGGTATTCCTGGGTTAAGCCAGATTTCTGTGATAATGGCTACACATGCAATCCTCGGTGACTGTCCTGGAAGAAAACTCCAGCCTCAGCTCATCCATCTTGTCTCCCAGGGACATGGCATTGGCTACAAAGAGGCTGGGTAGTGGTGGTCTGCTTGGTGCCCTCTTTAGCCTAGCAAGGTTCCCTGCCTGGCATCCCCTCTTCTGTTTAGGTTCTCTCCATCGCCTTTGGCGCTAAAAGTATCCACGTCAAAGTTTCAGGGAGCACTGAGCCGCTGTGACTATGTGCGCCACCATCTTGCCAGTAGCAGTTGCAGTGGATGTCAGACAGGGCCATGGCAGGAGATGTAGCTGTAATCCACAATCCAGATTCAGCCACTATCCATGGGAACCTGTGAGACGACAAAGCACAGAGACTCCTAAATTAGTAACACGCCATGGTAGGACATGAAAGGATGCAGATGGAGAGGGAGAGAAGAACAGAGGAGCTTGGTGTATCTTTGGAGGTCCCCTGATAGTCTAATCCTACAGCAGCATAACTAGGGGCTGGTCAAGGGCAAGCCTGAGCCAGCCCTAACTATAAGATTTATCAAAAAGGAAAGTTTTAAGCCTGCTCTTAAATGTAGAGACAGTGTCTGCCTCCCGGACAAAGACTGGAAGATGGTTCCACAGGAGAGGAGCTTGATAGCTAAATGCTTTGGCTCCTGTTCTGCTTTTGGAGACTTTAGGAACCATGAGTAAGCCTGCATTCTGGGAACGCAGTGTTCTAGTGGGGTAGTAAGGTACTATGAGCTCTTTAAGATAAGAAGATGCTTGACCATTTATGGCTTTGTAAGAAAGAAAGATGATTTTAAATTCTATTCTAAATTTTAAAGGGAGCCAGTGCAGAGTGGCTAAAATTGAAGAAATATGATCTCTCTTCTTCGTTTTTATCAGAACACATGCTGCAGCATTCTGGAGCACCTGGAGAAAATTCAGCAATGGCTTTTGGCAGCCTGACAGTAAGGAATTGCAATAATCCAACCTGGAAGTTACAAATGTTGTGTATTGATGATGCAGCAATGAAGTGAAGATGATGAAGGATGCCCAAAAAGATGAGCAGATACTACACAAACACACAAACTAGTTTTTCTTTCTTTTTCTTTATCTTTTTGAGACAGGATGTGCCTGATTTTTGCAATGTTACGTAGGTGAAAAAAGGCAGTCCTTGAAATTTGTTTTACATGAGAGTGAAAGGACATGTCCTGATGAAAGCTAACTCCCAGATTATTTATAGTGATGCTGGAGGCCAGCACAATGCCATCCATAACTGCTATATCATCACAAACACAGGCTTGTTGTCTAGTTAACTGATTGGTTTCTTCTGGCTTCATTGATAAATATATCTGGGTATTATCTGCATAGCAATGAAAATTTATGTGCTTCCTGATAATGTTCCCTACAGGAAACATATATAAGGTGGATAGCATTGGTCCAAGCACAGAACCCTGCGGAACTCCGTAGCTGACTTAACCGAGCACAGAGGAGTCATTAATGTGCACAAACTGAGAGCAATTTGAAAAGTAGGATTTAAACCATCTTAGCGCAGTTCCCTTAATGCCATTGAAGTGTTCCAGTCTCTGTAATAGGATACCATGGCCAATGGTGTCGAATGCAGCACTAAGATCTAATAAGACTAGTACAGAGACAAGTCCTTTGTCTGATGTAGTTAGAAGGTCATTTGTAACCTTAACCAGTGCTGTTTCTGCGCTATGATGCACTCTAAATCCTGACTGAAAATCCTCAAATTAACTATTGTTGTGTAGAAAGTGTTGTTGTTGTCGTCGGCAGTAATGACACCCGGTTATGCCAATCGGAGGTCACCACCAACAATGTCGGACTCCGTAGTTTTCTCTGGACCCCTGCCAAATCTGACCAGTGATGACATGTTTAGCCGAATGTCATCATTCATTCGCTGGCTGTCGAGGTGGTGTCCAGCAAACGGTGTGGGCTTCATTGATAATTGGCAGACTTTCTGGGGAAGACCTGGTCTGATTAGGAGAGACAGCATCCATCCCACTTTGGAGGGAGCAGCTCTCATCTCTAGAAATCTGATCGATTTTATTTATGAACCTAACCCCTGACAACTCAGAGTTGAGACCAGGAGGCAGAGCTGCAGTCCTACATGCTTCTCTGCGCTTCCATTAGAGCAGTTACCCACCCAACACTCCATAGAGACTGTTTCTGCCCCCCGGCCATGTAGACTGAGTAAACTAAAAGTACAGAGATGAGGAGTTAACCATAAAAATCTAATAAAAATTAAAACAACCACTACAATAGTACAACAAGATAGAAGAATTAAATGTGGACTCCTTAACATCAGATCTCTGTCCTCTCAAGCTGTTTTAGTAAATGAGTTAATATCAGACCATAATATTGATTTATTTTGTCTGACTGAAACCTGGCTGTGTCCTGAAGAGTATGTGAGCCTAAACGAAGCTACTCCTCCGAGCCATATTAATACTCACATTCCTGGAGGCAGCAGCTGAGGAGGTGGAGTTGCAGCCATTATTGTCTCAAGCCTTTTAATCAACCCTAAACCTAAACTTGACTGTAACTCATTTGAAAGCCCTGTTCTCACTCTTATGAAAAATGGAAAACAGTGCAGCCAGTTTTATTTGTTATTGTTATGATATGTGATTATGAGTTTGTTTTTTGTCGTCCTGTGAGTTGTTCTGTATGTGTTTTCCTCTCTTCCCCTGTGTCTGCAGTGGAGGTGTGGCCTGATGGTGCTGCGGGCAGACAGCGCACCGGAGGCTGACTCCACTGATTTCACCTTAAGCAGCGTGGCGGCTTCGCCTTGCTGCCAGATTGTCCAAGGTTCTTGCCTCATCTTGAGTGCCTTGTTTTAGGCACTCAAGATCAGAGGTGTCAAGTAACGAAGTACAAATACTTCGTTACTGTACTTAAGTACACTTTTTAGGTATCTATACTTTACTCCATTACTATTTTTTCTGCCTACTTTTGACTTCTACTCATTATATTTTCACACAAGTATCTGTACTTTCTATTCCTTACATTTTTAAAATGAACAGTCTCGTTACTCTTGGTTTAAGTTTAATGTTTTTTGTTTTTTTTTTAATTATTATATTTTTTTTACATCGTGTGCGCCATCCAATACAGATCAGTGGCGCCAATCCTCACCTATGAGGTCAAGTGTAATTGAATGAGTCATATAAAACAAACGCTCATTGGTTAGATGATTCATCCCATTTGTGCTGACACAAAAGGAAGTCGTCAGAACAGAAGCTAGGTCGTAAGCAAGCAAGTGATCTACAATCTACACACGCGAAATATTTGGCACGCATCAATCATGTCTGAGTCGGAAAAGGATGGCGAAACGTCTGAGAGGTCGGAAACAGGAGATGGAGACGGAGACCTTCCTCACCCGTGGCCTTATCTAAAAGAATTTTTTGAAATCGTCGGAAGCAAAAACGACTCCTGGCAAATGCAGTGCAAACTCTGCACCCCGAAGACACACGTCATTTTGGCTTTTAAAAACTCTCCGTCAAATTTGAAAAAACATAAAGAGGAAAGCTGTTTTCTCTCTCTCTCTCTCTCTCTCTCTCTCTCTCTCTCTCTCTCTCTCTCTCTCTCTCTCCACACACACAAACTTGGGCTACATAGAATGTCTTTTCACCCAAGTGTTCTGGCAGTTTTGCAGGCCTGAATACCTCTTGAGATTTGTTTTATTTGTTTGTTTGTTTTTTTTTTTCTTGGTAACCGACCTGACATACCCTGGGAGCAAAGGATGTTAAAGCAGTCAGACACAATTCTCTCCTGAAAGCGCATGTTATGCCATTTATGGGTTTGCATGTAATGAGAGGTCATTACCTCTACCTCTACCCGCTACCTCTGGACGTCTAATTGAATTCCAATAAAGTTTGAGAAAGAACATGTTCCTCTTGTTGCTTTGTCTTTGACAGTAATGGGTTTATGATAATGCTGTGTTTTGGGCCACACGTATAATCAGTTTCAAATTAAGCTTCCAATCTACGTATATAGTGGCATCAACTAATTTATTATTATTTTTTAAAGGTTACTTTATACTTTTATACTTTAAGTAGGTTTTTGAGCACATACTTTTTCACTTTTACTTGAGTAAAGATGTCAAGGTGATACTTCAACTTTTACCAGAGTGTTTTTAAACTGCAGTATCTATACTTTTACTTAAGTAACAAATGTGTGTACTTTTGACACCACTGCTCAAGATGATAAAAACTCAGAGAACTCAGATATAATTTCGGAGTAAGTACCAGGAGAGCAATACACTATAACAAATGAAACTGGCTGCACTGTTTTCCCGTTTTGAACTGAAAGAGGAAGAACAAGGCTTTCAAATGAGTTATGGTTGAGTTTAGGTTTAGGGTTGAATCATAGGATTGAGTCAAAAATGGCTGCAACTCCACCTCCTCAGCTGCTGCCTCCAGGAATGTGAGTATTAATATGGCTCGGAGGAGTAGCTTCATTTACGCGAACAAACTGTTCATGACACAGCCATGTTTCAGTCATACAAAATAAATCAATATTATGGTCTGATATTAACTCATTTACTAAAACAGCTGTAGAGGACAGAGATTTGATGTTAAGGAGTCTACATTTAATTCTCCTATCTTGTTGCACTATTGCAGTGGTAGTTTTAATTTTTATTAGATTTTAATGGTTAACTCTTCTTCTTTTGGTTTACTTAGTTTAGTGGTCGGTACGCAGACACAGTCTCTATGGAGTGTTGGGTGGGTAACTGTTCTAATGAAAGTGCAGAGAAGCGTGTAGGACTGTAGCTCTGCCTCCTGGGGCTCTATGTCCGTTCCCAGGGTGCGCACCCAGCGCAGTAGTAATGTCGTGCAGCGCAGGCGAGCGCGCAGCACACTTGGTATTTTGGTAAACTGAGGTGCACAGAGGTATGCCAGGATGGGCGTTGCAGCTCAGTAGGGGAAGGTGTCAGCAGGATCAGCCAGCGGATTTGGATTTTCGGTCCATTTCGATCCACACTGGCGGCATAAAAGTGCAGTGAAAGCTGGCCACCCCAGACCTGGTCAGCTCTGCGCGCCAGCTGCACGGTCGCCGCTGGGCAAGTGGATTTTCATAATCAGTCAGTCGTGCACCCACGTCACCCATACCTCACAGGCAGGTTTCCACAGTGTCTGGCATTTCACTGCGATCAATAATTAGCAACAGTCAGCACATACAGTCAGACCTATATTTATATATTTTGATCAGTATCTCATCTGACCACATCGCAAGCACGTTCGACACGCGCAATGGTCATTCAACCTGACCAAATTACACAGGTGAAACAGGGATGCAAACTAATCAGTTAATGTCGCTGTGCCAACTAGAAACAGCCGTGGCATCCTACAGAGCATATATACTGCATCTATCTCAGAGCACTCAGAGACAGAGACAGAGAGACAGACACACTGAAAAAACGTAAGTGATGATCGTTGTCCACTATTACCCACGTCATTTCATTCCAAATACAAATGTTATCATTGTAATACTTAACGTTATCTACAAAGATGGAGTACATCATTGCTTTGAGGAGGAGGAGGAGGAGGAGGAGGAGGCCGAGGATTTACCATCTAAGGACCTCATATTTAGACATTTATGAGTGAGTAGGAGTGCAGGTGGGCCACAAGAATAACGCCTTCAACACTTCAACACATTGCATAACAAATTACATCTGCCAAGGGAGGTCGTCGACGTGGTAGCACGCATCGTGGCCTCCAATGTGCACCCCAGCTGCGCTCTCTTGGTTGGGGTAAGGGTGACAGCGGCTCTGACCTTCTTCACCACTGGGTCTTTTCAACATACTGTGGCCTCAGTGGTGGGGATCAGTCAGTCTGCTGTCTGCTCGGCCATACATGCAGTTTCCTCCAGTCTAGTCCGACATGCAAATGAGCACATCATTTTTCCTGCAACACCTGAGAGCCAGCTGGAAACTAAGCGAGGGTTCTTGTTGAAATTTGGATTCCCCAGGGTCCTGGGAGCAATCGGCTGCACTCGTGCAGTTGTGTGCCCCAGAGACCCAAGCCCACATTTATGTGAACTGAAGGGGAGTCTAGTCCATCAATATCCAGGTGATCTGTGACTCAAATTGCCTGGCGACAAACATGTATGCCAATTTCCCCAGGTCGGCACATGACTCTTTCATCCTGGCGAATTCTAGCATCCCTACAGTCTTTCAGGGGGACACCCCTCTGGATGGGTGGCTGCTAGGTGATAACGACTATCCACTGAAAACGTGGTTGATGACGCCACATATCACACCTTCGACAAGACGGCAGCGTGGTTTTAACAGTGTTTTCAGCAGTGTTCGGTCAGTCATTGAACGCACATTTGGAGTTTTCAAAATGCATTTTAGATGTCCGGACCGGACAGGTGATTCATTAACATACAGCCCTCAGGAGGTCAGTTGAGCCTCCACTGACTGGACCTGCTCTTCCACCCGGACACTGAGCACCCCCAGCTCCCTTTCCAGCATGGAGAACTCCACCTGTAGGGTCGTCAGGAAGGCCTGTTCATCCCGCCACACCTGGCCATGACGCTGTCGCCACGCCGGCATCGGTGCCCTCTCCTCCTGTCACACTGGAACTGGCACCGGCGCTCCCTCCTCCACCTCGTTGTTGACCTCCTCCTCCTCCCCGTCCTCATCCTCCTCCTCATCTGCCGCCTCCTCCTCCTGCTGTGGCAGCAAGCCTAAAATGGACCACATTTTCTGTTTTTGGCATTTGTTTATTTACTTTTTGAAAGTTTTTTTGTGAGTAGGCCTTAATAAAGGATTTAAGTTACAAATGATCAGTTTATCTAAAACTTTCACCCCCTTAAATTCTGTGAATATTTAACCCGTAGTCAAGACTATGCCAGTTGCTTAATATTCAGTTGGGGTGAGGTAAGTTAATTTCACATGCCAACATTTGGGGAAGAAAAAACCAGCCCACTGAGCACGACGCACACATTTTTTTTTTTTTTTTGGTGAGGTGTGTGCACACAACCCCCATATGGCATTTAAATATAGGCCTATCCACAATGATGTGAGTTTATTTATGTGTGGATAATAGGCCTAATAGTAATTATAATATTAATCTTAATAATGAATTTTATTTTCATAGCGCTTTTCGGAAACAAAGACACTTAGCCATTATACAAATAAGGCAAAAATCTTCGGGAAAAAAGAACACGTTACAAAAAAATTCAGGTTGTTATAAACAGGTGAAATGGAATGATGGGGGGAGAAAATAATATTTGTCTTACCCGCAAGCCCAGCCTCTGCCACACCGAACCCCTCAATGCTCGTGGAGCACAGCATTGTGGACGCGACGTCCTCTGCAGCGCTCAGCACTGAGCATGTGGAGGGGCCGCCTCCGGTGGCCACCGTTTGCCGACAGTGTTCCGCCAGGTTTTGCTTTGCCCTTCTTCTGACATCATTGAACCACTTTTTGCATTGCGCAGCGGTTCTCAGTATGTTCGGGCAAACCAGATTGACAGCGGTACATGTCTCCTCCCAGGCTGCTTTTGCATCATTGGCCTGTGGAGGTCTGTTCGAGAAGGCCGTAGATACAGCCACTGCAAGCCTGGACCCCCCGGACCAGAACATCAGTCTCCTCCTGGGAGAAGTTTGGGCATCAGACAGTTTCCTGCGCGGGCTCAGTCATCCTCAAAACTTGCCATGCACCTCACCAGCGGCGCTTTTAAAGGTGAGGCGAGGAGCTGGTGTGATTGGTGAAGATTGGACTCGGCTGTGTCAAACCCAGTCCACGCCTTCTCCCCTCCCTCCTTCCGAGTTGTGCCGCTGGGTGGGTCTGAGATGAGAAGGGGGAGTAGTTGCACCCACAGCACAGTGCACGAAAATACCAAAGTCTGCGCCACCAGGCCCCATCGGCGAAGTGGACCTGACTTTGCACCGTGCCGGCGGTGGAAACGAAAATAGAGCCCCTGGTCTCAACTCTGAGTTGTCACAGGTTTGGTTCACAAATAAAATTGGTCAGATTTCTAGAGATAAGAGCTGCTCCACCCAAAGTGAGATGGATGCTGTCTCTCCCAATCAGACCAGGTCTTCCCCAGAAAGTCTGCCAATTATCAATGAAGCCCACACTGTTTGCTGGATTTGTCATGAATCATTATGTAACTTTGCAGGCAAACATTGGCTGTCATCTGGCACACAGCAGATTTGTTTGGACACAGTCAACGAATAGACAGCTTACCAGTTGACCAACATGTCGGCTTGCACTTGTGTCCCCCGGATAATGGATTGAACAGCTGTGGCAACAGTGCCTAAACAGCGCCCTGGAAAAAACTAGTGCAGGCTACAGTTACAACTTTGCTTGCAGGTATCGAGGACTGGCCAGGAGGCAACAGTGGAGACCTTGGCTGGGTCCATCCGAATACTGTCTTTTGCCATAATTTACCCCAGGAAGGAGACAGAGGGGGCGTGGAAGTTGCATTTCTCTGCCTTCATGAAAAGCGAGTTCTCAGTTCATGTATTTCATCGTTGTTTCTCCACAGGGGTGTAGGTTTTCTTTTGATTGTTTTGGTTAAAAGTGGAGCTACTGAGTCAAGAGTGGACTTCAGTTTGCTGTTGAAATTATCAATAATAAAATCACAGGGTGCAGGTAAACTTTCAGCAGGAGTACTCTGTAAAATCTCAATAAAATTTGCAGCCACTTCAGAAGTTAGGTAGTGCCTCCTCACTGTTCTCATCGGGGCACTAATAAAAGAGCTAGAGTGATGGGGTGGACTATATACAGTAATGCAGAGAATTGGAGGGCTGCTAAGAAAAAAGTTGTGGTGTTCAAATGATGCGTAACTGTTAAAAGACACTCCAATAGAAGTCAGTGCGTTATTTGCGATTGAAGCAGTTCCGCCTCCTTTTTTACTCTAGTAGAAAATAACTCAGTGAGAACAACAGGTGTGTCAGTGCCAAGCCATGTCTCGGTTAAAAGAAGACAGTCTAACTTATAATCTAAAATCACATCATTCATTAAAAAAGTCTTGTTTAAAAGAGAGCGCACGTTCAGCACTGCCACATTAATGTTCATACTGAACCTGCACTCATCGTAGTGATTCGGTGAAATGACAGTGTGTGTGTGTTGTCTAAAAATATTCCTGGGTTTGTGCGATCTGTGGGAGATGATGATTGTAATGGTGTGGACGGTGCTGTCCGGTACTTCTTTGGGTAGAGGAGGGGTGTGGGGGGTGTGTGTGGGACGTGCAGGTAGTCAATCATGTGGGTGTGATTGGACCGCGGACAGATCAGCTGGTGCAGGTTTGGGGAGACTGGCATGTTGCACACCGTATGCTAGGTTGGTGGACAGCATGCAGGCACCTGCTGTGTTCAGGTGGAGTCCGTCTGGCCCAAAGAGATGCCGTCTCTCCCAAAAGACATCAAGTTGTCAATGAAGCCGACACGGTGAGAGTTACAGGCAGAGGAGAGCCAGGTGTCGAGGCTGAGCAGCCTGCTGAGGCTGCCTATCCCTCTGCCAAAGGTGGGGGTAGGGCCGGAGATAAAAACACTCACCTGGGACTGTGACACGGTGTTAAAAGTTCGGACTGCTACCTGGCGATGTCGTTCGCTCCTGCATGGATTATAATCCTTTTCGCTTGCGGATGCAAGCTCAGGATGTCTGGGATTTTCCCCCGTTATGTCCACAACGGTGGCGCCAGGGAATGACAGAGTGAACGCCCCCCTCATGCGGATGTGCCTCACGATGGAGTCCCCAATGACAAGGGTTGTGGGAGCGTGAGGAGGGTGAGGACAGCCTTAACAATATTATTAACAATAATGGTGAACACTCATAAGGAGTGGGAAGAACAACAAAAAACACACCCTCAAAGAGTGGAGCTAAACAAACAAAAAAACACTCTCAAAGAGTGGAGATAACAAATAAAAGAACACCACAGGGTGGGTTGAAGTAGGACAAACGCTGGGTGTGGCTGGTAGGCACTGAAACAAAAGAGCACACATGAGTGGCAAAAGAAAAGGACTATCTTCAGTCTTACAAACACTGAGAGAGCAACTGGCAAATGACTGGGAGATACTCACAAGACAAATACTCAGGAAACTCATGGAAGAGGTCAGGATAATTCGGCAACAGGTAGAGCCTTCCTTAACTACTCAGCCCTAATCAGGTCCCCCACGTGCGCTGCTGGTAGGGCCGAGCCAGCTGAGTGCAGGGACACACCTGACTAAAACAGATGGGGGAACAGACAGACAGACACATAACACTAAGGGAAAAGGGAAAAGGAGAACACTAGGACCAGACAAGTTCCTAACAGATCCTATCAAAAATAAGACTAATAAATCTTAACAATGGGAATATTTTAGGTTTTGTAAACCTCCCTTCAGTGTTGTGACAGAAACGGTTTTCCTCATTACTGTGTTCAGCCCAGACCAGTCCTTTGCTTAACGGGGACAGGAAACACTTAACAAAGTTTAAAAAAAGTAATGCAGGGTTTTCCACACCAAAACATTAGCCAATGCCTAACATTGTTAATAAGCTGTAAGAAAAGAAATTAAAATTAAAATGCAGGATGAGCCAAGGGGAGGCAAAGAATCTTTTTCTGGAAAAGGGATCATCAACATTCTAAATTCAATATGAGTAACTTATATAGATTCTAATTTATAGTTAGAGACCCACTCAGTCTGCGATCAATGCCAGCCATAGGATCCACATTTCCAATCTGCTATCCACATAGTTGATTCTACACCATTCCTCAATGTTGGGGCGACAGGACGCTGCCAAGTACACAAAGTACCTGTAGTATCATGTTTAAAAAAAAAACACGTGCGCTTCCTCTGCATCCTAGAGGGATGAGACAAGTAAGCTAAGGTTAGCTAGCTTACGCTCTTTTTAGCTAGTAAGTTAGTTAGTTTACTAATGTGGCGCTAGCAAGGTAACGCCACAATAAATTTAACATTACCACACTGATAAAGTTACTGGTGTGACATTAGCTAGCCAGTTCACTAGCTAGTTAGTGTGTGGCGTTAACGCTACATGAGTTCGCTGTGGCATTACGGCTACACGAGTAAGCTAATTAGCCAGTGAGCTGGTTGGCTAATGACGCGCTAGCGGGTTTACAATTGTGGCACACAAGTAACTTAGCATGATTAACCTGCAATTTTGATGAGGACATTAGTCAGTGAACTATAATGCTGGCTAGGGTAGACTGTATTCTGGACATAATGATCTTTCAATCAGCCGAGCCTTTCCAGCTCAGCAACTAACGTTACCGTTAAATTACCTGCTGTTAATGGGGCGCACCAGGTCTCGGCACAAATGTCTTTCAATGAAAGCATGGCCACTTCCAACACTTCCCTCTCGCAGCAGAGCATCTGGTAGGTGCGGGATAAAGTGAAGCAGGGAAGATCCCCCAGAAGATGGCCCACGTTTGCCTCCCGACAACAAATACACTCTGTCGGGGTGGGCATTTCCCTGCAGTTGCCACACCCGCACCACACTGTGTTGCCCGACCCTCTCAGCACCTGCAGAAACCATGAGCTGCTCCAAAACAACCCGTGGCTGTGTTTGAGGTGTTTGTCTCTTCAGTGGCTCGAAGGCGTATGCCATCGGCTGTGATGGCATCATTTCGAAATTCTGCTCAATTTCGTCCTCTTCCATTCTTTCTTCGTACTGCCAAGCTAGCTACCTATCCAACCTGATCCAACCAACCAACCAGCTTGGTGACGTAGCTGATGACGATGATCAACATGGCGTCGCACTATTGCTGAAGCAGTTGATCCATCTTAAAAAAATCACAGATGTATTCCCACACACTTAATACTGTGTGGAATAAATAAGAATCAGAGTGTTTCATGTCCTCTTTAACAAGGTGCCAGAAACAGATATGTTCAGATGTTGACTACATTATTTTCTCAAAGAGTTCTGTAGTGTTTTTGTTGCCGCTCTTTCCGTTCTTCCAGATGTAAATTCAAAATGCACAATAGGAACTGTATGTGGTCATCGGCAGTTACATGACAAACAATGGGGTGGTATTTTTTATTGAACCTGGTGAGTTTAATCAAACAAACCTCAGAACTCTTTTACCTACAGTCTACCAGCATTTCCACACCTCCACCAGGGTAAACACTACCCAGAATGTTTACACAAACATTCCTGGTCAGTCAGTCAGATTGTTGTGGACAGATGAAGGAACAGCAGCTCTACAGAACTATTTTGAGTGTAGACACTGATATGTGGAGAGTTGCTGCCTTCCAGGTGAACCACATCAATCTTGAAGAATATACTGTACATCAACAGTGACATCATACATCAGCAAATATGTTGGTGATGTGGTGATCACAAAGACAATAAAATAAATTCAACCAGACAGCCTGGATGAATGGAGAGGTGAAGACCCTACCCAGAGCCAAAAAAAGATGGCTTTCAAGCAGGTGACGAGGAAGCATACAATGCCACCAGAGCAAGACTGAAAGTGATAGAGGCTGGTGGGAGACCTCAATATCAATACCACCAAAGGTACGTGGCAAGTAATCCAGGCCATTACAAGCAGGAGCATTCTCATCATGTCTGCAGCCACGTTGCCAGATGAGCTTAACACATTTTATCCTCACTGATCCCCCACAACAAAGAGTCAACTTTCAAGTCTACTCCACCTCCAGAAGACCAGCCACTGTCAGTATCCACAGCAAATGTGAGAATAATCCTGCATCCTAAAAGGATTGTGTTTCTTGAAGTGCCTTGAACTGCTTAAAATATATCAAAACAATCATAGTAATCAAGTTCCTCAAATTTGATACCCTTTGCCTTGCTAATTTAAGGGTCCAGTGTGCAGGGTTTAGGGGGATCTATTAATATCATATTCACAGTTATGTTTTCAGTAGCGTTTTATCAGATGAAAGTAAGTGTAGTGCAGTTTTTCATTACCTAAAATGATATGCTTGAGAGAACCTTTGGCATTTTTCATGGCCACCATAGGGGAGGTTTAGACAAGGGGTGTTTATTTGTTTCCAATCTGCAACCTCACTGCTAGATGCAACTAAATCCTACACAGTAGACCTTTGAAAATAATAAATATAAACGTTTAGTTTGGAAAGAAACTTTATTTTTTTTTTTTTGCCAAGACTGAAATTTCCACACATTTACAGGATATGATTATATAAGGTTATATTAGGCTATTTTCATTATTGTCAGCAAATCCTCTAAAACTACAACCAATGATCAATAGATCCTACTAAGTATGTACTCATTATGAGACAGTATGAGACAGACTGATCCATATGCATTTGAACCTTTCATGGGATTTGTTGAACATAAGATGAAGAAAATGCATGCTGAACAATGACAGTTGGTGCAGTTAATACATTTATTGAAACACATGGCAAAATCCAGACTTATGGCGGGGTGAGGCAGGTGAGAGTCCAAACAGACAGCAGGAAGCTAGGATGGTGTGTTTTAGATGGCTGGGGAGCTGGGGAGCTGGGGCTGAGGCTTAATCTGATAGCTGGGAATCTGGGACTGAAGGAGGAGTAAATGATTGTTTCTAAGGATGTTATGGCTCTCAGCCTGTCCTTAGTGTCCAGAGCATTGCTCAAACAGAAGAACAAGTGGTCCATAGTGGATGCAAAGTATTTTGCCTTCTCCAGATGGGAACTAATGTCTGTTTTGGTTCATGCCAGCTCGTTCTATTACAAATGTGTCACAGAACAAGTAAAGGATTGAACCCAAATGAAGACTAAACAAAGGCAGAGCTTTTGCAGTTAATAAATTTATTGAAATCACATGGCAAACAAAATCCAGATTTATGAGGAGTTGAAGCAGGTCCAAAATCCAAAAAGGCAAACAATTCCAACAATGCGAGCACAAGTCCAACAGATGAAAAAAAAAAAAAAAAAAAAACAAGAAGTACACACACAGACTAAACATTTTAAGTCTTGCTGTTGGTTTAAAGCGGCAAAGCTGTGGCTGAGGTTCTCAGTGTGGAATCTCCACAGGCAGGTAGAGGTGGAGTACTAATACCACTCTGTGAAAATAGTGTGTTACAAGTAAAGGTCCTGTATTGAAAATGTTCCTCAAGTAGAAGTGCTGGTATGTGTCAGGAAAATGTACTGAAAGTATGAAAAGTAAATGGACTGTATATAGTGCTTTTCTAGTCTTAACGACCACTGAAAGCACTTTTACAACACAATTCAGCATTCACCAATTCAGACATTCGTACACTTGTGGCTAGGTGCCACCTGTTCATTACGATCACACATACACTCACACACGGATTACACAGCAATTTGTGGTTCAGTATCTTGTCCAAGGATACATGTACATACATGTAGACTGCAGGAGCCACTGATCGAACTGCTGACCACCTGATGAGTGGACTATCTTCTGAGCTACAGCTCCCTGTGACTGTTATACTATATCATTATTTTACTATTACTCATACATTAATGTAAAAGCAGGATTTTACTGTGGTAGTTGGTAAGGGTGGAGCTCATTTTTTATTGTTTTGCAGGGATGCAATTTATGATTATTTTCACAATGGATTATTCTGCTGATTATTTTCTCTATTAATTGATTTTTTATTTATTTATTTTTTTTTAATTCTGAAAAAATTAGAAACGCTGTCACCATCCAACCAACAATCCAAACCTCAAAATTATTAAATTAATTAAAAGGAAAAGCAGTAAATTGTCACATTTGTGAGGCTGGAATACTTTCTAAATTTCTGTCAATTACATTGTTTTATTGACTAATCAGTCCAGCTGTACTTGTATAAACTGTTTTGTAGTCACATTGAGAAGAAAGCATTTCATTAGCTCTTTGTATGTTCTGTGTGCAAGAAAATTGCAAAGTAACTAGGAGTTAAAGTCGTCAAATACATGTAGTGGAGTTAAAAGTACAATATGAGATGGCGTATGAAGTGGCCTGAAAAAACTAATGGTAATGTAATGTACAAGTACCTCAAATTTATACTTAAGTACAATACCTGAGTAAATGTACTTAGTTACGATCTACCACTGAAGACCAGCTGTGAAGTGGTCCACAGAGGGTGCAGATAGCTCACTCCCAACTCGACACATACAGGCACTTGGTCAGGACGCCTTGGCATCACTTTCTAAGGCACACTTTCAATATAAAACCTCCTGAGAACAATAATAACCACGTGGTTAACTTTGTGAAATGGTCGCACTTTGATAGGCTTAGACACCAGAACTACCTGGTTAGGTTTAGGCAACAGAAGTAGTAAATTCTACACATTACTTCACCTACAAAATAAATTAACCGTTATTTTTGGTTTCATGTGTGACATGAACCCCGATCTCCTGAGTGAAAGATAAGATAAGATAAGATAAGATAGACTTTATTTATCCAACAATGGGGGGAAATTCACGTTACAGCAGCAACAAGACAGAGTGCAAGTCAGAGGACAAGAAGACAAGAAAATATTGCACAAGTGTTATATACCCTATGGTAAATTACAATATATACAATACGTACACACTTACTTACTTATACGTACAATTCATTTAAAACTGACGACTGCACATGAAAACAGGAAAAATGTGAGATGTGATCAGTACAACTTGCATTTGAGTTGATGTTATTGTGCACTGTTATACAGTCTGATGGCTGCAGGCACGAATGACCTGCGGTAGCGCTCCTTCCTGCACTGGGGATGTAAAAGTCTTGTGCTGATGGAGCTGCTCAAGGTCATCACAGTGTGGTGTAGGGGGTGGGAGGAGTTGTCCATGATGGATGTCAGCTTGGCTAACATCCTTCTGTCTGCCACCTCCTCGATGGAGTCCAGTGGGCAGCCTAGGACAGAGCTGGCTCTCTTAACCAGTTTGTTCAGTCTCTTCCTGTCTCTGTCCGTGCTGCCCCCTCCCCAGCACAATATGGCATAAAACACTGCAGAAGCCACCACAGTGCCATAGAAAGTCCAGAATAGAGCCCTGCACACACCAAAGGACCTCAGTCTCCTCAGCAGGTGTAGGCGACTCTGGCCCTTCCTGCCTAGGGCATTAGTATTGTCTGTCAAGTCCAGTTTATTGTTGAGGTGAACACCCAGGTACTTAAAGGAGTCCACCATGTCAATGTCCGAGCCCTGGATGTTCACTGTTGTGTGAAGGGAAGGATTCTTTCGGAAATCAATAATCATCTCCTTGGTCTTGCTGGTGTTTAGGATCAGGTGGTTCTGCTGACACCAGTCCACTAAGTCTGTGATGACCCCCCTGTACTCCTGCTCATTCTCCTCTGAAACACAGCCAACAATGGCACTGTCATCAGAGAATTTCTGCAGATGACAGAGGGTGGAGAAAAATAAAAGTAAATAAAAGAAAAAGACACAATAGGAGATGAGGCTTACAAGAAAATAAAACTGAAAAGTATTACGCCTTCTTCTTCACTGTGCAGTGCTTCCCACTTCCTCATCTGAGTGATCCCCTCCCTGCCTCCATCTATTCAGGCACTGCAGTGCTGGCACACTCCCACCTGTTCTGCACTGTCAGTAGGAAGGATCTCTCTCTCTCTCTCTCTCTCTCTCTCTCTCTCACACACACACACACACACACACACACACACACACACATATAGACACACCTGCAGAGCAGCAGCACAGTCTGGTGGTGTCTAAGTCCAAATGCAAAGGGCAGTTAAGCTTACGCTTTTGCAAAATAACTGGACTCAATAATGCAGACCGGTAGAAAGAATGAGGGTACAAAAAAGGAGGTGACGGACAGAAGGATGTCCAGCGAGACACTGGACATGGCTGGCAGGCACTGAAAGAAAGAAAACGCTAAGTAAAGTCCAAAAGCCAAAAAACAAAACAAAAACCAACATAACCAAACTCCTGGTGAATTAGAATTTGTTTAAAGATTGTCCAATAGATACTCACATGGAGAAAGTGCTTGACATGGGAAGGATCAGGATGAACTGGCAACCAGTGCTGAAGAAAGCCAGCCTTGTGTACTGCTGGTCTGATGAGCCGGATGTGCAGCAGGTGCACAGGTGATTGAGCAGGAGACAGCAGAACGTGGAGGAGACCACGCCCAGCCTTACACAGACAAGGGAACAGACGGACAGACAAATAACACAAAGGGAAAGGGGAAAAGAAGAACACTAGGAACAGACAGGTTAGCCTGACAAGCATGTTGTTAACTTTCTGCATTATTTTGTGGGATTACAGGTTACATTAGAAAAATACTGGTTTAGGAGCATGAGACATCCACTGTTTATGTGTATGAGCCAACATGCAGTTAATTTAGAGTAAAGCATCTCAGTCCTATTCCTTGTTTATTTTGTGGAAGTTCACCCCCTGGCAACTCCAGCCAAACTTCAGTTAGATACCATTACATGTGCCAAACTCATGGCTTAATCCTCATATCCTCAAATCCTTCTCCCTTGTAAAAGTGAAGCACACTGAAAATACATACAATAGAGCAGGGCCTTAATCTAACCACTGTAATTCTTGTCCAAGTATGTTTTTCTATATTAAGCTAGTAATTTAAGAGTTATGTTAGAACTAATATCAGTTTATTTAGCCTGCATTTTACAATTTCATTATAGTTGCTTGTTATAAAAAACAACAGTTTGTTATAAACTGGCTCTACACTGAAATACACACACAAAAAAAGCTGCTCCCTTTTACATTACATAGATCAAGAACTGGTGAGGATGCTGATGTTATGGCTGGGACATGTAGCTTTAGCACCAGCCTTTTAACATTATGTATACAGCCCACCCTTTCACATTCTTCTCGTTTAAAAATATGTCACATGGAAATATCAGTTGGAGATGAACAGACTTCTCAACTGACTCACTGAGTTCAAGCATTTGCATTATCTTACATTTGCTATCTGCACTTAGAGAATCCATATGTGCAATGTGACAATGGAAAGCTTGACAAGAGTAGCAGCAGTAACTAAGGAGGGCAAAAGGTCAATTCTCAACACAAATGCACGCACAGAAATAAGTAGTTGTCAGAGTCATCATGACATGTCAACAGCTGTTAAAATTGTTTTCTTTTTTAACCTTTATTTACTCAGGGAAGTTTCACTGAGAGCACAGCTCTCTTTTTGCAGGATTACCCTGACCACACACATTCACACCTGGAAGCTCCCCAATGCAACCACAGTTTGACCTACTGTCCACAAAGCAGTTCAGTTGGCGCAGTTGAGATTCAGCGCACCGTGCTCAAGGGCACCTCATTGGTGGTAATGAGGGTGGAGCAAGATTGCCTCCACTCTCCCAGATTTATTTTGCCAGCCCAGGTATCAAACTGCTGAACTTCCAGCCAGCTTCTCTAACCTTTATGAGCATGGCCATCACTGCCCCTGTCTAATCCAGCATGGGGCCTTGATTGTCTGTGAGTAAGTTCTGTGTGCAAGAGTTAAGCTACCAGGAGCCATCTTTTTGTGCAGATATTAAAATTATTCTTACATTGTTTTCATGCCTAAAAATTTTCAGCATTTAGTTTGCAATAGAGAATGTTCCTCCACCTGTCCTAATGACAAAACTTTTACAACAGCACTGAGACACTAGAGCACAACGTGTTCATACTTGAGAAAAAGCTGATGAATGTGCCACATTTTAATCATATGAGGTTGGCTTGGCTTCCGTTACACAACCAGTAATGATTCACTCCACAAGCTAAAGGTAATAATGTAAGTCAGACTGCATCATATTCATTTTATTAGAGTATGAGAGACTGGACCAGATCTAATTTCCATTTTAAAAAAAAAAAAAAAAAAAAAAAAAACATCTGCCAACACCACTAAACTGGCAAGTTAGGTAAAATTTTGAAAATGCACAGCCTCGTAGGAGACGTAGAAACTGTCTTCCAGCTTCATTCAACCGCTTCATTCAACCTGTTATGAAATAATGGCCTACAGGTTGACCTAGCTGATTTGAATGAATCAGTGATGACTGATAAATGACTAGTGCTACTTATTAAAAGGAGTACTCCACCGACCAGTCTTTTATGTAACACTGTAACTAATTCCTGTAGACTTGAAAGGTGACTCTGAAAGGTTTGAAGTCAGCTTGTATTAATAGGAGTTACAGTTTATTTAAACAGTGACACAGTTCCATAAAGAAAAGAAATTCATACAAAAAACAACCAAATTCATCTTCATATACAGCTTTAATTTGGTTTGCTGCTCATGATTCTCATCCCTGGCTGATGCAAGAAAAGCATGGCTGGATGCATCAAAGTAAACAGCCAACGGTGGCGGTGTTTGTAATTGTTGATTTGTTTCACCTGTCCCTCCCTCCCCAATGTATTTAACTTTGTGTCCTCTCTCATTCTGTGTCAGTTCGTCATTGTACGTTGTTTTAAATGTTCCAGCCCTCTCAAGTGTTTTCCTGTATTTTTATCCAGTACGCCCTATGTTTATCGCTAAATAAAGCAGTTGAAAAGTGCTTTACGTAGTATCAGAGGACATCAGAACCTATCGATCTGATAGGCCTAGTTTTCCTGGATTACAGTAAGAACAGTTTATGAGTTAAAAACTCAAGTAGCATAAAACAGTAAAACAATCAGCAAGCACAATATATGGATTAAAACAAGTAAAAGAATGAATTTTTAAAATAAATCAATCAATAAATAAAAACATCCATGACTCCAAGACTTGTGACCTCAGACTTGATCTAAGGAGTCAATCCTCTCAGGTTTTTAATGAACGTTTCTCTTTTTGTTTTGGGGCCGATCACTAGAATTTAAGTTTCATTCTCATTTAATTTCAAGAAGTTATTGCTCATCCATTTATTTACTGCCAATAGGCAGTGGGTAATGGAGTTTGTAGCTGCTGTATCATTTGATTTTGCGGATATGTTCAGTTGTGTGTCATCTGTGTAGCTGTGGAAACCTACATTATGTTCTCTGATGATATCACCCAGTGGTAACATGTAGAGGGGAAAAAAGTAATGGGCCTAGGCAGCTCCCCTGTGCAACTCCAAAATAGTTGTCATATTTCTCAGACATATGGTCTCCTAGTTTAACATAGAATTTCTTCCCTCTGATGTAAGTTTTGAACCACTAGAAATTCTCAAGCCATTTATGCAGGCTGAATAGTCTACTGAAACGTTCATTTTCACGTCTAATCATTGGCAGAGGACCTGACAGAATGCATGTTCTACCCAGGTTCTCCACGGTAGAGGTTAGACATTTGAACTTCTGCTGTAGTTTCATGGAATGTCTTGAGATGACATCACACGTACCAGCAAGGACAATCACGGTGTGCACAGAGGGATGACGCTCAATTAACAGTGGGAGGAGTTTGACACAGTTTTGTGTTCAGTTCCGTCCGAGAAGCTGTAAATAATGGTATTGGTAAGATTTACAAACCTAGCAATGGAGTCCCCGATCCACAGGATTTCAGGGGCCACGCCACCACAATTCCTGATTATCAGCAGGTAATGTGAAAGAAGTGGTTGCAAGTTGGCTAACACACTATCAGAGTTTGTAGCATTAGCAGCTGCCAGCGCAGGCCAGGCGTTGCTGTTGGAGAGATCCAGCGTTTCCAAAGCTGGGGCTGCTGTGAAGGCAGCTGAGGTCAGATGCAAGGGCCTGGTTGGTGGACGATTACCAGTCGCTGGAGTTCCCAGGAGCGGAGTAGGCCTAGTGGCAGAGGTTGTAGAGGGATCTGGAGATAAGGGCCTTGTCGTTGAACGCTCGCTGGTTACTGTAGGTTCGTTGGTCACTGGGGGCTCTATGGATGGAACCGGTATAGTGGGAGCAGTAGCGGGGGAGATCCGGAGTGCGGACCCTGCCTCACTGTAGTGCTACCGGGGCTGGAGCGGGAGCACAGTGGGGCTCGTCGTCAGGAATTATTATAGGAGCTGACAGCCGGGATCGCTTGTTCCTTGGGGTGCTGGATTGGGACGGCTCTCCAGTGGGTGACCCATGGTGCGAGGGGCTGATACAGCAGGAGGAACGCTTCCTCGGAAGGCTTTCCTCGAAATCGTGGCCAGCGAGGGGGCCAAACCAGTTAAACAGCTGCAGGGCCCTGTCATCTTTGGCTGAGGGATCGAAGAGAGGAAGGAAGACTTTCTTTTTCTCCTTTTGCTGAACGCTTCTTGGAGGGAGTGCAGGGGGCTGTCTTCTCATGTGGATTGGGATTTTCCACATGTTCCAGTGGAGAAGCAGGGAGTTGAGATTGGTTTGTCGGCAGAGCAGATCATCCGTGAGATATGCGATGGATCGTAGCTCAGCTTTAATGTCCGAAATGGCGGTGGTAGGATACGGAGGGAACTCTCCATCATCATCGGTGAGTCCATTTAGTTCTTCAGTGTTCTTAGGGTTTCTCTCAGTCAGAGTAGCTTGCTGACTGTCTGACTGACACTGAATGACTGAACTGGCGGACATGACGTGTTCGCTGTTGGGGCACACCCTTCTTCTGGTAGTGGTGGTGGTGGTGGTGCTTGAGAAGTTTGCATTGCTGGTAGTTTGCATTTGGGTTGAACCCCTAGCCTAGTTGTTTCCCCTATTTAGACAAGTGTGACAGTACTGTCACACAGATGTAATTTATTACACATCACATCCTGTTATAGGGATAGTTATCAACTACTATAAGATTATTACAAAAGTGTCACATAGTTGTGTTTAATGAACACATATGAACGCAGTGTTTAGCCACGTTAAGTGTTCTTTACACTTCACTAATTGCCTGATTTTGGATGCATATAGAGTTGATGATAATTTACTCTTCACCAGCGTGTAAGCAGTTCAATTAAATTGGCATCTAATTCCACTATAGACCCAGGCAATATTAGATCAGCAGGGTGACATAGTTTAAAGAGCAAGGAAGTCTATAAATATAAGAAGGTGAGGTGGATGAATGGGTCAAACACAACTTTCACCTACATTTCACACAACTTTTGTGTCCTGTGAGAAACCAAAAGTGAAATGTGTTTCACCAAGTAGTTTTGATGCCTAAACCTAAGGAAAATGCTACCATGTCACACCATTAATCACGTGTTAGAAAGGCTCTCTGACCGGAAGGTTTTGCATGTTGCAGCAGTTGCTCATGGACTTGCTTAAAAAAAAAAAATGTTGACTTGCAGTTGGAAGCAGCTGACCTCTGCTGTTATTTATAAAATGTAATTTACCAATGGTCACCATTCTATGTATATAAAAATACATCAAAAATCCTCAAGATGAGAAAATGTATTTTAAAAAAACATTATGCCTTCAAAAAATACTAAGGTTTTTGTGCTAATGATCCAAAATAATAGCACTCAGACAGAGGAGGCTGGAGACGAGTAAAAAAGTCTGTGGTTTAAGAAATGTTTCTGATCTCTGGATGGATTTTCACAGTGGCTGGTAGTTTTTAATTTTATGGCAGTGGGATTGATGATGGAATGCACTGTGAATGGACACAGGAACTGGGGAGACAATTTCTTAAACTCAGACCTGAGGAGGATATTCTTGACCTGGTTTGTATTTGGGAGCCTCTCTGCTGTGACGATCGGCCACCTATTTTTTTTTTCTTCAGCTGACTGGAGTAAGGCAGCACAAATCTTCCTTCAGATCTTATGGCAATGGTGGAGGTGGAGCTGAACGGGTGGGAGGGATATCTTCCCTTCCTGGGCAGGAAAAAGAGGGGGAAGGTACCCGAGATGCCTCAAATGGACTGACTGACTGATGCCCCCAGTGCCTGGCAGAACTCCTTCCAGACTTGGCAGAAACAATATCTAACAGAATACCATGCAGATGGAGTACATGATGCACCAATATATATTTTCGGTCTCCTTGGCAGAGGGAAGTTTAGGGAGGTCAATAAAATGTGCAGCTTTTGAGAACCAATCAGTCTGCAGACAGTGAGATAAACAGAAAGAACTCCAAGCAGAGATCTTATCATTTGTCCAGTTAATGTGAGGGTTATGGGGTTTAAGGCAGGGGAACCAAAGGAGTGTGAGGTACGGGTATGACACACAAACTAATTTGCTCAGAATGATTACCAGACAGGATTATGATTGGTGCATTGCGTTGAGTTACTTCAGCCAGGAAGCTGCTGTTTAGGGCATTAGCTGTGACAAGGATAGGAAGGGGCTCCAGCGCTAATCTACACCATTCAGCCATCTCTTCATTGATAAAGTTGTTGTTATGTGAGAGGAAGGAACAGATTAGTTTTAGAGTGCTTTTTCATTACTCCCTGATTTGGTTGTCTAGTCTGATTGCCAATGTGAACAGGTCCAAAGGAAAATCATGTGTGGTCACTTCATCTTTTAGTTGTTCATTCAAACCTCTGACAAAGACATCAAGAGTGTCTCTTCATTCCATGAGGACTTCGTTGCCAGGGTCCTGAACTCTGTGTAATATGCCACACTCCAGGCTCCTTGTTTCAAACTTAGCAATCTTCCGGACACATTTCCCACATAGTCTGCACTGAAAAAAATAACTTGTAGGATTTACTGAATAAAATCCTCACAAGAATTTGCACTAACACTAAGTAAATTTTACTGCTGTAATATCAAGTACAACTCACTTGCCAGTATCTTGTAAAATGTACTTAACCATTAAAAGTTGACATTCATGATGATATTAAGCAAATGTTAATTAAGTTCATTTCAGTTATACTTTATATCTATTTAGATTAATTAAGTAAAGTCAATTTGTTTTTTCATAGATAGGAATGTTGCTTTCATCAAAATATTAAGTAAATCCTACAATTTACTGTTATGAAGTAATTAAGCAGATTTTTTCTGTTTGTCATTTTAAATTACTTAGTTGTAATATTGCTTATTTCCTTTTGACAGATGTATGTAATTATTTCTAAATGCATTCAGCATACTTTTGACAAATCACACAAAATACAATATAAAACTTCTGATTGTTTGGTACAACAACTGTTTGTGAACGAAAATTTGATTGTTTTACAAACATCTACCTAAACTTTGTTTTACATGCTCAACCAGGTTGGTATCATATCATTCATTCATTCATCTTCAATACTGACTATCCCTTTCGGGGGGGCTGGAGCCTATCCCAGCTGTCAACGGGCGAGAGGCGGGCTACACCTGAACCGGTCGCCAGTCGATTGCATAGAGACAAACAACCATTCACACTCACACCTAAGGACAATTTAGAGTCACCAATTAACCTAATGAGCATGTTTTTGGTCTGTGGGAGGAAGCTGGAGTGCCCGGAGAGAACCCACGCAAGAACATGCAAACTTCACACAGAAAGGTCCTGCCTGACCCAGGCATCAAACCGGCGACCTTCTTGCTGTGAGGCACGCACACTACCTGCTGCGCCACCATGCTGCCTGGTATCATATCAATGAGGTAGAAATAGAAATTAACAATTACAGACATATTTCCATATCACCTGCAGAGAAAGCTACCCACTCATATATCAGCAAGTCTGTGGCAGACCCTGAGACACACAATATATTATTGATTCACAACAGTTAACAGTTTTCAAACTCCACACATATTGGCCATATTTGACCACATCCAAGTCTTTTGGAGATTCAAAACTGAAGATTGCTGGGAAGAAGATTGAAAATCTGAGTGTCTGGACCGTGGGGGTCCATATAAAGCTGAGCTGTTGTGTGTGAGTGCAGGGTCCATATTTACCAAGCTCTGAAAAAGGTTCCAGGTCAGTGGGGTGGGACTGTGACTTTTTTTTTTTTTTACATCTTAAACCAGGTTGGTATCATATACATGAGGGTAATATAGAAATGAACAATTATAAATAGACTCCAGACTCTGGAAGTGGAACCGGAGCTGTTGTGGCTTGAGCTGCAAGCTGCATGGGTGGCAGAGGAGAGGCTAAGGAGGCTAAGACAGAAGAAAAGAGATCAATGGTTTAGTTGGTTAAGTATGGTCTGTTGCTGCTTGTGAAGTGTGTCCAGGAGTTGTCCATGCCGTCCAAGCAGCCTTGGTGGAGCAAGGGTTGCTGTACACTCTCAATCTCCCTGTTCAAGTTACCTGGAACATAATGCTCAAATTGTATTGTTAAAGTTTTTGTGCAAATGGACCCAATATGACACAACTCAGACAGGATACTGGAGATGAGTAAGAAACTCAGTGGTTTAATAAATGTTTCAGGGAATGTGCAACAGACAGATTCAGAAGTTTCACAAAACAGTGGAGAGATGACTAAGGCCAGAAGAGTGTCCAAATCCAGTATTTCTCAAGGCACAGTAAGACAGGGCATGGACTGAGACAGGTGACGTCTCAGTACATGCCTGTGGCAGCAGGTGAGTTGTTACTGATTGACAGCAGATGTGCTCAGGAGAGGAGGAGGCTGGACCAAACCTGTCAGCCATGCCCTGCAGTGACACATACATCTACATGACCGACAGGGGAGAGACAGAGGAAAACACAAAGATACAATGGGAAAAGGAGAGGAAATTGCAGGTCCTCCAAAAATCTCACAATGTAATTTTTGGATGTTGTATAGAAGTGTGATCATAAACTATTATGTACACTGCACATACAAAATGAGAATGCAGTTTGGATCAATCAAGCAATTGCTGCACATAATGTATTCTCACTGGATTAAAGAATAAAAGGTAAAGAAAAGGAGAACACAATATTTTTCAATGCATTTCAGATCAGAGCCATGCTCTGCCAAAAACCCTCCATGGCACAGCACTACAATCATGCAGATCATCAGAAGAGAAAACATCCAGCATCACCCCCTATACTGTCACAGTTGCATGATTCCTCTCTGTTTAACTGATGAGCTCATTTGGTGAATTTTAAGTGTTTATCAAGGCTGATCTTTGCAGCAAAGGATACAGTTCCCTCATTATCATCAAACATACCAACAAGGATCAAAGGAGACTTATCAGGCTGATGCCTCACACAGGGCCTTGTTTCAGTGAGATTTGAATTTTTGAACCTCTTCCAAGGAATTTCTTTTACTTTTAGTCTAATCATTCAAATAATTTATATGCACAGAGGTAGAGCTAGCCAGCTAGATTTAATAAGTTAGTGCTTCTGTCTCTGAGTCTTAACAAATGCAGTGGAGTGTATCTGAGTCAGCGGGAAAACTGTTTTCTCTGTCTCTCCAGTGCAACGCTGTAAAAAATGACTGTGAAATACACAGTAATTTACTGTGTTTCTGTAAAGTTAGTTATTGTGAATGTTTTTAAAGTAAAATAATATACAATAAGCAGTAATTGGCAAAATACTGTATAAATCATGGTAATAAACACAATACTGTATAAATTCACAGCAGACCAAGTTCTACTGTAGTAAGTCACAGTAATATCATCACTACCATAAAAAACAAAGCAGTAGTGTGAAATTTCACAATAACATCATGTGTACTGTAGGAAATCACAGTAACCAAAACAGTACTGTAGAAATTCACAATAATTAATTGAAATTTGCAGTAACACATTGAGTTCGGTAGGGAATGGCGGTAGCTAGTATAGTACTGTAGAAATTCACAATAATATATTGGAATTTACAGTAACATATTATTTACTGTAGGAAATGGCAGTAACCTGTACAGTACTGTAAAAGTTCACGTAACCATTGCAGTACTGTAGAAATTCACAGTTACATATTGTGTACTACAGAAACCTCAACCAGTATAGTACTGTAAAAATTCACAGTAACGTACTGTGGAAAATTACAGCAACCAATAAAAATTTCAGAGTAATATCGTGTACTCTGGGAAATCACAGCAACCAGCATGGTATTGTAGAAATTCACAGTAATATATCAAAATTTACAATAACATGTACATTTAGGGAATGACAGTAACCAGTATAGTATTGTAAAAATTCACAGTAACATATTGTGTAGCCTGCTCTGGGGATTACAGTAACCTGTATTGTACTGTAGAAATTCATAGTAATATAATTGCAATTTACAGTGACATATTGTGCAGGCCTACTTTAGGAAATGACAGCAAGGGTCAGAAATGGCTTCCTTTGTCTCAGCCAAACATTAAAGGAGATGTCGTTAAACAGGTTTTTCTTAATACCACTCAAACGCTTTGAGCTAGGAGGTTAAATTTTGAGTATGTTTATGGGGGGGCCAGGGCCATCCCCTGTGCCGCGTTTGGGGTCAGTGGGGTCAAAGGTCGCCACATGGCGGCCGAAAAGGCACTTTTTGAAATTTGAAATTAGAAAATGGAGGGAAAATTAATAACTCCCAAACGCTTTGACTTAGGGGGCTGAAATGTTAATGTGTTCATCGTGGGGGTCAAGCCATGCACTGTGCAAAATTTCAGAGTCGCAGCAACTTAGGAAGTGTCAAAGGTCACAGGGGTCAACCATCAGAGTGAATGTGGCCTTTTGGCCTGCTTTTCACAACTCACACACGCTTTGAGCTATAAACATGAAATCTGAGTATGTTGCTTAACAGAGGGTCCTCTACCAGAATATTTTGGTCCCGTTGCGATAGGACCCCCAGGGGGCTACTTGGCCTTCCGAAGGTCCTGCAGAGTTGGGTCTTGGGGTGATCGATAGGGGCGTCGTCACAAGTCCATAGGCAAAGTTTTGAACGATTCGGGTTTCTATGGAAACGGCGGCCGCTGGGAGACCGAAGAACGTGGCCGTTTGAAGCCCCACCTCTCAAAAAGTAGGGGCCCTATCGGGACCAAACTCGTGTCTACGCACTCGTGTCGGGCCCCCAAACGACATATTAGAATTTCAGACCCATGCGACTTTTGGAAATATGTTTTGTCCATACAGGCTTTTCTGACTCAGAGGGTCTGAAGGGCCATAAGTCTGAGAGCTTCTGATTTTTTGGATTTCAAATGGCCAATTAAGAAAACTGCTGGGATTTGGGTTATTATTCCACTGGATTATTGTTCAGCGACCCCTGGGGATCATCTGACCCAAGTTTGGGGTCTGTGGGGTCAAAGGTTACTGCGTGGCAGGCAAAATGCATTTTTTTGACATTTGAATTTGAAAAATGGTGGGAAAATTAATAACTCCCAAATGGTTTGATGTAGCAGGCTGAAATTTGAGCATGTGTATCAGGGAGGGTGGGGGAATGATTGTGCAAACTTTCAGACAGGTGCCAAAAACTACATCTCCTGTAACACTTTTTTTCTCTTTTTAAAACCACGATATAAGTGTAAAAATAAAAATCGTTAATACTTAGGAGTATTATTCACTTTATTTTAACCTTTTAACTATATTTCCGTTGATTATATTTCCACTTACGCAGATAATTTATATCGTTCTTCCACCAAGTCTCGGTAGTAGGCTAACTGATATAACGTTAACACAGGTCCTTACTTTTAGCGTCCCTACCGTGACCATCCACCTCCCCCACCCTGAGCTCTCACACCTCTGAGACCGCTGCTGCCAGTCAGCTGGTCCCAGAGGTGTGAGAGCTGTGGAGTTTAACTTCTCCGAAAATGTTGGAGCAAACTTCCAAATAGGCGTCATTTAGATGAACTAGCCGCATACTGGGTATCGAAACGGTTACTTACGTACTATGTATACTACGTATTCAGGGAATTAAAACAGCTTTTAGCTACCATTCTCAGTTGGAGCAAAATGCACTTTGGGGAACAGCATCGGGAAAATAAAATTTATACATCAATTCAAATTAATCAAAATTATCAAATTTATAATTTATACAAATAAAATTATCCAAAAGAGTTGTTATATTGTACTGTATGCTTTTTTAAACGACTTTTCTATGTGGATTTCTATCTTTAATGTTTTATTTTATTTTATTTATTCTATGATTAGTGTTTAAATGGAGTTAAAAAAAAAAAAAAAGGCTGCATGTTCCAGTATCAAACCTGGGGACAGACAAAAGAAAAGCCTGTTGTCATATACGGTAGTAGAGGAACTACGGTGATCAGAGAGCGGATGCAGACGACGGTTGGTGCAGCTGCTCATGCCCGGGAAGCCACCCGGATCACGTGATCACTCTCCATGCGCGATTCCCATGCTGTAGCCTACAGGTGCGCGGCAAGCAAACCAGACAGAAACCGACTGGCGCAAACGGATTATTGAGTGTTGTTTTTCAGAAAAGACACATTATTGGTTCTGGCTTCTACTCTGTATAAAACCCCACCGGATTGTAAGAGGAGTTTGCAACCATCTCCAGTCTGCTGCAGGAGGAGGAGGACTGTTTTCAGCACTTGGTGAAAACAACACGTCAACACGACGGTTAACGGAAATGCGTGGAGCAGCACACGGTGCATCATTGCATGTAAGTGACTTTTCTCTTGACTGACTTTAGTCAATCATACTTAGTTTGCTCATTTATATAAGACATTTGTGAAAAAGAAAGTTGCACATTCTCCCAGTTTGAGTTAACTGCAGTTCTCGTTAAAAATGTCTTACACGTGTACTGTTTGTAGATTCAAAGCTGTGTCAATTCCTGCTTTCATTCGGCACGTTAAAATTCACAGAAATCTTGCAAACATTAGATTTCAGTGTGGATACGCAGTGTCCTACAGCCTTTACAACAGTAATTGCACTTCAAAAGCATATGTACAGAGTCCATACGCCCACAGGTAAATCAGGGGCACAAACACAAGGACATGTTTTAGCATGCAAATTTGAGGGATGTAGCTTTGTGTCAGAGCGTGTAGCAACTTTATGGGAGCATTTCCAGCTGCATATTACAAGTGGGACAAAAGTGCCTTGCCCCTATGATAACTGTTCAAAGACTTCTTCTGTCCGTTCATCTTTCACCTCACACATCAGTCTGAAACATAAAGAAAGAACTTGCGCCTCTAGTGCTGCTGCTGCCGCCAGCACAGCTAGCTCGTTGGACACTGAAATGACCAAAGTAGTTCAGACAGGTTTAGATGAAAATCTTGGAGCAGAAGTGTTGGATGGTGGAAATGAAGTAGACGAGAAAGAGTTCATGAACAGTCTGGCCTTGTTCTATCTCCAGATGCAGGCTAAAATGCTGCTACCTGCCAGTGTGATTCAAAAAATAATTGAGGAGTTCCAGCAGGTGCACAATTCTAGCACAGCCCATCTTTTGTCTAAATTGCACCAAGATTTAACACAGTTAAATGTCCCTGAAAATGAAATCAGGGATCTCATTGATAATCTGTCAAAAAATGACCTGATGAAAAGGTGCAATGAAGGAGTATTTAGAAGTGATCAGACACGGAGAACACTTTTCAAGAGTGAATTCAACTATGTTGAGCCAACAGATGTTTACCTGGGTATTGATAGAAATGGAAAAGAGAGATTTTGCCAGTACGTGTCCATTAAAGATACAGTGAAGGCATTACTTAGCCAGGTATCAGTTCAAGAGCAATATCTCCAAGCAAAATCTGACACACCAACAACTCCTGATGTCCTCGAAGATCTGAGAGATGGTAAAATCATAAAAAACAATACATTGTTAAATGAATCACCGTCCTCAGTAGGCATAATCTTGTACCAAGATTCATTTGAGGTTGCTAACCCCCTTGGTTCTGGCAGAAAGAAGCATAAGATCTTAGCTGTGTATATGACGCTAGCAGAGATCACAGCACACAACAGGCCTTCCATTGACCAAATGCAGCTAGTTTTGTTGTGCAGGGAGGAGGACTTCAAATTTTTTGGCCAAGAAAAGGTATTTTCTGCTGCAGTTAATGACCTGAAAGAAATAGAAGAGCATGGAATTCATGGTCCTGGAGGGAATATTGTGAGGGGCCATAACTGGAGATAATCTAGGGTCTCACGGCATTGGAGGTTTTACCGAAAACTTCAGTAAAAGCAGATACTTCTGCAGGTATTGCCTCATAGACAGGGAAACCTGGGAGCAAACTCCCACAAAACCAGGTCCTGCTAGATCAGTAGAGACCTACAACAACTGTGTGGCAGAGGGGGAAATGGCATACGGGGTAAAGTTTGACTCGGTGTTCAATCAGCTGAAGTATTTTCATGTTTGCCAGCCAGGCCTCCCTCCATGTCTGGGTCATGACCTGTTCGAGGGGATTGTTTCTGTTGATCTCGCTCTGTATATAAAGCACTTGGTGAAGACTGAGAAACAGTTCACTTATAACCACCTAAACAGGATAATATCACACTTTCCATACAAAGGCAGTGACGCTAATAACAAACCTTGTGAGGTAAAAGCAGATGGGGAAAAGCTTGGTGGCCATGCTGCACAGAACTGGTGCCTCTTGCGTCTCCTTCCTGTAATGATTGGGGACAGAATAAAAAATCCCCTTGAAAATGATGTTTGGCAGTTGTGTCTCAAGTTGAGGGAGGTTGTTGAGCTAATATGTGCACCAAAGATCCACGAAAACCAAGTTGCATATCTTCAGATGCTTATTGAGGAGTACCTTGAAATGAGAAGAAAAAAATTCCCAGGAAATTCACTGCAACCCAAACACCATTACCGTGTTCACTACCCTGAACTTCTTGATCTGTCCTGAGAGGACTTCTGTTAAGATGATGTGCTCATCAAACTGGCCAAGAGATATATTAACTTCCGTTTTCATTTCTATTAGGTTCCTTGCCAGGATCAATCCAGATTCCATGAAGTGCACAGCCAAGGTCCAGACAAGCAGGAAAACTGGCAGAACTGTGAAGCGAAAGACATCTGATATAAATCCATGCGTCATTTCCTTCATGAATGCCTTCTCTGCATTTGACTGGCAAAACAGCTAGATTAAGGTGAGGTTCTGATACTAGCCATTATATCTATGAAGATGGGTTTGGTTTTTATTTAGTTAGTCTAAAATCCTAGTCTAAAAAATATTTAACTACTTTCCACTGAAGAGATAGTCAGCACTTATTAAATTCCCTTTATTAAATTAATCTTTATTGGATTATGTTGAGGCATAAATTGGACACATATTATATATTGAAAACCTCAACATTATTAACTAAAACTATCAGCTGACAGACAAGCATTAACTACAGTGTGCTGTAGCAATGCAGTTAGTAATCACTGCCAGTTTGTCCACTCGTGAAAACAGGAAAGAAGGAAGGATGGAGGGAAGAAGGAAAGGAAGAAAAGAGGCGGAGCAAGGGAAGAAGGGAAGGAATGGAGAAGGGAAGGAAGGAGGGAGGGAGGAAGGAAAGGAAGGAAAGGGGGGGGAGGAGGGAGGGAAGAAGGGAAGGAAGGAAAGAGGGGGTGGAGGGAAGAAGGGAAGGAAGGAAAGAAAGACAAGAAATTAAAACACATTTCCCCCTGGGTCTCTTCTTATTCACTATTAATGTTTAATTTACAGGATGTTGCTGTGGAACAGAACTATGGAACTGATGGACTGGGTGATGGATCCTAAGAGGCAAGGAGTCTTTGTACTTGGAGTACAAAAATGTTTACAGCATGTTCTATGCAAAAACAGTGTTTTGTTGACATGTTATTGCCACTGTTTTGACTGTTTTTATGGATTTTATGGTTAGTAATATTGTAATACTGTATGTGTTTACAACACGTTCTAGAAACGTGATGGTTATCGTGTTTTGTTTATGTTATCTCTGGATATTTATATCCATTGTTTTATGGAGTCTTTGTGTACTTGGAGTACACAAATGTTCACAGCATATCCTATACAAGAATAGTGTTTTGTTGACATGTTATTGCCACTGTTTTTATGGATATTATGGCTAGTAATTTTGTAATATGGATTACAACATGTTCTAAAAGTTGATGGTGATCATACTTTTTGCTAATGTTATGTACGGATATTTATATCCATTGTTTTGTGGTTATGCACAAAAAATAAATAGCTAGGAAAATGTATCTTTTGCTGTCCCAATTTAATCAGTAAGTTACATCATAACATGAATCATAAGAACAGTTACAATATTAATATTGTAACTTTAAAATACAGTATTACAATTTTTAGTATACAGTTAAAATACTATTTTTGTGACCAAAAATACAACATTTGGAAATTACTGTTATTATTTTATTTACAGTTAAAACAATAATGATGTAATCACAAATGTGTAACAGGTCCCAGACCGAGTACCTGTAAACATATAAGGTTCCTGTAAAACAGGAGAAAGAATGAGACAGGCGACCGTTGCTTCTGTTCAGTGTAGCTTCGCTCAGCAGAATTTATTTACCAATTTGCACAATCTCTTTTCTTTTCTCTTTTATCCTTTTGTTCTGTATTTGGTTTTTCCATATTCAAATGTCATTTAGCAATACAACGTCCATACTCGCAGAAACAAAACCAAAATACCTGTAGGCTCGTTATAGCACAATCCTCTTACTTCTGAATAAAACACACATTTTCCACCTCTTCATAAAGAGTAATCCTGAGTTCAGTATACAACTGCATTAATACATCCTTATTCAGTCAATTAACTGAGCTACCATTTAGTTCACAACTTCTGAAAACAATACCATGACATATAAAATGTATCGGTCCTCATATACTCCCTTATTTAATCTCACTCATAGTGCAAATAACAAGAAACTAGCATATTGCTCTTAATGACTATTGGTTCAAGAGAAATGCATGAGCTGAAGACTTGCAAAGTTTAACTATTTGAACTGCTTACAATATTCAAATATGTATATATATATATAACTGTAACATTCAATTTATTTACACAGGTAACAAAATACTGTACCAAATAATAGTTTTTTAAACCAACATAAAATGTGCTGGAGCCAGAAACTATGATGTGGTTCGGTCACAACAACAAAAAAAATATACTGTGGCGCCATCTTAGGCCACACACGACACACAGAGAAACCATGTTTGCCACTTGTTCAGTAACCCTTTCAAACATACTCAGTAGCCTTACAAAATTGATCTAACATCTCATTTAAATGTATAGCAACAAGTGTAGGTAGTTATACAAGTTTTAAAACACCACCAACCTGTAAAACAGGAGAAAGAATGAGACAGGCGACCGTTGCTTCTGTTCAGTGTAGCTTCGCTCAGCAGAATGAGGAAGTAAACAAGAGTTTGCGCGCAAGGAGCGTCCAAGAGGAGAAGCAAAGCGCCACACTGCCTCCTGCTGGCAACACTGAATAGCTCTAAGTGTATCATATAATGAAGGTTTTTGCTCTCACTAAGAGGCATTAATTGACCCTTTTGGCACATATTAACACATTTCTTTCACAGAAATAATATTTTCAACATAAAGAAAACAAAATTACATAAAATGTGACCTTACATTTCATGAGCGTCACAAATGCAGCAATTGAAAAATTATTGTTTTTATTTTACAGTTAAACTATACTACAGTAACAAAAAATACAGTATGTAGCAATTTTTGTATTTTTGTTTACAACAAAAAAACAACAACGGTAAAATAAAAATACAGTTAATATTTACTGTCTTTTTGGCTCACAATTAAAATAACCCTACCGTAAAAAACACACGGTTAATATTGTGTTTTGATTTACAGTTACAATAACAGTACTGTTACATAAAATACAGTAAGGTACTGTGCATAGTTACTGTATTTAATTTTACAGTTACAACAATATTACTATAATATAAACAACAATATGTAAAATTTACCGTGTTATATTTTACAGTTACAAAAATACTACTATAATAAAACATACAGTAAATTTTAATTACTGTGTTCAGTTCTACAGCTACAACACTGTAATTTTTTTTTTACAATAACTTACTTGTCAATTGCTGCCAGTTGATTACTGTGAATTTCACAGTTGGTTCGTTACAGTGAAGGTATTGGGCAGTGCTTTGACGATCCCTTTGTTTTATGTTTTTACAGAAAATGCTTTTGTTTGTCTTTAAATAGTGATGTTAATTTACTGCTCTGCTACCAATGAATATACGAAGTTAAACAGAAAAAGCAGTTTTTACACCACTTCTGAAGCCACTTTCGTCATTGGACTTCACCTTCTCTGTTGCAACCTGCTGATGACAATGTGACACTCTAAGCTCAGTCGCCACTTCCCTCTGAGAACATCCTGTTTGAAGCCTCGCAATGACGAGGTACTGTTGATCAATTGTTAGGTGTCGTATTGGTCTCATGGTGTCAAAATGTGAACATTATGATGAAGAGGACTGTTTAAATACCAATTCTAATTGAACCAGGAATTTATTGGTTGATTCATGGATCAAACATCTGTTGTGAATTTTGCTGTTCAGTTCCTTGTTGGAGAACAGCAAGTTGCGCAAAAAGTACTGAAACATTGAACAGTTGGACATGTGCATTCGAAAGTTTAGAGAAGGTCAAATTAAGTTCACCTGTAAAGGTTCTAGCGCATTATAATGCAATGTCATCCTGAAATTTCACCCAAAAACCGAATATCCCTAACTCTTTGTGAGTAGTGTAAATTAAGTTTGTCATGACCTGGCTCAAAAGTGATGACAAAAACGGAGAGATGCAGTGCAAACTTAAATACAAAAATACATTTATTTACATAAAGAAACATAGCAAAATCAAAATGAAGGTATGAGGTGTGTTAGTCAGTGTGATCAGTGGTGTCCATGTGAGTGTGTGGAGTATGTAATGTGTGAGATTGTGGTGATGAATTAAACAAAACAACAAACAAAAGCCACAGGCGTTGGCCGAGAGAATTAAATCATGCAGAGAGCAGAAAAGAACAGAGCAGAGAGAGCAGAGCAGAGAGAGCTGAGAGAGAGGCGCCGATCAGCCAAGGCCTTTAACTCCTTCCATGCACCGGGCCCAGGTGGTCACGATCAGTCTAAGTGAAAGGCTGGATCAGCTGATCACCTCGGAAGAAAACAATGATTAGTCTACGTCAGACCACACACCTACTTTCTCAGACCAAACGGCCAGCATGGCCGTAACAAGTTCATCTGTGGTTCTGTTGGCATTTGAAAAAATCCATCCATTTTGAAGCTTCATATTTACAAAAGTCTTTTCTCACAGAAATATTTGCTTCTGATTGGATTTATTATCTGAATCAATGACCTTATGAGACCAAGTGATTGCACTTAATATCAGGATTATAATGGCAGTTCAGGTACTTGTTGAGTAAGACTGACAGAGAGTTACTTTTACCTGAGCCAAATTATCCATCTTCAGAAAAAAGTTTCACTTTCATGCCTACATTGTTAACATTCACACATGTTCTTGACATAAGTCATGCAAATAAACACATTATTCTCAAAGAAAGTAGTATTGCATACATCATACCGGAGGGGTACTGGAAAGTGTTCCAACCGGGACTCCATCGTTATGCTGGGGGACTTCAATGCTCACGTGGGTAGCGACAGTGATACCTGGAGGGGTGTGACTGGGAGGAACGGCCTCCCTGATCTGAACCTGAGCGGTGTTCTGTTATTGAATTTCTGTGCTAGTCACAGTTTGTCCATAACGAACACCATGTTCGAGCATAAGGATGGATCCGCTGGCAGGGGAGGAAGCGGGACAGACTTGGCAGACCCAAACGTACCGTTGGGAGTCTGTTGGGAACGTCTGGCGGAACCCGCTGTCAGGGAGGTCTTCAACTCCCACCTCCGGGAGAGCTTCGACCAGATTCTGAGGGAGGTTGGAGACATCGAGTCCGGATGGACCATGTTCTCCACTTCCATTGTTGATGTAGCCATCTGTAGCTGTGGCCGTAAAGTCGCCGGTGCCTGTCGTGGCGGCAATCCCCAAACCCAGTGGTGGACACCGGAAGTAAGGGATGCCGTCAAGCTGAAGAAGGAGTCCTATCGGGCCTGGTTGGCTCATGGGACTCCTGAGGCAGCTGACAGGTATCAGCAGGCCAAGCGTGCAGCAGCTCGGGCGGTTGTAGAAGCAAAAACTCGGGTCTGGGAGGAGTTTGTGGAAGCCATGGAGGAGGACTACCGGTCGGCCTCGAAGAAATTCTGGCAAACCGTTCAGTGCCTCAGGAAGGGGAAGCAGCTCTCTGTCAACACTGTTTACAGTGGAGGTAGGGAGCCGTTGACCTCGACTGGGGACATTGTTGGGCGGTGGAAGGAATACTTCGAGGATCTCCTCAATCCCACTGTCATGTCTTCTGTAGAGGAAGCAGAGACTGGGGACTCGGAGGTCGAGTCATCCATCACCTGGGCTGAAGTCACTGAGGTAGTTTGCAAGCTCCTCGGTGGCAAAGCACTGGGGGTGGATGAGATCCGCCCTGAGTACCTGAAGTCACTGGATGTTGCAGGGCTGTCCTGGTTGACACGCCTCTGCAACATTGCGTGGCAGTCGGGGACGGTGCCTCTGGACTGGCAGACTGGGGTGGTGGTCCCTCTGTTTAAAAAGGGGGACCGGAGGGTGTGTTCCAACTATCGGGGGATCACACTCCTCAGCCTCCCTGTCTATTCCAGAGCACTGGAGAGGAGAATCTGGCCGATAGTCAAACCTCGGATTCAGAAGGAACAATGTGGTTTTCGTCCTGGCCGTGGAACACTGGACCAGCTCTATACCCTCCAAAGGGTGCTTGAGGGTTCATGCGAGTTTGCCCAACTGGTCCACATGTGTTTTGTGGACTTGGAGAAGGCATTCGATCGTGTCCCTTGCGTCATTCTGTGGAGGGCTGTACAGTCTCTGCACAACCAGAGCAGGAGCTTGGTCCGCATTGCCGGCAGTAAGTCGGACCTGTTCCCGGTGCATGTTGGACTCCACCAGGGCTGCCATTTCTCACCGGTTCTGTTCATTATGTTTATGGACAGAATTTCTAGGTGCAGCCAGGGGCCAGAGGAGGTTCGGTTCGGGAGCCAGCAGATTTTGTCTCTGCTTTTTGCGGATGATGTTATCTTGTTGGCTCCCGCGAGCCAGGACCTTCAGCATGCACTGGGGCGGTTCGCAGCTGAGTGTGAAGCAGCTGGGATGAGAGTCAGCACCTCCAAGTCCGAGGCCATGGTTCTTGACCAGAAAAAGGTGGCTTACTTCCTCCAGGTTGGGGGAGAGTTCCTGCCTCATTTGGAGCAGTTTAAGTATCTTGGGATCTTGTTCACGAGTGAGAGAAGAATGGAGCATGAGATTGACAGGCGGATCGGTGCAGTGGCAACAGTAATGCAGTCGCTGGAGCTGAGCCGAAAGGCAAAGCTCTCGATTTACCAGTCAATCTACGTTCCTACCCTCACCTATGGTCATGAACTTTGGGTCATGACCAAAAGAACGAGGTCCCGGATACAAGCGGCTGAAATGAGTTTCCTCCGCAGGGTGGCAGGGTGCTCCCTTAGAGATAGGATGAGGAGCTCTGTCACCCAGGAGGAGCTCAGAGTAGAGTCGCTGCTCCTCCACATCAAGAGGAGTCAGCTTGGGCATCTCTATCGGATGCCCCCTGGACGCCTCCCTAGGGAGGTTTTCCAGGCATTCCCCACTGGGAGGAGGCCCCGAGGAAGACCCAGGACATGCTGGAGTGACTATGTCGCTCGGCTGGCCTGGGAACGCCTCGGGATCCCCCCGGATGAGCTGGAGGAAGTGTCCAGGGAGAGGGAAGTTTGGGCGTCCCTGCTCAGACTGCTGCCCCCGCGACCCGGCCCCGGATAAGTGGGAGAAAATGGAAAATGGATGGATGGATGATATATATATATATGAAGAGTAATCTTTGAGTTGTGCAATTTCTTTGACCCCCATTCAAATTATATTGAGTGTGATGTTAATGATGAAAAGCTATAGTTGCTTTGAAGAGAGCCGCTTAAGTATTGAACTGATTCATAATGAGTCCCAGGTGGGCGTGGTTTGAACTGTGAAGAGTGCTGGCTGCACAGGTGAGCAGATGAGAGGGAGAGTGGCAGCAGGTAAGAGCTGATGAGTATGACACTCTTGTGTTGCTTTTTCTGGGTCATGATACTGGATACCAGTACCTGAGAGATCAGATCATCAGTTTTCTTTGGAGACTGTCCTCCCATCAAAGGAAATAAATGAAACAAGACAAAACAAAATGTCAGACTTTGAAATGGCCAACTGCTATTCACTTCATGACGATTATGATTCTCTAACTTTAACCAAGCTATCTTTGTGCCTAAACCTAACCAATATCTTAATCCCATAGTGGTGTCAGAAAATCGTGATGACAAGCAATTCATTTATTTTTTTAATTTGGTGGACTTGTTTGTTCTTTAAGAAACAGCTTTTATTATTTCACATCCAGTCTTCTTCAATGCAATGTTTTGTTTTGTTTTTGTGAAAACCTTGTGCAGCTGTACCAAATGGGCAAAACAAGAAACTATCCCTGAACCCCAGACCCCCAGAGGCCCCAGAAGTCACAGGTTCACCAGGAATCAGTTGATTTTGTTAATCAGATTAATCTGATCAATTGCAAATTTACTAGCAAATTTTATTCATCACTGAGATAACACTGACTTGGAATGAAGTTGGGTCATTGTAAAATTAATAAAGAAATAAATAAACAACAACAACAACAAAAAAACAATAGCTTAGCTTGCTACATTTTCCACAAGTAAAAAAAACAAATAAATAAAAATAAAAATAAAAAAATTAGGTGCTATCGGCCACCCCTACTACATTTGTATCAGTCAGCTTTCTGAGATCCGACATCTTATTTGGCATTTTTACTCAATTGGAAAGGTTCTTCTCCTGTTTGTAGCTATTGGAGATGGTTTTTGATGTTTTTGGCCTTTGATATGCAAAGTCTCTCCTTTTAAGTGGATGACCTCCTTGCTGTTGGTAACTGGGTCCAGCACAGTGATGTAGTTTATGGCTCCAAGCTGTTCGAAAGATAGATTGCTGAAGTTACTTCTTGCTGAGCTGTCAAAAAAGTGAACTGTTGATTTTCAGATACTGAGCTGTCTGGAAAGTAAATAGCTGATTTTCACCTTGTGATAAATTGTGGAAAACACATATCCTCTACCTCACAAAGCTATTGACCAAATGTCAATTAAACATTTGGTCTTACATTGTTTTTCCTTGTTATGGTTCTCCCTGCATTAATTTCCTGTGTTTTCACACTAGAAACAAAGGTTCCTGAGGTTCCTCACCTCAGATCAAACTGAAAAGCCCAAACCATACATGGTGGGTGCAAAAGGGCCCCAGGAAGAAATGTAAAGAAACCTTTGAATGTTAACATGGCATAGTACAAATAAACATCCTACACAAGTTACATTATTTCCTATTAACCCAACCACAGGCATCCTACTGACATATGACTGTCAGAGGTGACAGACTCACATTTCTCATAAAAGGATAGAAATGGGCCCCTTATTCTAGTATTTGCTGTCTTTTGAGTGGCCTCACTGATTTTTTCCAGATTCAAACACACTATTGCATAACACCCCTAATCCAATGGGAGTGAAAGGAAGGAGCACCATCTCTCCATTTGAATAATATAATGCATTGGGCCAGTAAGGAGGTGAAAGCCAACACATCTTGTTGGTTTTGGTCAGTTGTAGCGGGGCAATGTCAAAGACAAAGCAGTCAAAGGCTTGGGTTCAATGGGTCACTAAGATTCCAGAGAAATTCACCTACACCAGGGGCATAACCACAACATAATAAGTGATGCAGAGACACATTTACATTTGTCACAGATAGGTTCCACCTCAGGGTTAATTCTAGCTTTGTAAGTTCCCAAGTTATTTGGAAATTTGAGTACAATGTTTGAGCTGTATAAGTGCATGCATATCCTCCTGACTACCAGGAAAAAAGATACTGTCCAATCACAATTTTTTTTTAATTCTCCAATCTTTTTAAACACTTAAATACTATACTAAAACACAGTTAAATAATTCTGACAATGTTTTAATGTGTTGTTAAGAGACTTATCTAAAATATGCCAACAACATTTCAAGCCAAAATTTGCTGCATAAAAAGTATTATGCACTTACTTTACCTCTTCCCATAAAATGTGCTTGCACTGATGGATGCCATTTTCCTCAATGAGAAAGAGAAAGGTACCAAAGCCCCACCCCTTCATATTTGGTATCATTGTAAAGCCCTAAATGTTCTCTGTAGATAGCAAAAGGAGTTAATTCAGTAGTATGCAGTGGGTGGGAGATATTCAGGTTTACAAATGTCCTTCACAGAGGACAAATTTGAACTGCTGGTAGTCAGAAGGTTACTGCTGAGGCCAAAGTCCCAAATGTCATCTGAAAAAAAATTAATCTGGGTCCTGTTCCTATGTAGTTCTAATAGTCAACAAGGGGGAGCAGCTTAAGTTTGTAATGGAAGAATATAGAACTGACATTGGTCTTTCAGGTAAGGGTTTAATGACAGAAATGTGTCCATAGGGTTGTGAGGTGTTTTCCAGGAACTGGGGTATAAGGCTTGTATAAAATGCTTTACTTGAACGTATTTGAAAAATTGGGTCCTGGATTTACTGTCAGTTGTGAAAAAAATGTAAACAATTTTTGATAAAAGGGTTTTCAAAACATTTCAAGCCCTTATGATGCCAAAACTGGAATTAGCCATCAATAGTGGATGGGACAAAGAAATGGCTGGCAATGTGCACTATGAGGACCAAAAAAACAAAGTTTTTTGTGAAACTGAAACCTTTGCAAGGATTTTCAATTGGCCTTTTAAGAGCTGCATTCCAGAGGATTTGTATCCTTTTTAAGTAAGAGCAAAGTGAGCAAGCTTCACACAATGCAGTGATGACAGATGCTAAAAATGGGGCAATTTACATTACATTTACATACATTGATTAGCTAATCTTTCTATAGCTTTAGCACTGTTTGTAGTCCACACTGAATCCTGAGTATTGACTTTCAATCTGTAGAGAAGAGAGAAGGTCAAAGTCTGAAGTTTTAAGTACTCTTTATGTACGCGTGGTCAGGGAGTGCTTACATATAATCTATCTAAACTTGGTTGGAAATGTTTGTTTATTTCTGCCTCAAGTATTTCTTTTTGAATGCAACAAAATTAATAAATTATTTCTCACTAAGTATGCTTTCATGGTGTCCCACACAAAGATATCACCAGTTACATTAGTATTTCAAAAGATAATCTGAAAAGATAATCATTACATCTTAAAAGTCTACAAATCCTGCCCCAGCACATTTGTGAGGATTACAACCAGCGGGAGGCCCCGGTAAAAACGGTGAGGAGGACCTAACTTCTGAAGTGGCTGCAAATTTTATTGAGATTTTACAGAGCACTCCTGCTGAAATTTTACCTGCACCCTGTGATTTCATAGTTGATAATTTTAACAGCAAACTGAAGTCCACTCTTGATTCAGTAGCTCCACTTTTAACCAAAACAATATAAAGAAAACCTACATCCCCGTGGAGAAACATCGTTGAAATACATAAACTGAAAAGACATTGCAGGAGTACTGAGAGGAGATGGAGGAAAACTAAATTAACAGTCCACCTTGAGACTTTACGGCAACAACTTCAAACCTACAATAACGCAGTTAAACAGGCAAGAATTTCTCATTTTTCACAACTCAGAAAAACAACCCCCGGTTCCTCTTCTCCAACTTTGATATTTTAACAAGCACAAATTTTAATAAAGTTTTTAAGACGCCATCAGATGCTCTTTGTGAGAACTCTGCAGACCACTTCAGAACCAAAATCAAGGACATCAGATCCAGTCTTTTATCCCAACAAGTTTTATCTGTTAATACGCCTGAATTGTTGTCCTTGCCTGAGGAAACACTGGAGAGTTTTGCCCTGGTTGATGACACTTGGTCAAGTTTTCTCCCAAGTAAACCCAACAACCTGCCTTTTAGATCCAATTCCCACATCACTTTTGAAATCATTTTATGTATTCTTTGAGAAACAGCTTTTAAACATTATGAATTGCTCTCTTCAGACGGGTGTCTTCCCCACCGCCTTTAAAACAGCCCCGTGAAGCCCCTTCTGAAGAAGGGCACTTTAGACCCCAACGTTTTTAATAACTACTGACCCATATTCCACTTACCCTTTTTAAGTAAAATTCTAGAAAAGCTGGTTTTTAACCAAGTCAATGACTTTTTGTCTTTGACTTTGTGTGTGCGTGTATGTGTGTAGTTGTGGGTGTGTATATGTACATATGGAGGGTGGGAGGGATGGGTTTTCTCTGTTTTTCTGTTTTCCTTTATAAGGTTTTTAACTGTTGTAAAACACTTTGTGTTGCATTTTCTCTGACACTTTTGTTTTGCGTTATGTATGACAAGTGCTATATAAATAAAGTTTGATTTGATTTGATTTGAAAACTGAGCGCTTACCATACTCCACTGCCACTGAACAGACATACATTTTATGAAAAACATTTGGTTAAGTTTCAAACCTGTCTTGTTACTTGAATTATTTTACATTTTTATTTATTTTCAAACATTTTCTTACATTTTCAAATTGAAAAATTTAAAATATCAATTTGTCCCTAAACTCACTGGTCTTATTCCTATTCTCAAAGACATCAAATCAACAACAACATCTTTTTTATGTAGTCTTTGGTTTGGGAATGTTATGCGTTTACAAGGAAATGGTACATATGATTGTTCAAGGCATCTGTCAGTAACCATGGTGCTTTCTGTTTAAAGAGGGGACTGACAAGTTCTCCTCACAGTTTACCTATTTATTTTGTTGTGGGTTTTTTTTTTTTTTTTTTTTTTTCTTTTTGTGGAATTCACAGGATCCAAAGTACCAAGCTCAGTCGGATGAGGTAGGAGGCGGATGAAAGTTTTAACACTTGCACAACGCAAAGAATGAGTTCAAATGAGGCAGAGTCCAAAGTGACTAAGGATGAGTGGAGACAGGTCCAGATTCTTCGTGAGAGCAGACTGACGGATCTTAGTTCTTAGGTAAGAGCAGACTAAGAGGGCAGAGCCAACAGCAGGGGAGGATTAGACATCTGAGCACAGACAGGAAAACACAAACTCAGGTGGCAGACAAGATGAAAAAATACTGACAAGCTACTTAGCGCTTTTCTTGAGCTCTGGTCGTTTACCATGAAGCAATACAGATGATACAACGGATAGGCTACTGTCGAAACTCTGGTGCTAATATACTGTGTAGGCAAGTGATTGCTTGATTGAGCGTACCTGTGCTCACGAGGTGAGGAGGCTGGATCTAACCTGTTGGCCACGCAGAAAAACAAACTCAGACTTGACAGACAGGGGAGAGACAGACAGGAATACAAAAGGAGAAATGAGAGGAGACTGCAGAGCTTTACATATTTATTTTGGTGTGTGGCGCCGTACGAGCGGCAGCCTGTTGAAGCTCTCTAGTTTTTCTTCTCTTTTATTGTTTTCTTGTGTGTCTTTTTTATTCCATTTCAGTAAAAAAAAATTGCACTTCTTACATTAATCTTTACTGATGCTGCTGTATTCTGGAATTTCCCCTCGCGGAACAAATAAAGGAATATTGAATTGAATTGGAAACCATTGGCCTTAATACGCACTCAGCAGGGTTCTAAATTAACACCCGCCAACCCGCCAAATGCGGGTTAAAATTCATATTGGCGGGTGTTAATAAAAACTTACTAGCCAATTTGGCCGGTAATGCATTAGGCAATTATGTCAGTCAGAGCCGTTCTACAGTTCTTGGTCATTTGTCCCCCGGACAGTCCGCCCTACATTTCCCATGAACACTGTCGTAATGCTACGTGATGACGTACAAGACGCCCATTGGCTGTGCGCAGGCACACTACAGTTTGTAGTGCAACCGGCGCGAGAAACCACGGAAACGCAAACACAAAGAAGAAGAGGAAGAATGAACGGCGGCGTATAAACTGTAAAAAAGGAGACTGAGCTAGCTAAAAGTAAAAAGTAAAGTTAAACTAAATGCTGCGGTGGTTGGGACAGACGTCTGGGGGCGAGAAGAGGAAGGAGGCAGGGGATGAGAATGTCGACAAAGCGTGCGAAACGAAGAAAAGAAAGTTTAACGCTAAATGGCTGACAGGTCGTGAATGGCTTGTGTTTGATCACGAAAATGGCGTCATGTTTTGTAAGGATTGCCGCATGTACACGAAAGAAAAAAACAAGACGAATAATTTTGTGGTGGGGACTAATAATTTAAAGTCGAGGCAGTAAAGGACCATGAGTGCCCGAAGTCATCAGGAGAGCCTAAGGAGTCTGCAATACTGACTGCTGCACTATTTGTGTTTTCTAGTTGTACATACATAGTTCAGTTTATTACCAATGCAATTTTTTGCAAGTGTTTAAGTCATGGCTGTTACTTATATATATTTCTTATTAAAGAAGGAAAGCAGAAACACTTTAAGTTGAAAGGAAAAATACATTTTATTAGGAATGTAATGATACTAAATACTGGAAAAATGTCTTTTAGAAAATAATAAATCTGACAGCATTTGTTGTTTGTATAAATTAAATGTTTGCACTTTCTGTGTATATTTTGTTTGTGTGTTGTACTTTGCCAATAATGTAAATAAAATGATCAAATGCATTCAGTGGCACTCATAATCTCTCTTATTTTCACCGGGAAAAAATTTGGCTAGTGGAAATTCTGATTGGCTGGTAACTTTAGAAGGTCACCAGCCACATTGGCTGGTGATCAAAAAAGTTAATTTAGAACCCTGGCACTCAGATCCCTCCACACCTGTGAGTGTAACATCATGCAGATTGACACTGTGAAGGGTCCCTTTCCCCCTCACCTGTCTTGCTCATTAAGTTGTACGTCAATTTCCTTCCATTCCCTGTCCTTCTCAGTGTTGGCAGTAAACTCATTACTTAATGTTAGAGTAATGTCATTTTGTTTTTCAGAGGAATTGCAATTTGAAATTCATTAATTACATTACAGTTACTAATCCAAGTAATGCTCTGTTATGTTGACATTTTGTGGGCTGTCTTGTTCACTGTCTGGATGTAGGGTTCATCTATTTAGGTCTCTGTGTTCTCTGTTCTCTGTTCTCTGGATAGAATGGTCTAGGGAAGCTTGACACAGGACTGGAGGTGAAAAGAAGCAGCTAAGCTCTACCAAAAGAGGAGAAATTCACTTTCAGATTATCTCAAAAGCTGTCTTATTTATATGTTATGTCTTCTTAGCTTCTAGCTAGCCATTGAGGTGGAGTAGAGGGTGTGTAAACTCTGCATATTCACTGTTTGGGCTTCACTAGGGCTGAGCTAGTTGTTTATAGTTAGTAAATACCTCCAAACTGCAGGCTGTCTGCTAATTAATTCACAATGTCTCATTTTGTATGTCTGCACTGTTAAATATGGGTTTGAGACATCTAACGCTAACGGCATACTGTGACGTTTTAATTTCATGAAATGGAATTTTGAGAATTACAGCGTATATTATTTGCATCCATGTTTGCTAGCCAGCAGTCCCAGCAGTCCATAGATTGGAACATCAGTAAGAGTGTGGACTGTGTCATTGTGTCCGCATGCATGTCCATCCTCAAACATGTGTCTTGTCATGTATATACCTTGTTTGCATGCAAAGCAGACAGCAAAAAGGAGAACCTGTTCATAAGGTTTACTCCATAATGCTAGTCCTGGTCAAAACATTCACCAAGTACCTTCAAGGAATATTCTAAATTGTAATATCTATGTTTTCAGCCTACCAAAGCTGACACTAGATTTCAGTGGGATCCCTTTGTTTATTTATGTCCACTGCTGTTCTTCATAGTGGTGGACAAATGGTTAGTGTACATCCTCACACCTGACACAAGAGATAGCATCCTGCTGTCCTTACTGTCTATGGTCCTGCCACTGATGCCCAGATGCCCTGTCACAAAAGATTCATACTGGCATCAGCTGGGTGTTATAAGGTTCGGCTGTGGTTCAGGAGATAGAGTGGTCGTCCACCTATCAGGAGGTCAGTGGTTCGAACCCTGGCTTCAGCAGTCCACATGCCAAAGTATCCTTGGGCAAGATACTGAACCCCAAAGCTGCCCCTGATGCTGTGCCATCGATGTGTGAATTCATATGTACATCGCCTTGGATAAAGGTGTCTGCCAAATGACTAATTTGTAATTGTAGGGTTCTTACTGTAGCTATTTTTTGTCACTTGTCTGCTCAACAGCATAGTTCTCAGTAACCCAGCTATTCCATGCTTTTTATGTTTCATAACTGCTCATTATATTGACATGTCTGTGGCACAAATTGTGGTCAAGTATAGGCCTACATAGTCACTATGAGTCAGTTGCCTTGTGGTTGTTGACTGTTATTTGATTTATTCAGAAATCAGTGCGGTGTTGGAGCTCACAGCTGGGATCCTAAATCAATTTTTGTAAAGTCTCATATCCCAGAACTAGAAGGTTTAATCATTGATGAAGCGCAGCTATATTATCTCAAATACAGCAATTGAACAGATGAAATAAAATACAATATGTCCTTAGTATAGGATGCAGAGTTGTTGTCCTTCAGGGTTCTCTATGTTTTCCTTGATTAACCGTGAATTTATTGTGCTGTGGACATTAAATAGAAAGCAAGGTGGTTCCTTCATCACCATCACACCCACATGAAGTGTGCAGCTGTTTTAGACAATCATGTAGTCTTTTTTAAAAAACAAATCTGTAAATTCTCTAGGCTTTAGGCTCCCAACCCACATGATTGGTTGGTTTTGGCCTTTTCATTGGTGAAGACCATCAGCCCTATCTTTTAATTAGAACCACTTTTGAATGTCCTGCAAGTTAGCAAATTACCTGCAATTTTTAACGTATAATAAGGAGCTCTTCCTGATGAACTAAAGAGCTAGTATATAGAGTTAAAAGCAAGTGCCCTGTTTGTTGGGGATGAATACCAGTTGATGGGATTTTTCTCAAACAGGAGACCTAAAAGTTGTCCTCATTACTGGTTTATTACTGAAAGAAGCATTTATCAAACAGTATATTAACATTTGTAAAGCCATAAGTTACAACTCAGAGAGCCATAATAGGTGCCTCATCAGAAAGTGGTACCAAACACGCTGAACCATTTCCTCTTTGGAGCAGGCACAGTGCTTGACTTGGCATAAAAATAGGCATTCCATTCATTTTGTATACTTTGTAAGTGTGTGCATATCTATCTGCTTCATCCTCCATGTCATTAGCACAGTTATAAACAAGGATTGTGTCTTAGCTGTGTCTGTAACTTTATATGGCTTTTTAAGTATTATTATCTGTGCAGACTGGTCTTCGTTCCCAGGAACATTTTTCATTCTAGAATTTACATACTTCTCACTGCTTCATGCCTGCCTTATACTGTGTGAATAAATACCATTTGTCCTCCATGCGCTGTAGCTAGGTAAAGCCACCAAAAGATCTTTTCCTAATGATCTTTCAATGATGTGGCACACAATCCACATTCCTCTTTCTGTGCAAACATGTATTAAAATTATTATCTAAAACTATAAGGTTTCAGCCTTCTGAAGTAGCCAATCAAATGCATATATTCCAAAATTAAAATCTTTCCATCCATTCATCCATCCATTTCCACCCGCTTTATCCGGGACTGGGTCGCAGGGGCAGCAGTCTAAGCAGGGACGCCCAAACTTCCCTCTCCCTGGACACTTCCTCCAACTCATCCGGGGGGACCCCGAGGCGTTCCCAGGCCAGCCGAGCGACATAGTCCCTCCAGCGTGTCCTGGGTCTTCCCCGGGGCCTCCTCCCGGTGGGAGGCGTCCAGGGGGGCATTCAGTAGAGATGCCCGAGCCACCTCAGCTGACTCTCAATGTGGAGGAGCAGCGACTCTACTCTGAGCTCCTCCCGGGTGACAGAGCTCCTCACCCTATCTCTAAGGGAGTGCCCCGCCACCCTGCGAAGGAAACTCATTTCAGCCGCTTGTATCTGGGACCTCGTTCTTTCGGTCATGACCCAAAGTTCATGACCATAGGTGAGGGTAGGAACGTAGATTGACCGGTAAATCGAGAGCTTCGCCTTTCGGCTCAGCTCCTTCTTCACCACGACGGACCGATACAGCAACCGCATTACTGCTGCCACTGCACCGATCCACCTGTCAATCTCACGCTCCATTCTTCCCTCACTCGTGAACAAGATCCCAAGATACTTAAACTCCTCCACTTGAGGCAGGATCTCTCCTCCGACCCGGAGGGAGCAAGCCACCTTTTTCCGGTCGAGAACCATGGCATTGGACTTGGAGGTGTTGATTCTCATCCCAGCTGCAGCTGCACACTCGGCTGCGAACCGCCCCAGTGCATGCTGAAGGTCCTGGCTCAATGGAGCCAACAAGACAACATCATCCGCAACAAGACAACATCATCCACATCATCCGGTCCCTGGCTGTGCCTAGAAATTCTGTCCATAAAAATAATGAACAGAACCGGTGACAAAGGGCAGCCCTGGCGGAGTCCAACATGCACCGGGAACAGGTCCGACTTACTGCCGGCAATGCGGACCAAGCTTCTGCTCCGGTTGTACAGGGACTGCACAGCCCTCAGCAGAGGGCCTCCAACCCCATACTCCCAGAGCACCTCCCACAGAATGACACGAGGGACACGGTCGAATGCCTTCTCCAAGTCCACAAAGCACATGTGGACTGGTTGGGCAAACTCCCATGAACCCTCAAGCACCCTGTGGAGGGTATAGAGCTGGTCCAGTGTTCCACGGCCAGGACGAAAACCGCATTGTTCCTCCTGAATCCGAGGTTTGACTATCGGCCGGATTCTCCTCTCCAGTGCCCTGGAATAGACTTTCCCAGGGAGGCTGAGGAGTGTGATCCCCCGATAGTTGGAACACACCCTCCGGTCCCCCTTTTTAAACAGAGGGACCACCACCCCAGTCTGCCAGTCCAGAGGCATCGTCCCCAACTGCCACGCAATGTTGCAGAGGCGTGTCAACCAGGACAGCCCTGCAACATCCAGTGACTTCAGGTACTCAGGGCGGATCTCATCCACCCCCAGTGCTTTGCCACTGAGGAGCTTGCAAACTACCTCAGTGACTTCAGCCCAGGTGATGGACGAATCAACCTCCGAGTCCCCAGCCTCTGCGTCCTCTACAGAAGACATGACAGTGGGATTGAGGAGATCCTCGAAGTATTCCTTCCACCGCCCGACAATATCCCCAGTCGAGGTCAGCAGCTCCCCACATCCACTGTAAACAGTGTTGATAGAGAGCTGCTTCCCCCTCCTGAGGCGCTGAACGGTTTGCCAGAATTTCTTCGAGGTCGACCGGTAGTCCTCCTCCATGGCCTCCCCGAACTCCTCCCAGACCCGAGTTTTTGCTTCTACAACCGCCTGAGCTGCTGCACGCTTGGCCTGCTGATACCTGTCAGCTGCCTCAGGAGTCCCATGAGCCAACCAGGCCCGATAGGACTCCTTCTTCAGCTTGACGGCATCCCTTACTTCCGGTGTCCACCACTGGGTTTGGGGATTGCCGCCATGACAGGCACCGGCGACTTTACGGCCACAGCTACGGATGGCTACATCAACAATGGAAGTGGAGAACATGGTCCATCCGGACTCGATGTCTCCAACCTCCCTCGGAATCTGGTCGAAGCTCTCCCGGAGGTGGGAGTTGAAGACCTCCCTGACAGCGGGTGCCGCCAGACGTTCCCAACAGACCCTCACAGTACGTTTGGGTCTGCCAAGTCTGTCCCGCTTCCTCCCCTGCCAGCGGATCCAACTCACCACCAGGTGGTGATCAGTTGACAGCTCAGCCCCTCTCTTCACCCGAGTGTCCAAGACATACCGCCGATGGTCAGATGATATGAAGTCGATCATTGACCTCCAGTCTAGGGTGTCCTGGTGCCACGTGCACTGATGGATACCCTTATGCTTGAACATGGTGTTCGTTATGGACAAACTGTGACTAGCACAGAAATCCAACAACAGAACACCACTCGGGTTCAGATCAGGGAGGCCGTTCCTCCCAATCACACCCCTGCAGGTATCACTGTCGCTACCCACGTGGGCATTGAAGTCCCCCAGCAGAAAGATGAAGTCCCCGGTTGGAGCACTTTCCAGTACCCCTCCCAGGGACTCCACGAAGGCCGGGTACTCTACACTGCTGCTCAGCCCGTAGGCCGAAACAACAGTGAGAGACTTATCCCCGACCCAAAGGCGCAGGGAAGCGACCCTCTCCCTCAGTGGGGAGAGCTCCAACACATGACGGCTGAGCTGGGGGGCTAAAAGCAAGCCCACACCAGCTCGCCGCTTCTCACCGTAGGCAACTCCAGAGTAGAAGAGAGTCCAGCCTCTCTCAAGGAGTTGGGTTCCAGAGCCCGAACTGTGCGTGGAGGTGAGCCCGACTATCTCTAGTTCGTACCGCTCAACCTCCCGCACTAGCTCTGGCTCCTTCACCCCCAGCGAGGTGACATTCCATGTCCCCATAGCCAGAGTCGTTGTCCAGGGTTTGGGTCGTCGGGCCCCCGCCACGCAAAGCACCGGCCCCTTCTGGTCCTTCCTGCGGGTGGTGGGCCTACAGGAAGGCGGGCCCATGTCGCTCTCTCGCCTGCGAGCCCCAACCCCAGGCCTGGCTCCAGGGTGGGGCCCTGGTGACGCCAATCCGGGCGACGTGAACGTCCTCATTTTTCCTACTTCCATGTGGGGCTTCTGAACCGCTCTTAGTCTGACCCGTCACCTAGAACCTGTTTGCCTTGGGAGACCCTACCAGGGGCATTAAGCCCCGGACAACATAGCCTCTAGGATCATTCGGGTACTCAAACTCCTCCACCACGATAAGGTGGCGGTTCAAGGAGGGGATTAATCTAAAATAGGAATCTAAAATCTTTCCAGAATAAAATCAGAAAACCTGTTGTTTCCTAACAAAGTATTTTGAGCAAGAAAATGTTTTCAAATGGCACCAGACTATTCTCTTAAGACAGACTTGAACTTATGAAAGGTTTGGACAGCAAAACAAGCATCAGTAAGTTCTACACTAATATATTTGTAGATTATACATGGTGCTACCTTTCAAGATTTACACACAGTTTACATTTCATTTTATGTGCCTGAATGGGCCACTCTGAACATACGTCTCTTTTCCCTTTTGAGTCTGAACCACTGGGCAGTAGGGTGAGCTGACTGATACTGTGGTGCTCCTACACATCAGAGACTGTGACCTGATGAGAACTTGTGTTTCAGGAGAAAGTCATGCGCAAATACTCCTGTGACCACATCTTCTCCCTCTTGCATGTATTATCAACATTAATCACCTTGTGGATATTTATGATCATTAGTGTGTGACACCACTAATAATTATGTTGCACCCTTGGTATATCCAGCCAACATTCATCTGTGTGCTCTGATGGATGTTTAAACAACCAGGCTTTTTGAGACCAACCTTAATAGATTAGATAGAAAGCTAAATAGTGAGATAGTTAGAAGTAGCTTTCATCTCACATTTCAAAGGAATGAACTCTTGGGTACTCTTGCTATAATAATATATATTTTTTTATTTATATCCTCAGCAAAACTAAATAGGGAATGAAAGCAATTCCCAGCTACATTGATTGAATTATTCTTCAATTTAATCTTTAAGGTAAAAAAGTATCTATAAATAAATACTCAGGTATAGTATGTCCTGTTGCCAAAACTGAGTGGTAATGCAGCTGCTTTTGTTGTTTGTTTATGAAACATTTCATACGCTCATGTGACTGAGCCCCCTTCTTTGTTAGTCTCTGTATCCTTTAGGAGCTCTCTTTCCTGGGATAGCCCAGGATGGCTCTTATATATGGCCATGCCTATCAACAGAGCTGGTGTGTGTGTGTGTGTGTGTGTGTGTGTGTGTGTGTGTGTGTGTGTCCTTACCTCTGTCCATTCCCCAACAGTACATATGTGTGTGAGACACCTAGTGCTGACAGGAGCAAAAATGCCATGGCCTTTTTGATGGATGTCCATCATTACAGTGATGGGCTGCAGGCATCAATCTTCAGCAGCCTGATTAAAATACACAGTGATGTGCAATATTTATGCATCTAGAGGACACAGGACCTCAATGAAGCCTTACTGCCACTAAATGCAAGCAATACCAAAATCCTGTGAAAGACAGAAAAACATAACAACAGTCTGTTCTTGGTGTGTGTGCGTGTATGTGTGTCCATGTATTACTCACGTTGTGGGGACATGAATCTGTGTACACAGTCACATTGTAGGGACTCTTGCTTGTGGGGACAAAATGCAGTGTAATGTTAATCATTAAATTTTAAGCATTTAATTTCCTAAAACAACACTTCATTTCAGTGATCACACAAGATGTTTTGATCAAGTGTTATCTCTGGAAAGGTGTGTGTGTGTGTGTGAGAGAGAGAGAGAGAGAGAGAGAGAGAGAGAGAGAGAGAGAGAGAGGGGTGTGTGTGTGTGTATGTGTGTGTGTGTGTGTGTGTTTTGTGCATGCACACGCAAGATGGGGACAGGTTATAATTTAAACAACCATACCCAATGTAATGATCATTGTTAATGTAATAGGTGCAAAGTAAGATGCACTAACAACTTATGTGGATGATGTTTCTGATCATGATAATCAAGCTTGCAAACAAGCAGGAAACTCTGCTGGTTTTGAGGTTTGGTTAGACTGGTCCAATTTGAATGATCTTTTTTTCCAAACTGGAGTGTCTCTGGAGTGGGTGCGATCTGACTCTAGGACTGTGAGGGCCTCAGAGGACATTATAACTGACCCTCTCACCTCTGTCAAGGCAACAGGCAGTTATTGTGGACAGAGTTACCTGCTAACACCTACAGGTGCCCAGTGAATCCTTATGGATTTATTCAAACATCAACAACAACAACACCGGACTGTACTGCATTAAAACTTTAGGGAAAACTTTCATGTCTTTCATTCTGTCTCTCATTCATTCCTCAAGAACACTGTGCTCAATAAGGACATTTTTAAATTCAGAGTATAAGCCAGACCACAAGCTTTCTATCTTGTTTGCTACCACTCAGCATCATACCATCATCATAGTGCATCACACCACAGAGCAGGTCACTGAGACAATGTCACTCATCTTGAAAGGCTGTTATGCTGACAAAGGACTATATGTAACATGTCATAACAGAATAGTGAACCTCATAACAAAGGACAAATGAATCCATTTTCCACCCTTTACAATGTACAAGCATCCCTGTGTCAAACCTTCCATGTTGCATCTCCACAGTAGTAACCCTTGTCTTTTTGTCACATCTTTCTGCCAATACATCAGATGTTGTGTTCAATGATGTGTCCAAATCTGTGTTTGTTTGAGTGGCACCTTTGACTCTAACTTATAGGGAGCCTTTATAAACAAGGTCTTTAAATACCAGCCACTTCTAAATACCATCTTAGGGCAAGGTTATAGGTGCAGACTACTTTTCATATTTGGCAGCCAAGGACATACTCACAGGTTGATCATAATTGAGCTTCAATGACTTAGGCTACCCCAAAAAGGGGCTAAATAAATCAGCTAAAATGTCTCTCCTATCATTGGTAGCAGTCACATATGGCGGAGGCACTGTTACTTACATCCCTCAGAACTGCTCTGTGTTTTGTATTGGGAAGACTTATGCCAGTGGTCCATGAATGTCCTCAACTGCACCAGCAACATTTGTGTCCTCGACTGCCCTTTAAATGTACCTTTTTATCTTTCTATTTACCATCACCTACCACACACCATCCATCACCATCTTCAACACTGCATTGCACCATTAAATGTGACTGTTGGTTCAGTTTCAACTTTGGACTTGTTGGAAAATATGCAAAAGAGAATGAATGTGCATGTGTGTATATGAAAGAGAGAAACATCTGCAGCTTTCAAATAATTACTGAATGATTTTTCATTTTATTAACACTGATATGCATTTTTCTCCTCCTTTGTTGAATTATTGAAAGCCTTTAGATTGGTCTTTGCTGGAGATGAGAAATGAATCATGCATTGGTCAGTGTCACGGGGATGCCCGGTGCCCTATAGTAATGCCAGCAATCATTACATGGACGGACTGTCGCGTCTTACCGTTTGCATTGTTGAACCATCCCGCCGGCATTGAGGACAAAGCACGTAACCACTGACACATTGGAAATCATTTAAAACATTAAATAAGGACACGGAGACATGTTACAGTTTAACCTGTTTAATGAGTTTTGTTTGTATGTTAACGCTTACCCCTTTGTTTGTCCTCTCTTATGCCTGGTAGTGCCGGCTCAGTCCCCGCCAGGGAAACTGAGGCGGAGGAGGCCATCCTCATTTATGGAGAGGGGTGGCAGTGGACCGTGCCAAGTGTGGTTGAGAGGAGGGGGGTCCAAATTAATTAATGTGTATATCTACTCTTTTATGCATTTAACGGTTTGTTGGGCCATTGTAATCTATTATGTTCTGTTAGATGTTTTGAGAGAGTTAGTATGGCTATAAGGAATGGAGCTTAGGGTGTATTTGTGTGTAAATTGAACATTAATTATTTTCTTGTCTCTGTAGGAGGGGCTTAGAGAATATAGGTGGCCAGCACCCAGGGGTGCAGGCTCACTCTGCCAACCTCCATCCAGATGTTAGGAGCAGGACTGCTGGTCTAGAGCATAGGGCCCTAAAAGGGGTTAGCCTATGCTGAGGTTTGGAGCTTAGTTTTGCTGGAGTTTGGAGCTTTTGTTTTCTTATTTTATTAAATTTATTTATTTATCTATTTTTGGAAAGCAATTTTTGCCTTCTGCAATCGGCTGGCAACCGGTTCAGGGTGTACCCCGCCTCTCGCCCATTGCCAGCTGGGATAAGCTCCAGCCCCCCGCAACCCCGAAAGGGATGCGCCGGTATAGAAGATGAATGAATGAATGAATTTTTGCCTTTTTGTATATTTTTTTCGAATCACCTGTTCTGGCTTCTGCACAATAAATGACCACGTGGGGACGATAAAACCTGCATTAGCCTGTGCCTTCCTTTCCTTCCTACTCGCCATCCTAACAGTCAGGATGTGGCTGACCAAATTTACTGACCGGGGTTCATTGTAATAAAGAAAGGTCATTGGGCCAATTGAGAAATGCTGAGACTTGGAAGTGAAGCGATTCATGGGCCTATAATTCACCACAGTGCCCAAGAGAATGAAGAGGGAAGAAGGATTGCAACAGGCACAGGGAGATGAGTGGATAGAGGGATGACAGGGTCAAACTGGATTGAGGAAGAGAGGTAAGGGGAAGCAGAAAACAGAGGAAAGATTCAATTTATCAGTCGCTGGTGAAAAAACAAAGCCTGCAGCTAGCATGATGCGCCCTGCTGAGTCCAAACAATAAAATGAGAAAAGGTCAGACATTGGGCACCCCTATAGATCAGTTGGTAGGGTGTCCACCCCAATGCATTGAGGCTGTCAGTCCTCTGCAGTCATACCTGCAGCTCATTTGCTGCATGTCGTCCTTTCTCTCCCCTCTCTCCCCCTTTCCTATTGCACCTTCAGCTGTCTCTATCATAAAGGCTAAAAGGTCCAAAAATATAATTTTAAAAAAAGAACAGCAAACCTCTCTACTCCCCCTCATGAGTTTGTTTCATTCTTACTGGTTGTTGTTCATATTCTACTGCAAGCCAACATGCAGGAAGCGTAATGCATGCTTCCCAACCAGATACATTGAGTGGAACAGACAAACCCAGACTCCTTTTTTTGTCCTCTGTGATTTTAACAAAAGTAATTTAAGCCACAAATACAAATCCCAAATACAATCAGTCATTTTATTAAATGCCCAACCTGGGGAAATATTTTTGAGGACTTTTTCACTTCAGTCAACAGTGCCTGTCCTTTGTGCTGCACTGGGTCACTGACCCAAATGGACCCATATGAGGGAATCAGATGGACCCCTCTGATTCTGTCATACGGGCAGAAATTAAAGCTCTGTAAGCCTTCTATGCAGACATCAAAGGAGTGGAACAGTGAAGCTATGGAAGATCTTTGGGCATGCTTGGACTGTACTGACTGGGAGGGTTTCAGGCCTGCTAATAACAGTCTTGTTGAGTTCCCAGAGGCTGCACTGTCCTAAATCAGCTTCTGTGAGGACTGATGTGTACCATCATACACCAGAGTGAATTATGACAGTGTCAAACCCTGGTTCACAGCTTAGCTCAGACAGCTAAGGCTGCAAAAGAAGAGGAGACAGGGACACGTTTACAGAGCCACAGTACAGGTTTAGCAAGGCTGCGAGAGAAACTTAACAACTATACTCTCAGAAATTTCAACGTCAGTTCTCAACAAAATTAGTCTGCCTGGAAGGGGCTCAGGCACCAACACTTTGCTACATTTACACCTATCATCCACAATACTGCAGAGTTTTTGAACACCTTAAAACAGACATTTTTTGAAATGCTGCTGCCGCCGTTTGAGTTTGAAAACTCAGGCATTGTGCTGTAGTCTGGACAGGCTGAAACATAGACTTTTGCAGATGATGCCGTAGACACCCACGCTGCTTCCTGAATGGATCTTATCAGTCACGACATGTCCTTCCCTGATTCATCACACCCCATCACGTGACCCTTTCAGATGCTGTGAGGCTGGCTGTTTCTTGGCCACACTGATGATGACATTGAAAATACAGTGCTGGAAAAGAAAGACAAAAAAAAAATAAAAAATACACGCTAGCATGTCCAGTTGCCTATGGAAGCACTTAGAAAAACTAAAAATAATAACAATGCTACTGACAATATTTTAATCAGAATAGCCTAATCCAAGATGCTTCTGTGAAAATCAGTGACATTTCCCTGTATCATAACTTTTTTTCCTGCTTTGTTATAATAATAACAAATGACTGCCTAAGCACCAGCAGGTTTACCCTACATTAACATAAATCATACTCATATAGAGTCATGACTCCTCTCCAGGTGAACTAAAATCAGATCAGCGCTTGTTTTTGCTCCAGGCCAGGCTGCAAAGTGACAATTTGGGGACCAAACTATATGACTTTTAAGATACTAACTACTGCATTTTGCTCTCAGAAGTTGTTTGGTAGAAGTTAGGTATGGTATGTGCCTGTATAGATCAGCTGTAATTTACAGGTAATGTAGGTGATCTTGTGTGTGTAGGTTAAACTCTTTAATGTGTTACAGCTTGCCCCATTGGTTTAAAGATTTTGACCTTTAAGTCCAGTCTTATGAGAGGCCAGTAATAGCTAATAAAGGAAATGTGCATAAAAGAAGATACATATTCAATCGCCATGTTTACTTTGATTCCATGTTTTAGTCCTTTTAGAGTGTCATGTAACAGCCATTTCAATGATGTCTTGTTGTGCTCTAAGCTCGAAACTGATTTATTTTAGAGGAGCTTTAACACTTAATCTCTTTGACATATTTCAACCCAGTATCCTTAGGAATTATATTCATGTTGGATGATTGTTCAACACACACAACAAATAATGTTGTCTTCACCTATAATGTATTTTTGGCATTAGATGTAAAGTGAGAGCAGAGGAATGCCATGTGACATGACTGACTTCCATGCCAGGGATCAGACTTTATGTCACATCAGAGTCTAATAATATATGTTAGACTAATCTTAATCATACTTTAGTTGCCATTGCCACAGTTTTTCCTTAAACTTGCACTAAATAATTTTTTTGGTCTGGGGACAGCAGAAAGAAGTTACAACATCCACCCTTTAAATTGATATGTGAACATGATAAGATGAACTTTAGAGTTGTTTTAGTGTCAACCAGATGAATGTAAATCTAATATTCACTGTCTTTTAGCTCTGCTTTTGGTCTCAACCAACTCCTGAGGAAAATATCTGGCTCTAGCAGCACAATGCTTCATTATGTTCAGCAGCTTGTCTCTTACTGTGCTGCCTGCTGCCACCGAGAACAATGCTATGAGAGTGAACCAAAACGGTGAAGATGTGGGCTGGGCAGCAACACAATGACCTGAAACTCACTAAAAAGGTCTGTACAGCTAAAGGGAGCTGTAGATTTAGGTGCTAATTCTCAGTGGTTCATTACTACAGGCGACTTCTTTCACATAGTCATATTGTCATTTGATACATGAAAATTATTAGAATATATTATAATTATAATTTTTATAATTATAAGAAATATCAACTACAGCTGGTTTAATCTTTACATATTGTTTTCATGCACAAATTTCAAAGAGAAAAAATATTTTAGAACGGTGCCAGTTAGTGTTACACAGGCTTTTGCATAGTATTTTGGTATTAATGTTGTGTCTTGTGCTACTGTATATTCAAATGAATTTGAGTGGGGCACAAATTTAATTTAGTATTAGTACAGTATTCATCAATGTAGACTGTAACTGTCCTTGCATACTGGCATTCCCATGGAGAGTTTGGGGTATGCACAGTGTGCTGTATTTAGTACTGCTTACTCAGACAGAAACTTTCATCTCTACTGTTATTGGTCATCTAACAAGAAACTATGCAGCACTGTAATCATGTGAGCTTCTGTTTAAAGTCTGGCTTTAGTCTTCTTTTGTAACTACCATGTTCTGCCGAAACCCTGAACCAGACACAGTGTCTTATCATTATTAAGATTTTCTTTCTTTTTTTTTCTTTTCTTTTTTTTTTTTTTTCAGAAAGAACATGTTGGTATGAAGATAACCCTATACTCTACATTATGGAGTTGAGGACATCTTTACCCAGTGATTAAGATTTTTTATGAAGAATAATCCATTCAAAAGATCATTCTTTCTCCATTATTATCATCAAACCGGATTGCAGGCTCATCATGCCAGCCTGTTACGTCATTGAAAGCAGTTCCCCCCAGTGTTGTTGTGACCTCTGACCAAGGGCGAATTCTTGTTCAGTTGCGTGACAAGACAGTGACAAGGTTGTGACTAAGTCCACTTCACCGATGGGAAAACAGCATTGGTGATGACTGCAGTGATGATGGGGATGTTGTCAGTGTGGTGCTAACATGTCACAGCTGTCCTAATTAAAAGTCTCTGAATTCTAATAAGAAAGACAAATGTCACTGTTTACAGTGGATTTTTAGGTCATCCACGGGGATCACACTAGATTGTCGTGGCACTCTGAGACATCTCTGCCTGTGTCTGGGTTTCATCTGTTTCCCCCTACAGTTTTACATTTACACACTCTGATATATATACATACACCTGTGAATTTTTTGTCATTTACAAAAGAAGCACATGTGAAATTGATGTTTTCGTCTGTGGTGTCTTAATTTCACTTACTTGAAATTTCTGATTTGAAATGAACATGGTGTTGGACATGTGGCAAATATGAAAAGTTTTTAACCTCCTACCATGAGCAAAAATCATGATTTTAAAAAAGCTGCTAGAGTAATCTAAGTTACTCTTCCCTATGGCTGATAATGGCTGATAGTCGCTCACTGTTAGCAGCCATGTGGAGCAGAAGAGGCCTCTACAAAATTTACTGTCAGCCTTAGGGTCTCTTTAAGCATTTGTTGCAGCTATGAAAGGGCTACTGAATTGACATACTAGTCAGCACATTAAGCACCTTTTGTGGATTTTGGAGTGTTTCAGGGTATTTGGCCAATGGCCTGAAGTTAGGAGTCTGTTGTAAACACTGCTGCTCACCACTGCATTCTCACTGACACCCTGCAGGGGTAAGCTGTACGCCCCCTAAGAAGCTGGAGAGATAAACTTTTGATAGACATATGGAAATGCTTCAAATGTTTTGCACAGATAGAGAAGGACAAGTGCTAGGAGAAACTACTATATTGACAGGATTCCTACTGAGACTGTAATCCTAACACTAACATTGTCCTCTGCACCGCAAGGGGAAGTCCCACATCTCTGCTATGCATGGATTCCGTCACAATGATGACCTTTGAACCCTGAGGCTGTATTTCCACTTTATCAGACTGACAATTGGCTAATTCCTGGCCCAGCTTCTTGATAATCTTACACTACCATTTGTTGATACCAATTCAAATTGACACTGCTCAGACTTTCCAAAATGTATATTAAGAACAGTTTGCTTGACAAACAAGTTGCTTCACAAATTTATTAGACCACCTGTCATAAAATGAGAAAACATAAATATTTTAGAGATCTTTCAAAAACCTGTTTAAAACTAAAAATGTTATTGTTATTTATATGGCAAATAACAAACTGAAATGACTAAATAGTCCTTTTTCACACATAATAACAGCTTGCATTCTTGCTGGCATTGTTTTTATGTACTTTTCGACAGTCTCTTTTGTTATTGAGTTCCAAATAGTTTCTAGCTGTTCCCACAGACTTGCTTTAGATAAAACTTTTGTGCGATCAATCTTTGAATCTACTAAATCCCAAATTTGTTCAATAGGATTCAAATCTGGACTTTGACCTGGCCAGTCCATCAGTTCCAGGACTCCAGATTCCTTTTTTCTTGGTCAAATAGTCTCTGCACAGCTTTTAAGTATGCTTAGGGTCATTGTCTTGTTGGTCTATGAACCCACGCCCAATCAGATTCAGTCCAGAAGGAATTCCATGATGCACTAAGATGTTGTGGTAGACGGTCTTGTTCATAATATCGTCGATTTTCACTAATTTGCCCACGCCATTTTCATAGATGGAACCCTATACCATAGTGGAATCTCCACCATGTTTCACTGTGGGTGCAATGCATCTGGCATCAAAATGTTCGCCAGCTTTTCTGCGGATATAAACATGACAATGCTGACCGAAGAGTTCAAACTTGGACTCGTCCGTCCAGAGTACCTTCTTCCAGTCATCAACAGTCCAGTGTTTGTGCTCCCTGGCAAATCTGAGGTGTTTCTGGATGTTTGCAGGTCTCAATAATGGCTTCTTAGCAGCTATTCTTCCCTTTAAGCCTTATTCCGTCCGGCAGTGGTCTTCCTTCTGTCTCTAGTACTTAAAACCTTGAGGTGTCTGACATCAGTTAACTTTCATTTCCTGCCTCTTCCTTGGAGCATTTTGTAAGTACCAGTCTCGGCAACTGACTCCAAAGCATGCTTGACCATGCTGTGAGAACACTTTATATCTTTCCCTATTTGTCTCAGAGACCATCCAGCATCATGAAGTGCTTTAATGCAGACTCTTCCAATTTCAGTGAGCTCTCGACGTTTTACCATTTTGAACAGGAATGAGGAATTTCAAACTGAATTCACCTTTTTATACCCAAATTTGAGCCGGCTCACTGGGCTTCTCTGAGAAGTCAGGAATTAATCAAGCATAACATTCAACCTCTAAAACTAATTTTTCTGTTCAGGAATGCAAGTAAATAACTATAATTTGACATTTTAATCAAGAAATAATAATATGCTTTACTATTTTTTTTTTTGTAAATCAGTAAATTAGAAAATTCATGGATAACAATAATAATTATATTTTAGCATTAAAAATATCATTTTGGTTAAAGAGCTTCTACATATTGGTGTATTAACCATTACAGAAACATAAAAAATGATATTAGTAATTACCAATGCTGTTAATTTAAGGCAGCTGTGGCATAAACCTTACTTTGGCTGGTGGTCTAATAATATAATGTGACGCAGAGAGGACACTGGTGCGTATGGCTGCTGCTTCTCACTCTGAAAAGTTTAATGTTCTACACGTTCTGCTCTCTCCTGCTGCTGTTTTCTGCTTTTGCTGCTGTTTCTGTTATACTTGCCAGCAAAAGCCAGCCACTTTCAACCTGCCTTTCAATCGGCCGACCAAAACTGAACATTACGAAAAACGGACAACCAACCAGTCTACCTGGACCTTTTCAAACAATTCCTCCACAGTGGTGCTAGGCTTTTGTGTCAGGACCCCTTTCAGTGGTCTGTGCGCTGGCTTGGTCACTTACCGGTGTTGAAGAACTTCTATCTCAGGATCCATCGCCACAACCTGGTTGAAGGCAAACCCGAGCTTTCCACCTGTACCAGTGCGGCCACGTTGGCCCTCTGTTCTGGCTAGGACCGCTGCCTTCCAACCGAGCCGACCTAGCTCCCATCTGGCTGACATCCAGTATCACCGCTCAGCTGAGGGTAGAGATCCAAGCAGGTTTCCACTTGTCTCAGTGCCTGGGACCGCTACTGTTGATTTGAGCAGGCTAGCTAGCCAGCGTTGGCTCCCTGAGCCAACCGACTACGTTGGCCTTCTTTGATCTCCATGCTGAAGGACTTGTCTCTCCAGCTGCCATGCTGTGGTTGAGGATCCTGTCCATTGTCTGCCTCTTTGCCTGTGACAGCCACCATCCACTACCTGCAGGGTTTGTTTCTCTCACAGCCTCGGCCATGACACCGCTATACAGCCATGCAACTCCGCCAGCTAATTCCCCAAATGACTCCTTCCACTGAACTCATCACCACACTGAAAAAATCCCAACTTCTTCTCTGTCCTCGCTACATTCATCGAGGCTCCCGATTTTAAGTTTATGTACAGTTCCACCGCTACAAACATGATTCCATCGCTGTGGTCTGTCCGCAGCTCACACACTGGCTCCTGCATTTCCTCATCCCGTCTCCTTTTGTCTGGTCCATGTTTCTGTGTGTGAGTGTGTGCTCTTCTTTTTTGTAGCAGCTGTGCTGGTCCTGCCCTCCTCCATACAGCAAGTGGTGTCGCTCTCCAATTGGTCCCTGCTGCTGCATCCAGCGAGTTTTAAACCAGGGATTTTTCATTCACCAGGGGACTTGGCTTGACAACAGTGGCTTGTGTGTTTCTGGCGTGTACTTAAGTCTTAACTTTGTCTCCAGATCTTCGGTGTATTTTGTGGTAGTGTTTAGAGATAGTAGTGTGGTTTTTGGTGGTGCGTTTTTGGATATTCTCCAGGTATTGGTAGTTGGTAGCACTGTATATATTTAGCACTATTTTTGTTTTGTTTTGGCTGTGGCCCTTTTTTACCTGTACATCAGGCCTCTTTTTGTTAAATCAATAAATTTGTGATTTTCTATTATACCTGGTTTTGCTTAGAGTGATTTCTTTTGATTTGGAGACAAAGTTTGTGTTTTTTCACTCTTTTATGTTGTGTCCCTACTCCCCTAGACTGGGGCATAAGTCAGCACAAAATAACGCCCGCTCCGTCTACTACGCATCATTCACTCTGGATCCTCCAACCCATGCACTCTGTTTTCCACCATTAACAAACTCCTCAAATCCCAGGACAATATCACATCCACATTTACCTCAGAGAAATGCAAAAATATTCTATCATTTTTTCATTCCAAGATTGAAAACATCCACAACCAGCTAATCACCTTCTCTGCCAGCACCCCCGATTCTGAACCTCCACTGCCTCCATCCCCTGACCACCGGCTTTCAATTTTCTCACCCATCACCACAGCTGACCTCTCCAAAATAATCTCCACCATGAAATCATCCACCTCCCCTTTGGACCCCATGCCCTCTGAGCTTGTCAAATCTTGTTTCCCCTCTCTCAGCCCACTCATCATGGACATCATTAACTCCTCTCTTACCTCTGGCACCATTCCCCCACCTCTAAAGCTTGCTGCCGTCACCCCCCTCCTGAAAAAACCTGGTCTTGACCCTGATGACCCCAACAGTTTCAGACCCATCTCCAACCTCACATTCCTCTCAAAACTACTGGAGCCATCGCCACACAACTCAAACAATACCTACATTCCAATAACCTGTACAAAACATTCCAATCTGGCTTCCGCACCCACCACAGCACTGAAACAGCTCTTCTCGAAGTTTTCAACGTCCTCCTACTCTCCTCTGACTCTGGCTCCCTCACTATCCTCCTCCTCCTTGACCTGAGTGCTGCCTTTGACACAGTAAACCACTCCATCCTCCTCAGCTTGTTATGTGCTGGAAGCACACTCAAGCAGGACGAGTAACCCACAGTGATGGACTCAGGGAGAGATTCAGGAGGACGGTGGATAACAAAAAAAAAACACTTATTTATTTAACAGGTGGTCCAGAAAAATGAAACAAAGGGCGAGAGCAAACAGTGCTCTGAGCTGGTCAGGAACAAAGAAAAACTCCTTTTCTCTCACAGACAAGACGGGGCTGGGCTGAGGGCTCGCCAACAGGACGGGATTCTGACGGGGAGAGCAGAGAGTCCAAATCAGCATATGCATAAATGGAGTGAAGATCCCAAAAGAGTAACGGGTAGAATACCACTTAGACAAGCAGACGATTCCACAAATACTGGAGAACTGTGCCAGACTTATATACAGGCAGGTGAAGTAGTTGAGTGATGACTGATGACTTGCAGGTGTGGCGGGAGGCAGGGCTGGCACAGGTCGCCGGCAGGTGCAGCCCATACACCAATCTAGACAAACAGGGGAGACAGGACAAGACCACAAGAGGGCAGGGAACACACAGAAACAACAGGGCGAGGAGGAAAACAAGAACTACCTAACACAGCTGTCTGCAAGCCATTGGCATCATTGACTCGGCCCTGTCCTGGTTCACCTCCTACCTGTCCAAAAGATTCCATTACATCTCCATCAACAACCACAAATCTCACACCACCCCTGTCTCACACGGAGTCCCTCAAGGTTCAGGGCTTGATCCAACCCTCTTTATCCTTTACATGCTCCCACTAGGTCACATCATCCGCCGCCATGGTCTCCATTTTCACCGTTACGCTGACGATACCCAGCTGTACATCACCACCACTGCCATCACTCCTGTCAATCTCTCCACCCTCACCAACTGCCTCACCGACATCAAAACCTGGATGAACCACAACTTCCTCAAACTCAACTGCAATAAAACTGAAATCATCATCTTTGGCCCTAAATCCACCTTTCCCATCTCCCAGAATTTCTCACTGTGCATTGATGGACACTCTGTCACTCCCTCCCCCCTGGTCCGAAACCTAGGCATTATCAAGGACCCCACACTCTCTTACAAGTCACACATAAACCACATCACCAAAACATCCTTCCTCCACCTCTGCAACATCGCACGCCTTCGCCCCACCCTCTCCCCAATTTCAAGATCCTGCTCATCACCTACAAAGCCCTCAATAACCTTGCACCCCCCTACTTACCTGATCTCCTCCATCGTCACTCCCCCAGTCGCAACCACCGCTCTGCTGATGCCAACCTCCACACCCCCATCATCAGGACTAAATACTGCATCCTGGGGAACAGAGCCTTCGCCATCGCTGCCCCTGCCCTCTGGAACTCCCTGCCACTGGCCATCCAGAACTCTGACTCACTCCCTTCATTTAAAAGCTTAAATCTCATCTTTTCAGGACTGCCTACAACATCTGATAATTTAATTTTTCCACTGCCGTTTTTCTACCCTCTCTGTCTCGATGTTTTGTCTGTTGTCTACTGTCATAGTGATGTGTTTTGTTTGATGTTTGTTTAATGTCGTTGTCTAAATGTTTTTCTCATATTGTATAGTGGCTTTGAGTATTGAGACCGGAGGAAGACAAACTCACAGTGATGGCTACAGAGAGAACACAGGGCAAGGCTGGTAGAAACAACAGAAGGTTTATTAACCAAAAGTATCCACAAAAATGGGCAAACAAAAGGCGAGAGCACAAAAACACTCTGCACTGTCTAACAAAGGGTGTCCACCAAAACGGGAAAACAAAAAGCGAGAGCAAAAACACGCTCTGATCCGACTGAGCTCCAACTCCTCTCACGACTGAGGCTGGGCTGGGCTGAGGGCTTATCCACAGGGCAAAGGCTCCTGGAAGAAAGGAAGACAGAATACAGGTCAGCATGGGCCGAACAGACACAGGGGATCAGTCGATTGGCAGAAGAACGGCAGAGTACCACTGAGGTAAGCAGACGATCTGACGAATACTGGAGGAAAGACCCGGGGTTAAATGCAGCTGCTGATTAGGTGGTGATGAAGTGATGATTTGCAGGTGTGAGAGGAGGCGGGCAGGAGGAGCTTGGCTGGCAGGTGCAGCCTCACCGCACGGACCTAGACAGACAGGGGAAGACAGACAAGTCCACAAGGGGGCAAGGAAAATGCAGGGAAAACACATGGAAAAAGGGGAAGACAGAGCCCTGCCTGACATTATTATAAATTTGTTGAGCACTGTATATTAATTTTATGCTTTCATGACATACTCAAAAGTATATATATTTTTGCTAATCTCCCTATGTATATATCCATTCAGTGCCATTGAGTGTAGCACATGCAGATACACAAAAGCATGTACATACAAGGTCTATCTCATACATAAACTTATTGCACACTTCAGTGAAAACAATAGCCAATGTTTCACATTTTTAAAGCTTGTCTTATCAACATCATAAGGTCAAACATCTAGAATACTGTATCATGCTGTCAATGACAGGAAAAAGAGGAAGAAGTGACCAATATTTTCCAAGGATTAGACAATAAGAGGTGCCAAAAATTTCAAGGACAGGCAGACATTAATTTGCATTCAATGCATAATATATTTGAGGAAATAAGAGTACAATGTGTTCATCCTCACTTTTAAAGTATACTTAAAGTGTATTGAAAATGCTGCAAAAGTATGTAAAAATACACAAATATCTGAATTTAGATGTATTTCTAATCTATTAATGTTAGATTTTCTCTACACTCCACCGTCCAACTTACATTACATTATAGATGTTTTTCAGTTATGCTTTAAAGAGAATAGTATGAGCTAATATGAAATAATTAGTATATTTGCAGTATATTAGGGGTACTGACAATAGTCCCATTTAGCACAGTCAGGTATACTTAATACAACTTAAGTTAGCTTTTGTGCAACTGAAATACTATTTAAATTTAATAAGTAGAAAATTAGTTGTTCCAGTTTAGTACACTTTAAGTACACTATTACAGTCTGGATGCAAGTACCATACTCAGTATACTAATATTTACTATATTTCAGTGTAGTTTTTTTTTTTCTGTAGGGCACCATTCAGCCCAGCTGGTGTCATAGTGTTGAATGCTGAAATCCAGTACATCTCTCTGTTAGAGAGAAGCTTTTGTAGATTCCCCCCTCTGGAGGAGTTACATGCTCAAGTCAAATAAAGTGCAGGGTGGCTGGAGAGCCACAGCTGACTGAATGATAGTGCTTGGTTATGGCATATTCCATGCTTCCTGTGTGAATGGATGTTTTATGTTCTGTGATTCATTGTGTGAGCGCTTTCTTTGTGTGTGCTTGTCCACAGGGACACGTATGTATGTTGATCAGTGATGATGTGTTGCAATTTATGAACTGGTTAAAAGGAAGCTTCTTACCAGTGTGTGTACAAGTGAAAAAGATTATAAGCCAATAATAAGTCACTCAAAACCTGGACAAATTTAACCTTTACAACCAAATTAGAAAACAAAAATAAAATAAAAAATAAAGAAAGAAAGAAAAAAAAATGTAATTAAAAAAATAAAAAAATCGGAATTCAGATCTTGGCTGTGTGATAAGAAGAAACTGAGAAAATTCCTGTTGTAATGATGTAAACTGACCCCTAAACTGGTCCCATTGTAGAAATGCTGAATTGATGCCAACCATGATGGGAAAAAAAAATCCAGACAAGTATTTCCGGTAGAAAATGTGCTGCATTGATGTTGATGCATGCTGGCAAGATTTTGGAATGAATTTTTAATCATATGAAAACTCATTGACCTTCATGTATTGTCTTGAGTTATGGTTGTAATATGAGTTAGTGGAGGATTTAAAACATTTTATTGTTGGACTTTAATTCACTACAGAATCTAACTCATTACTAATAAGGAAAACATTTGAGGTTGTCTTTGAGATGAAGTCAAGTGTGGTTAGGTTTGGTGGGTTGAAAAGTGTGTACAAGGTTTTTCTGATTGAGGGTATTAGTCAGAATGATAGGGAGGACTTTGGTGATTTCATTCAATCATGGTTCTGCTCTCAGGATACACCAGTGTTTGTTGATTATGTCCAGGAGTATTTGGTAACAGCGATTGAATATGTGATTTGTGAGTTATTCTCTTCCTTTTTTCCAGATATGACTTTAAGCTTAAGCAACTCAGATCTTGAAGATGTTAAAGCATTGCTGTAGGCTTTGTCTGTTGTAGTTGGATGGTATTTTCTTTCATAGAATCTTGATTTAATCTCACCTGCCTTGCATCCATTTCTGAGCTGTGTCTCCTCAGTCGTAAGATCTGTTCTTGAGGTATGTTTTGTTTCAAGTGGTTTGGGTGGTTTCTGTTATTGTGGAAGTGTGTATTGCAGTCCACAGGCATCCTGTTCCCTTCCTTTCTTTCTAAACTAAAGACATGGATTGATGTTTAGCTAACTTTTGGTTACCTGTGAAGGTTGAATTTTCCAATGTAAATTCCTTGGTACTGAAGGAAAATACATATAGTTTGGACTTCAAAGTGTTGTCTCCAGCTAGAAGGGCTGATGCATTGATTCCATTCAAACTGCTATAATACTTTAAGTGCTTAGATAGCACAGGGATGTCCCTCCCCTCACCACAATTTAATGAAAATAGATCAGGTATGCACGTTAATCACAGGAAGAGAGGAGGAAGGAAAAGAGGACAGTGAGGGATTAAGTTGTAAAGAAAGAGGTGGAACTAAATTGGATATTACAATCTTCACCATAAACATAGACATTCAGTGAAAAGTTGGGTGTCCTTATTCTACAAATTTCTACATATGCCTGGTTGCTGGGTATAAAAAAAATAGTTCCTCAGCCTGCTAGTCTGGGCCTCTAGACTGTGGTACTGCTTCCCCCAAATTGCACCAGCCTGAACAGTCCATGGTTGGAGTGGCTGGGGTCTCTGGTGGTCCTGCAAGCTTTACTGACACACTGTCCATTGTAAATAGCCTGGATTCAGGGAATCTACTAATGCTTTAGGCTGTCTGCACAACTCTCTGTAGTGCTGTTGAGAGCAGCTCAGTTCCCATACAAGGCAGTGATGCATCAGGACGCTCTCAAATGCATGTGTGGTGTAACTCCAAATGAACACAGAAAGTCTTGACATGGGAGTGTTTGTTTCTAGCTCTTCTATGGCCAGTTTAGCACATGTATAGCTTCTAAATCATTGGTGCTTGTGCACATGCACAGAATCTGTTAGCCCATGTCATCAATCTTTCTTTCTCTGACACACGGCCTATTTAACAGCAATGTCTTGTCAAGGCATCACCAACATTGCTTTAATTTGCTGGGCTTTGGGAGGTGAGATGTGAAAAGAGTGGTAAATGTGGGCAATTACAGGAAGTCACCAGAGAAAAGACAGAGATGGTTTGGTTGGGAAGCTTTTGTCTGTCCATTAATCTGGTTCCAATCACTCCACCCCTCCTGCCTCCTGCTGTCAGACCTGCCTGAATGTTAAACAGGAATTGTGATTATGATGATTCCGTGTGTTTATTAGTGAGTCTACCTCTGTGTGTGTGTGTGTGTGTGTGTGTGCGTGTGTGTGTGTGTGTTTGCGTGTGCATACATCTTTGGGTAAGCCAACATATTAAACAGTGTGTGCAATCATGTGGGTTGCTGCTTAGCTGCAGCAACCACTCCGGCATTCCCCTGTGAAACAAATCATCATTGTTTGTTTGTGCTTGACATTTGCAGATAACGATCTGTTTTGGAAGGAGGACAACATCGAGAAGTGCTGCAACCATGTTGTGATGGCCAATGGGTTGCCTGTGGAAGTTAAAAAATCCCTATTGGCCCAAAGACAGCCAAAATCATGTACCACTCTCCATGCATATCTACTGTCAGTATATATGTTGGCAGTTTTATCAGAAGCAAGTTTACATGCTTCTGTCAGTACAACCAATTCTGCTGCTTGTGCAGAATGATTTGGGGGGGATGACTGTGCAACAATTGTGTCATCTAATGTTGTAATGTCAAAGCCTGTTTGGTTTTTACCAGTTGTTGAGTTTCTCGAGGCTGAACCATCCACAAATAGTGCTAGGTTAGCGTTCTGCAAAGGTGTGTCCTGCAGATCAGGCCTGGAGGAGCAAGCTTCAGTTATGACTGCCATGTAGTCGTGAAGTTGTCCATCATCTGGTGTAGGAAGAAAAGTTGCAGAGTTAAGAACACTGCATCTTTTAACAGTGATGTTAGGCATGTCAAGCAGAATTGTGTTATATCTGGGCCACCTTGCTGCTGATAGGTGAGAAAGGAAAATCATTGAATCAGCATGCGGTACCAATAGAGTGTGATCAACATAGCCTACAATGTCACGTGATGCTATCACAGCTTTTTCAGCAGCTGCCACAGCTCTAAGGCATATAGGAAGTCCTGCAGCAACTGAATCAAGTTTTGATGAGAAATAGGCTACAAGTCTCTGTCGTCCCCCCATGGTCTTGTTTCAGTATCGAAGTCATGTACCGACCCCAGTCGTCAACAGTCTGTGTGAATGGTTTGGTAACTTGATTCTTTGTGTCAGGCTGTGGGATGTTTTGAATTGCTTCAACTCGTTTGGGTGAGAGAGTTTTGTCCTCTGTTGAGATCACGACCAAGAAAAGTGACTTGTTTTGAAACAAACTTTGACAGTTTTGACAAGCTGGCCTTGTGGCCATCATCAGGTAGATGCTTCAGGAGAGCAAGTGTGTCTTGTACACAGGCTTCTTCTGTGGGAGAGCAAATCATGAGGTCATCCATATATTGCAAAAGAGCACTACCAGCTGGTAAGTTGAGTGAATCTATTATTGTTGTTGTCGTCATGGAGCACTGGCTCTCACTCAGAGTTTCGATAGTAGGGTCGGCTGACGGCGGTCATGCCCTCGATCTGTTGCTACCCAGAGAAATCCTGAAGAGGTGGGATTTTCACTAAACTCGTAAAAGAGAGACTGAGCGTACCACTAGCAGAACAAGCTAGGTTGTGGATGATAGGAGTTGGCAATTGATCAGTAAGTGTTTTCTTTTTCTTTTTTTTCTTTAATTGTGCAATATGACATTACAGTGACAATACAGAACAGACAAACCACTGTGAACAACAAACAACAAAAACCACATTTGTGGTTTTGTGTGTACGTGTGTGTGTTTGTGTGACATGAGAGTAAGAAAAACGGTATTATATATATATATATATATATATATATATATATATATATATACACACACACACACACACACACACACACACACACATATATATATATAGTATATATAATAATATTAATAATAATGATAATAAATATGATAATTGTCTGACAGGCAAACGAGATAATAATAATAATAGAAATGACTAAACAGAAGGAAACAAAAAAAAGAAATAAGAAAATTAAAGAAAGTTGAAGCAAAAGAGCAAAACAGAAATACCACAATGTAAACTTATAGTTTTTGCAATAATAATAGTAAGAATAATATTGATAATAATAATATTCAAAATTAATAAAGATGATGAGTGACAATAATAATAATATGGAGGAGAATATGGGAAACCTCAGGTCCCTGCCCACCTATACAGGACCAGCCTGCAGCCCCCAAAACCTCCCCCTCCAGTCTCGCGTGCCACGGACTGTATGCGGCACAACACCTTACCCTATGTCTAGATGTATATATAGTATTTATTATTATCATTATTATTATTATTAGTAGTAGTAGTATTGTTGTTGTTCTTTGTTTATATATGTATATGAGACGTAAGAGGTGCATGTGCTTTCTAATGTGGTGCATTAAAAATGAGGAGGGGGGTTGTCATGAACTGATCTGATTTGATTGTGTCCCCTTTCTTCTTCCTAAACTAGCATGATGTGCATTTAAAAAAGGTGATGTGCCACATGAAAACAGTCCAGGGCGGAGAATTAGGGGAGGGGGGAGGGGGAAAGTCGGGAGAGACAAGGAGATCACAGGCCATGGCCCAACAGCCGTGACCCAGCAGGGACCCGAGTGGTAAGTGTATAAATATAGATATATATATATAAATAAATAAATAAATAAGTTTAATAATAATAGAAAATAACAACGACAATAATGTTAATCATAATAGTTATAGTAATAATGATGGTTGTATCAATTACCCCCCCCCCCCCAAAAAAAAAAAAAAAAAGGATCGGAATGGAGGTGTCAAAGAACTGAGGTGGATGATGTGACTGGCTTCTGGCAGATTATGTTTGTAAAAAAGTGTTGAATGATAGCCAGGTAGAGTTATGATTATTGTCAGAGGAGTTTGTATTTTCTAAGGAGATGTAGTCTGTGAGCAGGTTTTTCCAGTGTATGATGTGTATGGAGTTCCGAGACTTCCAGTTCATGAGGATAGTTTTCCTGGCGACAGTCAGCGCCACTAGAAGTGAACAGGTGTGTGTTTGTAAAGGGTTAGGGTTAGGGTTAGGGTAATAATAGGGAGGGGGAAAGTGGGATGTGGCAGCCCATGATCTGGGATAATGTGTCTGTAATGTTTCTCCAGAGGTAGTGCAATGCCAGGTTGCATGAATGTAGGTATCAGTGCAGTTTAGTGAGCAGTGTGAACAGTTTCCAGATCATGAGAAGCCCATTTATTGCATTTTGTGTCCAGTCAGATGAGTTCTATGCAGGATTTTGTATTGTATGAGTTGTAAATTGGCATTTGTTGTCATGAAGAAAATGTTCTGGCAGATTTGGGGCCAGAAGTCGGCATCAGGAGCAATGGAGAGATCAGTTTCCCATTTTTCTGAAGGTATGGAGGGTGATGTATCGGCCTGTGATAATAATTTGTATATTTTAGATAAAAGTTTTTTTTGAGGAAGGGATGTTAATGAATATAGAGGCTGGAGGGGGGAGGTCTAAGTTTATACTCTTGTTTTTCATTGTTGATTGGATGGATGATGAAACCTGTAGATATTGTAAAAATTGATGGCTCCTGATGCCGAACTTCTGGACCACGAGGGAAAATGGAACAAGGATGTTATTGTTGAAAATATGTTTGAGGTGAGTAATCCTTTTATCTACCCAAGCGCTGAAGTATAGTGACTGTTTATTGCTGATAAAGTCCGGGTTGTGCCAGATCGGGGTGAAAAGTGAAGGTGTCAGCCTGGCTGTCAGGGCCGATGATATTGTGGGGTTTTGGAAACAGGGTTTTTTTTTTTTTTTTTTTTTTTTTTTTGATAGTTTGATTAAGGAATGGTAAATCTGAAATATGGATGTCTTTGCTAGCTGTTTGTTCTATGTCTAACCAAATCTGACTGAGTGGGATGGGTCCAATTGAGATGTTTTGAAGTTGATTTGCTAGTGAGTAATAATGAAAATTTGGAGCATTGAGTTCGCCTAATCTTTTGGATTTCTGAAGAGTGGCCAGTTTGATTCGTGGGGGTTTATTTTTCCAGTAAAATTTGTTGATGGATGAATCGAGGGAATGAAACCAGGTGAGACATCATTGAGAAGAGATAATTGATTTTGGGGAGGATTGTCATTTTAACTGTTGCTATTCTGCCTAGAATGGATAGTGGGAAGTTCATCCATCATTGGAGATCGTCATGAATTGTTTTCTGTAGTGGAATGAAATTCAGGTTGATCAACTCTGACAGCCTGGGGGAAATGTGGATGCCTAAATAAGTGATGTGACTTGTGCAGAAGGGGATGGGTGTTGTAAGGGCTGCCACATCCAGACTGTTGGTGTTTAATGGGAGTATGGAGGATTTGTTCCAGTTTATTGAGTAGTCAGAGAGAAGAGAGAATGATTTGATGACTCTGATTACTTCTTGTAGTGATGGTTGTGGATTCTCAATAAAAAGTAATATATCATCTGCATAGAGGCTGATTTTATGGTGCATGTTGGGGGTTTGGATTCCTGTAATGAGGTGGCTCTGATGGATGGCTGCTGCTAGGGGTTCAATGAAAATGGTGAACAGAGAGGGGGAAAGTGGGCAACCTTGCCTGGTCCCCCTGTGAAGAGTGAAGCTTTGTGAGGTTTGTCCGTTAGTAATAACTGTGGCTGTAGGTGAGGTGTGAAGTGTTGTAATGCAGTTAATAAATGATTCCCCAAAGCCAAAACTGTGTAGGGTGTGGATGAGGAATGACCAGTTAACTGTGTCGAAGGCTTTTTCTGCATCTAAGGTGGCTATGATTGAATTATGGTTATGTGTGGCTGCGTGGTGTATTATATTGAATAGTCTGCGTGTGTTATTGGATGAGTTTCTTCCTTTGATAGATCCTGTTTGGTCTGGGAGAAGAATGGATGGAATTATTTTTTCTAATCTGTGGGAGAGTGCTTTGGTGATAATTTTAATGTTGACATTGAGGAGTGAAATGGGACAGTAACTTGAAGACAGGGTGGGGTCTTTGTTTGGTTTGAGAAGGAGTGAGATGGATGCTGTATTCATGTTGGGTGGAAGTCTGGAGTTTTGTTGTATTTCGGTTAACATTCTGTGGAAAAGTGGAGCTAAGATGGACCAGAAGTGTTTGTAGAACTCAGCAGGGAAGCCATCAGGACCGGGTGCTTTATTGTTAGGCATTCTATTGAGGGCAGATTGGATTTCTTCAGTTGATAGGGGTGTGTCTAATATGTTTTTTGTTCAGGGGAGAGTTGGGGTAAATTGAGGCTGGTGAGAAATGGTCTAATGTCTTCTTCTTTAGGGTTATTATCTAAGGAGTACAGGTTGGCATAAAATTCTCGGAATATTTGATTTATTTCGTCGGGTGAGTTCATGATGGTGGAGATTGTGGATTTTTCCTTATTTCTTTTTATTTGGTTTGCGAGATATTTACCAGATTTGTTACTGTGATGGAAGTTTTCCTGTTGGAGTCTGCTAATCATGAAGTTAGTTTTCTTGTTCAGGATTTCATTTATTTCTAGTTTATATTGTCTTAATTTCTTCTCGTTTTCTTCTGTTGGGTTAGTTGCATTGACAGTTTCTAGCTGTTTGATTTTTTCTTGTAATTCAGATTCTTGTTTGTTTTCTTTCTTTTTCTTATAGGCTGAATATGAAATGATAATTCCTCTGATGACGGCTTTACCTGTTTCCCATAGATGTGTGAGGGATGGCTTTGGGGAATCATTTATTTCCAGGAAGGATGCCCACTCTGTTTTGATGAGATCGTTAAACTCAGGATCTTTCAGGAGGGATGTGTTAAAGCGCCATCTGGTGACTGGTTTGTTTGGTCTTGGTGGGTTCCATTTGAATGATACTGGGGCATGGTCACTGATGATGATGGGGTGGATTTGATGATCAAAGATATCTGAGATGATTGAATTACTGGTAAGGAAGAAATCGATGCGTGAATATGAATGATGAACTGATGAAAAAAATGAGAATTCTCTTACAGTTGGGTGTTGTAGACACCAACTTTCACCAAGACCAAAATCACTCATGAACTGGATTATTGTTTGTGTGGATTGCCAGGTGCGTGTATTGCTCGATGTGTTAGATATGTCTATTGATGGGTTTATCACTGTATTAAAGTCGCCGCCGATTATTATTGGGGAGTCAGAAAAGTTGGATATGGATGAAAAGAAGTTATGAAAAAAAGACGGGTCATCAGTGTTTGAGCCATATAGATTACCAATTGTCAGTGGGCTATTGTTGATTGATATGTTAATGATGATAAAACGTCCTTCTGGGTCAGTGATGGTGGTGTTATGGATAAATGATAATGATTTACTGATTAAAATACAAACTCCTCTTTGTCTTTTTATTGAAATGTGATGAAAATGAGTGAGTAAACTGAGATGATTGTAATTTGATGTTGTCTGAGAGATGTGTTTCCTGTAGTAAACAAATATCTGCATGGAGTGAGGTGAGATGATCAAATACTTTACTGTACTTAGCCTGAGTACCAATGCCACGGATATTCCAAGAAACGAATTTTATTGCTGACATGTTGGGTGACTGTTATCAAAAGGAGAGGGATTCATTATGCTGAGTGAGTGAGTGAGTGAGTGAGTGAGCGAGTGTGTGTGTGTGTGTGTGTGTGTGTGTGTGTGTGTGTGTGCCTGTGTGTGTGTGAGTGAATCTAGACGTGATTACAAAACAAAAAGGGACATATACAGTAAGGTTTACACACATAAGAACAGGAAACAAAACAAACTTAACAATAAAGAACATAGAGAGCACTGCGTATCAGAGCGCATACTGTGCGGAGCGAGACGTTGGTGCGTGACTATTTATGATTGTCCTTATGAGTTATTGCAGACAAAGGTGGGAAGGGGGCAGGGGGCAACTTCGATGAGTGTGATTCTGGTGTTGAGTCTGGAGAGTTTTTGGTTTATGGAGATTAAAATGTCACTTACCTCTGAATGATGAGGTGGGTACGGGGGTGAAGATGGAGATGTGTGTGTGATGGGTAGGGAACCTGAACGGGGTCTTTTGTAGGCTGGAGAGAAGCTGGATTTCCCAGGGGTGGTTGAAGTGGCCGCGTTCATTGTGCAGTATGTGGTAAAGTAGTGGTCGATGTTCTGTAAACGGTCCAGGTCGATGAATGAATGAGGTAGTCCGTTAGTAGAGATGGAGCCGAGGTTTATGGGGAGTGAAAAAAAAGAGCTCGCAAAAAAGAAGAAAGAAAAAAATAATAATAATGATTTTAAAGTCCAGAGAGAAAAGTTTGTTCTAGCAGCTGGTCGCCGCCATGTTGAATCGCGCACTGTCCGTCACATGAGTCTGCGCACTGTCCGTCATGTCTGCATCACGTCATCTGAGCCTGAGTTGACTAAGCCTGTTTTCTGTCATTATTTCTGGCTCACATTAGGATCGAGGCTGTTAGCAGGCTTACTGTTATTGTCACGGAGCACTCGCTCTCACTCTCTGAGTTTCGATAGTAAGGTCAGCTGACGCAGGTCAAGCCCTCGATCTGTCGCTAGCCAGCGAAATCCTTAAGGGACGGGTTCAGTCGTGGTGATAAGCTGTGAAGGGGCACAGCTGTGGCATTTCCTATATTTAACACACAGGCTGCTAAGTCGACCCTTGTTGTGTGAATACTAGCCCTGACCGAAACCTGGATCCATCCAGAAAACACAGCCACACCAACTGCGCTTTCAGCTAAATCTACTTTCTCCCAAGCAACCGGTCCTGATGGATGTATCTATCATCAGGATCCAGTCCATGGCTCACCGGTGTCATCAGAGAGCAACGGGTGGTGCTCAGAGCAGCCGAGAGAAAATGGAGCAAAAAGATCCCTCTGACCTCAGAGACTATCAGACTCTCCTGTCTGCATTCTCCTCCCATCTGAAAAGCGCCAAGTCCACTTACTATCAGGAGAAAATCAGTAGTGCCACAGACGCTCGAAAACTATTTTCTGCTTTTAACTCAATACTCAACCCCCCACCGCCTCCACCCTCAACTTTGCTCACAGCCGATCACATTACTTCCATCTTTGCTGATAAGGTTTCGTCCTTCAGCAACCAGTTCTCTAAGCCTGACGAACTCAGTAGGATACCACCAGTTAACAGGGCCTTACTCTCCTCATTTTCCCATGTCACAGAGGAGCAAGTCTCCAACCTTTAGCTCGACTCTCACCCCACTACCTGTCCACTTGACCCTACACCCTTCAACCTCCTGCAGGCCATCTTGCCCACACTTATCCCTTCTGTCACCCACATGATCAAGTCCTCACTTACAACGGATGTGTTCCCCACTGTTTTTAAACAAGTTTGAGTAACCCCACTGCTAACGAAACCTAAACTTGATCCAGCTCAGGTTGAAAATTACAGGTCGGTTTCACACCTCACTTTCCTTTCCAAGACTCTTGAGTCTTTAATCAGGTCTCTGAATTCCTTTCTGATAACGACCTGCATGATCCCAGCCAATCTGGTTTCAAACCCAGACAGTCTATGGAGACTGCTTTCTTATCTGTAGTGGAAACACTACGATCAGCTAGAGCTACTGCTCAGTCCTCTGTTATACCTATCGGCTGCCTTTGACACGGTTAACCACCAAATCCTCCTCTCCACACTCACTGAGCTTGGCTTCTCAGGATCTGCTCTCCGCTGGTTTGAGTCCTACCTCTCAGGGAGATCCTTTGTAGTATCTTGGAGGGGAGAAGTGTCTAAATCCCACTGCTTGTCCACAGGGGTACCTCAAAGGTCAGTGCTTGGACCCCTTCTCTTTTCAATATACACCACCGCACTTGGCGCAGTCATCCGCTCACATGGCTTCTCATACCATTCATATGCTGATGATACCTAGCTCCTCCTTTCGTTCCCACGAGGCAACACCACAGTCTCAGCACGGATATCGGCATGCCTCGCCGATATCTCGGCATGGGTGAAGGAGCAACACCTTCAGCTTAACCTGTCAAAGACTGAGCTCCTAGTCATCCCAGCCAGTCCCTCTATACAACAACAGATCAGTATCCAGCTTGACTCAGCTCTGCTCCCTCCCGCAAAATCTGCCAGAGAGTTGGCTGTCATGATTGATGACCAACTAACTTTTTAAGAGCATGTGGCCTCTGTTGCTCGGTCATGCCGATTTGCCCTGTACAACATCAGGAAGATCAGACCCTACCTGTCTGAGCATGCAACACAACTCCTAATACAAGCGCTGGTACTATCAGGCCTCGACTATTGCAATTCCTTACTGGCAGGGCTCCCAGCATGCTCATTAAAACCCTTGCAGATGATCCAGAATGCGGCGGCTCGCCTGGTCTTCAACCAGCCCAAATGAGCACATGTCACTCTGCTGTTCATATCCCTCCACTAGCTCCTAGTTGCTGCCCACATCAAGTGTAAGTCCTTGATGCTTGCCTATAAAATTGCCACCAAAACTGCTCCGACCTACCTGAACTCCCTCATTCAGGTCTATACTTCCTCCCACTCACTACGCTCTGCCCAGGAACGCCGTCTGGTGTTACCATCTCAAAAAGTCCCTAAGTCTCTAGCTCTGCATGGTCTGTACCAGGATTTTGGTGTAATTACAACTGGTTCAGCACCTTTAATCAGTCCTACATCATATTTGTGCTTCGCCCACAAACATGATGGTACCCCATTTAACTCAGGAATGTCAGGGACATCTCTTATGAAAGTGTAATTGCTAAATGAATGAATCTCAAAAAAAAAAAAAAAAATCTTTTATCTCTGTGGCTGTTTGGAAATCTGTTTGCCCTGGAGGCATCATTGCATGCTTTTATCCAAGGTCCCAAGTCCTTCCACCTTTCATTTTTGGGTTTGACCAGTGAAACATGGGGGTAGGAGTGTGGTACCCTGAACAGAGTTTGAAAATATGGACTAGACAGAGTGACTGACACAGCATATTGATTATGAGTCCAGTATAACCCGAGTGTGTGTCTGTCCTGACCTGTCGGATACCATGTTTCCTCAAACTCACTGTCTGCTCCCTGAGAGATGTGAAAGGTACAGTGCAGGATTTGTGATGTCATAATGTCAGTGTGTGTGTCTGTAGTGAGTATCTTGGCCTCCTGCATCAGTGTGTTGTTGATAAAGTTGAGTGCTGTCTGGAATCTTCCACTGATAAGCATACACTCGGTCTTCCCCACCGTAACCGACAAAGGAATTTGTTTGGGGAATTTTCGTCACAACAATACCGTGGGGAGTGGGAACCAAAACTATGTCTAGTTGACACATTAAATCTACCCCCAACAGATTCACAGGACAGTGTTTTGACAGAAAAAAATTAATGTTTGAGCTTTCCCTCAACATTATCCTGACATGAGAGTGGAGCTGTATACTTCTCTATAACGTGAGTGCCTGATGCGCCCACTGTCTTTGCATACCTGCTGCTTAGTTTTGGGGTTGAGCTGATATCTTTCTGCATGATAACTAATTCTGTGGCACCTGAGTCTACCAAAAAAGTGATGTCTTGTCCCTCAACTGTGTGTATTTTGGCATTTTCTTGTATGCCTCGTGTGTGAATTTTATTTAGAATTCAGAAATTTTTTCTTCACCAGTTTTTTTTGTAGACTCCAGATGTTGAATGGTTTGTGAAATAAGTTGTTGATCACTGTGTGTGTCTATTTCTGCCCTGTTTTGCATGTCAGTGGATGCATTTTTAGTTATCTGCTGTGTGAAGTGATCCGCCGTCTCAGCCCTTTCTTCATAAATAGATGAGTCTGTCACTGTCCTCTGCTCCGCCCCTAGCCCCCCTACTCAATTTGGTTATTTTTACTAAAATCCCCACTTTTTTTTTTTGCTAGTGAGAGTGTAATGTAAAAATATTCTAACCCCCCTGCCTTCTTAGAACTGCAAACCTAAAACTAGATGATCGTTGATGGTAACATTAAAAGCTTTATTAATGTGCACAAGGGCTGTCTCTATGGGTCTCAGACCCTACAACGGTTTCCAAAACCTGCCCTCTATGAGTCCCAGACCCAAAGCTTCCTTGATCCTACAGCGGTTTCCAAAACCTGCCCTGTTAAAATGTGTATTACAACACTGCCCAGGTGGTGGGGATCTTTTATTGTTTCTGAATTCACTCACCAGAAAGACAAGGTTGTGTGTCAGAAAAGTTCTCTGGATTACGCCAGTGAGTGGTCGTCAGTCCTCACGTGCCAGGTCACCCGCTTCTCTGCCATGTTTGATAGGGAGGTTCGAGGTTTTGGAGTCCCAGACTCCAGCTGATCCTACTTAAAACCTGCGGCGCTGAGTCCCAAACATTGCCTCACGGGTGATCCTGCCAACAACACCAAGTTTGTTCTGGACTCCACCTTGCTATCTCTAGTGTGAGATGGCAAAAAAGAGCCCAGAGCAGGAGAAGTTGTTAGATTATATACAGTGCATTATCTTGCAAACAGGATGACCTTGTTCTACCATCAAAACAATGTCAGCACAAAAGGCATGTCATATTGTGTTGTACAATCAGGACGAAATGTTCATTTAATCAGTACATAATAACATACTTGGTGTCATGGTCAGCAAAATATGACACACACACACACACACACACACACACACACACACACACACCTAATCATGGTTATTCATTTGGTTTTAAAACAGTGAATGCTTATCATTGAGTAAAAGAGCAGATGAACAGTAAGAATTCCCATTGCACAAGCAATGTCACGATTCGGCTCCGGTGTCTCTGTTCTCTCCAGAACTAACAGTTTTTCTTTCCTCCCTCTCTGTCAGCAGGCGGAGCTTGAGAGAGAGATGGGTCTGATCGCTCCAGGTGTGAGTTTATTAGACACACCTGCGCCTCATCGGCTCATCAACCGGCTTCTTAAGCCAGCTCCAGTTTGACTCCTGTGCCAGACTATTCTCTATGCTCTAGCCATACGAGTTCTGCGCCTGTTGCTATCTCTTGTCTCTCTCTCGAGCCTCCAGTGATCGTGATTTTTGCTGTCAGCCTCTAGTGAGTTTGCTCCTAGACACTTTGAGTTTCATAGTCCTTTTGTATCGCTAGTGAGTTTGCTCCTAGACACTTTGAGTTTGATAGCTGATTTTGTCTTTCTAGTGAGTTTGCTCCTAGACACTTTTAGTTACCATCTCCTGAGTGAGTTTTTCGCCCTTGTGGTGTTTTTCGGTTTTTCCTAAGTTGGTACTTTTTCCCACTGTGGTGTTTTTGAGTTTTCTTTTTTTGTCGGACTTCTCTGTTAAGGTGATTTTGTGGTTTTCCAATAAACTCCCTTGTAACGACTCTGCATCTGGGTCCAGACTCTCCCTGCTCACTCGTGACAAGCAATCCAAAACATGACAGGCTAGGAAACCTTCTGTAGCACTTACCACTATTCTGATTAAGTGCTTTGAGAAACTGGTTCTCCAGCACATCGAAAAACAATCACTCCAGCCAGTCAGACCATCACCAGTTTGCATTCAGAGCCAACAGATCCAAGGTTCTCATTGTTGACTAAAACTAAATTTAAATCTAAAGCTAAGTGTGAAAAACATTTTAGTTAAACTGGCAATAGACAAGTTTTTTTGCTTTTACTTTTGGTTATGAAATCAATGTTGACTACACAATCTAGTGACTATAAAATAATGACAATATCAGCATTTAGATTGGTTCCCTGTAAGCCTCAGTTTTGCTATGCAATTCTGTCAGCCACTGGGAACAATCTTCCAGGAAAGTAAACTAAAAGAAAAATATACAGGAAAACTGCAGTTTTCATCAATTTGGTCAATTTTTTTAATACAAGCATGAAAAAGCATTGGTGGATATGTTCATTGAGACCTGGATGTCTGCATGACTGTGAGTCAATTGCCTTCACAAAGTGAGTAAATCACCCTTGAAAAATCCCCACTACTAAAATAGAAATCCTAACACAAATAGTGAAACAGCTGTGCTCTGACCCCCATGAACACAGTCCCCCACATGGAGAGAATTCCATTGAGAGGTTTGCAGTCATCACCACCTTTAACAATGAGAATTCAAATTGGGGGCAAAGCAATGATCTTGCAGAGTGGTATACAGAGAACAAGCTATTGCTGAGCATCAGCAAAGCAAAAGAACTGAATGTCTACATCGGTGGAGCTGAAGTTCCGGGGAATTAGTATCACAGAGAACCTGTCATAATCATCACATATCCTCATCCTGGAAAAGAAAGGTCAGAAAAGACTGGATATCTTAAGGAAGGTGTAATTCCTGAAATGTAGTCAATTAGTATTGATATAGAGTAACATACAATCTGAAAACTTAAATGAAGCACAATACCACCAAAAGTACACCAAAGTTCAGTACTTGAGTAAATATACTTTCCACCACTGACTGTCAGCAGGGATGCAAAGTATTCCTGGAGTATTATAGCAGCACTACTGGGGATATAAACAAAATGTGGCTCCACAGTGCTACTAGTAGTCATAAATTCTACAGGGTATCTTTCTATAGGGTGCTGTTGCCTTAATTCAGAGACTTCAGAAAAGGAGTGTGTTTGTTTGCTTTTCAGACTCTGACATACCTATTAACCACCAATATTGGAACTCTTAGAAAAGAGTAAGATTTCTAGGTGCATTAGGATGATGGTGTGAATGACATTTAGAAGCAAACTACAGTAATGTCTATATTTTATGCACACAACATTTAGCTGCTGATGTTGCCATGCAAAAATATAACATTTATCATTTATATGATAACATACATACAGCATGTGTTTGATTAAGAAGGTCTACCCCCTCAGCTTGATCTCTAAAGCTACTTCATCATCTTACTTTTATGATATACTTCTCTAATATCACTCATCACAGTTAGTTTATGCTAAAGTCATAGCACGTAGCACTGGAGCAAATGATCTGCTAGGGACCCAGGATCATTACATGTGTCTGTTTAAATTTCACTAATTCTGAAATTTAAATGAAACAGTTTGTCTTTTGTGTGGCTGGTTGGGTCAGAAACAAAGTATAGGTGTGTAGCGTAGAAGTCCCTCAAAATATGAAAAAATGTTGGGCGCCAGACAGGAGAATATTCAAAGAAATCAACCTGCCAATATTTTAAAATAAATACGACCAGAAGTTTAAAAAATAACCCAGCAGCTGTCTTCTTCGCTCCAAAATCACACAATGAAAACTCAACCAAGATGCAGTTAGTAATCCTTCTTATTTTCAATCAACCATTAATCAAAACATATCAATTCAATAATCAACTCAAATATCTCTCAATTTCATACAGATCCATTCATAAAACAGAAACCCAAGTCAAAGGAAATATCCTGAGAGTAACCACCACATCCAAAGTTAGTTAAATAAATAGTAACATTTCCCATCTGTTAATGAACAAAACAAACGGTGGTTAGGTGGATTGTGTGTGAGGGGGTGTAGTTTGGGTGTCTTCAGTCCAGTTCAGTGTAGAAGGTATTTGTGTTTGGAGGGAGGTGGAGTGTAATTCAGTACAGAGGGATGTATGTTTGAGGAGGGAGAAAAAAACAGAGTAGTTTGAGGTCTGATGTTAGGAGAAGCCGGGAGAGTTTCATGGAAAACGGGACTTATCTGCTTGTCGTTCTTCACCCAACTCGGACAGAGATCTCTTCCACTGTATCCAAACAGGCCACGGACCGTAGACTAAGCTTCTTTCTGCCTGCTCCAGGGATCAGCTTCTTCCTCCAGCGTCCAGTTGAATGTCCTTAATACTAAGTTTAATTCATTTGCTTTCTTGAAATGAAGCCGTCGACTTAAGCAAGATTTGAGTTATCTCTTTTTCTTTCTTTCTCACTTCTTTTTCAGTCCATCTTCAAAACTCCTTTGTCTGATTTCCCTCCTCCTTGAGCTCGCAGGTGACTCTGATTTATCATCTCCCTCCCCCTTTATTTTCAGCTCAGGTGGAAAAGGCTGTGTTGTTATTTCCTTTTTCCTCCTTCCTGCTACAGGTGTAACAGTTGGATCCTTTCAGCAAAGAAAGAATTGTTTTCTTGTTAATTGCTTTTAGTAAGAAATAACTCACCAAAGTTTTCCTCCTTTGAGCTCCTCCAGTTAACTTGTTGCCATCAGTGGACATCAGTATGTTTTAAAACTATGTATGGTCTGGTTCATGGTTGGTTGGGTAGCCATCTAGCAAACTTATCCTCCCAGTTAGTCCGGGTCTTACGTCCCACTGTCTGTACAGTTTTGGTCTGTTTTTACAGCCTCTCTGTAAGTGGTTAAAGAATGTCTTAATGTCACACTACCCTGAGGCTGTTGCACCAAACCAAATGAAAACCAAACCTACTACCTACCTACTAAAAGAACACTGTATGCATTTTACAACCTTTTTATGATTGATCTCCCATTTTCCTGTGAGAAGTCACCATCCCTAAACAAACATGTTGACATGTGCAGTTGAGAACTGATATTTTGTCACTATATGCCATAAGACTTGTTTTATTGAACAAGCCAGTACAGTACATCTTAATATGCTTCATAATAAGCTCTTCTCTTTGCTTGTCATAGACAGAGGTGACACCTGATTAACTGACAAAATGACTGACTGTAAGTCATTTTACATCAAATATGTTTGTGAAGGTATCAACATCTGTGTTTCCTATAAGTTATTTTCATGTTTATATCTGATTTACATCAGCAAATAAATTTTGGAAGACAATGCCACGTAGATTTTGTTTTAGAATAGACAGTAATAAGGAAACATTTATATTGAACTTATCTGTAAACTGTTCACTGCCACTTAATTTTCTCAGCATGATTCACATTTTTGTGATAACATTTAGCTCAACTCAAATGTAAGGTTAGGGTAAGATTGTGGTCTTGGTTGAATACTGAAAAAGTTAGTGTTGACTTTAACAGGATGCATTATAGTGTTGTTTTATCTCCGATCTCACACGAAAAAACCCCCCCAAAAAAACTCTTACTTGCGATTTATGTCGAGGAAGCATACACACTTTCACCACACAGTCAGCATCATTTCTCACCGAATGCCATGAAAGTTGCAAATTGCAGCAAAAAGAGGGCTTCAAAGTTCCAAAGTGTATTACACATATTGATTGGAAAGGGTCAGTGCTATGGTGCAATGGTCCAGAGATACTGAATGGTCCATTTATATACAGCAGCAGGGTTAGGGTTAGGGAAATGCTACTGGCACTCAGAGTCAAGGATTGAGAGTACATTACAGTACTTTTTACCTTGTATTAGATTGTATCCAGCAGGGAGTGACAGAAAACATGGGTGGAGATGACAGCGAACTAAGGTCATCAGCTGCATTTAAAGCTTTGACACCATGAATACACAGCATAAGCCAATCAAAACACCTTAGCTGCTCTGATGGACTTAATTGCTCAAGATTTGAATGAGTGTGTGTGTATTTTTCCAAAACCTCCAGCTGCAAATGTATGAGTATGAATACTGTACAATCTGAGCAGACTAATGATACCTCAGGTAAAAAGCATCAGGCAGATGTTTTATTGACTGCAAAAAAATAAATGTAGAAATGCACATTTGCCTTGTGTTTTGCATAGAGAAGTTTGCAATATGTCTGATTTATTTTGTTTTACTTTTGTAAAACATGTCATCATGCATGTTCTTCCAAAAGAAAGCTCATTTTATATTTCTGATTTGAAGAGTGTGCCTACTGACCTGCCTGGCCATCTCCATCAGTTTCCCTTTTGGGGGATCCTTGAGCCAGTGATCTGCTGTCATGTTCGCAGCAGTTCTTCCCTTGTGGAGCACTTTCCCAGCAAGCCACCATGTGCGTCACAGCTGCACTGCTGCCTTGTTCCTTAACAACAGCTACATGTACCCCCTCCATATTTTCATGTCTTTTCCCTTGCTTTTCATTTGATGGGTTATTTATCATTATCACTTGTCACTATTTAATCAGACAGTATGAAAACCACAGTGAATATGAAGCAGTTTTGACTGAATTTACAGGACCCAAAGTGCCAGGCTCAGACAAATGAGGCAGAAGGCGGTAACACAGTTTAGGTATTCTAATGAATAAAAGGGGAAATGACAGAGTTCAAGCAAAGCCAAGTCTTACATAAAGTTGAAGGGTGATGGATCTTGGTGGGAGTAAGCAGACAGGTGCAAGTCCTTGGTGAGAGCAGAATGGCAGGGTACAGACAAAGCAGGTGTGAGAGCAGACCGGCAGGACAAAAACAGAGCAGGTGTGGGCCAGGCACCTGAGCACAACAGGGAGAATGCAACCAATTAGGTAAACAAAAAATAGTCAAGGCAAAAACTGACTAGGTACTTAAAATGAAGTTCATGTAGGTCGTTACCATGCAGCAAGGCAGACGATACAACGAATCCTGGCAGTAATCTGGGTGCTTATATACAGAGTGAGCAGGTGGGTCTTGATTGGTAATTGCGTGCAGGTGAGTTCAGTCTCAACCTGCCTGCCATGCCCTGCAGGAACACAGACACAGACGAGACAGACAGGGGAGAGACAAACAGGAGACACCAGAAAGGGGAAACACTGGAGCACAGAGGGGGAAAAGAAGGGGAGACTGCAGATCTCCACAAAAGGCAGCAATCACAACCAAAAAACATATTTGCGAAAAGAAGACACTTAATTGATGCTGACCCTAATAAAAATATGTACCACCACCGACAAACAGGATCAATACAGAAACAATTAAGAGATCTAAAAGAAATGAGCTTGGAGGAGAGAGTATACCCGCACCTTTTTTGATATTTTTTTTCCATTCTAAGTGTTCTTCCGATCAGAGCTTTCCGTGGTGTCAGCCTCAGAGCTGGGGCGATGTGCTAACTTGTACATGTGAGCAAGCAGGTGTGATTTTCGGCAGTTTAAGGGTAACTGGGTCCTCACTGTGTCCTACTGGCTCCCACTGCCACTATAATTGATAAGTGAGAAATCTCCTGGGAGGAGCAGGCGGCAGTTTACTGGAGCACAACTCACCTCAGGGCTTCTTTATAGGAACAAAGCTCTCCATGACACTTTTCAGTGAGTCCCCTGACTAGCTAACAGGCTCCGGACACTGTGCGATTATCGCTCACAGACAGGACTGTACTTGCACATGTGCCATATGCATGCAGACAAACACACACACATAACTGGTATGCACACAGTAGGAATTTAAACCTATGCACATGCACACACTCTAGGCCTGTCCACACACACAAACATTTTCCTGTTCTATTTTTGCTCTCCCACACCAGGTGCAAATGTGTCCAGCCAGCAGGACATCACAGTCTGTACAATTAATCTGCCTAAGGAAGGATAAATAAATAAGGGGAAACAATTGGAGGCTAATGCTTTCATCCTCAGCCTCTCAGTAATTCCACCCCAGTCAGCAGTGCCAGCATCACTGTATGTGTCCAGCTGTGGTTGGTAAACTGATATTGCCTCTGGATCTTACCCAACGTACAATGTATCTTCTTTGTTTTGGACTTATTATAGTGTATCATGCAGGGATTTAACTATATCTGTGCTGACCCTTTGTCCTTGAGAGAAATATTGGTATTTAATATTTACTCCTGGTGAAATGTCTTCCAATCACATTCACATTTGTTTATTCTCCTGAACTGTGCATTTTCTTGTGTTCCTCTTTGATTATCATCATCGTATGACATCTCCACTGGTTTGATCATTTCATTCAAACTGCCGATGTTGACTGAATAATTAATTGCCTTATTTTCACCCACAATCTAAGCAAAGGTAGATGCCTAAAGACAATCCATGCAACAGATACATAGTCTCAACTGTCTGTCATGGCATGGTTCATGTATCATACTGTTTAATGCATATTATAATTGTACTGTAATTTTATTGATTAGGGAGATGTTTCTCTTGATATGTAAAAAGCATCACATGGAAATCCTTGAACATCAACAGAGCAGCATGGTACAAATTGTCAGTAACAATGATTAAATGTCATGTCTGTCAAGTGTGTGTTTGTGTGGAAAAAAAAGTGAAAAAGAAGAAAAAGTGGTGTTGTGCTGCAAAATTTTGCTACTATGAAATCTCCATCTGAAATATTACTTCCAATTACTTCTTGTGAGCATTGACATTCTAATCCCACAGTTTTACAGCTGACTTGATCTGCATCTGGTGCACATAACTGTTTTATGCTGTTTGTTGTCTGATTCGTATTTGGAACTGTGCTCTATTAATATTTAATATCTGATGCAGTGAACAATAATCTGGGACTGGTATGTCTCTCTACAGTTCTGCTGGGTATGCTGATGACATGTGCCCAAACAGAGATGAAGAAGGTTGTTGGAGACAATGTCACGCTGCCCTGCCACCATCAATTCTGGTTGGGTGACGACCCCACGTTGGACATTGAGTGGCTGCTTCTCAAGCCAACCAACAGACAGAGAGTGGTGAGTGTCTGAGAGAGCACACAGTGTTACAACTCAGCTGGTACTCAAACACATGAGTACCATACTCGAGTATAAATTACATTATAATTTTTTGGCACCAGATCAGATTAACAGGTAAGTGTACAAATAGAGCAAGAGAATTAACACTGCCCTGCAAAGCACACCAGTTATAAGACTAGAATCTTATGTTTTGACATTTATTTAATTTTAAAATTATTATGCCATGGAACTGTATAATTTGCCTGTATTCAGCATGTTAAATTTCCAGACAAAATAGAAAGAAAAAACCCTCAGTCTCAACACACTCCACAGAGACAGCCAGCAGTAACTATATATCAAGTGATAGTTAGCTGAGATAATCAAAGCTGGCCTTGATGAAGCTGAACCTAAATGTAATTTTTGATTCCCTCCTAAAATGAACCTACATTTTGGTTACTCAGTTTTAAAAAACATTTTAACTCCACTTAAATATAAATACAAATAATGTTAATAGTAGGCAGTTAGAAGTCTTGTAGGTAAATGTAATTCCCATGAAAATGAACAAATTAACAACAATGATTTGGTGATGGTATTGCATTTTCTGCTCACACTGGAGATTATCTAAAGGCTGTATCATTTAGACATCATGTAGGTTCTATGGATGTTTGTCTGTGGATAAAATAATCATCTTAAATAGGCATAAAATGATGGATGACAACTTTTTTATCTATCTTTTCTATACCTATTGAAATTAACTTACTTTTAAGATTACTGGCCATTTGGAAAACTTTTTCGCAACTTCATTGCTTCTGAAGTCACTGCTCTGCCATTGTAGGGCAAAACAAGTTGACATAAATGACAACACTGATAAAGCTTTGTCTTAAGGACCACAAGGTTTTACACAGGAAATTATGCAAAACATATCATAGACATAGACAGCATATTATATATACAATATTGGAAATATATAGTATATTTAGAATTGAATTGTTAATACAGCCCTGTTTCCAGAAAATGTGGTGAATGTGGTGATTTCAAAAACACTAAAACCCAATATTTAATAGAAAATAGCACAAACATACCAAGTAAAAGAAAGAAAAAGAAAGAAAGAAAGAAAGAAAGAAAGAAAGACATCCTTTATTCTAAGAAAAAGAAGAAGAAGAATTGGGGGGAGACATTCCCCTTTATTGTCACACAACATGCACATGTGGAACACTGCACACGAAGGTGAAATTTGTCTTCCGCATTTCACCCATCCTGATCGGCCTTCCTCCACGGCAGACCAGGAGTGGTGGGCAGCCAGACCAGCGCCCGGGGACCCAGCTCGTTGTCACTATTGGTCAGGTGGTGATCTTCTTGCATGTTTTTAGTGGGGGTATATTTTACGGAGGATACCCCAGGTGAACTCGGGGAGAACATGCAAACTCCACACAGAAAGGCCCCTTTTTTCCTCGAGCAGCAGGCACCGAAGGCATGGTGGAGGACACACCCCCTGGTGCCCGCAGCAAGAATTGGACCCGGGACCCTCTTGCTGTGAAGCGACAGTGTTGCCACCGTGCCACCGTGCCACCATTTGTCACATTACATGCACATGCACACACACGGCATGCTTTTGGTGAAATTCTTCCTCCGCTTTTGACCCATCCTGGTCCGTCCTTCCTCCGTGGCAGACCAGAAGCAGTGGGCTGCCAGCCGACCGGCGCCTGGGGACCCAGTTTCTTCTTCGTCACCACTGGTCAGGTGGTGATCTTCATGCATGTTTTTTAGAGGGGGTTTCATTTTTTATGGAGGATATGCTCAGGTGAACACAGGGAGAACATGCAAACTCCACACAGAAAGGCCCCTTTAAGGGGCAGCAGGCACTGAAGGCATGGTGGAGGACACGCCCTCAGCACCCACAGCACCCCAGGCGGGAATCGAACCCGGGACCTTCTAGCTGTGCCACCCAAGTAGAAACTCTATCATGCAATGAGGAAACCATATACAAACGAGATCTAGAAACACCAACACCTCTCTGATCCTAAGCTCACTTGAGATGGACTAAGACAAAGTGGAAAACTGTCCTGTGGTCTGACAAGTCAAAATTTGTTTTGGAAATCATGGATGCCACATCCAACAGCTAAAGAGGAGAGGGATCATCTGGCTCATTATCAGCACACAGTTCAAAAACCAGTATCTGTTATGGTATGGGGGTGCTTAAGTCCACATGGCAAGGGTAACGTGCCCATTTGTGAAGGCACCATCAATGCTGAACGATATACACAGGTTTTAGAGCAATATATGCTGCCAAGTAGATAATGTCCTATTTCAGGAAAGGCCTTGCTTATTTCAGCAAGACAATGGCAAACCATATTGCTTGGATTACAACAGCACGCCTCAGTAGTTAAAGAGTCTGGGTAATAAACTGGCCTGCCTGCAGTCCTGACTTGTCACCCATTAAAAATGTTGGGCGCATTATGAAATGTAAACTGAAATTGTACAGCAGGCAAGAATGGGAAAACATTTCACTTTCAAAATCACAAAAAAATGGTCTCATCAGTTCCCAAATGCTTACTTAGTGTTGTTAAAAGAAGGTGATGCAACAGAGTGGTAAATGTGACCCTGTCCCAGTCTTTTTTCTTAACAACATAATTTTCAAAAAACAACGAAATTTCCTAGTTTCAACATTTGATATGTTGTCTTTTTGCTATTTTCAATTAAATATGGCATTTCAGTGTTTTGCAAATCATGACAGTCTGTCTCTATTCACGTTTTACACAGTGTCCTAACTTTTTTGGAAACAGACTTATAGATGAGATGCAATAATAAATTATAAAGGCATCATATTATCTATAAGACATCAATACAATAAATATACTTGTCCCTGAATGGATGTTTTCTCATGATAATGATTATGCTGTGATTACTTTCATGATCACAAAAAATGAAAATGTACCTCACACTTGTCCTTTCTGGCCTTCTGTATATATTTACTGTATATACTCTATTTTACCTTGTTTAACTCATCACAAACCCACCCACTGATTTTACTCCCTCCACCAGGTGATCACATACTTTGCTGGACGGGTTTTTGACCCCAATGAAGCAGAGCATGGCCGTGTAGCCTTCGCTGGAGAGTACTTAAAAGGCGATGCTTCTCTACTGATCAGTGACTTGTCTCTGACAGACTCAGGAGAGTACAGCTGCAAAGTCAAGACTGGTGTGCAATACCACTGGAGCACCATCAGTCTCATAGTGCTGGGTAAGTGGAAGACAGCACTTAGGTTCCATAAGAAAAACCACAGACAGAGAGCAAACTCGTGAGAACATGGTACAACAGGAAGTGTCATGACATCCCAAAGATCTTAGCATTATAAAGATGTCATTAAGTATATTGCAGCATTCTGCAGTCCTCTGAAAGCCCAGAGTTTGTGTGTTGAAAATTTAAGACCAGTGCTTTTACCTGGGGATCTCTCATCCATTTACTGTATATTGGTAGAATAAGAGAGAGTAATTTCAAATGAATCGTAGTTCTTATTGTCTGTGATTTTTGTGTGTGTTAAAGTAGATAAAAATGCATCAGTAAAGAACACATCATTTAATATTCCTACATATCCCTACTTGAAGCCCATTGCTCTTCAGGCATGTGACATGCTCACTATCAATCTCTATAGAAAAGTCACAGTGCAGAGACCGTTGTTTCTATGTAAGTTTGGATACATGTTCCTCCGGAACCCGTGAAATGAAGTGTGGGGTGCCCCAAGGGTCAATTTTAAGTCCAGTACTTTTAATCTTTACATGCTTCTCCTTGGGGATGTCATCAGGAGACACGGCATCAGCTTCCACAGCTACGCTGATGATACACATTACATTGCCGTGTCTCCTGATGACACAGGGCCTATTGATACCCTTTTAAACTGTATTTTAGACATCAAGTCATGGATGGCAGAGAACTTCCTACAGCTCAACCAGGATAAAACAGAGGTTTTAGTTATTGGTCCTGAAGGCAAGAGAGAGACACTTTTACCAAAACTACAAGGTTTTACACCCTCACAATCTGTTAAGAACCTGGGCGTCATTTTTGACTCTGAGCTTAGCTTTATTCCTCATATTAAAAATGTAACAAAGATAGGTTTTTACCATCTTAAAAATATAACCAGAGTCCACCCGTTTCTCTCTCAGGCTAACATGGAGGTACTGATGCATGCTTTTATCTCTTGCCGTCTAGATTATTGTAATGCCCTGCTCTCTGGTCTTCCCAAAAAGACTATCTATAACTTACATTTACTCCAGAACTCAGCCACACGTGTGTTGATGAGGACCAGAGGGCGGGAGCACATTACACCGGTTTTAGAATCACTGCATTAGCTCCCCGTGTGTTTCAGGATCGATTTTAAGGTGCTTTTATTAGTTTTTAAGTGTCTTAATGGTCTTGGGCCATCTTATTTATCTGCCCTCGTGGATCCTGAGGTCTTCTGGCACCGACCTTTTAATTGTTCCAAGGGTTCAGACCAAAACCCACAGGGAGGCGGCATTCAGCCATTATTGTCCAAAGCTTTGGAACAGCCTGGCAGAGTGCATCAGGACCACAGAGACCGTTGGTGTTTTTAAAAGGAGGCTCAAGACTCACCTTTTTAGTTTGGCTTTTAATTGATTTCTTTTACTCTTTTAATTCAGACCTGTTTTACCCTAGCCAATTGTCTTTTAGCTTTTAGGTCCTTTTACTCTATTCTACTTTAGGTCTTAGGTCTCTTATTCTATTGTCTTTTAGGTTTCAGGTCTTTTATTATTCCATTGTCTTTTATGTCTTCGTTCCAGTGCTTCCTCATGGGGGGCCTCCATGCTGGGAGGTGTGTCTGGTCTGCCCGTCGGGGCGTCGTCCTGGGGACCCCTTGGGCCCGGAGGACTGGAGGGCTCTGCCCTGTGTGTGGAGTCCACCCTGGTCTGCCCGAGTCGGGGGACCAGGGGGCTCTGCACTATGTGTGGGGTCCACCCCGGTCTATCTGGGTCGGGGGTCTCTGTTGTGGCGGCGCTCCCTGTGGCCGTGGGCTGTGATCCCTTGCAGTGTGGATGAGCTCCCCATAGGTGTTTTTTCCTCTCTTGATTCCTCAGTGCCCTGCCATGTTATTACACCAAAAGTTTCGTTGGGTGTGTGTGTGTGTGTGTGTGTGTGTGTGTGTGTGTGTGGTTGTGTACTATTGTACTACTGTTTCATGTTTTTATCCTTTGTCAAGCACCTTATGTTGCATTTTTATGTATGAAAGGTGCTATACAAATAAAGTTTGAGTGTTTGATTGATTGATAGATTGATTGATATTTATTGCTTCCTGTTCCAGTCTAATGCAGCCACTCTATTTCCCAGAGGCAGCTGGACCTTCACACATTAAATATCAAATCAGTTCTTACAGCAGTGCAATTCCACTCCCTGCTGCACTACAGTAATCTATAATGGTTGGACACCAGTTTTCTCAAGATTTCCAGCTTTATACAAGATGTAAAGTGGCATTGTAGGTTTTGTTCTCCTCTTTCTCCTTTCTCTGTAAACCCTGTTGACCAACAGGGATTATTTACTAGAAGAGAGAATATTTCAAAGTTTTATTTTAGAAGTTACAAAAGTATAATTGGCGACTGTGGGGATCTGCAGTTTCCCCTCCTTTTTCCCATTGTGTTTGGTGTTTCCCCTCTCCCTCTATCTCCTGTCTGTCTCTCCCTTGTCTGTCACATGTGAGTGTGTTTCACTGCAGGGTGTGGCTGAGAGGTTGGGCTCGGCCTCCTCCTCTCCTGAGCACAGCTTCTCACAATCATGCTATCAAGACTCACCTGCTTCCACAGTATATAAGCACTAGTGCCTCACCCAGTATTTGTCGAATCGTTTGTCATCATCATCTGTGTTGTAACGACTGAAATCAAGAGAAAGCCTAAAGACTTTTTGATATCTGTTTTGTTGGTCTGCTCCCTGCCTTCCTGACTTTTGGGTTTTTGTGCATCTTCTGCGAGGATTGGATTCAACACTATTCTGGCTGTTCCTCTTCTGATATCTCCAAGTTCTGTGATTCGTCTAGAGTTGTCTGTTTATATATTCTTGGAAGATTCATTCTCTGGTTTCCTGCTTTCTCTGTCTGAGTATGGCATTTCGGATCCTTTAAATGACCAGATCTTAACAGCGATTCAACCAGCATGGACCCATTCAACTCAGGCAGTGAGATAATGAGTTTGCAACACACCTTGCTACATCAAGAAAGGTTGTTAGGACAGCATGGACAATTACTGAAAATGCTTCACAAGCTGCAACATACCATGCATAACCAAATAAACTCTCCCACTAATCTCTCTGCTCCCGTTGTAGCATCTCCTCCACCTATGCAGCCCACAGCCCAAGCAACAACAGCTCCAGCACCCCCTCCAATCAGAGTCCCATGCCACCAACCCGGAGGCATTTTCAGGGGAGTTTGGAAAATGTCATAATTTTCTACTCCAAAATAACATGAATGTGAACATTCCCTTCTGAAATAATCAAGATTTGTTTTTTTTGTTGGTGCTGTTAAGAGGGCAAGCACTGGTTTGGAAGGAGGCATGCTATGCAACTTTTGAGGAATTCATTACGGAATTAAGGAACATGTTTGATTATCCAGATTCTGTGTAAATTGCGGCAGGAATGTTGTTAAGTTTAAAACAGGGAGTTCAGAGGGTAGCTGATTATTCATTGGATTTCAGGACCCTGGCAGCGTAGCGCTCGTTGAACAAAAAGAGACACTCCATGATGCCTTTGTCAAAGGGTGGAATGAACAGTTCAAGGATGAACTAGCCACACGTGATATTCTCTTGGATCTGCAGGCAGTAGTCACTTTGGCTATCAGATTGGACTATCGTACCAGACAGTGACAAAAAGAGAGATCCTTTAACTTATCTTCTCCTTCCTCTCACACAGAAGCCTCCTCTTCCCTGTCAACATGGCAGTGGAAGGGATGTCCTCCACAGCTGCTGCCCAGAACAGGAGCCCATGTAGCTGGGGAGAGTTCGCCTGTCTTGCGAAGAGAGACAGCACTGCCTCCAGACATGTTTGTGTTTGTCCTGTTTGGCAAAGAGATCAGGTTGGCCAATAGTAGTGGGTGTAGTGGTGAGCACACCCGCAACTAACTCCTCAAGCAAATCTAGGCTGTAGTGGCCTACCTCTCTGTGCTTTCAGTCTCTCTCCCTCCAGCTTCAAGCATTGGTAGACTCCAGGCCAGAGGACAACTTTATTGATAAGGAAATGCTGGAACAGTGTGGACTACCACTGGACCCCCTGCCTACCTTAGTCACTGCTAAGACGTAAATGACAGCTTCCTGGCCGAGGTAACATACCGCACCATAATCCTGTCTGGTAATCACTCAGAACAGATCAGCCTTGGTTCTTGGCTTTCCCTGTCTTCATAATCCTTACGTTGACTGGGTTAATAAAATCTGTGCATGGAGCTCATTCTGTCTGTCGCACTGTCTACAGTCTGCTCCCTTACCTGTGAAAAGCTCTCCTGTCCCCAGAACTAAAGATGTGCTAGATCTGTCAAATGTGGACCCCAAGTATCACGATCATGGTCTCTCTACTGGGAGACAAAAATAAAAGCAGTGGAAGAATGGCCTACTCCTGAGAACTGCAAACAGCCCCAGTGCTTTTTGGGTTTTGCAAATACCGACACTATTGGATGTTACAATAGCTGATGTGCTGAGGTAAGCATATCATCTGGGTGCCAGAGCGGGTGATTTTGAATCAAATTTGAAATTGCTGACTGAGGATAGGCGTAAATACAGTAAGATTGTTATTCACATCGGTGGTAATGACACCTGGTTACGCCACAGGGAGGTCACTAAAATTAATGTGGAATTGGTGTGTACATATGCAAAGACAATGTCGGACTCCATAGTTTTCTCTGGACCCCTCCCAAATCTGACTTATTTTGTCTGACTGAAACCTGGCTGTGTCATGAAGAGTATGTTAGCCAAAATGAAGCTACTCCTCCAAGCCATATTAATACTCACATTCCTCGAGACAGCGGCTGAGGAGGTGGAGTTGCAGCCATTTTTGACTCAAGCTTATTAATCAACCCAAAACCTAAACTCAATTTTAACTCATTTGAAAGCCTTGTTCTTACTCTTTCACATCAAACCTGGAAAACAGTACAGCCAGTTTTATTTGTTATGGTGTAATGCTCTCCTGGTCCATCCATCCATCCATTCCCACCCGCTTATCCGGGGCCGGGTCGCGGGGGCAGCAGTCTGAGCAGGGACACCCAAACTTCCCTCTCCCCGGACACTTCCTCCAGCTCCTCCGGGGGGACCCCGAGGCGTTCCCAGGCCAGCCGAGCGACATAGTCACTCCAGCGTGTCCTGGGTCTTCCCCGGGGCCTCCTCCCGGTGGGGCATGCCTGGAACACCTCCCTAGGGAGGCGTCCAGGGGGCATCCGGTACAGATGCCCGAGCCACCTCAGCTGACTCCTCTCGATGTGGAGGAGCAGCGACTCTACTCTGAGCTCCTCCCGGGTGACAGAGCTCCTCACCCTATCTCTAAGGGAGTGCCCCGCCACCCTGCGGAGGAAACTCATTTCAGCCGCTTGTATCCGGGACCTCGTTCTTTCGGTCATGACCCAAAGTTCATGACCATAGGTGAGGGTAGGAACGTAGATTGACCGGTAAATCGAGAGCTTCGCCTTTCGGCTCAGCTCCTTCTTCACCATGACGGACCGATACAGCGACCGCATTACTGCTGCCGCTGCACCGATCCGCCTGTCAATCTCACGCTCCATTCTTCCCTCACTCGTGAACAAGATCCCAAGATACTTAAACTCCTCCACTTGAGGCAGGATCTCTCCCCCAACCCGGAGGGAGCAAGCCACCTTTTTCCGGTCGAGAACCATGGCCTCGGACTTGGAGGTGCTGACTCTCATCCCAGCTGCTTCACACTCGGCTGCGAACCGTCCCAGTGCACGCTGAAGGTCCTGGCTCGATGGAACCAACAAGACAACATCATCCGCAAAAAGCAGAGACGAAATCTGCCGGCTCCCGAACCGAACCCCCTCCAGTCCCTGGCTGCGCCTAGAAATTCTGTCCATAAAAATAATGAACAGAACCGGTGACAAAGGGCAGCCCTGGCGGAGTCCAACATGCACCGGGAACAGGTCTGACTTACTGCCGGCAATGCAGACCAAGCTCCTGCTCCGGTTGTACAGGGACTGCACAGCCCTCAGCAGAGGGCCTGCAACCCCATACTCCCAGAGCACCTCCCACAGAATGACGCGAGGGACACGGTCGAATGCCTTCTCCAAGTCCACAAAACACATGTGGACTGGTTGGGCAAACTCCCATGAACCCTCAAGCACCCTGCGGAGGGTATAGAGCTGGTCCAGTGTTCCACGGCCGGGACGAAAACCGCATTGTTCCTCCTGAATCCGAGGTTCGACTATCGGCCGGATTCTCCTCTCCAGTGCCCTGGAATAGACTTTCCCAGGGAGGCTGAGGAGTGTGATCCCCCGATAGTTGGAACACACCCTCCGGTCCCCCTTTTTAAACAGAGGGACCACCACCCCGGTCTGCCAGTCCAAGGGCACCGTCCCCGACTGCCATGCGATGTTGCAGAGGCGTGTCAACCAGGACAGCCCTGCAACATCCAGTGACTTGAGGTACTCAGGGCGGATCTCGTCCACCCCCGGAGCTTTGCCACCGAGGAGCTTGCAGACTACCTCAGTGACTTCAGCCCGGGTGATGGACGAATCGACCTCCAAGTCCCCAGTCTCTGCTTCCTCTGCAGAAGACATGACAGTGGGATTGAGGAGATCCTCAATCCCGGCCAATATCCCCAGTCGAGGTCAGCAGCTCCCCACCTCCACTGTAAACAGTATTAATGGAGAGCTGCTTCCCCCTCCTGAGGCGCCGGACGGTTTGCCAGAATTTCTTCGAGGCCGACCGGTCGTCCTCCTCCATGGCCTCCCCGAACTCCTCCCAGACCCGAGTTTTTGCTTCTACAACCGCCCGAGCTGCTGCCCGCTTAGCCTGCCTGTACCCGTCAGCTGCCTCAGGAGTCCTATGAGCCAACCAAGCCCGATAGGACTCCTTCTTCAGCTTGACGGCATCCCTTACTTCCGGTGTCCACCACTGGGTTCGGGGATTGCCGCCACGACAGGCACCGGCGACTTTACGGCCACAGCTATGGACGGCTGCATCAACAATGGAAGTGGAGAGTGTTACGGCCGGCTCGTAGGCCGCAACAAATAAGGGAGATGCAAAGCGGGCGATTCCAAAAGTTAACAAAAGTTTGTTAAATAGTGCAAACAAGGAAAAATGCTATGGGGTGTGGGAATCAGTGTCAGTAGTGTGTGAGGGTGCATGGGTGTGATGGATAGTATGTGGTGCATGTTGTCAGTGCGAAACCAAAAAACAATAACTCAAAAATCAATGAACAGCATGGCGTGGTAAAGACCGGCGACAGCGTGGCAGCAGCCCGCTGCTGCTGCTGTGGTTGACGAGCACGAACCCCCACCCGTGGACTGAGCAGGCAGGGTTAAGTAACCTGGGAACACTGGCCAGGTGTTCCCAGTTACCTAATGTCCTCCTAGCTCCACCCAGTTGAGCACCTGCAAGACAGAGCACACACAGCGTATCCTCAAAGGACTAAGGCCCTGGGGCCGTCACAAGAGCATGGTCCATTCAGACTCAATGTCTCCAACCTCCCTCGGAATCTGGTCGAAGCTCTCCCGGAGGTGGGAGTTGAAGACCTCCCTGACAGCGGGTTCCACCAGACGTTCCCAACAGACCCTCACAGTACGTTTGGGTCTGCCAAGTCTGTCCCGCTTCCTCCCCTGCCAGCGGATCCAACTCACCACCAGGTGGTGATCAGTTGACAGCTCAGCCCCTCTCTTCACCCGAGTGTCCAAGACATACCGCCGAAGGTCAGATGATACGACTACAAAGTCGATCATTGACCTCCGACCTAGGGTGTCCTGGTGCCACGTGCACTGATGGACACCCTTATGCTTGAACATGGTGTTCGTTATTGACAAACTATGACTAGCACAGAAGTCTAACAACAGAACACCACTCGGGTTCAGATCGGGGAGGCCGTTCCTCCCAATCACGCCCCTCCAGGTATCACTGTCGCTACCCACGTGGGCATTGAAGTCCCCCAGCAGAACGATGGAGTCCCCGGTTGGGGACACAAAGCACCGGCCCCTTCTGGTCCTTCCTGCGGGTGGTGGGCCTACGGGAAGGCGGGCCCACGTCGCTCCTTCGGGCTGAGCCCGGCCGGGTCCCGTGGGCAAAGACCCGGCCACCAGGCGCTCGCCTGCGAGCCCCAACCCCAGGCCTGGCTCCAGGGTGGGGCCCCGCTGACGCCAATCCGGGCGACGTGAACATCCTTGTTTTATTACTGTCCATAAGGGCTTTTTGAACCGCTCTTAGTCTGACCCGTCACCTAGAACCTGTTTGCCTTGGGAGACCCTACCAGGGGCATTAAGCCCCGGACAACATAGCCTCTAGGATCATTCGGGTACTCAAACTCCTCCACCACGATAAGGTGGCGGCTCAAGGAGGAGGCTCTCCTGGTCCTTATTCCAAATTTATATCTGAGCTCTCTGAGTTTTTATCAGGTTTAGTCTTCAAAACAGATAATGTAATTATTGTAGGTGACTTTAATGTACATGTCTACGCTGATAATGACAACCTTAGTACTGGGTTTATCTCATTACTAGGCTCAGTTGGCTTCCGTCAGAATGTACATGAACCTACTCACTGTTTTAACCACACCCTCGACTTAATAGTCTCCTCACAGAATCCTCTTTTATCAGACAATTATTTGATAACATTTGAATTCATATTACCAGACTACCCACCAGTAGGCAAAAATTCTTACACCGGACTCCTGTCTGATAGTGCTGTAGCTAAATTTCGGGATATCATCTGATCAGTATTTAATTCAATGCCATGTCTCAATACAACAGAGGACTCCTATGCTGACTTCAGTCCCTCCCAAACTGACTACCTGGTTGATGGTACTACAGGTACATTGCGTATGACACTTGACTCTGTTGCCCCTCTAAAAAGGAAGATAAAAAATAACAGAAGAGATTAGCTCCATGGTATACCCCCCAAACACACAAATGAAAGCAAACCTTGTGAAAAGTAGAATGGAAATGTAGCCAGTTCTACCAGTTTGGAAGAATTTTGTTTCGCCTGGCAAGACAGTCATACAAGAAAGCCCTCCGCAGTGCTAGGCCAGCCTATTACTCTGCACTAATAGAGGAAAATAAGAACAATCCCAGGTTTCTCTTCAGCACTGTAGCCAGGCTGACAGAAAGCCATAATTCTGTTGAACCATGTATTCCTTTTGCCCTCAGCAGTAACAACTTCATGGGCCTCGTTAATGATAAAATTCTTACTATTAGAAACAGAATTCATCACCTCCTGCCCTCAGGTGAAAGATATATCTTGCAGATGCACTGGGACCCATCATTGGTGATGTAACCTGGGGTCACTGGGTGTTTCGGGTCTTTCAACATCAGACAACCTCGCCCAGGCAATCTGACCGGGGTTGATCAGATCCCAGCCTGTGTCCCACCAGCGTTTGCCCACAGATCTGCCCTCTTGATCCATAGCGACCTTGTGGCTTTCTCTGCGGCTTCAGTTGCAGGCCTGATGGCCTTCCTCTTTGCCTCCCCGATGAGGCCCAGCACCATGAATACTTTGCAGAGAGACCACCCTGCAAATCCTCGGCAGCTCACCTCCAGAAGTTCACAGCGAGTTTCCCAGCCTTGCCTCCTGCTCTCGTCCACCAGCTCCTGGTACTTGGCATGCTTCCTCTCATTGGCCTCATCCATATACACTTCCCAGGGCACTGTGAGCTCTAGAATGATCAACTGCTTGGTGGAATCTGACATGATGATCATGTCTGGCTGGAGCTGTGTAGACTTTATCCTGGCTGGGAACTTCAGGTGTTTACCAAGATCCACTTCACGTTGCCAGTCAGTGGCGGAGGTAAGGAGGCTAGACTTTGCCCGTGGTTGAGTGTTGGGCTTCTCTCCGCCTCTGTGGAACCTGATGGTCCTTGGCTTGTGGTGGCCCTTGATGGTGTTAAAGACTGTGGCTATGCTGTCAGCAACTGCTCAAAGCACCTGGTCATGGCGCGAGTAATAGCGCCCATCTCCAAGGGCTTTTGGGCAGCTGCTGAAGAGGTGTTCCAGGGATCCCCATCCTGGACACTGGGGACAGGATGGTGTTTCTGTTTTGCCCCAGACGTGGAGGTTGGCTCGACTTGGTAGGATGTTGTAAACAGCCTGTACTAAAAACGTGATGGAAGTCTGCTTTCCAGATGTTGGTCGTTGCAGAACATTCTCTTCATTTAATACATGCTTCTTGTTGCATCGTTCCCACCATCCTGTTAGCTAATTCTTCCTCCACACCTGTCCGCACTACCTCCTGAACGAGATGTTGTCGTTCTTTGCCCTTGGCCTTGTCCACCTTGGTTGCCAGGAAGTAGTCAATACCTGCATGCCCTGTGGCTATGGACCCCACCAGTGTCTTCTGCCAGAGCTTTGTCTGCCCTCCATTGCCTGCCTGTTTGCACCTAGATGCCAGCTAGTGCCACCTTTGGAACCCTGGATTCCCTGTACTGCAAGACTTCCCATGTTCTGGACACCATGAACTCTTCAGCGAGGCCACTGAATGGGAGCTGCAGGATGTGACTGGTGCCATACAGGGTGGAGCTGCTCAGACTGCGCGGTAGACCAAGCCATCTCTGCAGGTAGCTGCTGATGTTTCCATGGCAGACCAAATTTGTCAACCCGAATCAACCAGTCCTCAAGTTCTTTGCTGGTTTTCTGGATTGATGCAAAATCTTTGAGGCTGCAGTCAAAGTACTTCCCGAGGCTCTTAATTGGCTGCTCTGTGATGGATGGGATGGCGGCTTTAGACAGTGTGAAGCGGAACTTGTCCACTACTTTTCCCCTCTTGAGCACTAGAGACCTTGATTTTGCTGGCTTAGAGCTCATCCTTACCCAGGTGATGAGCTTCTCTAGGCCTTGGAGAATCCATCTACTGCCCGAGACAGATGTGGTGATGGCAGTTAGGTCGTCCATAAGGCTCTTATTGGGGGCTGGCGTACTCCTGATTTTGTCAAGGGTCCCCTGCGCTCCACCTATGCTGACTTGACTATCATGTTCATCGTGAGGGCAAAAAGTATGACTGAGATGGTGTAGCCTGTTATTATTCTCAAGTCGGTGCCAGTCTGATGTACCTGGCCCAGCAGTGACTCTTGGCCTGAAATTCTAATAGTAATCCAGAATAAGGTCTGTCACTTTGCTGGGAACATGATGTCCCTGAAGAGGGAGCTCAACAAGCTTGTGTGGTATGGAGCTGTACGCATTGGCGAGGTCAAGCCAGAGTACAGTGAAATCTCCTTCACCTTCATGGGCCTCCCTGATGAGTTGTGTCACCACGCCAGTGTGTTCCAAACAGCTGGGCACTCCAGGGATCCCACCCTTCTGAACAGAGGTATCGATGTTCTTCAGAAGGAACTCCTGAAGAAAATCTTGCCTTCGACACTTAGCAGCGAGATGGTTCTAAACTGACTGATGTTCTTGGAGTCCTCCCCCTTGGGGATCCACACACCCTCTGCGCACCTCCATTGGCCTGCAACAACTGAGAAAATTGAACATTATGTTAGTCAACAGGTTCTATAATGTCAACATCTGTATTCACATTTTTCTAATTTGGATTCAGTGAATCCTTCACTTGTACTGTATTTCCATGTACAAATATTCATGACTGCGGTCAATAAATTTTTATTGTATGTCTGTAAAATGTTTCATGTGAATTCATGTGTTATATACAGTATTTGCTTAGGAAAAACTTGGCTATACATTCAAGAAAAAATATGATCTGAATTTGTGGCATTGGTTGACTATATTTAGTTTATTATGGTGTATGAACAGTGAAGTTAAGTAGGTTATTATAGATAAAACTCACTACTCTATCCCCCGTAGCTGTAAAGGACTGTAGACAGCCCTGTAAATGTTGTATGCATTCTGCAGTGAGAACACATTTAGGCAAACAGGTTCTAAACCTGGATGGTTTATCATGCATGGAGGCCTATCATCCAGCTGCTGCAGCCATCTTGTAACCTATTATGCATAACATAAGGTGAGTATCTGCAGTGGCATATTATCTTCAATCATACACTGCGATCACAAGTGTAGGTAATGATAATGTGACCTGTAGCACCTCCTGGCAGCATATGTTCTCAGGCCCTGACTGTATTGTTGCACAGTTTCCACATGTGCTCTGATACAAATAAATAAAACACTGACGATTCATGCATGTATCAAGCTAAAGAAATAAGAAACCTTGCATACCAGTATTGACAACCAATATTAGCACCCACGCTTTAGATTTGAATGTACGTGCTCTAGCTAGCTACTGATTCTCATCCTGAGGTGAATGGCCAGTAATGCGCTCTGCCCATTCATGTGTAAATGAGAAGGAGTGGTGAAACTAACAGCGCAGATAGACCAATGTCAATGTCTCAGCAACCCAGTGGTCGAATTTGATGATCGACACCTCTATCGACCAGTCAGTCAAGAGGTTCAAGGGGCAGCACCCAGGTTTACCATTGAAACACCAATGACGATCCAGAAGGAAGTAACCCCAGTGACAGTATATCGCATGACCACCTGAACTGCGTGCATCTCATGCTGCCCCCTGTACAGGGGGCGCTCATATTGAAGAGAAAAAAATAGAAAGACATTTTTTGACTAACCATTCAGAAGCGTCCTGCTGAATTCTTTAGCTGTGTCCCAATTCAGCGGCTACATCCTTCGGAGGACCCAGCCTACGTGGTCTCCGGAGGCTGGGTCCTTCGGAGGATCCTCCGTCGGCCGCATCAACTATCGCTAAATGGGACGGTCTAGCCTTTGGAGCATTCCCTGATTGCGTCACGACGTCATAACTTCTTCCCTCCTAACCCGGGAAAAACACATGTGCGAGGTGCAAAGATACGCCCGTACAGCTCCTGTCGCTTAGAGGTGTAAGAGGCTCGAAATGTAGCCTATTATACAACTTACAAATTCACCTGATGTGAATATCTTCACAGCTTCGTGTCGGACGGTTCACGCCTGGAGGATCCTTCGAATTTGGACGAATTGGGACAGCCTTCGCTCAGCGTTATGACGTAATAGGCCTTCAAATCCATCCTCCGAAGGATGCAGCCCCTGAATTGGGACACAGCTTATGAGTCGGAGGATCTGTAGGAGCCTCCCTTCCTTCTTCAGTATCCGATTCAGGTCGAACATGTACGGCTGAATTACTGAAGAACTTGGTCTGTCAATTGCCGCCATGTCCGCTACTTTCACAAGGGTAGTGCTACATGAGTCTACGTACTCCCTGTTACCACGGTAACAGTTTATGGGTGGGGCGTTGGCAAATGAGCAGCAAGCTATTTCCAGCAAACAGCTTCAAAAACATGTTTTATGGAACTCATAGACCTATGTAACATTGATAAAGCTTCATAATATGGGACCCTTAAAGAAGTTTTACCCTTAATTGGCTCTTCTTTATTAGACGTGATCAAACTGTCTTTATCAACAGGCTACGTACCACAGTCCTTTAAAGTAGCTGTAATAAAACCTCTTCTGGAAAAGCCTACTCTTGATCCAGGGGTTTTAGCCAACTATAGACCTATATCCAACCTTCCCTTTCTCTCAAATATTCTTGAGAAAACAGTTCCTACTCAGCTGTATGACTTTCTACACAACAATATTTTATTTGAGACAAATTTGAAACAGCACTGGTTAAAGTTACAAATGACCTTCTAATTGCATCAGACAAAGGGCTAGTCTTATTAGATCTTAGTGCTGCATTTGACACCATTGACCATGGTATCCTATTGCAGAGACAGGAACACTTCATTGGCATTAAGGGAACTGCACTAGACTGGTTTAAATCTTACTTTTCAGATCACTCTCTGTTTGTTAAGGATGACTCCTCTGTGCTCGCTAAAGCCAGCTACAGAGTTCTGCAGGGTTCTGTGCTTAGAGCAATCCTTTTCACCTTCCTTTATGGAACATTATTAGGAAACACTTTTTCATTGCTATGCAGATGATACCCAGCCATATTTATCAATGAAGCCAGAAGAAACTAATCAGTTAACTAGACTACAAGCATGTCTTCAGGACATAAAGACCTGGATGACCTGCAATTTCCTGTTGCTAAACTAGGACAAAACTGAAGTTATAGTACTAAGCCCTAAACACCTTAGAAACTCACTTTCTGATGATGTAGCAGTTATGGATAGCATTGCTCTGGCCTCCAGCACCACTGTAAAGAATCTGGGAGTTATCTTTGATCAGGATTTGTCCTTTACTTCCCATGTAAAACAAATTTCAAGGCCTTTTTTCGCATAACTGACATCAAAGAATGGGACACGGCAGCAAAGGAGGTGCTTACCCAGGCTCTAGAGAATCAAGAGGCCCTGCAGGCAAAGCTAACCGAGTTTGAAACACGTTCACGCCGGAATAATCGCCGTATACACGGACTACCAGAGGAATCAGAGGGGTCTAATCTATCAGAGTTTGTAACAAAGCTGATAAAATCAGAAGTCGTCCCGCCATTGGCAGACATTGACCTCGAAATACAGCACTGCCACTGGCCATTTGCCCCAAGCCTCCTCAAGGCACACCGCCTAGATCACTGGTGATTTGCTTCCTCGAGTTCAGAATGAAAGAACAGGTTCTGCATACTGCGTGGAGAAAGAAAGATGTTCACTACAATGGGAAAAGGATTTGTTTTGATCAAGATTATCCTCCCAAGATACTGAAGAAAAGAAAGGCATATGTGGGGATACTGAGGGAGCTCAAAGCTAAAGCAATCCACTTCCAAACATCACATCCAGCTAAGTTGAAGATGTTTTTTGACAACGGTACCCAAATCTATGACAGCGTGGTGGCTAAAGACCTGAAGAAGAGAGGATTCCCTGGAAAAACATCAGGGAGCCAGAGTCCACAGCGCTGAAGCAGCGGAGATTGGCAATGTGGGAGAGGGCAGGGGTGGATTGCCGCAGACAGGGAATGGACTATGGGCAGAAAAGGGAGAGACTACAGAGCTTTCAGCGTGCTCCACCGAGAGCACCTGCTGCTGGCGAGTGAAATGCCTAAAGGTAAACATCTCCATATGATCACGGGGTAAGAGGCTAGTGCCGCGTACCTCCACAAAGGTAAACCCAATGACTGATAATTGAAATATCATTGTAGGATCTGGGGCCTTCCCCCCAGCTTTGACCCTCTTCTTCAACACTGGACTTTTAAAGAAAAGTGTTATTACCCCATGTAAAGATGACGACTTATTCTTGCACTCTAGCCAGCCTAACAAGTGAGTTAATACTGTAAATGCCCAGGCCTGTTTTAATTGAACCTTATACTTAAGAGTTAAATACTGTGGTTCTCCAGTCCTCATCAGTCCCGTAGAAGACATTACCTTATAAATCTACCTAAGTTGAATATTTATACGTAAGAGGACAATGCTTGGGCTTTTGAGTTTTTGATTTTCTGTCAGCTTATTGTTATTATTATCATGAGAGTTTCCTCAAATCTACCTATGTTGAATTTATTTATTTATTTTGTCTTTCTAACCTGAAATGAAAATGCTTTTGCATCTTAATTTTCAGTCAGCCTACTAAGGAACTTCTCTTTCCGAAATGTGCTTAATTTTTTTCTTATACCAGAAAAGATAATAACTGAAAAGATAATACCTTTCTTTACTCTCTGCCAACTTACAGAGAGACTTAATACTACTATTTACTGAGCTTGATAAGATGGAGCTTTATACCGGTTGTGGGGGATCTGTCTTGCAAGGAATATTACGGTGCAGCGTATCTTCTTTGATACTGGTGAGAGGCCCTCGACGGACGTGAGGATCTCCTCTCAACTTGAGGTTCTATTTGAACCTTGTATTGGAAGTCTTTTGTTTTTGTTTTATTGTTTTGTTGTTCACTGTTCTTGTTCGGGAAATCATGGGTTTCGTTACACAATTGTACATATGTTGAAAAGAGTATATGCATCATCAGGATTCTAAAATAGTCACACTAAACGTTAATGGGCTGTATAATCCGATTAAAAGGAGTAAAATTATAGCTAAAATGAAACGAGAAAAGCTGCAGGTAAGTTTTTGGCAAGAGACACACCTGTCTTCTTTAGAACATGAAAATTTTAAAAAACTTGGATTTCAAAATACCTATTACTCATCTCCTAAATCAGACCGTAGGAGGGGAGTGGCTGTACTGACCCTAATGCACTAAATTTTGAATTTATTTCGGAAGTGAAGGATAAGGAAGGGAGATTTGTTCTTGTAAAGGGCAAAATAGACAATGAAAATATAACGTTACTTAATCTGTATGCCCCCCAGGGAGCAACAAATTGTTTTTTAAGAAACAGTTGATAGTCATGGAAACACAGGGAATTCTCATTTATGGTGGTGATCTTAATGTTCAACTTACCTAACTACCAACCTAAATTAGATACATCTCATCAGCACCAAAAGAAAAGTCCAAATGCCATTATGGGGACTGATTGACGTGTGGAGAGAGTCTCATCCAAGAGAAAAACAATTCACCTATTATTCTCCATGCCACTTTGTATATTCATGAATTGATTATTTATTTATGTATAAATCAGACGGGCACAGAGTCAGGGATTGTAAAATAGAGATTAGGGACGTATCTGACCATTCAGGTGTGTACCTAACCTTGCGTCTAACTACTAAACGGAAAAAAACACTTTGGAGACTTAACACAAGCATTTTAAATGACAAAACAGTCCAGAAACAGATACATCAGGAATTTGTAACATATTTGCTAAATAATGATAATGGAGAGATGTCCCCAAATACTCTAGGGGATGCAGCAAAGGCAGTCATTCGAAGTAAAATTATTGCGCTCACGGCTTTTCTGAAAAAGGAAAAACAGAGGAGACTCGTTGCACTACAAGAGGAAATGAAGTCATTAGAAATGATCCTTAGTTATTAACTAGAATAAACAAAATTAAACAAGATATAAATGTTATATATGATGAGGAAATTGAGAAACAACTTAAATTTACCAAACAAAGGTGAGATGGGGCCTAGGGCAATGAAACTTCTTTCTTGGAGGATACAAAATCGATGAGGAAAGAATGCAATTTAGAAAATTATGAACCCTAAGACACAGAAAGTCTGCAGTGAATCAGAGGATATTCAACATGCCTTTGAACTATATTATAAAGACCTATATACCCAACCGGCCATGGCAGATATTACACTAATGCATTTGAAAATGGCGCCCTGCTAGTGGCAGCTTGTTACAGCAGCTCCCGCTCACTGTGAGCTTTATAGCCGTTTTAGTTTCGTCTTTTTTATTATTCTTTACTATATTCTTACGTGTTTGTTTCTTAATTGATCGGTGCCGGAGCTGATCATCGCACCAGAAGGAGGAGATACAGACCCGTCCTCCCGTCCATTATCATGGGGAATGTGAGATCTCTTCCCAGTAAGATGGATGAGTTAGCGACACTGACCCGGCACCAGAGGGACTACTGGGCGTGCAGCATCATGATTTTTTCGGAAACATGACTGGCTGCGCTGACTCCAGACACGGACGCGGAGCTGGACGGCTTTAAGATGCTGTGGGCGGACAGGACGAGGGAGAGTGGTAAGAGGAAAGGAGGAGGGCTGGCAGTGACAGATGATGTAACTCTGGACACATTACTATTAAAGAACAACTCTCCTACAAGGACATTGAACCGTTAGCATGAGGCCATATTACCTGCCGCGGAATTCTCGCATGTTATTGCGATAGCTGCGTATATTCCCCCTTCAGCTAATGCTGATGCAGCCTGTGTTCTCCTCTCTGTCACAAGCAGGCTGCAGACAGAGCACCCACAGGCCCTCCTTCTTATCTTTGGGGACTTTAATCATGCCTCTCCATCCTCCACTCTGCCCACTTCCACCCAGTACGTTACATGTTGCACCAGAGACAATAAGATACTGGATTTGTGTTATGCCAACACCAAGGAGGCATACACTTCATCACCCCTCCCTCCCCTTGGAAGATCCGACCACAACCTGGTTCATCTCCTGCCTGTGTACAAACCTCTCATGCACAGGCAACCAGGCAACAATGAAGAGATGGTCCGATGAGGCTGACAAGGCTCTGAAGGACTGTTTCGACACAACTGTGTGGGAGGAATTGTGTGATTCTCATCGAGAGGACATTGAGAGTTTCACACACTGCATAACTGACTATATTAACTTCTCTGTGGAAAACACCATACCCACCAGGACTGTACAGTGTTTTTCCAACAACAAACCGTGGATTAACCCCGACATAAAGGCCGTCCTTAAGGAAAAGAAGAGGGCCTTTAAGACAGGAAATAAGGATGAGCTGAAGGCTGTGCAGAAGAAGCTGAGATGGAAGATCAGAGGGGGGAAAAACATCGACAGAAGGAAGATGGAGGATCAGCTGCAGCAAAAAAATGTCAGTGGAGTCTGGAGAGGCCTAAAAACTATCTCTGGGAACCTGACTCCCAAGCTGCAGGGGACCAAAAGTGGACGAACGACCTGAACATCTTCTTCAACAGATTTGATCAGTCATCTGCCCCTCCCCTGGCCCAGTCCTCCATGCTGCAGCCCCCCCTTTCCCCCTCTACAACACTCAGCTCACGGCCACCCCCCACTGCTCATCTCATCAACCCAACCCCCCCACCTACACCCTCCAGCACGCAGCCCCTCTGTTCCAACCTCTCCCTCACAACAACCCAGGTGAGAAACCAGCTCCGGAGGATCAAGGCAAGGAAGGCTGCAGGCCCAGACGGCATCAGCTCCAGGCTCCTCAAGTCTTGTGCAGATCAGCTGTGCAGGATTGTTGAACACATGTTCAATCTGAGCCTGAAGCTGGGGAGAGTACCACAGCTATGGAAAACATCCTGCGTGATACCAGTGCCCAAGACTCCGCATCCCAAGGACCTCAGTAGCTACACCCCGGTGGCACTAACATCCCACCTAATGAAGACCCTGGAGCGGCTGGTCCTTGTTCATCTCTGCCCCCTGGTGAGCCCATCGCTAGATCCACTTCAGTTTGCATACCAGCCTGGCATCAGGGTGGATGACGTCGTCATCTTCCTCCAACACCGAGCTCTCTCTCACCTGGAGAAACCTGGGAGTACTGTCAGAATCATGTTTTTTGACTTCTCCAGTGCTTTCAATTCAGCCTGCTCTTCTGAGGGACAAGCTGGAGCACACCGGGGTGAACCATCACCTCACACACTGGATTCTGGACTATTTCACTAGCCGTCCACAGTACGTGAGGACCCGGGACTGTCCGACACAGTTGTCTGCAGCACGGGGGCCCCGCAGGGAACAGTCCTGGCTCTGTTCCTCTTCACCCTCTACACTGCACTTCTCATACAACACACCCACATGTCACCTGCAGAAGTTCTCTGATGACTCTGCAATCATCGGCCTCATCACAGATGGGGACGACAGAGAGTACAGAGAACTGACTCAGGACTTCGTGGACTGGTGCCAGTGGAACTGCCTCCAGATCAACGCTGGTAAAACCAAAGAACTGGTGGTGGATTTCTGCAGACAAACACTCTGCCCCCTGACACCAGTGAACATCCAGGGAACGGACATCGAGATGGTGACATCTTATAAGTACCTGGGTGTTCATCTGAACAATAAACTAGACTGGACTCATATCACAACCTCACTTTACAAGAAAGGCCAGAGCAGACTTTATCTGCTCAGGAGACTGAGGTCATTTGGAGCACAGGGGGCACTCCTGAAGACCTTTTATGACACTGTGGTGGCATCAGTCATCTTTTATGGAGTGGTCTGCTGGGGGAGCAGCATCTCAATGGCTGACAGGAAAAGACTTGACAAACTGATCAAGAAGGCCAGCTCTGTCCTGGGATGCTCCCTTGACTCAGTGGAGGTGGTAGGAGAGAGGAGGATGATGGCTAAGCTGTCATCCATGGTTGAGAACAACTCCCACCCTCTGCAGGACACTTTAACAGCACTGGAGAGCTCCTTCAGCGACAGACTGCTTCACCCTAAGTGTGTGAAGGAACGCTATCGCAGGTCCTTCCTTCCTGCAGCAGTCAGACTTTACAACCAGCAGTGCTCCCAGAAGACCACAGACTCACCAAGACTTTCAATATGACTGCACTATAATACACATCAACTGTGTTCACTTACACTGTGAAAATATTTAGCTCAGGTGGCTTTCAACTTAAGGTGCAATGTATCAATCTTTCAGTGAGGTGTATTATTACTCCTATGTGCAATATCAATGCTCCAGTCAGGAGTACTATCATCCAATGTGCAATATCAGTTCATATTTCATTATTCCTTGCTTATATTGTTTATATTGCTTGTTTGATATTTAATGTCCTTTTTACTGATGCCCTCCATGTTTGCTATCCACTTTGCTGCTGTAATACCTGAAATTTCTCCACTGTGGGACTAATAAAGGTATATCTTATCTTATCTTATCTTAATAGAGACTTTTCGAAGTACGCTAGACCTGCCATCCATAGGAGAACAACAGAATAAGAAAATTATGGCTGAGATAACAACAGAAGAACTGAATAAAGCCATTTCAAAATTTAAAGCTAATAAGGCTCCAGGTTCAGACAGATATCTGTGCAAGTGGTATAAAACATTTAAACTTCAAATAATACCTGTGCTGCTTAACTCTTTTAATCATACACTGAGAACAGGGGAAGCCCCACATTCTTGGAAGGAAGCAGTTCTCTATTATCCCGAAAGAAGGTAAAGACAAAAAGGAATGCAGCTCATATAGACCAATATCAGTCTTGAATATAGACTATAAATTATTTGCTTCTATCCTATCTAAGAGACTGGAATCCATTGTCCTGCAGCTGGTAGATTTAGATCAAGCAGTCTTTGTACTAAATAGACAGACACAGGGTAATTTAAGGAGGCAAAAGGCTTTTGATTCAGTGGGTTGGGAATATCTGTAACTTGCAAGATTTGGCTTTAAAGATGTATTTATTAAATGCATTAAAGCATTATACTTCTCTGCAACAGCCAGGATCAGGGTTAATGGACACCTGTCTCACACTATCTATTTGGAAAGAGGGACACGTCAGGGCTGTCCCCTGAGCCCAACCCTATTTGCGTTATTTATTAAACCCCTGGCTCAAGCAATTAGAGAGGACTCTGAGATAAAGGGGATCATGATCAGAGGAGAAGAACATAAGATTTGCAGATGATGTTCTGCTTTTTATTTCAAGCATCCCTAAATTGATGTCTCTGCTAGAAAAATATAACTCATATTCTGGATATAAGCTAAATGTTCAAAAAACTCAAACTCTCACATTTAATTATACACCCCACCCAGATACAAAAGGGAAATATAATTTAAACCTAACTAAAGACATGTCAAAACTTTGTGAAAACAACTACGACCTCATTAATAAATAGATCAAATTTGACATTTTTAGATGGACCCTCCCCCCACTAGATATGAGTAATAGAATAGAAATAAACAAAATGAATGTGTTGCCACAGCTTCTTTATCTCTTTCAGTCTTTGCCTCTAGAGGTACCCCAAAAACAATTTGATGAATGGAATGCATGAATTTCAAGGTTCATTTGGAACAGTAGAAGACCTAGGGTCCAGTTCAAGACAGTGCAGCTAGAAAAAAGAGAAGGGAGGAAGAGCATTGCCATGCTTACAGGATTACTACTTTGCTGCGCAATTGAAAGCCTTGGTATACTGGTGTGCTGTCAAATTATGAATCTAAATGGAAATGCCAGGAAATTACACAAATAAAACTCCAATACAATCTATAATAGGAAATAAAAGTCAAGCTGAAAGACACTATAACAGCTTGAATCAATGGACTTTATTCACTCTTAAGATATGGTTGAAGGTTTTGTTGAAGTTACAAGTAGAGAAACAGGCTAGGGTCTTGAACTGCCCATGATCCAGAATTTGAACCTGCTAGGTTAGACGGGGGCTTCAAACAGTGGGTCAGGAGAGGTATCATGTCTTACTGTTCCCTCACCTCAAACAGTAAATTTCAGAGTTACAAGACTATTTCAGACACATTTGGCTTGGAAAATTACAATTACAATTAAAACTAGAAAATTTCCCCCCGGCGGGAAATTTTGAGAGTGATACAATGCGCAAACGCCGGGGTGTGTGGCTAGTGCTAAAGAGGTCAGTGTCCAGTACTAAAGACAGAACACTGACCTCTATAGCACTGCAGTGCTATTAAAAACACACACATCTCAGCTGTGTGTGTTTGTGTTAGTAAACACCACAGACAACACTGCATGAGATCCTTGTAAATGCTATAGAGGTCTACTGGGCCACATTTGAGGATTTTAACCCTGGTTACATGTGTGTTGGCGTTTGTGTGTGTCTCTGTGTGTGCATATCTGTAATCACATGAAGCTTCATATGTGTGTTTGTGTGTGTGGGAGAGGAGTGCTCAGAGAAGTACTGAGGCTCAGAGGTTGTCACAGCAACTTGAGCTGGTTGCCATTAATGATAGGGGCCCCCCAGGCACACAGACAGGGGCAGACAGAAAAGCGGAGAAAAAGAGCCATTTTCTGCCTCTTCACTGCTCTCACATTTGGGCTTAACCTGAGAGAACGGTAGTTCCTATTAGAAAAAAACACAGACCATTATTGCTGTAAGGACTACCTGAATGCTTCTGTGTGCTTTTGGTGTTTCTACACAAAATAGTTTGCAGACACTTGCGAGTTTAAAACAGGGGTCCATTCTGCTTCTCTCAGAAAATCTTTGTCTTGGAGTCAATGAGGAGACAGACGTGGCCACACTTAGAGGCTGCTAATTCAAATTCTGTAAGTTTCTCCGATTTTTTGAGCACATTGTGGGAGACAGAACAAACGTGTCTACAAATGTGGAAAAAAATCATGTGTCTAGAGCGTAAATTGTGGATGGGAGGAGTGTGGAAAGACAAAAAATCTGGAGTTTTTTTAGGCTCTCTGCCACTCTGACCGATGACATCACGGACTCTAAAACGAACATTCCGTGCAATACACACCCATTATAATCTCAAAATTTCTCCAAAATTGATCATGGTCATTGAACAGCGATTGATCAAAAACTATACGACATATCAAATTGTGGAATAATACACCAATACACAAGACTTGTGTCAACGTTTTAAAGTTGGAATGTCATCTCTAGGTGAACGTATGTCGGAGCAGTAGTCCTTTGAAAAAGGTGGAATTTTTTTTTACTTTTTTCGCCTCATCCCTATTACTTTGAATGGGAAATTCTGTGGAGATAAATGATAGCACACCGAGTCCGATCAAGCCGCACGTTTTGGTGTATCATGTGCCTGGGTGCTTGCTATCATTTTTGACGAGTAGCGAATCGAAATTTGTACGGAAGATGAATAATAATAAGAAGAAGATGAAATGCGCAGAATAACAAGAGTGTTCAGTGCTTCACACTGAATCACTAATAAGAAGAAAAAGAAACGCGCAGAATAACAAGAGTGTTCACACTCTTGTTATTCTGCGCGTTTCTTTCTTCTGTTCATTGCTCAGCACTGTATCACTAATAATAAGAAGAAGATGAAATGTACAGAATAACAAGAGTGTTCAGTGCTCAGCACTGTATCACTAATAATAATAATAAGAAGAAACGCGCAGAATAACAAGAGTGTTCAGTGCTCAGCACTGTATCACTAATAATAGGAAGAAGAAACATGCAGAATAACAAGAGTGTTCAGTGCTCAGCACTGTATCACTAATAAGAAGAAGAAGAAACACACAGAATAACAAGAGTGTTCAATGCTCAGCACTGTATCACTAACTAGAAAATTTCCCCCCGGCGGGAAATTTTGAGAGTGATACAGTGCGCAAATGCCAGGGTGTGTGGCTCGTGCTCTTATTATTAAAAATGTACAAACTAAAGAGGTGAATAATATAATATGAATATAATTTGATTTCTATATTTTATTATGCATACAAAAAAGACAATAAAAAGTTGGTCTCAAGAATATAATGAAGTATAAGAATATATGGAAGTATACAAGCCTCTAAAAATCACTCTACAATGTCTATCAAACAAAAATGGGAGAGGGTGAGAGTCAGAAACACAAATATCAGAGGAGACCTGGATGGAAATATGTGAGATACAAGAGACCACTGCAAACTCAAGATAATTGAGAGAGTTCGGCTGGAAGAATGTGGTGAGATTTTTTTTAAGTCCTAAAATAACAGCATTGCAAACAGGCCCACAGAACCAAGGCTTTTGTTGGAGACAATGCGGAACCTCTATGGCTAATCATTTCAGTGTCTTTTGGGCTTGTCCGAAAATCCAGTTATACTGGAGGGAGGTGGCTAAAAAAATTTAGTGAAGTGGAGTTAGAGTATTCTTTTGTTGCCTTGTATCTTGGAAAAAATTCCTGAAACAATCCAACACAAGGATAAATACTTATTAAAGATACTTCTGGCAAGCAGTAGGAAAGCCATAACCTGAAAATGGTTGCAAGTTGATTCTCCAACAATGGATCAGTGGCATGGGATCATTAAAGAAATTTACTGTATGGAGAGACTTGCTTTTGTTTTGAGACTTGAGTTGGAGAAATGTTTTGAACTCTGGGAAAAATGGATTGTGTATGCACATATTGAATAGTATGACAGGATATCATGATAAATGTGGAAAAACATATTGTGATTTTTAACTGTAACACCCATGATGACCTCATACTTCCATTATTATACCATCCACTGTCACTGATGCTGTAATTGCATTTATGTCTGTATCTCTCTGTCTGTCTCTCGCTCTCTTTCTTTCGCTCTCTCTCTCTCACCCAACTGGTCAAGGCAGATGGCCACCCACCCAGAGCCTGGTTCTGCCTGAGGTTTCTGCCTGTTAAAAGGAAGTTTTTCCTCGTCACTATCGCTGAGTGCTTGCTTAACAAAAATAAATGAAATTGAATTGAAATTGAATTGTTTGGGATTACAGCTGGGTGGTGCCCCCCTTTACCAGGTCAACATCCCCTTCCACTCCATTTTTCCTGGTCTCTGGAGGTGGCTGCTGCATTCTCCAAGCTTAAGGGTTTCTTAACATTATTCTCATCCAACCTGACCCTGCTCTCCAGTTTGTGGTTGAAGTGGAAGCCTCTGACACTGGGGTAGAGGTGGTATTATCACAACGATTGGCTGAGATCAAAACTTCATCCCCGTGCTTCCCCTCCAGGAAACTAACCTCTGCCAAGAGGACAGGAAACTGCTAGCTGTTAAAATGGTGTTGGAGGATTGGCATCTTTGGCTTGAGGGTTCTGAGCAACCATGTGTGGTCTGGGCTGATTATAAAAACCTCTCCTACATCTAGCCAGCCAAACGACTTCCGCCAGGCATGGTGGTCCCTTTTCTTCAGCTGGTTCAACTTCACTCTCACCTACCGACCTGGTTCCCGACATATTAAACCTGATGCCCTCTCCCGACAGCACTGTGTTGATGAGACCAGTTGGAAATCCAAATCTTTCCTTCCCTTTTCATGAGTGGTGGCAGCAGTGATGTGGGAGATTGAGTCTATTGTCAGAAAGGCCAAGTGACTCCAACCTGACCCAAGTAATGGACCTGGGTTTGTGCCTGAATCTGTCCATTCTGCAGTTGGCCCAGATGTCCCGGTTCAACTACCACCCCAGTGCAAATTGAACCTTAAGAGTACTCAAGCAACATATCTGGTGGCCTAGGATATGGGTAGTCATCCAGGAGTATGTCGCCATCTGCTCAGTCTGCGCTCAGGGGAAAACTTATCATCAGGCAAATGCCAGTCTCCTCAGACCATTGTCTGTCCTGGACCACCCCTGGTCACATATCGCATTGGATTTTATCACTTTCATCACTGGACTACCTCCATCGCAAGGTAACACAGTCATACTAAGTATTCTTGATCGGTTCTCCAAGACCGCTCACGTTGTCACTCTGCCCAAACTCCCCTCTGTTAAAGAGACTGATGAACACAGTGCATCATGTGTTTCACATGCATGATATCCCATCAGATATAGTCTCTGACAGAGGCTCACAATTTATCTCCTAAGTTTGGAGGGAGTTTTGCCGGGTACTGGGGGTGTCAGTCAGTTTGTTGATGGAACCCCAGGACAGACTAACAGTCTGATTACCAGTTAGAAAAACTAATCAGGACCTGGAATCAGCCCTTAGGTGCATCACAACCACCAAACCAACTTCCTGGTCTACCCATCTCCCCTGAGTAAAATATGGTCATAACTCTCACTAGTTCTGATGCAGGCTAATTCCCATTTGAGGCTTCTCGAGGAAGAGTGTTCTGTTCCTCTGTTCCCATCCCAGGAGGAGGAGAAATCCATCTCATCCATCCAACACCACCTCCGCCATTTTTGGGGGATCTGGGGGAAGGTTTATGCTGCATTGCTTCGGCACAGAGGATGTATGCTGCCTTAAAGAAAGGTCATGGGTACCCCGCAACCTAATTGTTGACAATCAAGTGGTGAAAGAATTTCATTGAGCTCAACCTGAGAAACCTGGTGGGTCACCAGGAGGCTCCCATTAAGAGGCTACTGTGGGGATCTGTAGTTCCCCTCCTTTTTCCCTTTGTGTCTGGTGTTTCCCCTCTCCCTCTGTCTCCCATCTGTCTCTCACTTGTCTGTCATGTGTGAGTGTGTTTCGCTGCAGGGTGTGGCTGACAGGTTGGGCTCGGCCTCCTCCTCTCCTGAGCATAGCTGCTCACAATCATGCAATCCTCACCCATTATTCTTCAAATTGTCAGTTCATCTGTGTGGTTATGAACGAACTCAGAAGAAATTCTAACTTGTTTTTGATATTTGTTTTGCTTGTCTGCTCCCTGCCTTCCTGACTCTTTTGTTTTTGTGCTCAGGTGTAACGGGCTAGTGGAGGACCCAATTGCAGTACTGGCCTATTTACAGGGAATACGGGGAAATGGACAACTAGAGCAACAATGTGCTGTACTGAGCAGAGAGCCAGCTCAGAGGGAGTTAGCGTGAAGAGAGTGGATCGAATGCTAAAATCATGGACAGATTTCAGCGTGGTTGAAACCACTCTCGGAGGAGGAATATGCTCTTTGAAACCACCGAGGCGGTAAGATCTGCACACCCGCAGACACAGGGCTAGGACAGAAGGAGTAGTCGGGAACAGGCGAGGTCAGGCACCGGAGATCAGTCTGGACAAGAACGCTGGAGACTCTGGCATGGTGCAAAGACAATCTGGCAACTGAGAAGACTGACAACGTGGCTTAAATACCCTCCTGATGACTCTCATTGGCAGGTGTGCAGATAGGCAGGTATGGGGCGTGGCTGAAGAGCTGCAGCACAGGTAAGTGCTGTGCTGGACTGTGACAGAACCCCCCCCTCAAGGGACGGCTCCTGACGTCCCAAACACAGTCCAGGCTGGGGGGCTCAGAACTCCTCAGACACCGTCCCATTGTCCTCCTGAAGCAGGTGGTGGGTGGGGAGGGGATTGGGTGGAGAGGGGTTCACCAGGTCTGCTTCTTCACTATCTGATGGTTCTGGGGACTGCGCTCTTCTGCCTCTCCTCCGGATCCCGGCAATGGCGGGTTGATCAGGGTGGCGTTGGTGGAAGTCCTTGATGAGGACAGGGTCCCGGATATGCCGGGCGGGTACCCAGGACCTTTCTTCTGGGCCATATCCCTCCCAGTCGACCAGGTAATGGATTCCTCAGCCTCGAAGGCGAGAGCGCAGTAGTCTCTTGACTGTGTAGGCTGGACCTCCTTCAATGATGCACGGTGGTGGTGGAGCAGGTGTAGCAGGGGCCAAGGGGCTGTTCTTACAGGTTCTCAGGCGAGAGACATGAGATGTGGGGTGGATGCGCATGGACCGGGGTAGGTTGAGTCTCACTGCAGTGGGGTTGATGACCCGTTGGATGGAAAAAGGTCCGATGAATTGTGGTGCCAGCTTGCGAGACTCAACCTGGAGGGGTAGATCCTTGGTGGACAACCAGACCTTCTGCCCCACCTGGTACTCTGGTGCAGGGGAGCGACGGCGGTTGGCATGGGCAGAGTAGCGCTCTACAGCTCGTAGCAGGGCATTGCGGGCCTGGGACCAGATGTGTTTGCAGCACTGGACGAATGACTGGGCTGAGGGGCAGCAGGCCTCCTGTTCTTCACTGGGGAACAACGGAGGCCGATAGCCGTAGACACACTGGAAAGGGGACATCCCGGTGGCCGAACTAACCAGGGAGTTGTGCGCATACTCCACCCATAGAAGCTTTTGGGACCATGACAAAGGGTTGCGGGATGCCACACAACGAAGAGCCACCTCCATCTCCTGGTTGATGCGCTCTGATTGGCCGTTGGTTTGGGGGTGGAATCCGGAGGAGAGGCTGGCCGTCGCTCCCAACTGGTTGCAGAACTCCCTCCAGAAAATGGAGGTGAACTTGGGGCCCCGCTCTGACACCACATCCCTGGGGAGACTATGTAGGCGGAAGACGTGGTGCAGCATCACCTCATCGGTCTCTTTGGCTGAAGGGAGCTTGGCCAAGGAGACGAAGTGCGCCATCTTGCTGAACCTGTCCACCACCGTCAGCACTACTGTGTTACCACTGGAGGGGGGCAATCCGGTGACAAAGTCCAAAGAGATGTGGGACCAGGGTCGATGGGGAACGGGGAGAGGACGGAGGTGGCCAGCAGGTGCTTGATGCTAAGGTTAGCTCTGATTGCAGACAGCGCATGCCCGGACGGACTGACGAGTGTCCTCCTCCAGTGTAGGCCACCAAAATCTCTGACGGACCACCTCACATGTCCTGTGAGCTCCTGAGTGGCAAGACAAATTTGAGGCGTGGCCCCACTGCAGTACATCCGGCCTCAGCGCGGGGGGAACGAACAGGAGCCCTGGAGGGCAAGTACTAGGACCTGGCTGGCCCTCACTGGCAGCCTGGACTCTCTCCTCTATTCCCCAGAGGACTGGGGCCACCAGACAGGAAGCAGGCAGGATCGAGGTGGACTCCTGGGGAACTCTCTCCTCCTCCTGAAATTGTTGTGAGAAAGTGTCTGGTTTGCCGTTACGTGAACCTGGTCGATATTAGAGCACAAAATTAAATCATGTAAAGAAAAGAGCCCACCTGGCCTGCCGGGAGTTCAACCTCCACGCTGAGCGAATGTACTCCAGGTTTTTGTGGTCTGTCCACACTAGGAATGGCTCCTTGGTCCCCTCCAACCAATGGCGCCACTCCTCCAAGGCCAACTTAACGGCCAACAACTCCCGGTTCCCGATGTCGTAATTTCTCTCAGCTGGGGAGAGCCTGCGGGAGAAGTAGGCGCAGGGGTGTAGTTTCTGGTCCTTGGAGGAGCGCTGGGAAAGGACAGCCCCCACCCCTACATCCGAGGCATCCACCTCTACCAGGAACTGGCGGTCAGGATCTGGCAGTTGCAGGATGGGTGTGGAGGTGAACCGGTCTTTCAAGGCCTGGAATGCCTTAGCTGCCTCTGGAGTCCACTGGAACCCCACCTTTACCAACGTCAGGGCTGTCAGGGAAGCCACCACGGAGCTGTAGTTCCTGATGAACCGGCCGTAGAAATTGGCAAAGCCCAGGAAGCGCTGTAACTCCTTACGAGAGGTGGGGACAGGCCAGGACGTCACAGCCGAGACTTTAGCAGGATCCATCTTGATGCTCCCAGGGGAAATGATGTACCCCAGGAAGGTGACAGAGGGCGAGTGGAATTCACATTTCTCAGCCTTGACAAAGAGGGAGTTCTCCAGCAGGCGCTGAAGAACCGATCGGATGTGGTGCACATGTTCGTCACGGGTCCGGGAGAAGATGAGAATGTCATCCAAATAAACGAAGACAAATTTATTCAGCATGTCTCTAAGGACGTCATTGACAAGGGCTTGGAAAACAGCCGGGGCGTTAGTGAGGCCAAATGGCATCACTAGGTATTCGTAGTGTCCAGTGGGTGTATTGAAGGCTGTTTTCGTTCATCTCCCTCCCGGATCCTGACCAGGTGGTAGGCGTTGCGGAGGTCCAGCTTGGTGAACACGGTGGCCCCCTGCAGGAGTTCGAAGGCCGAGGAGATCAAAGGAAGGGGGTACCAGTTCTTCACGGTTATCTCGTTGAGTCCACAGAAGTCTATGCAGGGTCTCAGGGAACCGTCCTTCTTGCCCACGAAGAAGAACCCCGCCCCCGCCGATGAAGACGATGGCCAAGTGACCCCTGCCCCCAAGGAGTCATTGATGTAGGCCTCCATGGTCTCCCTCTCAGGGCCGGACAGGGAGTACAGCCTACCCTTGGGCGGGGCTGTGCCTGGGAGTAAGTCAATAGCACAGTCATAGGGGCGGTGCGGCGGCAGGGAGGTGGCTTTGGCTTTACTGAACACTTCTCCGAATTCGTGATACTCTGCTGGGACGTTGGAGATGTCCATGGCTTCTGGCGTGGGTGAGGCACCATATGGAGAGCTGGCTTCTTTTAAGCAGACCTCGTGACACCCCGAACTCCAACCCAAGATGGCGCCCGTCTCCCAGTCAATATGGGGGTTATGTCTCCTGAGCCAGGGGTAACCTAGGATAAGGGGAATCTGTGGTGAGGAGAGAATATGAAACTGTAGTGTTTCATGATGGTTACCTGAAAGTAAAATATGCAAAGGTACCGTTTTATGGGTTACTTGACCGAGTATGTGGCCATCCAAGACGCTGGCAGTGATGGGCTTGGCTAGGGGCATGAGCTCCACCCCTAGCTGGCGGGCCAGCTCCATGTCCATCAGGCTGGTGTCAGCCCCAGAGTCCATGAATGTAGCCAAAGTATGGGCGGAGCCTGGCAGCAGGGGCCGTGTCTGTAGCAGTGGGCATGACGAAATGGTGGAGGATTGTGCGGAGGTGCGGCTCACCAGTACTCCCCCCTCTACTGGTGAGCCCTTTCTTTTGCTGGGCATCTGGCTACGAAATGTCCTGCCTCCCCACAGTACAGGCAGAGGTTCCCCTGGCGATGGCACTGTCTCTCCTCAGCACGCAGATGCATTGGCTCTGGAGCCTCGGCAGGAAGGGACAATGAAGTGACGAAAGCAGAAGTGGGGGTGGAGCCGGCGGACTCTCCCCTGTAGCGTGGAGGGCTGCGGTGCGTCGCGGTGGTCTGGCGTTTCTCCCGGCGACGAGCCTGAACTCTGTTGTCGATCCGGGCCGCCAGTTCGATGACGCCATCAAGAGTCGCCGGCAGGTCGTAGGAGACGAGCTCATCCTTAATATACTCTGCTAACCCGTGAAGGAAAGCATCCCATAAGGCAGCCGGATTTCCGTCACTCAGGCGACCTTGAGTGCGGAAGTTGATGGAGTAGTCGGCGACGGATCACGCGCCCTGGCGCAAACTCAGGAGCGTGCGAGCTGCGTCAGTGGAGCGGGACCCTCGGCCGAACACTTTACGGAGCTCGTCAGCGAAGGCTTGGAAAGACCCGCAGGCAGGTGTGTTCCGCTCCCACTCCGCTGTCCCCCATAGACGCGCCCTCCTGGTCAGCTGATTCACAGCGAATGCCACCCAGGTCCGTTCGGCGGCAAAGGTCTGAGGCTGCAGCGAGAAGAAGATTTAGCAACTGGTGATAAAGGCGTTGCACGTCTCGGGATCCCCGTCATAACGCTCAGGAGGGTTAACTCTGGGCTCAGGACCGACAGGTACAGCAGCAGCTGCAGCGGCAGCGTCGGCGCGTGACGCTGCCGCCGGTCACTCGTGCGCTTCCACCAGCTGCTGAATCTGCGCAGTGAGGACCCCCATAGTCCGCTCATGGGACGCAGACGTGGCTGCTATCATGGCCTCGTGCCGCTGGATTGCGCTCTCTAACCAATCTAAGCGGCTTTCGGGAGGGACCGGTTGTGCTGGGTCCATGTCTGGCCAGATTGCACTGTAACGGGCTAGTGGAGGACCCAATTGCAGTACCGGCCGATTTACAGGGAATACGGGGAAACGGACAACTGGAGCAACAATGTGCCGTACTGAGCAGAGAGCCGGCTCAGCGGGAGTTAGTGTGAAGAGAGCGGATCGAACGCTAAAATCACGGACAGATTTCGGCGTGGTTGAAACCACTCTCGGAGGAGGAATACGCTCTTTGAAACCACTGAGGCGGTAAGATTTGCACACCCGCAGACACAGGGCTAGGACAGAAGGAGTAGTCGGGAACAGGCAAGGTCGGACACCGGAGATCAGTCTGGACAAGAACGCTGGAGACTCTGGCATGGCGCAAAGACAATCTGGCAACTGGGAAGACTGACAGCGTGGCGTAAATACCCTCCTGATGACTCTCATTGGTAGGTGTGCAGATAGGCAGGTATGGGGCGTGGCTGAAGAGCTGCAGCACAGGTAAGTGCTGTGCTGGACTGTGACACTCAGGTGCTTAATCCCCACCTGTCTTCGTTCATACCTTGCATGGTCTGCATCTCACTTGAGGATTGGATTCGACACTCCTCTGGTTGTTCTGTGATTTGTCTAGACTTGTTGGTTTGCACATTCTTGGAAGATTCATTAAAAACTTAACTCTCTCTGGTCTCCTGTTCTCTCCAGGATGTGGCATTTTGGGTCCTTTAAATGACCAGATCATAACAAGCATTTATAATTAAGTTCAGCATCTTCTGCTGTGCTTTACATAAAATCTATTTCCTGTTTATTGGATGTGATTCAGACATTTACTGCAGCAGTAAATGCTGGGTCAGTCAAATTACCATCAGGCTATTCTGAACTGTGACACAAGTGACAGCCAATGAAATCACTGTGATAACTGAAAGTTGAAAATGTGAGTGCGTTTTCTCGTCTATGAGGAAATGCAGTGTAGTGCATTGTAGGAAGGAATGACAGGGTGACAAACAAAGCTATATGTTCTTTAAAAGGGGTGGGGGTAGGGGGCCTCTCACAGGGCTATACTACATAAACTGCAACAAATACCATTGTTTTCCACAAATATTTGCTACTGTAGAAAAATCCTGTCTTATGCTTCACTCCCTAACGTTAGCCTGTGGAGAGCATCAATACAGTAAACTAAGCGTGTCAGGAAACAACATGTAAAGATGTCTATGTCTGATAATTGTGTTTGTATCCAATTTGTCTATCCACAGTGAAGCCATCCAAGCCGCAGTGCTGGATAGAGGGCAAACTGTTAGAGGGTGGCAATGTTAAGATGAGCTGCAAGTCTAGTGATGGCTCTGATCCCATACACTACAAATGGGAGAGAGTACTGGACAAGGGCAAGTATGCTGGCAAGCTGCCTCCACTGGCCCAGATAGGTACGCCCACTCACATACTGTAATGTGTGTCTGCCTGTCACTTAAACCAAGATTGTTTTTACTTTGATACCAATACAAATTTTAAAATCTAAAAATGCAATACAAGCAAGATGCCACAGCAAAAATAAAAAAATAAAGGACACTAAACAATGTGTCACCATACAGACTTGTATGGAGTGTCGAGGTGGTGATTTATCAGGAGATTGTATCCCTTTATCAGTTCTGTGAGCAAAATACTCAGGCTTGTCATCTAGCTAAGAAGGACAGGGATTCAGTTCCACGCTGGATTGTGAGTTCATATTTCAGCGCTATGACTTCATTGCTTTTTGCACTGACCTCAGCAGTCTGCAGTCACAAGTTAGACAGATGTTCCGCCTATTCTAATTCCTCTTCTATTTCTGCTTCTTCTGACCACTCATATATGCACATATAGCACCAAATAATCTAATACAACAATATGTATTGAACAGTCCATCACAATTGCTTTATGATTTCTGTTAACTCAACAGTAAAAACATTTAAATCAATACAGTCTTGTCTATGTGAAAGCATAGGACAAGGACACACTGTCCTGTTTTGTCTTTGTTGGTGCAGATTTGAAAAATCCAGAGATTGTGACATTGAGGAACTTGACCAAGGACAGCGCCGGAGTCTATAAATGCACAGCTAGCAATGATGTGGGAGAAGCGAGCTGCACAGTAGAGATCAAGATGCACTGTGAGTATAAACTCTTGCTGAATACTTAACATCTTGCAAAATGGGCACAATATCTGCAATTTCAGTTTCAGAAAAGAAAGCCACTTACTCACACTTTTTCTCACAGCATTAGAACTCTCGCCCACAAATGATTTTCACACACACACACTCCCTGTAGTGTTAAGTTTTTTCCTTCCTTTTTTCCTGCTTCAGGCTTTTCATGCAAGCACGTGAAAGTAATAGCCATTCCATGCAGGCACATGGAAGAGCAGGGAGATCCCAGAACAGAGCCATACCGCCAAATGTAATGTGTGCTGTATTAATGTATGCTGTATAAATTGATGCCTCTCTCAGGGCCTCAGGTACAGCATATAAACCGTTAGGACCTAAGCTCTGGCCAAAATGTTCTTCAGTGTCAAGCAGTCACCAAGTGAAGAACAGAAGTGAAGACAAAGGCTCAGCTGAGCTCTGAAACTGTCCGCTAGTGCCCTGCCTGTCAAACCAATTATATCTTGCTGGCAGTCCTACAACTAGAGCAAAGCCTAGCTGCTATTCTTCTTCCCATTGCAACCTACTTCAGCATGCAGAGGCCACCCCAACTGACTCCTCAGGATCAATTTTACAAGATCACCTCTCCGACCTTTCACAGTGTAATGCTCAGATTGCTGAAGCTCAGAAGAGCAGAGCGCTGCAGTCCTCAGCTATGAGCAACTAAGCCCAGGGCTCTTTCCCAGCAGCTTGCAACTGACATTAGGAAGGCTATGATGGCTGCCCTGACTCTCATCCAAGATTATGGCATAACAGATTATGATGTAGAGAAGTATTTTGCTGCACATGTCTCAGATGGTGATGGTTTTGTTCTACTTTGACCTGATCCTTATGACCCTCTCCCAGGAGAAAGCTGCCATCCACACAGTGAGGATCTGCAAAGATTGATTTCTACCATAAAATGGCAAAGGAGCTGTTTGCTCCCCATCCAGTCATTACTTTACCCTGGTTTGAAAATTAACTTCACCATGAGATCAATGCTGTCCCAAGTGAGACTGGATGTGCTAAAATCACCTTTTTGAGACAATAGCCCAAATCTCTCTGAAGATGTTATCCAAACTCCCACTAGCCCTAATGTCCCAATTATTTCCCTCACATGGTCCGTCCCCTGACTCAAAAAAATGAGGTGAAAGAGGTGTCTCACAGACTGTGTCCAGAGTGCAGGCAGATACAGCAGATGTCCATTCATTTCAGAGGGCACTCATATGGCATGGCTATGTCAAAACATTGTCTCACACTGGCTGTGTGATGCTATCACACAAGCCTACAGTGCAGTGGGAGTGGAGCCTCTGCAGGGCGACCTTCCTTAGAGAGGTGACAATGGCAGACATCTGTGCAGCAGCATCTCGGGCTTCTGCGTGCACCTTCATCCATTTCTGTCTGTACAATTTGTCTGAGTCCTTCTGCATAACTCCCTCTGAGTACTCCATTACTCCAGTACTAGATGGCAGATGACACCTTGCAGCTGTGACTCTTTGACATACATACCAGATGATGTGCCTCTAATGCCATCAGCTTGGATTAGTGGACCACAGTAGCATGGCATTGTTTTTCTTCATCTTCTTCTGAAGCCTTTTTTTTTCTGGTAGAATACTTCCTTATTCTTCATAACATTCTTGTCAACTCTAATTACAACATGTAACGCTACTGCCACCCTGTGGCCTGTATCTGTAACTTAACACAATTTCCCTGCTGATATCGTAATGAAATGAATTCACATTTTTAACTCATTTTAACTGCACGTATTTTAACTACATGAATTTCTTTATGAACCATATCAATTACTGAATTAATGAATTACTCTCATGAACCAACGATACAATAGCGAGAGCTCTTTTTACTACTCTTTTCTACATTTACTCATCTTGAGATGTTTCTTGTGTGACACCTTGGTAATGAGAAACCTTTTTATAGGCCATCAATGAGGACTAAACCAGCTGATATTAATTTGCACTGATAGGCAGCAGGATTGCGTTCTAAATACTGACAGATTTCAGCTGGCTTCTTGGCTTTCCATGCCTTTTAGCACTTCCTCTTCTTCATTTGTTCAATATTCCTTGCCTGTATCATTCCACTTTATTTCACATAACTTAATCTATGGAGTTATTTGTTTTGATTTCTTTGTATCTGTGGATTACTTGGATTGTTACTGACATCTGGTGAAAAATTATTTCAATAGCCCCATTAGAACTATATTTACTGACAAAAATGTTGACACATTCAATACTTATTTTCTCCACTTTAAGTAACATTTGTGTGTGTGTGTGTGTGTGTGTGTGGGTGGGGGGGGGGGGGGGTGTTTTTGTCTGTTCTCATGGGTAGATGTAAGAGGAATGGGTGTGGTAGCAGGGGCAGTGGTTGGTGTGTCATTTGGAGTCCTCATCATCGTCCTCATCATCTGGTTGGTGTTCTGCAAAAAGGGAATGAAAAAGTATGAAGACGAAGAGACCCCAAATGAAATCAGGTATACAGTGGAGAGAAACTTTCTCTGCCAGTCATAAAAAGAAATGCGGTCATAACCCCAACCTGAATTGTTAAAGTCATGATAAAGTAGGGAAAGCAGTAATGCCTGTGCCAAATATACAGTACCATCTTCAGAAGTTAATCCTTGTCTTATACTCCCACATCACTTAGCAATAATATCATCAAAGTACATTTGAAGCATTCAACTGTCGGACTCCCCACTCTGATCCAAATAATGTCCCAGAAGTTGTATCAAAATGAATTTGACTTTATCTTTGCAGTGTTAATATTTTGTCCAGGCTAATATCAATTTCATTCTGTTTGTTAATGCTTATTCCATTTGTTGAGAGCATTCTTGAAATCATTCAATCATGTGTTAATTTCAGGGAGGATGCAGAGGCTCCCAAAGCCAAACTGATGAAGCTCAACTCCCTCTCTTCATCCCGCTCTGGCAGCTCTCGCTCAGGCACCTCCTCTACCCAGTCCATGGTGCACAAAATGGGGTCAAGAGGCCAACAACCTTGTGTTCTGGCTGTGGCAGCCCTCAAGGAAAACTGTCCAGTCTCCAACTTCCCTCAATCTCCACCTGGCTACATTCAGACAGTTCCCAAGACTCCTGAACCCCATTCAACACCCATCTCCATGTCAACCTCAAACTCCAAGCCGAGCCCTGCCCCTAAACTGAGTCCTGGCAATTTGACCCGCATGGGGGGCACTCCTGTTATGATCCATGCCCAAACCAAGGCCTTCCAGACTGTGTAGAAGAGATGTAAAAACACATGCAAGATGACCAAGGCAACCTCAGGACTTGGCAACCAGTTTAACCCAAGTGTTAGATTTTGATAAAGATCCAGTTATCTTGTCTATACATACTCTCACCATTCACAATTTGATTTATATCCTCAGCAATTTAACTCTTGGAGAATCCCTGCTTCACACTAACAATATGGGAGCAAGTTTCTTCTGGTGTTTTTGAGTGACACACTGTCACCTGAGCAACATCTGTGACGAAGGGAGTGTTTTATGAAAGACAAGGAGGTGCTGAAACAGAAACAGCAGTTGGTTGCTTATTGGTTGGAAGGAGAGGATTGCACAAACCAGGGAGTGAATGGGCTGAGGTGAAGTCAAAAGAGTGAGCCAGATGAACACTGGATACAATGAAGAAATTCCATGGCTTCCTTATTCTTTTTTACAGAAAATAGCAGAGTGCTCACAGATAGAGCTAAAGAGGTTAAAGTAGTTAATAAGGTAATAGGAAAAAAGGGAACACTCATGTCTATGACAGTATGTTTTAAGTAATGCAACAATCTGGAACGCCTTCCTACATACATCACTTCACACCTGTTGCAAATCCAAATACCTTGCACTTGTGACTGAACTCATGAAAGTAGTTTAATTTTAAGTTGTTACAGTATATAAATAAAATGAATGGCTTTGATTGTACAGTCAGACTTTATGTGGGCACTTCACAGATTCATCAATACCTTTCACACTGCAACATGGACTTACTGTTAATGATACTAAATAACTTTGTCTCTGCTTCCTCCATGCCGACTGAAAAATGGTACAGATGTGCCCACGTGTGGACGTGCACAACTTTCCACTTTCAATAGTTTAAGAGTGGATTTATACTGCACACTTCATGTTAATATTATTCACACCTGACGTAAAGGTTCAAAGACAATTCAGAGAAGTGTGTGGCATTTTTTTGTGATACTTAATTCACAGTTTCATGGAGCACCTTCTTTTCATTTCAATCTAGAATGAAAAACTGTAGGAATGTGGCGATATGGTATTTTGGATGGTACTTTATTTAAATCAATTTTATATCCCTCATTGAATCATTTACATAGTATAGAAAATCACCAAATGCACTCTTATTACATCAGAACTATAGCGCATATTAATCAGTAAAGTGTGCCTTTTGTCATATACAGGGTAATGATCAAACATACAACATACGACAACACAAAGTAGTTCTCTTCAGGACAGAATAAATCCTGTCCTTGGGCCTCATTTCCCATTCAAAAAAGAGGACAAACCTGATCGTTTTCCATTTCTGATTCTTCAGTCACATTTCTTTACTTCAATACATAATCTGTCTCTTATCCATTTCCTCTTTCAACTCTCATGATACTGTAATTGACTCCAGTGCTTTGCATGATTTGGGAAGTTATACATAGCCTTGATTCAAGGACAGAGCTTTCTCATTGTTGTGTTCCAGCGCTAGGAAGTGGTGGCACCACAAAGTAGCGGTAACTGGTTGCATAGGTCACTAAACTTTCCAGGTGGCTTGCCCAACACTGTTGTATTTGTAACCCAATAAGGTCTTGGTTACAATCGAGTTAGACTAAGTTAAAAACCCAACATCGCCACTCTGGGAATTTTACCCAGGGAATACATCATAATATCAATTACTACTTTGACCACACAGGTAAACTTCACAAAGAATTAAAGCTGCAATATGTAACTTGTATAAAAGTAATTTTTTGTCATATTTACTAAAACTGTCCCTATGCCCAGACAGCAGTACATTAAACATGTAACCTGTGAAAAAAAAACTGCTCCATTGGTCCCACCTACTGCTCCTACTACGATTTGCAAGAATCTACTGGGCCCAACACAAAACAACCAATCACAGCCAGAGGAGTGTCTGACATCTGTCACTCCTCAATCACTACTCACACACGCTGCGAACCGCCCCCTCCCTCCGCTCATGCTGCCAGCTACTGCTCAAACAGCTCTGTGAGTGGCGTCAGGAGGCTAGTGAAAGCTATGGTGGAGCAACAGCCACCCACAAAGGAGAAACTGCCCATACCGCCACTGCCAACAACAGCATACGGCTAAGGCAACAAATAACCGTAAAGCTAATATGGTGATTGTTACAGTAACACTCCGCAGCAACTGTGATGTGCAGCTGTGCAGAGTTAGCCTGTTTCCGATGTTAAGGCTAAACTACTGGTTGTCACGGCAGCCACACAGATGCCACAGGGAGAAGGGGCTTGCAGAGAGGGAGGGGGAGTGACATGGAACTTTTGTTGGTTCAAATTTTCAGGCTAAGTCTGCTCTCTTCTTGATCTTACATACTGCAGCTTTAACAGAAACGTGGTTTTTGTTACGGCCGGCAAGGAAGGCGAGGACCCAAGATGCAGAGAGGAATCACGCACAGTTTATTGAACGAAAAGTACAACACAAATCTCCAAAACGGGAAAATGCAGCTCAGGCAGAAGATAACCAAAAACCAATGCTGGAGGAAACTCAACAGCCAAACAGTAAGGGAACAAAAAACTCCACAGGGGGGATAATGCACTCAGGCAGACAGAACAAAAAACGCCTCCACCGGAGGGGAACTCAGCTACCGCTGGTACAAGAACAAAAGATCACCGTCAAGGGGAGAAAAGGGCTCTCAGGCCGGCACCAAAAAGACTTACACAAAAAACACACAGAAGGCAGCGAGACAGCTAGCAATCCGGAGAAACGTGGCAGGGACGAGGAGAGCTTGTCCGTGGCGAGACACAGGCAACAAGTGCTAGAATTATCTGGCACAGGAGTGTGGGGGAAGCCAGCTTAAAAAGGGGTTCTGATGAGCCCAGATTGGTGACAGGTGTGTCCAGCCGCCGCTCACCTCAGGGGAGACCGGCCCCGCCCCCGCCACGTTCCAGCCCTGGAGAGACACAGAGGCAAAATCAGAGCAGCCAGAACACAGCCATAACAGTTTTGAGTTAATAAAAAGAGTGTTCTTTTGTTTATAATCTCCTTCAGTGATGCAACATATTAAATAACAATAGTCATATATGAAATGAAAAAAAAACAACATAAAACTGAAGGAAGAAGATTATTCAGTGTCCAGGCTTCAATGATTTTAAAATAATTAAAAACATACTTAGAAGAAATTATAAAACTATAAAATAAAGAGGTGAATGGCTTGACTAAAAAAAAAAAGGAAACATACAAAGGTGTCACACTTACAGGTTAGCATTAAAATAGAACACTGCAAACAAATCACAATAAAATATAAAGGAGCACACAAGGAAAGTAAATAAGAAAATTCACACTGCCACCTTTTAAATGTTGAAGTACTAGGCCACCCCTGTATGAATCAGCTTATTTTAAAATCGAGTTATACAAAAATAAGCCTCACAACTACTAAAACAAACTACAACAATTGGCAAAAAGTAAAACAAATTAGGAATATGCTAAAATATAAATAATAAATATATATATATATATATATATATATATATATATATATATATATATGGCAGTGGCTGTCACTGCTGAACAGACAGAAACACAGGTTAAGCCAATTTTGCTTTGTCTACATTGCTTACTGAAACACACAGCGATTCCTGAAATTACCTTGGCTGTACAACACCAGATCAACGCTAAAATTGACAGGCCGTGGAGAACATGAACATGGACAGCGTTGTCCTTGCCTTCCGCGAAGTGTAACAGCACCAGAGCGCAGCAGTACGTGAAAGAGATCGGCTGGTGCGGCGCTACCTGCATATATGTGCAGCTAATGGAGTGCAGTCCGCACGCAAGTTCACGCCACTGATTATGAGCCTTGCTGCAGATGCAGGACCGTAAGAGACAGGGACGCTGCCATTGCGGCACTGCTTCCCCCAGTGGTGGGGCAGACCTAACCTGCCGGTTACATATTAAAAGCCAAAGTTACCGTACAATGGCTTAAAGATCACAGTATTGAGTGATTAAGGTACTGCTCTCTTCATCAGGTGTGTTTGCTTGTGTTTTTAGTCAGCATGATTAACTGATAATAGGGGCGTCTCCATGTTTTGTCACTCTTTTGTGGGTTCTACAAAAGAATTAAACATGAGAAATATACATCTGATGTGACTAAGCATGCAGTTACTGTGCTGTGTGGAGGACAGTGAGTTCCTGTGTGGAGGATAATGAGTCAGCTGTGGTTCAGGAGGTAGAGTAGTCGTCCACTAATCAGAAGGTCGGTTGTTCGATCTCAGTCAAAGTATCAAAGTATCAAAGTGTCAAAGTATCCTTGGGCAAGATACCCAAATTGCTCCTGACAATGAGCAGCCATTGTGTGAGTGGGTGAATGCAGACTTGTGCTGTAAAAACATTTTGAGTGGTCATCATATTAGAAACGCGTTATATAAAATACTGTCCATTTATTGTAATTGACTAAAGGTTAAAAAGAGCTGAATCAGGAAAGGAGGAGGGATTGCAGCCTTTTTTTTCCTACACAGTTTGTGTGTAATGACATTGACCCCGTAGAATTTACATTATTTGAATATCTTGCTCATCATTACATCGTATCTGCCACCAAGATATCCATCACCGTTTATGCAGGAATTCTCAGAGCTGATCACATGTATAACTATACTCTAATGATTGATCCTGAATAGAATATTCCTATCAACAAAAAGACTGACTCCAATGCTATGGAGCTTGTGCATTTATTAGACAGCTTTGAATTTACTCACATGAAAATGAAGCCACTCATCAGCATAGTTACATTCTGGACTTGGTATAACAACAAGGTTAAACATTGTCAATGTTTTGGTATTAGAATTACCTAATTCTTACTATTGCTGTGTGTAGTTTGATGGCAACCTTATCTCACAAAGAGTAAAATGGAATTTTTGGTTCAAAAGAGATTCCTACATGGCAAGGCTGAAGCAAAGGTCTGTAATGTTATGAGATCATTAGAATGACACAGGCTGCTCTTTGAATTAAATTGTTGAACATTTCAACAATTACATGTCATCTGCTCTAAATACTGTTGTTCCAGTAAAGACTGATAAAGAGGTCAACTGAGAGAATTTCCCTACAGTTAAACAATAACAGTTTTAATGACATTATGAGAATCTGTTCACCAGCTGAAAGAATATGGATGAAAACTGGACTCACAGTTCACTGTAAAATATACAAAGACAAATAAAAGCAGTACATCTGGCAAGAAAGAATTAGGAATAGGATTTTATTCTCTCCTGTTGACCACTAACACTGCCCCCACCTGTCCACAGTTCTCTGCATCAAATTGTGAAGAATTTATGTCATTCTTCGTTAACAAAATGAAGATAATCAGAGGCAGCATTGCAGTTGATGTAAACACAGATGACTTAAGCATCCCTGCAAAGAAGATGTAACCATGGTACAATTCACCTATATTATATTAAATGAGCCCTGCAAGACTGTTAGTGAGTCTAACTTGTCCACTTCATGCATTGACCCTGTACCTACAGCATTTTTAAAGCAGGTATTTGACTGTGTTTCAAGTCACATCCTGAAGATTGTAAATACATCTTTTCAACCAGGCATCTTCCCAGCCTTCAACACAGCTGTTATACAACACTCATTAAAGAAACCAGCCAGTAATGCATTCACCAACTATAGGGCCGATGTCCAACCTTCTGTTCATGAATAAGATACTGGAAAAGATAGTTTCAGTGCAAATGAACTCCTTTCTGCACCGAAACTGCTCTTACTAAAATAATCAGCAACCTCAGACTAAATTCTGATGAAAATAAGATCTCAATTATTGTCCTGTTAGACAATTACAGAGTTTGATATGACTGACCATGATATCATCTTGAAAAGTTGGTTGGTCTTTCTGACTGGTTTAAAGCATAGATCAAAGTTTTACGTCAGTCTTGGAGATCATGTGTCTCAGAAACATGACATCTGTTTAGGGTACTATTCTCACTATACATGCTGCCACATGATTAGAGAGCACAGTGTATGTTTCCATAGTTATGTGGATGACAAACAACTGTACATCTCTGCTGAACCAAATGATACTGCAGCTATAGACTCCATTATTAACTCGCTTTTTGCAATAAATAAATGGATGAGCAATAATTTCTTACAGTTAAACAAAGACCAAAATGAAAACCAACTAGTTGGCCCTAGATCCAAAAGAGAAATGCTTTTTAATTATCAGGGGAAATTAACTCCCTGGGTTAAATCTGAGGTTACAAATCTCAGTGTTATCCCAGATTCAGAGCTAAGCTTCAAGTCCCACATCAACTAAGTAATAAGAACCATTCAAATATCAAAAAGATGCTGAAAAACTGATTCATGCCATTATTTCAAGATGACAAGATTGCTATAACACACTTTTTACTGGTCTGCTGAAAAAAAGACTTAATCTTATTCAAAACTGTGCAGCTCAACTATTAGCAAGAACCAAGAGGAGAGAGTACACTAGTCCAGTTTTAGCTGTTCTACACTGGTTTCCTGTAACAGCTAGAATTAATTTTGAAGTCTTCTTTCTTGTACACAAAGCCCTTAATGGGCTAAGATCAAGCTACATTGCTAACTCTGTTGTTTATTATTTGCCTTCAAGAAAACTGCGATCATCTGCTGCTAGTTTACTGGAAGTTCCCAGGAACAGCCAAAATAAATTCTGGGGATGCAGCCCCATTTGGCGATGTCAATTACGCACCAAAGCTCTGGAACACATTACTTATTAATATTGGGGAAGCCACCTGCTGAGTATATTTAAAAGTAAGCAAAACACTTACCTCTTCACTTTATCCTTTAAAGGAGAGTTGCAGAGATCCAATTCAGTGAAGATATTGGCCCCTTGGAGTAGCTCAAAAGCGGATGAGATGAGCAGAAGTGGATACCGATAAGAGGATGGAACAGTTGGTTAGAAAAGCGTTGCAGGTCTCTGGATCTCCAGCGTAGCGTTTAGGGGTGCCAACTCTGGGTTCGCTAATGGGAGGAGGCGGAATGGCAGGTGCCGACTGCACCGGAGACGAAGCCAGAAACTCTGGCTGGGAACAACTTATGGCTGCATCTGTGTCACTAGCGCTAGCCTGTGCTCTTGGGAGGCTACCACCTGCCTAACTCCTGCTGCTATGGCCACCATCATGGTCTCATGTTGCTGGAGAGCCTCCTCAATCCTCTTGAAACAATTTGAAGAAGGAGCCGTAACTGGCCAGATTGTACTGTAATGGGTATAACCAGGATTCAAAAACGGCACTACCTGGTATGCCAAACAATAAACAGCGTCACAGAGTATCAGATCCAGGAAGGGCAAGACGAAAGACTGAGGTAGTTGCCCGAGGGTGGGAGAACAGGCGAGGTCAAAGGCAGGTGGGGTCGATACCGGGAAATCCATCAGAAGGTAATAGCTGGAGAGTCTTGCATGAAGGTGAAGAACAATCTCGCAACAGGTGGTAGTGGGAGAGCATCTTAAGTATCGGACTAATAAGTGATGAGCCTCAGGTGCGTGCTCAGGTGATTGGCTAGATAGACATGGCTGAGTGGTGAAGAGTGCTGGCTGAGCAGGTGAGCAGATGAGAGAGAGATTGGCAGCAGGTAAGGAGTTGACAACTGTGACATTGTGTGCTCTATTTTTAACTTTCTTATGATTATTATTATTATGCAGTGCATTTTATTTTCCATCTTATGCATTCTCTTTCTATTTCATCCTCATTTTGATCTTATTTTTACTGGTATTATCAAGTGGGTTTTATTCTCCATCTAAAATTACATTAACTTTTTTGTTTTGTTTTTGTGTTCAGTCTATTTCTTTTTCATGTGAAGCACTTGGTGCATGCAATTTGTTTGCTGTATTTCTTGTTTTTCACAAGTCACTGTAGGGGAGGGAGAGGCAAACTATATTTAGTTGGTTGCAATCTGCAACCCAACCTCATCTCTAGAGAATCTTACACCCTGGTCTTCTAAGCACTATGAACAGATTCCCTAAGACAGTATTGGCTATGACTATATGGCAAATGCTTGACTACAATGTACATTGTTCATTCCAACTGGAAATAAGGAATGGTGTTATATGCATGTTACAGATACTTAACTATAGGAAGAATTTTGTTCTTTTTGCCTCAAAACTTATATAATATAGAAATTATACTGAAATAGATAAAATATAATAGTCATATAAAATGTATGAATTCATAAATATTCTATACTTTCTTTGGTCTGGATTTGTTTATTGTATGTATGCATTCAATGCAAAGTAAAATGTAGAGTGTGGAAACAACACAGTGCCAAAAGGAACTATTTGCTTGTTGTTTTTCTCTCGTGATATCAATGTCGGTTATATGGGTTTAAACTAAAAGGTTGTGTATAATATACATTTTCTCACTCCAGCAGAGGACTATATTATAGTCAGAGAGCTGTTGTTTATTCCATTCAAACAGACTTCTTTTATTTTTTTACTGTCTGCCCAATGTGTGTAAACAGTCACTTGAGTGAATTGTGTAAAAAGAAATAAATTAAACTTTGGCTGCTCTTTGCCATTGTGGTTATGATACATTTGGACAAGTATGATGTAGCATCGTCATTTGAATGGGACTGGGTTTCTCAACATGACATGAGTACTCAACATGAGCACTATGCCAGTAAGTGATTGTTACGACCCAGCTTGCTAAGGGAAAGGAAGTAACAAAAAAAAACAACCGGATGGAAATGGTTGAATTTAGTTATTTATTTAAATCAAAGTGTTTTACATTTTTTTACTACACAAAAGGCAATAGGCCAAGACAACCAAAAGAGCGGGTGGGTGCTTTTCAAACAAATGATATAATCAAAACCAAAAGAGAACTCTCCAAAAATGAGAGGTTAACTAATTATAACTAAAAGGGAACTCTTCAAAAATGAGTTTGCCTATCACACAAAAAGAAATAAAACCCTCTTAAATGAGGCCTACCGTAAAAGGTGAGAAACAAAAATCAAAATACAGAATGAAATAGCACCACTAATCCTAGTGAAGCTAACAATCAGAAAACTAGTGTGTGCAAAATCAATCCCCCTCTAACCTAGCTCAATTCGAGTCTGGTGACAACAAAAATATCAAGAGCACAAGCTCGGACAAAACTACCACAGACCACAGAATGCTTTTCTACGTGCGCGAAGGACTGGTCAGCCACCGACTGCCAGGCTGAGATGACTCTTGTAGCCGGCAGGAAATAACAGCTTGCGGGCGACTGGGCAGAGGCTGGCTCGGAGGAGGAGTCCGGTTTCCACACCCCTTCACCTGCAACACACGTTTTAAAATTCATTGTGCAGCCAATGTTGCTCTTTAGTGGTGAAGGGCTGCTACTTGAAGATAATACATAGGTAAAAAGCGATGACAAGTTGAATGTAGTCAGTCATGATAATGCTACAAAATGAAACCATAGTTGAAAATGACTGAAAAAGAAATGGACTGCTGGAAGTTGATATTGGTAAAATTTTAAATGGTTCAGGTTCATGTTTTTTTTTTTCAGCCACTTCTTTCTTATTGAGTCGAAATGAAATTGACAGGTAAAAGAATGTGCAGATGCAGGAGGACAGTGCTCATGAATCACAGGCCTCAGGACAAACCCTTACCATAGCAGTAAAAAACTGCATGGCTGTTAGTAGCTTGTCAACACCATGAATTATTTTTCACTGATCGTGACTTGCAGTTCAGTAGAAACAGACGTTTTGTTCCATTTGTCACATCATGGCACCTCAAGACTCACAGCTTTGGCTGGAACAGGGAAAGGCCATAAAGGTTTGAGGTTTCTGAGGTTTTTGAGGTGTAAACCCTTTACAATAAGAGACAGAACAGTAGCTACCTGGGAACAAATGAGGGATGAATGGCGTACTAACTGCTGGTTAACCATTACATAATAAGTAACTCCTAATAAAATTTTAGAGAGCAGCTAAAGATTGGTTAATAATTAGTTAATTAAGAAATGAGTGACGCCTAAATCAGGAATGACTAGTTAGTCAATAGGTAATTTATTAGGTAACAAATTAGTTTGTGAATGTGTGAATTGAATATACTGACCACTCCATGAGCGGTTCATGGTTAACTCTGAACCAGCCAGTGAAGTGCACAAAACTAGTAATAACTCATTCATTACTAACTACTTAAACATTTTCTTGACCACAAGAGGAAGGAGTTGGCATTAACTCATGAAAAGGCCTACTCTGTTTCTACTTTGTTGAGTTGGAATGTTTCGTTGATTAAAACAGTATTTGCTTGACACCTTCAGTGTTCCTGGGAAGATGGATACTACATATTTCAAATACTTTGATGGGGTCCAAGGGGAGAATACATAGACATGAAAATAAATTTTTCCCCAAATTTTCCCTGAATTGATAACTTCCTAATTTAATGGAATTGTTAAGTCTGAAGACCACTTAACCAAAATGACTCTAATGCCTAGACACAGAGGACAAAAACACAGGTAACTGTTTTATTAAGTAACAAAGGAACGAATAATCAAAATATCTCCACAGGAGGAAAAAAACACAAAACACAAAAATCACTAGCAAACTAAGAGAGTCCCAAAAACAAAATAGCACAAAACTGCGGTGGGCACGTAGGAATATTAATATACAACAGTCAATAAGCAGCAGCTGCATGGCAGCGCAAACCTCATTAGGAAGATGGCACAGGGAACAGAGATCACAAGCTGAATTCAGGATACCAAGATGTAAGCAAGAAGTAACCTCTGCGTGTGTATCTTTTGTATCACTACATAACGATGTGTGTGTAAAATGTATATGCTAATGGTAATTAGCATATTAGCATGCTAGCTATATTAGCGCATATTTTCATAGGCAAATGACTCTAATGTACACTCATTAGACTGAGAGGACCAGGAAATACTCTTTGGACTTCATGGAAAAGTGGATGGTCCCCGATCAGCTATCCTTTTATCACGACTGTTGTCACCCAACAGCCTGTAGCTTCACTCACCTTTCTTCTCATCAGTCCTCGCTGTTCTTCATCCTTCGCCCATGTTTACAATTTATGGTCTGTGAGTAACAATTAACTATTGCACATGTTGTCAGAGACAACAAGGTAAGCTGGTGGTCATCGCTTATGGATTGAGAACTCTAAATGCTCCAGAAAAGAATTAACACCTCCATTCTGGGACAGTAAAGTTTTTAATAATGAAGTAGGCAATTTGTGAAAGATTTAGGGAGAACCTGTATTGCAAGATGGCGCTGTGTTAGGTGGCAGCCTGTTGCAGTAGCTCCGTCGTTTTTGTTCGTCTTTTGTTCATTTAGTGTGTTTTTCTACGTTTCTTTTAATTTCTATTTTCTTACTGTGTTTTTGGAAACTGTGTCACAATGTTCGCATGCAGCTTTACAACATTTTTGGTGGCCTTTCTGTTACTTTTTACACTTTTTGTAACAGAGGGTCATACAAAGGGGAGTGGGGGGCATTGTCTACACACGGGAGCAGCTGATCACACTGTGTAAATCTACGCTGCTGCCCGGAGAGAGGATTGTAGACCCGGACAAGCTGAAAAGACAATGTCGGGGCTGCAGAGCCGGAGCCAAATGGAGGGCGAAGGCACGGAGATACAGACCATCCATCCGGTGATCATCACGGGGAATGTGAGGTCCTTGGCAAATAAGACCGACGAGCTTGTTGTATTGGTCAGGACTCAATGGGAATACCAACAGTGCAGCCTAATTTTCACGAGTTTCATGAGTCATGGTTGCATTCAAACGTCCCGGACTGGAGCATGGAGGTACCCGGCTTCAGCTGTGTGTGGGCAGACAGAGACCTGGCTCGGAGCGGTAAGAAGGGGTTCCTGTGTGGTTCCTGTTCCAAAGAAGAAATCTCCATCTGGCCCCAACTACAGACTCGTTGCCCTTACATCGCTCATATTGAAGGTGCTGGAGAGGCTGGTCCTGGTCCACCTCCAACCACAGGTGAAATCATCACTGGACCCTCTACAGTTCGCCTACCAACCCCATCTGGGTGTGCACAACACCATCATACACCTGCTGCAGTGTGCTCACGCCCACCTGGATTGTAGCGGCAGCACTGTGAGGATCACCTTTCTCGATTTCTCCAGTGCATTTAATACCATCCAGCCGCTGCTCCTGGGTGAGAAGCTGCGAGTGATGGGAGTCGACGCACCCATAATTTCTTGGATTACTGACTACCTGACAGACAGACCGCAGTTTGTCCGACTGGGCAACGTTCTGTCTGAGACTGTGAAAAGTAGTACAGGAGCACCACAGGGGACTGTTCTGTCTCCTTTTCTCTTCACCTTGTACACCCTAGACTTTCAGTACAACTCTACAGAAGTTTTTGGACAACACAGCGGTGGTGGGGTGTATAAATAATGGACAAGAGGAGGAATACAGAGCAGTGGTGGACAATTTTGTGGAATGGTCCGGTAGATATCACTTGCTGCTTAATGTGGCCAAGACCAAGGAGATGGTTATTGATTTTAGAAAGAACAGGACGATCACACAGCCACTGTGCCTTCTGGGGGAGAATGTCACAGTAGTTGAGGATTACAAATACCTTGGAGTGCACCTTGACAACGACAACTGAACTGGAAAACTAACATCAAAGCTGTGTATAAGAAGGGGATGAGCGCACTCTATTTCCCGAGGAGGCTCAGATCATTCAATGTATGCAGCAAGATGTTGGAGATCTTTTACCAGTCTGTTGTTGCCAGTGCACTCTTCATTGCTGCAGTGTGCTGAGGGAGCAGCATCAGAGCCGGCGACATCAACAGATTGAACAAACTGACCAGGAAGGCCGGCTCTGTTATTGGCTGCAAACTGGACACTTTTGAGGAGGTGGTGGAGAGGAGGACACTGGACAGACTGTTATCCATTATGGATAACCCTGAATATCCTCTTCACCACCTCGTGGACAGACAGCGGAGCTCCTTCTCTAGTAGACTGCTCCAGCTCCACTGTCAGAAGGACCACTGCAGGAAATGATTCCACAAGCCACGAGCCATCACACTTTACAGCAGAAACATAAACAGTTAATCCACTAACCTCACAGACTCTTGTGTTTTTACATATTACTTTTACATATATATCTGCAGTACTGCAATATTGCACATTTGGTCTTCTTGCACAAAATTTTTTTGCTGTTTTTTGCTGTAAATACTGTTTATATACTTTGTATATTGTATTTTTATTATATGATATTAAATAATATGTATTGTATATTATAATACATATTATATAACTATATTTAGTTTTACTTAGTTATATTTTTATCTTCATTCCTGTTTATATTTTTTGTTACTTTTTCTAAATAATTGTGTATACATCCTGTGTTTGCTTTATGTTTAATTGCTACTGCAACAAAGTCTAAGTCATTATGTGCCCTCATTTGTTGTCTACACCAACACTGAATAACCCCCTAACTAACTAAGTATCAGCCTGGAAAAGTGAATGGAGATGATGATGGTCTGCTCACAGGAAATGGAGCAGTGATAACAACTGTCACACAGGCACACCATCCTTCCACTCCAAGTGCGTGACTATGTCATGACAGGAAAGTGGCCTTGCCTGACTTATGACATCTCTGCTCGAGCCGGGGGAGAAAGAAGCTATATGTCAATGAGGATGGCATTCTGTACAGTCAGTATTTTGAGCTCAACTAGTGTTACCCAAAATCTTCCATCTGCTGATCTACAGAGAATTGCACAAGGGGCACCTTGGAGTGGAGTGGACACTCAGCTTGATCCATGATTGATACTATTGGCCTCATATGCAAAGTGCACCAAGGTGTGTTGGAACTGGAGTGCCCAAACAAGCCAACTAGAGCACTGCTGGTTAAAATAGCGACCACATATCCCTTTGAGGTGGTATCAATAGACCTCTACATCTGGAAAGCTGTAAAGGAGGATATGAGTATATTTTCATTGTCATAGATCATTTCAATATAAACAGGAATGAAGATAAAAATATAACTAAGTAAAACTAAATATAGTTATATAATATGTATTATAATATACAATACATATTATTTAATATCATATAATAAAAATACAATATACAAAGTATATAAACAGTATTTACAGCAAAAAACAGCAAAAAAATTTTGTGCAAGAAGACCAAATGTGCAATATTGCAGTACTGCAGATATATATGTAAAAGTAATATGTAAAAACACAAGAGTCTGTGAGGTTAGTGGATTAACTGTTTATGTTTCTGCTGTAAAGTGTGATGGCTCGTGGCTTGTGGAATCATTTCCTGCAGTGGTCCTTCTGACAGTGGAGCTGGAGCAGTCTACTAGAGAAGGAGCTCCGCTGTCTGTCCACGAGGTGGTGAAGAGGATATTCAGGGTTATCCATAATGGATAACAGTCTGTCCAGTGTCCTCCTCTCCACCACCTCCTCAAAAGTGTCCAGTTTGCCTGCACCAACAAATCAGCAAAGACTGCTGCAGAAAAGAGACTTTGGAGACTTTGTGCTCAAGTTCAGATTTTCTGCCACGTTGCACCATGATCAGGGCAAGGAGTTTGGGAACAAGCTGCTCTCCAAGTTAGACAAGTACTGTGGCAGCCAAGGTTCTCACACAACACCTTACCACCCAGCTGGAAACGGTCAGGCTGAGAGATTTATCAAACACTCCTTGCCATGCTGAGAAACTTGACAGAAGAAGCCAAGTCAGATTGGAAGAGCTCTTTAGCCAAGGTCACGCATGCGTATAACTGTACAGACAATGAAGCCACAGGATATGCCCCATACTACCTTCTCTATGGCAGAAATGTCAGGCTACCTGTAGACATCATGTTTTGCCTGACACCATAGGACCAGAGCCCTTCTCATAGTGACTACATCAGTATGTGGACAGGGTAGATGCAAGAGGCATACAAGCTGGCATCTAAGACAGCTCTGAGGGAGCGAAATAGAGCAAAGGAGCACAATGACTGGAAGAGCTATGAAGTGGAACTACAGCCAGGGTGAAGAGTATTAGAGAGGAATTTCAGCGGCAGAGTGGGACCCGGGGAGCTCAGGGATGGGTGTCCACATGAGGGTGATAAACACAGGATGGAACTACAGATGGAGAAGTGAGAAATGGAAGATGCTTATCAGGAGGATCTGATGAAGCGGATGAGAAAAACCCTGAATGATAGTCATCATCTGATGAAGCAGATGAGAGGAACCTGGAGCCCTTGCCAGAAAGTATCCTTTTAGACAGAGAATTCCACCCATGACACTCACATACAACCATCACTCACTGTGTGAGTGATGACAAGACAACACATATGACACCAACTAATCACAGCACGTCTGATCTCACAATCATGCATGAGTTCAGATGTCATCAGGTAGGCGTGTGAAACTGCCAATCAAACTGACAGAGGCAAACTGGCAGAAGCTTATCGCGCTGATCAGGACTCAGTGGGAATACCGACAGTGCAGCTAAATGGCCTTACCCTGATACCCTGATAGGGAAGCAGCACATGACATCACCACCACCACCGTAGCAGCAACCAAATGCGTTTGTAGTCATTACTGGGGACAAGGGGACAACCCCCCCCCAGTATGTCCCCCTTGTGCAGAGGCAGCCTGTGTCAAAAGGACAGTAAGGAGGTGGATTCAGGGGCTAATGAGTCACTAATGATTCCCCCCTCTGCCCAAGCTTTCTCTCTCCAACCCTCAACCTCCCCTGGTGATTCCTCCCTTGGACTTAACTCCCACATCCCCCACCATCCCCCCCCACCCCCCCCCCACCCCCCCAACAGCACCATCCCCTGCCTGATTATGGGCCAGGTAAGAAGACAGCTGGATATGCTGCATTTGAGCAAGGCTGCTGGCCCTGATGGCATTAGTTCCAGGCTCTCTCACTCTTTAAAGGTCCCATATTATGAAGCTTTTTCAATAAGTTACATAGGTCTATGATTTCCATAAAACATGTTTTTTAAAGCTGTTTGCTGGAAATAGCTTTTAGGAAAAGATTCTCGCCTCCATCTATTTCCCTCTGTTTCAATCCCTTTCAGAATGTGCTGTTTCTGGTGTTGTAGCTTTAAATGCAATTGAGCTACTGCTGCCCCACCCATGTTACAGTGGTAACGGGGAGAGCTTAGACTCATTTAGTACTACCCGTGTGAAAGTAGCAGATATGGTGGCAATTAACAGACCAAGTGCTTTCATAGTTCAACCATACATGTTTGAACCTGAATCGGATCCTGAAGGGAGGGAAGGCTCCTACAGAACCTCGGACTCACAGAATTCAGCAGGACGCTTCTTAATGGTTCGTCAAAAAATGTCTTCCTATTTTTTTTTCTCTTCAATACGAGCACCGCCTGTACAGGGTGCAGCGTGAGCATTGACCATCTGAACTGCGGGCATCTCACGCTGCCCCCTGTGCACCAATCCTAATTTATAGTATGCCAGAATGAAGTTGAGAAACTCAGGTAAAAGCCTCTACCAAGCATTGCCACCTAAATGAAACACAATTCATACCCCAAGACATTACATGGTCATGTAACGAAAACACATGTACGTCCACTTTAGCGTGTCTGCTGATTTCACCACATCACGCAAACCACACCAGCCTGGTATCATATGAAAGCAGAGAGCCCAAAGGTCCTGGTTGTTTACATATAGAGGAGGGGGTTTCTAGAGTGGGGGGAGTGCTCTTCATGTGTTATACTGTCTCTGGGGGTTACTTCCTCCTGGATCGTCATTGGTGTTTCTATGGTGAACTTGAGTGCTGCCCCTCGAATCTCTTGACTCTGACTGGTCAATATAGGTGTCGATCATCAAATTCGACCACTGGGATTTACAATCATTTAATATGTCTTAGGGTGAAGGAGAGCGGGGATGATGGAGAAGGATGCACTACTATGTGGAGATGAAAGGAGGGATGAAAGGATAAGGGTCGAGGGGTGAAGGGATGAAGGGGTGAGGGTCGAGGGGTGGAAGGGTGAAGGGGAGAAGGGATGAAGGGATGGTAGGATGAGGGGTGAGGTTAAAGAAGGGGGAAGGGGATGGAAGGAGGGGACGAAAGAATGAATGGTGGACTCTGGGTCTTGATGTACAGGATGTACAGGGTGCGATGTTAGATTGGTGCTGGCTGCTGGTTTGGTGGCTAGTGAGAGGAGTGTAACATCTGTAATTGTTTTACTTCTCCTACCTGTTTCATTCTGTCATGGCATTATGAAGGGGCTGCATTAAGATAAAACTTAAAAGTTCCGCCTCCCACTTAACATGGCAATGGATCTGTCATTGTAATGATTTCTCTATTGTTTGATGGATATACCTCTGGTCATCTGAGCAACTGAGCAAACCGGGGAAGGTAGAGACTTAGGGTGGGGTTGTCTCTTCTGATGTCCTTGGGTTATTGGGTTGGCAAAACGAGTCAAAGGGGAAATGAATGAATCGGGAGCGCTTAAACACCTGCAGAAATAGGGTGTGTTTGAGGCGTGGTCTTGTTCCTGAACTTAGTTATTAAACTTAATTTCATCAACAAAGACCATGCCATAAAGATACAGATTTATAATCATTTAATATGTCTTGGATGATGAAGTATGTGGGGATGAAAGGAGGGGTGGGGCAGATGTCTCTTCTGATGTCCTTGGGTTCTAGTTAAGCCCCAATGGAAATTTGAGATGACAGCTACACATGGGCATTTCTGATGTCTCTCAGATTGTTACAAATATATGCAAGGTATGAGGGTGAAGACCAATGGCCGAGAATTTTATGATGTGGTCAGGAATTCCCTGCTGGGAAGTGTTAGAGGTGTCTGATGAGAAACAAACAACCTGAGTACATTTCAGGTTGAATTCAGGGTCTTATTATGATTCAGCAGAGATGATGGTGAAACCAGAAGCATGTGGCTACATGGCTACATCTTGCAAAGCGATCCGTAAACTTTCTAGCTCTGGGCTTTGTTGAATGGGGTCACCAAAAAAGGTGGGACTGCAGTCACTAGAGGGTCGGAGGCTGGAGCCAATTGTCTGAAAATCTAGAAAGGGAAATGAGAGAGTGAGTCAGCAGTTGAGTTTTTGTGGCCTGGGATGTGGGATTCACAGATGATGGACTGGTGTTGGGCTGGAACTAAGGTCAGCTCCCACTCAAAAAGACCATGAATGGTCTGGCTATGATGGCTGGATACAGTTTGGATGACTGAGAACTGCTGTGGTAGCCAATGAATCTGACAGAAGGAGCTGTGTCTATGAACATGTTGTGCATGTTTTCTTGCTAGGTGACGTGACTGTCGTAGTAAAGAACGAGATGCCGTTCCAGGATGATAGGAATTGGTGCCACAGTTTAAGCTCCATATTACATGCTTTGTCAAGCATGATGTAACTGTGGAGGGATGGGACAGAGGGGGCAATGTAGAAGGAGGTGGGGGATGATGCGAATGGCGTAATTTTCTGAAAATCTGGAAAGTAAGGTGTTACAGACGGCATTGATAGTAGTACGAATAAATAAAAAAGACACTAAGAGAGACACTAACCCTACACTGACCCTAACCCTGTACGAAAAAGGGGGTATGAAAATAATATTGCCAATAGAAAAATTTGAAATTGCGCTTGGTAAGATATTGATAATTAAGTACAATGTTTTGTACTCTTGCACAGTACTCCAGAGTACAGTGTAGTACAGTGCGAGTTGTAGTATAATTTTTCTCAACAGATATGTGAAGAATTAAGTCAAACACTGTAATCAGTGGTAATTCTCAGCAGCAAGTATTGTAGCAGAAGTGTGATGGTTCATGTACTCAACAATAGCCTACGAGAGAAATAGAGAAGAGGCACACAGAGGAGTCAAGAGGGTGATGCTATGCAAGGCTGGCACTGCGCAGCAAACACTGCGCAGCAGATGTCAAATATCAAGAGATCATATGAGCACATATCTGCATCATGAGTCTTTGGTACTTTCCATGTTAGTTGGTTCTAACCGGTTTTAGCCGGTATTAGCCGTAACCTTGCATAGCCCTGTGTGTCCTTATATAACCTTACTGTATTCAATTTATATTACGAATCTATCATTTAATCATGGAAAGAATAACAATGTTATCAATCATACTGTGATTTGTTATGTCTCAATGAATGATGATTTTTGGTAATTATTGTGATTATACATATTTTTTTTTTTAAAAAAGAGAACGCACGACAATCAAAAGCTAATGGTGTAATTGCAAGAAGTATATACTTTTTAAAAAAATAAGAGCCCAGGACGACCAGAAGCTAATGGTGTAATTTTGAAGAATAAAAAGAAAATGAAAAAGAGGCATCCTCAAGATGCACCTTTAATGTATCAATACAAGTTTGGGTAGGATAGGGAAATTCCGGGCAGAAAAGCTGCCAAAGATAACGTAATGGTGTAAAAATAGAAGAGCCTTAGAAAAAAGAGAAGATGCCCCAAGGGCGTGGTAAAACCTGAGCTGAACTGTATAAAAGACAGAGCACTGACCATTGTAAGTTGGAGAGACTTGGAGAACTTCCTTGGAGTTACACCTTGTGTGTCTCTGAGTGTTTCCCCTTTGTTGTCGACAATAAAGTTGCTTCTCGGACTTCGACTCCTGCAGCCTTTTTGAGCATTTTTTCTCGGACAGCTGAATCTGATTTACAACAGAGTATAAACATGAACATAGCATTTGTGTTTATAGACAAGAAGAAAATGGACAACAAGAAATATTTGGATGGCAAGCTGTCAGAATGTTACGAGGTTTGGCTGAAGGCGCCACTGTGTATCGCTATTGAGGGAGCAGTCTGAGTGGCTGTGCTGACCAGTATAGAGGTAGGAGGAGGTGAGGTGACCAAGAAAGATGGGATATGAAAGGTAGAGGGAGGAGTAGAGGGGAGGTTTCTGGGGTGGGGGGTGCATGTGTTCAGGTTGATTGTGAAGTTTCGGAGAAAAGGGGGAGAGGATGAGACGGCTTTGAAATTAGGACAGCTTGAATAAGATTTGATGTGACCTGGCTGATTTGGGCTGATGTGGAAGGCTGGGCTTCTTCGGCCACGGGATGCGGTGTGATGTCATTGGCGTTGGCATGGACATGGCACCGGGAACCTTTAAGTGCTCCAGATGATCGTGTTTTGCTCCATAAGTGGTTTGAAAAGTTTTGCTTTTTCTTTTTGGAATGGTGAAGAGGGTTAAGGGGTGAGTAATGAGGGATGAGGGATGAGGGTTGTGGCACAAGGGATGAGGGTTGTGGGGCGAGGGATGAGGGGCAAAAGATGAGGGATGAGGGTTGGGGGGTGAGGGATGAAGGTGGAGGGAAGAGGGGATGGTAGGAGGGATGAATAGATGAGGGTTGGGGTTAGCAGTTATGGTGTTTTTCCCTTTTGTTTGCACTGGTCTACTGATCTGGTCATTTCATAGCCTGTGTCCCTCATTAATTGCATGTATAAATAAGGGCTGACTGGGCCACTGGGCAGAAGGAGCAGTGAGCAATAATCTGTGATCAAGGTCCCCCGGCCGTCCTGGGCCTCTATGAGGTTCAGCCGGAAGCGGTCACTCTGGAGAGTTGTTGATTGTAATCTCGTGACTAAAACCGTTGATAAATATTGATAAAATAGTGAGAAGGATTGTGGTGTGACTAGTTGATGTACTGAAGATGTAAGATTATATAAAATAAAATAAATAACAAGTGCTGGATAAGAAAGTGCTAAAACATGTCAATATAACATTAGAGTATAATAACAATAACAATAACAATCATAGCGATATTAATAGCAAAAATAATAACAATAATAATAATATTAGTAAGTGCTGGATAAAACAAGTGCTCAAACACATCAAGCCATGCAATAAAACGATATATACATTAAATGGATAAGAATAAGTGCTGAGTAAAACAAGTGCTAAAACACATTAAACCATACAGTAATAAAACACACCGGGATTAGTAAAACAAATAAAATGTTTTATTTTTGCAGTTTAATTAAGTGTCTGTTTTAGTCATGTGTCAACAAGCTAGAACACGGTTCAATCTGTTTCATAAAATGGTTCCCGTAGGACAAGTTTCAGGCTATTGTTCTCTCTGTGGGTGATTAAAATATAGTCAGGGAGCCAAAGTCTCAAAAATGGGTTGAAACTGATATGGTCTTGCGAAAATAAAAGAAAAAAAATGTGGTCATTTTAGTGTATGCACCCTTTATTTTATATCAGAAAAATGTGAAAAATGATTTTCTTCCTCAAATCACAGAACACATGTGCTGACAACATCCACTGAAAAAAATAACTCTTAAAACACATTTCTACATGATTTTGCATCAATTTAATGCAACAAAATTAGGCGTTTTCTCACTTTTTTCCAATGTTTTCATCTTTACTTCATTGGCAATCAACTGTTCCCCCAAGTTATGACATCAGTCAATATGCCATTCTTTTCACCAAACAGTATACTCATCCCACAGAAAAAATGCTAAAAATCCAAACAAAATCATTGGATCTGTGATGATTTCACTACTTGTCAGCGATCAACAGGCTCAGAACCTCAATAGAATTTTAGGCTACTCTCAAAATTCCGAAAGACATAATGGATATTTAACATGGTTGTCAATGTCCACATTATTAAACATCATGGCTTAGGCATCTTTGTAATTTCAACATAACCCTGTTCTCCCAATGGAAATGTGTCACACAAGAAATATAATACAGCAAAATGACTTTCATTATTTTATTGCCTCAGATGACAACTATTACAACTTTAACGGAACAAAATAATTTAACGTAACTTAATTAACTAGGTGCAGGTCCCTGTGAGGTGGGATAATCAGGAGGGTGGCACACTGCAGATACTGATCTGGGACAGACCTTCACCCTCACCACCTGAGGAGACAGCAAACAAGAGCAGCAGGGTGGGTTATACAGCAGTGCGATAAAAAAATGCCCTGTGAATCTGTTAGGGAGAGATTTAATGTGTCAGCTAGGCATAGTTTTGGTTTCCACTCGCCAAGGTATTGTTGTGACGAAAATTCCCCAAATTCCTTTGTTGAATACGGTGGGGAAGACCTATGTTTATGCTTATCAGTAGAAGATTCCAGACACTACACTCAACTCTGTCAACAACAGGAGGATACAGGAGGCCAAGAAGAAGAAGAAGAATCGGGGGGAGACATTCCCCTTTATTTGTCACACACATGCATATGCTGGACACTGCACACGAGGTGAAATTTAACTTCCGCCTTTAACCCATCCTGGTCGTCCCTCCTCCGCGGCAGACCAGGAGCGGTGGGCAGCGCCCGGGGACCCATCTTCAGCGTCACCGAGGTGAACACGGGGAGAACATGCAAACTCCACACGGAAAGGCCCTCCTCGAGCAGCAGGCACCGAAGGCATGGTGGAGGACACACCCCCGGTGCCTGCAGCGAGAATCGAACCCAGGACCTTCTTGCTGTGAGGCGACAGTGTTGCCACCATGCCACCGTGCCACCACCAAGACACTCACTATAGACACACACACTGACATCCCACTCTCAGGGAGCAGACAGTGAGTTTGAGGAAACTTGGTATCAGGCAGATCACAACAGGGACACACTTGGGCTAGATAAGTTATACTGGACTCATAATCAATGTGCTGTGTCAGTAACTCTGTCTGATCCATCTCTTCAAGCTTTGTTCAGGGTACCACACTCCTACCCCCATGTTTCACTGGTCAAACCGAAAAATAAAAGGTGGAAGGACTTGGGACCTTGGATAAAAGCATGCAACGATGCATCCGGATGGGAAAAAACATCAGATCCTGATGTGGATTTCCACCCGCATCTGAAGGTGCACCGAAAAAGGTTTTCTACTGCAGTGACTGCAGTACGGACTGTTGAGCTCATTCCAGAAACAGATTTCCAAACAGTAACATCCACCACCACAAAAACCTTTTGGTCACTTACAAATGGACTTCATTGAGCTAACACCTAGCGAGAAATACTGTTTGGTTTTTCTTGACATGTTTTCCAAGTGGGTGGAGGCTTTTCCCACTTCTAAACAGGATTCAGCAGCAGTAGCAAAATATTTAATCAGAGAAATAATTCCCAGATGGGGAATTCTAGTTAAGATCTCGTCTGAATGGCACACCTTTTGTGAGCACAGCCCTTAAGAGCGTGGGTGAGTATTTTGGCATTGACATGAGGCAGCATTGTGCCCATCACCCAGCAAGCCGGGGGGCTGTTGAAAGAGAGAATGGTACATTGAAAGGCAAGTTGGCTAAATGCTGTGACAAAACTGATGGGATGTGCTTCTGTTTGGTAGGGTAGAAAATATAAAAGTGAATTTCTTGCCTGTTTTTGGTCTAACCCTTACCTGCTATCAGCGGCGCCGCCAGGATTCAAGAAAATAAATTTTAAAGTATAAAAACAAATACCCATCTCAATTTGACAAAAAGATCCAATTTCTGTTTATATATGATTTCTAAACTTTTAACTATTTACAGTGAAACATCAACAGAGAAGCTTAGAGAATCACACTCTCTGCCTTTGTATTATCATTGTCATTGAAATGCATGCCTTCATACTTTGTAGTATGCATTTATTGCCTTGTGTTGAGATTTGTTAATCTTTTTTAAAAAAATAGAACTCATGACAGCCAAAAGATAATGGTGTTATTCGAGAGAAATAGAAAGAAAATAAAAAAGAGTGCACTCTCAGGCTGCACCTTTAATGTATCAACACAAATCTGGAAAGATAGGGAAATACCAAGGCAGAACAACTGCCAAACGACTACATAATGGTGTAGAAATTGAAGAAACTCTGAGAAAAAGAAAAAGATGCCCCAGGGGCGTGGTACACCCTGGGATGAACAGCATATAAGATGAAACGCAGACCATTGTAAGTTGGAACTCTTCAGTCTTGCGTGCTGTGCATTTCTGAGGGTGTTCTCCTTTGTTGCCGGCAATAAAGTATTTTTGCTCCTCGGACTTCTGACTCCTGCAGATCTTTATCGAGCATTTTCAAGAAGATTTTTCCTACAACAATTGGACAGCTGAATTTTGAGTTTTTGGCCCTTTGTGGTTTGTCAATTCGGCTTCAACATTCCAGAACACATCTCAGTTGAATTGTGTTAGAGGAAATGTGGAATGATAGGTGACCATTCACATGTATTTTGAGAATGCCCAAAACTAACATTAAGGATGAGATCAATAAAATTATGGGACTTGCTACTCCACTAGAACCAGTGTTCATCTTACTAGAAAGTATATCTAAAGATGTATATGGCAAAGATTAGAGATATATATTACACACTCCTGCTAATCGATATCAACAAAATGATAACTGTAAACTGGAGGAAGGAACACCCACCTACCACTAATCAGTGATTGCAGAGACGTAAACAGGTTTAGATAATGGAGCGTATGACAGCAACCCTGCAACCAGAAATGGACAATTTTATACAGGATCTTGATGTATAAATGATAATGCAAGGTTGTGACTTGCATGTATGCTTTGACTGTGAAGTTATCAGCCATTTTTAGTGGCATGTGTTTATTCAATTAATACATTACCATGTGTTTTGTGTGTATCTGTGTGTGTGTAGCCATGTATTACTCATGTTTTGGGGACATAAATCTACAATCTTACACAGTCACATTGTGGGCACTCGCTTACACAGTCACATTATGGGCACTCGCTTCCACTTCCTCATAAGGACTGAAGCAACTGTGAGTGTGTGGTGTGCAAACAGAGTCTCGGACAGAAGACGTCCATGGCAAGGAGTGGAGTGATGGAATTAGGCAAGGGAGAAGGCAGGTTTTGATGTAATACCAGTGGCTTTTATTTATCTTTGATGTTTTTGATTCTTTATTTGTCTTTGTCATGGCTTGTTTGCATGTGATTAACTTTGAAGACGCTTGTTTGCACATGGTTAACTTTGAAGATGCACACAGGTCAAGATACGTGGATATACTGGAGTGCTGGCAGGGAGTGCAAAGAATGAATGGAAGGGTGAACAAACAATTTATAGTCTCTGCCCCCTTACCCAGCAGGTGGGTGTGGTCAGGTGGCTGGCATCCTTTGGGTTCACTTTGGCAGATTCACCATATTTATTTGGAAAGAAAATGAACTGAGAGAGCACACGGTTAGGGTTAGGGTAAAAACGTAACAGCCAATAGGATGTTACGTTTTTACCCTGGGCACAGGCTCAGGGGAAAAGGGGAAGACATAATGTTGTTAAAAAAGCCATTCAAAATGAAACCAAAAGATGGTTGAAAGAGGATCCTCCCAGAATAAGAAGGAGGAGGGAGAGAATAAACTTAAAAGAGGTTAATGATATCTCAGTTGGTAAAAACATTAAGATGGTATCAGTAAAAAAAAAAAAAAAAAAAAAAAGATAAAATAAAGTGAAAGAAAACCAATAAGATTTAGGGTAGGACTTCTGTATTAGTTGTTGTTTTTTTTTTTTTGGGGGGGGGGGGGGGGGTCCAAGGCGCAGATGGGGCAGCGAGAATATAATCAGAATCAGAATCAGAATCAGAAAACGTTTTATTGTCAAGTACGATTTTACACATACAAGGAATTTGTTTTGGTGATGTTGGTGCATGATAAATCTTCTAAAAATTAACTATTAAAAAGTAAAAAATATAACAATATAAATATATATATATACACAGTCTGTTTTTTGTTTTTTGTTTTTTCAGAATAAAAAGAGCAGTACAGCTGGCAGTGATACAGTACGAAAAATCAAATGTTCCCAAATGTACAAATGAGAACAAGCAAAATCCAAGCTGAGCGTTAATGTAACGCATAGAGTTATGGCAATGTCAATGTGACAAGTAGAGGCAGAGGTGGAGTGTGAAGAGTGTCAGGAGAAGTTATGGGCCTTGTTGATAAGGCTGACAGCAGATGGCAAAAAACTGTTCTTGTGGCGTAAGGTTTTGGTCCTGATGGACCGCAGCCTCCTGCCAGAGGGGAGTGTCACAAGGAGTTTGTGTCCGGGGTGGGAGGGATCAGGGTCTCTTCCCAATGGGCCAGATAAATATCAGCATACGCTGGTGAGCATTTGCGGCCAATTGCACAACCGCACAGCTGCACTGTAATAAATTAACAGCATTTCACAATAATTAACAGTATTATTTTACAGTAACTTGTTGTAATTAAGTTCCCCTGTAATATCCCAATGAATACCTGTAAAAACTACAGTATCCTTGGATTTTACAGCATTAATCTGTTATTTTACAGGAAAATCCTGCAATCAAAAAACACCTGTTATATCACAATAAGGTCTGTTATAACACAGCAACAAGCAAAAAATGCAAGGATTTCACAGCATTCAGCAGTATTATTACAGTGAAATACTGTATTCAAATATTCCCGGGTAAGTCACATGATGTAACCGAACTCGGCACTGCACCTGAAGATGCCATTTCCCTTTTCTCTTCTGGGCTGAATGGAGAAGGTGTGCTGCATGCATAACCTCTGTTTGCAGTACACACATGCTATTTTAAATGATAATAATATTTACTTTCAAATTAACGTTTATTGCATGACACAGTTCATATTTTGTTAGCAAGTGCCCGAAACTGTCGAATGTTCTCTCACAGCATCTGCTAATAGTGATGGCTAGCTTAGCTAGCTACTTGAGATGTGACAAGGCCTCGAGTACTGTATGTAGGAGTAATTGGCGAATAGTAGCTACCTAGCGAAAGGCTGCCAGTAACACCATTACCAAATATTAGCACTATTAGCTAACTAGCTAACGTTAGCTAGCTGCAGCATTTGCCCGTGTGGTCTGATATGGGCTAGCTAACGCTAGCTAGCTAACGTTAGCGTTTGCTAGCATGTGATATGGGAAAAGGCACAGGTGAACACCTTGATAAATGCTGCCTGCAATACATAAGTCTATTTAAAATGAAACTATCTTTGCTTAACGGGTGCTTCTTGGGCATCAATCCTGAAAGAGGCTTAAAGACCAAGAAGCAGACAACGATGAACCCTCGTGAGCACCCTTTTGACTTTGAGTGGGCATCCTAGTTTTTTTGCTGCAGCAGTTGTCAGGCTCAGTTTTGAGTACTTTTTTTGAAGACAACTTTGCACTACAAGATTTTGTACAACGCTGCTGCATGTGAATTATAGAATGTTTGAGACTGAGAGGAGTGTCTGACCCCTTCACGACATCCCTTCATCGCTGTCTCCCTTCCTCTCTTACCTTGCCATGTAGGCCTCATTCCCATCCTCTTACTGTTATTGTGACACAGCTGGGTAGTTGAATTGCAAGTTTCTGCACAATTTCTCTGCATTTTAAGATGGCTTTGGAAAGTTTGACAAGGACTAGGAAGTTGAATTTCTTGAATTCTTGAAATTCTTGGCATTTATGTTGAATAACCTTTATTTGTAAATAAATATGCCATTGGGCTAACATTGACTTGACCTCAGAGTTGTGTGTTGGGGGGGGGGATTAATTGTAAAATGACTGTAAATTCACAGTAAATGGAAACTTCATCTGCATTACTTTCACAGTAAATTACTGGCCAATTTTTGCATGACTTCCACAGTATACATTGTAAATTCATTGCATTACTTTCACAGTACACACTGTAAAGGTACAGGTCCTTGTTGTAATGATGTCCACCAAGAGATTGTAATTCCCTAGTAATGTACTGTAATACCACAGTAATTGCTTTGTCATTGAAGCTGTGAAGTTACAGTATACAGTTGTGCTTTTACAACAATGCATTGTAATATCACAGATGTGAAATTACAGTAAATTGCTGTAAGTACATTTCACAGTATATTGCTGTAATCCTTACTGTGGAAGTCATGCAAAACTTATCCAATAATCTATTGTGAATTCACAGCGAAAACTTTTGCAGTGTGGAGATAGTGTAGGTCGCTAAACTGAAAATAGTTACGGGTGAGTGTGAGTTCAAGTAACTGTAAAATTTCTCTGTCTGGTCTGGATGGGTCTGGGTGTTTATTAAAAGTATGTTTTATGGCTGTGAGGCCAAGTGAGGTTTCAATATTGGTATAGTATAAAGTGAATCTTTATCTGTTATAGTCTGTTCTGTACTAACGAGAAGCATCCACACTTTGTACTGTTTCAACCCAACCGGGTAAAAGCCTTTAATAAAACTTTGGCATGTGAGGCTCATTCAACTCGGTCTGATAACTCAGGTGGTGTCACACAACAGTGTGCCAACACAGAACCAAACAATAGTTCCTATTGTTACATCCTTTCTCTTTTGAGAGTTAGAGTTGTTGTCTCAAAATTTGACTTGTCCCTGGCTGTAACTAACATACCAAAACTCTTTAATACTAACAGTGCTTATTGCTGCAACATAAACATTCCAACTTGTTCTTCACCTTAACAATAAAAATCTCTCAGCAATTGATGAAAATAGCAACAAATGAAAATGCTGTAAACATTAACTGTTAATCAAAGTGAAATGCATCTCACAGTTTGATATTACTCAACTATTAGCTAAGAACCTGCTAATAACCACATAAATAAACATATGTAAACCATAGCCTTTTGTGCTCGTTTGCTTTCCCGCAAAGTGCATGCAAATATCAACATGTATTTAATTACTCAAAAAGCAGTCCCTGTGTCATTTTCCTCATCAATGAAACCCCCCAAAGAACCCCCCCCCCCCCCCCCCCCATCAGTAACACAGATTTATTCATCTGCGTAATAGTACAAAGTCCTTATACCGCTGTGGCTGCACCACTGTGCAACCAGCTCTGGTCGTAGCAGGCTTGTCTTTGTCCCTAGTGTCTCTGGGTGGTGGAGGGGGAACAGTCTCTGAATGTTCATGTCCCACAGCCTCTGGCTGACTGGGGATGCTGATCTCAATATCGGTAGGGTCACTAAAGCTCAGCCCAGGCGCACGCTTTAGTGCTGTGTTCAAGGGTTTGGGATCAATACATACTCTTGGCTTGCCATTCTGTTTCTGCACTACCACCATAGCACTGGTCCAGTCTGCTGCATTCTACAGGCATGATAATTCCTCTGCGTTGCAGGTCTCATAGCTCTTCCTTCAGTGGTTTCATCAGGACCACTGGGACCCATCTCTTTGGCAGCTGCACCGGCTTCACTGTGCTGTCCCCCTCCATTTTGTATTTTCCTTCAAGACAGCCATCTCCAGCGAACACATCAGCATAACTTGTTTTGACTTGTTCCATTGTCCACTGTTCTGATGCAGGTTTTTCTGTTGTGACTACTGTCTATTGCCATGATGTTCTCATAGTGTACTTTAATCAGTTTCATTGCCTCACTGGCTCTCCTACCCAGCAGAGGCACTGCACCATCTGTATTCACCACTTGAAACTCCAAGCAATACAGCTTGTGATTTCTTGGATTTCTTATTTTTACCTTGCATTTCTCCATTGGCTTCAGCTTACTTTTGTTGTACATTACTAGTACATTTTTAGTGTGTTCTAGCTTGGTGTCTGGGTTCAGCATTGGCTTCAGCTTACTTTTGTTGTACATTACTAGTACACTTTTAGTGTGTTCTAGCTTGGTGTCTGGGTTCAGCATGTTAATAGGGATGACATTGCAACTGGCACCACAGTCTATCTGGAATTTGACCATGTCGACCATATTGTATTCACATTCTTCTTTCTCCTTTGCTCCAGTTTTGCTTTGCATTTGGCTGCAAAGTGGTTCTCTCTGCCACACTTTGCACACTTCTTTCCGAACGCTCGACATTTCTGTTTACTTTCTCATGTGTTCTCCCACAGAATTTACACTCCACTGTGTTGTTACCTCTCCTCTGGTACAGCATGCACCTCTGCAAACATCGGTCCAGTGATGGTTTTAACATTCTCCTCAGAGAGCTCCACGGCTCTGCACAGCTGCAAACGTGTCAAGTTTCAAGTTTTTCTCCCAAAGCAGTCTTTCTCTCTTGATTGTGTTGTTACCTCCACACACAATCCTATCACGAATGAGAGAATCTGTCAAAGTCCCAAAGTTGCATGTTTTAGCTAGTAGTCTCAGTTCTGTAACATAATTGTCTATATTTTCACTGGCACCCTGGTTTCTTGTAAAGAAACAATATCGTTCAACAGTCTTGTTCATGCTGGGATTGCAGTGATCATCAGACTTTTTGATAATGTCCATCTTCCATGCATCCTTATCTGTGTCACCCATCAGTGTATCCAAAAGTTCTCTGCCGCTCTCGCTGAACAGTTTCACCTTCTGTTTGTCATCCGCTTCAGCCATTGCCAAATCCACATAAAGAACAAACTTGTCCCCCCCAGTTCTTCCATGTTTTAGACAGGTTGCTGGAGTCCAGACACAATGTTTGTGGTGGTTTCAATCTGTCCATGGAGTCGCACGGCAGTCTCACACTAGTGGCTAAAGCGAACATCAATTACACACTCTCCCGCCAGGAGAAAACTTTTACGCACCTACACTTCAGACCAAGTCCTCTACCGCTGCCACCATGTTATAGTCTGTTCTGTACTAACAAGAAACGTCCACACTTTGTACTGTTTCAACCCAACCAGGTAAGAGACTTTAATAAAACTTCGGCTTGTGAGGCTCATTCAACTCGCTCTGATAACTCAGGTGGTGTCACACAACAAACAAGTCCATGTGCCAACACGAAACCAAACAATAGTTCCTATTGTTACAATATCTATTGTGAAGAGGAGAGTGTGACTGGGTACATGCATGTTAATGATACTAAGTGGCGGTGGCTTTGATATAGCTGGGTTGAAGTTTGTAAAGTCAGTTAGTAATCTATGTATTCTGCGATCCTATAGGATTCTGAATCGCAGTCAATGACGATGGGACGGCCAACCGGAACCACAGAAGGGACCATCTACATCTCAGGAGGCTTGTGTATCTTGGGGAGGAGGTAGAAGAGGCCAGGCCTGGGCTCATCAGGACCGTCCAAATATTGTTTTTGTTTGGCAGTGATATATTTGTTATTGTAAAGAGTTTGTATGATTTTCCAAATTAGTGTTTGTGTTTCTAATTGAAGTGAATGTGTGAGTGATTTATAATATGTTGTGTTACTAAGTTGTCTGTTTGCTTCCAATATATAGTTATTCAAGTCTTGTAAAACAATTTGGCCCCCTTTGTCTGCCGGTTTGATGACTATGTGTCTGTTGTTACCTAGTGCTGTTATTTTTTTTTTCTGTTTGTGGGTTATGTTTAGGTGTCTATTATATGTGGAAAGGGGCACCATTTAGTGAGTACTGTGAGTATTGTTGTTGTTGTTCTTCTTCTTCTTCTTCTTCTTCTTCTTCTTAATTAATGTTATTATTTCTGGGGAGATGGTATCTGAATGTGGTTCCCAGTGGGATGGTCCACTGAAGGGCACAGGCTCAAGCCTCCATCCTCACCAGAAATGATCTTTCAATTTCAGCCTCCTGTGAAAAGTGTGGAGGTCCCTCCTGAAGTCCGGTCGGGTGGGAGGGCTCAGGGCTGGGTGTGGGAATGAAGGTGAGTCCTTTTTCCAGCATCTCCAGCTGTGCAGGCGTCAGGGTGATGGAAAGAGAAGAACAGAGATTAGTGATATTTGACAGGTGGGGAGTTGTATGTGAACATTTATCCCTGGTTAACAGTTTAATTGCTGACACCAGTACCTGAACAACATCTGGGCCATCTGGGGGGTCCAGTGGATGTGGTCCGTCTTAAGAAGAAGAAGAGACATACTTTATTAATAACTCCATACAACCACATGCATTACATGCAAACGCTCCTGTGAAATTAATTCCTCCGCGTTTGACCCATCCTGGTAGTCCTTCCTTTGCGGCAGACCAGGAGTGGTGGGCTGCCAGCTGACCCAGTTCCTTCCTGTCACCATTGGTCAGGTGGTAATCTTCTTGCATGTTTTTAGTGGGGTTTTTTTTTTATGGAGGATACCCCAGGTGAACACAGGGAGAACATGCAAACTCCACACAGAAAGGCCCCTTTCCTTGAGCAGCAGGCACCAAAGGCATGGTGGAGGACACACCCCTAGCGCCCACAGCGCCCCAGGTGGGAATCGAACCCAGGACCTTCTAGCTGTGAGGCGACAGTGTTACCACTGTTCCACCTAAATAGTAGTTGTAATTGGCTGTATTGGTGTGGTTGAGTTTGATGGTTAGTTCTTTTTTCCGGGGTTCCAGGTTGTCAGAGAAGTTGATGATAGGGATGTAAATGGTGGCGTTAAGCTGCAGTAGACAAGATCGAGAAGAGAGCAGACTTAGCCTGAAAATTTGAAATAGCACAAGTTCCACATCACTCCCCCTTCCTCTCTGCTGCACTCATGCCCTGCCTCCAAGCCCCTCCTCCCTGTGGTGTCTGCATGGCTGCCGTGACAACCAGTAATGTTAGCCTTAGCATCGGTGTGACAACCCCAAGTGGGGTGGGGTTGTTTGGATCTGTTGGTGTGTGTATATGGTGTCTGGCTCACCCTCTCCTCTTTTTGTTTCAGAGCGTGATTGATCATCAGCCTCCGGTGTGCGTTTTAGTGGGCGGGGCTGCGGCTTTTCGTGCCGCATGGTTTCGTGCTTAATCGACCCGCTGCAGAACGGCATGAAGACCAGGGTTGAGGTTAGTCAGATTCTGGGTTAGGCAGTTAGGGGAACGCTCTGGGGGGGCATTGCTTGCTCGTTGTGCACCTAGTAGTGTGGATTCGGCTCCGGGTGAATATGGATTTGTCAGCTTTTTACGAAGCGCCTTGTGCGGTGTTTTTGGACTCCTGTAAGAAGGATCAGTTGGTCGACATTGCGGAGCACTATGGTATTGTGTTGCAAGAGGGAATGTTAAAGGATGAGTTAAAAATGTTTGTGTTGTTAACTTTGTTTGAGAAGGGTGTGTTGCAGAAAGAGCCTGCTGCTGAACCGGCGGCTGCGGCTGCGGTGAGGTCGGAGTCAGCATCGGTGTCTGTGGGGCAGGCTGGGCTGCTCTCGTTTGAGCAGCGGAGAGAGTTGTTGCAGCTGCAGTTGGAGCTTGAGCGGGCAAAGCTGAGGGTTTTGGGCCGCGATAGTAGGGTGTCTGGTGCGTCACATGAGTCGGGGTCTGTGGCTGGGCGTGAGGGCAGAGACCTGACTGCGTGTCTGCGCCTTGTGCCAAAGTTTAATGAGCGGGATCCCGATACTTTCTTCACGTTGTTTGAGCGCGTGTCAGAGGCCAGATGGAGATAAGGTCCTCCTGCTGCAGTGCGTCCTCACGGGCAAGGCACAGGAGGCGTATTCAGCTGTGTGCGCACAGGAGGGTCTGACTTATGAGACGGTGAAGTCGGCTGTCCTCAAGGCATATGAGCTCGTTCTGGAGGCATATATCGCCAGAGGTTTATACATTGGGTAAAAATCCAATAAGCAGACGAGTGTAGAATTTGTGCGCGATTTGACCACTCATTTTCACCGCTGGTGCGCAGCGGAAAAAGTGGATACCTTTGACGGTCTGTGCCAGTTAATTATCATGGAGCAGTTTAAAAACATTGCTCCTCAGCGCATGGCCGCCTACTTGAATGAAAGAGGGCCGGCTACTGCGCTTAGAGCGGCCGAGTTGGCGGATGATTTCTTGCTGACGCACAGGTCTGGTTTGGCTGAGGTGTGCGAGCGAGTGAGTGATGACAGCAGTTTTACGCGCGGCCGTTTTTCTAAATCTGGTCCGGCCCGGGGCGCGTCAGCTTCGTTGCACCCAGGGCATTCAAATTTGTGCAATTTCTGCCGGGGGGAGGGTCACTGGAAGGATCAATGTCCTTTGTTAAAGTGTAAAAACGCTGCGCCTTCCCTAGCTCCGGCCATGTTGTGCGCAAGTGCACGGGAGGAAAAGGCGGTGGTGGTTGGTACCAGTGATAGGTCTGGGTTTGAGCCTTTCATTATAGACGCGCAGGTGTCCCTGGTGGGCAGTGCTGAGCGTGTTAATATTAGAGTGTTGCGTGACACGGGGGCCCGACATTCTTTTATTGTGCAGTCGGCACTTCCTTTTTCTGTTGATACGCAGTCTGGAGACTTTATTGTGATGAGGGGAATGGAGCTCGGCTTCATCCCAGTGCCACGCCATGATGTGATGTTGGATTGTGATTTGGCTAAGGGTGTGTTTTCTGTTGGTGTGCGGCCAGAGTTGCCTTTGCCGGGTGTGTCGATGATTTTGGGCAATGACATCTGTGGAGGTCGGGTTTGGTCCAGTGTTCCCCGAGTGTCCGAGCCGTTAGAAGTGGCATCTGACAGCTCGGCGCTGGGCGTTTTTCCTGGTTGTGCCGTGACGCGCGCTCAGGCTAAAGGTGCATCTGTGCCATCGGAGGCTGCGGCCTCAGTGGAATCGGTTCCGTTGCCTGACTTGCCTCCACTGGTGTCAAGGGATGAGTGGATTAAGGTGCAAAAATCTGATGTTTCGTTGTCTGCGTTGTGGGATCAGGTTGTGCCGTGTCACCAGGTTGGCGAGGTTGCACAGAGCTACTTTGTTCAGGAGGGGCTCTTGGTGCGTAAATGGGTGCCTTGTTTTGATGATGTTGTGGGGGAGCCTGTGTTTCAGGTGGTGGTGCCACAGGATTTTCGTCCCCAGGTTTTGAGAACTGCGCATGACGAATGTGGTCACTTTGGAGTGCGTAAAACCTAACTGTATGTGCTCAAACACTTTTTCTGGCCGCGCGCCAAGACTGATGTGGCTGCCTATATTAAAACGTGTCATGTGTGCCAGCTGACGGGGAAACCCAATCAGCGCGTAAAGCCGGCGCCGTTGCAGGCCATTTTTGTGGCGAGCGAACCTTTTGAATATCTGATTATAGACTCTGTGGGGCCGTTGCCTAGTGCTAAGTCGGGGTGTAAGTATTTGTTAACTGTAATGTGTCAATGTACTCGCTACCCTGCGGCTTATCCGCTTTGTTCCATCACGACTAGAGCTGTGGTTAAAGCGCTTTCACAGTTTATTTCAGTGTTCGGGATACCCAAGGTCATACAGAGTGATCGGGGGTCTAATTTCTGTTCACATATGTTTGCTCAAGTGTTGAAAATGCTGGGGGTGAACCACAACCAGTCCACTCCGTATCATGCGCAAAGTCAGGGCGCATTAGAGCGCTTCCATCAGACGCTTAAGTCCCTGCTGCACGCATACTGTACAGAGTTGGACCGAGACTGGGAGGACAGTCTCCCGTGGTTGATGTTGGTGGCGCGAGAAGCCATGCAGGAGAGCACGGGCTTCAGTCCGAACGAGTTGGTCTTTGGGCACTCGGTGCGCGGGCCATTGGCAGCACTGAAAGGTGGGTTAGTTCCTACCGAGGCGCCCCGAAACCTGATTGATTTTGTTAACGGCTTTCGGCACAGGTTGTTTCAGGCAGGTTTGTTGGCGCGAGAGAAACTGGGGCACGCTCAGATGAAAATGAAGGCCCAGTATGACCGTGGTACGGTGCGCCATGAGTTTAGTCCTGGGGACCAGGTCCTCGCGCTGACACCGCTGGTCACTTCGCCATTTCAGGCTAAGTTTACTGGTCCATACACTGTGTCTGAAAAGTTGTCTGATTTGAACTACCGTGTTGCTACTCCGGGTCGTAGGAAGTCATCTCAGTTGTACCATGTGAACCTGTTGAAACCATATTATCAGCGCTCTGGGGGTGGTGATGGGTCCGTAAAAGGTGACGTGGGTCCTGCGCTCGCAGTGGACATCTGTAGTGTGGCGCAGGAGTCTGACGGCGTTCCTGAACCTGATGACAGTTTGTTGAGTGCTAGGTTGAAAACTTCTGAGTCGTTGTGTAACCTGGATTCCTTGTTGTCGCACCTCCCAGTAGAGCAGCGTGTTGAGCTGGTGGAGCTGATCGGGGAATTCCCGCAGCTTTTTGATGACGTTCCATCTCGTACTACCTGGATTGAACATGATATTGATGTGGGTGAGGCACAGCCGATCAGACAGCGGTTTTACCGCATGGGTCCTGAAAAGCTTAAGCATTTGAACTGTGAGATTGACTACATGCTTAAAAATAACATTGCGGTTCCATCTGCGTCCAGCTGGGCGTCACCTTGTGTGTTGGTGCCAAAATCAGATAATACTCCGCGGTTTTGTACAGACATGAGAAAGGTTAACTCTGTCACAAAGTCCGATTCATTTCCCTTGCCACGCATGGATGATTGCGTTGATAGAGTGGGTTCTGCTAAATTTGTGTCCAAATTCGATCTTTTGAAGGGCTATTGGCAGGTGCCCTTGTCAGAGCGAGCAAGGGAAATTGCAGCGTTTGTGACGCCATCAGGCCTCTACTCCTACACTGTTATGCCCTTTGGTTTAAAGAATGCCCCGGCCACTTTTCAGCGGCTTATGAAATGGGTTGTGTATGGGTTGGAGGGCTGTTCAGTGTATTTAGATGACTTGGTGGTATACAGTGACACATGGCGTTCACATTTGCAGAGGGTAAGAGCTTTGTTTGTGAGGCTGGCTGAGGCACAGTTGACAGTTAACCTGGCCAAGTGTGCCTTTGCTAGAGCAACTGTTACTTACTTGGGCCGTGTGGTGGGCCAGGGTAAAGTTTCTCCTGTGCAGGCCAAGGTGCTAGCTGTGTCGGAATTTCCGCAGCCAACTACAAAAAAAGAGCTCCAGTGGTTTTTGGGATTGGTTGGTTTCTATAGAAGTTTCTGTCGAAATTTCTCTACTGTTGTCTTTCCTCTGACTGAGCTGTTGAAGGCTGGTAATAAGTTTGTGTGGTCTAGTGAGTGCCAGCAGGCCTTTGAGAATGTGAAGTCCTTGCTGTGTTCATGTCCTGTGTTGGCTGCCCCACGGTTTGACAGGCCGTTTGTGTTGCAGGTGGATGCCAGCCAGGTCGGGGCCGGTGCCGTCCTGCTCCAGGGAGGGGACGAGGGGGTTTTGAGACCGGTCTGCTTCTTTTCTCGGAAGTTCAACCGTCATCAGGCTAACTATTCAGTTATCGAAAAAGAAGCATTGGCACTCATTCTGGCCTTACAACACTTTGAGGTGTACGTGGGGGGGACGGCACCCCTAGTGGTTTACACAGACCACAACCCTTTGACGTTCCTGGGCACCCTTAAATCCCCAAACCAGAGGCTGGTCAGGTGGTCTCTCTATTTGCAGGGTTACGATTTGGAGATACGTCATATTAAAGGGCAAGATAATGTGTTGGCAGATGCTTTGTCAAGGGCGCCTCTGCCATAGTGTATAGGTTGTATTGGGTTAAGTGTTGAGTGTCGTTTATTGTATGTTTGACATGTAAGTTCCCTACCTCTGCTCTCCTGCTCTTCCCCTGTCTTCCACTCTCTTAAATAGGCTTCCCCGGTACCAGGTTGCGGAGTATTGGTGGGCGAGGGGGTGAGTCATGGTTGAGTTTTGGGGGGGGGGGATTATTTATGTTATTTATTGTGTGGGTGTTATGGTGAGATGTTGGGGGGGTAACTGGCCCAGCCGCTCCTAGGTTTTAGGGGCAGGTTTGTTGTAACGGTTCCCCTTTGGGGTCCTGTCTTAAGGGGGGGGGGGGGCGGGGGGGGGGGGTGACAACCCCAAGTGGGGTGGGGTTGTTTGGATCTGTTGGTGTGTGTATATGGTGTCTGGCTCACCCTCTCCTCTTTTTGTTTCAGAGCGTGATTGATCATCAGCCTCCGGTGTGCGTCTTAGTGGGCGGGGCTGCGGCTTTAAATGCCTGTGGAATCGGCCCATTCATTCTCTTGGCTTCTCATTCCCGGCCTGACCCTGCAGCTCACCTGTTGCCTTTGTTCATTTTAGTTTGCATCCAACACGCACAACACACACACACAGCCATGCACCCGCATTCACCGCTGATATTCTACATTACAGATACAAATTGTTGTATTTAGTTGTCCTTAGTTTCTGTTGCCTATGTTTGTTAAATAAATATAATTTGCAGTTGCGTTCCCTCTTGCGTTTGTTTGTCAGGGAATCGAGCCAGCTCTGACATCGGAAACAAGCTAACTCTGCCCAGCCGCTACATCACAGTCGCTAACATACCATACGCACTGCGGAGTGTTACTATAACAATCACCATATTGGCTTTATGGTTATTTGTTGTCGTAGCCATATATGCTGTTGTTGGCAGTGGCAGTATGGCCAGTTTCTCCTTTGCGGGTGGCTGTTGCTCCGCCATAGCCGCTCACAGCCAGCAGCAGGAGCAGAGGGAGGGGGTGGTTCGCAGCGTGTGTGTGAGTAGTGATTGACAGATGTCAGACACTCCCTCAGATGCTCCTCTGGCTCTGATTGGTTGTTTTGTGTCGGGCGCTGTGGCTTCTTGCAAATCACAGGAGGAGCAATAGGTGGGACTAATGGAGTCGGGTTTTTTCACAGATTACATGTTTTATGTACTGCTGTCTGGGCATAGGGACAGTTTTAGCAAATATGACAAGAAATACTTTTATACAAGTTACCTATGGCAGCTTTAAGGAAGGTGATTTGGCTGGTTTTCCATAGTGGTTCTCTTAAACACCTCCAGCGACCAATGTTGTAGTTTTCTGAAAGTGCGTGGGTGTCTGTGTGGTTCTAATCTGTGTTCGGAGCCGGGTGCTGCCACAGAAACCCTGCGGGGGTTGGTTCACACGGCACGGTGGCACAGCAGGTAGTGCGTGTGCCTCACAGCAAGGAGGTCGCTGGGTCAATCGATGAAGTTTGCATGTTCTTCCCGTGCATGCGTGGGTTCTCTCCGGGTTCCTCCCACAGACCAAAAACATGCTGATTAGGTTAATTGGTGACTCTAAATTGTCCATAGGTGTGAGTGTGAGTGTGAATGGTTGTTTGTCTGTCTATGTTGCCCTGCAATCGGCTGGCGACCGGTTCAGGGTGTACCCCACCTCTCGCTCATTGCCACCTGGGATAGGCTCCAGCCCCCCGCAACCCCGAAAGGGATACGCGGGTATAGAAGATGAATGAATGAATAATATACGATCGTTTCATACCTCATTGTGCATACTGTACCAAGGGCGCTAGTTTAAGGGAACGGACGACAGCTCTCTTTGCTAGCCTTGTGCTTTATAGATTAGCCCTTTGAAATAGCATATGAACAATACAAAGGCAACGAGGTAAATTGCAAAATAGACTCCTTTCTCAAGACACAAACATGGAGACTGGATACATGGCTATACTTTAGTCTTTTAAAAATTTACCTGTACCCTCGACAATCTCGAAACTTAACATTGCGTCAGGAGAACAGAATTGAAGTCTCTCAGAGTACAAAAGGAGGAAACAGCAGCCGTCTTTCAAAATAAAATGTCGAGACAAGCCAAAAGGGGGCAGTGTAGCACTACATCATCTATTATACCCATATAACAGTCACTGCAAAGGTAATATTAAAGTCATTTATCAGTCATGTACACCTTTCACCTGGAGTGTTTTTCATAGAGATGCAAATTTTTTTTCTTTACAGCTACATGAGATAAAGGCAATAAAACCGTCTGAATGGGTAATTGCCAGGCCTCAGAGGAACCTCCAACATCCGATAGTGCTGACAAGGTGTAAATCAGACATTCCTGTAGCAAATTGCTTTTGTGTGTCTGTGTGCTTTCTTTTCTGAGTTTCTACCATGGAACCATACTGCCATCTAGAGTATAGCGGTTAGGTTTTAGATAGTTGACATGAGACAATTATAATGAGTAGTGTTCATTTCAGGAAACATAGTCTTCCTTTCCTTAATTCTTTGTTCTATTAGTTAGTTATACTATTAGTTATCATATATGTTAGTATGATTATTGAAGAATGTTGTCATTATTCATCAACAGGTGTCTGATGCATTTTGTGAATGATGTTGAAGTGTCATTGAAAATTGATATTTTAAAATCTGTGTGATTGACCATAGTGAGAAGCAGATGAGTCCATCGCATGCAATCAGTAGTTAATGTTTTCTTTCTATAAGATGAAATTACAGTGTTCACCTGTAAATCACCCCGCATGTGGGAAGGTCTGTTCATCAGAGACCCGCCCTGGAGCGCTGGGCATCTCCACCTCTCATTCTCTTACTCAGCTAGAGTTTCAGTGAGTCTTCTGTTAGTCATCTGTGAGTCTTCTGTTAGTTACCACTCTGTTCTCTTACTCTATCTCTTAGTCTTTGTTTCTCACTACGTTCAATCTTTGTGCAACTTTAATTTTTGCTCGCCACATTAAGCCGCACAATTTTTTTAAAGTTAAAGCTAAATCAAGTAATAGTAATTTTGCAGATGCTCTCGACCGGCCATCAAAAGTATTTTCAACTTTATTATTAGCCAAAAGGTCTTTGCCGTACGACTGCCAACCTCTTGGGACCTAAGCCCTGTAGCCAGCCTTAGCCCAGCTGTCTGGGTCAAACAACCATCAAAAAGATGCTTCTTGCCTGTTGCTGACACCAGAGGTTGAAGGCCTTGAAACATCTCTGTCCAAGATTGGTTCAGCACCATGGTTTGACTGGTTTCCCCCGTGGGACCGCAGAGCAGACCTAAGAGACGAGCAACAGCCTGGGGCCCCCTTCGTGTCAGTTCAGAGCCGACATCCACCAGAGCATAGCTGGCAGAAAAGTAGGCATTTTATGCAGTTTTGAACAAAGAGTTGATGTGTTATAACATTCTCAGTTCTCATTAGATTCGCTTTGTCATTCGTTCCAGAAATTCAAATTACGTTTACGCCCCCATTTTTCCCTCAAAACTACTTCTCACTATTGCTAAACTCATTCTGCTTTTATTTTTGCCATAGTTTCTTCATTCAGTTGATTGTGTTACATCATATTATCCATATCATTTGTCGTATTATTTACTATTCATATCCATTCTCATTGTCGTGTCAAATAAATAATACTTTTCATTTAAGTCTTTGTCAGACCGCGTCCTTTTAAGCTGGAAATAGACAATCCTTGTATTGAGAATTTATGCTTCAGATTATCAGACTGATCTACCATTAATTCATTAATTATTATTGAATCAGTGGGGTGCCCCTATAGCTCAGTTGGTAGGGTGTGAGCCCCATGTATTGAGGCTGTCAGTCCTCTACAGCGGCCGCAGGATCGACTCCCACATGTGGCTCATTTGCTGCATGTCGTCCCCTCTCTCTCTCTGCCCCCTTTCCTGTTGTACCTTCAGCTGTCACTATCATAAAGGCTAAAAGGCCCACCCCCACAAAAAAAATTATCATTAAATCAGCATTAAAAGAAATAATAAATAAAATCCTTCAAGCTGAGGAAAGTTGGTGCATAGTAACGAGTGCAACTTTAAACTTAAAGGTTAAGTGATCTGATTCCCCTACAACAGCAACAAGCTGATTGTGGTTTGGTGCCCTAGAAGGAGAGGCTAAGTGTGAGCTACAGCTGGTTAACCCAACAGATAAAACCACAGGACAACAAGTATTGGATATATTACAAAAGCTGTATGCCGAACCAGCCACTAAAGCAAAGCTACGGGCTAGTTTTTTTTAATTGTAAACAGCGGACTGATGAAAGTGTGAGAGCTTTTATACTGAGATTGCGAGAGCTGTTTTTCAGATGGAAGGAGTGGCATCATGGTGGAAAGGAAGAGGTTGACGATCTATTGCTTGACGAGGTACTGGTTGGCTTACAAACAGGGCCCATAAAACAGGAATTGAGTCGACAAATGCAGCAGAATGAACATATGAACTTCATAGCCACCTGCAAAGAAGCTTGAGCCCTGGAACAGGAGCTGCAAGAGGGGGGAAATGCCATCTGGTCCCAGAGGGTCACCATTCCAGCCCCATGGAACACAACTACAGGAAACATGGAACAACTAAAGGACCAGATACAGGATGAGCTGCAACAAGGGCTGATGAGAGAAATGAGGAAGGAGATTATGGAACAGATGAAAGCCCTTTCAGCTAACCTAGTGGAGGAGGTGAGAACACATCTTGCTACCAAGGAAGTATTTCCAACCCCTAGATCGCTACCAATGGAACATCATACAGCCACAGCGAGAGACCCCCAGACAATGGCAAACAGGCACAAGGGCACCAGTCTATCAGTGGGACGCACAGGGCTGACCCATCTTCCAGAGTTGCAGTGTGGCCGGCCATGTCCAGTACCAATGATTTTTTTATGCCCCCTACAGCTGAGGGCTGAGCCGTGGGGGTTGTTAACAAGCATAAGGAGCCCACATCACAGCCTAAGTCTGCCTTAGTCGGTGAGTGCCCTGACGTTTTCATTAAAATGAATGGATGCTCCATACCTTTTGTGCTTGATATAAGATCACAGGTCACATTGCTGAGCCAAAGCTTGTTTGGGAGGCATTTAGAAGGAAACAGTGTGACCAGTGCTGACGATGTCCCCCGGTTGACTCTGCATGCTGCTAATGGCCTAGAGATCCCCGTGTTGGCTATACTTTGGTCGAATGTATGATAGGAAGTGTTCCTGGAAAAGGTGAATGATGAATGCCTGGGACCAGATAAGGGTATACTTGGCATGAATGCTATTGAATCCACATGGTCTGCTCTTACTCAGGGGAACCACCCAGGGCTACTGGCTTTCAAAACCACCATGCAGGACAGGTTTGGGCTAAAGCATTTGCGGAGTGCCACCAGAGGTCCCCTCTCACCTTACCAGGGCATGGCAAAATTGCCACAACAGCAACCAGTCAACATCCCACCCCAATCTGAGATGATCCTGTGGATGCAGGTATCTGAAGGTGCAGTGTTGTGGAAATTCTCTGCTGCTGAAGAATGAAATAGAGACTTCTGCCAGCCGACAAGGTTTTATTTCCTTTGCAAAGAAAAGGTCAATCATCACCCGAGCGGTAAAATGAAGAAAGACCCCAAGCATGGGGAGAGCTAAACATTTATACCTTAGGAGCGCCTCCCCTACCCAAAGGTGTGTATTCGCACCTTTTGGTCTGCTGTGGGTATCGGAGCCGACTCCCTAGGGAGTGGCTCACACAGGAGGCATCCTGCAGGATTTTGTATGTTGGTGTTAAGAGGTCTAGACATCACAATTTAAAACACAAAAAAGACCTGACATGCTGGTGAGATAAAGGGAAGTCAGGCATCTCAAGGAGATGAAGTACAAAGAGTTGAAATTGCAATCACAGCAGCTAACCAGTTGTTAGTTAACCAGTCATGATTGTAGAGCCTCTCCTTGACAGTGACACAGAATGGCATGTGGGACAGACCCTGGCCATGCTAAAGGGGGGGGGTCAAGTGCCTTGATCTGCAATCCCAATCCTTACCTGGTAGAGGTCCCACAGCCATTTGCCCAAGTAATAGAGGTGGCTGCAGCTGACATACAAGGAGAGAGAGAGCTGGTCCTCAAAAGTGTGCCGCCAGACGTGGTAGAGGAGGAGGTAAGGCGCATAAGAGTCACAGAGGGAACCAATGACATTGAGTCACATCCTGTGATGTTCTTACAGGGAGACGGGCTGACCCCTGACCAACAGGGGGAGATGACCTGCCTGCTACAGTGGTGGACAAAAGTGTTTTCAAGCCATGATGAGGACTTCGGCTGCACTGGTGTTGTGAAGCAACAGATACCAACTGGTTCAGTGCCCCAAAGTTGTGAGAGGTACGGACCTGTCCCTCTAAGCCTGTATGCAGAATTACGAACCTTATTGCAGAACATGCTAGACAGTGGTGAGGTAAGGGAGAGTGCGAGCCCTTGGGCAGCCCCTATTGTGCTTGTCAAGAAAAGTGTGGAAGCTGGAGGTTCTGCATACAGATGGTTGAATGGGCTCAAGCACAAGGGTGCCAATCCTCTACCTCATATTGAAGAGTTATTGACTGGGCTCAAAGCTGCCAAATGATATTCCATGTGGGACCTGGCAAGCCGCTATTGGCAGGTGGAAATAGACCCCTCTGACTGAGAGAAGACTGCCTTTACCACTCCCTTCGGCCTGTACAAATTTGAACGAATGCCATTTGGCCTGTGCAACGCCCCAGCCACGTTTCAGAGGTTGATGCAATGCTGCTTGGGAGACCTAGTAAATGACTCACTGTTGATTTATCTGGATGATGTGGCTGTGTTTTCCCTTGATTTTGACAGTCATGTGTGCCACCTGGAGGTGTCCCACCCGCATGGACTGAAGCTGCAGCCCAAAAGTGCCACTTGTTCAAGTGAGAGGTGACTTACCTTGGACATGTTATCAGTGAGGAGTAGGAGTGTCAACATCTACACGTGTAAATGGGTACACGGATAACAAATCATAACCGTTTAGAAAAATCAATAACCGTGCACATGTCATTTTTTTCTCCTACTCCTCCTCGTTCATTTCTCACCAACATATAATATTTAAGGGTGCTAATGTTGCCTGAAAGCTTCAGATAATAACATTAGCTATGCACTTAAATGTTCCCACTAGTGCAGTTATCCACACATATAGTAGATGCATGGGGCGCAATGTTACGTTGATATAAGAAAAACAACACAGTGATATGATATCATGTGACTTCAAGTTAACTCAGGGGCGCGATGGTGGCAAACAAGACGTGGAGCACTGTGTGGCAGTTTTTCAACCAAAATGCTACCGATAGCGGAGATACAGTTGAGTGTCAGACAAATTTGGCTTACAACAGCAGCATGGGATCAATGAGAAACCACCTGAGATGGAAACACCCTAACAACTTGGAGGGAGACACTGCTGCTAGCATCGGTGCTACTGCTTACAGTTGACAGACTAGCATGAAGGATTACACGAACAAATCGAAGAAATGTGACAAGGCACGGAGTGAACATATCAGCAAATTAATAGCTGAAATGGTGGCCCTCGTCATGCAGCCTGTGTCAATGGTTGAGGACGACGGATTTTTTCAGCTGATGAAATATCTGGAGCCAGACTATGAAATTTCCTGCAGAGCGACAGTTCGCTCTAGGATATCAAAGCTCTACCAAGATTGCTCTGCCAAAATAAAACACGAAGTGGAGCAAGCCCTTAATGTGGCATTAACAACTGACTGTTGGACCTCATTGAACACAGCGGCATATATGACAGTGACCTGTCACTTCCTCGACAAGGAGTGGAAGATGCAAGCGTATGTACTAGCTACACAAAACCTGGAGGAGAGGCACACAGGAGAAAACTTTGAGAAGGAGTTAAAATGTGTTGTAGTGGAGAGTGACCGGGTGAGTGCATTCACGATGATGGAGCAAATATCATCAAGGCCAACCAAGCCTGTGAGTGGGAGTCTGTCAGCTGCTCTGCCCATACTCTTCAGCTGGCGATACAGGATGGGTTCAAAGCTGTACAGATCCTGGAGCGCGTCATGGGAGCCAGCAGCAATTAGGTTGCGCACTTCCATCATAGCACCATCACGACGCAAGCTCTCCATGCAAAGCAAAAACAAATGTTACCCGACAAGGAACATGCACTTATTCAGTGCTGCAAGACCCGGTGGAATTCCATTTATAACATATTTGGTTGCTGGAACAACGTTGGGCGATCACTGCTGTGCTGTCAGACTGCTCTGTCACCAAACCTGGGGATGCGCGCAACCTAGAGCTGAGGGATGACTACTGGAGGATCATGGAGGAGATCAAGCTGGTACTGAAAGCCTTGGAGGTGGCTACCACACCCTCCTGCGCCAAGGAAACTGTCTCGCTTTCAGATGTGTATCCGATGGTGTGTGGCCTCATGGACAAACATCTGCTGGCAACAAACTGAAGAGATGGCAGGATCAGAACTTTTGCGAACATGGTACGAGACTCACTCTCCAAAAGATTCCAGCCTTTGGACACCGAGACAGCATCAAAGCCTGCTGTGGTGACTGCAGTCCTTGACCCCCAACATAAAAAGCTGAGGTTCCTCTCACCGGAAGTACAAGTTGCGGCAAAGGCGCACATGGAGAGAATATTTGAAGCAGAAAAAGAAAAGGCAAGAGCAAGACCCGATGAACAGGAGGAGGAGAGACAAGATGAAGATCCGGATCCGGGATGCAGTTTGCACTTTAAGTTTAAAAAACAAATTGTACAAAAATGAGTGCAATAGTTACAACAATGGTTTAAAAAGAAGGCTAAACCTTGTTACAGCTTTCACTTGTACATTTTCTTGTCTGACAAAATGATAGATGATTTTATTTTCAACTCATTTTACTTTCCGTCATCATAAGTAGGCCTAAGCCTTAAAATGGTGAGATGGGTAGGTTCTTGTCAAGTTATGTGATTTATCTGTTATGTAGGCTATAATTTAGTACCTATTTGAAGTGGGTCTACAAGTTAAATTCCATGTCGCTGAGAATGTTTTTACTGAATGATCTGTGTATTTTGTCAGATTAGGATGTGCACAAACAGGGCATGCATGCGGTGCATTAGGAGCGATGCAGTGCTCACTGTTCACACCAGTGACTACATTTTGTAGCATCCCTTAGGAAAGTATGCAGATTGTTTTATTTTCTGTATAAGAATTTTGCTTTGAATAGTTTTAATAAATGTTTCTGTCTGATAACTACTGGAATGGCTTTGATTGAATGGGATTGGGAGGTATTTGAATGGAGACCTTCTAGTGGTTATATAGCACAACTGCGTTAGAAAGAAATCATAAATCCCAGACGTGTAACCAGGTACACGCTGTTTAACAGCCCCTAGTGAGGAGGGTGTTTACAGATCCAACTAAGACGGCAGCAGTGCGGGACTGGCCCGTACCCCAGACAGTGATGCAGGTAAAATCGTTCCTTGGCTTTGCTGGTTATTACCGCCGGTTTATACCCGCTTTCTGCAAGATCGCAGTGCCACTGAATGCCCTGACACATGGTAACACTACACATGGACAAAAGACAGCTCCAGTCCTCAGAGTGCCAACAAGCTTTTGACCATTTGAAAGAAGCCCTGTTGAATGCACCTGACCTGGCATATGCTGACTTCTCTCACCCTTTATGCTTCATACAGATGCCAGTTTTGAGGGCCTAGGAGCAGTGCTGGCACAGGTACAAGGGGGCAAAGAGCGAGTAATTGCTTACACCAGCTGCAGCCTCCACCCCACAGAATGCAACGACCAGAATTATTGCTCCTTCAAGATGGAACTGTTGGCCCTGAAATGCGCAGTCACCAACAAGTTTAAAGACGATCTCTGTGGCACTATTCCCTAGGAGTGAAAAAACTCTGTCAGCTCTGTGTCAGCGCTGTTACTGGCCCAGGATGGCACAGGATGTGAAAGAGTGGACTGAAACCTGCCTACAGTGCGTGTGTGCTAAGGCTAGACCTGAGGTGAGAGTCCCTTTATTATCCATCATTACCTCCTACCCATTTGAAGTTGTTGGGGTGGATTACTTCTCTCTGGGATGCCCAGCTGACCAGTACCCCTATATCCTGGTGATGACTGACTTGTTTTCAAAGTATGCTCTTGCAGTACCTACCAGAGACCAGTGTGCTAACACGACGGCCCAAACCCTGTAAAGCAGCCTTATTCAGACGTTTGGCTGCCGAGAATGCATTTTGACAGACCAGGGGGTTGCTTTTGAATCATCATTAATAAGTGAGCTTTGCTAGCTGTATGGATGCCAAAACAGTTGCATGACAGCATATCACAGGAATGGGGCCTGTGAGTGATTCAACCAGACCCTGCTTAGGCTGTTAAGTTCCCTGACAGAGACGGACTAGGCACAGTGGCCCAACCAGCTGCCAGCCCTCATCCAAGCCTGTAATAACACCACCCACAGTACAACAGAGATGACCCCACACTATGTGGTGTTTGGAAGACACCCCAGGCTACCTGTAGACTGGGCAGCTGGCCTGAGTCCTATGGTGGGGTCCTGCACTCTTCAAGCCCTGAGTCATGCATACCAAGCAGCAAGGGAGCAGTCCCAGCACAGACACGAACGGGATCAGGCCCGTTCCAATCAATGAGCCAAGCTGGCACCCTTGTTCCCAGGTGAGCAGGTGCTCATTTGCAACTTCCGCAGGAGGGCAAAAGGGAAGTTGATCCCGAGATGGACCCCAGAGCCATTTGTGGTGGTGACTCAGGTGTGAGAAGGCCACCCAGTTTATGTCCTTCGGCCAGAGTGTAAGGAAGCACCAACACACACAGTGCATCGCAATAACCTCTGACCATGCCCATTAAACGTGTTAGAGGACAGCAGAGAGCAAGCAGCATCCGAGTGTACATTGTCCTCAGCAAGCTAATTTTGGGCTGGCTCCAGCCAGGGATCACTGAGTAATTGGTCAGGGATGACCATTATTAACGAGGGGGGGAAATGTCAGGATGCGACAGTCTTTTTTTTTTTTTTTTTTTTTTTTTTTAGCTGTAAGTTTATCCACTTGATCCTATAATTGCATGTTTGTTTTACAGTTTGGGTTTTTATCAGTATTTATATTTTATACTTTGTTTGAGTTGCATGGTTTTATGGATTTGCTGCTCTATAGCGCATGTTTAACTGAGGATCAACATAAGCATAAACAGCTGTGATTGACAACGGTCATATGCAATATACAAACCACCAAAATAACATGCATATATAAACATATAACACTCCCTCCCCCCACCCCTTCCTCCAAGGCTCAAATAGGGAAACAAAACAAAAACAAACAAAAACAAATCACAACAGACTAGGCAGGTTCATCTCATTTTAATTCAAAGTAAAAGTATACCCACACATCTCTATAAATATTGTGGTTACAACCAGGTAGATAATACAGTCACTGGAAGGGAAAGTTTTCAATAAAGTCAATGAAAGGACTCCAGGTCAGAGTAAAGTTTTTATGGGCTCTGCATACTTTATATCGGAGCTTTTCTAAAGGCAGAAAAGACAACACCTCTCGTAGCGACTGTGAGAATGACGGGGCTTTTTTCGACTTCCAATTAAAAAGAATAAGTCTGCGAGCCAGCAATGAAACAAACGCTAAAGCATTTGCCTGCCGAGTTGTGACGCTACAATTTGGGGGCGGTATACCAAAGGTGGCTGTGTAAAAATCATGGGTTATCGTTTGTTTACAGATATGCAGAAAAAAAATCAAATATCTGTCCCCAGTAGCTGTTAAGGGAGGGGCACGCCCAGAGCATGTGTCCTGTTGAGGTTGGACTTTGGGTGCACCTTGGACAGCCAGCGTCTACATTGGGAAAGAGTCTGGCAAGCCTTTCTCCTGAATAATGAAGGCAGTGAAGAACCTTAAATTGAATTAGACTGTGATGGCCATGACATCATGAGATGTTTGGTGTTGTCAGCCTGAGCCTGTGCTTGTGAGTGCAGCTCCTTGATTGGAGTAATGTCAGACACCTGTGCTTAGAGTGAGGAGGTTATTTAAGCTCCTGCAGTCACACAGTCTCTCTCTCTCTCCGGCCTGGCGCCGGTATATTAGTTATTTTAAATATTCCTGTTATTTATTACGTTCTATTATCTTTTAAGTGGCTGTCTTTTGTTTTTTTAGCTCAGTGCACTATTTTTAATCCTGTGTTTATTGGGCCAATAAATACTTTAAATTTTTGCAGCCATCAGTGAAACACAAACATGCTTTGTAAGTAACAAGTCTATTCATAAAACAGAAGATTAGTACAAGACGGGTGGGTGGTGTGGGTTGGTAGGTAGATGTCAGAATAAAATGAAATGAAACTTTCTAAGTGTCCAGTAGGAAACATTAATACTCTCCCAAAGACATCCTTGACTTAAATGTGGCAATCGACAATGTAATTTCTTGCTGTCAGAATCAAGCAAGCAGGTAACTGTTAAGTACGTTGAGATATGGACCGTCTTATGCAGCTGCAGCAGGATAAACATGTTCTACAATCAGCCAAATGTTGGTGGGCTGTATGATATGCCATTGCCAATACAGCTTCCAGTGATGATCCACGCGAGCATTTCTATTTGTGAACGTATGTTGAAACACATATTTTACAATGAAGATTTTAGCCCAAATTTATTTCCCATGTGGTGTGTCAGCCACCTGTGCCAGGGAATAGACCACTTTCAATGTATGTATTTGTAGTGTGTTTCTGTGATCAAAAAGTAGGTTTAGTTTACAAACTTTCGAAACTTATAAAAGATAAGTCAGCATTGCAGGACTTTAATCATCTGCAGTCTGCAGCTGTACGATGATAAGTAAGAGATTTTGGTCCATTTCACCTGTAGTCACCAGTCAAAAGCTAGAAACCCAAAAGTTATTTTATGAATTGCTTATGACCAATCAATAAATCAAATTATTTATAAATCATTAAAAAAGCCCCTTTATAAACGGTGCCTTATAAGAGAGTGGCGCTGTAAATGTTACTTTTGACTGTACTTAAGAAACTCAAACACTGGAAATCCTCATACTGTGATAATGTAGCAGACATTACAAGACAGGGAAAAAAAAAATCAATTCAGTTTTAGTTATATAGTGCCAAATCACAGCAGAAGCTGTTTCAGGACACTTTCCATATAGAGCAGGTCCAGACCATACTTGTAATCTACAGAGACCCAACAATTCCCCACGAGCAAGCAAAAACCAAAAGAAATGTAAAATTTGAAAATGGAAGATAGGTATTGAAAAGAACAAATTAACTCAATTTGAAAGCATATGGGGAGAAGTCTGACAAGCCCATGGTACATAAAAACATGAACATTAACCCTTAAATGCATAAGTGGGGTCAAAAATGACCCCAGTGGTTGTTTTTTTGCAATATCTTTGTCATTTAATTTTTTTTATCATTTGATCTCATCTTTGATCCATGTATTCCTCAAACAGGTTGTCTCTGACATGAGGCCATTTGGATTTGTATCTAATTGTTATATTTTTTAAGTAATTGCATTGTACCACACGTTTCCATACATGGGGTCAAAAATGACCCCAAGCATTTTCTATGGAATTTTCAAAGTTTAACAACAATTTATGAAAACTCAAAAAAAATCACTAAAGTGATCAAAGCAAGCAATATTGCTAGATTAACCATTAAGAGAGTAATCAACATGAGCAATATTGCTAGATTAAACAACAGTGTTAAAAATCATGAAGATTAGCATAGGGTGGAACCCAGTCCAGAGAGGGATCATCTTCTGACTGAATTATGAACTGTGTGGTATGTAGTAGTGTGTGTAGTGAGTGTGGAAGTGGCTTAGTGTGGGAAGAATAGTAACAGATGACACCAGCTTTGCAAGATAGCTGGTGCCACACCATCCGGGATGAAGAGACTGGTACACATGTTGTCCACACACCCAGACATGCTCTCTCAGTGATCCATAGCCATCCCCATTTGGCAAAAGTTGCACAGGATTGTCGTTGCCTGGGCGGTTTAGGCTGACAGTGTCTGTCAGATTCAATGAAGCGATGTATGGTGTTCTGTTTTTGCATGAAGTTGTGTTACTATTTCCCCATGATGCCCCGCAGGTGGCCATGACTGTCTGCTTGCACGGTGATATCCCCAGAAAGTGCTCCCGCTCAGTGAAGCATTTCCTAGTGAAACAGACAGTTCCTTGTTGTTTGGTTGGGTTTGTTGTCATGATAGATTGGTGAACTCTTTGTTGTGTCACTTGTGTCATGTTCCAGAATCTAGCCGTTGAACCTCCATAATTGGTGATGCTGATGTTGCACATGTTAACGCTCTTAGTCATGTCTGTCACAGTTCTGTTTTGCAGGGAAACCCCCAGGGTGAAGGCTAGCATGACGCCTAAGGTCTAAGAAATGTTCAGTGGTCATGGTGTCAGAGGTATTGCGTCCCCCACTCCGTGAGGAAGTTGTGTGCAGACATAGCAGCTGTTGTTTGTAATCCTTCTGGCTGTTGATAGTACTACAGTGTACCAGGAATTTTTCTCAGGCTTCAGTGGGGAGCGAGTAAACTCTGGCAGCAATTCTCTCCTCCTTCTGCAGTTGGATGCTCTGCAGCTGCTGTTTGAGTTCTCGCACCCCTGTTGCTGATTAGGCTGAGATGTGCCTTGTTGCAGGAGCAGTTGCAGGACGATGGTGGCAGTGAGCCGGAATACGCTGCGAATTCCTCTACATCCGTCACCCCTCCTGTATATTGGTTGGCGTCATCGCATCAGCCGTGGCACCTCAGCTTACCCCCGTATTCAGTGTGCCTGCCTCTTCATGAGTTTGAGAAACGTGTGGCCCTATTGTTATCCACACCCCTCTCTCCCGTTCTGCAACTTTCACTTGTTTCCGTGGTGAGGAGGACTTGGAAAGGTCCGTTCCACCTGCATGCTTTCCAGTTCTTTCTCCTCAGATCCTTCACTACAACCCAATCTCCTGGTTCTAGGTCGTGTAGTTTTCGCTCTGTGGCTTTCGGTAGGGCGTCCTTAGCCTGTTTGTGGATTTCAAAAAGCACAGAGGACAGGTTTGCACAATAACGTAAGATTTCATCTTCACACTGGCTGGTATGAGGGAGTTGCCTCTTAACCGGTCCAATCCCTGTATTCATTGGCTGTGCAAAGAGGATTTCAAATGGGCTGAGGCTGTTTTTGCTTCTGACCCTAGTTCTCATGTGCATCAAAACAATTGGTAGTGCTTTTGTCCAAGTTAAACCAGTTTCGTCACAGCATTCAGCCAACTTGCCTTTCAATGTACCATTCTCTCTTTCAACAACCCCCTCGCTTGCTGGGTGATGGGCACAATGTTGCCTCATGTCAATGCCAAAATACTCACCCACGCTCTTCAGGGCTGTGCTCACGAAAGGTGTACCATTGTCAGACGAGATCTTACGTGTAATTCCCCATTTGGGAAAGCTTTTGAATCCAGTTTAGAAGTGGGAAAAGCCTCCACCCACTTGGAAAACATGTCAAGAAAAACCAAACAGTATTTTGTGGTGGTGGATGAGCACTCTGTTGTATCTGGATGCATCTGCCTGCATTGTTAGTAGCACAGATCACACAACTTTGACAAAATTTTGGGAGAAGTTAGAGAAACCCTTTGTGTACCAATATCTCTGTATTTCACTCATGTGTCACCCCTTTTGACACATGATCTCTTCCATGTGTCAGCTTAGCATAATGAGGAAACAAATATTTGGGCAAACATGGTTTATCATTTGGCCCGTACCACACTTTGTTGGAAAAAGAGCAGCCTGCTTTTTTCCAAGCCAGCCTCTCTTCATGGCCGGCTCTGGCCTGCAGGTCCTGCAAATCAGCTGTGGGTGTCAGTGGCGAGTCAACAATGGCAAGACATTGCATGTTGTATTTATTGCTATCTAGCTGTGCTGCTGCCTTAGCTGCACCTTCAGAACAGCGCTTGAAGAGATGGATCAGACAGAGTTACTGACACAGCACATTGATTATGAGTCCAGTATAACCAATCTAGCCCAAGTGTGTCCCTGTTGTGATCTGCCTGATACCAAGTTTCCTCAAACTCACTGTCTCGAGAGATGTAAGAAGTGCAGTGCAGGTTTTGTGATGTCATGATGTCAGTGTGTGTGTCTGTAGTGAGTGTCTTGGCCTCCTGTATCAGTGTGTTGTTGACAGAGTTGAGTGAAGTGTCTGGAATCTTCCACCGATAAGCATACATCAGGTCTTCCCCACCGTATTCAACAAAGGAATTTGTTTGGGGAATTTTTGTCAGAACAATACCTTGGGGAGTGGAAACCAAAACTATGCCTAGTTGACACATTAAATCTCTCCCTAAAAGATTCACAGGACAGCGTTTTGACAGCAAAAATGAATGTTTAAGCTTTCCCTCGTTATTCTGACACGAGAGTGGGGCTGTGTACTTCTCTATAACGTGAGTGCCTGATGCCCACTGTCTTTGCATACCTGCCACTTAGTTTTGGGGTTTTGCTGATATCTTTCTGCATGATAACTGATTCTGTGGCACCTGAGTCTACCAAAAAAGTGATGTCTTGTCCCTCAACTGTGAGTGTGTATTTTGGCATTTTCTTGTATGCCTTGTGTGAGAATTTTGTGTAGATTTCAGAAATTCTTTCTTCACCAGTTTTTTTGTGTAGACTTCAGACGTTGAATGGCTTGTGAAATAAGGCGCTGTTTGCTGTGTGTGTCTATTTCTGCCGTGTTTTGCATGTCCGTGGATGCATTTTTTCTTATCTGCTGTGTGAAGTAGTCTGCCGTCTCAGCCCTTGCGTCATAACCAGATTAGTCCGTCACTGTCCTCTGCTCCGCCCCTAGTCAATCGGCCTCTGCCTCGGTCTCAGCTGCCTTGTTTTTCGGACACTCTCTAGTCCAGTGTCCCATCATTCCACATGTAAAACAAGCATCAGATGCCCCATGGCCTGCCCCTCTCCCTTTGTTGTGATGTCTTCGGCCTCGGCCTTGGCCTCAGCCTCGCCTGCGTCCCCTCTCTCTGGCTTGGTGTTCCAACGCTGTGAGCTGTGCCATTTGCAATCTGTCTGCCAGCTGTGAACTTCTTTTTGTCTTTTTTTCTTTCAGGAATCTTTCTGCATGTATGGCATGTCTTTCAACTGTCTCAAGATTTCCATAGTCCCATGTCAGACAGTTGCGTTTAACCATCTCACTGATTTCTGATTTCATGCCATTAATGAAGCGGTCTCGCAGGTGAGCCTCCCATGGGGTAACTGGGTTCATCCCCCCCATGGCAGCTGGTCTTTGGAGGCCACTGTGTGTGTCGTGGATCTCCGTGAGTCGAGTGAGATAATCAGACACAGTCTCATTCTCCTCCTGTCTGCAAGCTGATATCTTCCCCATATCCAGTCTTAGAGGGAAAGCTGTTCTGATTCTATCACAGAGCTCAGTCACTGTTCGTCTATATTGAACATTCGCTTCATTTGCCCATGTCGGGTGAGCCAATCTTTGCTCTTCTATAGGGAAGTTTCCAGCTACTTTTGTCCATTTGTTCCCCATTTGGACCATGAGCAGTCGCTTCAGTTCATTGGTCGAGCGTCTGAATTGTTGACAGAAGATGTCCAATTGTGTTTGGCAGCTTCTTTCATGTCGTTGTACGTCCATGGTCTGAAGATTAGCTGAGAGTTTCCATCTCCTCCAGCTACTTACGGCTACAGCTACAACCATTGGTGCAATTAACACAGGGTCTGAGTGAGGAATGGAGACTGTTTACTTGAAAATGGTGCCTTGTCGTGTTGTGTGCTCATCCCGTGGGGGAGGGGTATGCGGTGCGCAAAACTTGGTAGCATAAGGTGGAGGTCTCTCTTTTTCCCCTCTTGGGTGAGGTATTGGTTTCTCAGGCCATGATGGTGTGGCTTGGGCTGTGGCTGTAGTCGTTTCCGGAGCGCTGGCTGCTCCTCCTCAGTCCACAGCTGGTGCTGGCCGTCGTATGGGCGGAGCCGAGTCCAGATCAGGATCTAGGTTGAGGCACTGAGACGCAGAGGTTAGTGTAGCTTTCCCTGCCTTTTGTTTTCTGTCCCTGATGTTGGCTTCAGTGAGCCAACAATCAAAAGCTTCCCAATTTGCTTTAAACAGTTTTCATTTTTTCTTTTGCTTTGTCTGACTGATTTTTTTCTTTGCTGTTAGTTGGACTCTCAAGTGTTCTAATTGGTTTAGGCTAAAACTGCCAGTCCATGGGAACCCACACTCCTGAACCCAGATTTTAATTTGGTCAGTACTTTGTTCACCATATTTTGTGATCATAAACCAAATATTGGGAGAACACATCAGAGGTACATTTTCAGATGCTTTTTCTTTACTGCTGTTGGAACCCATTGTTGAAAAGGAAAAGGAGAAGAAGAAGAGAGAGAGTGGAAAAAAAAAAAAATTGTTTTAGATTTTTAGTTTCTTCTTCTCTTTTTGTGTGGATTTGTAAGGACCTTGAATTTTTATTTTTTACCACTTCAACTAATCAAGTGTAGATATTTGCTATCGGTTTTCTCTAAACTTTTTTTTTTAACCTTAATTTCGTTGTTTTTATTAAACTCCCCACTTTTTTTTTTCCTAGCGAGAGTGTAATGTTAAATTATTCTAACCCCCTGCATTCTTAGAACAGCAAACCTAAACCTAAACGATCGTTTATGGTAACATTCAAAGCTTTATTAACGTGCACAGGGGTTGTACCTATGAGTCCCAGACTCTACAACGGTTTGAACCCCCCCCCCGGGTCCCTGACCCGAAGCTTCCTTGATCCTACAGCGGTTTCCAAAACCTGCCCTGTTAATATGTCTAATTACAACACACCCCAGGTGGTGAGGACGGTTTACCTTTTCCGAATTTACTCACCAGAAAGACATGGTTGTGTGCCAGAAAAGGTTCTCTGGATCACGCCAGTGAGTGGGCGTCGGTCCTCACGTGCCAGGTCCCCCGCTTCTCTACCGTCTTTCATAGGGAGGTTCAGGGTTTTGGAGTCCCAGACTCCAGCTGTACAGACTTAAAACCCGCAGCGCTGAGTCCCGAACGTCGCCTCACGGATGCTCCTGCCGACAACGCCAAGTTTGTTCTGGCAATTTTGTACTAAAAAGCACAGAGTCGTTTGTTGTGTTTCTGTGAGTTTATTCTGACGCCTGCAGACGGACTCCCTTCTTGCTGTCTCGAGTGTAAGATGACAAGAATGAGCCCGGAGCAGGAGAAGTTGATAGATTATATACAATATATTATCTTTGTAGACAGGATAACTTGGTACTATCATCAGAACAATGTCAGCACAAAAGGCATGTCATATTGTGTTGTATAATCAGGACACAAGGTTCACTTAATCAGTGCATAATAACATACTGTACGCGGTTACATGGTCAGCAGATTATGACACACGCACACACCTAATCATATGACATGGCTGTTCATTTGGCTTTAAGACAGTGAATACTTATGACTGAGTAAAGACAAGATGAATAATAAGAATTCCCATTACAGGTCACAAAGAAATGTTTGTTTGTTTGTTGTTTTTTTTGGGGGGGGGGGGTTCTTTTTTGAGAATGGACAATAATGATATTTAAGACATGGTAATAAAGTGGTCAGAATCTAATGGCCTGATCATATCAAAGTTTTTGAGCTTGTTTGTTTTATATGTGTATATGTTGAAGGTTTGTGTTTCTCTTTTGCTCATAGAAGAACACAGTTTATACAATATATATTGTATAAACTGAAAAATCAACATAAGATTACTTTGTAAACAGGGGGTGGAGGGGTCACTAAAACTTCCTCTTCATAATGTTATTATTTCACAAAGAAAGTAGTCTAATTCCTGAACATAGGAGGTCGTAATTTCTGTTGGTTCATGAGTTCTCATTTCGGACGGGATCATCCCTCACAGTAACATGAATGGTCAAGTATCCACACAGTCAAGAACCCACCTCTTACACTAGACAAAATATACCACAAAATAGTAAGTACATATAGTGTGATAGTGTATATACAGTACTGTATGAAGCCGCTGAGTTGACAGTTGAGTTTTTTTTTAAGACACAGGTTTCACTGCTTGAAAGAAATAAGAAAATGTGAAATAAGAGTTGTATTTTATTGTTGCACAAACCAGTTCACAGATTAAATGCAAAATTAAAACAACCTAAAATCGAGCTCAGGAATCAGCATAAAAAGTAAATAAAACGATTGATTCACTCTGAAATGTTCAGAGTGCATAAAAATCCAATCTATAATAACTATCCTGAAAGCTAATACAGCATGTATTGAGCATGCTGAGTGTGTTTGTTCCAGCTGTATGTTTACACTGCAGTTTTCTGAAGGATTCAGCCTAGTACCTGGTTTTGGTTGCTCTGACAATCACGGAGCTGCCGGTGAACATTGTGGGGAAGAACTCAATCATGAACTGGTTCTTCAGTCTGTGCAGGAAGTGGACATATCTCACCCCAGGTCCATAGCCACAGAACACATGTGACACCTGCAGGCCAACCGAGACACATACAATGAAGAAATGGAATCCTGGCATTTGAATATAGGCACATTACTATACCTGACAGGAGACTCAGTAACTCACCTCCTTCCATGTATGTGAGTAAATGCTGAGGTCCTCGCTGGGGTGGACAGTGTGCTCTGAGATCACAGTGCTTTTGTCTGCACCCAGTAATTTCACATGCAGCTGGTAGATGGACTCATCCAGCTGACTCTCCTCATACCTGACAAAATGACGGATAATTAGACAGAGAGAAAAAGAAATCATAAGAATTTTATAATTAATTAACACTAATAGTTTTTCATTTTTATCAAGGGAATTTATCATTACTAAACCTTTTCTTGGAAGAAAGTCCTGTTTTCCTTAAAAATTGTACCAAAGATCTTTCTGGAGATCTTGAGTTTGTTTGACATTTTTGAGGAAAACTTTTCTGTAACTTCTAACAATGGTGAAATAGCAATGGTTTGAATATTCAAACAAACCAGTAAAAAGAATAATTCTGCTGATTTGTGTTAGATTTAAGCAATACATCACAACAGGCCGTGATATGCTCTCATTATACCACAGCTAAGGGGCGTTCTTCGGCTGAAGTGATGTATTGCTTTTATAAAACGGTTACCAATAATGGTAATATGAAAGAGGAATACACAATAATTTTCATGTAGTTTTTAATTAAACAGAAATACATATTATCTAATAAAATAGCCCCGCTGTGAAAAAAATAGTCCCACCTCTCCATACGTTAGCTCTGCATGTCATCTATTCCTCGCCTTTTTTTCGGGAGAAAGTCACTGCTCAATCAACTCCACCATTGTTAACCCTATCTGGAGGTGAAAGTTAACCTTAAACATGTGAATTCAGCTAATTTAGTCTGTTTGTTAACGTTGTCAAAACAGCATAGCAACTTTTTGCTACCTACCGTGCCAGTTTGTTGTCATGGATACATTGTTGCTTCTCTGACAATCAGCCCCGTAACGTAAACATGCGAGGCCCTCCTGCAGTTAACTATGACTGAGTGTTCTGGAAGAATCCACCAAAAACCTCAATGAATGAGAGTTTTTCTTTTTTAATAGTTTTAACTTTGAGTGATCACTGACTTTATTAAGCTGACTATATCTGACATCGCAGCAGGCACCTGGAGATGCAGCAGCAGCATCTGAATATCATGACTTTAACAGCACCAAATTACTTGCCTTAACGAATTTCGTTAGTAAATAATGTGAAGAATTGTAAAATATCATTTCCATGAGGCTGTTCAATCAGACAGTGATAGATCACCCTATGGAGCCCTAAGTGTCATAGTCGCTGTCAAGGTGCCGATCCTGTGACTGACCATGAACATGTTTGAATGTTGTTAACGCCTTAAAAAATAGACATCAAAACCGGCTACTTTTTGCTGCGTACTGTAATAGTTGGTTGTTGTCCTGGAAACATTGTTGCTTCCCTGAAGCGGAGTGATATGCTGTGATAAGGTTTTTTAGAATAGTAGCTGTGATATACGCTCATTATATCACAGTTAACAGCCAATCAGATTGCCGGATTTCACCTTTCCGTTTTATAATATACAATATACAGCTTTATTGATTCTGAAGATTACATTAATTATCTACTGTTAAAAGGGATTGTCACTCTAATGCAAAGCTAAAACAGATACATTAGTCTAAGGCAGTTTTCTGTATATATCTACACAAACACATGTCAGACACCTGTCCATGTCCAAAACATTTTATGAGGCATAGCATCACATATGTACACATAAAAAAATGTACAGACTGTGAAATATGTACTGAACATGATGTCATCTACCACACAGTGATAAATAATCGCACATGGTCTGTGTAATAAGGGCTGGAGGAGGAGGATGCTCATTAACTCACCAGTCTTGAATGACTATTTCAGGCTGGAAGTCATCCAGCAGCTCTTCCCACAGCCCCTCTGCCTTCAGGTCCACAATCTGCTCCATGTAGAACCAGCTGAGGACAAGACAACAGACAAGAGTCACATTTACCACAGACTTTGTGTGTGGGATAAACAGGTTTTAACTTGTACCCTGCCCATACATGTGCCACTTCACATAACCTACTGTAGGTGCTAGTATGTGATCACTGGTAATCCCAGTTTAGAACCAACTGTTTGGTAAATATCTAATGGCCAGTCATTCACACCTGTATTGAGGCATTTCACAGACCATAGCACCTGCTGGGATGCCACTGGTATCATAGGGGAGGATTTCTGTGCTTGTGGTCCAGCCACGGAAGTCACCTATGCATTAAGAAAAACATTTAACCTGATCCAAGACTTTACAGAAATTGATTTATTTCCTTTGTTTTCATTTGCTGCCAAATATGCTGATCACTCCCGTCTCTCACCATCAGGTTGAAAATGCGGAGGTCCACATGTTGGCACTTGACACAGCTCAGGTTCAGGTGGAGGGGTGTCCTTGCTCAAGCCTGAGAGGAATTAGACAAAAGGACTACTGTAAATGGTACCACACCAACTGAAGCCACTGTAATCCAACTAAGAACATCACAAACCTAAAGAGTCTGTCTTTCTAACAGGACACTGAGTGTGCCTCTGTGGGAAAAACACATTTAAATTATTGGTCAGCAGCTCATCAATCAATCAATCAATCAATCAATCAATCAATCAATCAATCAATATTCCTTTATTTGTCCCGCGAGGGGAAATTCCAGAATACAGCAGCATCAGTAAAGATTAATATAGGAAGTGCATGCAGATTAGAAACAAAAACAGTATATGCAAAAGAGTGAGGATTTAAATAAAAATAAAAGACAGAAATTGTAAAAAAAAATTGTAAGAAATTGTAGATCGTATTTACAGATTGTTATGTACATGTTTTTATTGCACAGCTTATTGTCCAGACTATTGCACTGATTACTTGGGGTAGCTTTTATTGTACAGTCTGACAGCTGCAGGGAGGAATGACCTGCAATACCGCTCTTTCACACACTTTGGATGTAGCATCCTGTCACTGATGGAGCTCCTCAGTGCAGTGAGTGTGTTTTGGAGGGGGTGGGAGTCATTGTCTGTCATGGAGGACAGCTTGGCTGTCATCCTCCCCCCCCCCACCTCCTCCACCAGTTCCAGAGGGCATCCCAGGACAGAGCTGGCCTTCTTGATAAGTTTGTCCAGCCTCTTCCTGTCAGCTGTAGTGATGCTGCTCCCCCAGCAGACTACACCATAGAAAATGGCAGAGGCCACAACAGAGTCATAGAAAGTCTTTAGGAGTGCCCCACACACCCCAAAAGACCTCAGCCTCCTGAGCAGATAGAGTCTGCTCTGTCCTTTTTTGTAAAGTGCAGTGGTGTTATGAGTCCAATCCAGTTTGTTGTTCAGATGAACACCCAGGTACTTATAAGATGTCACCATCTCAATGTCCCTTCCCTGGATGTTCACTGGTGTTGGTGGAGAGTGCAGGCGCCGACGAAAGTCCACAACCAGCTCCTTCCTCCATCAAGCTCACGTCTGCATTTTGGGACACAAACACACACACACACACACACACACACACACACACACATACATCTCAAGTGTAGTTGTGTTTAGTGTCATCGAGGAATCCGACTTTCCAATTTGTATTCGGACACAGAGGCCACTTGAGTTTACAAAATTGACAAAATTCTAACCAGTTACCTCGTTTCATTTATTCCTTTGTTATCCTTTTTTAATATTTAAAGTGACATAAATGTAAATATAAATGGCATCAGGGAAGAAGCAACAAAGAAACCTCTCTTCTTGTCCTCCTGTCCACTTATCAGAAAAGTCGGTGGTTCGATTCCTGGCCTCATTAGTCTACATGTCAAAGTATCCTTGGGCAAAATACTGAACCCCAAATTGCTCCCAGTATTGTGCCATCAGTGTTTGAGTGTGTGTGAATGTTCTAAAGTGAAGTGAATGGGTGAATGAAAAGGCTTTGAGTGGTCGTCAGATGCACTCAAACAGTCTATTTGCCATAATATAATATAATATAATATAATATAATATAATATAATATAATATAATATAATATAATATAATATAATATAATGATAAATACATCTATAGATATTTTAGTATGAGATTTGACACAAAAGGCTCAGGTTATAATAATTTGTACACACATTCACATGCTTAACGTCGGATGTCATCACACCCCATATTACTTTTTTCAGATTTCACTTCTCATGTAGACATCTTGACAAATCTTAAAACAACAGAGCTTAAAAAACACATTGCTGTTCATTTCAAATGCAATTTTAGATGCTTCTGACACCACAAACAAATTTCCATTTGCCACCATTATACTGGGTTTTCTGCCCAGTCCTAGTAGAAATCTGAGAACCTTGGCAAATAAAACTAAAATGATGTGCATGGCTCAAAGGTGGAAAAATTAATCCTTGTGATTTGGATGAATTGACCCTTCAAACTCAATTAATTAATCTTTTAACATGAGGAATAGAGCTAACTAAACTTGACATGGTACATTTATGAGAAGTGTTAGATAATGTATAAAGAACAGTTAACTAATACTTTTCCATATCTGTGACACTTTTTGCCACTGCCTATCTCTCTGTTTAAGTCTGTTAACAGACAATTTGCTGATGTTTCCCTGTAGTGTGGATCTCAAAACTCCTATTTATTTGAGCAGATAGGGCTGCATTAAGAAAATCATCTATTGAAGGTACTGGTGGTGCTGCAATGATAAGTATACACCTATACCGAAAACTAAACACTGCAAATCAGCAATGTGGACAGAAACGCCCCCACGATCATTGTAACAACTGCGTTGTACTTCCCCAAACAACTGGTCAGATTGCACACATTTGGTAGAAAGTGCTGAAACCACTTCAGGGACAATTAAGGAGAAAAAAAACTTTTGTAATTACCAATGAATCAAAAGTAAACTTTGAAGCTTTGCAAACAACTGCAGTTACTCTGAATCATCCACACTGAAATCACTGTAAGAAATAGGCCGAAATGTAGCTTACACTAACATCTGTATCAGCACTGAAATCCATCAGTACTATCTGATCGGTGTCATAATGTAAAACTGTCTCTGGATCAGGACTGAACAGGAAAACAGCTCACGAGTCATGTTTCTGACAGTGTTGTGGTACCGTATGGCGCGGGGTTCCTCAGTAAGTTTCTCCGGAACGGTTTGGCTTCATATAAGGACTTCCAGTCCAGGCTGTCAGGCATCGGTGCGTCCTGCAGACCCCACTCGGCCTCACATCTCTTCTTCCATTCAGCGGCAGACATGGTGTGGCCAAATACTGCGTAACATACACTAATCCATCCCTCAGAGCAGTCTGTGAAGAGTCTTGTACTCAGTAACTTACGCCACACCCCGGTGTTGCAATAGGGAAAAGATGGGGCAGTACTCCCTTGTCTCTTAAAGTCACAGTGGTTTGCTAGTGTATCCAAGACCAAGAAGAAGAAATGAAACATGTATGTTAGACAGCAGTTTTTGGTCTGGATTGTCAGTGAAAAGAAGATGACAAACCGGTTTTTATCCTGTTTGTGAATCCACCAAAGAAAAGACAATTCTCCAGACACATTCAACTGCTATATCTGCAGAGACCCACTGAGTCAGAGACAGAGTCTCCCCAAAAGGTATGATCGTGAGTGGTTGAAGAATCGTCACATGGACTGAATAAAATTGATGGCACCTTCTAAGTGTCTAGTAGGATATCTTAAACGTCAATACACTCCTAAAGACATCCTTGACTTAAAAGTGGCAATCTACAATGAAATTTCTTCCTTCAACAAGAAGAAACTGGCAGAATCAAGCAAGCAGGACACTGTTAAGTAGGTTAAGGTATGGACAGCACAGACGTGCTCTACAATCAGCCAAATGTTGGTGGGCTGTATGATATGCCATTGCCAATACAGCTTCCAGTGATGATCCATAAGTGCATTTCTATTTGTGAAATTATCTTGAAACACACACTCAATAATGAAGAATTTAGCCCAAATATAATTCTTGTAGTATTTCAGGCTGCTGTACCTTACAATTTCATTTCAATTTCAATTTATGTATATGTAGTGTGATTCTGTGATCAAAAGTTTAGTTTATAAACTTCATACATTTGTACAAGTTAAAAAGTCATTATTATAGGGCTTAAATCATCGAGTCTGCATCTGTACAGTAATGAGGGATTTTGGTCCATACCACCTGCAGTCACCACCACTCAAAAGCTGGAAACCCAAAAGTTGTTTTATTATTAATTTCCTTTGCCAAATATGCTGATCACTCCTGTCTCTCACCATCAGGTTGAAAATGTGGTGGTCCACGTGTTGGCACTTGACACTTGGCAGTTGTTCAGGTTCAGATGAAAGGGTGTCCTTGCTCAAGCCTGAGAGAAATTAGAGAAAAGGACTATTGTAAATGGTACCACACCAACTGAAGCCACTGTAATCCAACTAAGAACATCACAAAGCCAATGAGTCTGTCTTTCTAACAGGACACTGGGTGTGCCTCTGTGGGAAAAACACATTTAAAGTATTAGTCAGCAGCTCATCAAGCTCACATCTGCATTTTGATGCTTTTCCTCATTATAAATTGGACTGGACCAATATCTTCTATAAAAATAAATAGATCTATAGATGGTTTAGTATGAGATTTAACAAAACAAGGCTCAGGTTCTAATAATTTGTACACACATTCATATTCACATGCTTAAAGTCTAATGTCATCACATCCCAGATTACTTTTTTCATATTTCACTTGCTGTTCATTTCAAATACAATTTTAATGCTTCTGACACCACAAACAAAATTCCATTTTCCAGCATTGTACTGGGTTTTCTGCTCAGTCCTAGCAGAAATCTGAGAACCTTGACAGATAAAATTAAAATGATGTGCATGGCTCAAAGTTGGAAAAATGAATCCTTGTGATTTGAATGAATTGACCCTTTAAACTCAACTGATTCATCTTGTAACATGGAATAGAGTTAAGTAAACTTGACATGGTACTTTTCCGCATCCGTGATAGTATTTGCCACTTTGCCTATCTCTGTTAAAGTCTGTACTGTAGACAGACAATTTGCTGATGTTCCCCTGTTGTGTGGTTCTCAAAATTCATATATTTGAGCAGATAAAGCTGCATTAACAAAATCATCTATCAATTATATGGACTACACCAATGCAGAATACTAAACATTGCAAATCAGCAGTGAGGACAGAAATGGCCCCACAATCATTTTAACAACCAAGCATATGCTTGCATTGTACTTTCCCAAATAACTGATCAGATTGCACAAAGTTGGTAGAAAGCACTGAAACCACTTCATGGACAATTTATGGGTAAACTGTTTTGTAACTAACATTGAATAATAAGTAAACTTTAAAACTTAAGACACTGGAAACAGTTGCAATTACTTTGAGACATTAACACTCAAGTTGCTATAAGAAATGTAGCTTACCTTAAATGTAACTACATCAAATGTCTTTTAATAAATTTTGTTATACTTTTTTTTTTAAATAAAGTGTAATTAATCTCTGTATAAATTTGCTTGCATCAATTAATTAACTACTGGCTTATAGTATTTCATTTGTAGACTCAAGGATCCACAGAACAACTTTGAACAATTATTCACTATATAGTATACAATTTTACAAGTCAGCAGTGACCACATGTCTGCAACTCTGTTTTTTTCCCAAGCACTTTACCTATATATGATCACTCAATGATTACATGAGCTGACCTTTGTACTGCTAAGCCAGATGGGAGCACAGTACATTCACTAGGCAGAGATGACATTTACAAGTGCAACCTGCTTTGCTATACTGAATGTGTACAGTGCAAACACACAACCGCTGTAGATTATTTATAATGAAATCAGCGTCAGCTGTTGAAATGAACAATACACATAATGTGACATTACTTTAGAATCAGATTAAGCTTCACTGGCTAAGTATCTGTGCATAAAAGAAGTTGAGTCTGATTTAAACATTACACTCAATGTACTCGCATAGAAAAAAAAGACATACAGCTCATTGAGGACCAAAAAAAAAAAAAAGACTGACTAAGACATCCTTGACTGAATCTAAAAATTTCTTCCTTCAAATAGAAAAAAACTGGCAGAAACAACCAAGCAGGGCACTGTTTGGTAGACAAATGCAGTGCAGCTGCACCAGGATAGGTTTTGATATAGATGTTGTTTAATAGGCTATATCATCATAAGTTTCTTCAGGGACAATTTAGGATTAATACCACTTAACCAAATGACTCTAATGCCAAGGCACAGAGGACAAAAACACAGGTAGCCATTTAACAGTTTTTATTAAGTAACAAAGGAACGAATAACCAAAATCTCTCGACAGGAGGAAAAAAAAAAAAAACACAAAACACAAAAGCCCTAACAAAGAGAGTCCCAAAAACAAAATAGCACAAAAATATGGAGGCGAGCAGGCAGGAATATTAATAAACAACAGTCAATAAGCAGCAGCTGTGTGGCAGCGTAAACCTCACCAGGAAAGATGACACAGGGAACAGAGATCATGAGCTGATTCAGGATACCAAGACGATCTGACAACCAGAGGCAAGAAACTCAGAGCTTAAAAACTTGTGGAGATAATTGTAGGATGCCGATCAACTGCACTGCCTGCCGCTAAACACACAAGCCCGCCACACCTCCAAACCTGCACAAAATAAAGAGATAATGAGACACCAGAAACACAAAAGAACAATACATAAAAAACCTGAATCCCTACACCAGTGAATCAAAAGTGGTAGCATACGTCTGTCACACTTGCTCGTCTGAGTGTAATTTTCTCTGTCTTGTTATAGCCGCTTATTACCCGCTATTTAAAGTAACATTAGTTCTGCTCAAGCACTCATAAGTCCGTCTATTTAGCCAACGCTAATTTCACTCATCTACACACTTGTCTGCTCTGTTAGCTACACCAGTTTAGCCTAGCAGCTAGTGGTGGCTTTTCTCTGTCCCTCTCCAGCTCTCTCCTGCTTGGTGTGTCAGATGTTTAGCTACTCCTCTGCCTCCTTTAGTGATACTGCAACATGTAATGAATGTAGTTTATTTAGTGAGTTGGAGGCGAGGCTTACTGAATTGTAAGCACGGCTCCGCACCATAAAAACTAAACCATTAGCTGTAGTTAGACAGGTCCCCATAGCCAGTACGGACTGACCAAGTGCAGCTCCGGCGAGCCGTCCCTCGACAGCTCCCTCGAAGGAAGCATAGTCCCAAGCTGAAGTCCACGGGTCACCTCCAGCCACTTCATGCTTCTAATAGGTTCTCCCCACTCAGCGACACACCCGCTGAGAAACCAACTCTGATTATTGGCAGCTCTAACATAAAAATTTAAAAAAAACAAAAACCACTACAATAGTACAACAAGATAGAAGAATTAAATGTGGACTCCTTGACATCAGATCTCTGTCCTCTAAAGTTGTTTTAGTAAATTAGTTAATATCAGACCTGTAGGGGAATTACCTCTAATGTTGCATTTGTTAATAAGACTAGGGGCACCAACCTTCTTCAGCTAAGAAGGATTTTGTATATCATATCTTGTAATGCTGATGTAGTGAACGAATGAACCAACAGTAGATCAGTCTGACAATCTAAGGCGTAAAACACATACCACTGACGGACACCCAAGTGCACTACTGTACAAGGAGTGAAGGGACCAACACCGCAGGGGGTCAGTCAGCCGCCCGCCACACCGGCCCAACAGCTCCTGTCTAATAAAAAAAAGGACGGACTAACGACAACAATTTGCCATCAGGCTAGCTTACCGATCGGGTGGTGTTTAACCACCTGAGCAGAAGTGGAAAGCTCGCACACTCCAGCAGCAGGAGGAGGACAGCCAGGCAGCTTGCGAGACTGGTGCCTAAGTCACCACATCAGCCCAGAATGGTCGTACAAGATGCTACAAAGGAGCCAACTCGTGAGATAAACAGCCCAATTTCCACACCAGTACAGGCAGCTAATGCTACGTTACCTGTGCAGGTGGCAACGGGGGAACGGAAGCGAGGCGACCAGGAAGTGGGCAGTCCCAAAGCCAAAGAGTAAGAGGGAGTCCAGATGGACCCGGTCCCCTCATATAGAGTGCTCTTCTATGGTGATTGGCTGAAGCAGAAATGAGAGCAGGGTAGCGCACTCTCGCGTTAGGGGCGGGGCTGAACATTTCACCCTGCTACAAAAAGAAGGAAAGAAAAGAAAAGAAAATAATAAAACAATGCAGACAAGCAGTGAGCTTGCCGCAGCGAGTCCGCAGGCAGAAATCCAGACAGAATAGCACCAACAGAACAGCACCGACAGAACAGCAGTAGTGCAGCGGCCGGCTTCAGAGGTGGAGCCACTTGTATGTGAAGGCACAGCTTCCCAGGTAACAGGGGAGGTAGCCGTGAAGAGATCCAGCTTAATACTGCAACCAGCAAACAGAAACCAGAGTCACGTTTCATGTGCAGCCTAACAAAAGCACATAAAAGAGACGCCAGACAAAAGCGAGCCAGCCTACCTCAGGAATCCAGTGCGGTCCGCGCCACACACACTCCCAGCTCCCAACCTCCGGTGAGAATACGGCGACTTTGCTAGAAAGAAGAAAAGCGCATCAGACATGCCACTAATACGACCCAAGTTAACGGAGGGAGTTCAGCAACCAGCGTCTCAAGACAGCCACGTGGATCCAACACAGCCACGCCAAATAACGCTGCCGACGCAAAATTCAGGCCCCAGCAAAAGGTAGGATGACGCACATCTGAGATGCATGGCCCTTCCCCAGATATAGCTGGGCACGGCACCGCCCTGTAATCAAGATGTAATAGGCTAATTGCTCCCAGCCCAGCGGCATCCCTTGGGAGGGCGAGCAAAGGAGCGAGCCTACACAGTTATTCCAGCTGATCCAATGTACCCACAAACAACATGAGTGGAGACGGACTGTGCCGTCCTACCACAATAGATATGCTAATACATAGCAACAAGGTAGCTAGGTCTATTTCCTGGTAATAAACATGTACAGAAAAACGATCTCTAACAGAGCTTATACAACTTATTACGACGGAGGATTAGGGCCACATTAAGGGAAAAAAAATTAATTATTTACGAGAAAAAAGTCATTATTAACGAGATTAAACTCATTATTAACGAGAAAAAAGTCATTATTAACGAGATTAAACTCATTATTATCGAGAAAAAAGTCATTATTTACGAGATTAAACTCATTATTAACGAGAAAAAAGTCATTATTTACGAGATTAAACTCATTATTAACGAGATTAAACTCATTATTAACGAGAAAAAAGTCATTATTAACGAGAAAAAAAGTCATTATTAACGAGATTAAACTCATTATTAACGAGAAAAAAGTCATTATTAACTAGATTTCCATGCTCTGATCAATGGGCCAGTATTGATCAGTTTCCGCTGTAGCAGAATCACGTGATAATAATGCTCTTTTTTATTCGTTGTTGCGTTATTTTAGCCCGCCCCTTTACTTTTTGATTGACATGTAAGTGACAGGCTCGACTCCAAAGCAGACGTGCTTGATTCCCCCCGGTTCCATAGCAACGGTGCACCAGAGAAATTTACCAGTATTTTTTCTCAGCGTGAGAAATACAATGTGTGGTGGGAGTGCGTGACAAAAGACCGACTGTCACGCTCAATGCGTGAGACTTGAGAGCCCTGTGTAGTACATCAACCATCCTCACCCGTCTCTGGCGTTTTCTCCCATCGACTTCTCCCGTAAATTTATGAGTCGGAATGTAAAATATGACACCTTGTTTGTGAAACCTATCCTAAAATAGAAATCAACAAATCCTCTGTAGCCCTCATTTTGTCAAGTGTCTCCAAAAGTAGCAGGTTTGAATATTATGACTTTATTCTCATAAATAATTACTTTATTCTCGTTAATAATGACTTTTTTCTCGTTAATAATGAGTTTAATCTCGTTAATAATGACTTTTTTCTCGTTAATAATGAGTTTAATCTCGTAAATAATGACTTTTTTCTCGTTAACAATGAGTTTAATCTCGTTAATAATGACTTTTTTCTCGTTAATAATGACTTTTTTCTCGTAAATAATTTTTTTTTTTTTCCCCTTAATGTGGCCCTAATCCTCCGTCGTAACTTATAAATGTGATATATTCTTATTGTTTTAGCTATGAAACACTTATTAAACTTACAGCCATTGCTTTCGGGGGTTTGGATGAGATGTAAGACACAGGAGCAACTTGGACATGAGTAGGCAGGCTTATTCGTTTTTCCTACACTGAGCTTCTGCTACCCACAATGCATTGCAACCATTAATTATGGCTTAAAGTGAATACAGGTAAACAAATGTATAATTGTTTTTAGCCTATACTTTTAACCTGAATTACAACCAATGAATTATGAAATATTTATCACTAAATTATTCTGAACTTTTTTAACCTTTTTTGTCAAACACATTTTACTGAGGGCAGAACACCTCCGAGCCGCATTAACAATCACATTCCTCCTCCTAAACTCAACTATAACTCATTTGAAAGCCTTGTTCTTACTCTTTCACATGAAAAATGGTAAACAGTGCAGCCAGTTTTACTTGTTATAGTGGACCGCTCTCCTGGTCCTTATTCCGAATTTATATCTGAGTTCTCTGAGTTTTTATCAGGTTTATTCCTTAATACAGATAAAGTAATTATTGTAGGTGACTTTAATGTACATGTTGACGCTGATAATGACAGCCTTAGCACTGCGTTTATCTCAGTATTAGACTCAGTTGGCTTCCATCAGAATGTATTTGAACCTATTCACTGTTTTAACCAGACCCTCAACCTTGTTCTGACAGGCATTGAAATTGAAGACTTGTCTCTTCACTGAATCCTCTTTTATCGGACCATCACTTATTAATTTTTGAATTCATATTACCAGACTACCAGCCAGTAGGCAAAAATTCTTATACCAGATTCCTGTCTGATAGTGCTGTAGCTAAATTTAAGGATATGATCCCATCAGCATTTAATTCAATGCCATGTCTCAATACAACAGACGACTCCTATGCTAACTTTAGTCCCTCCCAAATGACTACCTGGTTGATAGTGCCACAGCTTCATTGCATGACACTTGACTCTGTTGCTCCCCTAAAAAAAAAGAAGATAATAAAACAGAGGAGGTTAGTTCCATGGTATACCCCTCAAACCCGCAAATTAAAGCAAACTGAAGAAGATGAAAAGGAAATGGCATTCTACCAATTTGGAAGAATTTTGGTTTGCGTGGCAAGACAGTCTTAAAATGTACAGGAAAGCCCTCCAAAGTGTGAGGGCAGCCGATTACTGTGCACTAATAGAGGAAAATAAGAACAATCCCAGGTTTCTCTTCAGCACTGTAGCCAGGCTGACAGAGAGCCATAATACTGTTGAACCATGTATTCCTTTAGCTCGGAACAGTAATGACTTCATGAGCTTCTTTAATGATAAAATTCTTGCAATTCAAGACAGAATTCATCAGCTCCTGCTGTCAACTGGTACTGTTTTGTCTTCAAATACAGAAACCATAGAAACTGTTATTAAACGCAGTTTTAGACTGCTTTTCCCCTGTCGACCTTCACCAGCTATTCACTAACAATTCTATTCACCTTATATATGCTTCTTTTAGGGAACATTATCAGGGAGCACTCAATAAATTTTCACTGCTATGCAGATGATACCCAGCCATTTTTTACCAATGAAGCCAGAAGAAACCAATCAGTTAACTAGACAACAAGCATGTCTTCAGGACATAAAGACCTAGAGTTATAGTACTAGGCCCTTAAGACCTTAAAAACTCACTTTCTGATAGCATAGCAGTTATGGATGGCATTGCGCTGGCCTCCAGCACCACTGTAAATAATCTGGGAGTTATCTTTGATCAGGACATGTCCTTTCACTCACATGTAAAACAAATTTCAAGGACTGCCTTTTTTCACCTATGTAACATTGCAAAAAATCATGACATCCTGTCTCAAAATGATACAGAAAAGCTAGTCCATACATTTGTAATTTCCAGTTTGGATTATTGCAATTCCTTACTATCAGGCTGCCCAAATTTGTTGCTGAATGTTCTCCAGTTGTTCCAGAATGCTGCAGCACGTGTTCTAACAAAAACAAGGAAGAGAGATCATATTTCTCTGATATTAGCCCCTCTGCACTGCTCCCTGTAAAGCTTAGAATAGAATTTTAAATCCTCCTCCTTACTTACAAAGCCATAAATTATGTTACAGAGCTCATAGTACCTTATTATGCCAATAGAACACTGCATTCCCAGAATGCAGGCTTACTTACAGTTCCTAAAGTCTCCAAATGCAGAACGGGAGCCAGAGCATTTAGCTATCAAGCTCCTCTCCTGTGGAACCATCTTCCAGTCTTTGTCCGGGAGGCAGACACTGTCTCTACATTTAAGAGTAGGCTTGAAACTTTCCTTTTTGATAAATCTTATAGTTAGTTATGCTGCTATAGCATTTGACTGTCGGGGACTTCCAAAGATACACCAAGCTCCTCTGTCCATCTCTCATTCTCCATCTGCACACTTTCATGTCCTACCATGGTATGATGCTAACTTAGCTTCGTCCCCGGGGGTCTTTGTGCTTTGTCGTCTCGCAGGTTCCCATGGATAGTGGCTGAATCTGGATTGTGGATTACAGCCACGTCTCCTGCCATGGCCCTGCCTGATATCCACTGCAACAGCTACTACTATTATTAAATCCACTGTCACAGTTACTGTGATTGCATTTCTGTCTGTCTCTCTCTGTCTGTCTCACTTTCTCTCTCTTGCTCTCTCTCTCTCACCCAACCGGTCATGGCAGATGGCTGCCCACCCAGAGCCTGGTTCTGCCTGAAGTTTCTGCCTGTTAAAAGAAAGTTATTCTTCGCCACTGTCACCAAGTGCTTGCTCATGAGAGAATTGTTGGGTCTCTGTAGATAAAAGAGCTCAGCCTATACCAGCTCTTTATGGAAAGTGTCCTGACATAACTTCTGTTGTGATTTGGTGCTATACAAATAAAATTGAATTGAATTGAATTGAATAGGAATATTTGCACAGGAAAAACAACATACAGCTCAACGTGGACAAAAAAGACCAAAAAAAAACAAAAAAAAAACAGTGTGTGCGGGCATTTATGTTGACAGTAACAGTGAGGAGATGTACATGTTAAAAACTGTGCATTAATGGATAATAAATGGCCAGTCGGTGGATGTTTTGGTGACAGAGGATAAGTGACACTATATGACCAACTAACTGTTCATCAGAGTGACAGCTTGTGGGAAGAAATTGTTTTTGAGTCTGGTTGTTTTGGCACCTACCAGAGGGAAGAAGTTGGAACAGGTTGTGTCCAGGATGTGAGGAGTCTGCAGTGATGCTTCCTGTCTGTTTCCTCAGTCTGGAGGTGTGGTTTCCACACTGGAAACAGTGTTGTTGAGGATGGTGATGGGGGGCAGTGTCGAGGGGCTTCTCCTGAATTCCACTATCATCTTCACAGTGAGGACCAACTGTCTCCTCCCGTCTGTATGCAGACTCATCACCGTCTCGGATGAGGTCAATAACCATTGTGTCATCTGCAAACTTCAGGAGTTTAACAAGATCAAGATCAATATTCCTTTATTTGTCCCGCGAGGGGAAATTTCAGAAAACAAACGGATTGTAGTGTACTTTTTTCTAGCAGACATGTAATGACTTGAGAAACAGATGTATATTTTTTTTCCTATGCAGACATGTGATGACTCAAGAAACAGATGTGTTGTGATGTAAGCATAGCACTGATGACCAGAGAAACGGCTGTGGCAACAATCGTGTAGTGCTATTGTGCTGAGCATTGAGCAGAGGCATGGAGGTACTCATGCACATGTTTCCTGGGACTTTCCTATGATTCGTGTGCAGGTGTCTTAGCATCTGCTTCTCTGATCAGCTACCAAAAGATTACCTAATGGTGTATCAAAACATAACTATTGGACAGTACTTAAGAGGACGCCCCAGAGGCGTGGTAAAAACTGAATAAAAGACAACGGCCAGGTCATCTCAGACCAGAACGCTTCTGGTGCATCTCGTGTGTACTGGAACCTGTTCTCCTTTTCTGTTGACATTAAAGTCTTTGCTTCCAGACTTTCTGACTCCTGCTGTTTTTTACTGAACACAAGAAGATTTTTTCTGAACAACTGAACACGGTTGAAACTTTTTGGATTTTTTTGGTTGGTTTTGGTTTTGGCTTTTTGGTTTTTGATTTTTGGTCCATGTGGCTTGGAACTTCAGTTTCAATACACCACAGGATCTCCTGAGGTGCAGTCACTGGTGTAGAGGGAGGGGGGGGGGGGGGGGGTACACATCACTTAGGGGCTCCAGCCTTGATGGTCCAGGTGCTTACTATGATTTTCCCAAGTCTTACCTGCTGCTTCCTGTCTGTCAGGAAATTTGTTACCCACTGACAGGTAGTAGAAGCTGGTGCAGTGAACTATTATTTTTTACTATTTATTTATTTACTTAGAATCTTGGCAGGGAACACTCTTATTAGAAATGAAACCTAAATTGATTTTATAGTGAGTTTATTTAAAAGAGAAATACATATTGTCATCAAAGAGGAATCATGGTTTTTACTGAAACTAACGCAACCAGATTTGAGGAATGGTTTTGGTATGCTTAACCACAGGATGGATTAATGTCAGTTGCTTGTTGCACAATTTCTCATCTTTCTTCTGCTACAGACTTATATTTAATACATCTGCCTATTATTTACTGTAGCTGTAGAAAACCCTCTAGTCAGTTATCTGCCATATTGTTAGCTGCCTGCCAATGTGTTGAAGGTTTGTGATGTGCACTGATTTGACTGTTGAGTTTAATATGGGATTTCTTCTAAATACCTAAGCAAACTTTTGGTGCTGCAGCAATTGCAGAGAAGAGCAGGATCAATACTTATAAGATCAAGTACTTTACAAATGTCTCCATCTTGTGGATCCTAGTGTAATGGAGTTAAAAAAGCACTTCATTGTCAATATATATTTCCAATCTATATTTGAGAATTGGAAATTATTTTATTTGAATATTTTATTGGGTATTTGTGAATTTTATCTCAATTAGTTGTTTTTATTTGTGGTTATTTTAATTTTCCTGTGGAGTTCCCCGGCTGCTCGGGAGCTGTCGAGGGATGGCTAGCCGGAACTACACTTGGTCGGTCAGCACCGCCTATGGGCGCCTGGCTAACTACAGCTATTGATCTGGTTTGCATGGTGCAGAGCCTCGCCTCAAACACAGCAAATAAACTATGGTTATTACATGTACCAGTATCACTAAAAGAGGCAGAGGAGAAGCGAAACATCCAACGCACTGAGTAGGAGAAAGCCTGAGAGGGAGAGAGAGAAGCCATCACTAGCTACTAAGCTAAACTGGTGTAGCTAGCAGAGAGTGCAGAAAAGTAGGATTAGCGGTCACTAAAAACACAGATTTTTGAGTGCTTAGCGGATAATAAGCCACTGTAACAAAATACAGAGCAGTTTACACTATGACAACCAAGAGCAACAGAAGTACACTACTACTAGCGCAACAACTGGAAACATCAGCACATCATCCATGGGTTGGAATAACACATAACAATAAAACCGTAGAGGGCACAATAGTTATAACATGTTAGTATTTAGCATTTATAAGCAATATATAAACACACACTAATCAGAAAGAATCAGAATCGCAATATATAAACACACACTAATCAGAAAGAATCAGAATGTGATTCTGATTCTTTCTGATTAGTGTGATTCTGAATCACATTCTTTCAGAATGTGATTCTGATTCTTTCTGATTAGTGTATATTGCATTTATAAGCAATATATAAACACACACTAATGTAGATGTAAGCAGATATAAGGACGTTTTAGTTGTTAATTTGTCAACAATATGTCTTCTCTCATGAAGACATAGTGTATATTATTATAACTGTGTTTTAATGTAATTCAGTATCTGTTTACTACAGCCTTCACTTATGAATTCCCATTGGAGGATTTAAAATTGTTAACAAATACATTTATAAATACATATTTCTGCCATATTACTATAGAGAGTTTATTAAATGTTTATATACTGCTTATAAATGCTGGTAAAAGTGTTGGTATTTCAACACTCAACAACACTGAAAAATGTCAACTGCTGCTTATCAAAAAATTATGTTACTTCTGCCTAACAAACTAAATTATTACAACAGCTAGAAGTACAAAATGACTGTTGGAAATACAAAATACTGAAACATATTTGAGTGAACATTTGACCTTTTAATGATCCTTTAAATTCATTGACAAGAATACCCTCTGGTGTGTGTTTTGTATTTCAGTGTATACCACCATGTGAAAATAAACCTCTGAAACACAACCTTACATTGACCACAAATAATGAAACTTTTCTTCTTTTTTTTTATACAACTTTTTTCAATATATTTTATGTTGCTAAATTTAGGTGTGTTCAGTTGAAAACAACAGATATAACTTATGATTCTTAATGTCAGGAGGTTTATTGTTCAGCTGCCAATGACATAAGAAGGACCCAGAGCTTGAAAAGTTAATGGTTAGCAGAGAGCCAGAAAAGCAACAGGGGGCAGCAAACGCTGTGTCTGAAGAGTGAACTGCTACAGGGCAACACACTGTACTGGAGTAATGTGGTTCCAAAATGATGAGTAAGTAAAAAAATAAATAAATAAATGAAAAATGTTTATCAAATAAATAGAAAAAAAATGAATGAATGAAGAAAAAGTTTGGGTGTAATTCATATAAATGCAATGCCAAAGCTTTGTAGTCAAAATGCTTGTTCTTTAACTGAGGCCATAGGCTGTGCTGGAAAAGTAGGCCAACATAGTGGTAAGATTACTCCACAGACATTCTGTAATATGACTGCAGCTGCCAATTATTAGACATGTGTTACTGGATGGACAGATGTTTCAAAACATGTTGAACAGATTTGTAAAAACCATAGCACCACCATTGCTTGGAACAATGAACTGTTAGAGATCTCAGTGCAGACATATAGGCTGTAATAACATCACCATATGTTTATGTCTGTATAGAGTTGACACCTGCCATTTACCCTTGCACCACTGCAAGCAAACTTATTATATTGGCTTGCTATGCTGATGTCACACGGTATATTCAAGAGATGCATTTGTACCACTTGGCTCCAATCTCATAACTGTGTGTCAACTATTGCTCATTGTGAAAAAGTTTTAGTCTGACAGAGGAGGTTAAATAAAAGTGATTGGTCCAACACAGCTAATAAGCCAGCTTCCTCCATTTCGGATTCAGTGGCTCTCCAACCCCTCAGAGGTCAGCACTACCAATATAGCTTGCAATTGGTCAATACGAAAGCAAGCTTGATGATTCCATTGGAATGAATTGAGAGTGCCCTGAAAATTGAAAGTGTTAAATGCTGTTGTGCCCTGCAATCGACTGGCGACCGGTTCAGGGTGTACACCGCCCCTCGTCCACTGACAGCTGGGATAGGCTCCAGCCCCCCCACAACCCCAAAAGGGATAGTCGGTATAGAAGATGAATGAATGAATGAATGAATGAATGAATGAATGAATGAATGAATGAATAAATGCTGTTGTGACCAGGCTTTTAGGCTTAAAATCAAGTGGGGACTATGAAATATTGTAGCATTTAAAGCTGCAGTAGGTAACTTGAATAAAAGTAATTTTTGTCATATTTGCTAAAACTGTCCCTATGCCCAGACAGCAGTACATGAAACATGTCATCTGTGAATAAAAACGGCTCCATTGGTCCCGCCTACTGCTCCTACTGCAGTTTGCAAGAATCCACAGTGCCCAACACAAAATAACCAATCAGAGCCAGAGGAGCATCTGAGGGAGTGTCTGACATCTGTCAATCACTACTCACACACGCTGCGAACCACCCCCTCCCTCCGCTCCTGCTGCTGGCTGCCCCTCAGTCAAACAGCTCTGTGAGCAGCGTCAGGAGGCTAGCGAAAGCTATGGTGGAGCAACAGCCACCCGCAAAGGAGAAACTGGCCATACCGCCACTGCCAACAACAGCATATACGACTAAGACAACAAATAACCATAAAGCTAATATGGTGATTGTTACAGTAACATTCCGCAGCGAGTACGGTATGTTAGCCACTGTGATGGAGCGGCCGGGCAGAGTTTGCTTGTTTCCAATGCTAAGGCTAACATTATTGGTTGTCATGGCAGCCGCGCAGACGCCGCAGGGAGAAGGTGCTTGGAGGCAGGGCATGAGTGCAGTGGGGGGGGAGTGACGTGGTCACATTCAGTGGCATTGCTAGGGTCTCTTGGGGCTCCAAGCAAGAAATCCCTGGGGCCCCCACCCCACCTGTGCACACTGCAAAAATTTGTTTTTTGCACACATAAATGCACAATTTCCAGGACATTTGAGATGAATACTGAAACAATAGATTAATGGTTCTCAAAGTGAGGTCCAGGGACCAACAGAGGTCCCTGAAAGCCCAGGCCTATCAATAATCGTTGTTGTAAATAAGTGGCCAGGGCCCCCCTAGTGGCTGGGGGCTCCAAGCAACTGCCTGGCTTGCCTGTCTTCAAGCCCCACCCATGGTCACATCAAATGTGCAATGATCCGTGGTCACACACTGTACTCCAAGCCTCTGGAATGCAGGCACTTTATTCATTCAGATGCACTAATACATATAGTATTTGGTATGCTTAAATAAACATTCTCCAGATAGAGCACATGGTGTTCATGTGTTTTGATCCAGTTAATCCTGAGAGGTCCATATGTACCTATTTACTTACACCTACTTGGCTTACTTGTCATTTCTGTAGTAAAGGCATGAGATGTAGGACAAATGCTGCATCCTTAATCTCACTTTACCCTCTGTTTTCTTTACTGAGTAGAGTTTAAACAAAGCTTGAAAATGTATATTCATAATATACATCATGATAGTGTGAATATAATAATGATAATAATAATAATGATTGCTCAACTTTTGATGTACAAAAATAGTAGTCTTTTTTCATGTTAACAGTGTTTAAAATCATTTGGCTACTGATTGATCTAATAAGTTCTTGAAAATAATCATTATTTGTTGAGCTTTACATACAGCACAACAGTATTAAACTGACTACATTGGTTACATGTGCAGTTTAATTTCAAGTAAAGCAATGAATGGCTTTCCCTTTTGTGGAGGGTTTAACCAAAGCTACAAGATGTCTGGTCAAATCTGAGATGGATAATGAACTGACTCAGTGAAACTGAATCAGGGTCCTGGATGGGCAGGGGCTCCTGTTTGACAGGGTGCAGTTGGACCAGCAAGCATGGTTTAATTATAGCCTCCCCTTGACCACACTATGTACATGTGATCCTGGCTGCTTTAGTTTCAATGGAGTAAGACCAACCGCCTACACTCCAAGAGGCACGGTAACAAATAAACCACCCCAGACCTGCAAAGAAAGTTCCGCTTGCATAATATCCAATTTAGTTGACTTATTATCTACAGAATCATCATTCAAAACTATCACAATATTTTTTTTTTTCTTTTGGCCATCAGTCAGTGTTTTCTGGCTTTTGGCAGGAAATAGATTATTTTATTTGTACTCAAACACACAGATGTCTCTAGATGAAACTTTAAGAACACATATATTCCCTTCAGTTTTATATTATGTTCATGGTTTGTATTTCCCAGCTAGCTCCCTACAGACAGGTGTTGAATTTAATGTGGGAGGGAAGCTTTAAATAAAGGTTTTATTTATAGAGACTTGCATGTCATTGTATTTGGTTGCCAAGCACATACACACTTTACTTTTTCTGTCAGGTTTAATTTAAACGGTTTTCATAATGAAACACCTCACTTCTCACTACTAGTGGCAAAGATACTGAAATGATCATTTTTCTCCATCCTGACGAATGTGATATAATTTGCTCTCACCTAATACTAAAGAGTGTAACACTGCACGCAGCTGAAGCTTGACACTGTGCTATTCTGACACAGGTCGGTGCAGTTGGCATGGATTCCTTTCCAAGGGTCAAGCTGTATATGTTTCATGAAAGTGTTCTGCAATGCTACGAACTAATGCTCACTTCCTCTGACATGCTTTGTGGAATAAGAAGACAGAAATTGTTGAAGTTCAACACTAAGGTTTCAGAAAAATCATTTCTGTGTAATGAAACTGTCTATGCTGTAGCCACATAATTGTTCTACAACAAAACAATTTAATGCTTTTTTTTTTTTAACTATTCCGTCACCCATCATTTTATGATAAAAGCACAATGTTTCAATATTTCAGTGGTATGATGACCACCACGAAGCTTGAGGAAGTCTGTGGGGCAGAGCAGAAGGCACGTTGTCATATTACCACTCTGTTGCATAACTGTCCTAGACTGGAATTATTTAATTGCTCTTGGTAAAACATCAGCAGCTAGCCAATCTATCTGGTGTCTCTTTTGCATCTGATACTACTTCCTTCTGGAGATTAAAAGTTTGCAAACCCTATTGTGAATATTACAGAAATATAACTACAATGTTTGGGTATATTCTGATGCACCCACAGTATGCTTCACTAAAATACACATAGACATACAAGACAAAAAGAGTGTTGTGTGCCGTGAGATGGTGATAATATTGTGTATGGAGTGATAGTAGAAATCTGCACAGCGGCTAATTTGGTGGCCTCCCACTTGGAGGAGGACAGGCAGCAGACAGCTGTGTAACAGGAGATGCAGCTTCAATTCAGGACAAGGGCAATGTGACCAGCTGACCCTCCGCTTGCCTACACTGACATATACAAAAGCAGAAAGCTAGTCTGAATATTGAACATTTTTATCAAATATTTATGCAAATTTTATTAGCTAATCATATTTGAAAATATAGGCCTGTTTTTCTGCACTGTTATCTGTCATTACTGGTGTCAAGAAAGCTTTAAGAATAGAAAACAAGACAAAGAGAAGAAAAAATTAACAACTTATATTTAGTTATTGTGTTTGTCTAACTCTCATGTAAAAGAGCTGTGAATCGAATTGAGAGAGACAGCAAGTTCCAGACTTTTTAGTAGTGGGATCTGCTTTTGTTTACATTTGGATCACAGAGTGCATCTTTAATAAAGTAATGCTCAGCTTGACTGAAAGCCATTGACCAAGACAAACACAGAAGCCCTGATAATACTGTAAGTTTCATGGAATAAAAAATATTTCAGTTTCAGTCTATACAAAACTGTATTGAAAGCACAAAGCAGCTGCAGAGCATAAGCATTGGAAATATAGTGTGAAACATTTGAGAGAATACAGTATCAAAGAAGGGAGCTAATGAAGCTAATGTCAAAAGCCAGTATTTCCATCAAATGCTTAAAGTTTGATAATTGGCAAAATCAGTTAGAGCTGAACTGAGCCTTGGCTGCTTTGAGGTAGTTTCCTCTGCAGTTCAATGAGAGTCGACACAGAGTGGGTGAACACAGAAACAGTAAATGCAGAATCTAATGCTATTCAATACAACAGCACTAATTACTAAGTCTTTGTTGGAGAGCCGTGGATTCATCTCTATGGTACATTTAGGTAGATTAGCATACTCAGCATTCCTCCTATCAGTCTAAGATAACTGTGAGTATTATGTGATGGATTCTTCTTTGTACAACATTTCTACAAGGTTGCTATTTAATGAGTGAAAAGAATACCAATTCTTTCCAACCTTCATGCCTGACAAAAGGACCCCTCAACTCTACTGCATGCTTGGCAAAAGTTAAGCTCAGCTTTTTTCTATTGCTCCAACTTCCCCCAATGCTGCCCCTCCCCCCTCCCCCCTTTTCAGATACTAATGCCGTCCAACTGGTGCTATGTATGGGCAGTGGATGAGGGGGTGGTGAGGAAGACGAGGGGGGTGTGAGTACAGCTGCAGTACCCATCTTGGATGACTGAGAAGTAAATGCATCCCTTTCATAAACTGCCCAGAGTATCAGTACAGGGGACTGGCCAATGACGGCGCAGCAGGCACTAAAATGGCCAAGCCAATGGGTGAATGTCTGTCCAGTATATAAACAGGGAGCAAAGACCTCCTGAGTTGGGTGACCCCTATTTTGGCTGTGGTGAACAGGATCTGATCCTAAGGACTGTTACCTCTGTTCTTGTCTGGTGTGCAGGTAAAGAAATATTACAGAGATGGTTATTTTGTGGAGTTGAAGAAGGAGGAGCAAATATTGAAGGCATGTGTGGAATCAGAGATCCATCCAAATATTTAGAACAGCAAAAGATATTTTGGTTGCTTCTTTTCTGTGATGAAGGGTTTCGGAGTTTATGATGAAATTAAAAGATTAATGCACAACAATTCTGGGAATTTGAATCCATATTAACATGTGACATATGATGCATTCATATGTCACATGTCAATATGGCATATGATGCATTCATATGTCACATGTCACATGGGTGAAAAAAAAAAGACACCTACTGGGTATCAGTGGTGATTGAGTTTTGTGAGATTAATGACATTAATTAATGAAAATATGCATGGACATGATGTTTTAGCATAACATTAGCTGCATTGCCATTGTACTGTTAACTTGTATTGCTTATATACATATATTTATACTCTCTGCAAATGGTTCTTTCATTCGGACAGTGATTTATGTGGACAGGTGCATCACAGTTTGAGATCTGTAAGAGACAGCTAAAGGCCCTGGATGTCCAGTAATTGATTTCAGCCATTTAAGAGTCACACTTTTAAGATTACTTTTTCAGCTTTAAGCAAACAAGACTTTGTTCTTAGCAAAGTGACGAATGCATTAAAAAAATATTTCATAAACCAATACAGCTTATTTCAAAAATGCTAGACTGCAGTTCACAACAGATCACATTTCATGTGATGTCACAAGTGCGTCATTACACACGTCACTGTTATATAATTCATGTGATCAGCCTATCAAAGCAAGATTAAACAAATTACTAAAAGGGAACATGCATATGTCTATTGCCAATTAGAAGTTCATAGATCTTGTTGGAACATAGTGGAGTGGACTGGAGGGAGGCTTTCACAGCTTGTCAGGCTTCTGTCAGGAATTCAGCATAGTGACAGCTTTAAGTGTTTTAACTTGTAGGGTGAACAGTGATATAAAGAAGGTGCAGAGTGTTTTCAATGGGAATAGATGTAAAACATGACCTACAAAGACTTGTTTATGTGAATTTATGTGTCAACATATTGAGTCTGTGTGCCAAGAGAATTAAAATGCTAATTAAATATGCTGAGGACTTTTTGAAGAATGGGAATACAGTCAGACTGGCTGATGCTAAAAATACCCAGCCAACATGCAGTCCTCCCTTGACTCCACCCTTCCTATTTCAACTGGACATATGAGCTGCCGAAAATTGAGTGTCACTTGTTACCAGAATTCCTCTGCCGACACCACTTAAACTCTGCAGCTGTCTTGCAGAATATCCCATATCTCCATAGGCTTTTGTGGACATTCAGGTCACCTTCACAGACAGTGTTAGATTAGGATGAACTGGTTTTTGATCATCCTGTTTAGGTTTTCTTAACCTGTATGTCCCTCTTTTTGCAGTGTTAGAAAGCAATCATGCCTTTCGGAAACACCCACAACAACTTCAAGCTCAACTACAAAGTTGAGGAGGAGTACCCTGACCTGTCCAAGCACAACAACCATATGGCCAAGGCCCTGACCAAGGAGTTGTATGGCAAAATGAGGGACAAGCAGACATCCAGTGGCTTCACCCTGGATGATGTCATCCAGACTGGTGTTGACAACCCCGGTGAGACCAGAGAGACACTTAAATTGAGACAAAAAAATCTGTCTATAAGTCATAAAATCATTCAGACAGATAAACCTACAAAATAAAACATAACTGAACTTTGGGTGAACATTTCTTTGTCCTATCTGTGAATAAAATCACCAAATTAAAGACACATGAGCTTGTACAACAGCTATTATCTTCCCTCCTATCTTCTAACTCCTGCTTTCCTATTTGCTCTCTGCCTTCAGGTCACCCCTTCATCATGACTGTTGGCTGCGTTGCTGGTGATGAGGAGTCCTATGAGGTCTTCAAAGATCTGTTTGACCCCATCATCTCCGACCGTCATGGTGGATACAAGCCCACTGACAAGCACAAGACTGACCTGAACTTTGAGAACCTGAAGGTGCAGTACCTCAACAAAGAACAGAAAGCACTGTTGAAACCAGAGAGAACATAAGACTTAGTGTATAGAACTTTGAGATATTAAACCAAACACGACACTGGATAACTAAGCAGTTGGACAAGGAACTTGTCAGATGACAATGCTCATTACCCTGCATTTCGTGATCTCTGTTTCACTTTGTAATCAAACTTTTGTTATTAGGGTGGTGACGACCTGGACCCCAACTATGTTCTGTCTAGCCGTGTCCGCACTGGCCGTAGCATCAAGGGATTCACCCTGCCCCCTCACAACAGCCGTGGCGAGCGCAGAGCTATTGAGAAGCTGTCCGTTGAGGGTAAACTATTCACAGTTTGAATGTGTGAGTGGGAATTGGGTTGGGCAGTAAGCTTGGCCTTTCCCAAACAACAGGCTGTTCCCAAGAAACTGAAAGTGTCATTCAAGGATAAGAAGCTGAATAAGAGTGATGAACCCAACAGGGAAACACACTCTTGCTCCGCTTATTCATTTAATGCTAACTGTAAATGATCATGCTAAGTGACAAAGCAGTGAAAAAAAAGATGCTCAGTATTTCCTGTGAAGAACTATACTATCAGAGAACACAAAATCTCCTAATTGTACGTCTCTCCAGCTCTGACCAGTCTGGATGGTGAGTTCAAGGGAAAGTACTATCCCCTGAAGTCCATGACTGAGGCTGAGCAGGACCAGCTGATCAATGATCACTTCCTGTTTGACAAGCCTGTCTCTCCCCTGCTGACCTGTGCCGGTATGGCCCGCGACTGGCCTGATGGCAGAGGCATCATGTAAGTATGACCAATAATTGTCAGCAGGCTAGCTGTGAAAACATTGTTCATAACTCTCAGCACAGATTTGCATCACCTGTCTGTGTTCTACTGTTTTACTTGATTCTTTGCATTCAACTCCATCCAGGCACAACGACAACAAGACTTTCCTGGTCTGGGTCAATGAGGAGGATCACCTACGTGTCATCTCCATGCAGAAGGGCGGCAACATGAGGGAGGTCTTCAGGCGCTTCTGCGTTGGGCTGCAGAAGGTACACATTAAAAATATCTCAACACAAGGCATGATTGGACTGAGTAAAAGCAGTGTGGATTGCCACTAGGTATTCCTCTGACTCTCCTGGTTTTTAATCTGCCAGATTGAGGAGATCTTTAAGAAGCACAACCATGGCTTCATGTGGAACGAGCATCTCGGTTACATCCTGACTTGCCCCTCCAACCTGGGTACTGGCCTACGTGGTGGCGTCCATGTCAAGCTGCCCAAGCTGAGCACACACGCTAAGTTCGAGGAGATCCTCACCAGGCTGCGTCTGCAAAAGCGTGGCACAGGTACCAACATATGTACTTTTTAGCCTGTACACCAGTGGATCAGCCTGCAGGTTAATTAATTCTCTACAGAGACTACAGCATTTAAGATGGAAGGTGCGTTGTGTAATCTGTACTTTCTCCCTTGTCCTTTTTCCCTCTTTAGGTGGCGTGGACACTGCCTCTGTGGGTGGTGTGTTTGACATCTCCAATGCTGACCGTCTGGGATCCTCCGAGGTGGAGCAGGTCCAGCTGGTGGTTGATGGTGTCAAGCTGATGGTCGAGATGGAGAAGAAGCTGGAGAAGGGAGAAGCAATCGATAGCATGATCCCCGCCCAGAAGTAAAGAGGGACAATATTATATTTTTCTTGTGACCACTCATGTGCAATGGAGCCTGCTGATGGGCGTGCAGAGGAAACAGCTGCTTACCAAGAGACTCTTGACTCTGCTCAACTTTTCTTCCTTCCAGCTTTTTTTCTCTTCTCTGCCCTTTTTTTCATGTTCTGCAGTGTTGGTTGGTAACATCCTGGGATCAGCCTCCACTGAGCTGGGCTCACCTGGCAGATGTGGCATCACCTACTTTTTGTTATAAAAAGTAATGATTATTGACACTGTTCATAGTGCTCAATAAAAAAAAGTGCCCCACGAAACAACTAAATGAATCTTTGGTGTTTTTTGTTGCAGCATAACAAACTGAAAATAAAACAAACATTAAGGCCAAGAACAGCTTTACGAGTAGAATCACATATTAATACTCACCTTGTCAGATGTTAAAAAGCTATTAACAATCATTCAGACTGTGTTTCATAATAAAAGCAAGAGACCAAAATGAAGGAAAAAATGCCAACATCAGTGAATTTTATTCATTTTCAGCTCCATGTTCTCCTTGTATACCACAACCACTCAATCTCAGTTTATACTTTGTTTCTGATGGGAGGAGTAGAGCAATGTAAACTTGCTCATATAGGTCAAACTGTGTGTGTGTGTGTGTGTGTGTGTGTGTGTGTGTGTGTGTGTCTCTTTTGCATATAATATCAACTTTTTCCAAAATCAGTTTTGAAATGACAGTGCATGTTAAATACTGATCCCCCTGGGGTCCTAGAAATACTGTGCCATCCATTATCTAAAACTGACCAGTGACACACTGTCTCTGAGCAGGTATACATGTGTTTTAATCAACACTCAGATCAACAAAACTCTTTTCAAGGCTTTTTCGCAGTAGATTCCACCTTAAGATGTTCATCTATCTTATACTAAGAGTGACTTGTTTGTCACGTTTTCCAAGTTATTTGCTGTTTAGCCCATTTCAATTGAAATTTCCCCAGAAATGTTGCAAGCAACCTGATTCATATTTGCAATCAGGAGACAGTGATATAACGTTTCTATGGCTTGAATGCAACCCAAGGCTTTCAACATGTCAGGGACTTACTGGCATCAGCGTAACTTCAAGTTAGAATAGAACCAAACTGAGCAATTCATTCTCAATGTATGTGTCCTTACTGGATCTTAAACTGAAACTTTTTCTTACACGCTAAATGTTGTGGTATGTTTTATAGCATATTCAAATACTTTTAAAAACTCAGAAGCCCTCTTCAGTATGTTGAATCTATCATCTTGCAAACAAGGTGGTGTGAACTCACTGTATTTCACCCAAGCCTTCCTGTTTATATTTGTGAAATGGAGAAGGACTTGGTGCTACACTTAGCACCATTTCTTTTTATCAATTCATGACAAAAATCGCATCTGCAGTTCACAAAACTTTCAATTCTAGGTGTGCATTATGTTTCATTTTTTTCCCTCTAAAATCCAAACTCTGAAGACATGCAGGATTGCAGGTTGGTTTTGTTCCCATTGTCATTGAAAGAATCTGCTTTAAACTAGAATTACTTTCCTTGCTCTAGCTATAAATAAACCTTGAGCTCTAAGATATATACTATATTCATATATTTTATATACAGCCATCAAGTGACTGATATAAATCCTGTTTTTTTTTTTTAAATGATATTATTCTAAAAAATAAATAAAGTACCTGTGCAAATATCCACAAATTGAAGTGTTTCACATTTAAGACATTGGCGCCCCCCAGTGGCTAGCTCTGGGTATTACCTATACAGGTACACTGGAAGGAGCTGATTCAAGTCAAAGCAAAGTGCATTGAGGTCTATATTACCTAATGCTAATATACACCGCAATGAGAAACGTCCAGGGAGAGGACAAGGACAGACGCCCAGTGTCCATATTGGCATCTGCTTCACACCTTGAGGAGGAGGACAGGTCAACACCAGTCTCCCCAGTTGGGCTCCAAGAAACAGCACACACCAAACAGGACTGAGAAGATGTCGTACGTGGGTCTACAATGTGAGTGTGTGGATGATGGCTGAGTGTTTCCCTGCAAGAGAACAGGGTCACACACAAAGAGCAGAGGAAACCTTAATGCTCATTGTGATGTTAGAAAAAAGTTTGTGGTACATATGAAGATGGTGGACCACTAAGGTTGCCGTCCCTATTAAATGTAGGGAGTTCGAGAGTTTATGATGGTGGGAAAGGAAATGGGGGTGGGTAGGGGGTATTTTGGGTCACCATGAGCAAAGCCACAACTGAGAGATAGTTAACAGTAAATCAGCAGCCAAACAACATGATTTCTGTAGCCTACATAAATAGCACAGTACATTATTCACTAAAAACAGGGAGGGAGAATAGAAAGTTCTCAGTTTTTTCTGTCTCTTTTTTTATACATTAAATATGTACTGTATGAAGGCGCTGGGGGTTGTTCACTTTAAAGGCAACTGGACTAACTAAAAGAAAACATTGTGCACACTGCTTTCATCGTGCCTTTCCAGATTCAGAACACTCCCCCCATTTCCCACAGCCCACTGTCATCACTAACAGACAGACAAGTTTATAGACTGTGCCACCAAAAGACGAGGATGGACATTTGGAAGTGTATATTTCTCTGTGTGTATGTAAAGGTGAGTGTGTAATCTGAGAGGTTTCACTGCTCAGCTGATCTGCTTTTAGTGTTCCCCATCAACATACTAAGATGATGGCTGAGGTGAGATCACATGGCAACAATATAACCAAAGAATAGCATTGCACTGAGAATAAACCAGACATACAGCATCTCTGGTTATTTTGTGGTGGGACAACTGCCAGATTTCAAGATTTGTATGACAAACCACCATGACAACGTCACTCATGCCTGCTTGAAAGATTTCAACAGCTGAGAACTTTGAAACAAAAAGATATTCTCAAGCACATGGCTGCTGTTGTATCTTCACTACAGTAGTTCTGAAGAAAGGTAAAGGGATGAAACGGAGTGAAAGTTTGGAAAATTCAGAGACTGTGAATGAACAAGTGTTACTGACAGTGACCAGCGCTGGTAGACAATGAATCCAGCCAACCAGAGAGCAGCATGTGTACATGAAGTCTTTACAGGCCTCTTGATTCATTCTTTTAGAGAGCCAGCATCAAAAACGTATTCGTTGGCAACAAGTGTATGAAAATTAAGTACCCTTATAATATTCAATCAGCTGTATTGATTTCATTTTGATATTGGTGTAGACTGTTAAAGTGATTATGACAATACTGCACCAAAATGTTCTCTTGTATGCAGAAAATTTGCTAGCCAAGAGGTTTATTTCTCAATAAACATTATCTACATTTTTAATTTCTGCTAGTCCCATGCAGAGAAACTAATGTGATTGAGAGTTAACAACTAGTTTATGAAGTGGAAGATGTCACTGGCTTTTTGTATTCCAGCTCAGCCTCTGATTGGCTGCTTCAAAGGCCCATCAACTCTGCTCCCACTGACCTTAATCCAGTGCAGTCGTCACTGCTGTATGTACACAAATCAAAGCAATGCAACCTCTGCGGGTGCTTATCTGAGCACTGAATTGGACCATCTCCTCACTTGTGCACGTTATTGTCCCCAGTTGATGAAAGGACAGAGGATAATCATCATCGGTAAGGGAAAAAAATAAATAAAAAATAACGGTGTACATAAAGGTGACCTACAAAAGAACAATTTTAAAAAAGGACTGGCTGGTCAATGATTTCCAATACACAATGATGTTTTTCTGTCGTGGTGAAAGTGACAGTGGAGAGAAACAATGATCAGATCAATAAATAACAAAATAAAGAGTCATTATGGCTAGAGTAGCAATAAAAAATATTCAACCAGATTCTGCCTGATCCAGGTCCAGTGGGTGTAGTTGCTCAGTGAAGAACTTGGCTGAGCTAGGTGGGGTGATTCAAGTCTGTGTGACTTTATGGGTCAAGTGTGTGTATCTGTGTGTGTGTGTGTGTGTGTGTGTGTGTGTGTGTGTGTGTGTGTGTATGTGTGCAAGTGCAGGGGGGATAGTCATGAAAGAGACAGAAGGAGAAGTCTCTGGTCCAGCCCCTCACCCCTCTTTTTTGTCAGTTATTTCCACCACCCTCCTTTTGCACACACACATCAACACTCGCTCACACAAAAACACACACTGGTACACAAACACACCCTCTGTTCAAAGTTCAAGGTCCTTAGAGATTTGGGTAGCAATGTCCCGAAAAGCTAGAGGTGCCCCCCAGAGTCGCGTGTAGCGCACCCCGTTAGAAGTCTCAGAGGTGCCCGTGGAAAGATGGCACACCTCGGCCTCAAAAGCCACGCGGCCCCCTGCCACACCATGGGTGCAGGAGAGCAGAAAGGGGCCAGCATGGTGGACCTGGCAGCCACATCCAAGCGCTGCCTCCCGCAGAGCCAGTACCACCTCTGCAGGGTCCCGCCGCCCACCACTTCTCAGATCCCAGCCACGTCCGATGGCCCGGGGCTCGGACGCTTTTTGATACCCAGGTAGATGGCAACTAGGGAAAAATCAGAAAAATGCTCAAGCTTTGGGCCGGGAAAATAGAAATAAACTATCAGCTATTTTCTAAGTACTGTCATTGCAGCTGGTGTACTGACCTTGTGACCGCAAATCTCCTGATTCCCTCAGATTCATTTGTGACCCTGTGGGACAAACGGGTAGGGTTAGGGGTAATCCACAACAACAAGTGTACAACAAGCCTTATGACCAACCCACAACTCTCAGATGAGATGGCATTCAGCAGTGGATATCATACAGGGAGACCAAGCAAGCGTTTACAACAAGCCTGTGATGTGCAGAACGGTGTGGCCTCACCTGTCAGGAATGCACTTTCCCATTTTCTCACTCACATTGTTTAAAGCATGCATATATAAACGCATTTCTTCACTTTTAACCAGTTTTGTGCATAGCACTACACATTCAAATCCATTCTTTCCAACACATGGATTAAATACTCAATGACTTTCAACAACAAATGCAAAATGAAAACATGAAACACCATTTCTAAGGGCACATTAGAAAAAGATCATGAAAGACTAGTTAAAGCCAGTCTCTACTGACAATCACACTGAGTCTGAAACTGAAATTCAAAACAACAATCACATGAATCTTCCTTGATTGCAACCATGCTTGAAACAAAGTGTGCAGGACCTTGACAGTACGAGGATGATTAACAGGTCATGCAGACAACCAACAATTCATAGAGGTATGAAAAAGTCAGGCAAGCATTCATGGACTTCAGCAAATTCCCCTGTGACCTCGTAGACAGATGGGACAGCACAAGAAGACAAGAAAGAAGCGAGAGGCATGGGAACTTACTAACTGTTTTTGATCCTTGTGGAAGAGTACAACCCGAGACTGATTTGTTTGAGCCCTGGCGCTTGGATGGGTCAAGGTTGACCCTGTTGCCATGACAGGGGAAAACACAAGAAGATAAATATAGAGAAAAAGAGGGAGTATGGGGTGAGAACAGCGGGTGACGGTAAGAGAGTGTATAATTGAATCACAGGAGAGCAAATGGTGGAAAAGAGCATAGCACGGGAGCTGATTGGCAAGGATAAAGCTGAGGTTTGAAAAGATTAGACATGTGTGATTATGACGACTGGGAGGGAGAGGGAAACAGAGGATAATCCAGGGCCACAGAAGGGCTTGCCAAAAGGCCTGGGTAAATAAAATGTTCTGATAAACATGGATCCATACCCAGGCTGTGCTCAAGCTGAAAGGAAGAACTTTTAACGCCTCAATGACTTAATATCGTATATTTGGTTACCCTGTGATTTCATGTGAATCTTGTCTTCTGAAGACATGTTTTATATTTGAGCGGATGTCCTTACAGCGGAACAATTTATACTTAATACAACAGCGCAACAAGCCTCAAATCCTAAATTGCAAGAATGAAATCCTACCAAAAACAAGGAACGCCATTGTACCCTGTTCTCTTCGGCCATATAAGAACATATGGATCACGTCTAAATGACACATAATTCCCTAAATAATAGGTTCTAAGTGTAAAAAAATAAACTAATTATCTGATTAATAATTATTATTATAGTGAAATAAACAGCTAGAGGGTTGACCTTCAAATTCTAGCCATGACACTATTTAAACTTATGAAATCTGCAGTAAAGGAATTGTTTAACACATTCTTATTCACCTTCTTGCTCAGTTAGACGAGGAAATCAATACAGATCTCATGTCTGTATGCCAAATATGAATCTACAGCCAAAAGACTTCCAGAGAAACAGCTAACCTGGCTCTGTCTAAAACACCTTGAAAATGTTGATCTTTATGTATGTTGTTTGTTTAATCAGAACAAAAACCAAAGTGTAAAAATGTTAATTAATGACTGTTAAAGGTGCACACACCTTTTGCTCCTTCTTGTTGTTCCTCATGCTCCAAGTCTTTATACCAGGCTAAGCTAACAGTCTCCTGGCTATAGCTTCATATTTAGTATTAAAAAAAGATTGGTGTTGCAGAAGTACTGCAATTATAGTGACAGTATTACAACTTACAATTAAAACTAAAAACGTTCAGTTCCAGCAATGACACAGCTGCAGTTATATGAATAATTTGAGATTTGATAATTGGGTATCAATCTTTCAGAAATGTGAATGATTCTTGTTACATTTTCACCCTTAAAATATAATTCTATACTGATTGCATTATCAGTTACTCTAGGGTTTTAAATTAGAGCATTTTCTAGTCTATAAGACGACTGCTTATGGTCTGTCTTCTCCAGATGTGATATTTGACATGTGGTGCGGATCTACCTGCGAGTAAGTTTCGAGGTCAGCTTGGTGAAGAGGTTGGAGGTTGCCCTGGTGCGGGCATGTGGCAGAGGGCTGGCATCATGGTGGGACAAGGTCGGTGAAGTGGGTGGTGCTGAGTACACTGGGGGTCCACGGTCCCTCAGCTGTCCCCCGTGAAAGGTGCTGCGGATTGTTGAGCCGCGGGTTAGGCGGCATCTGTCTGAAGAGGAAGAGGCAGAGGCAGCTCCAGCCCCAGCGATACTGAGTGTGGACGGAGACGCTGCAGGCATGCGGTGGCCCAGGGAGCTGCAAAGAAGAAAGGGAATTGTTTTTTTGTTTTGTTGTTTTACCTTCTTTGACTTCCTAAAGACTCCCCATTTACATATATGTTGCTTAAATGGTGCAATTCATATTTTTATTGGATAAGAACCCTTTCAGTAAAAAACTGGAGTGTTTGAAGTATTTATTCTGGTTTAAAGCTTTCATACGCATCCACTACGTCCCACTCTGATACTGGCATCAGTAACAGAGTCTGCTCTATCTCTATACAACAGTCTTTTAGCTATGTTAGCTTCTAATGATTTACAGCTAAGTATGTCCAGTTTTGTTCTGGTTCTGGAGTGGGCATAATCTTATCTGAACTCTACAAACTGAGCTGGCAAGCCTCGAGCCACAAAATGTACTTGGAAGTTCTATAGCAGTTTTCACACATCCCCCTAACAACAGCTTAAGGTGACAACTGCTACCTCTTCAGGTAGCAGTTGTCACCTGAAGAGGTAGCATGTTATTGCTTTTATAACAGATCTTCATGATATGTGCTGATGTGGCTCCATCAAATAGTTGGCACTTGCTTTGACTGCCACTTGAAGATCTGTACTGACATACAGTATATGAATATTAAAACCTCCTACACAAAATGGTACCTGTTGTCTTTGCCGTTCTGCAGAAGAGAATGTCTGTCAGCGCCTGAACGGTCTGTGCACACATATGTATTTCTGCGTGTCATGGCGCTTCCAGGGATGTTATTCTTCAGGGAGAGAAGGACAAGGTAAGAGACAGATTTCACCATGAGTCACATTGATATTCAGTGGAACTAAGTCCACTATACATTGTTACAGTACCACATTCATTATACATCAAGACAATATCTCAAAATATGCATGTTAACCAAGTCACAATGTCACTGCTACTAACTACTAGGGGTGTGACATGAAGCTATTATCTGTATCTGTTTACTCTACAAAAATATCTGTATGTCGATTTAAACTGGAAGTGGCAGGACTATAGCAGAAGCTGTCGTAAATTGGCTTGACTCATTTTCTGTGTTAAATTGTTATCTACTGCCATTTATAGTCCTCCTCCTGTATATGTATAACCTAAGCTGCTCATAAAATATACCAAATAACATAACATATTAAACATGTACCTGCATTTATTACACTATTAACCATGAATTGTGTGCCAAAGAAAGAAAGAAAATTTTAAAAATTGAAGTTATCACCATATTGACATGTATGATTCCAGTGAATACAGAGGAGTACAGAGGACTGATAGAGAGCTTCATCACAACAACAATCACCTGAAGCTCAATATCAAAACAACCAATGAGCCTGTGGTGGACTACAATGCTTCAAATATGCAAAGAAGCTACAAATTGTTAAATTGTCGAACATGCATAATATGGTCACAATCTGCCCTTCTGTTCCTGAATTATGGTGTTGAATAATGGCCAGAGGTGTTTTTGCAAGACATTATATTGTCACAGTGAAGCTCCCTTTCGACCTTTTGGATAACAAAATATCACTTAATTTTATCCTAAGTACGGAAGCTCTGAAAGGCAAGGTGGAAAAAAAATAATAAAACGGCCAATGTTTAAGTTTATCTCGTACGTACGAGATAGTATCTCGTACGTACGAGATAACTTGCAATTATTTTTTTTTTTCACCTTGCCTCTCAGGGCCACTGGCTACGGAAGCTCTGAAAGGCAAGGTGGAAAAAAAAAATAAAACGGCCAATGTTTAAGTTTATCTCGTACGTACGAGATAGTATCTCGTACGTATGAGTTAGTATCTCGTACGTACGAGATATGAGTTAGTATCTCGTACGTACGAGATAACTCGCAATTATTATTTATAATCATTATTATACGATACGATGAACATCGTTGATAGATATCTTTGACAGATTATGCAGGCATCTTGTAAAGTTCATTGTGATGACTAGCTGACGTTAGCAACGTACTTTTGCATGGCAGGTCAGTCTGGATGACGTGGCATACTGTCAGTTGCGGAACAGCTACGTGTTGTCACATGGAGCTTTCATTCATAATTCTATATAAAATTATGTGATATAAATATTTTATGGAGAAATCTCTCAGTCCCATTGTGGTTTACAGCAGATATTTGTAGTTAAAGTAACTGAGATGGTTAAACCTCTCGTTTCAGATTTTTTTTTTTCCTCCAAAATTACTGAGCCAGTGGCCCTGAGAGGCAAGGTGAAAAAAAATAATAATTGCGAGTTATCTCGTACGTACGAGATACTAACTCATATCTCGTACGTACGAGATACTAACTCATACGTACGAGATACTATCTCGTACGTACGAGATAAACTTAAACATTGGCCGTTTTATTTTTTTTTTCCACCTTGCCTTTCAGAGCTTCCGTACCTATGAGACATTTGCGTGAAATTTTGTCATAATTAGTGTATGAATTCTTGAGTTGTTCCAGGTGTTCTTGAGATATCAAGTTAATGAGAATTGGACATAAGGACATGCATAAAGTCATATTGATGGACAGCTAACCTGAACATATAATGCCATCATAATAAGAGGTTGTGCATTCACTTTTGAGATGGTCCCTTCCTTTTGCTCTTCACTTTGTCATCTGTTGTGAAGTAGTGCGCTGTACCAGTGCACAGTCATCACTCACTGTCAACTGTGACAGGACACTCCTTATACCACATATGTCAAACTCAAGGCCCCCAAAACTGGCCCACAATGGAATTATCTTTGGCCTACATGATCATGTCTATTATTATTACACTTGGCCCACCGGTATATTGCAGGCACCACTAGTAATACAAGTCCCACAATGCACTGCCAGCGCGTTAGCACATCAATCGAAGGTCCGCGAGTGTGAGTCCCTGCCCGACTCAATCACCAGCAGGGTGATGGAGCTCATTACCTGTGGTCAACTTTCAGCTACCCTCGCCACAAAAAATGGCTAAACGGATGGTGGACTTTGAAAACATGGTTTTCAAGGCAGGTGGGAGGCAGAGTATGTGTTCGCGAATATGAAGGACAAAGCTGCTTGTCTTCTGTGCGACAGTGTGACAGAGACAGTGTGGCGCAACTGATTTTTCTTGTATTTAATGTTCAATGCTGTTGTTTATAGATAAAAACGGTCTTATAAACTGTGTTAGTTCTAGGTTCAAGTATCTGGCTTAGACTAGTGCGCATCAGAGAGCAGCACACTCGGGTTTAATATATGGTGACTTTTTGCACTCTGGGCATTTTTGGTTCTTGTTTGAAGGAAATTATTTTTTGGCTGTTGTTGGCCTGTGGGAAAATGTTTTCATTTGAAATTACTATGGAAAGCTGCAGATAAAGCCATAAGAAATGAATGCAACTGATTTTTCATTTATTTAATGTTGTTTTATAGGCAGTAACTTATAGGCTGTGTTAGTTCCAGGTTCAATATGTGCAATATGGTCAATTCAATCAGTTTTACACATTGAACCAGTCCGGCCCTCGACTTGGAACAATTTTTTAATTTTGGACCGCGGTGGATTTCAGTTTGACACCCCTGCCTTACACCATGTTATGAATAGAGGGTACAAACACAAACAGTATTCCAGTTAAATTCGACACTATAAAAGCCATGAAAGTAAATCCACCCATATTATTGGTGCTCAGTTCAGGGGCCTTGGTGGCAAAATCCTGGGCCCCTTTAGTCTAATGCCTCAAACATCATTTGAGATTCACAGTCTGCTCCCTGCCTGAGGACGCAGTCTGTCATTTACCGTGGTGGCAGTCATGTCTTTGCGGCGGTCTGGGATCTCAGACTTGTTGGGGTTGTTGGCACTGCTAACCATTGGGCTGGAGGGAGGGAGGCTGTGGCTCCCCATCACGCTGCAACTGGCCTTACGTGAAGGCATTCGTCCCTCCCGCAGCTCCCGGTCACCTGTGCTGGTCGGGCTCCGTTTGGGGTGCATGACGGGCATGGAGGGCCCACCTTTGTTGTGGAGGACAGCGGAGCACAGACACACGAAGACTCATATAAGGAATATTCTGCATACAGAGCAGGGTATGCAATGTCCATTCATATAGCTAGCCACAGCCAATAACTCAGATATAAGTTAGAAATTAAGTATTTCTATCATCCAAGCCGACAGTGCGTTACCATTTTTTCTTCTTAAACTCCATATTGCTCTTTATTACTAGTTTAGTTTTTCATCACAGCGCTTAAGAGCAAGTCTTTTTAATGCCTCTCTTCAGATGTTATTATCGGTTGATTAAAAAGATGACAGAATTACAATATTTTTATTTAAGATGAAAAATGTAAGGTTTCAATAAATGTATGGCTTAGATAGAGAAAGAATTAAGAAGTTAGACAGGAGACTCACAGAAGTCACTGTGTCGTCGCTGCCTGTGGTAGGTGGAGGAACTGCGCTGGCTCTTGCTATGTGAGGAAGAGGTGGAGGAGGAAGAGGAGCCAGTGGCTGAGGAGTGCTTGTTGGTCCCGTTGGTGATGGGACTGGGTCGTACCCTCGCCAAGGACAGGCTACTGGCTGTGCGAGCCTCACTGCCTTCCTATAATATCCCAGTGATATTAGATAGAAAGGTGTCAGAACGTGTGGCCCATCATGGGTTTTCAAAAGTTGAGTATCACAGCAAGACAGAAGGATGGATGATTAATTATAACACGTTTCCCAGAATTCTGATAAGACGGGTATCGAAGTGCAAGATGAGATCCTGAGAAGATTGAGAGGTGATGGTAAAGAGGTGGTTAAGTTCAAACTAGAATCGCCACTTACTAACATATACTCGTAGGAAAAAAGTTTCCAAAATATATAACAGAGGGGCAACAATACATCATATGTATACCCCTGATTCCCCAAAACTGGGGTTGCTGTGTAAAACATAAATAAAACAATGTGATCATTTACTAACCCTTTTTGACATATACTATACTATTAATATAGATGAATGAAGAACATCTTTATTTCATATCTGTACAATAAAAGCCAAACATATTTGTAAGCCATCTAATAATTCATTATAAGGACTACAAGGACTGCATGTCTCTGAGGTATTTTTTGTAACCTGTTAAACAAAGATTTTAAAGGATGCATAGTTGAGTTGTCATAGGAGATTATAGCAGCTAGCACAGAAGGATGGTGACGGCTGAAGATATACAAAGAAAGAGTGGAAATATACACTCCAAATATTGCAAAGGACTCTGTAATTAAGTAAGCTTCTTTAATGACAGTTTGTTTTAAGACAACATCAAACACATGCATATAAAAAGTTGTTTTTTGTTTTTTTTTTGCTATATTAAAAAAGGGGTTTGGGAAAAAAATATGTTTATATTGGTCAAAATAAGGTATCAAAATAATAACTACATTTGGCAGCGGTATGGAAAATTAAACAATACCTAGGCCAGCATGCACAATTAGTCATCAAAGAAAAGATCAGCAGGGTATTTCATTCATGGCCAGTTGCTCTGCTTACTAAGCTAGCTAAATATGTAAATTGCTTAAATTAATATTGTGAACATCTACATAACTCACATCGCCTTTGCGGCCCAGCAGTAAGTAGGTGGCGGTGACTTCATTATACTTCTGATTGAGCAGAGAGTCTTTGATTTCCTCTGGAGTGAAACCCATCCCGACCATCACCTCTGAGGAACACACACAACCATACAATATGAAAGGTAAGAAAAGAGGCAGAGATTTAGAACATCTTGTATCTTTACCCCATTGACCAGGTTTGTTGTGGTGAAGAGCCTTGAGGCCAACAGCCAAGCTGCAGGTGCAGTAACAGTGACCTGGCTGACTCACCAATGCGAGCTGGATCACTGTAGTCTTCAACAGGTTCTATATGGGGCTTCAGATCATCCCCCTCGTACCCTGTATTTATCCACTTGTCCTTCATGACTTGCTGTAGAAACAAAAATACAGAAAAACTTCAATTGTGTTTGACTTTGACGTGAGGTTATGTTACGCCTTCAGTGCTTTGTGTCTGGCACGTCTCACCTCTAGGGTGCAGCGTTTGGCAGGGTTGAGCACCAAGAATCGGCGAAGGATCCCCTCACAGTCTGTGGACATATAGAAGGGGACGCGGTACTTTCCCCTCAGCACACGCTCCCTCAGCTCCTGTTGGCAACATCCATCACATTACACATACACTTCATCTGACTTCATATCGTTATTTGTTAAGAATTTTATTTTGCCATTTTTGCCATTATTTGATAGTGACAATAGAGACAGAGACAGGAAAAGTGAGGAGAGACAACAGAATGACATGCAAGAATCAAACCATGAACATTACAGTTATATGGTATGTATCTTAACTACTCAGCTCCTGGACGCTCCTAATTCAGATGCCATTAATTCTATTTTTGAGACAAACATTGTCAAAACAGAAGAGGCTCAGAAGATTAAATTCTGACTCATCCTACTCACCATCATCATTCTGGTTTATGATGAACTTAAATTCCAACATATCCATCACAACATCAAAGTATTTCATGCTGAAGTTCTGTGATAAGTCTGTTGCATATTAACTTAAAGTCCCAAGTACCTCACTGCAAGCAGTATGCTGGGGTGCAGTCAGACATAAGAGGGGTTAAATACACTTGTCCACACTCTCTCGTAGAGCTCTAGGGGGGCATTCATTGCCATCTGCTGGATCTTGGATAAAAATACTATTTTATTTTATTTTTCAGTTTTTTAGCTGCATTTTTACTACAGGGTACAATGACCTACAATGACAGAGAATAATGTTTTCAATATACTACTGTATCAATGGGGGTGACATTGCTATTTTTTATTTAATTTAAATACACAAAACATTGTCTTCTCTAGTAATCTGGTTCTAGCTTTTTTAATCTTGAACTTTTGAATCTTGAATAACCTCATAAACACTTCAGGGTCTTTGCAGTAGAGGTGACTAATTAATCAGTTTGGCCAATTAATAAGCACTGATAGGACATTTTACAAACAGTATTGGTGAGTGGTAATGGTGGAACTTGGTCCTGATGGCTGCGCAGCCTCCACCAGTCATCCGAGTAAGCGAGTCTGAGTAAGCAAGAGTTCAGTGAGTTTGGGATCCAACGGGACAAGTAGAGATCTAGATTTTTTGCAGTTACTCCGATTTCGAGATTTATACATTTATTTAGGTATTTGATTTACATTTTCAGTTCAACTTATCCAGTTTATAAATGTGTAATGTCAGCAGATTAAATGGCTATTGGCTTTTTCCTGCACAAGACTATGGTTATTATGACTGCATTTAAAAAAAACAAAAAATCACTTGACCTCTATGTCTGGGTCAGCCAACAGACACAGAGGCAAAACTGCATGAAGAGGATGGAGCCACATTAACAGTGTCGTCTTTTCTCATGTCACTACAGATGAACAGTCATGTGATTTTCATCAAGACACAGTAATTTCAAGACAGACTAATTTTTGTGATCAGAACTGGCTGATTTTGACATATTAAATATTTCCAGACTCACATGAATGACTTTAAAAAGTAATGGTTATCAAACACCTGATATTCCAGCCTGTGTAAATAACCAAACTGGAGCAGATACAATATTATTAGATTAAGATTAAATGACATAAAGATTCCACAAACGCCACAGAGATTTCTATATATTCTGTCCAGTGTCCAGTATCACATTTGGATCAATGTCTTGATACAAGTAACACTTGTCTGTTATGTGTGATTTTGTTGTATGGGGTTAGCATTTATTAAATAATTTAGAATGCAGCAATCTGCCACTCAACTGCCTTACACTCAGTCTGTGCAATTACTAACCATGTACTGTACAGTACATGGAGGTTTTATATATATATATACATATATATATATATATATATATATATATGTATATGTATATATACATACATACATACATACACATATACATATATATATATATATATATATATAGAGAGAGAGAGAGAGAGAGAGAGATATATAGATACACACACATAAATATACATATGTATACATACGTGTGCGTGTGTGCGTGTGTGTGTGTACATATGTATATATCTGACTGGATAGCTCAGTGGTTTAGGCTACTGACTGCTACACGGGGGAGCGGATATCCAGGTGGGTCCTTAGGTAAGACCCTTTGCAGTTAGATGCCTACACCTTGGATGAGACCAACAAAAACAGATAAGGCCATAGCGGCTTGGACGTCACCCAGTCCAACAAGGTCCACGTTAGGGGTTAGGGAACCAGCACGCCCTAACGAGAAGTTGGCTACTGGAACACGACATACATGGAGCAAGAGAGAGAAAAAAACACTGCTGGAATGCTACTACACCAGCAACCCCAGTGACAGAGGGTATATGAAGAGGATGTGGGACCTATGGATGCTTTGAAACCCCATATCCATGAAGACTGCAAAGCAGCTTGTGATCCAGTGCTCTAATATCCGTGAGAACAACCTTCTGTCGCGATTGATGAGGTACAATGTGCCTCATCCACGGTACAAAGATGCTACGGCAAAGGGGAGCCAGGACGACAGGTCAGTGCAGGGATGACATCTGCATCCCTGAATAACGAGATTGGGTACCAAGCCTCAAGAAGCACAGACACCCTGAACACAAGGGCAGCTGGCCTGAGAGAACAGATAACAGAATCCTGGGGGAACACAACTACCTACCTGCCAAGGCTAAGAGACAAAGTACCAGATGAAGCTCTACTGGAAGACACGAACAAGGCACTGATGACTATATCCACAGAAACCATCACCGAGACCAATCGGCTGATGTATGCAGCGGCAACAGTCATCCTGCTCATGCTAGGCTACAAGATGAACAGCAGTAGATGGAAGGAGCAGGGGAACCCTCCATGGAAAAGGAGACTGGAGAGCAAGATCACGGCAACAAGAAGGGAGGTTACCTTGCTAACCGAGCTACAGAAGGGTGTAAAGGTCGAGAGGGAAATGCCAAGGAGATGCAACATAGATGTCCATAGATGAAGCTCTGGAGACTGCCAAGCAGAGGCTCACAGCTCTGGCTACCCACCTTAAGAGATACAGCAGAGAAGCCGGGACCAGGAGAATAAATAGACTGTTCTCCAACAACCCAGCTAAGGTCTACTCTCAATGGCAAGGTAGTAAGAAGACCCAGAGAGACACACCAAAGTCTGAAACTGAGCTCTATTGGAAGAGTATCTGGGAGAAGGAGGCATCGCATAACACCGATGCCCAGTGGTTGCTCGAATTGAAAGCAGACCACAGTAGCCTCCCAGAACAGGAACCAGTAGAAATTACCACTGCAGACATCCAAGAAAGAGTGTCTAACATGAAGAGCTGGGCAGCACCTGATCCACGCCTACTGGCTCAAAAAGCTAACCGCACTCCATGAACGACTGGCGGCACAGATGAATCAGCTGCCAAGATCGGGAACCCACCCAGAGTGGCTGACCCAAGGCCGTACAGTCCTCATCATGAAGGACCCACAGAAGGGCCCAGTACCATCCAACTACCGGTCTATAACCTGCCTGAGTACAACATAGAAGCTCCCGTCGGGCATCACAGCGGCTAAGATGAGCAGGCACATGGATCAGTACATGAGTAGAGCACAGAAAGGAATTGGCAACAACACAAGAGGAGCCAAACACCAACTACTGGTTGACAGGGTAACCCAGGACTGTAAGACCAGAAGTACCAACCTGTACACAGCCTGGATTGACTACAAGAAGGCCTATGACTCGATGCCACACACATGGATACTGGAGTGCCTAGACCTGTATAAGATCAACAGGACACTTGGAGCCTTCATCAAGAACTCGATGGAGTTGTGGAAGACAACTCTGGAAGCCAACTCACAGCCAATTGCAGAAGTGAGCATCAAATGTGGTATATACCAAGGAGATGCAATGTCCCCCCTGCTGTTCTGCATAGGCCTAAACCCCCTCAGCCAGATCATCACCAAGAGTGGCTTTGGATACCGATTCCGAAGTGGGACTACAATCAGCCACCTCCTCTACATGGATGACATCAAGCTGTATGCCAAGAGTGAGCGTGACATTGACTCCCTCACTCACCTCACCACGATATACAGCAATGACATCGGGATGTCATTCGGACTGGATAAGTATGGACGGATGGTGTGCAGAGAGGGAAGATGATTGCCACTGAAGGGGTTGAACTACCTGAAGGCAACATAGCAGATGTTCAGGACAGCTATAAATACCTAGGGATCCAACAGGCAAATGGCAATCATGAGGAGGCAACACGGAGAACAGCCATAGCTAAATACCTTCAGATGGTGAGGAAGGTCCTGAGGAGTCAGCTGAATGGTAAGAACAAGATCCAGGCAATAAACACCTACACCCTGCCAGTAACCAGATACCCTGCTGGTATAATATCCTGGCCACTGGAAGAAAGGGAAGCCACTGATATCAAGACAGGGAAGCTCCTTACAATGCATGGAGGGTTTCACCCTAAGGCCAGCGTCCTGAGGCTATACACTAAGCGGAGGACGGGAGGCTAGTGAGCGTCAGAGCCACTATCCAGGAGCAAACAGCAAACCTCTGGGAGTACATCAGGAAGATGACCCCAAAGGATGACCTGCTGAGTGAATGCCTCAGGCAGCAGAAGCCCAGTAAGGAGGAGCCAGAAGGGTTGGCATGGACAGACAAGCCCCTGCATGGCATGTACCATCGACAGCTTGAGGAAGTGGTTGACCTAGCGAAAACATACCAGTGGCTGGAAAAGGCAGGACTGAAAGACAGCACAGAGGCACTGATCATGGCCGCACAAGAGCAAGCCTTGTAGTGATTGGGGCACTTGGAGCAGTAACCCCCAAGCTGGGAGAATGGTTCCAGCAGATACCAGGAAGAACATCTGAGGTCTCTGTCCAGAAGGGCGCACTCCTGGGAGCAGCCAAGATCCTGTGCAGAACCCTCAAGCTCCCAGGCCTCTGGTAGAGGACCCGAGCTTGAAGGAGGCACAATACCGCCCCAGGCTATATTTTGTCAGGACAAGCCCACAGACAACTATTGTCCCTTCAGCTCTGCAGAGCCTTTTAACCTCTTTCAGCTCATTCATTTTACTACATTGCTTAACTTAGAGCTCTCATCAACATTGTTCCCAAAAATGTTTCTTTTTGCTGTGGTTCAGCAGGTTGAGCGGCCCCTACTTGTCAGAAGGTCGATCCAATCCCTGGCCTCGGCAGTCTAAGTGTCAAAGTATCCTTGGGCCATATATTGAAGCCCAAATTGCTCCCAATGCTATGCCATCGGTGTGTGAATGGTTAAAGCTCGTAATGAACAGGTGGCCTAGCTACCATAGTATGAATGTGTGTGTGAATGGGTGAATGCAGACTTGTGTTGTAAAAGCGCTTTGAGTGGTCATCTGACTAGGAAAGCGCTATATAAAATACAGTCCATTTACCATTCCATTTACCATTTGCAGGAAGCAGCTGTTTTCAGCAAAAAGGCTCTAATCAACCCACTGTACAGGACCTGCTCAGCACCAAACAGCAGACACACAGAGCTAGAGACTTGTTAGTGGAGCAGAGGGGAGCATTTAGCAGCTAAAGAGCCAGACTTACTGCATGAGCTGGTGGAAACCAAAACAGAAATGCAAAGAGAGTGAATTGGACTTCATCAGATGGCCAGTAGCATTATTTCAAAAGAATGCTGATGTTGCTCACTAATCAAACATATTTACTCAATCAATTACTTCGGGTCTCAAAAGAAAATTTTCTTTGAGGGATCCTTATAAAAAATATTTATTTATGTTATGTTATTATATATCGGTCAAGTGTCTTAACTAGTATGCATAACCAGTATGAACATAAAATTGGTTTCATAGGATCACTGGAAAAGGAGAAAGAGAGGGAAGACTAGGAAAAAGACAAAGGTCCTGGACCATATTCAAAGCAAAGATGCCATGTCTACAGGTCACACACTGAGCCATGACAATGCCACAAAATCCCTGGATTTGATTCAGACTTTATCAAACTACCTCAAAGGGCAGACGAGCCTGTGGGGTGGTTTTATGAAATTCTACCATCCACTGTTACTGTAAACTGAACTCATCACACCCTCTAAGATCACATTTAAAGCAAAGCAAACCACTCAGCACTAAAATTCTGCTCAGCAAGGCACACTTTAAACTATGAATTTCATACAGTACAACAGAATGGTAACTTTTTGACAAAGACTGTAAAAAACTGCCAACTAAATCCCATGTACACAAGTTATAGAAAAGGGGAATACTGAAAAGGAAAACTGCATCTTTTATAACAAATGTCTTTTGGGGTGCACTGACATTCCAGACACTGAAAACCCATAACACTGTGTATGTGAGGAAAGATTTTTTTAAGCTTCTAAGAATGGCACTGCATGCCTCAAACTATGCATTTAAATATATATAACCCATTCCTGTTACCATAACCCCCTGAGGAAAACTGAATGTATCTTGACAGGCAGACAGACAGTCCATTCCCACCATCCACTTGCCTTCAGGTTCTGCCCGTCAAAGGGCAGTGAGCCGCTGACCAGTGTGTAGAGGATCACTCCGAGACTCCAGACGTCCACCTCAGGCCCATCATATTTCTTGCCCTGGAAAAGCTCAGGGGCAGCGTAGGGTGGCGAGCCACAGAACGTGTCCAGCTTGTTGCCCAGTGTGAACTCATTACTGAAGCCGAAGTCGGCGATCTTGATATTGGCGTCGGCATCCAGCAGAAGGTTCTCTGCCTATGTCATACATACATACATAGATGCAGAAGAGAAGGGATGGGCAGCAGTGGGCAGAAAAGGGATGTATGCAGAGAACAACATGATGAGGGAGTGAGGAAGGCAGCGGTGGGGAATACGGTTGGATGGGGGAGGAAAAAGAGAAATAAGAAAGTAGGAGGACACAAACAAATAGAGCGCGAAAGAGAGACGGGGGGGGGTGGGGGGGGGTGCTTGTGCGATTTCCAACAACATAGATACTGGACATGACTCTTACTGTATATATGCCACTGACTGCATGTTTTTAGGAATGTAATGGTCTATTAGAACAGGAGCAGGCTGCCTACCTCCTACCTTCCAAGCTTGGTAAAAACTCAGCCTCTCCTCTCTTCAGTATTTTACTGTATGATTAAGACGTTAAAGGGTTCTTTTCACAGACACAGATTAAGACTAGTCCCAGATTATAACTTTCTGTTCAGTGTAATCTGTCAGTGAGAGAAATGTCCTAGTCTTGTACTGGCCTTAATTCACCATCACTGCAAGCTGCCCAAAACATCTTCTGAGCTTTCTCACCTTCAAATCTCTGTGGACAATGTTTTTTGTGTGGCAGTAGTGGACAGCAGACACAATCTGTGAACACAAGGAGACACACAAAGATGAAGTACTGGTCACGGGAAGATTGGTACAATGTGGGTGTCAGAAGGCGCTCTATTCATACCTGTCGAAATTTGGCTCTGGCTTCAACCTCCTTCATTCTCCCATGAGACACGAGGTAGTCAAACACTTCACCTATGAGTGTGCACAGCAGAAATGGACTAGTCAGGTCAAAAAGCCAGAAGCAATATCGATTTGTTGCTATTTGATTATATTGTGCTGATATACACAATCAATTTAAATCAATCAATTCAGTTATTAATATTTATAAGGGTGGCAACTTCAGCTTTATTGTCCTCAGTGGGAAATTTGTCTTGTGATCACACGAAACACAGAATGCACACAACCTTAAAGGAATACTTTGACATTTTAGGAAATACACTGTTTCACCTTTCTGCCACAGTTAGATGAGAAGATTGATACTGCTCTCCTATCTGTCCATTCAATATGATGCTGCAGCTGGTTACCTTATCTTAGCATGAAGACATGAAACAGAGGAAAACAGGTAGTCCTGCTGTGTCCCAAGGTAACAAAATCCACCTACAAGCACACCTGAAGTCCATTAATCAAGACATTATTTAAACAGCTGTTTATGCTAAGATAACCACAAGAGTGGTAGAAATGTTCTCATCTAACACTCGGCAAGAAAGAAAACAGGCATACCTCCCACAACAAAAACTATAATTAAAGACAAAACCATTAAAAAAAGAGGATAGTCTCACAAAACAATATGTGTCAATTGACGATATAACATAAAACATTAAGTACATCCAGACATTAGCACCCACGTCAGTCATGATATCTGGAGGTACTAGGTTATACTGTCACATGACATGTTCAGAACTGTACTGATTCACACAATACTGATCATTCCAATTTACACAGCAGTGATGTTTATTTTGAAATCAAGACTCCAGACTACACACAGTGTGTATGCATTACAGTTAAACCCCATACAGTTTATCATTATTTACCTTATAGAAATTTGGTGTAATCGTTTGAGTCATCAGAGCACATGGATTCACACCACGTAAGCTTTCACTCATGACTGAAAATATTAGATTCATCTCTTGAATGCCTGAAAAGCTTTTCTGGATGAAGAAGAAAATTCCTTAGGGACTTAACAAAAATATTATGGTAGGGAGATTGGGGTTACATGTTATATTACAGCTATAAAAAACAATCAAGCCCCTACCGAGAGTTATTAACATTTCTTTTGGACTCTCCTGTTGACTTTGGAAAAAACTGCAATTCCCTCCCCACAATATCTAAAAGTAATACATTTATGGAAAACATAACAAAATGATGAAAATACAGCCACTCTAAACACAGCAAAATCTGCCAAGTAAGTGGTTATGATTAGGCTTTTTGCCCTACTTTTATTTCCAATTTTTTTTTTTTTTTTTAAGTCTTTCTGTGTGAAGTTTGCATGTTCTTCCCGTGCATGCGTGGGTTCTCTCCAGGCACTCCGGCTTCCTCCCACAGACCAAAAACATGCATTAGGTTAATTGGTGACTCCAAAGTTGTCCTTAGGTGTGAGTGTGAGTGAATGGTTGTTTGTCTCTATATGTTGCCCTGCAATCGACTGGCGACTGGTTCAGGATGTACCCCGCCTCTCGCCTGTTGACAGCTGGGATAGGCTCCAGCTGGGATAGGCTCCACCCCCCTGACAATAATTTTTGTACAGTCCCTCGGGTGTTGTTTTAACACAAGAGTTCCATCAAGGAACCTTCTGCACCATTTGTACTCAGCATTTGCTGGATGTGATGGCAGGTGTACTCACCTCCACTGGCGTACTCCATTATTAGGTAAAGGGTCTTATCAGTCTCAATCACCTCAAACAGCTGCACTGTAGTCCAAAACAGAATCAGATTAAAATCAAATATATATCAACAAATCCTGCTCACATTATAAATAATGGCACAGCCGTCTGGCAGTCTGTCTTAATACCAACGAACCCACTGCTAATGCTGTGGGGGGTTTGATCCATATGGCATCTCAGCTTTAGAAAATCCAACCTTGTGACCTCTATATGAAGCCTACAATGTCGCTTGCGACAGTTTGGTCAATGTATGCTCCAAAGCTTATTCAAATGATTGTACTGGTCACACACATGGAAGCGAAGTACACATCCACGGACACACACTCAGACACAAACATAAAGCCTATTGAGATATATGTATGTGCCTTACCTATGTTAGGGTGATTTAAGCCTTTCATTATTCGCACCTCCCGAAAGAGCTGGGAAGAAGAAACAGAATTTTTAATGTCTTGAGCATATTAGACAAAAAAATGTTGTTTACAAGAACTATATATGTTATTGGGAGTTGAGATGAGGTTTCTCAGCATTTTCTGGCCTGTGAAAATGAATATGGTGTATTTTTGCATTTTCTTCTCAGACTTCTCATTTTAATCTCATGACAGCGGAACAGTAGAACTTAGAATCAGACTTGTATTGATTCCTATTCTTCAAATTTTAGATAAAAAGGACTTCTTGTAAACATGCAATTTTAATCTCTTGATCTCCATTATTTTCACAGTTCTGTCTGAGAAACAAATATCCAACAACGTCAGAAAACAATCTGTGCACTATATTTACCTGAAGACATCCTCCTGACATACAAATAGGGAGTGATAACTGTATTGTGAATCCTCTGAGTCCTTCTGTTTCTGGTAAATGTGCAGATCAAGTCTTTAAATTGGTTAAAAATTTCAAAGACCTGCAGAAGAATTGCAGTTCAGAATCTGACACACGTCGCGTTTCACAGTAGTGATGGGAATTCTCATGGCTCGGCTCTCATAGAAGAGCCGGCTCTTTCGGCTCCCCAGATTTTTTGTTGCTTAAATTAATTTATTACCAAAATAATGTAAAATTACATGTAAAATTAATTACTAATGTACAAAACATACTTTATAGCAAATTTTACTGCATTTCCTGCAGTCACTCAATTTGGCACCTTTCCAGCGTTTTGTTTGTCGCGGCTCTGCGTGTGTGTGCGCGTGTGCTCCCACTCCGGCTCCCAGGCAGGAGCCGGCTCCGATCGTTCACTTCAAAGAGTTGTTTCGTTTGCGACCGACACATCACTATTTCACAGTGATTTACTATACTGCTTCTACTATACCCCTAAATCTCTCCTATGTCCATGTTTCAACTTTTACTGGGTCACTTCAACAGTCACTATTTGTGCTGAGTACTTTTGCAGTTTAACAGGTAGATTAACATGGGAAATGAACATTCTGTAACCATAGTTATTAACATGTAAAAGATGCACAAAATTGGTTACATTTAGTGGTTACATTGCAAGTGGTGTCACTTGAGGCAATGGTGGTTGGGTTTGAAGACTACAAGTTTGAAAATGAAAAAAAATCTTGCAGGAATTTGAAAAGAGGTGATCTTAACAGACCTCTGGAGTCCCCTCCTCATCTCTGCTTCTGGCCAGAGGCTCCAGGCCACAGCCACTACCAGCTTAACATGCTAAAATCTCTGACCTGACTGTTGGACACTGTTGGAGTTACATTATGGGTAGCGTAGGTGCCAGGTTTTGACAAGGAAGAAAGATTTTAACTCCTGTTTTTTTAAACTGTTCGTTGTGATGTGAATGATTGTGAATGCTGAAGTGCAATTTTAAAGCTGTGAAGGGCTCTTTAATACAAAACTTCAGAGATTGGTGAAGGAAGGCTACATTAAATGGCTTGCTGCTTGGTTGTTTATCATATGGTGTTTATAACATACTAATGAGCAATTAATTCTGCTCCTGAAATCAAACTAAGAACCTCTGAGAAATCGGGGTTGGACCAGTACAAGCAGACAAGTTTATACTTTTGTCCTAAAAACAACAGTATCACTTGAGAATTTGTGAGGGTGACTTGAACCAACAAAACCTCCTCACTATTACAAATAACATTAACACATGGCCCACACACAAATGTGATGAATCTGTAGCCAACATCGGACCAACTTCCACTCTCTGCTGAGCACTTCTCACTGCGTGTAATATGTCTGCTCTGGGGGATATATTTGTACACTTTGTCAGAGCAGAGCAGGGGATTAAATTTGAGCCAGCTACCCTGGTTTCATGTATATAACAGTACACTCCCTCAACAATAAGCCATCAAGAAAACCAGCGACTCTCCTCTACACTGTCAACTCCACCTAGAAAAAAAAGATGGTGTGATAAGCTTTTCCAGCATTCTCTCATTCCTCCCCCTCTCCTATTTTCCATTCAATTCCTCAAACAGTCTTCTCCTCTAGCAGTGCCCCCAACGTCACTGTTGCCATAGCAACCCAGGTATTAAGACCGGGCACTTTCCCAGCTTCTCCAGCTGTGTGCAGAAGGAATCGTGGGATATGTAGTTCTGAAGCATCTCCTCATCCAGGTGTCCCATTAATTCCCTACTTGTCACAGCAGGATTAAGCAGTTAGATCCATCAAAACAAGAAACAATCCCTCGGTAACATGTTCGATGCCAGTAATCATTAATGACTGCAAATAAATAGAAATCCTATGATAAAGCTGACACATGCTCTGTGGCAACAAGGCTCCTGCCTTTAATTACAAAAGTAGCAACAGATTGTATTAAAATGTAAGTTTCAGCTTTGATGTGTGTCATAAAAATATACTGTTGACTAGTGACTAAATCTAATTTCTAACTGACACATATTGTTCAGGTGTCCTGTCAGCATAAAAACCTCCTCCTGTAATCGGCTGTTTCCACTTACAAGAAATCCTTCTTCATGGATGTTGAGGTTTGACTTCCTCATCTATGATTTCATGTCCCTCTTCCTTCCTTCCTCCCTCTCCTTTACCCACCCCTGTACAATACATCTCCCTCTTTCCTTCTACCCTGTACATACATTACCGTCCAGATTATGCTAATATGGGCGCTTTCATGTCTGTGCTAAGGCTTTTCTCTAGCCCACGGGTATGTAAAGAAGTTCACTATCATCACCAGTTAATTGTATTCTCTTCAGCAGTGGCCAATCCTTTGCCTCTCTCCTCAGTCCTGTCCTAAATGTCGCACTATTGTCTTTCACAGCAGCCAGTCCTGTCCGAGTAAAGCACAACCCAGGAAGATGGGATAACATGTAAATTGGGATCACAGTTTCTGTGAAGCATTTAATATTCTAGCCAGGTAAGGTACAGAAATCAATTTTCTGTCATGATATAACCACCAGAAATATGACAAGTCAAAGTATCAGGATTACAGAAAGCCTGTGATCAAAAGGGCAACAGCCATACAACTATGGGAAAAGAAAACAATGAGAACTTTCATTTATTTACTAAAGTCTTGATAATTCTGTAACCACCCAAGGTCATTGCTGTTGGTGCACTGTAAATACACAGATTGAGAAAAAAAAAAAAAAAAAAGAAGAAGAAGTCAAATAAAAAGAAACTAAATATAATCAAAATTGCTTTTTACCCTGGGCAAATCCTCTTGGACATTTTAAAGTTGTTACCAGTAAAGTGACAGATCATAACAATTTTGGGAGCCCACCACATTTCCACTAGGATGTATGACATAACTAAGGCAGTCCCTATTCGAGTGGGTCCTATGCTCCTACTAATGTAATTCCACATGTCATGTGAAGAAATGCTGGTCTTTTTAATGTATGTAGCAAGACATACAGTCATTTTTCAGTCAAACAAAATTGCACAGACACCACACACTTATAAAGAACAATTATTTCATCCCTGATTTGATCCTTCTGCTCTGTTCACTTCTTGCCCTTGGCAGAAGAGCTCATGCAGGCTAGGGGAGGTATAAAGAGATAAGAGAGAGGGAGGGACAGGCTAAATGAGACATGTTGGCCTATATATGCATATAAGCAGCATTATGCGAAAATATGAGTTGACTCTCTCGTGGTTTTATTCACAGGTATTACTTCACTATGTGGTAGGTCTTTACCTGACTCTGAGTGATGCAGCTATATGAGGCACACATGACAGTGCACAAAATATCTTGATTAGTATAGCTGGGAGATAACATGGAGATGTCTGAGCATGTGATACACATGAAGACATGATCAAATGGCCTTCATGTCAGCCATGTTGTGTTTGGATATCCACCAGTCCAGGTCTCCTGCTCCAGATGTGTACCACTCCTGAATCAGAGTCAAGTGTGTGTCTATGCCATGCTGAGGTTGCCCTTGATAGCCAAAGAGTCCACTGCTCTGTATCTGACCTTCATGCACAACAAACCTTGAGTGTCTACTATTCAGGCTCAGCACTCAACATGCTGACCAGCGGGAAAAAAGAAGCAAGTCCATCAAAAGCCCTCCTTATGTCATACACCTGAGCTTATCTAAAGACACCTCTCACGACGAAATGGCCACCAAACCCAACATCAATGACCATGAAACAACTACAAAGCACTGTGACTTTCTTTGTTATCCACAGCAACATGTGTTCAGGGAAGACAAATTACAAACACAAACACAAAAAAAGAATGGATTGGGTGACCAAGATGAGTCACCCCCCTCTCAGGGCAATGATTAGCCCAGAGAGAGACGAGAGATGATCTCTGGGGCAGAGGTCTTCTCTAGCTCCCATCCAGTCCCTAGCACCTGCCAAACAGCATCACATCCCACGCACCCTCTCTCTATCAGCTGCTCTCTCATTCCTACCCCCTCTGAGGAAGAAACAGCTGAGGATAAACCTGAACCTCCCCCTGCTGTTTGTGCAGACAGATAGCATTAAACTGTGTAGCATGTGTCTCATTTTTGTACGTGAGGGCATAATGCACATACTCCTCAATACAGTACAGATACAGGCATCAGTATAAAGAGGAAAAACTCACCTTTTGTAGGCTGGTTGGGTTCAACTGAGTTTTGTCAATGATTTTTATTGCAACCTGGAAGAGACGTGAAAGATGTTTTGGATGAGGAAGTAAGCACATCACCACTAGATCTGGCCTTTTGCTTATAACAGCCTCCATACACGACATTCATTAACATCAACCTATTTTACAATACAGTCCAAGCTCAATAGAATACAAATAATATCTATGTTTGTGTACCACTTTTAATCAAATATGCTTTTGTAAAGGGTATTTACCTTGGAAGTAATGGCTTTCTGACTAAATCATGTTATAAAGTTTTATAGATCAGCCATAAGTTGTTTATAATAACACACTTTGGGTTGCCAGGTTGTGAACGATAACTTTTCCCAGTGTTCATCCTCTCTCTTTGTTAATAATGCAGTTTTATATTTTGGTGGTCCATAAAGAAGACAGTAAGTGGTCGCACAACTTTGCATCACAAAAGTTTTTCATAATGGTTTTTAACTGATCTATAAGGCTCTATGAAAACACTTCTTAAATATTTCAAAAGCAATTATTTACAACATATAAACTTTTTATAAAGTGTATCTTATCATAAAGTGGTACCCATTTGGGCCATCATTTAGTATTCGTGATTCAATCTTGTCACTTTTAAAGTAACTGAACAATGGATTGAAATCAATCACCTGGAACTAGGGAAATTACAGTTTCCCTGCTTCCTTGAAGATGTCATGATGCCTTCAAAGAATATCAAAAGTTTAATCTACTAGCATAATCTTGTTTGTCTTACAAAAATGTGCTGAACAGAGAAACATATATATTGAAGGTAACATGACAGAATACGATTTACTTGTTTCGAACTATGTTCAAAAATAGTGTTGCAGTCTCAATACTAGACCAACAACATCAGCTGATTGTTGCCTTTCATCACCCTGCAAACATCAGTTGTTTTTTTTTAAATGATCCATCATCTGCTCATCCATCTCCTTCCTCCTCCCACCCTGGACCTCTGCTGCCCTGTGTCTCACCTCCTTTCCTGTCAGGATGTGGCGGGCTAGCTTGACCTTGGCAAAGTTTCCCTTTCCAATGGTCTTGAGCAGACGGTAGTTGCCAATGTGTGGCTGCTCATCAGAGCAGGAGGCAATGGAGTTCCTGCACCGGGCACCCAGTGAGCGGCTGGACTGGCTTGTGGCCTTGTCTGAGCGGCTGGCCCCCAGTGACACATGCTGGAAGTAAGAGTGTGTGTGTGTGTGTGTGTGGGGGGGGGGGGGTTATTCACTTTGACAACACCAATATCACATAGAACAGCAGCAGCAAGCTGACAAAGGAACTCCAGGACTGCCTATACCCATGGAGCGCTGATGATCTCCAGAAGCAAAATAAGCTGGTTATGAACTATGCTCGGCAAAGAATATGTAGACAATATGATGCTTTCAGCAGCAACTTAACTGTTTTGAGGCAAAGATCCAATGAACTCCATCTGACACAACTTCATTGCTAATACTGAATATCTGCTGTATTTGGTGAAGTCACTGAGCAGCTAAATGTTTCACAGGTGAGTGTGTATTATTGACATAAAGCTTTATATAAAATCTACTGATGGACTGAGATGGTCACACCTCAGTGCACAGTATCAGAATCACTCCTCCAGATATTTACTTTAGAAACACAAAAAGGAGTGATGATGAGCTGAGCTACATGTGAATACATGCCCCTCATTCCTGGGTTAATAGTTGCAGTCCAGCACATGAATATACTTTTTCCATTTTAGATTTAGTATCATCTTCTTTAGAAGTCTACTACTTGACGGGTGGAAGATATCTTCATGGAATATGTCCAGAGTAGTTCAATGCAGTCTGAGGTAGCCCTAGCCCCCCTAGAGGAACCAGGATTTGTGATAGAAAAGGGGCAGAGAAAAAGAAAACAACCATAGAAAGGTTAACTAGTGAAGGGAGGAATATAGCAGGAAAGAATAACAAAGGGAGCAGATGCTGGCACAGTGGTCCCTGGCCAGTCCCAGGCCCTGAGGCATCACACTTCCATCCCCCCAGCATGCCATCTTGCTCTCACTTCACACACACATAAACACAACCACACAGCCTTAAGCCCCACCTTCAAACACTCCCTCCTTTGGACGTCTCCATCCCTGTTCTCACGCCCAACCTAGACCCAATTTGGACCCCTTCTCCCCTCAATGTGGACGATGACGAGACAAGCCAAAACTGACAGCACTGGAGGCATACACAGTGAACAGTGGAGTACACTAATCCACCAACTGTACGGTGCACATCAAGCCAAGCCTCACCTGTGCCAATATGGCAACACAACAATTCAGCCAGTCAATCCACTCATCTGTCATCGTTTAATTGTAGAGTGATGACAGCACATTGAGATCCATTCTAGTGGAAGGAAGGGATCTGCATCCACAATCAATCATGCACCTCGTGAACTCACACACTTCTACACATCCAGGAAGACATTCACATACACACAAATACAATCGTGCACACAGACATCTACTGGTTTAACCATCTCTCTGTGCTGAAAGCTCTGCTAACAAATGGAAGGGGGTCTTGCCAAAAGTGTTTAGGGCAGAGAAATGACATAATGCAACGTCAGTCATGTCACCATTTTGATGTATATTAAGAAGGAGCGTGATAGATAGATAATACGCATGTGTATGCACACCTTAATATTTTCCGTCTGTCTCACATAAATAAATCCCCTTTGCTTCGGTCTTTCCAGCAGGCCGTTACTGTTTTCCACTGTACTGAATGTATGGCGCTGTCTGACACCCACTGGCTCTGGGGTTGGGCGCTCTGTAGGCTGCGCAGCAATGGACTGCACATCACATCATTTTACGCAGTAATCCCCTCGCTTCGTGCGAACAACCCAGATATTTCCTATACATTTATTTTGGCCTTCTGAGCTCTAGTCCCACCCATCCAATTTCTGGGGAATACACACACACACATACAGCCAGCAGCAGCAGCAAGCTGTAAAATGTGACATCACTATCTCTCCACAGCCTTATAATAAGATGTGACGGCCGGTTTTCAGGCTTTCTGCGCATATCCGCCGAGTGTTATCGTATGCGGATGGACTCATTCCGGGCTGTTTGCCTGCCATCAGCTCTTTCTCTGCGCATACACTCAAGGTTAGCCCATTCTTAAAGAGCCTGTTCTGCTAATATATCCGTCCAATATCACCTCCAGAGTCCTTTCACCTCATGAGGGAAAATAGCACCATCTATGGCCCCCGTGTACACTGAACAAACCCAGTGATTGCCAAATGCCACATTTATGTGGAGATGTTTTCAGAGATGCATTTTGCATGCACAGAAATAGAGACTATAGGCTGTATTTGTACTTACATGGTCTCCAGTACTCCTGTCGTTTCCAGACGGTAATGCAGATCGAGAAGACATGTTGTTTTCGTTCTCCTTTTTCCCTGAGTAAAAATCACGCAGTGTTCGCTCGGATGGTATTTACGGGCTCCACAGATAGAATAACATCCGCAGATGCGACCCACCGTCCCAAATCAATCTGCCTGTTCTCCTGCCGGCCGAGCCGCGGTCGAGAGGAGACCTCTGCCTATCATGGCAGCAATGGGTATCTGGAGGGGGGGGTGTCCTCAAACAAGCTGCATTTTCCACCATGCACTTTGCAAAAATACGGCGGATCAACGATGCAGCAAATGCAATGCAATGCAAATCCCGAGCATCGAATAAGTGCTAAAATGAGGTGATGTTTGGCCGGAGCCCAGCGTCTCTGTGGCGACTCTCCACCCCCTGCCTCATTTCGCCATACAAAACAAACACGGATCCCTCTGGATGTGTGTCACCTCCGTCTGTCATAATACCAACCGATGTAATCTTTTACATTTAAACCGCGACGCCAATGCAACCCAATCCCCTTTACTGCCACTCGCAGAAAAACACAGCTCACGGTGCAGCTGGGAAAAAGGCCGAAGTGTTCAGCAATCGGTATTCCCGGTCGGTGAGATGCGCACCACCATCAAGTCAGGAACAATGTACAGACACGAGAGTTCCGGTGGTTGGTTTTGATGTAAAAACCTTCGTGAATTAACAATAATTCATAGAAGTCTCATATGCACTCAAACTAAAAGCTAAAACAACTGTCCTGCAATAAAGCCTCCCTTCGTGAAGATTTCAATCATCAGTTGCGGTTCAATGATCATTTCAGAGACTGCAGTTTGTGGCGCTATTGTCAAGTGTTTCGAATTTTTTGCACACCCCATTTATACCAATGCTTCTAAATATCAAAAACACCTCTCCTGATGAATTATAATATTGAAAGTCACGCCTTTCAAATACAGACACATGGCTCAATCAAAAGAAGGTAAAAATCATAGAACAGTTAAAGTAACATAAGGTAGCAGTACCAAGAGTCAGACCATCAATGGTAAGAAAATTAGTGTGTAAAAGTGAATTTAGTGACTTAAAGCTATATAAATATATAATTTATTTAGATTAATTAATATTTGTGAGTTTTTTAAGACATTAACAGCTACTTTGAAGTAACGTTCACTGCATGCATGCTCGGATATATCACTACCCGTGACCCTGAGGGGAAAGCAGCCTCCAGAAGTATGTATGAATGTTTCAGTTCCTCAGGAAAAACGTTGCACATTTATTTTGAAAAACAAATGTCTCCCTTTCCTGTCTTAACTGTCTAACCACATTTCAAGTATCACTTTACGTCAAGCACCTAAAACCCTGCGTCTGCAATGTAATATTAATTTATGAAAATGTGTTTGTGACTGAAAACAATGTTTTGAAATTAGTCTGAAATGCGTACCAAATCATCAGAACGTCTGCTTAGAGTAAATGTTGTTCATCCAAGCCTCACCTTTTCTGCAACGGAGTCCTACCAACATTACACTCAGCAGCTACATATGATGTACTCTCTGTAAGTTTTACACACATTTTTCACATTTTTCTGATGATTCTGATTCTGAAAATAAATACGATGCATACGATAAAATGGCCACAATTTTTTTTTTTTTTTTTTTCGATATTGAAGAGCAGACCCTCCAATTATTATTTTTTAGGGTCAAAGTTAACAGAAAAAACACAAATAAAAAGTATGGCAGACCATGTCAGGTTCAACCCATTTTTGAGACTTTGGCTCCCCGATTCTGTGAGGCAAATCAGGTGGTATCTCCCAAAGTTACTCTTTTTAGTAAAGTTTGTGTTTCCCTGAACTCCTTTTCCTTATTGAACTGCAGTGGAGAGGGACAGTAACACAAAGAGGGAATTTTCTACTAAAATGACAGGGGGAAAAAAGGGAGATAACAGCTTGATTTAGCTGCTCTCTTATTATACTGCGGGAATATCTTTTTACACAGAATGGGGACTGTGGATTTCGTCCCCCATAACTTAGACAGGAAACACATTTCATAGGGATCTCTTAATGTCCAGTATGAATCAAAGCAATGATTTCTGCAAGCAAACACTGTCAATGTTCATACAGAAACCTGACTTATCTCAAGACAGACTTTAACAATTGCAAACTTGTTATGAGTTGGTTTTCTGTGTGATTTTTTGTTTATTGCTTGTGCTCACGTTTTCTTTTTTTTTCTCCTCCTGTGTCAGCAGTGGAGGTGTGGCCTGGTGGTGCTGCGGGCAGACAGCGCCCCTGAGGCTCCTCTTGCTAATTTCACCTGCACTTAAGCAGCGTGGCGGCTTTGCCTCGCTGCCAGATTGTCAATGGTCCTTGCCCGACTTTCCAGCCATTTCTTCTTGTCTTGATCTCTTGTTGGTGCTCTAGTCGCCTTGTGCAGGTCTCCTTTGTTGGTTGTCTTCTCTGTGTTTGTAGATTTGATTTTGTTATTGCATAGTTCCCTTAGCAGTTCCTACCTTAGTTAGTTATCGAGTTAGTCTGTTTTCCTACCCGCTCGCCACGGTGTAGTAGATAGTTTAGTTTAGGGCTGAATTTGTGTTTGTTTAGATTCGGGATTGTTTGGTTGTATTTGTCATTTTTTCTTTGTGGATTGTAATAAACCGCGTGTTGTTCTACGGCTCCTTTTGTTCCAGTGCTGTTTTTCTGCCACTTTTGGGTCTAAACAAAAATTACTAGATTACTAGTCGTAACAAAACTGTATTGCAAGCATGAAGCATGAGCATGAAGAGCACTGCGTTGTAACACCCACCAATCCCTGATTTAGGAGAAGGCCACCTATGCTTCGTTAATTCAAATTCACGTTTTCTGTGGTCACCTTGAATTTATAATCTTAACATCCACGTGGTTCTGTATTGCAATAGCCTATTTAGGTATAAAATATTTCAATTTCTGGAGTATTCTAATGTCTTTCCAGTTTCACCTGGACTTGTGAGGCAGAAAAGAGTCTCCTGGGCCACAACAGTATTTCACCCTGCTTGGTCCAACCCTGGTACATTGATACTCATCATTGTGGGAGTATGATTGGGAAATTGTTTCGTGGCCGGTGCTTCTTACAAGAATAAGATTAGAATAAAATTAGAAGATATATACTGTATATATATATTCTAATTGTGTGTGTGTGTATATATATATATATACACACACACACACACACACACACCTAAACAAAAAATATATACTAAGAACTATATGTATACACATAGACAAAAGCAAAAATGGATAATAAAAAGAGTATTTACAGTAGGAAAGAGTATATACAGAAAGAATGTGCTTTGTGAAGTTTTTTTTTCAAGGAACAGAGGTTGCACCCAGGCTTTAGATGATTCTTGGCCTGCTCGTGTTCAACATAAGGTGTCTCATTAGAAAACCTGCACTCCCTACCCATTTCCAAGAAACCCTGGTCTCTCATTTCCACTGACCCTTTACTGGCTATGCTGTGATTTCCATAATAGACTTGACCCTTGATCCTTCTCTCTTATCTGCCAGGAGGCAGCACAGCCAGGGATCCAGCAGTTTTCTGCTTGCAGGGTGTAGCCCACTGGCATCCCCAGAGCCTCCTTCATTTCCACCTGAGTGTGCATATCTAGAAATCAAGGTTCTTCATCACAGAGATGCAAAACATCCTGTAAATTCCAATTTTCCAAGTAGTCCTGCTCATTGATTTCCAACATTGAGCTGACACAACCAAAGATTTTAAAACAGCTACCTCAGTATAAATAGTACAGAAAAATCTCTGACTGTTGTCAACTTTCTATCATCTGACAGAATACAATAGAAAGTTGGAAGGAAAAAAAAAACAGAAAAAATGTCTGAAACTTTTAATTCTTCAAACAACCTCTAACGTAAGTCCGTGCACTTCACACTTGTGCTCAGTCACACAACATGACTTGCTCTTTGTACAACATTGATTCACTGGGACCCTGGAACACTGCATACAGTCATAAAAAATTTTGCCTGTTATGATTTTGTGGCCGAGCAAAAAAACAAGGAGGTTGTGAACTCAAATATGCAGACTTAACAAAAGGCTTGTCGGAAACAGTTCCAATAATTTATTTAACAAAATAAAGGCAAACAAAATCCAGCTAAGTTCAAAACTCCAAAAACAAGGAACTACAGGGAAACAGGGCACAGACTAGGAATTACAAGAATCACAGGGAACAAGGAAAGCCACACAAAAGGGGTGATGCAACAAAGACAAAGGGAAACACACTGACACAGACAGGGGAGGAGAACTTATCCGACACAGGTGAACACAATCAAACAATCACAAGGGCGGGAAAACATAGGAAGTAAAATCAACTTTGACATACAAGGGATGGCTACCAAAATAAAACAGGAAATAAAAACTAAATAGTCCAGATCTAACATTGCCTTTATAAGTTATCACATTGTAAAGCAAACTAAACTAAAACCTGTCTTTCTCCTTTTTGCAATCAAAATGAGAAAGACATCAGGTTCATGAATGATGAATGGATTATTGAATTAGGGGCAACTTACAACTTATCACTGCACTGTTACTGTTTTATTTCATTTGATTAAAATCATCTATGACATTGTATTCTATTCTATGTTATTTTAATTTTTATTGTATTTTTATATGTCGTTCCCATGCTTGTCTTGGCATTATGGAAAAGACTTTGAATTTCCATTGGTACAATCCAAATGAGGTTGTGCTGCCTTTTCACTTCATTGTGTGGAGTTACTGAGTTTCTGAGGTATTGTAATGCCATACTATAGCCTCCAGAGTGCAGCAATGTGCAACTGTTGTCTAACTATTACAGTCTGGAGTGGTGAAACTGTGAAAAAAAAAAAGGAGCAATACACCTAAAAATACATACTGTTGATCATTTTGCATCATGTCATTAATACATCCGTTCTATGGCAAAAATTAATCATCAAATATACTCTGCATTATCAAGATGAATATATTAGTTTGCAGGTTCATTTGGTATAAAGTAAAAGATTTAAAGGCCAGATATCTAAACATTTGCTCTTTCATTTGAAATAAGTTTACATTAAAGAAATGGTACCTATCTGCTTGTGCACAGTATACATACATGTAATATAAATAGACAATATAGTCTTGCTACCTTATTATGCTATACCTCTGTAACCCTGTAGGTTTCACCATGAGCTTCCATTTACCACAAAATACCTCTTGGGTTTGGTTGAGTCAGGCAGGTGCCCCACTGCCCCTCAGCTGGTTTCATGACTCACACAAGTTAGTGTTTGTGACCTGTTGTATAACACAGGAGAATGCATAGTGTGCTCATACCGATGTACAGAGAGAAGTGAAAAAGATGAGTGGGTTCATGTGTTAAAGATCAAAAGGACCAATTGTTAAGTGTGAGGGCAAGTTTGCAGTGCACTGTCAGCAGGAGGCCAAAGAGGATGTGGAGTGATTAGGCTCAAACTTTAACTCTCTGCTGATGAAAGACAGGTGGGGGTTCATGAGGGGGTGAGAGAAGCTTCTGGGACCTCATGTTGCATTCACAACCCATTTTGGTTGGTGGTGTTTCGAGCTTTTATATCATCTGAACTCAACTGAACTACAAGAGGAATGCTGATGTTTGTATAAACTTGACCTGATTGAAACAGCAGGGTTTTTGTTGCATTGACAGCTACAAGAAATCCTCCATTTCATTTGCGTTCTCCATTTAATTTCCATCACTATATATTTTTTACAATTCTGTATTTCAGAATCACATTTTTATTTGAAATTAACAAGTCAATAAGGATCTGGGTTTGGATTTATCAAACTTCTCAGGATTACAAGAAAGATTGCTGTAAAGAGCCAGTTTAGAAAAGTTCTTCACTGAAACTGAAAGAAAAGGTACATTCATCAAGCAACAGCAGCTCTCAAGTGATCACATGATTAATCACATGCATTTTTTCATCAAGGAATGAACCTACATCTAGCCCATTGTTCGTTCTTTTTTGCAGACATTTACATTTTGATTGATGATGATTTTTATTTCTTAAAAAAACATAATTTCTTTGAAGTCTTTAGTGTCTGTGGTGGGACACCATATGTAATTAACAACAGTTTAATACATGAATATGGAAATACAGAAGCAATAACAGGAAACAGTATGGAATCAAAAAAAAGGAGAACTAAAGTGGAGCGGAGGGGAAGGGTTGCTGCTGGTAGATGATGAACATCGCAGAAAACAGATAAGGAGAATTTATTTCCATGTTGACAATGAAGATGAAAAGGAAGTGATTGCAGAAACAAAGGTGGAAATGCTCAGGCATTGCACTGACCCTAAAAATGAATCCTTACAAGGTCAAAAACTTGATTTTCACTCCAGTTGGATCTTTAGAATACTATTTACACATTCATGCAGTAATAATATTCCAACAATATAATATACAGTATGTAATCTAATCTTTTGTCCGACAATATTCAGCATAATGCCACTGGATAAGATTATTGATGACAGAGCTATATTGAAGAGATATGTTCATACTGTTATGATGTATTACCCAGCAATGGGTGACCGTACAGATATAGATTTCCATTTCTACCTGTAACTACACAAAGCTTAACAACGTGTGTAGTTCAAAGTTGAATGGACAATGGAAGAGAAGATAGATGCCACTGATTCAGTGTAAGGTTGTCTACAGCTCAGTTCATCATGACTGTGAGTGCACTATTGCATAATGCATGCAAGATGCAGTGCTAATACAGGCATAATAAAATGAGGTTATTGGATAGGGCTGACTAGGATATGCAGCTGAATAAAATCTATCTTACGAATTAAATTGAATGCAGCATTGTTGTTGAATCCATGCAAGTAACTTTGTAGTAATTTACAGTTTATATGCAAATGACATATTGATAAATATGACATCAAAATTTAATTTATTTACCCATTTTGCCAATGTCTAATATTGTATATGCTTTCCAAACAGATTATCAGGTTAATCAGGTTAATCTACAGCAAACACATACACTAACTAGTAAAGATATAATTGCTATTTATAAAAATGGCAGTAGATCTTCAGTGGTCTTTACTGATTTCTTAAAGACTTTTGTTAGCTAATATTGGGTCAGTTAAAAAGTTAATTTTGTTGACATTAAATATATCGTTCTTTGTAATTTCGGTGAACTGATCCTTTACATGGACCAGGAGGAGAGGCCAGTGTCCATTTCCATAAAGCATCATAAAGTCCCAAAACACCCCAAATATTAATGTCACCACAAATTTGCTGTCAAAGTCAGACAGTAAATTCATATTGTTATAGTCTGTGTGATTATGATTTGTTTTTTTTTCTTTCTGTGTGGTTGCTTGTGTTTTTTGTAACCTTATCTCCGTGTCTGCAGTGGAGGTGTGGCCTGGCGGTGCAGCGAGCAGACGGTGCACCTGAGGTTGATCTCCACTGATTCTTCTCATGTTTTAAGCAGTGTGGCAGAGTCGGCACGCTGCCAGATTGACAAAGCTTTCTTGCCGAGACTTTCCAGCCATTCTTGTGACCATAGCTTCCCTGTACTCTCTCGTTGTTGTCGTCGCCTGTGTGCGGATCTTGTCCTAGCCTTTATTTGTGATAGCTCCGAGTCTTTGGTTTGGTTTCATGATAGTTGAGGATCTTTCTCTTCCTACCTGCTCGCCACAGTGTAGTGAATGTTTTGTTTTCTTGAGCTGGTTTTTGTGTTCACTGTTATTCAAGTGTTTTTGTAGTGTTTTGGTTTTCTTTGTTATTGTTAATAAACCGTTCATTTTACGGCTCCCTTGATTCTCTCGCTGTTTATCTGCCTCTTGGGTCCTGCCACAAATTTATTGATTTACCTGAATCATAACAGTACAATCGGGCCAATATGGACCCAGAGGATACTTGGTTTTGGGACGGGGATCCCTAACCCCGCTTGTGAAATTCCATCTCCAACCCCAAGCCCTTTTCAGGGGATTTAAATAGGTGTCAGGGGTTTTCGTTACAATGTTGGCTCATCTATGCCCAGCGTCCCCAAGCTTTTGCCACTAGTCAGGCAAAGATTTTCTTTTTGATTGGGCAACTCAGGGGTCAGGCGTTAGCCTGGGCAGAGGTGCTGAGCTGCCGGCTGGGGTTTGAGGAGATGAGTTATGATTCTTTCATCAAGCAGTTTAGCTCAGTGTTCGATCATTCTGATCATGGTGGCAACGCCTCAGCCCAACTGCTGGAGCTCCGCCAAGGATCTTTGTCAGTGGGGGATTACTCCGTGCAGTTCAGGATGCTGGCGAAAGATGCATGTTGGAATGAGGAGGCGCTTAAGGCGGCCTTTTCCAAGGGGCTCATTCATCGGCTTAAGGATGAGTTAGTTTCTCGGGATATTCCCACTGACTTTGATGCGCTAGTGGACCTCACCATCCGCCTAGACAACTGGCTGCATAAGCGTCACCGAGAGGGGCAGAGGTGAACCTCTGCAGGGGAGAGCTCCAGGCACCCAGCACCAGAGCACTCCTCGTTCCTGCCTTCCAACCAGGGAGAGGAACCCATGCAGCTGGGTCGCACTCGGCTCTCTTAAGGCAGAGAGGTTACACCGGCTCCGCACCAGGGCTTGTCTGTACTGCGGGGACACGTAGTACCGTGTAGCCCAGTGCCCCATTCGGCCGAAAGAGTGGGCCCGGCAGTAAACGTGGGCATACTGTCGGGCCAAACCAGCCCCATGGCACCCACACGTCCTTGTTTCAGGCTGCAGGCCACCTTAACCTCCGCTACTGGCGTGTGGCCAGTATGAATTCTGAGAGACCTCGGCTCAGAGTTTGCACTTCAGGCTGGCATTCCCCTTATTCCATTACCTACAGGGATTAATGTAAACGCACTAGATGGTAAGCTCCTTATCACCATCACGCACCAAACTGCTCCCCTTCAGTTAGTCTTATCTGGAAATCATGAGCAGCTGGCATTTAAAGTCCTGTCTTCTCCATTAGCTTGCGTAGTATTAGGTCATTCCTGGCTCAAAGTGTCGTGGACGAGGTAGTAATCAGGACTCAGATGCAGACTCAGATGTGGAGTGACCGGTTAAGGATTTATTGCGCAAAGTATACTTGCAGATACTAGAGTGAATGGTATGATCGTGAGTTCACAGAGTGGTGAAGACGGCACAGGATCAGGAGGAGAGGAGTGGATCCTGAGGACGTAGTGGAGTACAGAGCGACAATCAAGAGTCCCCGTAGGGCGAGATGACACTTGGTGGTGAGGCACAGGTGAGAAACACGGATGGTGATGCGGGCTAGAGGCAGGTGGCTGAGCGGGGTCCAGCGGCGGGATGCTGATGCGAGGAGCAGGACGCTGGTAGCGGGAACAGGTGGACCCTCTGTCGGGGGGTGAAGAACAAAGAGCCGGTGAGAAATCAGAAGGAATACATGATCTGTCTTAGTCAAGAGTATTTTCTTAAGTCACTAGAGACACTAGAGAAACACAAAGAGGGCCAACTATACCACTGAGAGGTGGAAATAATAATAATAATAATAATAATAATAATAATAATAATAATAATAATAATAATAATAATAATAATAATAATAATCTGGCGACGAGCCTGCTGCTGTACACCATCTTTATCCCGTCCGAGATTGAGATGGGAACCAGCTGTGTCAGTGCCAGCTCCCAAAACTCCGCCCAACCTCAGCCAAAAGAGGACAAAACAAAAAGACAAGCCCCACAAAACTACAAAGGAAACTAAAAAACACATATATCGCACCAATCATTACACAAAGCCCATAACCCTCACATAGATTGGTCGGCTGGTAAGATTCTCAGCTGGAGCGCCTTTTGTCACGCCACCTGTCTGCGCTCGGGCATTCCACCCACAGCTGGAGCAGAGACCCTGGGGGTGGCCCCCCCCAGACCTCTCTGTGGTGCCTCAGGTCTATCACGACCTGGCCGAGGTTTTCAGTATGAGCAGGGCCCTGTCTTTGGCTCCCCACAGACCTTATGACTGCTCCATAGACCTCCTGCCGGGGCTCTGTCCCTCCAGTCGCCTATACAGCCTGTCGAAGCCTGAGCAGGAGGTTATGGAGAAGTATATAGGTGAGTCACTGGCTACTGGCATCATCCGGCCCTCCTCTCCTCTCGGCACAGGTTTTTTCTTTGTGGAGAAGAAGGACAAATCACTGCGCCCGTGATCAATTTCCGGGGTTTGAATAGGCAAAGGCAAAGGCAAATTTATTTGTATAGCACAATTCATAGACCAGGCAATTCAAAGTGCCTTACAGAAGCATAAAAATACATTAAAATCATAAATAGAAAATACATTTCAAAGAAAGAAAGAAAGAAAGAAAGAAATTAGAAGAGATAAAAATAAAATAAAATAAAATAAATTTAAAGGAAAATTAAAAACAGAAGACAGTAAAAGACAGTTATTTAGCATTTAGAGTGATTAAAATCATTGAGCAGATATATTTACTTTAAGTAAAAGCTGTAGCAAATAATAATGTTTTCAACCCTGATTTAAATGAACTGACAGTTGGTGCTCCTCCTTCAACCACCACCTTACCGTGGTGGAGGAGTTTGAGTACCTGAATGATCCTAGAGGCTATGTTGTCCGGGGCTTAATGCCCCTGTTAGGACGCCTGGATTGGCGTCACCGGGGCCCCACCCTGGAGCCAGGCCTGGGGTTGGGGCTCGCAGGCGAGCGCCTGGTGGCCGGGTCTTTGCCCACAGGACCCAGCCGGGCACAGCCCAAAGGAGCGACGTGGGCCCACCTTCCCATAGGCCCACCGCCTGCAGGAAGGACCAGAAGGGGCCGGTGCCTTGTGTTATGGGTGGCAGTCGTGGGCAGGGGCCCCGACGACCCAAACCCTGGACAACAAACCCTGTTGTCAGTGATATGGATTTAAGGTGAGCACTGATCTTTGACCTTTCATTTTTGGAGCCAAATACAATCACTTCTGTCTTATCTGCATTAAGCTGAAGAAAATTCTGGCACATCCACTCACTGATTTGATGAACACACTCACTCAGTGCAAGTAAGGGACTCTAGTCATCTGATGACACAGAAATATAAAGTTGTGTATCATCTGAGTAAGTATGATAAGAAATATTATGATGCTCCATAATCTGAGCTAGGGGCAACATGTAGATATTGAAAAGAAGTGGTCCAAGAATGGACTCTAGTGGCACCCCACACAATATATTTTGTCATTCAGACACATGCTCACCAATTGCTCACCAATATCTTGTAAATTTGAACCAGTGTTGTACAGTGCCAGTAAGTCCCACCCACTTTTCCAGTCTGTCAAGAAGTATGTCATGATCAACTGTATCAAAGGCAGCACTGAGATCTAATAATATTAAGACTGAGGTTTTGGAAGCATCATTATTCAGATGTATGTCATTTAAAACTTTGATAAGTACAGCCTCAGTGCTGTGGTGTGGACGAAATCCAGACTGAAATGCATTAAAAAGATTGTTCTGCATCATGAAAGCATGCGTTTGTTGAAAAACAACCCTTTCAATAATTTTTCCTAAAAAGGGAAGATTTGATATTGGCCTGTAGTTACTTATTACTGAAGCATCCAGATTAGTCTTTTTTAGGAGAGGTTTTATTACTGCAGGTTTCAAGGCCTGGGGAAACTGACCAGACTGAAGAGAATTATTTATTATTTGCAACACATCTGGAGCTATGCAATTGAAAACAATTTTAAAAAAGTTTGTTGGCAGAGTATCATGGCAGCATGCTGTGGATTTTAACTGTGATGCAGTTTCTGTCAGCCTTGTATGATCCAGAAGGTTAAAATGTGCTAGATTAACTGGAGAATGAGAAGGCACAGGTGGCCTTATTTTGCCTGAGCTGGAGCTGGACACTGTTTGTCTTATCCTTGAAATTTTATCTGTAAAAAAGGATGCAAAATCATTGCATGACTTGTTGGATAGCAGTTCAGGAGGGACTGATGCTGTGGGGTTTGTCAGTCTATCCACAATAGAAAACAAAGTACGGGCATTATTACAGTTTCTGTTGATAATCTCTGAGAAGAATGCTTGCCTTGTCTTCTTTAGTTCATGGTTATAGATGTGGAGACTGTTTTTGTAAATCTCATAATGAACCTGGAGTTTGGTTTTTCGCCACCTGCGCCTGTCTGCAGACTCTTTTCTGGACTTTGACTAGTGTGGTGTTTCTCCAAGGTGCCTTTTTCCTTCCTGACAAAACTTTGGTCTTAATTGGGGCGATGGAGTCAATAATAGTCATAGGACTCTATTTTTGTCCCCACTGCTGGCGGAGTGCGGGGTGCGCACCCTGCGCAGTGGTATTTTCATGCAGCGCAGGTGGGCGTGCAGCACACTTGGTATTATGGTAAACCGAGGCGCACAGAGGTACGCCAGGATAGGCATTGTGGCACAATAGGGGGAGGTGTCGGTAGGATCAGCACTGAAAGCTTGCCACCCCAGACCTGGTTAACTCTGTGCGCCAGTGGCACACCGCTGGGCAAGTAGGTTTTCGTAAACCGGCGGAGTCGTGCACCCACGTCACCAATACCTCACAGGTTTCCACAATCTCTGGCATTTCACTACGATCAATAATTAGCAACAGCCATGATTCAATGCAACTATCTGAGTCAGCACATACAGTCAGACCTAAATTTATATATTTTGATCAGTATCTCATCTGACCACATCGCAAGCATGTTCGGCACGCATAATAGTCACTCAACCTGACCGAATGTACACAGGTGAAACAGGGATGCAAACTAATCAATTAACATCGCTGTGCCAACCAGAAACAGCCATGGCATTCTACAGAGCATATATACTGCATCTATCTTAGAGCACTCGAGAGATAGAGAGAGACAGACACACGGAAAAAACGTAAGTGATGATCGTTGTCCGCTATTACCCACGTCATTTCATTCCAAATACAAATGTTATCATCATAATTCTTAACGTTATCTACAAAGATGGAGTCCATCACTGCTTTGAGGAGGAGGAGGAGGAGGAGGAGGAGGAGGCCAAGGATTTACCATCTAAGGACCTCATATTTAGACATGAGTGAGCAGGAGTGCAGGTGGGCCACGAGAATAACGCCTTCAACACTGTAGGCTATGCAATTTTCTTTAATCATCTACTCTTTTGCATGTCACAGGAACAAATTACATCTGCCAAGGGAGGTTGCCGACGCGGTAGCGCGCACTGTGGCCTCTGATGCGCACCCCAGCTGCGTTCTCCCGGTCACGGTGAGGGTGACAGCGGCTCTGACCTTCTTCGCCACCGGGTCTTTTCAACATACTGTGGCCTCAGTGGTGGGGATCAGTCAGTCCGCTGTCTGCTCGGCTATACATGCAGTTTCCTCCAGTCTAGTCCAACATGCAAATGAGCACATAATTTTCCCTGCAACACCTGAGAGCCAGCTGGAAACAAAGCGAGGGTTCTTGTTGAAATTTGGATTCCCCGGGGTCCTGGGAGCAATCGACTGCACTCAGCCAGCTGGAAACAAAGCGAGGGTTCTTGTTGAAATTTGGATTCCCCGGGGTCCTGGGAGCAATCGACTGCACTCTGACCACAGAGTTGCCTGGTGACAAACATGTCTGCCAATTCCCTGGGTACAATCATTGTAAATGATTGTAAATCCCCCCCCCCCCCCCCCCACCAACCAACACACAACTCTGAGGTAAAGTCAATGTTAGCCCAATGGCATATTTATTTACAAATAAAGGTTATTCAACATAAATGCCAAGAAATTCAAGAATTCAAGAAACTTAGTCCTAGTCAAACTTTCCAAAGCCATCTTAAAATGCAGAGAAATTGTGCAGAAACTACCCAGCTGTGTCACAATAACAGTAAGAGGCTGGGAATGAGGCCTACATGGCAAGGTAAGAGAGGAAGGGAGAGAGCCATGAAGGGATGTCGTGAAGGGGTCAGACGCTCCTCTCAGTCTCAAACATTCTATAATTCACATGCAACAGCGTTGTACAAAATCTTGTAGTGCAAAGTTGTCTTTAAAAAAAGTACTCAAAACTGAGCCTGACAACTGCTGCAGCAAAAGAACTAGGATGCCCACTCAGAGTCAATTAGTTTCCTCAAAAGGGTGCTCACATGAGGGTTCATTGTTGTCTGCTTCTTGGTCTTTATGCCTCTTTCAGGATTGATGCCCAAGAAGCACCTGTTAAGCAAAGATAGTTCATTCATTCATTCATTCATCTTCTTTACCCGCGCATCCCATTTCGGGGTTGCGGGGGGCTGGAGCCTATCCCAGCTAGCAATGGGCCAGAGGCGGGGTACACCCTGAACTGGTCGCCATACGATCGCAGGGCTACATACACACACACACAGACAGACAACTCACACACTCACACTCACACCTACGGACAATTTAGAGACCAATTAACCTAACGAGCATGTTTTTGGTCTGTGGGAGGAAGCCGGAGTGCCCGGAGAGAACCCACGCATGCACGGGAAGAACATGCAAACTTCACACAGAAAGGCCCTGCCCGACCCAGGGTTCGAACCAGCAACCTTCTTGCTTCTTGCCGCCCGCAAAGATAGTTTCATTTTAAATAGACTTATGTATTGCAGGCAGCATTTATCAAGGTGTTCACCTGTGCCTTTTCCCATATCACACGCTAGCAAACACTAACATTAGCTAGCTAGCGTTAGCTCGCCTATATCAGACCACACGGGCAAATGCTACAGCTAGCTAATGTTAGCTAGTTAGCTAATAATGCTAATATTTGGTAATGGTGTTACTGGCAGCCTTTCGCTAGGTAGCTACCGTTCGCCAATTACTCCTACATACGGTACTCAAGGCCTTGTCACATGTCCAGTGGCTCGCTAAGCTAGCCATCACTATTAGCAGATGCTGTGAGAGAACATTCGACAGTTTCGGGCACTTGCTAACAAAATATGAACTGTGTCATGCAATAAACTTTCATTTGAAAGTCAATATTATTATCATTTAAAATAGCATGGGTGTACTGCAAACAGAGGTTATGCATGCAGCTCACCTTCTCCATTCAGCCCAGAAGAGAAAAGTAAAACGGCATTTTCAGGTGCAGTGCCAAGTTCGGTTACGTCGTGTGACTTACCCGGGAATATTTGAATACAGTATTTCACTGCAATAATACTGCTGAATGCTGTGAAATCCTTGCATTTTTTTCTCATTGTGTTGCTGTGATATTACAGACCTTGTGATATAACAGGGGTTTTTTGATTGCAGGATTTTACTGTAAAATAACAGTTTAATGCTGTAAAATCCAAGGATACTGTAGTTTTTACAGGTATTCATTGGGATATTACAGGGGAACTTAATTACAACAAGTTACTGTAAAATATTACTGTTAATTATTGTGAAATAGGTAATATTATATAGGTAATTTATTACAGTGTAGGGCTGATTGTCACTGATTGAACTTCGAGCTAAATTGCTCAGATATGCACATCTAAGTGGCTCCTCCCTAATATTAAAAAGAGGAGCATATTGCCAAACAACGGTGCTGTTCTCCATTTGAATGTCAAACACTGACATTATACTGTATGCATTGTCTTAGTGAAATCCTAACTGTACATAGTGTAGCTTATTAGTTTTTGTCTTGAGCTGAGATTGCTTGAATTGAATATAAAAACTCAGCATGCAACAGTGCTTAAAACATGCCTGGCATAGTGACAGCATGATTAGAATAACTTTGCCTCTTCTCCTTGTTGGTGACGGAAGGCTGCATTCTCTACAGCTCCCACACTAACTTCACAAAAACAAAGTTAAAAATAGATGAGATGCAAAAGAAAGAGAAGAGAGTGAGGATGACAGTGAGTGACTGTGCTGTCAGATCTTTTTCATGGAAAATAGGGTGGACAAACGGACATCCTTAAATGCTGTGTATTTGTGAGGGAAGTCCATGGTCTGTCTTAGAGGCCTCACCTTTACCCTCTGGAAGGAATTTCTGTTGTTGTAATCCGCAAAACAAACAAAACACTGGTCATAGCAGCCTTTAACAGAAAAACTGGCATGAGCTCATGTCTTGATATGCTCAATCCTGCCTTGTGTTGTGACTCACTCTGTTTTATTGTGTTATTCTGTACTGCAATCACAATTCACTGTTTTGGAAAATGTTTAAAAGTGAATGAATACATGCATGAATTAGTCAGTCAATATATCAATCAAGGACTTGCTGTTGCTTACACTTGAAAATGGCCCTGAATGATTCCTTGTGACAACATATTTGTGTCTGCCAGTTTTTCTGCCATTAAAAAAAGGTGATGGCACTGTATGTCTGACTATAAGTAATCAGTCTTTGTGAAGAAGCCTCCGTCATGTTTTGTCATAATATCCCCTCTGTTCCTACCGTAAACAACAAATTTATTGGCTCAGGCCATTTGCAAGAACGGAAACTACTTTGCATGGTAAGGAATAAGTTTGGAGCTAAACAATGGTTCCTCTTGTGAAATATGGCAACAGGGTCTCACCTTTGGCTTCTTGTGCCTTCTCCCCCAGCTTATTTACGTAAGCAGGTTGTGTTCTGCACCCCATCAGGAAGAGGTGTTGCAGGAAACCCAAATCTGAGGTAAGATTTAGAGTAAACTCACAACATTAGACCCCAAAAGCGAGCTTATCTGATCTCTCAGGGAGGTGAAAGAAAGGGTAAACACAAGTGTGACCTGTGCACCAGAACGTACATAGAGCCAAAGATTCACTTTACTGGATTTGATAATAGACTGTGTTGTTTCCACATTGCCAGAAGGTTTTGCTGACCTAATAACCTGCCTACTATGTTAAATTCCAGTAGTACAAATTATTATTAAGCTGCTATCTGATGCTCTTTCAACAGCAACAGCTTAAAACATGATAAACAACAATGTGAAAAGATAATCAAAATGGGTGAAGACTCAGTAAACGTACTGGAATAAATCACTGACACTCTATTGAACATTGTGGCTAGGCTCAATAGACTAAAGGCAATATTACATGTGTTAATCATGCTATCAAGGACTATGGCCTCTGGAAAAATGAATAGTGACACTGGCCATTGATCTTTGGAAACATGGTGGAGAAGTATTCAGATCCTTTATCTCAATAAAAGCCAAAATAATGTCATGTGAAAATACATAAAGTTAAGACAGTTGATAAAATACTTTTACTTCTTGTCCTGAAAAAATAAGCAGCAAATTTGCATCATTGAGATTTCTTGTTTTTTGTTTTTCCTCTTTCAGTTGTCTGGTGGTCTGTTGAAGTTGCTTGTCAGTATTTCTGTCTGTGTCCTCTTCTGGTTTGTTCTTCGTTTAGTTTTTGTAGTTCTTGGATCTGTGCTCATGCCTGCTTCCTCAGTTTTGTTGCCTGTTTTTGTTGACTGTTCCAGCTTTATTTTATTTGTTTGGTCAACCTGCTTGTCTGGAGTCAGTGAAAGTTCAAATATTTTCTATTTCTAGCTTCCCCATATGGACATATGCTGCTTTTCATTTGTTTATATTATTGCAAATTGAAATTTGAGTTTGGTACTGTTGGTCAGACAAAACAAATAAGTTAGAATGAGATGACACCTTAGGCTTCAAGAAATTATGATGGTAATTTTCCATTACCACTACACTTCAGACATTTGATGGATCAGATAATTCATTAAAGGGAAAAAAAAATACAATGAAGATAAAAGTAACTGTTGCTGCTCTGAGATGATTCCTACCCTCTATCATTTGTTGTCTAACTACAATGCTATTATTACTATGACTGCATTTGATGTCAAAACCCTGCTTCCTGCCTTAATATAAATATTCCTTCTTCAGTGAAAAAAATGTCTTTGGTTTCATGGAACAATTCCAACATACATTTTTATGCCGACTTTTCTTCTTTTTTTTATCACCTGCTATTTGTAGAAATTTTGAAATCTTGAGTTCTGTTTCTGCCGGAAGCACAGCAGCTCTCCAACTAAAGCCATGTCCTACCCAGGAGTCTCATTTGTTGTTGCTGATCACAGTGAAGTTTTATATGCATTTTTATATTTTCACATGAGGAAAAAACAATGCAGAGCTCAAGATACCCATGTTCTTAAGCTTCAAATGCGCTTATTGTGCTTAATTCAGTTGTTATTAGTTATACATTTTATTGGTGTTTACAGTATACATGTTTAACACCAGTTCAGCAAGTGTAAATGAATTAACAGACACACAAGGTCATGTTCTTGTTTTACATTTAGAAGAATAGTAGCTGTTGTGTCATTTTATCACTGTTATTACTGAATTAATCAAAAAAAACACGGTGGCATCTGCAAAGCATACACAGGAAGTAATTAAAGTGATTTTTTTGTCTATTGATATCACTTCAAAAAGTTCATATTCACTTTTTCTTGCCAAAAATGGCCCTTACGAACCTGCTGAAGAATTTTTGGATTCTTTTCAACCAGCTCTTCTTCACTTTTACAGGTGCACCTTCATCAGGTGACTCATCAGTGGCTGATGTCTCCTCAGCTGGACTGTTACTGTGTGCATCTTGGCTGACAGCTGGTTTCTCCTCAGCTGAGCTAGTAGAGTCTTCAGCACCAGCAGCTGCTGCGACAGTCAAGGTATGCTTGAACACAGGAGTGAGGACAGGCTGAGCCTGCAGGATTGGAACATGGGATGAGAATCTTCAACTTTGGGCTCTTCTTCAGCCTCGTTGTCAGATGTTAGCTCCCCTGCCAAGTCATCCATCTTGCCATCATCATTTTAGCATCATTTTTTCATCCACTCCTCCATCTCAATTGACTCCTGTATCTCTGAATAGTACTGGATGCAAAACAAAGTTTTTTTTGGCAGTTCAGCTTATCGGCTTCCAGTGCAAATTGGATGAATGAACTGTTTACTCATGGAATGGATCACTTACTGTTATCAGCTCATCCAGAGAACTGACAGACCACTCCTGTGTTTTAAACTCAATGCTGGTTGTCAGCTGGTATTCTCTTGGGGTTTACAGGAACAAAACATATATGTCAGATTCTTCTTCTTAAGTGATTTGACCATTTGAAAGAGTTTGATGTCTGATTAGGGGAATAAATCATGTAAAGCTCTGAGAAAATCAGAACAAGGTTAAAATACCTTAATGGCATCAGTTCCTTTCAGTGTGTCAAAGGCTGTCAGCAACTGCAGGGAGCAAGGAAGCAATGTAGACAATTATAGACCAGGGTGCAGGCTTTTACAGATCAAGAAGAAACTTTAATAATTGTAAATATTTAACTCTTTCCTCATCTGGCTGAGTATATCCCCATAATGTGTTGATAGAATGCTGAAAGCCACAAAGTTTTGGACCTATTGTGCTGGGCCATATGTCAGAGAGACAGCGGCCTCCTGTGTCTGTCCCCAACGGCTGATACAGATTTCTGTCTAGCTTTTCAAAAGTGAGACAGGTATGTCCTTTGTGCTGGGTCATTTCAAAGAATCGCACAACGTATGTCTTTATGGGATTGAAAATACTCATGAATTTGAGTTGATTTTTGAGATGTTGATTTGTAGACAAAAGACAAAACATTACAAAGGCAAATGACACAACATGGACACACCTCATTTAATAAAAGACACACAATAAATCAAAAACAGCAAGACTTTAATGATCCCGCTCTCCTCAGTTGTGAAAATCTTGATGTCCACTTGCTTTGATTTGGTCAAAATCATGCACTTGACAACTTTGCCGAAGCATCCTTCACAGCTGAAGTCCAGGAAGACCTAATGACCTGTACCGCTGCTAAGTATGTAACTATTTCTGACCTCATCTGACAGAGAAAAGGAATAGAACACGTGAAGATCACAAAGTGCACACTGTAATAAATTACCAGCATTTCACAATAATTAACAGTAATATTTTACAGTAACTTGTTGTTCCCCTGTAATATCCCAATGAATAAAAAACTACAGTATCCTTGGATTTTACAGCATTAAACTGTTATTTTACAGTAAAATCCTGCAATCAAAAAACCCCTGTTATTGTTGTAAATGATAATAATATTGACTTTCAAATGAACGTTTATTGCATGACACAGTTCATATTTTGTTAGCAAGTGCCCGAAACTGTCGAATGTTCTCTCACAGCATCTGCTAATAGTGATGGCTAGCGTAGCTAGCTACTGGACATGTGACAAGGCCTTCAGTACTGTATGTAGGAGTAATTGGCGAACGGTAGCTACCTAGCGAAAGGCTGCCAGTAACACCATTACCAAATATTAGCACTATTAGCTAACTAGCTAACGTTAGCTAGCTGTAGCATTTGTGGTCTGATATAGGCTAGCTAACGCTAGCTAGCTAACGTTAGTGTTTGCTAGGGTGTGATATGGGAAAAGGTGAACACCTTGATAAATGCTGCCTGCAATACATAAGTCTATTTAAAACTGAAACTATCTTTGCTTAACAGGTGCTTCTTGGGCATCAGTCCTGAAAGAGGCATAAAGACCAAGAAGCGGACAACAATGAACCCTCGTGAGCACCCTTTTGAGGAAACTAATTGACTTTGAGTGGGCATCCTAGTTTTTTTGCTGCAGCAGTTGTCAGGCTCAGTTTTGAGTACTTTTTTTGAAGACAACTTTGCACTACAAGATTTTGTACAACGCTGTTGCATGTGAATTATAGAATGTTTGAGACTGAGAGGAGCGTCTGACCCCTTCACGACATCCCTTCATCGCTCTCTCCCTTCCTCTCTTACCTTGCCATGTAGGCCTCATTCCCAATCTCTTACTGTTATTGTGACACAGCTGGGTAGTTTCTGCACAATTTCTCTGCATTTTAAGATGGCTTTGGAAAGTTTGACAAGGACTAGGAAGTTGAATTTCTTGAATTCTTGAATTTCTTGACATTTATGTTGAATAACCTTTATTTGTAAATAAATATGCCATTGGGCTAACATTGACTTTACCTCAGAGTTGTGTGTTGGTGGGGGACAATGATTGTAAATTCACAGTAAATGGAAACTTCATCTGCATTACTTTCACAGTAAATTACTGGCCAATTTTTGCATGACTTCCACAGTATACATTGTAAATTTATTGCATTACTTTCACAGTACACACTGTAAAGGTACAGGTCCTTGTTGTAATGATGTACACCAAAGGATTGTAATTCCCTAGTAATGTACTGTAATACCACAGTAATTGCTTTGTCATTGAAGCTGTGAAGTTACAGTATACAGTTGTGCTTTTACAACAATGCATTGTAATATCACAGATGTGAAATTACAGTAAATTGCTGTAAGTACATTTCACAGTATATTGCTGTAATCCTTACTGTGAAAGTCATGCAAAACTTATCCAATAATCTATTGTGAATTCACAGCGAAAAATTTTTCAGTGTATCCAATAACCTCATTTTATTATGCCTGTATTAGCACTGCATCTTGCATGCATTATGGAATAGTGCACTCACAGTCATGATGTTCCAAACTGAGGAAATACAGGTAAAAATTGACTGCCAACAATGACAGCCTTTTTTGGGCTACTATGAATCTTTGTAGGCCAATATTAACAGTTTATATCATTTAAACTGTTACATGTAAAATAAAATCATGCTCCTTTGTGTAAATTCAACAGCCATGATCACAGCTCTGCGAGCCTGTACTTAGTGGTAGTGGTGCCTTGAGATAGTGGTAAAATCAGCACACTCACAATGACAATGCTGACATGCTGATTGTCAGCAGGTGTAATGCTTACCATGTTCACTTAATTTAGCAAATTTGCTTATTAGCACTTAACACAAAGTACAGTTTCAGCCTGATGGAATATCATCAGTTGAATTCTTTACACTTAGAATGTCTGTACAAAATTTTATGGCAATCCATTCAATGGTTGCCAAGACATTTTACCAAAAGCCAAAAATGTCAACCTGCTGGTGGTCTGGGGACCATGAAGTAATCCATCCAAGATCCACAGACTGACTGAGTGACTGACTGACTGACTGACTGACTGACTGACTGACTAACTGACCAACACTGCCCTCAATAGATCCATACCACTGGCACAGATAAAAAGTGAATGAAATTTTTCTCAAGATTAGAATTCACTCAGTTTGCTTCTTTTATGATGATCACCTGGATGTCAGGGGTTTTCCATCCCCTTATTTAGCGCTGTATCATTGGTTGATTGGAATTGCTGCTGTAATAAGGTCCAGTCTGTGAGGGTAGGGGATGTGCTTGCATAAATACAGACATTCAGGACCAACAAAGCCTCCCTTGTTTTTTTCTCACTATTATATAGACGTCAAAATAGTTTAAACAAAGGAAAACAAATAACTCCACAGGTTGGGATGTTTACAGAATAAGTGGCATCAGGCCAGCACAGACCTGAGCAAAATATTTATATCCATGTATCTACCCCAGGATAACTTTTACCATAAATCAAATGTATCAACATTTAACGAGAGAAAGGTTGATGTGTGCACATGTTTTCTGATTAATTTTAAGAAAGACAAATGATTTTGTCCTAGTTTATTTTGGGCTGTAGTCCCTATTTTGAACAAGGGTGAACTTCCTCTGCTCCCTCTATGACCAAGGTCTGAGACATGATTTAATGGGACTGCTGATAATGAAACAAATAGGTTGGCATGTCTGATTTGGAGTTGAGTGGGCACCGGTGGATGGGGCGGGCAGCTCCTCATTGCTAAATAAAGATCTGCTTGATGGATACACTAGGTTAACATAAATCAGGATATCCCCATCAGGAGTGACGAAGTGCACCATTGTTTTGGTTCAAGTGGGCAGCCATCCTGACAGACAGTGTATATTGGACATGGGAGAGGACAGGAGGTTCTCTCCATTGAATCTTGCCCTGATGGGTCATGTCAGAACGGGTTATTTCTATGTAGTTACACAATGTGCTGGCTGACATGGCCACAACCAAAACCATCTAAACTGGGACATGATAAAACATGTTGGACGTCTGATGAAGTTGACACTTTTTTAACTGACCCTCAGTTTGATATGTGACTCAATAATCCTCATTAAATTATTCAAAAGTAGTCATTTTAAATCAAGAAATTTCAAAAACAAGGCATGAGTTGAGTGTTCCCGGAATTAGGGTTAAAGCTGTCAAGACACACAAGAATTATTTGAAAATGATCAAAATTAAAATTTTGCCATTTTCTGCTGTACTGTACTCATTGGTCTGATGAAAAAGTTGAAGGAGAAATCCTCTTAAAAGCTCTGAAAACAAAATTAAAAAAAAATCTAAATAAAATTGGGAGATCTAAAGCACTGCCCGGTAAACAAATGTAATTTCATTTTAATTGGTTTTGCTTGGTTTCAGTGACTGTTGATACTGCTAACAGGTCTGAGCACATAACTGTTCACTGTCTCTACAATAAAGCAACTGATTTGGTCAGCACTGATCCATATGATAGACAATGAGGGTAAAATAGTATTCAGGTTGAAAATGGAGATAACTATAGTTATTCTCTGAAAGAATAGTTTGACATTTTTAGGACTCCACTTATTCCCTTCTCTTGCCAAGAGTTGGATTAGAACATGGCTACCACTTTCATGTGTATCCACTAAATATGGAGCCAGAGCCTGTTAAGTTGAACTGAACACAGGACCCAAACAGCACATTTAAAGCAGAGAGGACATAGACTGGGAAAGGTTCAATGTCTTTTAATCTTACTTATTGTCAAAAACAGACTAAGGCAGTCAAGAGATTTCAAGGTTTGGGTTGATCTTAAAGAGGAGAAGGTGAAACGGATGTTGATCGAGTTTCCCTCCAGGACGCGGACTGACATGGCAGGGATGAGGACAGGTGAGGGCAAGGCACCTGAGCATACATACAAAAAGCAAATTCAGGAAGGCAGGCAAGCAAGCAAAACTGATCAAAACATACTTATTATAGACAAATAAGCCAGGGCTTATATACTGTGATGGCAGATGAGCCTTGATTGAATGACTGAATTGATTGAGAGGGGAAACACAAGAAAAAAGGAAAAAAGGGGGAAAACTGTGTGTTCTAATTGAGCCAGCAGGCCATTACCCTAGCTTATCAGAAAGACTGAATGCAGTTGGGAACAACTAGCTCTGCTCTTAACGGTAAATGAAAAAAAAAATCCACCTAGCAGTGTCTAAGAAGAGCACACAGCATCAGTAGAGACAGCTCCCACCCAAACTGTTTGCCCCCCTGCCATCTGGCAGGAGGTTTAGGAGCCTCTGTTCCCACACCAGCAGGCACAGGAACAGCTTCTTCCCCAGAACTGTTACCCTGCTGAACACCGTCCCCCAGCAGCCCCCAGCTCCACCACCCTCCCATGGACACTGACACCCCCCTCTTACCACCCCACACCCCACCTTACACATGCACGTGTCATAGTTTCATAAGAATTACTTGCACTAGCTGCTCATGCCTCAGGGACACTGTAAAAAGGACACTGTTAATCACTTTGCTTCCTAAAGTTGTTTTCATCTGTGAGTGCAAGGGACTGTAAATAAGTAATACATAAATGCAAGTTAGTAATATAGTGAGGTCTTCAACTTCTGGCTTCTGCAGTCAGGGCCGCCCAGCTCTGGATCTCCCTGCCTTAAGATCTGACGATTGCAGAAACTGACATCTTTTAAATCACTTCCTAAAACTTATCTTTTACTTTCCTTTTCTTTGCTTTTACTAATGCTACATTTTACTCCTGACATGTCATGTCTGTTTTATTATTTATTGTGGTGCTTATCTTTTTTGTTGGGTATTTTATTTCTATATTATTTTAATTATCTAATTTTATATGTCTCAGTCCTGAAATGTTTTAATCCTGGTTCAACCATGTAAAGCACTTTCTAACGTTGTCGACAGTAATATAAGGGAAAAATGCACAGCCACTGAAGCTGTCCTTTAAAGGAGTGTGAAACAAGGTGAACCAGGCTTTCTCTCTTTTTACAGATTGACACTAATTCTCCTGCCTTCATGTTAGAGCTGGACAGCAGTAGCTGGCTGATGTCTGATTTAATGGTTAATATTTCAGTGAGCTGGTATATTAGTCCCATGGATTGAATTATAGGTATTGATGTATTGAGTGGAGCAGGAGAGAAACAACTGTGCAGTGGCCTCATCAAGACTAAATAAGCCCTAGTGCTCAGAAATGACCTCAAACAAGTGCCTCTCTCAGCTACAACACTCATTTTAGATATGTGGAACTCCGCATTAGAAGCAAACAAACAGAAAAGAGTGGAACCATGAAAATGCATCTCAGTGTGAACAAAGACAGGGCATGGCTTGCTTCCGAAAACAAACAGCAAATACAGCCAGATGGATTTTCCATTGTAGAGCTGTGTTAATGAGAGGAAGCAGGGGAGTGCTTCCCAGGGATTGCATTGTGATACTGTGGACTGTTCCACCTTCAACAGCTTGATCGAGGGAAACCTCCAAGAGTTTGGCCCTCATTCCTACCTGCCCTCCTCAGTCAGAGATGGTAATCCCCGTCTGGGATACTTGGAAAACAGCAGTTCAGCATCCGCCCTCAGCCCGCTATATGAAAGGATGTCTGATAATGCTCTTAGATATACATATGACTCAGTAGCCACATTGCCAAACTTAACATTCAGTTGATGCCAACTTCACTTAATGTCCTTCCTCTGTTCCACAAATTCGTGGAACATATTGAAAATAAAAACAAGTGCATGGTGCAGTCCAAGGTCAGCGATATCTGAGATCTATTGTTGGTAACAGATAAACAGCTTTAAGAAATGTTAAAGGATGTCTTTTTTTATATATGAGTCTTTCCCATTTACAAGTTTGCACGCTGATTATATTTAGCCATGTACTGAACACATGTCAATAAGAGGAAGATGCTGCAGGACTAAACATACTGCATTTAAGACAGACAGTCAAAAACATCTCATTTGTGAATGCAACAAAGCTGCAAGGAGCATTGCTGTTACATGTAATTAACTCATCTCTGAGCAACTGGCCATCATGAATGTCATTAAATCTGGAGTCAAACTGATAGACAGTCCACTTCTACACATCTGCAGTGGAGTCTCTTATCTAATTACTGTACTCTTACTGTCAAAAATAATTATAATAATTTCAAATCTTATCATATAGAGTATATACTATATATACTGTACTTGGAATTGCATAAGTACAAAAATTAAATGTATCTACTAAAATTAGTTTTAAAACAGATTAAATATTTTATTGCCCATTCTGATGTTTTCTAAGAAGTTAAAATGAATTCAAAAGTACATTAAAAGTCATTAATGGGCAAACCTAGCCATAAAACACACAAGCAAGAGGTGATTGTCAACAGAAAGTATCAGAGAAAAAACATGACGGCTCCATATTTACCCAACCTTCAAATTCCCCTCAATTATAGCTTCAGTTTGCAGAATGATGGATGTGCAAAGTTTGACACTAGAAGACTGCTTTCATATTCAGCTGCAGAAGGAGGAAAGTTTCTCTTTGCTTAACCTAAATCTCAGTTTAAGATACACAAGCAGGATTTTGTGCCATCACAAGTTGGGAAGAATATCATGGTTCTCCAAAGTATGATGTCAAGACTTGAAAAACTTCACTGCACACACAGTGATGCGGGAGACATCTTCAGGTAAACTTTTGAAATGAATAATATTTACATATTTATAGATTCTGAATACTGAATGAGGGTGAAAGAGAAAATGTAAGAATTTCTAAGTGGGTAATTGAACCATATCTAAAAATATTTTTTTTATTTTATTATTTTTATATGTTTTTATATGTGAAAGGGATCTTTAACCTCTCTCATTTTGCTGTTTTTTGCTATTGTATCTAGGTGGTTCTTTAATAGATCAAAGGAAAAAGGTAAAGATTTGGCACTTTTCATTTCTTTAATGGTTCTAACTGAAATGTAGGTGTGACACATTTGAAAAGGAAGTAGTTTAATACTAAATTGTGTTTCAAATTCAGGTTTTCCACAAAATATCAACAAAATCTAATACATAAATTAATTGGATCACCATGATCACCTGAGGACCATCATGTCCTGTGGGGGACCTGTGACCATATTTTACCTGCTGATGATGAGGATGATGAGGTGCTTACATACTCCAACAAGCTCTAAAATCCATCAATCTGACATCAGAAGTCAGGAATAATGTCTTTATTTCAAAAGCAGCCAGCTGGTCATTCAAATTTGGAGCCAGTGAGTCGCAGAGGTCAGTGTGTACAATGATCTCTGCTGAGGCTGGTTGACTTTGTTTTGAGAAGCCCATGAGCAGCTTTGACATGAAAAAGCTCCATGGCTGCTGCACCTTCACTCTGGACCGCAGAGGGGAAGTTCCCTCCTAGCGCATAAAGTAAACTTGGCTCTAATAAAAGCATCCGTTGGCACCTTGGTGGACAACAGGAAATCTTTGTTTATTGAAAAACATCCCGTTGTTGGCCTCAGGGTGTATGAACCCTCTTGTTGTACAGTGGCAGAGGGTCATAAAGTAGCCATGGTGGAGCCCCATATTTCAACCTCTCAGTTTTTTGAACAAAGCTGTCATATCCTTAAGATAAACAACCTAGGAATAAAGTATGTATGTATATGTACTGGCAGCATTGGTTCTGCATCAGACCTCTTTTTGTCGAAGTGGTTTTTGGTATGTATTGTTTAACACACTGTTGCTGCAGACTTAGTGTCTGAGACTCCCGTGTTCAGGGGCCACAGGACAAAGTTAAAAGTTGAAAGAGTAAGACAATTGTACGACAACATATCTATTCTAAGAGTATGCAGACAACTCTCCCGTTTTCACATGATATACGGAATACGGAATTTATACTCACAATGACAGAGCTGCTGAATCTGTTTAGTCTACCCAGTCAATGGGTTTTTATTATGTTTCCAGCAACAGATCCATTTCATTCACAGTGAGAGTTCAACACATTTACATTTACATACACTATATCCTCACATACATATGGTCTATATAACAGAGAATGGGCATATATGGTTGGGTAAATACATGTTAAACAGCAAAACATCATATGGCATTGCATCTCCTAGCAGTTGTTTCTGCCATGATATGGAGGAATATAAGGCTAGAAAAGACAAGTTACATTTTTAGGATTACTGATACCACTTATTTACTTCTGTAGATGTGTTGATCAACATAAAAATACTACAAATCCTGGTGAGCTATGATGATACACAATCTGTTTCACATTTCCATTAAAAATGCACATCTGGTGATGGAGACATGTCAATAAGTCTGTTAGCGTGTACAGTACTAGGAGTACCTCAAGTCAAGTTTCATTAAGTGGCTGGTAATATCATTTGATACAATCAGTTTTTGGTCAAGGTGCATGTACATCTCATCAGTATCTTCACAGTATGACTGTGGCTGCTCTCCTAACCCCAACAACAGCTAATCTTCTCTGTGAAGTTTATTTATGTCTTCCACATTCTGGCTCTCAACAGGTTGATGTGTTGCATTTCTAGCACTTGTTCTGCAGTTCCGCCTTGGACGGTGCTCTGAGAACCAGTTGGAGACAGTCATGGCGAGGCGGAGGAGACCCAGGCTGATGCAGTGCACCTCTGAGGTGATGGGGATGTCGGAAAAGAGGGCATGGTCCCGGCACATGAGGGCATTTCGGCATTCAAAGTCTTTGACGATGTTGAGGATCTCCTGGCGCTCTGCCTGCCGCATCATCCCTCGTATGTTCAGCAGGGTGGAGACATGCTTCTTCCTGCAGAGAGGAAGGATACAGGGAGGAAGGGGGGTAGATGGGTGTTAATGGAAATTGGGTCTGTTTGGTGTCGTAAAAGGCTGTCATGACTTTGATTAACAGTCACATTTCTCTGAGTCATAGCATCTGTTTCTGGGAAGGGACAGAATGAGGTGGTTGTTTTCACAAAACTCATTTCATAAGGGTTTTATAATATATTAATGGTTAATAAAGAATTTTTAATACTTTATAGATTATTGTACACTTTTGTTGTGCGCTTGTACATACAATTTAAATTTTTACAAAGATGAATTAATTTTCATACTATTTTAATTTTGTTTTTTCTAAGCATTATTTTTCATACTAGTATTTTGACACAACTTTAGGACCATGTGACATTGCATTTCACCATATATATATATGACTTGAATCCTTGTTTAGTCAAGTTGTGAAAAATTCTTTTGGCTGGTGTTTATGCCCTCTATTTGGTAATAATTCAATTGTAAATGCTGGTAAACGGATTTCTCATTTTCTACTAAGCAGGTAGAAGTGTCACAAACATGGGTTTTACAATAATTCATTAAATCTTCAGTTGGTCTTCTTGTTGAAGTACTGTTCAAGTGATGAAGTGCTAACTAAGATCTGGAGACTCAGAGGTTGGTTAAAAACTGATTAATTGCTTCAAACTATTCAACAATGCCTTGTACAGTTTTTGGAACAGCTGGAGTTAAGGTACGTGTTTAAATTAAGGCAAAATATCCATGTGTGAAGGATTGATGTGTATGCCCATGTGTAGCCACATAATGAAGCACCCACAAAACTCATGGAAGGCCGGCAGCCTTTGATGTCCTAAAATACCAGCAGGGGATGCCATACAGTAAACAAAAGGGTTGAGTCAAGCAGTGAGTTAGCATGTCTCTGGGTCTGAACTACTATGTTTTGCTCTCCTCTTCCACACCTCTCCCTCTTTGATTCCAAGTGTGGCACCAGTCTGTCTCCTGCAGGGTGGCAGGAACAGGAAGTACTCGGCGGCAGTTTCCTGGCTAAATCCAGAGGGTTATGCGTCACACGCGGTCATAGGTTGCCAACTATCACCTGAGTCTGAATCCGTGCACAAACAGGCCCCCAACCCCACCCCCACCCCCTGTCCCTGGGGCCTCTCAACTTCATCCATTCTCAAACAGACCCGTGCTCCTTTCCAAAAATAGCACAGTTAATGTAGATACATTTCTGTGCTTCTTTTCCTTGTTTTGATCCATTGTGACAAAAACAACAACAAAACAAAAAAACTCCATACATAGTCTTACATTTTCCTTGCTTTGGCTAAGTGCCAAGAACAGCATAGTGAATGTGTAGCACTAAGCATAAAAGAATATAGGACCTTTGGGGGTACAGTAAAGAGAATATCTGTTTTTATAGATGCTTCCTGGCTGAAATAGAAATGTTCCAACACTGTTACTTTGTTAAACCCCTCACCGTATATCTGGAAACTCTTTCACCAGGACAGCAACCTCCATCTGGATGGAGGGAGTGTCCTCAAGGAGAATGATGTCAGCAAGGTGGCAGATGATGCTGTCCAACCAGGATGAACTTGATTCCTGAAGTAGAGAGAAGACAAAGATGGTATCAACACTTCAATTACTGTGCAACAAGTGTTTATTATATAACAGAACTTAAAATTCATCATTGGGTTTTCTTTGGAAGCTTGTTCAACTAAATGTAAAGTTCACAGCATTTGTTATTTGTTATCACTGTTCATCCAAATGGTTTCTTATTCTGAAAGTGTGTTTTTTTAAGATTAAACCAGCATGTGAACAATCAAACCTTCAGAGGAAACACAAATTAATACCTCTAAGGGCCAAAGGCCAAACATTTAAGTCATTTACTAAGTGAATAACAAACTCCACCTCTGTTTTTCTAGGTCCTGTTTTTCTTCAAACTCTCAGAATTCTTTGGCTTGGCAGTCACTAAAAATAACAACAGCTTTTTTGGACAGCCATTAACTCCCCCCCACACACACACACACACACAAATTCCCAGTTTCCACAGATACTTCATCCTACTCCTCGGCAAAAAAGGCCATCAAGGCCATCCCAGAGCCACATCAAAGCTAGCCAGCTGACAGGAACAGGAAGTTCCTTCTGAACACAGCAGCTTCCTGTTGTCAGCCGAGGTGACGGACACTTGTTTGAACTCACGCACAGAGAGCAGGCAACTGCCACACTGTCAGTCCTAGTTGTTTTACACCCTCTTGCCCCCTCTGGCAAGTGCTAACGTAAGCCCACTTCATCCATCTCCATCTCACTGACGGCAGCCATTTTTCAGAGCTCAGTGTATCAACACTGTCTGAGTTATTCCTGACCTAGGAAGTTTGAGGGTCAGGTTCCATTCACAGCCACCAGACTCTGCATTCCCTGCGCCAGCACTCCTCAGTGATTCTACGAATCAGCATTTTGGAATTGTTTATAATACTCAGTGTCTCCAAAATAGCAATTATTAGTTCATTTTGGATGCTTTGGATTTTGTTCTCCTTCTAGGGGTCAGAAGAGTTCTTTGTCTCACTCAAGTATACGTGAGGTCAAATCAGACTAAATGTGTAATTTTTAATGACTCTGCCTGATTCAAGTAGAGACTTACCAGATCCTTAAAGAGTCCTTTCAGGTGTTTGGCTTCATCTTGTAGGCGGAAAGCCATCCTCTTCCTCATCTTGGAGGATGTGCAGATGACCCGTCCCCGCATGATGGCTCGGACATATTCCACCAAGACCCGCCGGTGCACCTCACCCACCAGCGTCTGTTAGTCATTCATAAAGTGAATCACTAACTGGTTACATATAATCTTCAAGCAAACACCACCTGTTTGATCCAATGATGTTACCTGATAAGGTGGAGAGTCCATCCTTCTGAACTTCTTGAAGTGTTGTTTAATGCTCGCTTCAATGGCCTCAAAGGCCTCGGTGTTGTTCAACCATTTTCTCTTTATCAGTTTGTCAAAGAAAGGCTGAAACAACATACCAAGGTGTGATTAACAGAGTACACAAACAAACTATATTTACTCAAGTGCTATACTTAAGTGCAATGCTGAGGCTTGTTCTTAAGTATCTGCATTTTTTGCTTACAGCACTACATTTATCTGATAACTGTAGTTACTAGTCATTTTTGCAGATTTTACACAATATTATTTTTTATAATGACTCAGCTCTCACAACTTTTACTAATGGAATGGAATATTGTTTACATTGTGGGATCACTTTTTCTACTTGGTAAAAGATCTGAATACATTTTCACCACTAAGGAACTGACAAACTCCAGAGATGTGAAACTGCATATACACAGATTACTCTGTCTCAATACTGAGTATTTAAGGGATTTTTGCAAATGTGTCAGACCATTGTTTTATGAACTATTTTCCAGCTTCTTTTAACAAGCTATACTGTATCATGGTTGCAAGCATTTTTTTCCACAATCACCTCCTCTGTGGAAACCTGATTGATTGTCTTTGACAAGTTTCAACTCAGAAAACTAGGAAGAAGTGTTTTTAGGTCATGTCATTTAAAGTCATACAGTCAAAACTTACTAAATCATATATCCTGTGCATTGTGGGAGCCTTGTTAAAAAGAAATAAACTTTAAGATGGGACTTGCTCTTGACTTACTCACCCTGATGTGTTCAAACAGTCTGTCAGTCAGAACCCTTACGGACTGGTTGATGATCCTGTCTAGGGAGGAGTTGGCTCTCTGTGCCGACTCTTCGCTGCCCTGTGGGTCACACTGCCTGCAGCGCTCCACTAAGGATCTACAGGATACACACGAGATGTGAAGCTGAAGTTTCACCAAATTAGTGCAATTCTTTAAAACAGAAATGTAAAAACTACAAATGTTCAGTTGAATAATGAATTATTTATCTACCTGAGAGGAGGGCAGCAGTTGACCAGAGCTATAGTCCTGGAAACATATCCGTCCCCTCGATCTCCAAATTCTGCTTGAGTCTCATGAAACATCCCCACCTTCCTCTGGAAACTGGACACACAGACGTTTTATGAGAGTATACTCAATGCTAATACAAGCTATAAATTAATAATCATGTCCCGTGCTGTAAAAACACTGGGGCTTGCCCAAAAATTTCAATAAAGGTCTACAAAAAAAATAGTCCATGCTCCAACATTGGTAGTACTCTACTTTGCACCTACTGGATTATTGTGTCTCTCTGATAGCACACACTCACTTGTAGAGAAAGTCAGACAGTCCAATTAGACTACAGCGAGCCACTCTTGCTCCTAGAAACTGGTTCACAGATGTAGATCTGTCCAAGTCCACCTTCAGTCTCTGGAATTGAGAAAGACATGTGTAATGAGATGACTGTATATTAGGCTAAAAAACATTACTAAAATCATAAAAAAGTCAGTATTCAAGAGGTTTTTCAAGTGAAAATGACATGTGAAAATGTACCTGGATAACTGAGCGTGCCAGGTGGGACTGGTACTCTTCTATGTGCAAAGTCTGGGCCCATCTTCTCTCCTCTTCATCCAGAACCTGAATCAGCTCTATTGTCACCTTCTCCTGTAAATGCAGCATAAAATTAAAATGTGTCTTCTATCAAGATATCAAGATTACAGTGGTGTGTTAATAAGATTTCTTACCCTGACAATACTGATGCAGTCTTGTTCCAGTCTGTCGACTGTGTCTTGGGGCAGAATGGGTTCCAGCAGAGTATAGCTGATTGGTGTGGTTGTGCCAATGGTTCCTAGGACATCCCTGAGAGACAAAGGAAGTTCATTTTCAGAGTATGATATACCATTATTGAACGGGAGTGTCCAGGTTTGCTGACTGTCCCACCTGTTGTAAATGTTGTAGAACCAGTCCAGTAATGAGTAGACATCTGTGACCTGCAGCGTGCCGCTTGTAATGGTCTGAAGACGTTTGGCCACGGCTTGATGGTAACTTTCCAAATACACTTGGAAGGCAGAAAACTCTTCTGGGTAAATGGATACAGCATTCCTCCTTGCTGCATCCAGGTCATCCACCATCCGACTTCTCAGGCGCTCCAGGTACGTGGCCAGCTGGCCCGCCTGGGTGTCTACCTGATGTGGCAGGCTCCAGTCTGCAGCCTCAGCCACAGCTTGTCTCCACTTTGTCTTCAGTCGCCGGGGACGCTGGCTGGGCTGGATCTGGGTGCCAGCTCGCTCTGGTTTGGTTTCCTGTCTCAAGGCCCAGGCAGCATCAGCATGCTCCTCCTGTTGGATTACTAACACCACCAGCCCAAGGTTGGGACCAGCGCTGGGCTGGCGGAGGGACTCCCGCACTACATCCCACATTTCTCTCTGCAGGGCCTCATACAGGAGCTCCACATCCTTAGCCTTACGCCGGCTCGAGTCCAGTGTTGCATTGGAGCTGAGGAAGTCATCTAAGGAGGATGACAAGGGGATCACGCCAGGAGGGGTGCTAGGACAAATGGTGGGAGTAAGGCTGGGAGTAGTTGTAGTTGGCAGGAGAGACAGCAGCTCACACTCTCGCTCCAGCTCCTGAATGTGTGTGTCAGCCAGGAGAAGGTCCCTGTGGTTGACCAACTGTAGGATCTCTAGTACTGTGAGGAGCAAGGAGAGAAAAAGTTTATTTGCAAGAGTCACAAAACAGAGGGTTGACCAACAAACAGGGAAAGGGTATATCTGTTTTTCTGGTTATCAGGTAGTTGTGCTTATTTGTTGCTCATTCCACATTCTTCTATTCCTAGTGAGGTTCCCTGTGGAGTCTGTGAACAGTAACTTGGTTGAACTTATATCGAGAGGAACCTGAATCTGCAGGAAGTGTGGTCATTTCCTGATTTCACAGTCTGGTGGTGATTGAACCCAGTGACTAAGGGATCTGGGATCCTCTCAGCCTCATCACGACAGTTCTCTACGATTGGGAAAAGTACTGCCAAAGCTTGACGAGGAAGAACAAAGTTCTCTAATATACCCAAAACTCCTTGCAAAGATTCTTCTAGGTCATTTGATACATAAAAATGTTTTTTGATCAGGACCTGGATTTTTTTTACATGTGATATTTCCTTGATTGTTACCTGAGAGGGGCTCTCTGGTTTTTACCACCAGTTCTTCCTCCACTGTTTCCTCCTCAGTCTCTTGGGATGCCTTGTCTGACATGGATTCCCTCTTCAGCTTGCCCAGACTGATCCTGAGGAAGGAGGGCCGCCTGGAAGCCTCCTCCTCATTGTCTGTGTTCAGGTTTCTGCAGGGAAGGCTTTCTCTGCGCTCCTCCTTACGTCGACCTGTAAAGCTGGACAGTATCCACAGCAGCAACAAAGAGCATGAATGACTGCCACCAAAGGACTTTGAATAAGATACATGATCAGACTGCATTATTTGCATATACAGGGATGTATGAATAGGGATGACAATTATGAGACCTGAGACATGAAGTTTGTATTGTACTGTACAATGTGGCCCAGTATCAACTATGTTTGGAATGTCACATATTCACACATCTGTTAAACTGTGCTGCTGCAAGCATGTCTGCCCCAGTTAAAAATAGTCGCAGTCAGTGAGCACAGCAAGTAAACATGTCACTAAAAAACAAAAGAGGTTCCCATATATCAGCAAGGTGCTATAGCATATTACATAACTCCTCAGGAAACAGGCACACTTAAACGCCTTTCTATGACTGACTAGTGACAGTAAAAACGTCTCCTCTGGGACTCAGAGGTGAATCCATCACACTCTTAGAACTCAACTGTTCAAAAAGGCCTTGACCCTCGAATTTGTGTAGCATTTTTTCTTACAGCTTCATTACTGTGTTGTTTGGCTTTTTTGCGGGTGTCCTTTTGATTTCTGGTGATTTCTGTTGATGTTATGGGATGGTATTTGCTGTTGCAGTTGATTCCTGAAAATGTGTTTTAGTAAGTAGGGAAGCTTTTTCTACAATGTTATTTTATATAGTACCATGGTTCCATTAAAATGTAAAAATGCTTTACATTTTTCCTTTTTTTTCCTTTTTAATCTTATAAAATCAGGTTGAGTTCATACAGTACTGTACAATAATGCCAGTCTTAATAGATTTCATGAAGTGGAGATCTTCACTTTTTCTCTGTGCTCCACAAAATGCCATCCACAACTACTGATGAAGCATTTAAAAGTTTTACCCTTTATAGAAATCCAAATTCTTCACAGTTCAATGATACCATACCAATGATACCATAGCTAAAGTCTCATAAAATTTGAACTCTTCTTCCTCCCCACCCCTCCTCACCGGAGCAGGGTCATAATTCCTTCAGAGCTCCTGCGTAGTCTTTTCCTTTTCTCCCTCTCTGGTGAGAGAGTATTTGAGTCTCCAGGGCTGTAGTGGGGAGAGTTGCTCCCCCATACATTGCGCCCTGATATACGGAGCCCCTTCCCCAGTTTTCCAAGGGTTTTGAGGGGCGACACTCCACAGATCCGCTCCAGGGTCCCCCTGAGGGGCTTCCCTTTAGGATTCCCTGCCCCATGTCTCTCTGCGTTCACCTCATTTTCCTCCTCTTCACCATCACGCGAGGACCTGAGCTGGAGGTTACCCCTGACCTCCCCCATGATGAGACCCATGTCACCTCCATTCCTCTCATCCTCATCCAGGTCCACATCCTCAAATGGGTTCAGGTTCTTGTTCAGATCTTTCAGGTCATTCAGGTCCTTTAGATCATTGAGATGATTCAAGTCCCTGAGGTCCAAGTCTAGCCGAGGCAGGATCAGGTCACCATTTACTCTAGGGAACTCATGGCAGCTCTTGGATCTTCCCGGGAGCTTCTTCAGAATGGGCATGGTTGCACTTGGGATTTTTTTTAACAAACTGCAATAAAAGAAGAATGTCAATTTCGGTCAAAAAGTTAAATCAAACAACAGTTTTAGAAAGAATTACTTTTTCTGACAATTACTCAAAAACTACCTGCTGCTTACTGGTAATTTAAAATTGGGGCAAAACACAACCCATAGGAATATGGCATGGAAATATTAATTAATAATAGAGTGCTAGTAAACAGTATATCTTGCAAAATACCCCGATACAAAAGACAAGACTCTGTTTCAGTGCATATTTTATGAAACATCAGCATCAGAGATTTTATGTAACAGGAGTCAAAAACATCCTTTTACATGATGGTTATGCAATGCACTTCACTAAGGCAATACGAAATATGTATTCAAAATATTACTGTGTTTTCATGTGCTGAAATACAACCATATATAAATATTTTACAATTGGAAAACAAATAATAATTAACTGAGGTGAGAAAGGTTGATCTGTAGCTTTTTGAGAAAACCCAAAGCAGTGGCAAGAGAATTATATAAAGCAGAATATTCACTGTGAATGGATTCTTTTATACAATTTTTGGATTCAGTCTATCTCTGTGACTACAAACCTGTAGTCTGTAATCTGGCTCTTTGACTGAAATTTTCTGATTATTGATTCTGTAAAGTGTGTGTTTTGAGGTTTATCAATTCTTTCTTGTACAATTTGGGGAATAATGTCAGATTTTAAAAATATCACATTTTTCTCTCTGATGCCACTTTTAAGGGTGACGTTTTTAAGATTTCTAAGACTTTTTAAAGAATTCTAAACTAAACTAACCTCTATTGATTTTGTTCTGATACCATTTTTTCAGTTCTGTCCTCAAACAACACTTCCATGCCCATGTGTACAATAAAATGTTTACTGTAAACTTCAACCAAATCCACATTCATCATTCAGCACAAAATATGAGGCACTAGCAGTCTGTGTTAGCCAAATCAAGTGGTGTTTCTGTTATGAAATTTCTTCTTTGTGTTCCTATCTGCTGCAGCTCAGTAAGGAAACACTGTTTGGGGAACATCAAAAGGAAAACTGTTTAAAACACCTATACCTGCATATTATCCAAAGAGTTCCAATACATTTATTATCTATAAACTGATCCAAGATTAAGGGTGTGGGAAAATAATCATGCTCTAAATGCTCGTATTTAGACTTACAACTTTAGCTCCTTGGCATATAGCATATCTGCAGGCATCTTGAAAGCAAAAACAATATCAATTTTAGAATTTGTACAGAGAATTCATGTCCACCTTCCTTTAATTACATTTTCAGAAACCACATCTATTTTCTTTGTGTACGGCAGGGTTGTGTTCTTCCCTAAGCACTGTAGTTTAGTCAGTAGTCATTTAGTCATTATATGGAGAGGCAGATAAATATCCATGACTGACAAAATGGTAATCAGTACATAGTATTTTTCATAAAAGCTGATCTTTTTCAAAAGAACTGTGATGTGAACCAAACCTAAGACTTCTAAGTTTATAGTAGATATATTTCTGTTTTGAATTGTTCGGTGATAGTTGAACTTTCTGCTTATTTATGGTATCTTTGTTAATACTCTTATAAACTGCTACTTGTTGTCGTAGGTATAAGAGAAAACTCTCCAAAAATGGAGTACAGCTGCAGTGTTGCGTTATATATATATTTTTTAATCAAACTTGAAGCATTTATCAAAAGTAACCATGCGATCTCTTACATTATGCGGTGCTATATATAGGTAAAGAAAGTGCATACTCTGTTTTCCATTCTTTTCTCAGCTTTCAGACAGTTTGCTTTTGTGGCAAGCACATGGAATTTTTAGTTTTTCTATGCTTGAGCAAGATCTTTAGACATAGTGTGTGTGCTGAAACCACTTGATAACTCCTCTTTTTACAATTCATCAGATATCTCAGAACACTGGAGGAATACATCTGCAAATGGCTGTAACAGAGTTAAGTACCAACAAAACCAACAATAGATGATATGAAGACAGCGGACATTATTAAGGAGTCTTTATACAACAGGCCAAACAAATCAATCCTCATTAAGTTCACATATAATTCTGTGAACTTAAGCCAGGATGGTCAGAATATCTTTAAAATGTCAGTTTTCTTACCATAACTGGTTCTACAAGATCACTCAACAACACAAATTCTATGAATGATAAAAAGAGTTTCAAATTTCATGAAGCCAGCAAATGGCTAAGCACCAATTCACGTGTGACTAAAATAGGTAGCTTTCTATAGAAAAACATGAGAATTGGAACATTGATCATTGAACATCAGCACACAAAACAATTCTTTCTATGTGCCCATATGAAAATTAAAGCATTAGATTCCAAACTCTAACATTTTTTGTGAATGCAGAGAATGCACCTTACCTGATGAGATTTCCTTGTTGTGTTTCAGTACAATGTCATCCTGGAGTGTGCTGGCTGTGTGGACTGCCAGGCTGTGGAGTGTGTGCTTGTGTGTGTGTGTGACTAATAAGTGTGAGAGCCTGTCCGAGTACTTGGTGACTCAAGAGAGCAATGTGGCTGCCTGTGGTTTCCTGACGGGCTCTATTGTGGTAGAAGGTGATATGTTTTCCTGAGGAAAGGCCCGTCCCGTCCTTTCTCCCTGTCCCTCAACCCCTCAACTCCCCCACCAGCCCACCCCACCCCACCCCCACCCCCCTCCCACACACACACACACACAAACACACGCGCACACACACACACACACACACACACACACACACACACACACACACATCTAGACCCTGGAGACCTTTCTAATTACACTAATTGCATTAACTACACAGTGAAGCAGGACAGAGTAGGACAGAGCATTCCTCTGCAGTACTTTATGGTTTTATCAGCTCTAAACACCCTGCCTGTTTGTTTGCATGCATGTGTGTGTGTATGCATCACCCTGACTGATTGACCCTGACTGATTTCTGTTGGAAGCAGAAAATTAACAATGATTCAGTGTCCATGGCCTTGAGTCTAAATTCCATTCATACACCATCAGTGGTGTACTTTTTCCTCTACGGAAGATTTTAAGTTTACTGACCTGAGCTAAAATGACAATCAACACTGGGGCTGCTGCTTTATAGTCTTTGCTTTACAGCAGAACTTCATGGTCACTATAGTCATGCCAAGGCTTAAATGTTACACAAAGAACAGAGCAGTAAGATACAAGAGCTGAGGGATAAATGAAAGGAGTGTGGGTGTAAATGGCTCTGTGTTGATGTGTGCAATTTAAGAAAATGACCATGCAAAAGAACATGTCAACAAGGTAAGAAACCCCATGTTTAAACATTTCATTAACCTTCCTGTATTCACTGTGGCCTCTTCTTGCCACCTAGTGTACATTCTGGTGTAGGACAAGAGGTAGTGTCCCATTCTACTACACTTGACACTAGACATGACAACAATGGAGAGAAAGGACTTGCAGAAGAACAGACACAAGCTGTGTGTATGAAGAAGCTGAAAGCAACTAGCTCTACTTTTTATTGACTCAAGTCGAAGTTTAGGATCATTCGTAAGACCATTTCTTACATTAGAAGTGGACACTGTGTATGAGGGGTGATGCATCATTGGTGTGACTATGTACATACCATAAGTACATACCAAGAGAAGATATGACCCATGTTTCACTCTGTCTGTTTTATGATACAAACAATACTGATAAAGACCTGTCAGTATGATACATTACAATACAACATCATTAACAGCAGCCACATGAATGGTCAATGTCAACAAAACTGAGGAGCAGAAGCTACAAAGTCATGATTTTTGTCTGAGCTAGTATATTGGATCACCGGAACTTGTACAGGACTACCTAATAAACTAGTATTTCAAACTGTTCAGATATTGTAAGTCTCTCCTTGCCATGCAAAAACATTACATGCTAAAGCATAATATAGTCCATAATGAAAGAAATAGTTGTATTACCAATTGCTGCAAAGTACTGGTGTCAGAATCAAAATGTCCTGATGATACATCTCAAAAACAGAGGGAATGAATGACAGTGAAATATTTAAAAAGCTACAGCATGTAAGCAACGCAACAGTATTATTTCCAGGGTTACATTATACTGCTATGTTGAATCATAACGTATTTCCATTTCCTGTAGTAATGACAATAAATAACATTTGTCCATCCATCCATCCATCCATTTTTTCCTGCTTATCCGGGACCGGGTCACGGGGGCAGCAGTCTGAGCAGGGACACCCAAACTTCCCTCTCAAATAACATTTGTGACAATTATAATTTAACATAAGTGCGTCTAATCTAGCAGTGGTGCAGCTACAATGCTGATGTGTTCAATGGAAGGGTGAACATATTGTAACTGTGTCACAGTACAGTTCAGTGTTAAACTCAGATTGTGATGTGTAAAATCCACCCTTTCTACCATTTACTTTCATCAGATACATCAGACTTCATTTATTTCTATTTCAAGTCTTGGCCAATCATCCACTGATTAGATATGTTAGAAATAGCTGCTTGAAGTGGTTAAAGGAATAGTTTGATTTGGGGAAATATGTTTATCTGATTGAAATCACACTCATGTGTCTGTTAAATCTAAGGCTACTGCAAACGGCCGTTAGCTTAGCTTAGTGTAAAGACTGGAAGCTGTAGGAAACAGCTAGGCTGACTATGTCCGGGTAACAAAATCTGCCTATTTGCACCTCTGAAGCTCACTAATTAACACACCTTGTTAACATCCTGCTTGTTGAATCGTTACAAAAACAAAAGCGTAAAAATGAAATGTGGTTTTATGGCAGGCTATTCGCCAGCCTATTTCTTGGCTAGCTGCAGTGACTTCTTGGAGTCTTGTTGTCACAACCCCACAAGATATAATGCGCAAATTATTGAGTTTTAGAGGTGCGGTTAGGTGCATTTTGTTACTCTTCGACAGAGCCAGGATAGTTATTTTTCAGTGTTTCCAGTCTTCAAGCTAGGCAAAGGAAATTGCCCCATGGCTGTAGCTTCATATTTAATCCACAGATACAAGAGTGGCATCAATGTCCCCATCTAAATTTTGGCAAAAAAGCTGGCAAAATTCCTCTTAAAGTTTTAGGCTAGATTTTTTCCTCCTAAAGATTTTTGTTTTCATGTCATGACAGTGTGTGTGAGTGTGTGTCTGGGATATCAGAGGGTCTGGTTTTGGCTTTGGGTGTGGTGAAAGTGGTGGTGTTGGGTGTTAAAATGGTATGGCTCATGGCGGTAGTGGCTGTGGCAGATGACCGGATGCTCAATTCCTTCACTCTGCAGCTCTTCCTGTTTGTGAACTCCCTCCAGCTTTACTACCAGCTCTCTGATGAAGTTCTGAGGAAGAGCACAGCAACCAGAGACCAAAGTCACATTGAGCAGAGATGAAATGGAATTTTACAAATGTTCAATTGGTCTTCCTACATTTCCTACAACCACAATCTGTTAATTGACAATGTTAATGTCTTTTTCTGTAATCCATGCATATTTGCATTTTGATTTATGACTCCCAACAGCTTCTCAAATATCCACATTGAACTTGACACTTAGCATACTGTATATGTAGGCTATATATTAAAGATCTGCCAATATTCTATTTCATTATCACTGTCAGTAAATCCCATCTTGGGGCCACAAGGGTTAAAAAACAGTGAGAGACAGACTAAAAGATTGTTGGGTTGGGTTAATGAGGAAATTAGAAAAATCTAGGGTATCAAACTTATTTTTGAAGAATGTACTTAGTGCACTTTGTGCTATTTTGTCATCTTCAAGTTTACTTAAGTGTACTCAAGCAGTCTCAAGTACAACTTGAGTGCACTTTATAATACACTTTCAATGAAGTACGCTTTTCATACGTGTTTTATACTTTTATCGTTTCTTTTGGTTACTTTTAAAAAATTGTTGTATACATTTGTCTGTATGTTTAATTGCTACTGCAACAGAATAATTTCCCAAATTGGGATCAATAAAGATGCAGTCTAAAGTCTACTTTAAGTATTGCAGAATTTTATATTCATTTTTAATACGTAAGTAGATTTAATGACATCTAATTAGAAGTACAAAAGAATATGTCAGTCATACTTTAAATTAAGCACGAAAAGTAAAACTATACTTGTAATGACTTTTCTATCCTACTTTTTCATGTGGAAGCACTTTGAAATATACAACTGGCATACACATTCATAAACATGGTTATATACTGTAGATTGCCAGTGTGTGAGAGGTGACTGACCAAAATCTAACATATAAAACGTAGGTTGCATGAAAGATGAGGGAATGATTCAAAGATGTTTAGCAGTAATAATACACATCTACTTTAAAGTAGATTTTACACATATTATAGGCAATACATGAAAGGAGAGCATCCTATTTATGTTACAACAGAGAGTTACTTTATATGGAAACATCAGAATCAGTCTAGGCTGTTCATAAAACCACGGTTCCAATAAAAATCAGCTGGATAAGTATTCTAGCATCCTCATTTTATTTGAAGACAAAGGTTAAATGACTGAAACAATATCCATGCAGTCCTTATCAGAACATTAAACAAACAGCAAATACAAGTGAAGTAGCATAAATACTGCCGAATAAATGTAGCTCTAGTCATTTTCCACCCCCTTTCTGTTGAGTGTTTTGAGTGTTCGTATGTACATATATGGAAAAAGACCTTGGAGAAGTCCTGGGAGGATGGCCCAACGGCCACCAAGGACGGATGTCTGACTGTCAATTGTTTTGTGTTATGGTATACATGTGTTGCTGTCAGTTACAGTTGAAAACTGACAAAATAAGTCACTAAAAATGCTAAATAAGTCAACAGACTATTATTTGAATGTGCATGCCAGACAATAACAGTTTGAAAAGTATTGTGGATCATTGATTTTATAGAAGGAAGAATAACAAGAAGAGAAAGAACTGAACAAGACGATTTTCACCCTACTCTACACAGCACATCACAATCCATCCTGCTCCTGTGCTTTACTTGACAAGCTAACTGTGGTTTTATCAAAGTTATCCTGTCATCTCATTTTGTGTTGAATTTACATTGTGTGAACTTTTCTTTTTTGTGTTAACTGCATGATGCTCGCATGCATGCAGGTGTTTTCAGTCAGCTAGCAAGTGGACAACATTTTACATCTTTCTGTTGAACCACGTTAACAGTCATGTGTCTTTATTGGATTTTCATAGCCACAGGATTGGATTTCTACACTATTAACAAACTAAGCTCAGTTAGCTAGCTTGGTCATTCAGGTTGTTAATTTGAAATCTAGACGAATGTCTGCAGTAAGATGTTATCTTCCACTGATTTGTTGTAAAATCTACATGAAGGACCAGGCTCTATTTTACCATTTGTTTTGCCATTTATTGTTGAGCTATTTCAAGTTTTGTATGATGTGTAGTGTTGATTTTCTCTCCTTCTGGGGTGCGGAAACTTTTAATGCTCTGTTTCTCATAATGATAAAATAGTTCAGAAAAATCATTGTTTCATAATGATGAGACACAGAGGTTATTATCATGAGAAAATATCCTATTTTATTTGAATGCATTGCATGCACCACAGCACATTTCCACACTGGACCTCACTTTCACAAAGTAAAAGGGCACTCTGCAACCAGATGGTCATGTTATTTCAAGGTAACAAGTCTCAGTATGGTCTGTTAAGTTCAGTATAGTTCACTCTAGTTGTCTCTCTTCTGCAGTTCCAGGCTTGTTCAGGCACAGTGCCGTAAGTTTGACATGATTAGTTGTATTTTACAGTAATTTATTATTTAAGTGCATTAGCTAGTGAATGTATTAAATTTAATGTGATATAGACATCTCTTGTCATAGTTCAAGAAACAAAGAAAGTGAATTCAGGGTACATGGACAAGGACATGCAGTATGACAACCTGTTCAGCACGAGGAATAGTGTTTTTATGGATCGTGTTTTATGTCTTCTACAAAAATTAAATTATTTTAAATTTGTCACTTACTGAATGTGTTTGATACTGCATTGACTTTAATAAAGACTAATTTTGTAAGCCATTTTCTTGTCCTGGTTATTTCTGTGCTAGCAATTTTCAGGGTTTTCATCCTACATTCTACAGTAATAAACTGGTTAAAAGAAAATGGAGACTACAGTTGGAACACTAAAATAACAGTATTATACTGTAATGCTAAGCATTATACAGCACAGTACTGTAATTTTTCTACAGTAATAATCTGTTTGATTATGGTAGCTACACGGTAAAATAACAGTTTCATGCTGGAAACTGTAGCTGCCAGTAGTAATTTACAGGGACATTTCTTACAGTGTAGAGGTGTGCAAAACAACCAGGCCCACTCTTTACTAAATACTAACAGTAAGCATGTGTATGACTCAGGATTCATGTGTTTTTTTTATAGACATTAATTAGAAGAAGTAAAGTTAATCTTGGCGGTGGCTGTGTCAAAATCTCACACATGCAATGAACGCATCAGATAGCAACTCCCCTGACCGTTTTGTTTGAATCTCTGTCTTTAGGTAAGAAAGAAAGTCTTTTTTAACAATAATACTCATGCCCATATTTATGTGTACAGTATGTGAAACAGTTTCCTTGGTGTAATTATTTCCTCCTTTTCATACTGACAATTTAGCAAAAATGCAACTCAATGGTCATGTTAAAATAAGGCTTCACTACTTTGAGACAGACAAATCAAATGAGTATCTTAGTACAAAATTCCCCTTTTTGAGTTACTGCAAATGTACATATGGACACATAAGCATTGTTTTAAGACATAACCTTTCCTTTAATGACATTTCACGTCAGACAGAAAGCAGAAGCAGCGGCTACATTGACCCTTCCTGCTCTTTTGCCTGTATTTGAATTTCTGACCAGGCCACAGTGAGGTCATTGTTTGACTGCAGAGGGATTCATTGTTTCAAGCTTAAAATGGAAAGAAAAGGCAAGAGAGCACAGAGAGCTATTGTTGGTGCATGTGGAGTGACTATGGGGTGAGGTGTCAAAAGCTGCATCAGTTTAGCTGCATGTGACCAGTGTGTGTGTGTGTGTGTGTGTGTGTGTGTGTGTGTGTGTGTGTGAGTGTCTGTGTGTAGGTATAATGTAATTTCAAAGTTAAAACATACCTCTGTGTCGTTACTGCATCTTTGAAGAACCTCCTGTTTAAAAAAGGAGGATTATGTTGTAAATGTGTGTAATCATATATTAATTTTAAAATACCATAAACATCTCACATACAAATCTCAGTAATGCCGTACAATGATGTTAAGTCTTTTAAAAATGTCTGTTTGAGTGAATCTCTGAACAAAATCTGTCTTTCTTTTAGGAGAAACTCTCATCATGAGGTGATGAGGTGTAGAATTTAGAAAAACTTCTCCATTGGAATCCCTCTTCCAATGTCATTAGCAACATCCTTATACACTATGATACAGTATTATAAGTGCCCACACTCGTCACGTTACCTGTAACTTTTTGACACGCTCCTCATCATTTGGCAGGTCAATCAAATCATCAATGTTTACTTCCTCTGGCATATCACCTTCCTAAAGTTAACATGGACACAGATGATGAAAAACACACAGACAATCTTAACGAGTCATCATACTCTGAACACATATTTACACATTATATTCCCTGTATACCATATCCACCATCTCAGTTTATCTTATTAGCATACTAGTATTTGCTAAATTGCACTACACACAGTACAAGTACATCTGAGACTGAAATGAAAGTTGTTAGTTGTGTAGCTATTTGGTCATAAACCAAAACACTGGACAAAATTACATTTTGACCAGATGATGGTGCTGGATGATACATCTGGGGATCAAAGTCATAAAATGTTTTTGGGTACCAAAAACATTTTATGAAGTGCAAGGCTCTGTGTATGTCTTCAAAACAATATTTTCTGTTTTAGGAGCAACTGATGACTCTGTATTGAGCCTGCAGACATTGCATGTCCATCATTTGTATGTTTAGGCTCTGGGTGCTGAATTGAAACAATGCTCACATAATACTGTAACAGTGGCTTGTTCTTTTTGAACAAACAGCCATTGTACCAGGTGAGCGGACAGAAGGGACAGTTTCATCCGCCCATCCACAGCACAGCACAGCACAGCACAGCACAGCACAGCACAGCACAGCACAGCACAGCCTGTGTGATTATGCCCTTGACTCATGCAGGACTCCAACTCTACAGCCCACCAGCTTCATCTGTACACAGTGAAACTCATACAGGCAAGTCCTTCTCATCCAAAAGAGTAATAAAATAGTGGGGTGGTCTGTTTTTATGTGTAACATGACTTGGTTCCACAACATGATACTTGTCTGAGAAGTTATCATCATGGGCCATATTACAACAATAAATCAGAATGATACATTTAAATCATCTTCAGAAGTTCCAAAATGACCAATCCAAAATGTTAGCTCCTTTTATATTACTTTAATATTACTAAAATTAATTTAAGGTTTGAGATATGATTTTCCTGTGAACATGCCATTGGCTTAGGGCGAGTGCACCTTGTGATAGCTGGGCCCTGTTTTCAATTCAGTTCAATTCAATTCAATATTCCATTATTTGTCCCGCAAGGGGAAATTGGTCCTCTTGCTTTACAGAGGTGCCTTAACACTATGGTGATCTGAATTTTCTTGTCTTCTCATCAACAAACTTGGCTTACACAATCCTGCGCTCCTCTCCTCATGTCTCCTTATGAGAGTTCCTAACCTCGTGTCAGCTGCCTCAGCAGCCAGATGCACAGTGTTTACCTTCTCCTGGGACCTACAACAGCACTTTCCCTCCTCTGTAAGCCTCCCCTCTTCCCTTTTCTCATCAGTCATCTTTCCCTCAGTCCTACACTGCCCATGTAAGGCAGAAAGGCCCAGGACAGATAAAGATCTATGAGAGAGGGACAGCAGTGGCCCTAACATTTACAGGATGCTTTGCCTTGTAAGGAGAACCAGGCTGCCCCACCTCTCCTCTCCATATATCATGTTCTCGTTCAAATGCCATTACTTGCAACCTAGATTTAAAGCTTACTGTCTCATTTTCCAAATTCACATCTTTAAAAACTTTACAAAATGAAAGGCCATGGTCTCAACAAACAATAGACAGTATATTTCAAAATGCAGACCAGCCTAAGCAGTTTCTTTCTTGCTCTCGGAAGACTCATTCACCCACCTGACCCGAGTACAGCCGGTCTAGGCTCTCCTCGATCCACTTCTCTACGTCCAGCCGCTTCTGGAGCTCCTTCCTGTTGTACTTCACCGTGACCCGGGCGTGCCTCTTTGGGATGTTACTGCCATGATACGGAGTCAAACCCGCATCCGATGAATGGACGTCGTCACGTTCCTCAAGCGTCGTCCCGGTCCGGTCGGCTGCCATTTCTGGTGTGGACTGGTCTGACTGGTTTCTCGTCTTTTCAAGCGGAGGAGGGGAGAGCAGCGGTGGGAGGCGACGCCGACGCAGACTGCAGAGTAGAAGTATTTATACACAAGGTATCTGTTCAAATGCTGCTAAACAGAGGCCTGTGACTTGAGGCACAAACAGCACATATATTGTAACTTTTGAACGTTTACACATGGACACATGCAGGTTTGGGTAAAGCTGACACATTCAAATGTCACAATCAAATGTCTTATTTCTGCCTGCTCTGAAAACCTGTAGATCTCCAAACCTACAACAAACTACATAAATACATCGAAACTGGACAAGAGAAACATTGTTAAACATTCCAACTCACATGATTACTCCAATTAGAAGTAATCATGAAGAAGTCCATCAGAAGGGTCAGTGTGCTGGTGATGAAGGCTTCCTTGAGGAAGATGAGCCAGTCTTTACTTTGATCAGTTTATTTATGTGTTCTTGTACACTGTGCACAGATGAGCGTCTTTTTCATTATTTTTTTCTAAAATTGTTCCAGTTGTCGAATCCAATTCATTAGAATGTTTCCTAATCTCACTTACATATTTGAATTTACTGATGATGTTGAATGTTCACAGCACTTCTCGGTCCACTTAGAGTCCACACAGTCTGGGAGTTAAGCAGTGTTTAGTTTATGTAACCAGCATATGCAACCAGGACATTTGAAGTAGTATGCAGTTTGAATGCTTTGGTGTTGGTGTTTAGCAGATATGAAATATTAAATCTTCTGTGTAGGACTCCTAAGTTTCCCATAATAGTAGACCACTTTTGTTACATTTCTCTTTCACTTCTGATAGACATCTTGCAACTTATATAAATATATTATGCACTATATACATGATATACACTTATATTATACAAATACAAGATCTATTAAACCTGAACTCTTTCACTGTCTCTAATAAATTAACCCATAATAATTATTATTCTCACCAACTATGTTTTGAGTCCATTTCTGCTAGATACATTTGTAATTATAATTTGTGTTTTTCATATTACAGTTGTGTGACAAGAGGTCTACATGCAGATGCATACAGATGCTTAGATACTACACCTTCCTTACCACCTACCTACCTTACATTTATACACAACAGTGTATACTCACCTAGAGCTAAAATAATAAACTGTCCAAATCATTTTTAGTAAAAAAGGCCAAATATTATCTGGTTCCAGCTTCTCAAATGTGAGGATTTGCAGCTTTTCTCTCTTTCAGAGAATTGACAATTGAATACAATTGAGTTTTAGATAATTGGTTGGCCAGAACAAGTAACTTGATTACAATTTCCTTCATTTCTTTTGGATTAACCTATTGAGAAAACAACAATAAAGCAGGCTATAGACACCTATACCATGCAAAATGTGTTAGGGTCCTGCAATTCTGTCTTATCCTTGTGTTTCCTCTTTTCCTTTTCCCAGTGTATATTTTGTCTGTTTGTTTTCCCCTGTATGTGTAGCTGGGCGTGTCTCTACACCTGGCCAGCTCCGCCTTCCCCGGAGCGCACCTGATGCGCATGACGCTGATAAGGCCAGGTTAAAAAGGGAGAGCTCTCTCCTACCTGTTGCCGGATTGTTCCAGACTCCCAGAGTGCGCTTTTTGTTCTCAGTTATCTCTCCACTCCTTTTGAGTGCGCTTTGTGTTATCAATAAATAGTTTTCTTTTTATTACCTTCTCTCTGGTCTGCGTCTTTGGGTCCTATCTAAAACATTAGGTGAAAACATAACAAAATGTGACACATTTCTAACCTGATCTTAATTTCTTCTATCCACAGCAATCTGTCTATGAATAAAGTTGCAGGGTCTGCAAAAGTCTGCAAAATTAGACACTTCAATCCAGTACTGCATCAAATTTCTTTATTCCACATCACAAGCACAACATGATGAAATTAAATAATAGGAATGAAAACCTGTAACATAACAGAAACTTTGGCATGAACACAAAGTGGCACATGAAGGAGCATTGTGATCAGTAGTATAAAAACTATATATAAATACAGTAATGGCTGACTTTGTGTGATAAAAGACGTTTTCTTTATATCCCTGCGCTGAATATCTTTAGGATATTTCACACAGCTTTCACAAGCCATAAAACATCCAAGTACAACATCAAGTGTCGGTCATCATTCAGCATCAAATAAATATATCTCTAGATTTGTGACAATCACATTGAAGCCATAAAGATAAGTTTTCAAATAAATAAATAATATAAAGAATAAAAATGATGGTACGCACAATAAGGAAATAATGGCCAAAGGAAGATTGAAAAGCAAAACAAAAATTCTGTGTTTAAAAAAATGAGAGAGAATTAAACTAAATGAACACATTAAAAACAAAAACCCAATGAAACATATTTTTGGGCCAGTTTTCCAAAGGTGGTCAGAATATTGTGACTTCCTGTATTTGGTTTGTGTTGTAGGTCCAATGAAAAGTGGATCGTTTTGTTTGTTTCTTTGGGTCTTAAACATGAAAAAGCTTTGCCCCATATACTTTTCAATAACCTTTGTAAACCATCTTCATCAGAAAAGTTCATTTCTCAATATTTAGTTTGTTACGCTTACATTTTTAATGGTATATCATCTTCAGCATGATTAGAGCAGTTCTCAGCTAGTGGATTTGCGCCTCTCTTCCCTGTGTATGAAGAGACAGGAGCAAGAAGTGCTAATATTCTAAGCCTGTGTTAATGTCTATGTCTTCTCTCTGTTTCATCTCAGTCCTGCCCCAGAGCCCAAGCTGGCCTCATCCCTCCACATAAAGTCCTGGCGCTCGGCTCTGGCCAGGCTGCTCTCCACAGGATTGTGCCTGTACCCAGATCTTCCATTAGGGCAGAGGGAGTGGCCGAGACGAGTCGTGCTGTTGCTGATCTTGAACAGGCCATTAGGACCAAGGAAGGCTTCTCTTTCACTTCCTCCCAGGTTGTTGACCACCTCCAAGTCATTGTAGACTGCCATTTCACTCAGCTGCTTCCTTCCCTGCAGCCTTCTCCTCTTCCTCAAGAAGATAATACCTGCTACCAGAATCAGTACCAGGATAGTCAGCACACAGGAGACAGTTAGGGTGGCAGAGGAGGGCTGGGAGGTTTGGCGCAGGGCAGGCTTGAAACTGGGCTGGAGCGTGAACTCACAGCTCGGACCCATAAAGCCCTTAGGGCACTGGCATACCGGCCCGGTGAAGTGGGTGAAGCAAGTACCACCATTCTGGCATGGACGGGCGCCACAGGCATCTGAACGCACGCTGCAGTTCTTGCCGGTGTAACCTAGAGTGCAAGAGCAGGTGTAGTCATTCACACCATCTTGGCAGGTTCCAGCATTCTGGCAGGGGTTTGAGGCACAGTCATCAATGTTAACCTGGCAGTTGGCACCAGTGAAGCCTGTCTGACAGCGGCACAAGACGCTCGGGCCAAGGTCCAGACACTCAGCACCTGCAGAAGAGAGAAATATTCTATTCAGCATCCAACAGATCAGGGATGACCATTCATTTACAGAAGGAGTGTTAATTGGATTACATTTAAGACTCTCTCTGTTGTAAAGTGCTGCAAGGGCATTGAGGCAGGGGTGTTAACAGGAACATTCATTCACTGAAACACTTTCTTATTCAGCCAAAAAACTGCTGGTCTGCACTTCAGTCACAAGGTGTCACCGGAGGGACTAACTCTCTTTCCCTCTCACCGTTCAGACAGGGCCTGTTGCTGCAGCGGTCCAGCTTCTTCTCACAGTTGGAACCCGTGTAGCTGGGAGGGCAGCGGCAGATGTAGCCTCCAGTCATGGTCTCCACACAGGTGCCACCATTGAAACAGGGACCGTCTGCACATGTCATGGCAATGATCTCACAGTTCTTTCCATAAAAACCCTGTGGGCAGGTGCATGAGTAGTCGTTCTCCAGGTCCTGTGGACAGAGGAAGAAAAACTTTGATATCCGGCAGGGATTTTGGAGTTTATAAGACAACTTTTATTCTGGAACTGTTTCATTTGTTTTGAAGGGTATGAAAAAGGATGAGACCTGATAAAAGCTTTTGATTTCCAATATGATTTCACATGACATGAGTAGACATAAATTCTAAACTGCAGTTTGTCAGTCTACAGGTTCAGCAGTTTTGGATTATAAATAATTGCCAATTGTAACCCTCCTTACCACTGTGTTTGCATTAGGGGACACAACGAAAGTGTTGGAGTGCAATTGCTGTATTTAAGCTGCTTACACAATACACACCACCAGCTTCCATTCCTTCAAGCTCAATTTTATTTTTCATTCCAAATTTCTTGTCTCCTCACATTATCTGACTTTCTTTCTAGCTGTTCTTAAGTTACTGTTTTTGTACTTCTGCTGCTGTGAGACTTGAATTTCCTTGTGTGGGATCAATATTGTTTATCTTATCTGTGATAGTCTTGTTATTTTAGTAACAGTGCACCATTAAACTTAACAGCCATAATCCCATTGCCTACTCACATTGCAACTGCCTCCGTTTTTGCAGGGGTTGCTGTCACACTCATTGGTTTCCAGCTCACAGTTGGTGCCTCCGAAGCCCGGCCGGCAAGTGCAGGTGTAGCTGCCCTGGCCGGTGTTGGTGCAGGTTGCACCATTGGCGCAAGGCTTGTGGTTGGTGCAGTAATTGAGGTCTTGGTCACAGAAGAGCCCCCCCCAACCCTCCTGACAGTTGCACTGCCACGGCTGGCTGCACGTCCCATGGAGGCAGCCTGGGTAGCGGACACATTCATTGCAGGAGGGGCCCTGCCAGCCCATTCGACATGTACAGCCCCCTGGGGCCTCGCAGTAGCCGTGTCTCTCACTGCAGTCTGCTGAGCAGATGGCTGGACAGGAGAGGGAAAAGGAGGGTGTGTGACTACAATGGGCAAGCACATCTCTCACACACACACACACATGCACAGGGCCCCCTGTCTGACCCCAGCCCTATTCCAGACTTCACTGTTGGTTAAGTATTAAGCCAAGCAGCTGGTAGGCACAATGCTGGAGAAAAATGCTTTCTTTTATCTCGTCTCTCTCACACACAAACACACCCAGATCACCTTGAAAAATGTGTGTGTGCGATGGGGGCCACAGCTATTTCTCTCATTGTAATTCAGAAGAATAGGCAGAAGGAACACCACAGACTGTCTTGCAAAAGAGTAAAACACAACATCTCAGGACATCACTCCAATAAAGGAAATATTCTGTATGATCTGAAAAGACTGCTGTGGAAAAATCAACCACAAGCTGAGTAGTAAGACAAAATCTTAAATCTAACTTTTCACTTCATGGCAGGAGAAAAGTTTGAGTTGCTGTCTTACTGGAGGTTTTCTTCTTTTTTGGGGGGGTTGCCTTTGGTTTACTACACTTTCTTACTCAATTCTCTCATTTTCTTTATTCACTTAGATGTATGTTTATATGATGTTTTGTAAAATAATGTGTTTACAATTTTTGGTATAGAGAAAGACTGTCAAGAAACAACAGTTTTGAGAAGGATGTCATTTGTTTTTATTTATTTTTTTAATTCTGCTGTTTTATCTGGTATTTTATTGTGAAACGGTTTGTCACTTTGTTTTGAAAGGCTCCATACAAATGCAGTTTATTGTTTTAGACTTTTGATATAATTAGAGATATTAGGCATTCACTGAATTAATTAATTATACTTATACTTTTATGATATCAAGACTTCAAAATAACATGGCGACAGATTAAATTCCGTAACGTTAAACGTTGTAGCATCAATGTCCTGTAATCCCACAACATATGATATGTGTGGTTGAATCCAGCGTTGTCAGCTGAGGCGCTGAACTGCATCCAGAAAAGTACTGCGGGATTTTGTATCCTGCTCCGATGTACAAGTGTAATGATTAATATGCACTTACGCTCAGAGCAGTAGTTTCCTTTCCAGCCCTCCAGGCAGATGCGGTTGCCCTCCTCGTCGCAGGTGTAGTGGCCCAGCGTGTCGTCTCTCGGCCTGCAGTAGTCAGCGCAGCCGTCTCCAAAGTAGTACTCGTCGCAGAAGACGTGGTAGGAGTATCGCAGCTCGCTCTGTTCACCGAAGTGCACGTCCTGGGACCAGTCCTCACCGATGGCAAGTCTCCTCCTGGTCGCCAAGCGGCTCACAAGGTTGTTCTGGTTGTCTGCAAGGAGAAGGGGTATTTTTAAACAATTTTCATATTGCAAGGAAGTGATTTATCTTGGCTTGAAACTCGAAGAGGAATCAGCGTGTCCAGTGATTTCGAAAGATGGAAGAAGAAAGAACTTACCTGTGTATTCAGTCGGAGATTCGGCGTTCCAGGCTTCAATGATCAACGAAAATGTTCCCTAGAACAGTGAAAAAAATGCGTTCAGTACATGTGTACATGTGCAGTAACAGTGATGGATACAGTTTGTAATATTTTACGCAGTAAAAAAAATGAATGCCAGTTAACTGATGTTTAGTAATTGTAGTTAGTACTGAAAGACAGGATTAATGCCTGTGCCATCATTTGCAACACCCCTTCAACAATATTCGTCGTATCGTTTGTTTTCCATTTACCGGCCACTTGAAATGGAAAGGCACCCTGATGGGAGCGCTACTAGATATCGAGGTGTGATCGGCCCTAATGACGTTGGTGTGCCCGGTGCCAAAGGTGCAAGGCGGCTCTGCGGAGATCACATCCTCGGGGTGTTTCAGGCATATCCTGAAAAATATATGGCAGTCCCTGTGTCTTCTGCATATGTGTTGCGCCGTGTGGAATGAATGAATTTTCAGTTCGAACACACCAGAGGACAAAACCTGCATTGACACAAAAAAAAATCATCAGACGCGCTGTGCGTAAATACATTTTTGAATTGTTTCTTTAGCACAAACAGAAAACAACTTACGATATCCACTAAAGCCACAGCCAAGAGGTATCTCAGGTGCTGATTTGCCATTTCTTCTCAGAGTTTGTTTTCCAGTTCTGAGTTGTTGTCCGCATTCGTTGTGTGCAATAATATCCCCGAAATGTGTTGAGGAAAAACTCAAACAAAAGTTTCACTTAAAATCTGTGATCCTGGGGGATGTGTCGTAATTACTTGTCTCCGCCTGATGATCTTCTCAACCGTTGTACTGTCGGTACTTAACTTGTTTTGGTGCGTGGAGACGCTGAGTGCTTTTATACCCTCTGATGCTGAGCGTCACAGGCAAAGAGGTGGAGCTGGAGCAGACCTCAGGGGAGCAGCTTGAAAGAGGGTGTTCTGCCCGAGCATTTAGACAACCCACACTAGACCTGGACCAAGTTTTTAATTGGGAATATGCATAAGAAGCTGGCGCAAGGCATGTAGGTTTAGTATTGCTGCATGAATCTTACCCACCCAGAAGAAGAGGAAACTAATGTGGCTGATGGATCTGAATCTCCAAAAAAAAAGTGTATAGCAATGGCCAATCTGAAACGTTTTTACAACAAACTAAGTTTCAGTGGTGTCAAATTGAATAACAGACATGTTTATACTTCTGGGTGGTTGGAAAACTGGTGACTTTAATACTGGAAGCATAGCCTGTACAGTTATTTTGGAAATTAGATTTTTGGAATTTGTCAAACAATGAGTGTTCCAGGACATTTTCTAAAAACGGGAGATGCATTTCATCAAACATGCACTTCAACAATTAATTTTAACTTTCAACCTTTAACACTTTCGGGCCCATAGATTCTTAAGTTTTTGTTTCCTTTATGGAGCTTACCTACACGCTACACAAAGATCAGAAGGAAGCGGAGAAGAGTAGCTTGTAGGCTTTTGTCTCTTTACATCCAACATTGTAATTGCTCTGGCGCGTGTGAGGTGACAAAGAGTGGGCAGGTCCCGCATAAGACCTTATTGTGCGTCTAGCAGCTACTCAGGTCTGTTCTGTAGTGTGCTGAGCCTGGAGAAGGCTGTGGGGGGAGGGAGGAAAGGGGAGATGTTGCTCGTGTGTGTGTGTGTGTGTGTGTGTGTGTGTGTGTGTGTGTGTGTGTGTTGGGGGAGCTATCGTGTTGCTTTTATCTGGACCTCATGCGAACAGCTGTATGGTAATGAACGGCTCATGGTCGACCGTGAAGGGCTCCAAACCCGGCTATTGTCTCCTTATAGCGTCCCCACCCCACTCCGCGCACACACACACACACACAGCTAACCCCTTATTGATTAAAGGAAGTCTCTGGTCAGCTCCAGCACCTGTCGCTGGCAGGGATGTCGTTGAGGGTAAACACAAATGACCAAGTTGGCATGAAGTTGGATATTCGACTGATATTCACCCCGGGTCGCTTTTTTTTTTTTCAATAGCTCGCTTTCAATAGCAGTGACTCAAATTCCATATCAAGTATTATTAGTACAGTGGACAAACAAGACGCACCCCATCATGGTGTATTTTAGTGCCTGTCTTATTTTATATATTAACATTTTTATGGAATCACCTAATCGGTCATTTACACGCTAGAGCTGATCCAAGCTTCAGTAACGATATAAACTAGCATGAACTAATTTAAGAGAACAGCAAGCAGCCTCGAGATGTTATATGAGGAGTTTTGAGACCCTGAAAAATAAATGAACTTCGATGTGCTACATCAACACACAGGCGACAGATGAAAAGTCGAGTTTGATTCAGCCTGGATGAGTTGAGATGAAATGAGCTCGGTGGACAAAATATTTAAACAAACTGACGTAAAGTCAAAGATTTCAAGGTGGCAACTACATGAAAATTCAGCTGATTTATTAACGACACACTTAAAACGTGCGCGGACTTATGTGTATGTGTGATAGTAGGTGGTGGGGGTGGGGGTCTTCTAATGAGAAAAGAGGACGCGTGTCTGAAGTAGCTGTATATCCTGGCACGCTTTTCTGCAGAACAACGACCGACGAGGGAGGAACCACGCACAGTTGTATGTAAAGTAGCTCAGAAAAACATCTGGTGTGTTGTAGGCTTTGAGAGCAGCCTTGAGTCAAACCTTGGGAGGGATTTGTATGACAATTATTTGAGTTGTTGGGGGGGGGGGCTCTAGCAAAGCACAGGTTCTACAGTCAGTGTGTTGAAACACACAGTGCTATCCGATGCACAGCTGATTTCAAATTTCTTTATTTCACATTCTTCTTTTATGTCTAACACCATTTAGACACTTATAACTACGAATTGTAATGTATGCCTGTTTGTGTGTGTGCAGCACATGTTCCTTTGCATCTAATGCACCTAACCCTAACCCTATCATACATCATCCTCTGTTTTTTCAGGAGAGACAGAAACACTGTCTGTAAATGCACATGTCCATTTACACTACCTGCTGCATCCGTCTGTGGAGGAGGATGTGTGTCTTTGTGTCAGGAGAGCAGATGGACAGTGCACCCTTTCTGCTGTTGTCAACTGTGTGACACAAGTGTGCCACAGGGCATGGGAACCAAAGAGAAGTCATGTCATTCCCCCCCCCCATTAGCTTGAGTTGGTGGCATCTGCCTCATATACTGCCCACAGCAGCTTGGAGATTCTTCTCCCTTGAGGACATTTGGAGAAAGAAAGAAAGAGGGGGTGCTGCTGCAAATCTGACTCAGGCAGGCCCTTGGGGGAGAAGTCAGTCTGTTGTGGCCACTTCTGCAGCCTCAGCCTGCTGTCTGGCTGTGGGACAATAGGAGGTGTGGAATGGGTGTCTAGTGGGCCGTGTTGTTCTGTGCGTTTATGTGAGTGTGTCCCATAAATTTATGCATGTCATTTGGTTGAATGTTGATCTCGAATGCTGATGTTCTGGGTACCAAAAAATGCACACAGTGCTGCCACATCCCCATTGAGCAAATGTATGCTGAGTCAAAGGGGCCTGAGCTGTTATTAGGCAGATCACTGGCTAGCAACAAGAACGACAGGAATACATGGACTGTATCTTCTAATTTCCTCACTGTCCTTGCCTGGTCACAGGTTATAAAGTCAGTGTGTTTAGACATTTAAGGCTATTCTTGTTTCCTCAGACCACCTGTGCCTACTTAGGTAGTCTACTTTTTTTAGCCCTCCAGATGCTTACAGCTGGCTTTCAGTAATACAGACAACATAGTTGTATTTTTCCTTAGTGTCCCTTGTCTGGGGTTGTAAAATCAGTGGTTTTAACCATTTCACTTCTTTCATTTCTTTCATTTTTTCAGGCTATCTGTGCCTTCATAGATAAACTACTCATACTTCAGCCTTCCTCCACACTTCAGAGTCTCCCTCTTTCTTTCTTGCCACAATACATACAGAAGCTTTATTTCCTCTTTCAGTATCATGATTAGAGTTCTTAAGGTTAGTCAAGGCAAGTCAGTTTATTCATAGGGCACATTTAAAAAATGACAAGTTTTTATCAAAGTGCTTTACAAAGAAATTAGAAATATGATAAGATAATTCAAATCAAAATAAATAAGTAAAACAAAGAGTAACAGAACAGACACAATAAACCGTGTGTGTGTGTGTGTGTGTGTGTGTGTGTGTGGGATAGGCACACCAAACTTGTAAAAATATTTTCAAGGACCTTTTACACTAACAAGAGTCAGTGCTTCTTTTGGTCGATCAGGACAAAATAAAACTAATCATGAAGTTATGTTAATAATTGTGGAGACTGAAAAAGCAGTTGCAGAAACATGGGTCGTATGGTGTGAAAGTTGTTTTAATGTGCCAACATTAAACATCATATTTGTTTCATAAACATGCTTCCTTCATAATCATTAATGTTGACTTATTTTATTATTACTTAGAATCATTTGTCCATACCAGCAAGTGCTATTCATCACTTATTATTGATCAACACGTTCAGCTCTTACCATCATTATCACTATTTCCTACACCAGCAAAATATCATTCTCTCCACTGTTGCAACCATATGCATCATCTATAAAATCACTCATGTTGTCTGCTGTCTTGCCGTTGTGATAAATCAACTGTGAAATAACGTATGCTCTGAGTTTCTGTTACCACGGTTACCAACTAGCGTTTGAGCCAGCGCAATAATTTAGAACAATCAGGCTATTTGACCGGAACTTTTTTATAGGTGTCCTACAACACTTTTTAACGGACACCCTGCAGCCAATCAGAATCGAGTATTCACCCAGACCATGGTATAACAGTAGGGAAAAGGGGAAATGAAACACTAGGAAACAGACAGGTTAGCAGATCGTAACAGCAGGTACATTCCACTATTGCAGTACAAACATATACATTAATATTACATTATCAAATTCAACATTAGGTTGAAACAATATTCCATACACAATTCTGTCAACACAAAAATAAAATAATTAAACCATATGGTCATGTTGCAACCTTTTGAAGTATCCATCAGTGCTGACATAATATGTCAACTCCATCACTTGAACCAGACATGAGTTCATTATATGCAGTCAGTCTGGGGATATAACCCACTGGATCATCCTGCATGTCAAGACAGTGGTTTATCTTTTATAGGAACTTGTCCTGTCTTTCTTACTACAGCCTGTACTGATGACAGTCTTGCTTCTAGTCTAGTCTCTGTGTGTGTGTGTGTGTGTGTGTGTGTGTGTGTGTGTGTGTGTGTGTGTGTTAAAGATGCAGTCAGAGTATCTGTGTGGTAATTTGGTATGTTACCTGTAATATATCAGCCATGTGATAATGTGTCTTCAGGGTTTTTTTGCTTATCTTCAAAGAGCCAGTCAAAATGGTATTATAGTTACATAAGGACCTCACAATTCTCACAATATGTAGACCATAAAATGGTGCACTGTCTTCCAATACACAATCTGATTATTGCTTTAACATATGGAACAAAAAAAATATTCATGTGACATTATGTGAGTCATTTATGACATCACAAATTCTTCCCAAAAACCATGGACAAGATGAGGTAATTAAGGCATAACCGTTTTATTTAGCAGCACATGTTGGGGCACAAAGGGATGTATGATAATTATTTAATCCCATTCAAACTGAGCAACAGATCTGCTTCCCTTCAATCTTACCTTTCCTCTTCGTTCTAGACTTTGTCCTGCAACAGCTTCAGAGACAGATGGGAGATGAAAGAGGGAAGAAGGGGGAAGGAGGGAATGAGAACAGGTGGGGGTGAAAACTGAAGAAAAAGAAAGGGTACAGGGGTCAACTGGGGTAATAGAAGGCGGAGGAAACTTACATATAGACTTGCAGAGGGACCGATCGATGGATAGATTTTTTTCTGTTTCATTGTGTCTCTCTAAATCAGTGTCTGTTGCCAGATGTCAACTAACTCTGTAGAAATGTGGAAAAATACCTACAGGATAATGTAAGAAAGAGATGAGGATTGGAGCAATGTATAATGGTTGTATTAGCATTTTTGGCAAATATATTGTTGTTCCCAAACATTTGTTCTGCTGATGTAGCATTGGATTCAACCACATGAATGCAATGTCGAATAGTACGGAGAAATGTCGCCTGAAAAGGAATTTAATAACCAAATTTAAACAGGTACAGGTTCAGTGTAAATATTCACTTTGTAAGTAAAATAGACAAAGTTGTATTTTATTCTAAAGAGAGGGGGATTAGAATCGAACAGAATACAGTTTTACAAGCACTCAAAGTGAATAATGCCCTTTCATAGAGGCTTAAGGCTCAGGTTTAAGGGCTCTGTAAAGAGCCGAAGGTAAAAGACTGGCTCACAATGTGAATACAGCTCCAACCAGGACTCCAACCCCCCTGCCTTCCTGCAAAGGAGGAAGCCCCAGCAGACGACTGAACTCCTGCTGCATCCCACCCTCACCTCCTCCCTGCTGCGGCACGCCAGGCTGGCCCTGGCAGCTGTTTAGCCAACTGAGGCAGAAGGAGCTGCAAGGAACAATGCAACTTGACTTAACCTCTTTCTGTGTGTGTGTCTGCGGCAGTATTTTTCACTTGTATTTCATTAAGAATGGAGCCATAGCTCGAGCAACCCCCTCCCTAAAACCATATCATACTTGCCTATTACACCAAAGTTTAATTGTGAATATAAGGTCAGCTAGAAGAATCAGTATCAGTCAATCTAATTAAATTCTGATGCACAGACAAGTTATATTGCAGTAGAGACGACCTTGTCCAATTGAGGAACACCAAGGAGTGTGCTAGGCAATAAAGCTATCGATATAGACAGAAGCTTGTCATCTGTGATGGATAGTGGTTCAGGTTCTGAATCTGCATGGTCTACAATAATGTTACTATATGAATGGAGCACTTTAACTATCTGGACTAAAACATTATGTCATACATGGTCATTGTGAAGCTAAAACTGTGGATTCGAAGTGCTTCTGGTCAATCAAATCAGCATGCTAGAGAACAGGGAGTGTAATTCCTGATTTGGTCCTCACTGCAATAGTAAGATTAGTTAGTTAGAATAGATTTAACAGGGAGCACACAGCCTGATCAAACAATAGAGCTATGCATTACTGCTAGCTGCAATCTGGTGCTAAATGCACCTAGCTGCAAATTCTCCTCATCAGTTTGTTTAGCACCCTCATCTAAACATGTAATAAGATAGGCGCATATAATTCATTCAATGATAAGTAGCCAACCACCTATTATATTACTACAAATGAAATGTTAGGACATGACACATATACTGTATAGTTATATAGAAGTAGTTTTAGCTGTAAAGCTGCACAAAAAATGAAAACACTGCTTTTAATACTTTCAAAGTCACATTCCTGTCTCTAATTGGACAGCTAAAACCTTTCCTGAGCTCAGATCAGGTTTTTGTCGTTTTGTCTTCTGTTTATTCTTTAGTTTCATCATTCATGTTAGATCATTTTAAGTGTCACTGACTGAGTTTTGGGTTTTGGGTTGGCTCTTTCACCAGTTCTGTTTGATCACAAAATATGTCTGCTTAAGGTGTACTCTGAAATTAAGCTCTTAGCACAAGTTCAAGCATGATCAATGCTCAATTCATTCATCTCAGAAACTCAAGTGTCTTTTCTGAATGAACTGATTCACAGGACAACTGTAACCTGTTTGAAAAAGTGACATAATACAATGTGCTACAAGTCAGGAATATTGGACATGGGCATATGTGGACAGGGCTTCATCTTGGTTATCAGCTCACCAACAGCACAGTCTGGCTTCTCAACACAGGCTGTGCAGCAGAGCCCCCTAATGCAATTTACACGAGCCTGCAAAACCGACTGAAAATCTATGCCTGCTGGACCCCTGTCTCCATGTGACAACAGTTTCAAGATGGTATGATTTCATGGTATGTATTGATTTTATGTATTGTCACTTGTCACTTAGATCAGAAAGCCTTACATTTTATGTCTTAAAATTTGAGCAAAGAGCACCCTAATGAATGAGGATCAGAAGTGTTTCTTTTTGAACACTTTGAACTATTGCCACAGTTTCAATGTTTCTCAAATAACAGTCTATCGGACATTCAGACTATGACGTGTTTCATATTTTCACATTTAAGAACATTTGAACTATATTACTTTCAGTGAAGTCAAGTCATTTTATCAGTGACATATCAACATATAGGTTTCAAGTCAATGGTGCAGCCCCCAAATTTAGATACATTTACACATTCTGATCACTGGATTTCTGAGTGTCCATTAGAGCACTTTACAGACTCACAGCTGGAATGACTTGTGTTCTTTTTAAATACATGAGGGGTTTATTCCTTATTTAAAAGAAATTACTGAAACTTCAATATTCAAGTGTTCATGTTTGCAATGTAAAAAACAAAATCAGACACAAATTATTCAGTAACAGGTATTTTCAAAGTACCTGACTTCGCTTTCAGACATATAGACCATATAATGGTCATGTACAGAAATCCACTCACCATTACAGTACATGTGATAACCTCCAGACACTGATGCAACTACACCTTATATAAGGACACACAAATGTATTGGACTGGCTTTTTGCATGTCAACATTAAAAGAATGTAAAGGCTTTAAATGTGGTGTGTGCTTAAAAATAATAATTAAAAAAAGCTTTACAATGCAAGTGGTAGGAGTCTCAGTTTCAGTAGCAAAAAAAAAAAAACATCTTTCACACATTCTTTATGACTAAATTGGTTACCTTCTAAATCCATTTTCATGTAACCTCACAGAGAGTGATTCCATCAATACAATGTTTCTATGAGTACAGTTTTAAAATATACCACAGAAAATCTGTTTAGTACTATCAAAAAGTACAGTAACCAGCAGTGGAGTCCAAAGGAACTTAAAGGTTCCTGCACCTGAAGGCCATGTATGTAGTCAGTGATATAACTTAACATCTGTCTGACACCTTGTTGCTATAATGCTGGCCGCCCATTCAGTTTGTCATGCATGAGTGCAATGGCTCCACCTGTGAAGTCTCTGAGAACCTGCACCGTCTCCCTCTGGAGCTGCAGCGACTCACGCACAAATTCCTGCTGAGTCTCTGCCAGCTGCTGCACGGACTCAGACAGAAGCTCCAGGGAGCGTGAAACCGTCTCCAACAGGATGTTGGTGGCGTGCTGCTCTTGAAGGCTCAACGATGCATTATTTAGCATGCTATCTCTCATGTTCTGTGAGGGCTGACTGGGCATTGGAAGCGTGGTTGTTGACGTCGAGGGTCCGGAAGATGTCTGAGGTTGTCCTTGTTTCTGGATGCCATTGTTTCCTTGGTGATCCTCTGCTGGTTTTGTTGCCTGAGTGGAAGGAAGCACGTCATCCCTTTGGTCATCGTCCGAGTCTCCAAACACAGCTTCAACATCTTGAGTCAAAGACAAAGGCTCATCAGTGTTTTCTTATTGCAAAAAACATGTTACAAAAATACAAGGTCTTAATTGGTACCCAAATCTTGACAACTCACCTTCTGTCACAGGTACATCATACTGCCCATCAAAGGGAGGTTGTGATGAGTCCCCTACAAGATTTAAAATTTGGTCACCCATATGCCACACACTTAGCACAGTAACTACACAATACTTCATGAGTAAGGCGACATAGATTTGCTTAGAATAACCTGAAGCGTGTTATACAGACATATACAGTTGGAATCAAAATTATTCAACCCCCATTGCATATTAGGCTTATTGGCAAAACATACAATTTCTTAGCTTTTTGCAATAAACAAATTACACATGAACTGTTTAAGTGGTACAATGAAACTAGTATTACAAGGGTTTTGATTCAATTTCAACACAAAATGTGACTTTTAATGACTACTGCAGTCTAAAAATTATTCAACCCCTTCATGACAAGCATCTTCAATACTTGGGCTGTCACAGGCGACTGTGACAGCCACTCTAGAATCTTCCACTTCTTCTTCTGAAACCAAGCCTTGGTGGACTTTGAGGTACGCTTGGGAACACTGTCCTGTAGGAAGGTCCAATGATGCCCGAGTTTCAGCTTCCTCACAGACGGCATCACATTTTTTCCTAAGATTTCCTGATACTTGACTGAATCCATTGTGCCCTCCACACGCTGCAGGTTTCCAGTGCCAGAGGCAGCAAAGTAGCCCCAGAGCATCACTGAGCCACCACCATGCTTCACTGTAGGCAGGGTGTTCTTTTCAGCATATGCTTCATTCTTCTTCCTCCAGACATACTGCTGTTCCATAGGTCCGAAAAGTTCCAGTTTTGTTTCATCACTCCACAGAACAGAATTCCAAAACTTCTGTGGCCTATTTATATGGTTTTAAGCATATCGGAGCAGACTTTTCTTGTGTTTTTGGGTCAGTAGTGGTGTACATCTTGGAGTCTGGGCATGGAGCCCTTCAGTGTTTAGTATGCGCCTTACTGTGCAAACTGAAACCTCAGTGCCTGCTGCCACCAAGTCTTGCTGCTGTTTTGCAGTCACTCGAGGGTTTTTGACCACTTGCCTCTTCAGGAATCTGGTAGCAGTCGCTGATAGTTTCCTCTTTCTGCCACGTCGAGGTAGTGTAGCCACTGTTCCTTCAACTTTGAACTTGCAAACTATGCTTCCAACTGTAATTCCAACTCTAGGAACATTCAGAGTTTTTGCTATCTTTTTGTATCCCTTTCCTTGTTTGTGCAAGGAATTGATCTCTTCTCTGAACTTTTTGGACAATTCTTTTGACTTAGCCATAGTTCTAACATGCAATCAAATGTCAATCTCAACAAACTCCTAGCCAGTCCAGGTATTTATGCGTTCTATCTCAAGCTCACCTGTACTAATGAAACCCTTGATTAGTTGCACTAAGTGTGCTTGAAACAGGGGGTTGGGTAATTTTGATTAGTTGCATCAGGTGTGCTTGAGACAGGGGGTTGAATAATTTTGAGACTGCAGTAGTGATTAAAAGTAGCATTTTGTGTTGAATTTGGATAAAAACCATGGTAAAATTAGTTTGATTAAACTATTTCAACTGTTCTTGTCTACTTTGTTTATTGCAAACCGCTGAAAAATTGTACATTTTGCCAATAAGCCTAATTTGCAATGGAGGTTGAATAATTTTGACTGCAACTCTACACTTACTCACTGATATGAAAGTGAGTAAACAATCAACATTTTCATTTTGGGTTGAACTATTCCTTTAAAGACTCACTCATGGTGTAGGAGGTTGATGGAGGCATAGACACCATGTCCAACCCGCCATTAGGAGAACTCTGCATTCCAATCATGTCCTCCTCTTCCATTTCCTCTTCCTCCTCTGGCACATCATCATCATCTCCCAGTGGACCAAAGTCACCTGTGCTTTGGTCTTCCTCATCCATCTCCAGAATCTGGAGCACTATTTTCTCTGTCTGATTAAGATCTCTGGAAAGACGTGAGTTGAGACCCCTGTTGGGCACTGTCCCTGACCGCATGGCAGCTACTTTCCGCTTGGTGTCACACTTTAGATCAGACCATTTCTTGATGACCTCGATGACCTCACGCTGGCATTCCCCAATCTCATTGACACGTGCAGTAATCTCTGCCCAGGTGCGCTTCTTCACGTCTGTTGGTACACCACGATTAAATTTGCCTTTGAGGGAAAAAACAAAATGACTGTAAACACTTTTCTTCAAATACCATTGTGTCGGTGATAACATCAAACATAACATCAAAGCACAATCTCTTCATTTACGAAGGGAATGAGACCATTCTGAAAGGTATAAGCACTTGAAAACACATACCCACAACAACCATACGATGCTTCCTCACTTCGTCCAACAGTATGTGGACTTCACTGAAAGAGAAACGAGCCTTTCTTTTCTTGAAGCGAGTAACACTGTCTTGGTTATAGTACATTGGTGAAGACATCCTCCACACAGTGCCAATAGCTATCCAGCTGCTTTGTAGTTTCTGCTGTGGTTCCACTTCTCCAGCTGGCTCTCAGTGGTGTCAAAAGTCTGATTAACAACAAGGTTTAAAAAGCGTGCGAGTGTTACTAATAAATCCTCTCGTGTGTCATGAATGTATTGTTACATAAACTAAACTTTGCAATTGATATTTGAGACTGTGATTAAGGGATATAAACAAAACGTTTACCCGATGCAAGATAAGACACACTACGTAATGCTCATTCGGGCTCAACAGCTCAGCAATGACGGTGTGTGTAGGTCAAATAATTAACTAGCTATACAGACTATTGATGAAGACCATACGATAACTATTAAGATACACGCATAAATCTAAATGTTCTCACATTGTTAAGCAGGGAAATTGAGCAGGTTTAGAATGATGATAACAATGTCAGTGAATGAACAATGGACACTGCTGTAACGTTACTTGCTCTACACACGCGACAGCCCAGTTAGCTAGACGTGTCTACAGCCCACTCGCAGCTACAGTCAAATGATACCTTTACCTACATTACCGTTATCCTGATTATCGTAACGAGTAACAGCCATTTCATTTTCCTCATACAGTGCAACATACATGTAGATAGCTAGCTTTAGTCGAATGTTACACAACAGCACACACCAGGTTAGCTTTTTGCAGCAAGAGGTTAGCTAACGCTTCCTTGCAGTCAGAAATGGCTATGAGGTACTTAGTTCACGTAACATCATTTCACGAGGTATACCTTAATGACAAAAGTAGCTAATGACATGGTGAACATACCCCCTAGTCAAAGAAGCTGGGATTTGGTCCAGAAACCTAACGTTAATGATAAACTTCCTTCACGACAAGATAGCTATTGTCAAGCTAGCAAGTACGAAGTTAACGCTACACAAAAGATGTCCGGTTAACGTTATTTAGCTAACTTAGCTAGTAAAGCAGTTGCCTGACGAATTAAATTATCGACGAAAACAATTATATTAGGATGACAGCTGTACATGACACTTAAGTTTCTCGTCTAACTTACAACAATAACCACGATTAATCTGGTGATTTCATTAATTACGTTGCTCCGGTTTATTTCTCAGATTTTACCATTGCTTCTATGTGCTTTTATTTTGAAAGAGCAAGTGTATTTCTGGTATGGCAAACTGACTTGATTCACAAACAACAGACTCGTACACACGCAGAGGAAGTGTTTTTGGCTGAAGAACACCACTGTGGTCTGAAATGACTCGTATTGCTTGACGAAGGGGGCGTAGGTATTTATCACTTAACTGCATTAATAGTTTGCGGGTGGTGAAAAGCCATGCGAAATATAAAAAAATGCAAACCACAATCTTTTTCAATGAAACTAACATCAATCAGAACTACAGTCTAGACACTGATAATGTGGTAAATGAATACTATAGCTGGAACGAGTGATTTTTAATTGATATCTGCATAAGGGTATAGAGGCCCATTTTTAACAACCATCACTTCTGTGTTCCAAAGTCACATTGTGGTGGCTAATCCAAGTTTGTCATGATAAAAGGCTCATTGAACATTAGAAAACCCCTGTGTTATAATGTTAGCATAGTTGAAAACTGTGTTGATTGAAGAAACAAAACTATTGGCCTTCCTGAGGGTAGCCAAGTATCTGGAACATCAGCACTTTCAGTTAGTCTCAAAATGACCAGGAAAACACTACAAAACACTAGTCTCAGTCTCAATGGTGACACCAGGATGCTGGCCTTCTAGGCATAGTAAACAAAAAGGCATACCTGAGACTGGCCAGTAAAAGGAAAAGATGGGCAAAAGAACACAGACATTGGACAGAGGAAGACTGGAAGAAAGTGTTAAGGACAGGGAAATTTAAGTTTGAGGCATTTTGATCACACAATCACACTCGTGCAAAATAAAGGAGAAGATGCTGGAGGGGTGCTTAACGCTTTCTGTTAAGCATGGTGGAGCAAATGTGATGGTCTTGGGGTACGTTGGTGGTAGGAGATTTGTACAGGGTAAAAGGGAATGAGGAAGGCTATCACACTATTTTGCTGTGTCGTGTCGTACCCTTTGGACAGCACTTGATTGGAGCCACTTTCCTCCTACACCAGGACCGTGACCTTAAGCACAGCTCCGAACTATGCAAAAACTGCTTGGAGAAGAAGCAGTCACCTGTTATTCTGTCTATAATGGAGTGGCCAGCGTAGTCACCAGATATCAACCCCATTGAGACGTCTTGGGAGCAGCTTGACTATATGGTAGATACGCAGTGCCCATCAAGATAATCCAATTTGTGGAAGGTGCTTCAGTAAGCATGGGGTGATTTTCTTCAGATTATCTCAACAAATTGACAGCTAGAACGCTAAAAGTCTGAAAGGTTTCATTGGAGGATGAAAAGAAAAGTCTGAGGGACAAAATTACTGTTTCAAGTAAGAATAATCAATGGATTGACTATATTTTATATTGATTTTGGAACTCATTTGATGAAATGGATGGATGGGTGATGGATACATACATACATGCATACAATGTAAAGTTTTAGGGTGTCAAATAACTTTTGCCAATCTGAATCTGACAACAAGAACTGTCAGCAGTGCATCAAGAATAAAACACATTTAACATACCCTTTTTATTCAAAATGTGGCACAAATATTCATTTTAGCAAGCATTTTCAGTAACAGTTTAATGACTGGCTATAACTACATGGTTAAAAAACCATAATAATAGCAGATTTACTATTAGCTGCATGCATTAGTGGCATAGACATATGTATTATCAATTTGCATATTGTGCTGGCATTATCTGGTGCAGGCATGTTGAATAAGTACACAGTCATAAGAAATGTGATCTGTAGCTGAGATGTAAAGCTATGGCTAAGTTGTACTACAAGCATTGAACATTAAATAGAAACTTAACCTGCCCAAACAAAACACACTGTGATTCCAGACTACTTACATATACAGGAACAGTGCAAATCCGATGCAAGATAATGGAGGGTCCTAATCATTACACCATGATCTGCTTGAAACAGGTTGTGACGCAAGCGTATAATAATTCAAACATCTACCTTACTTGTCTCTAAGCTGAAACCAAAATGGTGAGCTGGCTCACATTGCTGTTTGTGTGAACAACAATCTCAGTTAGTGGACTTGGGTCTGGTTTCACAAAGACAATGAATATGACTGGGGTCTACTGAATAATAAAACTTCAGACATGTATGACTTAACAAATCTGTCTGGTTCTTGTCAATCTGAAAGTCTCTGCAAAAACATGTTTACTCCAATCAGACCTCTTCTCAGGGCTGCAAGGGCATGTACAGACTGACAGACATTTCTACCATCACTCTTGTTGCACCTGTTCAGGGTGGACAACTTAAACGCTTAGGATTCTTACAACCTCACAGATGTTTTCAGCTAGTGTGAAAGCTAGTTAGTCCTCTGCTCAGGTTTAAGTTTGGTGGAGTTTTCCTGAGAAGGCACTAAATTTCATGTTATTCTATGAACACCCAACAGGTGTAACACAAATAACAGTCGAGACATGGACATGTCAACTAGGCAGTCTACACGTGGCAACACAGGTGTAAGAAGATATAATAAGGCAACATAGGTAATAACACCTGTGGGATTAGCCTATCGAACCAAAAAACAAAAAAAACAAAACATTCACAAGGTTAACCTCTGTTCACTCGAAAAGACAGTTTGAACCTTATGGAAGACATTTTTACACTGATGAGAGAAGCAGGCTTTCCTGTTTTTGGCAGCAGGTGACAGAGATGTCAGGTGTGGGGAAAAAAAACTCACTCTATTTTTGTTAAATTGTCTAATGTAATTATAGCATTAAAACCGCAAAACTATGACTGGCCTATTTTCACAGCCCCTCTGACATATAATCTTTGTGAAACCAGCCCCAGGCACATAGGAATGGGAGCTTTCACACTAGGTTTTTCACAACTTGAGGGCATGAGGCAGATCAAAAGTAAATGTCAAACAAGCAGACTAAATGACACCAATTCAACAGCTACATAGAACATTCAGCAGCATTCCTTTTTGATGCTCAGTGGTGGGTACCATTGTGATTGCAGGTTTTTACTTTTATGGGTTAGTAATGCAGTATCAATTCTGTCTTGCAAGTATTATGGAACAGTGAACAATCCCAGAACATTTACACTACAGTAAATAAACCTGCACACACAAGGGATTTGCTGAATAACTGGAAGTTGTAAGGATGGTTGAGAAAATATTTTGTACGGAGTAGACAAACAAAGTGGTTCTGTATAACAAGCAGGAGAGATCTTGTCTGGACTCAAGAGTACATGGTCAGCTGAAGCCACTGCAAATAAACAAGAGCAGGTAACTTTATGTCAACACTGAACTGTTGCAATCACCTGAATCAAATCCTTTTAATTGAGATCACTTTACCTCCTGAACATTGACTTTGATAGTGCCATTGTTATCCTTATCCAGGGTTTTGAAGGCACCTGAATCAGAAAAGACTTTTGTATGTTAAAGACTATTACAGCACCTTCACTTTATGAATAAATCATTCTTATCACACAGATAATGCTGCTAATGCAATAAGTAAATTGGTTTATTTTAGGAATGGTCTTTCAAACTTACGGCACATGGCATCCAGCCTCACAAGGCAGCCAATGTAGTTGTCAAAATCCATGTTCCCATGTTCATCACTGTACCTGCGAATTATCATCTGGAACAGTTGTTCATTGAGAGAGAAGCCTGGGGAAGAGATGAAACCTAAGTGTACTATTACAGAGAATTTCCACAAAGGTTACACAAACATAGGCTTAAGGCTGCAAAGTTTAACACAAATATGTATATATAGACAACCGGTATGATACTCTAATCATTAACCCATTACACATCAGCTCAAAGGTGGGGCTTTCCAATGAGTTCAGAAACATCTGACTTATATTTGACTGGCTGCCGTACCTATCAAGGTGTCGAGATACTGATCAAGTAGTTTAGCTATTTAAATAGTGTTCACTGGCCAAGACAAGAAAATTATGTCAGCAGAAGTTAAACCAAACTTAACCTTGCAAATTAACATTTGTTAGTGTAATAATAATAATGACGATAAAATGACCATATTTACACATTGACTTCTAACTTATGAAACAACAATCCAAATCCAATCCTTTTTATGTTTAAAATATGCACAGTTGCATGACTATTCATCAAAAGCCATCCTTTAACTTCTTACTGCATCAATGACTGATAGCTTTACCTGTGACTGTTTTTACTGGTATGATGGTTATTTCTCCTGCATCTTTTCAGTAGCTGTGCAAACATTTAAACACCAGTAGAGGAAATTAAAAAATAAACCTTACCAGCAGCTCTGAAAGCATTGGGCAACTCATCTGCACCAATGACACCGGAGCCATCTGTGTCATGGGCTTTGTACACTCCCTAAACAACAATAACAGTATTTAAAGCATTTCTGTCATCTGAAAGTTTGCAGATAAGTTGATTCACGACCTAGACAGAGTAAAAGAAACAACCCACATAGCTGTCAACATGGACGCAAAAACTATATGAGAATTTGATTAAAAATGAACAGAATTATATTACATGTTTTTATTTATTTTACAAATGGATAGGGATGTTTTCTTGTACTGTGGGCTTAATTCAACAAGCACCAACTCTAACTCTTAATTCAAAATTCTAATTCTAAATTTAGTTTTAGTCGCAGTCGCTTACTGAAAATCATTTTAAATTTAGTGTTAGTTTTAGTCTTAATTGCTTACTGAAAATAATATTAAATTTAGTTTTAGTCTTAGTCGCTTCACTGAAAATTGTAGTTGGTTTTCTCAGACAGTTTCATGATACTGTAATAGATTTTGAACTATGCATTTAGTCAGTTGGCTGAGAATGTGTTACTGACTTACCATACTTTTCTAAATCATATAAAAATGAATGCCTAAAGTGTGCTAGATAAAGTGCAATGTAACAATTGTGTTTCCTCACAGGTCATCCTCTTTATTTTCTGTATACATGGGACTGTGACTGGATGTACAGTAAAAGTGAGGCAGACCCTGTAGACAAGGCACACTGCCCTCTACATTCGCATACAACCTGGAGAAATACAAATACTGTGAAATGATTTGGTCCAACTTATATTCCTACTCACTGACTGGGCAAATTTTTTTAACAAGACACCTAATTATTAAAAAACACACAGTGGTAACAAAAGCAGTTCCCTCCAGAGCTTGTTGTCTTTAAAACTGGTAGGAGGTTGAGCAAAACGCATAGATTAACATCAAAAAGACATTCATAGCAACCTAAAACAGATTGGCAAAAGTGCTTAGTTTGCTCAAAGACTGACTTGAGACAGTGAGTGGCACTGACTCCGCAAACCACTCCATCCTCATTGGAAACGATAAACGGTCTTTTTTTCTCTTTGGAATATAAGATAAATAGTTCCATAGGTCGTCTCTCCTCTTCCTTCCCACCTGACCTGCTGGTGAAGATGAGGCACTCATCTTTGACTGGCCAGCAGCAGCTAAAATAGTTTCTTTCGGCTTTAAACTAGTTAGCTTGGACGACATGTGAACGTCAACTTGCCTGTTGTTATCTATCGGCGGGCACCTGCCATACGCCTGGCATGCACCAAGCAAGGGGAAAAAACATCCAATGAGATGGGGCAGTGAGAGAATTTGACTTGCACTTGCAGAAGTGATTGGTTAAAAATGAAAACAACCAGGTTGTCCGCCCGAACACAGACAACATTTTCGTCTCGTCTTTAGTCATCAGGGCATGATGAACAGAGATTTTGTCTCACGTTTAGTCGTCAGGGAAAAATGAAGAGATTTCGCTGTAATTTTCGTTATCAAGATTTTTTTCCATTTACGTTGTCGCTACAATTTAGTCATGCAATAAAATCACGTCAACGAATGCTTATTGTCAGAATTTTCATTGACAAAATTAACACTGCACCAACTACATGTGTCATATCACTAACAAAGTTGCTACTAAGAATTTCCTGTCAAATGTCTCTTCCACATGTAGCCAATTTAATAAGTGCCCAAGTAAACACAGCGTACAGACTTATGTCTATGTAAAACAAAGCAGTTAACCAAAATAAGGAGGAGTTTGGTACACTATACATTCCAATCATAGTCATCCATAATGCCATAAACAGCTGATATTGTATGCTTTAAGCTACAGTTTCTTCTGTGTTTGACACTACTGGAGATGAGTAACACTGGCCACAGGAATTTAACTGTGGAATACAGAAACAGATGTGGTGGACAAATTCAACAGGGCTGCCATACTTGCCTGCCATTTCTTTATATTGTTCCAGAGGTGTTTGAATTCGTGAAAGCCAAGTTTTCCAGTGCTGTCACTCTGAAACAGCATTAAGGACAATAGACACCCTGTCATCATGACTCCAGCTTGAGACAAACACTTGCATCACTTGTGGCCACGCTGTATTTGCCCAAGGAGTATTTTTTTATGCACCTTCCTCATTCATGTAGTACAGATTTCACAGTAGGGAATGGATATCAACTTTATGTGTCACTTGTTCACAAAATTGCTATGGGGTTTACACTAAAAACGACAAGGATCATAACTCCCATTTAGCTATGTTTACACCGTTTTTTACTTAAATGTGCAATTGATATTACTCCAAAAAAATATTCAAATTAAGAGTTTGCTTCCAGCTTCCATTACAGAGCAATGTACTCATAGACATACAGTCTACTAATGATAGAAAGGATACATCCATGACTGCCACCATGCTCCTGCAAGACTCAATGCTGAAACCATCTGTCTTCAGGTCGCCATCTGAAATAAAGAAATGAGGCACTCACCATGTTGTATATCCCTTTTAAAGACACATAAAAATGTGCAAATACTTTAAAGGAGTAAATCCAACACAGTGAGGTAGACCAAGATGTACAAGAAATACACACAGGGATGTGGAAGAGATATACTCTACATATGACACACACAAAAAAAGTCTTACGCTTTGAAATGATTCTGTTCAGGATGTTCATCAGCTCAGATGGGCTCACTTCCATGTCCTACATGACAAATATTTAACAGTGTAAACATCACAAAGTCAGCAGAAACCTGTACAGACACCCAACTCCATGGTGTTACAATACAAATGAAGGATAAACGTCTTTGAACAGTGAACACACCTTTGAGACTCGGATATTTCTGTATTATTGAAAATCGGTATATATTTATAGTTTGGTTACCGGAGAAAGCAACAGCAATTCCAAGAGAAGTACAAGTACATAAAACACTCACATCCCCAGCAAGCTGCTGGAAGACTCTGCGAAACTGTTTCTCCTCATCACTCTCATGCTGCTCTGCATATACAGTTGGCCTGCGTGGTGGAGGCTGTTGGACAGAGTAACAGCAAACATTAGAGGAGTCAGAGTTAGCAGAACAGTGATGGTCAGATACAGCTCGTAATGACTGTAACTCACAGGGTCAGAAGGCACAAACTGGGCTGGGTCGATGTTACTACAAAGAGAAGATCAAAATTGAAGAAAGAAGTTAAGCCACAAACAACCTTTTTGGCATAAACAGGTGCTTTGTGCAGTTTCTTACCTGACAACATCAATGACGCCACTAAGAAACTTTTTAGCAATAAACATCTTCTGTCAACTGTGAATGCAGAATGCAACAAAAAAATCAGACAAAAGATCAAACACCACCTGGGTCCAGATTCCTTAAACCACTCCTTGACCAAAGACTTCAGCACTCAGGGATTATGACAGGTTTTCTGAAAGTATCTATGGAGTAAGTAGAATGAAACAGCTTGAAATTATGTCAGCAATAGTTATTTGTGGCTAGAGTAACCCAAGCACAAAATGATCTTTAACTAGACCTTCATTCCAACGTGCTGCACATTTTTTCTCTCAAGAAGAGGTGTGTTTCAATTGCCTGCTACTGTGCAGAGGTCTACAACTCAGAAATCCCAAGCAAAACCAGAATTCTGTTTCTAGTGAAAATAATGGCACAATTAACGTTTAGAATCAGGAACCTTGAGTAGCTAGCCTACGAAAAGAATTTCAACATTACAAATACGTACTGGTTTTAGTGTCCTTCACTATTAGGCCCTGTCATACTAACCGGTTTGGTGATTCAGTGGATGCAGCGCTGACCTAGTTATCTATCAAGCCATTGCATGTCCTGTGTGTTCTTATTATAGGTCTAATTAGAGGCAGACCCACTAGCCCCACTTGAAAAAAAATCCTGTTATGGAAAAAAGCAATGCCGCACCCAGACTGCAATAAATAGATCAGATTTAAAAGGTTATCTTAATGCATCCTGCCTTTATAATAACATCTTTGAACTAGTGAGTAAAATGTGAGCTTTTTAAGGTTCAGATTGGGTAACGTAAGTTGAGGTTAACGTATCCTAAAGAGCAAGATAGAACAAACGTTGAGTACACGTTACGGTCCAAGAAGAGAGTTGTGTTAAGTGTCACTGACCTAATCAATTGCGGCTGACTAATACCATTAAAACATTGTCTAAACTGTGCAGCCGCTTAAATTCCGTTATGGCTCTAACGATTGTAAGACAGGACATACGTAACCAACGATAGCCTGAGCAGCGTACTAACTTTAGCTTGAGCTAAGCTAATTTACACGGCTACGTTATCTGTCAGATTTAGCAAAACTCGGGAGTTACCACGATTAACACTTATCTCATCCTCCACTGTTGTTAAGGAAAACCACACTTGGTTTATCTAGAACTCGGCGTTTCAATTTACCGTGAGGGAACAGCACTTCGTTAAAGTTGACAGTAGGATATTTGGCTCAGTTTGTCAGCTCTACCAACCTAACCTCAATTAGCAGGAGCGTCCGTCAACACGCCCCAACTGAAGCAACAGAGAGTAACTAGGACACAAGAGGAGATATCACAGTTGTTTCCGTCTTTGTTTTGGGTTTCAGTGAAGAGGATTCTTTGTTCTTGGGGTGCGCTATACTTTAATTTGCTTATTTTATCTAGACTGCTTGGTGTGTGGCACTGCTAACAGCGATTTAAAAGAAGTGCCTTGAAATCGTAAACGTCAACCATATGGAGACGCTTTTTTTGAACATGCGCAGTGCAACGTGCAGCGCTCGTATACATCAGGTTATATTTTATACGTAAAGAATTTGAATTGTACAATTATTCATCTCATTATTGTTGAAAACATAAATATTGCTTGTCATTCAGTATGTTTCATCAAATGATACTGGAATTCATCATTGTCGCACATTTCATGTCGCAGTGCAGAGATCTACGTACCGTCTTCGTACGACCACATTTCCGGGACGGACTATTCTCTCTTCACAGTTAGGCAATCTTTGTTCCATTTGTCCTTTCTTCTTTTATTTTTTCTATTTATTAACGTATTCTTACGCCGTGTGTGAACACAGTTAAAACTCGTCCCTGCCATCATCTGGTGTGTGACTCGGGGAAGTGACTGTAAAACATTTATCTTACCTGCATTCTTTAGGTACTACGGAGCCCCTAAAGTGCCACGAAGAAAAAAAGACTATATCGAGCGCACGAGATGCCAAAACGTGCGCACGTTTAAGCTAAAGTGGCCACTACGGAGAGCCGTATGCACAGACAAGTCAAAGCGTGGGAAATAACTGTATCTCGAGCGCTCGATTTAGTACTTCGTGCGCGCGTTTTGGTATCTCGTGCGCTGGATTTAGCATTTCATGCGCACGTTTTAATATCTTGTGCGCACGATATAGTTTTTTTTTTCTTCGTGGCACTTTAGGGGCTTCGTAAGATACTTGAATAAAGCCTACTTTTATTCAACGATTCTGCTAGTCTACTTCAATGTTTTTCGGTGCAAATACGTGTTCCAGTGAACACTGAGTCTTTGATTTGTTCTAAATTTAATTCTACATTCAACTAAGTTAAAAAAAAAAAAATAAAAAAAAAAAAAGGACGAGTAATAGTATTGAATTTGCAAGTCTACAAAACACTAGCCAATAAAAACTATAATGATAACATTTTTTAAAGTTCCATCTCTGCAGGTTAACTTCAACTTTGACTTTTTATTTATTTATTTATTTTCTTAATTAAAAACAAACAAGCAAACCCACAGCTGGCTGTACCAAAAGCAACCATATTAAATCTCAGCAACACTTCCCAGGTCACTGTAATGGCTTCCAGACTAAAATCAAGGTGTCAGTGAAGATTTGGTTTGTGTTTGTTGGGCTCAATAATTTATTGTGTCATTATGTCTTATGGTATCACTATAATAAGAAATATTGATACAATTAATCTAGAAGTTATAGTGTTGCTGTAATATTTTTAAAGTGTTCTCCTGTCACTTCATCTGCAATGACAATAGCCACACAACAAAGCATATTACACACTGTGCCAAAGTAAAATGTTTTATGGCAATCAACTGCTGTATAGTAACTTTTAAAAACACTTTAGCACATGGAAACACTAAAAACATGGTAGGTTTAGTTTCTCGTTTTGGAGAGAAACTCAGCTCATCTTCACTTAGCAATGGTTTTCCATCTGATTGTTGCTGACTGGCTCTGCTGCAGTCTATATGTTATATGCATATAGAAAACAAACATTCAGACTTCTAGAGAAGTGTTTATCATTTTACAGCCAAACAGACTGCATTTTATGGAGAGCATTTAGCAAAGCAGTTGTTTTATGTGTTGCTAACAGTCATCTGACAGTTTGGGCACAAAGTTGATTGGCGATACAGTGAACAAAGTATTCAATTTCAAGATCAGATCAAGCTTATAATGATCAACGCTGTAAATATTAATCAAACACATGAATGAAGAGATCAAGAAAATCAAACTACACAAAATCAAACTACAATATAAACAGGGTGTGACAAATTAAGATGATTTCTATCAGCGTTACTGGTTGTGGATTGCATAATATGTAACAGATCTATGCTGTACCTCGTTTTGCTTCTCTCACAGAGCCTAATTTTAGGATGATTTTGTTGCAGGCATTTCATTCTGATTTGTCTTGTCTGCAGGTTCTGAGCCCTCTGATCAGGAGGACAGGTAATTTTTTCTGTCCACTAACCATTACTGAATGCTACAGTAAGAAAATCACACTGATCTTCATTTAACTGGAGACCCCATGAAGCTCCTTCATTGACCCAGGTTAGTCCCTGGACCTGAGTCTGAGAACCACTGCATCATAGTGACAGCTAAGGCCCCACCAAAAGGATGTTTTTCTTGCCATATAGTTATTTCCCCTTCAATAAAACATTCAGTTTGACATCACTGTATATATAAATGAAAGATTTCTTTGGAGAAGAATATTTGTATGACAGTTAAACAAGTTTCATAGAGGAACTAGAATGCTGTTAAAAAGCCCTAAGAATCCCTCTGAAGATTTGCCAATGGACTTGGGGCATGTTTAAAAATGATAGCACATCACATTGAATAATTAAAACAGCTTAATGAGAACTGAGAGAAAATTTTGTTTTCATTTATTTTGACAAAATCCTATTCTCTGATAAATTGGATTATATAAACAGTGATTACCCAACACTTGTATGGATTAATGGATTGTGTCATACTGCCAAGGGAAATTTTTTCTTTTTTTTTCTTTTGTTCTTTTTTTCTTTCTTTCTTTCTTTTTCTTTTTTTTTTGTTCTGTGATCATGGAGAATAATATCATATATTGACACATGTCAAATGTAACTGCCAAATATTATATTTCATTCTCTTGGGTGCAACAGTGACCTTGGGGTTTAAGGTGCTGACCACGACACCAAAATCCCTGTTTCGAGTTCTACTTGGGACCTTTGTTGCCTGTCATTCCCCAACTCTCTGTTCCATCTTGTCCTGTCATCTCTGCTGTTGACCCTCAAACAAAGGAACAAAAAATATATAAAAGAAGCCACAAAATCAAATCCTACAGTTTACTCATTCCACCAAGTTTCACTTTCCAGGAAGATAAATCTGTGTATATAGTTGATTAGTTTGTGGTCCTTACAGGGTGACATATCAGAAACCAGCCCAGCAAGCTTGACTGAAATTCCTGGCAAGAAAATGGCCAAATATGAAAAATGTGAATATTGCCATAGAGATCAAACCAAATGTTGGCCTTAATACCTGCTTTTCCTGCCACACAGGCCAGGAGGTTCAGCCTCAGAACAGCACCCCCCTCAGGTTTAACTGGCATAACATGAGATTGGACACCATCAGAAGGACTGAAATTTAGTTCACCATGCTTCTAAGGTGGCACCAGAGCCTTTCAGAAATGGCAGTTGGTGGTCTTGTCTTTGTGTGTGTGTGTGTGTGTGTGTGTGTGTGTGTGTGTGTGTGTGTGTGTCTGTCTGTCTGTCTGTCTGTCTGTCTGCATATAAGTGCTAAATGAAACCAGTAGATGGAGTCAGAGAGCACTTGATGAAGCAGAGTTACCAAACACACCATATTCTGCATGCAAATACTTGAGATCCATGTCATTTACACAAATGTTGATCTGTCTACAATTAGATGAATGTAGCCATGCCTGATGCCACTTTCCTTTACTGATGTGAACCGTTCTTCAATGCTGCATTTTATTCAGGCCTATAGAGCTCTGTCTCCCTCTACATATACATTTTTTGACATAGTGATATGGAGGTTGGCATCCAAATTTGCCATTTTAAGCATGGCAGGGTTCCTGGTGGATTACAATTAATTCTTTTACAAATAAATTCTCCACACACCACTCAGCAATAAACTACACTAAAAATGTCCTGGCACCATTCATCACTGTATATTTTCACAGATTTTCTATAAAATCATGACAACAGTCAAAAAATGTGTATTCATCCGGTCGAGTGTTCAGACTCTCTGCACTTTGACAATCTAGTCTCTTGACATCCAAGAAACTGGCTGAGTTTGCCTCAGTGCCACATCTCCTCTTAATCCCTCGTGGCCAACAGTATTATGGTTGCCTTGACAGTGCAGACATCTCCTCAAATGATAAGTCTCAGTACTACTGCCCTCCACTCTCACCACAGACAGAAAAAGGATACATAAATACTTTGGCAACATGTCTGAACAATGTATTGATTCATGTCTGCTGCTGCTGTTTGCAGTAGCATTCAATTTCAAAGCAAATTCTGCTCCTCAAATCCTTTGGAATCATAAATCTAAGCATTTCTAAGGAAAGTTACAGTTGACAGCATTTATGATATGTAACCTGCCAAACAATAGGCTTAGTTTTCATAACTGCTGTTTCTTGGGTTCTGGACTAATTTCAGCTATTGCATCACTGACACCTGCCCTGATTCTATGAATGAACTATTGTTCCTGCAAACAAAATATCCAATATGTCAGACTCCCTGTGCAGTACATTATAGTGAGGGATGCATATTATCTTCATGAGACTGAATGCATGTGCTTCAGTGTATCTGGACTGTAACCTAATATTTAAGATGTGATAATATATGATGTTCAGTGCAGAAACAGTGATATCTATCCTTCAGATCCCACTCCAGCTAAAATTACTCCAGCCGTGAAATAGAGGTATCCATGGTTACATCAGGAGCCATGTTAAAGGGTGCCTCAGTGTATCTCTATTTTTTAGTAGTCCCCACCTTTTTGCTCATTCATCATTTGAAAGAAATCACTGTGCCACCCCAAGGTTTCGGACAGCTATGATTTAGTATTGCAGATGAGATCTGCGGTGAATAATTTCAATAACATTGATGAAGATAGACTGGCTATCAAATATCTCTAAATTATGAATGCAAACCATATTACATCTGCAGTTACCTGCTCAATTTCAAAGGAGTGGAATGCAGAGATGATGTACTTCAGTGCTACAGAGGCTGCAGACTGAAATATTGCATAGGAGCATCCCCAATACAACATATTTGCAGTCTTCAGAACAACCTGTTACCTTGACAACGCAATTTTATCATTCAAGCCCATTGCTACCTTCTCTCACAGCAGGAATCAAATGTGCCTTAAATGTATACTGCTGCAGGGTTTCACACATCAGTTCAAGGTAGAAATGAGACATTGAATGGGTTGAGATGTGCAGAAAAATTTGAATTATGAAATCGTCCCATCATAGTGGACAATGTAAGATGATTTTCTTGCCTTTACAATGGGAGGAAGGTGCTTTTGGTCAAAACCGCTGAACAAAAAACAGATTGGACAGTAAGATTAATGCAGATACTGAAAGATAATTACAACTTGTTTTTCATAATTAACAACATAACAGATCTTTTAAGTTTTCCAAATATTTCTAATGGCATGGCTTTAGGACGGATAAACTGTCAGGGATTAGAGAGAGGAGTTCATAATTCAAATTGGCAACACATAATTCCCCCAAATAACAGTGACCTCAGGGTAGTTACTATTTCCACTGACTTACTCATGCAGTTACATGCCTAATTGTCAGGCCATATTTGCAAGTTAGTAAGTCATTCTGGTAATTGTTATGCAAACTACATGCAAAGCTTTCTGTCCATCTCCTGTTGTGTCTTTTTCCACTGAATTTCTCAAGCATCCAGGAATGAATCCAATGATTTTCCAAAGGAATCTAAATCAAATGGGCAATAAACCAAAATCAGATTTATTTATCAGATTAATTTATTGTATTTGCTGGATAATGAACATGGTCAAATCAAGAAGGAGGAATGGCTGTGTGCTGGATGGCACATGAACATGTTGTACATATTGCAGAACTTTTAATTGTTTTCACTAACTTGACCACAATTCTATGTAGAAGTGATGGGACTGCTCAGAGTTCATAGAGAGTTAGCATTCAATGACATAAAGTATGGGATATTATAATACGTGCTTTTCATTGAGCTGAGCACAAATAATCGAGTGTCAACGTGGTTCAAGTTGTATTCTAACTCAAGTGATCGATCATTAATATTAAATTGATAGTTATTGTTTGTATAACCCAGTTATACATGCCTTAGATTGATATTCTGTGCCATTATTGGGTCACAATGAATATCAGATGTGAGTCAGTCATATTATCTATCTCTGGTAAGGCATTCCTCCCGTTCCTCTGATCACAGAGAATTCTCAAAGTAAATCTATTTTATTCCACTCAATTAAACAATAAAGGTCGGATCAGTCTCAGAGTTGCTGTACTTTGAATAGTGTAGTGTGTCACCCTGCCATAAGGGACCTCTAACACAGAGTAATTTTCATTACTCTGGTATGATTTGATTCTGCTTTGGTGACAAATTTAAATGTCCTGTGATGATCGAAATGCTCACTCAGATGATTCTCCATCACCAAAGAGGAAAATGTTGTGATGAATTATGGTCTTGAGTATAATGTTGCAACAGCTATTCGAGGGATTGCCAGAAAATTTGGTACAGATGTTCATGTTCTCCTCAGGATGAAATGGAAGAACTTGGTGACCCCTTAACTTTTCATCTAGTGCCATCGTCAGGTCAAACATTGTATTTGTCAAATACTTTGGTTTATGACCATGTTTTATTTTATTTTATTTAACCTTTATTTAACCAGATAAAAAACCCATTGAGATCAGGATCTCTTTCACAAGGGTGACCTGGCCAAGAGGTCTGTAGCACATGTCATAAGAGCAGTTACAAGGAAGTGATGGTATAGAATAAGACATACAATGTACCTGTTAAACTGTAGCTCTGACATGGTCCAAAAACTGTGTTTAGCAAAGTTTAGTCTGCTGACAGACTAAACTAAGATGGTAAACATAGTAAACATTATACCTATTATCGACAATTAGACCTCTTCTCAGGATGTGGGTTTGTTCAGACTGTTCAGACCGCTTGATTGACATTTTCTTCACTTTCTGAGGGTGTGACAACTTATCTTCATCACTCTGGATAATTTGGTCAGGTATTCCTTGCAGATCTCCATCTGTTTAATCAGACACAATAAATGAAAACACCAGTGTATAACTTACTACCTTGCTATACTTTACTTGTGTTGGGTGTATAGGTGTAAAAATAGTGGATTTGTCTTGGAATGTAAAATCTCATAATCTTTCAATATATTTTGCAGTGAAACCACCTGTGTTCAAAATCAGAGAGATGACAGAGAAGACAAACACTTGAAACTATCCTTTGGATGCTTAACTAAATGGGCTCTGACCAAAATCACTGCATTCTGAAGTAATGAATAAGCTTTTTAAGAGGAACAGCATAAACAATGATCTAACACCTTACCTTAAGTAAACAAACCATCAAATAAATTCATGTAAAGCAGGTATGAAATTTATGCTGCTCTCATCCCAAAATTGTTGCACCTTAATGTGATTACTGTGTCCATGTAAACACAGCCATTCTTTACATTTAATATGTGCTCAGATTCAGCACTCCTGAAATCGATCTGTTCATAGAATTTGATGCTTGCAATTCTATAAACACTTGACCTTTCACTCAAGAGAGTAGAGGGACAAGGTGGAGAATAAAAGGAACAGAAGACAAGTGATGTTAAAATGAACATTTATAATGACTCTTTGTTGCCGTCGCAAAAATAATCTTTAAAAAACAATTCAATTATTAACACTGAAATGCTGACTTCACTGGTAGTCCACGAGTCATAAAACACAACTCACTGAATTTCTTTTACAAACACAGTACTACAGTTACATTAAATAGTCATTACCGTTAAATCTATTAATGAATAATGTTCAAATAAACTAATAATAAAAACAATGACACTTTTAAAATCCTCTCATTCCCTCACCATAGTAGCTGTTGTTGTTTTATTTTTTGTTTTAACAGTGAATCATTTAGAAAATATACTGCTTCTGAGATGTTTCTCTGACAAAAGCAGAAAACAGACTGGCAGCATAACAATAATGGTGCATGGGTTCAAATGTTGTACAATAAGGGTGATGTTTTTCAAGGGGAGTGGAAATGGGACGTAACCATTCCAGTGATCTAACATTTAGTTATGTAGGCTGGCTGCCTTTTGGCTCAGTATGGAATTATTTGGCACTCTTGCTGACAATATTTGCCTTAAAAAGCTTTCACACTTTTTCTAAAATGGCACAAGAAGACATGTTCCTCTCATTTCTGAATATATTCAGAAGACTTTTTCATTTTAAAAGACATATAAATGCTGTCCTGGAAAGCCCTTTAGGAAGTTAACACTGTGGACTTTCACAGATTCTCATCACAAATGAAAGACAGAACCATTGTCATTAATATCAAAGAGAAATGTACCCAATCAACAACATCACTTTTCTTAGGGTTGGAATATTTGATCTTATGCTGTCAGTCCATTTTTTCTGAGATGGAAAGAACAGAGGTTAAACAAAGTAAAACCAAACCCCGAAAGAAAAATGTACAATGTGAAAATGGTTGCAAGGTACTGGCATGCTTTCTTCAGTTTACACGTAAGCAAGCATTCTACCCTGCAGAATTGTCCAGATAACCAGGAAACAAAAGAACAGTCTCGCAGAGTTTGACAGTAAAAGTGATGCAAAATATCCAACACATATATGAGTTCTTGGGGATGGAGAAGGTAAACCAAGTTCATGGGAGGTTCAGAGGGTCAGAGACAAAAATGGCCTCATATCTGGTTGGCAAAAGAATCCTGTATTTTCTCATACGAAAGGGCTCAGAAATACCTTAATCCATTTAAAGGGCGGACACAGTAGCAGGTGCTCAGTGTGATGAAACACAAATCGTGATATAGTGTAGGCTGAGAGAGTGAGACTCAGGGAGAAAAGGTTGTAAGAGAGGAGCAAGCAGCCTTCGCCAGTTTGGAGCTTTTAAACCAGCCCTAGCCTTCTTGTGAAAGGACTCCGTGGGGGCAGATGAATGTCCAGGATGCATTTGGAGTGAAAATAAAAACAAACATAACAACTTTTGGAATGATAGTGTAATTTGTTTGGCATTCAGATGTGAAGGAGTAAATGCAATGACAGGGATTTGTAACACAAAATAAATATCATTCATATAACTAGGCCATTCAAAGTCCAATAGGTTTCCTCTGCAATTTTTATAATGTTGAGGTGACAGAGGCAATCTTCATTTTGCTGGTGCCGATTATGTCTCTTTATGATCTGACTGTTGTATCAGCCAGACAGTGAGCTTTCATCCCTCAGTACCTTCAGCCCAGTGCTTCAATCCCAATTTGCGGGAACAATGAAAACCATTTTCTAATTTGTAATTTAAAGCAAAAGAGGATGCAAAAGGACAAAAGTGTACAGATCACTCTTGGTTTCACATGTTAGTTAAAAACAAAGCACTCAGTGATTGACACAAACCTCTGCTGAAGGGAATGTGAAGGAGAAGCCTTCAAGTGAGGAAACAGGTGCTACTTTTCTATTTTGTCTGAGACTCCAGCCCTTTCCATCATTCATGAGACCCAAAAGGGAATAAATACATAAAAGTAACATCAGAGCAACAGCAAAGAATGGCAAAAACAATAAAAGAAACTACTGAAAGCCAACATGGTTTTCTTAATTTCACACCCAGTATGACCCACTGATCAGTAAAGTGCATTTATGCAACACCAAACAAACAAGATAATGTTGACAGCGAATCGGAAGTTGTGTTAAAACATATCTGGTTCATGACTGTGGCCGTGTGAGGCCTACCTGACTATAGCTGAAATCTGTTATTGACATAGATATTACCTCTACATGTATTTGACATTCCTGCCCTGAATTTACATTAAAGACTGATAACATTCGACAGAAGTCAAAAAGAAAAGGGTAAATGGATACATTCATATATTAGATCTGGGCTTTCAAGCTGACATAAAAAACTTAAAAACATTACGTGACAGGTTATATGAGGTTGAACCTGTTTGTAAAAGAAATGCATGCCTCATATCCTAAAAAAAAGTAAAACACAAGGAGCCAATGCACTGAATAACATTTTCACGTTTGCTTGTTTCACATTTTAATACTCCTCACTGTACCTAAAAATCACAATATCTTCTCTTATGATATGTAGAGAGATGAACTTCTTGATGAGAATCAGATCTGAAGTGTGTGTGTGTGTGTGTGTGTGTGTGTGTGTGTTTGTATGTCTTTTTTTGGGCCAACATGACAATAATGAGCTCCCTCCCAACTCACAACATAAAAAACAACTTTTTTAACATGAGGCGAGTGAACTTAAGTGCTTTACATTTGACTGCATGCAGCGTTATGTCTTTGAATGTTGCGAGACATCTCGCAAATTTTTGTAATTTTTTTTCCTCCATAATTTACTTTGATACCATGCAATAGAAGACGTGCAAAAAGATAACACCTAACTCCACGAACACATTTTTGATTGTTAATGGTATGTTATGAATGCTTATAACATGTTATGCTTAGTCCATGCTGGCCTATAGAGACATTTGTGAGACAGCAGTACTTAAGCCACAGGTCAAACAAACACACAAGGGATGCATGGAGTGTAAAACAACATGGATCCATAAAAATCACAATCTTTAACTCTTACTCTATGTACCTATGGGATAAAACAATGCACAAAAGTTCTTTGTCCTTTGTTTTCTTAAGTAATGTATTTGATTATCTTTTCTTAACTTAAAAGACAGTGTTTGATTGGCACTTGATCAGCACTTCTAAACAAGTTATTGATATCTAACATTTGATCGCACATCTATAATTTCAGAAGCTGCAGAGGTCTAGTTTGGCACAGGTTGTACTATGGAGTCTATTATTACTTTTACTATCTTACCAATACTGTATAGTATTCTATACACCTCGTTTTATGCTCTAGCCTTTTAGAGCATGTTTCTAATCAACAGACCAGACATCTTTTCAACTAAAATATTTTGTATAGTTTACTTATCAAATAGCAGCATTTTCATAACTTACAAAAAGTACATGTAAACCTATTCATTCAAAATCTTAGTAATTTCAAAGGTTCATACAACAGACATAAAACACAAAACAGGACAACATGCTACTATATTGCTTCCAATATTCTTTACATTTTCTTACTGTCAAACTAAATCATCAATGACAGAAATATGGACACCACCGGTTGATGATGAGTCATCATAATGCACAAACAAATCGCAAAGCTAATCTTAATCAGGCTTAGTTGGCACTCTCATCATCCACACAAATATAACATAGTTCACATTGTATTGACAACGCTGGACTGCATTTGGACTACAAACTAGAATAGCTACAATAAAGTACATATAGATCATATGACATGACATATTGTATTCCACAGAAATGAATTCTAGTCATTTTCAGATAAGAGGATATGCATAAAGGATGTCATTGTTTCGGCTTGAGGTCACGAACAAGTTCCCACCTTACTCTCACTATCTTATGCATTCTGTCCTTACTATACTTTGTTTAGAGGCTGAAACTTGAGCTAAGTTTGTTCAGCCAACATATTAATACTTAATCAAACAAGATTTGCCTTCTTTTGGAAGAAAAACCAATACATTCTCTTCCTTTTAAAGGCCATAGTTCACGGTCTAAACTTTTCTAAATCCTACTTGTTCTGCTTATAGAGGGAATTTGATACTTTGAGCTAACATTGCTGGTTGGTCTTGTGGGTGTCACAGTTTTGGAGGCAGGTGTTTTCTGTGCATTTTAGCCTTGTGAACTCTAAGGCCTGGGAAAATATTTTCATACCCTTATGACCTATAGTGCATAACTCCCACCAGCAGCACACCCAACACACCGCCCATGAGAAGACAAGACAGGAGGAAGGAGAAAGAGGGGGAGAGCACAGTGAAGGAAGAAGCATAGACAGGGATTAGGACACAGGAGGAATCTCAGAAGGGTGAGAAACAGCAACATGCAGGGAAATAAAATGTTGAGAGAAAGAGGAAAGTTAATGAGGGGCAGAGAGAAATAGTATTTGGCACAATGTATAGATCAGAGAGTTTAGAAGAAGAGCTCTCTGCAGTCAAGCAGTCCATTTGCATTGATAAAACATCCCCTTGTTTTGTGCTTTTATCTTCTTATATGCTAAAATCTTGGGCAGTAAAAGGTTATCTTATGCTATGATTTCATTAGTGGCCAGATTGTAGTTATGGAGGACTGAGGCCTTCCAGACACATAGTGAAAGGAAAGATTTCAGTTCACAAGAAAGGCTCACTTTTGCAATTGCCACGCATAAAGAGTTGTTTCAAACACTTTCAAATCCATTTACTTTCAAACATGAATTATGAAAATGAAAAGAGAAAAGGCTATTCATTAAATTTCCCAAAAAGCAGGAGTGGTTCTGATTTTCTTGGACACTACTCAGCACCAACCCTCACAGCCGTGCATTCAGGAAGCTGATCATAGAGCTTGGGTTGATGGGGACACTTGAAAGATGTCTTTCGAGCAGGGAAGTGGACTGGAGAATACAGTGCAGGAAAATGTGGTGGGAGTAATTTATGGTTTGGTGATCATAAAATGTCTGCTAATTTTAAGTGCAGTGCATTGGTACTGGTAAACAGAAACATCACAAGATGCTGGAGTATAAATGGTCTTGTGGAGAAATCCCTAGTGTCAGTATTGGTAGGTCTTGTGTATGTGACATAGATGTGCACATTAAAATATACTCACATCCCAGCAGGGACAGACACACTTTAAATTGTGTTCTTAATGTCTCACAGTGCAGTCTTCAGAGACCCAGTGTACTCAGGATGAACACCATGGATAGCAGCACAGAAGGAAGCCAAGGTAATCTTCGAGTGCTCGGAAATGCTCCAGACAATTAACCTCCCTGCATTAGACAAACAATTGCCCATAAAAGACAGTGATGCCAAAAAATTTCATGATGTTTTATTACATGCTCCACCCGAAGTTAGTGAGCGTTAACGTGTTTTGGGAACAATAACAGGCTGCCTGGATGAACTGCAGAATCTTTTTTTTTTTTTTTTTTTTTTTTTGTCTTGATGCAAATTGGGAAGGATGGCTCACAGAAAAAGTGAGTCTAAACCTTCTTTTCAAGTGTCATTCTACTTCCCTTTCATTAGTGTGTGTCTCTTGACTGTTTGGTACCCTTAATATAAAGGCAATAGTTTCTTTGTTCACAGATATTGGTTCATACAGCTCTTTTTATGAAAATGCTTTTGTAGTGCTTCGCTCTCTTAGCGAACTGAACTGGTTAGACACTGCTTCAAGGTAGTCTGAGCTATACATTAATTCTTGGGAGTTACAAATGTGTGACTAAGGCAAAATTGTCAGGAAAAATCAAGAGTATGGCCAATTTTTAGAAAAAAAGACCTGCATTGACTGCACTGATGATGCACTATAAATATTAAGAGTGGATTGCTATTCAACATTCATTCATTCATTCATCTTCTATACCGACTATCCCTTTCGGGGGGGGGCTGGAGCCTATCCCAGCTGTCAACGGGCGAGAGGCAGGGTACACCCTGAACCAGTCGCCAGTCGATTGCAGGGCAACATATAGAGACAAACAACCATTCACGCTCACACTCACACCTAAGGACAATTTTTTCGAGTCACCAATTAACCTAATGAGCATGTTTTTGGTCTGTGGGAGGAAGCCGGAGTGCCTGGAGAGAACCCACGCATGCACGAGAAGAACATGCAAACTTCACACAGAAAGGCCCTGCCCGACTCGGGGATCGAACCGGCGACCTTCTTGCTGTGAGGCGCACACTACCTGCTGCGCCACCGTGCCGCTGTTATTCAACATGAAATGCTGAAATCAATCCTTTTTCATTAGGTGAGAGGGTGGGTCAGATCCAATGGGCGACTAATGGCTGGGCGACACATTGTCTTTTTTAGGATAGTCGCCAGAGAGATTCTGATTTCATGGTAAAGGAGATACAAACCTAATCCTATAGCACCAAGAACGGGTTAAAGAACAACATATTTCTGTGTGTTTGTAGCTGTGACTGAATATGCAAACATGTTTCAGTGTTTGTGGGTTTGTGGGAGCATTATCTATGTGTGTTCATGTAAAATATATTTATACATTCCTGTGTGTCTCCTCTATCCTCTCACATTGATTATTAACCCCTGAACTATACTTGCAGACAGCAACAGTGAAGTTCAGACTGGGTTTGAGTTATACATTTCTTTCACTGCAACACAATATTTGATCCCTGTAAATAAAAAATAGCGATAGGCTAATATTGTTTTTACATTCAGATCAACCTGTATTCACAGGTTTAAATAATCCATTTGTGTTTGAATGAGACCATGTCAATAAATAAAGGATGAAAATATAAAATACCCAAATTTAGAAACTTCAATTATGATATGAGCCAGAATTCAACATATGTCAACACAAATATGATTTCTTTAAAGAAATTATACTGAGATTGCTTCCCCATTGACTGAGATGACCTCAGGTGCATGCCATAAAACCTCTCCCCTGTTAACAATGCCTTCTGCATTGTATACAAAGAGCAAGGTTTGTAAAACAGCTTTATCAGCTGGCTGGAACTTCATCTGACACACTCAACTCACCGGGAGCTGAGGATTGCAACTGAAATTAAAACAAAATAACCCAAACAGAAACAGAAAAATAAAACAGCTATGAGGTTTTGGAGGAGGGTGAAACCCTGCGACCTCACCCTTGAATCTGCAGCTTGGCAGTGGATCAGTTCAGCTTACTCTGATCACCATCATCAAAAGGACTCGACACAAACTTTTAAAAAACATCAGGACGTCAGTCCTAAAAACACATTCACATATCACATACACTTATCTTGGTTGTCTCCCCCACCTCCTCCTTTGTGATTCTCTCATTTGATACTGAAATATTGAACAGATATTTGGACATTTCTTTTTTCTATTCATCGTGACCCTCAATTCCCTTCTATCTCTGTCTTCATCCTTTCCTTCTTTCCTCTTCTTTTTCCTTTTAGCCCACCTTTTGTGGGTTGGTGGCGCGCACGCCCTGCTCGTAAGTGATCCGCTGGCTGATCAGATACTGCGCTGCTTGTGTAGCGGCTGGCGACCCTGTTATGGTAACTTTACGGTTCCGAGTACCAGGAATGAACTCTCCCTTTTTGGAGATCTGGATGCGGGCTCCTGTTAGCTCCTGGTACTCTACCAGCGTTTTCCCTCCTTTCCCCAAAATGGCACCGACCAGATTCTCGGGCACAGCAATCTCAACCACGTCCTTGGCCCCATCTGCCAGCTTCTCTGTTGCCAGTAGGGAGGAGGCCATCAGTGGGGATGAAGCATTTAGGTAACCATTGGAAGCCCCTGTAGCAGCTGCTAGAGAACCCAAGGAGAACCCCCCGAGGCCTGTAGCAGGGTGGCCAGCACTGCTGGAGGCATCGCTGGCATAGGAGGCCAGTAGGTTAGCTGCAGCAGCAGCAGCCGGGTTAGCACTCGCTGCTACTGCAGCAAGGACCCCAGAAGCAGCTGCAGGATTGAGCCCCAGGCCCAGGGTGTTAGTGTTGTAGCCATAGCTGGCCAGTGTGTTGAGGGCTGAGGTGATGGCCAGCAGATCATTGCCAGAGAAGCTGGACATAGCGGCAGGGAAGGCGCCCATTCCCGTCAAGCCAGCCTGGCCCAGAAGGCTGGAGGCAGTGGCAGCAGCTGCAGCTGCATTAGGCAACACCTCGGCCGTATTAGCATAGGGGGAGCCAGTGGGGTTGGAATTGGCCACTGGACCAGAGACATTGGAATAGCTGATGTTGAGGCAGCTGCTGCTCTGAGGATCCTCCTGGATCTTCTGCACTATGATTTCCACAGCCTTACGGTTCTGTTCAGGTTCCCCACTGATGGTTACCACTCGCTCCTGCAGATTGATGCCCTCTGGCTTCTGGGAGAGCTGCACCCAAGCGCCTGACTGCTCCATCACTGCCTTCACTGTGGCTCCACCTTTGCCAATGATCAACCCAGCTGTGCTATTGGGCACGATCAGTTTGGCCTGTTGAAAAATAGAAAGATTGAAGTAGCAATAAAAGGCAAAAAGAGAGAGATATAACAGCATAAATGGCTGACAGAAAGAGGGATATCTCTCACTGAGTCAGAGTACTACACCAGGCCCCACTTTACTCAGCAATTTGTTAATCCCAGGGGTTTAGGCTGCAGCTGCCACACGGCTCTATCTAGCTATGAAAGACTGTAGGTAAAAATAACCACATACCCTCACATTTTCCTGACCCTACCAGCCTGTGGGTCACGGCCCAGAGAACAAGTAAGACTGACAACTAATAAACAAGGTGTCCTGGAAGTGAACTGTTTCTTCCACATAGTGACCACACACACTCATGACCCTATTGACAGTACAGTATCTCACCTGTTTGACGCGGTCAGGGTTGACAGTGGTCTGTGGCTGCAGTATGCTTACTGGTTCAGGTTTCTGGGCACTCTGGGGCATCTCGCGGACCTTCTCTGCAATGAAGTTGTGGACACCATTGAGGGCTTCGACTGTACCCTGTATCAGACAGACGCGTTCTGTTGTTCCTGTGATGAGAGAGGAGGAAGAGGACAAACAAAAGTGATTAGTTACCATAATGTGCTCTGAGTGGGTATTTGGTGAGTTGTTTTGAGGGATTTACGAGGGGCTGGACAAAAATCTACATTTACATTAAGATGTCTTAGCAGTGAAAAATGTTCTTTGACATTTCACAAAGAGACCAAATTACCAAGCTATTCCTCACTTCCTCCATTTACACAATCAAGAGAGGAACAGCTGAAAGAAAGAGCCGTGCTTGGTTAGCGAGCCACAGGGGGGAGAAGGATTCCTCTTCAATGATGTAACTCTTTCAGTGCTGTAACACTGAGCCTGTCCTTGCCTTGCAGCTCTAATCAACTAAACACACACTTGTTCCTCCTCTCGGCTTCTTTCTACACCCACATTGACGACCCAACTGGCATTCCGTTGCCATGGTAAAGGGGCCGAGCCGTGGAAACAGGTGATGCAACAGCGAGTCCTTTATACTTGCTTGCACAATTTTTAAAACACTCTCCCTTTTGTATTAACCTTTCTGCCTTGCACTCTTGAACATTTTACTGTTCTTTGACTGAAGTGAATATGAAATGTCTCCCATTTTTCTTAGATGACTTAACCAACAGCATAAATCTGACTCAGTAAAATATTTTAGTCAGGGTAAAGTGGCACATTCTCCCCACTGATAGAGTGAAATGTGTAACTGGGAAAGACCAGCTGACAAAGTGATCTTATGTCTGAGAAGCACTGCTCTACTTCATCATTGGCATTTCAATTTCTAATTCGACTGAATCTCAAATTACAAGATTGGGTGGCACACATCTGTCCTCCTAGCCATTTTTCAGCACTCAGAAAAGTCAAAGTCAGACCTCATTGGCTTTATGCCATAGACATGTCTAATAATGGATTTAAGCAATCAATAGGTTAGTCCAAGCATGTCAGGAAAAAGCACTAGGAAACTCTCATTTGTCAAAATGAGGGAAAAGGCAGCTAACTTGCAACTGACCCTATTTCCTTAGTTTCCTGTTTAGGTAGTTGATAATAGACAAAAAGTCCTATGTTGTACATAATGCACAAAAACATTAAACACAACTGTTGGAAATACAGGTCCTGCTCATTTGACCCTTTTTCTTACTGTTACCTAATTTTTACTAAAAATTATCAAAATAAACCAAAATACAAATCCTACTGAAAGACAAACAAGCACACTATAAAGGAAATCTCATGGAGCTTTGGACAGAAACAGTGGGCACAGCTTGGAGATATTGTGCTGCACCTGCCTGTGATCCTTGACGTGACAAAGTGACAGACAGGAGCTTGTGAGTACAGGCACTTGACCTGTTGCAGATCTTTATGTCAGCACATGAATTCATCATAGAATATTAGTTCTAACATTTCAAGTTATAACAGATACAATTCATTATATTAATCACATGCTCAGAGCTTTCAAGGCATTGGCTGCAGTGAACATTTTTAAAAATATCCAAAATGCTGGTCTGTTTGAAATGAAATGAATCAGACAAGATAAACAGTGTTAGTTCCTATCAAGCCTATTTCCTGTTTTTTCCCATGGTTTCTATTAATGGTGAATATGCCGGAGGAAATGGTAAAAGGATATTAATGTGTGTGTGTAAAATGGTGGTGTATATGCAGTCAGGATACAAACAACAGGCACAAAATCTAAAATATGAGGAGGTTAGAACTAATACGTGCAACAACATAAAAAATGGACCTTGCAGACTGTGATTTCACCTTAGTCTGACTTATTGGAAGTTATGTAGACAAAGCAATCTCCTTGCTTGCCTTTCCCCAATGCAACAAATTATGAACTAGGTCATCTTGAGTGATGCAACACATCCTTAGAGGACATATTGCCTTGTGTAATCACTGCTTTTACTTCACTTTTCCAACATTCATGGCTGGATGAGGAGGCCAATCTATTTTGCTTGGTAAAGCAACCTCTCTACTTAAAATATATACCTCCAGGAAGGGCACTGCTGCTTCCAGACCCGTTAATCAACTTTTGTCTCAGATGAGAAACCATAAAGAGGACATGAAACTATCTGAATATTATTTTTTATTCTCCACCTGTATCACTTCCTAAATTGTTTGCATCAGCCATTTGCTTTGTCGCTCTTTGAGGGTGACAAATTTCATAATAAAACTTCTGGGGTTTGAGTTGCAGTAAGAGTTAGCTTGTCCTGTTGTTGGCAGGAGGGGAAAGAAATCTGTCAGCGCTCCTGAGAGTACACATCTCAGCTTTCCTCTGAGAGCAACGACTCTTGGGTCTTCTATATTGATCTTGAACTAAGAAAGTCTCAATAATTGTCATCACATCAGCAGATTTTTAAAGTAATTATCACAATACAATCTGAGCTGAAATATTTTTGTTGGAATCCCAGAGCTGAATATATTCATCATATCACGTTGTTGCCATATGGGATGCTTTTCTCAAATGCAAACACTGAAATGTGGGGATCTTTTGTAGCATACCATTTATATCCAGTAAATCAGAAATAGTCTCCTGGACAACTTTGACATTACATCACACCCTGACCAGAAGTTTCAAACAATTCCAATCTTTGAAAAAAACAGTAAATACATGATGCAAATCATAGACGTTTTCTGACATTTAGTACACAAAAATAAGCCATTAAATTACAGACTGGTTTCCTTCATGTAACTGATCCTAATAATCTGCAAGACAGACGAGCAATGCTTATTAAATTTTAAATATAGGCAGACAAAGGATACCGCGGGACTTTAGGAATAAGAGATAGCATCATTTAGGACTACAATACTGTCAGATCTGAGGCCTGTGTCACATCAAAATACACAAGAGATTTTACCATTGGAAGCAACACTGCCACAAAGGCTACGACTTTGACCAGAACTTAAAGACTGCAATTGTTTGATATTACACATCATCTTTGGCCAAACACTGTCATTTTAGGCGTGTTAAATGATAAGGCCGGTGATATCCTAAATTTTGTGTTATTATGCATCAACAAATCTTGTGAAAAGATCAAAACCAACAACGTCATAGCTGCAAGTCCATCATCACTCACTATTTTCTAACTTCCCCAGTGGCCCCAAATCCGGTGGCTCCTCCTAAATCTTTCAAATTTGCTCATAAAAATAATAATTATTATTATTCTAAAGTTGTACATAGTTTTTATTTTTTTTAGTTTTTCATTTTTATTAACTTCCTAAAAGGTTTCAGCAAAGATGACTCAAACAGGAGGACATTTCCATGTGTTTGGAGCTATTTTTAGTTGTGCATTAATACACAACTAAATTACATATCACAAATAAAAAATCAAATAAATCACACTGTATGATGTATGTATGCTTGAGAGTTGCGATGAGAAGCAGACACAACTAAAACAAGATGCAAACTGGAAAACAACTGGTGGTGCAGTGAACGAGGCTGTGAAATTATTTCAGCAAGGTGAGCTCCATACTAATTTTAACTGTGACAAATGAAAACGTCCAGAATTAAACTGCTAGATTTTTGATTGTAGTGTTGATGGATGGAATGTATCATGATGCAATGTACAACATAAGTGGTGGAGCTACAAACAAACAGACAAACCACTGGAAAAAATATTAACGGGGAACTTATCAAATGTGACATTGACTGTAATGTTCCAAAGTCACAGTTACTGATGCAAAGTGGTGCACGTCTTGTATTATTTCCTGTCAGCAATACACACACACACACACACACACACGTATATGTGTGTGTATATATATATATATATGTATATGTGTGTATGTGTGTATATGTATGTATGTATGTATGTATATGTGTGTGTGTGTGTGCCTATATATATAGATAGATAGATAGATAGATAGATAGATAGATAGATAGATATAGATATATATTGTGTGTGCGTGTGTATATATATATATATATATATATACACACACGCACACACACACACACACACACATATATATATACATATATATATATACACACACACACACACACACGCATATAAAGTAGCATAACTGCTATTGGTGACAAGGCAGGTATACTAGGAACTACTTTGGGGAGATTGGGGTTCATTATTTAAAGGTATATTTCAGGGATTTAGTATTCCGCTTTTATAAAGACTGGAGACTCCCAACAGACAGATTAAAAAAAGAATGGTAAAAATGTTAGCAGCAAGGCTGAGATATTCTGACTTTTAGTTCCTACATGGGGTAAAGCCCTAGAAACAGTGGGTCTTGTATTTCCCATAATGCAACTTGGTAGTGTCTTTCTTAGATCCTCCCTGACTTATAAATGCCCGCCAGTTCATACTACAGGCTTTTGGTTGAAAATTTGTAGTCTCTAAATCCATGATTATATCATAGTACAACTCCTTATGAAAACTTAACTGACCTCCACTAACACCCTTTTGATCAACTAGCCTTTGTCCGTCACAAAAAAGAGTGCAGCAGCTGTTTAGTTGTTGTGTATTGGAATGACACGTCCAATATTGTGCTTGCAGATCAGGCAAACAGGCTTGCTCTCCAACACAGCATTAGCACCATAAAGAAGAACAATGAATCAGAAAACTATAGCGTAGTGCAACAATGACACTTCCTGGTCACCAGAAAGAGTTGTTGCTCACTGGAGGCACAGACATGAATCTTGAGAAAGAGAAAGCTGCAGTTACCATTAGTTTGAAATCCCTGGCCATGTCCTCCTGGACAGGAGTGATACTGTCCTATACGGAGCATTACTGAGTATATACTGCATATGGAGATGCAGTTGAAAAAGTGGACACTTGCTGCAGTTTGTTGGTCTGCATGTTTTTGAAGGAGACCTTATACTCCATGAAATAGTGGTGTTTTCCAGTATGTGATCACATATTGTGATTAATATTTTATGATCAAATAATGGAAAACATATACAAGTGTTTCTATGACATCACAACAGCCTCATCTCTTCGTGTTGAGCAAAGTAACTCAATACATGTACTTGGCAGGGGGCCAGCAGCACATAGCAAAGGGTTTGAAATTTTGTTTCTAAGTTTATGTTTCAATCGTGAACTCCCACGGCTCTCTCTGCAGCTGCTTAAATATGCGGATGTGTGTAAGTAGGTGTGAGTAGGTGTGTGTGTGTGCTGAATGCACAGTACGAGTGGGTGAATGCATAGCGTGCTGCATTTATGGGGGCTTGAGTAATCCATGCTACAGTTCAAGTGGGTTCAAACCAAATAATAAAAACAAAAACAGTTAGCGCCAATGTGTTAGGAGGCAAACATGCGAAGAAAATTTTAAGAGATGTATGATGTCATCATATCTGGCCTGAATTCTCCCAACTACCAGGAACCAAAGCTGAAAGAAACAGTGCATGGGGAGGAGGAAAGAGGAAACTTGGCATGTGTTGGAGCAGCTTGTGTACAGCTGGGAGAGGGGTCATGTCCATAGAGAGAGATTGAAACAGGCTATTTCTGGGCCTGGCCCCCTGTCCCTTCGCGCACATACAATCATGCATCATCCACACCCTTCACTATCTGTGATCATCCATCTCAGTCCACCATAGCAGGGCAGCAGGGCCTAGTTCTACAGTTCCCATCAGGACCTCTGAATTCATGGTCTCATGTCTTACACTGACAAATGGGAGATGTGAGGTGGGTGGGAGTCTCAGACTGAGCTATCACAGAGGATTGCAGAAGAAAATGGCTGCATCAGTTATTGTCCCTTGATTTCTCTAGTGTGCTATCATGCTGTAGTTGGAGTGTGCTCAGTGTGCTGCAGCATTAGAGATGAGGGCATGAACTGTATGTAATGGCATTAGCATGCTATATTAGCCCAAATCGCAACTGATTCAGCAATGAAAGAAGGCAAACCACATGCAGCTGATAAGTTTGACATGCAGAAATGCTTGCCACTACAGTTCAGGAAAGGGCTTTATATAAACAGCATTTACATGTTGCTGTTGCAAACTTCACCAAGTAGCCCATACTCATTCTGACTAGTTTTTGAAAAGTTTAGCCTCTAGTGACTTCTCAGAAAATGACACTCTTAGCTATTGTGGAGTGTACAGTAGCAGTCGTTTCATTTTACTTGTGTGGGCCAGAACAACCACCCAATCAAATTCTTGCCAGCACCCTCTCCCTGAACTCCTCTTCTCACTCATCACGATAATGAGTAGGGGGATGGGCAGAGCAGGTGGTGGCCTATGAACACATCGACAATCCAAAGAGAGAAATAAGGATACATATCACTCCTTTCATTTGTTCCTATTCCAATGAAGTAGCCTTAATTTATTCCCTTAAACATAGCTGACCCTTGTGTGTAGAGAATTTTAAGCCTTCTGAACACACGTCCTTTCATCATGGCAAACAGAAACACGGTGCGAGAAAAAGTGCCCTCCCCAGTCAGGCCACTATATCACATGCAACTCCCGACAGAACAGAACAGGTCAAACTCAAACCATGTTGTGTGTTATTCTGGAGTGTAATATTTTGTGCTCCACATAATATAGACTCTTTTTCAGATGAAATTGCAGAGGTCACAGGACACCTTTAATAAAGAAGGTAGCCATTATGATAGAAAATTGAGTTCTGGGGGACAATCTGTCTCTGTCTTTGCTATTTCATAGTGGTAGTTGCTTTAGGCAACCACAAGACTGACTGTCCAGCCCAGCCTCCTGCCAAAGCATGTAATAGACCTGCTGATCCACTCGAGGATAGCGTGTCAGTGTAAAGGTTTGGCTCACCTACGCATGATAAGAACACGCGTGTATGAAGGCACAGTACCAGGAGACCAGGATTCTGTTCCTGTGTGAATCCAATAGTCAGTGATTATTTTAAGGAAGTAGTTATTTTAAGCAAAGCCATGATCTTATCCTAAACATAAACAAGTAGTATTGGTGCCTAAAGCAAACCAAAATAGAACTGTCACCTAAAATGTCTCTCAGCAAGCTTTATTTTGAAAGTGTAACTGGTCGTTGCACATTTACTATTGATAACTTGACCGCGGAATGAGAAAGTGTTTTCATGCCTAGGTAAGGCAAAACTATGACACAGACAAGGTGGACTGGTGCGGACCGATGGGTGTATTACACCATTTGGCATGATACTGGGTACATCTGTAGCATCTCACATGCATACGGTATTTTGTGCTACTCATATTTCATAGGTCACGTGCACTGCTACCAATTTGCTAAAGAGCTCATAAATAATATGCTCTAAATATATATATACAGTAAAAAGCACACTACTACGCAGGGATTTTTTGCTTGCAGCAGTTATCTCAGAAAACATCTGGACCTATAAGCAGCGAGACATTCAGCACCTGTTATTTTTGAGCAGGTTAAACCCTCCTCTGAGGCATGAAGGACAAACCAACAGACTCCTCTACGTTTGTATTTGGAGGTTCAGCTTTGACCGCCATATGATAAGGGGCACCGATTTGCGCAAGCGTCCTTCTCCTGTTGCCATTTTTGAGTAAGACCAAGACCACCTATCCAGCACAATTAAATGTTTCTGTGTACGCTATGCAGTCTCTGCATCACAGAATTTGTGCTCATATTTGAAAGGGGGTTGAAGCAATTTTTCCAGACAAGTGACAATTCTTGCAATGCATGGACACGAAACCCTAAATACTGTAAAAAAAAACAAAACCCTGCACCCTGCTAGCTAAAGCAACTTAACTGAAGCTGAAATTGCCTGCAGACTTGAATGCTGCGTCTGAGATCTTTAACATCTACGTGCATGTTTAGTCCCTCAAGGACATAAGGATGATCAAGTTCGAAGTGTTTACGAATGGTGTGTGATTAAAATGGACAGCAATTACTCATGGGATGCCAAATGAAGAGGATATATCAAATGATCTCTTACACCAAAGCATCATTCCTTCAGCTGGGTAATGAGTCAGACAACTCCTCATATATATAAGCCTTTATGCTCATCGATTTTAATTACTGAGTGTCCATTCTTACCTGGGTAGAAGTCTTTGGATTTGGACAGCTTAATGGTGGCACCCGTCTCTTTCTGCAGCTGTACGATGGTCTGGCCGCCCTTGCCAATTATAGAGCCGGCTGCATAGCTGGGGATCAGCACCTTCAGGAAGTACTCACCCTCCTCTGGGGGAGAGACACACGAAGTGGGATAGGGTCACATCTCATAAAAAAGCTCTGCACATCATCATATACACCAGTGGTACCCAATCCCCAATACTCTGAACAAGCAAACTTTGCAATGGGAATACAAAGCTGTGACATATAGGAGGAAATAGGGGGGAAGGCAATCACGTAATCTTGTGTCTGTACTCCTCTAATGGAGGTAAGGTATTTTTTGCCTTTTGAGTTCTTTGTAGTTTTGAATGCATTCACATTTTATCAGATTGGTGACATGCTCTGTGTCCTGTCCCAGATTTCTTGTAGAGTAACTGATGACCTCCTTTCCACTTTGCAGAGGTCTAATTTTAACTGTTTTCAAGGAGTTTTAGCCACCTCTGACTAAATGCAAAGCCAGGTCCAGTGTTACTAATCACTTTTCACACATGAAGAAAAAGAACGTTGAACTAGCAGTTCAGTCTGAATGCAAAATGCAGCCTTTATTTTCTGAGAAAGTAATTTACACACAGAGGACTAAATGCAAACACATGAAATCATTATCGATGCAGTTCATGAATGCCACTACAGAGTGATCCTTCTTAATTAACAGACGTAAGAAGAACATATGGGAACCAATCCCACAGATTTGTTCAAAGGCTATACTGCCAAGATGGTCTAAATCTCCTCCATTTTGGAAGGGGCTTCTGTGGCTTACAGTGGCTTGTAGCAGTCAGTGATTGACTGCACGTCAGTTTGAAGAATTTGCAGCCAAACATGTTTCTCCTCTTCAGTTGTGAAAGTTCCTTTTCCTACAATGGTAATTAAGAATTAATCAGCATCAAGGTGGGCAAAGTGTCTGTCCAGGAAAACCTTGATCACAATCTACTAAAAAGCAATCAACCACATACTGAGCATGGACCCGAAGATAATTACAGAATCTGCCAACAACAGATCAAAAGTATCATATTTACTGTAGAGATGTGGAGTGGCTGTGATTCCCCACTGAATTCCAACTATTATACCGATGACATCATGGTAAACACTTGATACAGGTGCATTCTTCGCTCTGATACAAATAGTCCCCTCTGCATGCTGATCTCAATGCAATGACGTCATGTTCATTCCTTTTCAGCTGCCTCAAGGGTGACGTCACTCGAGCGGGCAGAGATGTAAAAAGGCACTGACCATCTTTGTAGAACGATCTGATACGCATGTATGCATGATGCAGTATGATGACTTTTGATCACAGACTCCAAAGCTACAGGGTTCATCACCATGTCACATGAATCCTATGTTTTGTGGAGGGTATCGAATGTGGGGGCTTGACCGGCATGTTGGGGAGGAAAGATAGATGGATGGGGTTGGACCGCCCTGCACTGAGACCAACCTGTTGCCTCAGTAATGCTCTCATTAGACTCGAATGTGAATGAACATGGCACTGTGACATGAAGGAATTTCACAGCCTAGATGTTAGCTCCTCTCCTTATTGCATTAATATGCCCCTCATGTTCCATTCAGACACAGACTTGTTTTTGTGCCCATAACCAAAGGCTCTGACAAATATACAAATGAAATTCACTCTTGATTTATTAAGTAGCCATGGTTGTGGAGACAATCCCAAATCGCAGAACATATTATACCTATATATATTTGAAAGCACAGACATGAAATGAAAATTTACACCAACATTGAAAGCTAGTAAATATGTCAGGTGCTGGTCAATCTGCCATTTTTCTGAGAACACCCTAAAAAGGGAACAGGAGATAAAGCTTTACACAGACAACACATAACGAGCTGAGTTCATCTCTGGCCATTGTCTGATCTGGAGATTTTCATGATATATTGCAGTCAGCTCTCCATTTTTCTCACAACGAATAACAATAAAATGACCTTGGTGGAAAAATAAAGATCATGCATGTCTGACACAGTCACCTTAAAGCTGTTGAGCCTTCACTCCTCTCACAAGATATCTGATATCGTAGCCAGAGAAAGAATTTCAACTGAATGATGCTGACTGCAAACATCCAAAGACCTGTTGTTGACAGGCAAGCCAAAACCCACTGCGTAACTTTCTGCTCATCTTCAACCAGAGTAAACCCAGCAGGGGAGGAAGCCACTAAGATTCCCTCCATCGCCCTCACAGTCACGTTTGCTGTCATTAGTCAATAATTAATTCTGTCCTAGTGTCTGAGATCACAGTAACAGGTTTTAATGGCATCATGTGGTAGAGTAAACACGGCAATCTGTTGCTGCAATCCGCCAGGGAACGGGAGCAGTGGGGCACATTGGGAAGCTGAGCCAGTGGGGTGTTAGTTCAAACCCCTGCTTCTAATACTGGGAGGAAGGATGGCTTGGAGGAGAGACACAGACGCTGAGCCAAATGTGTTTAGTTAAGTCACTCAAGGGGGGTGGGTCAGAAGGAAATGCCTTGTGACCGTCCTCCCTCCTTCTCACTACCCGTCCAAGTACCCATTCTGCATTTCAATGGACTAACCTGCTGCTGACAGGCAGCAAGGACGATGGAACAAAACTGAGCAATAATAGCCAAATGAGATGTATGAAATCGCACATAGTCTAGCATGATGGATAAATTCAACAAGTCAGACAAAAAGAGTTTAAGGCTTACCCATTCTGAGATCTGCTGCTTCTCAAGTCCTCTGTCAGATCGCCATCAATGCCAGGGCACAATCTCTAAAGGGGATCTTAACATTAGCCTAGGCATAGGTGCAATGGTAGTGTTGAGGAATGCGGCCAGTCGACTTTTTCACGAGCTGTAATTCATCAGTGGGTGCAGAAAAAGAGATTTCACCGCAGCATCCGAGCCATGCCTGCAGCTGACCAGAGCCTCAATTGTCTGAGAAAATGCTAATGCAGGCTCTCAGTGTTTTCAGTGAAAGACGGCACGCATTGTTCAAGCCTGCATCGGTTTGAAGGGGGGGGGGTCTTCCCTGCCGCATCACCCTTTTCACTGCTCTCATCCATATTCATCGAGTGGCCTGTCCGTCTGCAGCAGCACGCACGACTGACACCTCACTCGGCCAATGGGTAGCGTCCTCCCTCCAACACGTCATGTCCCCACCCCCAATGCTGGTCCCAAAAAATTGAATTTTCTTCCCTACTCCGCCTCTTTTGACGCAGCACTATAAAGTATGGCAGCCCATTCACTCACTTTTTTTTAGTGCAAAGTGACAAAGGTGAAGTGGCTGGAGGAGCGGGCTTCAGCAGTGAATGGGGAAGCATGCAGAGTGACCTTCAACAGTGGCTGAAGAGGTGTATGGATAACATAAGCAGATGATGAGGGAGGTGGAGGAGGAGTGATCTGAGACAGCGTGCCTTACGCCACCCACCCTCCTTTCCTCATTTCCCCCACCCCCAATCCCTTAGACGGCCATGTTTGAGAGGGCGGAGGGGCTCATCAACCATTGCAAATGGCAGTGCCGCAGAATGGTGGAGGGGGGTGATGAAGCCAATCACTACGCCTATAAATCTTACACTGAGAGGTATCTTAAGTGACTAAATGTGTGTAAAAACTGCAATGTGCTTGTGGGTAAGTGTCTGTGTGTGGACATGGATGGTCCAGCTTCACTTAATAGTGCTTTGAGGGAACCTGTAAAAAAGGAACTTTTTTTCCTGGCTGCTGATTAGTTTCATCCACAAATCAAACCCTGACATTGTGGCCCGTCTGGTTTTGGAACGAATCCTTCCAGAAAATTCTACCAGTCTCATTCACTGAGAGATGCTCTAGTATATAGACACAGCCTCCCTGTAGACTCCACTCCCTCTCCCAGTCTATCTATCTCCCCTTTTCTCTCTGCTTTGCTCTGTCTTCATTTCTATCGCTCTCTCTCATTCTCTCTTTCACTGCCACCTGGCAAATTCACACTCCGCTCACGTCACATCGCTCTGCAAGGGCACCTGTGTCCTTCCCACCAAAAAAAAAAAAAAAAAATACAGCTCACATTCCTGTGCCAACCTTTCCATTAGTAACATTACGAGATCATACCTAATCCCTCAGTCACACAACCATTTTGGGGGCACATGCTTGCCAGCAACATGGGCTCAGAGAATGAGTAATTAGAAAGAGAAATGAATGAAAGATGTTCAATTTGAGGAGAGAAGGGCAATACTGATAAAAGCGGAGCAATTTCCCTCATTCTGTGTCCACAGCTATTAATGCATGAGGGGCTCAGCTTTGGAAGAGCACAGGCTTTCTTCTCTTTGTTGTAACTGCCAGTCATGTTAATGATCAGTTCGGCAGAAATAACGTGATCAATATCAGACATAGTCAAGGGGTTGGTGATTACAGGGATGGCTGAGGATTATCAGGCTGTCTACCCCTACAGCCAGATGGACTGTGAAGTTGCAATGTTACACATAATGCATGCAGATATCATGAAATGGGAGGTGATGCTAAAACATATTACATGAAGCACAGAGTGACAAGATATTTATAAAAGATCTGTTTCGTGTAGTAGTCATTACAAGTGGTGTAAATATGCATTTCATGTGAACATATAAGGGGAGCTTCTGTTCCTGAATGCAGCCTGTGATAGTGTGGTTCAAATCAGCCTCAAAGATGCACTTTTTAGTTTTCAAATTGGATACTTACCAGAAAGACCAGCTGGTTAGCTGCCATTTGACCTCTGTAAATCTAATTTTGGCGTGCTGTTGTATTTGCTATCACCTTAGAGACAATCAAAGCTAACTTGTAACATGTTCAATTAATTTTAGATTAAAATGTAATTAGTACATTTACTGTGATTTTGGAGGGAATTACTTTTAGTACCAGTGGTTCTTAAGTCAGTTCAGCCCAAGTTAGCATGGACTTAGGATGTATAGCCTTTACAGCACTGAGATTTTACAGAGAAGGCAGCAATTTCATTACTTTTTAATATTCAGCATTACAATACACAAACAAAATGTCACTCTTAAGCACACACACAATGCTTGTAAAGGGGATTGTGTATCTAGATTCTAGAATTATTGTGAGTCTGTGATACAGAGATGCAATAAAAGAACATGGAGTCAGGCTGGTAATGTGGTGTGTAATACCATTATAGACCATAGATGCATTCATTCATTCATCTTCTATACCCGCCTATCCCTTTCGGGGTTGCGGGGGGCTGGAGCCTATCCCAGCTGTCAATGGGCGAGAGGCGGGGTACACCCTGAATCGGTCGCCAGCCGATTGCAGGGCCATAGATGCATTATGTATTTTTATTATTAATTAAGATTTATACAATGTAGAGATACAGTTTCATGCTGTCTCATCATTCATATTACCTGGATCCTAAATGGAAGGATTATGGTAAAGTCTCTGTGCTATAGCTGAATGATGAAAACTCTCCAAGAAGCAGGAATACCATGTGACGTCTGTTATACAGTGATTTTCAGGGTGCTAATGGAGGACATATGAGGGCTGGATCTGCACTAAAACACTGTCTGGTGGCACAAGGGTCCTTATGTGCCTTGCTGAAATTCCATTTCTGAGGTGCAGTGGTGTGCAGTAAAGACACACTCATGCTGTTAGAAACAGCATATAATGCTGCTACCATCAAATGGCAGGGTGTCTGAGATACAGAAACAGACAAAGCAAATTTCAGTAACATATGGTGAAGAAACTGCCTGTTCTCCACGGACATCTCATTAACATTAAGTTCTTGAAAAAGTGGCAAGTCCCTGTGAGCTGCAGTCCATAACAATCACAAGCTGAAATAAGATGTACAGTAGTTAGCGTAATGAATCAGCTGTCATCGTCAGTGCAGCACTCCGACATCTTCCTGATGAATAATAAAGCATAGCTCTTGTTGATTCTATATTGGCCACCACCATTTTCCTTTCAGAAAAAAGAAATCAGGATCAGTTTGCTAAAATTATGCTGCAGTGTTTCTGTAGTTTCTTTCCCACAGCTAAATAGTCTCACTACTCCCAGATTTTCTGTGATGTGCTTGTAACATGATGTGCTTGTAGGATGTCCAGATCATTATTATTATTGTTAAATACAGTCCATTTATCATTTATTATCCTTCAATTCAAATCTGAGAGTTTAGACTTTAATGCAGGGATAGAAGGAGCCAACCACTTTTCCCCCAAAACATCAACTCAGCTCTGCTTGTTTATCATTTGCATTTTAGTATTTCAGAATTGAAATTTGTCCACTATACAGCATTCTAACTGTTCAAACAGCCTAAAAGCTAATATGGCAAACATCATGACAGACAAAAATACCAAACAGATGCTGAGATTTGACAAACTAAAAATAACTCGACTTTGATAGGAATCTAGCCCAGGTAATGTGTGTGCACCAGTTACAGAGGGTTGTATGATTTTCACCAGCTGGCTGTCCTGCTTAGCCCACCTCAACATATGTACATAAAAACTTAGAAAGTATTCCATTAAAAGTGTCGTAGGATCTGTTATTTCTTATCCATTTGTCAGTGTTCACAAATCAACACTGAACTGTCCAGGATCAAAGTGTACTTCCATTTCAGGTTGAACATCCACCAGCTGCCTTGTCTTCAGGGTTATTAGGCCATTAAAGTATTATAAAGCTATTGGATACTGTTTCAGAGGGAGACATATTTGCACTGTACAATGGGAGAGTCGTTCTCAAACTGTAGGATCCAGGAATCACTGAAGCCCCAGCAAGATGTTCTACTTCACTACTGATTCGCGGGATGAAAGCACTGAAAGAATCATGTTCTCTCTGTCTACCTCTGTTGCCTTTCAACATGGGCCTCCTTATATTGTTATTAAAGGAAAATGATAATTTATCCTTTGCCTTTGCACAAGGAAGCATTGGGGAATCCCTGTGTCAGACAATACCCACAACACCACAGAAAAACATTGATAAACAGGGGGTTATTGTGAATACTTCTCCTTCAGAATATTACAGCAACCCTGTACATACTGACAATCACTTCTCCACTGACTGGCAGACTTCACAGAATATCTCCAGATGTGGAGCAGAGAGGCTACTGGGTTGAAATTCAAAGCTGACCTGAGCTGAGGAGGCCACTTGGTCAGGCTGCCTGCTCTCCCTGCTGGGATGTGGGTTATGGAGTTACAGCCATAGCACCATAAGCACAGTCACTGTTTCGAAGTGTCAAATGTACAGGTGCTGCAGGTTTTTGCCAATTATGCAGTCCAAACCTGCTACTGCACGTAGTTTCTTTGAATTCAGTGTGGTGATACTGAAGGCAGCGTTTGGTGGTTAAGCTTCCAAAGGCGCATGTTAAGGTTTCTACAACAACAGATTTGACTTCATGTTGAGGGGAAACGGTGGATGAGCCGCTTCTTCATGTGTATCTCTCTTACCTCCAATGTTGGTGCGCTTGGTACAGCCGGCTTCCTCCGCCGGAGTTTCCAGCGGTCGTTTGCGGGAGTCCGGGTTATCAGGCTCCATGAGGGGCGGCTGTAGGCTGTGGAGGTTAGGATTTGAGTATATCCCGTTATGGTCCACGGCTGCTCCGCCACCACCGGCCATCATCATCTTTTTCCCCCGACGCCGTAGATAAATTTGCGCTACTTCCCCTGTCTGTCTGTCTGTCTCTCTCTCTCTCTCTCTCTCTCTCTCTCTCTCTCTCTCTCTCACACACACACACACACACACACACACACACACACACACAGTGTCTTCACTACCACATAGTCTGATAACGCGCGCCGCGATATGAATGACAAGTTTTTGGGGCTCGAAACGGTCTCAAAGGGATCACAATGTCAGACAACACCGGGATCAGGGTCTCCTCTTACCGCTGCCCTGCCACTCGTCCTCCCTTGCAAAGCTAAATATAAAAATCCCATTGAGTGAAATGCGCTCATTTAACGCGCCCACCGTCGCTCCAACAGCGTGCACCTTATTGTTGACGCGCAAAACAACCACGCGCCTGAAAAAATAGCAGCACCATAGTCCGAGAGCTGATCAGCCATTAAAACAAGTGCAACAGCTTCGCAGAAGCAAGGCGCTGGAACGCAGCTCTCTTAAGTCATCTTCACGTCTTCTTCCTCTGTGAAGTCCTCGGTGTGATAAGTGCAGCTGTTGTTATTGTTGCCTTTGTAGGGCAAGAGGAGAGAAATAGAGTTTGAGAGCCCAGAGAAGACTACAGTGCCACTGACCGGCCGAAAGACGAGGCCAGATCCACCTGATGTGAAGCCGCTCTCAAGTGAAGCCACAGCTTCTATCTGTATGAACAGTTGGAACGATTTGACCATCTCAATGTTCCTTACATTGCTTTTCTAATTTGGCTTTTCTTTCACTTCTTCTGAACCTCAAGTAGAACACATCAGTTAAATCGATAATAGCAGTGGGCCTTTTGGTATTATGTTAAATTAAGGACTCAGATCTCAGGTTCAGCATTAAAATCTATGTAAATGATGTACTTGTTCTACTTGGTGTATTTCACAAAGGAAGAATGCAGAAACAACACAGACAATAAATAGCCAACAAACAACAAAAATAGCTCTTTAATCAATTTATTTTACTCTCACCTACTTTCAGGACCACAGAGCAGTGTTTCTGTTTTAGATGGCAAATGTGATGTTTGGGTTTCTAACCACTGTCCATCATCACAACTTAATGGACCAGGTGTAATCACACACGTAAATAAGACCACTCTCCTAATTTGAAGGTGTCTGAGCTGTACACTCCTCTGTCTTAGCTGAAGCATCCTTTTCCTCAGTGTCTTGAGTTTTGGCTGACTCCAGCTCAGAACCAGCTGTCAGCGCTGACACCTTCTGGGCAAGTCGCTCAAGAACCAGATCAGCAGTGCTGGTCAAAGTATGCTGAGAAGAAGGGAAACAAAATACCACAACATCAAATGAGACATATTTTAGGAGGACTGTTGAATTCATTTGCTCAGAGGAAATATCAGCACTGAGCTTAGCTTTACAAATGCTACAGCAGTTGTCTTGTGGGGGTCTGTGTTGACAAAGCTAAAAAAAGGTGTATGAAATTAGATATTTAATGTTCTTTAATGTTCAGATCATGGTGATCATTTTTCTCTGGGACTTCTAAGGGTTGCTGACCTTCAGTGTTCAGTGATGAAGAACCATGCAACAAGAGGCATCACATAAGAGCTGAAAAAAACATTTTTTAAGGAGAAATGCAAATGAAAAACATTTTTGGTCATTATGTCTTTATTACATATTTGTGTTGGATCTCTTTTAGTTCTCAAGCTTATATGGTTGTTATATTCTAAGGTTCTTCCAAGTGTAGGCCACTGCAGATGGAGGGAACAGAGGAGACAAAGCAGGCAAAAGGCCTGTACAATCAGTTCTATCATTTCTGTGGCTATTTCTTCTGATGGCCAGTAGAGGCCAGCAATTACTTGATGCTTGTTTCAATGCAACTCTTCATTACAAACATCTTCTCAGTTCAAGAGCATGTTTTTGTGTTGACTTAGTAAGCCGATGAGCTGAATTATGCTAATATGCAGAGCCACAATAGGATCAACAGCAGAGATGCACTGACCCTGACAGGAATATACAATGTAACTTTTATTAATACCATAAATCACCGTAACAGCTTTTTGCAACACACCTGTAAGATATGCAGTCCCTTTAGTGTGAGGACAGCCAGCTCTCTCAAACCGTCCCCAGTCAAGTCTAAGTAGATGATGGACAGCAAAGGGCTCTTGAAGCTCCGCTTCCACTGCAGCTGAAACTGTCCATCTTGTCCACTCCCCGCCAGCTGGAATTTGTAACAAAGAAGTTCCTGCGTGGCAGAAAGGCAGATAACACTGCTGTCACCAAGATGTCACCACATTAGTCCATCGTTCTAATCAGGTGCCTAAAAAGTGACAACAAACTTGTCCTATTACGTCATGTTCCAGCTTATTCAGTTGCCCTAGACCGACTGTATATGTCATATTACTTCAAGAACAAGACTGGTGATATTCTATATATTTCTTATTGTCAACAAATCCCATGAAAAGAAACACCAACAATGAATCCAAAGCCTGATATATCTTCTTCCTCTGTCCCACAGAGCTATAGTGTTGTCCAAATACTATTAAATGACAGATCAGCGAGTCACACTGTTGCACTGGGTGACATGTTCCTTCTTTACCATAAACACATACACTGTGGTTTCCTTTGACCCAGTCCCACATCAACCATCTCGCTGCCTGAAATACTCACTAGAGCACCAAATGTGGATTGCATGGCTGCAAAGTCCCCAACAAATGCACTAACTTCAGTCTGAATAATGTTTGCTAAGAACTACAATACCTAGCTGTTTTACAAAATGTATTTAATGTATATAATTTGAATCTTTTTTCAAAAGATTTTATTTAAAAGATTTATGTTCGCAGTAGGAACCAATGGGCTTGGAGCTGAGTGCCACAGACAGGATGAGGAAGTCAGTTAGTATTGAGAAACAGACCAACCAATGGTTAGTTAGTTTTGATCTTATGGGGGATTTACTGACAATAAAAAAATAGTAGTACTAATACAAAAAAGTACTATTAATAAAGTCCATCAGTAAAGAGGAGCTCTGACCTGTCCATATGTTCCCAACAGCACCTCCCTCTGCCCATCAAAATCCAGGTCAATGACAAGAGCACAAAGCACTGCATCCCACTGGTCACTCTCTGAGAGGCACACCGGGCAAGACAAGCCATGCTCCTGGACATCTCTGCGAAAACACAGAAACACTCAGAACAGTGTATCTTACCAAAACAAGTGATCACCCCTCTAATATCTTCAGAAAGTTCTCTGATTCTGACCTGTAAACAACTGCCATCTCTATAGTGCTAGTTACCAGAAGGTTGTAGCCTTCTATTTCCACACCTGAAAAAACACAGACCCGGACAATCAGTCAAAAGTCCGATCCACAGTGATGGTCAGACATTAGCTACACTGAATATCCAAAAAGAAGAACATGAAGAAGAGACAGACAGCGATACAAGTCTTAAGATGTGTAGCTAAAACAGATGAGTAACATACTTTTCTCTCTGCTGAGCTGGTTGGGCTCAATTTGGCAGCTCAGTGGGAACAACAGCACTGTAGAGATTGGACTGTCAAACTGGAACTGCCAGCTCTGCAAAACCTCTGATAAAAAAAAGCAACATCTTTCAAAAACATCTAGGAATAGTCCCACAGCTCATTCATGATTAGTGCATCTTGTAGTAATTTCAGCAATTGCCCTGAGAGATGAATTTAGGACCAGTTTTCAGGCTCAAATTGAGAAAATAAGATCTTTGCCTCCAACAGTTATTCCTCAGTGCTGTCCAATATAGAATATCACACTACTACTATTTACCGTACAATGCTGATTCCAATTGTGACACTGTGTAAAAGGTAAATAAAACAGAATCCAAAACCTTTCCAACCTATTTTCTATTGAATACAGTACAAAGACAAGATATTTAATGTTCAAACTGCTAAACTGTATTGTTAATTATAGTAAAAATAGTCATTCCGAATTTGATACCTGCAACACGTTCCAAAAACTCACAAGAGCATGTTTACCACTGAGTTACATCACTTTTTCTTTTAACAACACTCAGTAAGTGTTTGGAAACTGAGGACACTGTTGACTGAAGTTTTGGAAATGAAATTCTTTCCCACTTTTGCTTAATATAGGACTTCAGTTGTTCAACAGTCTGTGGTCTCTGTTGGTGTATTTTGCATTTCATAATGGTCCACACATTTTCAATGGAGGACAGGTCTGAACTACAGGCAGGTCAGTCTAGTACTTGCATTCTTTTACTCTGAGGCCACACTGTTATAACACATCAGAATGTGGCTTGGCATTGTCTTGCTGGTATAAAGTGGGATGTCCCTAGAAAAGGCGTCATCTGGATGGCAGCATATGATGCTCCAAAATGCTATGTACCTTTCATTAATGGTGCCCTCGTAATCTTTAGGTTGCCCACACCATGGGCACTAACACACCCCCATACCATTACAGATGCTGGCTTTTGGACTTGGTGCTGGAAACAATCTGGATGGCCTTTTTCCTCTTTAGCCTGGAGGAGACAACAGCCATGATTTGCAAAATCAATTTGACATGTGGACTCCTCAGACCACAGCACACTTTTCCACTTTCCATCTGTCTGTTTCAGATGAACTTGAGTCCAGAGAAGTCTGCAGCATTTCTGGATGTTGTTGATATATAGCCTTTGTTTTTCATGGCAGTCTTTCCCTGCATTTGTAAATGTAGCAATGAATTGTGTTTACAGAGAACATTTTCCTACGTGTTCCCAAGCCCATGTAGTGATTTCCTTTATACAATCATGTCTGTTTTTAATGCAGTGTCATCTGATCATAGGTCACAGACTTTCAATGTTAGCTTTCGGCCTTAACCTTTACGTTTAGAGACTTATCCAGGTTTTCTGATTATTTTGATATTATGGATTGTAGATGGTGAAATCACTAAATTCCTTGCAATTGTGCATTGTGGAACGTTGTTCTCTAAGTGTTGGACTATTTGCCTGCATTTGCAGTTTTTAACAAAGTGGTGAACCTCGCTCCATCCTTGCTTGTGAACAACTGAGCCTTTTGAGGATGCCCCTTTCATTCCCAATCATGATACTATCACCTGTTACACTGAACCTGTTTACCTGTGGAATCTTCCAAACAGGAGTTTTTGAAGCATTACAAAACTTTCTCAGTCTTTTGTTGCTCCTGTCCTGTGTTTGAAACGTGTTGCTGGCATCAAATTTAGAAGCACATATTTATAAAAAGCAATGAAAGCTGATGAGGTAAAACATTGAAAATATTGTATTTGTGTTTTGTTTTTTTTGTTTTTTTGTGTATTTGTCAAAATGGATGAGCAAATGATCACATTCTGTTTTATTAATGTTTTACACACTGTCCCAACTTTTTGGAATCAGGGTTTTATCATGACACATTGATGTAATATTGTAATCTTAATGTGTTCCCTGTTGTTGATGAGCAAATAGATGAGGCCTGGTACTGACCTTAATCAAATGAATGCAGCTCAGTGATACACACTAACTATAACCATAATGTTACATACTGTAATTAAGAATTTACTTCTTCGCATACTATGTGTAAAGCCCCTGCACAGCCACAATACACCCACAGAGGCGATTTGAATTATTCTGTCTGATTAGATCTTTGCTCTGTGTGAAATCACTCTCAGTGAAGTATGCACTATTTTCACTGTCCACCTGTGGCTGGGTTCTGAGTGAAATTAATGCACTATTTGGAGCCCTCAAGAATTCCCACAATGGAATGAGAAAGTATTGTCCATAGCACGTACACTAACGTACACCTTTTTCTGCTACCAATCCCACAATGCAATACATCATATTTTATAGATGCACACCTGTGACAAAGGTATAGGTATATTTAATGATAGAATGAATGATTGCTGAGCCTGGTTCAGATTTTTCACTGGGCGATCCAGCAATGTTTTGCTGGAACCCCATGTTGGGACACCTGCTGCACCACCAGACTGGTTCCATTCAAATGAATAAGATTGAGTTGTTTCACCTTTTACCTTTCACATTAGCTGAACTGGTTGTATTTCTCTAATACTGGGTTACATTTACACGCAACTGACAGTGATGGTGGCTTTGCAGCCATGTCGCCATAGGTTTGTTGACACTTCTGTAGTTCTTTTCACCAATCTGAGATATTGTAGCTGTCAGACTGTCCCAATATCTCTGATAATTACAATAAGGAGGCTGAACATTTTTTTTGTCTGGTAATCATGGTGTGAGGACTGTTAGTCTGTGCAGTCAGCGCTAAAATGATACTGCCTGTTATTTTTGCACATGTAAGGCTGGGACAAATTGCATCTTTACCTTCTTAGTATATCAGTCCAGTGATCAGACATAATTCCCAACCTCGACCTTAGCGGAGGTTTAATGAGCCACCATAAGTGAAAACATCTGTGTGGGTGTGCAGTGTCTTTAAGGTATATGAATATAGCTGCATAAATAATGCAACAGTGTGTCTGGCTAAGGCGCAAATGTGTTCAGTGGCCCTGGAGGAGGGAAGGGTAGACTCCACTGTCTTCCTCAGTCACACTGTGGAGGGATAGTGTGTCAAATGCTCCTGAGACAGAGTTGAACCGCTCTGAATCTCACAATCATTATTGTGTGTTTGGTCTCTCTCACCTGGTCCTGTCTGGTTGACCAGAGCCAGTCCAACGCAGCTGTTCTGGCAGCCAAATGCTGAGAGTCGCCGGCCACCAGCTATACTCAACACATCCAACCACAGCACACTGCATGGAGGGAAGGGAAGCATAAAGAATGCAGGGTTTATGGATCACAGCACATGCATGTTGCTCAACAAAGGCAATATTTGTTTACTGATGCAACAGTAGTGAAACATCACTTTCTGCCTTCTGGTTATATCAAAATCAATGCTGGCACCCACTTCTACTGTCTTTATTCTCTATATATGTATGTAAGTATTACTATGTGTGTGTACACACACACACACACACACACACACACACACACACACACACACACACACACGTTGTGTTTTTATCACTTGTGGGGACATGACATAGACTTACATTCAGTTCCTGGAGACTTACCCTAACCCTAACCATAACCATAACCACTATTTGCTTATTCCTAACCCTATACCAGGCTAAATGAAAAGTATGGTTGATGAGTCCATTTCCACTTGATAATAAAAAGCTTTTTTCACAGCATTACTAAAGGTTCTCACCTCCACATTTTCCAGGGCCTCCTCTCCTGCAGATTTTTGGCAGGGCTCCGACTGCAGTGATCCAAGAAAGAAACCCTTTTCTTTTAATGGCCCTCTTTTTTCCAAAACCTCTTTATTGTGATTTAACTTTTTAAATTTTTTAATTCTTTTTCTTCAATTATTTATCACTTATTATTTATATATTTATTCAATTTAATTTCATTCTAATTTAACTTATTTAAATTAATAAAATGCAGTCTCTCCACCATTTATCATGCATTTTTTTACTAACATTGTATATATGGATTTTATGCATGCATGTTTTAACAATTATATATTATATATATTTTATCCCTTTACCACAATTGTTGTGTGCACTTTTTTTATCATGCTTGCAAGCACTTGCTTTTAACAGGATCGACTGTATCTTATTAAAACATGATTTTATTTCTTACTAAAATTTATAAAAGGATCATTTCCTCACAAGAGACCTCTCACCGCAGCCGGAGCCCCCATTAATCCTTGTTCTTAATAAAATGTATTTTATAAAAACCTGTGGGATGTTGGTGTCATTATTATTATTATTATTACTATTATTATTATCACTTTTTAGTAAGAGCAAGCTCTTTTACTTTGGAATTGGATTTTTACAAATGTAAGGTAACAACAGAACCATGCATGACCTTATTTTAACCCTATGTATATATGGGTGTGTTTCTCTCTTATTTAACTTTTATCATCACTACTTGTATATATTTCATATATTGTGATTTTTACCAGCTCTCGTTTGAAGGCACTTTTTTATTATTATATGCTTTTAGCACTTATTTTTTACTAATCCCTCTTGTTTTATGTCTAACCTCCATCCATCCATCCATCTTCTCCCACTTCATCCGGGGCCGGGTCGCGGGGGCAGCAGTCTGAGCAAGGACGCCCAAGCTTCCCTCTCCCTGGACAATTCCTCTAGCTCTTCTGGGGGGATCCCGAGGTGTTTCCAGGCCAGCCGAGCGACATAGTCACTCCAGCGTGTCCTGGGTCTACCTCGGGGCCTCCTCCCGGTGGGGCATGCCTGGAACACCTCCCTAGGGAGGCGTCCAGGGGGCATCCGATAGAGATGCGCGAGCCACCTCAGCTGACTCCTGTGGAGGAGCAGCGACTCTACTCTGAGCTCCTCCTGGGTGACAGAGCTCCTCACCCTATCTCTAAGGGAGCGCCCTGCCACCCTGTGGAGGAAACTCATTTCAGCCACTTGTATCCGGGACCTCGTTCTTTCGGTCATGACCCAAAGTTCATGACCATAGGTGAGGGTAGGAACATAGATTGACCGGTAAATTGAGAGCTTCGCCTTTCGGCTCAGCTCCTTCTTCACCACGACAGACCGATACAGCGACCGTATTACTGTTGCCGCTGCACCGATCCGCCTCTCAATCTCACGCTCCATCCTTCCCTCACTCATGAACAAGATCCCAAGATACTTAAACTCCTCCACTTGAGACAGGAACTCTCCCCCAACCTGAAGGGAGCAAGCCACCTTTTTCCGGTCGAGAACCATGGCCTCGGACTTGGAGGTGCTGACTCTCATCCCAGCTGCTTCACACTCAGCTGCAAACCGTCCTAGTGCATGCTGAAGGTCCTGGCTCGAGGGAGCCAACAAGACAACATCATCCGCAAAAAGCAGAGACGAAATCTGCCGGCTCCCGAACCAAACCCCCTCCAGCCCCTGGCTGCGCCTAGAAATTCTGTGCATAAAAATAATGAACAGAACCGGTGACAAAGGGCAGCCCTGCCAGAGTCCAACATGCACCGGGAACAGGTCCGACTTACTGCCGGCAATGCGGACCAAGGTCCTGCTCCAGTTGTACAGGGACTGTACAGCCCTCAGCAGAGGGCCTCCAACCCCATACTCCCGGAGCACCTCCCACAGTGGTCCCCCTTTTTAAACAGAGGGACCACCATCCAAGTCTGCCAGTCCAGAGGCACTGTCCACGACTGCCATGCAATGTTGTAGAGGCGTGTCAACCAGAACAGCCCTACAACAAACCAGAGACTTGAGGTACTCAGGGCGGATCTGATCCACCACCAGTGCCTTGCTACCGAGGAGCTTGCAAACTACCTCAGTGATGGATGAATCGACCTGCGAGTCCCCAGTCTCTGCTTCTTCTACAGAGGACTGACAACATCCCCAGTCAAGGTCAACAGCTCCCCACCTCCACTGTAAACAGTGTTGACAGAGAACTGCTTCCCCTTCCTGAGACGCCGAACGGTTTGCCAGAATTTCTTCGAGGCCGACCGGTAGTCCTCCTCCATGGCCTCCCTGAACTCCTCCCAGACCCGAGTTTTTGCTTCTACAACCGCCTGAGCTGCCGCACACTTGGTCTGCCGGTACCCATCAGCTACCTCAGGGGTCCCATGAGCCAACCAGGCCCGATAGGACTCCTTCTTCAGCTTGACGGCATCCCTTACTTCCAGTGTCCACCACCGGGTTTGGGGATTGCCGCCACGACAGGCACCGGCGACTTTACGGCCACAGCTACGGACGGCTGCATCAACAATGGAAGTGGAGAACATGGTCCATTTGGACTCGATGTCTCCAACCTCCTCAGAATCTGGTCGAAGCTCCCCCGGAGGTGGGAGTTGAAGACCTCCCTGACAGCGGGTTCCACCAGACGTTCCCAACAGACCCTCACAGTACGTTTGGGTCTGCCAAGTCTGTCCCGCTTCCTCCCCTGTCAGCGGATCCAACTCACCACCAGGTGGTGATCAGTTGACAGCTCAGCCCCTCTCTTCATTCGAGTGTCCAAGACATACCGCCAAAGGTCAGATGATACAACCACAAAGTCGATCATTGACCTCCGGCCTAGGGTGTCCTGGTGCCACATGTGGTGCAGGTGGTGGGCCTATGGGAAGTATGTCTAACCTCTTAAATTCAAATCCTAGCACTTAGTATTTATTATCTTATTATATTGCATAAAGCTTGGTCTTTTTAAGTAATGACAGCCGTAAATGTTACAGCAGAGACCCTGGAAAGAGGGGGTACTTTGATAAATATACAAGTTCCCACAACTGTCCTTAACTGTTGTCCAATCCACCTTGTATTTTTAACATGCTCTTAACCAGGTTCTTATTAAGAAGTATATTTCTGAAGACTTGGATAAGGATCCTTGACCACAAAATAATAAAGGTATTTAAGATCCAATGAATCCCCACAGCCCCCGAGAGCCATTAGGAGCTCCCACAGGAGCACTGCGCTTTTATCTGAACCTAACCTTACCTAACCCGCAACCCTATCCTCAGTCTTCACCCTAAAATCTAATGATTTACATTAAGGGGACCTGCATTTTGTCCCCATAAGGCAAGTGAGTCCCCACAATGTGACTGTGTAAACAGATGTTTGCCCCCACAACCTGATAAATACCTGGTCACACACATATGTATGTATGTATATGTATGCGCATATATATATATATATGACCTTTATGCAGGGAAATCCACTGGACTGACGAACTCAGAAAAATAAAGAGTGACTTACAAGTTGCTGATGGTCTCAGTTACCAAATTATTGCTCTGTCTGTTATTAAATTAATAACAGAGAGAGCAAACAGAGCTAAGGAACTCAGACTAACTTGCTGGGCAGTTGTTGTAGCTCAGGGAAGAGTCTATCTACTGGCTGCTCTTCAAACTGGTGGAGGGAGGCATTCTGTAGGAAACAGGAGACTCAGGCTGAATGTTGCTGTGACGTTTCATGATGAATCAAAATGAACATCTCCTTCAGATATGCAAAACTCATATCATCTTGCTTAATAGCTAGGAAAATAAGCGGTTAGCTTTCAGCCCTTTTAATCCACAAGTCTTCTATTTGACAGAACAATGAATCTTGTTATTGCCAACTGCTGTTTCCAATGTCATGCGTGAACTCGGAAACTCAACTTTTAAGCCAATAAGGAGAACCTACAGTGACCATCAACATTTCCATGACAAATGGGTACACTCCATCTACTGAACAAGATGATGAGATGTAACAGAAAGCTCCAGATCCCCTTCTAACTTGGGTAAGATTGTTTTGGCAACTTTGTGTTGCATTTTCTACTTTCTACTAAATACTGAAAGTCTTTAAACACAAAAAGATAAGATAATAATAATTCACTGGTTGTAAAATACCTTAAAAATGTAGGAATAATATTGTATAGATAAATCAACAACAGAAAATTCAGAAATATACAGATACATTTTCTCTCTCTCTCTCTCTCTCACACACACACACACACACACACACACACACACACACACACACAGAGGATCATCTTGGCTCTGATCTCACCTCCTTATACAGGTGGATCCTCTGGTCATGACCACTGAGCAGAAATACCGTCTCTCTGCCTCCATTGTCACACTGCACTCTGACAGAGAGAAAGGCTTGCTGTTATTTACCATCCAGTTAGATTCCACTGTAATTAAAAAGACACTAAAACCCATTCAGGAACACTGTATAATATAAGGTCTGATCAGTCCAAAGTGGAGTTATTCATACAAGTCAATCATGCCATGCTTTTGTTTTTTTTTTTGTTTTTTTTTAAAGTTTTTTTTGTATGTTGTTGATGTAGAGAACTGCAAGAACACAAAAGAAGGCTTGATGAGGTATCATTGGGGCAGAGCATATACATTTTCTTTATTTATTGGTCAAATCACTGAGTCTCTAAAACATTTGATTGGACTGTAACCTGTTACTATATTTCCAGTATAACAGACTGCCAAGCAAAGTCTCTTCACTGGTTTGTAATGATGCCATTCTGCTTGTACTTGTCACTGTCAGGTGAGTGCGGAATTTTGTCCATTATGGGATCCTGTAGGAATGGTGACTCCATTTTCCTCACAGCTGATTGGTCAGGAGTTGGTTCTTTTATATGTTGTCTATAATCCTGAACAAAACTTGCTCCTTGTAGGTTTGGCCTGTAGCAGTCGTTACCATGGCAACTGAACTCAGCATGAACTTTGCGTCAGCGTTCTGACAGCAAAAAGCCAGGGTTGACTGCAAAACGTCTCTGCATTTACCGTGCATTGTTCATTCACAATCTATCACAGCTCTGCAGCAGCAAACTTACTCTGTGTGGTACAGCTGGAAAGGTGTGAACTGCAACTCCAGATTCAGGCAACTCTCTGTTCAAAGAATCACACTAACATCAGCAAGTGAAACAATTGTTAAAGTAAGCATCATACACATCAGGACGCCACTTCACTCACGTGCAATAGACTCTAGGTTGAACTCTGAGCCAGGCTCATAGTCACAGTAGATATTTAGGAACGGTGTGGCTTTGTCACCAGAGTCCTGCAGGAGTTCAACCACAATTAAGAATGTTTCTACAACGGTGTAAAAAATTTATAACCCTGGAGTAAAGTACACACATGCAGTAACCTGTAATCTTAGATATGAAAATACCTTGACAAATGTGATGCCCACCACCAGGCCTCTTTTGGGAGGAGACTTGTTGAAGGCATCTATTGAGACAATCTCTGCATCAACTAGATAAGGAAGACATGATTAAATCTTTGCAGTATCAACCAACAATCAACATACAGGGCTGAATTGCACTGAGTTACAAAAACTACATTACTAAAAGAAAGTCCTACTATTACATCTTATATTTCAAATACTGATTGGGCCACAACTTCGTTGGTTTAGTCTGATTATTTGAGACAGAAAACACATTGTCATTTAAATTAGCTATCTTTCATACTACCATCTTATTAAAAGACTGCCGAAGAATGATAATTGCTGTGGGAAAATAACAGTGGAAAAAGATAAAATAATTATTTAGCAGCTATTTCAATAGTCGTGATCAGATAAGTTTCATATACAGTTTTTCACAATTGCTAAAACACTTAAACCCATTCTCTGAACCAAATTCTCAGTGGCCTAAACTAATTTTTCAAATCAAACACTCTTTTGGCCAAACCTTAAACACTGTTCAGGCACTTAGACTCAATTTGCAAAACTCATCTGCTCTTTTTTGCAAAACACATTCTCAGTCACTAAACACATTTCACACTGTGATACACTTGTGTTGCACAATTGTAAACACTGGCGGCAAAATGTGACCACAACTCTAATACAGCTGTTATCTTTTACACACAACTCAAAAGTGAACACACGTTTCTAATGATGTGATCAGACCAACTGGGCAGGATAAAAGCCAGTTCAGAGGGCACAGGTGGCACATGTGCTTTCATCTACAATGGACAGAAACATACAGAGAGGCAGAGGAGTTCGTATGAGTGGTGGTGGACGAGGAGGAAGAGGCCAAGGAAGACCTAGAACAATCACCACTGATGAAATTCGGGCAACTATTGTACACCATATCCTTTTTTATGGTATGACAATGAGAGAAGGAAGACAAAGATATCCAGCCTAATTTGAGCAGATTCTCTGTGGCCAGCATCATCAGGACATTCAGAGAAGAGAACAGCTAATTGTTTCTTGATGTACAACATTTGACATACAGAATACTGTACTGTAAGTACTGTAATGTTCATTACAATACTATTTTTACTGCCTGTATACGTTTGTAAGTGCATTTTTCCCTACGACCAAATGAGGGTGGAAGGACTGCTCTTTTCTCCCAGCAAGAAGCACTGATTGTTGACATGGTCCTTCAAAATACTGCCATCCGACCCCGTGAAATCCAGCAGAGAGTGATTGAAGACAATGTCAACTTTGATGGAATCAACAGTGTGTCTCTGTCAACTATTGACCGTGTCCTCCAATGCAACAGACTTGAAACATGAAACAAGTGTACAGAGTACCCTTTGAGCGCAACTCTGCAAGAGTCAAAGATCTAAGATATCAGTATGTGCAAGTCAGTGTAACCTACACACACTTTCAGTACAATTCTATGCTCACAGGCCGACTGTTACTATAGGCTAGTAGTTGCGTTGCTACTTTTACAGTACAGTAAACTATATTGTAATGTATGAAAATCTGGAGTGTATACTGTAAATACATTATTGCAGAAGTCTGTCTTTCTGTGTCACTTGCTGTACTACTTTTATCTATTTTTATAGAGTGTTTGAACTGGATTCCATGGAAAGGCCCCATGAATACATTTTCATAGATGAAGCAGGGTACAATCTAGCGAAAAGGAGGCAGAGAGGCAGGAACATAATTGGTCACCGTGCCATTGTGGAAGTCCCTGGCCAGCGTGGTGGCAATGTCACCGTTTGTGCAGCCAGAAGTAACTGGGGGGTTCTCCACCGTCATGCAAACCTGGGGCCATATAACACCAAACATCTCCAGACATTTCTGGGTGGTCTACAGGATATTATGACTGTGTGTGAACAGCTGGATCAGCAAGCAGTGCATCCAATATATATCATAGTTTGGGACAATGTGAGTTTTCACCATGCTGTCCTGATACGTGAGTGGTTCACCAACAACCAGCGCTTCATCAAGGTTTTCCTTCCACCCTACAGCCCCTTCCTGAATCCAATAGGAGTTTTTCTCTGAATGGCGGTGGAAGGTCTATGACCGACAGCCCTACACCAGGGAAAATTTATTGGAGGCAATGGAACAGGCCTGTGATGATATAACTGTGGAGTCTGCTCTTAGGTGAATATGTTTTTACTTGCCATGTGTATGATCTGAACACAATGTTTGGTTTTGAACACAGGATAACTGGTTTTGAGGGGATAGTTTGATTGTGATAGAAAAGTCTGGGGTTTTGTGAATGTAGTCTGAATATTTGGATCTGTGTTTAAAGTTTTGAGAAATGTGTTTTAGCAATTGTGAAAAACTGTAATACATGGACACACTTGTCCAAACAGGCTATAGGGTTGAATACACATGATATCTGTGTCTTTTTCATTGGCAAGTGCCTACTGCAGTTGTGTAGAGGTTTACATAATCTGTAAGAGCTGAAGTGCACATTATAATTCACATTCCATGTCAACCACACAGTTCAGGTCTTGCACTAGGACTGACAAAAGAGAGGAGGGCAGGAGTTCAGGACAGGAGCTGTCACTGTTCAGCACATCTGGAAAAAGACATCTGGACATGTGCATATGCAAAGACATTACATTATCCATGCTCCCTGTAAGTTACTACAGGAGTACTGTTGGGCAGTTAAATATATAACAATGCAACCATCTTTATAAACTCATGAAATGTTTTGTATGTTAGCTATAAATAAGCAAAGTATCAACAGCTGTCAGATAAATTAAGTGCAGTACAAAGCTCAATATTTTCTTCCAAAATGTGAACAAAGGAGCATCGAAATATGCAAGTGAAGTAAGAGTACCTCAAATGTGTTAGTACAGTACCTAAATACATGCACTTGGTTGCATTATACCAATAACTATATGTTGGCATCTATTTATTTATGAACATGCTATTCCTTCGTACAAGGCCTGAACAAACATGAAACCAATATGCATTAGAAACTATATTTTATACAGTATCATTACTAACATACATATACACAGCAAATCAGTAAGTATTCAGCGGACCCATGTTCCGCTTTATCTAAGTTTCAAAACACTGAAAAAATAACGACAAAAAAAATTGATTACTAGAGGCCTTGTCAATCTGTCGCTATTATTCCTCAGTTCGTTTATAGAGAGCTTATCCCTATCTGATAAGGATATTAACGAGTTGGTTTCTGTTTTTTAGTTTTCTTTCGTTTTGTTTTGTTTTTTGACCTCCGTGTTCCTGATGTGTCCGGGGTTTTTGGACTACCTGGTATGTAGGTGAACTGAACCTCCTTGGCCACAGGTCGGATTTTGTGCTGCAGCTCCTGGTACCTGAAACACACCACCTTCCCTTTTAGAGTGGCCGCTAACAGCTCGTGCTCCCCGGCCTGACACAGGCCGTAAATGTTACTCTGCGACGGGAAGCGGCTGAAACTATCCTCCACGAAGGGATACGACTCTCGAGGCATCTTGCAGAACGAAACTGAACTCTGTAATTCCTCCAGAAATGTCAAGAATTGAAGTTTCTCCAACACCATTCACGATTGCCTCAAATTTTTTGAGACGATAAAAGGTTAAACAGCTTTATTCAGTCATAACTATTTTTATTGTGAAGACAGATATTCAAAGTCTCCGTTATATTTCTGCATGATTTCAAATAGCTTCAGTCGATTACGATGAAGCACAACATCCGGGTTTGGAACGCGCTGCGTTCAAGTCTGTGGAAAGCTTAGTGTTTAGTGCTCATAAACGATCCAGCGATGAGGAAGATGAGGTTTTTCATGATAAACGTGCGTTCAAATTAATCATGTTTCTTTCCATTTCATTAGGTTGGTTTCGGTTTCTTTTGCTCTTGCTTTTTTCTCTGTATTTTGTTAACATGGCTGATGTACTAACTCTATCGCTGAAACGTTGCTCCGTGCTAATGGATTTTACATAAACAGTCATCCACCCATTTACTAAGTGCATGTCATTATTTTACGATTTAAGTAATGCGAATATGTAACATTAAACGTTTTTGGACGTCAGAGTGATTAGCATTCACCACATCCACCTGAGAGTATGAAAGGCAGCGCGTGGCTTTTCTACTTCATGTTATAAATTGATGACAGATTCGACGCATCACATGTTCGATCCCGCCATCTACCGGTAGTGTCTGTTACACTCCAAATTAAAGCACTGACTTTTGTTTGTTTTCTTTCTTTTCTTCAAAGGCCATTGTGTTATCAATGAGCTGTTGCTAGGAATCACATCTCTCTGCTCTCTTATTCTCTGCTTTCATGCATTTTATTTATCACCCAGTCTCACTTTACCTATAATAAACAACATTATGTCTACTGTGATGAAAAATGAATTATACTCTCAACAGATACAGCAAAACCTTTCAGATACAAGTGTCAAACATGATAATACAGATAATTCTCTAAAACTACAACAGTGTAGATGTTAAAATTATTTATTTAAGTGAATGCAAACATACTCACAAACTAACAAACTCGCCATACACACACTCTATGCACATAAAGGAATATGATTAAAAAAATAAATGGGGTTGTCTGTTCAGCAGCATCTATACAAGTCCATCTGAAGCCCAGTCAGCCACATTCAAGACAGATAAAGATGTTTGTCCAGTAGATGGCAGCAAAAACTCTCACATCATGTTGTTGAGCTGACTGTAGTGGAAAGCTGGTCAGTTTTGCTTTTGTCAAGATGCAGGTTGGCCCAAAGAAACAGAGGTTGAGCAGAGGCCCAGGCGAAAGAATGCTGGATTTATCATGATGAAATGCAGATTTAAAATGCCGAGTTCTACAAAAATTGAACATTTTAAAGTCAATCCATCTTTAACTGATAAATGTTGTGTTGTCCATAAGAAAAACACAGCTCCACCTTCTTCAAGAAACTATGCTCTGACCCCAGAAAAGTAGCTCATAAGAGACAAAAACATAATCAAAAAGTTTTTGCACAGTTTTCTTCTCATCTATTGCTTTTTAAGTTAGGAAATAAGCAAAATAGTGTCACAGAACATTCATCAGTTATCTCGGCTCAGCCTAAACTTGACCTAATGCCGCCTTACCACCTCCTCTGCTGCAGATTGTATCATAAACCTGCCTGTTTCCTCAATGAGCGCTCACATCCTCATCCTCACCAAACTCTAAACAATTCAAAGGGAATTCAGGAGAAGAAACAGATTGTGTAGTTACATTCATGATCAATGGCTACGGAGAAACACTTCTGGATTATGTGTTTGAGGTGCAAACCGAACAGAGACTATTCCCTCCTGATCTGTTGTTACTAACCATTAAAGGAAATTACCTGACTGAGATACCAAAAAACAAACCTTTAAGGACAGTGCTGTGATTCAGAGGCCAGTCTTCTTTTATCAGAAAGCAGGAGTTCCTGCTGAGTTCTTCAGTTTCTAATTAATCAAATGTGGTCAGTTTTATTGGTTTCTACCTCTTAACTTCACAGCTGCAAACCATACAAACTTCAATGAGTCTGGACCTATACTTTACTGTAGAACATTTGATATATTTCACTACGGCATCAGTAATAAGACCATGGGGCCCTTTTTCATTCACATGTGGTGTGAAACACTTTTTTCTATAGGCTTTTCAATAACCAAACAGAAAAGATTGTTGCATAACACTTGTATGTCATTATATCACCATCAAAACAGTTTCAATCGAGAGGCAATGTATCAACAACAAAGTCATGCTTCACAATAGAGGAATGTCGATGACTGAATAATAGGTTAAAGTTTGGTTTTAAAGAGTGGCTTCCAAAGAAGGCTGAACAGTCATTGTCACAAGGTCATACTTAAGTATGAGGCAGTAAAAACTGAAAGTGAAAGCATGAGTGAAATAGCATTTTCATTAATTTTATGTTTTAAAGTCAACCACTGGCTTTAAGAAGTGTTAAAACCAAGTAGATAAAACTGAGCGGAGCCATCACCAGACTAAATAAAGCACTTCCTCTGTGGAGATACACAAGATTTTCTCACTGCAATAATAACAGCAGCGTTGCTCAATATCAGCACTGATAGTCCATTCATGAGATCAGTGGTCATCGCTCTGTTTGTCTGACCACCCCACAGTGTGTGTTACATTGTCCAGTGTGTGTTGCAGAGATGAAGCAGACAGAGATGCTACTCCATATTGTGACAGTTCAGAGGTGGCAGTGTGCTACACCCCCATTATTCCTAATACCACCTGCTAATCCATCTGCAGGATTACTGTCCGCTGTAATCACTCATCCTCCACGCTGACACACCTCACCTCGCACTGCAACTCCTGACTCATTACACACATACACACACACATGAATGTACCTTGCATAAGGAGTTTACTGTGGCTGTAGTTTTATAAGGAATGGTATGTTTACCAACACTATGGAGTTTTTCCAGTTATTAGTAACTAGCTTTATTTAGACGTTTCCTTCACTAATATAATATTTAACAATGTATTCATATGGCAGAGATGCAATGGCTAGAGTATTCCACAAACAGGATTAAAAATATTGCTGTAAGCAGAAAACAAAATTGAAAACGAAAAGTGACAATAAGTAAAATGTCTGATATAGTACCATAATGCATCAAAAAGAATAGGAAAATGATATGTTGTTTCCTCATGGGGGTCCTTGGTTTTTAGGTCAAGCGTTTCCTCATGGGGGCCCCCCCTCACTGGGAACTGCTTCTGGCCTACTGATGGGGGCGCTGCTGAGGGGACGGCTCTGGCCTGGATGGCTGGAGGCCTCCGCACCTTGGTGTGGGGCCTTCTGTCTGCCTGGGTCGGGGTGGTCTCGGGCGGCGCCCCCCTGGTCATGAGCCGGGGGCCCTCTCAGTGTGGATGGCCCCCAAAGGTGGCTTACTACTTATCTTATCCGTTTGGGTGCATGTGTGTGTGTGTCTGTGTGTGTGTTTCTGTATGTAGTTATGGGGGCACTGCATGTTGTTGCTGTTGCTTTTTATATATATTTATATATACACCTACTTCTTTTACCTACAACCAAGTGTAAAACATAAATAAAACAGAATGTGATGAATGTGAAACAATGAACAACTAAACATACGCTAATTCTGAATTTGACTCTAGCAACATGTTTCAAACAAGTTGGGACAGGAGCAACTAAAGAGTGGAAATATCATGGAATGCTCCAAAAAAAACCTGTTTTTCACATTCCACAGGTAAACAGGTTCAGAGGTAACAGGTGATAGTATCATAGTTGGATATGAAAGGGCATCCTCGAAAACCTCAGTCATTCGCAAGCAAGGATGGAGTGAGGTTCACCACTATGTGAACACATGATTGTATAAAGGAGATTACTACATGGGCTCAGGAGCACCTCAGAAAATTGTTGTTGGTAAACACAGTTCATTTGTAAATAATTGTATTCTGGTTTTATTTATGCTTTACACAGAGTTCCAACTTTTTTAAAACCAGGACAAGGTTTATTTAAGCAATACATCCCGACAGGCCGTGATATGCGCTCATTATACCACAGCGAAGGGGCGTTACGGGCCGAAAACCCCCTTAGCGTGGTATAATGAGCGCATGGCACGGACTGGAGTAATGTATTGCTTTTATTAAACGGTTACCAATAATGGCAATAAGAAAGAGGAATACATAATAATTTTCATGTAGTTTTTAATTAAACAGAAATACATATTATCTAATAAACTAGCCCCGCTGTGAAAAAAAAATAGTTCCACCTCTCCGTACGTTAGCTCTGCATGTCATCTATTCCTCGCCTTTTTTGGGGGAGAAAGTCACTGCTCAATCAACTCCACCATTGTTAACCCTATCTGGAGGTGAAAGTTAACCTTAAACATGTGAATTCAACTGATTTTCTCATTTCCATGAGGCTGTTCAATCAGTGACAGATCACCCTATAGAGCCCCAAGTGTCATAGTCGCTGTCAAGGTGCTGATCCTGTGACTGACCGTGAACATGTTTGAATGTTGTTAACGCCTTAAAAAACAGACATCAAAACCGGCGTCAAATTCCATGTGTACACATACTCTGCCAATAAAGCTGATTCTGAATTTATCCCAGATTTAAAGCCAGATTTAAAAGGTAGCCTACGAAAATAGTCTGCCAGTGGTAGAAAGCAACCAAGTACATTTATTAAGTACAGTTTCAAAGGACTTGAATATTTCTACTGGGGTTGAGCCGGATACTCGTTTCAGACGAGTATTCCGTACGGATAATGCATTTTTGACGAGTACGAGCATGATACGAGAAAAACTCGTCAATATCCGTGCTCGTGCTGAAAGAAAATCCTCATTGGGCAACTGACTGTCTTCACGCTCTGTGATTGGCCAGTCACACACAGCGCCCGCCCCTCCCTACACAGACACGTCTGTAGCTCACGTTGCTCTCTTCAGTACTGCTTAAGTTTTCTTCAGCTCGACCCTATTTCGGTTTGTATGATATTTAAAGTTACTTGGTGAACTTGTTTCGTAACGTACGCGGTGCATTTGACAAGACAGAGCTGAAAACGGCTCGTGTCGCGTCGGTCACTGCCTCCACTCCGGTCGTTTTTTTACCGTCTGCTTGCTCTTAGTTTAGCTGGTGATATAAAGTCAGTTGGAAAACTTTGCTCGTACTGAACGCGGTGCTTTTGAGAAGAATACAGTGAACAAGGCTGACATATGATTTCCCTGTTTGCATGACTCACCAAGTTCACGCAGATAATTAAAAAATAAACAGTCTTACAGACCACTTACACACATATACACATATAGCTGAACACACAAAGTAGCCTATATTAATATTTTTATTGTATATCAATTTCAGACTTAAAATAATGTACCGATTTAAGCCACAACCATTTCCTTTAGGCACTCCAACTCCACTCCAAGTACAGATACAGATACAGATAATTTAGATGGTTGAACAGATACAGATACGGATACAGATAGTGGTGTACTCACTCATCCCTAATTTCTACTACATACTACTTTATACTTCTATTAGAGGTAAATACTGTATTTTTACTCCACCTCATTTATTTAAAAGCTGTACTGCACACCCAAAGTCACTGATACATGAAGGTGTAAGGTTATATTAACAAGTGAAACAGTTTTAGTAGCCCTTGCATTCCTGGCTCATTTTGAACTAGCTGTAATTTTCCTTCCAACCTTTGAGGTAGCCTGATAAAAAGAACTGCAGTAATTTAAGCATCTACTACTAGAAGCATGTATCAGCATTACAGTACAGTGTCAGTTTGTTTCCCAGATCTGTAACTTGTCGATTAATCTCTTTGGAGAGATAACCGAACGAGTGCAGCTTTTCTCTTTTACTTTCAGTCAGACAGGCAGGACTCTTTTTTACTCATTTAGTTTAGAAAAAAAAGCTCATCCAATTAGCAGGAGCTGTCAAAGAACTGGGGCTGTCTGTCATCTCCATAGTGTGGTATCTGACATTATGAAAACTTATAATATTTTCCAGAGGCAGCATGTAGAGGAAAGTGTACAGCCATGGCCAAAAGTTTTGGTTTTCACAAAGTTTGATTCCTCAGAGAAAATGACTTTACCCCAGTCCTCAGCAGTCCAATCCCTGTACCTTTCGCAGAATATCAGTCTGTCCCTGATGTTTTTCCTGGAGAGAAGTGGCTTCATTGCTGCCCCTCTGGACACCAGGCCATCCTCCAAAAGTCTTCACCTCACTGTGCGTGCAAATGCACTTACACCTGCCTGTTGCCATTCCTGAGCAAGCTCTGCACTGGTGGTGCCCCGATCCCGCAGCTGAATCAACTTTAGGAGATGGTCCTGGCACTTGCTGGACCAGTGGCATTGCTAGGGTCTCTTGGGGCTCCAAGCAAGAAATCCCTGGGGCCCCCAACCCACCCGTGCACGCCACAAAAAATTGTTTTTTGCACATATAAATACACAACTTCTGGGACATTTGAGATGAATACTGAAAAAATAGATTAGAGGTTCTCAAAGTGAGGTCCAGTGACCAACAGAGGTCCCTGAAAGCCCAGGCCTATCAATAATCGTTGTAAATAAGTGGCTCAGGCCCCCCAGTGGCCGGGGGCTCCAAGCAACTGCCTGGCTTGCCTATCCACAAGCCCTGCCCCTGTGCTGGACTTTCTTGGGCACCTTGAAGCCTTCGTCACAACAATTGAACCTCTCTCCTTGAAGTTCTTGATGATCCAATAAATGGTTGATTTAGGTGCAATCTTACTAGCAGCAATATCCTTGCCTGTGAAGCCCTTTTGTGCAAAGCAATGACTGCACGTCTTTCCTTGCAGGTAACCATGGTTAACGGAGGAAGAACAATGATTTCAAGCACCATCCTCCTTTTAAAGCTTCCAGTCTGTTATTCTACCACAATCAGCATGACAGATTGATTTCTAGTCTTGTCCTCATCAACACTCTCACCTGTGTTAACAAGAGAATCACTGACATGATATCAGCTATTCCTTTTGTGGCAGGGCTGAAATGCAGTGCAGTTTTTTGGGGGATTAGGTTCATTTTCATGGCAAAGAGGGACTTTGCAATCAATTGCAATTAATCTGATCACTCTTCATAACATTCTGGAGTATATGTAAATTACCATCTTAAAAACTGAGGCAGCAGACACTGTGAAAACTAATATATAACAGGGAAGGAAAACAGGTCTCAAATATGTCTTGATCTAGAAGCAATAGGCCTAGAATAACATGTGCGTAATGTTTTGAGGTAAACTTCACAGGTGTTCAGCTGCATCTCAGCAGGTCAGATTCATTGAAACAGATGAAACATTACATCTGCAACTCTTATTGGGCTTCATAGTGACTCAGAGGGTTGAAGGCGCACACATACTGACCAGGTCATGGGTCTGAATCTCAGGGTGGACCAGTGTCACATCTACTGCCCATGTGGACTGTCGCCTAAACCAGAAAGGCATGAAAGTGACTTCGAAACCACAGTATAATTGAACCGTGAATATAGTGCTTGATGGTGACTTTTATGTGTGTGTGTGTGTGTGTGTGTGTGTGTGTGTGTGTGTGTGTGTGTGTGTGTATGTCCAGTCCGACAGTATGGAGCACCAAATGGACAGGAAGGTGGGGCTGCTGGGGTGGTTAGAGGCGGTCTGTGCTGAGCTGCTGGTGGCACCTTGTTTGCACAGAGGAGATTATTACAGTGTGTCTGTGTGTGTGTGTGTGAGTGTGTGTATGCATGTGTGTGTGTGCAGGATGAGTGATTGGGGCTGACAGCAGCCTCTGTATTGCTGGCTGGCCTGCAGATTTAGCGGACCTGTTTTAGACACTCTAATCTGGATTAACTGCAGCAGTGTGTCAGTGGGGACGAGAACCGGAGCCTCCCCCACCCTCTGCCCCTTCACCTGCTTCTCCTCCATCCCTCTCACTTCCCCTCCCCTCTCTCTGTGTACCTGCTCTCCCTCTTCTCTTCCTCCTACTCCAGCCAACTGACTTACATCTACCTGTTCTCTCTCTTATTTCCATCTTCCTGAGTTTTCAGGCCTCAGTTGGTCTGCAGTATGTAGATCACAAACTCAACCTTAAAATATTCTTGCATCATTCAGAGAGCATCTCTGTGAGTCCAGTTCTGGGGGGGGGGGGGGGCAGTCAGGCAGGGATTATACTAGCTCAGTCCTCTTCCGCACTTCCCTATTTGCTGTCGCAGCTGCAAGATGAGCTGTTCCACCATTGAGTGAAGATTGTGGCGCCATTATCAACATCATCTAGACTGTGTTCATAAGAAGAAACAAGGTCACAAAAAAATTGGGCACATTTTGGCCACTGATTGCAATGTCTCATATTAACAATTCAACAATATACAGGTTGTCCTAAACCTGATGTCCCAAATTAAAAAATAATTTGCAAATAAAACTCAACAACAGAAGCGAAAAGTAGCCGAAAATATTTTGAATGAATTAAAGCAGTCTTAAGTTTTAAAATGTCAAATTAAAATAGTTGTTAAAAGTTTGTCAAAATATTTCAGATCATAATATAAATCTAATGCGCACAACATACACAGCACATACACAGAGTTCCCTCTAAGCCACAATACATGTGCAGATATATATAGGTATCTCCTATTCCTGAGCAATATTCTGTCAGCACTGGCCACACTGTAGTCCACAAAAAACAAAGTGGGACTCCAGGAATCCCATGTTTCTCTTTGTGCATGTAAAACTGGTGTGCTGCAGATGTCTCCTTGCTCTGAGTCCTCTGTACACATTGCTGTCCCTCCTTCCTCCCTCCACCTTAGATTCCCACAGCCACATTCTCTATTCCCTGCTGTTTTGTCTTTCTTTTTTCCCAGTCTACACACCAACTGGTCCATTTCTCCGTTTGTGCAGCTATAATTCCCTTCAGCTTCCTTTCCTGCTCCACCACTGAACGGATTGCTCTGTCTTTCCTCCTTTTATCTGGAGATAAGATACTTACTTTTCAGATAAAGCATATTATGATAAATCAAATGAGCTTTGATGGTTTTGTGCATCTGGGTGTTTGTGTGTGTGTGTGTGTGTGTGTGTAAATGAGACATGTGCTGTTTTGGAGATAACTCTGAACTGCAGCAGATGAACAGCAGGTTAATTGATTAGCAGGTGGAAAAGAGGAAAGGAAAAAATCAAGGGAGGACAAAATGAGAACTGAAAGGAAATTGACATTTTCATGAACAGTATACTGTCACTTCTCATATAGAAATTATTGCTGCTGTTTTTTATTTTGTCCACTCAAACAACTATAGGGTGAAATGTTTCAAAAATGATGGTCTGTGAAAGATGTAGATACTCGTTTAAAATACGGCAGTTGCACAGATTCAAAATCAACATCCAAAACATTTTTTTTTTTTGTCTTATCATTCATCATCGATTTTATTTGATCTAATGTTGTTGATGAAAATATTTGCATTATTTATACTTGAATCACGTTCTTTATAAACTTTGCACCTATTTATGTGTCATAAATGTAATCTCAATGAGTGAGGGTTATTTATATTAAAGACTAGACTAAAATTATTGACCATTAATAAGAACAAACTTTGTGTTTCTTGTTTTCCTTATGTCGCTTGCTGCTTTGGATAGTTTACGCGCGCGCGCGCGTGCGAATAGGTGGTTGTGCGTGCGCGCCTGCGTGTGGTGGGAGGGGTTTTCTGGAGCCGCTTGCTCCCTCTAATTAGCAGCGTGTGCCGGTAAAGAAACTCAGTGGAGCAACTTCACCAAGGCGCACAGGCATCAGATGGCCACTGCACCTGTGTGATGACTTAACTTTGTGAAATCAGACTTGCAGAAGCAGTTCGGATGTACAGTGCGCTGCAGTGTGCTCTGCTGCTAAGCTGACAGACAGTAAAAGCTGAAACTGCAGACAAGAAAAAAAAAAAAAAAAAAAAACAACTTTGAGGTTTCTCTGGTGAACTCTGGCGCGTCCCGCTTTCTTTTTGTCAGCAGCGGGTTGGATCCGACGCACTGACTTGTTGCCCCAGCTGAGCTCTGACGGGCCCTCGGCTGTTGTGTGGCGTGTCCGACATACAAGCCAGCGACAGGACTTAAAAGCCTGCTGTAAGGATGATGTCCTACATAAAGCAACCTCATTACACCATGAACGGGTTAAATTTGCCTGGCTCCGGAATGGATGTGCTACACACAACCGTCGCTTATCCGTGTAAGTAGAAACTGTTATATTGTAAAAACTTTTTTTTTGTTTGTTTTACTTTTAAATATCTGTGTTCTGCTGTTCTCGTAATTTAGAGCATACATCCAACCCAAATGATGCGTAAAGACGCGCAGGCAGGAGTGAACGCAAAGATGATGAACCATTTGTTTCAGAAAAGTCAGTGCACTGTTGAAAAGGTTAGGTTACAGTGATTGAATGGTTAAAGTACTATAAGATTACTATTACTACACTGATTTGATCAAAAGAAAAAAAAAATGAACATTTAACGGAAGCTGTCGTTACTGATGATTTAATGAAATGTTAATGTGTTCGTTTCGACATTTCTCTGCTGTCGTAGATACAATGTATGAGTGTAGATACATTTGTTCATGAACAGATAGACTGAAGCCTTTTGAAAACTGAAGCGCAGATCATCAGTGCTCTCCTCAGTTAAGTGTCTGGCAGGATTTGACATACATATAATTTTTTTCTCACCTTTTCCCTCAAAGGATCTCAAATGTTCTCATGTCGTTGACGCTCATATAGTATATGCAGACTCTTGCTGTGCTAAATGTCAAATTATCGTGACTACATCTAGAATTCCTCAATATATTTTTGTGAAAAAATGCTTAGGCATTTGGCTGTGTAACATAGAGGGGAGATAGATATGACTGACGTTACAAACTATGGTTAAATGAATGAATAATAAATGAACGACTAAACTGTATACTTCTTCTGTGGGGAAACTGAAACTTTCCAAAGAACCTGTGACTTTTATAATGATTTGATATTATGAGCAATGACTCCATATTGATCACAGGCAGCCTGTAGGAAAACACAGTCTGGATCATAAACAGTATCACTATGAGGTTTCCATTATTATTTTATTTCTTGTCATCCTTGCACACATAGCTGGAAAACAAGAAATCTGCTCAATTAATCTCTTAAATCATTGCCATGTTCCCTTGAAATTAAAAGTAAGAGTTTTAATTAGTGTCATCTCTCTGTGCCTCTTGGGTTTGCAGCTACTCCCCGGAAACAGCGTAGAGAGCGCACCACTTTCACCCGGACACAGCTGGACATCTTAGAGGCGCTGTTCTCCAAGACCCGCTACCCAGACATCTTCATGAGGGAGGAGGTAGCCCTCAAAATCAACCTGCCTGAGTCACGTGTGCAGGTACTGGAGTAGTAGGCTACAGCCAAGATGGAGGCCATGCTGTTCAGTGTCTGTGAGTTAGTTATGGTGAGACTACTAGACATCCTGAGAACTTTGACAGCAACAAATGTCTTCTACAAAAAGAGAACAACAGCATATTTATGCTATCTCCAGCATATTCACTAATGGTATAACACTTCAGTTACAAAATCTGTGCTTGTCCTTATCTATCTCACACCTCTAATTATTTACAACTCCAGACACAGCTGACAGCTGTTTTCTGTTCTAAAATGTATCTTTCTTTTTGCACATTCAGGTTTGGTTTAAAAACCGCCGTGCCAAGTGCCGTCAGCAGCAGCAGCAGAGCAGTGGTCAGTCCAAGCCCCGTCCTCCCAAAAAGAAGGCTTCTCCAGTGCAGGAACCCAGCGCACCTGATCCTGTTCCTAACCCATCTGGCTCCTACAGTCCCTCCTCTGCCCAGTCAGGCCCCAGCCTCGCCCCAAGCTCCAGCACTGGAAACACTGCCGTGTCCATCTGGAGCCCAGCCATCTCGCCCCTCCCAGACCCCCTGGCCTCCTCCTCAGCCCCATGCATGCAGCGGCCCTCACCATACCCCATGAGCTATGGCCAGCCATCGGCCTACACTCAGGGCTATGCCAGCACCACCTCTTACTTCACCGGGCTGGACTGCAGCGCCTACCTGTCCCCCATGCACTCGCAGCTGTCCGGCACCGTGGGCGCCCTCAGCCCCATCACTGTGCCCTCAATGGGGGGCTCTCTTAGTCAGTCCCCGGCCTCGCTGTCCTCACAGGGCTACAGCACTGCCTCCTCCCTTGGCTTCACCTCTGTTGACTGCCTGGACTACAAGGACCAGCAGGCCTGGAAACTGGGCTTCACCACAATGGACTGCTTAGACCACAAGGACCAAAACTCCTGGAAGTTCCAGGTCCTCTAGAAAGCATGAAAGGGTGGCACTCATGTGCGTCAACACGTCATGTGTGTCAACGAGTCCCATGCGAGATAGTGTGATGTGGTGCAGAGGACTTGTTATCTTTGCTTTTCAGTTTCTTGTTTGTAAGATTTTGTTTCATTTTCTAAAGGTGACCTCTGTAGAAATGCATTAAATTCTAATGACTTTGGAGATGAAGGGACCAGTGACTGTCATCAGTGCTGCCTGACTGCAAATCATATCTGTTGTCTTCATGCTATGTTAAATAAGAGAACAAAAGCCTTTAAAGCATTTGTAGGAACATACTGGAGTTGTGCGTATGTATGGAAACACAGAGCGAGTCTACTTTTAACATGACTGTCTGACATCTATACGCTACACGTTACATTGTTTTAAACTTGCATTGTCATAGAATGAAAGGAGAGCTGCTTTGACAGGAAGGAGCTCTGAAGCCCTATAGGTCACTTCCTCCTTCAGGGTTTAGTTATGTTAAGCTATTTATTATTATTTAATGCTACATTTACATATTTAATTTGGTTGGGTTTAGATATTTTTGACCATTTGTGTTGCATATTACAGTGTTAGCCTTTAGAGTTATTATCGTAACCTGTTTGATGGAAAAATGATCTTCTGTTTTAGTTGTGTGACATATTAAAGTGATCTATTCTTTACACTTTTGTGCACTGATAATCATTCATTCTTACTTTGAAATGAGTTATAGTTTGTGTTTGCAGCTTCATAGCTTTTTAGGAATTGCGCCGATTCTGATACACTTGGAGTTACTAATTGATCCACAGTTAGAGGTCGGATGAAGACTGGACACAGTGTGGATGTAAAGTGGCCATGTTGTGGTGAGGTCTGGGCCCATCATGTTTTTCATATGGCCTGGATGGCTCTCACTGCTCCATCTTGGTTATTTTAGCTTATCTGATTCTGGGAGTGTCCCAATCCTCTTAGCCTCCCTTCAGCAATGCCCTAAGTGAATTAGTTAGGATTATTGCCCTATCCCCTCTGTCTCTCTCTGTCTCTCACCCATCTCACCCACTTCAGCCTTCTCTTGCTCCCCTTCCTTTCCTGGCTCTCTCTGGGCTGTATTCCTTTTCTATCTTTGTCCATCTTTCCTTATTCTCTTTCCAACTCTGCAGTGTGTCCTTTCTCTCCTTGCACCACTTACTCTTAGGTTGTCTGCCTGTTGCTTCACCTCACGTGTATTCCACTTGTTCTATACACTTCTTAACATAAAATACATTCCAAAACATCTGAGTCATTGCCAGCGATACAGTTTACTACAGTTGTTTTTAATAATTATTCCAGCCCTGAGAAATCAGATCAGTGGTTCCCCTTCTCTCAACCCCTCCTGGAGCCCACCCCCACCACTCCACCAATCTCCCCAACTGCTCTGACAACTTGGTAATCTCCACATGACCTGATTACTGCCGTGCAAATTTAACTATGACATCAAATATCTGAAAATATTTCACATATTTGTGTGTTGTTTGCATGCTGTGGGAGTTTGTGTTGACATAAGAGAAGATTGTTTCGCTGTTTTTTAACAAATGCCGTCTTTTCAAAACAATATTTGATCACCCTCTCATTGATTTATTATATACAGATATCTTTTAGAGCAGTTACCATAGAGTATCAGTGCATCTAAGATGTTTAGCATCAAAGTAAATTTGTGCAGATGACATGATATATTCAGCCATGTCAGCATAAAAGACCTGATAGAGTACAACTCCTGAGAGATTTTAAGTAATTCTGATGCAAATAATAAATACAAATTCTACTTTTGCTCAATCATCAATCAATCATAACTAATCCCTGTCCTCAACCATGTAAAACAGTTTGATTCTAACTTCAAATCTACTGCACTGAGAGAGGTGAACAGTAGCAAGAGACATTTCAAAGCATTTTTCAGCACTCAACTCTGACCTAATCCCACTCTATGCTCAATTTAATCCCTTTGCCCTCCCCCTCCGTGGTGTGATTGGTTAATCCCTGAGTCTGTGCACCCTGATTGGTTAACCTCTCTTCGAGGTTGCAGTGCACTTGTAATCTTCCCCCTCAGCACTGAGAGTTTCAGACAGACATTTGTGCTGTAATCCCATGGAGGAGCAGATGTGATGGGGGATGGACAGTACTGAGCAGACCTTGAGGAAGGTGACTGCCAGAAAACAGAATCACAGCATGTGGTCTGAGGAGGAAAGCTTGTGTTGAAAAAGTCCAAAGATTGGTTTCTTTCTGCTCCTTCCGAGTCCACTCAAACACTACAAGTGTTGTTAGAGAAAATTATTTAATATTTCCAGATTATTTATTTAAAAAGCGATATATTGGGCGATACTGAACTACAATATAGATTAATTGTAATCCAAATTATTCAAAACAATTGTTTTACAATACTACTTTCTGACAAATTTGCTCCTTGCTCTTCTCTCTTGATGTTTTCCTTCACTTAAGTAAAAGTACCAGTACCACAACTATGACTAGTTTGTGTTGATTAACACATCTAACTCATCTGAGTGTACAAAAATGACATAAGATAAAAGATAAAATAAGATAATCCTTTATTGATCCCCCAGAGGAGAAATGTGGGTGTTACAGCGATCAACATAAGTACTGATAAATAAAGACATTTAAAGAAAATAAATAATATAATGTTAAATAAATAAATAAATAAATAAAAGCCCCAGGCCATCAGACTGCTGAACTCTAAATGAGTATTTTTGCACCACTGTTAACACCATTCTTCACAATTGCACTTTAAATTAACCTTTATGCTGCTTATTTTTAACTTAATGCATATTCATGGGTTATTCTACACACTGTTTATTCCCATACTGTGTGTGTGTGTGTGTGTGTGTGTGTGTGTGTACATACATACATATACATATATATATATATACATATATACATATATACGTATATATATATACATATATACACATATATATATATACACACGTATATATATATATACACGTATATATATACATATATACGATATATATACATATACGTATATATATATACACGATATATACGTATATATATACACGTGTGTGTATATATATATATATATATATATATAACACTATGATAGATAGATAGACTATAAAGATTGACAATAAAGTTTGTCTTCTGATTAACAATAAAGTTTGTCTAAAATCTGAAGTCTAAACTGAACAAGAGTATGTGGAGATCCCCAAGTTTCTATTGATGGGCCTCTTCCAACATCTCCCACTAGTGCAAAATTATGGAAAACAAAAATATCTTAACGTAATTATGCAGACGACACACATTTATATATCAATATTATCAGATGACTATGGTCCCATACATGCACTGAGAAAGTGCCCAGAAAAAAACATGCTGGATTTGCCAGAATTCCCTCCACTTAAACAACAATAAAAATGAAACCACTGTCTTGTGAAAGAAAAAAAGATTTAAAGTACTCATCTTCAGTCACTAATGTTAAATACCATAAACCAAGACAGAAAAAGACAAATACAAAATCATTTTACTATCACCTTAAGAATATATCAAGAATTAAAAGAACTAAAAGAATCTCTGAAGTCAGTCTGACAACTGCAGCTGATTCACAATGCGGCTTTGTGGATCACGTCACTCCACGTCTCAAATCTTTAGACTGTCTTCCTGTGTCAAAGAAGTGACTTAAGATAGTACTGTTGGTTTATAAAGCACTGAATGGTTTACTGTCAAAACACATTTCTGATCTGCTCTCTATTGTGAAGGGTCCAGACCTCTCAGATGGTCTGGAACAGGAATGCTTACTGTCCTCAGAGGTCAAACTAAACACTGAGAAGCAGCATTCACTTTTTATGCTCCACATATCTGAAACAAACTCAAACTTCTTTGAATTCTGGTCTTACTCTTAACACAGGCTGTTGGAGTGTTAAGCACAACACCCATCAATGTACACAACTGCTACATTTCAGTTTGTATTCATGACAAGATTCTTGTGATTTCATTAATGCAAACCATTCACAACAGTCAACAGCAGGTACAATCAACAGCAACAACAAATAAACGCCGGATTATAAAATTGAGGCAACTCACCTTTGAACTCTCACAGTAGTCCACCAATAGATAACACTCCCACAAAAATGGTCTTGTTAATGGTCTGGCAAAAGTCCAGACAATCCAATCTAATAAAATATTTAGTTCAAGACATGGTAACAACACAAATGTTTTATCGTTTTGGAGGCAAATTATCATCAAATTAGCCGGCAGATGTACTGATCTTACACGTTTTCTGTGTTATAACTCCAGTAAGCATTGACGCCTCACTTGACCAAGTCCATCTTACTGTCATATCAATGTGAGGAAGTGCCTTATTCTCCTTTTGAGAAGATCAAGCCAGTTGCCACCAATTGTCAAGATGACAGGCGTTTTGTAAAGCCATTGAAATTTCAAAAGGGAAGATATGTTCAGTGGATAACTTCAAGGGATTCAGTGCAAATAGGGATATTACAAACATATATAAAATACTGATTACCTGTGTTATTGTTAGCAATTTTTACTGAACTTGTACTAAGGTAAAGCTTCAGCTATGGTCCCATTGTGTTTTCCAGAAATAATCTCCAGGCATCTATTTGTAAAAATATTCAGGAGATAAATACCTTCAACTTCAGTGTGTTCAAACTTCTATTGTTCTATGTAAATAGCACTTCTGTTGGTTAGGGATAAAACTTCAGACTATTACTTTTTAATAGATACCAAAACCATGCACGTACTCCAAATGGTTCAAGAACAGCTTTCAGTTCACTTTGAGTGTGCCTTGAGGAGGTGTTCTGTACATGAATGGTAACTTTGCTGTTTGTGACTGCATTTTATTAAGTTACACTTGGACTATTTGTTCATATCTTGCACTGCAATTGTAATTTTTATTCTGTTTATCTTTTTTTATTTTTATCTTCCATTTTATTGTTTCATTTATAAAGTATCTAAGTCTTTGTATGTTTCTTTTATGTTTTTTCTAAATTCCATTCTGTCCTTGGTACAGTACAAATTTAACTTGCCAGGCCTACATTGCATTACTCATATCTGCCTTTCCTGTAATATATCAGTGCCTCACTGAAACATTGTAAAGCAAATAAATCACACCAACAGACATCAGTTTGTTTTAACACCTATTTATTACCACCATAATATGAGAAATTTGGAAAATACAAAGATCAGCTCATTTATATGTCTGAAAATCTTGAGGAATAAGAAAAATATAAAAGAAAACAATTATGAGGTTATATTGTGTATCACAAATTTTGAGAAAGGGACAGATTATATGTTCAGATCTACAGAGTGCAAGAGACACACAGACCCTAAACATGCAGAGTGTAACTTTCAGTATAATGTCAATTCATTCAGCTGTGACAAGTGTAAACTCTGTCTCTATAGATGAAAGTAGAGACAGAAGCATAATGTGTGATGACTGATCTACAGTGAACAATTGAATAGACCAGAAGATGGTAAACCATCGCCCCCAAGTGGCTGCCATTAGAATAGAGGTGGCCTTGGAACTCAGAGAAGCCCTTCCTGATTTTCTGTATTGAATCAGATCACTTGACAAAAACTGATAACCATGTTGACAATTTTAATTGCTTTTAACTTTTAATGCTATGATTTTGGAAGTGGTAAAGAGATGCTCATCCATGAATTATATGCATTAAAAAAAATAAACACCATATCCACAACGATAATCAATACTCTCAAGCAAACAAAAGATTCTTGTTTGTTGACTAAAAATGGTTTGAAAGATCAGAGCACACACATGCACACAAACAGACCAACAGACCGCCATCCCCTCCCAGTGCAGATTACAGAGGTGAAGGAGGTGGTTTGAAAAGGTACAGTGAGCCGTCTGGCTGCAGCTGCAGAGCGAGGGGAGCAAGGGGGGGGTTGGGGTGTAGAGGGACGGACTGGGCAGGAGGGGAGGACCGTGTTCATATGGGGCAAAGGCCTCAGGACTAGTTTTAATAGCACCCTGCTGTGGAAGTTGCAGCTCCCCTTAAGCAGACTAGCCCCTCGGCCACATTCCTCTGCTTCAGCTCTGTTTGCCACAGAAACTACACTAGTTGGCCTTGCACCCAGGAAGAATCCAGGTGAGCTTCATGTTTTGAGACACCACTCAAACCCGGTGGCGCATGCTTGAGTATGTGTGCACCTGTGCGTCTGATCAGCAAAACCTTTTACATGCACAAAAAAGTACTCTAAAAAAATTTGGTAAAGACAAAAAAACCTATGAGACCAGACTCAACATATGTCTATCTCTTCATAATCAGGATTACTCTAAAATCTACTGAGAAGCTGGGCAGGCTGGGGAAAGGGTGTTGACAGGGATGGGTGGTGGGTGGATGGGTGATGGGGGTGTAGAATGAAGGGGTGAGGGCAGGAACAGGTAAAGAAAAACAGGAGAGAGTTGAAATATTAGGCTGTTTAAGCACGCTCTCCACGGATGCGGCGTGCCAGCTGGATGTCTTTGGGCATGATGGTGACACGCTTGGCATGGATGGCACACAGGTTAGTATCCTCAAACAGACCCACCAGGTACGCCTCACTGGCTTCCTGCAGGCAGAGAGAGGGACAACACATATTAGCAGGAGAAGTGTGTCAGTTTTAGAGTTTGGAAGATATACTGATGAAGCTTTTAATACATTTTGTGTGCACACACACACACCTGTAGAGCTCCAATGGCGGCGCTCTGGAAACGCAGGTCAGTCTTGAAGTCCTGAGCAATCTCCCTCACCAGGCGCTGGAAGGGCAGCTTGCGGATCAGCAGCTCAGTGGACTTCTGGTACCGACGGATTTCTCTCAAAGCCACAGTACCAGGCCTGAAACACACAACCAAAGTTCAATACACCATGCCAATGTTTAGTTCAGAGCAGGCCAATTTAACCTCCCACAGGCTTAATGTACAACTTTGTTCTATCTTGCAGAATGTTTTGTTACAACTATTCAGAGCCTATAGACAGCTTGCTCAATCAGTTAAGGTGATTTTCAAATCACCATCTTATCTTCATAAAGATAGCTTCAATTATGTTATGCTTTGTCAAAGAAATGGCTGTTTGGAGGCAAATGAAGGTCTTACCTATAGCGATGGGGTTTCTTGACACCACCAGTAGAGGGGGCACTCTTACGGGCAGCTTTGGTGGCCAGCTGCTTACGAGGAGCCTTTCCTCCAGTGGACTTACGAGCAGTCTGCTTGGTACGAGCCATTACGATGAAGTATCACCTGAAGGGAAAATCAAAAATATAACAGCATACTTCGCATTGTTCATATTAGTGTAGGGTGGTATGACAGTAAATGCCATGTCACTGTAGATATGTGTGCACCAGCAGAGATTTCACAAGAACACTTCCATCACAGGAGCTATACCTTAAGCTGTACATACTGCCATTCCCAGTGCATGCACTGCTACCCTGCTACACGGCGAGTGAGAGGATGTGATGATGACATCACGGAGGGTAGCAGCTATGTGTTTTTTTTTTCTGCCTGCCTGTTGACTGCTACTCCATTCTTCCACTGATATATCCAAAAGCATGTAGTATTGATCTTAACTATCATTACGGTGAATTCCTCCTCCTCGTTCTGCATGCTCTAACCAGACGCCACCCCTCGCCTCAACCAAACAGAGTAATTCCAATAAGTTAGAATGTGCCTGACACGAACAAATGTGCTACATGTGAAATGGCAATTCTGGACAATGTCCGGGCCTGATTCTGTGGACACTGTCCTGAGTTCATATGATAAACTGGCTTAAATGTCTCTGCTTTATATAAAAGATGGGAATGTAACATTTATGTATGTATGTAACAATCCAGCTGCCTTGCAAGGTTCCGTGACTTGGGCAAGAACAACTGTTTACTACGTTCTCACGAGACCCGAGAGTGACACTTGGTATGAATAATGCTCCTCTTTTCGATCTCTATTGTTCTCATTTGCAACCTTAAAAATTCAATTGTGAAAGAAAGTTAGTTTTACTGTTTAGAGTTTTGTTTTTAGTGTTATCTCATGTGTTGATTTTGTTTATATGGAAGTTCCAAATAAAAGAAGAAAATATTAAAATGTGATGAAGTATGGTATGGTATTTAAAACCATTTCTTAACTGAATTTACAGAGCAGGTACTACTGTGATAGACACCGTTATCATGATATAAAATTACATGTACTGTGATAGAAGAAACCCAAGTTCATACTTTTTTCTAAATAGTTGCTGTTTAGAACACCCTCTACACATTGTAACATACTATTATCTATTCTATCGTTATGAACACTAATAACTGATGGTTTATAGTATTGCATATATTTCATCTCAGTTTATTTTGGTGCTTAATTATCAGTGTTTTTATAGGCCCTCTGAACAAATGTTCATTAGATAACCGTCTAGTAATCTACCAGCCAAAATTTTGAGCACAATAATAATACACATTTACCTTTTGGTGACCATGATATAACTGCGGGGCTTACAGAATTGTGTTCGCCTTTTTTTTTTTTCTTTTTTTTTAAAATCAATTTGCTCTCAAATACGTGCAGGAGGGTCAGTAAACTATCATCCTATTTTTAAGCGTTCGTTCATTTAACATGTTTTGCCGTTCTGTAACACTGGCCCGCCTGGGAAAACTTCTCCTCCGATTTGGCAGCTGCATAGTCTCATCATCCCGAGCCAATCCAGACACTGTGTGCTCCCGGCCACACCAATGACACTGCATTACAGATCTTCATTCTGAAATACACCAATCCGCCGTGTCTGTGGCGCACTTCAGAACCAATGGTGTTTTACTCGGCAGGGTTTTAGGGCGGGACGAGCAGCTTTAACCCCGCCTCATACCGCAAGATTATGGCCGCAGACCCGAACGAAACTACCAATGTACAGGCTACAAGCGGGACGTAAACTTTGACATTTTTTCTCCAAAACAAACAACGTGTGCGCACAAGATTACCAACAACACGTAGGAGACAAGTGTAGCTATGAAATAAGCGTAACAACGTGTGAAGCGATGGTACACATAAGCGAAACAGCGAGGCTGAATTTGCCTTTGAAAGTGGAGCAGATATATCGGCAGTGGAAGTACGGAGCCTTTTTTCTATCTGCCTGGGCAGTGGGGCAGCTGTTTTTTCTCTTCTCTACAGCGTCGAAATACCCTGCGATTTCACCACAAAAACAACTTTATCTGTGTCATTTTCCTCACAAAATGACGAATAGTATTCTGTGTTTAAAAAAGTAACACAAAAATGTAACTTACCGAGGGTGAATTTAACGCTTTTTCTTCGCACGGATACAAGTGTGTTGTGGTTGTCTGGCAGTGTCAGATATTTACTATCTCTCACACAATGGAAGCAGGGAGAGCTGGAGCAAAATGGCGGCGGTGTCAATCATCTCTCTCCCATAATGCAACTGCCAACATTTGTAAACATTGAAACTTCATTTCCTCAGCTGGAATTTTTTGTTCCAGACCTTGCTTGTTTGGAATACGATATGACAATACATTAATAGTAAAAGAGTAACGCATATTATTATGCAGTTATTTTCAGCGTAACGGTTACAGTTTGACAGTTTTTTTTCGTCTAACCATAGAGTCAACAATTTATATGTATACATACATACATACATGTGTATATATATGTGGGTAAATGTGTGTGTGTGTGTGTGTGTGTGTGTGTATACCTTAAGTGTTGTTGATACCTTTCTACTTTTACACAAGTTAAACTTTGAAGGTAAGAGTTTTACTTGTAAGAGTATACACTGTTGTATTAGTACTTTTCTCAAGAACGAGCTCAGAGTACGTCTTGCACCACTAATGCTGAAATGTCTAATAGTATCCACATTTAAAAAAAATTAGAATATGTTCAAATATTTAAAGAGTGGGACATTTTCAGACACCCAGTTCTCTGTGATTTTCCAAAATGCATTTGTGTGTACACACTGAAAGTGTGCACAATATTCTGCCAAAGAAGATAAAGAGCAGAAAATATAACAATCCATCTTAATCGGACATTTTTCATGTAACACAGTACTCACTGGATAAATACATAAAATATGATAGTGTAATTATATACTACTACATTAATTAATGAACTTAATTACTTATGACAGCCTTATGAACACTATTTTAATTAGTTGAAATTTAAAAAGTATTTTTTTATTCATTACAGCAGATACATTAATGCATTCTGCAAGCGACAAAATCTATTTTACTGTCTTTGGGTCCCAATTTGTTTTTTTTGTTTTTTTTTCCCCCACACAAAATTGAAGCTTGTACTTATACTTCTACGTGTAGAGATGAAAACCATCATTAGTGTAGTTATTTCAGTTCCTACACCATTGCTGAAGTTAAAGATGTATCACAAAGTATGATATGAAACAGGAAGGAACATAAACATATTTGGGTGCAACTAATGACTTCAGGCCTGCAAGGCAAAGCTATATTCAGAGATTATGGCATCATAATTTCTACACATATTCTGGTTCATGTGGATGAGATTTAAGCATACATGCTGTCATTAGTTTTTCTGACATGAAGGTTATGGCAAGCTCCAGACAGATGCTGCAAAACTACTTGGATTGATAACCAACCCTCATGTTTTGATGGATGTTTGGCCCTGGAACAGTCAAATCACTTTTCTCATCATTTGTTGTGCCCCATATTGGCCTCATCACATGATGACACCAGAGCAGTTAGAGTTCATGCCGTAGGATGCCAGGTGTAATGAAACTCATTTAGTTAGTTTCATAACAGTGCTTGAGTTGCAGGCAGGCTTGAGATTCTGCAGACAAGAAAAACTTGCATTTTTCCATTTTCAAATCCATAAAAGGCAAAAATAAAATCTAAACTTAAAGATCCTTACCCCACTGGTTTGTGTTTCTCTCCACCCATGATTTTTATGGGTTTTGCTTTTGCTGGGAGACTTCCAAACATTTAACCTGCTTGTTTGCGAGCATGTGCCATTACACTGTATTTGTCAGATGTAGGATGAAAAGGTTTCATTTCATTTGCTTGGTTTGACATTTTGTACTTTTATTGCAGTTTCCTGACCTCTGGTCCTAATGAATAATGAACACAAATCATTTCTTTGCAATGTGAAGCTCAAATGAAAGTCTCTAAGTTAAAACAGCTCTTCCATCTCAGCACTATTTGCTCAACAGGATGTCTATCAAAAAATTATATTATTTCACAAATCATTTAGCGCTTCAAGGGAATTCCACCAAACCGTGTTAAGATAAAATAAACAATTTATTGATCTCTAAAAAGAAGTGTTCCTCCTACGTTGCTCATAGGGAGGTTAGAGTGAACAGCCCTGGTGCAGGTAAGAATTCACTGTCCTGCTCAAGGACTTCTCAGCATGGTGGATATTCACTGAAACAGGGGCATCATTTAGGGTCATCTGGCTGAAATATGCCAGAATTTTGTACATATTTAAGTTTACTGAGGACTTTGGTGTCATGGAGGATGCTGTCACGGTAACTGAGCCTGGATGTAATGAGAACATGAATGAGTTTCTGCAGCCGCAAATGAGGAGGAGGAGGATGAGGGAAGAAAGGCTCATGAATGATTTTGATGAGAGCTGTTTCAGTGCAGTTTGAGTCCACAATCTATGATCTTTGTTTATATATAGAGATGTTTCAACACACCTTTCCATTGTTATTAAGAACAGACAGTCTGAGCTGAGGATCATTTACGGTTGTGTGGAATCTTCTTGTAAACACAAAAAGTGAAGTTTACATTCACTGTTACTCACCAAAACACTCTGTGATGTATTCTTGAGGTCCAATAAATTTGTTGAATGCATTTCCATTATTAAGTATTTTAACTCCAGCATTGTTTACATCCATATTTGCTTTCTACCATTCTTTTTCTTTCTTGTCTTTGCTGATGCATTCATGCAGACCTTCGCATATTACCATCTGGATGAGTGAAAATATGTGAAAGCATTGGCAGAACTGTATATCACGCCACCCATGTATGTGCCTGCTTACATGCATGTGCTTGTGTGCGAGCGTGAGACAAGGAAAATAGCTCAGCAAGGCTACTACAGGTCAAGAACTCCACGGGGAACATTTAATTAACGTTAATGTTGAGCACTTTTCATTTTCTAAAAGCAACATTTTGGGATCATGCCGGTCTACTGTGACTGGTTAGTAATGCTTTAGAATAAATGATTTATATGCTTCCTTTACAGCTGATTGCAACATAAGGAAAAGAGTCCTTCAAATAGCTGAGCACACATACACACACACACACACACACACACAGCCATTATATTATACTTTCAATGTAGCACTTAATGACTCATGTAGCACTTAATTAATCATAATGTTTTGTGCTCCTGTGTCCTAAACTAAATTTTGTTGTCAATTTTTAATTTAGTCATTCCTCAGGGAATTGTCAGACTGAACCAAACAGGGGTGTATTAGTGACATCATGCGCATATTAAAAAACATAGATTATAGCTATTCCTGAACAGTTTTATTTATTTCATATCTAACTTTAGATACCTCTAGTTTGAGACAAGAGTGTTTTCACATTCAAGTACACGGTGCCTTACTTCAATGCCTCATCTGAAAAGGTAGAGGCTTTAGATAAGGCAAGAGGAGCAAAACCTGCAAGCGATATAGAAGTCAAACAGTTACAGAGTACAACCTGGATTTAGACATATTTTAAACATATAGTAATCCATACATTACTGTCAACCAAAAGGTCATGTAGTATAATACCAGATGAATGTACAATACATGGATTTCCAGCCAGAAAATAAATGGCCCCAGATATCTTTAGAAAAACATCTCCCTCCCTCATTGTTTTAAATTCAGAACTAATGAGATGATACAAAACTAAATAACCCCAATAAGTCACCTGTCAATCCTGAATGGGCAAGATTCATCAAAAGTGATCTTGAATCTAGATATCACAATGTTTGTGCATTATGACAATGGATTTGACAATGACAGCCAACAAAATACGATCTGTTGGAACAAAATTTAAGGCTCATCACCACGTTGTTTTTCCCCACAAAGCAGTAGCAACATGTTCTTCACCACGTTGTTTGAGAGGACAATGTTTTCAGCTTTATTCAGTCAGTCTAGTTCATGAAAGTACCGTGAATGCAGTGAAAAAAAAAAGGAACACCTCTTTATCCCACATGTGCAACAACTAAGACCACGTTGTTTGGTCCCTCTTCCAATGAAGAACAAACAAGTACCAAAACATTCCCTTAGAAGTCATTGAAATCTGTTTCAAAGTTACATAAAATGGCACGGTCACAGAGAAAATAAGACATTGATAACCACAATATTAACTGAAAGCAACCCATTGCAGCTCTATGTCAAACCTCAGACCCAGGTGACTTCTTCAAGGCAAATATGGACACGCTGTACCATTAGCAGAGGAAGGAGGATGACCCACATGTACCCTCTTTCAATAACTTGTGCTGTAACATCCTGAAAAAATGCGATGGATAGTGAAGTCCACAGAACTGTTCTGTAAGAGAGTGCATGCATTTCTAAAATGCAAACCTTAATCCCAGTTGATGCTCATACCCAGCGCCACACCTAAAAGAAAAACTAAATACAACTAAAAATCCCTTTTTACTAGTGATTCTATTCATATATATATAGTATATATATTTTACATTTTTGTGGTTCCTGTAAATGTACCTTACGTCTTTCATATCATATACATTTATGACTGGCTACTGTCTCAATCAATCACAATAATAAGACCTCTTGGACAATAATTTCAGGTACATTCAGGACTTTCTGTAAAAATTCTTACAATTTTCTTTACAATTCATTAAAAATACAGAGGAGCAAAAATACTGGTGATACGACAGTCCACTGTCCTGCAGAGGCTGCTCAACCGTAGCTCAACAGAGTCTTTCTTCTACACAGCTAAAGGTAACGGCTCCAAATCCTTCATTCTGTGCGTATCTCTGTCTCTGGCCTCTGCATGGCCAGGTCAGTCTGGATAAAGGCTCCCTGGCCCAGTGCTGTGGAGTATGCTCTGTTGCTGTGGCTCGCTGTGAACCCTGGGGTGGGATACGTGCTGGTGCCTCCACGTTTTTGAACAGGGGCCTGAGGCTGAGGTACTGGGTGGTAATCATCCAAGTTATCATAGTGGGACTGCGCCATTTTAGTGCCGTGTTTCTGATATGAGTAGTCTCTGTCCAGTTCAGGCTTCCCCTGGCTGTGGTGCTGCTGCTCTCGGATGCTGTGTGACCGCTCTGGTTTGGAACGGGGAAGCTGTTCCCTGGGAGCTGGCTGCTCATTTGTATTGTGGTAGCCGCTTGATGTTTTCACTTTACTCTGGTGGTGGTCAGAATCAGGACAATCATAACGTGGTTGGAAATTCCTCTTGTTGGGATACTCCTGCTGCCAGTGTTTCGACCTGCTGTTGTCTCCAGCCTGTTTGTCATCTGCAGTCTCATACATGGCCTCATGTCGGCCGCTCTCCTGCTGATGGGAGAGACTGTGGCTCAGAGTAGCTGGAAGGGAGTGAGAGGATTGGCATTTCTTGGAACTGCTTTGCTTGGTGAGCCCGTCTGACTTGTCAACGGCTGCGCTGCCCTGGACATGCTTATCAGTCTCCATGTACAAGAGGACGTCTGGGTCTGACACCATATGTCTGGGGAGGTAGCGCCCATCTTTGCTCTCAGCTGCAACCAGCACAGCTTTACCTGGGTCAGATTTACTGCGCAGGTGCATAGTTTCATAGCCTGATATATCTGCTGGTGCAAACAAGCCGACATTATCATACTGAGAGAGGACAGGGCCTTTAATCTTCTGTCTCGCCCTGCTCTCCCTGCGGATAGAGTGCATGCGGAGCTTTTCTGACTCCTCTGGGTCCCAAGAGAGATAAGCAGCACCTTCCTTGCTTCCATGACTGGGGGGCATGTCTCTGCTCACAAAACTGTGCTCTTTCCCTGGTGGAAGAACATGGCGAGCAAGGTAGTGGTATCCAGACGCCTTTCCACCTGCTCGGCCAGCAGCAGCTCCTGGATCTCGGCTAAAGGAGTGGATGTGCCGGACTCGGATTGTGCCATAAGGGTCAATATCATAGTAAGGTGCCTCCAAAAGGCTTGAACCGGAGTACGGGCTGTAGCGGTACTGTACCCTTCCATTCTCAAAGTAAGGCTGCAGTTGGGTGACGTGGTAGTCGGCTTGTGAAGACTGCTGTGTGGGTTGCTGGTAGGCTTTGCACTGATACATGGGCCGGTGATAGAAGAACATATCGTCATCTGGAGGAACTTCAGTCCTTTGGATGGGCACTGAGCGGATGGTGGAAGGAACATGGAGTGAGTGCACTCTGCGGATGGTGGGATAGCCATGGGTTCTGTCATGGCTATAACCCTGATGCCCTGGCCCTGGAGATATGTACATACCACGGCTGTTTCCTCTGGACTTTATAGAATGATGGTAAGACCTGGGGCCTAAAGTGCTGTATCTGTTGTCTACTCGGGCAATGTAGGGTATCTGAGGCTCAGATTTGGACACAAAGGAGAGGTGTGGGGGGACGCTGTCTGGACGGTAGTGGTGTGGCATGGACTGTGGGCCCAGAGGGACAGGCCTCTGGTGGTAGTATGCAGCTCCTGGAGGCTCAATTAAGACCGGCTCTCCTTTAGCGTGGTACAGGTAAGCCGGCTGGTGCGTGGAAGATTTCCGAGGAGAAAGAGGATGGTGAGGCAGAGCATCCTCCAGATGGCCAGGTGCAGGGCCTTCACCAAGGATATGGTAGGAGGCTTCACTTTGGCTAAGTGCTGCTGTGGCCAGTTTGCTTTCTATTGTACGGACAGGAGGGGCTGGAGGTGCGGGTCCATACGAGTCATGGTACTTTGCAGATTCTGTACAGGGCTGCACTGGCTTTATGGCCTCCCAAGGCTTCTCCACAGGCTCAGCAGAGGTGGGGGCCACTCTTGCACTGGCCTTCGAGTGGGGCTGAGGTTGGGATTGGACCTGTGTCTGTGATTGCATGTGAGGCTGTGATGGAAGATGAGACTGTGGATGAGACAGTGTTTGAGGCTGAAGCTGGGTTGGAAGATGAGGCTGTATCTGAGCTGGGCTCTGCTGCTGAGTTGAAGTTTGATGCTGGGGCAGTGAGACAGCTTGCCTTTTGGGCTTTTGAACTGTTGGAGGGGGCTGTTCTGAGGGTTTTGGAAGGACTGGGGATGGTGCAGTCTCCTCTGGTTTGACCTGATAAAAAACACAGCAAAGCAGACCTGATTTGCTGAGGAAATTTGACAAAAAAACAAGCTGAGCATTTCTGCAGTGGGACAACAGGTTATCATAAACACCTAACCCCACACACACCTCAGCAAGGTGCTGTCCAGTGTCACCAGAGATTCTTAATGTTTGTCTGTGTTTGTATTTCTTCCATTCTCCCTTTCCCCTTACTGTAAGCTCCAAACATTTTGCATGTCATATATTATAGTGTGCAGGACTTGAAATACTTGTAATGATATACAGCATTATAATGAGTACCAGTGGCCTAAAAACTGCCTGTGAAATGTCCTTGGGTAGAGCACAGGTCATTCCTAATTATGAAATTGGGACCTACTTAATCGAAAGATATATGAGTTAAAGGGACAGTTTGACATTTGGCAAAACATTCTAAACTCTCACTTTCTAGCTAAGAGTTAGTTGAGAAGATTGATAGCACTCTGTCTGTACACTTAATATGGAGCTAGAACCAGGAGAAACTTATCTTAGCTTAGCATAAAGACTGGAAACAGGGGGAAACAGCTAGCCTGGCCCTGTCTAAAGGAAAAAAAAAATCTGTCTGCCAGTACCTCTAAAGCTCACTAAAGAAGATGCTGTTTGCTTAACCAGTACAAAAAAATAAGTGTAAAAGTGGACAAGTGCAGTGACTTCATGGAGTCCCCTCTGGTCATCTGAAAACTGTACAGTGACGTACAAGACTTCAGGAGGTCATACAATATATAATGTGTTAATTAGTGAGATTTAGAGCTGGTGGTACTGCGAGCAGTTCAGATGGTCAATGCTCACACTAGGTAGCACCAATCCTAACTTGTACCATACCAGAATGACGGAGAGAAACTCAGCTAAAAGCCTCTACCAAGCATTGCCACCCAAATGAAACATAATTCATACCCCAAGAAATTAAATGCGCATGTAACGAAAACACAAAAATAGCGCACATCAATGGTACTGCATCTGCTGATTTCACCACTTCCCGCAAACCACGCAAGCCTGGTATCATATGAAAGCAGTGAGTCTGATGATCACGAATATGTCTGCCTCTTCACTATGCGACAAAAACTCAGCTAGCTAGCAGCCAAAGAGTAGCAGAAAAAACTTCACTAAATCATAAAGTATGTCTTAACTTTGCTGTTTTGTGGTCAAACATTATATTCCAGCTCAAAAAAACACTGCTAATGTCTCCTCCTATGACTTTGTGTTAGTTTGAGACCAATCGCGAAGGTCCTGGTTGTTTACATAAAGAGGAAGGGGTTTCTAGAGTGAAGGGCTCTTCATGCGATCATGCCATCTCTGGGGTTACTTTCTTCTGGATCGTCATTGGTGTTTCTATGGTGAACTTGGGTGCTGCCCCTCGATTCTCTTGACTCTGACCGGTCGATTGAGGTGTCAATCATCAAAATAGACCAATGGATGGGTGAGCTATTGACCGGTGTAACTACGCAGTCAGTTTCACCGCTCCGTCTCATTTACACATGAATGAACAGAGGGCTCACAGAGGACCCTATGGACCAACCTGTGGTGTTATTTTACTGTTTTATTTATTGTTTTCAACAGAGGAGTTTCTCCGTATGCTTGGACGAGATAACGGTACTCTGCACAGATGTGCCCAAACGAGTGTCTGGACATACCTCTGTTAAAACATCCGTAAAACTGCTCAGGTTCATTTTTTTAGCATATGAGCATTTTTAGCATGTGACTTTTGCAGTCACCTTTTTCTCGAGTAAAAATTCAACCATTCAATGTCTGTATCAGTAGAACTTGTAACAGACATTAAAAAAATACGTATGGGCAGTATTTTATGGTGCGTTCTTACTCTCTGAATGAGAGTAAACTAAAATCACATAATTATTAATGACTGGCATTATCAAAGGCAGACTCAATGTAGAAAGACAGGATTGACAGTAGCAGCACTGCAGCAGAACCTTAATAATTTACAGAACCTACATATGAAACTGATATGACACTTACTTCAGGTACAGGGTGTGGTAAGACTCTAGTGTCTTTGCAGCTGCCACTGGGGGTGGTGGTTGGCGTGTTACTGGATGAGCTGGTACCGACTTGGATCTGTCCTGTGACAGGCTGCTGTCTTTCTGGACTTTTCCTGGTTGGAGAAGTCAGGCTGATTGAGCTGGGGAGTGGGGCACACTTGTAACAAGGAGTGTCTGGTGGAGTGGAGTGTGTTTCTGGCTGGTAACCAGGTGTAGTAGAGGACTTGGAACTGTCTGATAGCTTGGTTATTGTGCTGGTCAACTCGAGTGGCTGCTGCTTGACTGTAGGACTGGAATTGGAGGGATAAGATGAGGCCGGGGTGACAGTCAAAACACTGCTGTTAGGTGGCGGGGAACTTCCTCTCCCTGCTCCCACATCTGAGGAAGTCTGGAAATGTGGGTTCTGGAAGTTAGAGGCCTCCTGTGGCTGAAGAGGGGACACCGGTGTCGAGGGCTCAGAAGACCATGACTGAGACTGAATAGAGACCTGCTGGGCAGTCTCGGCGAGGGCCAGGGCCAACATGCGGGCAGCATTTTTAGGAGGGGGAGGAGGAGGAGGAGCAGTAGTGGGAGCTGTAGAGCTGAAGGACCGAGGGGAGAGGTCCTTTGAAGAGTTTGGAGATAGGACTCCTAGCAGGGACACAAAAACACATGGGATCTATAGTTGAAGAATGAATAAGTAAGAAAGAAGACAGTGAAGAAAAGACATGACAGCTGGCAGGCTGGCTAGAAGGTGCTCACGAGTGGGAAAGAGGGGAAAAGTTAAATGTAGTACTTAGGCATCATACTGTATATCTAAGATGAAATCCATGCAAAGCTGGGAACCTAAACCTAGAAAAAACATTCACATAAACAATGCCATGATTTAGCCCCTTATGTTTAATCTACATGGTGTAAACAAAACAATGACAAGTCAGAAACATGCCAAAAACTACACTCAGAAAGGTCATTCTCTGCTTCCTACCCTGGTGCTCTTGGCTGGCGGCAGCTGGTGGCTGCTGTACGCTGTCCTCTCCCTTCAGCTCTTGACTGTTCACACTGTCAAAGGTTGTCAGCTTCGAGTGCAGCTCCATTTGGAAAGCTTCACTTAGGGACAGCTCAGCTGCCCTCAACAGCATGCTGCCCATCAGGGGAGGAGAGTCCTTGGCTACTGAAGGAGGAGATAATGGTTGTGGAGAAACAACCTGTCCAGCTGTATTCTTGTCAGAAGTCTCTGTAGAGAAAAGCTCTGAAGTGGCAAATACTGTCAAACTAGTGGTCTTTCCACATTTAATAGGTGACACAGCCTGTGTGGGTTTATCAGTGTAAGAATAAGATGTGTTCAGTTTCTTGCTTTCCACCTTCTCTACAGCAGCACTGCTGATGTCTGTGGACAACAAGGCCTCCCCCCTCAAGCTGCCCAGGAAGGTGGCAGAGATGAGGTCAGAGCCATTGCTCTTGCCACAGATGCTGCCAGGGCTCCTCTTTAACATGGGCCCCTCTGCCCTACCTGGTGAGTCATCAAGTGGGAAGGCATAGGAGGTGTCAGGGAGACTGCACTGGAAAGACATGGGGTCAAAGTCCAGGGAGGCCATGCCAATATCTGGCGGACTGAGGTCCACATCTTCACCAGCTGAACGAGGAGGTGAGATGAGGGCAGGCACACAGATGGGTCCGTCGTCTCCGTCACTGTCCTCTGTGGCATCCAGGTTGTCGTAGGAGTTGCAGTGCTGCCGGCTGTCCAGCAGCTCGCCATTAAAGGAAGCTGATAGGGCATCACTGCTGGAGCGTGGCCGCCGAGGTCGGTACACCTTGGACTCTCCTGAATGAGGGCAAGAACATAATCAGAAACTACATCCTTTAAAATGCCTCATGCACAGTATACCACTAGGCTAAACAATGCTAAAATGAGCATTTGAAGTTTGCTAGGGGCAGCACTGACTGATCAAACTCATTATGCCAAGTCAAAGTGAGCAGGTAGACACAAATGATTACCTTCAACATTGTGCAGGGAACTCAGCGACTCTTCACTTTTGGCTGATCTTAATGTTGCTGTGTCTCCTCTGCCCCCTGAAATATAACAAGTAAAAGCCAGCAACATTCAGCCATGTTTAGTCAAATAAACTCTTGTCAATGCCCAATTGTAATGTGATTGAAAAACTGGCTATTTTCATTTCAGCTGTGGAGGAATGACTCACCAGCAAGAGCCATGGCCTTTAGTTCATTGGGCTCACTCGGGTTGCGGTGCAGCTTGCGCTTGGACATGGAGGAAGACTTGCCCAGGTTGAAAAAAGAACGCCAACTACCCACAGGAGACTTCTTGGACTTAATAGGAGGCCTCTTCCTGTGATTAAAATGGTGGTGGACAAGCAGGCAGTGAGCAGTAAGTTTCCCTTATTCACACAGAAATCTCAAAGACAGATCCTTAACCACCAGACCAAAGCAATCAGTCACATTAATCTGTTTTTAACTACTTTTGAAACTCTACATGAGTAAAATCAGATCATCTTCATTGTTAAGATATCTGCCCAAGTCTCAGACTGGAGTCAATCAGGGTCTGACCTGTAAGATACTGACCACTTGGTGTAGGAGAAACATGACTCTGCCTGCATTCTTACCAGCAACCATCAGAGGGAGACATAATCCAGCATTAATTAAGTCCAACTGACAGGAAATTAAAATACTGTATATGTTTTTTACAATAAAATCTACAGTAGGTTTACACTGTAAGATAGATGTGCATTCTCTATCTGTTCAAAGATAGATTTTCTAATAATTGTCCTAGGGAAGAAGATTTAACAAACCTCTCAGTTGGAAACTCGATGACAGTGTGGAACTTGCCCTGCAAGGCAGCTGGACCTTCGCCCACCTCGATGTACTTGCTGTCTTCAGTGACTGGAGAGTTGATCTGAGCCTGGGTCCTAGCCTGGGCCTCCTCAAGAGTCAAAAGTTTGGTGGAGGGTGATGACACCAGCAGGGATTTGGGCCGTGACAATGAATTATGACCTGGTGATGTGGAAACAGTGTTTATTGCTCAAGTAAAACCAGCAGCAATGGAATGAGACTTTGAGCAGAGGTACTTATCTAACTGATGGTTGTACCTACCTGCTCCCTCTCGGATTAGCGAACTAAGTTTAGCGCTGAAGAGAACATCCACATGGTTGAGAATAAATTCCACCACCACTGACTGGATTCGGACTTCCATGAAGGCTGCTGTGCCACTGAAGCATGCTGACTCAATCTGTTTAGACCTGAGACAAGCATGGACAAACAACAGTGAAAAGGGAACAATTTTATTTGATTTAATAAAGAGGTCCACTTAAAACAAGTATAAAATTTAAAGGAAGTGAATCACCAAGATTCCACCTGTTCTGAAATGGTTTTATTTGAAGTTACATAATTTCTGTAAAATTATTTTGAGATGTATTTCCAGTGTCTGATGTTAATCACCAGCTCCCTCCCACAAACAGCTGCTTAAATCCTTCCATTTAGACTGAATGAGTCATTTAAAGCAGGAGATGGGGTTCTTTCTGTTGCACAAAGCTCTTTATCACGGCTCATTCAAATCTGGGAAATCATTAATGTAAGTAATATAAAAGAAACCAACATAAGCTCCACTACAAATAGGTCAAACTCGGAAGATCATTTGAATAATCTTGAGATCTACTTTGTCTTTAAAGGGAACTTAAAATCTACATTGTGTACAGCTTTTAGGTGATGATTTACAGTGTATTCGCTACAAGGAAAACCATGCATACAAAGACCATTTTATTATAGCAGGCTGGTGTCTTACCTCAGCAGGTTGGGCGCCCAGACGATGGCCAGGTTCTTACTGTGCATGTTGGTGATGTAGCTAAATGCTGCAAGGCGGGAAAGGTGCCTCATGAGGAACTCCAGGGTCCTGCAAATCAAACATTAATGTATTCAGATTTAATTGGCTTCCACTAGCGATGTATAAACTACACACCGATGGCAAAGCATCGGGGGCAGTTTTTTAGGGGTTCAGTATCTTGTCCAAGGATACTTTGGCATGTGGACTGCCGAGGCCAGGGTTCGAGACACCGATCTCCTGATTGGTGGACAACTGCTCTACCTCCTGAGCCACAGCCACCCATGATAGAGGTACTTCTTCAGAACATCAATATTTCACTATGTCTCAAATCTGGGAGCAATGTCACTTAGAAATTAGCATTTGTTTACTTTCACAAACGACAGGAAATTCAATTCAATATCACCAGTGCAAGGGTCTGCTGGGAACTGTCAAATGATTCCATTCAATACAGTGTGGGATCACAAAAACCCTTGATTTGGACATGAACAGACATAAAACTGATTGTGAATGCACAGTGTGGCGAGCATCCGTAAACTGGCAGTTCTTGAGTCTGCCAACGGGGAGCAGTGTGGTTCTGCACTGGCCTGTAATGCGGTGGAGGAAGCTGCTGGATGACATCATGGATTTTGATGAGTCGTTCTTCGTCCGTTGCTGCTGATACAGCATCCTTCAGAGTGAAAACAAAGGGAGAGATGTGGAGATAGTGAGAGGGAGATAAATAGTGGGATGTGTTAGTGTATCAACATAAAGGTCATTCACTTGTCATCCCAGGTTCATGCTGTTATATGGAGCACACAGGGGACATCAGTCTGCAGCAAATGCCCCCACCAGCTGCCATAACAACCAGCAAACATTTACTTTATCTTCAGGGACAGCTCTGTTGTGCTTGGAGAAGGCTTTTATCCCAATTCACACAAAGAGCAGTTTGCTGCCTTTGTAATGACAGGGTGTGGCCGGTACAATGCTATGATTTTAGGGGTGTCTGTGACTCATAACCGTAACACAAATCTGAGAAATTCCTCCAACATAAATCTAAAGAATTTCCTTTCTTTTCTACAGAGATCAAGCACAAATATAAAATCAGTACTTAAAGTCACATCCTATCAGTGTCCTTTGAGGCATTAGTGAAGAACCTAAAAAGTCAAGTGCTATAAAAGTTAGCAGATTGTATGCACATATTAGTAGGAGAAGTGGTTAGTCCTGCAAAAGCTTTACTCACAGAGAATTTCTCATAGAGCTGGTAGGTGAGGAGGGGGTTGGGCAGCTCTCTGAAGTAGAGTTTACACAGTGAGCCAACACAGTGGATGTCTTGGATGTAAACATCTTTAGTTAGGTCAGGGATCTGCTCCGAGTCAAACTCGTGCCTGATGAAAGAGAAAGAGGGTAAAAGCAGAGTCAACAAACTGACTTCTGAAGAAAAATGCAACAATGAATGATTACAGAAGTTGGGTGTATGGATATAAGACATGAAAAAAGTCAAGCATAATTTCAGCTGTGTTTAGGGGAGAACTGAAATGTGATGACACAACTTTTCAAAAAATTCTTTCAGAGTTGAGGTTCTTCGACAAAAACACCTACGTGAATGCAATTTATTTACATTAATTCATACTAAACTAGAAAATAAGTCATTATTATGAAACTGGTCTTCTTGCCTCCCTTAAGTTTAACAGAAGAATTAGGAATGTGGCCTACATTTCTCTAAGATCTACATTTAGTTTCATTGAACTGAGACTGTAATTAGGCTGCATTTACATCCACAGTCACAAAAATAACTACACAAATGAAATAAAATAAACAAAGCATGCAAATATGTTAAGACTGAAATATAGTTTTACTCTTTAATATCAATTCTTCTCTCAGGAACACTGCCCTTCACAGCCTTTGCTTTGAGTGATGCTTGTTTTATTAGAACAAAAAAATATATAAATACACTGTTACCTCTGCACAAAATTATATCGTTAGATAATTAGATAGTTATATAATTAGATTGTTATTCTAGAATCATGCAGAGTTGTCTTTTAGTCATCAATAGTGTCTGCATCTCTTCCCCTCAGGCAGCATACAGTACAGCCCCAACAAACTCGACCAATCAGAGACTGAGACCAATCGAATTCATCCAAACAAAGAATAAAACTGAAACTAACATCATGCAGCCACTACAAATTTAAATAAGTTGGTTTCTACTGCAGAACAATCAAATACTTGTTAAAATCAGACACTGTTGAGCTGTGTGGGGGAGTCAGGGGAGGCAAGAAATCTGATATCTGACCTCTTGTATGTATGCATGGATTTACAGTAACCTGGTTACTACAGTGCATGGAAACATGTTTTCCAATGACCTGCATAACCTGGTTTCTCTGAGTAACCTGCTCAGTTGGACTGAGCAGCCAGATCTTATTGATGTTCAACCAGCTAGTTCTAGACAGCATCATTAGATATGGAATTACAGCACAAATGAAAAGCAGGCTTGCTAGCATGCACAAAACAGCAGTGAAGGTAATAGGGACGCAAGAATATTAGCCCATACAGAACCTTTACCAGATAGCAGTCATTACACAAAATCATTGCAGACTCTCAACGTCGCCTCCTCTATCAATACAAACCTCTGCCATCAGGAAGAAGACTGTGTGGTAAACTGCAAACCAAACCACTTGAAGCTATCGTTTGTTCCAGCAACAATCAAGCTGCTGAACTCCAATGCTAAATTTCAGTGCTATAGAGCAATATGCACTAAATAAATAAGCACCTTAGGACTTTAATACTTAGTTTGTTTAGTTTGCCACCATGTTCTCAATATCAAATAGAGAGTCATATGTCACTTTTATGTTTTAAGATAATGTTTTTATGTGAAGCAACTGTCTAACACCGTGTCATAATTTTTTTTTGTTTGTTTGTTTTTGTGATGCTTTTTTTTGCTATGTGAAGCAACAGACTTTAACACTGTGCCCCAGACAAATTTCCCTCTGGGACAAAATAACGCTTACTCTACTCCACAAAGTGCATATACAGTCAGTACGCTGTATGTGTCTTGAAAAGTGAACACCTGGATGATCATTCATTTGACACTGGTCACAAAGCTTAAGATTGCCAGGAGCGTACCCTCTTAATAGAGTGTATCAACAATTCTATGACCTCCTCTCTTTTCACATCTGGATTTTGGCAGCTGGGCAATCAGGGGGCACTGTTTCAAGAGAGTTTAGTAACAAAATTAAACTGTGAAAGTGGAAATTAAGAAGGCACAATCCTATCCTATCCTATATATCCACAGGAAGCACAGCCTTACCCTTACACATTTCACAGCATGGGAGAACAAATCAATAACATTTAACATGCCCACAGCACATAATGTATGTTGCCTTCTATAAGCCACAACTCTTCTGACTGTCTGACTGTCAATGTACAACAGTCCTGGTATGAAAACTTTAAATGGTAAAAACTGTGGATGTGGAATAACCGTTGCACGGCACGTCATCATGGTTTTTGTTTTCTTTTCCAGATGCAATAGTCCTAAATGGATTTCATCAGCCTTTAGATGAGGGACATTGTGGAATCAGATTTGTGAGTTCCTCCAATGGCAAAGGACATTTCTGGGAAGGAGTCTGCACAAAGTAAAGATCCTGATAAATAGGCAGTTTGTGTGTCCTACCGCAATTTTTGGATATTTGAGGCAATTCCAGAGAGTCGGTAGATACCATCCACCACACCATGCTTCTCAATGAACTCAGTGCAGCTCTTGAGGACCTGGGGGACTGTGAAGAGAAAAACAGCGTGTCATCACATAACATATGACTCAATATTTGTCCAGTGTTCACTGCGCTACAAGGTCAAAAATACAATGACTTTCCTTTTGATGTGTGAATACAGAGTGTGAATAACTAACTTTTCAGTGCTGAGGTTGGAAACTCCTGAACCTTGTAGAGTAGAAACAAACATATCCTGAAGAGCTTATCCTGAAAATATGTAATTTCTTTATTAGGTGCTGTTGGTTTTTTTTCTGGATGAAGCAAAAAGCTAGCTAACATGTTGCTGTATGCGAGTGAGGCGGCCAATCACGTACACTCTGCTTCAAAGCACGATACAAGTGATTGCGTGTTAGAGATGGACAGACAAAAAAAGAAAAACCTCAGAAAAACACAGAGTTTCTTCATTGTCCTTCAGCAACAATGAATCATACAGACACGTTTTTTATCTGTGTGTGTGTGTGTGTGTGTGTGTGTGTGTATATGGGAGCTAAGGATGGTGTGTACTCGTATGAGGAGGCTCCCAGGCCGCCCACCACTCACACATCATTCAGAGGATGACAGAGTGTGGGACACTCGCTTAAGCAGCTGTTGAGATAAATTCCACACATAGCAAAAAAAGAAAACAAGGCGATATTTGAGGAAACTAGTTGGCATTCTGCATCAGATGAGAGGACAGTGAGGGTGGATAAATCCTTCATGTAGGAAGATTTGGTTCTGAGGTCTTCTTGTCACAAAGATACAGAAGTCAGTGTTTGACGCAACAAGAATTCATCCACTTCAAAATCACCAATTGTTTTTCTCACACGTGATGAAAGCTACATGCCAATATCTGGTCCAACAATGGAAAAAAGTGGTTGTGTCGATTTAATTAATGGTATTTCAGAGTTTGGCATTTCCCGGCAAATAATAAAAATATTGATGACTCTTCCTGCCCTCCGGGGTGTACATTATTCTTGCGTTTTGTGAAACGTTTTCTGAATCTTTATGATGCTGCCATGGATGTATAAAGAGAAGAAGTGTGGCCAAAAACCACCAGAACTTTACACATTTCTTCACTGATCTGGGTGAAACTGGATCATACTTTATGGAGAAAATATTTCTGGTTTTCCCTCCCATGTCTTCAGGCTACTCGGGACAAATAGCTCTAATGTTACTTCTTGCTAAAGTAAGCACTAACTACTGGTAAGTGACAATTAGTAAAAACATTAATAACATTGTTAAAACAAAAACATTCAAAGTAACAGCTTTCAACTGATGCTAGCGATGATTTTGATCTCTTAAACACTTTTCAAACTTCAAACTGTCAGTGCAGTAAGAAGTCAAAACCTTTTGCCACTGCAGAGTGGAACTGAATACATTTACACTGACAGTGGAAGCAGAGATATTAAGCCTAATGATGGGCTAATGTACTGTGGACCTCCACAGTTTAGATGTGATGGTGTTGTGTAGAGAAGTTAAAGTTATTAAACCCAACAGGAATTACTTGCTAACTTTTGATTTCAATCCTCAATCTCCATTTGTTGTGTGGTGAAAGGTCAAATTTCAACCAGAAAGTGTAGTACCAAGCCAGCAAGAAATTTGTGGGGTGGCAGCTCGCCATCGGCCTCATGTAGGCACATCCCTTGGTCTTGAGCAGTCCAGCAAAATATGTTTGCTCTACTTAGAAACTATGAATCATAATTATTAACTGTGTTTGTCTCAATCCATGGGGCCATTGTTATTTTTCATATCTTACAAGCAGTCAGGACACGTTGACCATTTAACCCAACAAAGTGTGACAGAGGGGCTTATCTCTCCATTCCCAGGTAAGGCAGGATTTACAGAGGTCAAGGATTGACTCCTTCACCTATGAACATGTGACTGTGATGCAGAACACCCAACATCTGTGACACGACGGTTGTTAAATGAACAACACTCGCTACAGTGTGATCAGTGTAAGCTAATACGCTGGTAAAATGAGAACCATTCATGTCCAAACACAGAAAATGATTCATTAACATGAATAAATGGGTTTTCAAGTTGGTGTCAACATTAACTGAAATGAAGTTATTGATCAAGCTTCAACAGCAGAGTAGCATCATTACTCTGGATAAAGCTGATGTTACAGTGTAATCAGGACACCATTATCCTCCCACTCTATCACTGAGACATCACATCAGCTCACTTGCCAGACATCATGCTGCTGAGGGCTTGGAAAATCAATGTGGCGACAGCAGATAAATGTAGGTGCAGACTTTAGCCCAGCAAGTGTCTTAATTACAAATGGAAAGGGGGGACAGAGCAGGTGTTATATGCAGTGTGTGCTGGGTGTTTGTTTTGACAAGACTTTCATGTAAAAAACCATTAGCTCATGAATTGGAATGGATGAGCAGCAGCACGTATGTTTGAGGTGACAAAAATTTCCACAATTAACACTGAGCTCTGGCATGTATGTATGTTATAATCACGTTTCATAATTTGAGCTTAATGGATCACGATGGCAAAGGACCTGATAGACAATTGTGTGCTGTACTTCTAAATACTGTAAATTCTCAGATTATAGTCAAATAACAGATGGGGGAAGTATTTCTTGTCCAGGAGCAGCCACTTTCTTGAGACTTGTCTCTACTATGAGGTTGCCAGCAAACCAGCAGAGACTCTGCACCCTGTGCCTGTGCATAACACTCTATGAAACCACAACTTGTTGTTTTTACACAGTGATTTTTGTGTAGTTTAAACAAATTATGTTTGACTTGTTAATTTAGGGGTGCTGGTAGGCTGACTTTGTTATTTTTGGACAGGGCCAGGCTAGTCGTTTCCCCCACTTGCAGGCTTTATGCTAAGTTAAGTTCATCAACTGCTGGCTGCAGCTTCATATTTAACTGACAGGTATGAGGGTGGTGTTAATATTCTCATCCAACTCTAGGCAAACAAAACAAAAAAATCATCATTCTCAAAATGTCAAATTATTTACGACTAGAAATGCACAAAGACTTTAACTATGAAAAAGCTGTAGGGATTGTTGAGCATCATTCATTGCAAAGTGGAATGACTGGAAGTGGCAAATGACTGAAAACAGTACTTCTGTTAAAGCACGGTGAGTCATGTGGAATGACAGGACTGCAATAAGTGCTCGGAAACATGGAGGAAGTACTGAGTTTGGGACCAGGGAGCAGGTGAAATTAGGTATCAATGCCTGTCTCTAATATAAAGGCCTGTTCTCTCGGCCTTAAATCAAGGACCTTGATTTACGGTCGAGAGAACAGGCCCTGGCCACTATTTGAGAATGGATGGCGTTAACAAAAAAAGCATAAATGGATCCAGGATGTACTACTGCTCTCAGCTGTGTCTGTTTTGTTTCTCACCATCATGTCCTGAGTTGAGGAGATGTTCTCCCAGGTCACAGCCAAACACCCTCTCCCGAAGGATGCCTCTCTGCTTCAGCTTCTGCTTGGTTGGCCTGGACTTCATGAAGGAGCGCAAGAAGGTGATCAGTTTCCCGTGCTTCTTAGACACTGAGGAAGGAGGGAGGCAAGGAAGGATACATCTTAGATCTCTTACACAACTGTTTGCTACTCTACAGTACGTGTGGGCTTGACACTGGATCGGCTCTCACACAAGGTCTATGTGTGCACAAGAGTGAAACCCCATACAAGCTGCTCAGGGTTGTCCCATTGTGCATTTCAGCTTAATTCTAATGCAAACCCTTCTTTTATGCATGTGTAGTTTCCTTGAGGTGAAAGCTTAGTTCTTAAATACCACCTCCCAGGAAACTACAAAGGAATCCTCCACATCCAATACCAGTATCCTTCGCTCCCCTTCAAAACAAGACAAAAAAAAGGTGCAGACCTACCCAAAAACCCAAACCGCAATAATCAGATACTATGTCTGGGAAAGAGTCGTAAGCTTCTTAAACTACACACCAGTTGTTTTCTCTGCTTTAGAGAGAGGTGGAAAGACTATCAAGTGAATCAAATAATCTGCATTTTTTGGAGGGGGGAACAATGGAGCTGGCCTTGACTCCAGACATTTGTTCAAAAAATCTTCACTGAAAATCACACATTGCCAGCCACTGGTGAGATAGTAGCAGAGTGTTTTTCCACTTCTGGGTCAGTTACTTGACTTGGCTATGGAGATGAAATGAACTTGTTTGATGAAATTTTCTTTTACCCGAGAATATGTTTTAGATTAAGACGTCAGTCTTAAAACAGATGCAAAAATTTGAAAAATAGATTCAATAGAAAACTGTCATCCTAAAACAGTTTTAATCCTAAATTTTCCACTGACTGACCAAGTCAGCACAATAGCGCATCTAAAATGCCATTTCTTAAACTGTATTTGCACTTGTGCCAATCAGTCGCAACAGTTTGACTGCAGGCTTAGAAACAAACCATTTCATCATCTTAACACTGTTACTGGGCTGAATATTAAAATATATTCTAATACAAACCTCTCTCGGTGAAGAAGGGGATCCTACTAATCCTGACATTTACAAGATTTTCCTGAGATGAAACCCTTTAAAACTCTTAAAGCAGCATCAGTTGCCCTTTCCTCTCCATCTTCATACCTTCACCACTCTGGAAAGCTCTCCATTTCGGTCAAAGACGAGAGTGACAGACAATGTCTTCCAGTCCACTCTCATCTTTCTTGTCTCGCTGTTCTCTTGCTGGTGTCAGTGGTCCACCCTCAGCTCCTTCAGGAAAAACATTCTCCTCTTGGATCTCACTTTTTTTAAGTCTCTCTTTGATCCTCTGTGGACACTTGTATTGTGTTGCCCTTCACACTGACTTTGACCAACAACTCTTTCTACACTTATTATTCTTTAACTCTGCAGTCTTCCACAGCACAACCATTCTTTCTGAATCCTGGACACCAATAAAAGACCGTGCAGCACCCAGCAGCCACATGTTCCATGCTCCTGAAATCTGAAACATTTAAAGTGACAGTATACAAGGTCTAACCAAGGAAAAAAAAACAACAACCCAAGAACAACTGGTGAAAGTATATTACAGCATTAAAAACATCCATTAGCTATCTGATCAACGATCATTGTGTCCTTCGGACACACCATCTGGAACTGCACTCAATCTTGAAAACAGGGTGATCAAACCAACATCTCCTGTCTGAGCTATTCTGGGCTGAAGTGGAAAACCTGCTGTGTCGCATCAGTTTTCTCATGGATATTCCAGGACGCGTTTCTTTAACTGACTATAAACACAGTCAAGATTGTAAGCCTCTCGCTTCTCTCGTGTTCACAGCTTCGACATTTTATCTGCGCATGACTTCAGACCAACACAAATGCACAGGTTGCAATTTAAAGACGACAGCAGTGTCGCTTTCGTCAACGAAAAATATGACTAAATATCATCATCAACAAACCTTTATCACATGACGAAAACGAGACGAGACACAATGTATATGTTAGTCATGTGACGATAACTATAATTAAATATATAAGGCAATATTGCTGACGAATAAAAACGAGACTAAATGTGGTTTACAAAATAAAAACTCTTCTAAAATGTCTCTTCATTTTTGTTGACTAAAACGAGACGAGATGAAATGTCAGAACATTATTTCATCTAATTTAGTCGTGTTGTTATTATTATTTTGCAGTATTTCTGTTTCCTGTGTCTCACTTCAGGGGCTGAATCAGGTTGCACTGCGCAGTTGCAAGTGACATCACTTCCTCAATCCCCACTCGGGCATTATTTAGAAGATGCAGCTGCGGAACATTAGCATTAACGACAGACAACTGACACAGAGAACAGGACCGATGGCCGGCCAGCCAGGGTTCGTCTTTGGGAGAAAAAGAAGAAACGACATTTGGACACACTTTCATTACATAGAAGTGGAAAAGAAAACGGAATGTGTTGTGGAAAAAGATGGGGAGAAATGTGGCCACAAAATCACAGGAAAAAACACCACGAATCTTAAGAGACATCTCAAGGCATTACATAATGAAATCAGAGCGTCTTCCGTGTCTGGAATGGATGTATTCTTGAGTCTATAAGGTAACAATAATATAATAATAAGACAACCATGTTTCAATTGTGAAATGGGTTTGGCTAAAAGAAAATTTGGGTTTTGTCTTTACTACTAGGTACTTATACTATATTGACTGGGTTAAATAGAATTACATTACTAAAAAGAGACTAAAATACAATTTTCATTGACTAAAATTAGACTAAAATAGTCACAGATAATTCTGACTAAAATAGGACTAAAAGGCTCAGACTTTTAGTCGATGGAAACTTGACTAGACTAAAAAGAGCATGGACATGACTAAAACTAATCAAAACTATAGTGACAGCTTGACACAAAGACTAGACTAAGACCAAAATTAAAATAGGCCCCCAAAAACAACACTAAAAGACAGCATTTAAAATTCAATCAAATAAAAAACTTGTCTTTAGAGAGACACAGTTTTGTTTGCTGTGCCTTGCTGAGCTCTGCGCTGATTACAATATAACTGAAAGTAGGCCAGTGCTTACCAAACTATTTCCAGACCGCAAAACAAGCTGAGTAAAAGAAAGTTATGGCTGAATTGTGTGTTTGGAAGATAACAAGAATACAATCAAAGTGTCAAGGCAGCGTCTTTACCATGATTTGTCAGAAGTGATGATAATATGGTTCATTTATAGTCACACACAGCATCATGACGCACACATGTACTGCTATGAATATAATTATTGAAAGAATCATGCAAAAACATCTGCTGAGTGAGACTTGGCCCTCTTGCCCAGAGACCATTAGGTAAAAATTAATGAGCGTCTGCCTGTTTTCCATGCTAAATGTACACTGTGGAGGTAGATTGCATGCAACAGACTTAATTGACAGTCCATTGAGTACATTTTGAATTCAAACATCAAGACCAGAGAAAAACTAATGAGCTGATGGGAATGGAAAGCTACTTTGTAGCTGAATGAATTTATCAGTTTCTCATTGTGTTGGTAGAATACTGATAAAACTATATGCACACTTTGTCAGTGCGTGAATAAATCTCTCAGAATACTGTGGGCAGCCAAGTACGTTCAGTGACACTCATTACTTTTCAGTCATATTTGCTCTCATATTTTGCTCAAATCACTTGTTGTGGATCAATGACAGCAAAATGGACAGGAACACCCCCAACTCACTGATCAAACTGTCAGATGTCAAGTTGTATTGTGGATAATGTTTTGGACACCTGGCTTTGACAAGGAGGAGGCACAAAAGGGATAATAAAATAGATGATAACGCTGGCTCTGCTACATCAGTTTCTTTGCAAACTGTTAAATATGTATACCTGTGGAGAAATCTTTTAAGTGTTGGGTAATACATCACTAACTCACTCATGACTTAAAAATAACTGAAGTGATGATGGGCATTTTTTCCCGAAATGACATGGTATTCTATGCATGTCTAGCCATCTATTCACTAGACACTCTGCAAGATACTTCACTCACACTGTGTGATGCGTTTTCTCATTTCACTTTGCTGTAGTTGATAATCAAATCTATTCTGTCACTTACTGTTTTCTACAGTCGGATTCTTTCAGCTGATGCTCAAAACACACACACACACACACACACACACACACACACACCTCCAAGTAAATTAAAAATGTCTGAATCAGACTTTTGAGTTTTGAATCTCTATTGTGTGCCATTTTAATCAAGCGGCACAATCAATACTGAATCAACAGATGGCCTCTGAGCCAGCATCCAAAAACAAAACCCATCGGTCCATTTCAGGGAAAAGCAGAGTTACAATTCAACCCTCTGGGATAAATTCCTTCTGTGCTGCTGTACCCTCAGACAAAACCGCTGAGGCAGCTTTGTTTACTCACTGTTGAGGCATCAAAAAGGGCCTTCAGTATCATGTAGAGGAGGAGGGGAGCTGACTGTGCAACTGTGTTGGCTTAGACTGACACGTCGCTTTTATGTACAAAGCTCAACTGACTGTAAGACGCGAGGAAGAGGAGTGCACCGGCAAGCATGACTCTCCAGAGGACGGACCGAGATTCCCATCTGCTTACTGTCAAGGCACATGACAGCCTGAGGGCCAGCAGCTCTTCAAGTATGCTCAGCACAGAAACAGCCTCTGACACACTCACTGCTGAAATCCAGCAGGGAAAGGGCATTTAATTTAAGGGTAGTGAGATTGATAAAAACTTAAAATGCGTTCTTTGCCTCTGATTACAAGATTTAGAGCTTGGGGGCATTTAAAAGGGGTTTTTAAGTGATTTAGTGAGGAGTTTTCCAGGGGGCACATTAAAAAAATCTGCACAGCAAATGCCTGACTTTTAGGGCCAAGCATGAGTCCAAAAAAACAAAACAAAAACACCTTCATTTTTCATAATGCATCTGGATGGTGTCTTTCCCTGTCTGATAAACACCTGTGTCCTCAAACTCCAAACCTCTGGTCTGTATTGCAGACTTTAATTTATAAATTTGTCATCTAAAGCCCAAATAATATCATAACCATAGTGACATCACAATCAGATGTCATCTTCAGGGTTTTTTTTCTCAACTTGACTCCAGAGACACAGAGGGCATTATACAACTGTTTTCACAGGTTGAGTAGGGCTAACCATTCAAGTAAAGAGAGCCCCTTTAACACAAACAGTTAAATGGCTTCTGTAGAATATTTCCAGACAGACAAGAGACTGATGATATATTTTGGATATGACACACTATAAGAGGGGTGGGGGCCAAGATGTTCACAGCTATGGAAATGAGAGCCAACTTCCCTAACTGGCATTTGCACATCTAACAAATGAAGTCCAGATAGGACAAAGCTAACACAGTGAAGGATTGTTAAAATGCCTAAGGAACACTGACAAGTTTCAGGTGACGCCCTTAACTGACTGTGTGACTATGACAAGAGCCCAATGAGAGGACACGAAGAGCTGGGGGTGAGGAGAAAAGAGACCAAGCATTACAGCAGGAGCAATTACAGGCATAATGGCAAACACCATGCTCTCTTTCCGCACTCAAACCCAAAACCGGTACCCTCATTCCATTCAGTTAGAGAGGTGCTTTTCAAAGGACACAGATTGGAAGAAAATTCTAACTTCACAGCAACACAACAGAGATCTTGAAGTAGAGCAGTGACACCATAGAGCCAATCAGCAGACTCTAGCCTGAGATTTGATACTGCTAATGTGTGTGTCAGTGTTCCCTGAATACACAACCACCAGCAGGTGTGACCATGGCTCCTTGGGGCATCAGAATGCTCTCATCACAGCTCCAGCCACCACCCCCTCGAGACTCAACAGCCACACACAGCCATGAAAGCTGCTGAGCGGGAAATTCAAACTGCCCCCTTCTTCACAGTTGTACTTTCAGAATAAAATTACCACCCCATGGTTGTATGCCTCAGCCAACCAGTCACGTTGCATTCATATCCATGTCTGTCCAGACTCATAATACATGTAATGAAGACTTTGAAGGAATTTAATAAAAGGCATTAAGTATCTTTTGTGACAAGATAGAATTTAAAGCTATACTGACATGTGTGATTCCAGTGAATAACTTCCAGTGAGAAACATTCTGTCTGTCATGCTGTATAGATTATTTTTACATAAGTACAGAAAAGTGACGGGGAGCTTCAGCACATGGTTCAACAACAATCACCTGAAGCTCAATATCAGCAGAACCAATGAGCTTGTGGTGAACTTCAATGCTTCAAATATGGATGATGCTGCAAAGAAGTTACAAACTGTAAAAGGTGGATGCTTCACACACCTTAAACCTGGCAGCACAGAAGATCTATACAATCAGCACAGTTTCAAGGTGGACACCCAAGATTAGTGTCAGCAATTCAGTATCTGACCAAATGTGATACTAGTGACACTCACCTTCTCTCCTTCTGTTCCTAAGTTATATTGAATAATGGTCAGAAAAGTGTTTTTGCACAACATTATGATGTCACAGTGAAGCTGACCTTTGACCTTTTGGATATAAAACATTATCACTTCTTCGTTATATCCTATGAGACATTTGTGTGAAATGTTGTCATACTTAGCATATGATTTGGTTGAGTTATGGTCAAAAATGTGTTGTGGGGTCACACTGACCTTTGACCACCAAAATCTAATCAGTTCATCCTTGAGTCCAAGTGGACATTTGAGTCAAATTTGAAGTAATTCCTTCCAGGGGTTCCCAAGATATTGCATTCACGAGAATGGGATGGACAGACAAGAGAACACAGGTTTGGCTGGGATGTGTTTTCTAAATGGGTCCTTCAAATTAAAGTTGAGTCCTTCTGGGACCCAGTAACATTTGCTGTGAGTTAATACTGAGTCTGACAAGGTTTGCAGTTTTGTCTGCCAGCTATTAAATACCATGCATTCCATTAGCATGTAAAGACACACTTGATAATTTCAGTTTCTAAGCTCAAAATGCTTTCAATATATTCCTTTGGCCACAACCAATTGTGACCAACAACATTGAGAGACTTATCTTTTATAGCTACTTAAGGAACTCAGGAGGCCAACTTAACGACTATTATAAAAATCACTTCCTGATCACTGTCATTGAAAAATGGACACTTGTCCACTGAGAGGTGACTTTCACAGGGAAAATGTTTGCTGTAATTCAAGTAAAGAGAGGGACATCACACTGGGAGATGCTGTTTACACCCACTAACATCTCCTGTTGGTGTTTCTACTGTAGATGGCCACTGAGTGTGTAAACAACAGAGCAGTGTCTGCCTGAAGGGCGGCCATGAGTGACAGTGACCTCTGTTTGGACGTGAGAGCTTAAGTGTGTGGTGAGAGGAAGAGCAATGTCTTCTTGATCAAACTCTCAATGAACCACTGATCACAACTTCAGTGCAGGGCAGAGAGGGAAGTGGGCGAGTCAGCTGTGTGCTCCCATAAGCGGGTCAAATTGAAAAATACTATTTATTTATTTTTCCACTTTTCAGTTCAGCTTCCTGGAGAACTGACTCTCTTTCTCTGCCTTGCAAACCGAGCACGTCTGGCGCTGATGTGAAGGCTGCTTTATCACACAGATGCTCAGCAGGGACGCATTGTGAAGACTAGAGATTCAAATGTCCTCCAAAACTGCAGGTTACAAGTAAATTTTACGTCGTTAATTCGTATCAAAATCCTTATCAGCTTACGATATTATGACACTACTGGGAAATTATATATCTTTCAACACTTCGGGGAAAAAGCAAACATTATTCATAGGTTATTGACTACGTGTAACGAGTGAGAAAGTGGAAAATGTGGAGTCATGTGAGGATGGAGTAATATTTCCCCACTTCTCTGAACTCTACAAACCCCGTCTATCATTCAAAGTGCGGTCTCCTTTATTCACAATAACACGCGACACATGCAGCATTATGTTACTGTTCACGGTGTACAAGTAAGGTTGGACTACAGCCACGACCAGACAGGGCAGAGAATAGAGAGAATTCAACCGGACACAGCTCAAACGTGTTTTCTTACCTTCGGTCCATGACGCTGGGTTTGCCTTGAGGCTTTATAACAGGATTTCAAGAAAGTCCAAAGTACAACTACAATTTGGCTTTTGTTTTGTTTTCCCGCTAACCGTAACTGTTACGCCTGTTCAGAACAGCGACGGCACACCATCTCAAAGTCGCAAAAGCCAAGTGAGAAAGAGCATCCACAGTTGGAAGTTTAGACTGAACGGGCGGAGGAGCGCCGCCAACTCTCCTCTTCGCTCGGTCAGCTCGTGTCGACACAAAGCTCCGCTGCGACGCAGAACCCCGTATATGGTGCATTCAAGTGCTCACGGAAATATGGAAATCACCGCTTGTTCATCCCAGTCTAACAAACGTGCATTTTATTGATGCAAATCTTATATGAAGACAATATGTAGGTGGGTGGGCAAAAACAGCAACGCCAAGTGATATATAAAGCAAAAACACAAGTTATGCCATGCCTACATTGTGTGCTTTTCGATTTATGAAAAACACTCCACAGGGTTCTCAAGCTTTGAACTGAGGTCAGAGTGAGATTCAGAGTGTCATTATCTGATCTGATTAATGACATAAATTCGTACAAATAAAAATATTTGTTCCATTCGCTGTGCCTGTAACCCCCGCCCCTCCCGCTCAGTGCGTACACTCAGAAGCCACCACACATCGTGTAGTTGAGCAATCACGTGCGGCTTGAACTGAAAAAAAGTCGAGGAAAAAAAAAAGTGGCTCCCGCTCCGGCCCACAGGCAGGAGCCTGCTCCGATCGTTTACTTCAAAGAGCCGGCTCTAAGAGCCGCTTCGTTCGCGACCGAAACATCACTAATTCCTCTACCTGTTCCACTATTACAAAAAATAGTGGCGCAACTTGGTGGGCGTTATCCTGGTAATTTCTCTGCGTGAGAAATACAAGGTGTGGCGTGTGAGCTTGTAAACGGGTTGAATTGCTTGTGTCTCATGCCCAATGCGTGAGACTTGAGAGTCCTGATTCCAACTCACCAAAACTCAGCAAAGAGCTCCATCTAAGCTCCAATACCCAAGGTCAAAAGATGTAAATGCTGTAAACTTTACACAGTAAGGTCTTGCTGAGTTTAAGTGCGACTGTCCAATAGAATTACAAAATGTGTTCTTACAAAATAGCCATTTGAAATGAAACAGCTTGGAAATTGTAGAGGAGTGTTAGAAGAGATTGTCATGTCTTTGTATACAACCCTATGACCAAGAGTTGCTCACACAGTATTCATGTTCGCTTTCCTTCAGCACACTCCAACCTTGCCCGCCCGGACATAGTTGCATTGCTGGCTTACACATGTGCTTGATGCTAATATTTCCAACAGCATATGAAGGCATCAAGGGAGTCACGCAGCCAAGAAGCAAACTGGTGGTTTACACAGTGGAAAACACTCCTTAACGCCGCACACACACTAACAAACAGTTTTTATTCTCCGTCAAAGTGCTCCAAATTGAATAACTGCTTACTTCCAATATTTAAATAATTACATAAACTGAGTAATGGTGTAATTCAGGGCGTGTATTAAAGGTTCTAATTCTAACAAACTCTCGAGACTAGATTAAGTTGAGCTGAGAAACTGCGCTGATACACAGCGACTATGAGAGGATGCGAGAAGTATTTTCAAACATAATTTTCTGTTATTCTTATGTTCTTGCGCTCTGACCAATTCTCCCCTTGGCTACTTGCCAACTTCAAAGTTTAAATGTCCTCCTAGACTGACAAAATCAAACTCATTCTAATAACTCATCCAACTGGTCTGGTGTCTGTTGGAAGGAGAGAACTTCAAAAACACTGCTGACCAATCAAGCCCCGTTCAGAATGATTCAGTCCACCATAAACATGGGATGGTCTTGCTTTGAGTTTAAATCAGCTCTCCCCTCTGAGGGGCCCCTTGCCCCCCCTGAAAGGATTATCTTATTAATTCCTTAATTAGCTTAGTCCCTAAGAGGACACGTGGAGTCAAAATAAAGTCAAAGTAATTTGTTGTTGGTCCAGAATCACAAGACTACAGTCAGACTTTTCCACTGCATGTGATCGCTTCAACTTGCGTTTAACAAGTTCCACAAAGATTCTCTGGGCTGATCCTTACATTTTTCTTGGCATGCAGGTGCTGATATTCTCATCTTCAGGGATGGAAAGTAACTAAATACATTTACTCAAGTAATGTACAAGCATAGTTCTAGGAAGAGACACTAATATTCTGAAGCACTGGCCCAAGGGCCATGAGGCCGAAAATCTGAGGGGCAAAAAACGTGTTTGGAGGACAAATGTCAACCTAACATAGTCTTCTTTAACTGTGACTTAACGACAAATTACGAACTCTAGTTTTTTGTAAACATATGGTACATTTATTCTCTCACGGTCTGTTACTTCAAGGTCTATCTTGTCCATTGATAAAGTCCTAACATAAATCCCTGAAAAAAGAGAGAATTTCTCTTATTGATACTCCTTATCCCCCTGGTCCTCTTTATTTAAACATTTACCATGCCTCTGCCTCATACATTCTCTCTCACTCCCTCTCCCAGCATTGTACTTCCAATTGCAGCCTTCTTTGTCAAAATACATTTTACTTTTATATCTTTTTTTGTGTTGCTGGTTCTTCTGTAGCCGGCCTCTACTTTAGAGTGTTTTGTTGTTTTGTTTGTAATGTTTTGCTACTTTATATTTCCATTTCACCAGTCAGAGGGAAATATTCTATTTTTTGTTCAGCTGCATTTCTTTGACAGCTATAGTTACTAGTTACTTTGAAGATTAAGATTTCCCATGAAAACATATGACGATGAGATCAAATTCACTACATTGGCTTATTTTTAGCCCATGATCCCGTGCAAAAAGCAGTGTGTGTTAGGGTCTCACAGTTACATTTCAGATGTCTATGAATTGTAAGCAGTTCCCTTTTAAACTTTTTGGATGGTTTCATTCATATAAAAGAAAAGATTCAGTCCAAAGGCCAAGTAACAAGTACAAATCAACCTTGACCGTAACATTCAGATGTGGTTTACACATTGATTGTTATCAATCTAATAATGTCATATATGATGATATAATCAGTCACCACTGTTTCTACTTTTCTACTTTCTTTAAGCCCATTTTGCTGATAATGTTTCAGTACTTTTACTATAGTAGGATTATCAATGCAGGACTTTTACTACTCATGGAGCATTAGTTTTTTACATTGCTCTCTAGGTTCTTTTACTCAAGTAAAGGATGTGAATACTCCTTCCACCGCTGTCCCTCCTCCATGTGTATGTAATGTCCTGCCCTATAGAACTGTTTTTTCTCCTAATATCACCCAGCACTTACTCAATGCACTGGGGAAAATTACTGAGAAAGCCAAACTAAGTTCAACTCAAACAAGTCTGTTCTAGAAGTACAAAGGGAAAGCCATTAACATTTCTCTCTGAACTGATCATGAGGAGGAGATGTAATAGATGGCAGGGGGCTGAACCATCAAGACACAGCAAGTTTTCTTCCCCTGTAATTCATTTGTCCACTTTGCATACAGTATGGTGCGTTTTACTTTTACGTCTGTCGAGATATCTTTGAAATAAAATCATATGAATACAATGTTTGTGACATTATTAGAACAGTGGGAGGCAGTGTCAAGACAGCAAAGGACTGAAGGCTATTAGGAAAAAAACACCAGTTACCTATACAGGAACTAATGAGCTCTTACCCTGATGCCATACAGCATACAAAAAGATGAGAGTCCGGGTGTTAGATTAAGTATCATACAGCTTCTATTTTGCATGGATCTTTCTCATCTATTTCACCTCTGGGATATGGAAAGAACAAGGAAGTGCATGCCAAGTACAAGAAACAGGAGCAGAAAGCCATGCTGCCTGAAACATCAGCATGGTTGTAAATTTCAATTACCACCTGGTGACTGTAGGCTTTGAAGCATTGCAACACAGCACAGTGCACAATTTGTTTTAGGGATGACACTCACTCAGTTTACAACATAGTCTGAGTTGTTAGTATGTAATCACAAGCAGCCTCCCCCAAACAAAGGTGCGGTCTCCAACAACAGTCTCTTATTGAAGTTACAGAGCAACACAAGGGACCTTGAATAGTTTCACAGCTCAGAACCAGAGTGCCAGGAAATGATCTGAGCTCCTCGGGAACAGAAGGACAAATCTTACTCTCTCACCAATTTCTCTTCCTGTCTCCTCCACTAAACCAGCTGTATTGGCTCATGTATGCTCACAGCTGCCCAAATCACTGGTCCCCAGACATGACGAAGGTCTAAACTAAGGAGGGGAACAGGGGGGGCTCTACATCTGGGTCAGTAACTGGTAGATCAATTGCGCTGTCTGGGGAGGAGAGAAGGTTGACCATCATTTTTTATCCAAAGCTCACAACTTTGTTGTCACATAGCTGTCAACAAAAGAGCCTATTTTTACTGTAAAGAAAGTAGTCTCTGTTTTCTGATTCCACTGGAACACAACACACGCACATGGACCGAAGGACTAGTAACTCTTAATAGCTTCTATCATCTCCATTTTTAACTGGAGCAGTGCAGCATGTTAACAATTTCCATAGTTTTACTGGGACACAACAAAGGTTAGTGGTGAGCAGAGTGGATCTAGGCAGAGCAAGCACATTTTTCCAATGCTGCGTGGCTCTCGGCAGGAATGTGCTCTCTCAGTCACCATGGAGAGGGAGACAGAGATTCTTACTGTTGCAGGACAAAGCTTAACGTTCAATGGATGGGTTTACAGGCCCCCTCATTGTAAAAGGATTAAATAAATCAAGGCCGGTCGAGACCTAGCACCACAGCACCCCTGCTGCAGCCTTACAGCCTTGCCTAAACAGACACACACAAACACAGCTGGCCCCCATCCAGCCACAGACCACATTCAGCAGCTTGGGGGGAGGGGGCATTTTAAAACTACTACATCAACTACTACTACATCAAATCCCAAAACTTTTGGATGCAGCATTTTTTTTTCTTTTACAGATGCCATGAAAAACTATATCAATTGTGACAAAACCTGAAATATATACAAAATACAGGAGTATGAGAAGAAGAATTTTACAATACAAAGGTAAAAACCAAAAAAAGGGAAATGTGTTATACAAGCATATAGCAATTCCAATGAAAGAAAGTGCACACAAACACACACACAAAAAGACCTATTTGCAAATTATAGTGCCATTCATGCTCCACTATTACTGCACAACCACATGTGGCTAAAGGCTTATTGGTAGAGATAATGTGGACAAGTGTGTTAAAGGTCACAGACAGGACAGTTGATTACGTTGTGAAAGACTTTCCCATCTGAAGAGTGAAGCTATAAACCCAGCTATATCCCAAAATGTAAGCTACTGTGACAGGTATACAGACAGTGCAAATAAATCACTCGGGGTTATGGAGTTTGGTTAGGGGGTGGTGGTGCAGCACACCAAAGGATTATAGTCTACCTGAACTTAGGCTGTAGTGGTTTAGCGGGTCGGCCACCCATGCACTGTCCTGTATTACACTCTCCATCTCCAAGTCTGCATGCAGCCCGATGGACAGATGGACCGACAGACAGATGGATGGATGATGGAGACATGAGAGAATCAGCAGAGGGAGAGAAGCACTTCAAGTTAGAGAACAGAACAACTGTGTACTTCGGGACTGTGAGATCAGTGGCTTTGCATAGAAATGGTACTTAGATGCTAAAGCAGTAAACTGTTTTGTGAGACAGTGGAGAGGTTAAAAAAAATTAATGAAGTGCACTCAAATAAAGAACTTAAATTTAACATTAAAGTTAGAAACCTTAAGATTATGATGAAATCAAACCTGTTGTTGACACTATTTACAGTCCACATTTTCAGCAACAGCCATTCAGTGTATTTACATTCTGTAATTACTTATTTTTATAGGCTAGTGCTTACTGCAATTGTTTCTTCAAAAATGTATCTACTTGTCTATTTATTGCATTTACTTTACAATATCTCAGTGGTAATGGAATTGGAGAGAACAACCAAGGTTTCCTGCTGTTGTATGGCAAACTACTCGTGTTCAGCATCGTGTTCAGCATGAAACCAGATGGTGGTTGCTGACGATAGGAAAAGGCCAATTACTAATTTGCTTCTTTGGTAAAGCAGTGCGAGTTTGTTCAGGTTTGTCTATCAGCAGATGCACAATACTACACTTACAGTATGATGCACCCTTGAAACGGTTGAAGTTTGGTTGGCTGGTTTGGTTACGTTTAGGAAAACATCTCAGGGGGTGTGTCATGTAGTAAAGTGGCTGTGTCACGAGTCTGCAAGACTGCAGAGAGACCCTTCTCAGCTTGTTTGGCTGTGCTGTAAACAGATACACCAGTTGCTCATCTGATGTATTTCTGACAAATTAGCTGCTGAAGGAATGTTTGCTGCCAACAGAATTCTGGGTCCTGTAGTGTTAAACTACAGTAACCAGTGGCACTGTCTAATCACAATCAGGACTAAAATCTTAAGGATTCTAACTTCAACTACATCAGAACTCTGATGAGCAAAATGTGATACAAGTCCAAATGCTCAAATGCACTGTGTGTGTGAGCAAGTAAAAGTGGAGTGCCTGGATAGTTGGATGAAGTGTGTATACCAACACGCACAGGGAGGGAAGAGACTCCAAGAAGCAGGCTGCAGGCCAGAGCAGGGGGAGGCTGAAGCAGAGGAGTCACAGTCAAATGCAACAAATCAAGACACATGCTAATACTACTGTACATCCCTGTGCAGTGAGACAACAACAGTTTAATGATGCATTGCGGTGGAGAACAAGCAGTGCAGTTTTGACACATACACAAGCAGCTTATACACCATTACATTTAGTTATTTGTTCTGCCACTGACAATCAACTTGATCCAGGATCTGCTCATTCAAAGACATGTTAATACTACTGACAGCAGGGCATCAGCAGGTTTTAGGAAAACAAATATTAGACTTTGTTGTAGAACATAAGCTTATATGCAAGATTAATTTAAAAACCAATCCACCAACATATTTGTGATCTAAAGAATATAACACATCAATAACAAAGATAAATAAAAATAAGGAATTCAAGAGAAAAAGAGATGCTGCTAATTATTCCAGAAATCTAAATAATATACTTGACCTGCGGATACTCTGAAAAGGGAAAAATGCAGGATTGACAAATTAGGACACATGCAGAAAAACGAACAAAAAAACAGCAACAAGCACTGAACCACTGCTCAAAAAAAAGGAAAGTGGGCAGGCAGATTAAGTTGGATGGATTGTGGAGTATGCTGTGAGTGCACTGCAACAGTTAACTCTCCACCATTGTCACACAGTCTGAAAGGCTCAAAAACTTGATTGGCACATCAGATAACAAGCACCCGAAACCTGGCGTCTATAATGATACAAGCCCTCAGAATTGTGGATCTTGTGGGGTTGGTGTGTTTTCGCTGTGTCATCACTTAATCCAGACCCCAGAGTCTCAGAGGCTTTTCAATGGTTAGGAACCCTGACTCCACTCACCCAGTCCACAGTTAGCCTGTTGGTTGTGACAGTGAGTCATATTGCTTGAATCAGTCTTCGGATTTGGAAGATGTGATCTGGATTCATACGAGACCTTGAGGTGTGATCAAAGGCTCGGTTATAGCAAAATGACACAAGCTGCTATTTGTGTTGGGTGCTGCATTCTGTATTTCAGTGTAAAAAGAAGTGAGGGCAGAGTTGAAGTTAAGCTCGAGTCTGCATCGCAGCTGCAAAATGTTAAGTGTTCTCTTTGATTCCAAGAGGGTTTATGGTATACATTTGCCTTTGACATGCTCAAGAGTGTGCTAAAGAGCTTATCTGTTAGCTTTGGTCAGCAATAGATTTGCACAGTTATTCCCAGTGGATTTGCATAGTGCTGAGTCAATGCAAAATGATTAATGGGCTATCTCAGGGGATGACGTGTCAAAATTATGGGTTTCCTTTTGTTGCAACATGCTCATAAATGTAAGTTATATTATCTTTATACTGATGATTTTGTATTGTAATCCAGTTGTATGAAAACAGACAAAGACCGTTATCAGGAGTTTATTCAATTTCATTTTCAGGTTAGACAGTATCTGTGTCTCCAGTGCATTTCACTCATTCAAAATCCTGAAATGGTGATATAAAGATATTATGTGTGATACACACACACATCCATGCTCACTCGCTCTCTCTCTCTCTCACTCACTCACTCACTCACTCACTCACTCACTCACTCACTCACTCACTCACTCACTCACTCACACACACACACACACACACACACACACACACACACACACACACACATCCAGAGTCACAACAACCATCACAGACAGAACCACTTCCTGAAAATGCAGGCATTCAGCCGTCAATGAGACATTAACTGCCCTCAGTGATAATTTCCTTCCAACACATTTGCTGTGAATGGTTTAAAAGGAGGAGGAGGAGTACCTGGTTTTGGCACCGTGTTGGTCATGGACTGCGGCACTTTATCATTTATGAGCTCTACACACTCGCTGGGAAAGAAGCCAACCTGGAGACAGCACAGGAATGAGACAGGCAGGGTGAGATGGGAGGAAGTACGTCAGATTAGATAATAAAACAGAGACTGGGAGAGAGACAATTAAGTATCTACAAGTGAGGTGTGGTTGTCACATTAACCACCTAATTGTGGTATCAGAAACACTGTAACTAAGATGGCATTTTTGACTGGACATTCATTGGTCAGGTGGTATGGACACAAACACATCACACATATGACAAATATTAATTTTGTGTACCAACTGCTCTTGTGAACACCACTTTGGTACTCTTCAAAAAAAAAGAAGAAGAAAAAAAAAAGAACTTAAACTCTACATTGTACAAGAATGCCAGATGAAGCAGAGCTGCAAATGGCACAAACACAACTTTGCTGAAAGGCTTACTGACTCCCCCTAATGGGCACAGATGGTACTGCATGTGTGTCTGAGTCACTTCACTGTGCATTTGCTGCTCAGTTGGTTCCCCAACACAAGTCCCCTTAGAGCTTCAGTCAGCCATTAGAATGAATGTAGAAACCATAGACCTGATAGATCTAACAGTCAGAGGTCCAGGCTGCAGGTGATCATGGGCCCATAGTCAACATCTATCAGAGAGAAACAGCTTCTCCATGTGCTTATGTGTGATGTAATCCAGAAGACGGCAGCAGTCACCAGCCACTGACAGCTCATTTGAACCATAACTGAACTGATCAGTAAGTCCTTGTTGGCTGCCACAAACACTTTTTGGAGACAGAGAGCCAAAACACACCAAATTAGAGAGCAGCAGGTCAGTGGACGTTCAGTCAGGCTTTGTTGCAGCACTGAAATAATGCAGATTGTAACTAACATAATCTCTTCAATAGAGTTTAGGTGTTAAGGTTGAAAATGTTTGAATGATGGACAGTATTAAAAATATCAACTTCATTTACACAGCAACTTTAAAAACACAGCTTGAAAGGGTTTCATTCTGACATTATTGGACCACAATACCTTTCATGTACAGTACCTTTCATGTACATTTAAATATATACAGGGCCGCTTTACTGAAAAAATGATGCGATACAAATGCGCACTGCAGTTTTTGATTAAACTGTAGCTGCATTCTATGTGTGTTTAGCTCCTGATTTGTTAAGGCAGCAGCTGATACTGCTCCTGAGACTGACCTGGACCTCATCAGGCACAGGTCAGTGGTAGGATTTATCATCAAGATCAGAAAAGAAATGATAACACAGTGACCTTAAATTTAATTGCAATGGTTTAAATTTATCTGATCCTGTTACTGCTTAACAAAATATGACTCATAAATGTACATTATCATAATCTTTATGTCTAATTAATGCAGTAGGATTAACAGGAAAAAGAAACATGACTCAGCTTCTGCTGCAACTCAATGGGACACCATCAAGTAAGACACTGCAGTGGACAATCACATACATGCAAGCCCTTATTCCTGGTATTTATTTATTTGTTTGTTTGTTTGTTTGTTTGTTTAAAAGGGACAATGCACATCAATTGACATTTTTTGTTTACACTCAAAATGTAAATGTGCCAGAGTTAGCAAAAAAGCAAATTTTCATCTGTAGTCCCTTGGCAAGTCAACACACCATCACATTGCATTAATAAGAAAGAATGCAAGAAAGATAGAAAACAAAATAAAAAGGAGAGAGAGAGAGAGAGAGAGAGAGAGAGAGAGAGAGAAAACAGACATGAAAATAAAAAACAAGTACAATACAAAGAAGGGCAGTACCTAGGGTGAGGTAGACCAGCTATTAATGATTTCAGTTTTGCTCATTTTTAATCCATCTCTTTAGTTTGATTTTAAATGACAGATAGCTGGTACTTTCTCTGAGTTCAATAAGAAGGCAGTTCCAATAATTTGAGGGCCGACTGTTTGGCCAAACTTACTACGACTATACTGTATAACACAGTCACACAGTCACACAGTCTCCACAGTCGCGGTATGAGGAATTACCAATGTGTACACTTTGTTTCCTGTTAGTTAAGCTTACGTTGTAATGTGATTAGTGTATTTCTGCAGGGCTGCTTTCTGTCAAACGCCCACTGAGTAAATGTGGCCCACAGTGTTTTGTACACATTTGTCTGGGTGCAACTTGTGTATACCAGTTCAAAATAACTAAATACACAACAAGGTGTTAATTGAACAGTTTGTTTTCTTAGAGCCCTGGAAAAGATTTACACTGATTTACATTTTTTCTCCCATTTACATTTTGTCACTTTATTTCAGTTAGAGGCAAAATTGAGAGTACCATAAGCAAATGAAGTGCTCAGACTACATAATGCGAGAGCTGAAACTGGGAGACCTAAAGTTGACTGGAAGAAGTCCTGAACAGCACACATTTCAGAGTGTGATAGGATTATACGTAAGACTGCACAGGAATGTGGATCAATTCAGCATTACAGGGGGAGGCACACACCCCGTAATCTACTCGAAAGCATCACATAAAAGAGGATTTCTATCCTGATTTGAAGTCTGCTCTACAAAGCAACATTTTTTCTTGTCCTTAAAATACAAATCTAAGTACAAATCTAATCAAAAGTTCGCAGCCAGAGGAAAAAACTGAGAAAAACAGACCATATTTTCGGCCCCAGCCTGAAAAGTGTTTTGTGAGCTGTTTACCTGAAAGCCATGCTTGCCCCTCCACCATGTGGTGTCTTCTTTAGGGGGCATGTCAATCACTGATACAATGTCACCAACCTGCAAGAAGCAACAGAGACAGGAAAGACTGTCTGATTGTCCTTTTACCTCTTGTCCATAGATGACATCAGTGACTGCTAGAAATGCATTATATGGCAAGTCTTGAACTTTCAAATGTGAGCAATGCAATGTGTCCAGTCTAAAAACGTACCTATTCAGCTACTGAGTTTAGTAACTGTCAACATTTGTATTGCAAAGACAGCACGCAGGGTTTTTACTCTTTTTCTCTCTGTCAAGTTAAATGTTACGAATTCTTCATGTAGCAGGTAACAACAGATGAGAAAATATCAGCGAAGGTTTCAAGTGGACAGACAGAGACAGTGTGTGGTGTGTGAACTGTTGTTGTCACCTCAAAGGACAGCTCGTCTGAGGCCTGGGCAATGTAGCGCTTGATGACGTGGGCAGCAGCAATAGCTGGCACATTGATGGACGACTCTTCATGGACCAACAGATGATTTCCCTTATTGTCGACCTAAGGCACAAACACAGGCAGACCTTACATGTCATTTCAACAGATGCAGCCATTGGTTAATAAATGGGAAAAATACAAAAACATGACAATATGATAGTTTTGCCATAAAAAGCAATTTTGGTGAGGTAGTGAAGCAACTTACTGGGAAGGCTAGAACGTGCTGCTTATACCTACACAAAGATTCTAGCAAATCCTACAGCAATACTGTAGTATTTCTATATTGTCTACTTCTCCTTATTTGTTGATGCAGCTTTACTCTGTAATGTCATTGTGATTTCTTTGGTATTTATCATTGCTGCATTCAATGACACTGCAGTGCTTGACACTAAAGATGCAGCAATTCAGACAGCAATCTTTGCATGGCTATTATATTATGTTAAATGGATGTCACCCTGCAGTTTTATACCTGGAATAGAAAGGGACAGTGCTTTTCCTTATTCACAATGTGCAACAGTATTCACAAACTTCCTGAATGACCACTTCATGTGTAGGTAAGACCATTCAAAGGCAGAAATAATAATAAATGATTTCTAATCAAAAGCAAAGCATCAAATATTTGGCAAAAGGCTATATGATGCAAAAGAGTCAGTGTAATTCTTAAAGACAGTAGACAGTGCAACCTTACCTCCATCCATGTGAGGGCAGGCCCACAGTTGATCTTGTTGTCAGCGATGGCTGAAAGCCGGGAGAGGTAAGCTAACAACATCTGGGAAACTGACTAACAGAAGAGAACACACAGGCCAGTTAAAGTCATTACATTTCCTTCAGATAGTGCCATTTACTACTGTAATAATTCACTCCTAACACATATAGTATATATAGAATATTAAACTTTGCTGTTACAGTGCATGTGAATAATTACCAGTAAAGGTCATCAGCTCCTTTTGTTATGTGTTTCTTGATTGGCAGCAAATTATGAGTTAAGAGTGTTGCATGGTAGCAAAGCACTTGACACAATGACACCTGGAGCTGTGACTTCATATTACAAGGTAAATTTCCCTCTTTATAGTTTTCATTGGACAACATCTGCACATTTAGGCTAATGATGACACTAAGTTTTATAGAGAAGTGGTAGGGCGCCCATTTCAACTCTTGCAGCTGGGATTTTCTTCTCTAAACCTGTAGAAATGTCACTGTTCACTATTTGGACCTCATGACTCCTATAAACACAGCTATTAGTGAAAAGTCTAATAGCATAATAGTAGCTTTGTGCAGCTATCATTCTGAAAGTGTCCACACACAAACGCGCGCGCACACACACGCATGCACGCACGCACGCACGCACGTACGCACTCACGCACGCACGCACACAGGCACAGTACCCCTGCATGATAAACTGGTTCTACCAGTTTGGTTTGATATCTAACCCCTGCATTCCTTTTAAAGCTTCAGTCTAACCATAAAGGTTTTGTCTGGCTCACAATACTTTTCAGAGGTGAGTTGAAGAGGGACCAACAGGATTGGATATCAAAGTAGAGTAATTGGAATAGGTTTTACTTAGACAACTGAAACCTTGTGATTTGTTGTTGTTATTTTAAAAGTACATGGGCAGCAAATGCTATCATTCATTTAATTTAGGGGCTGAGTAAGCATGGATGGATGTATGAGAGGGTAAACAAAGTTGTGGGAGGTTTAAGAAAAGGCTCCACAAACCAAAAAACAAGCAGACTTTTAATAAGCTTTTACCTGTGGCCAGGATTCATTTCAAGTTAAAATGTGAAGAAAATGGAATCTAAATCTGCAAAACCTCCTTAGTGCCCTTTTAACTACAAACTGAAGCATTCAGGGCTATAAGCACAATAATCCACATAGCGAGTGTGTAGACGTGTTTTCAGTGCCTACCTCAGACTGATCAGTCAGACTGTCCAATCGAGGCAGCTCAGGTAGCTGGGAGAAGCGTCGGTCATAGATGCAGAGGTGCAGGTGCTTGTCCAGGACACGGAAATCCTCATAGCTACGCTTCACAATCCAACTTCGACCCTTCAGAATGACAACAAAAATACATGATGCAACCAGCAAAAAGACAGCGACAGAGACCATGTTAACTGATTAAAGAGTTATATGTGAGCAGTGCTTCCATTCAACTGCAGCAAGGTTTTTCAGTAATTAACACAGGGAAATGAAATGCTGTCTCATGCTCACCCTGTAGACACATGTAGAAAAATAAAATCACAATCACACAAAAGAATGTTTGAATTACTGCACTCTTATTAAGAATGAGTTGTTGGGTCGGCCAGACAAAAATAAGAGTAATTGATAAATGAACATCCCCTAAATGAAAAAAGAAAAAAGAAAAAAGAAGTAATACACAATCACTATCATCACATAAGATACCCTGCAACCGGTAGTGACCCATAACACAAACTGTGTATATTATAAATATATATATTTTTATATATATTTCCAGATAGTAAATGGTTTCCGATTTGCATTATCCTTTAATAACAACATTTACATATGGTTGTCTTTTTCCAACATGCTTCCTGCTTTAAGATAGGAAAAAGTGATTTATCAATTGAAATAATTACAGCATGCTTAGAAAATTATTTGCAGTAGTGTAAAATGTAGAGTTACATTTTCATGACTATGTGCTCTGTACTTGAAGGGATAGAATATGCAAAACCACTGTTTGTAGTCTTGTTCAAACAATTCGTGTTGGCCAATGTGGCAGTTATACATCTATTGAGAAAGGAGAATAAAAATGATGAAATTATGAAATTCAAGCCTGTCAAGACTGATTAAGCTGAAAAAGTGATTTTAGTCAAGTAGTTGTAGCACATTCATATTCATTAAATATAACCTTTCCTATCATAAAGTCAGACTCCTGTTTCTCTGTAAAATAGTTGTGGAGTTCCCCAAGGGTCCATTCTTGGCCCACTGTTGTTTACATGCTTTCGCTCAGGTGATACAAAGCCATGATGTTCTCTTTCACTTCTATGTGGATTATCTATATGTTTCACTTACAGCAGTCAAATTTATTTCTTGTCTTAGTGACTGCTTTTACATTAACAATGGAACACATGACAACTCATTTATGAAAGGCATCGCTCATAGTGATGAACCCATAGATAATTATCACAGGACTGCACAGCTCTAAAGAGCTCAGGTAATCAGCTCTACACAATATTTTATTAAAAAATCTGACTTTCAGCTCATTGTTCTGGTTTTATGCATTGCAACTTCACTGTTTTGGTTCACTTTCACTACTCAGCTACATCGTTTTTGGCCACAGCACGCTGCTGTTTTCAGTGACAGAGCTCTGATTGTACACTACCTGCTCAGCAAACAAGACAAAGTTAGTGAACATAGAGGACCATCTGGGAGCAAAAAAGTTATTTATTTATTTTTTTTTGGTCAGGCTAGACTTTCATCAGGTGCACACAAACACAAATCCAAAGCGCGGACAGAGCCTCAGCCTCGCTCCACAACATTTGTTCGACCATATACTCCGGCTCGAACAACATCCGCATTAGCCAAAATGCTGTAAAATGTATCCTTGTCAATAACATTCTCTGCATTCATATTTTGAGACGCCATTTTCACTGTTGGAAACATAGCAAGATAACAAGTAAAGAGATCAAGTGTTGTTTTTCAGCAGCAGCATACCCCCGGGCTACCCAGAGTTGGAGTCTAGAAATCCAACCTGAAATAACCTGTAGTTCTTCCTTGACACCAACTACATCATTCTACATGTCAAATCATGGCACTGGAGTTGGAAAAAGAACAAATTTTGCAGCAGGAGAATTCAGCTTTTTCTGTCAACATAGCACCCACTGAGGAAAGTATTGCTTCAACTGACTAAATTTACCATCAACACTGATTGGACATGCACATAAAACCTGGCAAAATGTTCCTGTAAGTTATGCACATTTTAATGTTTTCCCGTTTGGACTATTGCTTTATGCTCTATGCTAGTGTTTCCTGTGGTTGTGCTGCTCCACTTTGGCCATGTTATGTCATTTTATACATACATCATGCTGTTAACACTGTTTTATTCTATTTGCTTTTTCTCCTTGATTTTTTTTTCTCTTTTCCTTAGAAAGCACTTCATGGCTCTATTAAGAAAATTGGCATACAAATAAAGTTTACATTATTACCATTATCAAGAAATACCTTCTACTTTAACATGCTATGTGCTGTCATATCATTATCTGATGTAGCCCCTTAACAAACCAAAGCAGTCTTATTGCCTTGTCTGGAGTGGTTGAAAACTCAAACAGTGACACCAAATATTTGTAGCTGAACTACTATGTGGATATCACTATGGGAAGAGCAACCAGCCTCTGTGTCGGCACTAATACAAGACCACAACAACCTTTATCAACTACTATGACACTCCTGTGTTTTCCCTTTTTGGATTGTCTCTTTTGTTTTTGTCCACACAGAGACTCTTCTTTTCATGCCTCTGATAAAATGGCACTGTCTCAAAAAATCAAAAAAGGAAAACAAGTCCCCTAATGGGCTTGTATGCTTTGATATAGGAAATGTCAACAGCTTTTTCCCTTCCCTTTCCGCCCTTCCCAGTAAAATGCAGCGATTAAGTGCCAATAGTGCAAACCAATAGAATAGAAAACCCTAACCCTTGCCCTCAATCCACCACATTAAATGTTAAACTTTTCTTAAAAAATAAACAAATAAATAAAATCTTAGACTTATTCCATGCATTTGGATTTGTTGTTTCTTTTTCATCCAGTAAAACAGGGCTCCAAACCTCAAACCCCACAGAGAGCAACTAGTGGTGGAAAAAGTATTTCACTTTGATTTGGCCTAGAAATATCTGTCTGTACTGAGGCCAGGGCTTGTTTGACTGGGACTGCAGTGCAACACTCAGCCCTCTGCTGGCTGGATGAGACACACAGGGAGGGCACTGTGGGCTCAGGGAAGTCTTTATGCTTTCCTGCCCCACTTTCAGATGGTGCTTCTAGCTACCCCCCTTTCTGGGTCTGTGGAACTGAACCAATCTCACTGTGCTGTGCTACTTTCTCTGTTCAGACCTCTGAGTACAGAACTCAAGGCCAACTCTTTTCACTCCATTTTCAAATGGAACTAATGTAGGTTTAGCAGTTTTCCGATGGCTGTAAGAAGTTAGAATTTCCAAATACATAGCCACATACTTGTGTGGTACTGCCAAGGTTGTGCAAATGGAATATGATCTGTAGAGGGAAATACACGAGACCAGAGTAAAAATGTCACTAAAGGAAGCTGGGGTGAAGCTTCTGAGCAGCTGGTGTGCATGTGTGTTCTACTTTAAGGCTATTGGGTTAATCAAAATTCTTGCAAAACTTTGTATATGAAGTAATTCTAAATAATCTGGCAGTTACTTTACATTGACATCTCTCCTTGAAAAGTACATTTAACGATGACTAAATCAACTGTCTTTCCTACTTTGACAAGACTTCTGCAATGAAACAAAGTAAGGCAGGCACAACTATGTGCAAGAAGAGGACAACTATGGACACAGCAGTGCCAAACGAAGGGAACACAGTCCCTGCAACCATTAATAGAAACTGATACTTGGTGGATGATACCATCAGTAACTGTTGCAATTAATGACTGAAGGTTCCGATAATGGCACAAAAAACACCTAAACAGAGAGCAATCCGCAAGCTATCCTCAGGCAATTGAATCCAAAAAAATTCAGCCAAGGTAAGATAAAAATGTGCAGAAACATGTACGGTATGTCTCTAGTTTTGAAGAACTCACTCTCTGGATCCATTTCTATCTGACATTCTTCAGAATTGCTCACCCATCCTGGCATTCACCCACAGCTCTTTTCAATTCAGTTCCAAATTCCCACAACACTTGGATGTTTGAAACAATAAGTTAGGTGTTCCAGAAATGTCTGAATGTGAGCCAGCTCTCTGCTCACAGGGAGGACTGAGCTGGACATCTGAACAGGTTATAGAGAACCATCATTTGTGGTTGGAAATCACCAAGTTCTGTTTGTTTTTTTCCACAAATGTTGGGGTGTGTTTTTGCATATGAAATGGAGTCTGTGTGAGAGTTTGCACATACGGACAGTATATCTAAGCATATGCATGCTGTGGAAAATTAGATACAGTCCCCTCCAAAAGTATTGAAACGGCAAGGCCAATTTCTTGTCTAAAGACATTTGGGTTTAAGATCGAGAGATGAATATAAGACAAGAGTTCAGAATTTCAGCTTTTATTTGCTGGTATTTACATGTAGATGTATTAAACAACTTAGGATACATCACCGTTTGTATTAGACCACAGCAATTTTAGCTGAGCAAAAGTAAAGGAACAAAAAATCTTAAAGTAATACCATTAATATTTGGTAGCATAACCCTTGCTTGCAATAACTGCCTCAAGCCTGCGACCCATCAGCATCACCAAACGGTTGCATTCTTCGCTTTACCACAGCTTCTTTCAGTTCTTGTTTGTTTCGGGGGGTTTCTCCCTTCAGTCTCCTCTTTAGGAGGTGAAATACATGTTCAATTGGGTTAAGGTCAGGTGATTGACTTGGCCAGTCTAAAACTTTCCACTTTTTGCCCCTGATGAAGTCCTTTGTTTTGTTTGCAGTGTGCTTTGGGTCATTGTCCTGCTGCATGATAAACCTCCTCCCGATTAGGTTAGATGCATTTCTCCGTAAATTGGCAGACAAAATGTTTCTGTACACTTCAGAATTCACTCTGCTGCTACCATCATTAGTTACATCATCAATAAATATTAATGAGCCTAGAAGCAGCCATGCACACCCAAGCCATGACATTACCTCCTCCATGTTTCACAGATGAGCTTGTAAGCTTCAGGTCAAGAGCAGTTCCTTTCTGTCTCCACACATTGGCCATCCCATCATTTTGGTAGAGATTAATCTTGGTCTCATCAGTCCATAAGATTGTATTCCAGAAGTTTTTCGGCTCATCTCTGTACTGTGCAAATTCCAATTTGGCCTTCCGATTCTTACTGCTGATGAGTGGTTTGCGTCTTGTGGTGTGGCCTCTACATTTATTCTCATGTAGTCTTCTTCAAACAGTGGATTGGCATACCTTCACCCCTGCACTGTGGAGGTTGTTGTTGATGTCACTTACCGATGTTTTTGGTGTTTTCTTCACAGCTGTCACAATTTTTCTATCATCAACTACTGTTGTTTTCCTTGGCCGACCTGTTCGATGTCTGTTGCTCAGTACACCAGTGGTTTCTTTCTTTTACAGGACATTCCAAATTGTTGTGGTTGCTATGCCTAATGCTTGTCCAATGGCTCTTATCAATTTTATTTCTTTTCTTAGCTTCAAAATGGCTTCCTTTTCTCCCATAGACAGCTCTCTGGTCTTCATGTTGGTTTACCCTCTTTAACAAGAATGGACTCTTTATAGGTTTAAACCAAGGCTAAAAACTTAGACTAGTCATGCAGAGCTATTTAGTGTTTGATGAATCAACCTAAAAGGCAACACCTGGGCAACAAGAAACACCTGTCAGCCACATGTTCCAAAGTTTTGCTCACTTGAAAAATGGGTGGGTTCAACAAAAACAATTCCAATACTTTTGGAGGGGACCGTATGTGTCTGTATTTCTCTATGACTATTCAAGTCTGTTGTTTTACCTGGCAGTAAATATGAACCAAGTACACCAGCTCCTTAGACTCAAAGCCGTTCCGTGTCACTTCACACTGTTCATCGCCAAGGGTCAACTGGAAGACAGAAACAGAGGAGTGCAGCATTAGAAACACATTAGTTATTTCAAGAAAAGAGATCAAATTTGATTGTTGTGATTGATTTAAAAGGCCCATTTATTACAAACATCATGGGTAGACAGCACTACAGTATCACAAAACCCATAAAACGTCAGTTTAGATTTTATTCATGATCATAAGGTTTGCTACACATCAGATAGGGAAGTGCGCATAAAACTAGACAAGAGAAACCAAGATTTTGCCATTTCAGTTCATACTGCAGCATGACTGATTCAGTCAGAAGTGTAATATGGTGTAGCTTTAATGAATTGCTGGCACAAGATTGAAGACCCCCTTTACACCTTCCATTAAAATGCATTTTAGGTGATGGGACTGCAATTGGATAGTGCTTGGGCACATGAAAGTACAGGTAAAAATTAACCCTAGATGCACTGAGGACAGACTGAGACCACACCGAACACAAATGTAGATGAAATAGCATTTTCAATCCAAATACAACTACTTGGGTACATATAACACCAGTTGTAGCCTTAAGCAAATAAAATAAAACATTTGATTGTACATAATGGGCGCATTGACACTCAGTCTTTATCCTGAAAGGTCCACATCACAATTCTCTCATGCCATTCTTGACTGTGTTCAAGCATCCAGGTGTTCTCTGGACAGTGGTGGCACTGACCACAGGTGAATAAAAGCAGCTGCATACAACGGTATTCTTGTCTACTTTCATCTTCAGCATTCCAGATGTCAAAAGCAGCTTTGTCCCCTGCTTTGAAAAGCAATCAAAAGTCCATACAAGAGCGCAAATTCGTCTTGTTTTTTGTTTTTATTTTTGAACCTGCACAAATGAGAGGGTATAAGAAGGAAGAGTAACAAGAACAAGAAGCTGGACAGAGAGATCGGATCTCAGTGTGGACAGTGGAGACACATTAAATGTAATCCAGTTAAAGCATATCTAGATATAATGTGGATATGAGACACATTTTAAGACAAGGTGAAAATGGGGTGCAAAAAATATGAGCTGTTAAATAGTCAAATAGTGTAGGAATTAACCTCGAAACAACTTTTAAGGAACTTCCAATTTTCCTAACATGGCCTTTACTTCAGGTGTCGAAGATAGTATTACTCAAAGAAAACCTCTCCAAGAACTACATTTTCCTTTCTGACACTCCTTTGAAGTCCATACAGACAATGCAAGGATGAAAGGCAGGTTGCAATCACAGTACAGACCTATACTACATGCAAACAAGGGGGGCAACACAAAATAAATGAGAAAAGAAAATCAAACATTCCAACACGGTCCACTGACAGGACGCTTTTGAAAACAGATAAATGTGTAAGATGATTATACTCAAGAGTTCCAAGTAGAACAGGGCTGAGCGCCCACATATTGATGACATATTAATGAAGAAACAGTTGTCTTTCAAAGGCCATATTATACATTTCTATATTTGAAAGACCTAGTCCCCAAGAACAGCAGCAACGGTTCATTAATTCAATAATTAATATTTGATATTGTTTGTTGACAGGATCCATGTGATTCAGGCATGAAGTTTCATCTTCATCCACCTACTTATCCATCTTCTTCAACTCTTTATCAGACTTTAATTAATAAAGTCCTTTTACATTTCACAAACTTAATGACCCTTAAACTGTGCCCATTGTCACAGATTCTGCTGTTTTTTGGTGTTGAGTTCCCGAACCTAAATTTTGGCACTGCTCAAGGAGGCAGTACCACATCCAAATTCCAAGTATTGTCAGGAGACACATCAAACACCACATTTAATAGCATGTCATGTGTATAGATAAGCAGTCTGGGGAAGCTTCTTCCAATATAGCAGCAATACCACGATTCAGAATATCAATCGTGTTTTGCTGCCTTCTTCATGTGAACTGTAGGTTGTGTGCACAGTTTTGGAGAGTACGCTACAAATGAAATTACATTTACCAGTAATGCTGGTCCTGTCGTCTCTCTTTGGTCTCCCCAGAGCACCCCTCCATGTAGCAGAACCTCCTGCAGCAGAGTTTTATCTGTTATGCTTGTAACACCACAAGACTGTATCAAGATATGATACAGCACATCACCTAGCCAGGTGGGGTGAGGTCTACGCACATAAGCACTTCAGGCTGGAGGGAGTCTCCATCAGAAACAGTGGTTACATTGTTCAAAGCCACTGAAACTTGGCCTAGCAGTACCTCCTATTCAAGGTTGGCTTTCTCAGTGTCTATCTCTGAACGTGTCTCTCTCTGGTTTTTAGGCTTGCATGTTTGGCACATCTCAGGCCATCTCTCTCTCACAACTGTACGATAGTGTTTTCCTTATCTGAAACTTTTTCTGCTTTCACAACAGCAAGCATTAAAACTGAGACTGAAAGCATTCATGTGCACTGAAGGTCCACTAAACAGATATTGTCCAAGCAATGTCATGGTGCCAGTGAGGGGAGAACAACACATGGAAGTGTTGTTCCCATTAAAGAGGGCTTGATTTAAAGACAGTTGTTAATGGAGGGGGGAGTGCTAAATAGAGCCTTCACAGCACAACAATGTCCTTTTCTGAGGCTGTCCCTCTTTTCAGATACACAAAGTAGTGGGACACCAAATGACCTGATTACTTCTTTGTTGTTCAGTATCAGCACTGAGCAACTCAGAAATGTTTTGCACTCCATGCACAAGCAAAAGCAATTCTCTTGACAGAGCTGCCAGCAAAAGTAATAAAAACAAACTCAAAGAAGTGAGTGCATCAAGGCTCACATTCAAGCAGAGTGCAACAAGCCTTTCTCCCATTCCACTACAAGGGTTTTAGGGTTTGGGCCTGTACTGAGGGGAAAAGGACAGCTGTCCAATGACCAGCTCTGACTGAGGAGACACACTGTTTTGACTGACTGGAATCACTGCTGTTGCAACCAGCTAAGACCTTATGTACAACCCCAATTCCAAAACAGTTGGATACTGAACCTTGCTTCATCCTTGAATAACTGAGCCTTTCGAGGATGCTCCTTTCATACCCAATCATGTTACTATCACCTGTTACCAATGAACCTGCTTACCTGTGGAATATTCCAAACAGGTGTTTTTGGAACACTCATTTTCCACTGAGTATATGTCAAAAAGGATTAGCAAATGATCACATTCTGTTTTATTTCTGGGTCATTGTTGTTTTAATATAGACTGTAACAAAAACTCAAAAGCTCTGCTGTAACAGCAATAAAGAACAGCATTACAAAAGCGTAACGTTCATTATCTGGAATATTTTTGTAATGATGGTTTATACCTCTTCAGGTTCTCTTCATTTTTAAATGTACTAAGGCCCACATTCTTGCACATAGGCTGCCGTTAAATTTTAACATGTATTTTAATATTGCTTGTTGTAAACTGATCTTTATCCATGCTACCCGTGTGGCTAGCATGTTGATCAGTCCACTACAGACTGAAATGTCTCAGCAACTATTACATGGATTGCCATGAAATTTGGTACAGACATTCATGGTTCGCAGAGAATGAATCCTACAGACTTTGGTGATCCTCTGACATTTATTCTAGCCTCACAAGCCGGTCAGTTTTTATATATCCTGAGAAATATCTCAACATCTACTCGAGGCAGTGGCACAACATGTTGTGAAATTTGGTATAGATATTCATGTTCCGTTCAGGATGAATTGTTGTAACTTTGGTGATTCTTTAACTTTTCATCTAGTGCTATCATCAGGTCATACCTTGAGTTTTCCAATACGTTGGTTTATTACAAAATATGTGCAAAACTAATAACATTTACATCAGCCTCAACTGTAATGTGTTTAGTGCTAATTAGCAAATATTACCATGCTATCATGGTAAACTAAGATGGTAAACATGGTGAACATTAAACATGTTAAATCTGGATGATGCATTGTTTTTGTGTCATGTTGGCATGCTAGCATTACTGTGCCTAAGTATAGTCTCACAGAGCTGCTAGTGTGGCTGTAGGCTCTTAGTCTTGTTTGACAAACAGAGAGCAGAGATTTTTTATGAATACTTCTCTTTCTAGAAAACCAATTTTCCACAGCATCTTATCAGGGATGCATCCTTCCTCTATATGGATCTATGTATGAAATATGAATGTGTGTTCTGAAGTCACTGATGTAAACTCAAATTATCTTTGCCAATTCTATCAAGTAAGGGCCACATAGACCACTCAGGTCATCTTAGAAGACTCTCAGCAGCTTTTATACAGTGAGTTTAATTTGCTTCCATCAGGACCTCCCTAGCGGTAGCACAGTTCAGACCTCAGTTATGACGTTGTACGTCACCCTATCTAGTTTTGTCTGAGTGAAAGTTATGTGAATGTTATTTCTCAACAATAAAAGAAGAAAAGATGTGAGATTATTTATTCCATGAGCTATTGGCTTTTTAAACAAAAGGAATTTGGCTGATTATTTGCTCTCCTGCTCGCTGTTTTCTCTAAATGGTTTTTGTGATAAGTGACATAGACAGCTGTCATATTGGAGTTAACCTGTATACTTTGTTGTATTTATTATTGTTTTTATTCATTGTTATACTTTTCTGTATTCATTATTACTGACTGAATTTGTGACTAAAGCAGCTTGTTGGCAGCATCATTTCATATATCAGTCATCACAGAGTGATGTTTCATCTGGACGCTCTGAGACCCGACACAACTTCCAGTGAGCAACAAAGATCTAAGGATTTGATTGGGCTAAAGAAATTAATTTCTTAGACAACACTCTTTTAGTGACTGTATAGTCTGTTCCCTCTGCAATTCCATGATACTCCTTCAACACAACCACCAGAGGGTGACATGATATTCTGCAGATAAATAAATTCCAGGCCAGGGCTTCACCTTAATAAACTACCTCAGCAGTCTACCCCTCCTAAAATGTACACGGCATGAACAGAGCTGCACTCTTTTGAGGGATATTGTATGAGGATACTTACTGTGAGAATAAAATATGTTTGGGAATGTGAAGATACAGACATACTCAAGTCCTAAACTTTCTGCTAACAGAACCTTTAGAATAAGGTTGATGAATAAGCAAAGCTAGCTAGGAAGCACACTGTAATTGGCTTCCAGCTGTATAACAGAACTCTCCAACAGACCTTTCTCAAACTATACTCAAGCTAGTACTTGAAAAAACATTATTTTAAGAGTGTTTGTTCTACACAACAATTTCACCATTCAGCAAGTGCTTCTGCTTTTAGCCTGTAGTTTAACCAAATTACAAGTTATGATGAGATCCAGTGCCAGATGCAGTGCACTCAGACTGAGCAGCTTGCTAGATAGGGTGACCATTCTAGTGCTGTTTTCTGCTATGCATGCAACACACCACACTATAATTTGATTTCAGTCCAACCTGCACTGCACTAGCACACATTGTCTCTGTAGTATGCTTAGCAGGAAAAGGGCTGCAATATTGCCAGACTGGGCCAAACTAGATTTTCTAACTAAAAGCACCAGAATAATCAAGTGAGATCAGATTGTCTTTCATAAAATATAACACCAAAATATTAAAGAATTAGCTATTGTGGATGTTCTGGGTTCAAATTCAAACTCTACATTATGGGAACAATGAAAAGATCAAAATGAAGGCACACAACAACCCTGAGACACATCACTGTGACAACTAAAAAAATCATTGGAATTACACAGTTAAAGCATTCTCCCTGTCCATAAGCTGTAAATTATTCTATAGCAAAAATACATCAGTGGCTAGTATGCACTTTCTTCTTGTTTCCATTGTATGAGCAACCTCAGTAAATATCCCAAAGCAAAAGAAATCCCAGCCATGGTGGTCATTCTCCAAACAGCAACAGCAAGTTAGAGACAGAGGTGAAGTTGCACTGTCCCTCAAACAAAGGTTTCTGCAGAGGAAAAAAAAAAAAAACTGAATTCAACAGCCCTATGATGGACACAAGCAATTCTGATGAGTCCTCCAGGCACACAAGGACAAGGGGGAGCACTGCTTTCAGAATTTTAGAGAAATGGCAGAAGGGAACCAAATGGCACAGTGAAAAAGACAGAAAGACACTTTATACTCACAGCAGTCTTATTTTTGCTCCTTCCTTGTCTTCGTTCCTACACTTCCCTTCCCTCCATTCTTAGAGTTTGCCCATCCTCAACACTCAAACACCTGTCTCCAGTCTCTATTTCTCCATGTGGCTTTTTCTCCTGTGAGAATGTACATTCCATTTCACAGAGTCTTGTTTTGCCGGTCCCGAACACAATTCCCCTGACGTAAATGTCAACCCTCCACTTTCTTTCGCATGCAGTATATGCTCTCCCAGTGGAGGATCCAGACACAGAGGGCAGGAGGCAACAATATTAGCAGCAGCAGTGGTGTTGGTGGAGGACGAGAGGAGGAGGTGATTTGGAGGATTCCGCAACAGGATAGCTTTCATCTCCTCCATTTTGCCCTCTCTGCCATCCAACCATTGTGATGCCCATCCTGATTTTCACATCTTCCTTCTCTACTTGGCTTCGTTCCTCTGATGACTGGCACCGAACAGGACTTGAATACAAGATTTGATCAGCAGCAGTTCATAATGACAGGGAGCAAAGAGATGAAGAAAAAAGCTATTTACTTTCAGTCTTCTGTGGACCTCACCGTCTGCTTTCTCTGTCCCTCCACCACATGCTATTCTCTCCCTTTTCCCTCCTTTCCACTGTCTGACATGCTGGTTCACCCCTCCCCCTTCTCTCCTCCTCTTCTCCCACTCTGGTTGGTACATTCCCAGGACAAAGAGCATGGATGGATGGAGGGAGACAGAGACAGAGAGAGAGAGAGCAAAAGAAGCAGAGAGGGAGAGGGCAGGAGGTAACAATGAAAGTGGAGGGGGTGCACTTGCAGTAGAGCAGTTTTCTTTCCATCCACATGTGCAGTCCTGTCTGTGCTGTCCTCTTGCACAGTGGCATTTTATTGGAAGTGCTCAACTGAAGAACTCAGCAGTTCTTGCAAGTTCAAAATTTAGTGAAAGCACATCTAGGTAGTATAACTCAAAGCACATTTAATTAAGTATATCAATAACTGATGCTTACTGATGCTTTCGAAGTGCAACAAATAATGAGAAGCTACTTCAAGTCTAGGCAACCAAACCCTGCATCTAAAATTTCATTCCACATTAAATAACCACAGAGTGTAGCTGGCAGTCTACCACACTTGCAAAGTAGAAATAGAGTCACCAAGAATACAACCTAAAAAATGAACCTCTACTCTCAGGTTGCAGCCAAATACCTCAAACAAAAAACGGGAAGAAAAGTGTACATTGCATCAGCTGCGATGACTTCATATGTGCCATCCACACATGAGATGGATTAGGAAGACCTATTGCTGGAGAGGAGAGCAGAAATCCAAGCAAACAGCCAGCCAGAGGAGCACATGTGGGAGCCAAGAGAGGCCACAAGGATACAGAACCGCATGGGACCTGCAGCACTCACAGAACGCCTCCCTGTGCTGCCTGAAAGACATGCAAAGTGTGTGTATGTGTGTGTGTGTGTGTGTGTGTGTTTCTCTGTGTAAAAGACAGAAAGTTCAAACATCCAAACAGTTCAATTGCAAGTCAGATTTAAACATTGCAAACTAATTTTCTGAGTTTTACTGCTGTGCAACTGATCAAAACTTCAAAAATGTCCCCCTCACATTAATAGCAGAAGTGTGCTAATGTGTCAATTTGGCAAGAGTCACCACTGAGCCAAAATTTTCCAAGCTTTCGTGAAAAAGAAGAATGCAGGGCATCAAATCATTGTCTACTACTCTCTGCTTCTGAATATCAAATGATAAAGATGACCCAGTTCATTCAGCTTCCTGCTCCGCTCTGCCGGTGACAGGTTGGACTGATTTATTACAAACCACACGTGGAAGGTCAGATGTCCAGGAAATGCAACCACAGCCAAAGTGTCTGACTTAAAGGCAAAAAGCAAAAACTTTCATCAAATTACAGTTTTGTACCAGGAAAGAGTCTAATATGAAATTGACAGAGAGAGTATATTCAGCCAAAAAAAAATTGTTTTCTTAGCCATTTTCTGATACTGCAGAATTAATTTTCCTCATTACTGTGAATGCCTCATCAGTCATAGATGTCCAATACACAGCTGTGACTGTAGATCATTCAGGTGTGCTCCAGTACTCAAGTCCCACGATGAAGTCCAATCCCAAATCTGAGGACCCCTGACATCCCTCAGGCATGAAAGACTGTGAATTACTTCCACTTCTCTAAGGACTACAATGTTTGCATTAGATTACATTAGACATGTCAGCTACTAGTAACCAATTAGCAGGTTACTCAACAAGCAGGGAATCCAGTGCCCAGGTGCATAAAACCACACAGGCTAAGGTTGCCCTTGAAGTTTCATCTATGGATGCGTATGAAAAAATGATTTGCAGTTGCTAAGTAATAAGTATTCCCTTTATGCGTTGCTAGATGGTCCTTAGTAACCCTCTTCCTTTTTGATTTTTAGGGGCCCATATCAGTCTCTTCACAGTAAAATAATTTATGGGACATAAGATAATGGCTGAATTCATAGTGATTGAAAAGAAAGGAGATCGCAAGACACGGAAAATCCACTGGGCACTATGACCATTGAGTATTAGAGAGTATAGATTTATTGAAACCCTGCAGTTTTTGTCAACTGCTGTTGCTATCGCCATTCTTGCTGTCAGAGTAATATTTTCATATTTATTCATTACTTCATATCCAGAATTCTGAGCGTTGGATTGTTACCCACTAAGAGGGAACATGAGCTGGGTTTGGACTGTGATTTTGTCAGTTACTTCTTGCCACATCTTCTGCTTGTGCGTATTTGTCATGGCTGGGTTAAATACGAAAGCAGTGGACTCACAGAGCAACTGACACTGCTGTCCCTCAAACCACAGTGCTGAGCTTGGCTAATAAAAACAATGACTGTACCAGCAGTACTGCCACGGCGACAGCTCATTTAATTTTTCAAATAATCCTTCATTTTCATACATGTACAGATAGATACTATGGAGGATTTCTCAGTCAATGATGCTGTATTTTTTCATATTTTAAATCATAATCTATCATCCTTTAATTAAAATAGCAACATTATCTCAAACACTCAAAAAGAGCCGCAGTGCTTCTTGGCCCACAGCATTCCTCAGTCTCCTCCTCCTTTTCTACAGCTGTGACCTCAGAGAGGTCAGGTTAAATCTGCTCTATACCGAAGACCTAGAGCTATGCTAACTTTTCAAATCAAATGCTAAGCACTGAACACTAAAAAGGTAGTTGACTGTGCAAATTCACCAGGGTTGGTGGATGAGACTTTTGTCTAACACAACAAAACAACAAATCTACAAAAAAAAGCTTTTGCTATTCCTGCAACTCTGCTCTATGGTTGCCATTATCACGAAACGCAACTATGACAGACTATAGCAGCAAAAGCACTCTGTTTAATGAACTGTGATATAAATCGTTGTTTGTTTCTTTATGATGGACAAACAGACCTATGTCCATTAGTCAGTCCAAAGAAGGTGAGGAGCCTGACTGATGTCGCTGTTGGTGATTTATCACACACAACAGGCACTACATAGGTTGAAGTCAGCAACTAATGCAAAAAGTACAGATGGAAGATGGAAACAGAAAATGGGAGAGTAATGTGTGATTAAAAATAATGGCTGGTGTCCCATGACACTATTTTCACGCTGTGTTATTTTTTGTCAGAATGCAGAACTAGAGGGGTTTCTAGTGCAGGACTGCCTGCGGGGCTTTGCTGCAGTACTTCAGAGCTAAAAGGAGGAAGTGTGAAGGAGCTACATCCAAAATCATTGCTAAAGCTATAAAAATGGATCGAGCAAGGGATTGAGGAGTGCAATGGGATTTAAACACAGAGACAGATCGCTACATGAGATCCTGACTTGGAGCAGGTTCACAAAAGAAATCCCATTATGAGAAAGATTTGTTCACACACACACACACACACACACACACACACACACACACACACACAAACGTACAAGGTGAAGGGCAGTGACCTAGCACAGAGTAACCCTCACATAAAAGGACACTGAGTGGGGCTTAAAATGGTTTTCCACCTTAGCACAGAGAGTATTTTGTCAATATGTGCATCCTACTAATTCAGGCCACTTTGCACACTGCTGTTACCTCATCTCACTGTTAGTCCCATAACAATCACACATCAATCATCTCGATAATGCAGAGAAAGGGTACTAGCCACAAACACATGCAATGTATAAGTCAATGAACTATATCCTCTCAAGACACCTCAACACTCTAGTTTTGAAGAATGACTGGAATGCACAGAACTCCAAAAACATCTTGATGTCAAGGGGATAACGCAATTTTATCTTTTCTATCTCAACTTCATTTTCAGGAGGCCAGAAAGGGGTAAGGCGTTCCAAACATGCTTTCAGTGCTCCTGGAGTGAAGTGGTTACTCCAGCAGCCAGCTCAGCAGTTAAAATGCTCCCACGTCCCAGGCACTTCCCTGCTGGTGGCCCCCCGAGGTCAGGTAGGAGAGGACAGGATGGTTTGTCAAGTGTGAAGGAGGAAAGGGAAATAAATCTGTCTAGCCAAGCTGTAAATGTCATAACAAGAGAGAGCATATGGAACAGAATTTGGGCCAGTAATGTTTCTTGCTGACTGGCTGGATGTCAGTTAATGGACAAATCACAAACAGTGAAGGAGAACATGACTGTCACTCTAGCAACACATATGTGTATCTGTATACAGTCCTGATGAAATAGATTGGCTTTTTTTTTTTTACTGCAAAATAATACTTTCATTCACAGCACAGCAAGAAGGTTCTCGGTTGGAACCTGGCAGCCGGACGGGTCTTTCTGTGTCAAGATGGCATGTTCTCCCCATGCCTGCATGGGTTTTCTCTGATGCTCTGTTTTCTTCCCTATCAAAGCCCTGTGATTGACTCTTGCCCAGTGTCAGCTGGCTCGCGTAGCTCCAGTGACTCAAGCACAAACAGGTATAGATAATGGATGGATATTTTCAGGGACTAATCTTTGGTTTTGTGAAATACTGGTGGCTTTTTACTTCAACTGTCCTCGAAAAACTATTCAAATCGAACAACCCTGAAAGAGACAACAGGTCAAATACTGGTTGAAACCTATATGCAACCCATGACAGGGGGCTTCACTTTGTTTTAAATGATAAAAACCAAAACTCTTGGTAAAAGGTGAAAGCTTTCAGTGAATCAATGTTTATAACAACTGCAGTAGCATGTGTGACATTTAACTTCAAAATACAACACTAAATGAATTAGACGCACTGACAAAATATGCAAACTTAATCATGACCAATTGATCTGGTTTTCTACACTGAATCACATCTGCAGCAGTCTAACAAAGTGGATGAACCACTTTGTAATGTGCATTCTGAGGACAATCACATTTTCAACCCATTTGCTGTCCTTCAACAACAACCATAAGAGAAACACAGAGAAGAGAGAGAGGTTGTGTGTAGAGTGTGTGTGTGTGTGTGTGTGTGTGTGTGTGTGTGTGTGTGTGTGTGTGTGTGCGTGCGTGTGTGCGCACATGCTCTGGCTGGTCTTTTGTTTCCTCTAACAAGGGCAGAATGGGTCTAACCGTTACATCATCCCCTGCTCATAAGGAGTGTAGAGTTCCTCTGAATGACCATGTGACAAAGGGTTTGACATCATACCTTTCAAGGCCATGGCTCTAACTTTGCTTTGTTCAGACTAACAATTGCACAGTCAAAACCATGTTGATCATGTTGATCTTGGGTTTCTTTTATCTATAGCAAACTCCTACAATAAGAATGCAGACTGTCATGAATATTTTCTGGATCTGGCTGCTAGTCGACCCTGTGCCTTTAAAGGACAGCCTGCCTGGGTGTGTGCTGCCCAGTGCTGTCTTCAGTATGGGGCTGCATTTGATGGATTGGGTCCCACTGGGGGAGGGAATTCATCTCTATGGATCTCTCTTGGTCCTTTGTGAGTGAAGGGGGTGAGTGGGCAGTAGGAGCATATTGTGTCATGATGCTCAGTGAGCAGGGCAGATGCAGACAGTGATGGAGTCACGGATGGAAAGATGGGTGGATAAGTAAAAATACATATAAAATGACGAGCAGATCCCCTCCCCCTCTAGACGAGGTCACGTCACAGTCTGAAGGTAGAAGCAGCTGAGACACATCAGCGGTACAGCAGCACACAGTGTGCTAGCCTAAACAATGGCTGAGAGGGGCATCAGTCTTTATCACACACATGATTGGACATATACATCCAGCCTAATAACTGCTCTCATTCTCCTGCACACTTAAATCACAACTGCTTGCACTGTTGTCAAGATGAGAGAGGGCACCTCGTTCATAGCTGTGAAACTCAGACTGATTGATTATGACTGGATTGAGAGATATACCAGCCTTCAGTTTTTGTCTCTCTCTCACACACACACACATGCATGAACGAACGCACGCACGCACACAATGTCTTAGGCCACTTACCACACTCCATGTCTAATGATTAATTAATTAATCTATATCTGAAAACATCCACATCTGCTACATTTGCATAATGCAGTTTGTTGTAGTAAACTCAAAAGTCTCAAAATTCATTGTGCGTGAGGAGAGAGAGCCTTTGTGTTGAAGGGACGTGTACAGTCTGTGGCTGTGACCTCAGCGCCAGTCCTGAAAACAAACAGCAGGAAAATGAAAGGTGGTGGATATGAGTTTGATACATTCAGAAAGTGACGCTGGTTGAGCACGAAACCTTTCAGTAACTTATGGGGGAAAAAGGTACGGTTGATCATTTTCATTATTGATTAATCTACTGGATGTATTCTCGATTAATTGATGAATTGTTAATGTACAAAATGTCAAAATGACTCAGGGTCAAAGATGTCTTCAAGTTGCTTATTTTGTCTGACCAACAGTTCAAAACCGAAAGATATTCCTTTTACAATGATGTGAAACAAAGAAAAGCGGCATCATAATGAAAGACCAGAAACTACTGACTGTTGAAAAATGATTAATTGATTATCACTATAGCTGCCTGATACTTATTTGTCAATTGACTCAATTAATCAACCAATCACTGCAGCTCTAATGAAAAGCACTGCAGTCTGAAAGGATATGTATTCAAAAATGGCTCTATGATTAATCAAAGAGGTGGAGGTAATGAGGCCAATATGTTTCGTCTTCAATACTCTGCTTTGAAAAATATCTTGTGTCTCAAAAGAGTTCAATCACCTGTTTAAAATTCTTAAAATTACATCTCATTTTCACCGTCATTAAAAAAATCTAGATCCTATGAATCTTAAAAGTTTAACTGCTGAACACAAGAGGTCTCCTTCACTTGAAAATCCCATTCTCAGCCTGAATCCACTGAAGACTTCAAGCTCCCACATCACACTTATGAACTGCATATTGGACCATGATTGGCTACTTGAGATGCCACAAAATGCCACTCGTACATACACGTGTTAAGTGAAGATGAAAATAGCTTTCTAGTGTCAAACTGCATAGAAGAACAAACATCACAGTCAAGGAACAACAACAAAACATATTTTTGAGTGGAGGCCCCCTTTAAAAATCTTTGAATATCTTCAAATGCCCTGAAACTGACAGCTTTTGGACAGCACTAGTCTGTGTGGTTTTGAAGTCTCCATTAATAGTAAAATGTATACGAGCTTGAACCTCAGAGTGTAACAAGGCAGGATAAAATGCTAGGTTGTAGATAAACCAGATGGAAGAGCAGGCCCAGTGGCACAGTAGTGTTGATGTCAGTAAAATTGTTTTCCTAGTGTCTGGATGCAGACTGTTTCATGTAGTGACTGGTCTGCAGGGCTGGAAGAGAACTGAGGGCAAGAGTTGAAGAGAGGGAAGATGAAGGCCATGCAAGAGAGACATCAAGGAGGGCAGAAGCCATGGACAAACTGTCAAACTGTCTGGGGATAACAGTAGATATACAGTGTGTACTAAAAAATACTGCAGTCAAAAGAAGAATAAATGAGGTTTCAAGAAAGTAGCCTCTTTATAGGACACACATGCTTGTTAAGGCAAACAGCCATCTCCTTTCAACAACAAACTATGCGGCTGCCCCTCAATACAAACAGCATGTGGACTGAGTAAACAAGTCCTTTTACTGTCAAAGTAGACATTGATGTGTCACATTGAATGTCATATTGTTTGATTTCTTGTTGCCAGACACAGTGGTTCCATCATATCATAAATGCCTGGCCTCCAGCAATTTTTACACAATACAAAGGATGATCAAGTAGACCAGAAAATAGACATATTAATAAAACATGCAGAATACAGCAGTTCTATGAGCCAAAGCACCTTGTCAATGTGCCAGGTCAGAGGAGACAGGCCAGAGGAATTCCAGCTACCACGGGTACGGCAAATAACAGCTCAGTACAATAGTGCTGCGCAGAAAGGTGTTAGTAAATACTACTCTCAGGATACAGGTCTGCAGTGGGCATATGATCACCAAAAATCTCAATAAAGAGTCAGAATTCAGTATAAACGGCAAGAGTCTGCTGATGCATCCAGCCTTATGTCAGTGTGCCCGCTGTGTAGCAGTATGGGGTGTTTTCTTGGTGCATGTCTGGGTGCTCACAGCATACTTATGATTTGTTGACGACTGGTTGTGTCCCTTTATCGTCAGTCTACCTTTTGCAAATGCATGCTTCTTTGAGATTTATGTGATTAGGCACAAAGCATTCACACTCTCAAGAAAGTTACGGAAACGCAACAGAGAATTCAGTTGACTGAAGTTGCCTCTACATTCTCCAGAGTTCCAATTAAAGAGCATCTCTGGGATGGGGAGGAGGAGAGAACATGTGGCATGACTGAAACACAGAAAGATCTACAGGAACTGGCGCTGTTAAGTCAGTGTGGATTTGGACACATCCATGAATGAGTCTAACCAGCCATGGCTCAAAGGAATTAAGGTGGTGGTTGATCAAGACCAATAAATCAACAATAACCTTTTAATAAAGTGGAAGCTTTCAATAGATACATATCTTTTTGATAGGTAGATCAAGTGATCAATATAAACAGATACATAGAAATATAGCTGAGAGAGAAGCAATGTGTCCGCAAAAGGACAGTCAAAAAGTGTTTCCTTGATATCAACGAATGTTTGTGAACTTTATGTGTTTGCAAACACACATAAAGTTGATGCCAGAGTGGTGCCCCTTTTTCTTCAACATTTGTCACAAAATATATTTAACCTAAAACAAAGAATGATGAGAGCTGATGCAGAAATGTAGAATTGTTTACTGTACCATCACCCCATCAACAGAAAGAAATGGTTTCTGAAGGTCTGTATGAGATTTCAGCAGCAGAATTTGAAACTTTAAAAGTAGCCCATCTCTCACAGGCATAAAACTGAGCTTTAAGTATTCTCACACTGTTCTGGCAGCCTGATTGGGCAATTGTGTGCGATGGTACAGCTTTATCATTACAGGCTTTCACTTTCAAGAGGCTCTCACCATAGTAGTGGAGGTGGAGAATGGAAAACGTTGGGCCCAACAGCTATTGCCATAATGTAACTTTCATGCAAGAGGCCTCAAATCCTCTTACTGATGATAAAGTTTACATGGAAGCACAAAGTAGCAAGAACCAAGAGGCTGAAAGGGTCTCTAATCTCAAAGCAAGTAACTCCATAAAGTTATATTCAAGCATTTTATTTTGGAATCACAGGTTGCAGTTGAAGTTGTTGGTTCCTAAAGTATCATTCTAGACTGCCTTCTGCTCTCACTGACATGTTAACAGAGTTCTGGGAAGGCTCTGTTTGATTCAGCATAACAAGACTAAAACTCCATACTCCATGCAGGAATAGGTAAAATGTCACCATTTTGTTAGCATGCCAACATTTACTAAGACTAATGGGAATGCCAATAGTTCTGCAGGTATTTGGTCCTAAAAAAACAGTGAAATGACAATATTAGCAGGAAAAGTCAGCAAATTGCCAAAGTGAGTCGGATTCATTCTCTGGGCACCATGAATATCTATTAACAACCTCACAGCAATCCATCCAATAGTTGTTGAGATATTTCAGTTTGGAGGGACACTGCTATCCCAACAGCCACACTAAAGTGGCTAAACATGCTATAGTAGCATGGAAGACAGATTCAGGTTAGTGTGAGTACTCATGGAATCAAGAGATTTCATTTGAACTGAAGAAGTTCCATTAGAAACCAGTAAAAGCTGAGAATCTGACCTGGCATTATGTGGCAAGATTAAGACCCCGTTTATACGAGGACGATAGCGAATGAAAACGACAAAATATTTTAATCGGAAGTGCCTTTCGTTTACACGGCGACGGCGCCGTCGAGGTCTGAAACCGCAAAAATCTGAAGACGCCTTCCAGAGTGCAGAGTTTTGAAGACGACTCAGGTTGCGTCTCCGTCTAAACGGCAAGAAGCACAAAACCACGTCGCGTCGCGTCACGTCGCATAGCAACTACACCTTACGTCACACTCAACGCGCCAAGCCGGTAAAACAACAACAAACAATATGTCTGACTACGTGGATCCCACCGATGTTCAAGCTGTGCTAGGAGCTGTAGTAAACATACAAGAGTCATTTCAACAATTGTATAGAATGTATACGGATACTATAGGACACTATACTATACTATGGACAACTTTGCGAATGCTCGCGGACATACTGCCGCTCTATCACAGTACCACCTAGCGGCCTGGCATGCATATCCAATCGAATTCGCCCACTTTTGCGTCTTCGTATAAACAAACAATTCCTGCTGAGAACGCTCGTCTAAACGCGGATAAAAAATTGAAGACGACACGCCACTTTTGCGTCTTCTGAGGTCTGAATCTGAATCTACTGAGACATACAGCCTCATTTTATGTAATACTGCCTCTTTATATTCCTCTTCGGTGATCCTGCATTTTACTGTGTACTCACACACCTACTGAAACACACAATACACATGGAAGTGTAGGTGATGCAAGTGGCTGTGCTGACTCATTCACACTGAGTACATGTAAGCCATTTAACATGTAATTTGTATACACTTCATCTCAAATCACCATAAAATAACATGTCTGGGAGCTGACCTGCTGTCAGATTTAGCAGTATTCTCTGCTGAGGTGAAAGGATCACAGTATGTTATTAGTCACAAACATAAAGCTACAGGTAAACCTACAAATGACCCAAGACTTGCGTTTAAGTAGAAACTGGAAGTGAAAGTGGAAAATATACATCCCGTTGCTTTCAGTGTGGCCAGTTACCTCTCTACATAACCACACATATAGATTTGACAGTTACACATGACACAAGCTTGATGATATCCAGACTGAGCTCCAGTCAAAGTAAGAGCAGAGGCAAGGTGTGACTGTCTGCTCTTCAGATTAGATTAACAGTAGTTGGTTGCACAACTAGGTGAAAACTTAAAAATATGGAAGGATACTGAATGAGCTAATAAACCAAACAACAATCTTAAAATCTAAGAAATTAACCTCTTTCTCACCAGCAACTGTGCAATACAAGACTAAGAAAAAAAAAAAAAACATCTGACAAAACAACTGGCAGGTTACCAGGCAAATTTTCTGTGAAATACCAGTATCTTCAGTAAAAAGTGCTCCACAAGTGCTGCTCTGAATGTTGGCACTCTCCTCTTTGGCCTTCTGTGACTATGAGATCCTAATGTTTCCACAACAAAACCTTGACTGACTCAAATTCTCCTTTGGCAATGTTTTTTATTATGGAAATGAAAGAATATGTCTTCCAGCAGAAGGCCTAAAGCCAGACGGAACCCAAGTCCAAGCTCTGCCTCAGTCCAGTACATTGTATGCAAAATCTGTAAGGCCTGATGCAGACTGTGGAGCTATTGGTGGATTTCTAACAGAAACATACTCCTAAACTTCATCAGATGACACAATTTTAATGACAACTGGTACAGATATAACAGATGACAGATGTCATTGCATATATCCATATATTTGCATCTTTAACTGTCTGAATATACTGGGAACATACAAAAATCCACAAAATTGGTATCATGTAGCATGGCAGACACAAGTCAAACAATCACCATGAAGGACATAAACATTTTATGCAAGGAAACACTCTCTGAATGTTTAACTAAGCAGCAATGTTTTTATTGATCAAAAATATTTAAGTATTTATTAGGGTTGAGCCGGACACAGAGCAGAAAACGGCTCGTGTCGCAACGTGTCGCAACGGTCACTGCCACTACTCTCCACTCTGGTCGTATTTTTTTTTTATTTTTATTTTTTTACCGTCTGCTTGCTCTTAGTTTGGCTGGTGATATAGTCAGTTGGAAAACTTTGCTTGTACTGTGCTTTTGAGAAGAATACAGTGAACAAGGCTGACATATTATTTCCCTGTTTGCCATCACTGGATGTTTGCATGAATCACCAAGTTCACACAGATAATTAAAAAATAAACAGTCTTACAGACCACTTACACACATACACACATATAGCTGAACACACAAAGTAGCCTATATTAATATTTTTATTGTATATCAATTTCAGACTTAAAATAATGTACCGATTTAAGCCCCACCCATTTCTGTTAGGCCCTGCCCACTCCAAGTACAGATGCAGATACAGATAGTGGTGTACTCGCTCATCCCTATGAGTCCTAAGTATTTATATCATGTGAGAATCATTTGGGCAGAATAAACAGAATACATTTATGTCCAATTCATTAAACAAGCAAACAAACAACAAAGAAGGCATGAGTCATACTTGGGTTGTTTTAACTGAAGAAGAAGCAGGAGCTATGCTGAATACTGAAACCAAAGAGCAGCAAACAACCAAGCAAAACAAAAGACAATGATATTTGAAAGCAATATGAAAACCACGAAGGGCAAGACAGTCATGCTGCTCTGTGCCAGTATGAGCAGTCAGCACACATAGTTGGGATAACAAATGGAGAACCAATCTAATAACTACAGACAGTTCACATTAGCTGAGCCTTTCCTTTATTCAGTGAATGAATAGATGAATTATGTGGTGTAACCTGAGTTACACCAACAAATAATCTGCAGGTGAAGGAGATGGAAGCCTTAGAACAAACTGTCTTGCCCTGCCCCCCAACAGCAATGTGGAATAAATTTAGCTGACTGCTGACCTCTCCTGGTTTCTTAACAAAATGACAATGTTGTCTGAGTGAGAACGACAGAGATCTGACTGTACATAAAATCTTCAGGCAAAAGCCAAAATCCAGCAGGAAAATTGTCCTTCAAACGCTCACATGCTTTTTCTAAAAGTAAAAATACCTTTCATATCTTGACTTTGAACGGTCATGACAAGTAAAAATGACCTGATCTTTTCATTCTCCACACTTGTTAGTCCTGTGCATCCTCTGCATGCATTTGGTGAAAGCTTAAGAACAACAGCTAATTTAACATGATTGAAGCATTCTGTCTTTACAACCCTTGTGCAAACAGAGCATCTTCAACAGCACTATGAATCCTAAAATCAGTTTTGTCACATTCTAAGAAGGCCTCCAGCTATTTCGCATTGCACTCAGAGAAATCCAAGACACTTGCAAGTGACATAGAGAAAAAAATATCAATGCAGATATCCTGACATTTAGTCCATAGTGTGGCCCAAGCACCAAAAACACATTTCCCATTTCCCTGCAGCATATTTCATCAGACCTTCCTAAACGCCCACTTCTTTCAACTCCCCCACCTTCAGGCTGTAATGCAGACGTTCTGTTCAAAAATTAACAACTCTAATGACACTATCCTGGTTATTTTTTCAAACTTTCAAGCGATACAGAAGACATTATACAACTGTTTTCACAGGCTGTGTGATATTCAAAATAAAATCAGTGGAGTGTTCCTTTAATTGGTCTAACCCTCACTGATTCTTATTGTTCACATTAAACTCTTAGGTATTTCTCAAAAATATCCCACAATTAATTACCATACCTGCCTTTATATACAGAGTGCAGACAAACGATAACATTAGAGCCTTGACAGAGTCTGTAAGGCATCTTTAAGGTAGACAAGCATCTTAGCTATGAAAATCCGACCACTTATGAAATCTTTAGCATTCAAGTTCCTAGCAGCAGGGGGAAATCTTAGAAGGCTACAGGAGCTACTTGCTTAATTGGAAGGTAGAGAAGCAGTGGTTAGATCTCAACCAATTCTACAAAAAGAAGAAAACACAACAAAAAAAAAACCCTCAGTCATCTGAGGTGTGTGAAGCTGGAGTGAATGAGGTCATGCTGGATTGGGTATTTGAGAATCAAAGATATCAAACAAATGCAAATCATGAACCAATTTCATGATATCAACAGTAAAAAGGATGAATTCTGCTTGATGCAAATTGGAGGAGACATGAGTCATCCATCCATCTTTATGAGCATCATCTTTCCATTTCTTACCCAAGACTAACTGGAGAGAACATAAGTCTTTGAAAAAATGGAGAAGTTCAAAGCTTCATCTACACCATGATTGACATCCACGGTGCTGTAATCTTATACAGACACTTCCACCAACATTTTAAAGCCACACTAGGGAAGTAAACTGACTGCTCTGAGGGTAATCTCTGCAGGCCCAGTTTGAAATGCTCATCATTTGGGACATATGAGATTTGACTATAAATCAATGTGGTAATGTAAGGAGAAAGCTTTATGGTCTTTACCTGAATTGTGCCAAAGTCCACGTTTTCATAGTGGAAGTGAGCGCACTCTGCTAGTTTTGGGAAGTGGCCCTTAGTGAAGCAAAGTCTGAAAACATAGCACACATACATTTTGGTTAGCACTTCATCCTCTGCTCATGATCACACCTCTGAGTGTGTGTGTCTCTAGTTTAAGGAGAGTGCAGAGGGAGTGAAAGGAGGAGGAAGACACATAAATAGACTCATGGAATGGAAGGAACCTGAGCAGGAAACAGAGGCGATAAACAGCCAGTTAGGAGCGATAAATAGAGATGAACAGAGAGAAGGAGAGATGTGAGAGACGTGGAGGAGACAGGCAGAGGCAGGTGTGTGTGCGTGTGTGTGCGTGTGTACTCACTTCTTGACATTCTTGACCTTCATGCTGGCCGTGCTGCTGCTGCAGGAGCGCATGAGGGGCTCTGTCCTCAGCTCAGGGATCTCTGCACTCCTTGCCTAAACACACCAAAACACACTAAACATCAGCGATCCAGCTGGTGCATACAAATACATTTCTGCCACTGTTCTACTGTTGGGTAATTTTCCATTTAGGTTTTGCAGCAACATTCAAATAGCCAGCAGACTTTTATCTTCAAACAAATTCAAGTCAGTTGGTTCTCAACATCACTGGATTGCTCACTGAAGATGGAATCTCTTTCTTGGGCTTTGTGATGTTTAGTGAATGGTTTTATGAACAGGATGATAACCTGAGAACATGAAATGGTGAAGTGGTGCAGTTTAACAGATTCAAACCAACTTTCATTTTATTCAGAACTAAATTAGCAGGCAAGCCATGTATGAAATAAAATGAATGGCAAAGAAGTGTAGTTTGGTTTATAAAAGTAGATCAAGAGGTCAGGTTAGGCCTAGTGGTCAACTGTAAAAGCTATTTGGCTTTTAATTTTTTATGACAGTGTTCTGTCAAAGCTATAGAGCATCCTACTGCTGTATTACAGTATATTAAAACTATTTTAATGACTCATCACCTAGTAGTGGAAGTAAAACATCGATTACTTTAAGACACAACAAAATGAAAATACATTTTTCCAGGTTCTCATCCTGTATACTTGTTCACTTCTTTTGATATCTACCAAATATATATATAGAACAAATCATTTTTCAGAGTTTTTATAACAAAATCTCTCTATTTTCTCTACCTTTAAAATGGTACAATATATTTGATGACTCATCTGGACCTTGGAGCATTTACATAAACTTGTCAAATGTGATTTGGGGCAACTAGATAACCTGTTCATCATTTTGAAACTGTCTAGACCGTTGGCTTGTCAAATGTGGGCTGTAGTACTCTAGGTGGCAAAGCAATGTTGTAGTAGGAGGTGTACATTTGGACATCAGTTGTTCAAATCAGATCAGTATTATTAAATCAGAATCAGAATAAGAAATACTTTATTGATCCCCGAGGGGAAATTGTGTTTGTTACAGGTGCTCCTTACAAGAATAGAAGAAATAGAAGAGATGAAGAAGAGATAGAAGAGATAAACATGTAGTGCAATTAAAAGAGAAAAATATATATACATATATAAATAAAATATATATACTGATAACTAAACTTAATATATATACTGAGACAAAATATATATACTAAGACAAGGGCCATTCTGAGGGAGAAGTTGTACAGTTTGATGGTCACAGGCAGGAATAATTTATTACAGTATTCTTTAAAAAAAAGCCATTCACTTGTTTCAGCTATCTTAAATTAAGAGTGAAAGTAAAATGCAGCTGGGGTCAACAAAACATTTTTGGTGCAAGCAGATTTTATTAGTTTATATTTATGTTAAATCTAACACAGTCATTTGAAGACAACCATGAGACAAAATAACTTACGATGACGAAAGAAATTCAAAACATATCTATGGGTAAGCAATTGAAAAACTCTACGAAGAAAAGCAAGAAAAAGGATCTGTAGGAAAACTGCATCACAGAGCTGCTGGCCAGGTGAAGTGAGGATAAGATAAAGTCGAGGTGAACAAGATCTATGGAAGTCTCCCGTATTCAGCCAATGGCTCAACAGCCAGACGGTCAGTGACAGTAAAGGTGGTATGCAGATGAGGTTGTAGTTTTTAAGACAGCCGAGACAGTCCACACCACCTCTATCCGAGGTGTTCAGTGAATGAGGTTGAAAGAGGTGGACAAGCAACAGCAGTTGTTTAGACTCAGCAGTCATTTTACTGGTTCATACAAAGCCCATCGAAAGAAAAATCAATTTACTGTTTAAAACATTTTTCAAAGACACCTAAACTTTCCCTGGTTCCAACTTCTCATCTGAACTGGATTTGCTGCCTTATTCTCTTTTATGTGGTAATAAACTGCATAGCTCTTTCCTGACTGTGTGCCTCCAATGCTGTATGTGAATGTGAGAGCTTTGAACTTGCTGAAGCCTTTTCCTAGGCAAGAACTAAATGCTGTGCATCATGGCAAATCTGTAATTATTGAAAAAGATTGTATTGTTCATTTGATCATTATGTTGCAGGAATTATGGGAATGTTTTGTTCCTTTATGCCTTGTTCTGTAGTCAACACAGAATATGATCTATCCTACACAGTGCAACAGGGCATTGGTGTGACAGCTTACACTAAGTTGCTTAGCGCTCCTCATCACCTCCTTGAACCACCGGAGACATATATAATGCATGGCACTCCAGTACAGAGTCCCTCTCGTATCAAATATTGAACAAAGAATAGCAGACATGCAGTATTAAAAGCCCCGCCTCTGTGATCAATATTCATTAGCCTGGAGAGATTGTTGTTTCTCTTTCTCTCTGTTGCCCGATCGAAGTGAACACTTGCAATAGGGCTCCAACCATGCGTCGACCATGGGTGGCTCGACATGTTACCATGGAGACGGCCTCATTTTCACCGTGCTGTTGATGCAAGAAGCAAGACCCATACCAAAGATGGAGGAAAGGAAATGATGAATGATGCTGCCTGGTGAATGGAATCCAGCGTGAAGCTGAAATAAACAGATGATACAGGAATATACAGATGGCAGGCAGATGACTATCTATTAGGGTTGAGCCGGATACTCGTTTCAGACGAGTATCAGGTACGGATAAAGCATTTTTGACGAGTACAAGCGAGTAAAACTCGTCAATATCCATGCTCGTGCTGAAGGAAAATCCTCATTGGGTAACTGACTGTCTTCCCGCTCTGCTCTGTTCTCACGACTTGTTTCGTAACGTACGCGGTGCATTTGACAAGACAGAGCTGAAAACGGCTCGTGTCGCATCCGCATCGGTCACTGCCACTGCCTCCACTCCGGTCGTATTTTTTTTTTTTTTTTTACCGTCTGCTTGCTCTTAGTTTGGCTGGTCATATAAAGTCAGTTGGAAAACGTTGCTCGTACTGAATGCCGTGCTTTTGAGAAGAATACAGTGAACAAGGCTGACATATTATTTCCCTGTTTGCCATCACTGGATGTTTGCATGAATCACCAAGTTCACGCAGATCATTAAAAAATAAACAGTCTTACAGACCACTTAAACACATACACATATAGCTGAACACACAAAGTAGCCTATATTAATATTTTTATTGTATATCAATTTCAGACTTAAAATAATGTACCGATTTAAGCCCCACACATTTCCAATTTCCGATTTTACTACCATGTCCACTTGCGGTTTAGGCCCCGCCCACTCCGAGTACAGACGCGGATACAGATAATTTAGATGGTTGAACAGATACAGATACAGATAGTGGTGTACTCGCTCATCCCTACTATCTATGTTCAGAGTTTGGAGCTGGGCAGCGTTTGCACGCCAAGAATCACCTGCATTAATCATGAATGTGTGATAGTATTTCAGGAACAGAGGACACAACTAACCAAGCCGCTCTGTTGAAAACAGACACTGATAAGAATGTGACAGGCAGAAAACAGCTGACCGAGTGATCAATGGATCTGACATGTCAGAAATGACTCCCGGATGAGCTTTAGCTGACCCAGGATGAGAGCAGGACATTGATGAATGCACCAGATACACTCAAAACAGAAACCATCTCACATCTGTCAATGTGTGTATCTATGCAAAAAAGAGATCACAATGACTGTGTGTGCATGTGTATGTCTCACCATGGCACTGATGGTTTCCTCCCAGTCAGGTCTCTCTCTGGGATGGATGTGAGCGAGTTCAGGCACAATGTCGTCGTCCTCCAGGTGACGTCCAGGCCTCAGGCCCCTACGACCAACACACAAGAACGCACACACACACACACATTTATTTTAATTTCACTGGGATACTTGGCTTTAAGGCTACAAATGACAATTACTTTCACTACTGATTTTTCTGATGATTATTTTGTTGATTAATCAACAAAATACAAGATGGATGCAAGACGAGACAGCGAAGTGCAAGAGGATCATTGGGTTTTTCTCCAAATGGACAAGTTATTTCAGTCTATGAAGTAGAGCTGCAACAATTAGTCAATCAACAGACTGATCCACTTTTTGCAAGCAAACATTCCTTATTTCCAACTTATCAAATGTGAGTATTTGCTGCTGCTTTTGTCTGATTTATCATGGTGAATGGAATATGGAATATCTTTGGAATTTAATCATACTGTTGATTAGACCACTTAAGCAATTTGAAGGTGTCATCTTGGGCTTCAGGAGGCTGCAATGGGTATTTTTCACTACTTTTTGGACATCTTTTAGACTAAATCAGATGAATATCATTTCAAATAATTCTATCAAATAATCAGCAGACAAAATGATGGAAATAATAAAAATACACTAATAAGAGATTTTTCAGAGTTAAACACAGGAGCTGTAGTCTAGATGAATCAATGAGCAAGATTCTGCAAGGAAAAGTGTAGTGTATCCACAGGAAGGCCTGTTTCAGGACACTTTGAATATAATATGGTCAGCATCCAGAGACCAACAAAGGAATGAAACAGGCCAGGACATTGGACAATTTGATGAAGGTAATGTTCAGTTAGCGTTGCCTTCATAGAACAACTTGAAGTTGATGAGACGTCTCTCTTCACAGACTTATCAGCTTCAAAGACTGTCCTTGTTTCCACAGAGGCTGAGAGGAAACAGAGGACAGGATTCAAAATGAAACAGACTGGCACAGCAGCATTTCACAACTTGACTAGTGACACACACACAGTGTACATACAGTATGCTCTACATCCAGCCACACACACATTGCTGCTCTGAGACAACAGTGTCTAGCAAATGCTTAAACAACGTCTCTGCGATTGAGATAATTGGACTTAAGAGCCAGGGACTCTGAGTCAAGATGCAGCGAAGAAAGTTTAATAATAAGCCATTCTCTGGGCTCCCCATTCTCCCAAAACCTCCTCCACTACTACTCACTGATATTACTCCATCATTCAGTCAAATTACACCACTTTTTCTCAGCAAAGCCATTCCATGCCTTTATACCCGGAGATTCAAAAAGCAGGAGTCCCAATGGACCTTGTTAAAGGAAGAAGGCGGAAAAAGATCACTGAAATTCTTTAGAAATACTGCAGACACTTAACAGCTTTGGGACCCAACAGGTCAGTAATATAACCTTGATTAGAAATTGCTAAACCAAGAGATCAGGGAGAAAGGGCAAAGAAAGTGCTCCAACAAGGATGCACTGGGAGATAAACATTTATTAATATTCAAAAAACAGATGATTCTTAACAATCAAAATCTTATCCAGTATCAAATGCTAACAACAGCATGGTATGTCGGTGTGTCTTTGGGTACTTTTCAGGTACCTCAAGCCTTTGTTCCGTTTGTCCAAAATACCGTTATGGGCCTGCTGGCTAGAATCTATTCACTTTGAGGAAAGTCTGGCAACTCCAGATTATGTGTAAGGCATTTTTCTGAACCACTGTGATTCTTCATGGTTGTTATGACATGCCCTCTTTTTCAATGTCCAAATCAAATTCCTTCCAACGATAGGTCCCACCTGCCGATCCTGTCTCACTCAGAAATATGTCCCAATATGGATGCTAGATACTCTCAAAATGCTGTTTCATCTGGACTTAAATGATAAGAAATGCCTTGCTTGTGTAGCTAATGGTCAAGTCAGCCAACTAGCTTAGTTAGCTAATAAGCTACTAATTATCTGGCAGAAGATAGCTAGCTACCTAACAAGATAACTGGGTTGCAAGACAATGAAGTACAGAGTAGCTTACAAATGAAATTTACTAGAAATGTGACCAAAACTGCTTACTGTGGTTTGACCACTTAAAATTCTTCTTACTTCCCTTGTAACTGAATCGAACTAATGATTGGATTGGAGACACATTGGCACAAGGGTTGTGTTTCTATCCACCTATTTGTATGAGCCCTTTCAATTTGAGGAAAAAAAAAAAAACTGGAAACTTGAAGTATTGTAAAAGACTGTTTACACTTGGCTGACATGGAAATGTTGGTGTATGCATAACAGGAAAATGCAACAATACAATGGAAACAGACTTGCAAACAAAAGCCCCAACATTGACATTACAGTAGCGGCATTCTTTTGCCCATTTTTTGCAATTTCTGTTAAAATTCACATTACATTTGGATGGAAACCTTGTGTAATACTGTTGGGTTGAGCGAGCATGCAGGACAACCTGTGAGTACACACAGCAGAGACGTTGAAAGAGCAAGAGAGACACTGACGAAGTGTCCAAGGGTTTGGCAGTGTACAGAGCAGAAAAATGTTTGCAGGACAAATGTGTTACTGAATTACAGAGATTATTAGTCTGTGCTTATGGGGATAATAGCACACAGGATAATATACTGACACACAAAATAGATTCTTGTTTATTCAAATTAAATAATTCTTTATGAGAATTTCCCTATAAAATACATTGATCAGTCACATTAAAACTGCCTGTATTATGCATGCAACAGAATTGAAGCACAAATATAATTCCCTGCTCTGCTGTCAGTTGTTTATCTCATAGCGTAAGAAAGTACTCGTCTTCAGTTATGCATATTCTCCAAAATGTGGTAAGTGATAAGAAATAACTTGTGAGTCTTCTTACAGAATTTCTGGGCCACTGACTGACATCCCACAGCCACAATGACATGCTTTAAGCACCACTTACCCGGGAAGGCTTGAGAACTACAGACACAGTGTGAAGCACTTTCAGATGCCAGAGATAAAGGCCAAGCTTCAACCGTGCATTTCACTCTTCCATGTATCACCTTCTCTGTTCAGAAGTGCTGTGTCCTCCCAGCATTCCCAGCATTCCTCGGTGTGGAGGCACATAAGGATAAAGGAAATACTGCACCTGCTCCGAACTCTGAACACAGCAGCCAGAAAACCTTGCTTTAACCTCGTGCTGGGAAGCACTCTTGCCTGCTTTCTGCCTATCCTTTCCCTTTCTGGATAAGGAGAAACTAACGGAGGAGGTACATGGGAAGACTTCCCTCACACTTCCAAAGTTCCTGCTTGTTTCTCTCTCTAAAACTAAGAAACAAGAGGGAGATTTAAAACAAATGCTTCAAACTCAACTATTTCCAAACATTTCCAACTCCCTCTGAAGTTTGCTCCATAATAGCAACAGCAGCTTTTTCGCTCAGAAAATGAAAGCCATGAATATCTCTCTGCCTCTATCCTCAGCCACTACTTTCTTGTGTCTCTGTTATTAGGCTGCCTGGCCACTGAATGCCTGACTCAACATATGCTCAACCTCAAACAGAAATGATGTGGGTTTTTATGCAATCATATCTTAACAGTTGCAAAGTCAGTTAAACGAAGGACTTTCCCTCACAGAGATCAACAGGTTGGAGGGTGGATGAGATTCAAAGTACACTAGAAGGCTGCCAGAGGATGTAACACTGTCACAGAACCTCTGCTGCAATGCTTTGGGGATGAGCCACTAGTAGTGACTTCATCAAAGGAAAAAGCTACAACAGCATCAAGGGTTTTAAACACAAGCACTGTGCACTGATAAGTCCACATTCTGGAGTGGTTCATCACAACAGAACCAAAAGCACAAATGAGCCAGAACCATTACAAGCTACTAAAATTACCATTTGCAGTATATCTAATAACTTTCTGGTAGGTCCTTTTCATACTAAGGTAATTGTCAGACTAACAGTTAAACAGCTATGTTTTGCAGATACAGATCTATGTAAATATTGTTGCTTGGCTAGGCATATTTTCCAAAATGTTGATCTATTCCTCTCTATTTTCTTAAATGCCTTAAAAGTGTTTCTCCTCTACACCCCTTCCAAGTTGTTGTTTTGCTATAATCTTCTTCAACCCTGTCCAAAAAGTTTGGATGCTGTGTTTGTGTAAAACCTAAATAAAATACAATGTGATAATTTGCTAATCCTTTTTTGACATCTACTAAATGGAACAGCACAAAGACAACATATTTCATGTTCGACCTCATCAACTTCCTTGCTTTTTATAAATATATGCTTATTCTGATTTTGACGCCAGCAATACTTTCAAACAAGTTGGGACAGGAGCAACAAAAGACTGGAAAAGTTGTCAAATGCTTCAAACACACCTTTTGGAACATTCGACAGGTAAACAGGTTCATTGGTAACAGGTGGTAGTAACAGAGGGCAGGAATTATATCACTGTTATTATATCACACTGTTAGTTACTGGTTTGATTAATGGTTTAAATAATTCTTTGGTACTGATAGTGGCTGATCAGGCCAAGTATCAGCCAATTGATCTCTGTTTCTACTGGCAGTATGCAGTAGATGGTTGCCCTTTGTCTAATGTCTGGATCATACTACATGAATCTAGCCCAAAGAGACAATTTTGTCGTGTCCTAGCCTCGTGGTCAATCATGAACAAAAGTCGGGCATCTGTACCCATGCAGCGTTCCATGCTAAATAACTTAAACACCCAATGACACCCAGATTAAAGGCTGGCATGTCAGAATTTTTTTTGTCTTGGCACATCTGGTGACATCTCCCGTGGCATGTTCCCGAGCGTTTCCCAATCAAGTGCTCTCTCCAGAGCTCAGTCAGGTAAACATGAAGAAGAGAAGGAGGGGGGACGCTGAGGCTGCTGCTGTCAGGTGGGACAGCAAAAGAGAGGAACAGTTTGTCGAGCTGTGGCAACAGTAATCCTGCCTATTTGATGTTTCCTTGAGACCGAGTCAGAAAAGATAAATGTTGGCAAGAAACAGTGGAAGCACTTCATCAGCCTGACTGTAATGTCATAACATTATCCCTGGTCCTAACTGCGGGAATATGCTTATCATTACTAATTCCGGTTCAAACGCTAAAGTAGCCTGTTTGATGCAGCCAACACAGGCAAGCCTGCTTCTTGTAGAATAAGAAAATAGAACTGTTGTACGTAAAACTCATTGTATCTGTTGTAATTGTTATCTGGACACCAGTAGATGTATAAATAATGAGCAAAAGGGTCAAAGTTTGACTCTTGCATTTGCTTTTAATGTTATAGCACATCCACAGCTGCTTTTTCTTTCTTTTCATCACACACAACACTTCTGTCAGTTTGACGGACAGTTACTTCACCCATCTGCTTGATGACCTCTGAACTCATGTGTGGCCATGAGATAAGACGTGTTGCCAGTCACCCAACCAAGACACAGCAAGAGTTTATGGCACTGTGATCATTAGATCTGACACAGTGACCTTCATCAAAGAAAAAAAATTCTGTAGTCTGACCCAGGTATAAGTCTTTTTCAACTACTTTCCAAAGCATGATGTAGTTGTTGGTGTTATGTTCCTAATGAAACATGAAAGCTCCGCATTCTCATTGCCATTTTTTTTTTAGCTCCCCTTCTCATAAGTTTATAAACATTAACATTTATTCACCCAGAAAAAGCTAAAATTTCTCTCTGTAATATGACCTCCGCTTTCTGCCAGCTGTCCTGTACACAAGGGGCCAAAGTCGTCTCCACCTGCTAAGAAAACTGAGGTCCTTTGGAGTATGTAGGACACTGTTAAAAACATTTTGTGACTTTTTGGTGGCATCTGCAATTTTCTATGCAGTGGTCTGCTGGGGCTGTGGGAGCTCTGAGAAGGACAGAAAACAACTTAAACTGCTCAGGAGACCCGGCTCTGTCCTGGACTGCCCTCTGGACACCATCGAGGAGGTGGGTGAGAGGACTGACATCGATTATGGACAACCCATCCCACCCCCTGCATGAGACAGTGGGGGGCTTAAGCAGCTCCTTCAGTAACAGACTGCTGCATCAAGTGTGTAAGAAAGAACATTACCACAAGTCCTACATCCCAACAGCTGTCAGACTGTTTAACTCCAGCATCATGTAATGCAGCATTGTGTTGATGCTGTGTTTCTCAATTCTACATCATAAACCCACTTTGTTTTGCACAACTGTTGTTAATGCTAATATATGCTCACATTATCAACTTCATCTGGTGGAATTACTAAGTTGTATATTCCTCTCAACTGTGCAATAACACTATTTATTATCCATATTGGCAAAAGTACTTTTATAAACTGTATATATCGTGCATATACACAGTCCAAGTATTTCTGAAGTGCAACAGTATTTTCCAAGTGCGAAACAACATATGACATTAGTAATTTCCTCATAATATTGGCAATAGTACTTTTTATGGCAGTGGGATTTTTATGGCATTTACTATTTTTATAATCTGTACATAATGTTCATTGTTTTTCCTATTCTGTGAACACTTTTTTACTGACCCTTTTGTGCCTCTGTGCCCAAGTCCAATCTTATCTCGTTTTACCTTATCTGCTGTGTGTCTGGAGTGTACTGACAGATTTGGGACTTTATTTGTTTAATTTTTAAATACATTTTCAAAATACATTAATACAACCATAACTGTAATCACATAACATCAAACACGAGTTTAACATTACAATTAGTCAAACAACACAAACTTTATTGGGGTTTTTAATGTAGTGGGTTCTAGGGACCCACTACATTAAAAATCTCAACCTTCATTTTGGCCATGATGGTTATTTGAGAGAGAGAGAGAGAGAGAGAGAGAGAGAGATGATTTTTCCATACATGTATATGTGTGTAATTTATTAATAAAAAGTCTTATTAGCCTAATATATATTGCTTTCAATTAGTCCAAGATATACTTTTGGAACTGGTTGGCAATTCAGCTTCCTAAGCTTTTTTCATAATTAGGCAGGTTGAGAAAGCTTTCATAAGTGTGTGTGTGTGTGTGTGTGTGTGTGTGTACGTGTCTTGTTAGAAACTTTTATTTGCAACTGACAATCAGTCTAAATCTAATAAACTGCACAAATCTATTAAGGAGGCAAGAAATGAATATATCCAGCCAAACCCAGGCAGTGTTGCCATTTTGGATGGGTGTGATCAATGTTTACAAGAGCAACTCTTAAGAGCATTGCATGTTTTCTGTACTGGACTGAACACACATGGATACATGCCACTTTTAGAACTGCCAATAATACCCTCCAGAGAATATTATGGCACTGGTCTGATGAAAGAGATATCTGATGAGTGGTGACTGAAGGCTGAGGGGAGCGTAGTGCCTCATGTTCAGCTCTACAAGAATGAAATAGTGTTTTTGGTTTAGTTGAAACAAGGAATAATGAAATAGTGTTTTTGGTTTAGTTGAAACAAGGAATAAATTGCTGAATGACTCTCATTGAATTGGCCAGATGAAGAATGTATATATTAAAATTTTCAAGTGTGATTCTGCAAAAATAAAGCATCTCTAGTGACCCATGTATGTATGTTCTAGGGAATTTGACTTGGTACTCAAAGAATGTTTACACTTTTATCCAGATATCCAGAATTTTGGTGGCACGGTGGCAACACTGTCACCTCACAGCTAGAAGGTCCCGGGTTCGATTCCTGCTGTGGGCGCCAGGGGCGTGTCCTCCACCATGCCTTCGGTGCCTGCTGCTTGAGGAAAGGGGCCTTTCTGTGTGGAGTCTGCAATGCATGTTCTCCCCGTGTTCACCTGAGGTATCCTCCATAAATATACCCCCCACTAAAAACATGCAAGATCACCACCTGACCAATGGTGACGAAAAAAGAACTGGGTCCCCGGGCGCCACTGTCGGCTGGCAGCCCACCGCTCCTAGTCTGCCACGGAGGAAGGACGAACGATGGATGGGACAAATGCGGAGAAAAGAATTTCATGAAGCATGGCGTGTGCATGTCCTGTGCATGTAGTGTGTGTGATCAAATAAAGTACGTTTCTTCTTCTTCTTCTTTTTCTCTCTGTCATGGAGGTCAGTGACAATATTATGATGGTTACTTTTTTCTATATTTCATTAGATGATGATAATGTGATGGAAACAGAGTGTATGGAGTTGGCAATTCTGTCCTATATCACCAGCACAACAAAGTCCAGAACATGCATGTCATCATTTGGCCAAAAAAGGAATGAAAATGAGCATGTCCACCCAGGTGTCATGTTTCCATCACTGCTGATCAGAGCTGGAGCTGATAAATAGCTGCCACTGTTGCAGTCATTTGATGCAGGAATGAATGCCAATCATACCCTCTCCCACTGAAGACAAAAGCCAGATGTTAGTGGGTGTTGGTGTTTTTCTTTTTTTTTTTTTTTCATTTTGAAAGTGGCTTAAGTGAACTTTGTGCTGCTTCTTAGCTAGCCAGCACAGCTAACCTGAACCAGTGAGTCTTGTTCACCACATCGTCCACTGGAATGGAAGCCACAGCATATCCTCCTCTGGTCTCAGCAGGGATGGATAAACTGTGGCTGAGGTGGAAAGCATTTCTAATGACAAATATGGTGTTGCTTACAGACTAACAGGCAAAAGGAGAGACATACACCTTAAGGTGACATTAAGAATGGCTGTCAGAGCCAGGCTAGCTGCTCTTTGGCACAGAGAAAGCAAAAGGTCTCACTCACACAAACTCCCACAAACACCCACAAAGGCATTCCCTTCTTCTTTGGATTAGGTAGATTGGACACTACAATGGCATATTGTTGCCACACTGTTTACATATACCACACACACTGCATATAATGTGTGTAGTGAAGACTTTGAATGAAGTTAATAATAAGTATCAAGTATTTTTTGGTGAAATGGAAGCTGTCACTACACTGACATGTATGATTCCAGTGAATATGCTGAATAATGCTGTCTGTCATGCTGTATAGATTATTTTTACAGGTAAGTACAGAACAGTGACAGAGAGCTTCATCACATGGTTCAACAACAATCACCTGAAGCTCAATATCAGCAGAACCAATGAGCTTGTGGTGGACTACAATGCTTCAAATATGGATGCTGCTGTAAAGAAGCTATAAACTGTTAAATGTGGATGCTTTGTCAGCAATTCAGTATCTGATCAAATGTGAAATATGGTCACAATCTCCCCTTCTCTTCCTGAGTTATATTGAATAACAGCCAGAAAAGCGTTTTTGCATAAAATTCTGATGTCAGAGAGGAGCTTACCTTTGACCTTAAAGATATATTGTCATCACTCTATTTCATCCTATGAGATATTTGTGTGAAGTTTTGTTGCAATCAGCGAATGAATTTTTGAGTTATGGCCAAAAACCTTTGACCACCAAAATCTAATCCAGTCATCCTTGAGTCTAATTGAACATTTATGCTGAGATATTACATTCACCAGAATGGGACGCATGGATCGGCAACCCGAAAATATAATGCCTTCAGCCTGAGCTGTCGCCAGCTCAGAGGTATAAGAACTACTTCTGAACAATTGAATTGTTCTTAACACAAAAAAACCCATCTGGCAGAGTTCAAATTGCAAGCGATGCACTTAAATTGTAAATTTACTGCAGCTAATTATGTTATTTCTGTGACTTGGAGAAATTATGAAGAAACATTGGCCTGGCTATTATCATCACTCCTTGGATGACAAAGATGTTTTGTTGGAAGCAGAGATACCACTATCATTTTTGACTTTTAAAAGACAGAGAGAACTGGTGAACAGCTGGTGAACAGCTACACTTTAAAGCACATCATACTATCGCTTTTATCTTTTCACCTAAAACCTGATATTGAACTGAGATCTTCAGGACTCAGCGTGGTGAAACAGTCTGTCCTGTCAGTCTGTGAAGCTAACATTAGCTTAAGCAGCTACAGAGCAGCAACAGTACGCATTTGGGGCTATGAGTTTGATTGTAAAACTTTGTCAGATGTGACTTCTTTACTTGCCTGCATACCATAACTGTCAACTATGAAGCTGTTGTCAATCTTGTCATTATATTTTAATGTTAGTGAGTAATGTCCAGGATACCACTAAAAGCTTCTGATAAAGCTTTTTCTGATTTCTGATGTCCAGGATACCACTAGTGAAATATTTTTGATAAATGTGAGCTAATCTGATAAATTCAGTCTGTAGAACACTAGGTAAGATAAGTCAACACAAGTCAACAACAAGTGACAACATTATTTTATCTGATTATCTGATGGAGAAATAGGGTTTGTGGTGAGTTTTGGTACAATCACATCTAATCATAATTTTAATGACAACTGCTCAGAAAAATGTCAATTAAATATTTTTGATTGAGACTGAGTCTGAGTAACTCGTGTGACTCATCATGGTACACATGACTTCATTGCAGCCTGTCCTGAGTAAATTATTGAAAGTCAAATCTATTGTGGACCCTGCACACCTGTCATTTCCACTGCCTTGGAAATCAACAACCAGAAGAAAAAACAGGGAGGAAGTTATTAGTGGGCAGTGCACAGTATTTCAACCTTATGCACGTTCTGGATCTCATCCACTGGCTGGAAGTCCCTCCAGTCGGCCAGCAGTCTGAGCTCCTATCCCACTGAGGGAGGTTAGTTAGTTTTCTGTCCAGCATACATGGTATAGCAGACAAGACAGGAGTCAACTGTCTTGTTTCTGTTCCTGCCATCCACATGTATCTACACCAGTCACTCCATGAATGGGTATCATTCTGCTAGTGCAAACTCTGCCCAGGCAATCTGATCTGGCATACTGCAGTGTTCCAGTTGTACTTGAAGTCAGCACTCCAGCTCACTCAGCCAGCCATCCATGCTAAACTGAAATATGCCTTGATGTCTCCATAAGTATTACTCTGCCGTTGATACAAATTTACAGAAACGACTGAACACTTGTATGGTCATAGACTATAGTGGTTATTTTACCCTCAGCAGAACTCAGGCATGGATTTAATGGACAGCTGTGTTCGTAACTGTTCAATGAATAGCCACATGGCTGTTGTGCAGCATTGATTACTAGAAATAACATGGGAGAGTTGTGGAGAGCAACCCAATAGCTCTCCCTTGCACAAGTGCTGTATGTGGAATACTGATGGACAGGATACATAGCTGTATTAACTTCTGAAGTCACATGCTCTTCATAAGAACTTCTGTTTTAACATGTATGCATGTTTCTTATCCAACTCTTGAACTTGTTACAGAGTTGAATTAATGAGAGAATCAATTCTATACCTTGCTTCAAAAATTTCAATTTCACAAATAGAATAAGCTGCAGCTCTGACTGCAGATCAAGGTTATCTAACTACAAAGGAAGCAATCTGTCTGTCTCTGATCGTCTGTCTGCGTTTTCTTTACAACCATTCACCTGATGGACTTCACACCTGACGGGTGTATTGCTGAGGACCCAAGGAAGCACAATTTCGAGTATGAAGTACTTATGATCAATAAATTGTGAGTTATCAAATGTTGACAGAGTGTTTCTATTTCAACAGGCACAGCTTTTATAGCCTTTACAGTGCTGGTTTAGGCCAGGAAACTCACAGACCAATTGCATACGTTGTAAATCATCTCACGTGATGCCACTCAGCCAATCAATTCTGTGCAGCAGAGATGGCGACGCCTGGTCAAAGCGTGCATTCCCCCGGAGAACAAGCTGCAGCTAAGAACCCTAGCCCACGATCATCTTAAGCATATTTTAGATGAGACCCAACAATTTTGTGCTCTGTAAGAACTGCTATGCATGAAGACTAAAAAATCCTGGAACACTTTGTCAATACTGCAGCCACAGGAAAACACACTGTCCTGTTTCATTTTTGTCCCCTCTCAAATTAGGATGATCAACACGTGAAACACGTTTCTTTTCGTAGTAGTCACTTAAAATTGATTTTATAAATCTTTCTTCATCAACCCCATGTAAACATAATTCTGCACCACTGCCGTTATGGTAATGTGACGGTGTATAATGCATCATCTAACCTTGCTATTTGTCTGTTTTATGTTTTCTGTACCCTTTAAATGACATATTAGTGGGAAAAACGGCTTAAATTAACAACTGTTGCGACAGTCTTTGAATCAGTTCAGAATTTTCATTGGCCAATAAATCCATGTCAGAACCATTTTAAGTTTTAAGTATTTTTACTCAAATACTGTCCAGTTCAGGGAAAGGGCTGCTATGACATACAGTAATGACATGAAACTATCAATCAGAGCAATACTTTTAGAGTTAGAGGTCCAGCATCGTTCACATCAGTCTTCAGACATATACAGTTAACTATTATTATTAATTTCATAACAGTTTGTGCTTGTGTTTGTTACATTTATTTGGGGTAAATTAATTATTATATTAATCGACCAAATCTAAGTTATTCCAAGAGCCATATAGAGAGAGGGTTATAGTGTTGACCCTCTCTCTCTCTCTCTCAACAGTGCTGCTTATGCCTAAAAAGGCGGCCAGCTAATTTGAGTTTTAACATTAAAACTCAAATTTTGTCTTTACTGTGTCATAACCACAAAATGAAACTAAAGTTATCTGCTATTATTATCCTCTTTCAAACGCTTTAACACTCAAAGTGGTGACTTTGAAACCTTGAATTTTTCTACTATGTGTTAGCAAAAGCTACCGAGCTCAAAGCGACAGTGAGCAACTATATCCATGTAGTACTACAGAGGGGTTTCTATGTCTGTAGCATCTTTCATCAGACCCTCCCTGCCTGGTAAATGCCCATATCTTTCAAAATCCACACTTTAAGTTTGTAGCACAGGAATTTCTGTTCGAAATTTGCCATCTCCAAACTGAAAAAAAAACCAACAACATAGTAATGACATCACTATGACATCATCACAGTTATTTTCTCAGACTTGACAAAGCTCCTCACAGATCACATGATACAATTGTTTGCACATGCTGTGTAGGACTAACCATTACAAGCAAGATGCAGTAGCATCATGACTAAACTAAAAGGAAAAAAAAGAAATCAGAATGACTACCAATGTAAAAATATAGACATAATTCACCTTGTAGTCCGAAGCCTCAAACCTAAAGTAACAGGACAACTTGCTTGGCTTGCTGCTGATTTAATTATTTAAAACAACAAATTCCTTATGTTCAATCAACTGCTTGTACAAGCACATGGAATACTGCACCCCTTGCAGCCTGTGTGTAGCTCAAATTCGATGCTGCATGATCTGTTTAGTTACAGATTCAGGAGGTCGGTTGCTGGTGAGGGCCTCCTCTGCACAGAACTGTTCTGTTGTCTGCTTTTCTGTCTGACTGGTTATTAGGGAATCACAAACAGTATATACAGCATTTTCTTTCTTTTCGTTTTCTTTCCTACACCTCCTTGGGGCCTTGTGTCCCCAGCCCGCCCTCCTCAGGTCTGGCTGCTGAACCTGTGATCCAGCCCTGTCCATCAGGATTTACCGGACAACTTTCCTAATGCACTAGCCTGGGCCAAACACCCTTCCCATCATCGTTGATAAAAAAAAAATTATCTGCTGCAATGGGAACAGACTGAGCACACACACCCTATACACTGTACATGACATCATCTACAAACTATTTCACAGGAGAGAAACATCCTTTTCTATTTTGTTTTTTGTTTCTTTTCTCTATCTTTCTCCTCACTGTCTTTCTTTTTTTCTCCTTTCTCTTCTTTCCACTCACTCTCTCTCAGTAGTAATGTTGGGCTGCTGTCTAATGTATGCTAAGCTGCTGCTGCCATGGTAACCCCGGTGCAGGATTTAGACCCAGTTCAGGACCGGAGGGGGCGATGTGCGAGGGGCAGGTGGAGGGGATGAACGGCCTTAACTGTAATCCCCCCCCACTCTCCAAAAAAGATAACATACAGCAGCACACATTTGCAAAAACAGAGCCAGATGCACACAAGTATAAAGTCAGTGACACACACACACGCAGACACACACACACAGACACACTGCTAATCCAGCAGTGGGAATAAACCCACATCATGCTGCCTTAGCAATAATGTCGGGGAGAGAATCCATTGGCTACCTGGTTGCAAGGCATGAGAACATGTACACATGTAGACGTATATTTGAGTGTATTATAAAGAAGGCAGGTGAAGTCAGTATGTGAGTGGTGACTAACAGATATAGTGAGGAAATGACAGCCAAATGAGTCACAGACTTAATTTCCATCTCTGATTGTACAATGTGTCAAAGGAGATCCCCAGGAGGTGTTGGAGATTAGTTATCCCTCATTGGCATAGAGAGTAACAACTGTAATGTAGACAGATAGATGACGAGAGAGCTCGCCATGCACGGGGAAACACACCCCTAAGAACACAGATTAATGGCTGTTTGTTGTCAGTGTGCTGATCGCCTGCATGTGTGACAGCAATGTTTGTCCTAAAACATCCCTGTGAGGCATGTGTACTGGACACAAGTCCATGTGTGTTTTGTGAATATACATGCTTGAGGGTGAGCATGTGTGTGTGATGACAGTGCACAGGCATGTGGGTGTACAGATGTAGCAATGACGTAACTAGCTGAAAGCTGATACACTCAGCCCCTCCGTGGAGGCAGTGGTTGTTAGAGCTGGGAGCTGACTGGCTCCCTCAGTAAAGGAAATCTGAATGAGGGGTTTCCAGCAGTAATGGTTACTGATGGCTGTCGCCCAGTTGCTATGGGCTGATGGCATGAGGGTGGGGGTTAAATCGGGGGTGGGGTGGTGACTGTGCAAACTCACCCTATCGGCTCAGCTACAGCGCTCAGGCACGTCTACCAATGCCTCCCCCTTATCCGCTGCATGCGCATAACCTGCTGTCATTTCTCCTTGAGGCATAGAGGAAGCCAAGTAATACCCCACTTCTATCATCAACACACACACCAGCACTCTACACTGGCACTGCTATATGCACAAACCAGATTCTCCTGCTGTCAAACTTGAGCATTTGCCTCACATACAGGGAGAGCAATGATACAGGGGAAGACACACACACGCATACAGAGGATTAGAAGACAGGCACATGCACACTCACATTCACACACTCTCCATGCCCCCTATTCTGACTATAAACAAACTAGCATGCTCACCAAACCACAACCCAAGGTGTGGTCCACACTCTTCCTCCCCTTCCCACTCTGATGGAAGTCCATTCCCAAGAGTGTGCGCCAGGCTTGTCCTGTGCTCTTACCTGTCCAAGATGTCATGGCTGGACGTGGCTGTGGCTCCCAGCAGTCCTAGTGCTGCACTCCCCACCGCTGCGGCAGCCCCGCTGCCTGCCTCCATGATACTGACTCACTGCAATGAGCAGCCTGCCAAAGAAACGAAGAGGGAGGGGAGGCGGAGGGAGGGGGGAGATGTAAAGAGGTAGATCAGGAGGGAGAAAGACGAATGAGATAAAAGAAATCACATGTAGAGGCAAGAGGGAGGATGACAGGGAGAAAAGCAGAAGGAGAGAGGAATGTGGGTAATAATGAGAGAGAAGGCTGAAAACGATGAGTGGTGAAAAAAGGGAAATGAGTGCAAAGATTGCATGGGAGCAGGATGAGAAGAACAGGGATGGGGTGGGGGGACGGGGAGAGGGAAAAAAAAATCATTAACTGTACGTATAGTCTGTAAATCAAATAAGTCATACCGATGGAGCATTGCAGAGCAGGATTCCACTTCGGTGTTAACACATGGAGATTCTGGCACAGACATTCCAGTGTGAATCACCAGACAAACACCAGCATTGGCTGCCCTGCTGCCCTGTGGTGACTGTGTTCTCTGAAGTCTCCATCGTCAACCCCAGAATATCATGGCCAAATCCATTTTTTCCAGCAAACCAATTTTTTTTTTTTTTTAGCTCATCTATAGCAATATTGTTTCCAGACATTCACAGACATACCAGAAGCTTTCATACAAAAAAGAAGAGCTAAATGCTGCTTTCAAGTATATCAACTGTCAAATACATTTCTAGCAATTCTCCACCCAGGTTTTAAGACAACACAGTCCCATACGTCCTAAAAACACAAGCTTGCTATGCAAAACTTACTATAAGATTTAAGACTGTACAAAATGATAAACTTGAATGAAACTTGAAACTGGAAGAATGGAAAGTGTGGAATTTTTTGCTTGAAAAAATGATGTAAATCACTGATTAAAATTGCTGCTTCTTGTATTGTACTAGACACTTAATCAGATAATTCTTTCAAATTAGAAAAAATTCTTTCTGAAGTGCATGCGTAACTACATTAAAAGGACAGTTCTCCAGCTGTTTAGAACTGACCTTTCTCCCAGACTCTAGTTAATATAACTTAGTACACGAGTAGTTTACTGCCAACTAGACAACCAGTTCACGTCTCTTCTTGTGACCTAATTTACTGTTGTTCTTGTGCATGCACACTACATTTCACACAGTACATGCAGTGTTATCTGTCATTTAAAACACACATTTACTGTGATTAAGGTTACTTTGGGAATATCAACAGTGCTCATCTCCTATCTAATGAATCATCAGTATACCCATAATCACAATAGCAAACGCCCACTCGGGTATTATTGCTATAATGCGACGCACCACATGACAACCTCCCAATGAAATCCAAATGTGACGTTGTCAGCAGACGAAAATAGATGACAGGAGCACAGCAGGAATGACCCAATAAAACAGGGGAGGGGAGAAAAGTCTATACAGCCCGTTTCTCTGTGGCAGTCAATGGCTATGTGCTTTAATCCCAGGAGGATGCCGCCAAGAAGAGAGAGATGGAGGGGTGGTGGGAGGCGGGGGCAGGAGTGAAAGCGTGGGAGGAGAGGATCCTCACAGGCCACACTGAAGCAGCTGGTTCTACATCTGAGACTTGCTGGGCATACAGAAGCCCCAGGGCTCTGTGTGATGTGCAGTTTAGTCAGAAAAGGCATCACATACACACTATTTATAACAAAAGACTCAGACATGAGCAGATAACAGATCCAGCAAATGAAATGTATGTATTCTACAATAGATGTTTGTTTGTTTTTAACTGTAACAGGAACTCCTCCTGAGTGCTTAAAAGTTTAAGTTATTCATTCAAAGTGATTCAGGGAACTTTGTTCTAAAATTTGCAGCAATCATGAGTGACTGAGCCTCCCTCTGGACCACTCACAAACCAATGTATCACCTTGTTTTGACCTGTGATCGTCCATGGCATAAGAACAGACAGTCTGGATGGACAGTTTAACAACTTCTGTGGCTTTATACATGCTTAGTGGTGCAGTGCAAAAGTTGATTGGTTTAAACCAGCACAGTATTGACCAGACAACTACAGCACATGGTGATATCAACTGCTATGAACAGCTGAGTGGTGGGACATGAGGACGAAGGCAGGATGAGTGGTGGACACAGACACAGGCTCCATGTTGAAATTCATCTCATGTCCTGGGCTACAGTAAACTCCTGGTCTGATATCACCCACAAACAGCTGTCACACAGGAAGACATGAGTTCAGCACATCTGGCATTAAGTGTGTTTTTGTGTGGCAGTACCTGCATGCTTATGCTGTGGCCATGAAAATACACATCTTTTGTTATTGCGTGTAGAGGGACTCAAGTGCGTGCATTAGTTAAGAGGAAGTGAGTTTGTGTATGCCAGGCAGGCAGGCAGGCAAGCAGGCAGGCAGGGCAAAGCAGGCTAAGCTCCCCACAAATACCTGATGCGGCATTCAACCCATAAAATGGCCGACCTTGAAAGAGGACAGAGGCTCCTCGGCTCAGAGGAGATTAAAAATCAAGACTGAAGAGTCTCTACACAGTAAACATCCTTCTTTCTCATCAGGACGGGAGCATAACTGAAAACAAAGTTTTTCCAAGGCCATGATTTACGACAGGTTTGAGTCAGGAAATAATTCCCTTCTCCAACATCACATGACGTGGCCATTAAGACTGAGGCTGAAAGGTTAAAAGAAATACACAAACATAGCTCGTTTCTGTCTTTTTTCCAACATGAACGTTGCATGATCCATAACAGATAACGCCCCCACACACAAAAAAAAATCTTAACACCAAAGTATGACAACATGTATTAAATCTTTTGTCAACAAATCAAAGGTAAATGTGAACAAATTGTTTGAATGCAAAGTCATCTCACTGACCAGCAGGTATCTGTTGAATCCCAAACACTGTATCCTCCTAACAACTGTGTCACCAAAAACAATGTCTTCAGAAGATGATTTACCTTAAATCTTGTATTTCACTAACATTATTAAAGAGATTTATCATGAAATTATCAACAAAATTTTAGACTATATCTACAATTCTGTAGATAAAAAGCAGCAACACAACCACTGGGGGTGCCTAAAATAGATGCAGCTCATCAACACGATCCATACTGTATGTGGGTGTAACATTAAAGTTACCTTCAGATGTCAGGATGAACAAAGTGGAGCGATGAGGAAGTGACTGTTCACACAGCAGAGTAACATGGACGCTGTACAAACCTTACAGTCTGGTCAAAACAAGTAAACAGAGCCTTTCTACTCACCTCGCAATGGATGAGAACAATACTTGTAGCCATGGTAACCATACACATCAAAGTTGGAGGCTGCTGTAGTCTTGGAATGCTCCGCAGACATTACAATCAAAGATGACAACAATGAGAATAAAATGCATTTAGTTTTTGTTGAAAAATTAAATAACTAAAATCTGATTAAACCTTACATTTTCATTAAAAGATGAACTGAATCAAATCAGAAGCCAAAAAGAACACTGTATATGACAGGACACACAGATGACTTTTGAAGTCTGTATTACTTGAAGCTTCTTCATGGCATCTTGTTGCTATAACTGCATTTTCTCTCCCAGCAGCTTCCATCTCATGCTAAACTCACTGGAAAGCCCACAGCTCTGAAGTACACAAGTGAGTCATGTAAATACACACAAACCCCTCTACATGAAATCAATACTAGGATGGAACAGCTCACTTACGTGACCTCTTCCAAAGGAAGACTCTGCAGCTACGACTTAATGCAGATAGAACTGCAGTAACAAGGCCGAATGAACACTGCTGACATATTTTGTTTGCTTCCCTCATGACTGAAGCAAAAGCAGTTTGAGAGTGAGACAAGTCACTGGACCAAAAAAGTGACCTTTCTTGATTCCTGCTATCATCACCACCAGTGAGACAGATTAGCCATTGGTATGAAAATGATCAAAGCTGTAATTTTGAATCCATCAGTTATTCATTTACTCAATAAAATCTGTGCAATAATGCAGGACCTCACAGAACAAATGAAATGTTCTTGTGCTGTGTTAACTGTATTTATGGTCACTGTTGCCAATTTGGGGAATTTCCTGCTACAGTACTAACTGTCCATTTAGATTAAGTCTCGATTTAGTTCTCAAAAGTGATAAGCAAAAAATCGGCCAGTAAGTTCATGTGCTGTCTAAACTGTACAGCTATTAGCAATTTGTCCTACTTCCTTACCAAATTTATTTATTTAGGGCCAAAAAAGAAGAAACAGGGCAACATTTGGAGCAAGATGGAGAAACTCACTCCTTTGCAGTTATTATCGAGCATGCATTGCAGAGAGGATAGCAGATTATACAATATTACAAGTGTCAAAGTTTTTCTTTCCTTTAAAAAAAGTAAAGTAAGTGATGGTATCTCTGAGCACCTGCAGCTAAAACATGACAATGTTTGAAATGCAGGCGCTCAATTCTCAATTCGATCAGATTACAACTGGTTTCCAGATTTGATTGGAAAATGATTCTCAAGTCAATAAACAGAAAGAGGGACACTATATTTTGGCTCTTATTCCAGACTGTGTCAAACCACTGACTCCTGTCCTTTCCTCACTGAGCATGCAGCTTTTTGAATCAAGTTATTTTAATTATGATTTACGTGAACTTGGAAGAGTCTTCTTAAAGTCTTCTTCCTGTATGAAAATAATGAAATGAGTATAATAGACTGGGTTATCAGTGGTTAAATGTTTCATTTTTGGAAAAGCAGAAATTGGTGTGTGTGTGTGTGTGTGTGTGTGTGTGTGTTTTGGAATGCTCCACTGTGTGTTGACAATCCCCATCTGAGGACAAAAGCCTCTCTGCTACAGCAACATATAAAAAAGCTATCATTACACCAAAGCTGTCCGGGTGCAGGGCATAGGAAGTGAAACGAGTTTTTTTCTTCACCCCACCACTGCTGCTTCAAGGTTTTCAAAGTGCTGCAGTGACTGTCGGTCAGCTGCTGTCGTTGTTTCATCAGTGTTGGAGTTCAGTGCTCTGCTGTTAGTCTGTAGAGTTATGGAAAATTACAGATACCATGACAAACGATTTTGGCTGTGTCGCCCAACCCCTGCAGGATGTTATATTAACAGAACACTTCATACGTCATAGAATACCTTGTTGTAATGCCCCCGCTGTTGTTCTGCCATGTTTGTTCCATCAACATAACGTCATTAACCAACTTTTTTAATAGAATTTATGTTGGAGATTTGTGAATTGACTCAGAATCATAGTAAAGAAAAATCACAATCAATTATTTTTCCCAAACAAAGAATGCCTGATGGCCACAGCCTATCCAGTGTAGCCCCTCAGTTGAAAACACCACTTTTCAAACATATTGATACGTTAATTAGGTAATGAGTCTCTTGGGCACGTCAGGGCCAGTGTTTGAAGCCCCCGGCAACAGCATTCATCTTTCCATGGAGTCTGCAACACTCTTTTGCAGTGTTTGTGACTGCCAAGCAGAATGCTGGCAGTATGCAGGCATGCCATGGATTCTGATATGTAAAGTTAAAGTAAAGTTTGTTCTGCTGATATATAGAGAGCCTTAAATCACTGCAGAACTTCTCCACTACAAACTTAATTTACCACCTGACAGCAGGACAAGCTGAGCAGCATGCAGACTCCATCTGTGGCAACAATATTTGAGGTTTCTTCTCCATGGGCCCTTCTCTCTCCGTTCTATTCACATTGGCAGCAGTGATGTTTTCAACACAGTAACACTGCAGTGGTATATATCTTTAGACATTATATGTAATACTAACCAAACAGCTCTGCTTTGCATTCTTTGTTTAATTTGCTGTTTCTGTGTAAGACAAAGTGAAAAAATGGGCTTGCCTCAGTTAAGAACTATTGCTGTTACATGTATGTATGTATACATTTGCAATCAACCTCACACAAACTGTGTATTTCTTGCTTGATTGTTAGATGATCATTGATATATGTAATGCCATGAAATGCTCATGTTTGTTGATTGACATTGACATGACATATTTGTTATCTTAACTGACAGATAACACAAATAAGGCCAAAAACAATTCCTGCATGCAATATTTCCAACTGAACCACTATATTCCACCAGAAAACTAATGTGATATGTTTCCAGGTCAACACTTCATATTGACTTCTGAATATCTGGTATTTAACTCTGCAGTAATCACAGTGCTTAAGCAGTCTAGCGAATGCTACTTAACGTGAGATATTACCACATTATATATATATATCCATGTTTAAAGCAGATCATCAGAATTAGACAGACAGTTATTGTGCTGAAAGGCTCGCTGAACTTTACAGGGAGGAAACACTCAATCAGTGGCTGGAACATGGCAGCTTGGATCAGCATGAAACTCCCATGAATCATGTAAACAAAAGATGAGCATGTCTAGTACTTTGTTGAAAAATCAATGTGTCACGGTGCCACACACGAACCTCGGATGGAGATTGTCAACACACAGCGGAGCATTCCAAAACACACACACACAAACACACACACACACACCAATTTCTGCTTTTCCAAAAATGATTGACTTTTCTGAAAAGAAAGAAAAACTTTGACACTTGTAATATTGTATAATCTGCCATCCTCTCTGCAATGCATGCTCGATAATAACTGCAAAGGAGTGAGTTTCTTCATCTTGCTCCAAATGTTGCCCTGTTTCTTCTTTTTTGGCCCTAAATCACAATTGCTCAGTCTGAACACCAGCTCCTGTGTAGTGTTGTAGCCAAGCTGGACACATGGATTTCAACATCTGATGGATTACCATGAAATCTTGTTGATAAATTCACAGTCCCCAAAGGATTAAGTACGGACAATCCTCCAGTGCCACCTAGGGATGCAGCGATTAACCGATTTTACTATTAACCGCACTTTAAAACGTCACGGTTATTTAATCCCAAAGGCTCCGCTACACCGAGTGTTTCTGTTCTCACTCGCAAAAAATGGACATTATGCTGGCACATTATTTTCGGCGCAACCTGCACAGAACGAAAACAAAGTTACGCTAGCGGTGCACCTGCGTAAGTGCAGTGCGTATCAAGAGATATGGAGGCTACGCTACAGTAGCTTAGCAATGGCAGAAGGACCAGGCAGCGAAACTTTGTTTCCACCGAAGAAAAGAGTGAAGTCGGCAGTGTGGGAGCATTTCGGATACAATATGAATGACCAGGGAGTCATTCAAGACGACGGATCACCTGTCTGCAAAACCTGCCGAAAAAAAGTTGCAAAAAAGCATTTGTGGGATCACCACCCAGCTTTACACGCCAAAATAAAGGTAACACATAATAACTGAGTTAAATTACATTTACGGCAAGTTATTTAATGAAACGTTGAGTTGGTAGGGAGTTAAATATGAACATGTCACTTATAATCAGTGGCATAGCAGTGAGAGTTGAGCTTTTAGTTCAATGTTGACAAACAGCAGCAAAGCGGCACGTTTGCCTATGAAAGACAAAATTGCTCCTCTCAAGAGTTTCTGTCAGTGACCGTTTAACGTCACAGTTTGCTTCTTCCCATCTGTGTTGAGTAAACTCTGGGCTTTGTAGGTTAATATACCAGGGGCCCGTTTCACAAAGGAGGTTCAACAAACTCCGAGTCTAATCCTGAACCCTGAGTTGATCTAGCCTGAGATAGGAAACTCTGAGTTTCCAGTTTCAGAACAGGTGATTTGAGTTAGTTCAATCAACTCAGAGCAGGTTAACTCAGAGTTAAGCGCGTGCACCACGACTATAAAAAGCCAACATCAATGGAGCCCTGATTCGACGAGTCACCATGGCGACGGGGAAGAGGAGGGCTGCGTTTTTTACCCCACTGGAACTCGAAATCTTAATGCGCTCATACGGCGAATTTGAGCATGTTTTTAGAAAAAAGTGTAACACCGCTGCAGCTGCAAAAGAGAGGGAGGCGGCGTGGGAGAACTTTGCTGCTCGGGTCAATGCGTAAGTTTAAATGTAGTCCTTTGCAATCACAATAATATTACAGGGGAAAACTGCTTGAATGGTAGCTCATTAATTTATTTCATGTAGGTGCAATCCCGCGGGGGAGAAGCGCACTTGGCAGCAGCTCAAGATGAAACATAAAAACATTGTTCAAACAGGTAAGACCTCGGCACAATTTAATGGGGGTACCTCATTTTGATCATGTGTTACATTGTAAAGTAAATATTAAGTGGCTGTTTGACTGTGCAGTTGTTTTATCACCAACATAATGCTGCACAAAGAAACGCAGCGCAACACACAATATCTGCTGGGATGTGAGAGCATGACTCCGGCTGGTAATGTTGCAAATGTAAGGACGGATTAGGTTGTGTATGTAGATGATGGACTGTGACGTGAAACGGTACCGTTCAAAAAGATAATTGTCTGGAAATGCCAGAACATCTATGCGCGGTCTGATAACCATCTCCCGACGAATATTTAATTCCTTGCACAGTAATGCTGCACCTTCATCCACGGGATCGTTGTCAAAAGGACCTGCCATGTTAGTGAAAAAAAGTGCCTACTGACTGATTTTTTTTAAAATAACAGACAGCAGAACTGTGTTATCCCAAAACTCGCCTGCTGACGAATGAATGAGGAAATCAAATACCGTGTGTGGCTGACAGAGGGCGGAGACAGAGAGAAACTCGAGGTTCATTGAGAAAAACCTGGTCCCGACCAGGTTAGGTTCATAGAGTCTGTTACTATGGTAACTGACCGAGAGCTTAAGTTACCTCTCTCTGTGAAACAGGCTAGAGTTACCCCTCTTTCTCTGGTTTGAGTTACCTCCCTTTGTGAAACGGAAATCTCAGAGTTTCCTTCATTTCAGGCTTAACAAACTCAGAGTTTTCACTAAACCTGCTTTGTGAAACGGGCCCCTGGTGTAAAACACTTAACTATCAATGAAAAAATAAACAAACTGAAAATACTAAATAATTTTTTAGTTGATCAAAATAGCCATGCAGACACAGTCCTGCAGCCTTTCACTCCATTTGTATTTTTCGAAAGGGAAATACTGACATGGATGTTTACAGAGCAGGTCACTTTATTTAATTCCAAAGGGAGTTTCTGTTTATCTTTATTTATTATTTTTGTACTGTATTATTTGATTACCATGTTATATCTGACAACAATAAATAGCACATTCAAATCTCTAAAGAATATTCATGTGATTTTATACATTAGTTCATTAGTAGTGTTGTGAAATTAATTAATGTATAATAATCGTGATAATCGTGAAACCGTGATTATTCCTCAGACTATAATCGTGCAATCAAAATCTATAATCGTTGCATCCCTAGTGCCACCACTGGCAGGTAGAAATGTCTCAACACCTAGGGTCACCTTAAGTCAATTTTCATACATAAGATGTAACACCAGTCCTGCCGCCTGCTTTTATTTGTAAACCAACTTTCATGTGGTATCCTCATCTGAAATCATATTTAGAGTGAAGCACAGACAGGACGCGTTGATTTAGTATCGGTTGCATTCACCACATCATTAGCTTCCTGCAGCAATTGAAACTGAATAAGATGGGAAACTGAATGACTACTGGAATATAGTGATAAATACGGCAGCATTAAGCACAGAGGATTGCTGGTGCTCTGTAAATTCAGGCCTGGCATGCTGCCACAACTAGCTAAATGCAATGGACCTGCTGCTTTGTATTTGGTAAGGAAGTAGGACAAATTGCTAATAGTTGTACAGTTTAGACAGCACATGAACTTACTGGCCGGTTGATTTTTTGCTTATCACTTTTGAGAACTAAATCGAGACTTAATCTAAATGGACAATTAGTACTGTAGCAGGAAATTCCCCAAATTGGCCACAGTGACAATAAATACAGTTAACACAACACAAGAACATTTCATTCGTTCTGTGAGGTCCTGCATTATTGCACAGATTTTTCAACAACAACACCATTGACAAGTCAATGGTGTGCTCCTGTGTACATAAACTTAAGGGGAGAAGTTAACTACGACTTCTGAGGTCAGCCACACAGCCACATAAGAGTTGGACGACCAAAAAAAAAGACATCTCCAGTTTCAACACAATCTGCAGCTTCAATCAAATCTGGTGTGGATTCTGGATCAACTTTGGAGGAATGCAGCAACTATGGTGCTCTGTTTTATTCACAAATTCAACACAAAGCATTTTGAATGTGCCACCACTCTGACTTGGGTGTCTTTTGTTTGGATTGGAAACGATGGACAAAACATGATTTCTCAGAAACAAAACTGAAATAATTTAAAGAGATGATCATAAAATAAGGACAGAAAATCATTTTATCAGCCAGCAGATGCGTATGTTTCACCACTCAACTAAAGCAGCATTAGCAGATGTGCAACCTCAAACAATGTTAGTAATGTCTGAAAAGTGCATTGTTCACATAAACATTTGTAAATAATAAAACATGCTCACACACCCTTTTCTCTTTAATAATGATTCTGCCACTTGGCTTAACTCACTATTACTTTTTGCTGTCATGAGAAAATCCTTCCTAAATTAGCGTGCAGCACATTGGAGCAATAACCCTGAAACAGCACCTCCTATAAGCTATACATTGTATTAGTCCACAATACAATGTGTAGCAAAATCCACCAACATTCTGCTGAAAGATTACTTTAAGAAACACATTTTGGATTGAATTATCTATCCAAGCAGCATAGAATCATCCTTGGTGTCACCTCTGAGATCCCCTGTATTCTCACTCTTAATTGTAACTCTAGCATGCCTCTGTCAGACCCTGACATTTCACAATGACAGCCAGTGTTTTCTGATGAATGAGGCTAGAACCACACTCAACATTCCTCTGGTTTTGTCAACCTGTTCTGCATAGTCTCATCAACATTTGAGCCTTTCTGCCACAGTCAGCGACAATATACAAGCTACAGTAAGTGGAAATGTCTTTGCCACAGTCCGTAGGATCCTCATATGAACATTTGAAAACATTGAATGTTGAAGCTTATTTCCTCTTATTAGGGCTGTATCCGAATCAGAATTGTCCAAGCTGACTCTTTATCTGTCAGACTGACATTTTAATGCCTTTGCCCATCATCTATAATATGAAAACATCCCATTTAGGCAAAGTCAAAGATGAAAAAAGTGTGCCTCCTGGTGCTTCAGTTTTAAAATTCTAGCACACCATGGAGCATCGCTCCTGTCAGGTTTCTGACTGCTCTGTCAGCTAAAAAGTAAGTCATGCAGGACGGCAGCAGAGGAGGCTGTACCAGCATCTGGTTCATGGGCAGTTCAGCCGACTTGGCTAACATTCAGGACCGGAGGCAAACCGTCACAGCTAACAGAAACGAGTCACACTGTTTTGCCTCCGTCTCGGTCACCCCTCTCCATTTCAGTTAGAGCTTTGTAGTTTTTGAGTCAAGAGCCTGCCATGCAGTCATCCTGCATTGCTGTGAGTGCAATGACACAGCTAAAACTGTGCAGTGATTCAACTGATTAAATAAGATTCAACTTCTCAACATTCAGGGTACAGTCCAAATGATCATCTTTCATGTCAGGATGTCCTGCCCATTACCATTCAACATTTTTTCTTTATAGTAAATAGCATCATTCATCAAATTGGAAGCAAAAGCAAAACAACAATTATTCTTGTGTAAAATAAGTTACTTAATGACTTATGACTTAAAACAACAGGCTCTGTAAGTCCACACTCCTGCCCAAACAAAGTTTCCAGGTAACTTTGACCTCAGATTTAAAGCCAAGAAATGATGCTTAGCTGAATGCTGATCCTTCACACATGGTCTTGCTACCAGTCATTATAAGAGCAGACAGTTTGCATGAGATAGAGTTGAATTCAGTTAACCATGTGCCATACAGAACCCAGTGGAAAATCAAGACAGATGTTCAGAAACTCTTATCTTTGAAGTTGCTTTGAAAACAATAGCCTTCCTCCGTGCAATGCCATGCTTGTGTTTGGTTTGAAAGCCCTGTTAGTCATAGAAGCCTGGTTAATACACTGGCATGTGGTTGGGTCTCAGGAGACGAAGTAGAGGATTTGACAAACTAGACGACATTTGGGTTAGCATCAGGACAGCTAATCTCACAGGCAGCAGAATATGTGAGGCTGCCATCAAAAGACGGCACAAAGCCACTCACCAGTACATGTCAGTATTCGTGCATAGGATGAATTCACTTTGACAACTGATACATGGTGCAACAGGAAAAAGATATGCAGAATAATGGGTTTGAAAGATGACAACTCAAATCAACCAATGTATTGGTAGAATATATTCATTCAAACTGTACAAGTATTTGCACTCTGAAAGTGAAATACACCTTCACATAAAGTGTACACAGTAAAAGCAGATTTTGGATTATCGAGACACCAACAGGCCAAACTGGGGGAATTTGATCAGCATGTGAATAATGTAATAATAATAAGCTACTTTTGCTACATGACTGCAGACCTTCGGTAATATCACACGATATCATGATTTTTGTCCCCGATGAGGCTGACTTCATCTGAGTGACAGTTAAGATTAATGTGAGACTTAAACTGAAACCTAAGTGGGAATCATCACCGGAGATGAGTTCATTAAAATACAATTTTGTGTGCAGTAGAAACCATTTATCCTTCAACCCACCCACAAAAGTATGCAATGGGAGCCTGAAAGCAGATCAGATTTCTTTCTCAAGTTCTAAAGGACCATTGTGTAGATTTAGGGGGATCTACTGGCAGAAATCAAATGTAATATTAATAGGTATGTTTTCATTAGCATATAATCACCTGAAAATAAGAATAGTTGTGTTTTCATTACCTTAGAATAAGCTCTTTATATCTTCAGGGAGTGGGTACTCTTCCACTGAATTGCACCACCATGTTTCTACAGCACAGAACGGACAAACCAAACACTGTGTCTAGAGAGCCCCTTGTAGCTTCTTCACAAGGTTTGCAGCCACTATAGGTTCTCCTATATGCGTGGAAAAAAAAGGGCTGAGGTGAGGCCTGCAACCTCACTGTAAGATGCAATTAAATCCTAAACACTGACCATTTAATTGATTATTTTGTCCCCAGTGAGTACAAGACTGGCAGGAGGAAATTATGATATGAGTCACGTGGAGCTTTATACAATGTAACCAAGTAAAGAGATGAATGACCTTGAAGCTGATTTGAAAGCTCTCAAGTAGAGATGGGTAATAAAACTTGTTTTGATAATTAGCAGGCTAAAATCTGATAAGGTACCCACTCACAGCAGCTCACTGTGGGGCGAGCAGGCTCAGTGAATTACCAGAGAAGATAATGCAATAGAAGGTGAGATGTGAATCTTAATGACCACACTGAAAAATAAGCCGACCGGAGAGAGAAAAATGACAGCAATTACATTCTTACACACTCTACTGATACAACTGTAACAGTCAGGTAATAGTAGTTATTTCAATTGATGTGTAAACTTCTTCATCTAATCAGAGAGAGCACAACTCAAGTGACAGAGCTTACTCTTGCACACACTCATTTTTCTGGCTGTGAATCCATGAGCACTAAAAGCAAAGCTCAACAAAATCCAGCTATTAATCCATCAATCCATCACATTTTCTTCCACATTGTAACTAATGCCTTAAGTGAGCCATTACCTTCACGTGGACATAGACAGTCACAGTTCTTCTTCATGTACACAAGGGAACTAAAGGGTACGGAGTGACAGTGAGCATTAAAAATCAGTAATATCACACAACCTCTTTCAGATAAAAATGATCTGGCAAACTCAGGTGTGACAAACCAATGAGCAACACTTCATGCAAAATATGCTGACAATCTGTATTTATCAGCTGAGCTGCGTGACACAAGTGCAAAAATCAGCAGAGGACTGTTTACTGGAAACTGCAGTGTCTTGCAGCAGAAAACACTTCTGGAAGCCTGGGAATATCAAATCAGTTGTTAAGGGTTTAGGTTTCAGCGGAATGTTGCGAAAAAACTAAAATGGAGCATTTCTAAATGTAAATTTTGTTTATTATTAAAATAGTACAACATCAATATGCACATCTACACTATAGTAGTACTTTTGATGCTGCCACATGGTGAATGAAATCCACTGAAACAGCCAGACTGTCATTCAGCAGAGCTCAGAGGATTTTCTCGGTGCTGTTCTACTTTTGGGCCAATCCTCTTGAGAGATTTCTCATTTAAATGCATTTTCCAGACAAATACATTCATAGTAAATACATCAAGGATTTGATCCCTGATCCAATTTGTGCCCCCAGTCCCAGCTTGGCCATCAGGTGTCCTGTTAAATAGGCTCCATGAAAAACAATACTGGCTTAAGGGAAGACGTGAGAACCCTCAATGAGGTCTTTAGGGTGGAAGTAAAAAAGCAGTACACAGCTCAGATCAGATAGCATTATTTAGAGTGAAGTCAAATGCAAACCTCAAAAATACTGTGGAAAAATACTAAGAATGAACAGAAAGTTCTATCAAAAGCTCTATGAATCCTACATGGCAAACATCATATAAATGAGGAGTGAAGAGGAAGTCTACAAACTATAACTCCATATTAACAAATCACTCAGTTCTTTAAAATGCCAGTTAATGGTTGTAAGCCAAATCAAGTGGGACAGTAAAAATACCAGAGCTGCTTCTGTGTCTGCAGTTTTAATTATTCAGACAGACTTATCATCGTACATCCACTTGACGTCTTTACTGGAAACTATTATTTTAATTGCACTGTTGACTTGGCAGCAGCTGTACATCCTAATCACTTGGCACTCCAGAAACAAAGAAGATAAGACAGTGAGAGAAGAGTGCTAACTTTATTGAGGCTGGGGCTTCATAATTGCTCTCTTTACGTCCTCTGCAGTGCATCTGTGCAATTGTCTGCCATAATTCCATCTGAGTGAGAAGTGTTTTGCTGAGGCATGTCACCACCACCGTGTAGACAGAAGAGGGACGAGTCGCCCTGCCCCCAACACGGCATGCTGACTCACTGTGACAAACACTAATAAATAAGTGATTTATCTGGGACCCTTTGACATAAATCTGTGCTGAAAATGCTGGTGGGTTCAGCTGAAACTAATCCTCTGTCCAAGTGTGGCATCTCGCCTGTCAATTATTTCTGACAGCATTTGCAACAACAGAAAGACATGCTCGCAAAAACCCACAGCTCACTGACTGGATGATTCTTTGCATGTCTTGTCTTCATTATCTTCCTCCTACTCTGATTGGTAAGGCAGGGATGGTTTGTCAGTGCTACTCTCTGTCAGCAGAAGTGCATCACTAACCAGGCTTCCATACAAGAAATTATAAAATGCATAGTTTGTGCCCAATCAGTCAACTACAATTGCCATCTACAACCTTATTTCCACTTTTCAAATGACTCATATCCTGATAACATCTAGATGCTCTCTAGATGCCTCACTCACACAGGCATTTTCACTTATTTAGCCTGATTAGAGTTGGACTGTGTACAGAACGGGCTTGATTGACATCTGATCCTCCTTCAGTTTTTTGCACAGCACCTTTATCATTCTTGTTGCTTAATAAGCTTTCGTGGCCTCATGTCATTCCAGCATAGCTCCACCCAACTTCAACCTGAGCAGAGGTATTATTATGCAAAATGAGTGAAAGCACCTGTGTGGGTATGCAGGGTCTTTAAATCAGAATGCAGAATATATAGCTAAAGAGACAAAACAAATCATAACCTAGTATCCACAACATGTTGCACATTTGCATGACTTTTTTTTGCCAGTAAAGCCACAGTATGATCGTAGGGTACAGATAGAAAACTCTGGATTCCCATCATCTCTGCTGTCAAATTTGGCACCATAAATGTCCACCTCTTGTGAGCCAGAATGCCACTGGACACGCCCCAAAGATGTCAGCCTTCTTCGAGGTCAAAGTTGAACTGTGGCTATAAAATCTGGCAGGTGGTGCATGCTGCTTTCCCTTGCACAGCTGTTTAGGAGCAGGCAGTCATTTTCTCTGGTGAAAACAAAGCCTTCTTCTAAATAATGTCTTGCTTGTGACAGCCTACTAATGCTACATCCTAATTCAAGAAGCTGGGAAGACTGTTCCACCAAAGCTTCTTCTCCACAGCTGATCATTTTTGTAACACACCTGTTTAGTCATATATTTCCTTTGAAGCCGTATCATTTTTTCATGACACTTGGCAAGTTAAAACTTAAGTCAAGTAAAGGCTGTTGGACATTTGCTACCATGAAACTATGTGTTGATAAGAGGTGAGCATTTTACAGAGTTTGCAAAGTTTGCACTTTGCTTAAGTTAAGGTATGAGGTGTTCTTAGAAACAAGGCTGTGAGAGGGGCTTTTTAAGCAAAGATACACATCAATCTAACCTTAACAAGTTGTGTTTTCATATTGAATAGGATTTTCTGTGTGTTTGAATGATGAGCCAGTTAAAAGCCATGTCTCTATCTGGAAGATAAGAGACTAATTGTCAAACCAGCTACTATTAACATCCTCAGGCTTACTGGAACTGAAAAGGTGTTTTCTAATCAGTATTTCATTTCATTTGGAACACCTGGTAGATGGAATGAGCCTATACAGTGGATATTTGGGTGTGCAATCACTACATCCTCCTTCACTATTTCTTCATTAGGCAGTAGGCCAAGACAATTGTATCCAATTGTATTATTTCTATTGTTTTCTAAACCTGCAAGCCTAAGAATAACTGCTTTTCACATGGCATCCCTCAAAGTGACAAATTAAAAATGGACAAAAACAGTCACTTTTAATATCAAATATGATTTTGTGCTGTTTTTTGCCAAAATAATTGCAGTTTGGTGGCATCTATGCATAAAGAAAACTTCTTTTTTAATAAATGCCCTCTTTGGTAGGTATGAAGGACAAGCTCCATTAAGAGTTCTTTCTACATTTTTTCTCCATGAATAATTTATCCAAGTGTGGCCACCCACAGCTCAGACCTTTTGACAAAGAAAAAAAAAAAGTCTTCTCATAAAGACATGGAGCTCTTCCTTAGCAAACACTCAAATTAACGTGAAAAGCTAAGAGGAGCTGAGAGCCTGAATAGCAAAAAATGCTTTCCCTGCAGATCTCTCCTTATTCAAAAGACCAGCACACTGAAGCGTGAGACTGCAGGACTTGTGACTTTCTGTTCTAGACAAGCAGCAATTTCAAATTAGACACCAGTGTGAAATACACTGGCAGAAAGGCTATAAAATTAGCCTTATTAAAGTAGAGACAGGATGGATTTAATGTTGTGGGAAAACTGTAGGTATATGTCGTCTTTCGATTCTGGTACCTGAAACCAACAATAACCAATTTTTTAGCTACCAAGCAGCAGCAGAAACAAGCTCTTAACTCAACACGGACATCACATTTGAATTTGACATGGTGAATATGGTAGCAGACAGCTGCCGATTTACTCATTAAGCAGACAGAGTAACAGTAGCATTCATTTGGAGCTGTGTTTGTGTCCTCCTGATGCATCCAAGTATGTTCATTTTAGTTTTGTTTTTGGTCTCCACCTATCCCTGAGGGAAATATTTGGCTTTTTCACTGCTAAACGGTCCATTATGTTCAAAAATTCAGCCTCCTCAATACCCACTTCTTTCAAACTTCATATCTCTAGTTTGTAATGCAGGCTTTTCTTTTTAAGACTTCAAGTGTCAAGCAATAATTGAGATAACCCAGATGACATCATTAAGGTTGTTTTTCAAACTTTAGAAAGTCCCCTTTAGTCTTACAGAAGACATAAATTATATCACTCCCTGTGGCAAATAAACTGAATTTCATGTGGAAAATTGGTAGTTTGCACCTTTAAATGATCACATTTAATGATTGTGGGACTTTGGGACCGATACATCTTATTACTGAATGCTTATACTTGGTGATAATGGTGATGAATCATCTTAATCAACATTTACATGGTAAGACAATCACCTGAAATACTGAGAAACCCTGCAGGGTTGCTCTGCTCATACACCACCCAAACCACTATGATACTGACTGTACTGACAGGCACTGACCCTAATTCTGTCAGTGGTGCATATTCATTTGGTAATTTGGAGGTTTACAGGAATCAGGCCATGACAAAGCAGTCTGCTCAGCATCTCTGAGTGACATTAGTACCATGCATTGTTTCCTCATAGCTGCTCAACTCAACTCAACTCAACTTTATTTATATAGCACTTTAAAAACAGCCACAGCTGAAACAAAGTGCTGTACATAAATAGACGAAACAATAAAAACAATAAAATAAGTAAAATAAAACAGAAATAAACACTAAAATGAATGTTTTAGTGTTTTTAAAACAATCAAAAACAATAAATAAAAGCAACCCATAAAACACTAAAACAAGGCAGAGTCTCATGTGGGGTTGAAAGCCAAGGAATAAAAGTGGGTTTTAAGACAAGTTTTAAAAGTCGACAGTGATGGGGCTTGTCTAATGAGCAACAGTAGCTCATTCCATAATTTAGGAGCCGCCACAGAGAAGGCTCTGTCCCCTCTGAGCTTTCTTTTTGATCTCGGTACCTCCAGGAGCAGTAGATCAGCTGACCTGAGGCACCGAGCAGGAGCATAGGGGTGAAGGAGCTCAGAGAGGTAGGGCGGGGCGAGACCATGTAAGGATTTAAAAACAAATAAAAGAATCTTAAAATGGACCCTAAAGTGCACAGGCAGCCAGTGGAGGGAGGCCAGGATGGGAGTGATGTGCTCCCTCTTATGCACCCCAGTTAAGAGGCGAGCAGCTGCGTTTTGCACCAGCTGGAGGCGCGCGAGGGAGGACTGGCTGACTCCAAAATAAAGTGCATTACAGTAATCCAGCCGAGATGTGATAAAGGCATGGATTACTGTTTCAAAGTGCTGTTGTGCAAGAAAAGGCTTCACTTTTGCCAGTTGCCTAATCTGGAAAAAGATGGACTTCACTACAGCACTAATTTGCCGGTCCAATCTAAAATCACTGTCCATCTTAAAACCAAGGTTTGAAACTGTTGGCTTAACATAGCCTGCCAAAGGGCCCAAGTCAACAGGTGGGGGTTCACAAGGGCCACTGGGGCCAAACACCATCACTTCCGTTTTTTTCTCATTGAAATTTAAGAAGTTCAAGGACATCCAGGCTTTGATGTCTTCAAGACATGACAGAAGTGGTGTGAGGGAGAAGGCATTTTTCTTTTTCAGTGGCACATATATCTGACTGTCATCAGCATAACAATGAAACGAGATGCCATGCTTTCTGAGGATGGAGCCCAGAGGGAGTAAGTACAGAGAGAAGAGCAGGGGCCCTAAAATCGACCCCTGTGGAACCCCATACAGCAGTGGAGCAGAGCTGGACTCCCGAATTTCCAAGGCTTACACTCATACTCCTGTCAGCCAGATAAGATTTAAACCACTCCAGTGCAGTACCACGGATGCCCACTAGGTGATGTAGCCGAGCCACCAGGGTGTTGTGGTCCACAGTGTCGAAAGCTGCCATTAGGTCCAACAGAACCAGAATTACAAGGTCACCAGAGTCATTAGCCAGGAGGATATCATTAAAAACTCTTAATAAAGCTGACTCCGTACTATGCAGGGTTTTAAAACCGGACTGAAAGACCTCTAGGATACCATGCTCATCCAGGAAGGATTTTAACTGAGCATGGACAACTTTCTCCAAAATTTTAGAAATAAAAGGCAACTTAGAGATGGGCCTAAAGTTGACCAAGACACAGCGATCAAGGCCAGGTTTTTTAAGTAGGGGCTGCACCACTGCATGTTTAAAACTTAGGGGAACAACACCGGAAGACAGACTGCTGTTAATGATAGCTAAGACTGACTGCCCTATACTAGGGAAGACCTCTTTAAAAAGACGAGGAGAGACAGCATCACAGGGAGAACCTGATGGCTTAATATGGCCAACCAGTTCCTCTAAAAACGACAGAGTCACGGGCTCAAACTTATCAAGAGCTACAGAAAATGGAACGGGGTCAGAGGGATCAGATGCAGGAGCTGAAATGAGAGCCCTAGCAGTAGCAACCTTATCAATAAAAAAGTGCAGGAAGCTATTGCACATTTCAGGAGATGCCTCCAAGCTGACAGGCTGTGGGGCATTAAGAACAGTGTCAATGGTTTTAAATAACACACGTGGGTTGTGACGATTGGACTCAATGATGTTTGCCAGGTATTTTCTTTTGGTCTCTTTAACAGTAATCTGGTAGCAGCGCCAACAGTCCTTTAGGATTTGGAAGGAAACCTGCAGCTTGTCCGTCTTCCACTTGCGCTCAGCCTTGCAGCACTCCCGTCTAGCTGCACGAGTTCTTTCGTTAAACCAGGGCTCAGATTTAGCTTTGGGCTGCATGGTTTTTAATGGAGCCAACGAGTCCAGTATGGTTCGGCAGGAGGAGTGAAACCAGGAGCTGAGCTCCTCTGTGTTAACAGAGGCAGGATGGACACAGAGCTGATCAAAAGCCACAGAGAACTGACTGGCAGTACAGGAGTTAAAAATCCGACGTCTCTGAACAGGAGCGCTAGATTTAACCTCAGCACAGGAGAAAGTAACTTCAAACAAAACAGGCATATGATCAGAAATCACATCGTCACAGATCTCCAAGTTAGACACAGATAATCCATAAGAGAGGACAAGGTCTAATGTGTGTCCATGTTCATGTGTGGGACCAGACACACACTGCACCAAATTAAAAGAGTCAATAAGGCTTAAAAAGTCCTTCGCCAAGGGCTTATCAGGACAACACACGTGAATATTAAAATCCCCGAGAAGGAGAACACGGTCATACTTGGGCATAATTTCGGCCAGTAGGCAAGCGAAGTCATTCATGAAATCCCTATTATATTTGGGGGGTTGGTAAATGACAGCGCACAGCACCGGGTTGGAGCGACCCACCTCAAATAGAGTCACCTCAAAGCTAGAAAAAGAGGACAAGGCGGTGCGCTGCTTACATTTAAAGTTATTTTTGTAGACCGTCGCCGTTCATCCTCCACGACCAGACGTCCGCGGGGAGTTAGAGTAGGAACAGTCGGCAGGTAGAAGTTCCACCAGAGCGCTGCACTCACCGGCACTGATCCAGGTCTCTGTCATACAGAGGAAGTCCAGGCCACGGGAGCTGAAGAAATTCCTCGCGATGAAGGCCTTGTTCGCGAGGGATCTAGCGTTCACCAAGCCAACCCTGGTGGGAGCTGGGGCCTGTGATCCAGTGGATCGGGGAGCCCGGGGCAGCGTCCTGAGGAGTCGGTGGTTCACCCCACGCTCAGAGAGCCGAAGAGGGCAGAGGCGACGGGGCCGGGGTCCCTCAGGTGAGCCGGAGATAGGTACCAGACAGGCATCAATGGGATCCAGGAAACGCCAGGGCACAGAAAAAGGAGGGAATAATCCATGTCCTGTCGGGGAAATGGACGAAGGGCATGCCAGCTGGAGTTTCAGCCTCACCAACCGACCGCCGCGTCTGCCGCGGCGCCGGGGACGCTTCCGCCGGGAACGTAGGGCCGAGGCCCGGTACAGGTGACGCGGAATGGCCGCCAAGAGCGGAGGCACAGTATTCTGTCCACCGTGATTAAACGCACCTACATCTCTGATATTTTGCCTGAGAAACAAAAGGGACTGGCGATCATACACCAACAGAGACTCAATCTGTTTAGTGCCGATGGATAAAAACAGTAAAAACACCAAACATTGCAGCAGGAGCAGACGGCCACGCCGTACACACAGGCGCCATCATCTCTCATCACTCACTTCAGCTGCAGCTGAAGGCAAGCTCCATGTTCTGCATTAAGGATTTAAAGTGCTGCCAAATGCAAAGGAAACATTACTGTAGATATTGCTCAACATTAACTGGAATGACATATTGTAATCTCATGGATTACTCTCTCAAATTACTTCTCACATTCATCTGGCAAGTGAACCACAGTCTCAAATGATTTTAAGGTGATCCCGAGCTGGTCATTAGGTCACAGTCTCATATTGATGTCCACCTCACACCACTGGAGTCACCTAGTCTGCAGTTAGCTGTCCCAAGACAAACTCAAGACAAAAATCAATGTGTGACAGACTCTGCGCTTCTTTTTCTACACTGTGTTTTTATCTGGCCCCTTATGCTTGTCATCTGATGCCTTCTCTAAAGTCTACTGTGTTGACTCTCAAGAGACTGGATGTCAGCAGAGTGACCTTGTTAATTCAGTTCACCTTTGTAAGATGAATATAAAGTCTGCACAGGGACAGGGTTGTGTATTGGAGTCAGGTACTTTATGGGCAAATTAGCAGCTCGGCAGGGTTTGAGTGTGAAATAGAATCCGGATTTTGTGCGTCAGTCATTAAAGCTCCCTAAAGCAATGAAATGATTAACATTGAATCATTGATTGAACTTTGAAATGGCTCTGTGTATAGTGAAAGGTTTAGCAACACAGTCAATCCCACTGAGAACCAACATATCAATCTGCAGCTCTACGCAGCTTTCAGCCAATTTCAGGTCATTGTTTTAGTCCACTGGTCCACATGGTTGAGTTCCAAGAGCTCTCACCAACTCCCCACAATATAAAACACTGGAAGGACAATTCAGGTCACTCGCTCACATGGATAACTAGTTTACCTATTGTATGCCTAGTGCCCAGCACAAAATGCCAGGCAGTCAATGTGAATAACATTTTACTGGCTAGTGGGGAGAGTCAAAAACCTTGAAGAGAACACGGGTTCAGTTTCAGGAGTTGGAATAGCATGATAATCAGACTGCACAGCCATTTCATATCATTTCTTTCATTCAACCTGGCTTTGTGTCTGCTTGTTTTTCCCTAACTTATGAGGAGCATGTGATGTATCTGTCCTGCCAACGTCACTTTCAGTTGACATGGTGGCTGCATGTACCAGCTGCAAGGAGCAGTTCACATTTTCCACAATGACCTAAGAAATATGATTCTTGAGCTGTTATTTCTGTCATCTCACAAAAACCTCTGCAGCTGTACTAGTCACATCCTCATTCTTGCTGATTTCTGTGGTGATTTTAAGTTGCTACTTTTCAGCAATGTTGCTAGCCAGCTAGCTAGAGATGCAGAAAGAAGACATTTCCATTCTTAATCCCACACACAATCCTCAAATTCAACCGTTTCTTCAACTAGGAAAAACGGGAACAGTAGACTTACTTGAATTACTGAAAAATTGCAGCTGTACGCAGCAACTTGGAGGTCTGGAACCAGACTTGAGTTTGTAGACCAAACCAGGGCGAAAAAATGCTGGAATTTCATTCTTCTGGTGACCAAGAAGCAAACAAGAAGTCAAAGTTGATTTGCTGATTTGCTAACACATATAGCAAAAACAAGTCTTCCAGATCTATTCTTATTCACAAAATCATCATCTGTCATAGCATCATCCACAGTCTACAAAAAAAGAATTCCATGGCGTAGTGGACAACATGAAAGCTAATTTCACAACACAACACCACTGCTTGCAAATGCTGACACGATGAAGCATTTGTTACGTTTGATACACTGGGCTGTTATAAGATAGTACAGAATGACCTATTCTGGGGAAAACAACACAGTACCTTCAGAGTGCCTTATCACTGATGACTGGCAAATATCTCCACAATGGTGAACCCAACTTTTCCGCATTTCTTTCACAGATGTGGAGTGAACTGTACATATCCACCATAGTTTCCTCAGCATTTTGCCCTTAAATTGCACCGGCAAAAGTCTAATTTCCTCAGCAAAAAAACTTCTTTTTACCAAGCCTTGTCAGTGTCAGAGCTTTTGTTTTAGTAGCTTGATACATACAATATCAAGGGCAAGCCTATTTTGGACCTGCTTGGTATCCAATCCCTTTGGAATGTCCCATGGAAGTGAAGAAACGTGCAAAACCAGAGGATGTTAATTGAAGTAATCTCAGTATGCACACAAAGAAAAGACAAAGTAATCAAAGTATTACAAGTTCTCTTGAAAAAGCATAGAATAACAAATGTCTTTGAGTTTGAGGCCTGCAGGGCAAGAGAAGACTTCTGTTTCCTTCAATGGGAAAAAGAATTGGAGGGAAAAACAATGTGCTTCACTGACCAGACAGTTTAATGTTGTCTGCCACATGATAAGGAAGAGAAAAGCTCTGACTGCTGCCAATGACTGTTCTGCTCTGTTACAATAAAACCAACTGCTGTTAAACCACAACTGCACGGTCTGCAAACACTACTCGCATGGCATTTCAGACATGGATTCAAACATAGGAAACAGTACCATCACTGTCTAGGGATCAAGAAGCTGCAAACTCCGGAGGTAATTTAAGTGATAACATAATTCACTGTACCTTGGTTAACAATCCTTTTCATCGATGCAAAAAATAAATAAAAGAGGATGTGAGCCTGGACAATTGGACACGGAAGGTCTTCGTATTCTTCACATGAACTCAGTTGTACAAAGGCCACACTCAAGGGCGGGGCAACAGGTCTATCCTCATCAATGCCAGCCATGAGGAACTGTGCAAACAGGGATAACAACACTTTTGGACAGTGTCTTCTCAAAGTGCATTCACTGTGCTGCACAAAGTTGTATACGCAAAAAGTGATGTGAGCAGCTGTGTAAAAAATTGTGGTTTGACCCTGCCTTGTTTCACACTGCGTACACCTGGCCAATCACTATGTAAAGAGGGCATGGTTCACAGATTGTTTCAGAAAATCACAGAAAGCTGGTTCAGAGCCACACTTGTTTGAAATGCTGGCTTCATGATGCCTCTGCAGATGCAGCACAAGAAAAACAGACTGTTGTCACAGAAGACATCAGGAATACAGTAGAAAAAGCACAGATGTAAATAACAAAATGAATGACGGCTGAGTTACATGAGGCTGCTTCAGTCTCAGAGTCTTGATATGATACATGATGCTCACTGTCACAATGTCATGGCTTACTCCTTAAACTTGATGTTTCAATGCAATTTACTATAAAGAAACACAAAATGGAGGGCTTCAAGCAGCCTACAAATGAATGCAGTCAGGTTTCTCTGTGTCTGTCCCATACAGGAGCCTCGACAGACAACTTCACGGAGCACTGCCAAATTCAGCTGTCCACCACAGTGGACCATCAGGCATACTTAAGCTTGGTTTTAGTAATGGTCCTTGGAGACACTTTTATAAAGTTAATGCTGCTGTAATATTAAAAAAATACTTATATAAACAAATATGCTGTAATGTAATGTAATTTGGACACAAATGCAAGCCTCAAGGCAACCATAAAAACCTACCCAAATGTACTGTATCAACCCTTGAAATTATCTTAGAAGACCCGTCCTGCTCCAGAGAATGAGACACAAGTGACAAAGGTTTTACATTCATTGAGCTCTTTTTGGATGAATGGGCAGCATAAAAAGTTTCAAACAATCATGCTGAAAGTCTAGGGAAGAGAAGTATGGAGCTGGTCTCAGAATCTGTTTTGGAAGATAAGATGCACCACCACAGAAAGAAAACTGACATCAAGCCCCTGTGGGAATGGGAATTCCAAAGTGGACATCTTTTATGGGAAGCAGGAAATCCTTAATAACTGTTACTAAACTAAGTTTTACCTCACTCAGTTATCATGGTAAAAAGAGACTTTTCATGATAGTAAACAGACTAAGAAGACATGAAGATTACTAGCTTGTACAAATAAGGTATTGTCCTGTTGTGAAACAATAGATGAATTTGACCTTAATGCACTCAGACAACATGACACCCATCAACCTTATTAGCGGGATGGGAAAGGGGAAAAGGGGGAAAAGGGGGAAAAGGGGGGAAAAGGGGGGAAATGGGGGGGGGGGGGGGGGGTCCAAGTGTCCAATGAACGGCCTTTGTGAACGGTAAGTGTGACCCACTAGATAACTCCGCTTCAGGGGAAATTTTGCCTCATTGGGCCTTGGAGCCCCAGGGGTTTAGAGTGCTGTGGTGCTCAGGAGCTTGGCCTGGAAAAAGAAAAATCCGACTACAGTATGAACAAAACAATAAGAGCTAAAAGCAGACAAGCGTACCCTACATGTCTCTGTCATGCTGAACATGTGACCGCGCTACCCCATAAAAAAGAATATACCAAACATACTGAGTTTAAAATTTAACCCAGGATCCAAGGCTTTAGCAGTGTTTATGGAATGGGCCTCTGGGACTGTCACCTTAATCCCACTCGTGACAAACTTCCATCTGACATTTCTGACTCTATCTGCTCAGGAGGCTGAGGTCTTTTGGGGTGCGTGGGGCACTCCTAAAGACCTTCTATGACTCTGTTGTGACCTCTGCCATTTTCTGTGGTGTAGTCTGCTGGGGGAGCAGCATCACTACAGCTGACAGGAAGAGGCTGGACAAACTTATCAAGAAGGCCAGCTCTGTCCTGGGATGCCCTCTGGAACTGGTGGAGGAGGTGGGGGGGGGGAGGATGACAGCCAAGCTGTCCTCCATGACAGACAATGACTCCCACCCCCTCCAACACACACTCACTGCACTGAGGAGCTCCATCAGTGACAGGATGCTACATCCAAAGTGTGTGAAAGAGCGGTATCGCAGGTCATTCCTCCCTGCAGCTGTCAGACTGTACAATAAAAACTACTCCAAGTAATCAGTGCAATAGTCTGGACAATAAGCTGTGCAATAAAAACATGTACATAACAATCTGTAAATACGATCTACAATTTCTTACAATTTTTTTTTACAATTTCTTTCTTTTTATTTTTATTTAAATCCTCTCTCTTTTGTATATACTGTTTTGTTTCTAATCTGCATTGCACTTCTTATATTAATCTTTACTGATGCTGCTGTATTCTGAAATTTCCCCTCGCGGGACAAATAAAGGAATATTGATCTTGAAGATATCTTGCTAATCTTGTCAAGAAGAGGGCAGATTCTCAAAATATAGTTTCTATTCCTGATTCTAATGGGGTTAGATCGTTTGATACCAGAACCATTAATAAACACTTTGCATCATTTTATTCCAATCTACATAGTTCCGAACAGCCTGACAATGCCCTGACCCTGATGCGTCAATTTTTTGCAGATTTGAGACTCCCCAAATCTACGGAGGATCAAAAATCACAACTTTTAGTTTTATAAGGAGTTTAGTAATATTCTTTTAGACCTTCTGCTGTTTATGCTTAATCATTTGTTTGAAAATGGGATCCTACCTCAATTCCTTAGGGAGGCCAACATTTCTCTCATCCTTAAAAAAGGAAAATGCCCGGATAGCTGCGCCTCTTACAGGCCGGTAGCCCTACTTAACTCTACCCAAAAACTGCTCTCCAAAATCTTGGCCTTACGCCTAGAGAAGCTGCTGCCTCAGATTGTCTAGGAGGACCAAACCGGTTTTGTCAAGGGCCAGGACTCCTGTGATAATGTAAGGAGTAGTGCTGGGCAGTATGCCCAAAAATTCACGGTATTTTTCAAAATTATAACGATTTCACGGTACATGACGGTATTTTTTTTTTTTTTTTTCTTTCATCTGGAAGACAGATGTTTTAACACAGGTCTGCCCAGACGCTCATTTGGGGGATCCGGGTAGAGTACCGTTATCTCATCCAAGCATACGGAGAAACTCCTCTGTTGAAAACATTTTTCAGCCTTTTTTCTGCTTGCTGTTGTTCTTATTTCTCATAAATAGACGAAATGCAAATAAATCAGTAAAATAACACCTCGGAGTTGGTCAGCAGGGTCCTCTGTGAGCGCTCTGCCCATTCATGTGTAAATGAGATGGAGTGGTGAAACTAACTGCGCAGTTACACTGGTCAATAGCTCAGCTACCCATTGGTCAATTTGATGAGCGACACCTCTATCAACCAGTCAGAGTCAAGAGATTCAAGGGGCAGTGCTCAATTTCACCATAGTAACACCAATGACAATCCAGAAGGAAGTAACCCCAGAGATTGTACATTGCATGAAGAGCGCTCCCTCCACTCTAGAAACCCCTTCCTCTTTATGTTAACAACCAGGATCTTCGTGATTGATCTCAAACTAACACAGAATCATAGGAGGAGACATTAGCAGCGTTTTTTTTCGCTGGAATATATCTTTTGACCACAAAACAGCAAAGGTAAGACATACTCTATGATTTGGTGAAGCTTTTTTCTGCTACTGTTTGCCTGCTAGCTTCCCCAGTTTCCGTCGCACAGTGAGGAGACAGACATCTCCGTGATCATCATGATCGTCTGAACGGCATGCATCTCACGCTGCCCCCTGTACAGGCAGTGCTCGTATTGAACAAGTACAAATCGGCAATTGTAAATTGGCTGAAGTATTTTCTGCTCCGTATTTCATACATGGGATCCACTGTCTTCATCATCTGCCTGAAGCCTTCTTTTTCTACTGTGTTAAGCGGGACCATGTCTTTGGCTAGGTGGACAGATAGAGGTGGATAGAGTTTGTAATCTCGATCCACCGATAACCCTTTTTCTGTCATAGGGAGTCCCTCTAGCAAACGCGTCTTGAAGTGACATTTGGCTCGGTTTTTCTTTTGCTTTTCCCATATTACCTGCTGATGTGGAGCACACTGATCTTAACTTCATATACTCTTGATATTCCAAGACATGCTTGCGGCTGAGGTGGTGGAGTAAATTGCTTGTGTTGCACTGTTTTTATAGAGCCCTGAACTCCAAATCTCCTCTTACCCCTCAAACCACTAAGCAAGCTTGGGAGAAAGATTTAGGCGATGCTATAGATGATGCTGACTGGCAGGAAGTCTGGTCTCAGGCTATGAACATTTTTGTGTGTAACCCAACCAAGTCCATACAGTTAAGAATTGTACATTGCATGCATGTAACACCTGTTGTCAAGAACAAAATGGATGTTAATACTTCCCTGCTTTACTGGAAATGTAATTCTGACACTGGTGATCATGTTCACTGCCTCTGGTCATGTGTAAAGTTACAAAGGTATTGGTGTGGTATTGTGAATGAACTGTCTGCTATCTTTGGTGTCTCAATACGGATGGACCCTATGTGCCTTATACTTGGTCTCCCGGATGGTCAGATTACTGACAGTAATCACAGGACACTCTTCAATATACTGACTTTTGCTGCTAGAATGCTGCCCCAACAAAAAAAAATGGCACAACATTATTATGGACTGCATTCCTACTGAATACATCACATGCATGCTTCACCCCAAAATAGATGTTTTCTATAAGGTCTGGGACCCTTACTTGCATTATATTGGGCCCACGCTGTCATCTTCCTTGCTACGTGGATTCCCCAGATCAGCTTAGCCTGTCATTGTGACTTTGTTATAAGTGCTCACTATCTAACAAGCACCTTGTAGCCTTGCTATGTTTGTATTGGCTGACATCTGGATACTGCCTTGTTCTGCTATGGGGAAATGAAAGGGAGAAGGCAGGACGGTAAATATGCCCACTGTTATTTATTTTTATTTTATATTTTCTATACCCACATGCTCACATTCTGCCTTTTTTTGTCGCATCTGAGCAGTTCTGTATGTTCTGTGTTTTGTGAAAACAAAAATGGAAATAAAAATATTAACAAAAAAATAATAATAATTAACCTAGGAACTATTTTGCTAACCTTTATTTCAGTCAGTCAAACAATCCTGAAAGATTGTGGTGTCACTTAAGAGGTTGAACCATAGGCCAGTGTGATGGTTTTATAAGTTTTTATGTCTTCAAACTATATGAATTCTTCTCATGTTAGGTGACAGTGAGAACAACCACTGTCTAGAATGTGTTTGCATCAGCTGAATGTCAGCTCTCCATTGAGTGTAGCCTCTAATAGCATGGCAGACTCATGGAGACAGATTAGACAGCTGACATTGATCATTTATTGGAAAACAACACATCTAGTGCTGTAGCAGTAGGTGGTTCACAGATATGGGGACCCTGTCGTGATTTAAATCTTGGCATGGCTTTAATAATACATTTGAGACACATCTTTATTAAATTTTATGCTCGTCTGCCTTCATCAGACTGCTCTGGATACACAGAAAGAAAAGACACTGAGAGAGGGGAGGGGTGAGGGGTCACTCACTGAACCTGAACCCAGGACATCGCAGCTGCTCACATATTCAAATTAACAAGTGTAATAATAATTGACAGCAGTGATGTCATCACCTCATGAGCTCTGAAGCCAAAATTCTGAAAGATGCTGAAAGGACATATAAGACTATGATAACAGTGGTACAATTACCATTAAATTTCAAAGTAATTTTGGAAACACACAGGTCCCCGACTTCACAAACAAGTAAACAAAAGAAGACCTCTGACTTATTACTGTAAATTTTGTCTGATGAAATGACAACTGTTTGACTATTGTGTCCGATGTAGGTAATTAGCCAGCTAAATAATATAAACTCAGTGAGCGAGTTAAAAACTCTGTCTGGCTGATTTTTTTTATGTTTCCATAAGACCAAACCCTGTCAAGAGGTCTTAAATGTGCATATAATGGCTACATACGTGATATAATGCAAAACACTGAGGTAAAAGTTACATGTCGCGGGCAGCAATAGCAGCATCTTCATCGGCTGAAGGCAGAAAGTTGTGGAGCAGCACTGATCTTATTTCACTGGATGGAAACAAGACTATTGTTAGTGCCAGTCCTTGTATTATGGTATAGTATTAAAATATAATGTTTTATAAACTAAAATAAATGTAAATGTTATTTATTTGAACACAACCATGTATAGATGCTTATGCTTATTAGTTTCAAATAAGATATTTGACTCATACAAGAGAAAGGGATTTGAGAATGAGAACTAATTAACCAATGAGTTTGGTAAACGTAACATTGTCTCAATTAATGACTTAGGTGGTGATAGAGTTGCTAACTTTACCTCAAATGCTGATAACCATACCACCCAGGTCAGACTCCCACACAGTGGATGCTCCAATCCTGAACAGTTCTGGAACCAGTAACCCCAGAAAATGATGTAGTTTGCAAATGTTATGCCCCTTGGCCTCTGCAGTAACAATGGGTTCAGGTACTACCATAGGTAGTAAGCTAGTTAGCCAGATATGTAAATGTTTATGCTCACATTAGAGCAGACAAACACACTGTTTAATCCATTCTTTATATTCTAGCTTTAGCATTTTTGGGGTTTTGGAAAAGTCATTAATACAGGATGCCACTCTAAACTCTTCCTATACAGAGTATCTCTCTTACAACAGGTACAGCTATACCACAATTCCGAATATCACCTTATTTTTGTATCTCCAGGAAAAAAAAAGAGTTTGTGCTGACAGAAAATAGTAGACGCAGATCTCTGAATTCAGGTACCAACTAACTAACTACTGAACGTCAACACTTTTGGTCAGACAGTGAACTAAACTTTCAGCTATGTGGCTTCCTTAAATGCATCCAAGAAGTTTCATACAATTTGTTGCCAAAAACAGTCTTGAATGACAACTCGATCTGATCTCATTATCCTCTGCTGGGCCATTGTGAGAATACCCTGGCAACTCACTAATCAGTGCCCATGTCAATGCCAGGATTGTTTACGGGGGAATGGAATCTTCTTTGGGAATGTCACAGCATCCTCAGAGGCCTGTGACTATGCACTGAGCTTAGAGCTAGATGCTTTTTCACACTAAGAGTCTGCGGCTCTGTGTATGTGTGGGACAAGGCCTGAGGATGGCAGCGTATGCATTACGCATAATTAATGAACATGCGGAAAGGAATCACAATGGCTGCTCAGCCGCACACAATGCGTCAGTATCTAAGGCTGGGGTCAGAGGTCATGTCTGGCTGTGCGTGGCCGCCGAGGACGACGACAAACAAGGAGACCTTTGAGAGTGCAGGAGATTTCATGTACATAACAAGAAAACAAAAAAAAGCGGTTGGTTGTGTAACAGGAGACAGGAGAATCAGTCGGCACAAAGTATTCAATTTTGTTTGATTTAAACAAATACTACTTATTTCAGTATCATCTATTTGTTTGGATGTAACCTGACACTCCTCCTTATGTAATTTACTTGGTATCTGAAAGCTCTGTAAACATATTAACCCAAAATTTAGCTGCACGTTGTGACTGCAAGTTGATAAAAAAGGTATTATGTTATCCTCAAGGACATCACATTATTTAGCAACCTGAGTGGAATGACTAATCCTTAATGGATGCAAAAGCAGCATCCCTGTTCAAAAGAAAGATGGCAACAGACTATTTACTGGTCAGACACAACTGACGCAAAACAGCAGGTCAACACCGAAAACTGACATCCCACTTCAGTTTTTACAGAATTAGCATCCCTCTGTGCTTCTTAATGAACTTTGAACAAGATTAGCAGTCTAAAGCAACACTAGGGTGTGGCACGGTGGCATGGTGGTAACACTGTCGCCTCACAGCTAGAAGGTCCTGGGTTCGAATCTCAAGGAAAAAGGGCCTTTCTGTGTGGAGTTTGCTTGTTCTCCCTGTGTTCACCTGGGGTACCCTCCATAAAAATACCCCCCCACAACCGGGCGCAGGTTGGATGGCAGCCCACCCCTCCTGGTCTGCTGCGGAGGAAGGACGACCACGATGGGTTAAAGGCGGAAGACAAATTTCACCATGGCGTGGCGTGTGTGTGCATGGATGTATCTGTGTGACAAATAAAGGGGACTGTCCCTCTGATTCTTCTTCTTCTTCTTAGCAGCTCTGTTTACCATCTTAGTTTAGAGTGTTAGCATGCTAACATTTGCTAATAAGCACTAAACACAAAGTCCGCCTGAGGCAATGTAATTTGTTTTGCAGATATTTGGTCAGAAGGGCATATAAAAGTAAAGTAACGGACAAATTAAAATTCTGACCTGACGGAACATGCAGAGAAATTAAAGGATTGAATTATTACCATTCATCCTGTGGGGGACATGAATGTCCTCCTGACTACCAGTAGTTCAAATTTGTCCTCTGTGGAGGACATTTGAAAACCTCACACCCACTGCATTCTACTGAATTAACTCCTTTTGCTATCTACAGATAACATTTAGGGCTTTTCAATGATACCAAATGTGAAGGGGTTGGGCTTTGGTACCTTTCTCTTTCTCTTTAAGGAAAATGGCATCCATTAGTGCAATAAAAAGCAGAGGATGACCTAAGTCAGAAAGACTTGTCCTTTGGGGACCGAGAAATTCATGACAATCCACCAACAGATTTTTAAATATTTCAGTCTGGAACAAAGTAATGGACGTATAGAGGTGCTACCCATACAGCCATGCTGCTAGCTTGGCTAAAGTCTGCTGCAGATGAAGTATTTGAAAAAGGCTTTGAGTAGTTATTATTCTCTAGGTAGGTAGGTATGTTCAGGCCACTGAATAGAATCACTGATGCACCTTAGGCAAGTTTCGCAGTCTGTTTCTCTGCCACTCTTAATATGTCTTCTTCACTACTGGAATGTAAATTGTTGTATTTTGTCTGCCTTTCACTTGTCCACTGATACAAAACCTTAGCTCAGACTCCAATGCAACAGCTTAACTTGTGTGACAAATGTGCTGCAGTCTCCAAGATTTGCGCCAGCGATAAACAGTTACAACTACTCATACCCTCTGTTTGTTAAGATATGGCTAATCCTGAAGTTACCACAGCAGTGAATCTGAAATTGTCAGTCTTATCTATTCCACCACAGAGTGTGTTATTTCAGCTGCAGCCAGCTGTCCAAGCTTGTGGCAGTGGCATAAGCTTTGCTCATTTGCTTCTATCTAGTACCTTACTTTGGAAATGTGAACAGTCTTGTTAGGAAAATTCATTTAATTTCACAGTAGCCACAAATGAAACAATGTGTCATATTTTATTAAGGAATAAACCATACTCCTCCTCTACAGACCCAATTTAAAGCAAAAAAGTGCTGAAATCCACAACAAAGACCGATTAAACAGCTTTCAATCAACAGCTGTCTGTTATGTACTTTATGCAATGAGACAGAGTGTTTTAGAGCCAAATAAATCAGAATTTATGCTCCGTCCTCTGTTCACTAAGACGGCTGTTACACTGAGACTCTGTAGGTAAACAAATTGTTGAGACGAGGCCAAACAGTTCCCTCTCAACCTCTATATCATTTAAATGAAGTCACATTAATCTGCCGCACCAAATTGAATAGACTGAGTAGAGGAGCCAGTTTGCTGGCAGTAATCACCTGATACAATGGCCTCTAAGAGTTGGAAGACATGGCAACTTGAAATTTCATGTATTTTTCAAGTGGTTTTGAATAGAAATGTTTCTGTGGTATATATCAGATGAAAAAAGGTAGTGTTTAATTAGGCAAAATATTCAAAAGCCATTTCTTGAGTAATTTAGGCTCTAGAATGTCTGCTATATCTATCTAGCTGGAAAACTTCTCCAGCTATGTTTTCAGTTAAAATGAATCATCTTGCTCTGATGCCCTGTCAGCTAAGAACAGAATATGTATCAAAATTGCAATTACAGCATCATTGCACATGAATCATTGTCTAAATCTTCAAATAAAAGTCAGTATTGTTAAACTCCAATAAAAGAAGAACTATTTGTTATTTATTATTTATTTAAATAACTCACTGAATGGTGCAAGTCTCAGACCCCAAATTACCTCTATTGTTATTTCTATACAACTGCGTACAAAAGAAATGAAGTTATAATTGACATGAAAATTTATTGTTATGATAATTGTGGTTAGCTACATCAGCAACCCTCATGACAAGTGGCCTGTACTTCATAAGGTCAACACACACTGATATAACATTCATACTGATCAATGACCCACTTGGTCAAAGGTCTCACCAGTGTAACATTAGATTTCATTAAAAACACCAGAAAGAATCAAATTTCTGCCCAGAAATTAACAGCTCCCCTTCGAACACTATATTGTTGACAGAAATTATGGATTTTGCAACAAAGTACGTAACGGTTTAGCCTTTTTATCCCTCATAGTGCGAGTAAGGGTTGTGAAAATTAAAGTGAAAACTGTAAAATACAAACCAGAGTCAAGCGGGGTTATTTCTTGAGAGAGGAAATGATAAACTAGAGAAGAGGGCTACAAAATAACATCAAGCACCAACATGCTAGGAGCACGCACAGTTGTACAAATGCAGATAAGACATTACTGTGTTTGTAGTCACACATATGTGCATGCGTACACACACGCACGCACACGCACGCACACGCACACAAGCTCAGGTATGTTTCCTGATGCTCCACTGAACTGTGACCCTCAACAGCAAAATACATAATGAACCATGACTTGTAAACTGTTCAACCCCTGTCACGGTCGAGGCAGAAATGTAATAGGTTTTAGAGGAGTGTTGCTAGAACTAATTAGTCATGCTGACCAGAAAATGTTGCACAAGGGAGAGGATTGGAAAACACTCAGTCCTCCTGAGAAAACTATGCTCAAAGTGCCCCTTAGCAAGGCATTAAGGAGCCAAACACTCCACTGGAGATGATTCTCAATGGTATAGCCATGCTGTTGCCGTGCTGTGCAGCAAGGATATGAACAACATGAATATCCTTCCTTGTTTGTAGTTGGTTTGCCTGGTTAAATAAGAATTAAAGGCTTTTATGCATATCTGATTGCATCCTAATCTAACACAGGGAGTGAAGCATCAGAAGACCACTGGAACTGTGGATCAAACAACTTATTGGGGAGTGGGTAGCTTTTAAGAGTCCCTCCTGGATCAGACCAATTTAGGATTCAACATTTCATATCAAATTATTGTGCAAGAGAATGCCAAATAGAAAAACCAGACCTATCTTTTCTGATAGAAGCAGTAGGGCCACTACAGTATCATAAATGAAACAAGTGTCACCCTGTCAGTAAAGCTGCTAATGTTAGGATAGTTTACCACGAAATAGCAAATCAATAGTTTGCAGCCAGACTGGCACAAACTAGTTAGATTTCATCATACCAGCTCATCATATCTCACACATGCACTTCTCAAGCGTGGAGGACCCCATAAACCACACTCAGTTAAAAATCTAGGAGTTAAATGTTTTCTTCGTTTGATGTTCAGCAATAGCTAAAAAGACAACCGATAATCTCTCATGACTCGACATGGTCTCCAGGTGATCCACCAACTGAACAGAGTACATATATATAAAACTTCTAATATCAGTTCTTGGGGTTTTAAATCGAGTTGGTAATTGTTGCTTGTACAGCCGAACAAGAATAAAATATTAAATATTACTCAATCGCTATTTTGTGGATCTTGTAAGAGGAGCGTTGAACTCAAAGTAGCGTTAAATTGCCACATTTTTGAATGGGGTTCTGTACACAAATCTCTTACAACGGAGGGATCCGATTAGACAACTCCATGCATGCCACGACTAGCTGAGGAGACGTTATTCTCGCTTAGGCCAGTACCCCCTTTACAAACGCCACCCCCTCTCCCTCTCTCACTCACTCTCTCTCATACTGACTGAGACACTGAGACACACACACACACACACACACACACACGCTCGCCGTCTAACATTAACGTAAGCAGATCTCACTGTCTGGCCGCTAAACACCAACTACAGACCGACATAACGTTGTCTAACAAGGCAGTGTGAAAGACTGCAAAACACACCACGTGCAGGTAGCATGAACGTGCCAAATTAAAGTACAAGTACCTGTGTTTTGTGGTCGAGGCTGTGGTCGCTGACCACCGATGGTTTGTGAGATGAGCTTAGCTTTCGCTGTCTCCGTCTGGCGCCTCACCGCTGTGAAATTCCCTCATCACAGCTTAACCCAGCAGACACAAACACGTCAGGCAGAAAGTATTTCAGAATATTTTTCACTTACTCTCCGAGCTGAAGGAAACCGCGCCAGTGGTATTCACTGTGAGGTTAACGTTACCCCTAAACAAAAAAAAAAGGCTCCCCCGGGACAACACGGCTCCCAGGCAGCGTTGACTCAATAGCTGCTCTCTTCAGTTCTGGGGACAATTAACGTCCTCCAGAAATTCCCTCCCTTTCGAAATAAAAGTCCGAATATAGTCGTCTTTCGCCGGAGTCTGAGGACGCTATTTCCAGGTTAAAACTTGTCAAGAGGCTCTACACCGTGTGCAACTCAATGGAGAGCACACCTCGTAGCGGATCCTGACTGGAGCAGACGAGCAGCGCTATCTCTGTGCTGCCTTCATGTGCTGTCGGATAAATGACCACGAACCTTTCAAACAGCTGAGAGTATTAGACAAGTGAAAGAGCAGTTTGCGATTGTACTTCAGTTGCCAAGACCTGGACTTTTAGGAACACCTCTGGCTGTGAATGAAAATTATTGAGACTATGAAAGTCGCATAATGAGTTAATTTAACAATGCTTAGATAGCTCAGCTGAAGACAATTTTTCCCCCCCATTCATGCTGCATCTCTAACATAAAAGATCTTACAAGAATTACATTTCTGAAACAAAGCAAAAATCACTTTCTAACTTCTTTTTCTAAAATAAATAAATAAATCAGGGTCAGTTTTTGCCAGCTAAAACCAAGATAAGCAAATGGATGGATTTGTAGTTCTGAAATATGCAATTAACTAGCCAAGTTATTAGTCTAATGCTAAGCTAATCTGCAATGACTCACCACTCTTGAGGTGTAGCCAGTAAACTTATCTTTAAAATACAAGGTCAATGAAATCACCAATATTTTCAAAGCCCAATTTGCGGTTTTGACGTTTAGTTGAGTAAACCCAAATAATGGTCAATAACAAGCTAAATTTAGCATAGAAATGTGCCATATGAAGCCATAGTTTGTCAAGCTGTGCAAAGGCTGTGTTGAACATGCTTGAATGCTTATGGCCAGGGGCTTTTCACATCCAGTTTGGCTACCTGATGGCACATTATACCACTTAAAATACTGTAAACAAGGCAAGAAATATGTGTTAATTTTAAAGTTAGAAGGAACACAGGAGGTGCACATGAAGGCATTGTAGAAATAATGCAACAATGCAAAAATGCAACAAAAGTGGGGAACTCTTAATGAAACTGTAAGAGCCAAACAGGGGCATAAATATTTCTCTAAAAGCTAGTAAGTGGATCTTGAGGGATTTTTTTCCCCCTCAAGTTTGAACTTTCACACTCAAGGAAGACTCTTGGCTTTCTTTACAAACCTAATGTAAAGGTATTTCAGAGTCTTTCCTTAAGATAAGCCAGTAGAGTGGTAGCATATACTGTCAGAGAGCAAAAATTCACTATCTTTATCTCTATCTGTAACAATTGTTTAGCATCACAGTATGTGGGTGCAGAGCAGCCTGGATGAATGAAAGATAACTAGCACTTTTCTCTCAGTGCTTACATGGTACAGCTTGGCTGCATTAACGCATTTATTTTTCCCAAACAGTTTAGTGTTTGCAGTGGCTTGTTCAGGCATGATGCAAAAACAGCTGGTGTAGACTGTCAGATGAACCATTTACCTCCATACTGCCTACAAGTTAGCACATCATTTCAACACAAACAACTAACAAGAAACGTGTCAATTAACCCAGAGAAAAAAGATTCAACATTGTTATGAAATGTAATGATCCATCCATCCATTTCCACCCGCTTATCCGGGGCCGGGTCGCGGGGGCAGCAGTCTAAGCAGGGACGCCCAAACTTCCCTCTCCCCGGACACTTCCTCCAGCTCATCCGGGGGGACCCCGAGGCGTTCCCAGGCCAGCCGAGAGACATAGTCACTCCAGCGTGTCCTGGGTCTTCCCCGGGGCCATGAAATGTAAGAGATCTTCTAATCATAGATATGAGAAGTGAAAGAATTTTGAGCTGCTTCAGTCACATGCGTATATAGGTACTGTACAGAAGCAATGTGATCTTCTGAAAGCAATGTGCTTCTCTTCAGAGGGGGATTCAAAGAGAGAACTGAGTCCACAACAGGTAAGTGCATTATTACCCCCAACATCACCTCATCGGTGTCACTCGCACATCTCTTTTCTTCAGTGTCTATGTTTAGCCCCATATCCACAAGGATGTCCCGTTTTTAGACAGCACTACTAAACAAAAGCTGATCCTGGATCATAAAAGAAGAAATATTTGTTATCTGAAATTGAACAGAGGCTGTGTCACACTGAGAAAATGAGCTCAGGCATTCATGTAAATATACAACAGTAGGTCCTGAAATGATCATACTCCACATTTTACAATGTGCAGTGGCTTGAAGCAAGCCACTCATGTGAGATATTCCCAATTATCAATGATCTGAAAAAGTGCTGTACAGAAAGGTCCAAAACACATTTCAACTGTTACGCAGATCTGGTCATCTGCAACATGACATAATTGTTCATTTTTAGGTATGTCCTTGAAAGATAGACCCTAAGTTTGGGACCAATTACTGGCAGAATTGTACTTATGAGGTTGGCAGGCTGACAAGTAAACCTAGTTAACTGGTAAAATAGATCAAGTGGCCGGTGGAGGATACTAAAAATCCTGTATAGTTCCAGGAATGTAATAAAAGACAATGTAAGGAAGAGAGGAGGAAATTTCAACCTGGTCACCAAGTCTGACGTCCCTGCTTCTGCTCTGCTCAGACTTCTCAGTTAACTTTCCACCTTGAAGGCTTCAGTGACAGACCTCCTTAGTCTGAGGAAAAAAGTGAACAACCTTACTGTCAGCAAGAAGAAACGGCCACCAATAACAAATGACCTGCCAGTCTGTATGCTTGACTCTCATTTCTTCACTATCACAAGACGCTCCATCCACAAGACATCTTGAATCATGAAGGACCTCTGCTTGTTTGATTCACACATTTTGTACATGGTATACTCTCTTTGAGTTATCCCTCTGCACTGTGATTACACACTTAGGGACTTTCATGAACTGCGCAAACAAACACGTAAATTCTCAGAAACACAATTAATGCACTTTTTACAGTTTATACATAGATAAAGGTATGTCAGTCACATGTCATCATGGGTCACTTGTTTAATTTCAACAAGCTACATGATGTACTTAATTGTTCAAGGACTACATATCAATCAATTAAAATATGCAATAGTATGAAGTAAATAAAAACTGTATATTACCCACTGGTTTTAAAAAACCATATTCATTTGAATTTCACCTCTATCAACTTCAAGGCATGTTGCCATTATATTTGTTTTCACAGCAAAGATGAATTTAGACAGGTATAACTGCATGGACGTGTGTAATAACTGTCATGATCCATGTGAGGACAGACAGTTAAAAGCAGTTTCGTACTGAGAAGAGATTCTTCTTCAGCTTTTCTTAAAGCTGAATTGAATCTCTTTCAGCTTCCATCCAGACTTGGCAGTTGTTACTTCTGTCTGGTGAACATGGTTGAGCATTTTGATGATGTCCGCCTTCTCTTGTGCCACTATTCTCCTGTTGCACACAAAGAAAATCAGAGATGTGCCACTATATAATAGAAACTTCACTCTGCATTCATTCAGAACACTTTTTTCTTGAACAGCAAGGTTTTACATAGCAGACATTTTTTTCTAGATACTGAGAAAGCCCATTCATCATATAATAACACTGAATAATATAAATCCTGTGAAATCTATATTCAACTGCTAGAGTTTCACTTGATGAATGTCACTGGAAATACTTTTAGTTGTTTCCAACCTGCTTAAAGGTAGATTTGCCCCAGGAGTGACAAGTTTCTGCTTTATTTCTGAGACAACATAGCTTTGATTACACTCTTTGAAGGGCTGGCAACTTTAAATTACACGTTTACAGGTAATGATAATGATGGATTATCACTGTGTCCAAATGTCCCTCAGTACTCATAATCTGTTACATTTTTAAATAAAGCAGATTAAAAATGGCTTTATTAACAAAAATTATGTCATGACTTGCCCAGAAAATATAGTTCATAAAGAAGTCTGATCCAAACCTGCCCTCTAGTGGCAATATTTGTTCCACACAGTGAGAATTTCTGTGGATTAGACAATATATGACAATTTATGACAATGAGGCATTGACTGTGTACAATCAACAAACAAATAATTCCAACAAAATGAACAGAGATTGAAAATATGCAGCGAGCAAACATTAGCTCTTCATAAATGCATCTGAAAAAAGTAAGAGATTTTTTGGAAGAAAATAAATGTGCTAATCACAAAGAAAAGACTGAACAGTTGCAAATCAATGTTAAGCAATTAACACAGAGGAGATGTGCTTTTCAGTTACTTCCTTTTAATTCAAAGTAAAACAGGAATATAAAATGATTAAAATCAACATTTATAGACAGGAAGATAAAATATGACATGAACATTAACAGGAGAGGAGGAGAGTTGCATTTAGATTGTGCATTTACACTGTACATTTCATCATTTTCTTTCCTATTTTAATCACGGTTTACTCTGCAGAATGAACAGGGTTAGTTTAGCTGCTGTGTTTGTACCAGTACTGGCAAAAAATACAAAAACAGCCACGTAACAGAACAACTACAATAAAAACATGTACTGGCTGCAGTCCAAAGTTGCTTTGGGTTACTTGAATGGTACCGTTTTCCCCTCAATAGATTTCAGTGAAGTGCTATTGTTTCAATGGAGGTAACTGCCAAAACAAAGGATGCATAGTTAGGCAGGAAAACAATGTAGAACACATTCTGTACAATTTATGGACTGTAAGAAAATTATTAGGAAGCGAGGTGGGGTCAGAGAAGAGGGAGAGTTATATAGGGAATGATATTTTACTTTTCCATACCCAAGATTTATATTCTGTCGTGTGAAGTATATCAGTTAGTTAATTAGATCAGAAACATGTCTTTTGAGTGCACCATGGACCGTAAAGGTGTGTTTTGCAATATGCAGAGGGCAACAATCATTTCTCTGTATCATGTCTATATTTTCTATTAGCTAGTGGGTCCATGTCACCAGTTTTCAGAATTGTAGATGTGTATATTTATAGTTAGTTAGAACCCTTATCTCTCTAAAAGTGTGTTAAAGCACCCACAATATGTGAAAATGCTTCTGCCTGGCCGCTGAGACTTATGTCAATTTATGACTCTACAGGCAAATTTGTGTGTGGCTGCATCTTTCCATGAGTCCTGCATGCAATCATACCGCCTGTGTGCTGTCTGTATTTTGCACATCCCATCTTCTTCATTTCTAGTTTACATTTTCTAGTACTGTACATCTCACATTTTACATTTTTGATATATAATGTTAGATTTTTTTTATTGTAGATTATTAAAATATTTTTTAAAAAGTATTCCTGACTTCTGGAGTACTTTTATATTCTTTCTTTTGCTTCCACTACTGTATTTATTGTTATCCACCAAAATACCAAAGCTAATTCCTTGTGTGTGAAAACCTAATTCTAACTCTGTCTGAACACAAGCAAAGAGCCTGCCACCTTTTCACGAGCCAATGGTCAACTTCACTTTATCCTGCACTTAGAAAGAACAACAGAAATGTTAAATGTCCAGTATCATATAGAGCCTTTAACCTATATATATAACCTATAATATCATGCATGTTCAGCACATCCCAACCTATTCTCCCAGCAGGTAAAGTGAAAATATTGAGGCCCTTCAGTAGCCACAGAGCTTCAGTGACAGTGGTAATAACTGTTCATTTTGTTGCTCTTGGTTCAAAAATAGAGTAGCAGATGGAACATTTGGTTAACAGAATGCACTATTTGTTATGCTTACCACAAAACTGGCAATTACCAATCCCACTCCTTATGTGTAATCTAGGCTATGTAAAAATTATTGACCTGCTAACATACTGAGCTTGAAATCAGGGTTGAGTTTAGAAATTTGAAGGGAAGAGCATTGTAATTTTTTTCTAAGGGCGGGTCGAAAACAAACTTCAGGTCCATCGCCTTTCCCCACCCAAATAATTTTAACACAGTCCCTTAATACAAATTACATCTCAGTTTAAAAGGCAGTGATTTATTCAACCATCAATGACATGGATGGAAGAATCTCTAAAGAGGGAAAACTCTGTCAGCCCTTAAGTCAAGCTACATGAATCCAAATAAAAGCGTCTTCCTGGCTCAGATCAATCAATAGGTGTATCCTCTATTTTAGCAGTTACCTGAACAGCAGTTTGGTAAAAGTGGATACGTCGTTTTAGCACAACAGCAGCGTACGAAAAACTAATGCCAGGAAAAATACAAAACAGAAAAATGTCTAATACTTTAATATGATACACAGTGATAGATTGTGCCAAGTTGCACCGCACAAGCTTGTCAAGCAAATAGGTGCAGGCTTGGGCAATGTCAGGACAACAGGCTGAGTGCTGGGGTTCAGTTTCAGTGCTGCAGTGCTTTGTACTCACTAGTGTGCTCTTTTCAGGAGAGAGAAAATCTACTTTAGCAAAGGGAACAAAACAAAAAGAAGTAATGGCACAGGAACTCAATTATCTACTCTGGCTGACCAGAAGCAACAAAAACCTGATTATGCCTAGAAATACAGTGATTAACAAATTTATTAGACCACCTGTCATAAGAACGAGAAATCACAAATATTTTAGCTTTCAAAAACTTGTTTAAAACTAAAAATATTATTGTTATTTATTCGGCAAATAACAAACTGAAACAACTAATGGTCCTTTTTCACACTTAATAACCAAAAAACTTAATATTTAATATGGCCTCCTTTGGCCTTGATAACAGCTTGCATTCTTGCTGGCATTGTTTTTATGTACTTTTCAACAGTCTCTTTTGTTATTGAGTTCCAAATAGTTTCTAGCTGTTCCCACAGACTTATTTTAGATGAAACTCTTGTGCGATCAATCTTTGAATCTACTAAATCCCAAATTTGTTCAATAGGATTCAATTCCGGACTTTGACTTGGCCAGTCCAGTCCATCAGTTCCAGGACTCCAGATTCCTTTTTCTTGGTCAAATAGTCTCTGCACAGCATTGACGTATGCTTGGGGTCATTGTCTTGTTGGTATATGAACCCACGCCCAATCAGATTCAGTCCAGAAGGAATTCCATGATGCACTAAGATGTTGTGGTAGGCGGTCTTGTTCATGATACCATCGATTTTCACTAACTTGCCCACGCTGTTTCCACAGATGGAACCCCATACCATAATGGAATCTCCACCATGTTTCACTGTGGGTGCAATGCATCTGGCATCAAAATGTTCTCCAGCTTTTCTGCGGACATAAACACGACGATGCTGACCGAACAGAGTATGGAGTACCTTCTTCCAGTCATCAACAGTGTTTGTGCTCCCTGGCTCCCTGGTGTTTCTGGATGTTTGCAGGCCTCAATAATGGCTTCTTAGCAGCTATTCTTCCCTTTAAGCCTTGTTCCGTCAGTCGTCTGCTTATGGTCACTCTGGAGACTTTCTCAGACTCTGATCTAGAAGCATTCATCTCCGCCTGAAGATCGGCAGTGGTCTTCCTTCTGTCTCTAGTACTTAAAATCTTGAGGTGTCTGACATCTGCTTCAGTTAACTTTCATTTTCTGCCTCTATCTTGCCGCATTTTGTAAGTACCACTCTCAGCAATTGACTCCAAAGCATACTTGACCACACTGTGAGAACACTTTATATCTTTCCCTATTTGTCTCAGAGACCATCCAGCATCATCAAGTGCTTTAATGCGGACTCTTTCATTTTCAGTGAGCTCTCGATGTGTTACCATTTTGAACAGGAATGAGGAATTTCAAACTGAATTCACCTTTTTTTTCAAAATCAATTTTTTCTTTCAAATTTGAGCCGGCTCACTGGGCTTCCCTGAGAAGTAAGAAATTAATCAAGCATAACATTAAACCATTAAAACTAATTTTTCTGTTCAGGAATGCTATTAAATAACTATAATTTGACACATTAATCAAGAAATAATAATGTGCTTTACTATTTTTTCAGTTTTTTTGTAAATCAGTAAATTTGAAAATTCATGGATAACAATAATAATTATATTTTAGCATTAAAAATATCATTTCGGTTTAAGAGCTTCTACATATTGGTGTATTAACCATTACAGAAACAAAAAAAAAAAGATTTTGGTAATTACCAATGCTGTTAATTTAAGGCAGCTGTGGCATAAACCTTACTTTGGGTGGTGGTCTAATAAATTTGTTAAGCACTGTATATAGAGTTTGGGATTCTTCCATTTCTGAGAAGCCTTTCTTATACAATTCATTTTTTTTTCCACAATAACATTTTTGATACCACCTTTACAACAAACCCATTTTTTACCATCAGAAAGGTAACTGTGATGGATGATGGAAACTGATAAGCACAGCCTAAATAGGAAGAAAGGGCTTTGCAGTACGCTGTGGTTATTATTCTGTGGTACTGCACGGAAACATTTTGGCACAAAGCTAACTAACCAAACGGGCCAGACTCAGCAGCCTATTAAGAGGCAGGACTCACAAGCATCTATGCTGACTTTGTCGCTGAACACAGGTGTAATATTGTCTGTCTTAGATGTGAAGTAATGCCAGGGTATTGTCTCATTTTCACTCTACTCCTGAACCCTGCCACGAGTCCATTGAGTTAATTAACAGCACTGAGAGAAGAAAAAGCATGACATCATAGGGCAACTAAGAAAGCAGGGCTTCAGCTATCAGAGACTGGAACAATGATGGATGTAGGATGTAAAATTGCACAGCACTGACAAGTACAATTTGTTTTAGCAGCAGTGGCAACACCTGACACCAAGCCACAACCAAGCTGGTTAAAAATGGAATCCTCTTCAAAAATAAATACTCTAAAGTCATGTCTTTTTTTGATGTATGGAATGTATGAAAATATCTAAAGCTTTGTCTTATGCAAATATGTAAATGTTTTTCCTTTAATTTAGAGCATGTCTGAAATTTTATACTTGTGTTTATTACTTCAATCATTGCTTTTTAAAATTAAGAGACAAAATTTTTTTACTAATTTTCTTAGATGAAAACTTAATGAAAGGAAGGCATGGCAGCAAAATAATGAATGATACTGAATCAATTTCACATTCCTATTGTTGACACGTTTTTTAGAAACCTACTGTATGACTCTACACTGCATGTATACTGTATGTATCTACACAGCGCAATCTTCCAGCCAAGTAAGTAGTTTGAAGCAAAGGTCACGTCAGAAATACACCCGAGGTGGCTCTCTGCCACATACTGTACATTCATACACACACATGAATTCAAGATATTGGTCAAACAGTATTTGCAAATGATATTTAAGTGCATCTAACAGGTGAAGTTTGCCTCACTGAACTGTACAATAAAAGTTGCCCCCCAAAAAATTAAGTCACACACTTAAAAGTCAATTTTGTGCAGTTTCTTTGTGACAGAGAAATTTGTTGACACTGTCTGATCAGTCTAAATGTGGTAAACTCCACCCAGCTGGTACTTCAAGGTGACTAAAACAAACAAGCAAACACTTGCAACTACAGCCTGAGCTTGGTCTGACTGTTTGTTCCCTTCTCTCTCTCTCACTCACACACACACACACACACACACACACACACACACACTCACTCACTCACTCACTCACTCACTCACTCAATGCAAACAAATGACATTCACATTCAGAATTTACCAACAATTTCTGCACTGTGTTTGCTCAGACACTCACTGCAGGAGGGTGAGGTCAGTGCTGGGCTTTAGCTGAGGTCTTCTTCATTGCTGTAGGTCTGGGACTTCTCTGTGTTGGAGGAGCCTTCAAAGCGCTGGGAAGCGATGGCCGCTTGGTGAGACATGCTCTTCCTCACTATGTCACCTTTCCTCCACAGTGTGATCTCCTGCAAAAATACAACACAAGATTAATGACATGACAATGATGTCATCATGTAATGACGATGATGATAGGGAACTGTGCTAAGAGAGGGAGGGAAGGAGGAAGAGAGAGAGAAAGAGAGAGACAGACAGAAAAAGACAGGAGAGAGAGACAGAGGATGCAAGGTGGGACTGAACAAATCACTGCATAGAGCTCTACAATTAAGTACAAATGTACTCATTTTAAGGAGACAAAAATTGAAAATCTGTAATGTGGTGCTCAATGTTGATATCACCACAAATAAATGGACTTAGTACAGCATTGTATGTTTACCTGCTGTTTGAAATAGCGCCTTTCCTCCTCATCAATGAGGACCAGGTTGAGGTAATACCGCACCGAGAACTTCTTGTTAATGTCCCTCATGGTGGGTGTCATCTCATAGCCCGCTAGAAACAGCCTTATGGGGATGGACTCTCCTGCAGCACAAGTCAGAAGCAAATTTAGTGTGCGACAGACAGACAGTCACAATAGAAACACAGTTCATTCCCCACTGAGGACAGTAAAAAGCCTCATTACCTCTGACTGGTGCACCATCCATGATTTCATACTTTGCTATGGTGTCATTCTCATGGTAGACATTTGGCCCTGTGCCAGTAGTCTCTCGCTTGATGATGTCAATCTCCATATGTTTGATCTTAATCCTCACCAGCAGAAAGTAAATCTTGCCTACAATCACATCTTTTAGGTGATACCTGCAAGCAAATGATATGAAGGAAAAAGCTACAATTAACAGATACAATTCTGAATCGAGAGTTATTCTAGTGGATTATTGTGCAAAGAAAATCATACTTGGATTTATTGTACTCAAACTCTATGTGTAGACAATCCTCGATCCCCACTTCCATCTTGATGGAGGAGTTGAGCTCAGGGTAAGTGCTGAGTGTGTGAACCACAATGTCCAGCTCTTTGCTGATGTCACTCAGTCTTCGGCTTACTGTCGCCCTCAGAAAGTAGCTAGAAGAAAAGATCACATGGCTATGAAAGCAGACTACAACACTGTCAGACAGTGAGTGGCTCTGTTAGGCTGTACTGCTCAATACATAACTAAGAGAAGCTGTTAGATGGATGAAAAAGGTCAGACTAACTCGACATTTGTCAAGGTTTATCCCCTTACAGAGGCCATGTTAGGACTTGTCAGACTCAGCTCGTCAGGCTCTGCTCTGCATTGTCCGACTTGCCTTATTTTATCATTCTGAGCAGGACTTCACCAGGCTTAGTGTTGGCTGTGCAGTTACCAAACATGTTAGAGGAATACTTCAACATTTTGGGAAATGCACTTATTTCACTTTTTGGCCAGAAGTTACATTGACACTACCCTCATGTCTATGTGCTAAACATGAAGCTAAAGCCAGGAGACTGTTAGCTTAGTTTAGGTTAAGACATGAAACCGGGAGAAACAGCTAGCCTGGATCTGTTCAAAGTTTAAAAAAAAAACAAAAACAAAACAAAAAATACTATCTAATTTGCTTGATCCTTGGAAAAACCAGAGTGAGGGTTTATGGGTGGTGGCCATGAAATAGCTCTATATATAACCCCACAGACAAACAGAGAGGGTGTTGATTGTCTCCTTGACCTCTCAGCAAGAGAGCAAATAACCATATTTCCCAAAAAATCAAACTATTTCTTTAGCATGTTGATGTTAGCATTTTAGTATGTGAGATGCTAATTGTTCCACTACATTAAGGTGTGTAGAAATAGCATGATGACAAGTATTCAGTAATTACTCTTTGATGTATGCTGTATCAGTTAGATGGAACATGCCATCAGCTGACTGTAGTCAAACCAATCATTCAGGAAATGTATCTACAAAAGTTTGACTTAACTGAGATTCAGGCTGGTGAAAAAACCCTTTGCCTGCCAACGTGAATGTTGTATTGAACTATGAGGTGCAGTGCTATTAAATAAAAGTGTCTGTGAGAAATTCCTACCTATCAACATGGCAAAAAAATCATGCACACAACACAGAGAGCACACACAGTAGAACTTACCGTAGTTTAACGTTCTGACCGGTGTAAGACTCGTAGGGTTTCTCCACATGTGTGAACTCAAAATCAAACGTCTGTGACTGTGTGAGCTCCCCCGGCCGAGCCAAGTCTTTCACAAGAGACACAAACTCATGGTGGTTTCCTCTGTCATAGTACAGCTCTGGAAAACACGCACAAATGCATCAGACAGCTGCAGTGAAGCAGTTTTATAACAACATTAGAAAAAGTTTGGACAAAGCTTTTCATTCAATGCTGACAGCTGCAAACAGAAAAGATTTGATCTGATGACACAAGTAAACAGATCTATTCTGACTTTGGTTGAGTCAAATCTTCTTAAACTGTTTTACCTGGAGCAGCTAATGAACAAATGACTGAGCCATCACAGTTCATCCACTGCAGCTTGAAACAAACTGATGCGGACAGCCTTTGTGGACACCATATTAATTACTTCTGTTCCTTTTTAATGAGGCCACCTTTAAAGCTACCATTTTGCACTTCTAGCCATGATCAAAAGTACTTCTTCTTTTTTCTTTGGAGACAAATGGTGGTGAACAGGAAAGGGAGGGGTGAAAAATGCCAAGATGCATTTATGCTTTAAGGGCCTGAAAAGGATGAAGAGGAACTCCTTACTGTTGCTGCAAACTCAGCTTAAACTCGCCAGGCTGCATTTAATTCATTACAAAGGACATTAAAATAGAACAGTTTGTACCTTTAAAAGAATGCAAACAATCTATAGCTGGACTGAATGAGGGGTTATCCTTTTCCAGTCAAGCGGCCCTCCGGCTGCCTTTACACTGTATAACCTTTGTGCAATCAGCTGCAGATTTCAAATGACTTTTTACATCTGTTTTTTACACAGCTGCAACACAACCAAACGTTCAGCATGTAAAGCTGATCTTGTCCTTCAGCTGCAGCTGGTCAAGGTATAGCTCATTTCAAGTACTTAATAAACTATAGGGCAGTTTAATCTGTAACAATAAATTATATTTTATAAACTCATAATATGTTTTCTATGTAAAAATCTTAATTTGCAAAGTGACACGTAATGATGGCTGTCAGATCTATGTGGTGGAGTATAAAGTACTTTTCAAATATCAAGAAAATGTTAATACTTTAGCAAAATATAAGGGCCTAAAAATTGTACTTAAATCCAGTCATTCAGTAAATGTGCTGATTTAAACTGCCCCTGTGCTGAATTCAACGTCAGTTCTAGTTCATTCTTGTAGGCATGAGTCAGGGAAACGTCCTTTGGTCGCATCATCATTTGGACATGTTCATGATGAGTTTGCTAACAGCACAACAACAACTTCTATTTGCAACCTGCTACTAATTCGATCATGTGGAAAGTCAGCCCTGGATTTTGATCCGTAAACTACTTCTTTTTATGAAAGTCACAATTGTAATCTACAGAACAGCTCAACAGTTTCAAACACAGGGGTCAAAGGTCAATGAGGCAGCTAGCCAATGGCTGATGTGTCAGCTGATGTTAGCTTGCACCCGAATCTGTCACGAGACCAGACACTTCTAACTGCCACTTGTTACGACAGTCCAGTGTACAGTTGAAGTGGCTCACACGTTACTTATGACAATAAAGTGAATAAAGCCCAGAGTGTGAGTGTTTGGTGGTGGACTCGGCGCCTGTAGCTTAGCCCCCGAACATATCTTGTCTTAGTTTGGCCACTTATCTCAGCGGGCTCCGTGTGGAGCGCAGGCCTGCCAGCCGCTCACCTATCTGACCGATAAACTCGATCTTGATGCCGTTGTGCTCCAGCCTCTTTCCCGGGTACTTGAGAGTAACGTTGACTTTCCCCGACACCGTTTCCCCGTCGTAAAACAGAAAATATTTGTCCTTCCTGCCGTCTTCGCTTTTATGCTCAGCTTTCTTTCTCGTCTCGGCGTCATTCAGAACTATATCGATGTCCGCACTTTGACCAAAACCAAAGAAGCTCATCGCTGCTCGTCAGTCAGGCTCTGTCACTGGACCCTGCTGAGAAAGACGCCCCCTGTTCTAGAACACAGCACACACTAGTTTCTTCTCGTTGTGCTGCGAGATGTCCAGTGCAAACAGCTTCACAGATTATTGAACACTTCGAGTTACAACCAGCTGACTGCGCATGCGCCGACAGTCATGTGAAGGAAAGCTCTTTTTTCTTTTTTCTTTTTGAACTTTTGATGGGTGCTTCACTCTGAACGTCTAACTAACGCAGCCAAACAGTCGAATGTGACCATTTTAAATGCTGATGTATTTTCTCGTCTCAAATATGTCTGCACTTTTCTGACGCAGTATCAACAGGCGGAAGACACAAACAACGAGCTACAGTTCAATGAGGCTTTGCTGCCCGGAGTACAGCCTTTCAGGTACTCCTCATTATCCGCTCATGCAGCAATCATTTCCTGCAGTGACTCCCAGCACTTTGACATGTGCATCCTTAAAAGAAAACAATGTCTGCCAGTGACCCCCAAATCATACTTATGGCTGTAATATGTGTAAAACGTGAGCAGGCCATCCAAAGAGCAATTATTATTTCTCAGTCTTTCAGTTGCAGGTTTTTAGATGCCAGAAGATCATCTTCTCCACGGCAGTCAGGAACACAATGGATCTGAGTTTAGCAAAGTTCCTCAACTGGTTGAAACAAGAGCAAACAAGCCACTCTAAAGCTGATCCATAAATCAACTTTCACTAAATGTTTTCCTCGTACAAAACTCCTCTGCAGTGTAAAATCTCATCATCTGTGACTTGAAATCATAATATATCATTATTGCGTATATATTATCTTCACAATCATGAGTTCTATCTTGTATGAAGAGAAGAAGAGTAAAAGAGGACTCCATACAGCCACTGCTGCCACCATGGGCTCATCCCTGTCTTCCCAAGGTCCCTCACAGTGTCCTGTGTTCCCCACAACAGTTTTCTGAAGTGTTCCTGCAGCTCATGTATTAATATCCGTGATACAATCACACATTTCACAACCTCTAACAACCTCTATGTCACAGACCACTGTTTGTAAAAATGACTTAATGTCATAGAGATATGCAGAAGGATGGAGGGAGATAATTGTTTCAAATGTAGTTTGAAAAATTGTCAAAAGTTGTTCGACCCCTGTGGAAATGTCAGGGCCCATCTTTAGTCATATAGTTCTTTTCATCCTTCTCCTTTCATCCATTCTTTCTAAAGTAGCAAGTACCAAAGTCATCCTCAGGATTGAGCTGGGGCTCATGTCACATCAGCTAAATACATTCACGAAACTTCACATTACAGTAAGTGCCTCCAGATACTATTACAATTATTTTGACATTAACACCAGAGCCACTGTAGCAAACGTAACTCCTCATAAGTCTAAGATGTGTAAGAACAAAACTAATAAGGAATAAAATCCTTCTGCATTGAAGCAAAGGTTCAGCAATGGCTGCTAGATACTGTTCATTGATAGAACGTGGATATCTTAACATGTTTTTTGAATCTACCCTCTACTAAAATGATATTTGCATCCTGAACTCATTTCACAACTCCTGTTTTATCTTACCTCTGCTGCTTGTCTCCTGTCTTGAGTTCAGTTCTTATTTTCTATCATGTCAGCCATTGAATGACGAACGAACGAAACAAGTCCTGGACTTTATAGTTCTGTCCCTGAAGTCTGATATGCTGTTCTTGTTCTTGATTTTTTAAAATGTATTATATTGTTGTCAGTGAACCAGATCGGATCAGAATGGTCATTTCGTGATTTGTATTGAGCTGATGTTGTTAATGTGTATGACTTCACTACCAATTATCTTTTTAAATCTGTTTTCATCTCAATATACTGATGAGGATGATCAACACTTGACAGCATGTTGTGCTAGTTTGAAGCACCAGGGGTCAGGAGTGCACAGTATCAATGTGGCTATGCATACACAGTGAAACTCTTTTTGGTGTCTGGAATTGTCACAGTGACAATAAATGCATCTTTGTATCAGCATTTACATTCTAGTCAATTTATTATCTTATCCCCTTGCCTCCACTTTAGTTGAGGCTGTCACTCACCAATGGCTGAAAAGGACACTTCTGTGATGGCAGCTCTGCACCATTAGAGGGCAGAGTTTAACAGCAACAGGCCATGGATCAACTGAGTGCCCTCCTTAGGTCAACTTCAGTTAAGAAGATTTTTACATTCCTGACATGGTGCGCTATTATTCAGTATTTTATCATTTTCTTGCCAAAATAAATCCTCCCCTGCATTATAAGGATGGCATGTTTTTCTGTTGTTGTTGTTCTTTTACCCCTGATTTTATTGGAAAAGCTTCTGAAACTTTAAACAGGGCTCAGCTGACATCCAATGCAGCATTGGCACACTGTCTGGTCAATATCACATTTTCAATAAAAAGCCAATATCATCCAAATGTGCCAGTCAGCTGTTAGTCAAAGACATCACCACTGACCCACATGTTCCACATACTTCTTTCACACGACTGGCACATCAACAGCAACAGTGATATGAAATTCTATCTGCAGACAACATTACAGTGATCCTCCTTTTGCGAATAGTTTTCTGATCAAACTTGACAACAGTTAAATGACTCCCCTAGAGCCTTTATGTTGCATGAACTGAGACATAACAAGCTTCTTTGTTAACAATGACTCACTTTGAAGACAGTAAAATAAAATCTTAAATCATCCCTAAACAGCCTGCTGGGACGCCTGTGTCATATGGTGAAATTCTACAAGTCCTTCTCACATTAGGACAAATGACTTCAAACTTTTAACGAGCAGAGCCCTTCTAGCTGTCCTGAAATGGCTGAAACCAATTATTTATGTGCGGTTGAGAGCAGTAGGTGCAGCTGGAGCTCTGCTCTGATACAGACATCTTGTCAATGTGTCAGTTCATCACATCATGCTGTGATATTTTCTAAATAGGCTATATCCTTCTGTCAAGTAGGATTTTCTGCCGTCTGTTTTTCTGTGCTGTCTCTGCCCACACTTCTGTTTGCAGCTCTCTGCTCTGGTTGTATGTGTTCACTGCAGCCAAAAACAAACAGAAAAACTGGAACCTTATCAATAATGTCTGTTGATAAACTGATAAACCAGTTGTTGTAGTGTTGCAGAGCTTCCCCACCACTCAAAATGACATCCTGCTGCTTCTTAAAAAGATCACACTGCATCAAAATGAAAGGATTTAGTCATGTGATGTAATATGAAGTCAGTGAAGAGGCACGTTGTCCTTGTTTCTACAACATTTGGAGTTGGACACAATTTTGGTGTCAGAATTGATCAAACCTTACCAGTCAAATGTAACTGAGGAAGTGGTGACAGTTTGAGAACTAACTCTAATGTCTCAGTGATCTGCAACTTATTTATTTGATTTCATTCAGCATTATGATAAAGTACATTTATAGCATTGACATATTTTTCTTTGAAAGCTAAATGTCTGGTTTGAATTTACCTGCTTTGTAAATTTCCTGAAGGTCATTTCAGGTAATGCAGTCTCAAAAATGTAATTTTAACTGTTTTAGGGTTCACAAATTTAGAAGAACATTGAACTGCAACATCCCTGCTTTAGTGTCCCAAATATCTCTCTGTACTCATTTCCTATAATCTCTAACAAAGGCATTAAGCCATAAAGCATAAGGAAATGCATGAATAAGAAAATTCAAGTGTCCAGTGTTAAAAAGAGAACTATATTCATGTTTCTCAAATTCAGTTGGTGAAATTGTGGTGTAAAATTCAGGTCAAGTCAAAAATCAAGTTGCTCAAACTGAACTGGTTTGAATTCAAAAGTAACTTGAACAAGACCAATCAACCGACCAATCAGGCCTCTGTCCGAGCAGGTTCTGTCAGTCTACATCTAGTCTGACTACAATACAAAAGGATCAAGTGTTCTTAGTCAGGCACATATTGAAGTGTGAATCTGTCATCTTAAATTGAGGCATCTGAATTTCACCAATCCAATCCAACAGTGTTTAACATGAATGGAATTCATAGAAATATGAAAATATGAAAGATAGTACAGTAATAGTCTTTTTTTTTAATATTTGACACTCGTCAGCACCTTAACCCACAGATCACCAGAAAACCCTCATGTCCACTGCCTTCAGATGCTCCTCTGGCTCTGATTGGTTGTTTTGTGTCGGGTGCAGTGGATTCTTGCAAATCACAGTAGGAGCATGTAGTCTTTTTTTTTTTTTTTCTTTTTTTTTTTTTTCCACAGATTACATGTTTTATGTACTGCTTCTCTGGGCATAGGGACAATTTTAGCATGACAAAAAATTACTCTTATACAAGTTACTTACTGCAACTTTAAAGCACATTTATCCAGAAAGATGGCTTTCAAAATGAAACATTTCCATGATATTATTTCAGTAGAGTTTAAATTTCAACATTTCAGCACTGTATGGATTTATCTTGTAAACAAAAATTCTGGTTGCGTTCATGTTTCTTAACAAAACACTTTTTAGTGTATTCTTGCAGCCTAACAAACATGATGAAGAAAATGTTGGCTACTTCCTAAACATTTGCAATGCTGATTTAATAAAAATAAAGTGCATTGTTTGCATTGTTTATGTCCACGTTTGCTGGTGTGCAATCTTTTTCTTTGCTGCCTTTGCTTGGTACATTCCTGCTCTTTGCATGTTACTGCCACCAACTGTTCATGAGTAGAAGAGTGCATAACCCTCATCAAAATGTCTTTGTGCACACAACACAAAGCAGGAATCAGTGTTTTGTTTGGAGAAAACCACTTAAAATACATGAGTGTTGAAATTATGGTATAAAAGCACAGAGGAATTTTTCATTACAGATGAACTCTATTGTATGGCAGTAAGAAGATGCAGTGTGATAATAAATTAAGTGCAGCACATACCAGCACAACCAACCACAGATCTGACTGTGTCTCAGATCAGAGGAGGATGTGCAGCTGCAGTGAGTCAGCCTCAAAACCTTGTGTTCTGTTCAGCAACTAAAAAATGTTCAAAATGTTTCAAAATGAGATGATTCATCAGTCAGACAGGTGTTTTTTCCTCCCATGTCGAACCAAATAGGTGACCCAAGGTTTAATAGCTTTTTCTGTGAATTAACTAAAAGTGTCCATTGGCTCTGCCACAAACTACAATAAATTATCCCTGCTGAGCTCATTGATTATAACGCTCTTTATTCAGGAAGTTGCTGCCAGTTGGCACAGTAACCAGAGAGGAACAAGAAAGCTGTTTTCAGTGTTGAAAGTGGAAATGGCTTAACTCCCACTAATAGATTATGGCTTTGGATCAACAAAGATGCTGTCAGTGGGATATTTGATGAACTTTCATACTGAACAGGATTTCTGTGAACAGCAGGAAACTCTGGAGTCGTTGAGGAGGATTGGGAGTAACAAGAAATTCTGAAATGTCAACACTGACAGTGCAGACCCAGAATCCTCACTTCTCTCTCTCTCTCTCATACACACACAGGAGAAGAAAAAGCAAACACAAATGTCTCCAGTAATATTAGTTAGTTTTATTAATCACAAATAGAGTGGTTCAAAACTGAGCAAAAACAGCCCCAGCAGGCCCCTCATGGACATTCTACTGTATTTGAGTTTGGTTCAGAAAATGAGCAGTGCTCAGTTGAACAGTGTGACAGTGCTGGATCAGTGGAGTGCTGCTGTCCTTGAGGTGAAAAAGAATGGTGAGTTAGTTTGGCTTAACTTACCCCCCAATACAGATGCCACACTGGACAGTATCTCTTACTGTGGTGTGATTGTATGTATGTATGTGTGTGTGTGTGTGTGTGTGTGTGTGTGTGTGTGTGTGTGTCACCACTGCCTAACAACATCCAGCCAGATTACAGACAAACTGGTTCAGGACTGCCTGTGGGCGACATGGTACGGAGCTGCTGTACATGATTTCCATTTGCTGTTTGCGGCTGACACTTTGCATGAACTCTGCTTTATAAAACACTGAATAATTAGAGCTCCATCACAGCTGCACAACACTTCATTTCTGACAGCAGTGGTGGTTTTCAAAATCAAACTCCCCTGTCTGTTGGTGCTATAAAGGAAAACACATCAGTCAGCCAGGACAACACAGGACAATCTTGTTAAACATGTTATAAACCACAGCTCATATACAAATGTCCCTGCTTTGGGTATGCATCTTTTTCTTTTGCCTAATAGTGCTATGTGTCTTTACCAAAAATAATACCCACTATATTTAGGCACTAATATATTTCTATTTCTACTTCAACATGTCTACACCTTCAAATCTATGAAAAAAGCTATTTACAAATTTGCAGATAAGTTATGTAAAGAAGGGAAGTGGAAATTTGCGGTGATATCATTCCTCTCAAACGCCGTGCTTGTGGTTAAATGAATGCAAAACATGAAGCCTCCGACAGTATCGCAGAAATGTACAAATGGGAAAGAGCATGGCTGCAGAGAAACTGGACTAATTTAAAGGCAGAAGGCACTTAAGAGGAATGAAATTTGTACAAATGAAGAGGGGAAATGTATGTATCTGTGTGCTGCGTCACTTGTATCTCACCATATAATGTATCTCGAACTGGAGTCATTTGCAAACTTAATTGAGTTAATAGTACACTCAGAAACGCTTTCTCTTGGTTCCTTAATGCAACAGGTTAACTTGGAAAAGACTGAGCAGTGTTGACAACTTCCTATGTGCAAATGTTGGGCAGATCTTCTCTACCATGACTGATAGTCAGTGAACATTTTACCACACTTGCTGAGTAAAATGTATCCATAGCAGCTGAACAAGAGATTTGTATGAGCAGCATGGAAGATACATGAATACTATATGTATCTTGTGTTTGCATGATTGCTTTATGTGGCTGGAGCTCAAAAAGATGACGAGAAGTAGCCAAAAATAATGGAACATCCAACAAGTTGCTGTTTGTTCTGAATACCTTTTTAAAACTGACTCAAGGGTCATCACTGAATTTGCTGCTCATAAGAAGCTCTTGTTCATTGTTAGGAATGATACAGCCCCGATTCCAAAAAAGTGTGGATGTTGTGTAAAACACATACTAAACAGAATGTGATCATTTGCTATCCTTTTTGGCATATACTCCACTGAAAACAGGACAAAGACATTATATGAAATGCTTGACCTAAAAACGTCATTGATTTTTATCAATATATGCTTATTCTGAATTTGATGCAGCAACACATTTCAAACAAGTTGGGACAGGAGCAACAAAAGACTGGTAGTGTCATAGAATGCTCCAAAAACACCTGTTTGGAACATTCCAAAGGTAAACAGTTTCAGTGGTAGCAGGTGATTATCATGGTTGGGTATGAAAGGAGCATCCTTGAAAGGCTCAGTCATTCACAAGCAAGGATGGAGAGAGGTTCACTTCTTTGTGATCACATGATTGTATAAAGGAAATTACTACATGAGCTCAGGAACACTTTGTATAACTGCTGTTGTTGCAAATGATTGTATTCTGTTTTTATCTTAAAATGTACTTTTTTGGAATTGGCAATGTAGGATAAAATGTCACCTTTTCTCAGTCTTACAAATGGAAAGAGTTTCATATTGCCTCAAATAATTTTTCTTTACATTGTTCACCACTTTACATAATCTTGAGAGAAAGAAAAAAAGAACAAATATCTATATACAATCAGTACAACTGTTAACCCTCCAGACCCCAGCTGTATGTTACTGGAACACTGCAGTGCCGGGTCAGCTCTGTGTGCCTTCAGCTTTGCTGAGAGGAATGAGTACAATATGAGCTTCAGTCAAACCTAAAATGATTTTTCTTTCCAACTAAAACATTATTTAGTCACATCTAAAAGTTAGAAATGTTAGATGAGCTCTACTCTCTAATGAGCACAAGTATTAGCAAAAATAGGTTGTAAACAGACTAGACGTGAACAAATACCAGCCAGGATCCATGTCAAAGACCATGTAGTGTCATTAAGAGGGTCTACCTGACTGGATCAGTCTGTGTGTACTGTGGAGTTGGGACATTATCACTGACATTGTTGGTGCCTTTAGTAACAGTATCTTAAAAACAGGTGACTCGGTAGCTCAAATAACAATGTCCTGATAATACCTTGTTCTCTGTATCAGGTCACTTGTTTCTATTCGCAATTCAAATAAAGGCTTTCACACAGTAAAATGTCAAAGTACCACAGTATTACAACTGTTCATGCAGATTTTCCTCTAGATTTGTTTGGGTCTGGAAAGTTAACTTACAAACCCTGCATTATTATTACTAACATCATTATAGTGTAATACTGAACATGTGTATGACAACAAACCTCTATCCTGGACAGTAAATTAAATATATACAAGATCAACAGCAAGCATAGAAGGACACTTAAAATCAAGAAAATGCAGCACTGATTGTGTACAGTGTTTCACAGCATTTGACTGGCACTCTTCAAAGCCTCTGACAAAGACTATCTACAGACATCAACATGGAAGTCTCTCACAACAGAAACTGGGCATTTCCAGAGGAGAAATTAAATATGTAAGACCACAACTTGATATGCTAATACAAGCCATTTTTCATTTGTCTTTCTACCTTCCGACTGCAAAGGTGTAAATGCTTCCAGCTTGATGCAAAGTGGTTAAAGTGTTACACATTTTTATCCACAACCAAATAAAAAAAAAAAAACACGTTAGTATTTTACAAATATTTAAAAAAGTAAACCTTTATCTATAGGCATTTTAAAATATATTCCATCAAAAATAGTCTGACAAATTTCAACAGTAGAAAAGAAATGGTATACAAATGACAAAGTTTTGAAGCTACACGTTTATAGTAGAAAGGTGTCATGATAGACTGACTTTGGAGGAACTCCTCCTTTTCTACCTGCAGAACAAAGAAATGTTTAAATTTCTCAACCTCCACCAGTATTTGAAAACATGCAATAACTGTAAAGTAAGGACTCCATAATTTAGCAAAATAATTCAGTTGGTGGTGATAAAAGTAGACAAATGAATCTCAGTCGCGACATGTGTAATAGTTTAACATACTATATTGTTGTCCTGTGGAATCTTGTCACCTTTGGCAAACTTGAGTAGTTGGATTTCAGTCATGCTGAGAGCTCAGAGCATGAACTGTGGCAGCTCCGTGGTCAGACAGCTTGGAGTGCAGTCCCACATGTCATGTCATTCACTCAGCACAATGCCGCTCATCATCCTCACCCTTTTCAGATCACAAATGATGACTTGTGTCGGAAATCCCCCTGCATTGAACACACAACCAAACAGGAGAAGTAGGTAAGCAAGAAGCAATACAGATATTTTTGCTCCATTTTCCTCCTTCCTGCACTATGTTAGTGCTGAGAGATTTTACTTAGTTTCTCTAACAGTTCAAATCTGCCTTAGTTGAGAGATTGATGGTCTAGAAAACTGGAATTAGTGTAACTTTAATACACAGTCTACACACCAAAGTCACTAATGAGCCATATTCAGATTCGGAAACATCTGTGTAGATTTACCACTAAAACTTTGTACACCCACAAAGATAGAAAGACGCCTACATATTCTTCTCGTCAGACTGATAAAGCTGTGTGTCTTTATGCGAGCCTCAGTTCCACTCCCCAAGTAGATGCCCTTAATCAACTGTCTGCATAACATTACTTCTGCCCGCTACTACTCAAGTGCAATTATACCAATCAGTAAAATCTTCCAACGCTGTGGTTATTTATGTAGCAGACATTGATTCATCAAATGTACTTTATTGTTAGACATCAAACAGGATGATTGATACGCTGATTGGACTCCTCACTAGTTTTGAAATGGATAGTGTTCTATTTTAATAGCATCATCCGCAAATTATATAGGCATCTAGGTTTAAACTGCTGTTTACAAACCTCATCCTCTGTCCTGACGTAGTCCACTCCATCTCCTTTAGCTGGAACCTTGTAGCTAAAAGACACAAAGCACATCATGGTTTCATGATGACAGGTTGAAGCAGTGCTGGTTTGAGAGGAATACATGCATTGGTTGATCATTTATTAAGCATGACAATGTCTTGATGTCTTACTTGTTCCCTGTCTGTTTTTGGCTAGAGAAGAAGCCTCGCTTATATGCACAGCAGATGCCCACTGTTATACATAAGAGCACGATGACCACCACCAGCACTCCCAGTACAATCCCAACAACATCAATATCATCTGTGGAGATTGAGTAAAAAGGCAGAAATTAAACACTGACATTTGGTTAGCCTTAAAAGACAGGATGACACACTGGAGGACAGTCTTCAATATCTTTTTAAATGACACAACATCAACATCAAGTGTCTATCTACCCTGATGAGGGATTTTATCCCCACATAGGTCAAACAGTAGATTTGTATCTGTGACACACTTACAGACTTCCATCTGCTGGGGTGGACACTCAGAGTATCCTGCATCATTCTTCGCTCGGCAAAAGTACTCGCCTGCATCTTCTTTTCTGACTGCGATGAACTTCTGCATCGGAGTGATCACAATCAGAAATCTGATTAATGCAAAGTCCTAATCTGACGCTCAAACTGTCAATGTTTGTTTAGTCAACACTTGTTTATAGAAGGTTTTAGAAATGGGATAAAGTCAACATGAAGTCAGAGGCACGACATAGTAGGTGCAGTCAGCATGGAGGGAGTTAACAGTTGTGACAGTTACTTTACTGTGAGTAGAGGAGGAGTGACATTCATACCACATTTGCAGTCTTTCTGATAACTGACAAATGGTCATTACCATGTCAAGGGATGTTAAATATGAAAATTCAACCAAATTGCACTTACTGTGCTGTTTCTGATAAAAGTGTGAAGAAATAAAGCAGCTCACTGGTCAGAGGTGTTCTGTGCTGATATCAGATTAAATCCTCTGGGATCCAGGAAGGACGAGAGCTACATTACATTTGCCTTTTCAGAAATACATGAAACTGTGGGCAGTCTGCTGCTCTGTGTATTCTCACTCACTGCACTCACTATTATTATCAGACATATTCTGAAAATAATAGGAAGGACACTGTAGACATATGGAGAACATTAAGTCTCAATTAGGGTTTAAAACAAGATCTCTACAATATTCAAAAGAATGAATGTATTACTGTTATTTTCTTTTTGGTAACACATTTGTTGTGTATGTTTTTGTATGTTTCTGCCCCCCCCCATTTTTATGTATATATACAATTATGTATGTCAAAGTTCAGCTTCATAAGGTTTTTATGTTGAAGAAAAAATACACACACATATTGTGAAACTGCAGAAGTAATCGAATACTGCACATTTGGGGTGTCTTGCAATAAACTAACATCCAAAAAATAATAACAAAAAAATGTTGATTATGGAGAAAACATGATGAACAAGCAACTCCAATAAGTTTCCAAATATGATGAAGCTGAAACTTGCTAGTCAGATCATGTAATCCTATCTAATACAAAATAGGAATAAATTCCACTCTCTACATCTGCTGATGGGCATGACTTCCTAAAATGGGAGTACGGTAGCAGAGGGGAGTGATAACCGTGTTTCTGTGAACTGCCTAAAAATAACAGTCAAAACGAGATAAGTACCAAGCAAACTAAGTAATTAGTTTACAGGTATGACTGCAAACTTCAACCATTTGTTTAAGCTTGTAACACTTGCCCTAGAGTTTCACATACTGCAGTATGCTTTGGTGTGTCACATCTTAGAGGCCAGCATGAAGGTTGACAGCAGAGTGTTCGAGGCGAGCTGCTGAGCACATCGAGCTGTGCTGGAAAGCAAGCGAGAATTGAGGAATGTGCAAACGAGGACAGCAGATTCCCCTCGTGGCTCAAGCCCTCTCGCACCATCAACTGTCTCCCCAAAATATCTGCCCCCACCCCTGGGCGTCAGGCCACCATCCCCACTGCCCCGCCCTTGCCGCTCATGCGTGTCTTGTGCAAACACATGCGCACAAATACTAACCAGAGTTCCTGTTTCTGTGCTGAGTGTGTATGAGGAGTTGAAGAACTTGAGGCTGGTCTTTGGGTCGTCGGGAATCTCCTCTCTGTTCTTGAACCACTGGTACTGAGACTTGGGGAAGCCCTCCTCCTCCAGGCAGCTCAGCTCAGCTGACTTCCCAAAAGGCACTGATTTTGGTACACTGCATTTTGGCACCACCGGCTTTACTGTGGTGACATAGAACATATGATCACAGTGTCCATGGGGAGCTTTACACCTCAGATGAGTTTTTATCTTCTGTAAGCATCACAGTGATAACCAAAACATTCTTTCATGATGCTGCAGGGTTTATGATTGACTTTGATGCTCTAAAAACACAATGTCACCCTGGTTCACTGGACTGACACAAGGGGTACATGAGTTTTGGCCCGTGCCAAAAAACGCCACCAAAACACGCAGTGCTTGCTTTCTTTAGCACTGCAATTCAGAGCAGATGCAGTTTCAGAGTTTCCTCTTATAGCCCAGAACACGCCTTTGCAGCTGGGCAGGTCTGGTCATAACACATCCTCGTATGTATGCCAAAGGGTTGGTGCGACCTACAACACGGTTTCATCTTACAGCATCGAAAGTGTGAATCACGGAGCAAGGTCTCTCTTTGAGGCACAATAACGGCTTGAAACTTTATCATATTTTCTTATCTTTGACTCTATGTGCAATACAGGCCTAACACACATAGAGATTAATCATTGCAGGTGAGGTAGAGGTAATCATTGCAGATGCAGGTAAGTCACAGTACCTCTTACAACGAGGTCAATCACAATCTCATCAAATGACTTCTGGTCATCAGCGGCGGTGACCTCGCAACGATATTTGGCTGTGTCCGATCTTGTGGCATTGGTTATTAGTAATGTGGCAGGTTCTCTGATCACCGCTCTGTTCTCCAGGTCACCTGTTGGAAGACAAACATGTCCAATGATCTCAGTAATAACTATATCAACACTAGACAACACAGGAGACAGGCATTAGACTTGCTTGTGCATTTAAAACATTACCTGAGATCTTCTTGTCAAAGTACACATAACTTGGTCCCTCATTTGTTATCTTCTTCCATTCAATTCTGGGATTGGTTGTAGAAATGGACTCAATCAAACATGACAACTCAACTTCTGCAGGGTAGAGAAAAAGGAAGTGATATGACTGATGTGAAAAAGACAAGCTGTTTATGCACTTTCTGTGGTGGTATTTGTTCATTTGCTCTTACTGTCAAACTCATCGGTCCAAGGTGAGTCATTACTTGTTCTCAGGACCACAGCTAATGCGCTGAAATAGCCTGCAAAACATGAGAGAAGAAGCAATGCAACATGAGACTCTTCAGAGCATGAATTTTCATGATACAGTGATGATCTCATGCTACATGCACAATACCAGCTGACATCCACTGATGTGCGATGCTTATTTTAACGCTCTCCTTGGGGATGTTTGTAACATGTTCACTCAACTTCAATTTCACAAACACGGTTAGAGTGACGATAAATGTGACTTCCACATCAGTCGTATGGTCTTAACATCCTGGTGCTCTTTGGTCATGTTCTGTGACTGTCCTTCTTCCATTTTTAGTTGTGTTGATCAAACCATTGTGTGTGTCTGTGATGAGGGTGGGGGTGCTGTTTCTATGCACAGTGGATAATTGCGCAGGGAGGCATGTGCCCTTTTCAGGGCAAGCTCACCATGCCAGTAGTTCAACTGCCTGCCGAACCCTTCTCTCTCTCTCTCTTCTCTCTCTCTCTCTCTGAGCCTGATGCTGTTGCCCATGTGGGACTAATGGTGCAAAAGCACCCTGCAAAGATCTGTGTTGGTATGTGGTGGAGGGTTAGGGCCTTGAGAGGGGGCACTGCTGAGTCATCCTGACAGCCTATGGTCCACAAACAGATCCATACAAAGTCACTTCCACATGAATGTTAACTGTGGAACACGTTTATGAACACTTCCAGAGATGAAAAAATGATGGTCTGGCTCTCGCACGGTCACTTGCGCAGATTGTACTGTCACTGGGAATCTATGGAATGCCCAATATTCCATTTGTGCAACCTCTCTTGCTGCTAACCCCTGGCTGAATCTTAAAAAGAGGCTGCCTTCACATTTATTACATCTGGCTTAGAGAGGACAGGCCACTCAAGTCATGATACATCTCAGTGATTGTATATTGTATAGAAATGGTTTCTATCATCAAGGTAAGCTGCATTATGTAGAAGTGTAACAGAACTGTTTTGTAAGATATCTTCAGTGGTTGTCCAGCTTTGGAACATGTTCTTGTAGACTCAATTCCAGAATCAGAAGGTGATAGGTAATTAGGTTCATGAGATTCACAGATGAATTTCTGAAAAGGCCGACTGGGTACAGGCCCGGGGCCCCTGGACCTGAACCCCTTTATGAAGTGACTGTTAACATTTATTGTTGGTAAGTCAATCCAAGGAGACAAAAATGACCACAAAGAAAAGCAATATGACTACAGAGATGAAACATAAAGGAGCACTGAATGTAGCCTGAACACTGCATAGAGCATGTCGGTACTAATGCCAGTAATTAGTGGTAGCCTGTCATTCAAAAAACTGCTCAAACAGGGATAAACTGACCTCCACCAACTGGACAGACAGCAGTGTCTAGGGTCACCTGCTAGAGCAGACAGGGTAAGCTGATTAGCCCATGGCCTTTCTGGAGATCATGACAAGACGACAGCTTGTTTTTAGCCACTGCTGACGATAAGAACACTGGATGGAGGTCTAAAGTAGGTCACACCTACGTTTGACAATAAGAGATTGACCCTCAAGAAGTTGCTTGGAAAATTTGAAGGTCATGCACTGACTGTAGTGATATTCTTGTATCTGATGAGATGTAAACATTATAAAATAAATAGGCCCAATTTATGTTGTGATCAGTTCTACAAGAAAGCAGAGATGCAATTTCTTTGTCAACAATTATGTGTTGATAACCATGACTATGAAAGTAAGTCCTCAATTAGAAAGCTTGGTTTCAAACTGCCTTCTACACAAACATCTTTCCTGCTGAAGAGCCCAGGAGCAAAACTCTGACTCCTGACCAGCTCCAGGGTGCTGCTCTATATGTAGCTGACCCTGACCTCCCAGTGGAGGGAAGAAAAAAAGACCCTTTGCTTACAGGAATCAAAATGATTGTACTTTCATTTGAAGCTACTTTTAGGGAAATATAGCTCTACGACATAACAGGTTTGGTTTGGTTTGGTTTGGTGATGTAAATTTCATTAAATGTCTAATTTGGCTTTGCATCTCTAGATCTAATTTATTCTGTACTGTGCTACAACAAAGACAACAGAGTTTGGTGTGGTCCCAAGTGCAATAAGTTTCACGCTACAGCATTAAATGAAAAGTTCTTGGCAACCTAAAAAAGCAGTTTTCGAACTGAGAACTTCAACAAACAATTGCAAGAGACTTAGGGTGAGAATCTGCACTTCTTTTCAAAAATGTGACAGTCAAAACATCACCAACCCAGTCGAAGCCTGTCACCTATTTAGTTTCCTCTCCACGGTGCAACATGCAGAAAGGCACTCACAGTTCTGGCAGACTTAAAAGCAGTGTGCAGAGGAGAAATGCTTTACAACTCCCAGTGTTTCTGAGAGCTCCTTGTACTGTAGCTATATTCTTGTACAAATGTAAGCCGTCTTCTGATAAAAAGTGACTGAAAGCTTTTCTTTACTCTGGAAGGTACTAGATAATATGACTGAATCCATGTTTACACAACGGTGCTGATACCTGCCCTATCAGTTAACTTAATTCATTTACGCCCTTGTAGAAATATGCAATTTTTTTTCTGTTTCTGACAAAAGCTGGTGTATGCAAGGCATGTCAGTGCTAACTTCTGGGTTCAAGTTTCAAATGTACTGCATGTACTGTGTAACTTAATACCAAATCTAACTAGGCCACGTATGCCAAGAGTCCAAAATACCAGAATACGCTGAGTAGAAATAGAATCCAAAGTTGACGATAAATTATTCCAGGTGATTAATTTCATATCATGACTTTCCATTAAATGCAGAACTCATTTTCAACTGCGGTCTGACAGAGCTAATGGAATTTACCTCCTGTTCCTGTACTCCTCCTTAATTCAGAGAGTATTAGTGCAGATTAGGTGCCTCAGTGATCTTGACGTAGAGATAAAAAGCTTGACAGGTCTGACATGGAAACAGTTGTCCAGGAAAACACATGAAACCCCGACTCAAAAAGAAGCTGAAGTTCATTTACATTATAACTTCAGATAGTAAACAGGGAGAACCATCTGACTGAAATAACAAAATCATTTACTGCTGTGTATTACAGAAAAGCCAGAGACCCTTAAGTCTGAAAAGAAGCATTTACTGCATGCATCAAAATGTGCAATGATATCATGCTGCACAATGTTACTATGATTAGCTGGAAATACACTTTCTGATCCAGATGTTATAGAAGTTTTCTAACAGTTTTCAAGTCTATTGAGTATTTTGAAAAGGCCAGTTTTTGATTTATAGAGCACTGAAAAGCAGCATCTTAAATGACACTGAATCTTGCAGCAGAAACCATGCAGTTCAAAAGGAACGCGCAGCCTTAAGTAATTTATAGAGCTGAAACAAAAAAGGAAAGTTAAATTAATTAAGTATTTTGATAATTGATTAATCTTTTGAGTGTTCTTTTTAAGCAAAAATGCCAACATGTGCTATGGTTTAGACTGGACATTCTTTGACAATGGAAAATTCTGAAAAGCATTTTCTATAACTTTATAGACAAAACAATCAATTGTTTAACCATCAAAATAATCTGCAGGTTAACGGATTAATGAAAATAATTGTTGATTTGCAAAGTTTCAGGTATGTGCTGAATTTCTATTTATTTACTGGCAGAAAGTTAAGTGTGGATGAACAAATGAAGTAACTGTATCCTAAGAAATCTTGCAATGTGTTTTATGAATGAAAGCAACATTTTTTTTCCCTGTGTTTTTCACTCTATTCACTTATATTACAAATACAAATATTAATGACTGCTTCCAATATATGTAGCTACAAACAAACATAAAAAAGGTGCAAATTTGGGCAGGAATTAAATAACTCTCCTCCAATTAATAATCAACAGCTGCCTTCTGGTTAATATCTTTTTCTAACTGGGCAGCAGCAAGAAACAGCTGGACTGTCCAGTAAAGAGTCTGAGCTTGATGAAAGCCCAGGGAGTGCTGACAGTGTGTTATGAGAGCGGCGTTTTCCATCTCTCCTCCAGTCTGTCTGACAGATCCTTCCCTGATCATGTCATACTTATCCTGTTTGTGTTCTTGTCTACTTGAATAGCCTTGTACCGGTGGAGTCAATGATAACAAAGTATTACTTATTTTTTTGTGTGCCTGGTCATTGTGGAAGTGCGACACAACTCTCTGTCACACTTGAGCCAAACATGACGGGTCTGTGTGGAAGATGTGAGGGGTGTGGATTATTAGCTTTTAAACCATGCAGGTGCTGTGACCTACATATGCCATAAATCTTTTTTCTGTTTCTCTTCTGCACGTTTTCCTATTTGGTTGGACACAGCTGTGTGAGATCTGGCAATCTGCAAATCTGCATCAAAGTTTTTTTTTTTTTAAATCTTCCTTGCCGCCCCCGTGATGGCCGCAGTGTTTTCTCTGTAATCTTAGTGTAATGCCCTCATAAACCCCTCAGGTTTTAGATCACTGAATAATACAACAGGCACAGAGGAGCTGGGTATTTCCTGATGCCTGCAGTGTGTAATGAATCCTTCCTTTTTTCTGTTGCTCCCCCTGGGAAACCAGGCTGATTTCCTGTACTGTTGCTTAGTGAATCCAGAAAGGTGAGGTCGGTAGCATAAATAGAAAGGTCCAATTAAGCAACCTTGGATACTCCCTGCGGAATGCCTCCGCCCTGTGCCTGTGGAGAATATTCCCACGCCCCTCTGGAAGCTCAGACATCAAAGTATATACACCCAGTTTCACTTACTATCAACCAGTTGCTGTTTGGAAACTCTTCACATATTTGCATGCTGCTTGAGTTGCACGGAGCCTCTCAGACGAGTCTGGCTCTATCAGTAAACGAGCTGCTGACATGACAACCATGAGGCCGTTCATATTCTTGTATTATATTTCTATTCGTTATTGTATTCATTCTGAACAAGGAGGAGGAATGTATCTGTTCAATAAATGCAGATTGATCAATGACTTTCTTTCTCAGTCCCACAGAACTGACTGGCCATTTCAATAAAACACTCTGCTGCTCCCTGACCACCCAGTCATATCAACCACTGACAGCTTCAAGGCCGTGTCCTCGCTCCAAATGATATATTTTGAAACAGTTTATAAAAATGACAACATGAGAAAATATACTGTGTGCCACACATTTTCTGTGCTACCTTAAGATTATCTAACCTTAAGTAAGTGAAGTAGAATGAGCGTGTGCTTCCATACACACGTGTACAGCCAGGTTCATGGATATGAGAACATACTGTACATGCTATATATTCACTGCATGTAGCTACTGTTACATGAATAACATGGCCTAGATACCCCTGATACATATTCAGCATCACATTTCTAATTGAAATGAAGGTAAACAAGCAAAGCATGGAAGCAAACAATGATATGTTTGGTGAGCAGTGAAAGCATGATCTATCTCTCTTCGGTGGAGAAATGAAGAATGTAAATGTTGCGGGAGATTCAACTTGGCACACTGGGCCATCAGTCATACACACATCACCTATGCTGCTTGTTCTCTCCACAAACCCTGAATAATGGAAAAAAGACAAAAAAAGAAAAAAGGAAATGTGTTCATCATCATATCAAAAGCTACCCAAAGTCAACAAGAAAACAAGCAAGTAATTAGCAATATAAGTTTGTGTGTTGTAGTACGTTTGGGACTTCTAATCATCAAATGAAAAGTATTCTTGAAGTCCATGATAAGGTCCACATCAGTGTTAAATTGTGAATCTCTGAATGGTGTCAAGTACTGGTTATTATTAACTTCATTACGAGATATGCTTCATTACAAGATCTTCAGTTTAATACAGGGCTGCTGCCACTAATTATTGTCATAATTGATTAATCTGTCATGTTTTCTTCATTAATCCACTTGCCATTAACCACCAGTTACTTGTTTTGTCTTTGTTTCACATCTTTGCTTTAAAAATGACCTAAATGATTAATCAATTATCCAAATGACTCTTTCGGTTTGCTGTTGTTCGACTACTCCACTAATGGACTACTGGTTTCAGCTTTAGTTTACTATCTTTCCAAATCCATTTAGAACTAGTTAAGAGGGCAACTGACACAAACAAAAAAACTGCCTGAATAGTTTGACTGGATAATTCTATAAGTGTCTCAATCGTAAACTTCACAAGGAATTTCACACAAGGCAGAAACTGACACACTTAACTAATGATCTTAGATGTTGTTAAATCATGCCTGTGATTAAATTCCCTAAGAATGACTTGATGACTTGGTCGTTTAGTAACCCCAGATAGATGATAAAGACCTGCCCTTCACAATGCGTGCTGTGTTAAGGCTGCCAGGCCTCCTGTGGGCTCTCACTCGTGCATCTCTTTAAAGTCTCTGTTGGTATTTCTCTACTGAAAGCACACAGAAAATCTTTTAAGGGGTGCAAATGTTTCTGTTCTCCGTCAAACTAGGTTAGAGTTTTGGCTCTGCACACATGACCACTAAATTTCTGGTCACAGTACTCAAAAGTTCAATGTGAGCTCTGGGCACAGTATAGCCAAGCCAGAAAAGGGTAATTTTCAAAGTGTTTTGAAGGAAAAAAAAATGAAAGGAACAAAAAAATAATGCCAACTGTACTGTGAGAGTCACAGAATTATGGAATCATCACGAGGACAACTGAATTAAAAGGCAAAAAAATGAAAATTAATGACAAGCTAGGGAGACTCAAATAGTTATTTTATACATTAAAAGATTAAAATGGTTATTCACTGTAAAACAAATGTGTTAAAATCAAGTATATAGCTGGTCTCCAAAATCATTATGTGTAATATCATGCAATGCCAAGTTAGAAACAAAATTATATCCTCCTGACTACCAGTAGTTCAAATTTGTCCTCTGTGGAGGACGTTTGTCAACCTGAATATCTCCCACCCACTGCATTCTACTGAATAAACTCCATTTGCTATCTACAGAGAACATTTAGGGCTTTACAATGATACCAGATGTGAAGGGGTGGGGCTTTGGTTCCTTTCTCTTTCTCATTAAGGGAAATGGCGTCCATCAGTGCAAGCACATTTATGGGAAGAGGAAAAGAAAGTGCATAATACTTTTTATTAAGCAAATTTTGGCTTGAAATGTTGTTGGCATATTTTAGATAAGTCTCTTACCAACACATTTAAACATTGTCTGAATTAGCTTAACTGTATTTTAGAATAGTATTTAAATGTTTAAAAAGATTGGGGAATTAAAAAGAAAAATCTGATTGGATTGGACAATATTTTTTTTTCCTGGTAGTCAGGAGGATATGACTGTGAATCATTAGTGAAATGGCCCTTTGACTCTAGATATTCTAACCACCCACTGTAGCACTGGGACGCTGACTGAAGTCGAGCAAAAAGTTAAAAAGCTATTTCTGAAGTACTCTCATGTTTTGTATGCTTTACCCTGAGGAGACGCTAATTTCCATTTGATAAAGGTCTATGATGTCAGCTGGGACACAAAGCCTGACAAATTAATTCATAAGAGCATCACATATTACCATAAGCTTCTTTCTGAGAGACGATTACAACTAGATCCTAGACAAAGCGTGCTCTGGTGCTCCAGTTCCTATAGCAATATTGGTGATATTTCCATAGTAACTGATTCTTTTTCTGTCTTACTTGCCGTTTCTCTTCCTCCCACTGGTGACCAGCACAAGACAGGAACACACCTGCTTTTGTAGCTGTGGGAAAAAGTGGCTGTACAGACCTCAGAAGTCTTCCATGAAAACCGTAATCTCATGACATGATGGCAATGAGGGAGAGGTTTAAGGGCTCAGCTGGCAAAGAAGATGACCCCAGGTTGTATTGTCACAGCTGTGGTCATCCACCAGTGTCGCACTCATCCCATCCCCAAGTGTATGTTCAACTTTCTTCTCCCCACTCACACATATCTCTATCTCTCTGGTGTCGGTATGATGCGTTTCTGTAGAAACTTATGTGCAGTTCAGCTTATCACAGAGGAACCATTCACGAGATAAAACAAAACATGCTAAGACTTCAGGCTGAGTAATCTCTTTGTTTGATCGACCGGGGAAATCCCTTCTCTTGGTTAGCAAAACAATTTTGTTCTTTTTTCATTACCTACTGAAGCTTTCAACCAGACACTTCTGTTCCTCTGAGCTTGAGCTGAACTAAAAATGATCTAAGGCATGAGTATAAGTCAATTTGTTTCCTCTTTTTGGGGTTAGTCAACATTCACTTTATCTACTACATGACTTAAAGAGACTCTGGGAGACTGTTGGTTTGTGTGAAGATGTCCATTATTCTGTAGGATGGATAATGTCTTGGAAAGACAAAGCAAACTCGACCATATAAATGTATCAGATGCTTCTTCAGCTGCTAGGGTAATGTCACCACGGTTGAACGTGAATGGATGGACCCAGAGCAACTTGTCACTGTAGGAGCAGCAAACTTCAAGTGTATGTAAAATATGCAGCTATATTAAACCTGTGTATAAATGTATGACATGCTGAACAGGGTGGAGCGGTCCACTAAATTCATGGTTTGCTATGTGCAGCATGTCAGTATTTGGGTCATGGTTTAAGAAGTTTCCTGTTTGCCTCCCCACTCCTGTCTTGGCTGTCAGAGGTAACCATAACTAACAGTATCAGTATCTATCTAAAAATATTGATCATTTAAAAGAATATTAACAAACTAGCTGTTCAAATGATCTTTAAGGAATAGCTTAACAACAACTACAAATTGTTGCTTTTACACATTAGTTTATGTACATATTAAACAAACAAAATAAAATGTTTTAATTTGTAAGACTTAGAGATTGAGGTGGGTTTTCTTGCCCTTGGACAGAGCCAGGTTCGCTATTTCCCTGTGGGTCCAGTCTGTATGAAAAGCTGAGCTGACTGACTGCTCACAGTAGCTTCATATTTTTAAATTGTAGACATTAGAGTTGTATCAATCACCTAATCTCGAGTAACTTTCGGCAAGGAAACAAACAAGCGCATTTCCCAAACGTCAAACTGTTCTTTTATCTGCAGTACAAGTGGTGTAGCATCCAGCGTGTTGGCTGGATTAGCCCTGTTGCAGTGCCTCTTCCTGTGGCCAAGTAGCATACAGCCTGCAGAATTATAATGCTGAGAGATGAAAGTGGTCAGACCATCATTGTGTGCAGAATGCTAAGTGGTCTGCATACAATCAACTTTGCACAGGAACAAAGTAAAGGCCCGAATGCAAAGAGCAGGTGGAGGTAAAGGAGAGTATATACCTACATATATACATAATGGAACTTCAACTCACTAAGGAACAAGAAAAGTCATCTCAATACAGGCTCATTTTTATTATTTAAAAGGCTGCATCTCAAATGAATTATTCTAGGAAGTCTCACAGTTTAACCAAAAGTCACGCTGTTCGCATGTTTATCCTGAACACAGGGTGATCTCCCAGACAGCCTTTTCTTCACTAACTATTCTACCCCTGGTGGATAAACTCATTCTGTCAGACTAAAAGTTGTATCCTGGTATCAGAAGTTAATTCAAATGCATCCTATCTTTTTCAGGTGTTCTCAAACATGGTTCAGCTTTCCCCACAAGGGCTCCTTGTATATTCATTTATTCTGCATTTACATATGAGGCTGCTGCAGGCCCTGATCTGTGAGCCCGTTAAGGCTGGGGCAACCCATGTGTCTTGCTACTGGTGAGCCCTCTGATCTAGGCAGGGTCAAAGACTCGGCCTGAGCCAATGAAAGGATGCAGGGTGGGGGGGTAGGGGAGGAGCCGATGGTGTCACTGAATGCCTGGGAACCTGTCACTTTGTGTCAGTGTTTGTGTCTACATCTGGCCTGTTCTCACTTTGACCTCAAGCTAAGTACGACTAGCTCACAGGACTGGACCACAGAGTAGAAAAAACAACTTTTACTCTTCCACCTTATATGCAGTGCCTTTCATTTGCAGGCTGCCAGTCAGTGCATTAAGCCATCACTTCACATCAGGGGATTCACTGATTCCATACTCACTAAATGGCTGTTCAGGAAATGTACACTCAAGTTTATCTATTTCCCATTTGGGCCTTTTATTCCTGATATAATCACGGTATTAAATAGCAACTGGTATAAAACATATCTTTAAAACTTATGAAGTTGTTCACAGCAGAAAGATCTAGCATATTCATTTCCTGTCATCTCCTGAGAGCCTCACAATATTTTGTACATTGTCGCACATGGACAACTCTGTTTCCCTTAAATTTTGCAAAATTTGTTACTGGCAAATATAAGAAAACATACATGTACTAACAACATTAACAGGAATTGTTTACTTTCTATAGAAACTGTGTAAACATTTTAAATCATATCAGTCATACTAGACCGATGGATCAGAGTTGTGAGGCTATAGACACTGACATGAAAATGATTGCATATCTGACTGGTGTGCATTATATAATTTTTAGATTATATTCTGTTATTTAATTATAATTCTTTTAATCCCTTTATTATTAACTTCATTATGCAAGATGATCACTTGCAGCAACAATATTGAAAAAATGAAGACAGTCTAACTGCTGATGAACATTTTGAAGAAATTTTGTTCTTTCAAGAAGTGTCACATGGACAATTGGCATGTAAACACCTCTAAGCACAAAGCCCCTCTTCTTTGTATCCTCTTATGCTGCTGAGGTTGCTCTTGACAATAAGGCATTTATAAGGAATTGATTTTCACTGAACGATCTTCACTGACAATATTACTCATTCATCAAGTCATGTGAAACATCTTGGCGCTGAGAGAATCACATCCTGGTAGCTGTATAAAAATAGTACTGTTGTTTGGTGTCACACTGCCTCTTCACAAGGTCCTGGCAGCCATGCATGCCAATGGAGACCTTTGTTTGTGACACAGTTTCAGCCAGTATGAGTGAATGAACGCTTAATTAAGCAGAACAACGGTCGATGGGTATTGTGACTGAGGACATAATAATCATGAAGTGTAGACCTAAATCTACTGACAAGAAATCCAGTCATGACATCCTCATAGACAACATGATTCTCCCATAGAGTTATGTTTGAGATGCAGTCCACTCCTCTAGCTGTGCAAACATCAATTATTAGCAGCACGACTTTGTCACCTTTGAACAGAGATCCATTCTGTTTCATGAAAGTCAAAATGTAAGAATTTATACACCGCTATGAAATCTATAAGTGTACAGTATAATCAGATGGTGTTTTCAATTTTAACCAAAATAATACATACTGTACATTCATTGAATCAGTCAATGACAATGTCAAGCCTGTATGTGGTGATACATGATTTCCAAGTCAGTCCAGAAACTCAAATGCAGTTTAATGATGATGTGGACCGCTGCAGGTAACATCCTACAATCACAAGCTGTTTCTCACTAGAATAGGAACAGGTTAGTGTTCAAATGTCTGGACCCTATTTATAGTCACTGTCAGCACCAGCCAGAGTCCCCGCTGTCTACTAATTGGTATCCCTCCCAGGTAAGAAGTGTGAGCAGTGGTGGCTCTCCCTGCCTTCCACAGGCAACCACAGAAACCATGACCATAGTTCATGATGAAATAATTGGCCACTCATTTTTCTAGCCCAGGTCAGCCTCTTGAGGGAGACAGTGAGAATGCCCTGTCAAAACAGATCGAAGCATAAGGCCAAGAGGGTGAGCGGGCCTCCCCTGGCGCAGCATCTCTGTTATGCGAACAATCTGACATGCTGCACATGTTGGATGTCCAAATGAATTGGGGAGCTCCATGGCGTCAGCTTAAAGGAGATCTAACAGGAGGGGGTGTGGGCTAATTCAACTCACTGCAACAGTTTTTTGGGCTGCAGTCAGAGTCAAATCCACTGCTTGAATTGGAGCTGCTACCACAAAAATCCGTGTTAAATCGCGCCACACTCAGCGCCAGAATTAGCTCCTCACCACACTGCACAGATGGCATCAGCGGCACTCATTGCAAATACTTCACATTCTAGTCCAGGATGCCTGACCCCTTCCTTAATCCTAATTAGGAAAGCCTTTTTCAAGCATGATGAAAATAAATGTTTGTATGGCTAAGGCAGTGGCTTATGAGTAGCATCATTTCATGATTCCATGAGTCCACTGATTGTGACGCCTTTTAAACCAATCACTCTAGCAGGATTTTAAATGACTATTGCTTCTGTGCAATAACCTATCACCCCTCAAGTCAACAATGAACTGGTCAGATCATAATACATGGTAGTAAATCCCTGGATAACATTCTACTGGCTGTCCTTTCAATCGCATACACCAAATCCTCCCTTACCCGGTATACTTACACTCACACACTTACACTACACACACACACACCCACACACACACACACACCCACACATTGGATCGTCAATAGAAATATTCACCCTAAAGCTTTCCATCAGCATGCCACAAAGGATTAACCAATAATTCTGCTGCAACTCATAAAGTTCTGGAAACGTTCAGATCTGCAGATATCAGACTAATCTGGATGTTTGGATATTAACAGGGGTGTCTTTTTTTTTTTTTGACCAGCCAGCAGTTCCTTTGCCTAATAATGCTCATTTGGCCGGCTCACTGACAGAGAGATGGGGGGCAGCTGAGCCACTCTGCCACAGCCTGCAGAGATAAGCGCTCATTGTTGAGTGCGTGGATGGTAAGCGTAGCCGACCACGATGAGCTAAGGCTCCACTGACAACTGAACAATAATACAACACAACACAGCAGAGACATGTTGACTTAGCAGGTCCAAAAGGTTTAATCTGCCTCACTTCCTGAATGCTCCAAGGATGCCCGCTGTGGACTGAAAAGAGCTGAACTGAAAGGGTGCTTTTTGTGATGCAGCCTTTAGGGATATACTAACTTTTTATACAACTCTGCTGACTTTTATTTTGAACTGTTTTCATGAGCGGTGTATTCCCCCAACCTGCACATCTCTACAGCATGGACGAGAGTTCACTGTTTATTTAATGCCTCTGCACTAGGAGTACTCTCATCTCATTGTAACTAAATGACACTAACTAACTAAGCATGAATGCCAACAGACACATGCAACAGTGCATTAAACACACACACAAAAAGAGTGTAGCCAAATGCACTCATGTCTTGGACTGTGTAGCTGCACATTTATAGCACTCAGGAGCATAATGTGTGAGATGGCAGCAGGAAGCTTATAAAGTCTTCATAATAGGGCCTCCCAGCAGCATTCAGCTCAGTCATCAAGATGCTATCAGCTCTGAAACAGCAGGCCCAGGAAAAATTCCAGTATTTCTAAAGTCTACTCTTACAACAGTGGCTTCCCACAGCCCAGCCTATTAACTGGCCTTTGTTTTCACTCTGCAACAAAAGCCATCTTGTGTAGTAGAGGTCAGAATACCAGAAAAGCTGTTAGACTGACATGATGCATGTCTGATCATCATTTCAGAAAGTCTCTCTTTCAAGATATTTTAACATGCTGTGTGATGCTGTGTCCTCCATTTTCACAGCTTCCTCTTGGGTGCCTGCTACATACAGTCCGGCACCTGATTACTACCTTTTTATCAAGTCCTGACATCACCTGTGCTCTTCTATCAGCTGGGGGATACACAAGCTCTGCCCAAAAGTTGTAGCCCAGAAACATTCTGAGAACAGCAAAATAAGGAGAAAAAAAAATACAGGCCGAGGGCAGGGTCTCTGCAGATAAATACAGCGGCACGCAATTCTAGTGTGTCATGAGAGATGATTGAGAGCAATTACTTTTTATGAGTCTATACATTGTTTTTTAAGAGAATCCTGCACAGCATACTGTTAACTGTTTTCCACAAAGCATAGGCTGAACCGAGATCGATGAAAGATGAAAAACTGATGTACTTAAGAGCATAATAGTGCAATTTCTAAATTTCTAAGTTGTACACTTCTCTCAACTGTGCAATAACACTATTTATTATCCATATTGGCAACTGTATTCTTATAAACTGTATATATTGTGCATATACATGGACCCAGTATTTCTGAAGTGAAATAGTATGTTCTCAGGTGCAATAGTATTTCTCAAGTGCAATACAATGCATATCATGTCAATAGTTAGTTCTTCTCATAAGACTACTAGCAACAGTACCTTTTTATGGCAGTAGGATTCTTTGGCATTAACTATTTTTTAGTAATCTGTACATATATGTTTCTTACAGTTTAATATCTACAATACGAGACAAAAGGCAGTGACTAATGACTTGGTGAGAAAAAAAAAATCTCTAGTCAGTCAGCATTGTCAAGCAAATAGTCAAGGGTCAAACATGTTACTACTGAAAAGATTTGCTCTTCAACAAAGATTTACAGCCCCACACAAACTATGGCAACTGGCCTGCATGTTGTATAATGCTGTGGGAAGCAGTTCTAACTGTTTCATTGTTCCTTAGTAAGCATTAACGTGGAGTACATGAAGAGGAGTATAGAATGTGAGGTCGCCAAAAGCGTGTGACTGTGTGGGGATGACTGGTCACAGGTGAAATGAGCTTTGACAGGCAGGCGTGGTTGAGGGGACAGAGGCCACTTTATGCCCCTGCATTTTTAACACAAGACGTTAAATGGAGAAAATAATGACACAAAGGCATGATCATGGAGAAAAAGAGAGACAACTTTCTCCTCCATGTTTGTTTAGGGACCCCTTTGGAAAGCTCTTTTCTGGTTAATGGGCAAACTGGGTGGAATTTGTCTGTGTGTTTAAAGCATGGAAGCTTGTATTTGAGACATATTTAATTATATTTCAAGTTTACTAAAATTCCATGGGTTCACATAGAATTCAAACTATATCAACATCCAACTTTGTGTTCTGCTACGTGTTTATTCCAATTTCTGAAATGACTCCTAATTAAAAGGGTGGAGACAAATGCCGTCACAAGCCACACACTGAAAGACTTCCAAATTCCATTTTGCAAAACACACAAGTGGGAATAAATCATGACTGTTACTCATTTCAAGAGACAGTTGTTTATGAACATTATATGCCAAGCACGTAAATAAGAAAAGGAAAATGGAAAAAAATAGTGTGCAATCTCCAAGCAAGAATTTGCCAACAAGCATAGCCCTGTGCATAAAGACATACTCTTGACTCAAATAGTTTGCACAGGCTGGTTGAGCTATGGGACAGGGAATGTTGCTTAAACAACAGCTGGGGAGGGAAACCATCTGAGGCTGTTGCCGCTGACACCCCCACCTCCCAACCCCCCTGCTGGAGCCACACTTCCATCACCTGCTCAGGAAGGAATCCTTGATGGGTTTCCGTGGGAAATACCAGACAAAGGCATCAGACAGCCGAATGACCTGACATTTCATGCCACCCATTCTGTTTCCAGCCTCAAACATCAACTATGCCACCATGCGTACAGTCACGAGAGAAGTGAAGGTGTGCTGTACAAAGTCACAGTGCAACCTACTGGTCTGGGACACAATGGCTAAGTTCCAATTTGCTTTCATGCTAAGAACAGAGGACAGCTGGCGACCTCAGTCACCTGCTGTCTCTGCTTGCGTCAAACATAACTGCTCTGTGGCGTTCTGTACGCTGAGCATAGCATACATGTGCTGTCCTGTTCAATATTTTGTTGAATACACAGAAAATGATGTCCTTAGTGACAATAAAGACAAAGCTTAACACCACACACACCTGAAAATAATGACATTTTTCAATTGAATCTAATGAATATTTCTCCTTTAGCTACGAATGAGTAACATTTTACTAATCAGATTATAATGCGCTTTCTGGTGTTTATGTGCAAATACAAAAACAAAAATTTGTACACATCTGGCACTTGGTCCAGTAAAGAAATCCAAACCTCATAGACTTTACCTCTGTCTTACTTTTGACTGTCCAAATCAGACAGATTATGGTGCTGCTTTACATGCAGCTTAAATGTGAAATGAATCGGTTGTGGCAGGAAAAAACAAAAAACTGTTATCTAATTGTAAGTAAACATCAGTCACAGTGAGCAGAATATTCCATCAATTAGAAACTGGAGTCACTTGACTTCCTGATGCCCCCAGTAAGAAATATCCAGACTGCACTGTATTGTGTGCAGTGTAGTCAGCAGGTCCAGCCCTGATAAGACATGACTACCACTGACTGGCAAAATGCCAGGTTCAATCTGCTTAAATGCATCCACTCAACACTGAAAGGAAAACAGTACAATAGAGCAGACATAAGTGGTTATATCCCATTCATACGGATTGCTGTACTCAGATCTGACTGGGACCTTTAGGTTGGATACCAGCACATCACGGCAGTCCTTCAGAGTTCATCCTTCATGCAGAGCTGAACATCTCACTGAACAACGTTACCATGCTAACAATTGCCCCAAAGGAAGCTGCCCACAGATGTGAACACTGATGATCTTGAGTGTTGATGATCAGAGATAAAACTGTACAGTCGCTCAGTTCTGCATGAGTGATCCTTGGTGAGGGAAGGGAAGGACGGAGGGGCGGGGGTGTAAGTGAGGGATTCATTACACCAAGCACTGGCTGGACGGAGGCCATTCAGACATTCATCAGCACGAAGATACAGATTCCCTCTGAAAGTGTGGTGGAAAGCTCATGAAGCCATCAGATCATTGTTCCAGCTCAGACCAGAGCGGGACAGAATCAATGAATTTGAGGGAGCCCTGGGTTCAAGTTTGGGAGTGGAGTGCAGAGGTTAATGGCCTGTTTCACGTTTCCCCTCTTGTTCACCACCCACCCACACATATTCTGAGGTCTCATATGCACACTGTACTTATGCAACTTTACCCCTGCAGACTAAATGGCTTTTGTTCTCGTTTTTTCTGCTGTTGTTTTTTATTTTCTCAATAAATTATTTGTTGGCTCTTTGCTTTTCTATGTTGAATATTTTAGGAACCGTACATCTGTGCTCTCTGTATTCTTGGGTTCAAGAGTGTAACTTTGAGATGTGGCTTTGTTTTTATAGACGAGCAAGGCAGGAAGCAAGACTGTAACTAATCAAGAAACGAATCAAGCACCTGAACAACGAGGTACAATTTTGGTTTTCGAAGCCTAAAAACTTTCTTGTTGGTGCTCCCTGACCAGATCATTCCAAGGTGTTTTCAAGTTTTCACTGAGAGTACATACAGCTACGATTTTAGGTTTTCAGTAGGTGCAACCAGCTTATCTGCTGATATTTTTTAAATTATCAAGTCAATATCCTTCATCAAATTTTAGACATTAGAGTGTTTACAGGTCTTGGAGATTACTACTACATATGTGAAAAAAGTAGTATAAAGCCTTTTACATGCAATCTGATAAGTTGTCTCCAGTGATGTCAGTCATTGGCTAAGTTGCACTGTGGGTAATTTAGGCACCTGGCTTCAAAAAGGAAGAATACCTTGAATAAAAGGACGATATCTCTGGTTCTGCTGTATCCATTTTAATAATTTGTTTTTAAACTGTCCAGAATCAGTCCAACAGTGTTGTAGGAGGGCAAAGTTAGAGCAGTGGACTGCTTTTTGTAACTGAAAATTATCAGAGACAGAATGGAAAACAGTTTCAATATGAAAAATAACGAGGGAAAACAATGCAAAAGAATGTAACCATAGTACTGTTGACTCCCAGAATGTATTTGTTCTTGTTTAACCCCTCTGTTAAAATATCTCTAATTGCCTCAGTGGTTTCCATCTGTTTCGGGATCTTTCCACACAACAAGCATAGTTTTAAGTTTTGGATATATAATAGCTAAAATAATGCTTTGTTATTATTATAGCTCTTTGAACATACTCCATGTTACAAGTGGGTTCTTTCACATCACCTTTTAAGCTCTGAAAATGTCCATTGCATAAATATATTAATCTGACTTTGGAAGTGGAGCAGTCATGTGAAAGGAAATGGTAGAGTAGATAACACGGTCATTTTGGGAATGACTCTGCTCTCTTACAGGATATGAGGTTTAATGTTGAGAAACTGACAATTTAGGTTAATTACAATCTTAATGGCAAAGAGTTCAGGAAATCCCTTCACACAGATGGGCTGTGGAATAATCACTGGCTCATCCTCTGTTTCTATGTAATTTCTTCCCCTTCTCTTGTTTTCCGTCATTTAGTCCAGGTTAATGCAGAGGACAGTCTTTGAAAATGCATATCTGTAAAATACATAGAAAATTCTATGTTTTTCTGAGCAGCTGGTTGGTGGACAGTCTTAATGTTGTCAACACTTCACTTAAGTCTCCATGAAGCCATGAAATTCTGAAAATGATGACAGTCACAACTTAACTTAATACTTAGTGGAAGTCCCTGATCAGCTCTGAGGCTGCAGCCTGGCAAATTTGAATGACCTGTTACGATGATGACAAATGCCTGACAAACCACTGAGTCACGATGAAATGCACCCAAATTACTTTCTCCTCTTTCCCCTCTATTGCTTCCTATGACACACATGCAAAGCACCCTCTATTGGAGCTCAGACAGGGGCCAGCCACCATATTACAAACTCGTCGCCTATGTCTGGCATCCTGACAAATATCTGAGGCACTTACTTAACCAAAGTGTTCCCTCACACACATGTGGCAACAGTGCTGTTTACGCTGAGCTTCTACTCTAGCATGATTCACAGCAAAGCCTAAAAAGCATGGGCAAACCAGGCACTCATGATCTTTTCTGACAGAATCAAGAAATTCCATTAATGCTCCTAGATATCAACTATCTCCACTCTCTTTAAGTATTTATTCCTGTTCCAACCAAAAACACTTTTAACAAGGACAGTTCTTCACACAGCTGATGACTAAGTTTTAGTGGATGCAAGGGAGGAGCACTCAGCTGAAGGTCTTCATGATAATTTAGACTTTGTCACCATTTGACCTAAAAGCCTTTGGTAGAAGAGGTCAATACCATTCATAGCAATGCCATTCAGATCACTGAAGCCAAGCTCTAAAACAGCATAACAGTGCTATTAATTCCAGTTCAATCTCAACATATTTACCACTAAGTAGCCCAGAAGGGAAAGCCCTCACACCATATGGCCAGATGGTCTGGTTACAATCTGTCAGCTCTATCTGTCCAGTCAGCTGAATGCATTCAGACAGTACTGGTGGGCTTTCTACAGTAGCAGTGGTATTGATTATAGCTACAATACAGCTTTTGGAATTTAAATAAAAAAAATACATCAATTGTATGTCTGTCTATTATCATTTAGTTTAAAGGAACAGTTGGATATTTTGGCACATACAAATATTAGCTTTCTGGGAGTGACATGAGAAGGTCCATACCACTCACATGTCTGTATGGTACATATGACGCCACAGCCAGCAGCAGCAGCTTAGCTTAGCATTAGCATTACTGGAGAGCCCTGTCCAGAGGCCACAAATCCTTCTACCAGCCCCCTCTGAAGATATTAACAAGTTATGACTCATTTGTTTTATCTGTACAACTTACCATTTTATGGAGGTTATGTGCCAAAATACTTCTTGGGTCTCAGCAGATGCAGGACAACCAGCAGAGACACCAGGGAGTTATTGTTCCCAGACAGGAAAACAGTCCATCAACTAACCACCAGTAAAATGGAAAATTGTTGTTTTTACATGTGTTTTTCTATAGATTAAACAAACTTGACATAACATTCTCACTAGTGTAGTCAGTTTTGAGGTGCTATTTTGGTGGACTTTGTTACCTTGAGACAGAGCCAGGTTACCTGTATGTATGGCTGCTAGCTGTACTTCATTTACTGTGTAGCAGACAGTAATGAAAGTGGTATCAATCTAGTTCTCTGTCTGAAAGTTTTATATATATATATATATACACACACACACACACACACACATACACACACACACACACACACACACACACACACACATATATATATATATATGTGTGTGTATATATACACACACACACACACACACACACACACACACACACACATACATATATACACACACGTATGTATATATCTTGTGACTTGTCACAAATAGTCAAAGTGACATTTGGACTCCATTAGGTTGGAAATACTCAAGTATCAATCTCTGGAGCACACTAAGGCAGTTGCAGCACAATCATTTGAACCAAAATCTAATTTGTGATTTATTTTCATAGTCAGCAGTGTCCTATATTATTTTAAGCTGAACTTGAGATGGTGTTAAGAAGGACTGCAGATGATTTGATGCTGAGCTTTTACCTCATTTAACCTCAATAGTATATGTCTAACTGAATTGAAAAAACTACTAAGCCAATACAGGGCCAGCAAGAAACATTTTACAGAAAAATCCACTGCATTACCATTATTACTCTTTCTCACTCACACACACACACACACACACACACACACACACACACACACACAAGCACGCAGACATGCACGCACACACATGCAAGTTAACCATCACTAATAACTAATTTGGATGAGCACCAAGATTTCTGTGTCATGTCTTACCCCAAGCACTCTGAAATCCCCTCTCTGCAGACTGTCCTGCCAATTACAGAGCTACTGAGTCCCTCTTTTCAGAGACGAAGACTAAAATCAATCTTTGACATGGATTTCTAATCACTAAGAAACTGATTAGTTTGTCCTTTTCAATTAGGGGGGTGTTCAGATAGATTTCAGAACTTGGTTGCCAGTCATAAGCTATGGTCAGTGCTTGCTGAGTCTGAAAATGGCAGGCTTGTCAGCACATAAAAAATAATTTCCTCATTTATTTATTTTTAAGTTGAGAGCATCAAGGTCTAGGTCTTGCTCACTGACCAAGCCCCATCTATCATTTCTCTGCTGTGCTGTTTTGAACCCATTTTGTGCTGCCTTCCAGAGGATGCCAGTAACTCACATGAAGTCCTCTCTGACATTTAGTGTCTCTGGTCAACTGGCCGGATTAACCCCGAACCATTAGCATGAAGCCCTGTCAAACAGCCTTGTTTCAAACATGGACATCCGAGCATGTGCCGGTAATTATTTGACAACCTATTGTTTGTTACTTTGATGGCTACTTGTCAGACAGGTGCAACCACACCTCCACAGCAGCATGCTGCAGGCCTAACATGAACCTGGAAGTGGTGGATGGAGGTGTGGAAACCCCTTAATTACAGGCTACCAGATGTAAGAAAAGGAAATGAGCTTCAAGCACAACTGCTCCTGATTAACAGAGGGAGTTCTTGTGCTAATAATATCTAGTGGTATTCTCGTCTAATTTGCAGCATTGCTATGGACTGCAGGTACATGTTCACAGATGAATTCTCCATACACTGCAGTCTGTCTTTTATTACTCCAAAACACTACAAAGTGAAAAATTACTATTTTGAAATTGTAATCCGAACCCCCCCATCATCGTCCACAGGAAATGACAGAGGCCAGGAAAGTCCCAAAAAATCTGACTCACAACAGCCAGAAGTCTTTTTCTTAAGCTTCCTCAACCTGGACTGGGAGGCAGGACTTTATGTTGGACATCTTTGGCAGCTGTAGGTGGAGAGCTGGGGTCTTGTGTCCAAGGTCTCCAGTTGTGTGTTTGTGATCAGTTCCCATGATATCTACTTATTATCATGGCCATCACGTTTCATCAGTTGAATTCAATTTTACTTGTTCATTGTACCCCCCCCCCCCCCCAAAAAAAAGAATTCAGCAAAACAAAATTCCCCAGATCTAATGATACACCATCCAAAAAGCTTCTGCACTTTCCCTTTGCCAAGAAACGTCTTTAAAGTCCTTTTAGTCAACATCCTGAAGTCTCCCTGCTTTATTTCTTTTCATTGCTGTGACTCTGTCAACTCCAAGGAAACCTGAAAGCCTGTCTGCTGTCCCAACCCATTCAAAATGCGGCAGCAAAGCTTTTAGCCTGACACGGCCACCTTTAGAGCTGATTTTAATATTTTAGTTTGATATTCAGGCTCACCTAGATCTGGTTCCTGCCATTAATCCTTCAAAAAAGCGTGTGCTTTAATAATAATTAAATAATAATTTAATAAAGCAAGAGAATGTGACCTGTTGTCAGGCTGAGCTGTAATGTTATTTTTTTTCCATTGTTGTAGTTATCATCATTCACATTTAAAGATAAAAGGTTTTCTGGAATGAAAAGTAACAAAAAAAACTGAGGGAGTTGTTTGAAATATTGTTATGCTAAATTTGTAAGTTCCTATATAAATTTTGTCCACAATATTTATCACAATAGATGCTTTTAATGGCGGACCCAGTGGTTTGGAATGAACTCTGATCGAACACCTGAGGTGGTCAGATGACTCTGCCTTGTAGCTATTTTTAGACAGTAATTGCCCTTTTGTTACAGCCTGGTAAACAAAAGATGAATCCAGAGCGATTATCTGGTTATGACTCTCAGCGGGAGCGCAGCCTCAAGCTTTTTCCTTTCAGAGCAACAGCAGCTCAGCGACATGTAGTTCATTGGCTCTGCCATGTCATTAATGAAACTGCTAATTATTTCACTAAGCTGACAGTGTCCCAATGTTTGATCGATGGTGGTCTCTTTCGACCTATTGATGTACTCCGGCGGTATCCAGCGAACACACAAGCAGGAGAACTGCTATGGCACTTCCTCCCTCCAGGGACCATGTGACCACAGATAAAGATCATCAAACAGGAAACCTCACTTGCTTTTCTAAGCTCAGGCAGCCAGTACAGAGGCATCTTGGAGATAATCCTGTTGACCTGGAGCAGCCAAAATATCAAACAGTAATGTCTTGTCAAAACAAACAACCACTTAACTCTTCTTTTGAGGAAGAGCCATCATTTCCAAAAGCTCATTACCCTAAAAAGGATGACAATTAGCTTCTTTTTCTCATAAATCCCTCTCTTGTCTGGGTCTCTGACTGTAAATCTATCAATAAAACCTTAGAAGAAACGTTCTTTTTCCACACCAACACCGTTATAATATTTTCATATGGAGTTTTTGGCCAGTATGTACAGCCTGGAGGCTGGTTCTAGTTTATGACTGATGGTCCTTTCACATGGCAGTCTTATTGACATTTGAAGCACGCACATGCCATTGCCATTTCTGGAACATGAGCACGTTAGTGTTTGCCTTTTAACCTCAGCATCTGCTGAAGCTTACTGCAAGGGAAAAAATGATAAAAGCAGGACAGGGAGCTGAATCCTTCTCTGTGTCAGGTTAAAATGAATTTCTGTCTCAGGAGATGTATTGTCACACCCAGCTTGTTTTCTGAACGCCTTCAACTAGCAACACTGCTGAGCTTTCTTCACAACTCCCCCTTTTTGCTCTGACCTCAGCCAACTCATCAACAGGGGTCCCTTTTATCTCTTAGGAAAACAGGTGGTTATGATTGTTAGTCAGTGCACATATGATGGGAAGGTTTCTGCCTCCATGTGTTTTCTATTTGGAATGCTGCATTTGCTAACACGCACACTCAGGTTTGGGAGGGACGCAGCAGATATTTCTGGTTACGCCTGCGATGCTGCTCAAAACACCACCACCCACGCCTGCTCAGCTGTTTCGGGTCATTCCACAGTAAGGGCCATGTGCCACTTTGACTTTATCCCATGGAGGGACTGTTGTTGCACAGATATCCACATGGCCGGCTGCACTGATTTAAAAATATCATTAGAAAATTGTCTGATTTTGTAAAAGTAATTATACAACTCTCAGTTAGGCAATAAGCACTAACAAACCCATAGTAACTGCAGAATTCCTTCTTGCTGTTTCATCTGAGCTGAGATCAAAATGACAACTATGGTAAATGTGTTGCCACTGACACCTCTCACTCTGAGAGGTGCCTGCAGAGAAAAACTCCTGACTTGAAACAAACAATTGCTCAGTAGCAAGGGACTCCTTTCTGTTTGTGTGTCCCTGTTTTACTCTGCCATTTACTGTCTCTGCAGTAAAATGTCAGACTTTATGTGACTTGCCCACAGGGGCCGTACATGCCGTTCAGAGAGTGCTCCAAACATTTGCTCACAAGCTTTGGATGGGTAGGGAAACATCTGACAACATGCATCTCCTAGGGGAACCAAAATCCACACTTATCTTTGGGCGCACTGACTCCTGCCATGCCAAACGGCTATGCCACATATGCCAAACAATGAGAAAAGTGCAGACACTTTGCTGATGTGTACACAAATGTTCTAAGAGTGTGCTGGGTGATGTCACATGATGAGCACCCCAGTTATGTGTGGGTTAGCCGATCTTCAAAGCTCTCTGGGTGATGCAATGACTTATCAGCAGAGAACACAGGGGAGGCTAAACAACAATCTAGTGGACAGCTTTCTCCCTTATCTTATCCATTCAGATAAAGAGAGGACTCCAACTGGATTATGCTGACAGCCATGAATGAAAACAAAGATAAGGTCAAGTTATAAAAATGACAACTGCACAGTAAGAAAAATCCATTTCAAAAACTGAGCAACTGTGAAAGCTGATTGATTGAGTCTAAATCAATATTTGCATTCTTTCAGTCTCCCTTTCAGGTATGAATTGTGAATGATAAGGTTTTCACAACTGCTTTTTTTGTTGATTGAAACAATTTCAAAAATGCAGCAATAAGGCCAGAGATGTATAGATTTCCACAGATGTTTCTTGTAACAGCCAAAGCAGTGATCTCAAAGTTTATATTTGCTCATTACTAATCCACTTTGAGCATCTTCCAAGCTCCCACATATCTTGGCCATGCTCTTGGCAGGAGGGTCCTGTCAGATGTCCTCTTAAAGTGCGTACCACTTTCTTTGAAATATTTTAAGTGAAATGGCTCAGGTGAAGCCAACAATGGAAAATTTCAACGCATTCCATTAGATCAGAACGGAAAGTCTGCGGTAAGCATGTGGACTTAAAATAACAATGGCCCTCATCTTTCGCTCTGCTGACAGATGACTGGGCTGATATTTGCAGCTATGTTCAGCCATGCTGGGTTTAGCCTTCACTTGGAATGGCTTGGGTTGTGTGGCCATTACGATGATAGCTACCCAAAGAATGTCATGAATTGAAAATAACAAGCACATCTCACAGACAAAGAAACAAGTGTGACCCACAGTACAAGAAGTGAAGCAAACAACACGCTCATTGCTCTTTGAATTTCTTACTTGCTTTGTAAAACACGAAAAACTGAATTTGGAGTGGAGCTTTTCCAAAATACAAGAAGCATTCTAATTACAGTCAGTGCCTATTAGCAATCAGTGCCTATCAGTACCAAGTAAAAATTCATAACACAGCCTGCAGCCAGCTTTAGTCCAGCCAGATTTGTCCTGTATCTAAAGACAGTGGTGATGCTGGCTAAGAGCCAGTCAGCCACATGGTTAAGCCCTGACCCGGCAAGACAAAAGAAATTTTTAAATCTACACCAGCTCCCTGCCCCCATGACAATGTCAGTTCTGTTGCAAGCATGCCCTGTCACAGATTTACTCATGGTAACATCATTACGAGTACTGACTTTGAAATGTATCACTTGAAAAGAAAAAAAATTAAAATGAGCACACAGCCTGGAGGTATGTCAAGAGAGATGGTGTTGATAGTACAGCAACAGATTTCAAACAAGCTGCATTACTATTCCTAATTAAAGCAAGAGAATAAGCCAATTCACACACTTGCGAGATCACAGGAGGTTCTTATGTCTGTAGTTCCCTTTGATCTGTATGTCTGTCCCCTCACACCTTGCTCAATCTATGTCCAATGGGAAATGGGAGAAAAACAAATGCCACATTTCATGGAAAACTGTCCAGGTGAAATTATTATTGAAGCACGGTTACTCACGCACAAACAGAAAACGAGTACAAAGTTTGTAAATGTATTTGTAGAATTTTTATTTTAAGTAAGATGTTTCTCAGTCACATTTGTAAAACCAAATTTCTTCAATTTCAAAACGATGATTACACAAAGCTGAGTTTTTAAATTTCCTAAACTAAAGCAGGACTTCAGATCATGAAATCTTTGGCCAGGCAGAGAATATATGTATCTGAGGGATGTAATGAAGGTATGAATAATTTCCCATTCTTCTTAACTTAAACCAAATCGGCATACATTTACAGTATGTATACTGCAGCTCTACACGGTCCTGACTTTAAAAAAAAAAAAGAAAGAAAAAAAAAAGCAGCAGAGCAGCTGAAAGCATGTCAGGCTCGCAGTAAATAAAAGAGGAGTAAAATAATCTTGACTGATCTACAAATGTCTTGATAACACAGCAACAAGTGGCGCATCGTTCTTCCGTTCCAAATACTCAATACGGTGTCAATACGGCGGAGTAAATATTGAGTCTTAACCACATGTAGCTGCACATAAATAATAATAATTTAGCTTTGCAGTCCCTTCAAATATCGTCTAAACATGTCAATATGTTGACATTAAAAGCATGAAACCGGCTTTTCGACTTCTGCGGTCATATTTAAATGCACTCCAACGCTCTTCCAGGTGAGCGTCTATAGCCTCTTGCAAAAGGACTGGAAAAGTGGGGATATGGGGTCTTAAACGGTGATTCACTGAAACGAATCGATTTTCCGATGGCTGTTTCTGTTTACCAGCTCAGCTCTGGTGCGGTTGGAGGGGTCCAGCAGAAGCAGGAGGAGGAGGGGTGGAGGACACTCACTGGCCTGGCTGGCTCCTCCCGCGGACAGCGAGCTTTATTCCGCCGCAGGAAAAACCGTTATCTCGCATCACTACTTCCAACATCCCGGCCATCACCACGGCTCCAAACCCATGTTAAATAGTTAACAGCACCAGCTACGAAGCTGCCTTAATTCATATTTAATTCGCAAACACGAAGTCTCTCCCCGAACTTGAGGCTGAAACTTTTTCAGAGTGAGGACAGAAAACGTGGTGGCTGAGCCAGACTCTGAAATGTGCCGCTGGTTGAACTGATGCAAGAGCGGCGCATTTCGCTCAGTTAGTGCTGCCGTGTTCATCTGTGACTGGAGCCTGACACGTTCTTCTTTTACCTACAGCTGTAGTTCTCCCATGAAAACAGTGAAGGAGAGTGAGCGATGGATTTCACAAACAATAGCTGCTTAAAACCATCGCTCGACTCGTACATTTGCCAGTCATGTTGACAGTAAATTGTATCAAAAATGGCGACTACATTTGTCATTTCGTTCACAGAATTAATAACTATATTTGCTTGGCGTCGGAGACACTGCTGTGGCTGTCAGTCTGGCTTGACTTTAACGTTAGTTGCGTTCAGATAGGGTTACTTCTGTGGCACTATCTATTTTTTGCCTCACGCTGGTGTAAAATCGCGACCAAACAGATGGAGAAGTAAATAGCATTTGGCGGTCACGTTCCTCGGAGAGAAAAGGGGGAAATGAAAGCCATTTAGCATGATTTTTGTACTTACAGTGAGTTGAGAGGAGAGTCAGGAGGCAAGCCAGACGTGTTTTCGCCATCTTGAAGTCGATGTAATGCTCCGTTTGACTGGCCGTACATGCGCAAAGTAGCCTAAAGAGCTTTGGTGTGGATGGAGAGGGAGAGGGAGAGAGAGAGACAGACCTAGGCAGACACGGGGGTGGGGGGCTGCTGGCTAGCGGTGGGAGGGCATGTATTATATTAGGTTTCCATAGCTACCGAAAGCATCACTCACACAGACAAGAATTTATAGTTGACACAATGTGGGAGGCTTTTACTACTGTGGCCTTACACTGTAGGTAGGCAGCAGCTGGGAGCACAGATAGGAAAGCACCAGGCTCGTCTTTTATGTGTTGGAAGAGAGATGAGGACTAAGTATATTTAACAGATCACATTCCCACTTTTTCTTATTAACACGAAAGGAAGCTAAAGTGTCAAGAGGCAATGTCACAGTTATTATAAGCTATACTGAAGTGAAAACCATTGGCGATAAAAACTGTTAGGTACAATAGTTTAACTAGAAATCCACTGATGAGTATGGCTGACACATTCCTGAATGATCATTGAAGGGATGGTCTGGGGATCTTGCACAGAAAATAATAAAATTTAAAAATGATTACACTTGCCATGCATCTTAGGCTATTTGAACTTTCATAGAAATGCATGATTTGTTAAAAGTTGGGTCTGGCAGCCTGTCATTACTGTGACCAATTGCATACGGCAGGCTTTCAATAGAATATTCACTTACCATTTCTCACTGGCTATAAATCATGGGGCTGTCAAAGACTGAAGGCCTGCTCATATGTCAGTGACAGACACTACAGCCATGTCAGCCCAGAGCTCTCTTACCCTGTTCACGTGATAGAACAACCCCAGTCCTGTAAAGTCCTGTTTTTGTCAGAGTGGATATGATCTGGCCTTCAGTTCCAGTGACATGCATTGCTTACATCAAGCAGTTTTCTCCCACTGAGCCATGTTATAACTCTGTGATGACAGCTGATGGAGCCAGGAATATAAATACAAGTCCAACCATGCCTGTGACTGCTATTCAACCACTTCAAAGAGTTCCACAAAATAAGGTTATATACCTGCATCTGTGTGTTGCAGAAACACCTAATATTCTGAGCTGATTGATGTGATCAGTGTGTATCAATGCTGCATTTTATGAAAATACAAGCTGAGATGATTGTAATGCTCACTGCCTATTTCATTACTGTACTAATTACATCTAAAAATAGAACTATGTCTAATTATGCTAGCATGCATATGAATTGTATTACATAACACATGTAAATCTGTAATTCAACTGAGATTCTAATATGAATCAGGTGTAGTTATTTTCACCATACTGTTACCTTGAGGCTCTGCTCTCTAGGTTTGTAATTTTAGTTGGTATGCAGCAGTCTGAAGTGTTACAATGTTGAAAGTGACTTTTTGATCCTGAAAAAAAAAAAAAGAATAATATATAAACAACATTAGGTGCTGTTATGAACACCCTAAGAAATTTTCCATGAGCAGGCTAAACAAATATGAAATAATATGTGCAAACTAAACCATTTCAACAATGTCATTACAAAAATAAATGAATAATTATTCGATGAATGCAGTGAATGAATGTTTGCTGGAAAGTGTATGTTTCTGAAAAACATCTCATGAGCACAAACTTACCTAAAATTACAGAAACTTTGTCTCAAAGAGTAACACTCAATTAGTCATGATTCTGCCATTTTAGCGACTGTCAGGATAAAGCAGGGTTTAGCCTTTGCTGTTCCACTTCCACAGCATGCAGTTTATTTTTACTTTTTATTATTTTTTTATTTATTTGAAAGCTTAATCCTGTTGCCTGCAACAACATTTAAAATGATCATAAAACACCTACATAAAGAATCCATATCTTTTCCTGCCTTTTTGGTCATTATGCAAACACATAACAACATGGTCCTATGCACCATTGCTTTAATGTTAACACAATTTGAATGCTATTAATACTATTAATTAAAGTTGTGCTGTTCCTGCTATGTCATGTTAAAATATCTGTTGGTTAAAAGATGTATTCATATCAAAAGCGATGTGATTGAAACAGTTAATACCAACAAAACAAAAACACTGAAGATTAAACTGGAGTTTAAGATCTTTATAAAACATTATTTAATATTCACTTTACACACATATACATCCCAACGTGTGTGACATTGCAACTGTGCATCATGGAGTGCTGAGGTTTATTACTGAAACTGAACATCTGAACTGTCATTGTACCTCATAAACTTGTTGATTTATTTACTGGAACACTTCTCCGTATGACTGTGTCTGCCTGTTTACTGTCAGTTCTCTTGTCTGGCTGCCTGGGAAACCTGGAGGAAACTGTGTATCATCATGGAAGTGTTTTTTGTTTGTTTGTTTGTTTGTTTGCTTGCTTGCTTGTTTTTTTTTTTTTGCTTCTTCTCTTCATGTTGAGGCAAACAGAACTAGACCGAAGGGGTTTCATGTACTCTGCTCCCTCAGCCCATGGGGAAATGATGTAAAAGAGAGAGCTGGGCTCTCTGTGTGAGTTTAAAATTATTATTAAGGATTTCAAGGCAGATTCAATAAGAAACTGATTATTCTTTGTTTATCTTAAATCATTTTTAACTTGCTCCCCGTTCCTTTTGATGTGCTGTTGCACTTGTGCCTTGTGCATAATGACTTTTGACTTGAGCAATTACCTGTTTGTGACTTTAATTGTGTTTTTGCTCATGAATATTTATAAAAGTGTGCACAGCTGCACTGTTTGTCATGATGCTTATTTCTTGGCCAAGTCTTTCTTAAATAGTTAAAAAGGCTATGAAGATTTCTGTAATCCCAAAGAAATTACCTGGCTAAATAAAACACAACTGAGTGCAATTGTATTTCAGGGAAAAAAATTAACATCCAAACTGAAAATATGTGATTAATCAAATTTTCTGCCTTGAGTGCTTTTGGATAGCAATTTTTCCACTCTTATACTACCTATTCAGATGTAAGATTGGCCTGTGGTGGTCATAGCTCCTGCATGGTTGGTGTATATCTTTGAACGGAGACAGTTATCCATGGATCAACCAGCCAGATGATAAATTCTAATGGCATCCCAATGGACCTGAAATTCCAGTCTTTTATTGCTGTCATGCCAAGTTAATCCTGCGCTACGAAAAAGGCATAGCAGTATTTTTGGTATGACCAAATTACATTTCAGTGTACGATAAATACAGTTTATCTTTAGCGTTCTAGTGGAAAATTACTGTACAGTTACATTGCACTGTGCAGGTCAATTAGATGTAAATGTTTTTTTTGTTGCATATAAAAAAGATCTATTTCTAAAGCATGAACTCCCCCAGGTTATTGTGCAAATGAAAGATTACCAAAAGTCAAGAGACTTGTGTAGCTTGTGTAGAGAAGTGTAGCTTTTCAGAACGGCTGCTCTCACTGCTGCCAGATCCAGACATCATTGTTATCAGGTCAGGCAGCTATAGTGCTTTCTTTCGATGAGTAAGGACTGAAACTGTTTTAAAAGGCAGATTTCTGATTTCTGATGTTAGTACATGTTATGTTAGTACAGAGGTACAGCACACTCTCCATTCTTCTTCCACTGACTTCAGAAGCAAAAGAAATTGAGAAAAAACATTTACAGCCTATTTTCTAATTAAGATGATCTGTATAAACAGTCTCAATAATACCAATTACTGATTGGTAAGTCAAATAGTTAGTAAATTAAAGAACCCTATTACTTTCCTAAATGTTGCAATCTGCTTCCCATGTGTCACATGTCAGTTACACTTTGGATATTACTGTAATGTCTTCTGTCTTGGCTGTTCCTTTGATGCATGGTGAAGTAGGATGGTTCCCTTTTTTTTAACCTGTCCAGACGAGTGGCAATCACCGCTCATGCTGAATATCCAGTTTTGTTTATTCCAAACAAACTGCTGCTACTGTGGCTGTGGACAACATATCTGTCAGCTGCTAACATGTCCCTGTCCAAGGTTGTCCTTGTCCTTCCTCAGCCCTTCTCTTGTCATAAGTCCATATTGATATTTTGCCACTACAGTGTATATGGAAATTTGCATGGAAGAAACATATTTACAATCTGTTAAATCACAGAGTTGAAGCAACTTTGTCAATACATTTGATAAACCATTCTGATCCAAACTAGTATTTAGTTTGTTTGGGCGTATGTGAACACAATAATCGCACTCTGTGCAGGGCAAAAAAGCAAGCTTGTATCACCCAGAGAGGTTTGTTTACAGTCAGAATGCAATCAACCCTACGATCCGAAACATCTGGCTCACACATTGTCTGATGATTAAAAATAATCTAACCAAGTTTCCATGATGCACCATTTGAATAACAATTGTCATGCGCGTGTGTGGTTGTATGCATCCATCACAGTCAGATTCATGCTAGCAGCCCTGTGAGGCTTTACTAATAATGATAATGATAAAGCTAACATACTGATGTTTAGCAAGAATAATGTTTAATATGTTCACCATCACAGTTCAGCAAGTAAGCATGCTAAATTAAGCTAATTAGCATTAATTGGTGGCACGGTGGCAACACTGTCGCCTCACAGCAAGAAGGTCCCGGGTTCGAATCTCGCTGCGGGCACCGGGTGTGTCCTCCACCATGCTTCGGTGCCTGCTGCTCGAGGAGGGCCTTTCTGTGTGGAGTTTGCATGTTCTCCCCGTGTTCACCTGGGGTATCCTCCGTAAAAAATATACCCCCACTAAAAACATGCAAGAAGATCACCACCTGACCAATGGTGACGCAGAAGAATGGGTCCCCGGGCGCCGGTCTGGCTGCCCACCGCTCCTGGTCTGCCGCGGAGGAGGGACGACCAGGATGGGTTAAAGGCGGAAGTCAAATTTCACCTCCGTGTGCCGTGCTCGCATGTGTGTGACAAATAAAGGGGAATGTCTCCCCCCGATTCTTCTTCTTCTTCTTCTTAAATAAAAAGTACACTGTACCTACTCAACAAAGGTGGACTAAAGGAAATGTCAGAGGATCACTAACAGTCATTAGTGTACATTGTCTATGAACCATGATTTATTTATTTTTTTGTCCAAAATACTGTCCACCATTTTTACCATCTATGGTGAAACAATTCACTAGATGGGTGAAAACTTTGACCTGCTGGGGCCATAGAAGAAAGTCAACAGGACAATCAATGCTTCTACAAAATTCCATTCCATTCCATCCATTCAATAGTTGTTGAGATGTTTCAGTCTGGACCAAAGTGGACTAACTGGTTGGTTGCTGTGAGCATGGCTAAAAACCCAAAATAAAAACTTTCCTGAACTTGCTATAGGTTTAAACAGCACTAAACTAGTGCTAGTGCAAGTCATTATTCAAATAATCATGGATTAACATTAATGCAACTTTTGGTACTGCCAAAAATAACAGTCTACTACATAAATTCTAAAACTTCAATGTCAATAGTTGAGGGAGGACTATACTTAACAGTGGAGTCGTAGGAAGAAGTAGACCATGAGACATCTATCCAGCAAGGAACATAACTGCACATGTACATCTTACACTTCAGTTATCTCCATAGAACAATGATGTCATGTCCCATTGAGTGTAGACAGATACAACACAGATAAATTATGTACCAAATGCATCAAGCTTTAGTAGAACTCTGCAACACACACAAGCACAAGCATGCCCATACACACCACATTGCCTCTTTTGTTTTCATTGTGTTCCTTGTGTCTTTTGAATAATAGAAGTGCCTAGAGACTTATTGAATTCTCAGATTTACTTCCAGCACTTAGAACAACACTACCCCTTTCTCCATTCACTCAAAACTCAAACTGCTGGCACTAAGCCTACATTGTATTCACAAACATTTTTTTCCCTTCTGACGGATCTGAGCTTACTCTTTTACCATGATTGCCAAGGATCAGACAGACAGAAGGAGCAAGAGATGTTGAGCAATGCATTAGCCCAGGATTAAATAAGACAGCACAGAGGGTACGTGAGGATCATCTATTGTTTCTTTCCAACAAATAGAGTAATAATATATTGTTTTAGTACTCATTCAACCTTCATTTTAACTCGGAAATACATTGAGGTAGAGACCTCATTTACAGTGTAGCTGAGTAAAACAATAAAAAACAATAAAAACAAAAGCACTTAGACATGGAAAGAGCCAAAGAGAAAATTACATAAAACTTACAGAAAAGTGCAACAAGAAAAAGCAATAAAAACCCATTTGAAATAAAATAAGATAAGTAAAAGCAACAACAATGAATAAAAACGGTAAAAATGTAAAAACCATTAATCAAGTAAAACAGGAACACCTAGAAGCAAAATGTGATAGTTAAAGATTTAAATTGCCCTATGGATAAAAATGATGAAAGCTTTAAATGGCTCTGCATGTTATTCCACGTTGCAGGTGCGCAATATGAAAAACTGAATTTTCCAAGTTCAGTAAAAACAACTGGCAGCTGCAGCGTGATCCAATCGCTGGACCGAGTTTGATAAGAACCCACATTAGAAGAAAGCATTGAACTAATGTATGAAGCTAAAAGACAGATAAGAGCTTTATAAATAAATAAAACCCAGTGTCTTTCCCGTCTTACACTGAGAGGGGGCCACCCAACCTTAGTATACAGGTCACAGTGATGGGTGTCATAACTATCTCCAGTGATGAATCTCAAGGCCGAGTGATAAACAGAATCCAAAGACTTCAGAGTGGCAGCAGAGGCATGCATGTATAAAATATCACCATAGTCTAACACTGATAAAAAAGTTGCCTCAACAAGTATTTTTCTACAATGCAGCGGAAAGGAGAGTCTGTTTCTATACAAGAAACCAATTTTCATTCTCAAGGAAGACACCAGCTTGGAAACATGACACTTAAAGGTTAACTTTTCATCAATCCAAACACCGAGGTACTTATACTCCGTCACCCTTTCAATATTTGTACCATTCCTGGTAGAGATGATGAAGCTGTCAAGATTTTTTGATCTGGTGAACAACATGAATTTTGTTTTGTCTGCATTGAGAACCAGTTTATGATTATTGAGTGCAACTTGTACATCAGAAAAGCAGTGTTGGAGGGAATTTAAGGCAGAGTGTGCATCATTTGCAATGCAGTACAAAATGGTGTCATCTGAATATAAATGAATATTACTCCCAGTGACAACTGAGGTAATATCATTATTGTAAAGTGAGAACAAAACAGGCCCCAAAATGGAGCCTTGCGGGACACCTCTTGCTATTTGCACAAATTCAGATTTATTATCACCGATACACACACACTGCTGTCTGTCGCTAAGGTAACTCTGAAACCATTTAAAAGCTAAGTTGTCAATCCGAGACTACGATGTATTTTTAAGAGCAGTACATGATCCACTGTATCAAATGCTCTTGAGAGATCAATACAGTACAGTCAAGTTATGGAAATCTAAGCAGAATTTTCTTGCTTTTTTGCTGTTGACTTACTCAGAATAGTTATGCAATGAACAAACTGGGCTAAAATGGTACTGTAATGTGCAAAATTGCTGCATATAGGCTTGCTGTAATTGTTAAATACCAACCACTGCCATATCCGGTCTTGAAATCAAATTGTTTTCACTGTAGTTGATAGCGCTGATAATTGCACCATAGCTATAACATATTACCTTCTACTGTTGAGAAATCAATACATTAACTGTCTAATCACTATGTAACCATGATTCACTTAACACCAGGACTATGCTTTCAAAATGTTCTGCAACTCAGCATGTTTCCCCAGCACGCTGCTCTTCATATGACCTCTGACCTACATATGACACTTTGTAAAAAGAAGAACCCAAAACACTGCTTTCACACTTAAAGGCACAGGAAAAATCAAACATATATTTTTTCCTCTTACAAGTCGGGATATCAGCCATAGGGATGTCTGCCTTCTCTCAAATATAATGGAATTATTTGTTATTCAGCTCATACTGCTCAAAGTACCAAAAAATCCATTTGAGAGGCACCCACCAGCCATATCATTGCACAGAAGGAAACATGCATCTATTCCCCTAACCCTAGTCTAACATTACCAGTTTAAAGCTAACCGATACTGCTAACCAATGCTACAGCTTAACAGAAGAGGATGCCATTCATGTTTACGTTCTGTCATGAGCACAAGCCTCTTGTCCGTTAGTAGATTTTCCTCTCAGGATGAATTCTAATAGCTTTGGTGATCCTTTATGTAGCATCATCATCCAGGTATCACTTGGTGTATATCACTGTGTGTGTAAATTTATTGTCACTTGTTTCTTTAGTATATGTGAGGAGATAAAGACAAAGTATTTCTTTCTAAATGAACTTCCAGCTATCTGCTTTTGCTCATGATTACCTTGAGGTGCACCATGCTTTGTCAGTACTATTAACTGTGACTCTGTGGTGTCCTTGTTGCAGCCAAGCCCACACACACGTGTACCACCATACTGCACACAAACAAAGCCTTCTGCTGCTCTCTCACCCCAGGCGAGCCATTTGTTTCTCCTCTCACACTAGCCTACATCTCATGTCTCCATTTCGAAGTTCCCACAGTTCCCAAACACACTGAAATATTGTAAATGGAATCACAGTTTGGATGTGCAGCTTTTCAAATACCAGATGGACACATTGGCCCATTCACAGGGAGAGGAAGAGAAATCCTCTCAGCTTGCTTGGCTTGAATAAGAGTCAACATTCACCAGCACTGTTAGTATCTGCAGCAAACATTTATGTTTCCAGAAGATGGTCGGGGCTAAGGAGTCATCCTCAGGTCATCATCTTAGTGCCTTCATGAGCATATTTCATTGAATTTTAATCATACAAAAGCTGAAATACAAAAAAACTTTTATTCAAATGGAAAGTCTATGAACACTTTTATCAACATCAACACAGCACTTACAGCACTTAGATTAAGGTCAGGGAAAGATTGTGGTTTTGTGTCTTAAATCCCTGTGAACCACCATGATTGAAGACCTTGGCTGTATTCAGAACCACCAAAAGTCAGCTAAACTCTCCCTGCCTTGTCTCCCTGATGTTCCTTCGTCTGCCATTCTTCATCAGCCGCCTGGATCAAGTTCCACTGAATTTCATTTTCTGAACATCTATACTGTTACTAATAAACTGCTTGCGCTGATCTCTGTGTTCTACTTTTGGGTCCTACAAGCTCACCCATTATGATACTGCCACTACTGTGCAGCATCCCCTTATGCTCTAAAAAATGAGAAATTATTAATGTAGATTTTCACCTGAAAGATGGGTAACATCTATTGGGTGATTGGAAGGAACCAGATTCACCAGTGTTTGGTTGCATTACTTCACTGCAAATGTAATGTGATTTGGAGCTCATCCTCCTGGTATTTCTGCTGCTCTGGAAGTGTAATGTTATCCCTGTTATCATTGCTTCAATCAAACTGGGTGCCTTTTCATAAAACTTGTTGACTGATGGTATTTTTGTTTGTGTTAATGTTCATGCTGGTTTGATCATATTGTGAACATTTCCCCTGTGGCAATAGCTGCATAATTGCAGTAAAATATGTAAAAAAAAAAAAAAATTAATGTAATGACAGAATAATAGCTGAGAATCTTTCCATTGTGAGCCTGGCTTGTCTGCTGTCTTGGCTGTGGTCTGTATGACTGTGGGGTAAGCAGGGTCTATGAGTGAGACTAGCTGGCTGGCAGGTACTTAAGGAGCTTCTCAACTCCAAAAAAGTTTTTCAATTTGTCATCAGTCAATAAAATCAGTAAAACTGCCAATATTCCAAATCTACATGGTTGATTTCTTGCCTCAAAAATGGTGAGAAGTGAATTCAGTGATGAAATAGCAAATGAAAATGGTAAAAGACAAAACAAAACAACAACCTTCCCATTATTGGCTAGTTGTAACGACTGCTCCAGTGCTTTACATTATGGGACACATTAGGCGAGGTAGACTGGTCCAATGCATACTGGAGAGTTTTGCTGACGATATCCGGGTATTTTCGGCATACTGCAGATTAAATGTATAGTCAGTATAATTTTTTCTGATATATTCAGTATCAACATTTTGTGACACATCAACAACATTCAAATGCATTACTTTTCTTTCAAAATGTATTTTTTTATTATCAATTAGTTGTAAAACTATTTAGTAGGTTGTACATACACAAGAGACTCTTTTTACAACAGACAATATTTAGGAAAACCATTGGTGTAAAAAAGAACATTAAGAATAGCTTCATTCCATTAAGTACCAGTAAACCATGTCAGTGAGTGAGCATGCACAATATCAGTGGCCTGGAAATGACTCACCTAAATGGAATGCAGACAACATTAATGTTATTGATTCCATCTGTGCTTTTCCTCAAAGTAACTGTTGAAAAGGGTCTATACATGTTGGCATCAGGTTTTGCAAATTCTAAAACAGCTCTAAGAGTAGTGAATTGTCATGACATTAAACGCATGTTGTCAGCTTTAACCTTTCTCCCATTGCGACTCACTTATCTGGAGTGTGCATCCATTTAGTGGTCCTTGTAAAAATAACTGATAGCGTCTCTACAGAAGCATTGCAAGCATTGTATCGATAAGCAAAGTGGAGGGGGGCGGTTGAGACAGTCATACATGCCTGTAAAGTCTAGCCCTCATTGATTGGTTCAGCAAAGCCATTGCAGTGCTAATAAAGGGGCAGACGAAAGCACTGGCTGTCAAAGCCCTATGGACTTTGCTGATCCAGCTCCTCACATGACCACATAGCCCCCTGATTGATAAAGTTTCAGCGGCTGAGTGATTCACTCATATGTTCGCTCAGGCTGATGTACTTTCACATGATGCAGCCTCATTCCATCTCTCACGGCCTTAGTATAGTGTATGATGTGTATACTCCATGGTCCCACACAACCTGTGCCAGTCAATGAACTGAATGGTCAAACTCATTTTCTAAGTGTTTGGCTCACTGCTCTGGCTCTGGAAGCATACTGTCATTTTTGCACCACACATTAATTCTTCAGGACTTTTTGCACTCAGCAAGCATATTTTCATGAAAAATGAAACCTTTTCTCTAGGTTTATGCCTGAGGGAGTGAAGTTGTCAGTTATCCAGGCATGTGTCTGCCAGATCTCAATTTCATTTAATTTATTGCTTCTCTTGTGGTTTGTTGGAGCTTGTGTTGCAAGGTGTAATGAAAAATTGATAGTTGTACATATTATCATGTGTCTCGTTTTCCTACTTGTATTGTGCCATGATGTTTTGAAGTAATTTGACTAAAGGCAGGCCCAGACAGGCAGAGCCACTTGAGTGGTTTCAGCTCACAAGAAACCAGGAGGAGAGACACAACAGGTGAAAACATTCAGCTCCATGGAAAAATGTTCGTGTTCAATGTTTGGCTAAGCTTGAGGGGCAGGATGACAGCAGAAAGCATGAAACATTCTATTAAGGTGTCTGTGCAGTGGAAGCTCCCCAAAATGGGACTGTTGAAAAAATTCTTATGAAACTGCAAAGCAGACCACATAAAAACTTTGAAAGTTAATTTTTTTCACATTGTGATGTAACTCTTTGTTTACAACACTGAATATATTAATTAAGTATTTCGAAATGGGTGACAAAACAAAGACTCTATAGCCATGCTGTTGATGGCTCTATGAGGCTGTACTTGGGCACAGCGGTGCTTTGAGCTAAATGCTAACATCAACATGTTAACTTGCTCACAATGACAGCGCTAACATACAAATGTTTAGCAGGTGGTGTTTGTTACTCACCAACTTAGCTTAGTGAGTTGGTATGCTAACATTTAGTAATTAGTGCTGAAGTGAACTCAAAGTAACAATGTCATTCTTATGAGCTGAGGCTAATCAGCTGTAGCCATCGCCCATTAGACTTATATTTTAAACCAAAATAATGGACTGATTGCCAATTTTAGTGAGGTTTTTGATAAAGTTATTGCAATTCATCCTGAATGTATGTACCAAATTCACCAAATGTTGAGATGTTTCAGTGTGTTGCTGTTAAACACTCAAGCTCAGTTGTGTTAAGATGTGGAGTGAAGGTCACAACATATACATATAATGGCTAATGTGGGCTGATTCTCACCTTTGTCAGGATGTTATTTTTAGCTGTATGTGTTATCAGCAGTCATACAGCTCACCTCATATGCCTACAATGAGTTTTACATTTTTTTGACAACACCACAATCACCTGTTCCATTTTTAATTCAACCCATTTTGCCTAGGAACATAGGAAACAACTGGCACAAACAACCATTACCGAAAAACATAGCTGTGCACTGAGTGAGACTGACTAATAGCAAAAATAATTGGCTTTACTTTGAAAAATGAGTAGTAGCAAAAAGAAAAAAAAAACACCCAATCTGTCATATGAAAATGTTAAATGGTCAATATATAATATATTTCCCCTGCTCTTGATGGTAGAGGTATTCCTGTGCTCAGCCTTTTCCCCTCTGGTCCCAGGTGTTTGATCTGGGTCACTGCATCAGTGTGTGCAGCTCAGCATGTCTGTCTACAGAGCCAAGACATTTGTTTGACCAGCAAACGAGACATGGATTCAGAGTCTGAACTGAACATCTCTGTACTGCAAGGTCACATCTCTGCTGAAAGGTATAATTCCTATAATCAATCAAATTAATCTGCCAGTGCACCCTCTGACTTGTCGTTTTACAGATTTGTCATGTTGTCTCATGACAGAAATGAAGACAGAAAAGAAGACAAGCCTAATGCAATAAAAGCACTGGATCCGTCCCGTCAGTGGTTTTGCTCATTACATTGCAGCGGCTGGCCAATTTGAGAATGATGGAGGCTTTTGCTATTTTGAGGTCCTTATCATCATGAGGGCGAAGAACTCAGTACACTCAGATGGACCTCCATCCTCCATGGGAGGCGTGTGCAATCAGAGGGACCACGTGAGAGAAGATTGGTGAAGGATGGGGACAAGGGTATCTAGGCAGTGTATTTATATCCCTCATGTCTCACGTCTTACACAGTGATAGACAGGCAAACTGAAAGCTTCTGTCACACAAAATTCTCCACGGCAGCATCTTGCCCCTTAACCCCCTCCCCCAAAGTAAGAATCAGAAAAATAATCTGCGGCATAGAGGGGATTCATGGATTTCCATGGGTTAATAATAGTTTTTCTCTTGTCTTAGTAATTCCCACTCAGGCCCATAATGTCAGGCTTGGGGGAATCAAAAGCTTGGGAAAGGAAAATAAATAGAAAGTACAAAATAAATTGAGATCAAAGAAATAGGACAGTTTTTCTCAGAGGGACACAATATGTCTCAAGTAATCATTTCTCATGCTTAACAAATCTGTCATAGAAACATCAAGTTTGATGCTGCCATGTTGTTATCATACAATTGCTCAATTACTGTATTTAGCACTATTTATACTGCCATTGCCCTCAAGGCAAAGCCTTGATCCTCAAGGGGGAACAACAAGTCAGGCTAAAATTAGATCTGCAAACTGAGTGTGAAGCAGTAGACCTTAAGACATCAACCATGCCTGCATTGTGTAAAGGTTATTTTCACGCTGGATTGAAACACACCCACAAACTGAAGCACATCAGGGGTTATTAGTGCTTGAAATATTTAGTTTAAGACAAACATACTTTGTAATTTTTCAAATTTAGGAGTGATCCTAGATAATCATCAGTGAATATTTATAGACCGGTAAAAGATTCAATAACACACATTTGTGTGTTTATGATTTGATTACAAGGCAAATAGAGACACTGCCTCCATGGGAGTGGAGGCTTTCCCACATTTGTTTACCTGTCAAAATAAACCAACAAATGAATAAATAGCTGGTGGTGAAAAATCTGCATCCTGGATCACTGGAGCATCTAGGGTGCACTGTGAGATAAAAGGTGAGATCAATAAATCATGGCATAGCAGTGTTTACATGTATAATACTGGAGCTTGCTGCTCAGTTCAGTGCACACACAGGCAGAGTCACGCATTCACACACACCCACTCAAATAAACAAGCAGATAGACATCTGAAAAAAGGGTGCCAGATGGCTCAGTGGGAGGTGGTCAGTGAGGATGAAGCGGGTGAAGCCCCCTCGGTGAGCTTACGTGAGATCATCCATGCGCACACATATTTACCCTCTCGCATAAGACAAGTCATCACCACAGAGGAAGAAAAAGAAGGATTATGTTAAAGTGATGCAAAGCTGCCTTTTCAGGGAATGCCAGGTACTTAATCAGGTTTTAATTTCTAAGACCTCCATACAAGAATGTACCCTGTTCATGTGAGAATTCCTTTCATCAAACCAGAAATGACTAAACATTGACAGACAGTACAAAAGTAAAGATATTGTAGATTAGACTGGCTTGAGCTGCCAAAACCCGATTATCAAACATTACTATGTAGCTCTTTTCACCTTGCATATACATTCCCATATCACCATTCTTATAAACACCATAGCAACCATTACCATGGTAACTGGTACAGGTTGTTGGATTTCAGAGAATTCACTTGCACAAGCAAGTTGTGTGTCTTCATTGATCAAACATGTGTTCCAAGCAAAGTGCTGCTGCTACTTTCTTGTCAGACTAGAACACATCAAAAAGGGAGAGTCAAGGCTCCGTGACTGACTCAGGCATCAGGTAATGATGTGCTGCTACTGCAGTCCACAGACCCCAACAGTCCACATTACAGTGATAACTGGTGAGAAAATGGAAACTTTGGCCTGGCCTCTGGATAAATGGATTTCTCTGACAGAAACCAGAGGTGGAGACAGTCCCAAAATAACCTGCCGAGGTTAAAGTACTCTGCTGAAGTTTAACTTTGCCGGCAGGATTTTAGCTTAAAGGCATACTCCAGTATTGCTCTTCCATAAACGACTGGTCAAAATTGAACTAGCAAAGTCAAGAATGGGTCACATACACAATACTACTGCTATAATGCAGCTAAATAGTGTCTTTCATTTGACCCTGTCTCCTAGAAATTGAGTTCATGTACTAGTAATATAGGAGAAATGTAGTGTCACCTGAATTCTGTTTTACATAAACATAATGGGAAAATGTTTTTATTAACATATCTAGCAAGTTGCAAAATGTTGATAGTGAACACGGCAGTTAAGTGTTCACTGACAATTTCATTTCTTTTGGAATACAAATTGGCATAATATAAAATGAATTTCTAGGAGACAAGGATGGCTGTGTACAGTTCACTAATACAGTGCCAGTGAAACCAGGTAATGTCTCCACTGACTTACGGAGGGATGATGGAAAGCATTTGAGAATAATTGAATTGATGTATTACAAAATGAAATAGTTTTATATGGTTTTGAATTGATCAACACCAAAGTCTGTGGTCATCATATTTATCAATGATGTATGACATCCAACATTAAGATAAATGTTTGGAACAGATTTCTTTAAAATATGAAATATATAAATAAGAAGAATGAGAACAGCAACTAAACATTTAATATGTACAAGAGACAGATTCCAACTTATTCACAACGGCCATTTTGAAATCCATTGGTCTTGCAGAGGTACTGTGATGTATGTCAGTGCCTTAGCCCAGCTTTAATGTGTATTATCTCCACAGATTAGTCCAAAAATCCGCTGCTGCCAACTGGGAAACGTTCAGCTTTTCAAAGGGCCTGACTGAATGCCATTCAGCCTTTTGTGTCAGATAAATTACATTGGTCTTTGGGTCTCAGCACAGAAGGGCTACACATTTGTTCTCAGCGAAAATGAAAGTCAGATATCTCCTATCCCTCTCTGCTCCTTCAACATATCACTCTCTGAAGACCTTTCAGTATTCAAGGCGGGGCTGTAAATCTCACTGAAGCTGTCCATATCTCGCTTTTTCATTGTGAGACTATTTCAGGCTGCTCTATGTTGAGACAAATGACTAAAGCCACTACCTCATGGTGTGGAAAACTAGCATCCAAACACTATTTGCTTTTACACAACCTTTACTGTGAGATGTCTCAGACCAGACAGTGAGAAAAGATTTGCCTACTTAGAAAAGCCTATGAGTGTAATATGAGAAAAAGTTGGAGAGGACAAACTCTGTAACCTCGGATCAAATCTCTTCTTATCATCATTTCTAAAGTAACAAGACTTTAAGACAATAAATACCTTCCTTTTTAGCTGTTAAGAATCTCTTTCACATGTACCATCATTTGCATTTCAGTGAAAATAATAAGAGCACCAGTATACTGAATATGAGGGACAAGCTGAAGAGTGGAACAAAGTTATCTCTTACAATTAACACTCTTCCTTTTGTTTTCAAGCTCTCATTTTCTTACAAAAGCTGTCCTCAAATACTTTCGGATTTGGGTCATTTGCCAGTAGTTTCTCTGCTCAGTTAATGGATATTAATGAGCTATAATCCATTTGATGTGACGTGCTACTTTTATTTCCCCTCGTGTAAGGATCTCTACCAATAATGTGATTCAGGCTTTTTCATGCCTGGTGATAAAGCATGTCCAGCTTCATGATGCTCAATGCCATGTGGATGTAAACATAGCTTTAGAAATATTTTCACGGATCTCAGACCTGGAGCTGCAAGGTCATTGATACTGATGGATAAAGAGTTTGAAGCTGCTGTAATTTTTATCTACGGTGAAGATGAAGCCACTGTAGCATGACAGATCTCATGAATTAAACAGCGCTCTTATTAACTGTAGTGAACCATAGGAATTGCCTTCCTGCAGTTAGCTGTGATCTGCTCTGTGCCAACTTCATTTTTTTTTTTTTTTTTTTTTTTTAGCCATGTAAACACCTGTTTGACCACACATGAGGGGAAAGAAAGCCTCTCTCAGTGGGCCGGCATGAATAAGAATCCTGGGGGGGAGGTTGCTACGTTATCTCCACCAGGAGTGCAGTGCAGACAAAAATGCAGGCCAGATGCATCTCAATTCCAATTAGGTAATGGGAGCTGACAGCAGGCATGAGCGAGCCACACGTGGACTCAGAGGCAGAGCAAAGGGATGGAAGGATCTTTACAAGCTGCATTTCAGAGGCTCCTTGACCCAGGGTCTGTGGAAGATGAAATCAGGTGGTTACAGTACAGCCAAAAATCAAGAGTGGTGAACAGAATCGGCAAGACTGAAAGATGTGTGAGTGGGAGGGAAGGGAGGGAATGTAAAAGAGAAGCTTCTAGCAAGGAAAAAAATTATGCTGCTCTGAATGAGACCAACAAACAGGATGTGTTATTGAGAAAGAGACTTCTGTGAAGGTGGAAGGAAATAGATTGTTAAAGGGAGAATGGCAAGGCATGGAGGCTTTTTCCATCTTTTATTCAACAAAGTTTAATCGAAGAAAGGCAGACACCAGCAAAGTTCCACTCAGGTCTAGCTGAAGATGAATGCAGTTGCAGTCCAGTTTCAATTCATAAAGGTGTCAAAACAACAACAGCTGTAAACAGGCTGTTATATGTTTCAAATTTAGTGTCATAGAAAAAATATCTGTCATCCTGCACAACCAGCACATTCTCTCCCTCTCTCTCTGTGTGTCTCTCTCCCTCTCTCTATTTCTCTCTATCCATCTATCACACACACACACACACACACACACACACACACACACACACACGAGTACACATAACCCTGAACTGACAGACTGAATGAACCCTACTAATCTGCTCATAATTTAAGTCATTCAGGCTAGCCGAATTCTGCACATCTGTCATCTCTCCATCTTGTCCAATATGTTTGCATGATGCTTGTATAATGCAACTATTCTTCTCTTCTTAAGTACTAAGACTGTAAAAGTCTAGTTATGGTACAGTCTGTCTATCAAACATGTCTAGTCCTTAGAGTTTGTCCTGCACTTACAGTACTACTTTATGTGAACAATGATTTGTTTTGTGTGGAAATGCGGCATCATTATTAGCAAGGCTATATCACTGTCAAATATTTGCTGGTGGCGAATAAAGATCTTTCATACTTTCTTTAAAAATAGTGTGTATTGACCTTATATTGTCTGCTGTTTGGTGGTTGTTTCATTTCCGGTTTTTGTTTGTTTGTTTATTTGACAGTTCATTTTAAAAGGACAGTTACATGGTTGCACCACCAACGTACAAGCACAATTAAAAGAACATCACGGATAACATGAAAAAGTGCACATACTTGCAATGATGGAGATAATTAAGTCATTAATATTTAAAGTCTTCACAAACAATCATAAACCACAAGCAAGCAATCAAAACTAGATGATTTTTACTTTGCTGGCGTCTGATTATTTAATTAATCTGATTAATCCACACAAATTAAAATACGTGTTTTCATGATATGATATATGATACAAATTAAATTGATTATAGAATTTGGAAAACTGGACTGTGTATGATTAAGCAAATTAGCCTCCACTGTCACTCTGTGTTTTGAATGAAGAAACACTGTATTAACACACGTTATGAACAAGCAAATGCAGACAACTTTTGTTTTCGTGTCATTTGGTATAAACACATGATAAAACCTGGATGCCAACACATACTGACCAGTCACCATGACAACATGACCAACTGACTCTGATGCTGTGTGGGCAGAGAACTGATCTAATTAGCCATGTTTGTCAGTCTGCTATAGAAGAAAGGCTCTCATTTTCTTCCACTTCTGCCAAGCCTGGCACTGCACATTATATTGTAAAACTGGTCGGACATATGCTAACGCGCAGGCACAAGGTGATCACATCAATGAACACAATGCAGACAGGAAGCTAAATGACAAAATAATAAAGTCAGAACTCTTACTTTTTGCTGAGATGCATGAGGTCAGTAATGTAGCAATTTAGACATCTTAGAATTTATATTTATCTAGCTTTAAGAGGCTAGCTGAAAGAAACGCTAGCTAGCTACTGCAGGTCCCATGTGAAGTATATAAATGTGCTAGCTGAAATCACAGTTTGAACATTTACAGCAAATGTCCAAACTGTGATTTCAACAATACAAATGTTTCATTTGTATTTGAAATGCAAAAGAGAAAAAAAGGGGAATGACTTACCAAGTTTACTTTTTCCATTGAAATTTTTTGCTACTCTTGACTGATTCAAGCAGTGCTTTATTCTTTTGCACAGCCAGAGATACGTCCTTACTATACAAGTCACAGTTCACAGATATTTGAAGAGTTTTTATTATGATAAACAAATAAACAATGATAATAATGAACTTGCCATTTAAAACCTCAATATTGTGTTAAAATCGATGGTGATATTTCATAAAAAAACACTGACATATACACTTCCAGCTGAGCAACATTGGAAAAATACTTAATTTAGTCATACATTTTGTCTCTGTAGAGGCGACAAATGAATTTGAGTATGTAAAGTAGAATAAAAATTAGGTTCTGTTGAGATAGAGTCAGATGCCTAATTAATGGACATGAAGGAGAGACATTAAAAGACTAATTGTTCCTCAACCTTTCTGATGATGAAACCTGGCACATCCAGGGTTTAGTGGGATGCAAATGGATAAGTACTTTTGATGTACCACCCAAGGTCAGAATTAATCAGAGGTGCAGCACGTTGGAATGCAAGTACATCTACCATGTATGTATCTACATGATTTAAGTAAAAGTTTCAAGTAGTTTAGTGGTTATGTGGTAATGATAATAATAAAATCTCTCTTGTAAAAGCACATCTATTATCGTCCATAAAGCTTTTATTTTCTTTCCTAATTAGTGAAAAATTGAACACATTCTATCTCCTTGAGGTATTTTTCTTATCTATGTACTTGTCGCTTCTCAGCTTGTATTTTGCTGCTCTTCCATTCAAATAACTAAATAACCATGATGCTTGAGGGCTGGGCAATAAACCGTGTCACATCACGTGTCCTCATCGGTCAGTGTTAGGTCAGTGCCAGCGCATTTACTCTTTTCAGGCATCAACATGCAGCCCTGATAGGGGTTATGTACTGGATTTCTGCATTATGATGATAATATGAGGCTTTGGCTGACTCAGCCCCCTCACGCATGCAAGAATCGGATGAGCTCTGCTCCACCTGTCCCTCCTTTCCAGTTGCCAAGACTGACCGAATGTCTCTACTCTCTGCCCACAGCTGTCACAAAACCCAGCATGCCTGGCATGCGTGGTACACAGGATTCTGAGGCCAACAAATTGCCTGGTTGGTTGGGTAGAAGGGAGCACATCTCAGTGATGGAGTGCTCCCTTAGCACCTCCAATCTGGCCTGGGTCCAGAATCAGGACTGATTTGGTCCCCTATGTCTGCCTGTTGAGCTCTAGATCAATTGGCCCTGTGCCATCCTTACAGATGCTTTGCCATAGTGTGCTAGGCTCAGTATCACCTCAATGTGCTCCACTGCTTCAGCTCTGCCCCCCTGATTACCCCTGATGAGGCGAGATGCTCACTGAGCTAATGCTAATTAACGTGGATTGGGACTCGATTGCATCTGGCTTGTGCGGCTGCTTTGATTTCATCAGTCAAGCTCACCTTCTCCACCAAGGTGATCTAAACAGATCATGTTTGGCATATTTCTTGATTTCTTCAGCTATCTTATCATGGTGTTTTAGTGATAAATTAAATGTGATGTGCTGATATGGGAGCTGATAGTGATCTACAAAATGGTTTTATGGGCAATGTGATCTCCATCTGTCTGCCTCTGTTTTTCAGAGTATTATTATATACAGTATTTATTATTCAAAATCAGCTTCGCGTTGACAACATTAAAATGGTATTTATGCATTAATACATCAGAAATAATACACTTAGTCACTGCTGCACTGTTATGTTTATATTCTGGTGAAAACTCAAAAATGTAAGTGAAAAGAGAAGAAAAAATAAATAAATAATGTACTTCTATGTTTTCAATGAATGAAGCCTTATCTTGACGCTCTGATGATTTCCTTTGTCCTAATCCACTTGGTAAAGTTGAATTATTTACTTCAATACAAGAATAAGTAGCAGAGTAACTGTCTGTTGCCAACGTTGTCAAATTACTGAAACAAATTCAAGTGAGAATAGTTCATGAAAGCAAGAGGTCAAAAAACTGTCTGACTCCATTCTCCATGTGCCCAACTGCTCCAAGATTACATCTAAAACGATATTCTCCCAAGATTATCAAAGGACAAGCAAAATTACACAGTTAATAGGAAACAACAGCCATAGTCTCCTACAAATTCCTACAAACACAACAAATTTGATGTAACTACTCTCTTCTTCTGTCTGCTTGGTTCTTGGTGAGGTCTCTCACTGTAAATGGCAGTTTGATGACTCTGAGCTATCCCCTCGATAAAAGCAGCAGATTGATTTTTTTCATGGCAGTGACCATATGATTGTCAACAATAATAAGACATGGATTCTCATTTCTATAAAATCAGACATCAGATGCAAAACTGTAATTGAACAGGGTGAGTGTGTAACTTGTCACTTATTACATGTTTACTAAAGATGGAAATGATCTACAGTATGTCCCTGTGTAAAAATAAATAAAAAGAAAAACAAAATTAGGCAGCACGAGTAATTGCCAGCCTGATTAAAAGCCACAGACATATCTGAAATGCTCCAAGTGAAAGCAGACTCTCTTTCTTTCTGTAGGCATGCATGTGTTCAAATTTCATTAATTCTTCAGGCCCGGAAGACTCTGTAATGTATGTCTCAGATGAACCATCATGAAAGTACATCTTTAATGAGGTTACTTAAGATCACAGTCGCAAGCCATTTCTGTAGCATATTACTTTACATTTTACATGTTGCATGTATACCATAGCTCTAACACTCTGGTGTTTCATGACACCGATAAAAAGCTACTCTGCTGTTATATGTAACTTTCTGCAGAGAGCGGAATTAATGCTAACTTTTTTGAATTGCCCCTTAAGGACTTATTTTCAAATATTCTGTGCACCACCTGTTCAATCTTTAAGTATTTTGAGCTGTATTTTATGTCACAGACATGAGTGTGAAATGTCACATTTGCATTACATTCATTTCTTTATTGTTAAGAAAAAGTAAGTTTTCTTCTCATATGATTCTTTACATATGGTGACCTTCAAAGTACAAAATTCTGATTTTGTGTTTAGAATAACATGGCTCTTTCTGCAGTCACTATTTGGAGTGAAGGAATAAAAAATGAAACCCTATTAGAATAACTACTCACAATATCAGGCCTTAGATAATTTGTAGACTATTTGTGTGCCGTAGATGCCAGTGTCATTTTATCACAAAGCAAATGATTTGTACTACTGCTCCCTGTAGGTGCTCATTAGCCATTTGAAAGAGAAGCATGCTCAATCTGCCTTGGAAATGGTGTGTTGACTATGAGAGTTTCCTCCATCCAAACAAATGTACTTGACACGCAACAAATACCCTCCAGAAAAGAACCTAATGGGTCACATGTGGTGTCACTTCAAGCTCATTTACATGTTTACAAGCTGAATGATATTAAAACATTTGTTTAGTAGGGTCAGGTGGTCAAGACCACCCTGAATTCTGATTGGTCCATATCCTCACACTCCCATAGGCAAGGCAAATTGTTCGATTGTAAAAGACTGCTCCTCTTCCACTGGGTCTGTGCTGAGATCTGAATGCATTTGAACTATCTCAATGCAGTGGCATTCAACTGTTGCCTTTGACTGCCAGCACATTCCCCGGGTTGTTTGTGACTGACCGTAAAGGAAAGCATGATATTCTGCTTTTAATGACAAAGCAGGCTCTAACAGGCTCTTGTGTCACTGCTATTCCTCTATTTTAACCCATCAAAGTTGTAGCGAAGACGCTAGCTAGCTATGTCAGTTTTATTTCAGCTTATTCTTATAGCTTCTGAGTTTCATATGGCACAGTTGTTACTTTATAGCAGATATATTTGCATTAAGACTGATTTATATGTACTATTTGTGCTCAAAGTGTTTGTGCTGAATTTTGCATTTATTAAATTGATTCATTGTATGAATTAGCTGAAGTAGACTAGTAGTAATCTGAGCTTGTCGTGCGTGCTGAGCTTCTCACAATAACATGAGCTCCATTTCACCTTTCTGTCAGCAGATTGAAAATTATTTGAGAGGACTTACCAGTGAATAGAAATGAAACCTATTTGTGTGGAAATAAATTTGTGCATTGTTAAATCTACAAAATCAGTGTATCATTGAGTTTCAGGTAAGTAGCACCGAAGAACATTCCATGATGCTTGACTTGAGTTGTAGAAAAAAGAAAACGATAAGATGAACCCTGTTTTAAAGACTACTTCAATACTCTGAAGTGTTACAATTCTTTTTCTTGATATTTTGAAATCCCTGACGGCTTTTTCCTTTAAACACCAACCTCGCCCATTCCTTTCTATTTCTGTCCACAGATATCTGCCCTCTCCACAATCACAGCAGAAGCTGTTCTTGCTCAGTTTGGAAATCTATCACAACATATAACATCTTTGAAAGAGCACTAACCTAAAGCAGAATCAGTGACCAGCCTGTTTTACTTGAGCAAATGTTAGCCTACTGGAGAGGATGTGAGGCTATGTGTGATAGGAGAAGAAAGGAAGAGTGAATGTGAACAAATGTTGAGGGTGTGTGCAGGGTTGAGATTATGGAGGAATGCTGGCAGTCCAGGCCAGTCTCCATTACGGATCTTTAAAGGATTTTCCACACAATTTTTAGCTCCAAACAATTTGAGCAGATGCTCCATGATCACCATGCCTTTTTTTCTATTTGAAGCAATGTACAACAGGTATCATATAAACAGTGAGTCTGAAATGAGGCCTAAATAATTTATTAGTCACTGTCAGTGATTTCAATCACTTCTTACAGGTTTCATTTGCACACAATTTAAATATGGCTTATATTGACAGAGAATGGTACAGTAGGATTATTGTCAAATCCTTAGCAGGTACATATAAGCCATGATAAGAACATTCTAGGTATCAGTAACAGTCATTTTGTGACCAATTAAAATGTATCAAATTACTCTCAAAAGATGACACCTTTACATAAACATATCTGAAAATAAAGTCCATGAAGGGATTTAATGCAGATATTTGTTTTCTATTGTTTTGGCAATCAGATGGCAACACATTCCTCTGTGGAAATACCTGTTACACCTTGTTCTTTACACCTTCCTGGTTTACTGTGGTTTTCTAGTGTCTGTCTTTAAACTCTAATGAGGCTAATGTTTTTTTTTTTGTTTGTTTTAGCTCATTTCGCACCGTTTGGACAAGCATTTCAACATTCAAATATCTGCTATGATCTACATTTTATGTAGTGGAAGCATTACTCAATTAAATGTAAAAAATCAGAGTTTGAGAACACTCAGCAAGTAAAAGTGCCGTATTAATCATTTAATTTCTCTGGTGTGGGATTAATAATATTTTATCTTATCTTAAACATGTTATTTCAGTAACAGTAAGTGTAATCAGCAAAATATAAAAAGCACAATGTACAGAATGTGTAGGTTAGGCTATTAAACACTATTATATAGATAGAAGGAGAGTGGATTTTGTTCTAATTACTGATGCATTATCATGTAAGCAGCAGTTTATTTCAGCATCTGGTCATGGTGAAACTATGTTTTACATACAGTTAGATAATTAGATAATATATTCAAAGCAACGTAGTTTGAAAAAAATGAAAAACAAGCCATTATGACTGCACTAAATGGGGCCATTCTGAGTTATATATGACAGGAATATTATTTATGATGCCTGAATTTGTAAGTGACATTTTTACTTTGTGAAAATGGAGCTAATGTTAACTATTATATATACTATGTGTTGGGTAATTCAATATATTGCATTGGATCATATTTTATCAGCTGATCATATATTTTATATGCAATATCCTTATCTGAAAGACAAAATATCTCCCTTAGAAATATAATGACCGAGTCATATAAAGCACCATACTGTGGAATGATTGAGCATATTACTTCAAATACCTCAAAAATGTATGTAAGTATGTGGTCACATTCCACCTCTGTCATTTTTACTCCAATACTGTAATTTAACTTGGACTTTCAATACATAGCATGTATAGTATTGTTTTACAGAAGGCATGTCCAAAAAGATTTTGTTGTTTTTGTTGTTCCACAATTGAAGTCGGCTTCCAGATAACTGTATGAGTCAAATCATCATCAAATCTGTACGTATAAGGATAAGTACACAAAGAAGATTCAGTCAGCTTTCTAGCTATTTCCATGTGAACACAACACATCTATAGGATCCATGGATTATCTGCTGCCACCTGGTACAGTGTTCCAGCTTTACGTCTCACATCAGTATTAAATATAGACTATAGAGGTAATGGAGGCTAAAGCTCAGTTTACCCCTTTCTTTCTTTTTTTGTTGCGTTGTGAAGTTTACTCACCATTTCAGGCTGACATAAAGCTCTGTGGAATAAAATGGTATGAGGAAACTGGAAATTTGTGAAAGTAGGATTGATTTTTGTTGCTAATGGTGGGTATTTGGTTGTCTCCTGACACACACACACCCTTTCTTTACCAGTGGTTGGGCAAAGTCTCATTATTTCTCCCACTGCCAGTGATTATGTTGTTTCCTTTTTTTTTCTTTTCAGCTTTTTTGTTTTAATCTTTATTTATTATTATTATTTTTTTTTGTGATTGCTGTTGTATTTTTTCTGTTATCATTTTGCTTTTCTTACTGTGTAATTAATTCATTTTTATTTTTTATTTTTGTTTGTTATCTATTCTATTTGTAGTTTTGATTCTCTATTGTTCAACCATGATTTTTAATATATTTGATTTATTCATCCTTTAGGAAACATTCCCCTCTAAGCAGGTTTTAATGTATTTCAAACAGTACCTTCTTCCACTATTAATAATGTACCCATGATGTCAAACATTATTTATATATTTTAAAGTAAAACACTGCTGTGGGACACGGCTATATTTTCAGAAAAATCCCATCAGCAAGGCCATGACCCTTCCCTTAATCCACTGTTTTCAGCCACTCGCAGCCTGATCGCCAGAGAGCAAAACCATGCTGCTACTCCCCCTCCCCTCGCCACTCAGCAGAGAACACACACTCTCCTTTTGCTAAATGCTCAAATGACAGTTGTAGCCCAGGGGGTGCATGCAGCAAACCCTGTGAAAGTGATTTAATTGCTCTGTCAGGTCAGTGGAAGCTCAAAGGCTACCTGTTAGTGCAATACACCTGCCCTCAGCCAAATCACTAGCAGTCAGTCCTGTGTGAAATGAAACGGGGGCACTGGGGTCCGTGTAAATTGGCCCTGACAGTGGGAAGAATCAACCAAGAAAAGAGCCAGGCTACAGTTTACTGGCTGCCAGCATTTGACACCATGTTATATCCCTCCAGATTTACTGCCTCTCTCTCTTTCTTTTTGCCAATATAGTATTATTGCTCCTGGCCCTGTAAAGCAGGGCCTCACTTTAAAGCTGCAGGTGAACCATATGTATCATTAAGATTGCTCCCTTTCTCATTCGCACACACCCCTGTAAGGTTATGTGTTCCCATGCAGAAGGACGAGAATGCAATGATCATTTGTTTATAAGGCTTTGACTTGACACTTGAAATGAAGAAAACCTATGTTTCCCCCATACTTTTCCTTAGACCACACAGGCTACACTCATTTACAGAATTTTAATTTCAATACATTATTGTACACACACACACACACACACACACACACACACATACACACATATATATAAGTTGTTGTTTTTCCTTTATTTTTCTCTAAAAGAATAGCAAAGACAAACTTCTCAGAGGTTGAAGTTTCACTCTGCTAACCACAGCTTGTAGCACCTTTCTCTTGTTTGTGGTGAAATGCTGCTCTCTTGTGGTCAAGCAACGCCTACAATTTGGTTGCAGTGCAACATCCCAACTAGATGAGGGACCAGAAACAGGCTTGTGATAATAAATTACATAATGTCCATACACTGACTCTATAACCTACTGTTGCCACTGTAACATAGCAGTAATATTACTTTGCGTCACTAGATCATGATAATGCTGTGACATTCACATTGAATTTGTGCTTTGTTGGTGAATCAAAGGATGTAGCCCCTACCTCAGAACTGGAATACTTGGTAAGATAAGTAACAGGAAACAGTGTATTCAGCAAGTGTCAGTGTCCTGTATTTCACTGTTTATGTACATATACTAGTACTCAGCATTGTAGGAGTTGAAACCTTGATCTTGTTTTGATCCATCATATCTCAGGGAACTGTGGGGATCTGCAGTTTTCCCTCTATCTCATGTCTGTTTCCCCAGTAGATTTCAGTGATAGAAAGTAACTATGTTTACTCAACTGTGAGCATTTCACTCAGTATTTCCTTTTTATACTTGTACTTCACTACATTTGAGAGGAGAATATTATATACACTTACTAGTTACTTTGCAGATTAAGACTTTACACACAAGACACATGAAATATAATATTAATAGATTCTACTACAAACAGTTTATGACATAGTTTTCAATTAGTTTCCAGTTACAACATGAAATTGTTGCTTGCACATGAATGCATCAATAATGATATAGTACTAATAAAATATATAGAATAATACAGCACTCGTGGCCACACATGTCAAAACGTGTTTCAATGCAGGACTTGGAAGGGATATTTTTGCATTGCAGTAGCGAACTTTAGTATCTGTTTTCCACCACTGGCATATATTTCCACCCAGCAATGACTGAACAACTAATTGTAATAAAACTCGAAAACTAATGTAAACAAATTACAATCCTGCTGGTTAATTTTTTATCAAAGAAAAAAGAGTTTATGCTAACCTCTAATTATTATTATTATTGTGTAAAAGCACCTACTTTTTCTTTTTAAATAGTATGGCATGACACGCGTTGCTTTTAAATCTACCTCAACTGAGCTGAGGTATGTGTCGGCTGCTGATGACTGCAGAGTAGAAGGAGCAGGGTGTGAGAAGTTTATAGTTTTTCTCTGGTGACATCAGCATGTACACAACAATTTTTATCATCTCTTGGTCTGCTCATCCAAATCTCCAAATGCAAGTACAGCGTTGTTGGAGGACGTTGTAGGTTTAGACTGACCTATATACTGTATATCAGCCCATAAGGTATCAGGAAGATACTTGAAAAGATAGTTTCAGTGCAAAATAAAATAATGGTGGAGGAATCTGAGTCAGGCTTTAGAACATACCACAGCACAAAAATGTTCAGACTAAAATAATTAGCAACCTAAGAGTGAATTCTGATAAAAATAAGGTCTCAGGTGTCAGTAGGTGAAAAAATGAGTCATTGTGCATTGCTATCATAATGCAGGGGCAGACACAGGCCAGTTCCATTGGTACGTGAAATTGTATAGATTTTAGAATGAGAATAACATCATCAAGTTTGCTGTTATATGTAATGCCATTACAATTAAACTTTGTTGGCCATAACTCAAAAAATCAAATGCTAATTATGACAAGATTTCACACACATCTAACTCAAGGGTAACCTAAACTGATTTTTTGTGGTCAAAGGTTACTGTGACCTCACAAACACGTTTTTGGGCATAACTCAAAAATTCATGGGCTAATTGAAACATCATCATCATAATCATGGAGTGATGACAACATATCCTTAAGGTCAAAGGTCTGCTTCACTGTGACATCATAATACCCTGTAAAAACACTTTTCTGCCCATTATTCAACACCATAACTCAGGAACAGAAGGGGAGAATGGGACCATATTTCACATTTGGTCAGATACTGAATTGATGAATTGGGTGTTAACATTGAAACTATGGTGATTGTGACTGTGCTGCCCACTTGAAGATGTGTGTGAAGCATCCACATTTTACAATTTGTAGCATATTTGAAGGATTGTAGTCGGGTGATTGTTGTTGCACCATGTGATGAAGCTCTCTAGCAGTACTCTGTACTCCTCTGTAAAAATAATCTCCGAGTGAAGACAACATGTTTCTCACTGGAAATTAATCACGTCAATATAGTGATAACTTCCATTTTGCTAAAATACACTACATATATGAGACATATAGATAGATATGGATGTAAACTGCAGATTCATTGGTTGGTGGAGACAAACTCCTTTGAGATGGCAGTTTTCTGTGTAGGCTAGAGATGGCTAATACCAGACAAAAGTAAATCAATGAAAACATTAACAAAAACCTCCTGCAAGTCTAAATATCATTTCAATTATTTCATTTATGGACTGTTATACTTACAATAGGTATTTTATGTTTAAGGTGTAGATGACTAATTCCACATATAGATAAGTTAATGACTGCCATACCAAAAGTCCAATGATTCACACTCAACTACTGGAAGAGTGATACTTCTGATGTTCCTCTTACTCTGGACTGCATTCTTCATACTCTTAAAGCCATCATCTCTATCATCAGATTGCAGTTACCATCAAAGATTATGTGTTTTTGACAGATGGAACTTTGGAAGCTTGAGCACTGCCAGCAAAGGGAACTGCCATTCCCCAGCCTTATGACAGAGAAGTCACAGTGTGTTCTCCACACCAGTATATCCAGTATATATATATATCCAGTATATATGTGTGTGTGTGTGTGTGTGTATACGTATGTATGTATGTATATACACACACACACACACACACAAACACACACACACACACACACACACACACACACACATATATATACATACATACACACACACAGCCCCCCCCCCCCCCCCCCCAACCCCGAAAGGGATAGTCAGTATAGAAAATGGATGGATGGATGGATATACATACATACACACACACACACACACACACATTATGTGTGATATAACACACATAATATAACCCATAATATAACCCTAACCCTAACCCTAATATAACAAAATATATTAGCCCACATCACCCATGCAGGTGGTTTTTATTGTTAACAGGCATTAATTTACTTTGCCTACACTCCAATTCATGTCCTTTGGGGCTACGCAGTACCTTCATATATAGATTGTACAAACCCACACACCCACACACCCACGCACACACCCTGTGTTCACCCACGCACATACACACACCCATTGGGAGTGTGTGTATTTTTTCTGTTAGCCTACAACCTTGCAGGACAGCCTTGACATAAATGTGGTGGGTAAAAGAGCAGAAACAGTTGTCAGTATAATGTATTGCAGTTCAACAGCACACTCAGTGCAGTCTCCCGGATGATCACACAGTTGAATCAACACATTTGAAACAGTTTGAACCAAAACTGAACATTCAAACCTTCATGAGGGGTTGATTTATTGCTGGACTGTATTAGACTGCATTACTTATGCTAGGTGGACTTGATAACCTGGCAACTGAATGTATGTTCAAACGTACGTATTTGATTTTGTTTTGATAAACAGCTGATATTTGATGTCAGCAGACCCCATTAGATTTCTTATTGAGGATTGGAAACCCACACTGTCAGATTTCTCTCACTTTAATTGAAATAATCTAACCAAAGAATCTAAGCTATTAAAGCTAAAGTTTCTGCATACTGTATGCCATCTACTGTAAACAGTACAATTACCTAACATCAAGCCAATGTGTCAAAGGTTGTCATATTTTTGGAACTTTTCAGCTCAAGTTAATTAAATGAATGTGTGTGCCCATACATATGTGTTAGATAACTTTTTTAAAATGTGCATTGGTCCATGTTGGATCACGACACCTTCAGCCCCTGAGCTTACCCATTGGGACAGAAGCCACATTCAGCAGGGAGCACTGGGAATTCCACAGCTTCTGAAGATGCTTCTAAACACTAAAAATGTCAAACACTGAGTGAAAAAGTACCTTGTCATCAGAGATAACCGCATTGCGAGGCTTTCCCTCCGAAGACAGCCTAGAACAAGTGCAAGTGGAAGCAACCTGGTGAATGAAAATATTTGTTTCATACTTAATTACAATTCTAGGGTTACAAATGTTATGAAGGACATTAAGCATTGCTATACAGTATGTTATGGTATCAGACATCTCCTCACCATAATGAACTTGTAATAGAGAATTTCCTTGAATGTGCTGGTAATCTTTCATGAACCAGTTAGTCTTGTCATTCATTCAGATAATATTCATGTGGTATCTTTGGTATTAAATCCTTCTTTGCCTGCTCTTGATAACTTATCATTACAGTATCTCTTCATGCCATTCACAGCTATGGTTTAATAAACAAAAGTGAAGCAATGGTGCCCCCCTGTGGCAAAGTAAGACATTCAGAGATCTCAGTTGCTTTAAAAATTGCATACTTGAGTTTGACTGAACGGCGGATTATGTTCAAGTGTTTCAAAATCACATTTTTTCCCCAGACAGCCATTTTTAACTTGGTACAAATATCTGCCTGTGCAAGTTAAACAGCATGCATTAGACTGGTTTCATTAGATATTTTGAGGAAATTTTATGTTTCTTTGGCTCAAGTTAGCCAGACCAGACTAACCATGACAAATTATCAATACATGAAGGGCACAAACTGCTGGCACTGTGGTAAGTTTTTGCAATTCAAAATGAAACTTTAATCTCCACATCACGCTTTCTGTGTTAATTTTTTTTGCTGCTGATTTCATTTTTATTCTCCTCACCTTGGGCATCTAGCAATGGTTTATCATGACTATTTGTTGGATTGTATGAGCTAATTTTAAACACAATTAACATTCTGTACACTGTATGTCTTGTCTAATCAATTTATAAAATGTTGCATAAACATGCAGGTGCACTGCATACCAGCAAACCCATACCCTGATGAGTTTAGAAGGACTGCAAATGACAAGCATCCTCCACTGACATCTAGTATGGACTGCTTAAATAAATCATTTGTAGCACTGTGTTAATCATGAGACTGCTGATAGAAACTTAATGACATAAGCATTTCCAAAGCAGACAATTTAAAATATTAATAAGTATGAGCCAGACATTTTAGTTTATTCATGTTGTAGATCTAAAAAAAAAAGGAAAAAAGTTAAGAAAGATGAACAACTGTGATGAAACTAAAGTAAAATTGTGTTTTTTTCTTTCTTTTTTTTTTTTCCTTTTGCATCAAAACAACAAAATCCACACCAGATTCACTTGCTCTTCCTATAACCCCACACAGTCCAGTTGTTCATTTGACAATTCACTCTCACACCTACATAATTAGACACAAAGTGGCTCCACTGTGAAGCCATTTGAGACTGGCTTTTTGGATTCAATGCTTGAATTATTAAAATAGTTTAAACTTCTGCATCCACATTATTGTTATCATGACACCTGACAGCAGCCCTCTTTGCAGTGTATGCAGTGTATGCATGAAGAGCAGGTGATGTTGCTTTCAGCTTTAATGCATACACTAGTTGGAATGGCCTGTCTGATAAGCTGTGGACAGATCTCTAAAACACTCCTGCTTTTAAAGGTACATTGAAAACAGTTTTCATCATTTATGAACCTGTTAATGTGCTTTTGCATTAGAGTCACTCTGAATTGTAAATGCTGTATCTAAAATGTCAGTATTTTCAATATGGTGACAGTGGGATTTGGCTCATAGGCTCATTTTTCTCATCAAGGGAGGGAAGAATCACTTGTGTCCAACTTTGGAAAGACTTTTCTCAGTAATTTCAGTATGTTTCTCTAATCATTTTCACCTTTCCTTGAAAATAACTTTGAACTGCATTAACCTGTGTGAAGGTACAACATACTGCAAACTAAGTTTGGCTCATTGATTGCTGCAGTATTCAAAATCATCACATGAGAATCATCTTGTTATCGCATTAAAGTGGTTGTAATCAATATTTTGATGAACAATGACTGCTTGAATGCAAAGTGTTCCCTGAAGTAATGGACCCACAGAGAGTTATCACCTTACTCTGCAGTTCCCCTTAGCATCTCTCAGCTCACTGCATTGGCTTCAAGGCCACATATATGCTATATGTTCTGGTTCACTCTCACTGCTCTCATTGTTTTTGAAGGCAGTTGTTTGCAGCAAAAAAGCTCTATAACCCACTGTACACTACCAGAACTGAACATCTAGCAGCTAAAGTGTCAGATACTTTTCTTACATTTCTTTTTGCAGAGAGTGAACATTCACCAGATGGCCATAAAACATGCCTCCAAATTAAAAATGATGTTGCTTTGCATCTGCAGGATGTGATACTGAAGCAGCTGTCCCATATCAACTTTATAAGGTGATAATATGTTAATGTTTTGTTCATAGCTGCTTCCACTGCCTCCAAGTGACCAAATAAAACCCAGATATTGCAGGTGGTTAAGGTCTACCCCTCTCGACCAACTATACTGTACATAGTATAATGTTCCTGATATCAATATTTGGGACTTTGAAAAATCAGAAAAATCAGAGTAAGACTGAAAAGAGTGGAATACACTCTGGGTAAGGTGAGGCACTGGGACAGTGTAGAAAGAGGCGGGGAACAGGCAAACCATGGTCAGATGGTTGGGGAATTGGAAACAGGACACAGGCAGAGTGAAGTTAGCTGCAAATGGACATTTATTGATACTTCTCTTTTCTTTTCAAGTTCAGTGTACAGGAAATTAGTTTGCAGGTGTGTGTGTGTGTGCATGTGTGTGTGGTTTCAAGGATGCACACAGGATTATTTCACAGGGCAGGAGATAGGAGAAGTGTTGGGGTCTCAGGCAAACAATCCAGATGCACACTGCACCCAGGTATGTTATATTGTGTGTCTAATCAGCTGATCGTCATCAGGTGTGTGCATTACACTGAGCAAGTGGTGGTCTGGTTGAGTGTGTTTGGGGCAGGGAATGTGAAAGCAGCATGATGGCGTGGGCTGGTTAACCAGGAAGTGAGTGAGGATTTTGTACAGGGACATATCACTGTTAAAAAAATAAACTTGTCAGTGCTCTCTGGTGGACAAACTATATAATGATGACAGTGTGTATGTATTTCTGTACTGACTCTGTTCTTATATCTGCAATACCATAGCTACCATAATATCAGCCAGTATATCAGCCTGACCACTTTAGGTACTCAGCTCTTTTAGGCTACAACCTTTGCTGTTTAATACCCACTACCTGGTTTTATCTCAGCTCACAAACCCGCCAGCGATTTGGATGTGGGAACTTCTGAGTGACTCCAGCAATGTAAACGCTCACACACTGAAAGGACATCAGACCAATTAGCTAAACTGTGATTACATGACAGAGTGAGTGTTCTCTGCATCATTTCTCACCTACCATGAGCCAAAGTGCGTAAGCACTGAAGCTGTGAACACATGTTCACACTGGCACAACCTTTACCTTGGTGTCAAAACACTGACCATGGCCACCTGGCCACTGATACAGAGCCAAAGTGGATGCAGTCTCTGGTTCATTCCTAATGTGAAGATTGATGCTGTGAGTTTTTACGGTCTTTCCATTGCAAGTTGTCTCTGCCTTTCAGGCATGCAGGAGTCTGCAGTCTGCGCAGCCAACAAGAACTAATGAATTAACATGAGGGTCAATCGAAGCTCAGCTGGCTTGGTCCAAAATAGCATTACAACACTAAATTATGCTCCACCATCCAATTATGAACCAGTAAATTGTTTGAGACAATGAATTGTAAATGCATTCACTTAGATTTGATAATGAATAGGGGTCAAATTTAAAAATTAAACCCAAGGTGATTAACTCACTAATTTGCACTTTTATATTAGTGTGTCGGGCCTGACTGAAACACTCCTCCACTGAGTTGAGACTTTGCTACAGTTTTATTTGATGTATATCTCCTACATCTAATATGTCACAACTTACCATCAGTGCTGCACATCTACCTACAGTCTTTTTTTTCCATGAAAACATTTCATTCTAATTGTAATTCTCATGCATCAACAACCCTGACAAATGAAACTGTTTCGCCTTTAGAAAGTCAGTTCAGTTTGTCAGTGAGTTGCACTATGCTCTGAAACTCCAGGTAAACCAGCAGGTTTACCTCAAGCCTACAGTGCATGTTGATGTAAGCTGATGTAGGTGGTTCACCATCACAGTGAATATATATTGCTGAAAAACACACACAACACAACACAACACAACACAACACAACACAACACAACACAACACAACACAGAAAAACAGAATTTGGGGAGTCCTTAACATCAACATGATAAAATAAGGCAAAAAACCATAGCAACAGCAGGCATCAAAAAAATGATTCTGAAGGCATTGCTCTAAGTGCACACTATGAGAATGCCACAAAAAAATCTACTATGAGCAATAAGAAAGGAAGATGGATTCTATTTTACTGACAAAAAGAACAATAAGAAAATTATAGAGGATCTCTATATGTATTACATAGATAATTGGTGTTTGCATAATTTTAATATATATTAATAGAACCAGTAAACAATTTAGTTTGAAAATCTGAGAATTTGATCACAATGGTGCTTTTTGGGGTGAGACAGTGGCCATCTGTGAACTTAAATGAGTCTTGGTTCAAGGTCTCAAATGCTGACTGACTGTGTTCTTGCTCACTCAAGGCCCACTGGGAATCTGAACTTGGAGTTTTGGTGACTCACCCTGAGAAACCCAGCCCCCATTCACTTACCCTGTCAATGAGATATGGAAAATAAAGCATGTAGGAGCAGATGAGGGGGACAGAGAGGTGGGTGACTCATTCATGTTCTCCCCTGTTCAGCACACAGTGAACGATGCATGTGAGCAGCTGATGAGAGGTAGTATCATGATGACAATGCTTGAAGGACAACACAGTGACAAGCCGCTCACTTACATCAGGTGTTGGTGGGTGGCTGCTGACCAGATGATGTCAGAGGCAACAATGCCTGCTCAGGCTGTACAGTACGTGGCGTTGGCTGGACCAGAAAGGTCATCAATGTTAGTCATGATTATTCACAGTTAGAGCCCACACATGGAAATATCAGCCAGTGAGTCAGTTAAGTTTCACGCTGGCTACAAGTCAGCATGGGGCCTGAATGTATGTGTCTTGTGGATTTTGTAGTTCTATATTAAAATATGTTATATGCTGTTTTCTTATCAATTCAAGCTTTAGACTGGGGTATTTTATACATATATAGATATAAATGCAGATATATCTGCATATATATATATTCATTTACATTTAATATGTTTCTTTGACTGTATGCTGCAGGTGCAAGGAGGGATTTAAAGGCTAATTTTGCCATGTTTTATGTAATGTCCAATCAGTGTTAATGGTAAATGTAGTTAATTGAAGCAAAAAAGCTATATCGAAGAAAGCTGAGCTTTCCTGCATGAGCCGTGCTGGCAGTCCTTACATGTACCAGGATGCATTGCATATGAGCTTCTAACACCCACGCACACTGAGCAAACTAGCTACTCGGTGCTAATAAGAAAGAAACATAGTTAGTTTAAGAGAACCAGTTTTGGTTTTGAGTGGCAGCATGGCCTCGGCTGCCCAGAGGTGGAGACTAGAAATCCATGGTGAAATAGCCTGTAGGTTTTCCTTGCAGACAACATGATCCTTGCCCAATTGTGAGACTATTTTGTTGTTTCTAAGGAAATACCAGAACCTTAGCCAATTATGAACAATAATCAGGCATCTATACTTGTCTTTGATGTGCTAAATTACCTGTCATGCAGCATCTGGGATGCCCCATGACACCCTGATGTTTAGTCTCGACACACCTAATGTGACATCTCCTATGACGTGTTCCTTAGTGTTGACCCATCAGGTGCTCTCTTCAGTTGTTTACCAAACACCAACAGTTATTTTCCCGCCATGATATTGTTCAACATACCGCAGCAACATTTTGTATAGGAAAATATGCAGCCAACTAGACACTTGTACTTGTGTGATGTTCAAGCATTTGTTATATCAACTTCTATTTAAGTATCAACAACCTATACTGTCCTCTCTGTGCCATCCACAGCCGTTGTTTCATTCGTTCTATTTTTTTTTCTCTACACAAGACCACCAGCATCACAGACAACTTTTCACCATGATTGACACTTGCTTCAACCGCCTCCCAGATGACCTCTGCACTTACATATGATTGTGAAATAAGACGTGACATTGTGACAGGCGTTGCCAGTCACCAGACCACTACATGGCAAGAGTTTCTGGCAGTGTGATTTTTAGATCATGGTGACCATTGTCAAAGTCAAATCAAGTCTGATTAAGACAGCAAGCAATGTCAGTAATAGTAAGTAATATAAAGCCTGAGAGACCAGTGGCGAAAACAATATTGCAAAGATATTACTATTGTAGGGAAATCAGGTCATTAAACCTTTGGGTTTAATGTTTGCACTTGTTAATAGAAAAAGGGGCACCAACCTTCCTCAGCTCAGAAGAATTTTATTCAGTCTTTTTAATTTTAATGCTGATTTAATAATGATTAATGAATTAATGGTAGATCAATCTCATCATCTGAAGCGTAAGTTCTCGATACAGTGAGAGTCTATTTCCAGCTCAAAAGGACACCAGCTGGCTGCAGGACTTTGGTCCAAAGAGGTTGACGGCTGTATGGCAAAACTTCTCGGTCAATAATAAAGTTGAGAATACTTTTGATGGCCGGTCGAAAATATCTAGAAAAATATTCTTAAGTGATTGCCTTGATGGTTGAAGAAAAGAAGAGTTCGGCTTTAAAAAGTTATGCGGTTTAGCGTGGCGAGTAAAAGTAGACAAAATATTAAAATAACACACAAATAGGCGGGCAAAAGACAACTGACAAGCAAAATTTGAAGTTACAAAAACTAAAGAAAAACCAAAATGTCGAAGAAGTGAGTGAAGAACAAGTACAATTACAATTAATGTGGTGAGAAAATGGCTGCCTCAAGGTGATAGGTTTGTTGGCGGTGCCAGGTTCCAGATTGTGGTTCCAACAAAGCTGGCATGGTAGCTGGCCATTTGGGAGTTAAGAAGACGTATGATAAAATCTTCCATTACTTTTACTGGCCTCCCTTGAAAAATTTTCAGCTCACATTTCATTTTCATTTTTCATTTTCACATTTCAGTGTACATCAAAACCTGTCACAGCTCACAGGAAAACCGAATCAGTCAATAAAACCTGCTCCAAAACCTGTCACAGCTCACAGGAAAACCGAATCAGTCAATAAAACCTGCTCCATTGCATCCCATATCAGCAGCAGGTCAGCCTTTTGAGCATTCGCAGATTGACTGTGTGGGCCCACTGCCCAAGTCTAAAACTGGTAGCATGTATCTTTTCACTGTCATGTGTCAAACTACCAGATATCTTGTTGCCTATCCTCTGCGAAACATTACTACTAGGTCTATCCTGAAAGCTTTAACCCAGTTCATTTCTGTCTTTGACATTCCAAAGGTTATCCAAAGTGATCAGGGAACAAATTTTACATCTGGCCTGTGTGCAAAGATGTTGAGGAAACTTTGTATTACTCATGTCCAATCCACTGCTTATCATCCAGATAGCCAGGGAGCTATTGAGAGGTTCCATCAGACACTTAAGTTGCTTTTGTGCTCTTATTGTACTGAGCTTGGTCGTGACTGGGAGGAAGGTTTGCCCTGGTTGCTGTTAGCTGCTTGAGAGGTGACCCAGGAGAGTACGGGTTTTAGCCCAAATGACCCTGTGTTTGGTCACATGGTTCATGGTCCATTAGCAGTGTTACATGCTGATTGGAAGCAGTCTCCTCCACCTACAAAGTTAATGGGTTTAAAACACATTTGTATGCGGCAGGAAAATTGGCAAAAACAGGAAGTGATTATATGATTGCTATGCTGAAGTGCATGTGTTAAGTCCAGGTGATAAGGTTCTGGCACTCCTTCCAATGATGGGTTCCCCTTTCAGGCAAAGTTTTCAGGCCCCTACTCTGTTCTTCGCCCGTGCTCAGACGTGAACTATTTGATTTCTACCCCTGACCGGAAAAGGTCAACTCAGTTCTGCCATATAAACATGCTAAAACCTTATTTTCTTCATTCCGCTACAGAACAGACTGAAAAAGAACCAAAGCCGGTGGCCCTGGTGGCTTCTTTGGGTATAGTGTCTTTGTCTTTGGGGAAAGAAGGTGGTGAGGAGCCAGTCCTTACTCCAGACGACTGTGTGATGCAAGGCCGACAAAAAAATTCTGAGTCACTAAATGACCTGGATAAGTTGTTGGACCATTTGCCTGACATAAAGAAAAAAGAACTGTCTGACCTAATTTTGTCATTTCCTGCTTTGTTTTCAGACACTCCAACAAAAACACATCTAATGGAACATGATATTGACGTAGGAGATGCTGAACCAATACGACAAAGGTTTTACTGGGTCTCTCAGGAAAAACACACTCAGTTGGAGTCAGAGGTGAACTACATGTTAGAACACAACATTGCAGTGTCCTCATGTTCTAGCTGGGCCTTCCCATGTGTGTTTGTATGCAAACCAGACCAAACATTTAGACCATGTACAGACTTTCGCAAAGTGAATAATATCACCAAGCCAGACTCTTTTCCACTTCCTCATATCGAGGATTGTGTTGATCAGGTGGGTTCCGCTAAATTTGTAAGCAAGTTTGATCTTTTGAAGGGTTACTGGCAGGTGCCCCTGTCCAGACGGGCTCGAGACATTGCAGCATTCATAACACCTTCAGGCCTTTACTCCTACACTGTCATATCATTTGGGCTGGGAAATGCACCAGCAACTTTTCAGCGGTTGATGAACAAGGTTGTGGCAGGGTTGGAAGAAGAAGAGAGAAGAAGGGACAATCCCCTTTATTCATCACACAGATACATATCATGCCCACACACGCCCATGCACTGGTGAAATTTAACTTCCGCCTTTAACCCATCCTGGTCGTCCTTCCTCCGCGGCAGACCAGGAGCGGTGGGCTGCCATCCAACCGGCGCCCGGGGACCCAGTTCCTTTGTCACCATTGGTCAGGTGGTGATCTTCTTGCATGTTTTTAGTGGGGGTATATTTTATGGAGGATACCCCAGGTGAACACGGGGAGAACATGCAAACTCCACACAGAAAGGCCTTTTTCCTCAAGCAGCACGCACCGCGTGGTGGAGGACACACCCCCGGTGCCCGCAGTGAGAATCGAACCCGGGACCTTCTTGCTGTGAGGCGACAGTGTTGCCACCTTGGAGGGATGCGCAGTGTATTTAGATGATGTTGTCATATATAGTGAGACTTGGGAGGAGCATGTACACCGCATCAGAGCTTTGTTTGATCGTCTTGCTTGGGCCAATCTCGCTGTAAATCTGGCTAAATGCGAGTTTGCCCAAGGGACAGTCACATATTTGGGGAAGATTGTTGGCCAGGGTCAGGTTCGCCCAGTAAGAGAAAAGTTCTGGCTATTGATCAGTTTCAATCTCCAACCACTAAGAAAGAACGCTTTTTAGGCATGGTTGGATACTATCAAGGGTTTTGTAAGAATTTCTCCACAGTAGTGGCCCCTTTTTAGAACACTCTCACTTAAAACAGCTATTATGAGAGAAGCAAGAGTCAACCAAAACAGTAAAGATGTAGATCGGAAAACCAAAATAATGATCTGAAAGAGGCAAAAATGATCTGTAGAGCTGAGGAGAACTGCTAATTGCTACATCTACAGGTTTGCAACTGACCAGCAGTTTTGCTGTTTTACCAATCTCACAAATAAGCCTGGGACACTATAGAAATGCTGGACTGATGCTATGCTCAGTGATCAGTGGACTTCATTAGGTAAACCTGTACAGTCTGTTCTACCACCGAATCTACTTTGATGATGCCTACACTGAAAAAAGGAGACTGGCCATCTCTTGGATTTATGTAAGCATCTTGGGTGTATTTAACACAATTGCCTCATGTTCTAACGTTAAGTGTAACTGTATAGTATAGAAGATGCAGAGAGGATACATGAATTTGTTCAGATCATGTTGGAATGAAGTGAGTCAATAATGTAGCAATGTTAATTATTGTGATATTGCACGCGATTTGTGCGTGCTTTGCATTGTTGGTAGAGGTCTGAGAAGTAAACCATCTCAGTCAAATCCAACGGCTTGCGGTATGGTACGCCACTATTTTGGTTGGTAAGTCTTGATTTTCTAATTGAATATTGTCAAAATCTTGGCCAAATGTAGTTTAATGTCTTGAGAGTCACCATGTAACGTTAACATTGAATAAGTGCCGTGAGCTTATTTGCTCGTGCTGTTTTATCACTGTGTTTCATTTGAATTTGTTTTTTGAGCGGGAGCCGTTAATGTCACATTTAACTTAACTTTGCGGCGCTCCTAACATACTTTGGTCTTCTGTTTGAATTGGTTTGCCAACTGACTGTTCAGTTACATTGTGTATTGACTGTACCGTAGCATTAGTGAGATTTGGCCATTGAACAGCCTCTGCTAATGTCATTAGCGGTATTAAGTTAGCTACCCCCTTTCTCCCTCTCCCCCCTCTCCCTGTCCCCTGTCCCCTCTCCCCCCTTTACCTCTCTCCCTTTTTTTCTGTTTAGCTGCAGATTGACAGACAAACTCAAGTCTGCATTTCACCTGGAGTCAGCTGATGGATCGTGGGCTCAAGTTTTTGTGGTGAGAACAGGACGTTGTATTTGCTTTTTAAGTTACCGTAATTATAATTCATTACAGATTTTATTGAATCGCTCAGCACATGCATACACACACTGGCCACCTCATGAATACATCTGTGAAATCAAAACTCTGCCATGGGTTCAACTTCTGTCTGTATATATTGTCAGACAGGTGATTAATGTAATCACTTTAGCTGAAATCTTCAAGAAATGTTTTATCTTTAACCAGGACATGACTGAGGCCACTGCACTGAGTGCCATCGAGAAAACGACAGTGGGAATCTACGTCACCAGGGAGACGCCAGGCAATGACTTTTCTGAGGTTGGCATCATCATCGAGGGTGTGGTGGTTCTTCAAGATCTGGATAACGTGGCCCTTGCAACAGCCATGCTGTTTGGACTTTTTTACTTCCTGAACATGAGTTACCTATCACAGCTCTTTTGAGGTGATTCAAAACATGGTAATGGAGTTGGATGCGACTCAACTCTCGAGAAAAGCCCAAAACTTAAAGACAAAACTGCTCCAGTAAGGAGAGCTCACTGTTGTTGTGCATGTGAGGTGGTTAGCTCCAAGAGGACATTTAAAGCTCACACTTGCTCTCCTGCATTTTGTAGATTGAAGTTCCAGGTGAACAATCAACAACCCACAACAAATCACAGCGTTCATTGTTAAGTGTTCATACTGTAACTGTTATTCTGTAACTGCCCTGTGGACAAGGCCAGTTTTTTTCCTCTTCTTCTCTGCTACAAGTTCTCTGATTGACAGCATTCTTCAATTTTAGTTTCTATTTGTCTTTACAAGTGAAGAGATGGAGAACTGTGCACAGTCTAAATAGTCCCATCAGGGCAGTGTGAAACGGGATGTTTAGTTTAATTCAGTTGGAGTTAAGAATTTTGAATACTTCTTCTAAGAATACTGTTTTGAATCAAGATGTGACAGTAAGGTCAGTGTTGGAATTTTTAAAACTCACTGTATCGCTATTTATCCTGTGGCTCTTGAATAAAGATTTTGACATGCAACTGTTCATTTTTATTATTTATTGGGGTAAAAATTTGTATTGTTAATGATTAAGAGAGTTAATAGAAAGGTGTTTGCCATTCCAGCAATAATTTATTTTAATGTCTATGTTACTTAATGGGGGCAGCAGGTAGTGCGCGTGCCTCACAGCAAGAAGGTTGCCGGTTCGATCCCTGGGTGGGGCAGGGCCTTTCTGTGTGAAGTTTGCATGTTCTTCCCGTGCATGTGTGGGTTCTCTCTGGGCACTCCGGCTTCCTCCCACAGACCAAAAACATGCTCCTTAGTTTAATTGGTGACTCTAAATTGTCCATAGGTGTGAGTGTGAGTGTGAATGGTTGTTTGTCTCTATATGTTGCCCTGCAATCGGCTGGCGACCGGTTCAGGGTGTACCCAGGGTGTATAGAAGATGAATGAATGAATGAATGTTACTTAATGTTTAATCAGTTCAAGAATTACATTGAATCGTTTACAATTACAATTACTATTTAATTTAATCTTGCTGCCATGATTGAGATGATAAAACACTGGAAAATTGACATTACTTATTCACTGTTGATTTGTATTTCAGTAGAGCAGTAATGTCATGTCAATTCTTTAACTACTGTCACTGCAGTGAAATTAGACATTTAGTTTTGAAAGGTTACTAGTGGTTACAGGCAACCATCTTGGAAGAGAACAATACAATCTGTTTTAAGGCCTCCATTGGAAAATTTTGTATTTGACACTAGAACTACTAACATGTAATATGAAAATAACATGTAGTATTTAAGTGACCAAATAGTATTGGAGTAAAAGTTATTGAATAGTGTTAGGATAAAGTGATAAAATTGTGAAGGATTAAAATGTTCCAAGAGCTCCAATTTATCAAAATATGTTTCAATCACACTTTATCAACACAAAATACACAGGTTTATTGAATATGAATAACTTGTGTTAATTTAACTCAATTGTTTAAGTTGCTGCCAAAGCAAAACATCTGTGTGCAACCAATGTCCACTAATGAATTAAGTAAATCCAACATGTTCTTTTTTTCAGTGTATGATATAATGTTATTTTGTTTACCGTCATAAAGGTGTTAATGCAATAGATTGTAGGTTTACCTCATGAAGTGGCCACTGAATTAACCTTTAGACTTTAGACTGCTTCATTATTGATCCCAATTTGGGAAATTATTTTGTTGCAGTAGCAATTAAACATACAGACAAAAACAGAATGTATACACAATTGTTTAGAAAAAAGAAACAAAAAAAGTAACAAAAAATATAAACAGGAACACTAAGAAAAATATGACTAAGTAAAACTAGATATTTAGTTATATAATATGTATTGAAATGTGTAGTATATATTAAATAATATTATTATAATATAATAAAAATACAATATAACAAAGTATATAAACAGTATTTACATCAAAAAATTTGTGCAGTTTCAGATGACAAATAAATCTGAACTGTGCAATGTGCAATATTGCAGCAGTGCAGATAATATGTAAAAATAATATGTAAAACACAAGAGTTTGTGAGGTTGATGGATTAACTGTTTGAGTAGCTGTTGTACAGTGTGATGGCTCGTGGCAGGAATGATTTCCTGAAGCGGTCCTTGTGACAGTGGAGCTGGAGCAGTCTATTGAAGGAGCACCGCTGGTTGTCGAAGGATGTCCAGGGTTATCCATGATGGATAACAGTCTGTTCAGTGTCCTCCTCTCCACCACCTCCTCAAAAGTGACTAGTTTGCAGCCAATAACGGAGCCGGCCTTCCTGAACAGTTTGCTCAGTCTGTTGGTGTCACCGACTCTGATGCTACTCCCCCAGCACACTGCAGCAAAGAAGAGTGCACTGGCAACAACAGACTGGTAGAAGATCTCCAACATCTTGCTGCACACATTGAATGACCTGAGCCTCCTCAGGACATAGTGTCTGCTCATCCCCTTCTTGTAAACCACATTGATGTGAGTTATTCAGTTCAGTCTGTTGTCGAAGTGCACTCCAAGGTATTTGTAATCCTCCACCACTGTGACATTCTCCCCCAGAAAACATAGTGCTTCTATGGTCGTCCTGTTACTTCTGAAATCAATCACCATCTCCTTGGTCTTGGCCACGTTAAGCAGCAGGTGATTTCTACCAGACCATTCCACAATATCGTCCACCACTGCTCTGTATTCCTCCTCTCGTCCATCCTTTACACACCCCCCCACCGTTGAGTCATCCGAAAACTTTTGTAGGTGGCACGATGAAGAGTTGTACTGAAAGTCTGAGGTGTACAAGGGGAAGAGAAAAGCAGGTTGCCGGCTGCTGGTCTGTCTTTTACCTTGAGCCCGTGATCTCCTTCATTCCTGTCCACACATCCTTCACTCTGTTCTGCTGGAGTTTGGCCTCCAGCTCCTTCCTGTAGGCATCTCTGATCTGCCTCAGCTTTTCCCTCCTCAGTTCTTTTCTGTCCCCTGGCCTGAAAGCTTGTTTCTTCTTGTTCAGCAGACTTTTCAGTTTACTGGTGATGCAGAGCATGTTGTTGGGAAAGCAGCGCACTGTCCGGGTTGGCAGTATGGTCTGTTCACAGAATTTGATGTACTCTGTGATACACTCTGTCAGGCTGTTGATGTCCTCCCCATGTGGCTCACACAACACATTCCAGTCTGTTGTCTCAAAGCAGTCCTGCAGTGACTCATTAGCCTCCTGCACCCACCTACTCACTGTTCTCGTGGACACAGGCTGCCTCTGGACAATAGGGATATACTGATGTGTTAATAACAGCAGGCATCACATCAGCTATGCCGGGGGGGGGGGGGCTGAATGCAACCATGACTCCGTGAAGGCCATCAGGCTGCACTGTCCGTATTCCCATTGAGTCCTGACCAGTGTGACGAGCTCGTCCGTCTTATTTGGACCTCACGTTCCCTGTGATGATCACCGGAATGGACGGTCTGTATCTCTGTGCCTTCGCTCTCCGTTTGGCTCCGGCTCTGCAGTCCCAACATCGTCTCTTCAGCTCATCCAGGACTACAATCCTCTCTCCAGGCAGCAGCGTGGGTTTACAGAACGCGATCAGCTGATCGCGTGTGTAGACAATGTCCCCACTTCCATCTATATGGCCCTCTGTTACGAAGAGTGTAAAAAGTAACAAAAAGGCCACCAAAAAAGTTGTAAAACTGTGCGCTAACATTGCGACACAGTTACCAAAAATGCAGTTAAGAAATAGAAACACACTAACTGAACGAAAAAAACAACAAAACCGGCGGAGCTACTGCAACAGGTTGCCACCTAGCACAGTGCCATCTTGATGCCAACCATCCATTGAGACAGATTGTCTGATGCATGGATTTTACTGGGTAATGTCTTTTTGACTGCTGCTTTATTCATATGAAAAAACATTTGCTATTTATGATTCAACAAGGCCTGAACAGGTCATTAAGTGACCATAGAATTAATCCAAAAGGAAAAACCTAAATCTCAGTGATGTATAATCAATGATGATAATCCAGACATAATACTTTGGGGACTCCTGTTCTACAGTAACGTTTCTCAATCTGTTAGTCAGTCAATGCAACTGTCGGCACACTGTATCAGTACGGCTATTTTACATAACATCACTAAAATGATACCATACGACCCCTGAGTTACTCCTTTTCTAACCCGAGTATTTGGTCAGGTATACGCCTATCGAAATATCCCCATCGAACGGAATATTAATTTGTGTTCTGCACATGTTCTATTCGCAAGGAATCTTGGTCTTTTGAGTGCAGGAACTACTTGTTGAAAACATGGTGAAACGGAGGACACCACACTTTTGTGTGTCAAGTGTCAAGTACTGGTGGTAGGTCAGTACCAGCACCAAAGCGCAAACAAAGGCAACTGCTACCGGCCCTGGGCTGTTCATTATCCGCCGTGCTGCTGTTGTTGTTGTTGTTTTTGGATACAGGAAGAAGAAGCTGAAATGACACGCATTGATTGGGATATCCCAATTGATTAATTACCATGTATACAGGAATAACCCTGTTTGCTCACGCATGTAAACAGGTTATACCGAGTGTTTCAGAAACTGGAATATTGACCATAACCTGAATATTGACTGCATGTAAACATAGTCAGTATGTTATTGCATCATCCACCATGCTGAGCACTTTACATACATACAGTATGTGGTAGTATGATAATATAAGCACCTACACTGTCTCTGAGCTGAAAGTCAGAAAAATCACAACTCTGTCTTCTCTGAGAGTAAGCATAAGCAGTCTCCCACAATCCCCTGTACTAGTCAGCAAGGTATCAGGATGATACTGAATGAGTTGCTCCCTGACAGAGCTTCAAGATGTGAGCAGGCCTGAATGGATGGGAGGAATACAGTCATAGTTGTGACTCACAGTGCTGGGTGGTAGTGGGTCAGGTTGACGTATTTCTCCCACCCAGCTTGTTACTCGCCAGTGCACTTCAAGATCCAATCCAGCTGGGATCATCATTGTGCGTGGGGAAGCCAAGGTAGTCGATGTTACTTACCTGAGATGTTTTTCATGGTGGCATCCAGTTGAAGTGTCAATCTGGAGGGGCACTCTTACCTGAAATGAGTGTCAAATAGCTTTTCAAATCTGGTCCTCCACCTCAGGCTTGTAAACAAACCGAAAAGGTAATGTGTTATGTATAGAAAAGATACAAAAGTGAGAGTTGAGCATGTTTCGTCTGTGACAGTTGATAAAATTAATAACAATTATTAAATCCTTCTGAAAAGTTTGGTTATTTCATATTATTATTTTATATGGTCCCCAGAAGATGAATCATATAGCACCACCACCACAAGTTTTCATTCATCCACTGAAATATTTCAGTTTCTGCAAGATTAATTGGCAGCAAAGTGTGCGTAATATTGGTTACCAGAGGATGAATCTGACTTTGGCGACCCCCTAACTTTTTCTTTACTGCCATCATGAGGTTGACATTTACAGTTCTGGGTAAAATGTCTCAATAGTAATTGGATTGCTTTGAAATTTGGTTCAGACATTCATATCCCTTTCATGATGTACTGTGAAAACTTTGGTAACTTTTTGTCTGGTACCACTATCAGAACTTTGGTCTATGACTAATTCCTTCCAAACTAATGACACTGCCATGTCTTTATTTTACGATTCAGTATGTTGGCGTGTTTGTACACTGAACTAAGGTTCAGCTTGGTAAACATTATACCTGCAAATCATTAGCATGCTAGCATTGTAATTGTGAGCATGTTAGCATGCTGAATTTAGCTCAAAGCACTGCTAGTTTTAATTGAGATGTTAAAATGTAAGGTGCATTCTAATCCATCTTGTTGAGGTGGAGATAACTGTTTTATGCACTGTTGGGTAGTTTAATGCTCCTGCTGATCTGACCTTTTCTCTGGACTGTATGGGTGTGTGCAGGCAGAGATGGCTTGATTAATACTAGTATGTAAAGTTGGTTTACCTCTGTAAACCTCTGCACTATAAACCCCAGAACTGCACAATAGCATGCAGGGCCTTTAATCTATTGTAATACATCACATTTTATAAGTGGACTAAATATTTGTATCACTAGTCACACAAGTCAGTAGTACTATGGCTCTGTAATATTACAAGTCTCCATCACTGTTTCATACATAGCTCTCTTTCGTAAATGAGAGCAAAAAGCAAAAACATGGATGATGAGGCAGCCCAAAACAGCACCAGACTGAATAAGTCTCACAGCTATAATCTGCTTTAAAATAGTAGAAGCCCAGTCGAGAAATATATATATATATATATATAGTCAAGGGCTACATAAATTAGTTCAATTCAGGCTTGATTGCTTATCCTTGGTATCCCAGATGTTCAGATCTTAATTTTCATATCTTGAATTGTGGTGTTTTAATCTGACCAAGCCAATGTCAGCAACTGGGTTGCACTAAATTTCACAATAAGGAAAACAGCAACTCGTAAGATTCAAATCTTTGTGTCCTTTATTTGCTTCCATTATCAGTATCATGGCAAAACCTACACCAGTCAGACAAAGGAAAGCTCCAACCAACCAACTCTGTGAAAAGGCGACTGAAAAGTGCCTGTGTACAGAACATTTCCAAATTACTGAACATCGCTTTGAGTCCAGTTCAATCAATCTTCATGAAATGGAAAGAGCATGGCACAGCTGTAGATCTGCCTGGAGCAAGCTGTGAACAACTGAGTGTACAAGAAAGCAGAGAGGGAGAACACAAAGAGACCTACAATAACTTTGAAAGTGTTCCAGTCTTGGCCATTAGACTAAACTCCATGTTTGGTGAAAGCCAAACACTGCACATTATTGTAAACATACTGTACCATCCTCACCATGAAGCATGCTGGTGGTGTCACACCTGTTGTTGCTTTTGTGCAGCATACCCTGAGAGGCTTGTGAGGGTCGATAATAAAATAAATACAGCAAAATATAAAAAGGTCCTGTCAGGTAAAAAACTTTTTGCACAAAAATTTTGAACAAGATTTGTTTTTCCAGAAAGACAATGAGTCCATACATTAAGGTAACAGGAGACAGGTATCATTTCAGAACAACAATGTTAATGTCCTGGAGTGGTGAGTCCAGATTTCAATTCAATCAAGAATTTGTGGCTATTAATTCAGATCAATTATGAAACATTAAAAATTCCAAGAGAAGTGAAAACATTTTATAAGCACCATGTATTGAAGTAGTGTCAACAATCTTTCATCACACAAAATGTTGAGTATATCAATAAACGTGGAGATATGAGTTAATTTAATGCTCTTTGATATGTGCATCCACAGTGCTTAAACAGGGGACTTTAAAAGCCATGAGCTCCTGAGGAAACACATGTTTCATGATTCATGATGATGCATAAAATACTATCAGATCATTTTATCAGCCAATGATCACTTCTGCCATTTCAACCACTGATATATCACAATGGAATCTTTTTCCATTCCATCCAGAGATCCCATTTTTTTCAGACCACAGATTCCATTTGACACTTTCCCCCTCTCTTTCTTTTTCTACAGTGCATCTGTCACCTATTCTGTTCCCTTTTCCTTGTCCTGCTTTTCTTTTGTTCTTGTCCTCACTCACCTCTACACTTCATTTGTGCATCATCCAGTTTCTCCTATTCTATGGGATGACTGTGCAGTTTTTTGGTGTCTTGTTGATATGCAAAGTTGTGCCTTCAGATGAGAGGTGGGATAAGAGGAGGCAGTGTAGCCCTAAACATGGAAGTGAGTGTGTGCTGCCACCAGGAGCACAAGAAGAGACTGTTCATACTGAGTGTGTTTGCCAGTGATTGTGTGAGAGCTTGTTGCCATTTTGGGTTCCCAAAAACCCAAAAACCTTGACACAGAGCCTTCACTCACTGCTAAACAGTGTGTGCATTTGAAAAGCACAGACAACCAAATAGCTAACAGAATAATGGCCAAGCACCAGGGAGAATACAACTCTGAATTTGTGAAATGCACAATACAGACCGAGAATTGCATAAAATGTTTCTAAAAATATCAGGACAACTCATCTCTGATACAACATTCATGGGAAATAATCTGCTCAAAATGTATCCAAATTGCCAATTTTATCCAAACATCCTGCAGATATTGCATTCAATTTGTACAGTTTGTTGTTCAATGTGCTGCTATTTTTATACATTGAATAAAATTTAGTCAATTCTGAAAATATGTCACTTAGGGATTGTTAGGATGGTGAGTGGGAACAAAAGGAAGGCACAGGCTGATGCAGGATGTAGTATCCCCACGTGGTAATTTATTGTGCAGAAACCTGGGCCATTTACAGGTTGGGCTGAAGAATAATACACAAAAAGACAAAAAATGTCTTGGAAAAAAAAAAGAAAAGAAAAGAAAAATAAAGGATTAAATAATGGCTCAAGAAAATTACATAAACAATGACAAAAACAGAACTAAGCTACCAAACAAAGCATACGTTAAGCCCTTGGAGGGGCCCTATGCACTAGGCCAGCAGTCCTGGTCCTAGCAACAGGCTGGAGTTTGGCAGAGTGAACCTCGCACCCATGGGTGCTGGCCACCTATATTCTCTTAGCCCCTCCTACAGACGCAAACAATATTTAATTTTCAATTAACACCCCAATACATCATAGATCCCATTCAGTATAGCCATAATAACCTCATCAAAACATGTAACAAAACATAATAAATTGCAATGGCCCTATAGTCTATTAGATGCCAAAAGAATACATATATACACTAATCAATTTGGACCCCCCTCTGTAACGGAGATACCAGGATCCAAATGCAGTACTGACTGAACAGAGAAGCGCCTGAGTCTCACAGATACTATGGTCCAGAGGGGGCAAGGTGAAAATCGTAGTCAGGGTCACAGAACAGGAGTCTTTACCGGGGAACAGGAGAGCAGGCTAGGTCGAAGGCAGGCTGGGTCAAAAACGGGGAATCTGTTCTAAAGTGATTGCTGGAGAGTCTTGCATAAGGGCTAAGGACAATCTGGCAAGGTATGGTAGTGGAAGAGGGACTTAAGTATTGTACTGAATAGGTGATGAATTCCAGGTGTGTGTTAAGTGATTGAACAAGTGGGCGTGGAAGGCTGGTGAAGGTTGCAGGCTGAGCAGGTGAGCAGATGAAACAGTGGCAGCAGAAAAGAGTTGACTGATGTGACACCCTCCTCTCGACCACACTTGGCACAGTCCATTGCCGCCCCTCTCCATAAATGAGGATGGACTCCTCTGCCTCAGTTTCACAAGCTGGGACTGAACCAGAACTACTAAGTGTAGGAGAAACAAACATACAAGGAGGTAAGCGTTAACATGCAAATACTTCATTAAACGTGCTAAACTATATAATGTCTTCGCTTCCTTATTTACTGTTTTGAAAGATTTATAATATGTGTGGATGGTTACGTATTATGTCATCAATGCCAATGGTAAGACACGACAGTAAGTCCGTGTCATGGCGATATTACTACAGGGCACCGGGCATCCCTGTGACAGGGATTGTCAGTTGGTCCTCAAAACAAAGACCAGAACTGAATAAGACACCCAGATTTCTTGTAGTCGGCTTAATTGTATGTGATAGAGCTCCAAGATTACAAACTGTCTGAGTGAATGAATAGGGTGAAACAAACAAGATAATTTGAGGAAGTTTTGAGAAGTCCAGCAATTTATATGAGAAAGGCAGATAGTATGCTATAATAGCATACAGTATAACCCGGTGTTGTCCGCATAACAATAGTACTGTACATTATGTTTAGTAATGGCCTTACCCTTTGACATAAATTGACGTACAATTGGAGAACAGTGAGTGACTCAAGATTGACCACCTGCTGGGGGACGGAGTTCAGCAGGCTAACAGCTCTGGGGAAGAAGCTGTTCCTGTGCCTGCTGGTGCCAGAACGGAGGCTCCTAAACCTCCTATCAGATGGCAGGGGGGCAAGAAGTCCATGGTTGGGATGGGAGCTGTCTCTGCTGATGCTGCGTGCCCTTCTTAGACACCAGTTACGCTGGAGGTCCTCAATGGCAGTTAGCTGGGCACAATATGCATCATCAAATTGTAACATTTTATAAATATTGAATATATGCTTTCTTTCCATCAAATTACTTTCTATTATGTTAAGTACCATCCTGCAGTTGTTGGAGGTGCTTCCCACTCACTGTCAGTCATTATGTAATTACACGCAAAAATGGACAAAACCTGTATTACCTGCTACTGGCATGGCGCTTGCTATTGAACCCTCTCTCCTTTTTCCTTACATTTTCCCACACATTCAGTGTATTAACCTCCTGTCTGATTAAACTGCTCCACAAAAGAGCAAAGATTTGTAGACAAGAGTTTATGGTACAAACAGCATCTTTTAAACTGTGTAAACTTATTGCCCTGTTAATTACCATGCCAAGTAAATCTCTTAATGCTAGCAAGGGTGGGTGGCAATAATGCTTAGCTCACCAGCGTTTTGCAGAATCATTGATCATCATTAATGTTGATTGTCTCATTGATTGATACACAAGCATCACTTACTCTGAGCATCACTAACTTTGGTCCATTGGTAGGATGCAGGATTATGCAGATTGCTTTTAGTAGAAAACATTTTCTCCACCCCATGTACTCTTATTGAGGTGTACTGCTTTTGTAACAAAAAGGGGCGACAAGCTATAAAGGACAGGAAAGTTTGTTAGTTAGCAGCAACAATATAAAAACATATACAGCATACATGTGAGAGCTTCTTGATTCTCATGACACCAAAGAAGCAGCAGCACTTGGAGTTAAGTGTGTTGTAGGATTTCACTGGCAGATGGGCCTGAGCATTGCATTACATGTCAAGACCATATAGTAGTCACAGTGATGTGTGTTCAGGGGAAGCAGGGGAGGCAGTGCCTCACTTGTTAAAATATAATTTTAAAAAACTTGCTGTGGTTTATAAATTCATTAAGAGGAGGAAATTCGGACTGAAGCTCATGACTGTTCTGTAATTTTTTTTCTGTATGAGTTCAACATTTCTATGGTCAAAATCACTAAATGTATGCATTTCCTGTTCAAATACGTGGGAGACGGGCCTTTGCTGTGCAGTTGGCGCATGCCCATTGCTGTCTCTCTATATATATATTGGTCATGAATGTGCAGTGAAAATGCTCCAGGTGAGGCAGAAAGTACTGTGCCGCACTGATAGGTGGCAGTGCTGAGCTCCATCGGTGCAATGCACGTCGCTGCATGCTCTCCTATGCAGAGGGTGACAGTGAGTGTTCAATTTTAATTCAAAAAAGAGAGATCAGCCAATAAAAAAAATAAATTAATTAAATTTTAATAAAATCAAATTTGACCTTATATTAAATATTCTTTTGTTTTTCTTGCTATCGTAGTGTTACCAGTGTGGAATTGATTAAAGCATAATTACAAGCATTTAAAACAACTAAATGTTTCAATTAAGGTCAAAATTGAAATATAGGCTTCTATTTTGGGTTCATATATTTTTACACCTGATTCCAGAGGAGTCAGTGCCTCACCAGTCATGAACCTCACCGCACATCACTGAGTAGTCATGCACCAAGGAACAGAGAAAACTGTACTCAGAGTCACGTATACAGCATATGCCTCTTTCACACGAAAGCAGTGACACAGGAAATACTGTGTCTTATTACCACTGTAAGGATTCTGTCAGTATGAGATCTGAAGCTGATCACCTATAGTTAGGAAATGTTGAATGAATTGAATACTGTATCTGTCAAGTCCAAAAATTTTCACACTGAACGTATTTATTAGAATGTATTTGTGATATGTTAACTCAATCTCCTTCCAATGTCTTGGTGTCATACAAAAATGTACTAGACTAGCTCGATTCTCTCAACTTGTATCTGACAAAACAAATGATCAGTATAAAGATCTAAGTATGTAGGAGAAAAGCTTGCAATGGGAAAAAACTGATAAATAATTGTGATGGGCACCATGACTATGCAGTGCAGGCATCTCTGCGTTTTGTTGGTACTTAGCCATATTAGATTTTAATTGTGCTTCACAGTAAGACCACTGGTTAAAATGTCACAGGTTCAACCTCCATGCAACTCACATTTCATTACTTTCACCCCATTCATGTTTTCCCAGTACGAACCCTCTTTTTCCAGATGTTATCATTCCTTGTACCATCAGCAGTGGCCCTTCCTGCCTTTCCCTTGTCACCCAGTTATTTCCTACTCACACACCTGCCCCTAATCATCCAGTCATCCCCTCATGTTGTATACCTGCTCACCTGCCCATCCCCTTGGCAGATGACCCCTTGGTCTATTGTGTACTCACCTTAGCAGTCAAACCCTTTCTCCTGCCTTTCTGTCTTTGCACCAACCTGTGCCACGCTGGCTGCTTATCTGTTGCCAAACCTATTTTGTATTTTTGACCAAGTGAAGCTGCCTTTCAACCGACCTGCCTTGTTTCTGTATCCTGCTTTTGAGTCCTCACCATCATGACACAGTGCTTCTTCAGTCTCAGCCTTGGTCCTTTCTTCAGGAAGTTTGCATGTTTTGTGGATTTCGGCTGACCTCAATACATATAGTTTTATTCACACATTTCCAATGATATCATCATAAACTGAACATTATAAACCACATAAAGGTAGACTTCATGGTAGAGATGTTGTATTGGATTGCATTAGAGTGTCCAGGTCTACCTAATAAAGTTGCCATTGAGTGTAAAATACCCATTGTTATGAGTGTACTCGTTTTATCTATTAAGGTTACTTGTTGACCCAGTTTGTCCTAAAGACTTCAGATGCCCCAACTCTAATTCATTACTCTGGACATATGTGTTTGATTGCTTCACTGATGATAAAGGAGACAGTGGAAAGCACCTGAGTTTCCCTGAAAAAGGTTTCTGTACATCTCTGGCACAAAGGCAGGCTTTTCTGACATGCAACCAGGTGCTTGCACATTCTGCCAACTCGGAGAACAAACTGGGCAGCCCCAGTCCCCTTTGATTATAGAGGCTTTTTGTAAAGCTTATACTGTAAAGGTGGATGATTACTTCTACTACTGTTCATCTCATTCCACAAGAAAAATGCCTGTCCTGTGGGCATTGTCTAAAGTGATATTATTGAAGAATATCTGCTCTGCACTCAGTTTGACTCCACTTAACAGCTTTTGAGATTTAATCATCTCATCACCATTCAATGGTCCCAAGTGGGGTCAGATACATTTAACCCTTTTTTCTTAGTCAGCCAGACTCATCAGGAAGTGATTGAATGTGCCATTGTTAAAGCACTCTGGGGAAATTTGTGACTGAAACGAGCATGGTGTCTTAAAAGACAAACAACTTATCTATACATGAAAATAAAGAGAGAAATAATTTCCACGCAGGTATTTCTCAAACAGTTTGAAGGAAGTAATATGATATAACCTAGATAAGAGTATTGTTATCACAGTGACAGATGGATGGAAACATCTGTCTCCCACTCTGATCTTTCAGGGTCTTTTCCCATTCACTGTGAAGCCTCGAGGATTTCTATTATGGGTTGAAGTTATAGTTAAGGTCTTTCTAATTTGACCATGACAAGACAGTTTCCTTAAACAATAATACTGCCGCTATAATGCTTGCATAATTTTGAACATCACCACTGACATAGGGGGTGGGAACCTTTTATAACCACCAGAAAATGCTGCCCTACCTAATGACTGTTTGCTGTAAGTACTGGAGGATGAATTGAGCAGGTATAGAGAGATCAACAACAGAAATAGTCCTGCACACATTTGAAACTTTGTACTGATTAAAACACACAAGATATGATATGTTAATTGAAGAGTTTAAGAGGGGCTTTTAGGACAGACTGGCTGCTTCCCTCTGCTTCCAGTCTTAGCTAAGCTAACCAGCTGCTGGCTGTACTCTTATATTAACCATACAGACATAAGAATGTTAAACATCTTATTATCTAACTCTTGGGGAAAAAAAGCAAATTTTCCAAAATGTCCAACAGCTGCTTCAAAGGATAAGTGCATATTTTTTCAAGTCTTTATACAATGCTCACATGCCATGTACAGTACATGTTAATAGAGCTGTTGGTCGCTGTAATAATTCCTCCCCTGTGAGGCAATTGCTTCACAGTAAAACTACAGCGTCAGAGAGGAAGGACAAAATGCACATTCTGTGCAAAATGTGCTATTAAGTTTAATTTAAGCACATTTGAGGCCTCAGCAGTTTGAGTTAGCAAAATCAAGTCTTGGTCTTGGTAGTCCTGTTTATATTCCCGTGTTTCGTCCAAACCTGTCTTCTCAGAACAATTTACTACAAAGTTGCAATAGCACATACAAGTTCTCCGGTGTCAAAGGTGTGTGTTTTTTACATCCACCCTGACCCCGTCCCTGCAGAAGTGATGCCAGTGAATTTACCCTCACAAGAGTGAGGTGGGGTTGAACTAACAGCATGTCCCTGCTTCAGCTCAGCAGACTGTTCAGGGTAACACACAAAGGGAATTTTGAACTAAAAAGACATCAGAAGACATCCATTCAGTTTGTTTACCTCAGACTGCTCAAGCCTGAGCACACAGAACATGGTCTCTGGATTTTGTGGAAGGGGTTGTTTTAGCTGCCTCTTCTTTGATAAAGACACAACTGCAAGAGGGCATAGGTCAGCAGTGGTCTCAGCTGAGACCAGTGCAAAGACAAATCTGTTGGCAACTTGTCTGGATGTGTCCGCACTCAGGGGAACAGGGACTCCATTCTGAAAAAAGTGGAAAGCTGGGGCCTTTCAGTGTGGCTGCTACACAGTATGCTTTCCTTTCAATCCTTCCTGTGTCCTGCATACTGTGTATAAGTCTGGACTTCAGTCCTGTGGCAGGCACAGAGATCCTGCTTCTGGATTGTCAGATAGAATTATTCTGGTGCCTGCAGGGCTGTGCATTCCCCATTAATAAGATTAGTTTTCTCTTCCTTTGTTCGGATCGAGGTGCAGGACACACCATGCTAATGTCTCTGGTTCACTAAAGCCTTCAGTTCTTTCAAAAGTTATAGATTAAACATCCCCCAATGGGGCCCTCATAGGAGTGCCAGCAGCTATGAAATTAGGCCATGCAGGAGAATGCAAGCTAATTAATAGATGCTGTAGGTTTATTACACTGCTCCTCCTAAGTGCTAAGAGATATAAGGTTCAGCATGGGAAGCCTGTGGTCTCTCTGGAGGACTGGAGTGGCTCGTACACCAGGATGACACTTCATGCCTTGATTGCATTGCTCTCCAGTGTCAGTTCATTAATTTCAAATGAGACTATCTGCTATCACTGTAGTATTCCATTGCATAAGTAACATCAGGCACTGCTGGACATGGCTGTGAGAATCATTGTAGCTTCTAACAAAATTTGAAAAAGCTTCTAAATCATCTATTTCAATCTGTTTATTTTTTGCATGTCACACATTTTAGTTTATGATCACAGAAGCAGCTTTAGTCACAATTCATATCTAATTTATTTATTTTTTATTAAAAGTGCCTGTATTTCAGAGCACTGGCTGGGCCATTTGGTTGTACCTGTATAAAGGAACATAAAAATCAAACGTAAAACTGCCCTAGCAGTTCACCCACTGTTTGATTTATGTGTTTACGTTACTACCAATCACCACAGCAACTGTTATGACCGTATACATATTTGTTTCCATGACAGCATGCTGAAGGCATGTTGGTGACACTGCTATAACCCAACAATAAGTCACATTGACTTATTGTCAACTGCTAGGAGTGGAATTTTGGACTTTAGTGAAAGAGAAAAGCAAAGGTCTTTCACATTTACTCTCACTTCTACTGCTTGTAAACTTCAAAATAATAACTATTTATCACAGTTATTTTAACTTAAACCCAAACTGAAGAGAGCTCCAGAGGCCTCTTTGACAGTTTACTTTGTCATAATGGCATGAACACCAGGCATAAAGGTGTGCTGGCTTAGCAGGCCATGACACACACACACACACACACACACACACACACGCACACACACACACACACACACACACACACACACACACACACACACACACACACACTCTCTCTCTCTCTCTCTCTCTGTTCGTGCCATGGCCCATAGAAGTGAGATGCTGTATCTCAAACTGAAATTCTTTGTCACATTCAGTTGCCTTTACGATCTTCTTTAAACTACTGAATGGAGGAAACTGTACAAAACATATATCAATGAATATTCAAAAATATACACATATTAGTGTAAGAACTGTAAAAAATGAAAGTAATGATAGTCAAGGACATAATGACTGATGAGGACATAATGACAGAGGAGTGTTGTCACACCTCCTACACTTACTGTAGCTGGTCTATATGAATAAAATCATTTTTAATGTTCGTATTGTTCAATTTGTGTTGTTTCCCAGAGTGGTCTGGCCACCCTTGTTCTTCACTATGATTAAAATGGACTTTGGCAGCCAATAAATAATACAGATGTTAAATGACAGATATAAAAGAAATTTGTTCTCCTCTACTGAAGCTTTCAAAAGAGTACTTTAAAGAGGCTGAGTGTATAGCGTTATCCTCCTAATAAATACATAAGCTTTATCAAAAAATAAAAAGGCTTAAATGCAGGAAACCACGGATCCTTCCGATGAAAAACATATGAACTCCATGCTTCATGTTACTTGAAGTCTTGAAAGCTATTGGAAAGGTGAGATGTTCTCTCATCTTTTCTGATTTTTTGTGAGTTCAACTCTAAAGAAATTAATTTTAAATTTTATCTTCTACATAGTGCAGGATGAACTACAACAGCACATCAAAGATGACATGTCAGGTCAGTCACGCAGAGCCAATCAAAGCTCTGTCAGAATAGATCTGTACTGCACAGGATAGCTCACATGAGAGCAAACATCGTTCCAATTAAACATCGTCCACTGGACTATTGAATGCTGATGAAAAACACGCATGTATATGACATAACTATATTTTTCTCTACGTTATACAAGGAAGTTGTTTGTGCGTTAAGTGAATAACAACTGAATCTGAACTTAACAGATGCTGTTAACAGGTGTTGTGTAACTGCAGAAGTGTAAATGTTGAGCTTTGGCGTCATTCTGAACAGCTTGAGTCAGAGGTGTGCAAAAGCGCAACGCCTTCTTTAAGTTAAAAACTGCAATTAAATTCAACTATTTGGAGGAGCTGAGTTATGCTTCGACATTTGGAAGACTTTGCCTCTCCCACAGTCCTCCTATAAATGGGAGGAACATTAGCCACGGTTTTAATGAAGAACAACATGGACCAAAAATAAGTGCTTGACTTGGCAGCAGAGAAACACAGTGACACGACTGCAACCACCATGCTTTCCTGAAATACAAAAATCTATAAATCGGGTGCCAGTTTGGGAAACAGATGTAGTGTGTGTGTGTGTGTGTGTGTGTGTGAGAGAGAGAGAGAGAGAGAGACTAGGTATTTATCACGTTGTGAGACAAAAATCTGTTTACACAGTCACATTGTGCGGACTCACCTGCCTTATGGGGACAAAATGCAGGACCCCTTAATGTAAATCATTAAATTTTAGGGTGAAGACTGAGGATAGGGTTACAGGTTAGGTAAGGTTAGGTTAGGTATAGGGTTAGGAATAGGCAAATAGTGGTTATGGTTATGGTTATGGTTATGGTTAGGGTTAGGGTAAGGCTCCAGGAAATGCTTTGCTGCTACTGTTTGAAATAGTAGCATGGAGGAAAAACAAAACAGACACTCGCATTGTATGTATGGCATTGTGGTCATTCATTTAAATACAAATAACAAGAAGTGTTTACCTGTATGCACTGAGAGGCAGGACATGGAGAGAAAAAGTATCAAATTATTTTCATTCATACATGAAAAATGCTTTTGCCTGATTTTTTTGTCTGAGGGCAACAATAATCCCTGAGCTTAATTTATCCCTTGTGTTTTCTTGACATTGTCTCTCTTGGAATCCACACACCCTGCTGCTGTGTGTTTAGAAATAAATATAATTGCCATCAGTTTTTTCTTCTTCAAACATATTTTTTCTTTTCTCCTAAAAAGCATTGTAACAACCCCCGTTTGCCTATTTAATGAAGGTGACAAAATACAGAAACGAATCGTAAAGCATTTGTTATTCCACTAAATGAAGAACTGTTTAATTTTTTAAATGTTATATGAGGTAAACAATGCTATCTATCGTAGTCACACTAATGCTTCATGGAAGCATACCTTAGTGTTATGATTGGGTAGATCAAAGTATACTTTTTTGTAGGACCCCAGTGGCAGACAAAAAGGCACCAAAACGAAAAGAGCCCTTCAAAACACAACAGTTCATTTTACAGAACAAAAACAGTGCCAGGATAACCAACAAAATAATAAACAATAAACAATAAACAAACGCAAAATCAGCCCTAAAACAAAAAGCCAACTACACCGTGGTGAGTGGGTAGAAACAAAACACACACTAAACGCTAGAAAATAAAGGAGAGTAACAACAGGCAAAAAAACGAGACAATGAAGAAACAAAGACACGCTCAACAGTGGCTAGGAAACAACAAGATCTAGGATGCAACGACAAGGAATGGCTGGAAAGTTTTAGCGAGAGCTCAAAACAATCTGGCAGCAAGTCAGAGCCGCCACGCTGCTTAAATGCAGGAAGAAATCAGGATCAGGATAAGCGTCAGGTGCACTGTCTGCCCTCTGCACAGCCAGGCCACACCCCCACTGCGGGAAACAGAGGGACTGAAAAACAAAAACCCCTAACAGAAACACACACAAAACACAATGTCAAAAAGGACAGTTTAGCAGTACCCCCCCCCCCCGCCCCCCGACTCCCAGTGTCCCACCAGGCCTACCAGGGGAAGTCCTGGACAAAATCAGAGTCCACAATAAAGCACCAGGGAACCCATGAGCGTTCCACTGAGCCATAACCCTTCCAATCTCATAAATATTGGAGACCCCTGCCCCATTGTTGGACATCCACCAGATGCTGCACCCCGAAGGTCGGGTGGTCACCAATGATACGGACGGGAGGAGGGGGCTTGGCGGGCACAATTGGCTGGAGGCAACAGGTTTTAGCTGGGAGACAAGAAATGTGGGGTGGATTTTCATAGACACCGGCCAATCCACCACCCTCTTGTTGCTGTCGGCAGTGTGTAACAGGGCCGCCCGTATGTCCCTCCAGACCTTGTGGCACCAGCAAACATGCTCTTGGACTGACAGCACTGCGATCCTCCCCTCCTGATCAGGGAAAAGTGGCGGTTAGAATCCCAATGAAGCCTTCAAGGGAGAGAGGTTGGTAGCTGAGGTGGTCAGGGCGTACACTCAACCCACGGGAGGTGTTCACCCAGTCAGAGGGGTTTTGGGCCGCTACACACTGCAGTGTGGCTTTCGTCCTGGTTAGCTTGCTCCGTCTGTCCGTCTGGGGATGGTAGCCTGAGGAGAGACTGGTAGAGGCACCCAGAGCAGAGCAAAAATTTCTCCATACCTGAGAAAAAAAATTGTGGCCCTCTGTCAGACACAATATCAACAAGAATTCCATGGATATGGAAAACCTGTGGCCAGCAGTTTCTTTAGCCGACGGTAACCCAGATAACACCACGGTCCATGATAGTGAAAATTGTGTCATTACCTTTGGATCGTGGCAGGCCCGTGATGAAGTCCACAGCGATGTGAGACCAAGGACGGTGGGGAAACAGGAGAGGCTGGAGGAGACCGGAGGGAGCCCGGTGCGATGCCTTACCCCGGGCACAGACTGCGCACACCACGACGAATCCTCTGACATCCATCTCCATGGCTGGCCACCAAAACTTCCTCCTGATTAAAGACAGGGTCCGGGTCATGCCATGGCAGGCCAGTTTCAAAGAGTGCCCCCACTGCAGCACCTGGGAGCGTGCTCCCACTGGGATGAAGAGAGAGTGAGGAGGACTGCCACTGGGGTCTGGTTCCGTTCGTTGGGCTTCGCGGACTAACGCCTCCACATCCCAGGAGACGTAGCCACCACACAGGGTTAGGGTTAGGGTTGACCCTAACCCTAACGAGCAACAAACTACTGGCCTGTTTATTCTTGGCATCAAAATCAGCTCTTTGATTAGTGGCTTTGTTTCCTCACATTCTGTCCATTTGTCCAGCCTTTCTGGAAAAAGCCTGGTTTTGAGGACCCCTAACTGGCACCATAATGCTTTAGTTGGCTTGACTTTATGGCTGAGGTTCATGGTGATATGAAGCATAAATAATGCATGTATCATTCAAGCTGTAATGCTTGTTAAAGTAGTTTACTTTCTGTCCAGATCATATTGACTGACTTGCTCAGAGTTACCAAACGAGTATATTTGTGGAGATTTCCTTTTTCCTGTTGTGCTCCTGTGTTGTCCCCCCCGTTTTGTCCCCTGTCTGTCTCTCCCCTATCTGTCAAGTCTAAGTCTGTATTTCTGCAGGACTTGGCTGGCAGGTTGGGCCCAGCCTCCTCTTCTCCTGAGCACAGGTATGCTAAATCAAGCAATTAAGACTCACCTGCCTTCACAGTATCAGTGGCGGTTCTAGACCAATTTCACTGAGGGGGCCTGGCTGGGGCCAGGGGTTTTGATAGAGGGGCACATTAAACCCGCGGCAAAAAAGACAAAGATTCGAAATCTTATTTGACTTTTTATTTTCATAAAACTTGTTAAACCATTGCAGTCATAACGTTACAGTGATGATGAAAAACAGTATAATAGTCACAGTATTACTGAATTAAGTGCTGATAAGAGATTCATATAGTTGCAGATCTTGTGGGATAGTCTTAAGCTGCCCTACTATTACAGCAACTGTATTCTGTGGTTTTGGTGATTTCTGGCAAACCGATCAACAAATGAGTCAAGATTCAGTGCTTTTGCCCTCCTAGACTCGATGCTAAGTACACCCAGATTGCTTAATCTGTCGTCATTCATAGTGGATCTGAGGTAGGTTTTCACAAGCTTTAATGTGGAAAAACTCCGTTCACAAGCAGCAGTGCTTACTGGGATTGCGACAGCTATTTTACAGAGTCTGTAGAGCTCAAAAAAAAACTTCTTTGTATGGCTCAATGAGCTGTACGAGCTGTACTGTACTCATTTTTCACTACAGACAAAAAGCAATTAAGAGGAATTACACTTCAGCAACCCTACTGTTGCGGGCTTGCTTGGTTTTGTTGATAACGTACGTTAAGGATAGTAACTAACGTCAGCTAGAACCATACAATCACCTTAAGATGACATTAACACCTGGTGTTCTGGCAGGATGCTATTATAATTCATAAAGTTAGCAAACAACATTTCTTTACCAGAAGTCTTACCTTGACAGTGTAAGATCGTTCGTCGTTGTGGTAATCTTCGGACTGCTTCACATGTTCGCGCTCATTTTTTTTCAGTGGTGCAGCGCACTAAAGGGTCCGGCTAGAATGTTAAGCCACGCACTTTAGTTCCACCTTTGACGTCGGCGACTCGGCGTTACTGTATAATCTACGTTCGGAGGGGGGGCCACAGGGGGGGTCCAGAATCAGTGCTACAGGGGCACTGGCCCCTGTTGGCCCCTCCCCAGAACCGCCACAGCACAGTATATAAGAGCCAGTATTAGTCATATCGTCTGTGTTGCTGTGTGGTAAACAACCAGAGCTCAAGAAAAGCACACGTATCTTTGTCAGAATATTGTCGTCTTGTCTGCTACCTGTCCTCCAAACTTGCACCTCCCTGTCTGTGCTCCCTGTGTGTCTCATTCTCACCTGTTGTCGGCCATGCCCTGTCGGTCTGCTCTCACATAAGAACTTGGACCTGTCTCCACTTGCCTTTAGTCACGTTAGATTCTGCCTCATCCAAACTCATATCCTGCATTATATTCATGAAATTATATTTCATCTGCCTCCTGTCTTGTCTGTCTGAGTGTGGTGTTTTGGGTTCTGTGAACTCCGCTAAAAACATATTTTAATAACAGATACTTGTAATTTTTTATTTTGGCATGCCTTGATTTTAATGTGACATTTCACAAAATGCTCAAATATATCTTAGTTGCGGTGGCACGGTGGCGCAGCAGGTAGTGCGCGTGCCTCACAGCAAGAAGGTTTGATCCCCGGGTGGGGCAGGGCCTTTATGTGTGAAATTTGGTTCTCTCCAGGCACTCCGGCTTCCTCCCACAGACCAAAAACATGCTCATTAGGTTAATTGGTGACTCTAAAATTGTCCTTAGGCGTGAGTGTGAGCGTGAATGGTTGTCTGTCTCTATATGTTGATTGACTGGTGTACCCCGCCTCTCACCCGTTGACAGCCCGTTGACAGCTGGGATAGGCTCCAGCCCCCCCACAACCCCGAAAGGGATAGTTGGTATAGAAGATGAATGAATGAATATCTTAGTTGATTTACTTGATTAATTTCTCTCAGCCATTATTGCATCCCTTGTATGACATTGCAGTCTTTGTTGCAAAATTTATTGATGAGGTTCCTCAAGGATCCATCCTGGGTCCTCCTCTCTTTTCTATTTATACGCATGTCCTTGAGATATTTGATGTGACATATGTCCTATTCATTGTCTGGTGGTTTCTAGAGATTTCATTTTTTGTGTATTTTTTCAGTCATTTTATTTAACAATGATGGCTGTAATTCTATTCTTGCCTGACTTAAAACAATATCTTGTCTGTAACATGAGTACACACAAGTTTTCAACTAAAACTAAACAAAATATGATATTAGCACTATTCTTGCCTCTTAATAGATTGCTGTAAGTAACAATTTTAAATGCCAAGCATTAGCACACGATCAATAATGTGAACTGTTGTCCCAATTTGACATTAAAATTATAGTTTCATTAATACTTGTCAGTGTTTCTGTCATATCTTGCCACAGTTGTCTGGTGACCTGGATATTGTGTTTGAGGTTTTTAGTTCACTCCCTATGGTGGTGGTCTGAGGGGGAGAAGGCATGGCCTGGGCTATATGCCAGCTGGACCTTACACTCTCTTGGGTTTTAGGGAAAGGTTGGGTGAGAAGGAGACAGAAAATGTGTGTGAGAGAGAACAAAAAGGAGGGGGAGGCCAGCAGACAACCCAAATTGATCTCCTCTACACCAGTTCCCACTCTGTCTCAGTCATGTGCATGGCAAACCCGGAGGACAGAGAATGCAATGTTTGTATTCATGAGAGCAATCAAATGTAGCCTGAGTTATGACTGAAATCTAATGAATGCCCAGAATGGCTGTGGAGCTTGACAAAGCATTCCAGTATGTAATAAACTGGTAAGTCTTGAAGACTTGAAGCTATTGCTTTCAGTCCCAGTCGCCTCAAGTTATGGCTTTCAGTGGTGAGGTCATTAAGGTATCCAAGGTTATGTATGGATGAACGAATTACGTGTTGAGAACAAGTAGTAGCAGGTTTGGTTATTAGCACTTATTGATACCACTAACTGGATTCACATCAATGACATTATTAATAAGAAGTAATAACAGGGCACCACCCAATAACCAACTGTGGACACAGTCCCACAAAAAGGTTGTTGATGTTGATGTTTAATAGACCATTTTACATTTATTAGGTGAACAGTGAAGGGTTGAATCTGAGCACTGACCCTCACAACCAGCTGTTACCACAACACTTATGCACAAATTATCCAACACAATTCTTCAAAAAAGTGTTTATTTTAACTTCAGCAATACTGATCAACAATCATTAACAATCAGACATTTATAAAATGACATAGTCATAGAGATCAATAAGTACAGCTAAAAGACAAGCAGATATAAGCAACTACACCAACAAGCATTAAGGTGCCAAGCAAGCATGTTGCACGTTTGTGTGTGTGTGAGAGGGAGAGCATGTAAGGGAGAGAGGGGGCATGATGGCAGATGTGATTGATTGCGTCAGTGGCTACGTCACACAAGGTTCAAGACCGCCAACCTCGACAAGGAGATGAGAAGCACAATGGAGGATGTGTTAACATGCCTCTGACAACAAGATGGTGGAGTTATATTGGTGTTAGACATACTTTTAAGGTGTTTGTATGAACGCCTGTAAAGGCAAGTGAGTGTATGCATATTTGGGTTAGTAAAGAGAGAGAGAGAGAGGCGCACAAAGTGAAGCAAAAAGAGATCTTAACTGCCATGGAAAAACACAAAAACTGTCTCTTTATCACAGAGAAACCTGGCGTGCGAGCAACCGTGGCTCAGGTCTTTCAACTGATGAAGTACAGAGTACCAGCTTTGCCACAAAGGTAGAAAACTACACACAGTAGATATAACATGCTAACCACACAGAAACCTAGCAGCAAGTACAATGATTGATGTATCTCAAACAGCAACACCAGGACTCGCTGGCTTGTTAATTTCACAACAATACAATAAAGCTAGGACAACATTAAAGCATAGAGTAACACACTATCATTAACCTGATCCAGACAAAAAACTCTTGCTTGAGATTGCTTCAGGGGCAATTAGTGTGTGTTTCAGTCAGTCCAGAAGGTCCAGCATGGTTTCTTTGAGCTCGGACAGTGACAGGGCCACTGTGTCACTTCATCTGCAGTTTAACAGCGGGTTTGTCCTTTTAGGCAGTGGAGGAAACAGTGGAGAGTTGACTCAACTGAAAGAGACTGGGGAGTAGAAGTTATCCTTCTCTTTCTAGAAGGAAACGAGTAATCCATGTCTTCCTCCTGCAAAAGTGAGGCCAGATACAGAAATAGTCAGTTAAAAGACTGTTGCCTAGGCTACTTCAATTATAAATGTTTGATTAGGAATTAGTGATGTGTCGGTCGTGAACGAAACGGCTCTTAGAGCCGGCTCTTTGAAGTGAACAATCGGGGCCGGCTCCTGCCTGGGAGCCGGAGTAGGAGCTGCTTTGGGTTTTTTTTTGTTTTTTCTCGACTTTTTTTTCCATTCAAGCTGCACGTGATTGGTCAGCTACATGATGTGTGGTGGCTTCTGTGTGTACGCACTGAGCAGGAGGGGGAGGAGCGGGGGGTACAGACACAGCGCGCGCGCGCACACACACACACACACACACACACACACACACACACACAGAGCTGCGACAGACAAAATACTGGAAAGGTGAGAAAATGAGTGACCGCAGGAAATGCAGTAAAATTTGATATAAACTATGTTTTGCACATTAGTAATTAATTTTACATAAAATTTTACATTATTTTGGTAATAAATAAATTTAAGCAACAAAAAATCTGAAGAGCCACTTGGGAGCCAAAAGAGCCGGCTCTTTTATGAGAGCCGAGCCGTGAGAACCAGCTCTGTTAAAAGAGCCGGAATTCCCGTCACTCTTAGGAATGATACACCACCCATAGCAACGATATCACAGTGGAAAGGTAAGGTAGGGAGGGGATTCAAGTGCATTCCGGTGGGACTCAGTCAGTGGGAAACCAGGATTTGGTTTCAAACTGAATCTTGTACTCAGGTGAGATTTGCAATGGCTGATGAGCCATCCTGTTTTGTTGCTTCTGCTCCTAAAGCTACAACTCTCCACATTTTCCTTATCACAGCTCTCTTGGCTCTGCACTCTCTGCCACCTCAAGGGAACATGAAAAACATCCGCAGCACCACAAACACAGTCAAGACTCCCCAATGCCCAGTCACTCTTTCTGTTGCTACTTCTCAGTCTCCATGGTGTGAACCTGCCTCTACGGTAACTCCATAGGCCCATTGGTGTCATGCCCCTGATGGGGGTTGGCACATGTGCTAATTCATGTATTAAGTTGTGCTTCTGAAGGCTGCAGGTGATACACCTTTGCTGGTGGCCAAGCATTGTACAGTATGTCACCCTCCATATCTGGCTGTTGATGAATTTGAGACTCTGAGACCTTGTGTAGCATCCTCCTGACCCCTTGGTACCTGTGGAACACATGCACATGAGTCTGTGAGTATGTTTCATGTGGGTGAGTGTCACCTTCCCGTACAATCCTGACCTTGAGAACAACCTTACCCTAACCTTAACCCAAGTCTTCAACCTAAGATTTAATGATTTACATTATGGGGACTTGTGTTTTGTCCCCATAAGGAAGGGGAGTCCCCATAATCTGACTGTATGAAGAAATTTATGTCAAAAACGGTTGGATAATTTATCTTAATTATCTATTTATTTATTTTGTTGAAAATACATTATCAAGCTGATCACTGACAATGCTAGTGATCACTCTGTGATCCCAGAGCTGTTTCATCATCAGTGCCTGGAGACAGACCCACATCCATTCTCTGAATCAAGCTCAACTCTTCATTCTACACCTGTTCTCATTGTAGACAATCCTGGAATGAGTCCAATATATTCATTCACATATTTTGCAATGTTTTTGTTGCATTCATTCTAGGATTCAGCAATTGGTAGAAGAATGTTTCATGTTTAAATATTAAATACAGCAATCATTAATTTGTAAATTATTTGTAAATGCAATTTTATTACCTCCAATTCTATATGCAGGTAAGATGATGCACTCACACAAACCAGTACTGACCAAATGCTGCTACGTTCCTTGCTGAAGCAATGAGGTTCTTGTAGCTTTGAGTTGGTCAACTCCTGCAACATCTCTTCATCTGATGAGCAGTCTGCCTTAGACAAGTCTGAGCCGGCCAGCATCTGTAAATGCCCTAAAGGTGTTGAGGAAGCAGACTGAAAAAGCAGAAGGTGAGTTAATAAGGTAAATGACTTAAGTATGCTATGGTTGCGAGTGTCACTTTGAGCTCACTCCACTGCCCACAGATGTAATATATGCTTACATGCCCTAAAAGGTCTCCAGTATCACTAAACCAAGAATTTACAGCTAGCAGCTATGTGAGACTGTAATGTGATTGTGAAAGAAAAACAGCTGAGATCCAAAATTAGTTTTTCATCCTCAGTAGTCCCAGAGAAATAAATGGAATAATAATTAGACTGAGGGTGGTTGTTAGAATGAAGGTAGCCAATATCAGATAGGTTTGTAATGTTGTCAGCATGAAAGTGTTGGTTAAACATAGATGACATAGATCTCACCAACCGTCCACAGTATGTGAGCACCCGGGACTGTGTGTCCAACCTGGTCGTCTGCAGCACGTCGTCGTGTGGAGTGCAGGGGGCAAGACCTTTTATGACACTGTGGTGGCATCAGCCATCTTTTATGGAGTGGTCTGCTGGGGGAGCAGCTGACAGGAAAAGACTTGACAAACTGATCAAGAAGGCCAGCTCTGTCCTGGGATGCCCCTTCAACTCAGTGGAGGTGGTAGGAGAGAGGAGGATGATGGCTAAGCTGTCATCCATGATCGAGAACGACTCCCACCCCCTGCAGGCCACTTTAACAGCACTGGAGAGCTCATTCAGCGACAGACCTGCTTCACTCGAAGTGTGTGAAGGAATGCTATTGCAGGTCCTTCCTTCCTGCAGCAGTCAGACTTTACAACCAGCAGTGCTCCCAGTAGACCACACACTCACCAAGACTTTCAATATGACATTATACTGCATTATAATTCACATCAACTGTGTTCACTTATACTGTGAAAATATTTTGCTCAGATGAATTTCAACTTAAGGTGCAATATATCAAACTTTCAATCAGGTGTATTATTACTCCTATGTGCAATATCAATACTCCAGTCAGGAGTACTATCATCAGTACCTATTGTTCATATTTTCAATATTCCTTGTTTATATTGTTTGTTTGTTATTTAATATCCTTTTTACTGATGCTCTCTATTTTTTGCTATCCACTTTGCTGCTGTAATACTGGAAATTTCCCCACTGTGGGACTAATAAAGGAATATCTTATCTTATCTTAAAAGGAGTCAGACTATCACCAGAGCTCATATAGACCATGGCTGTCTGCACTAAATTTCATTGCAATCCATCAAATAGTCATCAAAATGTTACACTCAAAACTGTCCACATTATGTTGATGCAAGAACAGTCAACAGATCACCAAAGTCAGCAGGGTTAATCCTCTGGGAACCATGAATACCATGAGTGCCATTCCATTGTGTAGATGTATATACACTATTTCACAGGATAAGTGGATATTTTGACCCGATGGTGGAGCTACACAAGCTGAAAGGTCAGGGGATCACCAAAGTTAGTCAGCTTCTCTCTACCAAAATTCATGACACTCCATCAAATGATTTAGAGTAGTTTCAGTCTGGACCAAAACGGTGCAACGACAGACTGACACTGCTTTCATTAAAGCCATACTGCTAGCATGGCTAAAAAGCAATTTCACAATAATTTGCCCATAATAAATCCTTAAGTAGTTGTTATTTTAATGTTGAATGAGTTCTTAATTCCAAACCCAACAAAGACATTGTGATCATTGTGAGGTTGAAAAATCTGACCACAGTCCAACATAATAAAGCTTGTAACAGATGTATTACTGGGGCGCTCCTAATGTAGTGAAAATGGGGAGTCTCTGGAATTCATATTTACAGGCATGTTGACAACTGCTGTGTGACCCCTTCTAAGTTGTAAACTGTAAAATATCACTGCTTCCTGATACTTTGTGTGAGACTCTAAAGAGTGTGCTTTTCCTGTCAGATTCCCTCATTGCCCTCCACACTAACACTGCATGGGATGGACTACAAAAGGAATGCACTATTTATATTTTTATATATTATACAGTGACAGGAATTTAATAGCACATGCGACTTCAGTAACAGGTCACGAGTGCTGTCTGTTGGTAAACCAACTAATCCATCCTAGAAGCTAGCTGTTTATGAACTCTGCACCTGGAAATAATCTCACAGCAGAGATTTTGGCACGTCACAGTATCCAAAAGTACAAGCAAATGTAAATAATTAAAACAAAGATGGCTGAATTCCATTTAGGTACTGGTTCCTGCTGTTGTGCATTTTGGCTTACTGTCACACTGTCATGGTTGACTGAGACATTTGAAGACAACAGAGCCATCATAAATGTTGCAATATCTGTGCTTTTCCTACCGTGATGAGTCAAAATGTTTGCTATCTGGCTCTAAGGATACCAATGCTGTTCAGCTGGTCTGTCGATCCACCACTTTGTTCTACCTAACTTTTCCTCCAGCCCCACGAGGAGGTCTGATGTCCCACTTATTTAGTGAAATTTCTCAAAATCTTACTAGATTGGCATAAATTTTTGTTTTCATTCATTCCCAGTCAATGCTTTTTAATAATCCCCTGACTTTTCCTCTGGTGCCATCATTCGATTTTGTGTTTTCATTGATGAACATGAAATTAAAAAAACATAAAAGATGTTTTTCATTTGTCCAACACTTTGGTTTGTAATCAATTGTAAATAGATGATAACATTCCCATCAGCTTCAGCTGTACTGTGTGTTTAGCTCTAATTAGAACATTAGCATGCTAACACCCTAAAGCAAGGTGGTGAACACGGCATGCATTACCTGTTGAACATCAGTATGCTGGCATTGTCATTGTGAGCATGTTATCATGGTGATATTAGCATTTACCTCAATGTACCACTGAGCCTGAAGGCATGGATATAGGCCAAATTCAAACTCTGCTGTCAGCATCAGTGAGTCTGATTATATTGCGTTGGCAAAACCTGTTCACGTTTATCTGCACATGCTGTGTGTGCACAGCCAGGGGGTCATACATTTTGGCTCTACACTGACGCTCCATGGGGAGATGATGAAATAGATATCAATTGTGGAAATGTGGATGAGTAAGCAAGGAAATACATATCTGTACTGCCTGATAGTGGCTGTAGACTCTTTGTCTTGTTTGTTCTTGACACTTGTTGGATTGTCTATGAACTATAAATCTGTTTCCCTAAACAATAAAATTATCCTGTAATGTTTATCAAAGACATCACCTCAACATGTGGCATTTGCATGTGTTGTAAAGGGTGTGTTTGAAGCAACACTGAACAGTAACAATGCCTTTCTTTCAGTGTATATATTTTTAACAGCTGCTTTCTGGTGATCCTGTTTTGACAGTAGTTTGGAGTAATTTGACATCAGTAATATTGGCCACTCGGGCAGCAACTAAACAATAATTTTCATTATGGATTATATTAGTAACCTGCCCGTTTACTTCCAGGAAGTAATTAAAGTGGTTAACTACTTTGTGGATGAACAGCGTAATTGTTTGGTCTATAAAATATCAGAAAATAGAGAAAAGTGTCAAGTTACACGTTTCCAGTTCTATTCATATATTTTGTTTTCTTCAACTAATAGTCCAAACTCAGAGAAATTCGGTTTACCATCACTGAGAAACTGGATAGTATTTATATTTGAGAAGCTGGAACCAGTAAATATTCAGCATCTTTGCTCAAAAACAAAAAGAAAAAAAAATGACTTTAACGACAAATTTATCAGTTTTCAAAAAAATGTTGTCTTATGCTACTGAAACTGGGGAGACACAAGAGACTGAATTTTATCTTATAAAATGATGTAATACCATCTGAGTTTCATTATTACCACGCGTATGTTACAGTCAGTAGCCACAATCAACAGTTAACGAGTCACTCCTTTCTCTTTAATCATCAGGGAGGAATAATAACTAAGTGTGGTGGAGTCGAACACGGAACACCATGAAAGCTGAATCTGAATGCTCTATTCTCGGTATGACAGTTAGCTGTGAGACATGGCTGTACTCCCATCACCACAGTGGCTGCAATGGCTGTTGAGCATCAAGAAAAGGGCCTCCAGCTGCAGCTTCATCTGTAGCCAGTGATGTCTCTGTCAGAGGTGCTGACATGCTCGGGCTTGACATGCCACACTCTCGTGGCTGCTTCTTGTAGAGGAGCCAGCATGAGTAGCTGAGGCCTCACAGGCACTGAGAGATAGAGGAGAGATGGAGATCAAAGTGGCTCCAGGAAAGAGAAGCAGAGTGTGACAGTGAGGGTAGATATTTTGTACCTGGATATTTGGCTCAAAATGCTGCTTTATATTACCATCTCCATCACTCAAAGAAAAAGAAAAGAGAGTAAACAAGAGACGGTTTCAATTTCACACATAGGTTTACGTAATATGTAAAAGTTCTAAAATTTAGACTTGCAGAGTCCAGTCAAAAATCTTTCTCCGGGCCAAGTCACATTTCTTGATCAATTCCCTGTTGTTTTATTTCCAATCCTTTATTCTTGACATTATTTTGCAAGCTAATTTTAATGATGCAAAAATGAAGACCGCTGAATGACAAAATAAGTACAATGTGATACATCATCATGTTGAGACTGAGACAGAATAAGAGTCTCCGGCCATGCCAGGTCTCTGTGGTGCTGTACTGTACTTGCACAGCGTGGTGCTTTGAGCTGAATGCTAACATCAGCATGCTACTATGTTCACATTAACAATGCTAACATGCCGATGTTTGACAGAGACCTGATGATGTGCTATGTACAAAGTGAGGGATTGCCAAAGTGACTGCAATTCATTGTAAGGGGGATGATGAGTGTCTGTGCCAAATTTCATGACAATCCATCCAACAGTTGTTGCAGTATTTCACTCAGGGCCACAATTGTGAACCCTGAAAGGCAGTGCTAGAGGAAAAGTCAGGGGACCACCAAAGTCATTAGGATCATCTATGCCAAATTTCCTGGTAATCCATCTGATATCTGTTAAGATAATTCAGTCTGGAATGAAATGGAGAACAGACAGACCAAAAGACATTGACATTGACATTGGAAATGGAATTGCCGAGAGAAACAGTATTTATTTGTTGGTGTACATCATGGATACAACTCATTTTGCTGAAATATTTTCTTTTTCTCATGCACTCAAGCATCCTCATCCTCTTGTAAGCCCAGAATCTGAGATTCACCCAGAGGCTTACAAACCATCACAAACCAGACAAATACTGGAGCACATCACTGAGAGCATATATGATTAATTATGACAAGAAATACTCAAATTGATCCATTATTTTTCTCTCATTTTCTCCCTCTAAAGAAATCTCCTTCCTCCCAAAACATGTTTATATCTAACACATCTTTATAGAATTCTGATTGAATTATTGTGCATCAACAAAAGGTCCCAAATATGAATTAACAAACCCAAGAAAGTAAACAAACAAGAGAAAAATCAACCAAAAAAGCTGAGATGATAAGTTGATGTGCAGAAAATCTGTAGGCTTCATTCTCTTAATCAATCGGTTACTGAAGCCAATTAGAATTGTAACAAATGCCTGAAAAACAAACAAACAAACAAACAAACAAACCCCTCTAATTCCTGCCCCTCAGGTCTAAGGACATGCTGCCTTTGCTGTCCCATATTATCATGAACTAAATGCTGCATGCTTTATGTACTGTGTAGAAATAAACTAAATGCATTATAACCACCCACTTCATGTATATGAGTAATCTATTACATTACCCATTTAGTAATTGTTCCTTTGCACTATTTGTTTACAATTTTTAGCTTGACTTGTGTATAATCATTATATGTTGCTCACTTTTCCTTTTTCATATATGTATCTATTTACCATCTACTTGTAAATACATGATTGTTTTATATTTCCCTACCTTTGATCAGCTTTATTGTCCTTTTTTTTTTTTTTTTTTTTTTTTTTTTTTTTGAGCTGTACGCCTACTTCTCCCTTCCTAATAGATTAAAGGGAGTAAAGGAAAGTCAGTTATGTAAACAATCATTTATTTACAGCTCTTCTCACTACCAGATCAGAAAAAGTGCTGCAGCTAACCACACGAGCAAGTCGAGGTTTAGAGAGGAATGTTAGACAAAAGATTTTTTTAATAAACAGCCTCAAATTATTAAGTTGTTGAGAAGATGAGTGTTGTAGCATCTGTCACTTTTGTCATCATTGACTAGTTTTGAATGATTTGTTTACCCTCTGAATAATGTTGAACTGTAAAACACTTGAGCTGGAGCGTGATCTTTTTTTTTTAAAAAAAAACATCATAAGTTTCTCTGTTATGAGGCAAGATTTGATTTCTGCAGTGAAAATTGTGTGGATGAAACAAAATGTGCAAGCAGAGAAAACTTGGATATGACTAAGAATACCAACGAATGAGAACAGCGTCAGCAAGGTAAAACAGAATGACCTCAGATAACTTCAAATGAATGTGTTTGTCATCCTTGAAGAGGCTGGAGGAGCTCCCTGAAGGAACAGTGGGGTCTTTAGACTTGGAGGTGGATGAGAATTGGCTCTGAGGCATGATGGGATGCTCTATGAGCAAGGCAGACTGAGTCAGTGGAATTTTAAACTGTCCTTGACTGAATCACTGCATCAACGAAGATGAATCATGCTGAAGTCAGACAACTTATTTGTTTAAAGAAATTGTGTTAGTCAGTGTTCGAGGTCTTGTATCATCATCATCATCATCATTATTATTATTATTATTTTAAATCTAAGCACACTGGTCATCACTGTTTCATTCATACATAATGTACATTGTAACTGAAATGACTCCTCGTATTTCGACAGCTGACTTGAATGCATGTATGGCAGTGATCTGAGGATAAACAAGCTGGAGGATTTCTCTCATCTATTTGCGCAGGATGATACCGCAGCTCCGCTACGGCTTCACGCGACAACCCACCTTGAAACGGTTCCCTCTAATGCTGCATTCATGCCCTCCGTGAAAAGCGGGAAGATGCAACAAGCTTTTCACGACATAGAAGTTCGAAACTTGCAGTTTTGCCTATAAATCCCGGTTCCTCAAACTCAGAATGTTGTAAATAACTACTGTCACTTATTAGCAGCATCAATGTCTTTCAAGCAAACCGGAGAGATTTCCATCTAATTTATTCAACAGAGTAACCACCTGTTGAAGTTTGGTGGTTGGGATTGTGATGTTGTGTAGGCATCGCTGTAGCCTGCTGCAAACATGAAGTAATTCAGTAAATACCATAATGAGGCCTCTGCTTTTAAAAGGAAGTTTGGCCAATCCTTAAGGTAGCCCACTTGTGAAAACTTAACTTTAAGTTACTATATTAATCAATCAGGTTTTATGCAATGATTTTTCCCTTCTCTGTTATGATCTCTTCTCTAGCTATTTTTGTCTGGGGGTTTGTGGGTGGCCAGATGCTTTTGTCTCAACCTCCACAATAAAAATCAGATAACGTTTTAAAAGGTGATATTCTGATGCTACTGCTGTAATCGTTCATGTAAGTGCGTTAAGGATGAAAAAGCGAATAATGAGAAAGCAAGCTCTCTTTCAAACGGGTGTGAGCACACTGATGTCATTTCTTTGAGCCGAAGTTTGGAACCTCCGCGTATTACTACATGTCCTGAACGCAACATTCCAGCTGGGATACCGACAGCGCAGACAACCAATCAGCGACCTTACCTCTCCCACGCCTACCAATGAAACGAGTGCAGAGGCGGTGCTGCGGTTATCTAAAAGCTGGGACTTGGTTTCACTGCCTCGTCTGCTCTCGTCCCATTGGCGCAGGTGATCCGTCTCAGGATGCGAGAGGAGAGCGGAGGAGAGGGGAAGAGAGAGGGGAAAGCGCCGATGGAAAAGTGTCCAGGGCACGGCTAACAAGAAACCAGGATACCGGCCCGCTTCAGTTTGTCCTGGACCACTCGGCGATGAGAGATTCACCGAAAGGGGCACTTTGAGATATGATGAGCTTTATTTTTGGTCGGCAATAGTACTATGATTTGGTATGTGGCCACTTTGATAGCAAGTGTATTCAGCACCCGAGGAACGGCCGCTCAAGGTGAGTCGAAGTGCAGAATCTGTATCCACCAGCGCCTACTGCTCAAGTTTTAACTCGGCTTTTTCACTATTTATCTCGTAAAAAGCCGTTTCCAGCTAGTGCTTTATCGAACTTTGAATGTGTCGCTTGCATGCTAAAAATGTCACACTTTACGTCATGAAGTTCATACGTGTGTTCATCACCGCACCTGTGTGGAGCCGGGCCGGCGTATGACGAGCGAAACGGACCGCTCCACCGTTAAATGAATTACAGTGGAGCTTTACCACAGTGGACAGGGAACTCCTTTAGTTAAACCTATTTTAAAAGAGGACACCCTGTTTATTCCCACTGTAATGCATCATGGAGATGCGTGCCTCTCGGTAATAAATGGCTCAATGGGAGTTGTGACGTTTTGGGCTACAGAGTGATAGATTTTGCGGCTTATTTAGGCTGACATGTTCCTCCCAGGATGTGAGTTTTCTTTCCGGTGGCTCCAGGACGTTATGCAGACAACACTGGACTGCCGCAGCCGCTTTTACTGAGCTCCACATCGGCTGCCAGCGTTTCGTGAATTGCGAAGGCAACTGTGATTAGTATGGTGCGCTGGTGTGGATGTCATTAAAATGCTATGAGTGGATTAACCTCTTCTAGGGAGCTGTTCCAGCTGAAGCTGAGTCATGCCATTTGTGTCCGCTAGAGGGAGCGCTTTCTGAGCCAGCATCACATTAAGGTGAATTTAAACAGTTCCCAAGACGCAGAGACTGCTTTTCAGTCAGTCATGTGTGATGCAACTTTGATCATTTGTATGATGACTAAACTTTAGCTTAAAGCCATGTTCACAAATGCAAATGCTATATTCACAAATGCCTTTCTTGTTGAGAAGAGCTGAAGGGTGGGAAAATGGCATCACAGCTGGAAGATCCCCCAACCTGCAGCTGATCTCTGACCTCCCTGCAGATTGATGACAGAGAAAAGAGGCTCCCCTGATGGTTTTGTGTGGTCAAAACAAAGCAGAGGTGTCTGAAAGCAACACTGATGAGTGAAATGATCTCAGTATATAGCCAGATCCATCTGCAATCAGGTTCACCTCCCACCATATTATAAACAGAGCTGCAACTAATGATTATTTTGATTATTATCAGTTAATCTGTTGATTGCTTTCTATTGGACTATAAAATTGTGAAAAGTGCTGACAACTATTTCCCAAAGCGCAAACTTAATTATTCATATGGATTGTTTTGTCTGACCAACAGCAAAGGTTCAGAGTACTCTCATAGAATATTCACATTTGAAAGGATGAATCTTTGGGCTTTATGCTTCACAAATTACTTGAAAAAAGTTCCATCAGTCAATCGACTAATGTTCCAAGCTGTCATTATGAATGACCTCATCCTATAGGCGGTGGACCCACATGTAATTTGGCGGTCTGACAGTGTGTATGTGTGTGTTGTTTGCACGTGAGCTTGTCTCACATTGATGGTGACAGGGACACGTATGGTGAGCAGGTGAAGCTGCAGCAGCTTCATGTTACTTTTGTCCCCCTCCTTCCTTTCCTCTCTACTGCTCATCTTTAAGAGAGAGCAGAGATGGAGGAAACTGGGACGATGTCTGTGCCTCAGCATCACTGATTAGACGATGAAGAAACGAGTGCTTGATGGTATAAATAAGCTTTTCATCATGGTGTGTTAATCTTTTGACACAGAATCTTGCAAGTTTATATATATTTATTTTTGTTGACATCGTTCCGGCATGCCACTGGGTTCAGCTGGCTACATGGCAAACAGTTATGTAATGTCCTGCCTAAAGAGGATACACTTAAGCGTTGTCTGCCAAAAGGAGACTTAGGGAGATGTTTTTAAGCGGCTTCCCTCGTCTCCTCCATGGTTGGGACTGCAGGCAACTTGGCAGAAATGAGCATTAACTTCTGGATAGCAAAGAAGGAGCGCCTGTGACTGCGCTTGTTTGTGTTTTGTAAAGATTGTCCCTTCACTTAGTGTAACTGGTTATGCATATGGTCCTTGTCCCATGCTTTAACACATCAACAGAACTCTCTGCTCTGCAGCACTCATGCTTTGCACACAGATACACAAACACAGGCGAACACACCAGCCGACAGAAGCTGCGCAGGGCAGCATCCTTCTGGCCGAGTGCTTCTGTCTCCAGCTGGCAGCTGGCAAATGCCTCGACTTTTGCCAGTGATAACCCTGGACCTGAGCCAGACTGCCTCTCTTTCCCTCTGCTGTCCCCTCCTCTCTGGTTTCCTCTCTTTCTCACCTTGTTCCATCCATCCCTCTCTCCCTTCTCTCTCTTTTCCACTGTGACTCAGGTCTCCCTCCCCTCCTCTTCCTGTCTCTCTTTTCTCCTGCTCCATCCTGTTGTCTTCCTCTTCCGTACAGTTGGATGAACTCACTTCCCTCCAGGTTTCAAGTGGCCTCTCTCAGCCTGGCTGGGTAGCCGAGGGAAGGGACCATGGTGGGTTGTGTTAATGGAGGCTCAGGGTGCGCTCCACAGCAACCGTCTGCTGCCATACGTAGACACACCCACTTGTTGCCCCACGCACACACACACACACACACACACACACACACACACACAACATACACACACATCAACACATGCAAGTATCCCCTTGGGGATAAATGTGTCTTTAACCAGGATCTGAACATATGCCCACTAACAGGCTGTCTGCCCAGGACTAAGTTGGACTAATTATGACTAAGCTGTTAGATAAATGCCACAGAGTTGCTTGATAAATACATTTACCACATCATGCCAAGAGGGCTTGCGACGGAGGAGGAGGGGGTGAGTGGAGATGTATGTGTGAAGAGGATGTTGTTTGGAGTATGCTGGAAAGAAACAGTGGAAAAAAACTATCAAGAGCATTTAGCTGTCGTTCCACTGAGGGTGCTTTCACATATAACCTGTTTGGTTCTGTTGAACCAAACAAGTTGCAGACTGAACACCTTGACTGAGACTGCCTGCAAAAGGAGGGTCCCAGTCTGTGGACACTCTGATGTCGTTTCTTTGTCGTGTGAAAGCAAAACAGACCAACTTGTGCAATGAAGTCAAAAAGTAAACTGCTGTTAAATCCATCTGCTGTTCGAGAAATATTTCTCCTGATCTGTTGACTGTAAGCAATGTATAGTGCATATATATTTAAACAAGATAATTTGGTAACCATGGCAACAGATATGTACTTCAGCAGGCGATTTTAACTGATTCACCAGAAAGTGAGAAAGTTCAACCTGAAGTCTGTTGAGGTTATGTCTTATTTCGTATCTTTGTCCTCTTATTGAGGATTGAGTGAAATGTAGTGACCACACAGGAACTATATCTGTAATACCACGGAACAAAAATGTATTTTTTTATATTCCATTTCTCTCTGTCACTGTTTATATAGGATTTGATATACAAGGTCCAGTTGCAGTTTCAATAAAAGTTAACATTGACCAACATAAATTGAGGCTGCAGCAGCATACAGCTGAGCATCCACCAGAGCAGCCACTGCCTCGCACACCATTGTGCTAACATTTGAAAAATGGAAGCAGTGGTAACCTCTAGCTGTCTGAAAGCACCTTTATGTCTGCATTGTCCATGACCATCTATTTTTGACAAGAATGTTAGAGACATGTGTCAGACTTTCCATGTCTTTCATCCTTGTGATGAAGTTTTTATTTGTGTTGATCCTATTAATCCACCTCTGGTCACCTCTGGAACTGAATGATGGGATCTTGAATTCCTCTTGGCTGTATTTACTCTTGCTTACGTTTTTGCTCTTACTGATTATAGTGTGAACCTTGATGATGCACATCATTAAGGGTCTGTTTGTTTGACTGAAGTAAGCTTCCTCTGGAGCTCTGAAGTGCCCAGAGAACTGTTGAACTTGTGTTTGTGATTCAGTGATGTTGTCTCCCAAGTCAGTGTGTGTGTGTTTTGGGGTAAACTATGTGTGTAAATGGAGCTGGAAAGGAGCACTGGTGCCTGATTGATTTGACTAACTTTCCTGGTATCCCTGTTTTTTGATGATCTCTACACTATGATCGCTTAATGAGTGTTCTCCCTGTAAGTGGGTGGCTGCTTGGCAAAAACAAAGTTGCTGACCAAGAACAGGGAGACTCATGTCTCATTCACAGTGTGGATTTAAATCCTGTGGGCGTTCAGCGTTTTCTCACTAACGGACTGTGTGGCCTGAGACAGATTTAGCCTTCAATGGGAATGCCCTGATCTGGCCTTATATTAATCTGATACTGTTCACTGATGAAATGACTCAACATATTTCAACGTAGAAACTCTCAGATTGTCACGTGTTCAATTATATTATTGCCAACTTTCTCACGTACTTTTCTAGTGGACTTGGGGCTCAGTTGAATGAGGCTGCAGTTTGGTGTAACACCCATCAGTCCATTTTCATGGTCCTAGGACTTCAGAAGATTCATTTCCTTTTCTGTTGTGCACATTTTCAGTCTCTTCACCTTGTATGAATGTGTGTGTGCTTGTGTGTGGGTGTCGATGTGCCTTGCTTCTCATTGCAAATGTTATGAATTAAAACAGAATCAGAGTGAGATGGCCTACACTGAGCCACATGGCTTCAGATAAAGTGTTTTTCTAATTCCAACGTTCAGCTTCCTGGATTGAGGTCATGCATCTTGTCAAAATCAGAGGATGCATCTCAGCTTAAAGCCTCTTGCACACTGCATCAATGCTCTCCCCTCAAAAAAACAAACAAAAAAACCTCAACGTTTTTAAAGTTGGCAGTTGTTGGCTGTTATTTTTAGACTTGATATTCCCACTGTCACCTTCATGTAGATCTGACTGTCTTTATTGAAGTTGAACAGTTTCAACACCAGTTTACGGATACAAGTAAATAACAATAAACTTTATTTGTATAGCACCTTTCACACAAGAATTGCAGCTGAAAGTGCTTTACAACAACGAAATCACATGCACCAAGTGCTTCACATTAAGAAAATTTAGAATGATCATAAAAACAAGGATAGACAGTTAATGCAAAATAAGATGGAGAATAAAACCCACTTGATATAATAATGTAATAATAAAAATAAGATCAAAATAAGGATTGGAGACTTGCAAATATGGGCTTTTTTTTTTTAATTGGACAGAGACAGAAGATTTTTATGGAAAGAAATTGGAAGTGGAATCAGTTCAAATGATGTGCAATGGCCGATATTCAAATCAGCATGATTCCAAACATCACCTGTATCCACACTTTATGTACAGCTGTATCTGTACAGTACAGTCTGCCATGGATGGCTGGTGCTACATATACAGGGGAAGACTTCACTCCCACTGAGCTTAATGAAAAGTAGCATCCCTGTTGCCCAGGGCAAATAGCACACTTCATAAAAGTCACCAACCTTTAGCTGTCAATCAAGCTGGTATATGGGCCAAGGAGCAGTGACTGGCAGTTGCTGTCAAACCCCTGAGCTCCCAGCAGTTTGGTTCAGTGACTAGTCTATTGGGGTTGCTTGGCTGGATGAACTGATGGAAAAGATTGTCAGCAAGAGATACTTCATGTGTAGCTTTAGATTTTTGCAGATCCATGTCAATTATATATGAGCAATCCACAGAGTGTTGGTATTTTACTGAGGACTGCAAATATGTGCCACATGTGACCAGGGTAGTGCAAAGAATGTAGCCAGAGAGCTAATTGCTATGAAGCATATTGACAGTACTTGGGATGAAATAGAGATGTAGTCTTGTGGTCCTTTGGACAGGTGCACTAATAGGTGCCTGAGGGCGATGGCTCTATTGCCCTTCGCCCTCATAAAGACAACACCTCTGTTTTAAGAAATGACTCCCTTCTAACTCCCTCAGAGCTACCCCTCTGATCTGTGAGAGGCTGAAATAGATCATGGTAGATATGAGTATGACATACTTGTCACATTGAAGTATGTGACTTGGAGCAGCCCTTGCAGCACAGCACTGCTAGACAGGAAGGTATTGCTCACTAGTATTTGTTCTGAATATACTGTACCAGTGTCCTTAAATGAGGCATCTTAAAGCTGTCCAGCTAGTAATTGCAGTAGCCCTTCTGATGCAGTCAGGGTACACCGAATGGGGACATCATCAAAAAAATGCCCAGATGTATTGACAACTTGCAGAGCCACTGTTGATTTTACATTTGGGAGTACTGAACATTCTATTTTGGTGTCATTCCTTTGACATTTTGCAATTCCTTTGGCACTAATTTCAATATGAATGAATACCCACATTCACAAATGTATGTGGTGATTTGTATATAATTCACTCCCCACAAAATAATTTTTCAGTGCACGTATAAATATTTGTTGTTGTTGTTGTTGTTGTTGTTGTAGAGTTATGAATGCCTGCTAGCTAGTTAATGATCCAAGGTTGCCCATTTGTTAGGCTTTTGCTTTAGTGATATTTTAGGACTCAAATTTGCAGACCAGAGACGAGAGTTAATAAAACAAAAGGAATTTATTATAACAATATAATACAAACACAAAGCACACTCAAAAGGAGTGGAACAAACAAACACAAACCACACTCTCAAGGAGTGGAAATTATTACAAACAAGAAGGAGCACCCTGGATCAGGGTGAAGGCACTGAAACAAAAAGCACACCTAAGTGGCAGTCCATACAAAAATCCAACACATAACTGAAAGAGCACACAAAGGAGGAACTGGCTGAACACTATCAACACTTACACTGGAATGAACTAGGAAACCATGAAGGAATCAAGACAATCTGGCAAAAGGTAGAGCCGAGAGTCTTCCTTAAATATTCTGCCATAATCAGGCTGATGCGCGACAGGTGCACTGCTGACAAGGTGGAGCCGGCTGAGTACAGGGACACACCCAGCTTAGACAGACAGGGGAAGATACAGACCGACAAATAACACTAGGGAAAAGGGGAAAGGAAAACACAAAGACAAGACAGGTTAGCTGAACACCATTAGCATTATATAGCTAACTTGTTTGCTGATGCTAGAGTTAAATGCCGCATCACTAACTTGGTAAGAATTCATACTGTAACTCATAGTTGCATACAATGAAGATGTGTGATCACATCTGATGATGACAGATGATATCCTTGAATCTATGCTCATGTGATTGACCTATGCATTAGTTCATCTGTACGTGCTGCAATTAGATGTTGATGATGATCATTAGATGTTTGCTCATGTTTATGCCCTTGCGTGAAAAAGATATGTTGCAGTTGTGGCCATGAGCATTGTGGGTGTCTATTCTAGTTCAGTGTAACAGCACTTTTGAGAGTTTAGTTCTCTCCATCATTGTCACTAAGAGCAGGGTCTCTGTGTCTTTGTGTGTCTTTTTTTGAGTTTGACTTGGGTGGAGGAACTTCGCGCCATGGCTTAATGACACCACTCGCACCTTACGACACACATGCAGACGTGCGGAGAGGAAGTGGAAAAAAGATCATCTCCAAGTTTCTTTAGACATCCTAAAAGAGAGTCTTTTGGAATATCAAAAAGCTGTCAAAGTTTCTAAAAGTCAGTTTCTACCCAATCATGAGACAGCTAACAGCAATAAACCTCAGTTTCTCTTTAATACTTTGAACAATCTTTTAAACCCCTGTGATCACAATGCTATTGTTCCTTCACCTAAACTGTAAGAACTGTGTGAAGATTTCCTGAAATTTTTTATTGGCAAGATCTCTGATATCAGGTCCTCTATTATGCTGTCTGCATCTGATCCTGCTGTTTCTCCTATCTGCCCTGCTGTTTTTGAGGGTTTTGACCTAGTGTCCCTCTCAGTTCTAACTGATATTATCCAGCACCTCAGACCTTCCTATTGTCCTCTTGACAGCATCCCACCCCGCCTTTTTAAGGAGGCTTTCCATACCATTGGCCCCTGTGTTTTGGACCTGATAAATTCATTTTTGATGACCGCCTGTGTTCCAGCTGCCTTAAAACATGCTGTGGTCCAGCCCCTCATCAAAAAACATAACCTTGACCAAACAGTTTTATCGAACTTTAGGCCCATCTCCAAGCTTCCTTTTCTTTCTAAGGTCTTGGAGAAGGTGGTATATGAACAACTGCAGTCTTTTATTGACCTTAATGGCATCTCAGAGAAGTTCCAGTCTGGGTTCAAGGCACACCATAGTACAGAAACTGCGCTTTTAAGAATTTTAAATGACCTTCTTTTGACAGTTGACTCTGGTAACTCTGCTGTCCTGGTCCTTTTTAGATTGGCTGCCTTTGACACAGTGAATCATAATATTCTTCTGTCACGTTTAAATACCCATGTGGGCATTAGGGGCACTGTTTTGAAGTGGTTTCAGTCCTACCTCTCAGACAGGAGCTTTTCTGTCCAGCTGGACCAGTACTCTTTGGCCACTTCCCCCCTAAGCTGTGGAGTGCCACAAGGTTCTGTTTTGGGCCCCCTCCTTTTCTCGATACATGTTACCTTTGGGATCCATATTTAGAAAGTACAATATCTCTTTTCATTGCTTTGCTGATGATGTGCAAATCTATTTGCCACTAAAAATGAATGAGCGAGTCTCTGTTCAGGTCTTACTAGACTGCCTCAAAGATATCCAAACTTGGATGGCAGTGAACTTTCTGTCTCTGAACAAAAATAAAACTGAGATAATTTTATTTGGTCAGCAAAATCTGCTGGATGGATATGACAGCGCTATTGGCACCCTTAAGTCTTACTGTCATCCTTATGCAAGGAACCTTGGTGTTATTTTAGACAGTAACTTTAGGTTTGATAAGCAGATATCCTCCATAGTCAAAATGAGCTTTTTTCAATTAAGGATGTTGGCAAAAGCTAAGGCATATCTTCCAAGCAATGTTTTGGAAAGAGTGATTCATACCTTTATTACTTCATGTTTAGATTATTGTAATTCGTTGTTTGTTGGCCTTGACCAGACAGCACTGCGCCGCTTGCAGGTCGTTCAAAATGCTGCCGCCCGCCTGCTGACTGGAAAGAAAAGGCGTGACCACATTAGTCCTGTCCTTGCATCTTTGCACTGGCTGCCCGTTAATTTTAGGATCCAGTTTAAAGTTTCACTAATTGTTTTTAAATGTGTAAATGGTTTGGCACCACCTTATTTATCAGAGCTTGTACAGCTGCACACCACTGCTAGGCTGCTTAGGTCATCAAACCAGTTGCTCCGGGCAGTACCTAGGTCCAGGCTCTCCTCTCATGGAGACAGAGCCTTCTCAGTGGCGGCTCCTAAGCTGTGGAATAGCCTACCTCTCCATGTTAGAGCTGCACAGTCCATTGAGCACTTTAAAACACTCTTAAAACAAATCTTTTCTCCTTGGCGTTCACTCCCAGGTAGGTGAGCAATCTTGGCTTTCTCTTTCTCTCTCTTTTTACTCTCTTTTTTGCTTTCTTTTATTGAATTTGTTTTAGATTGACTTGTTATTATACCTTGTATTGTTTTATTTATTATAGTGTTTATGATATACTCTGATTTTACTACTGTACAGCACTTTGGTCGACTGAGGTCGTTTTTAAATGTGCTTTATAAATAAATCGTGACTTGACTTGACATCGACTCATGGTCTTACCCTTTGTTAAGGATTTGTTGTGAATTGTGCGAGCTTCACATCAATTACAGGTGATTTGTGAGTTTAATTGTGGCTAGTTTTATTTTGTTTTGAGGGTTTGATTCACCAACTGATACCCAAACATGTAGATGAGGCAATCTGCATACTTTTGATACAATCATTAATAAATCAAATAGGTGAGGTAGAACAGTTTTGTTCAGTTTTGCTGCTAACTTTGCTCTCTGCAGATGTGCCAGTATCTTTCTTGAAATTGTGGAATTTTTTGTGAAGTGAAATGATTTTCTTTTTCCTGATATCTGCTGTAAGATTACTGCCTCATTAGCACATCGTTTGCAGCTGCGTGGGGCTTGCAGTTGGGCATATGGATAGGCAGATGTACAGAGTAACTCAGTCCCTGATGGGCAGAGGAAGCTTTATTCCAATCAGTGAGTAGGGAGGTACTGTGAAGGACACAGTTCAGACGCATGAGAAATTTTAATGAAGCTTCATCTTGGTCTTAAGGCCTAACTCCATGCATCACTCCAGGCTTTAGATTTGGGCAGTTTAACACGTCAAAGTGGAGATGCTTGGTGTGGCTATGTGGCAGTGTTCCACAATAGCTGTGAATGATGTGGAGACTGCTCTGATGTCACTGTTTCTGTCAACTCTCTGGTTCTCCCTATTCAGCCTTTAGCAATCCTGAGATCTAGCAGTCATGGAGCTATTGCATGGCAGTTCTGGGGTCTCTCACAAAGCTTGTCATATCCTTTGGCTTCGTAACTTTACTATTATGACATTGCATTAAACCTCTGAAGTGATCCTGATTGTTTAAAGACAGTGGTAATGCATCCTGCCATCAGTGTGTGTCTGCAGTCAAATTCAGCCCAAATGCCTAAAGGAAAGCCTTCGCATGAGTTGACAGTTTATTCCTGATCTGCTTGGAGATCCCATTGTCCACAGTAAAGTGCTTCTTTACTGCTCACACACTGTCCGTTTTACAAACATGGACACATTCACTGCCACTATCAGGCAAAGGAAGCATGAGTGGATAAAATGCATTGAATTTACCAAACAGAGCAGTGTACCTTACTAGCAGTTGGCAGAGTAAAGCAATTGAAGTTAATACCCTGTGTAGTCTGTTCCTCCTAAAATAACCCGGATTTCACTGCAGGTTTTGAATAGAGCATTTCTGAAATATACTATTCAAACCCATACCATTTCCATTTGGAGGGTTTTTAGTGCAGTAGTGTGGTTTTTGATAGTGACTTCCTGCGAACATACATCTTGGTTGCTGTCCTGTTCTGTATGCTTTCTCTGGATACTGCACTCACCCTTCCTTTCCTCTCCTCCCACCATCCTGAGCTGGCTGGCTTCCTCTCCTGTCTCATTTTACAGCCTGGCCTACTGATGCAGCACAGTCAGCTTCCTCCACACAGACTTCTCCAGACCTATTAAACATTCATTGGATAGGGCCATAAGATACCTCACCATAGCATAAGCTATGCTACACTAAATTCATCCCAAGATCTGAGCTTCACACCCTAACCCTGATGTAGCAAGCCCAGAGGCAAATTCTATAGGCAAGCCTACATATGGGTCCCTTTGAGAGAAGCAGTAGAAAATGCATGCAATGGACAAACTGATTGATGATGGTGCTGTCTGGCCTTTGTGGCACAGTATATGACACATGATCCCCTCATTGCTGTGCGGCAGCAGTGTTGCACTGAAACAACTTGCAGCAGATACTGCAGACAAATGACTGTTAAATGTTGTTACCAGTATTTATGCTAATAGGCCCTAATATTAAGCGTAGCAAATGATTACCGGGATGTTTCCTTTTCATTTTTCAGGAACACTTTCTATGAAGACCACATCTATAGTGCATTATGAGCGCATTCATAGTGAATTATAATGCTCATCATAATAAATCATAATGAATTATGACTACACTCATAATGCTTTATGGTGCACTGTATTATCAGTTATGAATAACTATAAATCTAGCTTAAATGACTTATAAATCCAAGGGTCTTATGAGTGCTCTTGACAGGTTATAAACTACAGACTGACTGATGGGGCTTATAATACGTTTTGACTACTTGTACCCCTCTATACACACACCTCAACAATAGACTGTTGTAAGGGCTCATAGGATGCTATAATACTCCATGAACGATCATAAGTTATCAATGTATGCTTTAAGTAAAGTGAAGTTCATATGGTTGCATCTGTAATGCAGCATACCTCATTGTAATGTTTCATTGTTGGTGTTAAGTATATTTTAGTATCTGACATAATGACTTATGATGCAGCATAGATTCTTTTAAATGCATGCAAATGTGTTACCCTTTACTTAACACCAAATACATCACCAGCATACATCAGTTAGTAGGTTAGCGGCTCAAGTGTGAGGTGCATACGAGGCTAGCTAGTTTTAGACTGAAGCTCTGATTGCTGCTTTAAATAAACCTGCAGTCTAGCTGAAACATCAGCATTTTTCATACAGTACATGCTTGGCTCACTACGGTTTCATTTTGGAATCTCCCCACATATAACCGACACTTTCTGCATCGAATGACACATGCACGCACACACGCACTCACACACACAGACACACACTCTCTCTCTCTAGCAAAGTCCTGACTGTGCTGTCCTACTATAGTCCTGATATGCACGCACCACAGGAAACTGCTGCTTTAAGGTAAAAGGTCTATAATATGTCATCTTTTTATCAATGAAATAAACAGAGCTTTTGATAAAGTTTTTATTTTTTTAAAAAACATTTAAGTCTGATCTTTCTTCGTCAATACTGCATGTTGATATGGTCACAGTTAGAGTTTGAAAGTCATTGGTACCATCTCATAGAAAACGGTCTTTGATGGACATATTTTGTCATAGTTATGGTAAATGAAATGAACTCCGTGGTTGGACCATCATCCAAACTGTCGCTGGGAAATTCACTGTTCCAGTTTCAGAGCACTGAGAGCATCCTCTGGTCACTCAGTCTGGACCAATGGAGAGGTCATGTCACATTGTTAGTTAACCTTAGAGGCTATCAGTAACATTGGAGCAGTGTGGTTGCTAATTGTCTATTTTATTTATTTTACATTTCAGTTATCACATTGTAGTCTGTAATGGTGATTAGTCTTTTATTGCTCCTTTCCAAACTTGTTTGAAATGTGTTGCTGCATCAAATGCTGAATTAGCATATATTTACAGAAATCAATGAAGTTGATGAGGTAAAACATTTGATATGTTATCTCTGTATTGTTTTCAGTTGAGTATATGTCAAAAAAACTGGCAAATTAGCACATCTACTTCATTTCTGTAATGCAACGTCCTAACTTTTTTGGAATCAGGCTTGGGTCTGTTCAGAACAGCTAGAGTGCACTGTGGACCTGAGGCGCTCAGGAAATAGCTGTCACATCTAAATGGAGATATATTATGGGAACTGGCATTGTATCTCCTCTACCACCTGGTAAAATGTGCTTACTGTGAAGATTAGACGAGAGAATTTTGCACAACATAACACAACAAAAATACAGGATTTGACCTACATATCTGCCATGAATCCTATTTTATTATCTCATCAAAGTATGTTGTTCAGTGTCCTTTGTCAAATCTCGATCGGATGTTTGTTTATTGATTGTGGTTGGCAAACACAAGTCAGGTCTGAGGACGCAGATGGTGATTAATCAGAGTGATAGCTCATATAGCTAGAGAGATTTGCTTTAAAGCAAGTGTTCCCTCCGGTTTCTGCCAGATGTCAGCTACTCACTACACAGGCTGAATGTCTTGGATTGTTTAAATGTCTCCTTTGAAGGCAGTTGCTGTTGAATAGTAGATTCAAGGGCAGATGTGTTGGCATGTGCCTATTGAGACAAATGCTGTGTGATTTGCATTTTTTTTAGACCAAGTGAATAATGACTGCTGTTATTTAATTCTGCATATAAACCTGTTATATTGTGAAAGTATAAACAGGCTCACTGAAATTTTTCCTGCTTGAAGGCTTCTCTGTGCAGCAGGAAATAAGTTCCACAACACTCCTCTGGGTCATTATGGCCATTATATTGTGCTGCAGAGAGAAATCACCTGACACTGTGTAGTTTTACCATGACAAGTTTATGATTTTTTTGCTGAGCCATAGGCCTGTTTTTGCCAATCTGAACCAGAATCAGTGTAGAGGTGCAGAAGCCTCAGCATTACATAATAACTTGAACATTTATTGGCACTGGCTGTTGTGTTTAGACCCCCCCACATTCTTTTTGTAGAAACTCTATAATATGAAGTTAATGTGAAAAGTAGTGACTTTGAATGGGACAGTATTTGCTTTCCTTCATGTAAGGCTGTACCACAACAGCCTTTTATTTGAATCAATACCAAAATATAGCCAATAATATAGCCAATTTTATTTATTTATTCATTCATTTTACATTTTGTAAGCCTTTAAATCCTTGGATGGATGCATAATGACACACTGCCAATGTAGCACAAAGCTCACCTTTGTGTGACTAGTCCAAGTCTGTTTTTGAGTGTGGCGTCTTCGATATGATGAGATTTATACTTTATTGGAAGGATAATTTTTTCAATTTTCAAACAGTAATTTAGTTTTACAAGAGAAAACACTTGAAGAGCAATTAACTGGCTGGTATAGCAAATGAGTGTGTGGTTAACTAAAGTGCAGCAGCCAGCAACTTTGCTGAATGTTCTTATGAAAACAGAAGGACTTATATCCCTGTTTTAAGAGGGAGGGAAATGTGACAAAAGCTATCGTTGTTAATAAGAATAGTATTGACTGTCCTCCTATTATAGTAGGTAGCTTAAGTGTGTGTGTGTGTGTGTGTGTGAGAGAGAGAGAGAGAGAGAGAGAGAGAGAGAGAGCGAGTGTGTGGTGCATGGCCTGCTGTGCTTGCAGAAAAGTTACTCTAATGATTTCTCCCAGAAAGAGGCTGGGGATCAGCAAAAGCAGGTCTGACCTGTAACTGTAGTAACACTAAGTGATTTGCTTACATTAGAGAACTCACATTGTCATGGGAAGACACAGTGGATGGGGCATATTAATGAAGAAGTAGAAAATGCTTAGACACACTGAAATATCACTGAAGTAATGTAGATGGGGAATGCCACTGATTTGTAATCACATCTCCAACCAGTTTGCTGAAGGATTTTGATCCTTGAAGCTTACATCAGGCCTTAAAGTAACCTTCAAAAGCAGCCAAAAGCAGCTGAAGAGAGACAGCACCAGCTGGGCCCAAAGTAAAATCTATCATAGCTAAGCACAGATAGCACGGTGGCAACACTGTCGCCCCTGGGTTCGATTCTCGCTGCGGGCGATACACCGGGGGTGTGTCCTCCACCTTGGGTGCCTGCTGCAAAAAAAAAGAGGGCCTTTCTGTGTGGAGTTTGCATGTTTGCATGTTCTCCCTGTGTTCACCTGGGGTATCCTCCGTAAAAATATACCCCCACTAAAAACATGCAAGAAGATCACCACCTGACCAATGGTGACGGCGAAGATGGGTCCCCGGGCGCCGGTCTGGCTGCCCACTGCGGGGGAGGGACGACCAGGATGGGTGAAATGCGGAGGACAAATTTCACCTCGTGTGCAGTGCGCGCATGTGCATGTGTGTGACAAATAAAGGGGAATGTCTCCCCCCGATTCTTCTTCTATATAATACGCGTGCGGGCAACATCTGCTGGTGATTAGCACCATGGAGAGTTACTGAATGTAGTAATGCAAGACATCTAAAAACTGTGGTTCATGTTCAGAAAGCTCTTGATCGTTGCAATTTTTTTGTTTGTGCCTGCTCATATGAGGGAAGCCAAGAAAAGTTAAGTTGAGTTGAGTTGTGTACAACTCAAGGATAGAAGTGTCCCTCTCTGTTTGTCCTGTTTGGGTTAAATGTTCAAATTGCAGAGAGCACTGGGCAGAGTTGTCACATTTCTCCTACTGTAAGCAAAGAGAAATGAATAAACAGTTTGAAGTAGTTTCACCAAGAAAGATGGGCAAATTTGTCAGAGAAGATTCAGTTGTTGTTTCACACATTCACATCAGTTTGACACATCTTTTTTGGAAAACTGTCTAAGCATGGGGCCTGTATCACAAAGAAAATTCAACTTAGTCTGGATATTTCTGGACTACCTGAGTTCAGGGAGCTCAGCCTTAGTGATCCTGGATATCTGGTATCATGAAGCTGGTTATCAACTGGTTTTCAGTGTGGCTCTGAGTGTGTTTATTTGAAAGAGGCAGTGTTCTCAAGTAGTTTGGTTGACACTATCAGGACCATGATTGGAGTTCAAATATGATATGAAACTGATCATATTAACCTGAAGCTGTAGAAAGAGTAAGAATAACATCCAAATATAGTAAACCAGGTAAAGCTGTAATAAGAAGTTGATAAGAAAATAAGGCTATAAACAAATGCTGGAGTTCTTACCTTCTCAATTATGGTCGAACATGTGAGACAGTTTGTCTCACGATAAACAAACTATTACATATAAGCGATCAGGCTGTTTCTTGTGCCAAAGCAGAGGAGAAAACTACAGATATTCTGTGTGGAAAAAGAATGCCTGACAAGGTCTGTCTGACCATTTCTAATTTAACTAGCATTTTTTAAAATAAAAGGTGACAATAAATCTACTTTTTATTTACAGTCTCATTGAGTCCATTGATTTAATACTCACCTCATGATATGCTGAGCTGCAGTTATGGAATAAGAGCACAAGTTATCTGCACTGTCAGGAATCCTATTTGGAATGAAAGAAACTTGGCACAGCTAACATGCAGCTCTAATCTCCATTCATTTGGTGTTTAGGGTGGTTAATTATTCGTTATCGGTTAGAAATTTTCTTTTAATCTATTATTATACTTTGTTTTAATAGCAATAGGCCACAAGCAGCATAGGCTATCATGGTCAAGGTTAAAAGTGAACCAGTTTCATGATACCAAAAAAGAGGAGTTAATCTCAAAGATGGCTGCATAACACACTAATCTCACTTCATGAAACGTGCATAAGAAAGGACCAAGCTAAATCACTAACTCCCTTGTTTAATATTTGCCTTCAAGAACATTTCCATCGTCTGCTGCTGGTCTACTGGAGTGTTCCAGCAAAAGTCAAAAGACAATTGGGGACACAGCCTTTGTCCATTATGCCCCAAAGCCCTGGAACAGATGACCTATAGACATTAGGGAAGCAGCTCACTGTTTTCAAAAGAAAGCTGAAAACGGATCTCTTCCCGTTATCTAGCCATGACTTCCTGATACAGGCCTGAAACGTTTGTGCTTTGCCTCTTGCACTTTTAAATTGTTGTGTTTTACTTGATTTTATGCATTCTATGTATCTATTTTTACCTATATTTTATCATTTTATCCTGTGGTTTTATGCATTGTTTTTATTTTTGTTTTCATCTTCATTCTATTTTGCTTTTACTATCATTATCAATTGGGTTCTATTCTCCATTTCATTGTCCATTAATTTCTTATCCATTTTTGTGTCCATTCTGGCTTTTCTATGTGAAGCACAGACTTGGAGCATGTGATTTCTTTCCTGTAAAGCACTGCAAGAGCTGCAATTCCTGTAAGAAAGTGGTTATAGAAATGAAGTTTATTATTGTTGATATTAAATAAGGTATTTCAAATGTGCACTTTTTTCTATCCAAAATTTCTGCTCATTGGGTATGACTTTAGTATTTAATTATTAAAAAAATCCTGTAGTAAAACAGATTGAAGTACTTGAAAGAGAGTAATGACAGATATAAGCCTATGCGTTTCATGAAAATAAGAAAAATAGAAAATATTGAATGATTGAATTGAATGCACTTTATTGATAAATCATAAAGGAGAACAGTCGGAAATGTATTCAGAGCTTCACACAAGGACCCAGGGAGAGTCAAGCAGCAGGATTACACAACTGAATAGCAATGTATCATATGTTTGAAGTCATAAAATGTCAAATGTACAGCTCTTGTATTTTAAATTATATGATGATAGAATGTCAGATCTCTTACATAAAAAGACAGTATTTTGTAGACTTGTTTGACATTTGTGTTGTACAGCAGGAGAGGTTGGATCTATCCATGCCTGTAAAATAGAGTTCGCAATGTGAAGATAGTTTGTAATTTGTGAATCAGCCAATCATTGTAGACTATTTCTGAGCTGCACGTCTTTCCCACAATCATTCTGTTCAGCTCAGTGCTCATGCATTTTTGAATAATGTGAAACAATCGGTCAGATTAGACACAGATAAAGCGTTGACTACGCCCTATGGCAGAATAATATTAAATGGCTCCAGAGGAAGAGCAAGTATCCTTTAATCTTAGAGTTGGCTGTTCGATCCCCAGTTTCTCCTGTCTATAATGCAGTCAGTCCACCAAGATGTGATACAGTAGGGAATCTTATTCAAATGTACTGTTTTCATTTTTCATTTCACTATCTCTTAAAGTACAACTGTGAAGGCAAATGGAAACTTGGAGAGACAACCTGTGCCACTGGCAATGGTGATGAGTTGCACTTCAAGCAAAATTTGTATTTTTATCATTAATAAATACAGCTCAAGTCTGGGTATCCTCATATTCAAACAACCTATATTGTATGCACCCATCCATTCAAAATTAAACTAAATCTCCACAGAGCATTTGATCTCCCTAATTTAGATTATGTAGGTTTGCTCATGTCATTTCAGGTTTTATCATCACTGATAAAGCCTTTCAACACACCAAAAGCAATGTAAGGTGGACAGTTTTGACTCACCCAGCTGCTGGTTTATTAAGCTCTCTATCACTGTGCTGGACAGGCACCATAAAATTCTCGTGTGTGAGTGTGGGAACTAGAAGTGACTGCTTGTGAGTTGGGGTCTGTGAGAGCTGGAGGGACTCAGCCAGCTGAAAGTGGTCAAGGGCTGCAGGCCGTCATGTTGATTCTCAGTGCCTTTCCATATTCGATGGAGGCATTTGATTCTATAGGAATATAGAAATGATTGCTTCCTTGAATGTGGGATTCCTCCATCCAGCAAAAGTGACTGCCAACCATCTGTGTCAGTAAAGGTGCATTCAGTTTGAAGATACCGCTGCAATAATGGTGATGTGATTTGAGAGTGCAACACATAAATCAATTGGCAGACTAGTCTTTACTGTCACCGTAGCCGTGCTGTTGCAGACAGTACACTGATTGTCTGTTGATGAATCAAATCATTGTTCATCACAAACCTTTTGATTGGATCTTTGCTGAGTGTTCTAAACCAAAAGTCCACTTACTTAGCTATTCCCTGAGCTTTTGACCATTTCGGACTGAGGATACACAGATTTGTGTTCCATTCTCAATTTGATTGTACATTTTTGGAAATGTTCAATTCTGATGGAAACCCAAAATATTTACTCAGAGCCAACTGGCTGTTGAGTAACCTGATATGAGTGCACTGCAAACTGTTATGGATTTTGAAATGTAGCCATTGACAGCAGTGATCAGGGTCAAGTACTATTTTTCTGTATCTTCAGTAACTTTTTCGTGTTACCTCTGCAGTCAGGAAAGAATGACTGGCTCTGTTAAAATCTCTTTTGAGAATACTTTGAAGCTTACATCAACACATGTGTACTCCTTGGAGCACATCTTGCACTTAATACAATCACTGTGATGTTTGTGACCAAAGGTCCACCTTCATTTGACTCTATTGTCTCAGTCACGAACACTGAGCAGTGCTGTTAGCCTCTCTAGTTAAGAGCATTTGGTGGTAATGGAATGTTATCATGACCTGTTTCTTTATAATGAAAAGTGAGGCAAGTTGAAGCTTGTAATGCATGCTGACAGCCAAGCAGATGCAAAATGCCTGTGTACACCATTCCTGACAAGAATGCCTTGTTACATAGGCAGCCCGTAATGTGCGGCATTTATTCCGATTAGTTGTTCCTCTCATGATATTCCAGGCTTCACTCGGAAGTGCTCCAACATTAGCACTCTGAGTTTCATCAGGGCGTTCTCACCTTCCCTGACGAATTGTACCAAGGGTGTAGATGTGCCAGAGCTTGATTCAATTGCAGCTTGGCAGGTGTGAAAGCACCTGCCATGCTGCAAGAAGAGAGCACAGAACCTTCATCGAATCAGCAGCAAGAATGCCAGTGAAAGCAAAACATAGCAACACCACTTTTTTTCATTCTCCCCAAGTTTAAATTACATTTTTAGCACTGCATAATGCAGCTGTAATACAAAATAATGTCATTTATTTTGATGATGCAAAATCATATGCAGATGCAAAGTGGTGCGGTAATTGGTGTGTTTTTGCTGCTGATTGTTAAGTGGCACTAACAGTCATAAAGATGAAGTAGAGGCTCACAGTGAACAGAGTTCAATATTAGTTTCATGTCAGTCTCACTTCTTTGTGAGCATTCCTGTACTAGAGTGTCCACTGATCCAACCTTAGCCATCTGGCCTTAATTCCTGCCAGTCAACGGGAGGTAAGAGGCTCAAAAACACTTCTTTGTCGTCCTCACAGACACTCCATGGCAAAGTCTAAGACTCTTAGGCCTGCGACAGGTTCAAAAGTGGAAACACCACTTTTCCAAAAGAATATTTTAAATGCACCCTAACTAGCAGATTCTTCGGACAGTATTTGAAAGAGTGATATGGCTGTCTTTCTGAAACATAGATGAATATGAGCATTTTATATATACTTATATTTATATTAATAATAATCTTTATAATTAATAATTAGATATTTATTTGGAATTCACAAACTCTCCTAATTACTTCTGGTAGAATTACAGAGCTCATCAGGGTTCATAAGCTAGAAAAAGAAAGCTGTGAAAATTGTCATACCCACTTGATGACAGCCCAGATACACAATAGATGTCAGAAAAATAGTCAAATTAATATAATTGGTGTAATTATCTCTGCCAGGCTTAAAAAAGAATCACAGCAATAAATAAACTACCCAACAAGAACAGTTAAAGTACAAAACGTAAGTCTGTGTCAGCACAGGGAAGCAAGAATGGGAATGTAAGAAAAGGGTGCTTCCTGGCAATGAGTTAAAGACACAGTTGTTGACTAACCAACAGTAACATAAATAATAACTTAGAATACTTCATGAATTGAAATATAAAAGCAAAATCACAACATTTCTGACAACAACATACAAAGCAGCTGTGGACCTTTGAAGTCCTGACAAAGTAGCTCACAATCCTGAAACATTTTAGCTGCCTGCCAAGAAGTGTAGATCCTCAGCCTTTATGCAGTATACGCCCAGATGGACAATTATTGCCTGCTGGTCCACCGATTCACCAGCCAATAGCACAAGGTAGGAGGAGGAACTAAAGCTGAGGCCCACAGAGCCTGAGGAGCAGCACAGCACATTGTAAAACATTTCATATATCAGAGGTACAACATATGAATATGACCCGGTTTAACCAGGGGTTCTAAAAGTTTTGATTCCTTAGTGACAATTCAGGGATCCATTTTTCCTGAAACCGCCTCTGGAACCATACAGCGCTTTTTTCGTGGTGGCTTTTCCATCTCACTTCCACATTAAACTGCTGAGTTGTCCACTGAAATAAACCAATGACAGAAATTCACGTGGGAGACGCCATTAGTTGCCATGCAACTAGTAACTTTCTAAAGTTGTCATTCTGAATGTGACAGATGCTTGTGAGGGGGGCGCAGTTTGACACAGTAGTACATACACGTCAACACTAGGATTTGACAATAAGCAAAATTTTCCAACGCCCTGCCCTGAGCCGTCCCACCACCCTCACCACTGACCACATAGCCCTTAAATAGGGACAAGTCTGCCTAAAATCACCACCAGGCCACCACTTGCTTTAAAATATCAGAGCAGCAAGCACTGGGTTAACCAGTTCCTTCATTAAGTGACTGCAGATAGGTGGTCAGAATCAGATACCTGGTTAAAAGTGAACTGCTGTGAACATCCCTGCATTATATAAATTAAATCACAAAGAGCATATAAATATAGAGTTTATTTATGTATTACTTGATGGATATGTACACTTCACTTATACATTATGTTTCACTTGTGAGTTTGAGAATGGCAACTGGCAAGAGAGACAATTGGTCAATTGGTAGGAGAGGATGATTATGAAAAATTGGCGAAGCATGTTTCTGCACTTCTTTGGCACGTTTATGTTTGGCAGATTTGGTGTTTTTCCCTTTGTGTGAAATCTTATGACATATTTTACAAAAAGCATGACTTTGACTGCTTTTGCTCTTCATTAAGTGCCTTTTTGGCAAGTACTCCATCTCACTCACATTTCTTCTTCTACTTCTTTTGTTGGCTGGTGCCATTTAAGTGAACGATTCTTTGTCACTAGATGTTACAGGTACTGCCACCTGCTGTACCAGAGGGGAATTTAGTAAACACATCAATTATCAGGTTATGCTTCCTGTCAACTTTTTGTTTTTAGGATTTGAAAGTGAAAGTATTGAAATGGAATAATTAAAGTATGATGCATGCGATTCACATCACTTAAGTTTCTGAGAGCCACCACCAGGTCACACGTTGAGAACTCCTACATTATACAGTCACCTATGGAGAAATGTAGGAGTGCTACTGGTTACTGTCAAAAAAATGAAAAACAAACAAATAAATAAATACTTCCAATAACACACATTTTCAATTTGAATCTTAAATACTGTGTGCCCAGATGCACACTAAATTCAACTCTGTTCTCCACAATGTGACTGCCTGAAGGTCTCTTTCTAATCTGTTCTCTTTCTAGATTTCTGACTTGTGCAAAACATCAACTTTTCAAAGAAAACCCAAAACAAAACAAAACAAAACAAAACAAAACAATTTTTTACTCGGTTAAATCAGTTCATTAGAAGGGATTAAAGGTCTGAACTCGTTGACTTCCACATCATCAGAATGGCCAAAAGAACTTTTAGATATTGCCCTTTCAGTTCGACTTTGCCTTTGTTTTCTTGTCTCAACCATCTGCTCTATCTGAATTTATGTCACCACAAGGAATATCACAGGCGATGAATTTCAATCTAGGACATTTCTGGTGGGAAAAGGGGGCAGGCAGAGAGGAGCGAAGGGCAAACCTATAGGGGAAAGGGCCAAAGAGATGTCATTAAAAGAGCTGTCAGCAGAAAGATCTCCAAGACAGAACTGTATAAGTACTGTACAGGTTAAGTAGAATCATCAGCACACAAGAAGTAGCAGCTATTTGGAGTGAATTGTTGGGATTGCTCTTATGGGATGCACTGTCATTTATTATTGTCAGTTATTTCTTTTGCTTCTTACAGTGCCTTTGCAATAATCTGCTAGAGAACACTGAAATCTAAATTTCATTCAAGAATTTGAATAGAACAGACTGTAAGTATCAGCACCAGGAGAATCTGGTCATGAAGGACAAGATTAATTGACAAAATGCTATTGTGGACTCCATGAAGTGGACTGACCAGTGAAGTCTATATGTAAGAGTTGTCTGACACAAACCAGAGTCAGTCACCTTGACTGGTAGCTTTGGCTGCTTGCATGGACTAACAGCACATGGAGATTGCATCCAGGATTAAAGGCCTTTGAAAGTCAACTCTGTTGTTTTGCTGTCCAGTCTATTCACAAATGTTTGCAGTGAGACAATATCAAGGCTGCCACCAAAATATTATAGCTTTTCATGTGATGCAGGAGGGATCAGATGCCTCTGCACCCTGCAAAGATCTCCTTTGAATTCCAAATGATGAGGGTTGCTCGCAGAGTAGGAAACCAGAATTAGGTCACATCTGCCTCCCTTTGGTGGAGCATTAGTGTTTTAGACCACCCTGATATATCTGAGGGTTGTAGCACAAGTTGACAAAAACAAATGAGCAATGCAATTTCCCTATGCTTGTAGGCAAAATGTTTTGATTTTGTTTTTCCTCCCTATGTAAACTAAGCTAGAGCTTCAAACGCTGCGGTTTTTTTCTTCCCAAATGGATTCATCCTCCTGCAAGAGGTATTTGTACAATGAATATACTGTAGTTCACATGATTTTGTTCTATTGATCTAAAACTGTACTCATCTTTGATCTCATGCAGGGGAGTAGAAGCTCTTAATGGTCTTTTCTAATGCTTTTGGTTTAGGAAAGTATTTTGATGCTGTTTTCTCTGAAATTCCCTCTTTGGGCTTATAAATGCAGAAATATTTTGTTGTGCTCAGTCATCTTACTAGTAACCTTTTTAAGTACCACTTTAATTGTAGGGAAGGGTATTATGTTTTAATATACAGTAACAGGGTGGATTGCATTCTGTCTTCGGCTAAACAGTAATTTGCATCAGACAGTTTCTTGTACTGAGATGAATCTTGGAATCAAATCTGAAACAAGAACGAGTGAATGGTTTGGTCGTCTGGTGACACATGCAAATATCAGCATTTCAAGCAAAGCATATACATCTTAGTTTCAGCAAAAATGGCACAGTTGTTTGCTATTTCACCTATGCAATGTATACTGTGAATATTTGCCTTTGTAGCCACTGCATAACTTTGAGTCCCAAGATTTAAGCGTCCAGATTTTGATAGCAGGTAGTGATACAGTTTTAGAGGCTGAGTGACAGCAAGAAAGAAGAAATCTTTTACTTTGTAGATTTGTCTCCTTTTACTCACAAGCATATTCTAGTCTGCCATGCTAGTTCCAAGGCTCAAGGGATGGCATTGTTGGTCGGTCTGTCGGGCTACTACTTTCAGATTGAAATGTGGGAATTATTGGGATGGATCATCATGTTAATTTTGTGCAGGCATTCATGGTCACCAGAGGATGAATCTAGCAAGCTGAGATTGACATTTACGGTTTTGAGAGAAATCTTTTGTGTGGTTCACACATGCATGTTCACCATAGGGTGTGTTGTAATCACTTTAGTGATCCCGGGACATTTCCTCTAGCACCACCAACAGATCAGATTTTTAATTTGTCAGATACTTCAGTTTATGACTAAATTGGCTGTACTTTTTGAGCAGTGCTAATGATCAAAGTTATCATGCTAACATGCTACACTAAGATAGAACATGTTAAACTTTATTCCGGCTAAACATCAGTGTGTTAGCATTGTCTCTGTGAGCATGTTAGCGTTTGACTGCAAGTACTGCTTAAGTGCAGGCTCAGAGAGCTGCTGGCATTCAGGCCTAGGATCTTAAACTTTATTTGTCCAAGGGACAGGATTTAGAGATATATTTAGGTCCAATAACCTATTATTGTTAATTCTTGTTTACTTTCTCACAAATTAATGTTATTGTTTCGAGTCAATGTCAGTGTGAAGAGACTCCTAAAAACATGAAAATGAAAAAACCATAATGATAACTAGATTTAAGTAGAAAATGCTCTCAAACCTCCGTCAAGGATGAAATTAGTGCTAAATACAAAAGCCACAGTTAAAATACTAATGAATGAGTCCTTATCTAAAAAAAAAAAAAAAAGAAGGAAAAAAAAGAAAAAAAACCCACTCCTCTTCAGGATCCCTGGAAGCAAACACAAATACTCAGTTTAAGACTCAATAGAATAGCTGGTCAAAGAAGCCCAGTGATACTCTGACATTTCTGAAGTTACCTCCCGTATCCGGCCAGTGCGCTGCCATTGGCTCCAGGGAATGGCCAGCCTGGCAGCTGAGCAGTTTGATGCTGATGTCACTGCAACACCTATCTGAGTAGCAATTCTGTGAACGTGTCCATCATCTTGGACTGCTAGGTACGATGCTGGACTGTCACTACCTGATCTGAGCATAGATATTGCAACCTACATACCTGCCCTGTCAACAAATACAAATAAAACATTTTGTAAGTTACTTAGAATCTAAATAGTTGACCATGATAGCAGCTAGACACTCTTATATGATATGAATTACTTACACGCTGGAAAATAATTCATTTCTACGAAGAACTGGCTTATTTTCCTTGGTTAATACTTGTGGAGACCCTCCATTACATTGTACATCCACTTGGCTTAGTGGGCTGACTGGCAACATTATTCATGTCTCCATTATTTTCAGGGAGCTGTTGTTTTATTAGCACCATCGCAGAGTTCAACTTTGGAATAAGATATAGGAAGACAAGGACAGGTGCAGGAGTAATAGGCTGTGTAATAATGCAATAACCTTGCTATGGTCATCAATTATTTGTGTTGTATTGTTTAAAAATGTCATTTATTTTTCATTTTTGTTGGCACTTAGCAGAGTGGGCCAGTTGTCACTGTGAGACAGAGCCAGCATTGAGCCAGGGGACCAGCTGAGACAGCAATGAGGGACGCTTGAGTATATTCAGTGTTTTAAGTGCCAGCACAGAGTCTCAGCTGAAATATTATGTTGGAGTGTGTCTTGTGTGTGGTAATGTGTCATACTTGTGTTGTTTATTTATTGCATCTCACTAAATTTTCATGCACGGTCTTGTTTGTCACTTTGAATAAATATAGAATGTTGTTTTCTGTGAGGCCTCAATGTGAAAATAGGCCTGTTTGTACTGTCACATAGGATTATACTTTCACACGTCCTCTGTTATACTGTCATATGGCAGAAGAAGAACAGTTTAGCTTTGACGTCCTAGGACTTGGAAACAAATATTGCTCGTAAATAACACAGACCTATAAATTGCACTGTGTACTGGAGTGTATGAAGTAGACTACACCATTAACACACCAAAATCATATTAAATATTCTCTCTTTTCTTTGCAATGTAAGAAACAATGGCAAGAACATTTATTTTAAATGTCTATAAGGTGAAGATTTTATGTTACATAACTGCAACTCAAGTGACTGGGAGTGAATGTTTCTGTAATATTTTACTGAAATTGGCTTGCTTTAAAATAAAGCTTTTTGTGCAAGTTCAAAAAGGAAGCCAGTTACCATTCTAATTTCGTCCTCATTGTCTCCCTCTCTCAGTTGTGATCTATTGATCTTCTTGGCTAAGTTTAGAACTTTTTTGTCAACCGATGATCATCCTAGCTGAAGGAAAATAGCCCCACCTGTTACATGTCATTGCTGTGTCAGTGCAGCGTATGCCTCTCCACTCCCCCTCTGCTCCGCTGCCAACCAGGGATGTGACAGTATCACATTTTGCACTTACATTATTGCATCAAACGCTTCTGAAACACTGCTACTAGAGTTAAAATGCACTGTGCAAAAGCATTAATATAAAATGCACTTAAAAACACCATTAATATGAACAAGTTGGGTGCTTAAACTTCAGGACAGTTGGCCTGGAAAGACTTTAAATGCAATGTCTGTTGCTGCATGCGTAGATGCTTAAAATCATTTTTAAATAACAGAACCTCTGAAAAACGTACACAGAACCTGACAGTGATGGACTGTGGCCAGCTATACTAGGATCTTACAAACGACCAGCACTGCTATGCCTCTGCACACTGTCTCCACATTAGACAAATGTGTTCTTGGTCTCACTCTCCTCTCCTGGCCGGGTGATGTGAGCACTGTCTCCCAAAGCTCAAATAAAGCTTTTGCCACATTCAGAGGTAAACACGATCTGTGAGAACATAATGTACACAATCTTGCACAAACAACTTATTTCAATCACATAATAGCAGGGGATAGAACGAATTCATTTCAATTTTCTTTTGACAATTTTGTGGAAATTCAGATATAGTTTGCTTCACTTTTGAACTAACCTATAAAATGACAGCATTTTATAAATTGATTTCAGTGCTGGGGTCAACAGTAAAGTTCATTCAGGTTACTGAACAAACATTTGTATTTTATTGGCTTGTGGTGTCTCCCTTGATGTAGCTAATATTGGAGCTGAATATATTTTGATATTTTTGCGATAGTGGCTTCTGTAGCTCTACCTTAAACAAGTGTGACAGTACCCTGGTAACCATCACAAATTCCCAGAAAACATGAACTCCTCTTCCACCTTGCTGACACTCTTGGTACTGTGTGTGTGTGTGTGTGTGTGTGTGTGTGTGTGTGTGTGTGTGTGTGTGTGTGTGTGTGTGTGAGTGAGTGAGCGTGAGAGTGCACCTCAGTGGTTATACCTTGCCCTCCACTGGGTCTTTGATTGTAAATGAGCTAAATCCTCATGGGTGGGGAAGAGGATGAACAAATCAGCTCTGCTTCACCTCTCTGTGTCTTCTTACTCCTTCTCATGAGTTATAAACAGTGAAGTCATACCTTCCAACAGACCTGTTTTTGTGCTATCAGCCATGATGTCACCAGCAGCCAATCAACACGTAGTGCTGCTTGAGTTGGTGTGTGTGCGTGTATGCGTGTGTGTCAGTGAGGGGATGGGGGTGGTGTGGCAGGGGGTTCACCAGTGGGAAAAGCACACTTGCTTAGTTATTATCTGGCTCTGCCAGCAAGCACGAGAGCATACATGCACATCAAATCATGAATCTACAGGCTTCCTCTGATACGCAGCCTCTCAGTGATGTAATATGCTACATAGGGGGGCTATATACTGAATGCTGTGTGGCACTTACAGGCCTTTGACGGTAATGATGTAATCTGAGCTATTCCATATTGTGCATTGTATTTTACAAGGCGATTGCAGTGCTCTGTTGAAATGGTGAATGTGTGCTCTGCCTCTCAGCCCTGAGTTTGGGGAAACACAGCTTCTCTGGTATTTGTTGATTTCCATTTCACTGTGAATCTTTTGAGTGTATTTATTCCATTAGTCTGACATTCATGCCTAATTATAAGATAAACATCTTCTGTTTAGTGCAAAATCTAGACAATTAGTTGCTTTTCCATCTGACCTCAGTTCAAGGTGACTGTGGAGGCTTTTCATGCTTTTCTACTGGAGCCTTAATATGCATTTGAAAGCTCAAGCTGTCAAGTCAAGACAGATAACACAAGGAGCACATTTTGGTAATTGCAAAATGGAGAAACATCAATTGATGGGATTGAAGCGCAGCAGAATGTCATACTTTGAGTGTTTGTGCTTTTAGCAAGCTGTTTTCTCCTGACCTTGTTCTTGCTGTTACACACAGCACCTCTGCTGAAGGGAAAATGTAGATAACCCAAGCATTACCGCCTCATTGTCCTGTACTGCTTTCAGTGATTCTTCTGTTCATCTTTCTGCTACGGTTTGTCCAAGCACCTCTAGACCATGTGTTATTGCATCTCCTGTTATTTCCCAACTGAAAAAGAAAAAATAATAATAATAAATTGAAACCATTTATGTATGTCAGATTATTACATTCATACAGTACATGGTTTAATTCTACATTTTCTGTTTTTTCTGAAACATTTCATTGAATACATGTGGTTATTTATTTCTGTTAACTGTCACATTATGGACACATTTAAGTTTTTCTCATTGTGGTAATTCTATATACTGTATATTGAAAGCATTTTTTGGTAGGAACCTTTCTTTATTTAGCCAGATACCACACTATTCATATGATTGTACACAAAGTGTAGGTCTAACTCATGCTTCAGTTCAAAGGAAAAATGTGTACATGAGGTTAAGGAGGTGTGATGTCCCCTCTTTGTGTTGCAGTAAGAAGAGACTGATAAGTGAATGTCTTTTGGGTTAGTTTTGGTATTCCTTCATTATTTACAGTTAGCCATTTTAGCTGTTTTCACTAGTCAGTACTGAACCATCATTCTGTGATAACCTAAACTCCAGCAAGTGACAGTGATCGCTTTCAGATGAACAAAGTTTGATTAGCTCTCTTGTCTTTAATTGCTTATATTGCATTTTTAATACTAATTTTATTTATATTTAATAAGTCATTGATGCTTGTAGCAGTGCAAATGAATCAGACAGACACATTGGTTGGAAAGAAGCTCCACTACAGCGTCAGTATTCCATGCTGTACATTTATTTCATTTATGTGTTTAGGACTTTGAGCAGGGGGCTTGCAGTGGAGATGGCTTTGCTAAATGTGTGTTACTGAAAAGAAGATGTTGGAGACTTTTTTTCAACTGTAGTCATGTTGCCTTCACCCTCAACAATCTCCACTGGTTTTGGAAAACACAAGCAGCTCAATCTGACTAGTCACAATTCCTGCAGTGCCCACATGGTACCTCCATGTGTTGCCACTGACTCACATTTGCTTGCTACAGAATATAACACCAAGACTAGTGATTTGTCCCTAGGGCTGGGCGATAAAACGATAACGATATGTCTCACGATAGACACGTAATCAATATCAATAAAAAATGTGTTTGATAAAACATTCGATAATTTTTTTTCTTCGTCGGAAGAAACAAGTCGCGAAGCAAGGTTGGTTGCATGAACAAAGGCACTCGCTCTCTGGTAACCTAGCAATGTAGGGAGTAATCACTGATAACTGGGAGTGACACGCTAACAGCCAATCATGTAACAGTATAAGTTCGGTTGCGCCATCGCGTTGTCTCGTGTTTGATTCTTCGCGAGGACTGAGATGAGAAATAGAGAGTGAGTGCTGCAGTGAGCAAAGAAATTGTCGATAAAACAGGGAAAGTCAGCTCGCTAGTATGGCAGTTTTTTGGATTTTGTAAGTCGGACCGTAGTGAGACCAATGTGGTCTGTAAAGTATGCAAGACCATCATCCCCACCAAGACCGGTTAATACCACAAACTTGTTTTATCACCTTAGCCGCACTCACCCTTCGGAGCGCAGCCGTATTCGCCAGCGTCCAACAACATCCGTACCGCAGCACCACCGCACAAGCAGCAGACCGCCATGCAGAGTTACTCTGCTTCAGTGCCTTCTGACAAATCATCTAAAAGGCACAAAGACACAACGGAGACATTGACATATCATATAGATAAGGACATACTCCCACTGAGCACGGTGGAGAAGACAGCTTATAAAAACCTCTTACACGTGCTTGACCTCAATGTTATACCTGGCCGAAAGTACTTTTCTAAGACTGCCATTTATTTTCTGTGTTACAGATGTAAAGTGGACCTCAGTTTATTTTAATTTCTCCTATGTTTATAAAACATTGCACATATTTTAAAACACTTTATTCACCAGAAGCTTAATCAGCTTGTGAACGTCCTGGCACTAAACCTGCAGAAAAAAAGTTCTCAGGTTTCTCTATGTTTACATTTTTACACTTTGCACTATTTTGTTAGACTTTATTAAGCATTTGTTACGTATTCTTTATTTTTGCACCTTAATGTTAAGATATAATTGTTGAGTGTTCATTGTGATTTTAGACTTTTATTGACATTTATTATTTGAGTGTTTTCCATGGTTGTGTTGACATTTCCTTTCCTTTCTGCCTTGATAGCTGAGTTGATTATAATCAGAGGAAGGTTAAATTTAAAATAAAAATGTTTAAATTTAATTTATTTGTCTCCTGGTCCTTATTTTAAATACATCATAAAAATATCAATAATTATCGATATCGACCGATATAAAACACTTATATTGTGATACAGTTTTCAGCCATATCGCCCAGCCCCATTTGTCTCCTCCATTTATTTGCAGATGTAATGGTCACGTTGGTTTGCCTTACATGGTTTGCTTTCACTAATGAGAGGTAATACAGGCAGTAGGCCGTCATCTGTGTGCAGAAGAACCTGCCTGCCTGGCTCCCTTACAGGCCACAGAGGAACAAGAACTGAGTACATCTGATTAGCCGTATCGACTGGTAAAATGCTACCACACCGGGTTTCCGCTCATAAAGCTAAGCTACATAGTAATTAGCCTGGGATCGATGTGGCTGTTCAGCAGCCTGTCCGCAGACACACAGTTTCACTGGTATTGCTCGATCCCTGAGCTAGTGAATTCTTTTTTTAACGGTTAAAGGTCCAAGTATGATTGAACATCAGGTGCATTACTGTCACATTACCTCATTCATGTTTTTGTCTGCCCACATTCTGTCAGACGAAATAGGTGAAAAAAATTCTGTTGAGATAAATCACATTCATGTGCAAGTGTCGTTAATCTCACTTTTCCCAACCCATTGGCCTTGGCTCAGCATTGGATTTGTCACAGCAGTCTTTGTTCTTCTGAGTGATAGAACTTTGCACACATTTGTATGATCACGCACAAACACTACCATGGTGAAACTCTATTCCATTTCCAATCTGGACCATCTCTAATGTGAGCTGTGTCATTTCTGTCAAACTAGTGGAATCATCTTACCAAACACCAAGGTTGTTTACTTCAAATTGACTGATGCTAAAATGTCCCTTAGGATTAGAGAAGCAAGCTTGTCAAAGAAAGGTGAAGAATGGAGTGTCAACACTGGCTCAAGAATAACACAAGGCCGAACTTGAAAAGGTGTTTTTTTCCCCTGCCTCAAATACTGCTGTCAAGTGCCCTTAAAGGAATCGTTCAACATTTACTAAACTCAAAATACTCTTACTTGCTTTTTTTGCAGAGAGGTAGATGAGAATATACCACTCTCATACCTGTCCAGTAAAAGAATTTCCCAAATTGGGATCAATAAAGTACAAGTCTAAGTCTAAATGTGATGGTGCTGTCATCAGCTGGTTAGCTTTGCACAGTGACAGGGGAAAAAGCAGCCCTGGCTCTGTCCTAAAGTCACAAAATTTGCCTACCAGCTCCTCTAAAACATTAATTCATCATTAATTCACACAATTAAATTCTGTTTGTTTGTGTCGAACCAACACTTTGCTGTTTTATGGGGAGTTATGTGTGCCGGATTATCGCTTGGCTAGGACCAATTACAACCTGGAGTCTCTACTGGTTGCCTGGCAAATGGTCAGAGTCAAGAAATAGTCACATAACCGTCAAACAGGGAATTATTGGCTAGCCCAGTCCTTAAGCTAAGATAGGACACTCTAACCATCTAAGATAGAAAGCTGGTGTAGGTCTTGTATTCGCCACCCAGAAGTAGAATTTGTTATTCTCACACCCTCAAAAATAATAGCATTTAGCCATTACTGTTCTCTGTTGACATAACTTAGTTTGCATGAAAAATAAAAGAAATAGGAAAATCACGCGTGTCTGCCTATATGTCCCTTGATTCCTTCTGCTTGTCCTGTGGTTACAGGATTATTGCACAGGCAGTAGAGTCAGCATTAATTATGTGAAGATTAAAATTAAAATGGAATTGTGTGAAATGCTGAAAAGCCACTGACACTTTTAAATATGGAAATGAAAAATTGAAGCATTGTTTTTTGTTACATTGTGACCTGTAGCTTCTGCTTTGAGCCACAAGCTGTAGACCAGCTTTGATTGCGACCTGGCTAAACTGTGAACGCTGTTCCCCCAGGTGCCCACGGAGTGCGAGAGGAGCCCCAGTTTGTGACGGCACGTGCAGGAGAGAACGTCATCCTGGGATGCGACGTGTCCCACCCCCTGAACGGCCAGCCCTATGTGGTGGAGTGGTTCAAGTATGGAATGCCCATCCCCTTTTTCATCAACTTTCGCTTCTACCCTCCTCATGTGGACCCGGAATACGCTGGTAAGATGGTGAAAACCGACATGTTCACGCTTAAAAAGTGACTCAATATGTCTGCCCTTTCTGGTTGAAAATTTCATGCCTGTTGAATCTCTGACCACAGCTAGCATCACTTATGGATGCGGTTGGATACATGCAGAAGTACGCTCTGCTTCACCTGCAGTAACACTAAACAGTGATGTCACAGTGTACTTACACACCCAGGAGTACACATCTACATTATATTGAATTCAGGGGCAGTTACATTAATTTGTCCAATGAAATGTGATTTTGCGTGACACGCCAACTCTGCCCATCATATAAAAATGCTCTTGACCATTAGCTAGTGGGTAGCTAGCAGAGCAATATCTTAGTAGGAGGTGCTTTGTTGACTTTTACAAAGAACGTGTGTGGTCGAGGTGTAATTTATCCATTTCGCCCTCATCCTCCTGATCTAACAACATGGGCAAGGAAGTACGAGTGAAAACCAACAGTCCGCATTCTACAGTTCCTGACCTCTGTGTCTCTGAAATTGTTGAAACTATTACAGTAATAAGTTGAAGGGCACTTCGCGAGTGCAGCCCTCCACCAAGGCCCAAAATCCACTCGTCTATGATAGGCAACTCTGCAAACATAACCACTATATGTATGTTTGGAAATATTTCCAAAACTATTAGAATGTCACATTTGGATGTGAGTAAGAGTATAAGTAGTGGCATGATATGTGTGTATTTACTTTTCCATAGCCACACCTTCATTTGAGAAAAAAGCATTGTTGCAATGTCACAGTTGAACTGATTCTCCAATGAAGACACTGTCCCTGAATGCTCCATTTGATACTCATTTGCAAATTAAATGTTAACTGATGGTTTTCTCAAGTGTTCCCAAACCCATGTAGTAATCTTCTTCATACAATCATGTGTTCACAAAGTGGTGAACTTCACTTATTGGTACCTATGAATGTGGATTGTTATATGGAGTCACAATCCACCTTCATCCGACTATGTTTTGTCACTGCTGATTTTACAACCATCCACTGAATTTGAAGATGTATGGCATTTATTCCAACACGACCAAATGTCTCAGCATTCATTAATGAAAGTGAAAAATAATTTGTGTACTGTACCTGCAGCTGTGATTTGGATCCACTCTAAAATTGAATGGGTTCTTCCTTGGCCCATGCCGCACCCTTCCATTAAGTTAGATGAGAGTCAGCCAGTAGTTTTTGTGTAATGCTTCTGACAGACAGACAAACAAACCGAGCCAAAAACATAACCTCCTTCACAGAGCTAATAATAAAATTTTCCTTATTGGTGTTTATCCAAATGACATGTATTTTATTCATGATTCTTGTCTTAGTGAAACCAGTGAATATATATTTACCAGAGGATCAAACCAAGATCTGTCTGTTTGGTAAAAGGGTTTAAACAAAGATATTAAACCATCAAATAAACCATCACCTTGTTGACAGTGCTTCCTTTGATCAGTGGTGTGCTCACTAGTGTAGACTGTAATAAATATGTTTACTAACTAATGTAGACAGCTTTAATGAGATGACATTTCCTTTGGAGGCAGCAGCTCTTTCCACCTCAGATTATTTATGTATTGTGCTCAAGGTGAAATTTGCCCGGGCAGTGAGTGGGATTTTTCCCTTGCCTACTTCTGATTTCCTTCCCTCTGATCATTAAATTTCAGAAATAATCCCCCTATTTGGTATGTGTTTGATTTAAAGAGCTTTTATCATACATTCATTCATGTCATAACAAATTAAGTCATCCACACACATTTTGGATGGAGGTCAATTGGTAGTGGATTTTTAAAGGCTGACATAATAATGATAATTTGTAGCAGAAAAAAGGAGATCAACAAAGTCAACACTAAAAGAAAGGAACTGAATAACTGTTGAAGGAATGGCCATGAAAGCAGCTTCAGTCTACTGCATTAATAATGCCATATCATAAACAAAAACCTTATTATGCTCATAATTTACAAGTAGAGCTGTATTATATAAAGTACTTTCATTTAAATAGAAATGATCTCAGGTACAGAGTGACATACATGTCTTACACATTGACTTCATGTATGGAGCATGCAAAACAGTGATGTCCGTCCTCGTGTGGTTGGTGGAGGCTGTGCAGCCATCAGGATAGATTGATACCAGTAGTTTATAAAATTGCATCTGCCAAACTGATTAATTAGTCACCCTCTAGTTTATAATAATCTAAATAGTTACACTACATTTCCCTCTTGAGTGTTGTGGAGTAATAACAGTAGGCAAGGTTCTCCAACAGCATCAGAACAGCTGTCACTATGCACGACCGCTATGCTGTGGCTATTTATAGTGCCATGTCACTAATTAATCGCATATGCGTGTAAACTATCATTATTATACATCAGACAGATGATGGACAGTTAATCTATGGTGCTCGTATTGAAACAGACTTTATAAAGTGCTTAACAATTCAGGATTAAATGTCAATATCATGAACAGGGAAGCAATGGTGCCAGTATAAATTAAGAGAAATTCATCACTCATCAATCAACCAAATTAAAGTTAAGAACTGTGCCTCATGACATTTTACAAAAAGCTGTGTAGACTGAAAAATAATAACACAATCAGTGAAACTGGCAAACAGCCTAAACAATGTTTGATATGTCCACCTCATCATTTCACCTGTAGCTGTCTCTTGAAAACTGTCTGCATGCATTGTATGCATGGTTTTTGTGTGTAGACATTGTTTATTCTTCTGGCCACTGCCCTTTGCAGGATTTCCTTAAGATTTGGGACACTTACATTTGTAGTTAATCTGTGTAAAATGTTCATAAGATCAAGGTTTAAAGCCAGGGTTAAAGGGGCAGTGATTGTTTTTCAGTAGATTTAAGATCACAGTATTACTGTTATTCCTTGAGGGGAGTGGTTTATCATGTGTATGTGGATACGGTGTCACACATTTATTCTTATTAGAAACATTACGCCATTACTGTGGCAGACACTATTCTCCAATCTGAAAGGCAGCTGACTGATTGACTTCTGTCTACAACAGTTACAGGAAAAGGTACCTTTTGCCTTTTTACCTTCAGCAGGCAGCAGGAAGGAACGTTTGTGGCAAAAATATAGTGTTTGTGCAATCTTTCTGCATCCCTCACACTTTGTCTTCAAGGATTAGGTTTGATTAGATTTAGATGTATTTGTCCTTTTGCTAGGAATATTGTTTCCACCTTTGGTACAGCCTCAAGAATACCCAAATACATCAAACTTGACAGATACATATACGCCCACTAACTGAGCTCAAATACCTGACAGGAAAGCCTGCTAAGTTACAGAACCTATGGTTAGATTCCTGACTAGAGCAGAGAGTTGAAGGATATGAATGAAAGAAAAAAAAAATAAATTAAAAAAAAAAAAAAAAAATAAAAAAATATATATATATATATATATATATATATATATAAAAAAAAAATTATACCCAATATCAATAAACATAAAATAATACTTTGTTTATCTTATTGCCTTTCAGTCTCTTTTACCTCTATCTAGGCTCTAATATCATAGGTGCATGGCATCTTTAACATATAATAAACTAATATACTGTAGGCCCACACTCACACACACTCTCTCTGCAACAAACCAAAAACTAAACGACAGGTCTGAGTCGTGGCTTGGGAGCATGGAGGCCTAAAAACTGTAATGGCCGCTTCACTTGTTCCCACAGGCAATCAAAATAAAATGGCATGTGCAAGTTTATCAGTATTCACTAATCCAGGGATAGTCAGTGGGGCAAGTGAGTGGAAACGGGGTAATGGGTGGCAGGCAGAGCATAGAAGAAAACCAGCAGCGACAGTCTGTGGTTGCACACCAGCAGGAGGGAAACTGTACTCCATAGTGGTCCATAGAAAATTTCCAGGTCCTCTCTTACAGTCACAAAGCTCCGTCTCCTCATGTGAATCAGCAACAAGTCCAAACGGTTGGATAACTGGTCGTCAGCCCTTAAGTTTCTCTCTCTTACAACATCTGATGTTCATTCGATGATGGTAGTTTGCGTCTGTATTCCTCCAAAACCTGAAACCTACTCATCTTATGACTAAGCCCCACCCCTTTACCTAGGCACGCACCTGAATTGGCTGTTTGCTTTCCAATTAAAATAAAGAGAAACAAAGACTGACATTATGCTGCAACCCAAGTTAGACTGTCACAGTGACTACACATGCTGGCCTGACATATCAAACAAACTATACTCATTTACATGTTCTCCAACCTTTTGACCTTTTAACTGCAAAAATTATGACTCTTACATTTTTTTTTAGACATTTATCCATATTTATACATTTTTAACTTCATTTTGCTTTTTTAAAAAAACAATTTAATATCCTGATGTCTCAATCAATTTTAGCCAGGGCCTTGGTCTCAAAGAAGCCACTGTCTATATTTTTCATAGAGAGGAAGAGGGGCAAAACATCTGTGAGAGAAAAGGCAGACAAAATATTAAACATTTCCATGAGAAAGTTTAGTGAGGAAGAGATGAACATAAAGTGATATCCAGGCAGGAAGAAAGCAATAGAAACTGAAGATGAAACTGGAAATGGGGGACAGAGAAAAAAATAAAGAAATGGCAGGAAGTGGTCCCAGATTACATTATTGAATGTCACCTATCGTCATGGAAGATCTCTAAGCTGGTCCAGAAGAATGGTGACATTTTAAAATGACTGGCCCCAGCAGACATTTCCTGAAGCTAATAAATCTGCTTTGCCCTTCTGTCAAAGTTATTCAGACTAGTTTGAGCTCAGATTTAAATGGAGCTTGCTTAGTTGAAAACTGATCTTCTAATAAAACAAATAAAATGAAATAGAAATTGTTCAGTGGGGTTCATACTTACGCCAGAGAATTAAGAATGTGTGGTGTACAGTGCATTCAGAAAGTTTTCACCCCCCTTCACTTTCCCCACATTTTGTTATGTTAAAACCTTTTTCCAAAATGGATTATATTCCTTTTTTTTGTCTCATCAATCTACACACAATACCCCATAATGACAAAGTGAAAAGGTTTTTTTTTTTTTTTTTTTTAGAAATTTTTACAAATTTATTAAAACTAAAAAAATGAAATATTGCATGTACGTAGGTATTCACACCCTTTGCTATGACACTCAAAATTGAGCTAAGGTGCATCCTGTTTCCACTGATCATCCTTGAGATGTTTCTACAACTTGATTGTAAACTGTTTACTATAACTGTAGTAAATTCAATTGATTGGACATGATTTGGAAAGGCACACACCTTTCTATACCAGGTCCCACTGTTGACAGTGCATGTCAGAGCCGAAACCAAGCCATGAAGTCAAAGGAATTGTCTGTAAACCTCCAAGACAGGATTGTATCGAGGCACAGATCTGGGGAAGGGTACAAAAATTTTGGCAGCACGGAAGGTCCCTAAGAGCACAGTCCCAGCAAAACTGAGCAATAGGGGGGAAGGGCCTTGGTCAGGAAGGTGACCAAGAACCCGATGGTCACTCTGACAGAGCTCCAGCATTCCTCTGTGGAGATGGGAGAACCTATTAAGACTAGTAGTCTAGAGTTTTGGATTGGACCCAAAAAAGGCTGAAACAAACAGCACTTGAACAAAGGGAGCCGTTGACAAACAAACGGTTTATTACAATCCATTAAAACTACAAATACAACCAAAACAATCCCGAAATATAAAACAAACACAAATTCAGCCCTAAACTAAACTATCAACTACACCGTGGCGAGTGGGTAGGAAAACAGACAAACTCTAAGGATAAAGTAACTAAGGTAGGAACCACTAAGGGAACGATGCAAGAAAACCAAAAGCTACAAACGCTAAGAAGCAAACAAAAATCTGCACAAGGTGACTAGGACAAGAACAAGAGATCTAAGGATGCTAGGAAGACAAGAAATTGCTGGAAAGTCAGGCAAGAGCCATAGACAATCTGGCAGCGAGGCGAAGCCACCACGCGGCTTAAGTGCAGGTGTAAATTAGCGGGATGAGCCAACACAGGAGAAAAAAAAGGAAACATGAGCACAAAGCAACAAACAAACACAGCTCAATAATCAACTCATAACAGAACCTACCAGGAGGACAACCATCTTTGCAGCACTCCACCAATCAGGCCTTTATGGTAGAGTGGCTAGACGGAAGCCTCTACTCGGTAAAAGGCACATGACAGCCCACTTGGAGTTTGCCAAAAGGCACCTAAAGGACCCTCAGACCATGAGAAAGAAGGTTCTCTGGTCGGATGAAACCAAGATTGAACTCTTTGGCCTGAATGCCAAGTGTCACGTCTGGGGGAAACCAGGCACCTCTCATCACCTGGCTAATGCCATCCCTTAGGTGAAGTATGTTGGTGGCAGCATCACGCTTTGGGGATGATTTTCAGTGGCAGGAACTGGGAGACTAGTCAGGATTGAGGAAAGATGAATGGAGCAAAGTAAAGAGAGATCCTTCATGAAAACCTGCTCCAGAGTGCTCAGGACCTCAGACTGGGGCAACGTTTTACCTTCCAACGGGACAACGACTCTAAGCACACAGCCAAGACAACAAGGAGTGGCTTTCGAACAAGTCTGTGAATGTCCTTGAGTGGCCCATCCAGAGCCCAGACTTGAACACAATTGAACATTTCTGGAAAGACCTGAAGCTAGCTGTGCAGTGACGCTCCCCATCTAACCTGACAGAGCTTGAGAGGATCTGCAGAGAAGAATGGGAGAAATATCCTATACATACAGGTAAATACAGGTGTGCCAAGCTTGTAGCGTCACACCCAAGAAGACTTGAGGCTGTAATCGCTACCAAGGGTGCCTCAACAAAGTCCTGAGTAAAGGGTGTGAATACTTATGTACATGCGATATTTCAGTTTTTTAGTTTGAATAAATTTGCAAAAAATTCTAAAAAACCTTTTTCACTTTGTCATTATGGGGTATTGTGTGTAGATTCATGAGACAAAAAAGGAATTTAATCTGTTTTGGAAAAAGGTTGTAACATAACAAAATGTTGGGATAGTGAACGGGTGTGAATGCTTTCCGAATGCACTGTATTTTTTACGGTTTGTCACCAATCCTTTCGACAGGACCCAATGATGCAGACCAGAGAGAAGGCAGGTAGAAGAACAAAAATTTATTACAACAAAAAGCGCACTCAAAAGGAGTGGAAAAATAACGAATAACACAAAACGCACTCTAACGGAGTGGAGAAAACTAAGGGAGCTCCAACGGGTCTGAGGCAAGGCACACGAGGAAGTGGCAGGCAGGCAAGTGAAACAAAGAAACACACCTTATGTGGTGGCACATAAGAAACACATTAGCAAACTCACGATGAAACACTACTGAATGCACAACCAGGCCTGTAAAGATCTTGGGAGGGAGAGACTGGAACAATCCGGCACAGCTAGGAAAGAGCTCTGTTCTTTTAAGCTGTGCCTAATGAGCCTGATGAGCTGCCGGTGTGCTCTGAGTAGGCGGAGCTGGCCAGGTGCAGGGACACACCCAGCTGTACAGACAGGGGGAGACAGACAGACAAAATCCACATTGGGAAAAGGGAAAAGGAAACACAAGGGTGAGACAGGCTGCCAGGTCCTAACACTGTATATATGAGAATCTGCGCAAGCTACAGTATGTCAGTCAGCAGCATAAAACCTTAAAATATATCTTTTTAAAAAAGCTTTTTACTAATTGTTGTTCTATATAAGTCCCCCCCCCCCCCTTTTTTTAACTATTTATTGACCTTGATCTTTTTTGTAAACTTGCTAAATTTTGCTCTGTAGCACGTTGAGATTGCTTGAATATAAGGTGCATTACAAATAAAGTTTATTATTATTATTATTATTATTATTATTATTATTATTATTATTATTATTATTAGCATCAGAACCCACTCATGCAAAGTTGAAAATGTGGACCCAAGGCAAGTCCTCTTATACTATCACAGTTAATGCCACTCATGTGGAGTGGAGCTCTGTGACAGACTGCCATGTGTTGACGAAAGGAAGCTGCTAGAAGAGACAAGAAGTGGGGCTCGACTGGATGAATAGACCAGTATTGGAGGAACAGCTGGACTGTCTTCATTTCTTCAATTAACATAAGTCCCGCTGAGTTGCCATAGGGACACTGTTCCTTTCACTTATGACTTTATTGTCATAGAAACAAAACAGTTTTTTTTTTTTTTTTTTTTTTTTTAACTAGAGAGACTTTACAAGCATTTATAGCCACAAAACATTAGCAGGTATATGTTTATTTCAGAAATATTGCATAAATGATGAATGAAATACAAATGTTGCATTATTTAACAGCTGGCTGCTTTTTTAAAAAAATGTTGTTCGTTTGTGTTTCTGTCATCAGTTAACTGAATACAAGGCCCTCCCACATATCTTGCTATATTAGTTTGAATAGGTACATATTCCTCACAAAAACAGAACTGGATGTTATTTGAAATGATTAATTATGGTTGTGGGGTCTTGCCCTACTTATAGATAACGGCGGATTGCTTTTGACTTTCATGAAGTTTGTCACAATGGCTTTGTGTGTGATAATTACATAATTGCCACTGAGAGCAGTAAATGAATAATACATACAAAACAAGGCTAGAGAGAGGATGGAGTATTCTTTTAAATGCCACCAAAGCCCTTTTATGACTTCTCACCTCAGTCAATAGGAACTCTTACTTAACCACCAAACTTACAGAAAATCATTGTCATTGTCTGCTTGTTGGAATGTTGGAATAAAGCTGTTGTACAGTGAATAGCACCCACTCCAGAGACTTTGTGTCCTAAAACACATGAATTGATGAGACTGTTCCGGTCCGTGGCCCATTTGGTACCGGGCCGCACAGAGAGACAGAAAAATCAGTTGCATCTGCCTGTGCCTCTGTTCACATGTCAAACCGCTTGTCTCGGTCACTTGATATGGTAGTAAACAAGTAAGCCCACAAGCTAGTAAAAATGAGTAAAAAATAAATGTCTTTGGAGAGCTTCTTTGGAAAGGGAAAAAGGCAAAATGATGAGACAGAAGAAGAGCCTACAACTTCCAAGAAAAAGAAAGCTGCATTTAAGAGACAATATCAGCAGTCCTACTTAAAATACCGGTTTATCGCTTCAGGTGATTGTCAACCAAGTCTGCTCTACGTGAAATGCTGTGACAAGCTTGCAAATGAGGCAATGAAGTTTTCTCGTTGAAGAGAAACAAGCGCAATGCTCCCACTGATTACAACAACTACATTCGGGGTAATGGTGAGTTGTATTTTTAATAACTTGTTTTTATTTGTTTCTTTGCCGGTCTGTCAAAATATTGCTTTACGTGAAACCAGTCTGTGGTGCAATAAAGGTTGGGGACCGCTGGTGTATTTCACTGCAATGGCTAGGAGGAAAATACACCGAGAGACTATTTGTCTCATGCAGTGCGCCATTAAACCTTCATTGGTTTACATTACCAGCACAAAAGACACCAGCTGGAACATTTGTAATTTTGTCTGAAGCTAAATGGACATTACTACTGCCTGTGAAGACTCAGACCTGAAAGATAAGGGGCACTCATTCAAGGACAACCATGTATAGATTTTCAAGGTGGCTATTTTTGTGAAAAGAGAGGAACAATGTTTGTGACAGTACTTATACCCACCTATAATGCTGTCCTTTCATCCCTTCCCAATAGATTTAACAACTTGGCCTCATATGACAACCTTAATGACTGTCATTTACACAGACAGCCACACCCAAGTGGTTTCAACAACTATGATAACGACCCCACAGAGGTCAAATAATTGGGACTCCTCACCAGGCGGTTAGAACTGCAGAAGCCCCTTGGATGAGAGGTGAAAAGTTTGTACAGCTGCCCTTGATTTAACCCACCTCAGTTACATTATAGTTGTGATTATCCAACCAAAGCTGGCCTTATACATACATAAAATCCAGTGTTTATCATGCTTTACAGAGAGAGGGCCAACCAACCTCAGCATACAGCTCACAATGATGAGTGTTATCATCACCGGTAATAAGTCTTTGTGCAAAGTGCTAAACAGCATCCAAAGGCTTCAGAGTTGCAGGTGAAGCATGCATGTATAAAAAATGGATTCATTTAAGTATTGCGATTGTTTTTTTGTTTTTTTTTTATTCTTTCTTTATGACTCCTCCTTGAAGCATTTGAGTGTACCTGAGAAATAACCCTTCCAGTGAATTATGTGTAATTTGAAGATTTAACAGAGAAACACCTCGTTGGGGCTTAATAACAACATACTGACACATTGTCACTGCTCCCCAGGGTAGAATAGACTTAATTTGCATATTCATCAAGAGCTAATTTGGCTGCATGGTTTAAATATAAATTTAAATAAAGAGGGACTATAACTACTGTATCTGTGCATAAGGCTCCATGTAGGCTTTGTCTTACTGACTATAGTTTCAAAAGATAATCAGGCCTGAATTGCATGTGATGACATCATCCATTCTTCAAATCTAACAGACTGGCTAAAGGAGAGTTTTGATGAGACGATACTAGTATTCACTATATTAAACCACTCTAAATCCATCTGCATGACAGCTTTACTGTCTTTGAAATGGACTAAATGTTTTATAGTGGGGATTCCTGTAAACTGCTGCCGTCATATTGTCAGCATGCTCTGATGTCCTGTGCATCTGTGGCACGTACAGTAATACTTTCAGAAGCAAATCCTGTATTTCACTGCAGAGACAGAAGAATGTTAACATTTGTGAGACATTGTGTTTAAAATGACTTACTCTACAGGTGTCTCTCTCCCCCAGAAGCGGCTCTCCGCTCTGCTCTGTGGAGAATACTAGTCTAGTTTATTTTTGACAGATGCCATGTCAAGTTGCATAGAGCAGATTGAGCCCAACAAGAAGTCAGGCACAGAAACGGCATAAATTTTCAAAATAAAACACCCTGGTCAGACTCCTGATTGTATATCAGCCATGAACACAATTTGAACAGACAAAAAATAAACCATTTAACCAGGTAACCTACTTACCGATGGCAGAAGTACAGATATCATTCACAGAAGTGCTAATAAGTGATAGAGAGGTATTCTCATTGGTAGTGAAAGTGGCAATAGGTGGTTTTTCTGGTTAGGTATCATTATGAAGTAAATGTTGATTGCACAACGTAATGGCTTTGGAAGAATGATCCCATCTGCATTTAGATTGGTTCTCTATAAGACTCGCTTTCACTATGAAATTTTGTCTGCCACCAGACACGATTTCCTGGGAAAATGAAGGCTGACTAGTGATCCAGACCAGCTGGCTCCATTTTATCTGCTTTCATGTCTCCATTATAGTTTAAATGGATGAATGAACTCACACTTTTTTCCCTATGTTTTTATCTACCCTGGATTAAGTGAAGTTAGCCTCTTTAATACAAGGCCTATTTTGTCTGCCTCCTATCCGAAATGACCTACCCAAAACAAATAGAGTATATCTTCACAACTACAAGGGCTGTATGAATAATCTTGGTCTCAAAAGAAAGCTAAGACCTGTGAGATTACTACAGAAGTGTCAGAATCAAGATATGTGTTACTGTGTCAGAGTAAATTCATCTTGAACACAGTAGAAATTTTTGTGATAGTAGCCAAATTCATTTACGAATTAGTAAAGTAATATCTGATGAGTAACTGTGCAAAAGTACCTGCCAAATTAATGAACCTGAGCAGTTTTACGGATGTTTTAACACAGGCGCTCATCTGAGCGCATCTGAGCGGAGTACCGTCATCTCTTACAGGCTTACAGGCTACAGAATCTTCTCTGTTGCAGCCTTTTTTTCTGCTTGCTGTTGTTCTTAGCTCTCAAAAAAGGATGAAATGCAAATAAAACAGTAAAATAACACCTCGGGCTGCTCAGCAGAGTCCTCCGTGAGCCTCTCTGAGCGCTCTAGCTATTCACGTGTAAATGAGACGGAGAAGTGAAACTAACTGCGCAGTTACAGCAGTCCCACCCCATAGAAACACCAATGATGATCCAGAAGGAAGTAAGCCTACAGATAGTGTATTTCATGTGAGCACCCCCCCCCCACTCTAGAAACCCCCTCCTTTTTATGTAAACAACCAGGACCCTCGCGGTCGTTCTCAAACTAACACAGAGTCATAGGAGCAGACATTAGCATCGCTTTTCGAGCTGGAATATAACTTTTGACCACAAAACAGCAAAGGTAAGACATACTTTATGATTTTGCGAAATATTTTTCTGCTAATCTTTGGTTGCTGGCTCGCCGAGTTTTCATTGCACAGTGAGGAAGCAGACATCTTCGTGATCATCAGACTCTCCACTTTCATATAATGCCAGGCTTGTGTGGCTTGTGTGAAGTGGTGAACACAACAGACACTCTAAATTGGATGTACACAATTTTCGTGTTTTTGTTATATGCCCATACAATGTATTGCGGTATGAATTATGTTTCGTTTGGGTGGCAATGCTTGGTAGAGGCTTTTAGCTGAGTTTCACCCCGTATTCTGGTATGCTACAAATTAGGATTAGTGCTTTCTAGTGTGAGCATTGATCATCTGAGCTGCGCGCATCTCATGCTGCCCCCTGTACAGGGGGCTCTCGTATTGAAGAGGAAGGAGATCCCATTTACTGTATATGTGGCTGATCAGAATACAATGGAGACCGCCCATTCTCACCAGAAAAACATCTGTATAGGTCATCTGTGCAAGCAGCTTATTACCCATATTTACATTTATTGTTAGGCTGCAACCTCTGATAGGAGCAAAGGAGAAAGTCAGGTGATGTAATATAAACAGCAACGAAGTCTGCATATGGAGGAGGTTGGGGTGAGTGGATGGGTCAAACAAACACAGGAATTTCCCCCAGGAGACCAATGTTCATGTCCTGTGTGAAAACAAAAGTCTATGTTGACTTATTTTAACTCAAACAACATAATTAACTCATGCAATTTACATAATGTTAGGTAAGAGATGTATTTATTTTAACTTAAGTCATGACCCTTTCAAGACCTCTTTTGGTGCCTAAACCTTTCCAAATGGCAACTGTTTCACCTTAAATGACGATGACATGACATGACGATGATGAAGGTCAAGTATGCCTGTCGCTGGTACTCTCCAATGATCGTATATGTTATTTTGGAAATGGTTATATAGGTCGTTTTGGGAGCTGCTGGCAGTTGACCTATTCAGTCGTTTATGTGTAAGGAAGTGTTGAATGGAGAACATAAACGGGATGCATTGAGATTCAGGGACTTTCCTTTGTTTTCCCTTCATCAAATGGTATCCTGTGGACTCTTAGGCATGTTTGTGAACAGAGGAACTGTGTGTGGCATCATATGGTACAGAGAAAATGACACATTTAAAAGATGAGACTTTATTTTTCTTATTGTCAACAATCCCATGAAAGACCAAAACCAACAATGAAATGATCCTACTAACGAGAAGGGATGGGGTTCAATAGTGTTTTATTGAATTTGAATCATGTTCTAAACCCACTCATGGAATACAAATCCTTTCAATTCAATTATTGAATCTTTTTCGGTATTTTATTCGGTGAGTAATAAAGACACCCTGTATGTAAATTTTTGTACTGTTTTTATTCACTCAGCGTCATACCTAATCCACTGAATTACTCAAAGGGTGAGGTTGTTTCACCACATCTTTAGTCACTGCTCTGTGAAACTCGCTATCACTGTCCTCAATCATTTTTCCTTTTGCTTCAATGGGAAACGGTGTCTGCTCCACACTGGGGGGCTGTGCTACAACTTCAGAAGCCAGAGAAGCTGAGTAGTCTTTCCAGATGCCTGTAGTGTCAGAAAGAGACAAAAGAGACTATCTAAGAGAAATCATGAATGAAAGATTCAATAAGGGATTTGTTGGCTGCAGAGCTTAACGAATCTGGGTATCTTAACAACTTGGAACCAGATCCAGAATGGAATTGGAATCCTTCCTACTAACAGGTATTGTCTGTGTATCTACACCGTAAAAAATAAAGGGCTATGAAAACTCAATAGATGTTTGCGTTTGTAGTCCGAAAACTACATAAATTTAAGACAACAAATTATCTTTTGTTGAGATAACTTATAAATTAACTTTGAGATAACTTCAAATTTAGATTTTTTTAAACACTTAAAATTCAGCAGTCTCAACTAATTATTTTTGTTTCAAATAAGTTACCTTTCAAATGCATCAAAACTCAATATTTTGAGTTGTACTTATAAATACTCTCAAACATGAAAAGTTATCGCAACTAAAACTTTTCTATTATGCCTATATATGATACAAATACAAATAATACTAGTTCAGTAAAACATGTTTATTTAAACATTAAATATAATACAATACAATTTATGGGTATATTTATATGTGTATTCAGTTGGCGCAATCACTGGGAAGTGCTCGTTAAAATAGATTTTCTTCCTGTAATTAGTGGAAAGAGCACCTTTTGCTTCAATGTTTACAATAAGCGGATTTTTTTTTACAGTTGCATCCTTAATTTCTTTAACAACACAATCATCTACTTGAGTGTCATGTTTGGTTAGCACCTCTTTGATTATTTGTAGAGAATGACATTTAGTGAAATGGAGGATGTCATTCAATTCCTCAACAATTGTCCGTAAAGCACTTTTTGAAACATGTAATACAGTTTGCATGCGCAGAAAAAGAGATGCAATTTTATGTTCTATAGTGTCAATGTCTATATACTCTTCCTCAGCCCTGTCATGTGAATCCTCATCAGTTTGTGATGTCTCACTTTCAACACAGATATCTGACGGCCGGTTCACATTTTCAGGTGCAATGGCACATGCTACATTTTCTCTAACACAAGTTCTAATGGCATGTTTATGTTTGTGTTTTCTGCTTCTATGACAAGTGAATGTTTTTAAATTGTTAGTTTTAAACTCACACCGCAAAAAAGGGCAATGCACAGTCTGTCTATTTCTTAAATGATGTGCAAGATGGATGAAACATGTGCATTGAGTGCAATTTTCTCTGAATTCACAAGACTCACAAAAAAAGTGCACGTCTCCTCCCTTCTCCTTGTCCTGCAATGTGATCTTGTAAGATGTGTTTTCAGTGCCCTGTGGGTCCTACAGGGCCAGTTAGCTCCTCCTCCATGCCTCAGACGATAGTGCTTGAAGAGACCCTCTTGGTTTGTGCAGGGCACAAAATTTGCACCTCACAGGACAACTGCAACAAGAAATAAAAGTCCAGTTACTTGATAAGATAAACAAATAAATAACAAAATATACACTCAAAAAATATGCAGCATATACAGCATATAAGATCCTCTATACACAAACTTGTCAGTCCACCAATTTATCATTTAATTTGATATTTAGATTAGATTGAGTTTCTTTGTTGGTGCTGTCTCATAGTATGTATAGTATGTGTTGTCATATGTACTGGTGGTATAAACTGATTAGATACATCGTTTCATTTTTCATCTCCTACACATTTGTTTTCACTCTCGTCCAAACCACATCACTGACAGAGCGTCATGTTTCCATGACGACCGACTGGAACAAGACTAGCAGTATGTCATGTTTACGTGACTCCCGACTGTAAAAATTAGTCTCTAAAGTAACACTAAACTTTAACATCAAAGACATACGTGCGCAGTATACCGGTTATTTGTAGCACTGCTCATTTTGTTGAATAAATGAGCTCCAGTTCGACTGTAACCCCACTAACGGAGCCAACAGAGCTAACGGAGCTAACGAAGCTAAAGTAGCTAACTGGTAAACAGACGGACATTTTCGGCAGTATAGGAGGCATATCTGATACTGGTCTTGGAATTGGAACAACTCTAGTCCGGTCCAGTGTTATATCTTGATGACTCTGGCTGTTTAATTATAGCTTGGTAACACGTTTTGAGTTGCTAACAGGCTACCTTGCTAACACGACATACACAACGTGTACACAGCCCTCATACAACAACCACAGGTAGCGAGTGAGCTCAGTGTGTCTGTGTGCTCCCCAGTGCCCGCTTATACTAGGCTGTGCACCCATTTGTTTATTTAACAATGCTTAAGTTACCTGCATATTTAAATGAGTCCTTCCCATTTAATTTATACATGATTTATGCATTGAAAGAACTCTCTTTAGCCGTGAGAGGGATACTTCTCCAGATCCCAATGTTAAACGGCCAATAAATATATAATAAAATAAAGTGTGTGTGTGTGTGTGTGTGTGTGTGTATATATATATATATATATATATAAAATAAAGTATAATTAACACGCGTGAACCCCGACTTTTGGTACCATATTGAGCAAAAAACTCACCTTGAGAGTAAAAAATCTCGAAGAGATGTTGGCAGCACATGGACACAGTGTGGTTGTGGTGGAACCCCAGTTCACGTTCTCTAGTTTTCTAGAACTTGTCCTGACCTCAAATGCACAGTTTAGAGGTTTGCTAACTCAAGTTATTAAGTGAGACCAACTTTAGCCAAGAAACTTGAAAAAGATAGTTGGAGTATATGTTGATTAGTTTACAACACAACTCAACCATTTTTGTTTAGTTAGCTGAAAAAATATGGTTAGGCCAACAAATTTAAGTTTTTATTTTTAGAGTGCAAAGCCTGATATATCTAATTAGACTGTGCCACAGAGTTCCATTTCTGTCCAAAAACTATTATAAAAGAGCAACAGTGTTGCACTAGCTGACATGTTCCTTAATTACCTCACACACAAAACACACACTCAGCCTTTCAGAAAAATGAAACTATACTTTGGGTTGGTTTTCAAGTAAGACTAGTAGGCTAGGAACTTGGAAGCACAAACAGAGTATAGAAGCCTGAAAGTAGTGAAAGACACACTTAAACATTTTGTTGGTTTTGTTCCTCTCATGTGATTTGCTGAAAAACAAACATATCTGGTATCTGTTGAAAAGTTTAACTTATTTAACTAACAAAAATAAATAAATAAATAAATAAAATTGGCACCCTGGTGTACCTACTGTCAGATAGTTGCTGCATTGCAATGCAATTCGCATTTGAATATGACAGTGATTGGTGCTGTCCAACGTGTTTACTTATTTTAAATTTTCTTCTTGGTAGTATCATTTGCATAAGTATAGCCTGTCAGGAAAATGATAAGCTTTATGTATGTACTTAAAATAGCTTGACATTTTCTTGCTGTCAGAGGTGTGAAAATGTATCTAGCTATAGTGAACAGTGCACTGAGCAAACACAGAGAATCATACCGTCAGACATTGAGGTTGTTTTGACACAATAAGTTACCTTACATTGTTACGGTCTGTGTAGATTAATGTGTTACTAGTTACACTACTTTTGCAATACTTTCACAAAAATACCTCTAGAGGTACAACTAGCATTAGATTTGACTATATATTATGGTCTGTAATAGTAACATTATTGCAACTATACCCTGGGCATAACCTGGTCTCTATGGCAGTGTTAGCTTTCCATATGATTGGTTTTGACAGGGATTTTGCTGACAAGTGTTATCAAACCTGTTTTTTCTACTTGTATGTCTCACACAACAGATACGCTCTCATTTTAGTCAGTGCAGCTGTCTGCACTGCCTCCATGCAGGCTCGCATTTCAGCCGGGTCGCTTCAGGTCTAAGGACCTGAAGCACTAACTTATGATTCAAGTCTATTTTTTCAGCAATACATGCGTAAACATGAGGTTGATGCCCAATAAAAAGGCACCAAATAAATATATTTATCTACATTGTGCAACCTAGTTGAAGCAAACTGTGCTGTTCTCTGGACAATTTTGATCTTGTCGTACACCCCATTAAGTTTCACAAGGTCCAGTTTTTAAAAACCGTACTGACCCATGGTCCATCCACGCAGATGGTTTCATTTGTGTTACATAATTGGACTTCTTCTCAGGACTGTGTGGGTGTGTACAAACTGTGCTTAATTGACATCTTCCTCACTCTTATTGGATTTGTTGCATCTGTCAGAGCAGGACAATGTACATCTCTGCCATTCATATTAGTCCTTATGACACACATAATTCCCAGCCCAACTTTGACTTGACTGGAGCTCTAATCAGCCAGAGTGATTGAAAACACTTGTGGGGATTTGCTGGGCCTTAATGTACAACATACAGTTCTGTTTATAATACTCTTTTCCACCAGGACCTTTCATAGAGACACAGTTTTTATTTAGACTCACTCTGGACTTATTTTTATTTTTATTTTTTGGATGGGATGTCAAAAATGGGCTTTAAACATAAGTCACTTTTTATTATTTTATTAATTTGTGTACTTGGTTAAAACATCATGGCTTTTATTATTTTGTATATTTTGTGAGCTAATTTACAAATACATTTGAGGAATATTAATGACAGAAGCAGAACACAGCAGATTAGATCAGGGGTTCCCAAACTTTTCCATGCCATGGCCCCCCAAACAGCATTAGCTTCTGGCTGGGGACCCCCTTTGCAAACCCACCGACAATGCTACAAAATAGTTAGTTAAAATTGAAGCCTACTGTTTTTTCGGCCTCTGTCGGATGTTTTTGTGTTAATTGATGCTGAAGTTTTGAAGGTTTTAAACACTCGTTTGAGAGGGTCTCCAGACAGAGGACACATTTTGGGCAATCATGGCCATTTTTCTGTATGGCTGTAAAGCCATACTTAATGTATGCTGCCTCATAACTTCTGATTTTAGTTGGCCAGGAGTTCTTAGGTTTTTTTTGCAGCAGTGTCCTCCACAGCAGGACTGTTGATCTGTTCCTTCGGTCTCTTTCTTGTCAAAAACTTGTCCATTTTGTGCTAGCTACGTTAGCTTGAGGAGCAAAGCAGTTTGATAAATGGTGCCAACCGCCAGGGCTACACGTGACTTCATGACGTCATGAACGATGTTTTGACTGCCAGGCAATCAGAACATGGCAAATAACATTTCGATATGATATATGTTTATAAATTATATTTTATGATGATGATTTAAAAAATAATTAGATTATATTTTATAATAATGGTTTAAAAATAATTAGTAATTAATAATTATTATTTTTTTATTTTTGCTTTTTTTCTGATCTTCCCTCCAATTTTCTGAGGCCCCCCTAGCGCCCCCTGGCAGCGCCCAGGGGGCCGCAGCCCCCACTTTGAAAACCACTGGTGTAGATGACTTGAAAATTTGACATCACACGTCCTGAAAACAATTTTCACAGATTGTCAATGCACTTTTTTCATTTCTGTACTTCTTAAACACATCTTAATTTACATGAACATTCACAGGGTTATTCCAAAAATGCTGTCAGCAAAGCAAGAGCCATATGTAAAACCTGAGCACCACTGTGCTGTCAGCATAGTACCCTGCGTTTATACAGAGACGCCCATGCATGATTTCTTGTTCATTAACTTTTATGCTTGAATACATCACGTCCAAAAAGGACTCCCAGTAGTGTTTGGACATATTGTATACCCTCAGACAAAGAGAAATGGAAGTGGAATCAAAGGTCAGGTCCTGTATACACAGTAGTAGATAGTGAAGGATCCATAGATACTGTATACAGTATTTTAAATACATACCTTACACTCAGTAACATTCACAGTTCCCTCCTATCAGCCAAGAAAGGAGACAGACATGGTTGGAAGCTGGACAAATATAATCTGATACATAAATAGCTTAGCCAGGACACACAGATCTCACACAGACACACAGACACACACAGACACACACAGACACACACACACACACACACACACACACACACAAAGTGATGTTTGTTCCCAAGCCTATGTGGCTTGGGAACAAACATCACTTTGACTGTCTACCTTAACTCACCGAGACAGCTGCCAGTGCAGCTGATATATTTACCTGGTGTGTCATGCTGCAGAGGGGATTTAGGAAGGCAAACAAAAATTAGTCAGGAATACCCACAAAGTGGAGAGGATAGCAGCGAGTTAGGGGATTAATGAGGGATAGCCAGGCTTTGATAATGTTGATGTTTTGAGCCGTCTTCTGCTCCCTGAAAGCCATTTGTATAGCCCTTATTGCCAGTTGCCATCTGTTATGATCCAGTTGCCAGATTGCCTGGAGCAACATCATCAATCCCCCTCTTTCAGCTTTTGATCTGTAAAAGTAACATGCAGCTATTCCTGAGTGAGTACTCACCAAGTCAAAAACTGCTATGTGTTCTGATGGATTGTGACTCCTGTGTAACCCTGAGTGTTCTCTGTTGTCATGTTGGCCACTTCCCACTCCTCAAAGGAAGTAATGACCTGTCCTTGCCTCAGTGCATCTCTAAAATAGACCGCCACACACATGGAGATGAGGACATCTTAGCCTCACTGTGGCTTGAATGAAACATTTCACTGCATATATACAACTGCACTTTGATGTTGTGCTGCACATTAACTGTGCAGCTGTGACACTGTTTAGAAACAGATCTTGCTTACTGTTTTGTTACCCTGAGACACCTACATGAATGCACCGCAGTATACTCCCTGCACATTTATATGTGAACTCTTCAAAAGTTGATTTTCTCTTCAACATTCATGTGGCGTTTCTCTTCTCTCCCCTCTTCATTCATTCACATCTCACCTGTACCCTCTCTCCCTTCCTTTCCTTCATTAAATTCAATCCACCCATCCTCACCTCTCTGTGTCCCTTTCTGCTGACACCTCATCTCTGTCTCTGTTGACTAGGCCGGGCCACTCTGCACAGCAAGTCCTCCCTGCGGATAGAGAATGTGCGCTCAGACGACCAGGGCTGGTATGAGTGTAAGGTGCTCATGCTGGAGCAGCAGTATGACACCTTCCACAATGGCAGCTGGGTGCATCTAACCGTCAACGGTAAGTACCATTTGCATGCATTATTCATACTGGTCACTATGAACATAGACTTAGAAGATAGAAAGATGGTTCTCCTTATTTTCTGGACATAATGTCACATTTTCACTTAAAGGTCACCTGTGTAGAGATACTGTTCAGTAACCACAAAGCCAAAGGTTAAGTCTCCACTGATTGTCTCTCATTGTTTGTGGTGTATGACTGGCCTTGAGGTGGCTGTGTCATAACTAGAGGACTGACAAAGTTGTCCCTGAGTAAAACATAACATGTTCTGTCACTAATTGTGTCTCTGGAGAAGAGCACCAGACAAACACCTGAGTGTCAAAAAAGTTATCCACACAAGTGGACATGCTCATGGGACTCTGTCACAGAAACTAAGAATATTCTTGGCTTCACTTGGTGGCTTAAGCATTCATCAAGACATCTAATCAGACTGCACATGATGACTCTTACCAGTTGCTGTGGTAACAGACACACCAGATACGGTCCTGTACATCCCCCAGTCCCCCCTTGTGGTCACAGCACATTAGCTCAGTTTCATCAGTGTTGCTCTTGTTCTGTTTGACTTCACATTGCCTCTGCTCTCTCCCAGAAGTGTTTAAAGGCCTCAGGCTTCCTCTTCTGCCTCCTTTCTCTGTCTCTCTTTGTGTTTATCACTCCTTTCACTGTTTTTAGTGTCTTGTTGCCACATGAGCCTGAGCACTTTTATCAGTTGTCATCAGTGGTTGGTCAGTGGTGCTGTACAGGACACAGCTGGCTGGATTTCTGTGACCAAAAAGGAATGATTTTTTTTTTTTTTTTTAGTTTAACAGGACTCAAATGAGACCAAAATGTATTTGGAGATGTCAAACTAAAAAGGTATTTTCCAAATATGAAATAGCGAAGTCATGAAAATCTGTGCGTATGATGTAGTTAGACATATTCCAAAATGCTTAATCTACAATACTTTTGGCCATGTGGAATCAAGAATTAACAGACTGCAGGTTCACATTATCACTCCAATTATGACACATGATCCCACTACAGAGCTTCACAAATTGGATGTATTGTACATCTTGCTGTAATCACTATGTCCTCCCTGTGGTGTTTGTTGAATAGGACACTGTGTTTCAGTGAGGACATAGTTACTTAGTTACATAGCTGAGTTACTAGTGTATGACCTCACTAGTACAAGGTCAATATGAGGACAAACTGGCTTGCTTCAAAAATAGTTGCCAATGGCATAGTATATGTTGTCAACTGTCTTACTGGGAAAATATGGTTGCATGCTGTTACCTCATAAAAACAGGTATACTCATCACACTCACCATCCTGTGGCTGCGTGTCAGTCTTGGTGCACCTGCAGCAGTGTTCAGGGGCACGCCCAAAAGCTTCCACAGAATTATCTTCTATCACCAAATAACTTCTCATCTTCTAAGGAGATAAAAGTTCATATGGAGGGCAGGAGGTGGCATGGGACTGCCACATATGACAGCAGCTGCCTTGAGTGCTATGGCGTTGTCCTGATTCATTGGAAAGCAAGATGAGTAGCTGACGCCAAGGAAGTTTGCTTGGCGAAATGCTCAGTGAAATAGAGGTCCTTTGATGGAGAGACATACAGCAGTGTAAGCAGTGGCAGGGTCAGGGGACCAGGTCTCTGGGGAGTCCCTGCTGCTTTACTGATTGCTGATGTCACTCACATGCAGCTCCACAGGAGAAAAGTCCCACCTCTGCTTGGCTGGCAGAAAGAAGTCATTCAGGCAGGTCGTCCAGCCTTTGATTGCAGCAGTGGTGTGTTCTGCATGTGAGAGATGTGCTACAGTGGGTATAGAGCCATATCAAATATCAAATTCTAATACGTAAAATTAAGAATGCTTTAAAGAGCTAATTTCAAAGTAAAAAAGTTGAAAGTGAAGAATACACATTCATGTGCTTTACTTGTGTAAGAGGAGTTTGAGAGTAATGGCACAGTTGGTAATTTGGAATGTGCTGTTTACATAAAGCTGTCTTGCCTGACAGTCAGAGCCGATTTCACTTGGAGAATTTGACTTGTGTGGTGTTGGAAAAAACAGAGGTAACAGGAAAACAGTGTGAGCAAGGTTGAAGACATAACCCGTAGGAGCTAGCATGGACAGAAGGCTAACAGCAGCAGTATTCAAAGTTGTATCTTATACAATTTCTTATCAGACACTTTTGTGTCATTGCCCTCTATTGCTGTCCTTGCACTCACTGCAGCCCAGCAACATCCCTCCTTTACGGAAGCTCTGAAAGGCAAGGTGGAAAAAAAAAATAAAACGGCCAATGTTTAAGTTTATCTCGTACTCGCAATTATTATTTTTTTTCACCTTGCCTCTCAGGGCCACTGGCTCAGTTATTTTGGAGGAAAAAAAAAAATCTGAAACGAGAGGTTTAACCTTCTCAGTTACTTTAACTACAAATATCTGCTGTAAACCACAATGGGACTGAGAGATTTCTCCATAAAATATTTATATCACATAATTTTATATAGAATTATGAATGAAAGCTCCATGTGACAACACGTAGCTGTTCCGCCACTGACAGTATGCCACGTCATCCAGACTGACCTGCCATGCAAAAGTACGTTGCTAACGTCAGCTAGTCATCACAATGAACTTTACAAGATGCCTGCATAATCTGTCAAAGATATCTATCAACGATGTTCATCGTATCGTGGATGCCCACTCCCCTGCTCCGAAGAGCAAACGGGAAAAAGGGTTTCGTCTCTACATCTCTAGTTACGTTCACCAGTACGAGGATAAGTGATTTATTGGTCAGTACATTACTGGACTAGCTGACGTTAGCAACGTGCTAATTTTTTAGTTTTGTGTTTGCTTCGTATGTTCTTTACTGTTACTTCTTGTGCTAACTGTGTTGACTTTATGTCCATTTCAGTGTCAGACAAAGATCAGGGCACAGGTGATGTTTCTGGGCTTGATGTCAGTCGAGGGCGGCGATCCCAAACACCGGCTCTTGTCTTGGTTGCTGTGTAACTGTTCCATTCAAACAGTGTTGGCACTGCGTTTGCTGCTAAAACCCGTCTACCTTTGGGGGTATTTCGAATTTGGGCATTTTCGAAATGTCGGCTGCATACCTTCGTATGCTGAGTTACCGAAAATCCCGTCCTGCATATTTTCTGCAGCCACTGTGCACGAAGTTCGGTGTCCTTCGGGAAGCAGTGGAAGCTAAGCTCACTGTTATAGCGACTTGAGCCGGCACAAAGTGGCACACAACAGTGCTCATTAGAGCCATTCACCGTCTTCTGGAACTTAAAAGTCCCTCTCACATTATACTTCGTCTTCTTTCGTGGATGTTGATTCATTTTTCATTCCTTGTATTTATTTTAGCGCTGTTTTGACTGGAGAGGGAAGTAAACCGGAAACTGGTTTGCCGATTTCAGGCGGAATCGGAAGTACGTCACGAGGCTTGCGCACAGAGCCTATTGAGTGGTACCATAAATTACACAAACCGACATAACGCAAATAAAAAGACATTCTCAGATAGATAGATAGATAGATAGATATAGATTGCATCTCCACTCAATCAGAGCACGCCACTTAGTTACCACAGTAAAAAAAACAAACAACAACAACAACAAAAAAAAAACCAAATCGACCACGATCTGAATCTAAAATCTGTTGTCGCAAGAGTCAGTAGGCTACATGACGTGCATTAGCCCACTACTTTAAAGCATCGATTGAAAAAGACAAACACCTGATAAAAATGATTACAAATATGTTTGAGCCGCTTGCGACTCACTTTTGCATGGCAGGTCAGTCTGGATGACGTGGCATACTGTCAGTGGCGGAACAGCTACGTGTTGTCACATGGAGCTTTCATTCATAATTCTATATAAAATTATGTGATATAAATATTTTATGGAGAAATCTTTCAGTCCCATTGTGGTTTACAGCAGATATTTGTAGTTAAAGTAACTGAGAAGGTAAAACCTTTCGTTTCAGATTTTTTTTTTCTTCCAAAATAGCTTGGCCAGTGCCTGAAAGGAAAAGTGAAAAAAAAAATATTAATTGCGAGTTATCTCGTACGTACGAGATACTAACTCATACGTACGAGATGGTACCTCGTACGTACGAGATAAACTTAAACATTGGCCGTTTTATTTTTTTTTTTCCACCTTGCCTTTCAGAGCTTCCGTACTCCTTCTCTGCTGCTTGTGTTATTTCACAGTGCAGTTCCATAAATTCAAACAATCAATATTTCCTGAATGAGATGTCAGTCTCACCCACTCTCTCAAACTGGCTGTATGTTAGAAAGCACTGTGATTTCATTTGTCAGAGATTAACTGATTCAACTCTGCATGACGCAAACAGGACGCCATCATTTTGTGACTGTAAGGGATACGTTTTGTCTCATTCCACAAAGAAATGAAGGGGCAGAAATTTGGTGTGACCGCACCATCACTCTCAAGTGGTCACATGATTAATCACATCTATAATCAGAGCAAGAAAACCCAATCAGATTCAAGGATTTGCCCTACATCTGCCAAATTGTTAATTCTTCAAGGAAATAAAGCACTTTATGTCAGAAAGTGATGCAGTGATTTTCTGCAACAATGTGTGAGTGAGGGCCGCACGGTGGCACAGCAGGTAGTGCGCGTGCCTCACAGCAAGAAGCAAGAAATTGTCCTTAGGTGTGAGTGTGAGCGTGAATGGTTGTCTGTCTGTATATGTGACCCTGCAATCGACTGGCGACCGGTTCAGGGTGTACCCTGCCTCTCACCTGTTGACAGCTGGGATAAGCTCCAGCCCCCCCGCAACCCTGAAAGGGATAGGCGGTATAGAAGATGAATGAATGAATGAATGTGTGAGTGATTTTCATTTTTTTAATCTAATTTATGTGAAACCATTATCATATGTAAATGCATAAACAGGGATGAAATAATAGGAATTAGGCTGAGATGTGATTTATCCAAAATGCAATTGTATTTTTTTACACTGAGGAGACAGTTGCAGTTCTCTAAAATAAAAGTATTCTGAAACAAAGGAGTATTTTTGTCGTATGAAACCTGATTAGCTTTTATTCTTAAGTTTACGAGAAGTGACAGTGAATGATTTCTATATTTATCTGTCACTTAGGCTCAAAATTGTATTTTTAGCTGATTCTGTGGATGACTCAGCAGATGAAAGGTGTGTGTGTGTGTGTGTGTGTGTGTGTGTGTGTGTTCCCATGTATTACCCACATTTTAGGGACATAAATCTGTGTGTATGTATTACTTGATTTATTTTCCTTTATGTATTTTTTTCTCTTGGCTTACTGTTTATAGAGTTTAATGTGATTTCTGAGATGTCATCTATCGTGGATGTAATGCAGTGCTAACAGGCTGTAGATATTATACAATCACAGTGAACCAGTTGGTACTTAAAACATTGGTGCACATCCTTCAGTGGTAAAGCTGTACATGTGACTCCCATCATGTTTGTGAATACCTAACTCTCATCATCTGGGCATTAATGGTAGGAGTGTGTTGAATGCTTAATTAGGTGTAGCAGCACCATATGTTTAAGTGTTACTGTTATTTTTAGGAGTTGCAGTGACAGAATCTTTAAGGTTCACAGCCCTGCTACATACTCATGCTGCATGAGGCTCCAGCAGTGCTTCTATTTATAGACCCCCATTTGCAATCCACCTTTCCCTATCATTGTCAAACATCAGTGGTTGTCAGTGATTACTGTGAGCACAAGAAGGATGTGATGCATATAGATTCCGAGTGAGATGCATGTAGATTGCGGGTGCGAGTTCTATATCGTGCTGATACTTTTCCTCTACAAATTGACACCTTTGTTTCCTATGAACTTATATTGCCCTCAAACTCAGAGTGTGAGTAGACAGGATGAGCAGGAAGAGAGGATGTGTTTGTACGAATGATGTCATTACTGTGCACGCTATTTGCTTGAATGAAAGAAATCCCAGCCCAGTCATTACATGGAATGAGCTTTTAAATCATAGTCTTCTATTTTAGTTGTACTTTCTATTTAATTCTAGTTATTGCTGTTTGACACATATGCATTTCTTACCTGCTATGCGGTTTAGAAAACGGATGCATGGATAGCTGGATAAAGAGGATCACTGTAACTTTACACAGTCCTGTGGACAGCATCCCTGTTTGCTTTTTCTTTTTTTTCCATCTAAGATGATTTAGACTCCCACTGTTTTCCTCGCTTTCCCTCACAGTGCAAGCCCCAATCCAGCATGAGGTGATGCCAAAGAAGCAAGGTTCATATCTCCTAGGGTTAGTCTTCAACTGCTCCCCCTAAAATAGCTTCAGCACATCCTCCTGCTTGCCATCCCTGTATTTTGCAGCAGAACTCTGCAGTGCCTGCATGCTGCACAACAGCCCCTTTCTCTGTCTTTCCCCTTTTTTTTGCCGTCTTTCTTTCCCCGCTCTTTAGTTCTGCCGTACTGCTTCTCTGCTCCTCTTTATGTCTCTCTTCATTTTTCCTTTTTCTCTGTTTTTGGCACTGGCAAGCACACACACACACACACACACACACACACACACACACACACACACACACACACACATCCTCAGCACAGGTTTCGGTCTTTGAGGGAAAGGGGATAAAAATGTCAAATGTCAAAATGCTACATAAAGAAAATGATAAGTTGTAAAATGAACAAGTTAATACACCTATTTTTCTAAACATAGGAAGTATTTTACCCACAGCTTTCATTACTATTCTGAATTTTGTTAAAAAGAAGTATTTCAGAGTACAATGAACCCAGTTCGTTGTAAAATATTACAGAATCAGAACCGGCCCTGTTTTAATTATGGTGCATGGTGATTATTGATGCATTGTTTTGACCTCACCTACTCTTGTTTCATATGTGAGCAGCCTGATGTGATGCCGACTGTGGTGACATGGAAGGAGCTGTCACCGTGCTGTGCTGTGGAAAAACACTCACACCATGCCAGCAGCCAGGCTTGAATGGTATTTGGTCACAGCTCAGCTCAGCATGAGTATTCCCAGCTCTATCAAAACGAGGCCGAAGGGAATACCAACATGTCTTTTACCATCTGCCAATCTAACATTGTGCATTGACACAGAGAAATCACAAAAGCGATTTACTGAGCAATAAGCTTGAAGAATACAGAGACTACCAAAGTCAAGATTATTACTGTCACAGTAGATATTAAGCATTTATTCATGTGACCTCCTACGGTGGTACAGAGAGATGCCATTAATGTGATAGCTTTAAAAGCAACAGAAACATCTTTGATTTTGAGTCTGTAGACACCCAGTCAAGACTACTGTTCCCTCACAGCACCTTATCCAGGAAACCCAAATCATTTCAAAAACACAGTCCAGTCCATTTAGATATCTTTGCATTTTCATTTGTCTGGTATATATCACTGTAACGCTCTGTGCCAGTACCTGCAATGTGCCTGCCATTAGCACTAACATTTTATTGGCTGTCACATACAGTATGCCACAAAATAGGTCAATTGTATTCTGACCCCATGATGGTAATCACTGCCATGGTGAACATACGAATCACATCTTATTACCTGTAGATTTTCCATGACAGGATGTAGTCAAGAATGAGTCACAGTCTCCCTCCACACAGCACAAAATTGACAAACTCCAGATCAGTTTTTCCTGCATTTCACTCAACTAGAACAGTCATACTACATATAATTCACCACAGTTTGCACTACTTGCACTACTTCCAACACTACTTCCAACACCTTTTCTTGGTGCTCCTGCTTTACATGAATTCCTATTATGTTGAAATGTTGAATAGGAGTAATTTGCAGAGACCTCATATGTGCTTGGAAAAGGAGATCCATCACAGTTTTTTTTTTTTAAAGACTAAAGTGATAAAATATATATTCACACTATAGCTTTCACAACATCAGTTTTTGCACTAACAATGCCCTTGAATGCACTACTGAGGAGAGTTACAAAAATAGGATCTGCTCACAGCTGCAATTCACATGACAGTAATGTAACTTTGGCATTCATCGTTAACTGAAATGTTTTTTTCTTCAAAATAATAATAAACCACCATACTTTTTTAAATATAAAATATATTCATATTTCCAATGCAATTTATTAAATGAAAGTTTATACATACACATCATCCTTCACATAAAGTACTGCAGCAGAGAATGAAACGTAAACAAACAAACAGCACAGTATGCCCTGATATGCATTTCCCTCCAGATCTACTGCCATGTCTAAAAATGGTCAAGGTCATTGCTTCTAATGAGTGCACCATCATGTGAAGTGATGATTGACTATAGAAGAATAAAAAAATTGGACAAAATACTATTTTGACTGGCCTGTGGTTGGGAAGCAGAGAATGTCAACACATTTGCTGTTTTTTTCACTATTTTCTTACAAAGAATATTAAATGAATCATCAGAAATACTTTAAATGTCTCTAAGAAGCTGCATGGTCAGAGTGCTTGTATGGTCACCATCTCTGTGGTGTGGCAAAGCGTGTGGTGTGGAATTAGCACTATGGCTGGGCTTATGGCTGCAGATGGAATGACATGTTTGCAATTGAGAGACTACAGGATTACACATGTAAGCAGATCAGCTTCAGTCCTAAGGTGATTAGATGAGAATATCAAAACAGGAATTATGACTGAACAAAATCTGTATTGAATCACAGAGAATGACACTGGCATGTGTGTGCACTGGAAGCCATTGGTTTAGGTTAAATGGGGGTGGAGCAGTTAGAAAACCAGCTTAAGAATGTTTTGGTAGAAAGATGTGCCAATTGTCCTGTATGATCATCCCTCCTCATAATCTAGAGGGCCTCTGAGCTAAAGAGGATTTAGAAAAATTGTTTTATAAAATGCAGCATGTCTGGCATGTCACTATCTGTACAACATCACTAAAAAAAAACTGAGGTCTGGTTATAAATGGAGATGTTTGGAAGACAGAATGAGATAAAGAACGCTGACTTAAATGAACTTATGTCCTTGAAGAAGGACAAAAACAAGTTCTCCTGTTTATTTGGAAAAACGATGTTGGTATTGCAAAAAATGTCAGATCAGAGGATTTTCCAGGGACAGATATGGCTGTGTATAGATGTTTAAAACTGCCAGTATTAAGGCTTTTATGAGCATGTAAATGCATGAGCATGCTCTGCTGGTGTATGTGCACACAGCACCAGGGATAAAAGCTATTCATGTTTACTCCTCAGCTCTTCTCCCTGTTCAGTTATGTGACAAGCACTCCACTACTACCTGGTTTTCATCGACTTATTTACTGTACTGGTACAAATCTGAAATTGTGGACTCTGAGACATGTGCAACCAGCCAGACAGCAAAGGCAAAGCCAGGTAAAAGTTTACACACATTCATTATTTAGTGGTCCCTTGGTAATTTGTTTGATTGGCCAGTCTCCTGCTGTTATCTACACTCTGGTCCCTCAGAGGAGGAATGAGAAGATTTTCTGCTGCCAAGAACGTACAGTACCTGCAAAGATTTCAGTGTCAGTGCACTTAAACATCTCATCAAAACTTTTGACAGTGGTTTAAGTGTTTTTGTTATCTCCTGGGTTTCTGCTTGTGGATGATATTTAATATAAAATTTAAAATAGCCCAGTTATCTACATTTCTCTATTTAGTTAAATTCCTTTCTCCACATCATTGTTACACTTTAAGGCAATTTAAAACTCCTTCAAGGGATAAACTGAAACATTTTGTGTTTACCGTAAGGATAGTGCAAACAAGTAAAAAATCCATGCTGCATTCATCATCATTGACTTAGAAAAAGGCAGGAAAACAGTGAAATGGAAATGGGAGAATGGAAGATCGCAGATGCCATGATCTGTAAGACACAGGAGGCATACATACAAACACGGGAATAGAGATTTAGTATTAGTTGCAACAGTATCAATTCAGTTTAGAACTTGTTGACTCTTACATCCCTCTCTGCAGAGCTTCGTCACTCCTTGCTTGCCTCCTTTTTTTTAGAAGAGATAAATACTTCATGCATTCAAGAGATGTCATGATTAATGTAGCTGAGAAAACTTCAAAGAGGCAGTTTTTTTCCACATTGCCATGTATGTTCATCAAGAGCCAAAATATGCCAGTATGTGTTGCAAAAAATAAATGTTTTGTTAGCATATAGATTGATCTTATGAGTGTTAATACTACAGGATTTTGCTGAAAGTGCAGTTCTGTCTTCATTTGTGGAATTTCTCCCAATGCTTAGCAAGCACTGAGTAATGCTCACACACTATGTGGTTTCAGTGGCAGTGGGTAATTAATGCTTAACAATAAACAAGAGAGTGCAAGAAAATACTCAAAGGTTTTGAACTTCTAAATAGACTGAACTAGCAAAGCCAGTGGATAATTCATAACATTTCCCACCGATAGCCAAAGAATTTGGGTATTAAACATAGCTGACCTGGCTGAATGTTGCCATATTTTTCAAAACAAAAATGCATGTTAACCTCTTTGTTGGACTGACTGTAGCTTTTGTGAAATTGTTTTAAGTAGGAGTTCCAGCAGCAGTCATGTAAATGTCACAGTGTCTGAGCTGGTCTGTGTTTGTGTTTGCTTGCCACAGTGTAATAAGGCAGTCTTCCTTCTGTTTGGCAGATCGTTCATCATACACAGAGCAACACCCAAGAAATTAACAATTAAGCACTGGTTTTATTTATACAGCCGGTGTGCTATATTATCATATTTTGAGAAGAATATATTGAGGGAGTATTATAGAGGGGCTCACTAAATGGAATCTCAGAGCTGTATTGTTACAGTGTCATTGTGAGATACTGTTAGCAGCATGCAACTATCCAGTATATGTTGAGTCAAAACAAGAAGACAAGAAGAAAATAAACTCTGCAACTTTGTAACTTGTGCTTGATCCCTTCGAAACAGTTTCCATATGTCCTTGTTTATTCTTTGTCTCTAACCCTCTGCCTATCCTCACTCCTCAGCGCCCCCCACATTCACGGACACGCCACCTCAGTACGTAGAGGCAAAGGAGGGGGGTAGCACCACTTTGACCTGTACGGCCTTCGGCAATCCCAAACCCTCGGTCAGCTGGCTGCGGGAAGGCAGCCTCATGGTCAGCAGTGCCAAGTATAAGGTACATAACTATATAATGTCTTTATGTATCATATTTATAGCTTTGACTCATTATTTGTGTTATTGGTGCTGCAGGGGCAAAGCAGGGGTCCTGTTGCACTCAGTAAACAAATGCAGGATCCCCAGGAACTGTCACTGAGCTTCACAGTGGCTCTTCAGACACCAATGGATGATGTCACATATTTACCTTAATGATCATCACAGTCCACACAACATATAACAACCTCCATCCTTAGAGTCTCTATTCAGATAAAGAAAAATTCCCCCCCAAAAAGAAGAGGCATCCCTTCCAGCTGGACTGACATGCCATGTCTGGCAGCATCTGGATGGTGAGCAACATCCAGATGCTGCCAAACAGATAGGACCTGAGCCCCCCAACCTCCTCTCCACCATCGAGGCCTGGAAAGAGGAGAAACTACACAAACACACCAGAGGCAAAGCTCAAACACACCATTCACAGAAAGAGAGAGAGAGAGAGAGAGAGAGAGAGAGAGAGAGAGAGAGAGAGAACAACATGCATATGTGAGAGAGAGGGGTTGACTTTGTGAATTTATCCTGGTGGAGTTTATTGTCAGAGCTTCTTCTTGTAACTGTAGCAGATCAGTGTATACATGGTAACTTTCAGTTGCAATCATCTCAGTCATTTAAATAATTCATAAAAGTGGGAGTCATTTCCATTCCTACATGCAGAACTCAATGGTAGATACTGTACAGCACATACTATTAACACAAATGTTAATTTTCTCATTAAGCACAAATTTTAAAACTAAAACCAAACTCATATATGTGCAATGGCAGTTTGGTTCTGTCTAAATTTGTTCAAGTCAGAGACAGCAGCATTCTCCAGGTCACTAGACTATACCGTATTTTATATAGATTGGTGACCAACTGTAAAACCTGTAGATCTGCTAACATGAGTATGTGCTCTACACTGCTTGAAGACGTAGGTATAACCATTTGATGTTAATATACCAAAGTCTGATCACTTTCATGTGAGTAAATATATAGATGGATCTGGGTGGTACTGCTTGAATTTGGATCATTGTGAAAACACGGCAAACCAAAAAAAAAAAAAAAAAAAGAGAAAGAAAAATTGTCAAATCACATGCAAACTGGAAGCTGCTGCATCATGCTGTCCTCTCTGCTGTCAGATGTGGTTGTTTATTTGAGGGAATGGACTGGAAAAATGAAGTAATGTGGCAAACTGCCAACATCTCTCTTGTTTTAAAGTCAATAACAACAGTAGAAGCAGGCAAGAAAGCCGCTCATATTGCTTCATGTTGTTTCACATTTTTTCGTGTCTGTCTTAAAACTAATCAGGCTTCCATATGAACATTGAAACAGATTTTGCTTGTGTTCATTCCTCTTGTTATACTGGAAATTAAATGGTCCCTTCCTAATGCGCTTCAGATGTGATGGGGAACAAAATGTACTGTCCTCATTCTGAACTAAAATGCATTCCAAAGTTCAACAAAAGCTAATATGAGGCTTAAACAGTCTGAGTTAGACAAGTAGGTATCTTCCAAAGTTTTTCTTTTTATCTTCGCATCACAGATATAGAGGGGGAAACTGAACCATTCCACTTTAAACTTTGCACACTGTTCTTCCTTAAGTTACTGCCTTAAAAAACCAAAAAGTAACAGAGAGCTCAGATGCAGCTTTTGTTGCCAGATTAGAGCCTCATATCTGCCCAGTTGCCATGAAAGAAGCTCAATCAAACCCAAAGCAGTTACAATAATGAAAACAGATTTGGATAATGTTATCTTAAACATAAAATGTCTTCACTTCTATGATCAGACTTTTACAGTCTAACAGTAGAGCTGACTGAAAAATAATTTGACAAGGAAAAATAATTTTGATTTCATCTTAAGACCTTGGAATTTCATTGCATGTTAAGTTGAACCACTTAGGGCACTCAGGGCACTGAATACAATAGGTTGATATAGCATTTCACCCCTTTAACATTGTGGGACTCATGGTGGACAGTGGGGTCAAAAACTGAAGCAGAAGAACCATATAAATTGGCTTTTTTATTGCACACATTCTTCTTCCTTGTCTAAACCTGGCAGACATTGTCTGATAAACCCTCCGTCCTTCTTGTTGAGTGTATTTGGTGAGATTCTTGTAGTTTTAGGTAGTTTTGGCTTTCACAGCTCACTAGCTGTACTCCCCATTAACCCACCCCAATACCAGTAGCATGCATTTCTAACTGCTTCTCAGTTAATGACAGCTCCAAGTGGTATCACATCTCATTGTATTCTGAGCCAAAAAGGAGACTGAGAAGCACTATTATATTTTTCAATATACCTGGTGCTGTGATATTAGTTGTATTCCTGCTTTAATACAGCAGGCTTTAAAGATCTGTCTTTTCTTAATTCCAGTTGCCAGCAGTATTACTTTATCTAAAAATGGTATTATTATTATTTGGAACAGGCCTCAGTTGGCTCAGATCATACTGTATTTTAAAGGGAGGGGCTATATTGTTTCATTAGTGATCATAAATCGGAATGGATCACCATGATATGGAGTACTCTCATGGTTCCATTCTTGGGCCTTTACTATTATAACATGCTTTTAGTCCCTGTAGGTCAAATCATACATGACAATAACATTGCTTATTATAGCTGTGCAGATGACATTCAGATTTACTTGTATATTTACTGTTTCATCAAATGACTATGGTCCTGACTCACTGTGCCAGTGCTTAGAGAAAGTGCATAATTGGATACAATTGAATTTGTTTGAGTTCAATAAAAAGACTGACAGTTATTGCTCAGCTTGATTGCAGAGCTATGAAAACAAAGGCCAAGTTAGTAATCTCAATATTTGAATAGACTTGGGTATGAGCTTCAGCTGCCACATGAAGGCCATGACTACATCAACATATCATCATCTCACAGACACGCAAGAATTGCGTGTCATATCAAGACAAGATTTGGAGAAAGCCATTCATGCCTTCATTTCCAGCAGGATGGGCTATTTTAATGGATTCCCCTTACAGACCAGTAGACAAGTTGAGCACATTAAATCTTTATACTGGTGTCTTATTAGCTATAGAGAAGAAGTACTGCTTTTGGTTTATAAATCATGTCACAGCATTGGTCCAAAAAAACAGTTCTGCTTGAAGAATACTGTATAAACCCAGCAGGTCTTTTGGAAGCAGTGAGTTGGTGGTACCTCGAGTCAAAACCAAACAAGCTGCTTTTAGCTACAATGCAGCGGATCTGGTGGCACAAACGTAAATGCACTAAATGGTTTTTTTTTTCTTCTTCTTCTTCTTTTTTCAACCGATTAAAAACTCAATTAAAACCCACTGTTCTGCTGTGTCTTTGAATGCTTGGTTTCTTTATGGCACTGTGATTTTCTTTTGTTAAATTTGGGTCATCTTAATACTGCATTGTAAATGCACTTTAACTGTATTTGTGGTTTATTACTATTATTCATATTTTTCTATTTGTATTTCATTTAATTATATTTAATCTATTCTATATATTTCTAAATTAATCAATATGCATTGATTTTATCTTGTATTTTATTGTGTTTCTACATTTGTAATGCATTTCTTCACCTTACTATATAAAGCACTTTGAACTGCCTCTGTCTGAAATGTATGATACTAATAAAGTTGTCTGGCCTGCATTTAAACTAAGCCCTATGGTGTAAGAAGATATTGCCTAATCAAATATCATGTCCTGGAATTGTGTACATACATATACTGTATATCTTTGTTTGACATTTTAAAACTTTATTTAGACTAAAACGTTCACAGGTATGTTTGTGTGTGTGTGTGCATTAACTGTATATGGCCACAGAGTGACCCAGTGGATAAATGGTAAATGGACTGTATTTATGTAGCACTTTTCTAGTCTGACAACCACTCAAAGTACTTTTACTGCCTAAGTCTACATTCATCCATTCACATAATTTTGGCTAGATAGTGGTGCACATTACAAGCATTAATTGTTCACAAAGCATCAGGACCACTGACCTTCTGATGAGAGCATTTTTACAAGTCTGCATTCACCCATTCACACACACTCACATGATGAAACAGCATCAGGAGCAATTTGAGGTTCAGTATCTTGTGCAGTGATACTATATAAAGCGAATGTTCTTTGGTTGGAAGACCAAAGGTAAAGGCTATTTGTCACCACAAATCCACCTAAAAAGTAGACTTTAAACAGTAAAATGTTTATGTTTTTGTGTTCAGGTGTCTGATGGGAGTTTGACGGTGCTATCCATCACCCGGGAGGATCGTGGGGCCTACACGTGTCGAGCCTTCAGCCCCCAGGGAGAGGCCATTCACACCACACGGCTGCTAGTACAAGGTATGTTTATTTGCTGTGGCCTTAGAAGTGTTAAAAAATTGTACATGTTATTATGGCACAGAAATCTTTTGATAAAAACTTATTTGATAAAAAACTGTGAAAACATTTGTCTGAATTTTTGCAGCATAAGTTTTTTTATTTTCATCTTGCAACAACTTGTCTTAATTGTTGCTTTAATAATTGAGAATTCTTCTGGTGGACATGTAGCTCCACTGCACTCCACTGGAATCAGTTTTATTTGCTTCAACCCAACTGTTGAAAAGAGATTTCATTCAGTTTTATCTATTGTCATATTTCAGAAGTTTGTCTGATATTCATTTGCCATTTCAATGCAGCCAGTGGTTTAGGTCTGTGGTAGCTGCCATGGTTCATTATACAGTCATGTACACACAGATAATTAGTTACAATTAAACTGACCTTTTAGAGGTGATTTTGGAAACAGTACTCGTCCTTGCATTTTCAAAACTTTTTTTCATTGTATGTCTCACTTTGACAGACATCTGTCAGCTCTAGCTAGAGAGCAAAACACACTGCACAAAGTATATATGTGTTAGGCTGTGCCTTAAGTTTTCGTTTTGGACTCAAAATGCAGACTGGAGACAGGGTTCAAAGACACAAAAGAATTTATTAACAATATAATGAAAACACAAATCACACTCAAAAGGGGTGGAGAAAACAAAACCTAAATGGCACTCTATCTGAGCGGAACAAACAAACACAAAGCGCACTCTCACGGAGTGGAAAACGCCAAACAAAAGAGCACCATAGAACGGGGTGAGGCACAACTCAAATGCTGACGAGGCAGGAAGGCACTGAAACAAAAAGTGCACTTAAGTGGCAGTCCATACAAACATCCAACACTGAACAACAACAAGAGCACACAACAGAGAAACTGACTGAACACTATCAACACTCCCACTGGAAAGAACTCGGAAACCACAAAGGAATCAGGACAGTCTGGCAAAAGGTAGAGCCGATAGTCTTCCTTAAATACTCTACCATAATCAGGCTGATGCTCGACCGGTGCACTGCTGACAAGGCGGAGCCGACTGAGTGCAGAGACACACCCAGCTTAGACAGACAGGGGAAGATACATACAGACAAAAAACACTGGGGAAAAGGGGAAAGGAAAACAAATCCTAACAGTGTGAATGATTGTACAGTACACAACAATCTGTGCCGTGCAGGATGTATTAAGTATCATTTATCAGAGCACCTTGAAAGAGACTCTGCTGTGGGTGATTTTTTATTTTCTCTGAGAAAATATCATTGTAGCAACATGATGCCTCTCCCATCCAAAACCACCTGTCTGCACCTCTATCAGCTGTCAAAAAAGACACACTAAAATAAAGCACTCATCCAACTGAACCTAATTTATGAGAGTCTGATAAACCCTTGTACTAGTTTCTGTGCTGCCACTTGCAGTGGATAACTATCTAACATCATATTAAATCCAGGGGTCTGACAAAATACAGTAACTACATACTAATATCTATTCATGCCCTCTGAGCAAACAGTGATTTTCATAAAAATCCTGCAATGCAATGTTTGATAGATGAAGTAGGATGAGCACATTCTTGTGGGTATGTGGGAGTTATAAAGTATCAGCAGGTGGAGTTTGGACAGGCCTTCATTAGCAGCCAATCACATCAGCTCCTTTCTTCATCTTTAAAATGCAGCGGTTTTAATGAGGGGAGGAGACAGAGCACTCCAAATGTAATATATGATATTGCATAACATGTTTTTGATTTAATTTACATTAAATTATCTGAAGCAAATGTAGAATATATATGTATGTGTGTGTGTGTGTGTGTGTGTGTGTGTGTGTGTTTGTGTGTATATATATATATATATATATATGCATTTAGACTACTACAGTTATTTATATAGTTACAAGTATAGTTAGAAGTATTTTCATTAGCACTCTCTGTTCAATGTCTGCAGTCAGTTCAGTGTGTACAGACACATTTTGTACAACATAATGAAACTACTTCAAGTTGGCCTACTGTTGGAAAGAGCAGAGAGGAACAGGAAGATAGTGGTTTGGAAGAATAGCCATATAGAGAAAGGACATAGAAAACAGCTGTACCTATAATCAAGAAAGATGGAGCATATTTCTGGGTTTACTATTAGTTAGTAGAAATGTTGTTTCAGGTACATCAATAATGTACACAGCAAGCTGCCAGACCTACTGTACACCACAGGACACTCAACATGATCTACATTGAGCCACAGCAACAGTAATTATGTAAACTCCCAAACCAACTGTGCTTGCTCACTCAGTCAAATTTTGATCTACAAAATTTTATCGGAAAAAATGTATTAAAATAGCCACTAGAGTCTACAGCCATGCTAGCAGCTCTGTGGCTGTACTTTGGCACAGTGGTGCTATGAGCAAGTTTAATGTAAACCTCAGCATTCCGATATGCTCACAGTGACAATACTAAGATGGTGATGAGGTACCATAGGTACACTATGTATATTGTTTAGTGCATGTAAAAATATGAATGTAAAAATAAGTTGTGATGCGTTTTAAAAGCAGTTCCAACAATTCCAAAGCTTTCTTAGTTACTCTTAGTTTCTTGCTAAATAAATGTAGAAATAGAAATGTTAAAAGACCAAGAGTGTACAATCATGCTAGCTGCTCTGCGAGACTCTACTGAGCACCAGATGGAAATGCATCCAATAGTTGTCGAGACATTCACATTTGAACTGCAAACATCTACGTCATGGTGATGATAATCAAAGGACCAAAGTCTGTCTGAGCTAAAGTGGTGCGAGCAGCTGACAGACACGTCAACGTTATCACTATGAAGTGAAACAGTAAAAGTTTTTTTTCCATTTGAAATGAGTTAACAGTAAACATATCATCTCGCTGCAAGTGTATAACACTCACAACCTTTGTGATATCAGCTAGTTGATCCCTCAAGTGCACTATCACATCCATGAGAACAAAACAGGCTGGGTAGAATTTAAATAGTGTATGATGTAGTTGTACTTTCAGGAGTGGGACTAGACTACTCTGAAATTAGGATGGGACAACTAACAGCTGCATTTTATAGCAGGAACATTTAAGACTAGATAGAGCATAACAATTGTATTCATACATCTGAGTATTTTATTATTTATAGAGGTCTACAGAGAAAAAAAGAATCAGAGGATGGACAAGCTGTTTGCCTCCAGCTCTTAATGAAATGTCAGGTTCTGTAAGTAAAACGATCTGTCTGTATCAGTCCACACTCAAAACACACACACACAAAATCAAGGCACACTTAGCAAATGAATCATTTATTGTCTACAATGTGCCACGTCATGCACACATCAGTGCACTAATTGTTTTACACACAAGTTGAAAGTGTACACAGTATCAAATGGTGCAGTATACTTAGATTTGATACTCCTCACCAAAAAAGATATCATGCTTTATCATTATAAAGCAGCAAACATGGCATTCCAGGGTATCTAATTTAATGATTGCTGCCCCACATGAACACAGTTGAGTGGTCATGTCTGAACTAAAGGAGTCGAATTTTGATCTCTAAACGAAAAACTTTCACTCAGTTTTCACCAGGATAATTCCTATCATCTATATGGAAAGTCACGACCTCCGGTTAAGCCATGCTCAGGATAGACGCATAGTAATTTGCTCCGTTTCAGTCATTATTGAAAATACCCCCCAACTCGGAAACTTTAGCATGAAAACTCTGAAGGGCAAGACATGAGTGGGGGGAAACAAAAAAGAGACCATACGAACCGGAGAGGGAGGGTAACTGAACAATTTTAGCCTAACAAAAAACAAATGGAGCCGAACTACAAAGAAAATAGCGACCTGCTAGCTAGCAGTGATAGTGGCGAATCTAAAGACAAGCTGCTTCGGGAACTGTTAGTTATCTCGAATAACATTCACGACTTCAAAAATGACGTTCACTCAGTTATTTCTGACCTCAAGGGAGATTTAAAGAAAGACTTCAAGGACGGGCTAGCGACGCTGAGACATGAGCTAAACCAGAAGCTAACTGAAGTCGGGACCAGGCTCAAGGTCACGACCATTAGTGAGGCAGAGGAGCGCATTTCGGATATGGAAACAAGCGGCGCTGCAACTTAAGAGGCTCTGCTGAGTCTGCTGAAAGAGCAACGCAGGCTGCAAGACAAAGTCACTGATTTGTAAAGTAGGTCCAGAAGAAACAACATCCAGGTTTATGGTGTATCGGAGGGCTTGGAGGGCGACTTGATGATAAAGTTTATGGAAAACCTGCTGACCACGGAGCTGGCTCTCCCCGACGGTATGTCCCTGCAGATTCAGCAGCCTCATAGAGCTTTGACCCAGAAGCCGGGACCTGACAGTACACCTCGGTCCATTGTGATAAACTTTCAGCAGCATGATGTCAAAGAAATGGTATTGAAGTTGGCTTGGAAAAAGAGAATTCATCTTAACAACAAACCAATTTTCTTTGACCATGATTATGCCCATGAAGTGATGGGAAAATGCAGAGCCTACTAGGGAACCCACCTGATGGAAGCTGAACATGAAAAACTCAAAAGACAGGGGTTTAAATATGTCTTCTCCTCCTAAAATAAATCTAAACACACTAGGGGAGCAGTAATACTAATTTCAGGAAGGATGACATATGAACATATGTCTACTATTAAAGACTAGGAAGGTAGATTCATACTGATTGTGGGAAGGTTGATGGAAATTTGTATATCCCTCCTGATTCAGAACCAAATTTCTATACCCAAGTAATAGAGAGGATCACAACTGAAGCACAGGGGACTTCAATATTTGCTGGTGATTTTAATACTCCGCTTAACCCAAACCTTGACTCAACTGGAATAAGAATATCTCACCCCAAAAAAATAACAAAGAAAATGAATTTACTACTATCAGAAATAGGATTAATTGATATTTGGAGACACCTAAATCCATTAGTTAAAGATTATACCTTCTACTCATTCCCACACTCAACATATTCTAGAATTGAATATTTTTTAATATTTGGAACAGACAGTAGCAAAGTACAAGACTGCCATATTGTAGTAATGGACCTCTCAGATCACTGCCCACTCTACTTGTCCCTAAAAATGACCTGGGCATGGCAGTAATGAGAGGGAGGGTGATTGCAGTGACCAGTGACGACTTTTCTTAAGAAACAAAGAGAGGTAGAAATTAAGACCTTCCAGACTGAACTCAAAAACCTAGGATCTGAACATAAAGAGTCAACAGACCCAAAAGTTAAAATAGAAATAAAAAAGAAATCAGATTGAAGAGTTATACTCTCAAGAGATCCAAAAGAAATTGCTATACACAAAGCAAAAATACTACGAAGAATCAAAACTATTAGGATACAAGCTAAGAAAACAACAGGCAGACAATGCAATATACAAGATAAGGGACCCAAAACCAAGATAATTTACCACCAAATTCAGGAAATTAAAGACTTTTAAAGCATATAAGACTCAAAGCTAATAAATCCTCAGGTGTGGATAGATTCAGTTCAAAGTGGTATAAGAAACTGAAGGAGGTTTTGACACCTATTTTATAAAAACATTCAACTGGGTCCTGACTGAAGGGGAAACCCCTGCGTCATGGAAAGAAACGATTATATCAGTTATACCTAAGGGAAGTAAGGACAAATTAGACTGCACAAATTACAGACCAATTAGTGTGCTTAATTTGGACTATAAATTATTTACTTCAATTATGACAAAAAGACTTGAGAAAATTTTACCCCGTATAATCAATATGGATCAAACAGGTTTTGTTCTTGCACGTCAGGCACACGCTAATATTAGAAGATCTCTACAAACTATCAGACATATAAATAAAAATAAAATACAGGCCATGTTGGTTAGTTTAGATGACGAAAAAGGCATTCCACTCAGTCAGATGGAAATTCTTATTTGACACTATGGAGAAATTTGGTTTCAATCAAGTAATTAATAATACATCAAAATCCCTTTATGATAAACCATCAGCTAAGCTAAAAATCAACAGGAAGCGCACGGACTCATTTTAACTGGAGAGATCAACAAGACAGGACTGTCCCCTAAATCCAATCCTATTTGCAATTTTTATTGAGCCTTTGGTACAATGGATTAGACAGAACAACAAGATCACAGGTATAAACATGGCAGCAGGCGAACAATTAATAGAATTAATTGAAAATAGAATTAATCATTGACACCCACAATTTATGAAAACTAAAAAATAAAGTAAATAGAGTAAGCAAAGTAAGTAAAAGTCCTAGATTAACAATTAACAATTGAGACAATTTATGAAACTAAAAAAAAATATGTCTAAAGTGATCAAAGTAAGCAATATCGCTAAATTAAACAACTGTTAAAAATCATGAAGATTATCATGGGGTGGAACCCAGTCCAGAGAGGAATGAACTGTCCTACAGAGGATTTGACTAGTGAAGTGATTAAATTAAATTAAATTAAATGAAAGACATGCACTCTTCATAATAAGTGCAAGTTGTGCAGAAGAATGACAGAGCAAGACTGGACTATGAGAACTAAAGCTCTGACCTTTACCCTAGCAGCATCATGAGGTTGACTTTTAAGGTTTTAAGGAAAATGCTAGGACATGGAAATGACTCCATATTAGTGAAATATGGCTATTGTGAAAATGGCAGTTACCTAACTCACTGTAGCTGTAGCTGGCTGGATTGACTCAGTGAGGATGACAAGTCTTAGATTTTGATTCAGTTGGACACTCTAACCCATCCTGTAAAACTTTCTATACATAGATATAAACATAGATAGAAAGCTCACAATAGTTGCTTGTTCGGCTTACATTGCAAAACTAAATATTCAATTAATTAATAAGATAATTAAATTATTATTATAAAAGGTATAGAGCAATACATAACAGCTTGTCAGCTTGGTATGAATTTCTTCCCTTTACCTTGTTCCTTACAATGAATATGACTTTTTTTGTGTGTCAGCTTGCTTTCAAGAGATCAGTTTCTGTAGTTTTTATGTTGGTTGTCAGTTTCATTCTTCAGAGAACAGACGGTGAACATATTCACAGAAATCACATATTTACTTGTGACTGAGTACAAAGCCAGGGCCGAGCCAGAGTGGTGGTTTGACCTGTCCTGTATAATTTACGGGCAAGACGGATTAATAGAGGCCCTCCTGGAAAGCCACTGAGCTGCAGATCAGCTAAGAGACTACAGTGCCAACAAATCTCCAGCCCTCAGCTGGTTCCAAATAGGGCGGGTTGGCACACACACCCAAACACACGCGCGCGCGCGTGCACACACACACGCACACACACACACACACACACACACACACACTCAAACACATGCATCCAGCACAAGGCTAGTCCTGGTTGTCCTGCTAAGGGGCTGGCAGATGGAAATGCTCTGCCTGTTAAAGGATCAGGCCGTGGGCTACAGATCAGAACTAGCATATGGGACTAGCAGTTTTTAGTTGCAACACTGGCTCAACTCAGTTATATGTGTTTATGTGTTTGTGTGCATGCATGCATGCATGCGTGCGTGTGTGTGTGTGTGTGTGTGTGTGTGTGTGTGTGTGTGTGTGCCTTATTTGCTTTTTATTTTTTGTCTATCTTTTTTGTGTTTTATTAAGCCATGAATAAATTGGAAGAAATATGAGGCTAAATCTGTGTGTGTGTGTGTGTGTGTGTGTGTGTGTGTGTGTGTGTGTGGTGTTTACAGGTATGTGTACATTCATCGTCAGGAGAAAGTGTTCAAAGGTTATTATGAACCAGTCTGTAATGATTGCTGTCTCACAGGTGGATGTTTATATTTGACAGTCTGAGTAATATTCAGAGATTGGTGTTTAGGGATTTCAGATGACAGGAATGCCAAAGAGAAGGGCTAAATTACTGACAAGGTACTGCTCAGTTTCCACATTTCCTGGCAGTCATCCTAATTGGAGCAAGCATTGCAGTTTGTACTCTGTCTTGGAACTATACTGTACATAGAGGATAAAACACTCTCCAAGAGAACTTGGCATTGGTAGTAGATTATGGCCATGTGAACAATTCTAATCTATTAATGGATAAAGTGAAATGATATTGTACTGCAAAGTTCACTACCACAATGATGAATATAATTTGATATATTTCATAATCATACAATATTTAATATTCTTCCATCAAACACTGATATTGTAAACTGCTCTACATAAGGTTAAATGTTAGCCTGAAAATCCTTACAGTGCTCTATAATGGTAACATACATGCACTAGATATTCTGGTTTACCCTTACCTCAAAAAGACACTAAGCAAAACTACTAAGATGTTTACATGGCTAAAGAAAATGAGTAAGCTGTGGAGAGGGAGCAAACTGTTAGGTAGGCAAAGCTGACTGTAAACACGAAAGAGGCTGTGTGTAAAAACCCCAACTGAGATGCGGGTTTCAAATGCGCTGTATATGTGTCCAAACAAGAAGCTGCTAAAAAATATTGCCATATCCCATATCTTAATTGGAAAATGATCCATTCGGAATAAGGCCTAATTTAGAAAGTCCAACTGGATTATGCTGTTTACATGACCTATATTAAATTTGCAATACTGTCAATTGTTACAATGATAATGGACTATTAGTGTGCATATATACAAAGTCATTGTGCTTATTACAATTGAATTGAATCAGTTTGCAAAAGTTCAATCGAGAAAATCAACCAGTATTATTTATTTATTTATTTATTTATTTATTTATTCATTCAAATAAAAACATATTTTAATTAGTTTGGAATTTTCTGCCTTTATTATCAAGTGTGGTAGAGATATGGCAGAAAATGAAGAGATAAGAAATGGACCACTTGTTTGACTTACAATGCAGAGGCTCCATGCAAGGTGCCACTACTCATCAGGAGCGATAACAATTCACTCACATGCAGCATTAGGAGGAATCTTGGGTTCAGTCTTGCCCAGGGACAATTTGACATTTAGACTAAAGGTGTACTGACCCTCTGAGTAGTGGAAGACCCGCTCTACCCCCTGAGCGACAGCTGTCCAAATATGTTGCTGAAACTAAAAGAAGAATAATTAAAATCATCTTCAAACAAAATAAATGTTATTTTGAAATCTTATAACGAATGCATTTTAGTGAGAGATTCAACAACAGGGTTTTTTTTGTTTGTTTTTTTTCGGCGTAATTTGGCTTGGCAGCTGATGCAGTTCAGTAGTTGCTGGAAAATTCTTACACTGTCATTTGCACCTTGGCAGTTTTAATAATGCAATAATTAATTTTCCCAAGTCTCTTAATACGACTAGGAGTGGCTGTGACTCAGGAGGTAGAGTGGTTGTCCACTTATCAGGCGGTCAGTGGTTTGATCCCTGGCCTTGGCAGTCTACGTGTTGAAGTATACTCGCACTTCTGAACCCAAAATTGCTTCTGATGCAGTGTGAATGGTTAATGTTTGTAATGAGCTGTCTAACCATGCTGTTGTATGAATCAGAATCAGAATCAGAATCAGAAAAAGCTTTATTGCCAAGTAAGATTTTACACATATGAGGAATTTGTTTTGGTGGTTGGTGTATGACACATCTACTAAAAATAAGCTATTAAAGAATTACAGGTGAGGTTTTGGTCCTGATGGACCGCAGCCTCCTGCCAGAGGGGAGTGTCTCAAAGAGTTTGTGTCCGGGGTGAGAGGGATCAGCCACAATATTTCTTGCACGCCTCAGGATCCTGGAGGCGTACAGGTCCTGAAGAGATGAGAGATTGCAGCCAGTCACCTTCTCTGCAGACCTAATGACACGCTGCAGTCTGCCCTTGGCGGTGGCAGCAGTGTACCAGATGGTGATGGAGGTGGTGAGGATGGACTCGATGGCTGTGTAGAAGTGCACCATCATTGTCTTTGGTAGGCTGAATTTCTTCAGCTGCCGTAGGAAGTACACCCTCTGCTGTGCTTTCGTGATGAGGGAGCTGATGTACGGCTCCCACTTGAGGTCCTGGGAGATGATAGTTCCCAGGAAGTGGAAAGACTCCACAGTGTCAATAGTGGAGTCGCAGAGGGTGATGGGGGCAGGTGAGGCTGAGTTCTTCCTGTGGTCCACAACCATCTCCACTGTCTTTAGAGCATTGAGCTCTAGGTTGTTCTGTTTGCACCAGGTCACCAGATGGTCAATCTCCCACCTGTAGGTGGACTCGTCGGCATCAGAGATGAGTCCGATGACGGTGGTGTTGTCCGCAAACTTCAGGAGCTTGACAGACTGGTGACTGAAGGTGCAGCTGTTTGTATACAGAGAGAAGAGCAGAGGAGAAAGAACACAGCCCTGGGGGGATCCGGTGCTAATGGTCTTTGCGTCAGAGATGTGTTTCCCCAGCTTCACACACTGTTTCCTGTCAGACAGGAAGTCTGTAATCCACTTGCAGGTGGAGTCAGGCATGCTCAGCTGGGAGAGCTTCTCCTGAAGCAGAGTTGGGACGATGGTGTTGAAGGCAGAGCTGAAATCCACAAACAGGATCCTGGCGTAGGTTCCTGCGGAGTCCAGGTGCTGGAGGATGAAGTGGAGGGCCAAGTTGACTGCATCGTCTACAGACCTGTTGGCTCTGTAGGCAAACTGCAGGGGGTCCAGGAGAGGGTCAGTGATGTCTTTGAGGTGTGAGAGCACAAGGCACTCAAAGGACTTCATGACCACAGAGGTCAGGGCGATGGGTCTGAAGTCGTTAAGTCCTGTGGTCCTTGGCTTCTTGGGAACAGGGATGATGGTTGAAGACTTGAAGCAGGCTGGCACGTGACATGTCTTCAGTGAGGTGTTAAAAATGTCTGTGAACACTGGAGACAGCTGATCAGCGTAGTGCTTCAAGGCGGATGGGGAGACAGAATCTGGTCCAGCTGCTTTCTGGTCATCTCTGAGGTGGGTGGGTGGGGGGCTTTAAGGTGGGCATTGGTGGAGGTGACTGGAGCTGGAGCTGTTGGGAGGTGTCGTGGGGGATGGTTGCTGGACTGTCCCTTTGTCTTTCAAAGCAGCAGTAGAACTCGTTTAGGTCGTTGGCTAGGCGTCGATCGTTGATGGAGTGGGGGGCTTTAGGCTTGTAGTTGATGATCTGCCTGAGCCCTTTCCAGGCAGACACAGAGTCCTTAGCTTAGAACTGGTATTGGAGCTTCTCAGAGTAGTCATTTAGCCTCTTTCACCGCCTTGCTAAACTTGTACTTCGACTCTTTGAATCTGTCTTTGTCCCCACTCCTGAAGGCCTCTTCCTTTGCCAACCTTAGCTGTCTGAGTTGGGCTGTGAACCAGGGTTTGTCGTTATTGTAACTCACCCTGGTGCGTGATGGAACACAGCAGTCCTCACAGAAGCTGATGTAGGACGTCACAGCCTCCGTGTACCCATCCAGACTGTTGGTAGCAGTCCTGAACACATCCCAGTCAGTAGAGTCCAAACACACCTGGAGATCCTCCACAGCCTTGCTGGTCCACTTCCTTGATGTCCTCACTACAGGTTTGCAGAGCTTTAGTTTCTGCCTGTACACAGGAATCAGTTTCCACTGTTGGGAGCAGAAATTTACGAAATAAATCCTCGGGTGTTGCTCCCCTGATGTTCATGAGCTCTCCTCTGGTGAAAGAGCTCCGGGTACCGTCACAAAAAACAGGTTTAAAACACAAAACAAAACAAAACAAAACAACGCGCACCAACACACCGAGGCAGCCATCCACGGCGCCATCTTGATTGTCGAATGTGTGTGTGAATACAGACTTACGTTGTAAAAGAACTTTGAGTGTTTTTCATAGACTGATTTCTGACAGGAGCACTTGAGGGTAAGTGTCTTGGCTTAGCATAGCTTTAGGATCTAAACAAAACTAAGTGTAAATACATCCAAGAAGCATTCTTGGTGGATTGAAATCCAGGTTTTCTGACCTCTTCTTGAGGAGTTTTGAAACTCATTCGAGCCAAATGTTAAAAAGGCTCCTAAAAGGCAGATGCTTTTCCTCTTCTGGTGATTCTGGCAGCTATCATTTTTACTTGACCTAATGTGAAACAAAAACAAGATTACTGAACATCAGTTCATTCCCCGTTTTCACTTTGGTTTTAGCATTTCTCAAATTGACTCCACTGACTCCTCAGCCTTGAACTCAGAGGACACCTCAGCCATTTTTTTCATTTCATCAATCCCTTCATCATCAGTCATCTGCACAGCCAAGGTATTAAGGCTTTGGTGGAACTCCTTCCTTTTTACCACTCCCACTAGTCTTGAGCACAAAGCTTTGGTTCTGTGTTTTCTGTTTTTAACCCTCAGTAGACTCTTAGTACTCTTTTAATCGGTTGCAAGCTCAGACAATGACCTCATTTGGCCCATTGATGCTTCCTCTGCAACAGAGGCTGACATTTGTACTTTGGTACTTTTTTTGTACGATTGGACCATCTTCCTGTCCGTCTTTTGATCCTTCTCTTTTCTTGAAAGAATTAAATCCACACAGTTACAGTTACACATTAAAGTGCTGAGTGATACTCTCAGACAAATCCAACCACAGAGAGGGTGTTAAGTAGCTGAAAGTAGATGAAGGTAGAATAGGCTGTTTTTAGCTTCCAGATCAAACTCCGAATATGACTGTAGTTATGGTCACAGCTAGGATGTGACTGCAAATCAAGAATCATGGTAGAAATGTATCCATGCATGCAAGCAGGATGATCCATCTGGCACAGAATCACTCAATAAATTTTCATAATCCTCTACTGAGTGCAAAATAAGTATGTGATATGTCCACGCAGAATGGATACACCCAAGTTAATCCCTGTGTGTCTACACAGAATGTGTACATGACCATAAATACTCCACATGGCCTTTACCCAGTACATAACTAATTCCTGTGTTGTGTCTACAGTGGATGTGATGTGGCTGAGTGGGAAGTTCCCACTGAGAGACATAAAAAACTACATAGACATAAAAATCTGTGCGATATCCTTGGGAATGTCACACTGGATCCATGCTCCCTATGTGGACAGTACAGTCAGGTTCATTGCAGGATAGCAGAGCATCACACACATTAGTTTTATGCTGTGGACAGTAAAAGGATCAGTATTTGTCCTGTATGTGCTGTCTTTTTACATAGTTCTGAGACAAAGAACAGACTGCCTTACGGTGGACAGGCACACAGTCACACAATGTTGGGAGAGGGGAAGCAAAAGACTGGGAAATTTGCGGAATGCTTCAAAACCACCTGTTTGGAACATTCCACATGTAAATAGGTTCAGTGGTAACAGGTGATAGTATCATGATTGGGTATGAAAGGGGCATCCTCGAAAGGCCCAGTCGTTCACAAGCGAGGATGGAATGAGGTTCAGCACTTTGTGAACACATGATTGTATGGAGGATATTATTACATGGGATCAGGGATACTTCATAAAACGTTTTTTGGTTAACACACTTTGTTTGCAAATGATTGTGGTTTTTTTTTTTTTTTTTTACAATGTGGGGTTGTACAATATTTGCAGGCCTCTAGACTAACTTTTGACCACCGCTGTCCTGGAACCATCCTGAAAAACAATTTCAACTGTCCCAAAGTGAATGTAAACCATCTCCAGATCAAAATGTTGTTCCTGTACTTTGTTATAATCATGTTTGTTAGTGACATAATTTGTATAAAGCATTTTATAATCAAGAAAGTTACATACACTTTTTGTTATCAAGTACAAGTACCTCAACAGTGTACTTCAGTACAAAACTGGAGTAAATGTATCTGGTTACTTTCATATCTGACAGAAGTTTGGTGAAATATAAATACTGATGTAAGGTGTCTCTAATGTCAACTTCAAACTCAAAGTACTTTTACCTCTAGACTGTACTCAGCTGAAGTACTTCAGTGTTTTCATTTACTGACCACATGTTGTGTTGTGACAAACTGCAGTTCACTGTTAAGTACTTAAAGTTCTTCTAACAGACACTCTGCTGCGTGTTTAAGTCCTTTAGCTGTCAGCTCTGGTAGCTCTATTATCTCCTTTAGCTGTTAGCTCCATTAGATCTCTTAGCCCCTTTAGTCAAAGGCACTGCAGGATTCTGCTGCCCAGTGGCTAACTTCTTCTTTGCTGATGTCAACACAGATTTGTTGTACACGGTTTACCATTAAAAGGGGAAAAAAGTAGGGTGCATCCCTTGTCGATAGCCAGTTAGAATGGCCTCTTTGATTTTTATGTGTGCTTCAGCACGCGAGTAAATTTCACCTGGCAAAAGTGTTTGTGGTGCCTCCACTGCTTCTACTACTGATTGTAGATTGAATGTGTGATTTTTTTTCTTCTGTGTTTGAACACTAATTTGAATTTTGAGTAAAAATTGACAGGCCTATTCCTTATTTTTCAAATTTCAGGTTCCACACCAGCAAAAATGGATTTTCTTCCAAGAAAAAATATAATATGTGATGAGAAATCTTCTCAATGCCTTTTTGACAAAATCCATCATCATACATTTCTAATGAGGCAAAGTGTCCGTGCAGTATCTCCTTTTCAAGACTGTGTTTTTCTCCAACAGGCCCTCCCTTTATTGTCTCACCACCAGAGAACATTACAGTGAACATTTCGCAGGACGCCTTCTTCACCTGCCAGGCGGAGGCCTACCCTCGCAACCTGACGTACACCTGGTTCTGGGAGGAGGATAATGTCTTCTTCAAGAAGTAAAGTTATGATCGGGTTCATTATTGTGCACCATATCACCTCACCTGTCTGTACCTATTGTTCACCAGCCACTGTCAAGAGTCCTGTGTTGTAATGTTTTTGTGGTGGATATTAGCTAAAGAGGAATTATAGAACTAAAAACTGATAAACAAATAAGTAGAAATGCCTTTGCAGTGATGGCTAATTGTTTTACTGTGTTATTAGCAGCAGATAGACAAATAGTTACAGCACATGCAGCATGGCTGCATGCTCGAAACTGTTACTGGTCTGACTCCATCCTTGTATGTTCTACATCTCTCTCTCCCCATTTCCTACCTCTTCACCTGTCACTATCAAGGCAAAAAATGCTCCCTAAAATAATGTTAACAAAAAATCCAGTAGCTGCAATGTGAAAGTAGCTAAAAAAGTCATTTTTACATGACAGTCAGTGTTAAATCAATGTTGAAAGAACAGTCAATGTTAAATACAATATCCTTGTTATCAAAGATTCAAATGTGCAGAATATTAGTATGTGTATTTTTCAAAATAGTTTTCTGTAGTCATTATATGTTTTATACAAATTGTTTCAGCTTGGTGATTGGGTGGAGAATAACATAACTTATTCAGGATGGATGCTGCTAGATATATGCAGAAAAAGCTGAAATGTAAAGCAACAGACTTCAGTGGCAATGCACATTGAAAGAACAGTCCAGCTGAGGCAATAGAAGACAGCATCACTTAGTGGTGTACTGTTGAGCTCATTTAGCTTCAACAATCTGAAGTTTACTGAGTGAAGCAGATCTCCTCTGGTTAATTCCTTGAGTCAGGGTTAGCAGTCTTATCCTGATTCATGTTCCTCTGTTGTGGTCATACAGAGTATGAGCATACAGTCGAGCCCCTTTTAGACATTCAAGCCTTAAGTAAAGATTCTGGCAATTTAGCTGGTCGGAGTCACTTTTATTGAAAGGCATGACAACAATCCTACATTTCTACACATAACATTTCTGTAAAAGTTCAAACATGGTGAAAATCAGAATTAAATGTCATCAGATGGATATACAAGCTGCAGCACAAGGCTAAATAAGTATAGGTAGAGATTAACTGTATGTCTTTGCTTTATTAAGATTCCTGTACTAAGTATTTAACTTTAAGTATCATGTTGCTTGCTTTAAAACAATAAAATCAGTTTAATACATTTTGAAACACAGATTTTGTTTTACAGTTCTTCTCATGCCAGATTGGTGTAAGGGTTTCCCTTCATGATGCAGTGTAGAAGAGGATAAAAAAGCTGTACAACCACAGCAATAAACAGACCAGCCCTCCTCCAAAATCCAACTGCATGGATGAATAAATGAATATGAGAGAAGAGAGTGAACCCCGAACAATGGTAAATAATTAAGGCTTTAACAGCAAAATACATTTTAAAATGCATCAGTGATACAGCGAATGATGGAACAGAAAACACTGTTCTTCCTTGATGTGATTAAATTTTTCAATTCATAGCTGTTTTCTAGCAGTAATACCACTTCCTCTCACACAGGCGGTGGCAAATATCACGCAAACATGCAAAGATCTTTCTGTCACAGTCATGTCAAGTCAGAATAAAGTGTAAAGCCATCTATGTAAATCACTTTAACAGCTCAATGAAGCCAGCAAAGTTTCATATTTCATGTCCAAAACGGTTTTGAGACAAGCATGTGTATGTACAGTATTCAAGCGGTTTGTTTCTGTGTGAGCTCCACATGCATCGCTTTTTATTTTTTAGAAAAGTCCGCCATGTAGAGAAGGATTGAGATGCCATGATGTGGAGCCATTTTAGCATGATGAGTTTTTAGACAGACTGACAGAGAAAAAAGTACATCAACTCTGTGATGGTACGCGTGTCACTAATTCTGGACGATGGATCTCCAGAAATGTCAGTCAATAGTCTCCCTCTGTTGCCACAAGTGATGACATTTCCTCTGTTGATGCTTGCAAGCTGTTCAGACAGAGGCAATGCAATTGTCCATTTTGCTTACCCATAAAGTGCCCCACAGCCACCAGAGCTTGAAGTTAAGTTAGGTTCATGATACACATTCATAGTGCATCACATTACATCATCATCTGCTTCAATGCACTGCTTTTGAAGGAGACAGAGGCAGGGATGAAAAGAGCTCTCATGCATGTGTGCAGTATAGCAGGACAAAAGGGGAGCTTTTCTTTTGTGACTTGGTATTGACATTTCATGCCAGCTAACATATTATTTAATTATGTGGAGATAAAAATAGCACATGGTCTTTACAGGATATAGTGGCAGATCCTTTCAAAAATAGGATTTCTACCCTTTAAAAATGTAAAACAAGGACAAGATAAAACTGGTAGTGATAATGATATTTTAATTTTCAGAGTTGATGTATAGTTAAAATGATTGAAATAACACCCTTAACATGAACATTTAGCCCTTCAGTAATGAATCTATTATCTACATAAGGGACAGGGAGAGTCACAGACTATGTGCTGTTGCTGCTCAGATGATCCCGGTTTGTTTTTTGATGTTTCACAGCTTTTAGTCTAGTCAAAGAGTTTCCCAGGGAATATAGATAAACAAGAAGACAAGTCTCACTGCCTGTCCTCAAAAAAAAAAAAAAATTAAGGACATAGTTGTGGCATAATTACTTAAACAAGATCATTTTAGATGAAAAAGTGAATTTTTTTAATGACTAAAGGAAATATTTATCTAGTGCAGACAGTCAAGATCCGAGTGTTTTATTTCTAAGTCTGCACAAACAGGCAGAAAAGAAACAAAGCCTGGAATGCTGGAATAAAGCCAACGCTTTGGCTCTACATCCTGTTTAACTGAAGGCTGCTTCATCACCTCTCAGGTCTGCAGTATCATCTGTATGTACTGAGTCCAGATCCAAATCTTATCAGCTCAGCTCATCAGTCTGAATCCTTTTTCAGTCCCTTTTCAAATCTTTTTTAGTTGTTTTTTATTTGGTGGCGAATGCAGACATAGTTAAAGCACAGAGATTCTGTACTCAAACGGTGTAGAGCTTTCACACATATTTAGTTACTTCTCTGACATTTATGAACTGTCCTGAATCATATTGCATGGTGCAAAAGCTGCAGAGATAAAAACAAAAAGCTGCAAATAATATTCAGTTTTTTTCAGCATTAAGCAAATATCAAATAAATAAACATCATATTTTTCTGCATGCACACTGCTCTTACCTGAACACAGAGTGGTTGTTACGGTGCTACAGGTCACAGAATCTGACAGGTGACAGAATACGTTGTAATGCTGGCAGTACGCTGAGGCTGAGCACTCATCCTTCTCAGGTTATCAAAATAACACCATTTCTTACTTTAACATGATGGACGGGTCGATAAATATTTAAGCAATGATGTGCCATTCTCTCCTTTTTTCAGAGTACCTTCCTGCAAAAATTATGTTTGTGTCATGAGAAAGAGAGCAGAGTACATTGGGCTCAAATGCAGGAGACAGGAAGTATTTAATAGAAACAGAGACCCAGGAACAAGAAAACTGAGGAGACGACTTAACAAATGCCTAATTCACACGTACATGGGTTTTTGTCAAAACAGCTTTTTCGGTGCGTTTTGGCCTTTTATTAACACACAAACACAGTTTTAGGTCACTGAAAATGGAAAACTACCTCCAGAGTGAAGATATTCAAAAAGTCCATTACAGTGCTGGCATATGAGAAACAGAGTTTTTGGCTCCAGTTTGTGACAGTGTGTACTATTATCTCCTTTGTTTACATGAGGAGATTTTGTGCGTTTTTGTGTGGCTAAAATAGTGCTGGTGCTAACCTTCCTAACAGGACTTTTTACATGTTTATGAATCCTATGATGGTGAAGGCACGTCATGCCTTCGCCCTTGCAGAATTCACAATAGTCTCACCCATAGCATCCACCACCACTTCATGAGCTTTTCTGTCCACACAATGGCTTATACTGCAACAGCGTTGGTGTATTTTGACTGGTATTTTTAAGAGGATAGGGGGAACTTAAGGCTTTCACATAAAACTTTTTTTAGTCTCAGAGCTTCTAGACATCTGTTTTCCCCTCATGTTTCAATCAGAGCAGCATTAACAACTCACTGAAATGACATTTTTTTGAAGGAAGAACCATTTCAAATTCCAAAATCATTTGAAAAGCAATGACATCATCCCTGATGGAGACAACACATTTTGTAACCACTGTTGTTGTGTCACTTTCACTGGTTATTTTTTGAAAAGCAATAGTTCTGCTGACTGAACAAAGAATATGGGGGCCTTAGAAGAAAAAGACTTGCTTCTCACTTGCTTCTCTTCCAAGACTCATATAGCTCACCTCTGCTCACTGTACTCTTGAATGGGCAATGGAGGGAGCAAAGAGAAAAGGGGGCTGGTCACCAGTGAGCACAACCAAATCTGAGGACTGGTTTAAAACTCATTCCAGTTCCCTCTTTCCAAATAAAAACTTAAAGGGAGAGATAACACAGCGTGCTCTTTTGTGTCGTACTGTAACACTGTGTTTCAAAGGGACATTCTACTAATTTACACAATAAGGTTGGTTTGCTAATGAAAAGGAAAATGAAATGAAAAGGACGACTTAGAATTTCTTGATACAGTCCAAGCTATATGATTGGTTGATTTTACTGTCCATTCTTTACTAGGAGTGCGGAGCGCATTTTTTTTTTCTTTCTTTTTTTTTTTTTGTCTTTTTCCTTTTTGTAACAACCAATCACAGCTTTTAGAAGACTGCGTCATACTGAGCAACGGGGTCAACCACACCTCCTCACTAAGATCAAAGTTCCGGTACCCTCCTTGCTCAGAGTTGCTCTCAGACACTTCCTGAATCACTCTTAAGCTAAGATTCCTTTCTAGAAATTTTAAGGCTGAGTTGGGAGCTCTCTTAGAGGAATCTAAGGAGCTTTGTGAATACGGACCCTGGTGGATAAAATACAAATTAGTTACAATCCAAAATGGTTGAAGTGCACATTTAATATTGTAATGATAGTATGTTTTTGATCAAGTCATGATAGCCTGAAAATGCAATTTTATACCAACAAAACACAAAAACAAAGTCTCTTCTCAGTTACAACTTCTGCTTGACCCTATTTAAATGTATACTTAAATCAAAATCTAACTAAATCTATACTTATACTGACAGGATATTGGACTTGAAGCTTGTTCCACAAACATGACTGTGACTTAAGCATAGTTCTTCAGACACACACGCACACACACACACACACACACACACACACACACACACACACACACACACACACACACACCAGATCTCACAATAGACAAGCACCTTTTGAAAAAGAAATGTAGGATTTGTGGGATATGAATGTGCTGCTGAAAAATCTACGGGCACTGTGTGTGACGCTAAGTCAAGCATGAACCAAAATCCCCTTCTTCTGTTCCAACACAAAGCCTTCAATCTGGATGGTTTTTAGAGGTTTTTAAAGTCTCAAACCTCTGCATCTGGTAAAGTTACCCTTGCTATTGGTATCAGTAATCGACGTCACAATGGAAAATGTAATGATTTTGTGTTATAGGGCAGTAACTAATAAGCAGGGGCAAGTACATTTTCCTGTGTTTTTCAGCTACCTTTGAAGCCTTTAGGCATACAGTTCCTCTGCAACTGTTCTACTGTGAATCACGAATCAAGCTGTGTGCAGAACATCATTTATATGACCATCAGAGTTACACATCCACTGGAATATGAGTAAAAATAGCAAGAAAATGTGGCACTGGGCAAACATACTCTCATCATCTTCACTGAAGTCTCACATCGCACATCCGTGACTATAAATGTGCATCTGTCCATAAATATTCTTCAGTTAATGCTTTTGCAGCTTCAGTGTTGAAGAGCTCAGCTGTTGCAATGTGTTGCTCATTTGGTACATATGAATCTTATTTTGAGATATGACTTCGATGTTTGCCAAATTTTTGCCTTTTTTTCTACTGTGATGCAAGGATCAGACAAAAACACTGAGTTGAGGTCCACAGAGTTCCAAAGTTTATTTAATAGCTTGAGGTCATAAACAAAACAATCAGCCAGTGGCACAAAAATTACAGACAAGGATCCAGAAAAAAAAGGCTAAAATGTGTACAAACAAATGGTCTAAAAGTCAAAAGTACGCAGAAATGGGGACTTACAGAGGGTTAGGCAAGAATCACAATCCAAGCCAGGCAGAGGTCATACCCTAGGAACTCAGTCACAACAATAATAATGGCTGTAAGGCTCTTTTGGGAGAAGAAATAAGACATTCAGGAAGTAAAACAAGCTGGAATGCAAGACATTAAGTAACAACAAAATAAGATAGGAAATTAACTGGAGTCCATGCAAGTGTCCATGCGAGTCATCACATCTACACACTGAATTCCTCCAGATGAGGCGATGTCAGATAAAACACACTTACCTGACTGATTTATAATAACATTATATATAACAGAAATGTTTCCCTTCTCTTCATTTTTACAGTGACCTAAAACGCAGAGTCAGTATTCTTATTGATGGTTCCCTCATCATTGCCCAAGTCAAGCCAGAGGATGCTGGGAAATATACCTGTGCTCCTAGCAACAGCCTGGGCCGACCACCGACTGCCTCTGCTTACCTAACAGTGCAATGTGAGTATCCTTCTTTTTACACTTTGCTTTTTCATTCATCATATGTGCTAAACTCAAGAGTCTGCCCTGGTACATTGTGAAGGTTCCTCTTTCGTTTGTTTGGGTCACTCCACTTTGGAAAGCCTCACCGATGTTGATGTGGTTCTTTGCCCTTACCTTATCATCGCACTTCTTTTTCAATTTTGGCTCTTCCAACCATGTCGTCTTTGGCTTATTCTCGGCCATCTTTTCTTCTTGACAATGCAATCATGTTGTGATGTTCAGCATGTTAGCATGTGCCAGACTTACTGTCCTTGATTCCATTGCCCCCTTCCCCCAGTTTCCCTTTTCCCCTTCTTCTTGTCTTGTGCAGAAGCATGAGCACCACCTGTTGCTGATTGGCTGGAATAGTGTCATGTGGTTCAGTCTGGGCCACTTTCTTTGTTTAACATTTTTAGAGCCAGGTCTGTGTACAAACATCACACAGCTATCAGATCATGAGGAGACTAACACTGAAAAGTCATGTGCCGTGCTGATGTTCATCCATCAGCACTGTGTGGGTGTGGCTTGATCACGTCTGAGTGACAGTGAACAAAACAACTTTAAGTTAATGAACCACACAACTGTGACCACAGAACAGAAAATGACTGAGGATCTCTGCAGAGCAAACAGGCAGTGACTGATAAGATGTGGTCATGAATATACATTTGCACAAAGTATACAGGACAATAGGAAACACATTTAGTCTCTAGATTTGCCTGGTAAAACCCTAAGCTCAGGCCATTACCGTGTGATGGTATGCTGTTGTTTATGCTGTTGTTGTTATGCTGTTGTGTTCTATTATCATCAGTTTTGTCATTTCATACAATATCAGTGCAATTCTGGAAATGTATGCAAATATAACAATGTCTAGAATGTATTCAATTACATTAATGTTTTAACTTTAATCCCTCCACCATCGTGGGTAGGGGAGAATAGAATAAATAACATTAATTTGCCCACAGTGAAAGCAGAAGCTCATAGTCCCCCTGGGAGTCTTGATCAGTGACTGTAGATACCTTTTTTACTGTAAATGCACAACAGATTTAAATGGTTTAAATAGCTGCCTTGAATTAAGTGCGCCAGAGGACAACAAAAACTGGGTGATGATGTGATTGTTTCACAGTCAGTGTGGGTTGATTCATTAGATAGAATGAAAGCGTAGCTGTTCTGTGAGACAGTGAGTGACTATGTGGACTGGCCGGTAGAGTTTGGTTAAAAAAGTCTTTTTAGCAAAAAGACTGGTACCTTGGTTATCTGGATACTGTAATTGTTCCTAATACCTTGTGGAGAAAATAGCATGATTTTGTGCTGCCTGCTTCCCTGAAAACCATCAAACATAAAATAGTTGACTTTAAATAAACTTCAACAGCTCCAATAATGTTGCAACATCACAATAACCTGGGAACCAGACAAATCCCTGAGCTCATGTTTTATTGGCTCTGGCAATGTCAGGCTGACATCACAAGGCTTCTGTTTAAAAATGTAAAACATAGTGTAGCGTTAAAGATTTCTTTATTTGATGTTTTGGTATATGTGCTTCCTACATCACCAAATGACTGTCTTGACAAATTCTAGCTTTAGTAGAGTAGTATCTTAGCTGTGATGTTTGAGACGACTAATCCTAATCTCTATACTTTGTGAAGAAGGGACCTCAGTGCTAACCAAAAGCTTATCCATAGTTGGAAATGTCTGGCAAATCGTACACTGCTATAGAACTGCATGTCTTATTTGGATGGAATTGTGCTCGGTGCATCCCCTGCACTGTGGAATCGATTTGGACACTCTACCAAACTCCGGGCTAACACTGTTCCACCTCTCAGCCAAACAACTAATCCCACCCAAGCATCCATTTGCTTTTTCAAAAACACTTTTCTATTTGGCATATACTTACTTTCTGCCTGTCCCTCCTGCTTCCTCTCTCTCACTGCCTCTCCTTTCTCTCTCACTTCATTTCTCATTTGCACTCATTTATGTATATATATTCATCTGCACACCAACACATTTCTATCTCTCCCTCCCTGTGTCTTCATCATGGGTTGCCGCCTCCTTTTCTCTCCTCCTATAAAACAGTCACTCAGTCCATCCATCACTCTGAGCTCCAGAGAGATGATCCCTGGTGAACTTGTCACTTTGGGAAAGCATCTGGCTCTTATTTGGAGGAGACAAGTGACGATGAGCTCTGAGATTTTAGCCTCGTCGACCAGTGACCGACCACTGGCAGTAGTCAAGGCAACAGACATTTTGCATTCCCTTGCTCTCCTGCCTCCTTTGATGGCTGTACATTAGATTGTGGTGTGTGTGTGTGTGTGTGTGTGTGTGTGTGTGTGTGTGTGTGTGTGTGTGTGAGCGTGTGATGATAAGAGGCAGCAACACCAGTTGTGAGAGGGAGGGAGAAGTGAGGGGGGATTACATCATCGCTGTAAGACCAAGGACTTCTCCCTGTCAGACTGCAGAGGGCTCTCTGTCTCTCTCTCTCTCTCTCTCTCTCTGTCTGTCTGTCCTATTCTCTCCTCTTATTCTCATCTTTCCCTTGTGTTCCCTCTTCCTGTCTTTGTGTCTTACTCTAAATCCTCAAAATTCACTCCTCTCCATTTGTTTCATGCCATTTTTGTCTCCTCTGTCTCATTCTGTTTAAATCACTCTCTCACAGCCTCCTTCTCTCTCTGTCCTCTCTGTGTTTCTCTCTGAAATGCCTGCCAGTGAATAACTTCCCTAAAGCATCTTGCAGTGGGAACTGGCGTGTCGTGAGCGATAGTGCTGTCTGAGAGCTATATTTAGAAACTTGGCTGATATTCTTGTCTGTGGTGCTGGTGGCAGTGCTCCTCTGGGCTTTTTGTGGCAGAGTGCTGCCGGGCCGGCGGTTGGAACTTCAGAGGACATCAGTTGTAATACAAAGTTGTTCGGGCAGCAGTGCAGTCAATCGATCTCTCGCTGTCGTTCAGTCCCTCTGTCTCACCATGTCACGCACTCATGCACTCATGCACTCACTCACATTCACTGGCTCACTCTCTCACCTCCTCTCCTTTGTAATGCCAGATAAATGCCTTTTGCTGCCTTTTGCCAGCTTTATTGTGTTCACAGTCACAGAGCCTCATCCTCCCCTCTTCTTAGCAAGCTCCTCTCTACCTTACGTCATCCAGTCACATCTCTCTCTCTCTCTCTCTCTCTCTCACCTGTTCTCTTTCCCACGCTCGTGCTTAGCCTCACTCGTTCTTCCTTTATCGCTCCACTGATAGTGCTCACCCCTCCTCCTCCTCTCACTCACACCATTTCTCCTCCTTATCACCCAGTGCCTACTTTGAAGCACTCCTTCTTGACCTCATTTTAGCACCACACAGCTCTCTCCCTTCTTCAGAATTCAGGATTTAGGATGGGGAACTTTTAGATGCTCCTCTTTTTCCCTTCCTTTCCCTTCTCTTAGCACCCTTTCTCTACCAGATGGACCCCCTTTCTTCTTGTGTTCATGTCTTTGCACAAAGGGTATAGCTCCACCATTTCAAATCCCAAACATTTAAGACTTAATATACAGAGGGAAAAATGTGAAAGGATAGCCGCTAATGTGGAGCACATATAGTAATAACACTCACACATGTGAGAGCTGATCTGATTAGGCTTAGTTTGAGGTGAGGCAGGTCAGGTATGGTGTGAAGTAATTTGTTTTTTTAGATAGTGTCTGTAACTAATGGGACAATAGTTTCATTTGGCAAAAAAAATGTTTTTTTCAGCAGGATATAAAGTAACAAACATTTATCAGTGACACTAATGGAGACACAGCTCTGGACACAGTTTTGATTGGATTTACTGTAATACTACTTTGTCGACATACTTGTACATATTATACAACATATTGAATAGCAAAGGGTGTAACTATGTGCAGGAGGATAAAACATTTCTATAGCGTGACACAATAGTTGAACCCTTGTGGTCCCTGTGTGCTTGCTCAAAATATTAGCTTTTCCATTACAACAAATGGAACACTCCTACAATAGTAGCTTGCAGTGTGCGTAAAGCAGTGTGCTTATGGTGGTGTTGAGACAGGCAGGAGGGGTCCGGGTTGAATGTTAAATCCTGCATAGTGTAACTTTAATTTCAGTTCAAGGATCAAACTAATGTGCATTGGCGTTCAGAGTTGAACATATATATATAATTTTATGATGAGATCACTTCCCAGAAAGTATGGGATTTCCCCATCTTTCCCCATCCCCATACACATCATACAATCACCAGGCACCAGGTTTCCCAAGCTTCAATCACTCAGTTTTCTTTATGTTTTTCATCAGATCCTGCCCGTGTGGTAAATATGCCATCTGTCATCTACGTGGCCATTAGTCTGCCCGGCTTCATCCGCTGTCCTGTAGATGCCAACCCCCCTGTAACACAGGTTAAGTGGAAGAAAGATGGCCTCCCTCTCCGGATAGATAAGGTGAGCTGGTGTGCAGCTTTGGTTCCACTCACTTTACCTCAGACTGGAAATGAATACATAATTTCTTTGGTTGAAGCTTTATTGATTCAGTTAATTACGTCATTTTCAGAATGCTTCTCTGTCTGATTTGAGTGAAAAGATTGAGTTACCCTGAGTTATTGACGGGAAACATTAATTATTATTGGTCCAGAACATAACATTTCTTTTTCCTTACACACAATCCATAACTTAACCATCCGCAGTACCCTGGTTGGAGCCAAATGGACGATGGCAGCATCCGTGTGGCAGAGGTGACAGAGGACTCTCTCGGCACCTATACCTGCATGCCTTACAATGCGTTGGGTTCCATGGGATGGTCCCCTCCCGCTCCCCTGGTGCTAAAGGTACTCCGTGCCTGTGCCTTTAGATTGTCCTAAAAAGAAAACAACTCTGATGCATCCAGCAGGCAGTGCAGGTTTACCTAAGCAGCTCATTAGTTATTACTTACCTGTTTTGGCTGTTTCACCCTGGACAGGACCCTCCCAAATTCTCAGTGGTTCCTGGAGGGGAGTACAGGCAGGAGGCTGGGAGAGAACTGGTCATTCCCTGTGAGGCGGAAGGAGACCCCTTTCCCAACATCACATGGAGGAAGGTAGGACACCTGCCACACTCTGTTTCTTATCATTTCTTCATGTTGTTTTGTGTCACATTCAGTGTTTTCCATTGAGAAATATTCATTTCTGAAACCTGCCTGTCTGTAGTGGGTGCTCAGATTTTAATAACTCAAACTACTGTATGTCATTTTAGGGGTTCTAATCACATTTTAACGATGTCTATAAAATATGCAATCAAGGGAACATATTAGATTCTCTCAATTGTTTGCTTGATTATGAGGCATGTTTAATCTTGCCCATTGACTACTGTGTGATTAGCTATTGTTTTGTCTCCCACTTATGAAATTCATAATTCATCATCCTGTATAATTTGATGTCAGACTTTGAAAGCAATATTATTTTAGAAGATGTCAGATTATAGATTGGTAGTTTTGACAGCTGGTAAACTATCCCTACTGTATGTGTGGCCTGTATATTTTTTTGAAAGTTGTGAATTTTGAATTGCATGTTCCAACCTATTCTCCTCGTCTCTCTTTTGTTGGCTGACAATGTATTTGCTTGGCTGGGTGGACTGTAGGTAGGGAAGCCCAGTAAAAGCAAGCACAATGTTCTGCCCAGAGGCAGCTTACACTTCAAGTCACTCACAAAGGAGGACCACGGGGAGTGGGAGTGTGTCGCCACCAATGTTGCCACGAGCATCACTGCCAGCACGCATGTCCAAGTCATAGGTACCCAACATGTACACAAATGGACAAACACACATATACACATAGACACTTACATAAATACAAATATTACATCAGAATCTCTTTCTTTAACAGCTGTTCACTGAGCCCTGGTCTCTTAGTTTCTGTTCCTATGCTCAAACATTCAAGACATTTCCATTTGTAACTGTTTTTGGAACGGGTCCTTGTATTCAGAAAGAGCTAGACAAAAGCAGAATCTCATTTCAAGCCAACGACTATCAATTTTGCAGCCCGAAATCAAAACTGTAGCTGGTGGTGGACATTTTTTGTATTGATTAACTTGGTAGTCTCCAAGAGGAAACCTGTTTGGAACAGATGCTTACCTGTGTATTAACACAGGTAAGCATGTAAGCATGTAACTGTGTAGTAGCAACACAGGTAAGAATGTAGCAGTATTAGAATTACTTTCTCTGGCATCCTGCAACTGCAACTCTCCATCGTCCGCTCAACCGCTCCTCTCAAGGACACCACACTGCAAGCTCTCCCATGATTTTGTTCCAGAACTGTTTATGAAATGTTGAAATTCTAAAATTTGAGTTTCTCTGGAAAATCCTGCCATTGCCTTGTTGTCAGGCTGTACTGCACTTCCTCTCTGGATGTGAGCCAGTCAAATAAGAGCAATACAATAACTGGATTGAGCTGGCTCCTGATTGGTTTCCTGGTGTTTTGGCTTTAGTACAGTACCTAAACAATAGAACCAGAAACAATAGAACCAAAAATGCATGTTAAGAATTTTGGCTGGAAAAATTATACTTTGTACTTTTACTTACATTATTTATGTTTGGCATGTAACAAACAACCTACAAAAAGTAATTTGTGACCAGTTCTCAAGATTGCATTGTTCAGGCTACCTTTCTTACTTTCTTTTTCGCGTTAGATGTTATGTTGGGTTGCTGGTTGCTTAAAAACAAATTACCAGGTCCAGCCCACAGTAAATGTATTCGACAAGTTGAATTAATGTAGTGTATCACAGCAAAGCAGTCAGTGACTAATGTGCCCTTTTAACAAAACCTTTCTCGCTGCATCTTCCCTGCAGGCACAAGCCCCCACGCCCCCACCAGTGTCCATGTGGCGGCGTCCTCCACCTGGGCCAATGTGTCCTGGGAGGCGGGCTATGATGGAGGCTACCAGCAGACATTCTCAGTTTGGTACGGCCATGTGTGAGTCATCCCAGCATGCTTTGCTTCCTGCTTTTTCTTCTTCCAATACTTCTTCTGTTATCTCTGAAAATGTCTTGTCCAGGGTTGTGTTCAGAATAGCTGTAAAATGGAAATACATGGAAAACCTAATGTGATATTTGAATTTTGTATAATCTCTTATAACAACAGCTGCAACTAAACTGAACATGACCCGAAGTTCTCTGTCGTGCTGCTGCTGCTGCTGCTGCTGCTGCTTTGCTGCTGCTTGACTGAGAAAAGGCCTTGGTTGAATGTTTCACTTAATTAATTAATTGAGGATTTAGCCATGTCTGGGCATTATAATCGTAATAAAGTTACTTTCATGTTTTTCATGTGAAGATGTGTAAAATGTTAAAGTGTAATATAAATGCAGTTTTTTTCTCTGGTTTTCATTTTGCTGGTAATCTTGATCCTGAGATGTAAGGGTTTAATGCATATCAAAGTGGCTAAATAAATACAGTATTTGATTTTCTTAAAGGAGTACGAAGTACTGTCTACACACAAGCCATCTGCATTTTGGCTGATGGGTATAAGAGCAAAAAAAAGAGAAAAAGAAAAAAAAATGTGGATTTCAGCAGATTTCAGTGGATTTTATAGGATGTTATAACACTATTTAAATAAGTGCTTAGTTAAAGGTCTATGTTATTTTATATTGCCACCAGCTGCATCACTTTAATGAGACAATATCACTGTCAGACAAATACAGTATTGACTACAGTTGGGTTTCACCGATAAAAGTTTCGTAATTCTAGTCTCTACTTTAACTTCCAAACATGCAGCACACCTGTTCACAGACATGTGCAAACAGGTGAAAAGTAGAAGAAGAAAAGGAGCTTTAACATTCTGCTGTGCTCTTCGTATGCAATGTGACTACTACTTGAAATGCTTTATTGAGTGAGATGCTGCGTGCAGTGTCACTGCAGCACAGTAGCTTAGGTCACTCCACAAACAGTTTCCAGTAATCATTTTGAAATCATCAAATTATTACACATCACTTTTAGCCACTTTCGTAGTAGTATAATCATTGGAAACCAATCAGACAGTCAAAAAGAAACTAGCCTACTGGGCTGTGTTGCATTTCATGTTGTGTGTGACAAGCTCTGACTTAAAGCATTTTATAGATTGCTTTATAGCAGGAAAGGACACTACAACATTAAACAGCATTCTGTATGCAATTGAGGATTTAAGGAAAATGTCATCTTTGTTTAACTCCATTAATATTGTCTAAGAACCAAACCACAGGATCAGGATCAACTATAACCCAAATCTGTTTATTGTAAGTGATCTTGCATTATTAAAACAATGAGGGAACTGCAGAGCAGCTCACACACACACACACACACACACACACACACACACACACACATATATTATAAAAAAGCAGACAATAGCTTTCATTAATGATATTCATGGTGAGAGCAAACATAAGTGAGTGATGCCAGCAGTGCAGCTTTGGATTGGATCAATCTCAGTGTCATCTCTCAGGTGGTCCATGCTTCCAAAGTCAATGTCATAGAAAGTGCTTTTAGACATCAGTATTTTGTTCATGCTGGGGATGAAGAGTAGCTTTCCAAATTCTGTCTAAACCCTCCTGGAAAACAGATGCACACTGGCACTTTTTTTTTTTTTTTTTAAATTTTGTAAAATATTGCAGGGCACTATTCCAAATATCTTACAGGACAGGCTATTCAACTGTCAAACATATCTTAAGTGAATTAATATTACGTTTTAGTGGAGGCCTACATTCAGGTGTGCAGTGTGCAGCTGTATCATGTAGGGGAAAAACAAAACACATGTAAACAGCATATAAGACTGTATCAGTAGATAGTATTAAAAAACTCTACGCTAGGGGCTTAAAAAAAACAAAAAAAAAACTTTTCCAGTGTTATATTGATACTCAAAAACTCAACTGTATGCAGTTAACAGTCACCTTCCCAATCTCAGTAGGTGATGTGTTGCGTGACTAAACACTGCTATCTAAACATAGAGGAATTTCTGTTTTATTACTGTATGTCAATAGAAGGAGTGTTACAGCTGTGTTTACAGTTTTCTGCTTTATTTGGTCATGGTGCAGTCAACGCTGAATGTATGGCATGGCCAAACAGCAACCTGCAAAGCTGAGTGCAGCATGGGCTTATCACCATCAAGTGTTGTGAATGACCGCTCAAAACTTTGTGTAATGAGTATTTAAATTGTGTGATGTTGGATCAGTGATAGAAGTAGAACCAGTAGGTGATGGGGGGGATGCCATCCCCCTTGTTTACCTTCCATCCCCCCTCTCCATCCTATAGTCGCAGAGAAAGTGCACGGACAGAGTGTTTTTTAGTTGAATATGTTGTCTGCCTGACTCATTGATCCTTCATCTGACTCAAGTTTGTTCACGTTAGAATCTATGGGACCGACCATGACTCTGAAATGTCAGTAGCCTAACTGCTATGTGTTCAGAAATCCATGGTGGTGTCCATAGTAGCAGATGGATATGTAACTGCCCTTCTGTCAGTTTCATCTTGGATCTATAATATTCTCCGAACAAAATACTAAAAATACTCAATTCTATACTATATTGTAGCGTATATACTCTGTGGAGTACTATGACCTTCATGATCGAAGCAGCAGCATGTGGCTGTGGAAGAGCATGAGAATCATAGTGACACACTGCTGCCTGTAGTATTCTTATAATATTCCCATAATATTGTCATTCAATAGTCTGTGCTGCTGAAAATACACCCCCAGACCAAACCACCTCTGTAACATAAAATGGAGTTCGGGCCTCCCCCCCCTGTTAAAAACTAACAAATCACAGACCGAGTGCAATTGTCAAACAAATGCCATGACATTATGTTATATTGTAATATTCTGTACTGTGTGATGATAATGATGCTGAAAAAAGAATTCAGATTTAACTTTAGATTGAACCTTTGTACAGACTTTTTTTTTTATATCAACATGAAGTAGACTTCAATTCATAACAAATGATCTTATCATCACTTATCTCTTTTCAAATCTTTTCTGTCTGTCTGCTCACCTGTCATCCTGACTCCTGTCCAGGCTGAAGAGGGAGCATTTAGGTCCACATGACTGGCTTTCTGTACCCGTGCCTGGTGGCCACGACTGGATGGTGGTGCCCGCCTTGGAGCCAGAGACAACATACCAGTTCAGCGTTCTGGCCCAAAACAAGCTTGGCACAGGCCCCTTCAGCGAGGTTGTCACTGTGAACACACTAGGTGAGTATACTCAGTGCTGCTTGACTGGAACACTGGGATCCATTAATGAAATGGCTTTCGCAGGCATGCAACTAAAATAACTACTTGGAACAAAAAATCATTCAAAACTGCATGTTTTTCATATATTAAGTGTTCAGTTTTACAATAGTCATTAACCTTAATTCATGAATATTGAGTGTTGAGCATTCCCATATGAATATTGTGTTTATAAACAAGGAATAACAATTTTGAGCAACTATGGCAAGTTCTCAGGTTAATATAAATATAAAAGTACACAACGTCAAGAAAAATGGCCACTTCTTGTGATGAATGTAAAAATCCTGAGAAGGTTAGGATCATGCTGATGTTTTATAAGCTTTCATTTTCACCTTGCCTTCATGTCTAAAGGTGCTTAGTCAGACACTTTACAAGAATCTAAAACATTTTTTCCTTCCACAAAACCATCTGTGACCAAAATGTACAGACACTAGCATCCAGAGAAAGAACCTGTTAACCAGACAACAGCCAAGATTTCTTCATGTGGTGATCCTACAATTCACAGAAGTAATTAACTACAGCGCACTAACTGTACTGACAACTGTTGTCATCACAGGTGGTGAAATCAACATTTGCTCAATCTTTCTTTTGCTACAGTTTGTTAAAACATTGTTCTGACACTGCCCCATTATGTTGGATCTTACATTTGTGTACTTAAATGTGACATTTAATGAGAGAACTTTTTAGTGGAAAAACAAATTATTACAGATTATCAGGACAACAATGTTAAAGCTACATTGTAAAAGTTCAAGCTAGGCTTTTGTTAAATCATTATGCAATATATAATTCCTTACAGAAGCGAAGAAAGGGGCATTTATTCAGTAGGATTGAAGCTGTCACAAATGATTACTCAAAGATAAGTGACATGCTGCAAATTGGGAAAACTACTCACGCTTCATCACCTTGTGTGTCAGCCAAGGAGCAGAAACAAAGAAGACAAAGCATTGAGCTCAGGGGCTGCTTGTTGTCCTTCTCCTTTAAAAAGCCTTTTGAAAGGAGAAAAGTCATCCACTGTTCATGAAGTCATATGTCCTGACACATCTGTTAGGGCATAGTCCTCTTTACTGAAGGAAAACATGAATAAATAAATAATGATTAAGAATTGTTGTTTTTAATGAGAATGACCACTTGATATAGTGAATGAGGATCATGGCAAGAACTCAAAAATCTTTCATCCAAACAATGTCCACAAGTGGTCAGGGTACAACTGTGTGTGTGAAGTGAGAATAAAAGTACAGTACCTATTTTGTTCATATGTTGGAGAATGATTTAATATAAAATCTCATGTGTAAAGGGGCTGAAAGGAGGGCTGATTCAACGGTATCATGCTGGTGGAGCTGCTCATTGAATGTATATAACTGAGTCATTCAAAATCTCTAATGTGCTCTTCCAGTATTTCCTATAAGTACCCCTGAACCATTGGTGCTGCTTACCCCACCACGGTGCCTCACAGCCAATCGCACGCAGCAGGGAGTCCTGCTCACCTGGATCCCACCTGCCAATCACACAGCACCTATCCAGCATTATGTCATGGAGTTTCGTCTGGGGGAACGATGGGAGGTCTTGGATGACAGCATTCCTGCTGGGGAGACGGAGTTGCTCGCCCGAGACCTCATCCAGGTAAAAGACATGGACTGTAGACTTTACATACAGTATTATACAAGACCTACATGCCTTTTCCAGGCTGAAGAGGTGTGTGGGACATGGTGGAGGGTTAAACACCAATTTTCAGAGAAGTTAAGCCATACACTGAAATCTTTATGGTTTAAATAAAAACTACTGTATTAGGATCAGACTGCTATAAATGCAACTATTACCTGATGTTACTTTTATGTAGACTGATGCAGACTATCAAGCATTGTAGATCCCTTTTGTGATTCTTCAATGCAGCCTTATTTTACCAAGACAATAAGGTGTTATTGTAAAGTATTTCACAAGAGTAAATCACATGTTTTATCTTGTTTGTCTTGGTTTGAAAATACTTATATTCCTGATTAAAGAAGAATTCTGTCCATTCTGACTATAGATCAAAATAACTTTGCACTCATCACCTTAGCTTCAGTTCTCCTCGTCTGTGTACCCTGTTTGGAATAAATAAGGCTGATCATCTAAGTAAATTACAATGGTCCTCATAATAGTTTGTTCAGTCTCCTTCAAGACTGCAAAGTAACCAAGTCTTCTCTTGTTTCTTAGTATTTCACTATTGTTTACACATGTTAAGTTGCCAATAACCTGCAGCCCCACATATGTAAACAAATCAGCATGTGCAGATGAGCAGACAGCTATTTGGTTGATAAGCTGTTTGCTCTGTAAGTAGGCCTCTATGCAGTCAGCTACAATATTTTAAATAATGAATAAATAATTTATGTAAGATTTAATTTACAACTGTATTTGGAAAGCTTCTTTGGGCAGCGGAAACAAGTTGTGAACACAAACTGACATATTGTCAACTTTTAAGTTGACAAGGTGAACTTGTCAGCAAACCATTGCTTATTTACACATCCAGCTGTTACAACACAACTAAATCATTCATTTGAAGTCATGTTTGTGTCCACCTGATGAATGTAACTCCAATATTCACTCATCACTCATGACTCACTCATTGCACGAAGCTGAACACTGAAGCTGTGTTCACACAGCAGAAGTTGACTTGTTTTTCAAATTATGCCGTTAATGCTCTAAATTACAAATATTCAACTCAGCTTCTGCATATGTAGACTAATGTGCTGCTATGTCCACCTTGGTTGTCATAGTAAAAGGGCAGGTGTGCAGAAACTGACTGGGCTCACTTTCTGACCATCTCTGTGGGTTTTACTGTGTGGCATTTCTTGTTCTCATATGTTCTATCTAACACGCAAAAGACACACAGGCCTTTGTTTCTGCAGCTGTGGTCGTGGCTTGTACTGAGCACCTCAGACAGATTGAAACACAAAATTAAATACAATATCATACACTGTATCAACATAAATTATCAATACAATGTGCTGTTTAGAGGACAATGAATTTCCTGGAGTCTTTCCTGATACAGCAAAGGAAAATCAATCTATCTTTACTGATTTATTAATTCTGACACATTTCCTCTTTTTCAACATTTCACATTTCACTCATACTGGCTAATTCTCTTGCCATGGCATGTTTGAAATTCTTTCTTTAATCTAACTACCACTTTCAGCTCAATGCAGATGCTTTTATCTCTCCCTTCTTTGCACAGCAAACACCCACACACAGATCTCTCCAGCTCTCTCGCCACACATAATACACCTAGCTTGTATAACTTTTTGCTACAAATTTCTTACTGTAGTGGCTGAGATAATTTTACCAGGAGGCATGTTATGTTTGGTTATCTGCATATGTGTATTTGTGTAAAAGTGCTGTGCACTGTGTAAGCACAGCCAACACCAAGAAGATGAAAAGAAGTTTTTAAAAAGCTTAATATGTCTTTTAGTCATTCATTATGATATTCATGTAATCAATTCATTTGCTCTTATTCATTTTCCATTGAGATTATATGAGATTCTTGTCATGTTTTTATGTATATTTCTTGCTTTCCCAATACAATATGATTGTATGATATTGATTTTAAAACCATTTAAAAAGCCACATTCAGGTCACTTATTACAGTTTAAATCATTCCGCTGTCAGAATAAAACCATTATTGAAAAGTAAACTATATCATCCATATTATATATCTTTTTTACATTCGTATTCATAAAACTTGGGGGACTTGAGAGAGACAGACTGAATGAAGAATGGTCAAGATTAAAGCAACAGATGAGAGAAAGAATGGGTCAAGCTCCAAAAATGCTGTTCCCTACTTGCCTACTTCCTGCCTGCTAAATGCCCACATCTGTCAAATCCACATCCATAGTTTATGATGCAGCCTCACTGTTAAATATATCAAGTGTGAAGTCCAAATCCCTGATAACCCTGTATATAATCCCTGAACAATATGTTGTCAGGAGTGGGATTTTCTGAAATACTATCAAAAATCAGAAAGCTCCTCCCGGAGTCACAGAAGTTATACAACTGTTTTTACTGGCTGGGTGGTGTGTGTTCAGGGTGGTATGTGTATGTGATCTTAGGTTGTAAAATAAACATAAAATAAATGTAAAACCCTGTAATAATAAAAAAAAATTGATTGATGCCAAATTTGCTTGCAAAGCATGACTTCTTGGTTCCACTGTGCCATTCATGTGGGAGTTTCAATGATAGTCAATGATTTTTTGTAGCTGTTCTCACATTAAGACTTTCAAATCTAGTAAACTGTGACACAGTAAGGGTGAGTGACTGAGCTACAATATTTCTTTCCAAAACCTTTGTGTTTTAGCTGGCTGGTCTTCAGATACACAAACAGAATCCTCCAGCCTGACTGAACCTTTCTGATGCTATACACAAGACCTGGATGGTTCCCCCTCTAAATGTTGATCTCTCTGTTCACCTGCTCCTAGGAGGCATGGTATGAGTTCCGTGTCATGGCCATAATGGATGACATGATCAGCGAACCTAGCAACATAGTAGGAGTGTCCAGCACAGGTGAGCCATTACATCATTTAATGAATCATAATTACACCTGTCTTCATCATATGAAAGTCCAAATTGCAAATGTTCGAACCCCCCATTGTACAGTATACTGTATATGCATGTAAAATGAATCTGAATCTGAGAGAACAAGGAGCAGTTCCTCTTGATACTCACTGCCTTGAACTCAGAGGCAGTTTTCTTGTAAATGCTGGGATTCAACCCAACAACCTCTAGCTGGAATCTTCATCTTTAACCTTAGGCAATCTTATCATTTCTGAGCTGAGGAATGGCTATAGATGTATTGCACACACAGCAACTTCAACTTTACATTTTACTCACGCAGCACTATTAAATTTAAGCTCATTTTACATGCACACTCCTTTGTACCATACTGAAGAGTATGACATCATCGTTCTCCTGTCTCCCGCAGATTGCACTGGGCTGCTTCATGCTAAACAACAAAGATCCATTAAAGCCAATCTTTTTTTGGCCTCAAAACTGAATGTCTGTTTTGAATTTGAAAATAAACCCCTCAAAATGTGATGTTGCTTCCCTGCAGAGGTCACTGAGTACACATAATGTTGTAAGAGCAGCTGTTGGTAGCATTTTTAGGGAAGAGTTGCTCAGAATTCCTTGGATTTCAATGTACTCTGCTGCCCTCTACTGGTAAAGGTGGAGAGATATGCAATGTGCTGCTCAAAATACTCAAATACTGCTCATTCCTCTGTTCATCTGGTATTTATTTCTTTCTCTATGTATATTGTCAACCAATATCATACTCAAAATATGTGCATGCACAATGTGCTTCCAAAGATGACAAAGCTGTTTGGCTGACCAGTAGATATTTCAAGTATCAATATTGCTTGAGGTACAGTACTTTGCATTTTGCTGTGTCATGCTTCACTGCAGCACATAAACCACTCTAACAAGTTCATAACAAAGGTTGACACATTGTCCCCCCTGGTCATCACTGAGCAAATCATTAGTATGTAGGTCTCTGTAACTCCAGCTTTAATAATGGAGGACAGTCTTAAAAAATGGTAGCTCTATAGTAGGAGTTAAAGTAGCTGTAGAGTGTATTGTCCAGTTTAGTACATTGGCAGAGTTTTCATTATCATAATGGTATTCATAAAGCACAACTGTGAGAAATGCACCATTACAATGTGGTACAGTGCGGTCAACTGTAGGGTTGCAAAATAGTCGCACTCCATACAGTGATTGTTTATGTCATGAATATTCAAGAAGATAAGTAAGGACTCTACTGTCACTTTAAGTTTGAATCCTAATTGAAAGTCAAGGCCAGGTTGTCCAAGACCAGTGTGAGAGACTACTGTATTTACAAATCCAATCCTTGTCATGTATAGTATGTCATCCTTGGGCAGGTCATCTTTGAAATAACGTTTCATTGATTTAACATGTTTCCCTCCTGTTTCCCTACAGTTAAAGCTGGCAGTGCTAAAAGAAACCGATAACAAATCCGTAATTCTAATTAGTGATAAATAAGGCTTGTTTTCATGTCTGTTTTTCATGTAGGACTGACCACATCATCTCAAATACTGTATGCCTGATAGAAGTGAACATATAGGGTTTTTTTCCTGTCTGAAGTGCTCACTGCTCCAGCTTGATCATTAACACGTCATGTCTGTCAGACTGTAAAAGATTGTGCAGTTCTGATGGGACAAGCATTTTATCTGCTGCTGTCCTAAGTAATGTCTAGATAGAGGATCTTTATGAGTAGTTATAAAAGCACTGCATTATGGCTTGGGTGGTGATTCATGTTTAATTCCAGTAGGCTACATTGTTGCTGCCACCTAGAGGCATACATACAAGTGTATGTATGTTGGGCTGAAGGCAGGAGGCATGCTTTGGGGTTACAGTTCATATTCTACTGTTCCTTTAAAGTCCCCTTCCACTCAAAAATGTGTTATAGTTACTTCACTGTGATGTTTGACCTTCACTGTGCACATTGATGACACTAGAAGACTGTTTTCACATTCAGTGCCTCATCTTTGAAAGTAATGCCACAAAAGTGCCCTCCTTGATGCAACCGTTGAAGATAAAACTTGATAAGGTGGCTTCTATAGTGGCCCAGTGTGCATGAAAATATAATGAAGTGCCCTCTAGACTGTGATTTCAGTGGAGAAAATGTGATGCAGTGCCATTTAAGCTGCCCTCCATTCTAGAAAATGAATTAGCTTCTACAATACGTCCCTCTGAATGGTTAAATAGTTAATAGTTTTCTGTTTTTGGAGGTGCAGTAGTTATACTTTAAATCTGAGACACATAATAAAACAAGTTGAATCTTAACCAGAGTTTGGAACTGTTTCAACAAAAAATTCATCACAAATCTCTGCACACTGCTGCCCCACTACATGCCACTGGTGCCCATTTTATTTTTTTTGGCCCCAATCCCTCAGACAGCCTAAGTGTGTCACTGCTTAGATACCTTACTTAATTAACTTATTGCTAGAAGTAGCAATAGCACAGTGTAGAAAGGCACTGTTAAAACTACAAGTCCTGTAGTCAAAATTTTATTTAAGCAAAATTACAAAAGTATTAGCATCAAAATATACTTGAGCAATAATTAAAGTACTCAGCTTGTAAAATGGCCTGTCTCAGAATGATGTATTAAATTATTCGATCATATTGATGTAATAGTGTGTTCATCACTTTAATGTTCTGCTGGTAAAGGTAGGATAATTTTAGTCTTAATCTATAATAATATGTCATAATTTACTTGTTGATTCTATTTTCTATTATTAATCTGAATCTGAAAAGTAACTACTGACTCAAGTTATCAAATAAATGTAGTGTTTAAAAAGTACATGTTTGCCTCTGAAATTTAGTGGAGTTGAAGTATAAAGCACCATGAAATGGAAATAGTAAAGTACAATTAAAAGTAAAGTGCAAGTACCTCATAATTACTTATGAAGTAGGAGACATCTTGTGTTCATGATTCTGGATTTTTCAATGAGGGAGGAGGAGATGTAATTTTTTCAATTTTTTTTTTTTTAACTTTATATCAGACACAAATTGTTTTCCCAAGTAGAGTATTGTCTTGGAACCAGTCCGGATGGGATCTCAACAATAATGTCATTGTTAATAAAGCAAAAATAACGGCCTTCAAGCGATACTGTGCACATGTAGCTTCATCATCAGGGTTTGTGCTATGACTAAAACCTCATTTGCCTCTGAAGTTTTCTACACTGTTTGTACACTGTCAAGTTATAAATGCACATATTTTTGGAAAAAGCATTTACATTAAGCTAAGTCATCATGCCTATTTTGAAGACACATGCAGTCGTAAAAGGTCAGCTTTGACATATTTAAGTGTCATTGGATATGGCAAGGATTTTCCTTTCATAGACCCTTTAAAAGCTTCTCTGTAGGAACCTAAAAATGATTGGATGATTCTTCTCTTTGTTATTAGAGAGCCTGGCAATAAGCATAAGGGAATGAGGGAATGGCAATAGGGCTTATATCCATACCCTGCAAAATGAAAACATCAGAAAATCCTGATTGCGTTTCTGATATTGTTAAATAGCTGCCGAATCAAGGCGCAGTGTGTTCTTGTGGGGGACAGTGTGCTCTTTTTCATATCTGTGGTGATCTCACAGTAAATATCACCTGCTGTTTTACGGCCAGAAAATGAATGTTGACGTCAGCATTGATCTTATGGAGTGCTGTACAAGTCTGGTGAGCATAGTGAAATTTTACATTGCTGTATTTACCAAATGTTGCTCCATTAATCTGCCGTTTTGTCCACCTCTGGATAGGCCAACATATCTCCACCTGCAAACTGTCAGGTCCCTCTTTTTGACCACTTGACCATTTTGCTATTGAACTAAGACTGAACTGCTTTTACGTCCCTGACTCTTTCCCGCTGGCCTCACAGACTTCTTCCCTCCCCCAGAGATGGTGGAGGAACGTGGACTAGCAAGACCTGTGGTGGCTGGTATTGTGGCCACCATCTGTTTCCTGGCTGCAGCTGTCCTGTTCAGTACGATGGCTGCCTGCTTTGTCAACAAGCAACGCCGGCGGAAGCTTAAGAGGAAAAGAGGTGAGGGGAAAGTCCTGGTCATTGATAGCTATCTCCACATTTACTAAGCCAATTTTAAGGGAACTTTTAAAATATTGCAAAAAATAAGTTGAGAAGGTTCCCTCATGATGTACAGTAGTATATGGCACCTCATGCATTTCATGTTTTAACATAAGCTGGCTGTTTTTATCACTGTATCGGCTTTGAATACATTTATGAAAAACTCAAGTATGACACATTTGCCACATATTTTATATAACTTGCACTTCTGATTCATTCACTTGATCTGCAGTCTCATGCTGCTTTATCTGACTCATGTCCTCTCTGCTGTACTGCATGTTCAAAGAGGAAACATCCATTTAATTGTTTGTGTTACAATCTAAACTAAAAGTGGCATGATGATACATCAGAAGGCAGCTGTGGCTATAGTCAGTCTTTATGTTTTACGGTTTTTGTCGAAGTAAGTGGTAAATGGACTGCATTTATATAATGCTTTTCTAGTCAGACAAGAGCGCTTTTTGCAACACAAGCTTGCAATCACCCATTCACACAAAAGTGGCCTGAGGCTTGTCACAAGCATTAACACACTCACACACCAATGCACAGGATCCCAATTGGGAGCAATATGGGGTTCAGTACCTAGCCGGTCACTTCAACATGCAGGCTTCTGAGGCCAGGAATCAAACCACTAACCTTCTGGTCACTCTATCTCCTGAGCCACAGCTGCCCCACAAAGAGTCTTTTGCCTTTTACTGTTATCCTGTTTCTCTGGGCTCTGCAGTAGCACCACTAATGTTGTCTTTGGGAAATCAAGTTTTTATAAAACTTTCATGTAAATCTCTTGGATCAGTGTTGTTTATCATGAATACCTAAAAGACATTTTCCCCATTGTAAATACGAGGTGCACTAACTTAGAGGCCTGCTTAAAGTGAAATTCATAGCTGATTTTTAGAACAATCCATTCACATCCTTCCCTAAACCTTGCCTGTATTTACACATCTCTAGGGTTTGCTCTCTGCCCGAATGCCAGAAATGAAGATCTGGTAGCCAGTTTATTTTGTGCTCATCTGTAATTCCTTTCTTTTAATAATTCTGAAAAGAGACAGACAACTCTAAAGGAATTATAACACAAACATAAAAAGTATTGACATATATACTTCAAACTGATCTTAAATGGCAGTAAATGTCTTTTCTGTATTTTCCCCTTCTTCCAGACCCCCCGCTTTCCATAACCCACTGCAGAAAAAGCATGGAAACTCCGTGAGTAACTACATGATGCACAACACTGTCTCACTGCTGCACCAAAGTATATTACACAGGCACAGTAGTCAGTGTAGCATGGGCATGTCTATGAAGGACATTTACATACAGCAGCAACAGACATACATACAAACGTGGCATGCAGCAGAGGGGGTTTTCCTGTAACAATGAAACCCCTGTGCTTGTGTTACATGAATTGTGGAGATAATGTTCAGTCTGGCTATGTGAGACAACACAAAAGCTACATGAAAAAACAGTCTGCCACATCCAACCATACAACTATATTTATTTAACTTGAAATTAGGCTTAATGTTCACACAGTTTCTCTTAATAGTCCCTCAATATTAAATACTTTAACATTGCTTCAGTGTGTGTGTCTACAATAGATGCTACTAGCCACATTAAGTGTGGAATGTGCTAATGCAAAACTCAACAGGTTAATCAGCAAAATAAACTGTAAAGCAGTATAAAAATGGCAAAATTTACAGGTTCAAACTTTGAAGTCAGTATCAATCCATCCTTGAGCTTCAGTTTTGAAAAGAATCCTGCTTTGTATTGACCAGTTTCAAATTAAATGACTAGTGCACACATAATATTATATTTGTTATCTTAAGAGTTTTCCAGTTTTTGTGGGTACATTTTCATCAAGTTAATCCACTGGGTCTTCACTTCCTTGGATGATGGGAGAAGATGAAGACATTCGTATTGGTTCTTGCAGCCAGCAACAGAGAAATTTATGTGCGTTGGTCTTAATGTTACATTCAACATTTTTGTGTTACCAGAATCAGCGTTATAGCAAGGAAAATAATAGCTGCTGGATGTAACTCCAGTTCTATGAGAACATACGTAGCCCTCTACCTTCACGTTATTGCAGCCATAGTAAAGTACATTATTTTTAATATGCTAAAACTTTTATGACAGTTTTACAAAATCCAAAATCAGTATTCCACTAACGCCTAATGTACATACATACTACAGCTCTATGAAAAGAAATGGCAAATGTTTCAGAGACCCAGCAAAAATCACCTTATGCTGTTGAAGCAAACATGACAACTTCACATAAGAACTTTTAGGCATGATGTCAGTCCCAAATGTTTCTTGTGACTGTGAATGCAAAAATGTATATTGTTTATTTATTTGTTTTTCAGTTTCTTACTTGCACCAAACCAATTATCAGCAGGCTAGATTTCTTGCAGGAGTTGCGAGGGTGCCTGTTTGTGACATAACAAATGTACAAATACAGTGTTGCATGCAATACACAACTCAAGGGGATGGATGATGTATTGAAATGTAATTGCTGATTACATTTGCTAATTACAGAAAAGTGCATTTAAAGGCTAGTTTTTGAATGTTTGTGACAGAAAAATTTTAGAACAATGAAGCAAAAATGTTAAATCTAACTGGACCTACTGACTAGTAGTGACAGGGTGTTGTATGGATTTTGTAATAGGAACATAGTACACATTTTCTAGTGGCTTTCTGTCTTATAGTAGCTCACTTAGTAGCTCAAGACAAACCACATAGAGTTAGTCCCATGTTGGTGTTGAGAATTATATTTTGCCTAAATAGTTGGACACCCTGAGCAAGCTGATCTCAGAACTAACAGCTCTTTCCATTTTACGATAAATGACTCCTGCTTTCGAGACAACAAGACACTTAACAACTCCCATTGAAAAAAATGGAAAATGCAACTGAAGCTATGTTGCTGCTACATTGAAGTTTGTAACATATTGTTGGAAAGCTAAGATTGCTGTGATTTGACTGATGCAAACTGCTTCAAGATGCAATCACAAAAGCAGGTACAATCAACGGCAACAAAAAACAAACAAATGATTACAAAATTGAGGCAACTCACCTATGAAGTCTCATATCCACTGATTGATAGCCCTGTCCATTTACAAATGCATCTTGTTATTTTGGCAAAGGTCCAGACAATCCAATCCTGTTAAATATTGACTGGAAAATAATATAAATATACTCTGAAAGCTGCTTTATCATTTCAGATTAGCCAGCAGTCATATTAATTTTCCACATTTTCCCCATTATAACTCCAACAAGTATGTATGTGTAAGTTGGTATCAAAATGCCGCTGTACTCTGACATTTCTATTTACACTTCACGTGACCAGTTAGGATCTTCCATGTCCACAGCCTACAATAGCCAATGAGAGTCCACATTGAAAAGTAGTGCCTGCACATGTTCAAGCCAGTTGCAACCCATTGTGCGTGAGGATGTGCTGCTCAATGGGTAATTTAAAGGTTAAATCACAAGATGGTAAGAGGTTTTCCAAATAATCAGACTAAAAACACAACTCAGAACATACATAAGGTGAAACATAAGGAGGTTACAGCAAATTGACAACATCGACAAAATATCCAAATAGTCTCAGTGTTCTGTGCATTCTGAAAGCTTTACAATGGATTTCCAATAACCACAGTCATTGCTAGATTTACACTAATGACGGAGAAAACATTTGACATGCTTTTATACAAGTGAGGTGGTACACTTAATGAAGTGAGATGGGCTGAATCCAATGGTGCAATATATACTATATATGTCAAATCTTACGAGAAAATGCTGTGAGTTTAATAACAGCACGACTGCAGATCTGTTTATTGTGTGTGTGATCCCAAAATGAAACTAATCCATCATTACGAAGGACATCTCAGGTTCCTTAATAGATTCTTTTCACAGCAGACATTGTGACATGTCATAGCAGGAAGAGCACAGGTGGAACCAATAATAGTGGTTTCTTTAGTAAGCCATAGAAGGTATCTATCATGATGGTACACTGGCATTGGACTTGTCAAAATGCCACACGAAAGGTCTGTTCTGCTTGGAGAAGCGAAGTCTAAGTAAGAAAATATATGACCAACCTAGGTGGAAGTCTTTATAGAATGATACACTTCTCCACAGGTTGTTAATTACTGTAAAATGGATGCTGTCTTGAAATGCAATTATCACCAAAAGGGCAGTTTTATGAACTGCTGGTGTGGACAAAACTACGAATTCCTATCATTTGCTGTATTTTGTTTTTTCTGATTCATGAAGTAGTTAAAATTATTGGGTATGGGTCAGAAATAAGTCTGGAGCTATCCTTTATTTTCTTGTAATCAGCAAATCTTGTGGAAACATCATAACTAGCAATGAATGTGTCCTACTAACAAGTATTGTTTAAATATCTAAAGCCTGATATATCTTATTCTTCTGTGCCATAAAGCTAAATTTTTGTCCAAAACTAATGAAAAACACATCAATGAGCCAATTTATTGTAGTACATTGTAGTGCTGCCCCACATACTCATTCTTGGTTTTAGTATTTTCATACTAGTTATGGACAGTTTGAAAATATAGAGTATTACCAACCTTTAAATGTATGTTAAAAGACAGTGATACCCTACAAAAAAAACAAAACCTTTTCCCATAAATTAAAGCACCCATGTTTAAAATCTGACCTCAGGGACTCGCAGTGGTAGCATTAAAAAAAGAACAACTGTCTGCAAAGACAGCAATCACTGCTTCTGACTCCCAGTGGATCTCACAGTGAGTAATAAGCTGAAAGAAACATGAACAACACCAACTTTCATCTGGATTGTCAAATTTTTCTAAACACATATAATCTGAATAATTTAAAAAATTGTTACAATCAAATTTCTACACAGACAGGCTTTAACTAAACCTTAAAAAGACTAACTTACTTGATTAACTGACTTGAACAGTTCAAATACAGATTTGCTGTGGATGTGTGGAAGCTAGCCTCAGTGTATGACAGCATGCTTCACAACTCTGTGGCAACAAGATGTCACAGAGCGGTGCCACAACTGTAGACTTGTCATCAGGAAGTGATGTTGGCTCAGACATCATGAGTGGGAAAGACTTGTCATTTCACAAAATATACATTCCCTTGATTTCTCCTTCCTTGACCCTCCTCTCCCTTCATGTGTATTAAGTGGGAGGAACAAAGATGTGAGGGGCAAAAAACAAGACCAGTGGGATGCACCAAGAGGAATTTGAGTTGCATGAGCTGACTAGTGCTCAGGGTCTTATACCAATAAATAACTGTCCCAGAGGCAGTGGTCACATCTTTATTCTTATTTCTTTCCTCTTTCTTGCCTTTATCTCCTTCTTGTTGCTCCATGACAGCCTTTCTTGTCTTCAAACTTTTTCTCTGACATTTCTTTCTCTCAGATTTTCTCTGCGACTTAAAAATGTTTCTTTCCAAATCTGTCTTTTCCAATCCATTTAATAATAATAACAAGCTATTTTTCTCCCATTTTCTGTTGTTTTTTTTCAAAATACCTCACACTGACAGGCTTCTCTTTACCCACATATTCTTCCCTCTTCTTACTGTCTGATCTCCCCACTTCTACAGGAGTCCACTTAGCCTCATTCCCAGCGTTGAGCCCTACTGGGAGGGGCTGGACGCAAGCAGGTACAGGCCCCAACCTTCCAGTCCTCAATGAGTGTGCCAACCATTGTCCCCCTGTTCTTGCACACTGTATACACCCCTTTGCACTTTGGTTCAACCCCAGCTCCTCAGACTCCTGACCTATCTGCATGCTACTGGCCAAATGTCCCCACAAGGCAACAACAAAACTGGTCGTGGTCTTCCATTGATGAATGATGAAGGAGCTTCATCGTAAGAAGATGGTGAAAAAATCCAATCAAGTTCAGCTGTTATTAGGTTTTTTTTTAAAAAAATCATTAATCCATATTGCCATGTGGGTGACGATGTAAATACATAGGGAAGGCTTACTAACTAACTGTTTCCCCCTGCTTCTATTCTCAATGCTTAGCTAAGCAAAGTGTCCCCTGGTCCTCACTATCAGGCTGTTAGCCTCTGAGATCCTGTTACTCAACTCCATACAGTATAATGACCATTAACTGTATGTTAGTGATCGATTAATTAAAACATCAGGTCCAAGGCAGATGTCGAAATGAAAGCAAAGATTCATGTTTTATTGTGGTAAATTGCACCACACACTGCATTAAAAACATTCTTGCCATTTTAAGTGTAAGTCCAAACTATACAGTATACAGCTGATTTGCTGATATGTGTATCTTAAACTTGAGGGACTTCTTTCCAGAACAATGAAATCTTGAGGTGTGTGTTCAGTCACAGTACTCCATAGCATTTGTCAAAGAAACAGTTTGACGTTTTGGGAAATGCACTTTTTTGCTTCTGGTAGACAGTTGGTAGCAAAGTCAGCCTACTAGCAACCCTAAAATGTTGAATTGTTGTGATTACACTTCAGTTTTTGTATAGATTAAACCAACGAGACATAATGTGTTCCTTTGGAAAGTTTAGTGGTGCTGGTAGGCTGATTTTGTCGCCATTAGACAGAGCTAGGCCAGCTGTTTTGCTCCATTTCCAGTCTTTATGCTAAGCTAACTGGATGCTGGCTGCAAGCCTATGTTTACCAAATATAAGAGTGGTATCAAACTTCTCATCGAACTCCCTCAATAAAGCAAGTAAGTGTATTTCTCAAAACACTGGATTATTCCTTTAACATAATCCACACACAGCACAGCACTCTACTCAAGCGTTGTGAGTATATCTGTGATTTGAGCTGTTTGTGACTGTCCTTGCTCATCCTTTACATCACTGTTGCATGTCAAAGTGATGTGAAACATTTTCTTTTTGACACTTCGGCTTTGAAAGACTTCACAGCTATTCCTTTCTTCTTCCAGAAGAGGTCAGAGTCATCTTTTCTTTACTCCACCTATCAATCTACCTTGTTAAATGGAAGTCAAGTGTTTTAACTGTCATTCTGCACTTTTAGCTCATAAAGATTACAACATCAGTGCCAACCACTGACCATGACAGCATGCATAAGCTTATGAAAACATACTCAGTATTTTATCTAATTGTTGATCTAGGAATACATTTGAAAGAGCTATAATTTTACAGCACCAGCAATGATCACTGAATTTTCATGCAGGTTCTCTTTAATGAGGCAGTATTTGCTGTGTTGCCTAAATGTTCTTCTTGCCTTGATACAGCCAGTTTGAAGAGCATCGGCAGTATTTCTTACTGTAATATGTACTAAACACATGAAGGGAGAATTCTGATTTTATAGAACCTGCATTTGATCATTTTGGCCACTATTCCTTTTGGTTGTAGTCCTAATATCATCATAGGAGACAACGTAAGCACATTTTGCATGGTTTTATTAAAAAAAAATAATAATATTGCATGAGCAGTCTTCTATGTGGACACAGAAAAGGCAGCAATTATGTTTCAAGACAAGTGTAGTCATTGTGATGTATGTGCTTCTGTTATATACCATGTATATTGTCAATAAATCTGATGTGATTTTTCATAGAAACCATATGAGGAGGGATTGCACCCTGGAAACAAACCTGGAATATCATATGTAACACTGTTTTTCATTGGCAGTCGCCGTAGAAACACTCGAGTATACTCTACTAATATTTCTAGCATGGCAGTTGTGAGCACAAGCCTTTGTTATTCCACTGAGGATTGGCTATATGTTTCATTTTCCAGTAAATAAAGTAATTGTGGCTTCAAATCAAATCATGGTTTTCATTTCCTCCTTTCTGTAAGAACATGTTTTATAGTCATTAACAAAAATATCTAGCTAAAGGGGAACATATTTCCTAGATCATTTAATATATCATACATTTTAAAGTGTTTTGGGTACTTGTCATCTTCTCACATACAACTGATATGAATATGTGTCACTGCCTGAACTTTTCAACCCCAAAGCTGGTTGCAGAAAAAAACTGTTTCCCCTGTGGGGCCATCTTGACTAGCTTCTGATTAGACTGACCTTTGACCTGGTTTTGACAGATTTTGGCAGTCTGTATCGCTCCAAGCTCTGATTGACGACTATTATCATTAGTTTGTACGTGCCTTGGATCAAAGCCTCTCCTACATATACTTCCTACATCCCAACATATTCATGGCAAAGTAATGCTCATGGCATTAAAAGAGGCTTTTTCCCCATGTAACTAGCTCTGAGTGTAACTTTTTATACTCAGTAAGGGTTACACATTTTTAGATATCTACTGAAATGTGTCTGCCACGCAGAGAAACACATGTCTATTTTTATAGACATTGTTGAAAGAAAAACACAGTATTGCTGACTTTCAACTTTAACTTGAGGGTGTTTGTATCCATATGTACCCCTGTTTTGTGTTATGTTGTCAAAAGGTTTAGGGAACTATGTATTAAAGGGCTGCAAGTCCTACAATGTACAATCAATATAAATGTGAAACCTGTAAAGGCCACAAAAGCCTATTTTCTCCCACATGAACACAATATTTTCTGCTAAGTTTTGGTTATATATTTTGGAGAATATCATATCTTATTTCTTTTTTCTCACTGCTTTGAAAAAGTTGGGCTCACTTGGGAAAATGTGATGTCAAATGTTTTAAGCAACTTTTGAATCAGAATCTGATGACAGTTTGTGTGTTGATTCAATTCAATTCAATATTCCTTTATTTGTCCCGTGAGGGGAAATTCCAGAATACAGCAGCATCAGTAAAGATCAATTGATTGTTGATTGTTCAGTGTCAATCAGTCTAATCAAACTACACCACTCCCACACAGTCCTGATGAAGCATTTTTTTAGTGTTAAACTCTCAATAAATAATACCCAATTTTTTTTTAACATTGTTACTTTTTAATCATGAAGATTTAATTTTTTAAGAGAAATACTTACGATGTGAGGCCAAGTTTTCCATCACTTTCAGTTCTTTGTTGTAGTTATTTAGTTTTAAATCAAATGTGCCAGAACAATTGAGCAGTTGAAAATGTATCACTGTCCAAATACTTAACACCTCAGATGCAGCAAGGGTGAAAGGCCATGTGTGGGTAACCACACGCCAGTTTGTTGTTGTCAGTTTTCCTCACTTTGTTGTATTGGAATTGTGCATGAAATTAATATAGTCTATGTTAGAGACTCACACTGGTCTATTTAGAGTGTGATATCCCCTCCTTATGTGCACCTTTACAAAAACATTACAAAAGCACAGTTGTCTTGTGTCATCAGACCTCTGCATCTACACTCCCCTACCCTCACTTTTTCAAGTGAAGTATATGTTGGCGGCATAACAGTGGGGCACAAAAGCACATGATGTGTCCTTTTCCCATGCTTAGTTTTCCCAGAAATATGCAAAAGACCGATAGATTGAAGGAAAAGATGGTGCAGTAGCAATACACATATACTTTTGTTCACAAATGGCTCATGATAAACAGGTGTTTTGAAATAGAAGTCCTTATCCTGTAAATGGAGTGTAGTTGTCATTGATGTAATTTTTTACAGCTGCCCTTTCATTACTTACCTCCATGTGTGAGGTGTTTTGTCATGTTTGTTTTATTGTAGCTGGATTTGTCTTCAGCACCATCAGCTGGCTACTGTATTTTTAATATATTTTCAAATAAATATTATTTATTCTTTTCTGTAGGTCATCTTCAGGAAAGGTGAGCCCAGAGAGCATTCGTTCAAAGGCATCTCCGTCAGAATCATCTGAAGATAGTCATGACCAGCGTGGGAAGAAACCACCACCAAGTCCAGGGAAGAAGGAGGAATTGTCTTTATATATGAAGACCAAAAGAGCAATAACAAGCAAGAAGTACAGCATCTCCAAGCAAGAAGCCGAAGCAACGACACCCATTGAACTCATCAGCCGAGGCCCAGATGGACGCTTTGTCATAGATCCCACTGATGCAGAAATGTCTATTAAGCCCCGGCGAATTGAGGGCTTCCCCTTTGTGGAAGAATCAGACCTCTATCCTGAATTCCGGCAATCAGATGAAGAGAATGATGATCCCAGGCCTCTGCCACCAGTTATGGCCCCCCTTCGGCCTCACCAGATTTCCCCCATTTCCAGTCAGGAATCCTACCTGCAACCTCCAGCCTACAGTCCTCGTTTCCAGCGACCATTTGAAGGTATGACCATCATGGAGAGCAGTCGGCTCCAGGCCACAGGGCAAATCCGAGGCTCTCTCCATCACAGAGCATTTTATGGCTATCTAGGCCCTCCTGGGGATCATGATCCCCCACCTCCTTTCTACATGCCTGATACCAGCCCACTCAGCTCTGTCATGTCCTCCCCTCCATACCTTGCTGAAGGTCCTTTTGGTCACCACATGATTCCTGAAGAAATGGGGGATGGTGATTTCCCACAATATGCTGTCTCTGGTTTCCCACTTCCTCTGACACTCACCTCTTCCTCTCGGTCACCGGAGATTTGGCAGGGACTGGATTTCACCTTTGCAAGTCTGGAGGGGCCCCAATTCATTTTTCCACCACATCACCCTTTGCATCTCCGCCATGACTCTCCCTATCCTCCTCCACCTCATGTTCTTCCCCTGAGTGCTTTCCAGCCCTCCTCCCTTCCAATGCCCACTTACCCAGCTGTCTTGCCACTGGAAGCCCCAAAGAGCCACTCAAGCAAGTCTCCTAGCAAGACCAAGCCTCATGGCTCCCCAGCCAAGCATTTACCTATGCAAGAGGCACATTTAGGGCAGCTAAGACACACAAGCCACGGTATGGGTGTGCCGGTTTTGCCTTTCACCGATCCAATGGCCCATATTGTCCCCAGCACATTCAGTAGCCTGGACACACGATGGTTTGAAACCACCCCTCGTTTCAGCCCCAGACAGGCTCGCAGGATGGATTCTGGCAGGCATCAGGTGGTTCTCCAGCCCTCTCGACTCTCACCCCTCACGCAAAGCCCCCTTAGTTCCCATGATGGCTCCCCAGAGATTGTAGTACGTCCCCGGCCACGTCCCAGCATTACCCAACCCCCCATACCCCGAGAGATGTCTGAGATTACCCTCCTCCCTCCTTCCACAGCCAGCTTCTCAAGGAGATCTTCCCCTTCCTCCTCACCTGCCCAAGGCCCGGGTAGCAGGAGAGCAAGTCCCAGCTACCGTTCCCACATGGCCTTCGCAACCTCTGCAACCAGCTACCCAGCTTCCCACTCCCCATCACCCCCCATGGAAAGCAGCAACATATTTGGGCAGATACCATCTCAGAGGAGGACTGAGGAGGAGATCCTTCCATCTGAGCCCTCTCCACCCCAGTTGTCAGCTTCAGGGTAGGTGCATTAGGCATGCAGAGAGGGATACCATTAAAGTCATCTGCCACAACCCATAATGCTTTAATGTGTGAAGTTGCTCTGACATTTTGGTTACTGAAGTGCTGTCAATATCCATCAGTTTTTAAAATCATCTCTGTGGCAAATTAGTTTTATAGTATAGTTTATGCTTTTTTTCAACCGTTAACAGTCCTATGTGAAAAATAATAATGAAAACTGTATGGTTGATGAGCTCATTGATGAGAAGTTTTCAGTTTAGTCAGTTTGGTCAATGCTGCTTTTCATGTCAGGCATCAAGTTAGAGGTATCATTAAATCTGTGAAGCACTGTTCCAAAAGTTATCACCTTGATGAATACATTTCATTTTCCAGTGAAAAAAAAAAAAAATAATAAAGATAAATTGTGAAACAGATTATTTATTAAATTGATAAGAAAATGCATTTGCTTCACAGATTACATTTCAGACCTTTTGGGGCTACAGTCCATCCAGATGAAAAATATTATTGCCAGTGCACTGTGTAAATAGTTTGGCACAAGCCCCTAAAAGCCTGGGAAATTGCTGACATCACCACAGGATCCCTGTTTTTCCATCTGTATCATGCGTTACCCTGCTTTCACCTAACAGGAGGAATCCCATAATATTCATCAAATTGATTCCCCAGAAAAAACAAACACCCATTGTTATGTCTAGCTCCAAGCCTTTGAAGATGCCTTAATCATGCGGAGGGATGCTTTAAGAAGAGTTCATCTTGGCAGGCCCTGCGGCCCATCCTCGGCCTTAGTAACCTGACTGCATGACCAATTCTCCCTTAACTTCCAAACTCTCAGATTTTCTCCCACCCTACTTCCCTTTACCTTTCTGCAACCCTCCTCTGCCCAACCCCTTTAATTGCCCCCAGGACACTCCCAGGTCTGGCTACCAAGGAGAGGTTGTTGGGCAAAGTGTGTCACAGGGCCTGTCCGCTTCTCATGTACTGCAATGTCTCCATCATTATGAATTAGGGGCAGTATGGTGGTTCTTGATGGCTCCTGGAGTCTTACCTGCTTTGTTTTTGATTGATCTCAGCTATCTGGGCAGCGTTGTTGTGACCAGGTCCTCTACACCGCAATAGGTAAGGGTTGGATCCATGTCTGAAAGGGGGGGGTTAGCAGGTGGGACTTTTTTGATCACCTCGTCCTTTAAAGGGGAATACAAGACTTTGAGTCTTTGTTTTGATTTGTTCCTTCCTTCAGTCAACATGTGTAGTTAATTTCAGTTCTTTCCTTTTTCCTTTTTCTCAAAGTAGCTATGCATTTTAAGTTCTGCAGTCTTCAGTACATTATGCATTCTGACTGATGCATATTGCGTCTGTTAGCTAAAGTAATAGATTAGGTCAGAGATGTATCACCGACATGATTTCATGCTTGAGTGGTTTGCTAACTGACCACATTTTCATGCAAATTTTTAGTATGTTAACAGTACCAGAACAATTACAGTACCTCATCACATATAAATCTACTTCAGGTTCACTCTTAAGTAAGGCAGTAGTAATCTTATCAGCCTCAAACCAATTTAAATATTCAGTCAAGCATTTATTGATTATTTCATTCATTACTCTGAAAATTATTTTGGCAAAGGTCACCAGTTGATATGTAATACAATGATGTGGTTCAAAAGCCAAAGTTCACATCTGTACATGGCCAAACTGGACTATTCTGTCACTGAACAGTTCTAAGCTTCATACATGTTTCTACACACAAACACGTATCGTGGAGAGATACAGTCATGGACGAAAGTATTGGCACCCCTCTGGAAGTGTTGGTTTTCTAGCAAAAGTCGCACACTTTTGGAGGTTTTCTGATAAAATAACCAAACCAGGATCATTTCAATAACTTAACACAACTAAAACAACAATTGGTTTCCCCAAATTCAACACAAAATACCACCAAAATGCTGGATGAAATGCGGGAAATGAAAACTGCATGGTCAAAAGTATTGGCACCCCTTCACAACAAGTGTCTTTTGTACTGATAAAAGCACATTTCTCATTGTTAGAATCTCGTGTTAAGGTTATGGGTAGTCAGACTTCAGCTCTGGTAACATTACTGACAAATATCAGTCCATTTCTAAAGGACAGTAGGCTCCAGTTGACTAACATTACAGTTCAATTGATTTCTATGGAAGACATGATGTTTTTTCCAAGGATTTCCAAATATTTAAATGAATCTACCTTCCCCTTTACATGCAGCTGATTTTCAGTGCCAGAGGAAGCAAAATAGCCCTATAGTATCACCTAGTTATTGCCATGCTTCAGTTTAGACAGGGTGCACTTTTCAGTGAATGCTTCATTTTTCCTCATCCATACATACTGCTGTTTCATAGGCATGAACAGAACAGAATACTGAACCAAAACCATATAAATCAGTGACAATGGGTTTGGCAGTTAATTCTATAGAGCAACAGAACAAAACTAGAACTTTTTGGGCCTCCTGACCAGTGGTTATGTCTGGAGGATGAAGAATGAAGAATACCCTGAGAGGTGCATCGTGCTTAAAGTGAAGCATGGCTGTGGCCCGGTGATGCTCTAGGGCTATTTTGCTTCCTCTGGTGCTGTAAATCAGTAAAAGGCGAGGGAGAAGATTGATTTATTGAAATATTTGGAAATCCAAGGAGAAAACATCATGCCTTCCTTAGAAATATAGGTTATTAATCCATAGGTTATTTTATCAGAAAACCTCCAAAAGTGTGTGACTATTGCTAGAAAACCAACACTTCCAGAGGGGTGCCAATGCTTTCGTCCATGACTGTAAAACTACACTTAAGTTATGTCCCATATGCCATGGCCAAAAATTAAATGAAGCAAGCCCTTAAAAATGTCTCCTAAAATTTGATAAAGTTTTGACATTGTACATTAGGTTGACAGTATTTCGCACAAGCTCAGCTCTCTACTTCACTTCTGATTTACCCAAGTGTGCCTCTGCCTCAGGACCTTGAGACAGATCAATGCACTTGTCATCCATTTAGATAGGGTTGAGTTATCATCATGGATAAGCCTTCCTTTTGCTCCACCCCCATGTTGACTCAATACACCCACTGCACTCCTTGCAGCTGCAGTTAACTAAAGCTTTGTTTATGCTTGTGTGTGACACCATGGTATGGGTCTCCGCAGATGGCCTATAGCTACAATCATAAACAGAGGTTTTTATGCTTGACGTGTTATCCGTTGTAGTATCCTGTGAAACAGCAAACAAAATATTCTGTGAAGTATAATCAAAATGCAAGTGGATGACTTTACCACCAGCTTCTCTTAAAGCCACATGCCAGGTAGTAAGGCTTGGTTAATATGTCCCCACTTGCTCATTTGTCATTTGCCAAGAAACAACAGAATGTACTGCAAAGTGCCTCGCTCTTGGCAATGGCTTTTGCAACCAAATACGTGGTCAAGACCCAGCAATCAAACAAAGGGATTGCACATGCCGGGAATACAGTCAGTATGTGCCTGCTTCCTTCTTCCCTTTGGCCCAGTGGGAAGCCATCTCTCCCATTCAGCCATCTTCCTCAGGAAAGAATCAATTACTGCTTGTTCCTGTCCAATTTCTGATATGCTAATAGTGGTCAGGGAGCAGCTCTAGCCTAGCAATCTTGGAAGGCTCATTTGCTTGTCTCACCCACTACAAGGCCAAACTGCAGAGGAGATTGTCAAGCATTATGATGAGGCCCACACTAAGATGGCCACCTTTCTCAGGATGTCACACCATGTCTTTGCTATTAACTGTGAGAGAACCATGTGCACTATGTACAGTAGGTCAGACACAGGCATCTTTGGGGGAGCCATTTGATGCTCAAGGAGCATGAGTGGGAAGCAGTCATCAACATGCCATTCTTACAACTCACCATTTGTACCTAACATCCAGCAAGATGTTAAACTGACATACAGCTGCTCTAGATAATCCTGGCCTCATCTGTGCCAGTCTGAAGATGGACCTAGTAGGGGTTTGAAGGACCAGCCTCATCAGATCAGCAAAGGACAATGCTTATAACAAAGGGTGTTGTGCTACTCATTGCTTTCTTTATTTAAAAAAATAACCGATAGTGAAGTCCATTAGATGGCCACATACAGTCATTGAACTGGAGTTACATCCAGATAATGCTATTTTTTATTACATGAAGCAAATGTACTGTTCTCAGCGGGTATGACCACCAATTTATTTTGGTGTCTTGTGTCTTTCTGTCGTATATAGATTATTGCAAAGTGTGTCGTACTGTGTATTTATGAAAGGTTTCTTTATTTTCCGATGATCATATTCTAAAAGCTTTGTAGCATTCTCCTCAAGCGTGACACATTCTGCTATTTATATTTTACAGATGCTTGTATGACACCAATTGAAAATATTTTGGACCCCAATCTCCAAGAAATATTTTGTAAGATTGGCGTTATGACGTCACATTAAGCTGTGTGTCCACTGGGAGCCATCATTCACAGCTCTTTTTTTTTTGCATTAACAAGTAAGTAGAAATGCTGTTGCATGTTTCCTGTAGTGATGAAAGCCTAGCATGTGTAAAGGTCTCAGCACCGCTAGTTTCAAGAAGTTAAAAAATATTACAGCCTTTCAGAATTGCACCAGTCTTAGCAGCAACCAGCAACAGAGCAATAGGATGACCAACACTTACTGCAAGCTTCTCTTTTGCCAAAATAACTCTATGCAGATTCCTGGTGGACACATGGCCTTAATCCCCTGTATAAAGCATCTGTGTAGAGCATGAATCAACCCATCTACTGTAATATACAATTGCACTTGTAAGTTTGGACTGCAGAACAGTTCTCAGTACCATGTGAAACAAGTGTCCTGCCAAAACAACTTATGCACTTCTTTTTATCCTAAGGAACAAATATTTCACCAAGGGCTTGCAGAGGGGGGACACACAGGGGGCTTGAGGACCCCAATGTTTGAGTGAACTGCCCAATGAAGTGCTTTTGAATGTATTCCCCTTTAAAGTCGTGTTCCATGTGCAAACTGCCATGCATGCCATCGCTAAATATTGCTCCTCCGTTTCAAAAAAAGAAACAATTATATGGGTAAATTCTTGTTACATTTGTTGTCCTAGTGCTTCGCTTTTCTTTGGCTTATTTTTCATTATGTGACTGTTCCCAAGTAGTCATTTTCCCCTCCCGCCATCTCTCCCCCTGTCAGCATGGTGAAGCCCATTGTAGACAGTATCCATGTCTATGAATACATATTGATGATGCTTTGTTGCTCAGCTGTGATTCTCCCCCTATACTAACGACCATCGGTTTCTCTCTGCAGCCACGGTGGGAAGATGGCCTCTCTATAATGCTAATTGTTTTCTGTGCCTTGAGAGAACCAAGTGTGTGTTTGTGGCAGAAATCTGTGGGCTGCCAAATCATAAGTGCCTCTATGAATGGGAGGGAGGACTGTAGATGCCACCATGAGCAGCTGAGAAATATACACTCCACAGCAAGGAAACATTTGCACCTGTTATTTTCAGAGTGGAATAGATACATTTTCTAAAGAATCATCCAATCTGCAAACATATCAATTGAAAAGTCTTGCTTACATTTTGTGCAAAATAGTCTTCGTTTTTGGAGAATTTTCCTCTGAAACCAACAGTGCCAGCCTTTTTAAATGTTGTATCCTCTCAAAAACCTTACTGACTGTTCTAATCTACATCCTGAGGTAAATAGATTGTTTCAGGGATTGTGTAACTCTTTGCTTTTATTTGGATAAAGATTGTTTGGATCAATTTGAGCAAAATATCTTTTATCTGCACAATTGAAAATACCATCTGGATTTATGAACTAATTTTGGAAAACATAATCATCATAAACCTCAAAATATTTGTTAGTTGTCAATCTAGATGATGTACAAGGTATTGTAATAGCAGAATGAATCACTTTGTTCTTCAAACCTTTGAGAAAAAGCCTCTGCTGGATTTCAGAGCACAGCTCTGTAGGTGTCTCACATTGATCCTTAGGCAATGTGCTGCGCCTCTTGCTTAGCACGAGCAGTGCTGTTTTGAAACCGTGTGGGTTTCTGGTTTTGTTGCGCTCCGTAGTGCAGAAACACAGTCCACTGACTATGTTTGGCCTGGAGTTACCCGTTTTCCCCTCTCTCTGTTCTTTATCCAGAAAACGTCGAGGTGCGCAGAGTGCCCTTTCGGGGTCTGAGAGGATTGATGCACTGAGATACCAACGTATTAAAAAGGCCAAGAAGATAACGATGAACAACAATAACTCCAAGACCAGAAAGAAAACAGGTATGAACCCTGTTCCTACACAGTGATATTATTAAAGACTTGACATATCAAAATGACCACAGCTAAAATGCATTTTTTTGCTTGTCAAAACTGCCACATGAATTTGCCCTTTTAATTCAACAAGCATATGTAATATTGCTTTTAGGTACAGTTATAACAATGTGTGCACTACCTTTTATCACCCAAAAGTTCCAAGTCACCACATTAAAATGTATGTTGTTTTATTTTATTCTATTTTTTTACCTAAATTATCACAAGACAATACAATAAATAACAAGCCTTTGAAACACTAAGCAGCAAAGTTAATAATGATTTGACTTGGCAAAGCAGTGTATGTTTTTTACCATGACTAACTCACATTTCTCTCACATTTTCTTCTCAGAGTTCATTTATTCAAAACTGTTCCAACAGTTCTCTTTACCATCATGCTGCTCAACGCAACAGTCTTTTTGATTTAATTATGTATTTAGTGATTTGGCATGCACAAAAATCATCAAGAATAATGTCAGTTCTTTATTGCATGGACTATGCTACCGAACATTATATGTCAAAAAAAAAAAAAAAAAAAAAAAGAATTCCAAATGTTGCAGTATATTTCAAACAGTACCAGGCTACATAAAATTCATGGTTCCGTATATACCTCTGTTTTGGGGTCACAGTTCTGTTCAGCAGAGAAACCAAAAACATCTACAAAATTACATGTCATTTATTTTGAATAATGTAAACATTTAGCAGTGGGTTACTGACCACAATTATTACTGTAAAATTAAAGGTACTAAGTAAATACTAACATGTTGTCAGTAAGAAAAAATAAGTAACATAAACTTCGTAATGCTCAATCGCAAGACTCTGACGTGTTGATAATTCCTGATCAGCTGCAGCTTGTGCTCATTTATACAAGGCAGATACCACGGACTGACTAAGAGGCACACATGAAGGCAAATTATAGGTGGGCTGAAACACTTTGACCATATGTATGCTTAAATCCTGTTTTCTCTATGACTCTCTGCTCCTATAGCATTAGTTATTACTTTGGCACAGTCCAGATCTGCAGTGAGAAGGATTTGGCTTGCAGTCTGTTTTTGTCTCACTCCGCTAAACTGGATCTAAATGTCACGGGAAGAGCCCTCAGCTCTAGTCTCTCAGCTCTGCTTGCCATTCGGGTGGCAGCTACAGTATATCAGTTTGACTAAAATGGCTAACTGTTAATAGAATTTGAATTTGTGTTCCGAGTTCTGTGCCAGTTGCAGAAATAAACAAAAATCCTGAACCAAACGTCCTATACCGAATGGTTGAGAATGTATGAATATGTGTACTCATTTTCACCATACATAACGGATAGCTACATAGATATACAGGGATAGCATATAGATACAACTTTACTAGTCATGCCTGTCTTCTGCATTTGGCCACAAGTTCTCATCCACATCACACCTCATGTCCTCTCTTGCAATACACCTGGGAAATAATTTGGTGATGATTGATCCATCCCTGGCAATGTTCTACAGATAAGTCCACACGTCCAGCATTCGTCCATTTGTCCAAAAGGACATCATAAACCGTCCTCCTCCATAAGGACAAGAATTCCTCTATTGGAGGAAAAAGTGACATCATCCAGGAATGGGCTGTAAACCCATCCAAACCCTTTGTGACTGGAAGAGAATGGTGAAATGCCACATCGTTCCATACAATTGCAAAACCTGTCTGGATTCCACCTTTTTTAGCTTCCCTTCCTCACCTGATATAAGTCAATACATTCACGTCAATCTGCATTAGTAGAACAGCCAATAGGAACACACACACAGGGTGTGTGACTTCATTCTCTGTTCAGGACACCATTACTCCACTATATCTTTACATGGCAAATAGTTGTTTACTGTTGTGTTATTGTCAAAATTTAATATATACAATAGAAACTTTTAGGAGTGCTGTGGATTTTGTTATCTTTAGACAGAGCCAGGCTAGCTGTTTCCCTCAGCTCCCAGTCTTTATGCTAAGCTAAGCTAAACTAAACTGGCTACACATCCATACTATATTTAGTGTACAAACATGAGAGTTGAGTCTTCTCATCTACCTTTCTGCAAGACAGCAAATAAGTAGGTTTCCCAAAAGTATATTTTCCTATTACAAAAATAACTGCTGACACACAAACTGAACATCTAGATACATGAGACACATTTTGTTCAAGAAACTTGTTCAAACTCTTTCTGTGGCCTCATCTAAAAGTGACAGTTTTACTTCAGGGAATTGCTGTATCAATTGCATTTTTAGTTGCAATAGATATTGATGTGGAGCATGCTCATGGTTTCACATAACATGGTATAATTAGTGGTGAGCAGAATTGCCTGTAAAATACCACTGTAAGTTCTGGTGCCAATCACCTGCCTTTCATTTCCCCTCCACCAGGTGTCTTCACCTCTCAGACCCAGCAGGCCTACACCTCTCAGGTACTCCAGCCCGAAGAAGCTCTCTACCTCCGCAAGAAGAAGAAACGGCCCATCCTCCATGACCCATATACTCGCTTTTCTGCTCTGCTTTACCGCCGCCCACCCCGGGAGGACCAGAAAGCTATTTTGGCCAGCATGGACAACATAGACCTAGACCATGCCACCCTCCTCTAAAAGCCCTTGAGGACAAGGTCACAACCATGCAATACGCCCCATTCCAAAATAACACTAGCTACACACCAGATGGAAAAAACAACACTATCAATTAAAGATGTTTGCAATTTATTATCTAAGGGAAATAGCACTAAATTTCAGCATTCAGATTTGGTATATTCTTTAGCTACGCCCTTGGTCAGTTCAATCGGCATTAGTAAGCATTCTGCCATGTTCACAAGCTAATCTGTGATGACAACAAATGTGCTTGGAAGAATCGGAAACCAGATCAAAACCCAAAGAAGAATTTTTTTCAGAGACCAAACTTATGTTTTCCATTAAAAAACTACAGCTTAATGATAACGTCTAAAGTGCTGGTCCCAATTTACTGTCAACAAAAAAGCATTGTTGATCGGAATGGTGTCACAGATTGGATTCCTGGTTCTCAGTCTTTTCCTCTGAAAAAGGTTTGATTATTTTTATGAGTGATTGCGATGCCCAAATGCACAAGAATGATCTGTAAATCAAGTAGTGTTCCCTTTAAAAAAAAAAAAGAAGTATGAATAAAAGTTTAGTCTGCCAATTCAGATCAAAACAATAACTGTCACAGTTTTCCAAAATTTTACTCCAGTGCAAAAAGATAAATACAATAAGAATCAGTCCACAGTTACCAGTTCCTATTTTTCCTTCCTTTCTTTTTTTTTTTCTTCTTTTTTTTTTAATCCTAGTTTACCAGTGTTACCATTCTTAATTTATTTGAAAGGCTTTTCCAGGCTTGGGTCATGTTTCTTGTGCTGAGCCAATCCCCCCCAAAGCCCTGTGGGTCTCCGTTTACAGCACCTTCCACGGGATCCTCTCCGCCAGCAACGTCTCTTATCTGCCGAGAAACTCACCTCACAAATATGGTGTTCTCACTTTCTACCAAGTATACCTCAGAGCACAGGACACGAGACCACACAACCACCAGGATCAGCCAGCAGAACAAACTAGCCTTTTCCATCTCTTTAATCATTTTACTTCACATGCTTTTCTTTTAATGATGTGTTCTAGCTTTCCATTCTTATATGTACCTCTGCTTTGTTCGATGTACATACATTTAGTTAATTCAGATCTTGGAGAATGACAATTCTGTCACATAAGTGAAGAAATTCACCTTTGCTCATCTACTCATCTTATTTGCTCTGGCGTAAATGAGCAGGACATGGGCTTGTTGTCTAAGGAATGTCTGACAAACAGAAACACAGTCCTGGACTACTTGGCCTACAGAAGGAATTCTACTGACTTTCACTATATGTAATTACTTAGTCACTAACTGTTGGATGACATCTGTTCACTAAGTCTTAGTGAATAGATGTAATCCAGCAGTGAACACCAGGAGCTTACTATATATTTATGTTTCTCACACACACACACACACACACACACACACACACACACACACACACACACACAAGCCCTTAACAGGCACAATGAAACGTGGTAATTCAATTATAAGTAGTCACTTAATTGCTCCAATTGGCTGCTCAGTCTTTAGCTTTTCATATCTCATAATAGTTTGCACTGGAGCAAAATCTTGTCAATTTCCTTTGATTTGTCTGTTCCTGTACATCTCCTCCAGTACTTCTACTTTAAGTAGTGTAGACAATCCCCAATGTTATTCAGAAAGAACTGTAGTATGCCAAAAACAATTCAATTAAGAAAGCAACAACAACCATACATAGTGGAGGATGAGATTTTGTGCCATAGCATATGATAGTATTTTTTTCATACATATAAGAGGGCAGAATGGCATTGTTTGGCCTTAATGGAGCTTCTGGTTGGTCGCCTGCTTCACTTGTGTTTAATATTTATTTCTATTTCAATTTTTTATTTGTGTGTCTGTGTGTGTGTGTGTGTGTGTGCGTCTAAGTACCCACCTGTTTTTTCCATTTTCTATTCATAGCCTCTATATTTTGTCTCTGTATGTGCTTGTCATTTGAAATGGAAACACTAAGAGTACAGTCATCCCTTAAGCAAATAGTGTGTGGCACTGAAGGAAACACAAACTATGAGTTTTGTACTAAACTGGTGTCAGCAGTTTTGTTTACATGTTGCTCAGTTTCATTTTGAAAGATTCTTGTGATTGAGCTGATTGAATTTGACTGTCTAACAGACACAGAGATGTGGATATAAAGGGGCTAAAATGAATTTTTATTGGACAAGAAAAGTGCCATAACATCAGAAACTTAACTATATCACACATTTCATGCTGTTGCTCCATCATATTTTAGACTCAACAGCAGATGAAGGTGTACTGTAACAATTTAAGCTTTTGTTGCTGTTTTTTTTTTTTTTTTTTCCAGTTTTGCTCAAAAGGTGCTCAGTTTCTTCAGAAGTTGTATTCCCTTGTACATGTTATGGTAACATATCTGGGGCTCTAAATACGACAAGAAAGCAGTGCCCATGTTCTGCTGAACTGTTTTTGGAGTCGTATTGCTCATAGGTATGTTCAGGGGCAATGTGCAGTTTTTATGTATTTATTTATTTATGTACATTTTTATTGTGATTTTGAAGAGATTCTGACACAGCTGCAACTCCAACATAGTCTTCTAAAATCAGCCACATTTTAAGTGACTTAAATTGGTTGTTTTGATATTTCCACAATAAATGCTTGCAAAAGGAGCAGCCTCAAGGTTTCAAAAGTTCTGCTCTGACAGCTGACCTCTTATAACTGAGTTTTAAAGTGCATGAGGAGAGAAGAAGAGATGTGATTTTTTTTTCTCATTTACATCTCTTAAATAAAGCAGGGAATTCAAAGTCTCCTGACATCTATTATCATACAAAGATAAGCAAAAATAATTGGACTTGTGACTATTTCAAGCAACCTGGAAGACATTTTATGAATGCATTGTACAGATGTGCGAGGATTGGTTTAAAAACAAACAAACAAACAAACAAACAAACAAACAAAAAAACAAACAAAAAAAACAGCTGTTTTAGTAAAGCAGTTAGTGCCTTTATTTATGAGGAATTGTTATGTCTCCAAGGTTGGAGTAACAGTTGAACATTGTGTGTGTGTCATTATAATGCATTTATTGTGGAAATAACAGTACAGTTTGTAAAAATGTAATGTTAGCATCTGGAACTAAAGTGCAGCCACTATCTTAACTTCCAAAGATGACAAAGTCAGCAGGAATCATTCAGTCAGAATGAAATGCCACTTCCATTTTCTCAACTGTAGTTCCTGCATTGTTGTATTTAGGGACTTTTTATATACAGGAAGAAAGGAGGAAAGGCTGCACTGCTGCCTTTGTTTAAAATAATCTGTGGTTACAAAGTGCTTGTTGGAGTCGTGGTTGGATTCAAAATCACACTGAAAGAGAAACTAGGACCTCTTCTTCCATAAAAGCCTTATTATGGCATAGCTACTGTGATATTTAAAAAACTGCAGGTACTCTAATGCATGATGTTCTACAAGTCAAAAATGTAATTGTACCTTGTTGCTGTTGAATATCATCGTTTTTATGCCACTCATAGAAAGGTATTTTGTTAGATAGATGAAGAAGAGTGCCAGAGTTTCCTTTCAAAAGGACATTTTGGTTTATTGAATGTTTCACTACAGACCTTCTGATGTTTGTGTTGCTGTAGGTACTCTTAGCAGAGCTCTGAAAGAAATCAGTTGAATGAATGAAGGCAAGGGGTTTGTTTTGCTGAAAAACTCTGATGTACTTTCTTGACAGACAGAAGTCATTGCATATAGCACTGTGTATGAAAAGACAAAGTAAACACTCTAAAGGGGCAGAGTGATTGCCATCAATTAACAATTAATTCCCCTTTTAGGATTATAATGACTATATTTACACTGCTAAGAAATTGGCAAGACTGGCAGAACATTTCTAAGAAATATTTAAAAAATATTCACTATTTTCTATCAATGATATAAGATTTTGGAATGGACAATATTATATCAGTAGAATAGGTGTCTAAATATCCTTCAACTACCTTTAAAGAGTTTAAATGAAAATTTTAAAACAAAAGTAACTGTATTAACAGTGATAGCTTGTAATATACATACTGTACCAACATAATGTCCCAATATACATACCTATCATGTTGTTTCTGTTGAGCAATTAACTTTACAATTCACTGCATATATTTTACCTGAAAAATCATAATTGATGCACTTTGCCAACTGAACACTGAAGATATTGTTCCATATTGTAATTATCCCACTTTTAAAAGAAACCAAAACATTGACAGATGTGAAAAAATAAGTGAAATATACAGAAGACTCTTTATTGAAATTTGTAGATATAATTAGTATATATATTGTAAAATGTAAAATAAGAAATTGCATATTTTATTAAAATTGGTCAATAATATGCATGCCATTACAAAATTAAAATAAAATATATTTCCATTTTTTTATTTCAATATGGAAATAGTTTTTATGTAGATGCTGCTGTGAGTGTGTTTGCAAAGCCAGTATATATATTTTCCAAGTTCAAGTTTGACAGTGAAGTCTCCCTCAGAGCACAGTGGAGGTTTGTTCTAACCACCGTCAGTGGAAAAAACAGGGTGAGCCTCCACATCACCTCTAAAATGCTTCGGGGAAACCACATCCAAAATGATCAACTAACTGAACTAAAGCACTAAACTGAACTAAGTACATTGGTCTATACATAGTGAAGATTCACCAGAATGGTTTTTTTTTTTTTTACATATGTTTTGGTTAAATATAGAGAGAATGAATCCATGTAAACTTGACTACACCAACTTAGTGAAAACCCTGAAAATTCAAAATGACAAGACAGCTCTTCAAACAAGCGGTGGTGGGAAATTGTAGCTTTGTGTGACTGTGCAGTTACTTCATCACCAAGGGCTTTAATGAGACTTATGTGAAGGGAGGACAGTGTGAGCTGGATGGGTAAGGCATCTTAACAAGGCTGAGTACGAGGTCAGCCTGCACTCAACAAAGAAGTACTGTATACCTCTTAATGTGCCACTGAGCAATGTGTCCATGTACATACTGTATAGTGAAAGATATTATTTGCATGGTATAAACATTTGAATGCAACTGACAAAAATGGGGACTGACCATTAGCAGAGTAAACATTCTGTAGCTGTATCAGTGATCTGTTAAATCTCAAATTTTGAAGCAGCGATCAACAAAACAGCTGTGCTTATCTGAAAAGTAAAATGAGAAGAATGAGCTAAAACAAATAAGTAAAACCACAGACTGTATGGGAAGACCCAATTGTAATACTCTAAATACTATAAATCACACTGCTGTACACTTATTCTGGCAACTAATGAAACTAAATTTGAATGACAAGATTTTCAGATTTGACCTATAAGGCAGATTTGTCACTGTAGCATTGGGATGCAATAAGAGCACATGCCATGCAGTTAGATACATTCAGTGGATTTTAAGCTGTTACAGCAGCCACAAATGTTTCTAGATGATGAAGTAATTAGGGCAGGTAGATTTGCTCTTAATTACTTCTGTGATGTCGATCAATGATCAATCAATATTTTTATAGTAAATATTAGGTGAACATTACCTCACAATCTGTAGTCTGGAGTAAAAAGAAATGAAGTCAGTTTTGATGCTCTATATGTCAAACTGCAGTCTGATTTGTGTTACGTACAGTACATAGATGTAAAATTAGAAAATGATTGATTCTTTGTGAAATACCATATGTCATATGAGCCCCCAATAGTGCCACACATTTTGAGATAGCAGTGATGATTTGCAGTTGATGGTACTGTACAAGACTCTGAAATATCTTAGAATTAGTTGTGTTTGTGGTGAAAAAAAAAATGACATATTTTTTATCACTCATTAAAACACAATTTATATAGAAAATCTCAGTACTGTATCACTCTTGACTCTTGAGCTGAGAACAAGAGTCTGACTCAGAGTTTGGTGTCGTTCTTCTCTGGCTTTACACATTTTCAGATGCATTAAGAGACTTACCATCATATTTTTGAGGATATCTACATTTTTGACATGTTGAACTGGCTTTCGTCCCATATGCTAAGAGTGGAGAGTCTCTGGTGCTAACACATACCACGCAAGTAAAATGTTTTTTATTGGTTTATTTTTAACTTAATAGACCATGTTTAGTTGCTGTGGAAATGCACTGCACCCAACACTTAAAACTGCCATTTTCCTTATTTCCTCAAAAGCAAAAAAAAAAAATAAATAAATAAAAAAAATAGACAATTTTATCCCAAATGAGAATTTCTGTAAATAAACAGACATATTGATATTTTGGCCCATGGTCAGAACTGACATATTGCTTATAATGTTATCTTGACATTTCGGCCATGAACTGCAATAGATGCAAATAGATAGATTTTCTTGTTTCTGTAGAACATCCTTTAAAGGAAATGGATATTATAATAGATACTACTTCCAGGAACTGTGGACTGACCCACAGGCAAATTACACAACAAACCAAAACAAGAGCGAATTGCAGAAATATCCTCTCTTCCTGGCAGGACGGATGCTTTGAGGCAGAGACCTTCATTTAACTAAACTTGAGACATAACCAGGCTCATTTAAAGTCAGTCTTCCTGTAATTCAAAATACTGCAGATACTTGCCATCAGTGTATCAATACAGCACCATGGAATAAAGTAATTAGATATTATAATGTATCAAGTGTTGTCCAAACATGAGTGTACAAAAAGGCATTATAGACTTGAGATTTTAAAAAAAAAAAAAAAAGTTTCATTACACTGTGTAAATAATATCTCAAATAGATAAACCTTGTCATATATATTTTTTTGTAGAAGAAAATATGAGGCACATCAACTATATTGAAGAGTGTGGGAACTGGGTAGTATAGGGTCTGCTTCAGTGACACATTATAACATGATGTAACAGACCAATGTCTATATGTGATTATGGAAAAATTCTAAATGCTAGAAATTAGAAGAAGAATTTTAATATTATAGAGACAGGAAATATAGAGAAACACACACACAAACACACACACACACACACACACACACACACACACACACACACACACACACATAGGGACAGAGAGCGTCATGGAAGTAAAATGGTTATATGAGTATCTATATTTGGGGACAGTACTTGTTTTCAAGAATGTATAAGTCTATATTCTATTATTTTTTATATCCATTTGCTGCTTTATACTGTAGCAATGCAGAATCTTACACAAAATAGAGAAATATGATGTCCGTCTGAGGTTTTTAGTTGTGTACAAAAAAAAGAATGGTACACCAAAATGGCTGTCACTGTACTGTATATCTCACTGTCTACTACACAGACTCTCAGAGATGGATACAACAAATTAGTAATTATAGCAACGTCCATTTGGTGTGAATAGCAAATGTAGTTGTTGAATTATTTGTGAGCCATCATCTTACCACACTTATTTGTTCTTTTGAGGACAGTTAGCTTCTTGCTAGCTTATTATTATTATTATGATTATTTTGTTGATCACCAGGCTGGCTTCTGCAGTCACATATTTGTCTTTTTTAGATATTGTTTGACATGAAAGACTGGTGAGAATCCTTTTTCCCTACTATGGTGCTCTCTTTCAATTTGTATCACAGCAGAGCACATAAATATACCGTATGTATGTAACAGACACAGTGCTTCATGATGCTGCTTTGAACTGACATAAGGGGATCCAAATGTTTGTTTTTGGTTTGTTTTTGGTTCTAAACTGAAGCATGTGCAAGTTAATGCGATGAACGTTCTGTTGCCTTTTGTTTAAAAGGGGAGGTTGAGCATTGCAGCAGCTGCTAAAAATTACTCTAGACATTGGTGACATTCAATTCAGTGCTGTACATTGCCAAAAAAAAAAAAAAAAAAAAAAAAATGTCATATACATTCTGACAACTGGTGCTATTTAAAAACATCTGTGGTGCTTTTTTTTAAGTTTGTTATTTCCTTGCTTCAGACAAAATGTAGCTACACAATCCTGTACTGTACTGTAGGTTGCTGGCCAGTAAGTCATCATGTGACCTGGATTGGTCATGTGTCTAGATGGTTTTCTTTGGCTGCTGTTGTTTCAGGGAACACACAGGTCAGTTAGGACTAACATTTTGAGAGACAAAATTTTAAGTAAGGAAATTTAATAGGACATAAATTTGAATACATGTCATAATGATTTTCTTGGGATTGCGTTTACAGTTTTCTTGTTTATTTTGGTCTGAACTTCACAGTGCTTCAAAGTCTAATGTATTGGTGGTTGCAAATAGTATCCACACATTGTGTTTGGTGCTGAGTGAACAAATTTGCTCATCTTGACTTTTGATACGGTATTCATCTTAGACATTCACATCCCTCTATAGTCTTTCTTTCAGGTCAAGTAAACATAGCAACTCACCCCTGCAGGTACCCTTTTATTGTGCAGTACAACCAACATCAACATGGTGACAGGAGCGAGTAACATAAAGACTTCCAGTCACTTTCAAGTCGACATGACTGTTTCTTCTCCAACCAAACTACTCCAAAGCCCACCACTAGATAGAGGCTGTTGCTTGCCAGGGGCCTGCAGTGTTACTATGTTTGAAGACCAGAGGAAGCTTGAAATATTGTGTTATAAAGATGCTGTTTAAAACTAGTTAAAAGGGTTTGCTGCAAACACTCAACTCAACTTTTTGGAGAATGAAAACTTGTACAAGTCACATGAAGCTAATTATCTCTCTTTTTTCATCACAAAATGCAATACAAGTGGAAGAAGAACAAACTGAACTCATTGTCTCCTCTTAATTGTTCAGTCTTCCTGAGATGTGTAGAACTATTTTGAGTTGCAGACTTCATTTTTAACTTGTTTTTGTTATCATGACTTTCTGGAAAACAACAAAAACTTGTGAGTGTGTTCACTGTTAGTTACAGGTGTAGACAACTCAGTACCTCAACATGTCTGTTCATGGAAATCTTTAATCCAGATATGTAACAACTCTTTTTTTTTTTTTTTTTTTTTTTTTCATTTTCACCATTTCTGAGAAGTCAGTGCTCATGATGCTTTTTATATTTTTTGGCACAAACACTAACAAGAATGTATGGCTATTGTAATTTCTGCTCACCCCCACTCTTCCTAAAAATTGAAGCTTTTAAAGTAACTAAATTGAAGTGTCAGTTTTTTGTATTTCAAATGTCTTGGTATGCTTGTTGTAGTTGTATATTCATAATGGTGTATATTACATCAGTTTTTATTTATTAAAAGGTTTAAATTTTGTAAGATGACTTTTCATGTTGTTAAGCAGAGTGGTTCCTATCATTTTATGTGCTTTACATTTTCTCTGCAGTGTGTTAAAGGACATTCTCAGTGTTTTTGCAAGTATTTTCCCAACTGCTTCAGGCAGCTATTGAGTTCATTCATTTCATTTGTGTACATAAATAAATTAGCAGACTGCACAACCACATAGGAATAGTGTGACTTTGACAAAAAGTTAAAGACAAAAAGCACTGACTAACTGATTATTATACAAAAATGAATGGAAACCAATGGATGTGCAGAAGATGGGAAAAATAGCAAGAAGAAAAATACAAATATCTGAAACACAACATGATGATCTGCAAAGTAGCATTTACCATGAATTACACTTATCACACAAGATAAATGTAATTCATGGTAAATGTGACAAAGCATGCAAAACCACTGCCAGAGTCCTTGATTTTTATTTATTTTTATTTTTTATTGCACTCACAGTATAAAGGGTAAAAATCTACTCACATTTAAAGAAGAAAGACATACATTTGAACATACAGTTATGAAATATTCAGAAGTGTATATGTATACATTGTGTTCATACAAGAGCATAACAAGGACATTGGGTTCCACTTTCCCCTGGAAAATATATTGATAGCCCTAAAACTTTCACTGAACTAATCCTACTGGAATATCCACTAGAACAACTGTGGCCCTTTTGAATAGTTTCTCCTTAACACAAAGAGTAAGTGTTGACATGCAGAAAATACCATAAAGTGCTTTGAGACCCAGGAGGTGCAATGAACAGAAAATATCTTCATTTAGACATATGTCCATATGAATCTGCCATGCCCTTGAGCATTTGACTGAGTCCTACCAGCTTTAGCTGAATCTCATCACCCTTATTTTATTGTTTGGGAATCAGGACCACAAACCTGTTTGGAAAGGTATTATCAGTGTAGTTAAGGCAATTTACATTGAGGTAGTGTTGTCTCGTTCGCGAACGATTCGTTCAAAAGAACGAATCTTTTAAGTGAACGTACTGAACTGAATCACTTCAAGTGATTCGTTCGTTTCTCAGTTCAACTGAACTGAGAAAGTGAACTGAGAAAGTGAACTGTCAGTAGGCGGCGCTGCTGACAGTTCAACTGAACTGAGAAACGAATGAATCACTTGAGAGAGGGACCGCGCGCGCCGACTGCGCCGCGTCACCGACGCATGAATCACTCAGTGAACTACACTCTCCTGAATCATTTTCCTCTGAGGGATACACTTTCATGGCGACCGTTGTTCCCCGTTGTTTTAACAGATTTAGTTTCCAGATAAACAAACTTAAAACGTTAGGCTGGCAGTAATGAGAAGAGAGTGAGACTCACCGGCTGTAGCAGGCACTAGGCAGGAGCGACGGAGGGAGATAGGGGTGTGTTATGTTCAAGTGTACCTCGGAGAAAACTAGCTTTTTTTTAAACTCTGCTACATTTGCCACCGCAACAACTCACGTACAGTAGGATACAGCATGTAACAAGTAGTGTATAAAACCCGCAGTTTGAGAAAATGCGTGACTGTCTGATCATCTCATTGCGACAATTTGCGAGGGAACGGTGCATATTCAGTGTGAATCCTTCACTGAATGTACTGTGGGGTATACGTTCAGTGAACGGATCACTCACTGAGCCCAATTTGCCGAGTAGACCAGTTAAATAGCATACCACAGGACACTTAAAACATCATGATTTATAAACGAGTTTTATATTTACAAATGTGTTTGTCAAAGCAACACAGTCACAACACTCTCGTCTCCCGGTCCTGGAAGCTGTGAACTGAACTGAAACCTGAACCGTTCAGCCATATATCAATTCAGGAGTGGCAGGCTCCTCCTGCCAAGCACTGAATGATTCGGTGATTCGGTGAACGAATCTTTTGAACGAATCTTTCTAGTGAACTGATTCTCGAGATTCAGTACATCTAAAAGAACTGCCGTGCCCATCACTACACTGGGGTGAAGATGAAACACCTAAACATTTGGAATAGGCAACAGCTAATTACAAAGTGTTGCATAATGAGGTTGGTCACTGTAGTCTGCAAAGTCAGGAGCTTACCTGGATGGAGAGGGTAATTTTAAAATTTTATGTCACATACCTCATCACACTTGTCTCCTTCTCACTGATACTGAGCTAACTGTAAGCTATCATGTTCTCAAAGTTGGCATTTGGTTAATGATTAATAGACATCTACAAGGTGCATATGTAAAATTTCAACTTATTTTAGTAGGACTACTTTGAGTGTCTTTAGCTGCCTATTTGAACCGTTTTGAAACCCTGCCAAGTGGACATGGATGTGGAAAAATCCATCAATTTATCATTTGCCTCAGGTGAGTCAATATGGGAACATGAGTAGTTTGAGGGTGATGGAGCAACTACCACACTGTCTACTGTAATGCAGCCCTAAAGACGACAGTCATTTACGCAACAGCATGCATCAACCCAGCAAGAAAGTTGGAATGCTGTGTAAACCATAATGTGATCATTTACTAATCCTTTTTGACAAATATATCTATAGAAAACAAACAAACAAAACAAAAGTTTTAAATGTTTATTTTAAATTTGATGCAGACCGTTTCAAACAAGTTCCAAAACGCTCCAAAAACACCTATTTGGAACATTCCACAGATGAACAGGTTCACTGGCCGGGAACAGATGATATTATCATGATTGGGTATGATTGGGTATGATTCATACCCAATGATTCATACCCAATCATGGATGTCTCTTTCATACCGTATGAAAGCGACATCCGTTCATCCCTTCACGAGCGAGGATGGAGCGAGGTCAACCACTTACAACCACATAAAATCATGTGACAACACAGGAGATAACTACGTGGTCTCAGGAACACTTTATAAAATCGTAGGTGGGAAACAGTTCGTTTGTAAAGTTTTTGCATTCAATTTTATATATGTTTTCCAGCGTTCCAACTTTTTGAAATCGTGTTTATGATATAAAAGAAACTTCCCACATAGTATGCCATCATGATTTCACAGGAATCAATGCTCATGCTCATTTTGTGGGAAATAGCCTTGGAAGAAAGACTTAATGATACTGCTTTCCATTCAGCCACCAGAACATGGTTACTTCTTTATACAGCTCTGCATGTTGACACTAGCCTGCCCTGCAGACGAGCAGGTACTGCTCTCGCGAGATGAGCCGTTGCCAAGCAACCGGCGTCAACACCTCCATCAAAATCTAACATTAACGCTACGCTTTCTGTAAGGATTCACGAGTTAGCACTATATTGACTTTTCAACTGAAAGAATGGAGGTAAGTGTTCTTCTTGAGGGTTTGGTCGCAAAACGGTTACAAGGCAGCTTTACGTTGACGTTTATTGAGCATCATACATTTAACAAAACATCAACAAAATGTTATTGTGGCCAAAATAAGCGTCGGTTTGGCAAATCTGACGTCCATCAGGCGGAAAGTGAACTATTAGCATGCTGTGTTGTATGTATTAACTGTAAATTAATCGAACATTCAGCGTCAAAGCTTGAAATTTAGCATTAGATTAAGTAACTTTCGGTGTAATAACTTTGATAGAACATACGGTACCTGTCTGGCCTGTTTAGCTCATTTTCAGCCTTCATACGTTTACACTATCACCTTGTGGCTCTGCTGCATTTCCAGGAGACAGGACCAGTAGGGGAGGACATGTTTGAGTCCTTGGAGGAGTTCCAGATGGTCCTCAATGAACTGGTTGGGGACAAGAGTATGGAGAAGGTCCGGGTGGAGTACGAGAAGCTCATCCATGCGCTGAAGAAATCCAGAGAGAATGAGAAGAGGCTAATGTCTAAATGCAGGGAGCTGAATGCAGAGATTGTATCCACCTCAACCAAAGTCGCAGCTGCCCTGAAACTGTCCCAGGAAGATGAGACAGCAATTACTTCTCTCAAGAGGGTATTTTTCATACTATAATGTAGCTTGTCTTATCTATTTCTTTGTCAATGGCCCTTATCTGTCATAATTTCAAACATGAATATTAGGTTATACTTGGGATTGTGTAAAGTTAAGAAGAAATTCAAATTAATGGGGTATGTAGTGTTTAGTTTACGAAGTTCTATTCTGTTTTATCATTTGGTGATGCTTGGTCATTTTTCTCCTCTGGACTTCTCATATTCCATTAACTCAACAAGGTTTTGCTAAAATTTTATTTGGTTTCACTGTAGGAGCTGGATAAAGCTTGGAAAATGGTCGATGCTGCTCATGATAAAGAGAAGAGGGACAAAGAGACCATCAGAACTTTAAAAGAAGAAGTTGCCAACCTAATCAAAATGGCTGAACAACAAGCTGGCTTCACTATGGACCAAGAGCAGAGGTGAGCCATTTATTATGCTCCCCATGCTCTTAATTTGTACTGTGGATAGTAGAGTGGATGGAACCAACTATAATCTGTTTTTCAGTGAGCAACTTAAAATGAATGCGGAGCTGGCAAAGGAGAGGGATCAGCTGCTGACAAAGGTGGAGGACCTGCGAGAAAAACTAAAGAAGGCCACCAAAACCCAGCAGGAGATAGAGGCCCAACGAGATGCTGCCTTAGAGAATATTTCTCGGGTAAATAAAATTTGGAAATTTGGGAAATTCTCAGAGGCAGTAGGCTGATGTCTAATGTATTTCTGATATATTTTCATATCACGTGCTGCCCTCAGCTGCAAGAAGATGATCTAGATCAGGCTTTTATCCATGAAAAGATTGTAACTTTGCCAAATTTTGCAACAATAAAGCAGACATGTAGAGAAGTAGAGGGAAATCAGATTTTTAACTTATGCTTATGTTACTTATGTTTTGGTTTACAATATTTTTACCATGTCAGGGAGTGTGCAGATTTGGCTACAAAGTGTTGTACTTAGCCTTTTCACTAAAATGAGAAGGAAAATATTTACTTGTGTTATATATGACTAGTTCTAGTAGGATTCTGGTCTTTTGGCCATCACTAGCATGTTTATCTCCAGAGGTGGGGTTCCAGCAGTGGACTCTAGGAGGAACGCAAACTGCTGTGCTGAAGCCAGTCGGGACCCTCACAAATAATATGAGATTAAATCTAGTTCTGATGCAAACTTGTTGCCGCTCTGTGTGTCTTATTCCAGCTCCAGCAAGAGCTCCAGGTGCAACAGAATGAGATTTCCCGGGAAATGAGGTTGAAGGAAAAGCTGGACAAGGAGGTGAAGCAGTTGCACGTCGACATGGAGGCCAAGATGGGGGACATCAAAGCTCTGAATCAGCAGGCCCAAAGGGCCAAAGAAGAGCAGCAAAGACTGGAGCAACAGCTGAAAGAGCTAAAGGTGAGTGGAGTGATGAATGGAGTGGGACACATATTCTCTATGGTGTACTCTTCAGGAAACCAACTCCCATGATATTTATCATCTAAATGGAAAATATTAATGATTATTGGATTATTTGTTACTATATGTTTTCTTTAACCAAAATATGTAAAGGTTAATTACATATATACATAACTCTGGTATACAGTATATGCATCAAGCATTCACAAAACTTGATTTTATTGCTAAGCTTTCCTTTTAGATTGAATTGCAAACACAAACGAAACATAAAACCAACTTAAACTCATCATAGTGAGGTGTTGAGCCATCACAAGCCTCCAGAACAGCTTCAGTGCACCTTGGAACTCTACAACAGAGATGAGCAGTATTCCTCCAAATATATGCCCCCATCTGGTGTTTTGATGATGGTGGTGGAGAACACTGTCCAAACACTTTGCTCTCCTATAGGTGCTAAGTTAGGTTGAGATCTGGTGACTCCATGGGCCATAGCAAATGATGCACGTCATTCTCATCAAAACATTTGACAACCTCTTGTTCCCTGTCCTAATTTTGATCTTAATATGTCAACAAATGTATGCATATATAGATATATCTAAATTAAAGTACCAAAGTGTAGGTCAGTAAGTCATTATATGAACCTACAAATTAATATGTATTCAACAAAATGAAAAGGTACATAAGAATGTCCATGTACTGTATAAAACCAATATCTATTTAAAAAACACTATGTACATTGTTGTCAGTGCATCTTTTATCATTTAGGGTTGTTAACCATAATACTGCAAAGTCAGTATACATGTAATTGTGTGGTTGATAACATACCATACTGCATTATGATATACATAATTTCCTCCCACAACCCCCCCTTAATCCCCTCCCTGCCTGTGACAGATCTTGTATGAGCGATCCACCAAGGATCTGGAGCAGATGCAAGTGAAGAACACCAAACTGCAGCAGGAGTGTGAGCAGCTCTCATCAGTCAAAGAACATCTCTCATTGGAAAAACAGCAGAATGCAAATGAGCTCAAGGTGTGTAGGCATTTCCCAGTTTAGAGGTTTTTTGTTGTAATTTGTTAACTCTAAATAAAAGTCATAGGACTAGCATATTTGTCAGTATTTTCTCAAAACTACAGTAGTGGACAATACCTGATAATAGATGATATGATTTGGTCCTGACACACCACAAGGGGGCACTACTCAGCAGCAATAGGACATCATCTAATGAGCAAGTCGGAAACACAGTTGTGTTAAGGCTGTTGTCAAAGGGAAAGATCAAATTGGAGTTATAGCAGTCAGCACAGTAACATCTGTTATCCATTCTCCTTTTTCAAAACCCTTTCCCCTTCTTGCTGCCTCTGTCAAATACTTCATACAACTCCTCCCCTCCTACCTGTCAGATGAGAGAAGAGGAGGTGAATCAGATGCGTCAGGAGATTGCCAAACAAACAAAGATGAGAGAAGCCATCCAGAAGAAGTTCCACCAGATAGAGGATCAGAAAGCTGATGTGGATGTACAGAGAGAGACACTGAAGGCTCAGATCGCTGGTCTGGAGAAAGGTACCATGTTTTCTCATAAACACACAAATTCACTTAGAGACTGACTTGAACCATCATTTTCTCCATTTCCCCAGTCTTTCTCTGGGATGATGAAACCTAAATGTTTATCCTACGCACTAAGAGTATAAGATGACCCTGGTGCCCAGTGTATGTCTCCCTGACTTGCTGGAATGCAAGCTAATCTGTGAACCCTCATATAGCTCTATTCTATTTGATGTGTTCAATTTTAGATTCTTTTAAGGCCTTTATCCCTGCAGCACAGTAGGCAGACACTTACCTTGTAAAGTTGATTATATGAAGAATAGCAAATATCATTAAATAATTTCCTAATAAGTTTCCAAATTTCCCAACGTAATACTCGTAGAGCTCTCCCAGCATCAACAAGGGTCCCAGTTAAACTTAATGACTAATAAATTAATCAAGAGAAAAAAACAAGTACTTATATGCACTAACATTACTCTAAAGTGACTGTGCCAGTACCAATTCTTCTGTGTAATTCTTAGCATTCCTTTCTTTCTGAAATGCATTATTTATTTTTTGCTTCAATTGATTACAAAGGTACACTTATAACAACACAAACTAAACACATTTAAAATATTCTGTAAATCAGAGTCAGACCCAACTTAAAATTAAAAATTATGTCATCCATCCTGATGGGATTATGACATATTCAAAAAATGTCATGAAAAGATGGAAGACCTCTGAAAGATTGGAGATTTTAAAGCTTCAATATATTCCAGATGCCTTCAATTCCAGATGCACTTCTTCAGTTTTGCTTTATCTACAAACTTTTTTGCTAACTTCTAGAATAATGTTGCAATATCCGTTTAGGTCTAGGTCACAGGGGTGATGTATAGAGTCTGGGAGCTGACAAGGGAATCAAAAGCTTTATGTAGTAACTGAGAAGAAAACAAGGAACCTCTTTTAATCAGAGCCCAGATGTTTGTTTCTGTATGGACTGACAAGGTCATATGTTTTTCTGACTGTCTATCTTTTCATCCATATTTGTGCTTCTGTCCATCATCTTAGTTCTCTCTTTTACCAGTTTTCTTTTTCTTGTATTTCTAACCCCCACTCCAGTCTCTGATTATTCAGAATTTCTTTTAGACTTAAGCATACTAAATTACGTGAAATGACATGGTGGCACACTCATGGAAGAGAGCTGGTTAATAGAAAAATATCCAACACTACTGGCTTTGACTATCTAAACAAACTGTCCCCATCTTTCTCCCTTTGCAGATCTTGAATCTTCACAAAAGCAAGTTGAAGCTGACAGGAAAGCCATAGAGGAGCTAATCCGAGAAAGAGACATCTTAAATAAGGTACACATTGTAATGTAGGTTCTTCCAAGCAGAGGCAGTTGTGTTAGGCATGGTAACTACTGTACCCACAGGGTATTTATCTTGTTATCTACAGTTTTCCTCATCAACATACAATTTGCTGTTGTCCATTATACTAACATACCATTAGTATATTATAAAATACATTTCTCCTAGAAATACTTGTGTACCATGTATGTATGATGCATGCATCATCACATTTAATAGAACATGATCAAGGCTGCACAGTCAACGGAGAAACAGCAGAACCTTGTGAAGCTCCTTGAGCAGGACAAGAAGACCTTGGAACATGAGATTAATGGTTACCGCCAGGAGGCCCAGAAGCAACGCAAAATCATCCAACAGCTGGAGAAAGAACGTGACCGCTACATCAATGAGACCAGTAACCTCATGCAGAAGGCAGGTTCTGCTGAAGAGCTACAAACCAGCCATTGTTTTTTTTTTAAATATTGATTAATTTTAAAATTCTAAGATGATTTATTATCACAAGGTTGGGAAACACGTCATCAACCTTGGCCTCTCTGAGGGGAACTTTTCTCCCTTCCACAGGTGCAACAAAAAATGAGTGAGGTTGAAGTAAGAGAGAGAGAGATATTTGATTGGAGGAAGAAGGTCACAGAGGCAGAGTGCAAGCTCAAACAGCAAGAGAACCTGCTGGAGTCTGTCGTGTCTGAAAGGAACCTCTACAGCAAAAACCTCATCGAGGCTCAGGTACCAGTGACGTGCTCTTTTCCTCCACAGCTGATCTTCAGTTTGTTAGTTAATTATCCAGCCAGCCAGCGATTCAGCCGTGGACTGCATTAAACCAATACTCCTGTGAGAGTGAGAGTCTTGAATGTCTTGAAGTATCATTTGCTTCTTTGAAAGATGGCTGAAGCTAGATATGCTCTCATTTTTCTTATGTTGTCCTTGGTTAACAGGCTAAGCAACTTTCTCACAATTTCTACAAACTTTTTGTCCACTGGTTACAATTGTTTGTTGTCTATGTATATCATATATAGTTGTATATAATTCTTTTTTCCTTCCTTCCCTTCCTTCCACTGCCTGTTACTCTGCCTCAGGAAGAGATTACAGAGATGAAGACGAAGATGAAGACCATGAACAACCAGGTCACCCGACTGAGAGATGAGATCACTGGGAAGGAGCTGGCCCTTGCTAAGGATCAGCAGGAACACAAGCGCTTCGAGAAGGATAATGAGGCCCTCAAGGTACAGCAGCCTGCCTCTTTGGTTTGTAGTGGGATGTGGTTTTGAGTTCCTTATCATGATTTAGCTTGTTATTATTTAACCCTTGTCCACTTGGACAAAAGGTTTGGCCAAATGAGTACATGTTAATGCAAAACTAGAGATATAGCCATTCAGAGTGTTTTTTAGGGATATCTTCATTGTACATTTTATGCAATATTTGTATACATTTGTGCTTTGTGTCCTGCTACAGGGGGAGCTGCAGGTGATGAAGCTCCAGCTTGAAGAAACAAAGCAGCGTGTTGACAGTCAGAAAGCAGAACAGGAAAAACTGCAGAAGGTTATAGCCGATGCTGACACTGACCAGATCCAACAGAAGAAGCAACTAGAACAGGTAAAGAAAGATAAGGAGGAATGCAAGATGTAGGAGAGGAAGAGAATGACAAACGGAGACTTGAGTGTTATTATTGGTTGATGAAACTTCTCGTAAGGTTATCAGAGAGCGGGACAACCTTGGAAAACAGCTGCTACGCCGCAACGATGAGCGTGCGCTGCTGTATGAGAAGATCAGGATCCAGCAATCAATCCTGAGCAAGGGGGACTTCCACTACAACCAGCGGATAGAAGACATCCGCCTGCTCACGCTAGAGATCAAGAGGCTCCGGCGCAAGAAGAGCATACTGGACAAGACTGTTCCCAACACAGAGGACCTGAGGTAAAAGAGAGAAGAGGTGTCTGAGCATGATGAGGAGAAAATGAAGGAGAAGTGTTTGAGCAAAGACAGTAAGCATTGAATTACTGTAACAGAAGAACTTAGAGAACAGGAGGGCAGGATGGAGAAAGAATGAGGTGACCTACAAAGCACAGTATTTGGGGTAGAAGCATACAATTCAAAGAAAGATGGAGCAAGGTGGAGAGTGATCTAGAGTCAGAGGTCCCAATGACCTCCTTTGGGCGTCTTGCTTTACGTGGTAGTAAATCGGAAATTGGAAATGGATGGGGCTTAAATCGGTACATTATTTTAAGTCTGAAATTGATATACAATAACAATATTAATATAGGCTACTTTGTGTGTTCATCTATATGTGTGTAAGTGGTCTGTAAGACTGTTTATTTTTTAATGATCTGTGTGAACTTGGTGAGTCATGCAAACATCCAGTGATGGCAAACAGCGAAAGAATATGTCAGCCTTGTTCACTGTATTCTTCTCAAAAGCACTGCGTTCAGTACGAGCAAAGTTTTCCAGCTGACTTTATATCACCAGCCAAACTAAGAGCAAGTAGACTGTAAAAAAAAAAAAAAAAAACCCGACCAGAGTAGAGGCAGTGACCGACGTGACATGAGCCGTTTTCAGCTCTGTCTTGTCAAATGCACCGCGTACGTTATGAAACAAGTCGTGAGAACAGAGCAGAGCGGGAAGACAGTCACTTACTCATTTAGGATTTTCCTTCACCACGAGCACGGATATTGACGAGTTTTACTCGTATCATGCTCGTACTCGTCAAAAATGCTTTATCGTCTGCTCAACCCTAATATCCAGTATAGTAAAGCTTTCTACATTACCACCAGTCAATCTGTCGTCACTTCATTACCTAAATTGAAATATATCAAAAAAGCCCATCATTTTGTATTATGATACCTAACCAGCTACTGGATGAGTAGCCTCATGTTTTTATAATTCTTTTGTCTCTGTTTTTCTAAATCTGACTAAAGTTGCCTTCCAGTGAACTATGGGACAAATTTCATATATTAATTGCTGAAATAGTGTCTGTGAGAAAGGTGTAAAAAAAACACTGAGTTGTTGTATTGCAGGCGAGAGCTGTTCCACCTCCAGAGGGAGCTGCTTAGGGAGAGGACGAGGAACAGCGTCCTCGAGGAACAGCTGAAGCCTCTAAATATTCACAGATGGAGACGACTGGAGGTTTGTGTGGATTAGCTTGAAACCATTACAGCCCGAGTCTGTTGTATTTGTTTTTGTCTGCCCGACAGTTACATGAACATTTTCTCTTCTAGTTTATTTGAAAGACCACTCAAACACGTAAAGCAGAGTAAACCTCATTATTCCTACATGAATAGGTCAAGTCATCAACATTTTGTAAATGACTCTCCCCTGCAGGGCAGTGACCCTGGCAAATACGAACTCATCCAGAAAATTCAGTCTTTACAAAAGCGACTGATTGCCAAGACCCAAGAGCTTGAGGAACGCGAACTCCTATTACAGGTAAACATTTGACATTCTCTCTTCAATGTGTTCACACAATCACACACACCCACTTTACATTCCTCTTTGAATTAATTAGTTTGTACTTGTGAAGGAGTAATGTGACTTCTTCAAAAAGGTTCAATTTAATTGAATTTGGTTTTATTTATATAGTGCCAAATTACAACAGAAGTTGTCTCAGAACACTTTTCATATAGAGCTGGTACAGGCCATATTCTTTATCTACAGAGACCAACCAATTCCCTTATGAGCAAGCACTTGGCAATAGTGGCGAGGAAAAACTTCCTTTTAACAGGCAGAAACCTCAAGCAGAACCAAGTTCTGGGTGGGTGGCCATCTACCTCGACCAGTTGGTATATATACTGTATATACAGTACCAGTAAAAAGTTTGGACATACCTTCTCATTCAATGGTTTTTCTTTATTTTTTTTTTATTTTCTTCATTGTAGATTTATACTGAAGACATCCAAACTATGAAGGAACACATATGGAATTATGTAGTAAACAAAAAAGTGTTAAACAAACCACAATAGGTTATATATTTTAGATTCTTCAAAGTAGCCACCATTTGCTTTGATGACAGCTTTGCACACTCTTGGCATTCTCTCAATCAGCTTCATGAGGTAGTCACCTGGAATGGTTTTCAATTAACAGTCTTGAAGGAGTTCCCAGAGGTGCTGAGCACTTGTTGGCTGCTTTGCCTTCACTCTGTGGTCCAACTCATCCCAAGCCATCTCAATTGGGTTTAGGTCAGGTGATTGTGGAGGCCAGGTCATCTGACGCAGCACTCTCTTCCTTGGTCAGATATCCCTTACATAGCCTGGAGGTGTGTTTGGAGTCATTGTCCTGTTGTGATGGCCCCATTAAGCGCAAACCAGGTGGGATGGCATGTCCCTGCAAAATGTTGTGGAAGCCATGCTGGGTAAATGTGCCTCAAATTTTGAATAAATCATCAACAGTGTCAACAGCAAAGCACCCCCACACCATCACACCTCCTCTTCCATGCTTCATGGTGGGAACCACACATATATAAACCATCTGCTCATCTTTTCATGTTTCTCACAAGGACATGGCGGGTGGAGCCAAAAATCTCAATTTTGGACTCATCGGACCAAAGGACAGATTTCTGCTGATTTAATGTCCATTTCTTGTGTTTCTTGACCCAAACAATTCTCTTCCTCTTGTTATTCTTCCTCAGAAGTCGTTTCTCTGCAGCAATTCGACCATGAAGGCCTGATTCACACAGTCTCCTCTGAACAATTGATATTGAGATGTGTCTGCTACTTGAACTCTGTGAAGCATTTATGTGGGCTCTAATCTCAGGTACTGTTAATTTGTGGTTTCTGTGGTCAAAGTTCTTGAAATTTTCTGAATTGACTGACCTTCATGTTGTAAAGTAATGATGGGCTGTCATTTGTCTTTACTTAGTTGAGTGGTTCTCGCCATAATGTGGATTAAAACAGTAGTCAAATAGGGCTATTCTCTGTATAGGCCTGTGTACCAACCCTACCTCTGCACAACACAACTGATGGTCTCAAACACATGAAGAAATTCCAGAAATTAACTCTTGACAAGTCACACCTGTTAACTGAAAATCATGAAGCTGATTGAGAGAATGCAAAGAGTGTGCAAAGCTGCCATCAAAGCAAATGGTGGCTACTTTGAAGAATCGAAAATATATAACATATTCTGGTTTGATTAATGCTCTCTTGTTTACTACATAATTCCATACGTGTTCCTTCATAGTTTGGATGTCTTCAGTATTAATCTACAGTGAAGAAAATTTAAAAAATAAAGAAAAACCATTGAATGAGAAGGTGTGTCCAAACTTTTGACTGGTACTATATGTACACTACTCACAAAAAGTTAAGGATATTTGGCTTTCGGGTGAAATTTATGGAAAATGCAAAAAGTTCATGCCACAGTGATATTATATCATGAAAGTAGGGCATTTAAATAGAAGCACAATGGTGATTCCCTCATCTTAAACAATTTATTGAAAAAAAAAACCAAAAAAAAAAAACAACAGTGGTGGGTATACCACAACAAAAAATGTCAGTGTCTCAATAACTTGTCATGTGCCTGTGAGCATCAATTACAGCTTGACAACGATGTCTCATGCTGTTCGCAAGTCGACTTGTTGTCTGCTGAAGCATGGCATCCCACTCTTCTTGAAGGGCAGCTCTCAGGTCATTGAGTTTCTGGGTACAGAGTTATGAGCCTCTACACAGCGACTCAGCTAATCCCATAGGTTTTCTATTGGATTCAGGTCTGGAAAAAGTGCAGGCCACTCCATTTGAGGTACCCCAGTCTCCAGCAGCCGTTCCCTAATGATGCAACCTCGATGAGCTAGAGCATTGTCGTCCATTAAGATGAAATTAGGTCTGTGATGTTTATGCAGGGGCACAATGACTGTATTAATGATATTATTCAGGTAGTATAGGCTTGTCACTGTACCATTCACAAAGTGTTGGGCAGTTCCGTATTGACTAGACACCCTGCCCACACTGTAACACCACCACCACCAAAGGCTCATCTGGTGACAACAGTGGCTGATACATTGCGCTCTCCTTGACGTGTCCAACATCATTGGTGGCCATCATTTCTGCTCAACGTGAATCAACTTTCATCAGAGAACAGCACTGAGGCCCACTGGTCCCTCGTCCAGCATAAATGCTCCCTGGTCTATGCAAGACGATGACGCCTATGCCTGGTGGTGCGGTCAGGTACCCTTGCCCTTGCAGGTTGTCTAGCACGCAGACCACACTGTTGTAAATGGTTTCGAATGGTCTGACATGCCACTCACCTCCCTTAAATGTGCCTGGAGTTGAGTGGCATTCATCATCAGGTTCTGCAGGGCACTGTTCACGATGAAGCGGTCATTAGTGTGGGATGTGGCCAAAGGACATCCTCTTCTATGCCTTTCTGTGACTCTTCCAGTCTCTCTGTACCTCTGTTGCAACCTGCTGATGACACTCTGTGACACTCTAAGCTCAGACAGAGAGAGAAAGAGAGAGAGAGAGAGAAAGAGAAGGCAAGAGAGAAAAGGCTCAGGGGTGGACAGAGATGCAATAACAGTAACAGTGACAGCTCTAATAATCGACTCTTAATTCTATGTAGTATATATAGCATAGTATATACATGTATGATATGATGTAATAATAATGGAAGCATGACTAATAGTAGTAGCAGTTGCAGTGGATGTCAGGGCCATGGCAGGCTAGCTATAATCCACAATCCAGATTCAGCCACTATCCATGGGAAGCTGCAAGATGACAAAGCACAAAGACTCTGTGGAAGAAGCTAAGTTAGTAACATGCCTTGGTAGGACATGAATGTGTACAGATGGAGAGGGAGAGAAGAACATGGGAGCTCGGTGTATCTTTGGATGTCCCCTAATCCTATAGCAGCATAACTAAGGGCCAGTCCAAGGCAAGGCTGAGCCAGCCCTAACCATAAGCTTTATCAAAAAGGAATGTTTTAAGCCTAATCTTAAATGTAGAGACAGTGTCTGCCTCCCAGACAAAGACTGGAAGATGGTTCCACAGGAGAGGAGCTTGATAGCTAAAGGCTCTGGCTCCCATTCTGCATGCAGTGTTCTAGTGGGGTAACAGGGTACTATGAGCCCTTGAAGACAAGATGGTGCCATTTATGGCTTTGTAAGGAGAAGGATTTTAAATTATATTCTGGATTGTGCAAGTAGACAGTGCAGAGTGGCTAATATCAGACAAATATGATATAGTTTCCTTGTTTTTGTCCGAACACATGCTGCAGCATTCTGGATAAGATGGGGAGTATTTAGCAATGAATTTGGGCAGCCTAACACTCAGGAATTGCAATAATCCAACCTGGAAGTAACAAATGCATGGAATAGTTTTTGTGTGTTGTTTTGAGACAGGATCTGCCTGGCGTTTGCAATATTATGTCGGTGAAAAAAGGCAGTTCTTGAAATGTCCTTGTTTTACGTGGGAGTTAAGAAACATATCCTGATCAAAGATAATTCCTACTGAGGCCAGTGCGATGCCATCCATAGTTGCTATATCATCAGATACTGGGTTTCTAAGGTGTTTAGGGTCAAGTACTACAACTTCAGTTTTGTCCAAATTTAGTAGCAAAAAAATGCAGGTCATCCAGGTCTTTATGTCTTTAAGACATACTTGATAATGTTGCCTAAAGGAAGCATATTTGGGGTGAATAGAATTAGTCCAAGGACAGAGCCCTGCGGAACTCCGTGACTGGTTTTAGCGTGCACAGTCATCATTAGTGTGTAGAAATTGAAATCAATCTGAAAAGTAGGATTTAAACCATCTTAGTGTAGTTCCTATAATGCCAATGAAGTGTTCCAGTCTCTGCAATAGGATACCATGGTCAATGGTTTCGAATGTGGCACTATGGTGTAATAAGACTAATACAGAGACAAGTCCTTTGTCTGATGCAATAAACAGGAAACCCTCAAATTAACTATTGTTATTTAGGAAGCCACACAAGTGATAAGTAACTGCTTTCTCGAGAATTTTAGAGAGAAAGGGGAGGTTAGGTAGAGGTCTATCTATGCTTTTTAAGAAGAGGTTTTATTACAGCTACTTTAAAGGACTGTGGTACGTATTATTTTAATTCTACACTCAGGAAAGGAAGCTGGACCCATTAAGAATGTTTTAGTGTTTAGTTAAAATGACCAATGTTTTAACCAGACTGTGAAAACTCATTCACATGATTTGATTCCTTTGATAGCTATTACATCAGTCTAGTGGCTTTTGTAACATCTTCAGAACTCTAAGGTCACAATAATTAAGTTCATTTAAACTAAAATTGTTACTCAAAGTCTCATCACTTCCATATATGAACCATTTTGTCATTAGGGCTTATAGTAAGGGCATGCAGGGGTCAAGGATTAATACTCACACTTTTTTTTCCCTTCTGTTTCCCGACCAAGGAAAAAGAGAAGCTGTATGTGGAGTTGAAATATGTTCTGGCCCGGCAGCCGGGTCCAGAGGCAGCTGAGCAGCTCCAGCAGTGCCAGTGGACCATCAGAGAGAGAACTAAAAAACTCAAGGTCATCCTACACATCCCTTTCTTGTCAATCAAAGCATATGTCTCCTTTTCTTCTTCACATTTTTCCAAAGTCAAATGATCTTCATTAATATAACTTACTGTTTCACTGTCCATATGTATGTAAAATATTTTACTTATATAAATAACAAGTACATGCACTGTATATCAAAAGAGGTGCTGCCACTGATTTCAGGTAAAACATGGTAACTGTTTACTGTTTGACTGTTTTTCCTCTGATTCCTCAGGTGTTGATGGCAGAGCTAAGAATGGTTGACTCTAAGATGAGTGAGTACAAAAGTGAAAATCAACGTTTAGCAAATGAGCTTACAAGCATTAAGAAGAAGTACCTCAGTCAGAAAAAGCTTCACAGGTAAGGTTGAGCTTTGTATTACATCTTACACATTTAACGCTGGATATTACTGATGTCTACAAAATACACGATTCATTTCATGCAATTCAATTTAATTTAGTTCAATTTTATTTGTATAGCGCCAAATCACAACACAACATGCAGGGAACATGTACACTGTTGCAGTCAGTTATAGTTGTGTTCACTCTCTTATGTCCTGGATCAGTGAGCAGAAGACCAAGACCAAGGTGGAGCAACTGGAACCTCTGCCCCAGCTGAGCAGCAAACCTCACTTCACTGGAGGGGGCTTCAGGATCGACAACCCTGTGAAAAGATAACGGTTATTATAAGCGAAAATTTTTCAATCCATCTGACATCTTTAACATCATTTGAAGTGAAAAATGTCTCTCTCCACATAACCTGAGATTATCAGAAAGTCAGAGATTTTCAAACACCCATTACCCATTTTACCATTAATCAATCATGACCTCAGTTGTCAGATAATTATCATTAAATAATTAAAAACTGCAGCTCATTTCTCATCCCTCCCTCCACACAGGAGTGCTTTCTGTCCATACTATCTCTCACTATGTTCAATGATCTATTCTTTTCTCTCATACTGAGTACACTGAACTAACTCTACATCACAGTCCAGAAGTGGTAAAGCACAGAAGGAAACTACATGAAATATAACCATAACAAATATAGATAGATCGCCCCCCAATGAATTCCACATGACGTGTTCAAGGGTCACATTTTTTTCACATGAGAGGAGTGACCATTGGAAGTACATCCTGTATGTACCTTCATATGACAGGCATTGGTAATGGGCTTGTGGGAAGGAGAGTGTATTTATAACCCCAAATCAGAGATCATTTTGGAGAAAAGATATTGCCAAACAGACATTCAAAAGTGAACACTGGTGGAGTTGCAGGTGATACAGATGACAGCCTGATAGCTCAGTATTGTAATTATTCAATAGGATATCTTGTACAATGTAAAACTATATATAAAAGTGGTTTCCAGCTAACCACTTGGGTTTGTTCTGATGAAGCTGTCATCTGAAACATACAGCTTTGATTCAAAATCCTGCTGTTTGAATAAAGACAATAGAGGAAGATATAAACATTCTATTCCCCAGATTCCAAGGCCACATCACCAGCACAAATCTGTTGGGGCTGAGTTGCTTCTTCTTATGACCATTCAACCGTGTATCAAAGACCACTCAGTTGTCTATGATTAACCTTACAATCACAAAAGAAACAATCACCATTTAAAGAGAAAATCTTATGTAGAGTGGATACAGCATACCGAGTAGAGCATCTCTCATCCTTCTCGTTAAAGGAAACCATACTGATTTTTCTCACACAGAGTTCTCTGTAATGCCTGGCTAAATAAATAAAATGTTAATCTCTCTCAGAACTGGCATGTTCTGCCAGTGATCAAATTCCCAAAGAAGTGTGTGCTCAACTGTCGCTCAGCTCTAAAGAAAGACATGGAAGACCTAAGACTAGAAGAGTGCACTCAGTAGAGTACAGATCTCCACCAGGCTTACAATCAAGATGGCAGCGTAGATCACAAAAATAGAGATTTATTCTTTTTGTATTGTGCCTAACTTTTGTGGATCATAAATATCGGGTATGGACTTAAGTTCTGCTTCACTTCCAGAATAAACTTTTCTATGGATGTCTGGATAAGTTTTGAGCCACAACAGAGACCAAAATGTGGCCTTCAACAGACAGAGGGCAAGTCTTGTTAGTTGCTCAGCCAATTGGCAGATATTCCTTTTGGTATGTTGTAGCGCATATTTTACAATGGTGAATACTGCTGAAAAGACAAAAGTCTAAGCTTTATGATAAACTCATAAGGAATCTTATCAGTATTAATTTGAATTCACAACACAACCCACTCTCAATGTACAAAAATTTGATTGATCGAACCTGAATAGATGCTCAGTAACACCAAAGTAGTTCTGCCAGTACCCTTAAAATGACCAATTCTCCAATTGTGGAAACAAGATTCCAAATTGAATAACATATTGATCACTTGCAGCCCTACATCTGACCACAGCTTGTTGCCCCTCAGTAAAACCTTAATCCTGTGGGTTGGACAGGCCTGTCACTTCTGGGTTTTTAGTTGTCTCAGTGTATAAATTATGTCATTTGCTTTGTTTGCATCAACTTGTAAAGCACTTACTAAATGGATTACATCAGAAAGATGCTCTGTGAATATACTTTTCCTTCTTTTAATAAGTGTGTGCGTGTTTTTCATGTCTGATATTCAAAACAAAACTTTGCACAGGTTTTATTTCAAAAGACAAGGGGAGGCAGAATAGACAGATCAGGTCGACTGTTGTCTGCACCAGAACTTATAGAAATGTCATCTTTTATCATGAAAAAATACATCCAGCGTAAACTCCACACAAATGCACATTTTTAAAAGCCTTTTTTGAACTAACAAAATTTAAATGTCTAGATAGGATTAATTTTTACAATGGAGGAACCATTGAGACACATTACACAGAAAGCAAGGCATGTAGGGATGGAACGTGATGTTTTCATTAAAATGGTCTTACAGTCATCTGAAGCAAAAGCCAGTGACGGACTTGGAGCAACTTCAAGTGTCTTTTTGCATCACATGGCACTGGTGCCCTCTATTGTTGAGCCACCATCAATGCAGGTTCTCCAGAAAAGGACAAAGTGAGAGCCTGCAGGGGTCAAGGATTAATGCTGTTTTCTCTGTATGACACATACTATCATACTAAAATACTATCATATTATGTAAATTGAGATATGTGTCACATTTTAATTTTTTTCTTTGTCTCTTTAATAGGTCACTTACAGGATTGTCCCTTTAATTACCACTAGATGTCAGCAAAACAGAGACAAAAATGCATTTGATCTTCAGGTATAATTTTAAATGCATGGATGAAAAGACATATTTTTATATTTACAATTTTATGATCTAACAATAGTAAGTGCAGCAATGTATTTTGGTATTGTATATGTATGTATGTATTTTCAGCATGGGACACCCAATTAAAGGATTCACATGAGCTGCAGAAGCTTGTTATCATCTCATTCTGTTGATGTTGCACAGTGCAGTTTATTCCCTGTAATATTCCCTGTAATTCTTGCGGACTGTTGGCAGCTGCAGTATGCTGCTCTGAGACTGTTTTTACTAATTTGTACAGTTGTGGTTCTCCTGTTGTCTGTTTTTGACTGGTTATGACACATGGACATACACACATAAGCAGCAGCCACTGTCAATCCTGTAGTGCTCAACCTTACCCTACAATTTTGTTTTTATTCCATGGTAAAGCCATAATTGAGGATTGGATCTTCCAAAACTACCAAGATGGGGATTGTATGTTGATGAAGACCTTATATATATTAGCTCTTGTTAAGATAAAATGATCAAAATTGGATTTTATACTGTCTTCCACCTCCTCATATAATGCCAGTACATTTACAGCCAACTCTGGTGGTGTTTACAAAATGAGAGTTGTCTCCTTATTCTCCTCAGTTGCTGGTGGGGTAATTCCTTGGCTGGGACAATTACGGTGTAACCATGGCAACCAGCGTCTATGCAATACTAGGCTGTGTGAGCTATGTTGCCGTAGTAATGGAAGGCCTCTGACAGGCCAGATCTCCTTTCTTCCCTTTGCCCCTTTTCTTGTTGTGTGAGGATGAAGCACCTACTTACAGAGACTGATGAAGTTGGTGTTTACTCCCTGGTTGGTACTGATGTTTGTTTCACACTGATTATGATGAAAATTGTGTGTTTGTAATGTGTGTTTTTAGATATGTATAGTAAGTCCAGCATGTTCTGTGATGTCAGATTTTATTTTTTTTTACAGTATACAGCATCTTTAACAGAGCAGATAGGCACAGCACCTCCTGTGTACTGACGTCATGTGCTCAGTGAATCAGTTTGCGGCTTCTCTCTTTGTCTTCGCCTGTTAGATCTACTTGCCAATTTCTAAAATTATGGTGTCTATTTTGGAAAGACAAAAACACTTTTTTTTCACTGATTATTTTTCGGTTTTGTCTTAATCACCATCTAGGAAATATACAGTGGTATTTTCATCAGTGGAGTCACAGGAAAAAATCCAAAGTACATCATACCATCACTGTTTGAAATATGTTAAGGAAGTGTGTGCATCATGAACGTGTCCTCACTGAACACCCTAACTGCTTATTTTCTCAATTCTCGCAAACCCATCAGGCTGTAAAAACCTTAATCTGTCAAATCTGCTCATATCTGAGAGCTGGATTTTCCAGACTCAGAGATACCCATATTATATTTTTCCCTGGTCTGAATGCACTCTGGGTGTGATAATAAAATGTGAACTGTTATGTGAGTGCATGTTTACACTGCTACAGCTGAGGCTTTTCGACAGGAGGTCTAAACTCTGACCATAGATTGAAACCAGGGATTACACAGATTTTGAAGCACAGGCTCTGAAGGAAGGGGGGGGTCAGTAAAACATTCACAATGATTTGACATTTTTCATTAGCATCTATTTTTACGTATTGTCTTATATTGAATTCATATCAATGGGATGCTCATTTTGCTGTGTTTTTTTTTATTTTAGAATGTTCAATATTGGCTTTAACATTGTGAAAAGCAATCAGTACAGGGGATTCTCTTTATATCTCATATATCCATGGAATTAGCTATTGCCAATAATCTTTGAATTTACTTGTACAGATGTGGCATTCAGGGATTGGAGTGTCAATGGCATTATTATGTGCAAGGCTATGTATGTAGGTACATATTCCATTACATTTTGTTATGAATTACAGGAGTCTCATATTTCACTTTCATAGCTGCCTACAAATGAGGAGCTATTTGAGCTCAACTCTATATTAAAAAAGTAGCAGAAAAATGATGATCCACATGTACAACTAATTCAGATAATCAGTCCATTAGAAAAACAGTCACTAGATTAAATAAATCATATGACACACAAAGCAGGATCACTAATAAATTGCATGTAACTCATGAAATTCATAGCAAATATGATGATTTGTGTTGTCCAGTGTGCCACTGTGTCTCTTGTCCATTGATGACAACATCCTGGCCTTCTGTTCAAACAGATATTGAGGCACTTCTTGGCATTGTAAGAGAAGTGGGCCCAAAACTCTTCTCAGTCCTTGTCTGAATAAAAATGTTGAATTGTTGAGCATAATGTTATATGATACACAGCATTCAGTCTTGTATGTTTGGTTTGATATGTATCCTTTTATGTTTTCAGTGTGGTACAATAGGGAAACTAGTATATAGTAAATAGTAAATAGGATTTAATGTACAATGTAGACAGATAAACAATGTGCTACCTTCCTACAGAACACCTTCCCCCAAACCTCCTGCCGCTCCTCCTTCCCTTCTCATGAATATTGGGGAATTAATGTGTGCAGAGAGGGAGGGAGGAGGCAGGGACAAAGGGAGAAAGAGAGGATAGTGAGGGAAGAAAGGGAGGGGGGGAGCTGATATCGTCAGAGGCCTGGCAGTGCGCAGGCTCTGTGTGAGCTGGGCTGACTGCCTATTGATTGGAAAACAACGGGCTGTGGGAGGACAGATAAGGGTGGCTGTGGGCTAACGGGTGAGGGAAGGGATACAGACCAAAGTTAAGACCACGCTGCCATCTTTACCTACTTAAATTTTTCTCTCTATTTCACCCTGGAATGAATGTATCTCCTGCTGCTCATCGGTGGGTTTTGCAGCAGAGGGAAGCTTAGGATTCTGCTTGTCTGAGAAGACCCTGCCTTCACGCCAAGCCATAACAACAGTGGCACATTTACTCCAGGTAATTTGTCTTCGTGCTCTACCTATCCCCCTGCTGTTCATTCTTCTATTCCTGACCTCATGGAGGTCCTTGCTGTGCATCATCTTTCCTCCATCTTTGGCTTGTAACCATGGTTTCCTCCATCTCTCCTTCTTCTCTGCTCGCTGCTCTTCTCTCCCTCCCCCACTCTCCTCTTTTCTCCCTCTGATGAGCTGATGACATGCACTGGCTTGATTTCCATTTCTGCCTGAAAATTGATTTGATGTAGAATCCTTTTCAGTTATATTTTTGTGGGATAATGTCCTAATGATTTTACAGGCGTTTTCAATGATTACATTCTTGCTTGGTGTCACTAAATAGAAAAAATGCTTTTAAAATCTGCAATGGAATTGAGGTTCAATTTGTCTTTCAGTTGTCTCCCCCACAGTAAAATGGGGTGAGTGATTCAGCTCCATTGCATTGAATGACCTCTGATGAGCTCGTGTGATTGGCCATACCTGCATGCTTGGGGAGCATGGACACACACCTGAGACCACCACCACTCTCTGTGAAGGTCACATACAAAAAAGGCTGACACATGTCCCAAACACACACTATGCGGACATTAAATACCTGCACATTTCAAACACCTTCACACAACCCATCCTGCTGGCAGTGCGGATGCTGTGATTTCATATGTCCCTTTTTCCACATCCATTTTGCAAAACCAGCTGAAAATAGAAAGCCTACAGTGTGACTGGAAACCGTTATTAAGAAATTGAATTTGTGATCTTTCATCCTGCCAAATTTTCAAACAGTGCATCAGCACCTCTTGCAAAGAGCCCTGTGGCAAGGTTAGAGTCAGCTACTAATTTCCATGTCTATGTTCCTTATTTGCAGAGACCAAATGACCTTAATTGGATCTGTTGTCAGTCACTGTCACATAAAGGGGAGTTTCATTTCTCTGATGCAACGAGTTATTCAACATGGAGTCCTTTTCTCAGTAGAGAAATTAGAAATAAGTGTCGAGCCAGAGATGAGGCAGATACAATTAAAAAAAACATAAACAAAAAACTCAGCAGTACAGATAGGAGGGAGCTGAAGAGAGAGCAGATGAGGTTGTGAAAAACAGTATCCGGCCGCTGATGGAGCAGCACTTTGCTGAGTGGTGTGATGAGCAGGAAGAGGCTCGCACAAGCTTGTTTTTAAAAGGACTCCTCTATGCTCACACGCTTACGCAGCATAGAGTCAAAGGAGGAAATTTAGGCTTCACTGCTGTAATTCAGCGGCGTCTGACAACCTGACTGAGGCACAACTTCTCTTAAAAGTCTGTAGCATTACAGTAAGTCAGGTTTACACCCTTTCATTTCTGTTGATTTGTGACATTTTAAATCAGTGATGGCCATTTGGCCCTCATGTTTCAGGAAATTTTTTTTCTCCATGTGCTGTAAGTACAGTCAAAACTCTTAGTATCGTAACAGTCAAATAAAACAATATCCATTAGCATCAATTTCTTGAATTACTCTGAGCTGCTTTCTCTTGGTGTATGCCATTCCTGTAATCTCTGATGATTTCATTCATTCTAAAGAAACTAAAGAAACCTAAACAAATTAAGAAGAATCAGAGGGACAATCCCCTTTATTCGTCACACAGATACATGCATCATGCCCACACACGCCATGCACTGGGGTAATTTATCTTCCGCCTTTAACCCATCCTGGTCGTCCTTCCTCCGCGGCAGACCAGGAGCGGTGGGCTGCCATCCAACCGGCGCCCGGGGACCCAGTTCCTTGTGTCACCATTGGTGGGGTGGTGATCTTCTTGCATGTTTTTAGTGGGGGTATATTTTATGGAGAATACCCCAGGTGAACACAGGGAGAACATGCAAACTCCACACAGAAAGGCCTTTTTCCTCAAGCACCCGGGACCTTCTTGCTGTGAGGCGACAGTGTTGCCACCGTGCCACCGTGCCACCATAAATTATCATTTGAAAGAACAGGGCAGTTTGGGACCATTGAATATTCATACCTATAATTTAACATTTATTCACACTTACCTCTTTCCAAAACATGGAGAATTATTGGCATTCCCAAACCATATGATGATATTTCCCAATACCATAGGAGCGTGACTCACACTATGGAGAACAACAACTTCCTTTGATATAAAATCAGAGGAGTAGGCTAGGCTCTATGAAAATATTTATAATGGACCAGCTGATAGAAACTTTAATGGTTTTCCAAACTTTTGTTAATTGAAGCATTAAAAGGTAGTAAGTATAGCTTCATCCCAAACTGTCCCAAGTGTTAACTGTTTGTAAGAAGTAATGGAAATTACATTTAGATTTTTTTTTTTTACACTAATTAAATTGGCCATTTGACAACGTACGCATGCAATGATGGCATGACTTGCAAATAGAGAAACAAAGAATAGTAAGAAGAATGATTTTTGGATCTTGGAATGTACTAAGTTCATCTCTTTTAAACATACAGTATCTGAGAGTGTTTGAACTCCTTTGTCACTCCACTGTGGCAAAGAAAAAGCCTTTCCACCAGTTAATTATAACCTATTATTAAACAAAAGAAACTGAGAATGATATTACTGTCGGGGCTTCTTATCTTTCTGAGACATAGAACAAACTGAGTAATTCGACACAGTTCCACCAACTTTAGCTTGAATGACTTTGAGGTGAACATTTGAATATATGATATCTTGTAAGTACAAAGGTTTAACTATATTCTTGTCAATGGTGTGCCAAGCTGCCTTATTTGTCGGACTCAATCAAATATACAAGGAAGGTATTAGAATAAAAATAAAAGACCAAAAATAAAACTCAAAGTTTGGAGCTCCCAGGCCTCCTGAACCACTGTCTCTTTGTAAGGTGCCACATTTAGGCTTTTTACCTTTCCAGATGTATTATGAAATCAAGTGTCTTCCAGAACCCCAAAAGTTCTGTGATGCTGTTAAAATCTGCCAATAGAGTTATATTAATTTTTACAATTGATTCACATAATTGCATTTGAAGTATTCTCAGAGCAGCATTCTAATTATCTGACACAATTAAACAAGGAATAAATTCTTGCACACAAATTTATTAAGCCTTTAAAGCGCTAGAAAATAGCCTCCAATATATTCTGTACTTCGACAAATGTTCTTAGAATTTCTTATCCCACAATCTTGGAAACGTCATCTGTTAAATCCCAGTAGAGGTACTTAATTAACCGTGGTTTACCAGTAAAGCCAACTGGTTGGGTTCCCTTTGGGACTTGGTCCCCTTCTGGCACATCTACCTCCATCTCTTCTTTGTCTAGACAATGTGGTGCCATTCCACATGAGGTGAGGCACATGTGATTTAGGAGATGCCAGACAAATCCTTCTGGGATATTGGTCAATCTAACAGATGGGGACAGGTACAGACTTTTGTGCTTTATCTTTGTCTGTCTCTCCTCCTAAACACATTTGCTGCAGCAGTAGCCTTGCCCCATTAAAGGGGATGCTGATGAGACTTAAAACATCATGCTGATTTAGCAAACTGAGTGCATTAAACACTACATCACCACCACTCTGTTTGTGCAGGGCCCAGAGATTAACAGACAGGGGACGCCATGGAAGCCCCTCTCGTGTGTTTGGATGAGGAGTTTGATGACCTCCGGCCATGCCGCGTGGAAGAGCTAGACCACCCAGCGCTCAACCACTCCACTTACTCCACCACCACCACCACCACCACCACCACCGTTCCCCTTGCCTCTATCACGCGGGAGGACTTCTCTGAGCTGGAGAACTTCTCTGAAATGATGAGCTTCAAGTCAATGGAGGACCTGGTCAATGAGTTCGATGAAAAGCTCAATGTCTGCTTCCACAATTACAACACCAAGACGGAGGGCCTGGCGCCTATACGCAACCAGTCACACAACCAGGAGGATGAGGAGAGGCTGCAGGATGAAGAGTAAGTGACCACAGTTATAATAATATAAAAAATCATCAGACACCCCTTGCAGCATTCAGTGGCATGTTAAAATGTATTTTCAAGTCTGCAATGTGCACGACTGAGGTCTTAATGGATCTGATACTGTTCAGTCAAGGGACATACCTAAACTAGCACTTCCAGGACTCACAGTCCAAAAAGCATTCGTATCTGTCATGGAGCAGGCCCAAGTGCAGAACCACCACAACACGGGTAAAGCTTTTATCCACTTTAATATCTTGAATAGGCAGGACCAGATTAACAGCCACAACCATAGCCTCAAACACTCAGGCAAAAAATGTCCAGTAAACAAAAGGAAGACTCGTGGTCAGGGACAAAAGGCTAAGGCAGTTACTGGGGAACAGGAGAACAGGCATGGTCAGAGACGGGCAGAGTCAGCAACAGGAGATCAGGCCAAGATTTAGCTGGAGAGTGTTGCATGAGGACGATGACAATCAGGCAACAAGTGAGTGTGGCAGAGGTGCTTATATACTGTACTGATTGCAATGAGTCTCAGGTGTGTGATCAGGTGAGCAGGCTGTGGCTGAGAGTGGAAAAATGCTGAGGGCACTGGTGAGCAGATGAGGAAATGGCAGCAGGTAAGGCTAGGACATGTATCAGTATTTATGGGTTAAAAATACAAATAACTTGACATTCCAAACAGCATCCTACAGTATGTTATAACAATATGAATATACAGATCTAAAATATCTTTAGCTTTTTCAGACCTTAGTTAGCAGATAGTTAACTAAGAAAGTTGTCAGATAATAACTTTTGTTTACTGCATTTCAATATTTGAACTTTTCAGTAAAAGTCCAACATTTGGTAGCATTTGGACTGTGTGATGCACCCCTTGGCCTTCATGAATATGATAAACTGATAGAGATGACAACAAACATCTGGGATAATAAAGTAGCACAGACATACTCCCACTTATTCCTCCAGACCTATATGTTAGTTACACACTAGCCTTCTCACTCTGCTGCCCATAATGTCATTCACAACACACTCTCAAGGGCAAAACAGTGGCTCAGCAGTCCAGCACGTCACACGACAAAAGCCAAAATATTTCCACACGCAGTCTGCAACATCCAACACAAGCAGTCAATCAGCAGCATGACCCCACCCTCCCCAGCACCACAGTCGGACTGCATGCTGAATTATTCAATGTGCAGTGTTGTTCGCCTCAGTTGGCTTTGGCTCTGTCGGTCTGTCTCTGCCTCTCCTGACTGCCAGATCCTCCTCTCTTTGCTTGCAGGCTCTGAGGCGGAAACACACACATCCTCACACTGTGTGGATATGAATCGTGCTAAGAATAGTCTGACTGTAGGTGTGAGAGGAGAGTTTTTGGAAAGGAAGGATTTTTCAACATTAAATTGATGTTAAAGTGAGTCCGCACTGATGAATAAAGCTTTGATCATAGAGCCCAGAACACGGGACTGAGGGTGGATGTGAGTTCTGCAGCACTACACTGGTCTGCATGTTATGACCAAGACACAAGCCCAAAGTCATACACTGCTTTCTTTTGGCACAGATAAGGAAACCAGTATATATATGGTGAGGTCAGATATTCACAATGTTCCCCAACTCCTCTTGAGTTTTTATCCCACTGACAATGTCTCATCATTTCTCCTCTTCATTTAATTCCAACACTGGCAAATAACATTCCATGCTGTGATTTCCATGAAATAAGTCTTATTCACATTTTATGTATTCACCCTAGTGGTGCTTAGACATAAAAAACCATTAATAGAAACTTCAACAGTACTGATGTTACTGAGGACCTTGTGTTGTGTTATGGCATATTGGAAAAATATAAAATGATTGGTTTAAAACTGGAGAGGCAGATATAATCTACATAAATCTGATGTTTGGTTGGAAACAGTCTGTCATACATTTTGGTCTAATCCCTGCAGTTGCCTGATTAGAAACGCAGATATGAAAAAGACCGACAAGATGATGGAGAAGTATAAACAGCATGATTTCTCTTTAGTGGCTGCAGGCCAACAAGCACAGCAGGACAGCTTTGTAACATGGAGTTCCAGTTCCTGCTGGCCAGATGACCAAACCGTGTCTCTGTGTTATGCATGCAGTATGTGCTGTTCATGTGTTGTTGTTATTTACACTGTGCTTATTACTGAATATTCTCTTAAAGTGGTGGGGTTTTTCACTATCGTCCCTTATACAGTATAAAAATCTACAGCCAGCAAGCCATTAGCTTAACAAAAAAAAAAAGAAGAAAAAAGAAAAAGACTAGAAGACTAGAAGACTAGAAGCAGGGGCAACGACTAGCCTGGCCCTGTCCAAAGGCAAAAAAATCTGCTTACCAGCACTACCCCGTGTTAAGACATAGTCTTGCACAACTCCCTGTATAACCACACATTTTCATTTTCACAGTTCAATTTTTGTATGGAGTAAACAAACTATATAGCAAGATATAGTGAGTATGTGCTCGTAAGCAGATGGTTTTACCTTTGGATAGAGCTAGTTGTTTCCCACTGTTTCCTGTATTTATGCTAAGCTAAGCTAATTAATTCACAGACAGACAGAGTGTTAGCAGTCTTCTCATCTAACTCTTGGCAAGAAAGTAACATTTCCCAAAATGTCAAACTGTTGCTACAATGTTTTAGCCAGCTGTCAGTGGCAGGTTTCAATTCTAGCTTCACTATTTTTTGTTAGAGGTGGTATTTCTACACATTTCTTCTTGAAGATGCGATGACAGAAGTTTAGAACAGTTGCAGTATTTCATATGTATCAGCAGTGCTTTTGTGTGCTTTCGTGCTGCTAAACATGAATGCACTTTAAAACTCAGCATCTTTCTGAATTCAAGGTTATTTCTATTGCACGCTCTCATACAAACTGCTTTACAGGGTAATAACACATTAAAACAAACAAAAGCAAGCAACCTCTCCATAAACATGGTATCTATCAAGTTTTTTCAAGGGGTAAATAACAATAGTAGTGGCAACATTACAGCAACAAATTCTTGACTATGCTGCTGAGAATTCTTCTCTCTGATGGGTAAAATGTTTCATTTTTTAGATAGTCCATTTTATTTTGATTCCCACCAATGACAGCATTCCTTATAGCTCAGTTTTCATATTTGGGTTAAGTGTATTGAAACTTTGTCCAAGTTTATGTGCTGGTGCATTCAGTCATGGCGTGCAGGCATGGCTGGTGAGGTAAACTGTGAGCTGAATGGTGTCCACTGTGTGTCCGGGTCTGGGCAGTGCCACTGGGAGCAGGGCAACAGGCCTGAGCCAACCTCTGAGCGGAGGAGGAAAAAACACAAAGGAGACTTCTCTCCCAGTTTGATGTCATTCCTCCCTCAGACAGACGCTTGTGCCGGGTTACATTCAGAGACCTCTGGTACAATGATGTGAGGAGCTTTATCTAACTCTCTGCTAAGGATACCTTTTACTGAGTAGTAAGCCATGTTTTTTTTGTTTTTTTTTCTGCTGTGCATTGTTCCTCTGCAGCCTTCAGTTCTGCATATTGACCACCATCATTGACTTGCCACATTGAAATATTGACTGAGTTGCAGGCTGCTGAAGACAGGGCTGAGTAGACCGCGGTATAGCCAAGGAGATAAAATACACCAAACTGGCATTTAATGCTGTTATATAACTATCTAACTACAATGTGTGTGGACACGCCAGCTTAAAATAGTAGACAGCCTTTAGAGCTGAGGCCAAAATATTGTTTTGATGCTTGATTTTGAGTATTTGAGGTTCTTGAAAGTTCTGCTTGCTTGCATGTTTGTATGTCTGTGTGTTGTTTTGCAGTGTGTGGGATGCTCTAACTGATAACTACATCTCCACATGGGACGTCCCTGCTTCAGAGGGACTCAACGGCAATCTTTCTGACCAGGAGGTACGTATCACTCCACATCTTTCTATTTGGTTTAGATCTAGGAAATGTCCTATGAGACTTTTAACACAATCAATAATGAGTAAACTCTGTTTTTTATTTTGAAAAGGTGGCTTTAATTTGTTTTTTATATTCTTTTTTTGGACATAAACATGAACTTGATTTTCTGACAAAAGGTGTTTTATGGTCTCTTATTCAACTTTATTGTAACGTCCTGTTTATTCCTTACTCTGACATTCTTATCTGATATTTGGTTTACATTTACTGTATCAAAACTGTTAATCACAAATGAGCAACATATTCTATGATCAACTGTAATGTTTATTTCCTCATTTGAGTAAAGTTTTATTAAAAAAAAACTGCTAAGAAGCCAAGTGAAATATGCTTACAGCCTCAGAAAATTGCTCTCACAGTCACCTTTTCCATATTTTGCAGATGAAGAGGGATGTGTAGTATTTACATGTATTTCTACTGGCTATAAAATAAATGTTTACTAATGTCTGTTCCGCTAATGTACATAGGAGAAAATCTGATACTGTTTTTTAAGGTTTTAAATGGCTGTAAAAGAAAGTATCTCATATATTGTTATTTCTCATTTTGGCATGCCAAACTGAGTAGCTAACTGGTTCATTCTTTCTGAGGCTTATTCTCATGCTGACACTTGAAGACATGCTCGACCAACCTTGACTGGTCTTCCATTCAGCAGAGGTCTCCTCTCTTAATTGCCTGTCACATACAGCTGGACAGCAGGCACTTAGCAGTCTAAGCCGTGTTTTGGCTGGTCAAGGCCAGAGCAGACGTTTACACCCCAGAGGGTGAGGGTTGTTCATATACATCCAGCCTTCAGTCGAGCTGTTGAAATTCCCTATAATTTAAGTGTTATACCAAAACAATCCAACAGTAAATATTTCACAAAACAACAACTCCCCTTTAGGGCAGTCAGATGAAGCAATTTTCCTTTTTTCTGGTAATATTGCATTGTTCTAACCAGGTTCTTGGTTTATTCCAAACATACCACAAACATAGCCACACACAACCACAGTAGATTTTTCAGCAAATAGCAAATCTCTCATGAACTGTCTCAGTATTATGCTGTATGAAAGCCACAGCTAATCATTCATACATTTATATAATAAGACTAACAGTCTACAGCCATGCTAGCAGTATTAGCAGCATGCTTTGGCATACAGCAGCATGTAACACGTTTACAGTAGCAATGTTCAGAAGCTGATGTTTAGTATGAAATGTTTATCATATTCACATCTTAGTTTAGTATGTTAGCATGCTAGCATTTGCTAATTAGCGCTAACTGCTAAGTACATGGGAATTAGTTTTGCAGGATTTTGTCATAAACCTTTCAAGTGTTTGACAAACTACAATTTGATGCTGGTGCTATATGGAATTATGGAACCATGAATGTCTCTTCAAAATTAGTCTGGACCAACATTGGCATCCCTCGAGACAATGTCACAGATTTCACAAATTATTTCATTATCAAAACTACATGAAAGTCAAATATTATAGAATATATATAAATATATAAATAAATAATGGTACAAACTATTAAAAGCTTTTACAAATAGAATAGTAAATAGTTTTTTTTTTTTTTTTTTTAAGCGACACTAAATAATATAAAACCTTTAGAATATTTAAGGGTGAGACTTTCAAATGAGTGCAGTCCCATACTGATCTCTCCCTCCTGGGCACTGGTCCCATTCTTTTGGAAAATTAGTGTGGATTCAGTCAGTACTCCAAATTCAGATGCAGTTTTTGACTCTTGCCTCCTTTTCTCAGTAAGATATACTGTAACAACCATCTCTTTGTTGCTTGGTTCTCATGTTTTGTCTCACATTTTGCTGCAGATCCATGAAAAAGAAGAGGAGGAGATGAATGAGAAGAATGACAACGCCAACTGCCTGAATGAAGAGCCTCTCATCACAGCTGATCAGGTGTGCATGTGTGTGTGACAGAGTTTTAGATCAAACCACAGTTTGTGTCCTGCTTTTGATAAATAGAAAAAAAGCAGTGTAACATGAGACATGTCTCAACATGGTGCCTGCATGTTTGATCTTTTGCCTGCCTTTTCAATCAACATGCATTTGTGTGCAATCATTTTATTTGTTGGATTTACCAAAGCATATTTTAGGTATTTGTGAAGTAGCGCCTTTTCCAGTCAGACTCTTTCTTCTTCATTGGATTACACAGGATAGGTCAAGGCCTGGTAGTGCCTTCAAGACAAACAGTAACATTTTAAAGTCAATTCCAAACATCATACACCAACCACTATAAGGAGGTCAGAATGTGGGAAATGAGCTCAAATTTTCTAGATCTGGTAAGGAAAACAGTTAATTGATTTCTCAGATGAACCGCTGATAAGGAATGCAGCTAACCTAGGTGGCCCAGGCATGTATAAGGGTTTATCCATCACAGAATCAAAGATATTATCTAATCTAGGCATTGCTCCTCAGTTGGCAATATTTCAGCAACCTTTCATCAGAGACCACCCCTAGATTTCTAGCCTCGTGTCTAATGATTTTATGGACCAATATAACATATCGTCTGCATAACAAAGTGAGACTGAAAACAGTAAAGGACCAAGAATAGACCCCAGAGGAACTCCAGAGACAACCTTTGCGTGGCTACATTTGGCATTTCCATTCTAATAGTTTCAGTCCCTTCTACAGAGGTAATCTTTACATAGAATAACAATGTGGATATGTGTGTATGCGCTGTATACCTTCAAGTTACAAACTATGTGTTCCTGCAGTCCATTTTTTCATACATTCTGTTTTGGAAAAGGCTCTTATCTCCAGTAAAACTACTGATGTGATTTGTGACAGTGTTGGACTGCTCTTATATCATACTGGTACAAGAGTTTAGATAGACTCCTGCCTAAATCCATTTCTGCCTTTGCCATACATTGCTGAAGCCTGTGTACACATCAGTAATGGATCAAAGTATATGTACACTTAAAAAGAAGGCTGTTGGCATTTTAGTGGCCACACTGTACTTACAAATTGATGGTTAGTGTGTGTACTTACCCCTGTCTCCTAATCTCTTTCCTGTCCATCCACTTGTCTCCCTTTATCAATGTATCTATCTTGCCCTCTTACTCTCTCTCTTCTCTCTTCAAGGTCATTGAGGAGATAGTCGAGATGATGGAGAACTCTCCAGATCCTGGTGAAACTGAGGAGGAGGATGAAGAGGAGAGCAGTCACTGCTCCTCAAGGACCAACCCCTCCCTGCTGGAGGAGATCAGGCAGCTATCACAGGCCTCCAACAACAACTGCTCCTATGAAGGTAAAACTGGAAATAATCCATGCTACCTTTTTTCCAATTAATGCAGCTTTCTGACTGACAATTGGGCAGCAGTTTTAGCAAGATTTTTTCATTTGGTCTGGGATGTGAAGAGGCTACATTCCTGCTAAAACTCTGTTCCATGAAGACTTGCTTAATTGCAATAATAGTCCATCCATCCATCTTCTCCCGCTTATCTGGGGCCGGGTCGCGGGGGCAGCAGTCTGAGCAGGGACGCCCAAACTTCCCTCTCCCTGGACACTTCCTCCAGCTCATCCAGGGGGATCCTGGCAACAAGACAACATCATCCGCAAAAAGCAGAGACGAAATCTGCCGGCTCCTGAACCGAACCCCTCCGGCCCCTGGCTGCGCCTAGAAATTCTGTCCATAAAAATAATGAACAGAACCGGTGACAAAGGGCAGCCCTGGTGGAGTCCAACATGCACCGGGAACAGGTCTGACTTACTGCCAGCAATGCGGACCAAGCTCCTGCTCCAGTTGTACAGGGACTGTACATCCCTCAGCAGAGGGCCTCCAACCCCATACTCCCAGAGCACCTCCCACAGAATGATGTGAGGGACATGGTCGAATGCCTTCTCCAAGTCCACAAAACACATGTGGACCGGTTGGGCAAACTCCCATGAACCCTCAAGCACCCTGTGGAGGGTATAGAGCTGGTCCAGTGTTCCACGGCCAGGATGAAAACTGCATTGTTCCTCCTGAATCCGAGGTTCAACTATTGGCCAGATTCTCCTCTCCAGTACCCTGAAATAGACTTTCCCAGGGAGGCTGAGGAGTGTGATCCCCTGATAGTTGGAACACAGCCTCCGGTCCCCCTTTTTAAACAGAGGGACCACCACCCCAGTTTGCCAGTCCAGAGGCACCGTCCCTGACTGCCATGCGATGTTGCAGAGGTGTGTCAACCAGGACAGCCCGGCAACATCCAGTGACTTGAGGTACTCAGGGCGGATCTCATCCACCCCCTGTGCTTTGCCACCGAGGAGCTTGCAAACTACCTCAGTGACTTCAGCCCAGGTGATGGATGAATCGACCTCTGAGTCCCCAGTCTCTGCTTCCTCTGCAGAAGACATGACAGTGGGATTGAGGAGATCCTCGAAGTATTCCTTCCACCGCCCGACAATATCCCCAGTCGAGGTCAACAGCTCCCCACCTCCACTCTAAACACTGTTGACAGAGAGCTGCTTCCCCTTCCTGAGGCGCCGAACGGTTTGCCAGAATTTCTTCGAGGCCAACTGGTAGTCTACCTCCATGGCCTCCCTGAACTCCTCCCAGACCCGAGTTTTTGCTTCTACAACCACCCGAGCTGCCGCACGCTTGGCCTGCCAGTACCCGTCAGCTGCCTCAGGAGTCCCATGAACCAACCAGGCCCGATAGGACTCTTTCTTCAGCTTGACGGCATCCCTTACTTCCGATGTCCACCATCGGGTTCAGGGATTGCCGCCACGACAGTCACTGGCGACTTTACGCCCACAGCTACGGATGGCTGCATCAGCAATGGGAGTGGAGAACATGGTCCATTCGGACTTGATGTCTCCAACCTCCCTCGTAATCTGGTCGAAGCTCTCCCGGAGGTGGGAGTTGAAGACCTCCCTGACAGCGGGTTCCGGCCGACGTTCCCAACAGACCCTCACAGTACGTTTGGGTCTGCCAAGTCTGTCCTGCTTCCTCCCCTGCCAGCGGATCCAACTCACCACCAGGTGGTGATCAGTTGACAACTCAGCCCCTCTCTTCACCCGAGTGTCCAAGACATACCACCGAAGGTCAGATGATACGACTACAAAGTCGATCATTGACCTCCAGCCTAGGGTGTCCTGGTACCACGTGCACTGATGGACATCCTTATGCTTGAACATGATGTTCGTTATGGACAAACTGTGACTAGCACAGAAATTCAATAACAGAACACCACTAGGGTTCAGATCGGGGAGGCCGTTCCACCCAGTCACACCCCTCCAGGTATCACTGTCGCTATTCACGTGAGCATTGAAGTCCCCCAGCAGAACAATGGAGTCCCCGGTTGGAGCACTTTCCAGTACCCCTCCCAGGGACTCCAAGAAGGCCGGGTACTCTACACTGCTGTTCGGCCCGTAGGCCGAAACAACAGTGAGAGACCTGTCCCCAACCCGAAGGCGCAGGGAAGCGACCCTCTCGCTCAGCGGGGAGAACTCCAACATGACGGCTGAGCTGGGGGGCTGTGAGCAAGCCCACACCAGCTCGGGCCTCTCACTGTGAGCAACTCCAGAATAGAAGAGAGTCCAGCCTCTCTCAAGGAGTTACGTTCCAGAGCCCAGACTGCGCGTGGAGGTGAGCCTGACTATCTCTAGTCGATACCGCTCAACCTCCCGCTCTAGCTCCGGCTCTTTCCCCCCCAGCGAGGTGACATTCCATGTCCCCATAGCCAGAGTCATTGTCCAGGGTTTGGGTCTGCCACCCATAGCACAAAGCACCGGCCCCTTCTGATCCTTCCTGCGGGTGGTGGGCCCGCAATAATAGTTTTTTGTTTTTTGCATTAATAGTGTTTTGTTTTTTTTTCTTCTGGCCAACAAAACTGCATAGTTTGCCATCGGGGTGATCTTTCTAATATCAGTACCCTTAAGATGACAATTAATATTTCTCCTTCAAGCATATTGCTAAACACCAATAAAATGCCAAAATGAGGACCTTCTCAAATGAGTCTCTCATTACTTTGCTAATGTTTCATGTTTTCACAGTAACTTTTATTTATTTCAACGTTAATTTGATCATTTATTTAATGCAAGTTATGTTAATATTATGCCACATTTATAATGGACTGGAGCTTACTATGCATATGTGACTGAAGTTAGTAACAGACTAATGTTAGCAAGTTAGCTAAATTGTGATAATACCTTTACTAAATTAACTGTAAACCCATTTGCTAACTTTATTTAATCTGCAGTTTTTGATATGGTGACCAAGTGTAGATTAGCCAAAGCAGGACACTGGACAAATGGAATACAGTCCAAGTGTTGATTTTATGACAGAAATGGTGTCACTTAAAACTACAATGCATTATTTTCAGATGACCAAGTTTGTTGCTAAAAGTTAATCAGAGGAGGATGGTAAACTCATTTAATTTCATCTGAGTACGTAATATTCCCATAACATTCGCTGTAATTATCCCCGTCAGTCATTGTTTTGTACAGTACAGTTCATGTTTCCTTGGATCCAAAGTGGAGGCCAGTTACGATGAATGTGTGGACACTCTGGTCAAGGATAAACATGCACAAACTGCAATATATATATCCATCTTATCTCAACTGAATTACTCTCATATTCAGCCCTCCAGTCTATTTTTTTGGATAGAGATTGGAGAGACATGTATCATTGATCATATTCACATCAACCAACTGAGTCACCAGGACATCCTGACATGTCAGGTTTTGATTTAGTAATTCACCTGTAGTAATGATAATAATGATACAAGTTCAGTCTTTTTCTCCAAACTTTGCCTTTTCCTCATGAAATACTGTGTACTGGTACCTCTTCATGCCTCTAAAAATGATTCAAATGAAACAATCCCTCACTGAACTGCATACAAGTCATTAACATACATACATGTCTCAGCCCACAAGTAAAAAGGATACTTTTGCAAAAAATAAAACGCAACTGTCCATTTCCCCCTATTCATCTGTTCTACAGGCCTGAGCCTGATGCCTAGCTCAGCGCTAATTGAACTGCTGCATCGAGTGGAGGCTGCCATCCGTGAGTACTCAGAGGAGCTGGTCAGTCAGCTGGCTCGGCGTGAAGAGCTGGAGTTTGAGAAAGAGGTGAAGAACACGTTCATCACAGCCCTGATGGAGGTGCAGAACAGGCAGAAGGAGCAACGAGACAGCAGCAAACGCCGGCGCCGGGACAAAGCCCTGAGCTTGCAGGGGGGAGGTATGGCATCTGTGAACGGAGGGAATACAGGCTCCACGGGCCCCACGGAGAAGACAGGGAGCATGCCTGTCAAGGTGAGCAGCAGGAAATGGGGCTGGCCTTGAAAGCTTGACACACCTTTTAATTATTTATATCATCTAAGTGTGCCTGTGTGTGTGCCATAACTTACGCCAGACAGGAGTTCTACAAACCTGTGCTTTCATCAGTGTCACCACACAGGACTTATAGTAATTATGCCACAATGGGCCACAGTTTGTGACCTATGTGTTCAAAGCCTGATTTGCTCATGAAGCAGTCAGCTTCAGATCTCAGTGAAATACAAAAATACATTATGTGCATGTTCATTTCCACCACTCCAGTCTTCCTGATCGCTCTTTTAAATCCCATCAGAGGTGTTGAAAACTGACAGTCGCAAATTGCTTGACCTCAGTAAATCCAATGGAAAACAGAATCAGCTTCTGTTAGGTATGTCTCCTCCTTTTATTTGTGTGATCCTTCCTTAAATGCATTTGCAATGAGGAGAGAGACACACCTAGCAAACACTGCTTGATAAATACAGCACATGTTTTTGAGGCAGAATGAGTCCATAGTAGATTTGGTTTAATGTGTATTTCCACCTCCATAAGATTTTCCTTTAAAAGAAATTTCATGTTGAATCCTTTAAATGAGAGAAAAAATAAAACCATAGTGCCTGACAGCTCTTCCTCTTCCCTCACTCTGACTGTTAGCATAATGGATCTCAGGACCATTAGCCTCTAAAATATCTTCCAGGAAGGATCCTAAAGTGGAAGTGACCCGTCGTCTTCATACAATAACCGGCCAATCCAGTCTGCTCCGTCCAGAGAAACATCCTAATGGATTTTCCCTCCATACAATGCAGCAGTAGTGTTTTTATCTGGTGACTGCTGGTTACCTGAGGCTGATTTACTGAAGTAGTGTGACTGTAGAGATGGCTTAATGATGCTGATGCAATATAAAAATAAAATAATAAAGCTAATTGTGTCACTACAACATGGTTTGTATGATATGTTGAAAGGTTTGATTGTACTCTTCATCAGATAGTAGTAGGTAGTCTTTCAGTTTGATGAAGGAACAAATGATCAGTAGCTTGTAATAATGGCCTGTGTGTGTGTGTGTGTGTGTGTGTGTGTGTGTGTGTGTGTGTGTGTGTGTGTGTGTGTTTGTATGTGTGTCTTGGCATGTGTGTGACCTGCAGCGTTTCAGCATGGAGGGACTGTCTAACATCCTGCAAACAGGCATCAGACAGACATTTGGAAGCACAGGAAATGAGAAACAGGTAAGGTCAAATGTTTTCAAAAAAGGCTGAAATGTGACATGGCTGCACTGAGCTAGAAATTAAGTTTGCCCAGGCCCCTTCAGGTCACAGGGCCCAGTGCAGTTCCACTGGCTGCACAGCCTATACTTAGACCACTGCCTCAGTCCAATCCACGCCTGAGGTCAACACAGACATGGCCAGCCTACTGTATGTAATTTGATCTGTGTTGATTGTGTAAGCAATACACTGCAAGAAATGTCCCTGCTTTTTGTCCATATAAATTACTTGCATATAATAATTACTTGCATTTACATTTAGTCAGTGTTAAAGGCTTAATTGTTTTCAGTGTACAGGATGACAGTCCATTGACTATTAAATGAATTGTTCAACATTTTGAGAAATACAGTTCCTTTGGGATTTCTATATGCCCACTAATCTCAAAAAGAAATGTCAATGCACAAAATCAGACTTGCTGTTTCCCTGAATTTCCAAACTTGAAGCTATCAATAAAGTATATCTGATTCTGATTCTGATTCTGAATGCAAATAAGCATATTCCCCAAAATGTTGAACTATTACTTTAAGTTCTCAACCTGCTGTGTCAACACTAATGATAGAAAGCTGCCTCAGACTCCTAACTCTGCATGCCAATGGTGATGAGCCCAATAGTGACAGCTCTTGGAGGGCTACACCTGTAGTCCTGGAGTCTGGATTTATCTTGACAGTCAAATATTCCAATTTGGTTAAACCCTCTGAATCTTGACTCTGTTTTCAGTATCTAAACACAGTTATTCCATATGAGAAAAAAGGCACCCCTCCATCTGTTGACGACCTGCAGATGCTCACAAAAAGTAAGAATCCAATCAAATCATCAAATGCTACTAATAATTACTGGCTGGGATAAAGTGTATACCCAGAGCTGATACACCTTTTCTTTCTTCCACCTAGTTCTTTATGCCATGAAGGAGGACAGTGAGAAGGTTCCTACACTGCTAACTGACTACATACTGAAAGGTAAACACACAAGTTTGAATATTTCTGCAAAGTGATTGGTGAAGAAAAACTCAGCCATTTTTAAAAATGTTCCTATTTTATTGAATGGTACACCACACAGAACAGGACCACACAATCAGAACACTGAAGATTACAGTATTTTTGTTTGATTGGAATATTATCAAATAAAGTAAGTTCATGTAAAGTCAAACTTATTTTGCTAGAAGAATCAATGCATTGAATTAGCTTTATTGAATATGTTTTTTCTGTGGAGACTTCAAATGATTATGCACTGTTTGTCTTCTCTAGTCTTGTGTCCTACCTAAAGCACCACCAGACCAGAGGCCGCAGTGTGATGAAGAATACTTCCCCTGAGGGCTTTTCCAACCCTCCTCGCCTCTGGCCCAAGCTGCATGACCTCCCCTCTTTTACCATTATCAACCATGGATCCTCACCATCGACATTATTGTATTCACCTCAACTATGACTACTGCCTTTCGCTGAGCTCACCTTCTCCCATCCTACACATTAAGCTCAGGCCAGACCCAAAATGGCCACCATCTGAATAGTTAAACAAGTGGGATGACCAATGCCACTTTTAAAGGACTTCACTAATGGAGCATGACATGCTATTAAATATCACTACACCACTTTGGTACAGGGATGTACAATGTTATCATTGCTTTATGTTCCTTCTTTTCTTTACTTTACAGTTTCTTTTTCACTTTGCTTTGTTTTCTCTAACAGAATTTCAATGTTGCCAAGTTTTGACACTTATTCAGAAACTGACCTCTTAACCACTGGGTTGTTGATTGTTTTAATCATTGACTACATTGTAAAATACACAAAATGCCATTCTGCGTCCACATGTGATCATTTCCCTGTATTGTTTCAGATGAAAACAGTGATTCATTTGAATACAAAAGCCATGCACCTTTTTCTGCCAACTTAGTACTGTAGCTCCATGTGAATGAAAAGAAACACACGACTATTACGGGTGCAGTGCAGTGCATTACAAAGCTTTTTTTTCTTTTTCTTTATGCTTCACTATCAGAATATCCAGTGCTCTTCTGACTTTTTTGAAATTTCTTTTCATTTCTATCTAAATATTTGATATAAACTCTGTTGCTGATTTTCTACTATTATTTACTGTGTCATCAGAGCAGCAGGCTTCTGTGCATTCCACCCTGTTCAGCCACATGGAGGTGTATCATTGAGTTTTCCTTGGATATATCATCCCCTGGTGAGATGAGCTCATTTCAATAAAGGCGTGCATATTTGCATATTAGCATATTTATGACTTCCTTTGCACCATGTAGGTGGATGTGACATCGCTAATTGCAAATTCTAATAAACATTCTACCCTACCAGTGTGTGCTTTTGCTTCTGTCTGTCTTTGTCCTTTAAGTTCAGCAGGTAACATGATCAATGTTGATAAGCTGTTGGGAGAAGACTAGCAAAAGCAGCTTTATACCAGTGTGTGAACAGAGTTAACTGCATGAATTTTATTATTTTATTTTTTTTGGGGGGGGAAACATATTTCAGTCTATTCTTTGGATTATTTAGGGCTTCTGATAATTTACCCCCCAAACAACGGCTCATTGTCCAAGGGTAACAATGTGCCATGTGTTGTGTGACATATGTGTTTTAAGACATATAGGAATATTGTTATCAATAATATTTGATATGGTTTTGATACAGATACATTTAATCACCTGGGAATATACTGAACATAAAAATAAAATATATAAACTGTCAATGATGCTTCTTAAGAGATTCATGCATCAGCTTGTATTTTCCCAAGTTATCTTGATTATAATTTGTTAAATATCACATGTGCCTCTGTTTCTTGAAAAGCCACATTATAGACTAAATTCACTCTCCATTTGATTCATCAGAAACACGCGTTCAAATATTGCAATGTGCAAAAAAATGATCCATGTGAAGGTCAAAGAGACTCTCGGCAGCTTCAGGACATCAATATGCAGTGGAGGGTTGAGCTCAACATTTAGATGATAGTGTGTTTTTGAACACTAAGATTCTTCCTCCAACACTCTTCATGTCTTTCCCAGATTTGCTGCCAATTTGCTGCCATCTAGTGGTTGACTTAAATCTCATCATAACCTCTAGAAATATGCAACAAATCATATACTTGACCAAAATACATAAACTGCCATTTGTATTTGAAATTAAATAAGGATAGCTGCTTTAAGACATAAACTCTTTTTCAGTGTGATTGTAACTACTGAAATGCAACTAAAGATTGCATTCAATACCAGAAATAATTATAATGATGGTAATAGTGCCCATGCATTATAATGTCTATTGGAAAATAAATATTGTTGACATACAAATTGTTCATGAAACAATGTGGCAGAGCATATGATGTAAGAGTAATTTATTACATTCTCCTCTGTACCGGCTCATTGTGACCAGGGGAGGGCAGATGATGGCATGATGCACTGCAGTTTGATTTTGGCTCAATGGATACTGATTATACACTCCAGAAGTTATTTCTGGTGCAATTCATGCTGCTGAATTATATAAACCTTTTGCTTTGTAAATGCTATGGAATCATAATCTTTTACCTTGAATGAAGAGACTGATTCGGATTTAGAACTGATCCGAAATAAGAATGCTTTGGGGAAAAAAGCACAAACAACTAATCATTTCTCTTTTAATTGAAAATATTATACAAAGCAGTTTCCATGAACATAAATATGGAGGATACAAGTGCACATCGCACATTAATGTCCACAGTTTAGGCCTACTGTATACATAAGCACAAGTTTGGCCACAGTAGTTATACAATCCATCATGGTTTATAAATGACTGACAGTGAACACTTATTTAGTTCAGGAAACATTTACTATTTATAAACTCTGCTCATGTACTCTTATACATACACATATAATGTACTGTATAAAAATAAAGGCCTGTTTTGAATACATTTTAATGTCCATAATGTACACTTTTTAACTGACCCATTCACAAGTTAAAACAGCGAGTCTATGGACTATAACTAAAGATTCTGTAAGTTCTACCCATCAAAATTATTTCCTCCCCACTTTCAACTTCCCACAGAAAATCTTTCCATTTTGCTCTTATGTATTAAAAACAATACAAATCTCTGTCAAAGCTTTCAGATACAGCTACCACTTGTTTGCACATTTTGCTGTCACTGTGCTGTCAGGCTTGTATCAAACAGATAACAATTATCTGAAATGGTCTGTAAAGGATGCTCTTACATTTCCCTTCAACATCAAGTGTCATTTCACAACAATGTTATTATGACATCTTGTTCACACTGAAAAATGCAAAACAACAAACAGTTCCAGTGTAAAAACAACAAAGCAGAATAGATCGTATGATCACTATCATTACACATGTTTTTCTTTTCTCTTCCAAAACAAATGATATTTAAATAGGAATTTGTGTGACTTGAAAGAGGCCAGAATAAGAAAAAGATGAAAGAAAAAAAAGCCACGAATAAAATTATACTTGGATTTCATGGCTTAAGTTTTGTTGAAATGTTTATTTCACACCACAGATCAGGTTGTGTTCTTGAACTCAACCTGGCCTGTCATGATATACATGTCATACCACAAACATTTCAGACTTAATGTGCTAATTCTGTAGCCATTTACATTGCTGACTGCAATAAAAATGTTCTGAATGTAAAAGCTAAGCTGGCATTGTTAATAAGGTCAGAATCTCAACCACTGTGAGTGAAGCAGTGTGTGAGAGAAGAGTGCCTCTGAGCTGCAACTGCTCCTATCCAGAAATACTACCTGAACAAAGATGTGACAGTGTGACAAAATATGGCCAAATATTTATTTTTTAAAGTGAAACTAGCTTTTGGGCCAAAATCCAGTGCTTATCTGGTTCAGTAGCACAAAGCAAACATATATTTGATACAATCTTCACTATTTACTTTTTTTTTTTTTTTTTTTTTTTCCAAATGTACTCCCTCAACTTCAAGAGGAAACAGTGGGACTTCATCATTCTCTCACAATAGTAGATGGTACAATGAATGGAACACTCACACATTTTTGATTTAGAGAAACTTGTATCTGCTTCCTGTTACAATGCCAATGAAATGTGAGAAAACACTTGTCAAAAAACAAAACAAAACCTTGAGCCTTCAGCTTCTGGCAGTGAATCAAGATGCTTCCATGTCATTGAAACAGTTTCTGAAACAGATTTTGTCCCATACTAGAAAATCAACTACAGCACATAACGAGAGCATGTTGAAATAATGAAGTGTTACATACTGTGGATCTTTGGTTCAGTATCCAGTGTTGCAGGCTGATGTATTACCTGTATCATATGTTCCATACAGTTCCAACAGTATGCTATGCTGTATTTCATACATTTAACAGAAAATAAATATCATATTTACAATTCAAAATTCTGCAGTCAACTTTAAATTATTACAACTCAAGTATGGACCCAAGTATTGGCAAAGTCATTGTACTGCAGTTCTGAATAGTGCTCAATATTATAAGAAGCTTTTGCTAATCTGCGTTTAAAGAATTGAGTCTAAGAGCATTTCATAAACTGAAGCACTGACAGAAGTAAAGCCAAAAAAGGATTAGGATACTTTATCATATGTATAATGATGTCTTATCTTTCTGTCCATAAGTCTGCTGCAGCAATACACTCATTTATTACACCCAGTCCTCATTAACTTCCTTTGAGCAGCATTGTCTGAACAGTACTAACATAATGTACTTAAACCTATTTTGGTCTTGAAAATTCTTCCCTTAGGTAGCTTTTAAGTTAAGATGATGGAAAAAGTACAGCAGACCTGCATAAGCCTTTTCTTAATTAATCTGTTTGCATACATGAAAGCCCACCATGATGATCCAATGCTGTTCAATTTGTGGAATTAGTATGGTGGGGTGGGGGGTGCAATATAAGGTTTTTACACTAAATTTGAAATAAAAAATATAATAAAGTAGAAAATACCAGACAAACGTATGAAAATCATATCTGTACATCTGTTTGCAATGTATACAGTGCAGACAGAATATAAAAGACAGTCTGTGTCTGAAAGTTTTGTCATGAAGATTCTTGGCATGAAAGCAAGCATCAGTAAGTGAATTTGACCTTTTCTCCTACGGTAACTCTTTGCTAGATAGTAATTAAAGCGTTCCCTTTAAAAAAAAATCAGCAGCTGCCCCTTTTTGACAGTGTAAAGGGACAGTATTCCAGTGCAAAGCACTGTTTTGCCAGTGCTGGCAAGAGTTAGACCAGAGACCCAGCCTGGTTCTGTGCAGGCACCATGATGGGCACCCCTCCCATGCGGGTGATGTTGGAGGCTGTGACTGTGGAAGTGGGCAGCGGTGGTGGGGAGGGAGCAGCCTGGAGCTGCAGTTGAGGCTGACTGTAGGTCTGCGGCAGCACCTGAGCCTGGGGTAGCTGGGTAAAGCGCTCTGGTCTTGGTAGGGAGCTCCCATTGGTGCTGGCCTCAGAGGAGATGGGCTGTCCATGTGGCAGGGTGGTATTGTTGTTGTAGCTGTAGTGGGTGGGGGTGGAGGCTCCGTGATGGCGAGATGGCCGGTAACCGGCCGTGCTCCCCGTGGCGGTGATGATGGAGGCGGTGTCTGATGGAGGGCGCTGGGGATACTGCTGTAGGTGGTGGTGGTGGTGGTTGCTGTGCTGGTGGGAGGGGTCTTTGTGGTGTGGGCTGGAGGCGATGGAGGACAGGGTGCCATTCTTGGAAATGATATCTGAACCCATGCCACTCTTTGCCCAGGACACACGTTTGGGAGCCTGAGCGTCCTCCCTGGAGGTGGACAGGACACACAGTCAATTTACCATTCACAGCACACACACAAGACCTTAAAGCCAGACTATGTGGGCCTGACATCTGAAACAAGAAATAACTGATTCTTCCACTGACAAAAAAAAGTGCTTGCCACTACAGTCTTACCGGGTCTGGTATGATCAGTGGCTTATTGTGGCTAAAGTTAGCAAACTTAATAAAAAGATATAATATATAGATATAGATATAATATCTAGATATTACATGTATTTATAATATAATATCTATGCCTATATCTGTATCTATATCTATATCTATATCTAAATCTATATCTATATCTAGATAGATATAGATCTAGATCTTCAGGATTTATTTTCATCCTGCAGCTGTTACTTGTGGGTGCTAAAAGCACATAGTCTTGTCTTTTAAACTGTCCCTTATAGTACACATACATACTGTACATGCATAAAGCAAACTTAACTGTCAATTTTAAAAATGGGACTGAACCACATAGCAACGGAGCCACAAACTCACCCACACACCCACACACAGATCGAAGTGCAGACCAGTCTTGGGTTTTTTTTACATGTTCTTTTCCACATGAACATGTGAAAAATAAACACTATGTGTTGCATGAAATCACTCCTCTCACTTATATTTTGAATAGCCCAACTAAGTTTGTTTAGTTGTGTCGTTACATTGTGCACAAGCCACACATTTATAATTTCCATCTGGAATTGTGATTACAGTTTGTGAAGATTTCTTTTGGCCGGACTAGAGCTGAAATGATTAACCAATTAACTGATTAGTTGACTGACAGAAAAATACCAGCAACTATTTTGATCACTGAATAGTGTGATGATTTGTGATACATCTGTATTTTCTTTTCTGTGGAGTTGTGTGGGGCTTGTTTTTTTGTTTGTCCTCTTTTGGCAGACGTTGGGCATGGATTGGGAGCTGGCTCTGACACAGCTGGTCCCAATCACAATCTCGGACGGAATAAAAATGGCGATTGGCAAAGGACTTGTTGCCAGATTGTTTTCCGCCACTCAGTGGTATAGTTGGCTATCTTTCGTGTTTTCCAGAGAGTCTACCTAATTAGTTATAAGCTGTCTTGCTTGTGATTTCTTATGTGTCCTTTTTGCCTCACCTCCTCAAAGGGTCCACCTGTTCCCAATTCCAGCTCCCAGCATCAGTGTCCCTGCCACCTCGCCACCAGCCTCAAGCTTTCAACTGCCACCCCATTGTTTTCACCAATGCCTCACCACCACATGTAACCCCGCCCAGCCAGTATTCATCCTGTCAAAATATAAGCAGTGGCAGAGTGGCCCATTCCTACTTCCTGTAAACAACTTCAGAGCTTTCTAGGTTTTGCTAATTTTTACCGGAGATTCATTTGTGACTACAGTAAAGTACCAGCCTCTCACTAAACTCGCCTCTGTAAAAGACCCCTGCCGCTGGACTTTTGAAGCCGAAAGTGCCTTTCGTAGGCTGAAGGGCCTGTCCACCCAGGCTCCGGTGCTCCTTCACCTTGATCCCGAGCAGCAATTCGTGGTGGAGGTTGATGTGTCCGAATCGGACGTAGGAGCAGTCCTTTCACAACGGAGCCCTGACACTAACAAAACCCATTCTTGTGGATTCTTTTCCAGATGACTATCCGCTGTGGAGAAGAATTATGATGTTGCAGACCGTGAGCTTCTGGCGGTGGTGTTGGCGCTCCAGGAATGGTGGTGGGTAGCTCAGGCGCAGCTCAGCCATTTCTGGTTTGGATCAACCACAAAAATTTGGCTTACCTGCGGACAGCGAGGAGATTAAATTCCCGACAAGCACGGTGGGCCTTATTTCTAAGTAGATATGACTTCTCCCTGTCCTACCGCCCAGGCTCACGTAATGTTAAACCTGATGCTTGTCAGTTTTCTTCTGACTCTTCTGAAACAGATCCTGAGACCCTCTTGCCTCCATCCGGCGTCATCGGGACAGTTTTGTGGGGGATTGAGAGGGTGGTCAGAGAGGCACAGGAAAGTGAGCCCGATCCTGGTAATGGACCTGTCAGACGCATCTTTGTTCAGATCTCTGTTAGTTCACAGGTTCTTCAGTGGGGACATTCGTCTAAACTACCATGTCATCCTGGTATTCATCGCACCCTGAAATTTCTCCAGCAATCCTTCCGGTGGCCCACTATCACTCAGGACACTAAAGAGTTTGTGACAGCTTGTACGGTATGTGCCCGTAGTAAGGCCTCTCATCGCCCTACAGCTGGGTTGTTACGGACATTACCTATCCCTAGCAGACCATGGTCCCATATTGCAGTAGATTTTGTTACTGGGTTACCCCTGTCCAATGGTCACACCGTAATCTTGACTATTGTAGACAGATTTTCTAAATCCATACATTTTGTGCCTCTGCCTAAACTCCCTTCTGCCTTAGAAACTGCTAATATATTGGTGGCCGAGTTTTTTCGGGTGCATGCCATCCAGGTGGACATTGTGTGGTACCGAGGTCCCAAATTTTTGTCATAAGTATGGCAAGCTTTTTGTGAAGCTCTCGGTGCTTCCTCTGGCCTCATCTCTGGTTATCACCCCAATCTAATGGTCAAAACGAAAGAGCAAACCAGGCATCCTGGAGCACACACCTTCTGTGGATTGAATATGCTCACAACTCCCTCACCAGTCTCAGAGAAATCAGTGCCTTGCGGATAAACACGGGACCCCTTCCCCTCAATATCATCCGGGACAGCAAGTCTGGCTCTCCTCCCATGACCTCCCTCTCATGGTGGACTAAATTGGCACCACGCCACAATGATCCATTTGAAATTCTTAAAATCATTAATCCCACTGCTGTCCATTTAAGACTGCTGGAGTCTATGAACGTACACCCCACCTTTCATGTGTCCTTGCTTAAGACTGTCTCCTTCAGTGCGCTGTGCCCTCCGGCCGAATCCCCTCCACCCACCCGATTTGTTGATGACCACCCTGCCTACACTGCCTACATGGAAAATCTTGGATGTTAGACGACGTGGGTGTGAGTATCAATACCTGGTGGACTGGGAAGGATACAGTCCGGAGGAGAGGTATTGGATTGGCAGGAGGCTTATTCTGGATCCCGAATTCCTCTGGGAGTTTTATGATGAGTACCTGGACAAGCCTGGGAGAACATCAGGAGATGTTCATTAGAGGGGGGTTACTGTGGTGATTTGTGGTACATCTGTGTTTTGTTTTCTGTGGAGTTGTGTGAGACATGTTTTATCGTTTGTCCTCTTTCGACAGCGGTCGGGCGTGGTAGGCTATCTTTTGAGTTTTCCAGAGAGTCTACCTAATTAGCTATAAGCTATATTTTGTCTTGCTTGTGATTTCTCACATGTCCTTTTTTCCTCGCCTCCTCAGAGGTTCCACCTGTTCCCACTTCCAGCTCCCAGCACCAGCGTCCTTGCCACCTCGCAACTCGACCTCATTCCGTCACTGGCCTCAAGCCCGCAACTGCCACCATAGTGTTTTCACCAGTGCCTCACCACCACGTGTCACCCCGCCCAGCCAGTATTCATCCACCTGTACAACGATAGCAGCTACGCTCTCCGGATGCACTCATCACCCCTGGACCCCGTGTCTTCCATGCTGCTCACAGAAAACTCTCTCCTAATCATACCACCTCAGCTCACAACAGAACAATCTGGCCAAATATGGACTCAGCAGTAAATCATGTGTTTTAGATCCTTTTGATAGCTTTAGTTCCGAACTCCACAAGGTTTTAGATCATCTAATGCGTGATCAGGAGGCGGCAAAGCAGCTGCCGTCAGGGTGCCGCTTCAGCTGCCTCGTTCTCCCAGGATTTTCGTATCCTAGTCGCTGAAAAGAGACCATGTTTGTAAATGGTTTATCTGAAAATTTAAAAGATGAGCTTGCTACTTGGGCGTGAGTCGTTTGAGGAACTCGTTTCTTTAGTCATCAGACTAGACAATAGCCTTCCATGCTGCTCACAGAAAACTCTCTCCTAACCATTCATCTGAGTATCTGGAAACCCCTATTGTTACAATAAATGGTTACCAGTCACTGTGCTTCTGAGTCTGCATTTGAGCCCTAAATACCACCCCAGCTCACAACAAATATTTTTATTTCAGTTCATTTTTTTTTCATTGTTATGCCAGACTTAATCCCAAGCCATATGGAATTGCAGGAGACCACCATTTTACAAAACATACATCTTTCAGTAATACAGACAGTAATAAAATAAATAGATAAATAAAATGAATTACTATAATATAAAATACTTTGATATATTCTTTCAAAAAACATATTTGAAATAATAAGTTTCAAATGAACTGTACACTAGAAAGAACTGCTACAAAGCTGCAGTTTATCTTGATAAACAGCTGCTTCCCTTGTCTCCTTGGCTTTCTAGCTAACTAAATAAACTAAAATAAACTTGCTAATCTAGTTTTTTCATATGTGTACAGCCAAATCAATGTTTGTGCGTATCAGTTCCCATATCAGTCAAACAGCACATTGAAAACATTTTTTTTAATCAGCTCATCTAAACCAAAAAAGGTTCTGGGTGAAACGTGAGCACCTTCATGTAAACACCTGTCAGTGCCAGTGATTCTGGCTACTTGGAGGTCAGCCACTTGAACTCACTTGATTTCATTAGCCATGTCATCCTCATTGTCTCTCCGCCTCTTCACCAGAAAAACGAGGCAGAGGAGGAGGAGGAAGATGAAGCCAACCACTGAACCCACTGTGGCGCCGACAATCATCCCCACATTAGTGGCTAAAGGAAGAATCATGGGACACATAATGATTATATGTCACCAAAGCACATACTGTATCTTGACATATTGTACATATTGTTTTTGGGAATATTTTTTCTGTTAAACAAATGTCGTAAATGAGTATGGAAACATGCAAACACAAGCTTAACAACAGATAACAAAATTTGCAAATCGTATGTACAATGGTTGATTATGTTGTTGTGTGCTACATACAGGTGACAATCTCCAGGTTGATGAAGCAGCTCTCTGATCCGGCTGAGTTGCTGGCTGTGCAAACATATTTCCCTGACATGTTGCTGCTCAGGTTGCTCAGCTTCAGAGTACCGGTCTTTTCATCTAAAACAGCACAGGACATGGAGGATTACAGTCAAGCATGCATACATATTATTCCATGTGTATTTGCATGCACATGGATATACATGCACACACATGTCAACACAAAATCAGACTGCAAATGCACCCTTGCTTTGACACATTACACGTTTATTCAAATTCTATGCTTCAGATGATAAGTCATCTTTAATTTTCAGTGTTGGTTATAATGTAATGTAGACGAGACAAGAAATGTCAGCAAGGAGTCAGTCCTTTACTAACAGCCCAACATCCAATTTTGCCAACTGTTGAAAATACTACGGCTGAATATAGTATTCCTTGCTTCCCTAAAGCTAATGCCGCCTTACTATAGCCTTACTATTATTTATTATTTAATCAGTTCAAATTCTGTGCATGAAAATAAAATTTAACGTGAGCTTTCTAATTGATTATGCCAAATATAATTCATGAAGGGTGCAGGAGATGTTTTACATTATTAAACACTGCATAAAAAAATTAAAGCAGTGTGAAGCTTTGGAACAACCAAACAAGTACTGAAACATAAAATATTGGGGAAATATATTGATTCACTTCTCTGCAGAGAGTTCAATATGAATATCAATACCTCTCTCATATCTATTGTTTAACTTTGAAGCTGTAGCCAGGGGGCTATAGGCTTAGCTTAGCATAAAGACTGGGAGCAAGTGGAAACAACTAGTCTGGCCATGTCCAAATGGTAAAAAAATGAGAAAAAAAGAAAAAAAAAGAAAAAAGAATCTTTCTTTTGAAGATGAATGCACCAAATCAGGAAAAAGTATCTTGTTGTAAAACAGCACCACCATCATCACATCATCTAAAATCAAAAACTGGGTTCCAGTAAGCTTCCAGAAACCTGACTGGGGGTAATATAATTAGCAATGTAAATGAGTATGGCGACTCCTTGTTTCAGTGTAAAAACATACTCTCGCTTATTAGTCCTTAAGCAACAGTATGAATCATTTGAAGAATGTTGAAAAATTCTCATTACATTGGCCCTGATGCCTAAGTTTTCTCCTGAATCAAAGTTACAGAAACATAAACGGTATCTGAAATAATGAATAAATAAGTTTGTGGGACACTTGCTCTACTAATATTACTGTTGCTGAAATGTACACCAGATGTCATTCAGTAAGCAACTCCAGCAACACTAGCAAGTACATAAATCTTACTTGTCAGTGAATAATAATAATCAGTTACTCACTAAGCATGGGTGAGAAGAAGACCTCAGAGGTGGGACTGGTTTTCCTCCACTTGTATAGAGGAATGGGCTTCCCAGAACTGGATTTGCAGCTCAGAGTCACATTTCCCTTCAGCACTGGCTTCCCTGATACAGAGCACTTAGGAACAGCAGGAGGGACTGAGACAAGAGGATTACAAAATGTTTATTTTGTTAGATAATACAATATGTAATTCAATCTTTCTCAGTCTAGTTTTCAATGTAGGAAGACCAGTGTAACTATAGTGCAGGAAAGATGATGTAAATGTGTCGTTTTTTTTCCAAGCAGGATCTGTTTCTTACCCTTCACATCCAGACTAAGCTCAGCAGTGAGGTCAGGACTATCAGGAATGATGACCTGGCAGAAGTAGCGTCCTGAGTCAGACTCTTGGGTGTTGTTGATGTACAGTGACACATCGCGTGAGGGCATACTGGTGGTGAAACCAACGCGGCCCTTAAACTGGGAGCTTCCCACGCTCATGGAGCCTTTGGTGTAGGAGATGATCTGGACAAGTCAACAAAGAGCCAATGTCAGACATAAAGAAACAGGAAACACAAGAAGCTTGCGAGCACACAGTGCAAGAACAAATATTTGTCCATTTGGCCAGATGAACCAGGTTCATTGACATCCATGTCAATATGATTATATATTGTTATCCTGGGTCAAAAGAATCAGAGGGAATTTTAATCCTGACATCTCTTGCCCAGAAAATTGTGTCTGGCCTTTGTCGAACATTTGGTGAAATGCATTACAGAGTAAACCTAGTAACATGCAACACAATTGGTACTCCACAGACAAATCTTCTCATACATTCATGTACTTCACATTTGTCTCTCATTTCCATCAACCTAGGCTTTAAAAGTCTTGAACTGTGTTACCAGTTTTGGGTTGGATTTTTCCTAAATGGGATGTGACACAATGAGACATGTTGTGGACCGAAGAGCAAAAGCAACAATGAATATCTCCAGTTAACAAGTATTGTTTGTGTATCCAGAGGCTGATATATCTTCTTCCTCTGTGCCATAGAGCTCCATTGCTGTCCAAAAACTATTAAAAACAGATTGGTGAGCCAAAATGTTACACTGGGTGACGTGTTCCTTCCTGCCCATGTACACACACATTGTAATACATACAATGCCCGCTACTGGAAATGATGATATTTTAGAATAATTCATCATTTTGCTGAAAGCAATAACACAGCTGTTTTTGGGAAATCATTTAGCCAATGAATGAATATTATATGATGTATACTATGACCATTTTTTAAAGATTCATTTCACTTCAGTAGATTCCAAAGAGTTTTGGCCTGAATGCCAACGACATGGCAGGAAGTCAGAATGCGCTGAGAGATGGACAAACTCATTGTTGGTTTTGCTGGCAATAAGTAGAAAATATTGCTGCCTTATCCTTTAAGTTGAATGAAAGAAGGATAGAAGGGGTGAGGAAACACCATAGTTTTGGTGCAATTACTGACAATGCCATAAAATGTAATCCTGAATCTTAGAACTGACTATGAGCTTTTAGACAAAAGATCTCAGGTGAAGATAGTGTGGTCACTGCTACTATAAGTGTCAGTGCATGTAGGCCGATTAGTTGAAATGGAAAGTGAAAGCAGGAAAAAACAAGACTGGGCTGTTTTTTTTTTCTTTCCAAATTTCACTAGTTCTAATCACTAGTTGTGATTGTCTCACATTAGCTGCTGGACTGCACAGCATGCAGATGGCTATGCATCACTGTAACACACACATGGAATTCTCTAAAGAGACTATGGCATCTAGGTTTGGCTTTGAGGTAGGGAGAGATTGTTCTTTTGATTCATCTCTTTGGCTACAAATGACAGAAAAGCAGAGCGAAACACTGGATGGCTGTCCAGCATATGAAAAAAAGCCTCTCTTTTAATCAACTGTGTCTTTCCCAGTCCTCTGTTCCCCTGTTTTCTTTTTGATTGTCATCCTCTTCTGGGTTGTCCATCTGTACAGCCCAATAATCTGACCTAGGCAGATACGTGAACTGAGCCACGGTCAGGTCTCTAGGTAACGTTTAAAAAAATAATGCAGGGTTGAAGAGGAGTTGATCAGCTGGGCTTGTTATGCAAATCCCCCCTGCTTCATTTCATGTTTTAACACAACAGTGATTTCATAACTAATCTGATTCGGAAAAACATGTTTGTTTAATTAAGATAACCGTGTTTTTCCAAACACAGAAAAACACACATTGTACAGTATTGTGCATTAAGGCAGTAAAGAAATATTCACTCCTTGTATGAAGGATTTAAGCCATTTCTGTCTTGGATTAATTTCTAAGGGTTTACAAAGAAAGAGCTTTGCAAGATTAACAGTACAAGAATGGCCAAACATCCTTTCGAACTGTAATCCACATATAGCCACAGAAGGCAAAGCAAAAAGATTTTATAGCTGGGCTGTATACATTATGTTACATAGGACATGGAGGAAGATATGAGTGAACATCACGTCATTGATTTCCACATATGACTTTGTACAATCTTCCATTTGCTTCCTTACCAGCTGGGTGTTGTTAGAGACAAAGTTCCAGAGGATGGTGTTGGTGCTCAAGTCACTGCCTGGCTCTGAGTTGTACGAAGCCCTCAGCACAACCATCTGACCCTTGATCACATCCATAATGGTTTGGGGCATCAGGATTTGGGCCCATATGCCTGGATGGAGGAAGGAAGAAGGGGAGATGTCAGTGTGATCCCTCTGCAAAACTATCAGGTTTTCATCCAGTAGTGACATGCCATGAGTGATAATGGCATCCATATCCAAAATATTTACTAAGCATTGAAACTCTTGTAATAACATCATAAGAACACACAGTAAATATAGATATAGTAAAATAAGCTGAAAAAAAACTCATTGGTAAGAATTTTCAGCAGTATTTCATAGGTATTTAGAGGAAGAAACATTTATGGAAACATTTTGAAAGTGTGTTATCATCATAAAAATCAGTACAAATGCTGTTCCTACCAATCAGAGCTGGGAGAATATCCATGCAGGTGAGTGTATGTGCAAGTTAAGTCTTAATAGTTCTACAGTACACAGTTTCTGGAGTAATGTTTGTCATCAAGCTACAGACCCATCAGTCAAGCAGCAGTCCACAACAACAAGAAGACAATCTGCCAGTCAGCATGTCCACAGAGTTCCATTTTTCATCTCAAAAAGATTTGATCTAAGGGAATTACGTGGCGCTACATGTGATGTTGATACATGATGTTGACATGAGAGCCAACAAAAAAAAAAAAAGGGAAAAAAAAAAGAAAAAAGTGGGGAAAATGCAGAAGTTCAGTGATCCTCTGGAAGAAGACCACAGGCACAGTTCAAATTATGTGATGTACATTTCTCTGCCTCACATTGCCTGGTATCATCTTCTTGATGCAATCTTCATCATCACAGGTCATTACTGGATGATCAGAGGGGAAACGAATAAGGAATAATGAGTCTTATTGCAAAGTATCCCTGATACCTTGAACATTTAGTTCATTAGTACAAATGTAGTTCAATTCAACATAAAAATATGAGCTAAATAAAACAAATTACAAATAACAAGCTTGTGAATTCAAAGTAAAGTGGCAAAGTAAGGTGACAGAGTTGATTTTTCTGGAGCAGCCTGAAATTTACTACTGTATTCAAGGGCTCATTGGCAGGATAAATGGTAGTGTTCATTATTGCCAGAGAGGGGCAGCAGAGAGCCAAAACACATCTACCAAAACACAAAAGAAAAATAAAGAAGTACCCTATCTGCAGGTTTATATTTTACACATTTTCTGCTGAAAAGCATTTTATAGATGATATCCTCTTTAAAATCATTCAATGCGTCACCTGTGACAGTTTGTTTATGCTCTGTGGCTGACTGTGCTTTAGAGTAATTAAAGGTTTGGACATTGTCTGAGATGAATGCTATTCCCTCCTCTGGTGGACAAATGATTTTGGTTTGGATCATGTTGTTAGTCAACAGAAAGTCTACATCTGCCCTTTTACTTCTCTGTCCATCCCAGCAATCACAACAGAGATAATCAAACAGAGACAGTATAAAAGATGATGGTGACTCACTCACACACACACACACACACACACACACACACACACACACACACACACACACACACACAGAGAGAGAGAGCATGGTGACTATATGTTTTTTCTGTATTTTGTCTTTAAGTCATCTCCATCACTCTCCCCTCACATTGCCTTTCACCTGGCCCTCTTTTTCTCTCTCATCTCTAACCTTTCCACCTGTCCTTTAAACAGAATTTCTCTTTGTCTTTCAAAAAATCTTCCCCTTAAATATTATTCATTTCAATAATTCCAACACTGAGAAAACATGTACCAGAGTCAATTCTGTTCAGTCTCACTTAGTGCTTATGTGTGAGATTTCTCTGTGTGTGTTGTGTGTGCTTATCAGTTTTACTGACACAACCTTCATGTGGATACTAATGAAAAAAGATGGAAATCTAGCTAATGACATCCACTTTCATACACAAACACTCTTCACCCACGACACTGCACTCCAAAAATAGTGATTTTAAAGCTTCATTTTTTAACACACTAATGCAACATGCATACTGTATTAGTCTACATCATTGTAACGCGACAGGGAAAAGCAAGTCACTCTTACTATTGATTAGGTGTAACAGTTGCCACTAACAATTAAGAACTAAGAATATTTCTTCATGCACAGGAAGTGATGCAATGAAATGTAAATGCAAAGTCCAATTCAAAAGTGTGAAGTAGTGCTCTGTCCAGACTCATCAGTGATAGCTGAACCTCTTCACTACCTCGGCACCAGCTAGACACTACAAAGAAGAAACTTGGTCTGCTAATGTCATGGTACATGACGTCTGGGTATTGAAGACCTCAGTTTTCAAAGAGTTGCCACAGGCTAGCTGACGTTTGGGGCCACCAACTTGCAAAGTTCCCCAGTGCTGCTTTAAAGTCCCAGTGAAACTACATTTTAGAAGTGTCCTGCTTCCTTAATCTGTGCTTCTCTCTGAAACAGAATATTAGGGTGATAACAGTGAAAACGGTGAACCAGTTGAAATCAGCCAAAGCAATTATGAAGCACTGCAGCATCATCATGATAGTTCAAGTCACTTTTAGCTCCGTTTTTGGTCTCTACCAACTTGTGAGATAGTTGTGTCTTCAGCTGCTAAATGCTCCACTATGTCCACCAAAAAATGATGCTATGAGAGGGGTGAGAGTGAACCAAAAAAATAAAGTTGTGGGTGGAGAGCTAAACAATAAGCTGAAACTCACTATAAAGCTCCGTAAAGATGCGGGGAGCAGAAGATTCAGCTGCTAATTGTTTTTATGTTCATTACTACAAGTTACTGAGTCCTTTCATTTTGATTTCACATTGTAATTTGATATATTGTTGTTAAACAAATATCAATTATAGCTGCTTTAATATTAAACAAGGATATACATTCTAAAAAAACATCAAGACATTTTGTTTCCTTGGAGAAAAAAACTTGGCTCAAGATGGTTTGCTTTGGAGTTGAAATTAAAACTACAACAATGTACCATGTAAAGAGATCTCTACTGGGAGTAATTGGAGGTATCAGTTTCTCTGTCACTGTGGAGATGGGTGGAGCTGATAAGTGACCATGGTAAGAAAGAGTGTGTAGGCTACACTCTATAAACATTGTTTCTAATAAAGGGTCATGCCAATGAAGACTTTACAATATAGAGTGAGGTGAGGAAGGAGATGGGTGAAAAAAGATGAACAGCGGAAGAAGAAAATGTGCTGAAAAGGAGGAGAAAGGAAGGACAAGAGATGGCAAACAAGAAGAGATTAATTGTGTCAATCGGTCTTTAGACACTAAGCAGATTTGCTGTAGCAGTGAGAAGGAGTGAGATGGATCAGTGGACATGTAGAGATGATGGAAAGAAGCTTAAACATAAACATAAAGAGTCACTGTGGAGCAGCTCTCTGAATATTACAGATTGCAAAAGATTCCATGGAGAGGCTGCTGAAGTCTCAGAGAGAAAGATGGATGGATGGATGGATGGATGGATGAACAGATGGATGAATGGATGGATGGATAGATGGATGGATGCACTAACATAAAATCAGAATATCTAGGACAAGGATGCTATGACAGCCAACACAAGACAATCATAGACCTACATTCTGAAAGTGTTGAGTGGGACTTGATTGTTTGGACTTATGTAATTAGTATGTAATTCTACATTAGTAATTTACAGCAAGAATTGACATTTTGGAAAATACACCTATATATTTCTGTCCATGGGTAACAAAATGACTACCGGCAGCTATCAAATTAGTAGAACTGTGGTTTTAGGGGGGTTATGTATGTGCCAGACCATCATGACCTGCTACCTGCCTTTGGGCTAAGGTAAACTAGCCATATCTTGGCTGTAGCTTCATGTTTAATGGGCAGGTAGAGTTCCATCAAAATTCTCATGTAATTCTTGACAAGAAAGCAAATAAGCATGCTTCCCAAAAATGTTGAAATATTCTTTTAATTCTCTTTAGAGGGATTTTAGAGGTTTAGTTATAGGTGCTAAACCCAACTTGTATATATTGTGCTTACTCACTATTGTGGAAAAGAAAATGCAGTATTTTGTTCGATAACTGAAATTTGTGACCTGTAGTGTGCATGCAAGACTTCCCAGCAGGGCTCATCCACACACCAACATTTCATTGGGGAAAATGGGCCAAATCTTCAGCTCCTCATTAGTGTAGATGGACTGCTCTTCATGATTTAGCCTGATCAGACAAGCACATTTTTTTCCTTCAAAATCTTGCCAAGTGCTGCTTTAAGAAGATTTCCTGACAGAAATCCTTGCTGATTCCAATGAGAGTGCATCCCACCAAAGGAAAAGCTGAATGAAGGTATGGAGAGATGGAAAATGAAGGGACAAATAGAGAAATGAACAAGGCCACAGGGATCACATTCAGAACACTCTTCATTCTTAATTTGGTCAGTGAGTGAGGCTTAATCTTTCCCACTGTGGCAGGTCTGAAATTCACTCTACAGGCTTCATGACGACTGGCTTTAAATATTCCATGGTGACTGATGGCTGGGCAGATGGGAGTGATTTGATTCAGTGTGAAGAGAATGAAGGGAGTAATTAGGTCTGGGTGGGTCACACTGAAGGTAATCTGGGAATTTCACTAAGTCTGATTTCAGGTGTTTGATTATTAGGTGGACATGCTTTTATTCATCTTTCTGCCTTTTATTACACTTCATGTGGGGTCAACCCTTTGGGAGGTGGGAATTTGGATCCGAGCAGTAGTTCCCAAACTTTTTTAGACCACATCACATTCTATCATAATATTATCCATGTGAGGACCATAGGACCTGCTGCTTCTATAGAAGGAGCAGCTTCTTATTTTCCGGTGATCATGCACTAATGAAAACATAAATATGGATATTTAATTTCTGTCAATAAATCCACCAAAATCCTAAACACTGACCCTTTTTGACATACACTCAATTGAAAACAATACAAAGACATTATAATTAATGTTTGACCTCACCATTATTTTTATAAATATATGCTTATTCTGAATTTGATGTAGCAACACATTTTAAACAAGTTGGGACAGGAGCACCAAAAGACTGAGAAAGTTGGGGAATGCTCCAAAAACACCTTTTTAGAACATTCCGCGGGTAAACAGGTGATTGGGTAAAAAGGAGCATTCTCGAACGGCTCAGTCATTCACAAGCAAGGATGGAGCGAGGTTCAACACTTCGTGAACACATGATTGTGTAAAGGAGATTACTACACAGAATTGAAACAATTCTCTTTAACACACCAGGACATTGCACATAATTCCACTGTTACTCGTTTAATGCTAAGGCTTTCCTGGTAACAAAACAATGGCTGACAATGGACTAATGTCTTTTTTACTCAGAGCAACAATAAAATCAGACCAAATCAGCCACACCTTACTCATGTATCAGTACGTGTTGAAGTCAGTCTCCTGGAAAAACAAGCAATATATCAGTGACGAAAAAGATCAGATGACACTGTCATCTAACTGCTTGGTTGAGTGTATGAACCTCAGAGCCAAGTGTATATTGAACACATGAGTGAGCACTATCAGAGCCAGTTCTCTCCCTGGATCAAAATAGTCTGCTGTGCGTGTTTCTGTATGTGCAAATCTCCTAATTACAGGAAAGACTCCAGATTCAGCATGTTTACTTCTACAGGCCTCACTGTAGATAAAGTAGAAGCCAAGCAATTGGATAGGGGGATCTTAACTAGTGTCTTTCATGCTAAAACGATGGGTGGAGTGGCCGGTCACTTCCTCTGAGAGCGTTATCAGCTACTTTGAGTAAACTGAGGGAGGTGGAGAAATAGATGGATTATGCGAATGCCATTGGTAAGATGTTGCTAAATTTCTTACATCCTAATTTCAAAAAACATCAGTTCATCATGCTGTATGTGAAGAAGGAGCAACACAAAAAATCCAACTGTACAACAGCCTCATTAAAGAATCAGAGTAGACGAGAGGATGGTAGCAAGAACAAGAGTGACAAAAGGCAGAGGAGAGAATGGGAGACATAATCTGGATGATCAGCAGTGAGAAGTAGTTCAGTGATGCAAAGATGTCCCCATGGACTCCACCCTCTGGAGGCTGGGTGGAGAGGTGATGCTATGCTCTCTGATGGAGATAATCTACTGAACAAACTCATGAAACAACAGATCTGACTTTGGATTGGTGGTTCCTCTGTCCTCAAAGTAGAAGAAAATATGTCTGAGTACCTATCAGGAGTTGTCTCAAATAACAAAAGCATGCCATATTCTTAATATATAGATGAACTTCTGCATGTAGCAGTTTTATGTTTGCCTTTAGGTCAAGAAGCTGAGAATACTCTGAGGTGTTACTGAAGCTTTCAGACAGAGGGAAAAGGAATAGGTCTCAGAAATACAGTCTGAGAGTTATTTCTCACTGAGTGTACCTGTATATTTGCCTCATCAGTGAGCTGCAGCTCTACTTCAATTCTTGGAAGCAGACCATTACTAAATGTAATGCTAATAATTGATACTCAAAAAATAATTTGTTTTTCTCAATAGCTACACACAACTGTTAACATGTTCTAGTGTCCTGACTTAAGGCAGTAGGTTAGGGTGTAGCACAAAGCTAATGTCTGTGTATTTTACAAAAGTATCAGCTACAGACTGCTTCAGATATTTCTACCCCATAAGTCTATGTATAAGTAAAGCTTCTTGCAACATGCAGTATATAAAACTACTTGCTTTTTGAAACATACAACTAAATTAATCAAATAATAAAACCATAACTTGTATTTGAACCATCCTTTTTTAAAAAAAACAAGTCTAAGCTGAGTTTAAATAAAAGCTTTGTGACTGTTAATAGTTGGATTGGAAATGAATAGTGGAAACAGGAGGTTTTAAGAGTGGCAAAGCACAAGTCAGAATTGCACTGGGCCAAATTTCATTCTTTTCTTTAAAAAACAGATTGAATTATAGAATTATCTCTGTATCATCTAACTTCAGCTCTTAGGTTCCTCTCTACTAACAAGTCTTTAGTAAAAAGAACAGCTGTGTCCAGCAGTCAAGCTTTATTCCACACTGCACAATTAATCTGGTGAAAACTGATGAAAAGTTACTGAGAATTATCCAGCTGAATGTCTGATTATTGATCTATATACATCTTTTTCTGCTAGTTTACATTTTGTCAAATCAGCATCTTGGACAGTTCTGCTGCTTTGGCTGTTAGCAGTTCCTGTTCACACTGTCAGTTCACGCCAATTCACCTAGATCACTTTGATTCTGAAGAAAAAGTCTGAATCTGATGATTATAAGAAAAGAGCTAAGTTATAAGGAATACCTTATTGATATAACTTCTAACCAGAGGACATCAGAGATTCTTGGAATTCTGCTGCAGTAGCAGTGTGTTTGATGTCTGTGTGTTTCAATCTCAGGTGTGACTCTAAGAAGAAGAGGTGTGGTGTTTGGGGCAAAGGTCCATGAGGTGAGAGGTCAGTGGGATTATTTCTACAAAATATTTGGATGTTGTTCAGAGCACATTATCTGTTCATATCTGAACAATACAGCAATACAGCATTGTTTACATCCCTAGTTCTTAGTGAACCCCATTCAAACTAAGATTTTCACTTTCCAACAGATGCTCTACTTGACCACACATTTCCAGCCACTCATAACATATAAAGTACATGATTTCTTTCATGTGTTGTGCATTAGTTAAGCCTGCACATTGACATGAATCTCTTCTATTCAGCACTGAATTATTAAGTCACACACCTAACATCACACATTCACAGCCAGATGCTTTCACTTCCACCATTTACCTCTGTTGTGTGAAAATATGCATGTACAGTGTATGAATATTTAATAACACTCACTAAGTGCAAACTAAGCAACCAAAACTGCCTCTAGATGACTAAATTAACAGATAAATAAGAAGGAAAATATATAATACAAGCTAGGTATACTTATGGAAATACTTTCATTTGGTTATAAGCCTTAAAAAGGTTAAATAAATACATGCAAAGTTTTTTCAAAGGGAATTGCACCATTTAGTGGAGTTACCTGAATTATTCGACCTTGTTTCAGGAATTTGACACTCAAAAAAATGACTGAATTTAAGTGTAGTGCAGGTTAAGTCCACTGAGGTCCAGGGTCTTTTTTGTCATGTGCAACATTAGCAGCACGTTTACACACAGACAGAACAAAAGCATTTCATCGTGAATAATAGATAAGGGAAAAGTGAGAGGAGAGGAATAAGACACACTACTGAAACAGTAACACAGTCCACATGCAATCAAATCAAGTCCAAACTTTAAGATCATTCACAGCAAACAGTTCCTGAAGCTCCACTTTAGATAGAAGCTTTCTGATGAATATTGAAAAAATGGAAAGTGCAAGGGAAATACAGACATAAAATACAAATCAAATTGCCCAGGCATCCTATTAAGTAAAGGTATTTTTGACACAGTCCATGGTTGGATTAACCCACAAGGGGGCTCTGGGCAAAATGGAGATGTGTCCCTGGTGGTTTCCTCCCTAATAAATGCTTTGCTCTTCTCATGCCTCACATACACAGAAATAATGCAAAAGCGTTCCCATTACATTGAGAATAAGGAAAGTGCTCCCTTCTGATGTTCTTCCAAATCTTACTGTTGTTATGAAGACATTTGGTCCTCACAAAGATAGAAGCACAAGAGTACTCAAACACACATGCAGACACACATACAGCTTCTCGTTCACCAAGAGGGCTCAGGGCGAGAGACCGAGGCAGAGCTCATCATCTGATAACTGCGCAACTATCGTTCCTTGCAGTATAATTAAAGGAGAGACACAGCGGTGGGACTCTTGGAGTGAAGAATGAGTCGTCTCTGTCCTCAAGCTGCAAAACTACCAGCCACTCATCAGCTGGATACACTGAGAGAGAGGGAAGAGGAGGAGGGAAGCATCTGCTTAATTGGATGAACAGAGATAGTATGAGGCCAAGGGGGTCAGCAGTGTGTGTGTTTGTAGCTCTAGAAGTCTGCCTACATGTGTGTTCAAGCACTAGTTTATGTTTATACTGTATGCATTTTCTTCTAGCTATGACACACATCTCCAGGGCTGGACTCTGACTGTCTTCCTTGACAGCTGAAGATGTGTGTTGGGATGCATAGCCTACTGAATGCTTTCCTGTCTGAATTCATCCTGTACACTTACTATGTAAATGTACTGAGAGATGTGAGTCTCCAGTCTCCCTCACTGTGTGGAAGCTGCTCTTGTCCTTGTACGTGCAGTATTAATCTTGGACACAATGGCTATGTTTACAATACATAACAACAATAAGAACAATGAGTGACATTCATTACTGCTTACATGTGCTGCTTAAAAAAAAACAAAACAAAACACATGTGTTTGTTCAGACTTTCATGGCATGTTTTTACCAGCATGCACCTGTCCCTTTCCCCGTTTTTAGTTTTTCCTGTCGTTGAATACATTTGGCCAAAATCCCTTCTTGCACTGCACTGCAGCTCTTACATTGCGAATAACCAGCCTACTGCTGCTCTGTATTCTCCTACAGTTGAGTAAAGCAACTACCAACAATATTTGTCTGGATAATACTGCCTACTGGACGATGTACAAAATGGAATGCAAGATGAAGTCAGGCAAAAAATTGCCTTGTCACTGTTTACTGTTAGCTCTGTTGTGTGCAGCACTTCATTCAAGATGGAGGCAAGGTGGAGCTATGAGGTTTTGCAGCTAGTCCAACCCCGCATCACAACAAAGCATGTAATACACCCTGTCTCTGTTATGTTTTGTGTTGGCTAGACGTGAAAACAGCTCCTTCTATGGCCAAGTTGGCCATAATACATATGCTATGTCCAGTTACACTTTCAAAATAAAGCTTGCTAGGAAACATTTTGGATGACAGTCAAAGTCCGCTCAGGCTTACGCACCAAAACAACTTGGTTAAGTTTAGGAAATGATCATCGTTTGGCTTAAAATAACTGTTTCCTTAAAAGAACCAATAATGACTACTGGTTTCACACTGGAATCAAACACTGGCCTGTGTGAAATTAAATAAATATAAATGTCTCAGAAACAGCAGTTGGAAATCAGTTCAATCCATTTTTGTCATTGAGTATGCTTTGAAAAAATACCAGCCTCTTCACTCACCCTCAACTGTGTGTGTTTTTAAATGCAATACCTATGCAACAAGCAACACATAATTAGTCTGCTCAAAAACAATATACAATTGTAACCTGAGCTGTGGCACATCAACACATAATTTGCACTATAAATGCATGATTATGTGATCGTAAGTACATAAACATCATTGGATTTTAGTGTTTACATGAACCCTGTCTGACTTTCAATATATCACAATGGTGTTTTTTGTGACAAATAAAAATGCTTATCAGTGCTCAGAAAGATGATATTGCAGATCCTGCAACAGACAAATTCCTGCATAGTTTTTGCACTTAATGGACAACACAACTCTTGTTCTCATGTCACTGTTCTCAGATTCTTATACAGCAGTATTCATGCGCCAGTGTGGTGTACAGGTTTCTGACAGCACTTGAGCCTTTAGCAAGAACAGAGTGCTGTGGTTAATTGGAGCTGTTTTCCATCTGATCAAGACACCATGAGAACTGCTGGAAAGGAGAAATTACTGAAAATCTGCCATTGACAGAACTTGAGGCTGTTATTGAACACTGCAGATAAAAAGCCATCCTCATCCATCCAATATGATCAGCCTTATCAGATGACAGAAACAATGGCACTTCAATTCCAATCCAGCTTTAGACCAAAAAAAAAAAAAAAAAAAAAAAGGAGAAAGAAAAGGAAGATTCATGGCACTAACTTAAGTTGAAAGTGTTTCAGTGGTTAGAAGAGAGACTTGACAAAAAAAAAAAAAGAAAGAAAGAAAAAAAGGAGAAAGAAAAAGAAAAAAAGGAGCAAAAGTTCACATGGTCTACAAAAAAAGAGAGAAAAAATCAAAGACAGTGCCACACCCCTCTACGCACACACACATACACACTTCCTCTGTATTGTGTGGATGTTGGTAAGGAGGAAAAAGCTGGGCCTCCTGATAGCGCTGTGATGGAGCGTTATTCCAGGATTAGCCTGTTTGTCTTGGTAGTTAGAGTTAAAGTGAAGTCCAGTAGTCAGTCAGACAGGAAGTCGCCCACACAGAGGCACAAACAGCCTCTAACACACACTCTACTGAATGACTACTCCTACATTTGAATACTGGCTCACTGACCTTCACTTATGAGTAGTAATATCAGCAAACATTTTTACAATGGACAAAAAGCTAATACCACTGACAATAAATTGTAAGATTCATGTAAGGTTGTTGTTTCACAAATAAACGACCATTTTTTATATTTTGCTCAGTTGTAAGTAATGCAGGTATGTGGTCCTTTGTTACACTACTACTTTAATAATGGGAAAAAATGACATTCATACAGAATGAAGATGGGATATAGCTTTGGAATAATTCAGCAGGCTTTCCTCAGTACATACAAGGTAGTACCCCATGATTAAACTTGCATCTGAGGAAGTTCAAACTGGAAGCTGGATTCAGAAGTCCCAACTCCTGAGAGCAGGAAGACCTCAATATGTAACTGGGACAACAGCGTTCTTGCTCACCAGCTCAGCCAAGCTCAGGAGCTTATACTTCTACACACCTGGGAATAATCTCAACACAAACCTCAGCTCACTAGCTTTTCTAAAACTTTTCTAAAACACACTGACAGTGAGATGGAGTCAACAGATACACTTGTTATTCTCAATCTAATGTATATTTCAATTTACATATCTGTAGATGTATGATGAGATCTACATATAAGGAGCCAGAAATACACTGAGGCAGAGTTGTTGTACAGTCCAATAACAACTTTACCTTCACACAAACCTTTTTCTTATCTCCAAATTACTGATGATAAGCTGTTTTCACAGGGATGACCATGAGCATCTCACCTGGCCAGTGGGTCCTCATTTCTCAGAATATGTTGAAACAGGTTTTCATGTAAACCTTATTTTGATACATGAACTACATATTCAAAATCTGAACAACTAATTTCTCACCTGAAAAATAGTGACACAGTAATAGTTGTTATTTTTCCATCATTGCCTCTGGTTGATGTGAAATACATACTAGGATACAAACAACTTTACATTACAGCATAATAACTCTATTTATATGCTTTAAACATGTTCCGCCAGTCCTTTTGGAATTCATGCAGTACATGACAAAGCGAAAGTTAATATGTCATCTTCAACAAAAGCCGCCATCTGGACCATTCAGTGTTACATATGCCACTTTGGTTTGACCTGTGACTGTGCTGCCTCCCTGGGTTAATCAGCATCATTTTGAATAGCACAGAAGCATGAGGCAAGACTTCCGACATTTATTAAAAATCTGAGCAGCAGGACACTGTCATCAGTACACAGAAAATCCAAAAACACTGTAAGCTGTCAACAGTGAGGGCGGCGGGACTGGATATGAATGTATAGTGTCATACCACGGAGCATTTTGCACACACACATGTGCACAGATACAGTAAAGGCATTTGATTTGTCCAGGGAGTCACTGACAGCTGTGGAGATCAATCTGGATGATACGGAGATGACAGGTGAGTGGTGATGATCTGCTCTGGACACCATTGGATCATGGTGAATTCAGCCCAGGGTTATTCTACCACACTCCCCTCCTCCTCCTGCTACAGCATGACCTTACATAAATGTGTGTGTATGTGTGTGTGTGTGTGTGTGAGAGAGAGAGAGAGAGAGAGAGAGAGAGTGAGAGAGAGAATTAGTGTGTTGACATAGGAACTCACCAGCCTTCAATCTGGGAGTCCGGGTGTCATTTCTCCACTTCAATCAAAACATGGCACATATTATGGTATGACGTGACTGTTGTGTCATGGAAGATGGGCGAAGATGTGTTGGTTGACTGTGTGTGTGTGTGTGTGTGTGTGTGTGTGTGTCAGTGGAAACCATTACAGAGATGTGGTGACATGGTTGGAGGTTGACAGGTGCTTAAGTGAAACCAGGAAAGATGGGATTGTGCTGGAGATGAATGAAGTGAGGACAGCCACGTGATTGCTGTGTGTAAATGGATGACTAGTAAACAGCTGTGTGCTATCTCATGTAAAGCGTGTGTGTGTGTGTGTGTGTGTGTGTGTGTGTGTGTGTGTGTAGTTACTGTGTTATCCCAGCATCACACTTCCCAGATCTATAATGCATTTATGCTGCTGCCAGCTGAGTGCAGAGCTCTGAGCCAACACAAAGCCAGGCTGAGGTAAAATGATTAGATATGGTAAACTTTCATTTTAACTTGACTGATTCTCTGACAAAATTCTTTCATCACAAAAAGCTGAGAGAGGCATGAAAATTCAACTGACCCTCAGGGAGCAGCAGACTGTGAAGTACTACACTTTAAAGACACAGGAGCAGAAGAAGGACTCGGTTTTGTGGGAGATGAAAGCAGTTTTTCTGGCACTGAAGGAGCAGAAAAGGTCCATAATGACGCCATTTGGTCCTCCCATAGTGCAATGCACACCCTGTGTTCGGTCCGCCTCCTTTCTCTCAGAACTAGCAAGAACAGATGTTGATGTTTGCACGGTTAGCTCAGTGTGTGTATAATAAATCCAAATGGCTTATTAGGGAGAAGGACCTCAGGAAGCAGGTGTGTGAAAGTACAGAGACGCGTTCGTCATCATGGTTTGACTCTAAATATCTTGATTGGTTTTTCCTCCAAGTTCATTTAATTTCCCAAAGGATCTTAAGATTCTGACAGCTTCCTCTAATTGGGATTTATTGCTTCAGTCTCATTTCAAGTGCTTTATTTGGTGTTACGTATCTTTTAAGATGGAACGCTTTGGTGTTGAAAATGGTTTTCTCCATAATTAAGAGCCTAGTCTTGCACACCCTTGAAAAAGACGAGGAAGGAGAGAGGAGGACGATGCTTGAAATCAAAGATAAGGGCTCTGCGGTGAGAGAGGGAGTGGAATTCATCTTGCTTTGACACAAAGACTGATAATGTAGGGTTCAGGGGGGCTAGAGGAGGAGCAGGGATAAGGTTGTCAGCTGTGTAGCGATGCTAATTGAAGATGTCGAACAGCTTAACATGCTAATTTGACCTGAAATGCCAATGATGAAAGACTGTGTTGGAAACGTTCTCTCCTTGGTTGGAATGTGATCATATGTCACTGTGTGACAGGCAGGGTTCTAAATTAACTTTTTTGATCACCAGCCAATGTGGCTGGTGACCTTCTAAAGTTACCAGCCAATCAGAATTTCCACTAGCCAAATTTTTTCCCGGTGAAAATAAGAGAGATTATGAGTGCCACTGAATGCATTTGATCATTTTTGAAAAATGCACAGAAAGTACAACACATGAAACAAAATATACACAGAAAGTGCAAACGTTTAATTTATACAAATAAAAAATGCTGTCAGATTTATTATTTTATAGAAGACATTTTTCCAGTAAGTATTTAGTATCATTACATTCCTAATAAAATGTATTTTTCCTTTCAACTTAAAGTGTTTTTGCTTTCCTTCTTTAATAAGAAATATATATAAGTAACAGCCATGACTTAAACACTTGCAAAAAAATTGCATTGGTAATAAATTGATATATGTATGTACAACTAGAAAACACAAATAGTGCAGCAGTCAGTATTGCAGACTCCTTAGGCTCTCCTGGTGACTTCGGGCGCTCTCATGGTCCTTTACTGCCTCGACTTTAAAAGTATTAGTCCCCACCACAAAATTATTCGTCTTGTTTTTTTCTTTCGTGTACAGGCGGCAATCGTTACAAAACATGACGGCATTTTCGTGATCAAACACAAGCCATTCACGACCTGTCAGCCATTTAGCGTTAAACTTTCTTTTCTTCGTTTCGCACGCTTTGTCGACATTCTCATCCCCTGCCTCCTTCCTCTTCTCCCCCCAGACGTCTGTCCCAACCACGCATTTAGTTTAACTTTACTTTTTACTTTTAGCTAGCTCAGTCTCCTATTACACGCCGCCGTTCATTCTTCTTCTTCTTCTTTGTGTTTCCGTGGTTTCTCGCGCCGGTTGCACTACAAACTATAGTGTGCCTGCGCACAGCCAATGGGCGTCTTGTACGTCATCACGTAGCATTACGACCGTGTTCATGGGAAATGTAGGACGGACTGTCCGGGAGACAAATGACCAAGAACTGTAGAGCGGCTCTGACTGACATGATTGCCTAATGCATTACCGGCCAAATTGGCTAGTAAGTTTTTATTTACACCCGCCAATATGAATTTTAACCCGCATTTGGCGGGTTGGCGGGTGTTAATTTAGAACCCTGGTGACAGGATCTAATGACAGCCACTGATATTTGGCTTTTCCCCAGTGATTAAAAAAACATGACAGTGTATTTTCTAGATTACATCATCACTGGTAGAATAGTGCTAGACAGCAAATGGAGAAAATGATAATGAGCCCTAAAACAGAGATGCAGTGGTTGTAAAACAAGAGCAGTGACAGTGTGTGAGACAAGCCTACATGAGGGGCTGGATTCCATTACATTCTGAGAGAAGTGGAAGTGGTTTTCCCACACCATGTCACAACACTTTAGTGATGCTGCAGTCACATGACACAAACACACACACAAGCTGTCATCTTTACAGAAGGATCAACCCTCTTATTGAGGATTACTCATGAATTTTGGAGTGCAAACACAGTTTGTACAGTAGGTTTGATATATTGAGGATTCATTAATGGAGAATAAACTGTTCTCACTGTGAATATGTGATATCTTTTGGTGCAGCTCACTCAAGTACAAAATTGTCAAAGCTGTCAGGACAATAAGAACTGCTGCCATTTTACAAACAGGAGATGGGCTCCCTCTGTGATGCCACCTAAAACAAAACATCTTGCATGTGACATGAGACCATCTACTCTTGCCTGGTCTTTCAGAGGTGAAAACAGGACAACCCCACGCTAAGGATAAACTCGAGCTAACCTACTTACACGTGTTGCTTCAGCAGATGAGCTGACTGACTAACATTCAATCAGTTGTTGCATCTATCATGTCACTGTAGGGCACCCTCAGCATCCTCTGAAAACATCCTGCCTTTCCGTCTTACTGAAGACACCACATATCCTAATTAGTGAGCTCACGATCCCAGAGCGAGCATGTGGGGGTGGGGTTATCAAAAACAAACAAAAGAGCTCTCCAAGACGGGAAGTGACAAGCGCAGTTCACTGTCCCCAGAGGAAAGGGTTATTTTGCTATTTGGTCTCTGATATCGCCTCCGGCCTCAGTGCAATGGAAAAAGTCTTCTTTTTTTGCCCACAGTGGATCTGACTTCAAAAGAAGAAAACACCTGAAGATTGAGCTATTAAGTCAGTGTGGTTGTGATATTTGCTGAGAATTTGCCAAGAGACAACAAGAAAATAGAGGAGCAGCAGTCCCTTAAGTATTCATGCCAAGCAATCAAAGAACTGCTTGTGGATAGATTATTCAGAGGGACATCCATCTCGATAACACTAAACTCTCTGAACTGTGAGCAATTGTTTACGGAAAATGCTCTCTGTTGGCAGAGGGCCAGGAGTGATGACTTAGGCCAAAGAGGGAAATGTCAGATGCTCTACATTAAAGAAATGTGCAAATCTCAGTTTATGGTACTCTATACAAAATATCCTGCTTATATATATGCAGCTTGAATACAGGTTTAAGATGGTTTATCTATTGTTAGATCCTTATGAGAGGCATGAAAGCAACAGCGCACTGTATTGTTGTCCATGAACTTCAAACACAGAATGATCATTTTTTGTCAGCGAGGGCCTGTCTGTGTTTTTTGTATTCCCTACATGCTGAGCCTCGTAAAAGCCTTCAAAAAGGGATGAACGTGCTATATATTTACATGTTCATGTAACTGTGGCTTTGGAAGTGACAGTTTAAGAGCTAAAGCATAAGCCTTTAATCTATGAGCAGATGCATCAAGTGCTCAAAAAGAAAACCTGACCTGGCATGTTCCACACTCACTGGATGGAGCATCAGCTCCACCTTTAAGGGCACAAGTGTGAAGTTGATGTCACTCCATTATATATACTATTGATTACAATGCATGTTTTATGACCAGTGCTTGTTTTTACCTGCTAAAACGGTTTGACAGTGATGTTAAGTAACTAAGTATATTAACTGAAGTATAGTACTTCAGTAAAATTTGAGGTACTTGTATTTTACTTCAGTTTTTCCATTTTGTGCAACTTTATACTTTAAGAATTCACCGCAGTTCAGGGACAAATACACCTTTTCTTAAAATGTTGAGTCTTCACTTAGTCAGTTACATTTCAGATAACAATTACAAACGAATACAAAACGAATGATCAATTTATTATTATCAACAAACTCCAATTTCCCTTCTGTTGCTCTCTGGCTCAGTCTCTACAGCTAACTGATGGTATCACTGTGTCTAGCAGATTTTGTGGTTGTCACAAATAATTTTGGCAATACACATAAAGCTTTACTGTGAAGTCAAGAGCCAAAACACTGTTTGCCTTTCAGTGACTGTTCTCAGCAGCGAGGCGTGTCCAATGTCATAATAAGCATACCCGGCATCATGTATGAAAAATGTATTATAATGATAGCAATTGTGCCACATAATTATATGGCTGTATGCAGTTGTTGTGGCCCTCAGGAGGGTTCGGGTCAGCTTGGCCTTGACAGCCATTTCTCAATACAGTATAGAATGAACCCCTGGGGAGGGAACCTATATTTATTCTGTAATTATTGTTGTTGCTGGACAGATTATAATTATCCCGCTACAGCCCCTATCACTGACATAAAGCCAGCCATTACCACACTAATGGAAATATACAGCGACACTGATCTCAGGACATTCTCAACACTTTAGTATCCAGTTTCATTCTCCTGCTGCTCTCAATGAATGGAAATTTTGACACATACCACTGTCATCACTGTCACTATTTAATGTTATTTCAGTGCAGCAGTTATAGAATTATAAGATTTCAACAAAAGGCCAGTTCTGTTGAGTTCTTATATTGATATAAATCAAGCTCAGGGTTACAAAATGAGTAGCTGACTATAAATTACTATATTTAATTACATTTGCTGGAAAACTACAAAAATTAAGCCAGTAAGTAGAGCCACCATTTCAAAAATTCATTGGTAACAAAAATGTCTTTTTGATTCCAGTTCCAAAAAAAATGTGTGTAGTCTTCATTATTATGACTACATTTGCACACTTATAAGTTATTCCTGAAACGTGAGTTTTGAAGAATTTTGGATTTGTATCTTCTCCAACAGCTTAAATGCTACCAAGATAACTGATATATCAAATCATATGTATATCTTAAGAGGTTATGATAACTGAAATTTTTTTTTACATAAAATTTTGATTGATTTATTGAAATGTAAAGCCAATCCCATAGAAATCCATTGTAAATATACCTTAGCTGTATGTTCCATTCATATTTCGAAAGGCTCAGTATTGCACATTGATCAATTTCAGACACGTTCCTTATGATGGCATGTACAATTTACACAGTTTTACAGTGACACATACAGTATATAGGTTATTTTCCATAATGCATTAAGTATTTTAAAGTCATTTAATCATAAAGACGTCATTCAAGCATCCTACCAATCAACATCAGAGCACACAGCAGTCACACACATTTTATTCAGAAAATGTTTCTTGTGTATTCAAATAAGAGATACAGCAGAAACAGGTAGAATAGCTGGCTGTGTGCAGATGAATGTCATCTGCTACCTTTGCTATGTTAGAGTGTCTGCAGTCTGATAGAGCCTTCTGTTGTACAAGCCCACCGTCGTCATGTATGTCATATTTTTCCAAAATAAATGTAGCCTGGATTTACACCGTCATCACTCAGAAATTTTCACATAGTTGGCATGAATGCAGATTTGAAACTGAAACACAGACATTACAGGATGTCTGTTTTGACATAAGACTCGGTTCACATTCAAACCAACAGATGTGCCTCTTTTTTATCTTTCATTATTCACACATTATAATCACACTAGACTACAAAAGTCTAAATTGATTTAGGATTTGTTGTTTGTGACGCAAAGGGTGTCCTTTGCTGCTAAAAATGGAAAATGTAAGTGGTTTAATAATAAAATGACAACAACAATCAATAAGCTTATGGCTACAGGTGAAGTTTTAGCTTTAAAGTTTACATTTCATATCCAACATAGCTCCACTATTCCGGTCCAAATCATCAAACAGTGTGTCACTGTTATGCCACATTAGCTGTTTATTACCTCATACAACAGCATACTGGCACTGACACTGTGAATCAACTACATGTTTGTACATGTACTGCATCAGTTTAAACACAGCAGGATATGTCTTGTTTTAATCATTAGTATGTCTAGATGAAGCAAAAACATGATTACATTTGATTTCACTGGGCTCTGAGCATGCTGAATGTGAACGCATACCATATTTTGTGTGTGTGCGAGTGAATACAACATAAAAGCATGTGGACAGAAGTGTTGGCATGGTAGCTCTTCCTCTCATCTCTGCTGCACTCAGAGTTGATTGGGTTAGATGGGAAAGCGGCGAGGACTCTGTGCTAAGCCTCAACACTGCTAATCCTATCAGTGTTCAAAGGCAGTGCTAAAGGTATGACTCCCCAAAGAGACAAGCACATCTGGTGCTGGGGTGGAGGGATGGTAGTAGCAGACGGACAGAGAGTCACACATACATGCTGTGACACTGAACTGTGCACTGACATCAACCTGCTAACACATGTAACTGATGAAACTCCTCTAGCAGCTATAAATAAAAATGACTGACAGTAAACATGTCACTGATGGAAATCAAACTCATGGTGAGAAGTATTAGCTGCTACTGCCACAGTTAAGACCAACAGCCTTGCTGTCCTCTGCTGTTGAGTGTTATCAGTCATTAAGCAAGCTGTCAGCCTGTCATCAGATGTACTTAAATGACTTAAATGACAATTGAGTTGTTTCTCTCAAAATGGAAAACATGATACAGTCAAAAAATGAAAAGATATAGCCACTTGAGAGTGTTAAGATATTTTGAACATCAGTTATCATTAATTAAAGCTACATGAAGATTTCTGTGAATATATGCACAAGCCATACCAGCCTATATAAGTGTTCAATCCACCATTTCCCTTCACCATTTCTACTATTCAATAGTGCATGTTTAAATGGTATGAAGTGTACATTCAAGGTAACAGCTCTCTGAGGCTTAACAGGTCCCCGAGCTAAATACTAACATCAGCATGTTAACTTTGCATGCTCACATTGACAATGTTTATATGCTGTTCAGCAGAACACGAAGTACAGCTGAGGCTGATGTATATGTAATTAGCTTTGAATGTATTTGATGGTAAACTAATTTAAAAAGCTAATTTTAACAAAACTAATTTTGGCCAAAATGAAATTCTGACTTAATGATGGTTGTAGTCTGGATCAACGTGATTCCAGGCTTGTCTGAACAGATTATCTGCCCAAATGATCCTGTTGTGTGAGGGGTTGACAGACACAATGTTAATGCTGCCAACTGGTTCAGAGTTTCCCCAATTTCAATCTCAGTTTTGAAATCATGTAGTGTGAAAGGATCAGCAATGGAATATTAAGCAGAAACCTGCAATAGCCAATGAGAGCGAGCTGACCCGGAAGTGTCATCAGCTGGATGTTGTTGTTACTCACGTTCCGCTCAAGCTGCAAAACATAGAAGCAACATTTCACATTTGATAACGCAAATTTCTTTGAGATGCTAAATCCCTGGAATCACCACTCTGAAAATGCTTTTTATAAATGCCAGGTGCATGGTGCTGTGCCCTGAACTGTCTGCTGCTTTATGATCAAAACATACAAAATCTAAACATTAAAAAAACACACTGGATGGTTGATAGGAGTGAAAATTAAGTTTGATCTCAGTATTAAAGGCAGAATGAACAGGATTTGTCGTTGTAGTTTGTAAACACAACAGTCAAAGTTGGCCCCTCCTACTTGGCCCTGTCCTCACACCTGCATGCTGTTATTGGCTGGGGGTCACACACCCTCTGCCCGAAGGCAAACTAAGAAGATGCAGGCAGGGGGCAGGATCTCTGCAGATACAGATGCTGCCACACACTTGTGATGAAGCATAAGTGATGACTAAGGGGGATTATTTTTGTCTATACAACATTTTTGAGGAAAATCCTACTCTTTACTACCTTTAAATTTTGCCCATTTTGGATCAGTCAACAAGATAAAGGCATCTCAAGTGTTTTTCTATGGCTCTTTTCGAAAGTAAAGTTAAAATGTGCTTCAAAATCAAAAGACATAAACAAGACTTCACAAGAAAAGAAGAGGTCAGTGGGAAACAACAGCCAAGACAGTTGTTCTGTACTATACAAGGACTGGAAAACACAGAAGATTAAAAGAAGAGAACCAATTTCACACACAAAAAGAGGACATCATAGCAACACAGACACAACTGTAATAAAAAATATTACATTGAACAAACGTCTGTTCACATAGGTCTTCTGAAGTAATGTAAACAGTGATATTGATTTTCCCTGCAGAGCCTTTCTAAAAAGGTAAGAGTGCACGGTTACACTTTGGCATAAAGGGTAAAAAGTTCAGAGATAAAACCTGTGCTTTAAAATCAGAAAGTGAACTTTGAGACCAACAGGTGACCAACATGAGGCTATGGGAGAATTGGTGTGATGTGATCTATTCTGTCAGCATGAGTAGACGTCCTTGCTGCACTGTCCTGAACACACAGATGATGGCCGAGGCAATAGAGAGCTGGACAGGAAACACGTAACTGACTTTCCTGCATCACTAAATGAGAAAATGTTGGAGGTTATTTTTTGAATGAAAAGAGAATGCAAACAGTCTAAAAACATTCTAAAGTTTGGGCAGCTCAGTCGTTATTAACAAATTAGGTGAAGGGTTCCTTTTACCTTATCGTATTATTATGATTCTGTAATCTTTTCAACAATAGTGAAAAACTAGAATTACGGGCTTGCAGTTGTGCGCCTCTGCCAATGGATTAAATTGCATTTGCATCCATGTCTGTCCAGACTCATCTAATAAACTGTATGTAGAGAAGACTTTGAAGGAATCAAATTAACTCTGTATTTTGTTAAGAGTATGCATTACTCTTTGTGTTTTTCTCTGTATTTTTTGGGGGAAATTGAGGTTATCACTACACTGACATGTATGATTCCAGTGAATAATTTCCAGTGAGAAACATTCTGTCTGTCAAGCTGTATAGATTATTTTTACAGATAAGTACAGAACAGTGACAGAGAGCTTCATCACATCAACATTCAACAACAATGACCTGAAGCTCAATATCAGCAGAACCAATGAGCTTGTGGTGAACTTCAATGCTTCAAATATGGATGCTGCTGCAAAAAAAGCTACAAATTGTAAAACGTGGATGCTTCACACATATCTTAAATCCAGCAGCACAGAAGATCTATACAATCAGCACAGTTTCAAGGTGGACACCCAAGATTAGTGTCAGCACTAATCTTGGGTGTAAATATGAATCCTGTCCATGTGGACATTTGTGCCAGATGTCATAATATGCTGAGATATGGCATTCACAAGAATGGGACGTACATACAGATGGATGGTCGGACAACCTGAAAACATTGTTATGTTTTCAAGTGTTCATCCCTCTGAGACAGTCACAGCTGTCCCAGAGGGATGAACTGTGGATTTATGGGTGTTAAATGAATAGTGCAAAACTTTATCAGGCTCTGGAATCAATGCTTTACTGATCAGTTTGAGTGCGTGACTTGTTGACAGATGATTGAAATGTCAGACTGATGGCTTTGAATGCAAAATGTATCACACGGTACCACTCGTAATCTTTCAGACAGAAATCACAAACAGGTGTGCCAAGTTTCTTTTCATGATCCCCTGCAGTTGATAAAAAATATTTAGAAAATCTACTGGGATATAGTACTGAGTAAGTAATTAAGTATTTTGTTTGTGTGTTTGTTTTGTGTATATCTACAAATTTTATGTATTTCTTGTACACACAACCATCATTTGGGTTGTTGCATTAACATATCTAACATCTGGAATATTTTGATGGTAAGGCAGGATTGTCACACATGATGACAACACTAATGAAATATCCAAAATGAGGGAACATACCACCTGTAAAGATGTGACTGTGGGACATCAACCTATTAAGGGACTGCAGATAAAAATGAGCCTTTTTGCTGAATTTGACACATTTACATAAAACTGATGTTAATGAATGTGTGTTGTCCCTGATGAGTAAATGAACAAAGTAAAGGGGATGTCTGAGCTCTTAAACAACAGAAATCATAATCATACATGCTAACATTTATAATGCTTAGGATATTTGTGTGAGGGGGCTGCTGTGCGTGTAACCCACTTTAAGCAGAGACTAATCTATAAGGAATTCTTTGTGAATTGATAGCTCTCTGTTGTCAGTATTCTTGTCAGAGCAACAATTGTGTCTCTTGAAAGAGCAAAAAGAAAAAAGGATGAAACGTCAAACTAACTTGACTGTCAGGTTATTCAGGACGTATTTTTTTCATTTAATACAGGTTTTCATATATATTTGACAAACGTCAACATCCTGTACTTTTTCAATTCTTTGCGCATAAGAATCTAATTACTGCTCAAATCTGGTTCAATAATTTCTTACAAGCTCCTCCATGCCATGTGTGAAATGAATAATGAAGGCATTTTCACGGCTTGAAATGTTATCTTACATGCACGTAATGAGCAAGGCGAACTAAAGACCCTGTTATCTATTTCAGCAGTCTGCTGGATAATAATTATCTTCTCTTCTTTAAAGGACAGACTATCACACAAGTTGCTTCCCCATACAGTAACACTCACTTCACTTCTCTGTTAAAGAGATCCTTAGAAGCGGCTGCTGTTTGATCCACTGCTTGAGGAGAAGTAAAGACCTCAATACTTTCCAGGTAAGCGCCTCCATTTTCTAAATCAAGCCATTGTGTGTGCTGTAGCCTGCTCCACTACCCAGATTCCCTCTGGACAATGGACAATGGGGTCTGAATACAGTTACTGTGCACCTGTACACTCATGCACATAAACAGAAACAGCAGACAGAAAGTCACACACACTCTACCCATGAGTTCAGACCCCCTCTGTCCCCTCTCCTGTTACCACAGGAGAGATCCAGTTGCGGGACGGATGGGTGTGGTGCCATGTTACACTGGCTACTTTAACAATACCTGCTCAGTGAGGACTGAGGACTAACTCACTGCCATACACAAGTTTTCCTGCTTATTGATTTCACCATCACCCACAAAAGGTTACGAAATATTGATCAGCTATTGGTGAGCACCTGAGGTCTCGACCACTCTGATGTGCAGCAGACTGCACATTCACTTCTCCAGACCTCTTTCAAATCCCTAGAATTGTTTTTTTCTCCACCGTGTGACTACAATAGAGACTGTTATTCACCAACAGCTTCGCGCCTTTTGTATTGAGATATGGACAAGACAGAATGTATTTATTTATTTGGTGGCTAACCGTTATCGGCGGGATTGATCGTTGTGAGCTAGAATTGGTGCTAGATGGAGGGGAGAGCGACGACAGGAAGGAGGAATGTACTGGAAGGTCTTATCTGGGAGCGCCAGGCCGCTGTGACGGGAAGTGAAATGTCAGGAGGGGAAAGAGGAAGTAGGCTAGAATGTAACACACAAACACACACATATAGTCAGACATGCACAAATACACACATCCAAGAGAGCACACACACGCACATAGCCTTCCTGCCTAATCGGCAGTGCTAGTGAGATAGACAACTCCCATCTTTCTCCTGTCTCTGTGATTTCAGTTTTATTTCCTCTCTCTCCCTGTTCTTTTTTCTCTTTGCTCTCTTCCTATTTCCCTAGGTCTTTATCAGCAGGTTTTAGACAGAATAAATGGAATGGGGGACAAATAGGGAAATTGCTGTATTATAGTGCTCATGGTCTACTGAATATCAAACCAGGGAAGGTAGACAGACGTGGATACAAAAGAGTTCATGTGAGAACTGTAGGTCTTAGTATGTCCTTATATTCATTAAACCATGTTATTACGTGGCTATTTGTTTTCATTTGTCCAAAGGATGTCCAAAAATGTGATGAAGGTACATATTTGTATTTGTTTCATGCATTAATTTGAGCAATGCTACAGTCTGATCATTAGGTCAAATACTTTGTGTATGTCATGATTTATTTGTCTTTTTCTGCAGCACTTTTATTGCATTTTCTCATTATCAATACATTAACTTTGCCACATCAACCATGCATAAAAGTTTTGTTCCAATGCAGAAAATGAAAATTCTCATGAAAACAGTTGGATGGAAACCAACTTACTGTCTCATAGTTTAAACCCTTTAAATAAATGTGGAAGAAGAAGGTCCTCCACTTTACTGATAAAACCATCATTTGAAAATACTCTATTACACATAAGACTCTGTCACAAATGTTACTTAAACTGGCGATAGACAAGTTTTCTGAATGTATCAACATGAGGCAAATGTTGAGTGCCAATGTAATGGCTATGGAATAATGACACCAGGCGTTTAGATTGGTTCTCTATATGCTTCGCTTTCATGCAACTTTATCTGCGTACTACAAAGTAGACTGCAAAGTAAATAATAACTAATAATGTCACTTGAAATAAATGCAGTGTTATGAGTTGATTATTGAGGTGTGTTTGTTTGTTGCTTTGTGCTCACGTTTCCTTTTTTTTTTTTTTTCCTGTGTTGGCAGTGGAGGTGTGGCCTGGCGGTGCTGTGGGCAGACAGCGCACCTGAGGCTCATCCCACTGATTTACACCTGCACTTAAGCAGCGTGGTGGCTTCGCCTCGCTGCCAGATTGTCTATGGCTCTTGCCTGACTTTCCAGCAATTTCTTGTCTTCCTAGCGTCCTTAGATCTCTTGTTCTTGTCCTAGTCGCCTTGTGCAGATTTTTGTTTGCTTCTTAGCATTTGTAGTTTTTGGTTTTCTTGCATCGTTCCCTTAGTGGTTCCTACCTTAGTTAGTTTATCCTTAGAGTTTGTCTGTTTTCCTACCCGCTCGCCACGGTGTAGTTGATAGTTTAGTTTTGGGCTGAATTTGTATTTGTTTTATACTTCGGGATTGTTTGGTTGTATTTGTAGTTTTGTTGGATTGCAATAAACCGTTTGTTTGTCAACGGCTCCCTTTGTTCAAGTGCTGTTCGTTTCAGCCTTTTTGGGTCCAATCACAAACTCTAGACTACTAGTCATAACATGCAGTGGATTAAAAAAAATAATTTTCTCCTCTTAAATGAAGTGGAGTAAAAAGTACAATATTCCCCTCTGAAATGTAGTGGAGTACAAGTACAGCATAAAATAGAAATACTTAATAAAGTAAAAGTACCTCAAGATCGTAGTCATGTACAGTACTTGAATAAATGTTACTTTCCACCACTGCCTTTAAAACAACCTTGCAGCATCACATCTTGCAGCATTTCATCTTGTTTCAATTTAAATTCATATTTTTTACTCAACAAAATGTTATGTTTGCAGTTGATTCTTCTTGGCCATTTCTTCAATTACTTTACATTTGAGTGACTTGTTAATTGTGAGAGTCACATCACTTTTTTGTGATGGATCTTGCTTCAGTACATCACTCAGCACCAACCTGCGGCTATCAAATGACCAACATAAATAAATGAATAAGGAAGTAATTAAATTGTAATTAAAGAAACCTTTGGTCAAGCTTTATTATGAAGGAATCCATTAATACCAAGCAACATGTTAAATGAGAGTTTTAGTTAGCCATTTAGCCAGTCTCTAATATTACTGTTTCACACTCAATTATAGTGTAGATTGCCACAGCAGCCAGAACCTAATGATGCATCATATTCTCATTTCAAATGATTGAGTTACTCTTCCAGGAAATGGGCCTTTATAGACTGATGCAGGAGCAGATAGCTCACAGTATCAAGGTCATTTGTACAGCGCTTTGAACCAACAAGTTTTATCATAAAATGCTCCTTACAGAAAGTTAACAACTCAAGACAAATCGGACATTAGACCAAATGCATTAGAGGTGGGTGGATCTGAGTAATTTGGATGTGGAGTAAAAGATTAACCGCATCTTAATTGCAATCAAAAACAGGAAATTGCTGCCTTTAAACTTGCATCTTGTCTTGTGTTTTCAGCTATCTACACTTTGTTAAAGAATGCTTTGAGACATGACCTCAAAAGATTTCTTCTAACAACTTCACTAAATCCTGTCCATTCCCTAATCTAGGTTATTTGGCTGTGAAGTATACTGTATGCTATGACCTTTCATAGTAGCACTGGCATAAAACTAGAAACACAACACACACACATTCAAGAGGCTTGCACTCACTCACACACACACACACACACACACACACACACACACACATACACACACATACACACACACACAAAAAAAAAAAAAAACATCCACACATCGACACACACACCTCTCACTGACACCCCGGCGTCTGTTGGCATTTGCGCCTGTGTGCTGGGCTGTCACTTGCTGTGTGAAATAATGCATGGGCTCCAGAGCAGGGCCACTTTCCCCCTCTCATTCTCTTGAGTGGCCTGACAGCAAGGCCTAGCTTTGTCACAACAACCACCTCAATTTAGGGCCCTCCTCAAACAAGGATCCACACCACTCAAGAGACAGGATCAGTTAATGGAGCCCACTGGGTCCCCTAAATCCATTTCCATAACACAGTGAAATAAAGTCAAGAGGGAGAAAAAATAGAGAGGGGGGAGAGGGTTAAAGTAGACACCAAAGCAACAATCTGTGAATGCAGTGCAATTTGTGCTGACGGGGCAGGAACGACAATGACGCCTGACAGCACCATGTGATGAAAATAACAACCACCATGCATAATGCAAGACACTCTCCTTCCACTGAACCAAGCACTCTGGACTCTCCAGGACATTGCTGTCCCTCCTAAAAAGACATTCACCACTGGGAGCTTATAGTTTGTGCATCTCCTCTCAAAGACAATGATTGTCCAATGGCAGCAAGCATCGGTTGGGAGAGGAGGCTGTAATTATGCAGTGGGCAGTGGTGATAGCTATATCCCACTCGAGCCTCAGAAGTGAGTTATTCGCACTTGATCTGCCCAGTGAGCCCCAGGGGTGGCAGCAATTACCCTGCCATGTTATTCAACTGTTAAACAAACAAATGAGCAGTGAAGAAAGAGAGGGAGAGAGACATGCACAGCAATGACAATACCAACTATAGCTATAACAGTATAAAAGTCTATGTGTTATGTTGGGCAATATACACAGTGAAATATACAAATAGTTCTGCGTCCTTGTGTAGTTCTCTTAATTTCAGTCAGGAATTAAATAATTTCTTGACACATACAGACAATCAGGTGTTTGGACATAGAGAGAAGCAGTTCCATTAAATACATAATATTTGCGGTTAAGGAAGAGCCTCCATCAAATCATCAGTTGGCATACTGAGCACATCCACTTGGTCTTGCCCTAACAGAGTCTGAATGTAGAGGGCCCAAAGTGAACTAACAAAGAACTGCTCTGATTGTTTATGTAGCTTTCCCAATTTTTTTCTGTCACCTCCCAGCTCACCGCAGAAGATGAAAAATGGGTTAGAAGAGCAGCAAACAAACAAGCATTTGTCTTGCAGTGAATCAGTTGCACTGGCATGGTCTTCAGAAAACAACTACCCACAAGCCCTGTGGTGAAGTGTGTGTGTGGCGTGGCATGTGCAAATATGAGACGATGTCTGCAGCCTGTTAGCAAGTCCTGCCGAGCACTGAGGCAGGAAACTAACAGTTTGGGTTGTAGAGGAGGGACTGTGATTCAAATGGACATGAGGCCAATGCCACTCCACGGCTGCGAGGGACTCGGATAAAGCAAAGACGAAGGGAAAACAGTCCAAGGTGCTACTGTAGGCTGGAAATGAGCTCTTATGTAAGCAACTTCATCCTGTCCCCTGTAATCCCCATCCCCCCCTGCACGCACACACACACACACACACACACACACACACACACACACACACACACACACACATCTTTGAGGCATTAATAAGTCAGAACTCAGATGTTTTGCTCTTCACTACACCCCATCTATCCTCATTTACAGAGGTGTAACGTCAGTTAGGCTGAGGTTAGTAGCAGGCAAATTGTCCTCTTCCACCACCAATAAACCTACTACAGTATAACAGAGCTGTGTGTATATAACATAAAGTGTGTGTTTACTGTGGGTGTGAACTTCGGTGCATCTGTGTGTGGCATGTCGATGTCGATTACCCTGTGTATGGAGGACTTACTGGATTGTTCTTGCCTTCATAGGTGCCTGACCTACCTGCTCTGATCGGGTTTCATCGGGGCCAGACTGCTCACAGGACTGGAACGAGTCACTTCATTTTAGGTCTTGACTGGATGGTAATTCCTGTTGTTCCAGTGCATTTACAGCTCAATGGTTACAAAAAGTTCCCAAAAAACATTCTTTTAGGAGTGAATCTCTTGCAGAAATTCTTGCATTCTAAAATTAAGTGAAAATTGAAAACATTTTAATCAGTTGTGCATTGTAATCAGGAAGACTGCAACAAACAACTGTCACTATCAATTAATCTGCCAGTTTCCACATTAATCATTTGTTTGGTAAACAATATATAATATCAAAATCATATGTATAAGCAGAGGTTTCATTTGGAAATCCATTTTACATGTTTCTGAGAAGGTAACAGAAAAAGGTTTAGTTACAGCCACTAAACTGCGTTATGGTTAGGATGCTGTTTTTCTAATACAGCCATACTGGATCAGTTCATGTGTTTGAATATGCCAAGGCATCCTCTGACGCTGTATGTTTTAACAGACATCAGAAACTCTGTCACCTCATTACTTACGTATAACACACACACACACACACACACACACACACACACACACACACACACACACTGCAGTCTGGTCAAGTACTTTGGCTTTGTCCGCCTCTCAGATTAAAGCTACCGGGCTAATTTGCTGCTATGTCGCAATTCCTACATAATCCAGCTCTAATCCTCACCGACTCGATTAAACAGCCAAATCTCCAGCTCAGTATCTGGCTCTATCGGCCACACTCTTCATTTGTACTTGCTCTCCACCACTGTCTCCCTGCCCTTCCTTTCTCTCTCTTTCCATGCCCTCCCCTGCATTTCTTGACTCTCAACAAAATCTTCTTTATCTTCTTTGCGTCGTCTGCCTCCTCTTTCAGCCTCTCTCACTGAGTCTTTTTTTTCCACTCTCACTCATTCTGTCTCAGCATCCCCAAGATACATCTGTCGAATCTTTCTTCAGTCTCAGATAAAAAGTAAACTGTTGTTGCCAAAACAGCCTGACCACGTGGTCATCTTCAGAGGTGCTTGAGCTTTTTGGCAAACTATCCAAAACGCTTGATGTAGCCCAGCTTTTTCTACATGTAAAGTAACATCTCTCATTGCTCGAGCAGTATAAAGTTCTGACTCGGTCCAAAATTGGTCCTTTATAAAGTCCTCCTGTCTTGGAATTTGTGATGCATTGGAAGAACTAGATTTTCAACTCCTACATTTTTCAAAAATCTTCTTTAAGAAAAATCCTGCTGCATAGATTTTGGAGCTTAGACTTTCAGTGAGTTTAGTGAGTCATGTCTCCTCAAAATAAGAAAATGTTTGCCATGCAGTTAAGAAAAGGGTGAAGAGTTTCCCTACCACAGTTTGGAAAAGTGGAATCATTTAATGGTGAAGGAGCAAAGGAGGATGTCAGGTGATGTTAATATAGTGGGAAAAAGTCTGTGTTGGGCCGAGGTCAGGCTGAATGGATGGGTCAAGAAAACGCTGGACTTTAACACAGGAGTCAGGCTTGGAACAGTAATAGTTTCAGAAGGTACAAATGATGGCATCCTGCTCAGAGGGGTGACAAATCAGAAAATGCTTCTATGTGGCATTCTAAATGATAGTTACAAATTATGTATGTTGTTTAATTTGGGGGACTTGGAGCAATACTCAATAAATCAAAAAATGTACAAAATAATTGAGCGTTCCTGGACAAGAGACAGAAACGACAACAGAAACCAACAGCATCACCTGTTTGTGAATACCAAATCAAAACCACTCACAGCATCATCTGGGAAGAGGTCAGATGTTACTGACTAGGAGTCAGTAAGATCAAGGAGGACATTCACATCCAATGTCAAAGATCATCTTTGACCATCTCCACCTTCTATATGACCATCTGCCATCACATGATCAAAATTCCATCCTCACATGACAACAACTAAATCATCTCCATGACACCTGAGTGAACTCAATCTGGTCAGGAAGAGATGTGTTTAAATGCTCTGGAGAAAGATTCTTTCAAACAAGAATTCAAGTCTTATTTTCCAATATACAGTTTGAGGGAATTGCTTGAGGGTCAGTGGGGAAACTGTTGCAGTTTCCCCACTGACCCTTGCTCTTTCAAAATGACCAGAACAGTCCTCAAGTTCATACTCAGGACACGTTCAAGCTTTGTTTATGCTCATGTGAGACTCTGTGATGTGGGCCTCTACAGTGCACAGAGGTGTTTACACTCCACACACTATCCATTGCAGTGTTCTCTGAAACACAAGGGGATAAACAGACAAAAGTTCCACAATGCAGAGGAAGTTATTGTAAACTAGTATCTATTCATCATATACATACTGTGTCCTTGTTACACAATCCATGTTCAGAAAGTCAAGTATTTGAACAACAAATGTTTTCCAATGAAACAAAGGTTGAATAAACAATTTGTTTCTGCTAGCAAATTTATGTATTTACTCATTGCACTACGCGCAATGATGTCACTTTTGGTTTGCACACCCTCACGTCAGAGACACTGTCAATCATAAACACAGCTTTAGCGAAGCAGCTCAGTCGTCAATTACATCCTGAGGAGCGCACTGATCATACATGGGTCAGCCATATACAAGATTTCCATCTTGTCTTGTTTTCCTCTCTCACACAACCTCCCTTTCTCTGCTCTGTGGATGTATGATTTATTGAAAAGTACGAGGAGGTGTCACGCACCATGTCAGTGTGCATAACCTGGGTTGGAACAAATCAACCTCAGCGCTCTTGGTGTCAGTCCTCGTATTTAGTGAGCTAACAATCAGCAGGTGGAACACAGGAGTGAGCTCATACACAAAATTCTAACTCTTTTGAAAGTTCAGTTCATCTACAAACAAGGAAAGAATAATGATACTTGGAGTAATTTTCTAAATTGCGCTCATACTCTTTTATTTGATGGATTCTGTTTTTAGGGTGAAAACTTCCTTGTGTAAATAACTTGTGTGGGCTGGCTCACAAATTTCATCTTCTCATTATTACCTGACTAACTGCCTTCACCTCTGAAGTCTACACAGGTCAGCCCAGAGCTTAGGCCTGACCCCGGACCCGAACGGGTTTAGATCCACATTTTAAATCAATCAGTCAAGTCAATTGCGTCTTGGTTGGGCCTCATTCTGTTATTGTGGGTCCCAGGCCTGTTAAACATTATGCACAATATCCGAGTGGATCCGAGAAGACCTTGCTGTGATCAGACAACGCTGATCAAGATGGAAGTTCTGTGTGTGTGTGTGTGTGTGTGTGTGTGTGTGTGTGTGTGTGTGTGTGTCTGAGTGTGTGTACTGCAACTTGCAATACTGCAAAATGTGGATGAGAAAGTGTGGTCGTGAAATAAATATGACAAAACCACAAGAGCCATAACAGACTCCTCTTGGAGAGCACAGATGACATTGAAGGCTAATTTCACAGGCCATGTTAAAATTAATCACATGCATCTGTCTGGACACGCAAAAACCAACAATTTACATAACCCATTCATCAAACACTGAAGGGAGGATAACTGAGCCATCCATTAGTGATAAGAATCAAAGATTAAAATTCAGGGTGTGTCTGTGTGTTTGTGTGTGTGTGTGTGTGTGTGTGTGTGTTGTATGTTTGTGTGTGCCTGTCTGTCTGTCTGTCTGTCTGTCTGTGTGTCTCAGTGTGAGCCTATGAGTTTGTATCTGTACTCCCGGGTGTACACAGAGGTCTTCACAAGTGTAAGCAGATCAGAGCAAATACATCGACAGTCTTATCATACATTGTGCATGTTGATGGAGAAACATAAACAAAAGTCTGATAAAGGACAACAGTCTAATCACCACCATCCTCATGAAAGCAGCAAACAGTCCTTCCTCACTTTGATTCTCAGCTTTGTATTCTTGAGGAGCCACACATGTACCACAGCTGACGTCAGAGCACTCTAAATAAAACATACACAAACTGAGGCCATGGTTGAGAAAAACGTATCTATTTCAGGTGCGTTTGTTGAATGTGGATGTTTATGATTATTGGAATTAATTTAAGTCCATTATTACCAAAAAACGTACACATATGCACAGGACCATCATTGAGTTGGGGGAGGCGACTGACAGGTGCATGTGCACATTAATGTTAAGAATTAACTGACAGATGTAGTGCATTTTCTATAGTTAAAAAACTGAAATTATGGTAATATTCCAGCAGGATAAACAGTATTATCCACAGTATTATCCACATGAAGGAGGATATTTAAACCTGTACAAGCTGAGCTGCTGCTGACTCACTCAAAACTGTAATGAAAAAAAAATAAATCAATAAAAACACAGTTTTAACACACATGAGCTGATTACCACTGATGGTATGGTGTTTTATTCGACATGCTATAAATAATGCTTCATGTTTCAGACATTGTAGATGCCCTTCTGATGTCTGCAGGTGCATAAATGCACCTGCGGATATACAGATAACACCTAGAGTCTATATTTGGTTGGTTTTGGAATATTTAAAATTAAGGAATATGCTATTTTATCTTATTTTCTGCACCATACATTCCCTCTGGCCAGTTGTGTTCAGCAGCTCACTTTTGCTTTCGGACAGGTTTCAGCCTGAGAAATTTGCGATACAAGCTGCAAAGCTTTCTGCAGAACACAATAGGTTTTTTTTTTATTAATTAGATTGAAAATGATGTCACTCTCACCTCTACAACTTTCTCTAATGAACCACAGCACTGACTGCTATGAAGCTTTTTGAGTCACTTCTTGTTGCCTCGATGACTCACACACAGATGTATCATTTAGAGCTTGTTTCAGGTTTACTTCACTGATATTCAGCATTAGACATGTGGCTGCGGTGCTGCGCCTTTTTCTATTTTTTTGTCACTCATTGTTTACAAGCGGACATAGTAGCAGTGACTGACATGTATAGTAATGAGAAAACAGTTTAGAATGACGAGCCACGTACTTTTCTGTCACATGGCTTGTAATGACCAAAAAAATGCTGAAGCCAGCCAATTACTAACAGCTGAAGAAGTGATTAAAAGAGGAAGAGAGAAAAAAAATGTAGTTGGCACTTGACAGGCTAGGTCTATTTTTAACATGAGGAAGAGGTAAAAGACAGATGAGCGACAAGTTTCAGCGGTTAAGGGGAGTTCTGATCGTTTCTCCTGTGCCTCGCTGTGTGATGTCTTGCTCACTGACAGGTAGTGTCAGGGGGGGAGATGAGACAGAAACTAGTATTCCTCTGTGGGTTCTGTGTGCGTGCCAACGCTGCTATCTGCTACAGAATCTGTAACGTTATTTTCCTGATGATCGTGATAGCGGAGGAGGCACACAGGGCGGTGGAGGGGGGACTCGAGAGAGCGATTACAGATCAGACAAGGCTTGCCTTTTGTCCTCCCAGAGGATGTGTGTTAAAATGAGTGAGTGAATGAGTGTGTGTGTGAGCACATGGATGGAGGAGGTGGGGATATGGATCTGCCATCATGATTAAAGTGTTACCATTGAGGGAATTGGCGGGAGTGTCGTGTGGAAACGGTATGGGGGCGTACAACAAGAGTAAGGGAGAATGAAAAGACAGCAGCGCAGGGTCTCCAACAGGGACAAAAAACATATTGCATCTAAATGAGGATTTTCATTTCATATGACAGTGTGATGAAGACCTTTAATAAGGCCTTTGTGTGAATGTATGTATGTACAGTATGTATATGCATGTGAGTGTGGCCTACACCATCTGACAGGATCCCTCCTAGCACTTCCACAACCTCTGATGTTTCATCATATTCCCCTTTAGTATCCTGTTCTTTCACTGAGTCATACCTACATCACTGCATATAGGAATTCTAGTTTCTTGGGACTACAGAAATAGAGCACCAAGAGGTCAATTGACTAACTAATGTAGATTGCCAATTGCCGTCATGCATACATCCACATAAACAATCCACCCAGTGAAAATATGCCCCAAAAAGTGAGCACTTTGCCTAATTACTCTTAATGTCTGAGGTTAATGGGCTCTCACGGATAGTCAGCCTCAGGAAATCAGTAAACATAATGACCAGTCACTAATGAATGCTCAAAACATCAATGATGATACTCAACTGAAAGGCTTTCTGTCGGCGCTTTCTAAAAAAAGGGGCCTAGGTTTAACAGAGTGACTGCATGAGATATTAGAGAAATCTTTGTGGTTCAAGTGGCGAGAATTTCCACATTCCCAGTTCTGAAACAGAGTCAGCAATAAGCTAAACTGCCTGAAACCCAGACTTAATCCTAATAGATCCTGTTTAGCATTTGGTTGAGAGACTTCCACCTCTTCAAACACATGTGCAGGGGAGATTATGGGGGGTTTCTGTGGCACTGCTATACTGCATGTCAGAGCCCATGTACAGTAGTGCTGCCGCATACTGATACATAAGAAGAGAGATGAATGAAGGACGAGTAATGTTTTTTTTTTTTTCCTGGCAGCAAAGGCAACAGTGACATTTTGAAGGAGGCTAGTATTCAACACAGTGCATAGCACTCTGTCAAAGTTAGTGTTTCCTTTGTACATTCCTTTCCTGCCATGTAGTTACATGACAGTTTGTATGCCATTGTTCTTGGCTGGAGAATCAGAAAATACTGCTTGCGTCAGACATTCACTGCAAGGAAATTGATCTGGCCTTTCTATGGGCCACAGATCCTTGGTGACTTTCACAATTAACAATGGTTGCATGTGAGGACAGCTGGACCTGAGCAGCGGATATCAATGCCTTTTAACTGCAAGTGACAAGAAGTGGAGAGAGGAGACTGTCCTCCCAAGATGTATGACAAAATCTATCATTACTTGCAAACAATATTTGTTTAGGTTATGTGAGTGGTCCTCTTACAGCTATAGTAATTATGATGTGAGCAAAAAAAAATGAAATCAGCTGACATTGAGCTGCTGACACAGACACAGAGGAGGTTGGGGTGGATGGATGGGCCAACAACACATGGTAAGTGGACTGTATTTATACAGCACTTTTTTTTTTTTGACGACCACTCAAAGTGTTTTTACAACACAAGTCTGCGTTAACCCATTCACACGATGTTGTCTAGGCACCCATGGTACAGCATTGGTTCAGTATCTTGTCCCAGGATACTTCAACATGTAGACTGCTGAGACGAGGTACTGAACCATCAACCTTTTCATAAGTGGAGAACCAGTCTACCTCCTGAGCTGGTGTTAACACAGGAGACTGTTTGTTTCGTGTTTCCAACCAATAGTCAACACTGGTTTCTTTTAAAGAGCTAGTGTGTAAGATTCATGGGTATATATTGGCACAATATGGCAGAAATGGAATATACTATTCAGAAGTATGTTTTCACTAATGTATAATAACGTGAAGTCTGCCATGTATAGAATGGAATAGACAAACCAAACACTGGATCAGGACAGCGCCTTTTGCGTTTTTCGCCAGTTTCAGGGATGCCCTTGTTTCAGTTAGTCAGTTCAGTTGGTTGCAATGTGCAACCGCACTGCCAGATGCCACTACATCCTACACACTGCACATTCAAGCATGACCATGATTGTCCCCTAACCGTAACTGTATTGCCCAAACTTTGACAAAGTAGTCATTTTAACCCAAACCATGACGTCTCTATAACCCTAAACAAGTAATTTTTGTGCCTAAACCTAACAGCGTGTCAGCACGGTTTATCAGTTGTCTGTCTCATGTGCGTCTGACAGAATGGATTCGCTCCTATTTCAACCAGTTCAGCTGTCTACACAGGCTCGTAACAGCTCACATTTCACTCACTATACGGGTGTTTACATAACTCTGTCTGTTTTCATATTTTACACATGTAACCACAAGGATTGTGTGTTGAGTTCTGAGCGCTGCCAAAACACAGTAACCTGCACTCTGTTCCTGAACGCATCCTGTGCAGACACTGGAGCTGCTGCTGTGCTGCTAAACAACGTATAACCAAAGCTTAAGTGCAGCATTGTCATATCATGAAGCAGACTTCTCAACAACGATTGCCAGCAGTTGTGGAAGGCACAGAGAACTGATGTGTCATTCTAAAGGCCATGGTCAGACAACTTGTTTTGTCATTTAATTTGGAGAACTTGTTGTGGATAAAGACTATGTGCCAATTACTGTCTGTTTGTGTGATAGGAGTTTGTTAAAAGCACTTTGGCACTTAATCTGATGAAATCATGCTTTCTCTGAGGGCTGTTGTCACTTGGACTTAAAATGAAGAAACGGAAATCCAATTATGACAGCGTTGGCGGAGATCCCCCTACATATTGAAAAAGAAGCATATTAGCAGCATATTAAATCATGTCCACATGACTGTCTGTGGGAGAGGGTGCATTAGCCAAAGAGAACACAGGGGAGGGCCGCGATGTGGGAGATATTTTCAATAAACAGCAATTATACTGTATACGGTGGAGCGTGGTGAGGATGAGGGAGGCAGGGTTGAAGGGGCCTGCACCTCTGAGCCATTATTGGAGTTAATGACATTAACTGAGCTCTCTCTGGAGTGTAGTTGTGTGTGACAGAAAAATAGATAAGAGCTTATAATTACATACACCACCCAGGGAAGTAAGGACTAGTGAAGAGAGACAGGAGATAGAGAAAGATGGAGGGAGAATTTATTTGATAGTATGAAAAATAAATAAAAAGGTCTGGGGCTGAGGACTGAAGATGAAGGACCGAATTCAGACATCGATATATTACACTAACACACATGTACACTCAAAAAACACATAAAACACACACATAAAATGGGCACAACACATAAACATAGATACACACACACACACACACACACACACACACACACACTATGCTGGTGTAACAAAGCCCCACTCCTCTAACCCTCCTGGCTGACCCGAGACTCTGATGCTGATGAGATGCTGGAGCTGCAGCCCTCAGGAGAGATGGGATGAAGGAGAGGAAGAGGAAGAGGAGGAGGACTGGATGACAAGATGAAGAGGAAAAGAAGAGGGCAACAAGGAGGAGGGGGAGGTAGAGATGTAATAATGTTGATAAAAGACAGAAGGAGATGTTTATGAGAAAAGGAAAAATGGAAAGAAGAGTGACTAAAGAGGAGTTAGATTATATGAATGAAAAAGAGACATTCTTAACAGATCATTTCATCTCTCTCAACCACTAAACAATGACAGATGTTATTAATGAAATGGCTTGCAGTGCAGCAGAGAGCAGAACATTTAATGCAGTGAGTGCTGAGATGACAGGAGGTCCTGCCCTCTGGAACATCACAGACACAAGCTAGTGAAAGAACGTGATCGGTAGAGCGGCTCCTTTTCCATGCTGGTGGGCATGGGACTTTAAGGATTGAGACTGCAGGAAACCCTGGCTTACCCTAGTCCTTCACGAAAGTCTTCTGTTCCATTCATATCACAAATCACATAGGTGAGCTCAACTGTGGAGATGCTGACACCATTGCTATAGTCTGTGGAATGGCTGCTCACCGGTTAAATCAGACAGTTCGACTCTCTTGTAGTGTATTTCACCTTGGACTGACTACCTTAAAATGGTGCTTTTAAAGTGGATGGATCAATAGTGCAATCATTCATTGTGGTGGTGGAGGGTGACTCCTCCTGGACTGTGCAAATGACACCTCTGTTTGTGGCATACGATGACAGACCTAATGGAAGCAGCTCTATTTCCTTCAATTAGTGTGCCGCTCACAGAGGAAGCACTGAGGGTGAGGGGAATAATGTTTCATCCTTTCATGGCAAAAGCCTTACCTTTGTTACATTTGGAAGTGTACAAGAAAATACTTTCAGTAGAGCTTTATTCATAACCAATTATAATAAATGACTTGTTGTCCTTTAAGACCAGTATGCTTTATGAATGGCATGCTGTTTTGGAAATTTGGATATGGAAAGAATCTCCCAAGGGGAAATGAGTGTCCTTGTCCAGGAGGGGCAGAATTGCCGCAAGGGGGGCTTAAGGGATTTATACCCAAATTTATACCCCCCCCCCCCCCTTTTTTTTTTAGATAAATTACAATACAATTTATATGCACAATGTTTAATGATGGCCTTCGTGTGTTGCCTCAACATTGAATTATATCTACTGTCATTTATGTTCTGTCATATGTCTTAAGTTTTCTGACTTCTGTGCATTTGTTGAATTTGCAGTCCATCTGTGAGGTAGTGGGTGATGCCTGAGTTGAGCTGCATTATTGTATTTGTCCATTAAACGAACCTGATCTGCTTGTTTTTTACTGTTGTATTGACTGACTACTTATGTAGTTCAACATGTAGGGAAATTACTGATCATTACTGACATCCTCTTGAATGCACCTCTCCTCCCACTCCAGCACAGTCAAATTCAACAACATACACAAACAGGTGTATGTGTGTGCCCACTGAACATGCCATTGCACTGATGCATACACTGTGTGAAAGTAGGTGCCACAGTCTCACCAGAAGGCCTCTTATTCACTCCTTTTAACTCTTGTGACTGTCAACAGTCACGCTTCTGATCAAACTGCCTTATCATGAGGATATATTTCACAGATTGAGCAAGACTGAGGATCTTTACTTACTATCTCAGTGCAAGTCTCTCAACAATATACTCATATAACAAGCCCACTGCCATTACCTGGAGTTGATACATGGAATTCTGGGAGAGGCAGGAAATCACTGAGTACATGAGAGGAAATAAGAAAAGTCAAGTTACAAAAACTAGAATTACATCCATGTCTATTCAGACTTATATATGTAGTGAAGAGATTGAAGGAATTTAATCAAATATATTTTTAGCAAAATGGTCACAATCTCCCCTTCTGTTCCTGAGTTTTGGTGTTGAATAATGGTCCGAAAAGTGTTTTTGCAGGACATTATGATGTCACAGTGAAGCTGACCTTTTGGATAATAAAATGTAATCACTCCATCATTTCATTCTATGACACATTTGTGTGAAATTTTGTCATAATTAGTGTATGAATGACATAGTGACCTTTGACCACCAAAAACAAATCAGTTCATCCTTCAGTCAAAGTGGACATTTCCACCATCAAACATATCTCCTGGAGAACATGAAACATCACCTGTAGATGAATGACTATTAGCAGTGTTACAGTAGCTAGAAAAGGTTTTCCCTTTGTGGTATCTAAAGGAGACAAGAGGCAGTGCTTCCTCAAATGTTCTGCCTCAGTGAGAACAGCAATGTAGCTCTGATGCCCTACAGGCCTTGGCTTAATGGTATGACTATAATGACTTTTTCCACATAGTTGCCTGCTGCTAGTGTCACCTCATACACAATTACTCTGGCTTTCATTGGGCCACGGTAATTACATTTTTCTTAATGTAAAAGACATTTTTCTAAGCACACAGGTGTCAGTTGCTGTGTCTATGATAAAATGACTACTTGGCTCTGTAAGTGTCCACATAGTATGTTCCTGCAGCATTTTATAAAGAGCAACTACCATCAAGAGAAATATTTACACTTTGTATGAAATATAAGCTTAGGCTTATTAAGCTTCAGGGGGGATGAGCATTGGTGCTTCAACACATCAGTAGAGAAGTCCACAGTCAATATGGGTATTACGTTGATTTGCCTTTTGTATTAATGCAGAGCTATTCAATTTTCAAACAGTATTAGAGTACTAGTAGGATTGGACTGGTTACATTAACTTGAGTGCGCACAGGGCAACTGTGTCATTTATGTGAAAATAAGTACTGGACTTCGCAACAGCAGATAACCCATATTAAAGGACCAAGATAAAAAAAAAAAAAAAAAAAAAAAAAACATGACTGGGACATCCCTGTTAATGAGTGTTCAAACATCACTGATTAACTACACTGAAAAGAAGATGAGAAGCATCAGCATGTGTCTGATTGAGCTCCAGCAGCTGACTGATTGACTGATCACAGCTTCACAGTAATAAAGCAGAGCAGCACATCAACTTGTCAGAAAAGATGCAGGGTGTAAACAATACCAATGTATATCATAAACTGACACAGGAGTCAGAGATTTTGCTCCATTGACAGACAAATACCACTCTTATCCAAATTCTGCATGAAATTAGAAAAATGAAAGCATTTACCACCTGCACTATGCAATTTTCCTGGGGAAAACCCTACAGTTAATAGTTTCATGAACTAGTACATGCCTGAACACGGCAATATCACAAATCAGTGTCACTCTTATGGCTAGTACAATTTCTTTAACTGTTCAGGAAAACAAACCCCCCTACTCAAGAGCAGGAAGGGAATCCAATTAAAGCTTTTCCATTTGGTTTCAGTGAAATACAATGGTAATACACCGATTACTGACACTGCTCTGGATGTATAAATAAGAACGAGTCATGAAAGGTCAAACTCAGTGGTTGCTCTATATGGAACGTCAACAATCAAAAATCTGTTGCAGACCCATGCATCTCCATGATGAGCCTGAATGGTTTATTTAAAGAACATTTTTTAAACCTCCCTAAGAAAGAAAGAAAGAAAGAAAGAAAAGAGAGGAAATGAAAGAAAACAACACAGCAGCTCACAAATGGGTATTTAATTGGCAGTGTGACTGTGAGCTGCCCAAACACTTCAAGAAGAAAACCAGGATTATGTCAATGTGCCTGAAGTCAGATGTGCATCAGGCTATAACCCCCACCCCCACCTAAGTACCTCCAAGTAAGAATAATTTAACACAGGCTATCTTGTCTAAGCCCATGCCCTCAATTCCCGTCTGTCCACAGCTAAATTAACTTTTTTTTTTTTTTTTTTTTGTGAAGGACATGTCAGAAGGATATGTGGTCGTGGTTGTTGTTGACTTCTGCTTGCAACATCTGTCAGTGGGACTGGAAGCAGGCAGTGTTTGCTCATAGCAGCAATGTCATCTTGGCTTACCGAGACGCAAAACGTGGTTATGTCATTTACTTCATGATCAGGCAGAGAGAATTTATACAAGAGAAACCATGTGATTATTTTGTTTCTCTACAACTGCAGGTATGTGGGTGGCGTGGCTACGTTTTACATGCTAATTCTATTCATCTTTTGAAATATTAGTTTTCATATCATTCTCTTTTCTCTCTTTCCATTCTGGACTTTCCCTTGGAAGGCACAGACACAGTTTTTACACAGAGTTAGACCTACTACATCAGCATCTAGGGTAACCTGTCCTGCTTCTCACGTTTGGATTTCTGGCTTCTATTTACCACTTTGTTGGGATCATTTCCATGTACCTAATGACCTATGTGATGACCATTTCTAACAAAATAAAAACAATCAATTAATAAAATACAATTAATCAATTCAAATTAAATGTATCCTATAAATGGGATCTTTCTACAGTGCTTGACATCAGTAGTAACTGTGCTGAGCACCAAGTCAATGACAGTGACATGCAGTGAGGTCCATGACTGGTGAGGCACTGACTCCTCTGGAGTCAGATGTAAAAATATATGAACCCAAAATAGAAGCTTATATTTCAGTTTTGACTTAATTGAAACATTTAGTTGTTTTAAAAGCTTTTAATTATGTTTTAATCAATTCCACACTGTTAAGCACTAGGATAGCGAGAAAAGCAAAGAAATATTTAATATAAGGTCAAATTCAACATTTTAAAATTTAAATGTTTTTTTTTGGCTGATCTCTCTCTTTTTTTTTAAATTAAAATTGAACACTCACTATCGCCCTCTGTGTAGGAGAGCACACAGCGACGTGCATTGCGCCGATGGAGCTCAGCACTGCCACCCATCAGTGTGGCACAATACTTTCTGCCTCACCTGGAGCATTTTCACTGCGCATTCATGGCCGATATAAAGAGAGACAGCAATGGGCATGCACCAACTGCACAGCAAAGAAGTGAGGCACAGCTCATCGCTGCCTCACCTCACCCTTCTCCCATATATTTGAACAGGAAATGCGTAAATTTAGCGATTTTGACCATATAAATGTTGAAATCATACAGAAAACAAATTTCTAGAACAGTCATGAGCTTAAGTCTGAATTTCCTCCTCTTAATGAATTTATAACCACAGCAAATTTTGTTTAAATTATATTTTAACAGGTGAGGCACTGCCTCCCCTGCCTCCCCTGACCACACGTCACTGGTCAATGATTTATGATTAGTTATTATTAGTGGTTACTATTATACTCAGTCCAGAGGCAGATAGGAAAAGAGGTTTTTGACATCAGCAGTCTGATGTGATGCTGAGAGTAGGGGGGGAATACCAAGCACAGCAACCAGACTGGCCTTAAGAACCACCTGATAAGCCAACTGCGACTCTCTTGGCTGTAAATAGTCATTAGCCAGTGTACTGTCAAATGTTGGGAATGAGGCTGACACTTCAGTGTTGTATTGTGTGTGCAATTCTGCAGCACAGGCCATTATTATGACTTGGGACAAACCAAGAATTGATGATAATGTCTCTATAAATATACTATATGTCTCGTACTTATTTATATACATAATGCCTTGTTGAGGGAAACTATTATTGGTCCTAAATGGCTGGAAGCAAACATCAGCAGGGAATAACTCTATTTATGTAGCCGAGAAGCAAAACAATATACAAAACTATGTTTTACTGTCCACCAGAGATTTTTATCAGAGTCTGCAGGCACCTTTCCAGGCATCAATCACTCAAAGGGGGGAAAAAATATCAAGACCCATATACGGTCACTCTGCCCATGTGTGTACACTGATGTTGGATTCTTCCTCTTTGAGAGAGGAAAATGGGGAGGGATAAAGAGAGAAAGACAGGGTGAAGAGGAAGAGAAAGATGAAGTAAGGAAGTATGTGTGTCTGTGCCTTTAAGAGTCCACAGACCAGGGCAGAATGTTGGGAAAGTCGCCCAGTGTCTTTCTCATGACCCCTGAGGGGAAGCCTTTTCCTTCTGGGTCCATGGATGGAGACGTGACATCAGAGAAAGCCCACGAAAGGGACAACCAACATATCTGCACATCCCAACATGCATGTGACAGCTGGCACTGAATCCCTGCTTCTCGCGTTTGCCTGCACACAACCATATCACTGCTGCTAGCACTTTGACTGAAAAAATTATTCACAAATTCCTATACATGCATTTATAAATGACAGCAACACATCCACACATCTCCAAGCAGCAAGCTACTAGTGACTGTTAGTTCTACTTTCCCACAGTTTATCTCATGTTGAGACTAAAAATATGAATGCCTGTGTACACTTAAATATAGTAGTACTCAGTGAATGTGGGGCAGGAGTAGCAACTTGTCAGACCTTCAATGGTTAACCTGAACATGGACTTCAGAGGTCAAACCAGCCTTTAAAATATGCAGCTAATACTGCAGTGCTCCACATTCTTTAATCACTGCATTAATCCTGTGAATGTGACTTTAATTAAGGTAAAATAATTAGATTAAGGTGTTTACTTGATCCCAGGCATAATTGCAGTATCTTTAGACTTAAACTAAGACAGACGTATCGATGCACATGGCAGAGCCTCTGTTTGCAGTGTTTGGTTCTTGTTGGGAATTCAATCAAACGACCACAATGAGATGCAAAATGACCCAGAGACATACAAACTGACAACAAAGAGTTGCAAAATAACTACAGAGAGATAAAAAATTACCACAAAAACAAAAATGACAAAGAGACAAAACAACCAAAAAGAAATACAAAATGAATACAAGGAGATGCAAAATGACAACACAGAAGCACAAAATGAGTAAAAAGAGATACAAAATGAATACAAAGAACAACAGTTTGACAACTGTTTAGTCGTTTTGTGTCTCTTTGTGTGGTTTTGATCCTTTGTAGGAGAGCTACGTAGGTGCAAGCCAGTGAAAATACTTATCACATCATACTGACAGAAGGTGGAGGTTTCACAGGATATAAGGAAAAAGACTGAAATGGAAAGCTTGGTAAGATTGCTCAGCTATGAATGCTGTCTCTTGTACAGAGATGGCTCTCTCTTTATCAGTGTGAGGTTGAACCTGCTCTAATCTCCCTTCAGGTTCTTGTTCTTCTGGGCCTTGTACAAAGAGCCAGTGGGTGTAAATACACGGGATTACAAGAGGCACTGGCACACTTGCATGAACTGACGATTGGACAGCAAACTGCCTCGCTGGAGAGGAATAGTGCACTGTTGTATTTCTGTGTCATTACGTATGTACTGATAAATCCCTCAATCTCTTTCCTCAAATCAAAATTGCACCAGTTGCTGGGGACACATACAGGAGAACTGCATGCTTCAAACTGCTATAATCCCAGCTCAAAGCGGAAAGGGGCTTTGCCACACATCCATTTGGTATTATTCTAAGAAATAGGCAATTAGAGATAAGGCCATAGTTGTAAGTTGGGTGAACTGCATTCCATGGCCCTCCCTTTGGCACTCTTAGGGGACATAAAAAGTATTTTGAGATGAAGTGTTGTCAGGGTAACAATGGGGAGCAAAACAGGAAACAAACCTATGCAGTCACATTGTCATATATAGAGTATGTCAGTGTGCCAAACTTGCCAAAGACATGTTGTGTTATAATGAGGGAAGGATCAGTGCCCTAAGTGGCCCCATGTTAAAATAATATATGTAGCTAAAAATAACACCTGCAACCCTCTCATCCACTACTATAAATCACCGAGCGTAGCCACTGAAAATCAGCAGCAGCAGCAGCAGCAGCAGCACAGCTTTCCTTTCCCCCACCCCATCGGAGCCTTTGAAGCTCATATGGATTGACCTTGTTAAATAAGTAAAGTCCATTGTGGGACCCACCTGGAAAACAAATGAAGATGTTCTTTTGCCAGATGGTGTGTCCAGAATAGAAAAGTAATCGTACGATGGCTAAGTGAGAGATAAGGCATGGCTTGTACATTGTTGCCATGAACAACTGGCATTCGATAAGGGACATCTACCTCAAGATCCCTGCATGTGCTCATGTAAATGCATTTCCATCACGCACACGCACACACACAAACCTCCAAAACACAGTGCTAATGTCGGGAATAAAAGCATAGCTCTTTTCATTGCACACTGTCCATTTTATTGGAGCTGGGAACTGCTGGGCTGGGATGTTGAAAAATGTATAAATTAGGGTCCAGATTTCCACTGCTGGGGGCCAGGTGTCAATGCAATCACTCAAAGCATTCTACTACTGTCCTGGCAAACATATCAGCTCATTAACAATTTGACTTGGCCTGCAATAATTTAATAATTGAATAATAATAATTGAACCAGACACACAGAATAAAATCATAATCAAATGACAAGGATTTACTGGCTAGAGTGAAATAACACTAGAAAAAAAATAAAGAGAAAATTCTCCTTGTGTTTGATTCTTGAGCTGACTTGCCAAAGAACAAATGAGGGTCAAATTAATTTAAGTAATTCTAATACATCGTTTAATTCGGTACATCGCCTATTGAGCCTAGGCTAATGTAATCAATTTAGCTGATCCAAAAATGGCTTTATTGAGACAATCTTAGATTCATGAGAGTGAGAAGCAAAGTCAGCTAGAATGCAGTAAAAGATTAATAGAAAAAAGATACAACTGCTAGGAGGAAGCGCAGAAGTTTGATGTCAAATTCATTAAGAAAATTAAGAATAAACTGAACAGAGGACAACATTCCAGTTCAGTGGCGGAATATTGTATATTTTCACCTGTTCTTGCTTGAAACAATGTGTGTGTGCGTAACCTGTTTGTATTTGAACATTGTACCAAACACCGTGTAAGTCTCATGGAGAGTTTGTTAACAGGATTATCATAATTTCTTGTGAATAAAATGTACTATACCTTGTTCTATTCTGTTTTGTTTTTGTTTGTCTGTTTTACTATATGTCCTACAAACAACCCCCCCCCCCCGTCCCAAAAAAAAAAAAAAAAAAAAAAAATTATTCAATTTACTATAATAAAAGACAATGACAAGCACCTAATGATCAGGGGGTCTGGAGCTGATTCAGATGAGTGACTCAAGAGTCAAAAGTCAGTGGAGCTCTTAATTTGAATTATATGTGTACAAAGTATTTTTAACATGACCACAATCGCTCATAAATTTCTTCTGACGTCAACAGCCTGATAACATTCTCCACAACTCTGATTTTTGACTGAAACATCAAATGAAGTCTTATCTTTGTTGTCAGAGGACATTTGCTCACTTCCTGTTCTAACGCACTCAGCTACATCGGGGACTCAAGGAGCGCTCAGCTTTCCTGTTGCCACAGGTTATTATTCATGAACATTTCCTCTCTGTATACTGACCACTTGGGGTGTTCAGGACACACCTGCAGGGCAATTGATGGCGAGTCAAATGCTGCAGTCAAGGTCAGTCACTATGGTTCTATTGTCCTGTTGTTCTGTGACACTGAATCACAGTCTATTGTTAAAACTCCAGATTAGTCACTACAAGCAATTACTCCGTGAAATACCTTTAAAGGTGTGTAAACCGTCATATCATCAAAGGGGTCTGGAAAACAGTAGCACTTCTCAGGTAATACCCCTCCCTCTGGGTATAACAGGCAAGCCAGAGATTGCCTTTGTCAGCACATGTGATTGTTTTGGCAACAGCACTGAAAAGTACACACAGGCTTTGGGCAGCCAAGAGCAAAATCAGGCAAAATGTAGAGTTGCTGCCTGCTTTCAAGTCTCACAGGCTGAATGAAAGCCACCAGCCTGTCTGTTGGAACTAAGACGCACTCACCTGAAGCAGATGGAGCTGTCTAACTTAAATGGATATCTCCTGTTCTTCCATATGAGAGCAGGACGGTTCGTGAGAGAAGACTATGGCCAAGTTAAAAGTTAACGTTAGAGGCATTCATGACCGCCATCGGCCTAGTGTGGTTTCTGTTGATGCTGAGAGTTGAGTTGAGACAAGAGGAACGATAAAATGATAATTCAAAATTCATGGCCAGATGAATATGAGCTCACAGAGAAATCCCTTGTTGCTATTTAAAGAGGAATATTTTCTGTCAAGTGCACCTTTACATGGTCTCCAGTCATGCAGGCTGATGGAAGCTAAATTTTACTTGAGGTTTCTGCCTCTAAGGAAGGAGCCATACAAAAGTTCTCTCAAAAACACCTCAGTCTAACATATCTTATGACAAATCATAACAACATTTTCCTGTAAAGTGTACAATGATGCTCCCCTCTTAATAATGCAGTTACATTTTTTACCTGAATTAATCATTTAAAACTTCTCATTCCTTAAAACATTTGCAAAATACTCAAGCAGCTGTACCATGCCCCAATTTCTAAATCAAAGAGAAGGGAAAAGTAGGCTGCGTGCACTGTACAGCTATGAGTGAAAGTAGGGGTTTAATACATTGCTAGAGAGAGTGATGGCAGAGCCAATGTTGCAGCAGCTATAAAGGGATTATTCTTCCCTGGAAGACATAATCATGTGTAACACACTTGTTTCAAATCCTGTGAAAAACAAACAGGTGTTTCAGCTTTAAATCCAGCCCTTCATCCTCTGGCACACATACACGAGAGAACCCCCAGAAACGGACCTTTTCTGTCATTTTCTCATTAGTTACTGTATTAGGCTGTGCTGAATTATGTCAGGATGGTTTCAAGCATGCGTCTGGGAAGTACACATCGCATATTGAAGAATATGGATATATTTTAAAAGTAGGTTAAAATGTAAAAAAATGTAGGCCTACTTAGTGTTGACAACACTCACAACCATTGCTTTGATACATTGAATGAAAATGTGGATTCAGTGTCAAAAGTGGTTCAAGTGTTGAATAAATGTCACCTCAGGACACATCATTAGTCCAGTTTTAGGAATAACATTTACATTATTATAATAGTATCTCACATACAAAGCATGTTAAGTGTGTTATTTGGTGTATAAAAAGCATAAACACAAATAAAGACTTGTGAATAAATTAGGAAATATGTGAAATAAGTTCTTTACTGACCTGAGAGCCCCCACAGAAAAGTAAATGAGAGCAAAGTAAGTTTCCTGGAAGTGGTATAGACCTCCATGGTGGATGCAGCCACAGTTTCCACTTCTCTCTGTGTTAATGTCCTTCAGCCAGCTTTATATATGAGCAGGGTTTCGCCTCGGGCAAAGCTCCTCAAGTCTGTCAAGTGGTTTTCCTTCAATCTCCCGGAGACGTTGGCCGGGAAGGTAAGGGACACTTCAGGTGAGGAAATGTGGTAGCCGTCTAATGCCACCGCCGTAGGAAGCCTCTTCTCTGACTTTGCGGTGAGATGGTAATAAAGTGATGTGTAAATTGGATCACCACCTCCGACACTGAAGATCTTCCCCGACTCTTCTTGTCCTCCTCTTAACGCCAGGCTGCATCTGCAATTCCGTCCTTATCGAGACAGCAGCGAATTCAACTCTGCAAGTTGTCATCGTGTGTCCTTTCCTGATAGAGCGAGACAGGAGAGAGAGAGGGACTTGCTCCCTCCGTGAGCGAGCTGGCGTCGAGTGGACCTCAATATTAATGACAAGTTCCGGTGGTGAGCTTGAAAATAAAACCCACCATTTACGTACACTTTTTTGGCGAATGTTGTGGGTGACCTTCTGCTTTTATTTTGAAAGTACAGTTGACTACCATCCGTTATTTCGCTGCCTATATTTTATAACTTGACACAGGACACCTGTCCTCTGGTTACGTGCAGGTGTAAAAGCTACTTTTCATGGACAATTTTGGATATAATTCCGATAAAAGTAACAAAATGAACAGTAACAAATTGTCATAAACACAACATATTCCATGTTTATACTGTTTATATTGCTGTTTGCTATTTAATGTCTTTTTACTGATGCCCTCTATTTTTTGCTATCCATTTTGCTGCTGTAATTCTTGAAATTTCCCCACTGTGGGACTAATAAAGGAATCTTAGCATGTGATACAGTGAATGTAAAATGAGAAATTTGATTAAATGTTTTAAAAAACAGTCTTTTGTCCTTACCCAGCGTTCCCCAAAACCGTTTACATAAATTAAAAACAAGGTCAAATATAGAAGCAGTGGGAGTGATACTTGATCAATCACATTTCTTTGTGCATTTCTCAAAAAAACCCAAGTTATGTGTCACAAAGAGAGAATAATTGATTAGGCTATATAAGATTATTTCTTCAAGTTCCCTAAACACCGTTCTAGTTCAGCTGTGCCTCCAATTTGCCTCTAAATAAGACAGAGAGCAAATTGGGTCTTCCATTGAATTCTAGGCAGGCATACTCACATGCAACTCACCAGCTTCACATACCCTGGCTCAAGATTTTTCAGCATTAAGCCTATTTCCAAACCCACACAACTAAAGCTCCATCCTTTTCCTCAGTCTCTCCTTGAAAATCTGCAGCTCCTGCTCTATCATGTGTAAAGAGGCGTGGGTCTGAAAGCAGAGAAACAGACTTGACGTGAATTCCCAAGGTGAGCTCACCCCCCTGATGTAAAAATATGGACTGACCTGTGCTCTCCAAGGTGGTCAGACTCCTTTATTTCATTTTCTAAGGTTGCCCAGTTGCCTCAGCAACAACGGTGAGGCTAATGCAGGAAGACTGCTCAATTATGAGAGGTGAGCAAGGGTTATTCCTGTGATTAAATCCAAAGAAGCAGGGTCCAAGCCTTATGGGAATAGGATTTTGTTGTGTTGTTGTAAATTGCATCTGGGCCTCCAGCTGAATTCTACATCATTCAGGGAAAAGCTGTCAAAACAGGCCTGTTTTTATTTTGCAGCAAAAATAATTTGTGCAGAGCAGAAAGGCTAATACTGGATTCTGGATTGGACAGCTAATCCAAACACAAAACAAAGTCTACTCAAATGTTGAGCAAACCTGACAACTAGAGGTCTTTCTATATAAAATAAATAAATAAATAAACAAAATAAAAAAAAAAAAAAAAGATAACATTCAATGGAACAAGTGTCAAGTAACTTACAGCTGGCAGCATTACTATCCTCATCATTAAAAGACATAATGCCAATGCAGCACATACCAACAACATGTCACCCAGGTGGTATGTGTCTTCCTCAAGCTTGGGTCCTAGGAGTCTGACAGTTCTGCACAGTATCTTAGCTGTTCCTAGGACTGCACTCCTCTGGACAGAGTTGTCAGGTAGGGATTTGCTAGAGCCACTCTCCCAGTTTGGGGCAGACAGGAAGTCCCCAAATCCAAATGAAAGTCACCACAAAAGGTGGTTGAGAATGGCAGAGGTAAGATCCTTTGGGACTTCAACTTTCAGACAGAACAGGTGCTGACTAACTACCTAGACACTGTGGTGGTTGACAAAGAAAAGAGGACACCAGTAATGACATCAAGAAGAAAGAGCAAGAGAACCTAGAGAAATGTCAAGGGCTGAAGGAAGAACCAAATTGGATGTGGAAGGTAAAATCCAGTTGTCACAGTGGTAATGAGAGCATTTGGGCTTGTGACCCCAATCAGTAGATGTCGCTGTACACTACGCCAGACACAGTTATGCCTCTCATGCTTTCTACTAAATGCTGGACTGTCCTAGGGGCATCTTTGCACAGCATGCATCTTGGGTCTTGTTTGCTGTGGTGAACCCCTGCCTAACTGATCTGCTGCTGACTGCCTGTTCTTGTGCTGCTATGATCAGAGCCTATGTACTGTCCTTCAGTCCATCTTTTTCATACATGTCTTCTATCTGTCCTGGTATCTGTGGCCTTTATCTCTTCCTTTGGTCATCTTATTATTCCATCTTAAAATCTGATGACTGGTGGGGCACACTGTATGTGTTGATGGCTTGGCTCTTATTCTTCCCCAGTGAGCTGGGTCTTCAGGACCTGTCTCACTCTCTGGCTGTAGCTGACCTCCTTCATGCCTCTTTGTGGTTTCCATTTGCCTGTGGGCTATCCAGGTACATGCCTGTTATCCTGCCATCTGGTAATTCAGCAGCTTCAGCAGCTTCAGAGGGGACAGTGCATTACCTTACCGCACTGAGTTCTCGATGTAGGCTATTAGTGTCCTGTTGGCTTTGTGTAGTGCCAAGCACTCCAGTAATCATATGTGAGGCATGGAATCATTAAGCTTGTTGTGTCAGTCCAGGCTGTGCTCAGGTTGGTCATTCTGGTATTGGTGTCTTGGGTGACTGCTCTGTCAACCAGTAGTTGGTGCTTTAACCCTATGGTGTTGTTTCCAATTCCCTTCTGAGTTTCATTGACTCATGTGCCTGTTCAACTTAGCTGCTGTGATGCCTGTGAGGAGCTTCCATATTGTGGAGAGCCAGATTGTCTGGCCTGTTGGGTGAAGGTGTTGTACCCACATGGGGACATTCATGATCTCCCCTGCCTTAGCCAGTCCGGTTGACACCTTCATATTAGCAGCTGATTTATCTATGTTGCCAGGTGTTCATGGAGTGCTGTTATCTTCTTCAGCCAGTGTGTGGTGGAGCCTGGTGTAGTTCTTGATGCTTGAGTGTAACATATATGCACTCACACAGGTGAACTGAATTTTTTAAACTTTTACAAACTTTTTATACTTTTACTTATACATTTTATATACATACATGTACAAATATCCACACACATTCACATACATAGTGAGCATATACATTCATATAAACCTTGAGTAGTTTAATGTCTAACATGAACATTAAAATTATTTTCTTATGGGGTGTACAGCTCACCGTGTATGGTCAACTTACAATGGAACACTTCTGGAGCTTGGTCATTATACCTATGGAAAGTCCTCTGATGAGGAATTACATTCATATGGTGGTGGTGATATTACCAAGATCTCAAACAGTAAGGAAGAAACCATGAATGTGCAGTTGACATTGTTTGTGATTGCTGATGCAGTGCAGTGGAGTGCAGGTCATGTAAATATGTTTTGGTCATTATATACAAGCTCTTCTAAATTAGCTGCAATTTAGCTGCACTGTAACATTTCTTTGGACTGTTGCCTGTCTGTAACATAAAAAATAGTTGCAAGTGAATAACTACTTTGATAAAATATAAGAAGAAAGCAGATGAAAAAGTATGAGGATCATAATGTGAGAATCTATTGTTTTTATGATCAGATCATCTCAGATTATACTCTATAAAACTAGATGCATAAAATCGACATAAGCCTGCATGAAGGTATTGGTTTAAGACAGTTATGATTGCACTAGACCTGTAGACATGTAGATTTGGTTTTAAGACCAGATTCCTGCTTGATGATCAAAGACCTGTCCTTCTTCGAGACATACTGTATAGATCCAGATGGTGCAGCAGAAGGCATTTTGAACACAGGTCATGTTTTCATATTTCAAATCTGGATTTAGAATAGAATATCTTCATAGCTTGTGGAAGTGAGCTGATTAATTTCCCTGCTTTGATGAAAAATACTAATGTAGAGGATTAAAATTTACATCAGGCAAAAATTCATGTTTGCTGCATATTATACTGCATGGACAAAAATCTATGATACTCTAATTGTGAACAAAAGCAAACAACTATCAAATATACAACAACAAGGCATAATGAAATATTTATTTCCATTATGTATGTTGTTTCTGTCACTGAGTCAGAAATATTTTGCACCTACAATGTAAATAAAATAGTGAATGACAAAATGTAACATTAATTATTAACTAACTGACTGAGCAAGGCCTTTTATTCACAACAAAAGGGCGGTATACAGCACATGCCTTTCCATTTGTGTCGGTGTCTCAATGCATAAACACTGTAACATATAAAAATAGACACATTGATTCTTTTACTTGTAATACTTCACATGTTGTTCAGTCTGATATAATGCTGTTTTTGGATGTGAGTATGAAAAAATATATTTGTTCCATGTTCCAAAGGCCGGTTTCTAAAAGGTCAGTGGATTTGTCTCACTGCACATCAAATACAAACAATGTCACTTGTGGCTTTGTCTCTGTCAGAGGCAGCTTTGAATTACTAGACAGCTCTCTGTCACTCTGTTTTGTATATATATTTTTTTTAGGTATTAATACCTTAAAAGCGATAGCTTTTAATACCCAGTGACAAGCAATACAAGTCATTTCTACTCTGCCATGTGGGGATTTTTAGCAATAGCTATCTATGGCCATCTCCTGGCTACATGGGTAAACTACATCTTCAAATCTCACACATTCCATCCACTGAATTTTCAAGTCACACGATCACACAGTAGCATACTCATTCAAAAGAAGTTATTTCTACATATTGCTCAGTAGAGGAAACTGGTGTGCTCCTCCTCTGCCTCAGATCAAACAAATGAACAACAGACAATGAAATTCAATTTTTTTTTTTTCATTTCATTTTTTTCATTTCAAAGTCAGGAACATTAGCTCTATGAGGCGACGCTTACAGGAGCAGTGCTGATCTCAGCGTGCCAATATGCTGACATGTGGAGTTATAATGTTTACCATATTCACCATTTTACCTTAGTGTGTTAGCATACTAACATTTGATGATTACCATAAAACATAAAGTGCAGCTGAGGCTGAGGAAAGTCAGAGGATTGACAGTGATTGCAATTCATCCTGAGGTAGTCATGGTAGATACAGTATGAATATGAAATTTTACTGAAAACCAAAAATTTTAACCCGCTGGTGGCATGAGAGAGAAGTCAGGAGATCATAACAGTATGTAGGATTCTTCCTTTGTGACGCATGAATGTCAGAGCAAGATTTCATATCAACTCATCAGATCAGATATTCCAGTCTGCACCGAAGGACTCCCTGACTGACATCACCATCCCAAGAGCCAGAGGGATGTCAGCATATCAGCAGATTTTGCAGCCTATGGTATATGGTATTACATCACTACTCCTTTTCATTTTACTATAATACATTTTTGAGAACAGCAAGCTGCAAGTAATTCTGTTTTTCTAAAGGCACATGTGACATCTAACAGCATCTCGGTACATTTCAAACAAATTCACAACCCCATTTTCAATGTGAGGCAAATGACAGTGAGTGCCCCATTTATTGTTTTTCAAACATGTAAACATACAAGACGGTGACTTCCAAACAATCACATACAAGACATGGTGTCAACCAATAAAATATAAAATATCATATTTATCTTTATATACTATATACCCAAACAAATGAACATTGCAAGTCTGCAAAAGCCGGAATGCTCAAGAACATCAATATTCTTAAATATATATTATAGATATATAAGGTAGATTTCATACACAGACTCAATATGGACTTAACCATTGTTTGATTCTTCTCTACACAGTCCTTTCCTGGCACATTGCACATAACCTCAGAAACACGTTCAAGAAGAATGAGTTTGATTGTTGGTCATGGATAAATTAACTTCTGCAGCTTACAGTCTTAACCTTACTAGAAGTTGTAGATCAGTGCTCTTAGGCCTGGTTTGCACCTGTAAGCAAGTAGATTAACACAACCACTGGCATGATTATGTATTATCTGCACGACTGCATTTAAAATATCAGTATAAGGGAGGTGCTGGTAGCTCATCAACACAGCTTCTGTGGTGTCAGCCTGAAATTGAAACCCACAACCTCACAGCTGCAGCTAGAGATGCTCAAAAGTACTGCCCACCAACACATATTGACTTCACATTTGTTCTCCAGTGTGATATCAGTGATTTCTCATCTCAGCTGATAGCATGGCACAAAAAACACACAAGAAGTAAATGAATAATGTCTTTACTGATCTGGCAGTATTTCAGAATACCTTGCAAAACCAAAATTCAATGAATACAACAGATTTTGCTTGTGCAGGAACGAAACTCTGAATACCATCAACTTAGTCAAGCATTTGAATGTATATTAGAGCTATAAAATACCATGCACCAAAGCCAGCAAGAGACCTAAACAGATGACCAAGATAGCTTTAAAATGTTCTTCATTTGTTTGTACTAGGACAGAAAACCCCACTTAAATGGAGTGCAGGTGCCATGTGAAGCAGCAGGTATGACACTGAATGTCTGTTAGCTGATAAAACAGCAGCAGGTGGTAGAGATGCTCTCATAAATTTTAATTTAATCTCTGTACAGCTTATAAGTGTTGCCAAGACACTATAAAACATCTTCCATTTTCATGCAGCCATGATAAGCTGTGTGAAAAGTGTTTTCATTAGTCTGTATTATTTAAGATGCTGTTGGTGCACATGGTATTTTGTTACCTTGTTGCTCAGAGCCATCACTGGCATAACGGCATGTGCCCTTTTGTGTGCTGAATTGAAATTGAGAGGAAACCATGGCCAACTGGCCGGTCGAGTTTTCAAGTGCACCCAGTGTTCACACTGCTGGATAAACAGGTATCCACATTGGCCAGTACCATTTGCAAAGCATTGGCAAATGCTAATTTGTTGTTTTTGTCCTTAATTTGCATGGAAGCATCCCTAGCTGCAGCCCAGTGATACGTGCAACACATGAGGCATAAATCAGACCCAGACCTCAACAGTCAAAATAAAGGCAGTTTTAGAATGAATACACGCTATGGTCCCCTCGCTGCCATGTTTGCTACATCCTACTGAGGTAGACAGATGCATACTGCAGTAGTCACCTTGCCAACCCCCACTCCCTGATGAGGCAATATTTATCTACACTAAACAAGCAGCAGAAACCTTTGTAGTGCACATTAGCCTAAAATAATAAGTACATACTGTTGCAGCTCTGTAATACCCATATTTCTACACAATACATTTGCCATATTGTGCATAGTCATTCTTTGAGACTTAATAAGTGTCTAATGAAAATCAGTTCGATAGAGCTGAAAAGGCTGCAAAAATATTCCAGACTCTTGCACGCATCCATGCTTCATAACAGACGAATTGGTCACCTTTCATGTTGCCTTACCAGCTGTAACACTTGTTAATTATATCTTAAGTCAACACAATTCTGAAACACTGAGTATAGTTACAATGTTTCTTTGTGGTTGTATTTCAAGGAATAACCAACAGCAGTTTCGAGGCACTCCACCAGGGAGCCTGCTGAGAGGAAGTCCAGCTCCACCTCTATGAATTTTATGTAAATAGCAAAACGATGAGATGAGTCTTCACCTCCCTCACCATCCTGACTTGTGACGTCAACGCGGCAGTTCTCCTGCAGTAAACGGGTCACAGCGGAGGGTTCCCCATGGACATAGTGTTTGCCTGAACCCTGAAAGTGCTGAAAGAGACACTGCTGGATGGTCCTATCCTCAGCTATGCCTAGGTAGCAGTAAGTGACTTTAACCCCAGTTCTGTCACATTTCCCTGCACCCTCTCCATCGGCCTGTGCCCCGTTCTCTGACTCACACTGAGGTAAGCTATGGTCTTCACTATCACCTTGGGGAGAGGTCTGAGTGGTGTCATGGGAGGATGACACCGCCTCGTATCCAATAGCATAGAGTCCATACGCCTTGGGGATGTCCCCAGGAAGGAGGTAGTGGAATGTGCCTTTGCTGCAGCCTGCTACCCTGGACTGGGATACAGGGATCCAGTCCACCTCCATGTGCAGCTCCAGGCAGCGGGCCTCACTGATGGTTATGTCCAGGAACTTGTAATAGACATTCTTCCAGTTCATCTTCTGAACTTTGGTCATTATGATGCGGCCCTCTGGCCTCTCTGGGTTGAAGTACTCACGAAGCCTCTTACCCAGTGGCACCTGTGAGCTGATTTCAGCATAGTGGTAACGCACGTCCTCACGCCAGCGAGTGTTGTAGCCCACGCCAAAGATGGCCAGTTTGTTGGAGAGGTGCAGCCTTGAGAACTCAGTCCACGTCTGAAAGTGCTCCCATTTCAGCTGCACTGACTCAAGGATACGCATCACAGTCTGCATCATGTCCCTTTTTCTGAAGAGAACCCAAGACACATAATAATGGCAAACTAATACAACATGTTTTCCATGTTAAACAGTGCTATACAAACAGTGACCTGTCAGACAAAATAAGTAAGCAGCACCTTGTTAGCCTTAAAATCTTTCTGTTACCTCAACCCAATTAAATGATTTTCATTTTTGTTTGGTCAGCCACCAGGGGGTTGTATGAGCTCAGCTCAGGAATAGCAGCCAAAGTTAATATTTGTGGACCTATATCCCTACAGATGATAAATCCGTATCAGTAAATATAAAAAAAATGAACCACCAAATGATATCTCGCTTGTGATGCCTTTCACAACCTGAATAGTGGCTAAAGTACAATTTTAAACAAAAGAGCATCAAGAAGCGACGTGAAGATTCCTTAAAGCCCCCATGTTCGGGATTTGAAAAGTTCTGGCTTTGGCGACCCTCAGTGGTAGTATTGAAAAAGACACTCTGGCAGACAGCAATGCACATGCACAATGTTGACTTACTGGGTTTGTTCTGACAGCTCTGCCTGAATCTGCAAAGCTCTGTTTTTAGGCACCTGGATTTCTTCTAGAGAGAAAACAAACACACACATTAGTTCAAAGTCATTATTTCTGTCTTTTCTTGCTATCTGTCCTCTGCTTGCCAACACACTCACCAGTCTCCATGTCTCCCTCCTGGAAGGCTGAGTCCAGCACCTGGTTACACCAGTCCTCCTGGGAGAAGTCTTCCAGGGTGCTGCCATCAGACTCCATCTCCTGATACAGCCCACTGCTGTTGATGAGCACCGGGGCACAGCTCTGGGAGTCCCAGCCTCCCTGACCAAATACCTTCTCCAGCTGCTCAATAGTGTAGCTGCTCTTCCTTTTGCCAATGCCATGCTCCTTCACACGGCTGTAGCAGCGCCGCAGCGTCTGTATGTGATGGGAGGATAGATAAATGATTTACTTAACTGATGTTCCAGAACTGTCAACTTTCTTGGAACACTTTTACTTGATGGTGACTAGATGTGTCACAAAGAGGGGAGATGTCACTTTACACTTAAATAGGAACATAAGGTCTAGGAAGTCTAAAGAGGAGAGGCATTTATTTTTCCTGCCTCTGGACTGCACCAATCGGATCCACTGGCTCAGTATCGGCCCAGAGACTGACCTTATTAAGCGGAGCGGGTAATGGCCTGTTGTCATGGTCCATATTTATAAAATAGCACTACTGTAATGGTAGTAATGTGACTGACATAACATAGACAAGACATAAAACTTTCGCGTGTGAGCTCATTCAACACAACATACTAATAATTTAACAATCATACACATAACAACATAAACAAAGTACAATAAATAGAAATGATGAGCTAAAAACGATATACCATAAAGGAGAGGACTGCAATTCAAAAGTCAAATTAACCAAAACACAAAATGTACCTTAAAGTGCTTGAGGTTTACCATTCAACAATGGAATAGCCTCAAAGAATGAACCTCTTTTAAAGCACTCAGATTTGAAACAGAGCTGTCTGAACCTCCTCCCAGAAGGCATTTCTTCAAAGAGAAGAGCTGCTGGGTGAGAATCATCTCTAACAACATTCAGAGCCTTTTGGTGAAGCCAACCTTGATAAACTGAAGAGAAGGATGGGAGGAAGAGGCCAGTCATTTTAGATGTGGTCTTGAGGATCTTTTCCAATGTGCTTGTTCATTTGTTTCAGCAGCAGCCAGACAATCAAACCAAACTGTGATAGAGAGGATTAGAACACTTTGTACAACAAGTGTAAAACTGGACCATAGCGTTCCTTGAAATGCCAAATTTCCATAGCTATGACAAGAAGTATCATCTTTGATGAGCCAGTTTTATAAATTTGGGAATGTTACTTTCTCATTTAAGGCTTGCAAAGATTATAGTCCCAATAAACTTAAACTTGTTCACATTTTCCACTGGTTTCCTGTTGATTTACAAAGTTCTTTTCCCACCCTCATCTCTCCTGAACTCTATAATCCTTATAGTTTTTCCAATATGTCCACTATGTTTTTGACAAATTAAATAAACTTCTCTCTCACTGGAAAATCCAGATTCTATGAGCGGATGAATGTGAAAACAGTATCCCAGCGTCAAACTTTGCACATGCATCATTCTGCACAATAAAGCTCAAACATCACAGTTAAGGCACATGAAAATATTATCAAATGATATTTCTGCATGAATTGGACTCTGCTGTCGTGGGACGCACAGGGAGACAGCAGTGGAGCATCGGCTCTAATCACTGTTTATCACGGCACCTCAGTGCTGTTTGTCAGGTCTGTATCATTTCACAACACCAGTAACTTTACATGGTCACTCGTTAGACAAATTATTCAGAAGTTCTGCTTTTCAGTTACAGCCTCATGTTAACATGCATAAAAATGAGCTCCATGCAGCCAAGAAACATGACTTTGGGAGAGGTATCAGTATCAGCAGGTACCCTGAGTGTCTGCATCACAATCGGTAGTTTTTCACTGTACAATGAAGGATTGCATCTGAAGTTCTGAATATGTTAGATTAAAAACTGATGTTCTGCTGGACATAATGATATTTTTTTGTCATTTTGGGCAACTTTTTGGACCTCAAATGTTGAAGAACATGCTATTTATAACGGAGATGATGAAAAGGACATTATCTTGTGTAAGTTGACATCAATGCAATGGTGTCACATGAAGACAAGTCACATTAATATGAAGCATTGAAACAACCTATGGCTGTCTTTTCTGATAAGAAATGCAAAGAACATTACTAATGACTTATTCTGTCTAAGACATGCATGGGGTGACTGAATGAATGAATGATCAAAGGTTTTCATCCAAATACAGCCAACAATTTCTGGATCTTGGAGCAAGCAATGTGTAAATGTGAACTATGACATTTATTTAGGGTGTGCCAACAAACTTCCTGTATAAAGAAAACAGACTGACACTGTGAGCTGTTAGCTAACGTTATCGGCGTGTTGGAGCTTTATGTCAACAACTAATGTGACTCGACTCATTTCTGTTCACCTCTCCTTGTCCTACATGTCTGACGTTATAACCCAAGTTACAATCCTAGCCCCATCCGCTGACTGACGGCGACTGTTAGCTCAGGTAGAGCTCCTGCTGGTGGAGCGTGAACATGTACAGCCATTGCTGTGTCCTCATAACCTTATTTACCTTCATCCTCTCTCTGCACTGGGACGGGGTCCTCTCATATCCCAGCTCCGACAAGGCTCTGGACACCCGCTCGTACATGGCAGGACCGGGGGCCTTACCGGAGAACACGGTGCCTGCGACCTCCAGCTGCTGCATCCTCGCCTCTGTCAGCCTCTCGTTGCCCCACACCGCGATGAGGGCGTTTGTCTCGGACGGGGTCCACGACATCCCTCGGCAAGCCGTGAAGCTGTTGGAGGAGGATGAGGCCGCCGTCCGGCCCGCCGTCCCTGAGCTCACGTTCAAAGGCGAGAAGCGGTTAGGTGTCGAGGGATTGGAGTGATATTGATTACTGTCACTCAAATCCTCCGACTCAGGGGATGGCACTTCGGTTTTCGGTATCTTTAACGCCGTCGATATCTCTGGAGAACGCTCCGCGTTACTGGACGCCGCCATGTTGCCTCTGTTGCTAAGGGGAGGGGGAGGGAAGGTTACGTGCGGGGCTTTACGCTGGAAGGCATCGAGAAAAACACGGCGTGGATTCTAAGAGAGCCGCAAAGGTGGATCCTAAAAGAGTTTACTTTCAGGTAAACAAACAAACAAACAAACACACAAACAAGTGTCTCTCCCGCCCTCAGAGACAGAGTCATTGATGTGGAACCGCATCACCAGTGATGCCTCCTCCGCCACTTTCCATTTTCCGTTTCTTTCTGTTTTTTTCTTCTCTCTCTCTCTCTCTCTCTCTCTCTCTCTCTCTCTCTCTCTCTCTCTCTCTCTCTCTTTAATTTTCTGTTGTTTGAAATATATTCCTGTTCACATATGAGAGCAGAGAATAAGTCACTGTGCCTGGAAAGCAGTGGCAGTGCAGAGGTGTGTGTGGCAGACACTGTTCAGCATGTGAAAGTTTTTAGTTTATTCGATCAAATAGCATCGAAAGAGGTGTGATCCTGCCTCTTTGGGATTTCTACTTTCACTGAAGTAAAAGATCTAAATACTTCTTCTATCACTGGATGTCACTAATAGCATTAACAATTACTTACTGATGACGTTCTTTGCATTTTTTCATTGCATCTGTTGGAGGAAAAAGAATTTTAAAACATCTCTAGAATGCTAAACAAATGTATAAGCCAAAATAAATAAATAAAAGGAAAGACAAAGAAAACTATTGCAGACATACCTTAAAATTACATAATTTAAATGAAGACTGTTTTTCATACTGTATTATTTGGTAAATTCATAGAATTATTCAGTCCATCCACAAGGACTCCCCATCAAAGTACTGATTTCTTAATGTAAAACACAGAAGAATTCTGTAAAATTCCATTCAAATCTCCCTCTTTGAAAGCTAATTAACATTCTTGACAGGCTTTTATTTTATGTGATCTATTGATATCTCACATTATCTATAAACACTATTTGATCTTAAGTAAACACACCTCCATTGTATTTACATATACTACATATTAGTATGAGTTATGTTATATAATATTATATACTATTTAGTAATTAAACAGAACTATCCAGTATATCTAAATACTTTTCACACTTATGCATGGGGTTTCCTCTACATAAACATTACTTGATAGTAATCAAATGCAGCTACAGAATGTACAGACTATTCCCATTAGTGCATGGGGTTTTGAATGCACAAAAACCAGAAGGTCTATGTTTAGATACCTTTGCATCAACTACTTTTACACTGAATAACTATCTATATTTTTTGCTACATTATTGTGTTTCTTGTCTTTCAGTTTGTGTGTGTTACAGAGAATCCTGATGCATCAGGACTGGAGGAATAAAGAAAAGGAAACTAGATATGTCAGCAGTGGAAGAGAGTGGCGGCTTCTGCATGCACTTAGCTTAAGATCTTTTTCAAGCATCTATGTTTTCATATCTAAGTTGTTATAATTTTTTTGTGTGCAATTTTGAAATTGCAAGAATTGAGGATTTCCAAGAAAGCTCTGTTTGGAAAAAATGTTTTGGGAGTCTCCTGTCTCTACAAGGAAATTAGTCCACTCAGTCTAGCTGTTATAGAGTTACAGAGTACTTCTTTACATGCTGTTTTGATTTATTGTTAGGGAGGGTGTTTCACTGTCTTTACACCAGTCGTGAGAAGTCTGTGTGGGTTTGACCGGTCTGTCTCCCTGAGAAGAATACATTTGACCTCTTTGGAATTTTGTGCGGCCATTTTAGAACAAATTCATGTGTAAATCTTTTTTGTATGATTTTATGTGAACATTCCAAAATAGGAACTGTTTCATTGTGCCAAAACTGTTCTTGTGAAAGAGGCACTTAGGTCTCAGAGGAAATGTTTGTGATTCCTACAGCATCATTGTAAACTGCTTACATGTTGGTTCATTATGTGAGTATATTTTTTTACTATTGCAAAATGGAGGAAGTTATAGAATTGATTTTTTTTTCATTTCCATCAACCCCTTCAAAAATACAATATTCCAAAATGCACATAAAAATACAGTACATTGGTGGAAACATGACTAATGTCACCTTTTCAGCTGTGCCAGTAGGCCATGATAGTCAGTCAGTAGTTTATACTGAGCAGTAAACTGAGGTTTTGGAGAGTTAGACCGAAAATACATGGGGCACTGACATGGCGCCATGTCTGCCACAGCATGCCTGCAGCAAAGCATGTCCATTATAATCAACTGAAGCTGCTACACTGACCCTGCAACCCAGTTGATCTGGCACTGTGAATGTGGCAGAGCTGAATCTTGATTACAGGATAGGATGCAGCCGGAGAGGTTCTGCTCCGGCTCTGGCACACCTGTCTCCACTTGGGCAATCACACATCACACAGACACAGAGAGGTTGGTGGTTTTTGGTTTTAGTTTAGTCATTTCCTACTTGTTGAAAGAGTTGCTGTTTTTGAAACAGCCTACCACACTAGCAGTATATACTGACTTGGCCAGAATGTAGCATGTACAGTATGCAAACAAAAGCACAATCTGCACTATGCTAAAAAATACCTGGATGTTGGAATATTGGAATACTGGCCGTTTTATGAAAATTGATGACAGACTGAAAAAGTTTTTTGGAGTTGAGAAGCTCTTTAAGTACCTGCCAGCCAGCTAGTCTCACTCATAGACCCTGCTTACCCCACAGTCATACAGACCACAGCCAACACAGCAGACGAGCCAGGCTCACAATGGAAAGATAGTTTTAATTCTTAATTCTCTGCTATTATTCTGTCATTAGATTCATTTTTTTTTTTTTTTTTTAACATATTTTACTGCAATTATGCAGCTATTGCCACAGGGGAAATGTTCACAATATGATCAAACCAGCGTGAACATTAACACGAACAAAAATACCATCAGTCAACAAGTTTTATGAAAAGGCACCCAGTTTAATTGAAGCAATGATAACAGGGATAACATTACACTTCCAGAGCAGCAGAAATACCAGGAGGATGAGCTCCAACTGCCATTACATTTGGAATGCAATAAAAACGTTAAACTGGTTCCTTCCAATTGTGTTACCCATCTCTCAGGTAAATGTTCATTTGTTTCATGCTGCATGCTAGCATGAAAATGCACTACATTCCGCATACTGATGAATGCAGTATGCAGAATGTAGTACACTGCATATTGCATTTGTAGGTAGTAGCTCCACAGTAGGCAGTTTTGAATACAGTCATTTTAATGTAGTGTTTTGCCTTTGTTTCTTTCCTGCCCTTGTGATTGCAGATTAGTTTCACCTGTCCTTTGTTAGTCTTTCCCCACTTGTGTATTTTGTCAGTGTGTTTTCGCTCTTTCAATTGTCAGATCTGTGTTTGTTCCCTTGTCCTGCATTTGTTTCCTGCCTGTGCCATACTGGCTTCTGTGGGGGGGGGTTTGCCCCTGTCTGCTCCTGCAGTTTTTGCCTGATTGTTTTGTTTGTCTGGATTCAGCTTTGGTTATTAAAGCTTGTTTTAGGCAGGTTCAGGCAGGACACTTCTTCAACCTGCCTGCCAGCGTATCCTGAATTTGGGTGTTTTTTGAAGTGCCAAACAAAACATTCTAATCATGACCAAATCTCTGTGACTCCTCACTTGTGTCTCCTGCTAAAGTGTATTCAAAATAATTTAGTAAAATTATGTACAATTTATTTCATCTTTCTGTTTGAGTTTGCATTGTTATGGATTTGAACTATAGAAATATGTCTAAACAGCACATTAGCAAAAAATATACAATAACATTTATACAATAGTACTTTATTATTACAGCATAATAATACTAGCTGTTTGTGTTGTTATTAGCTTTAGCCTACAGGTTCTACTGTAATTACCAAGGAACAAATAGTATATCTCTGTGTTCATTGTTGAAATGGATCAGGTCAGTTTTTGTTTACGTTGGACAGCACAGGGACATAATGCTACTTGCCTTCTCTCTGCTTCTCTCAGCCTCCTCATCTTGTCCCATGTATCTCCCTTCTCAAAGCTTTGATGAGTCTTTTTTATTTTCTTCTGTCTCAGTGAAGAAAGTAAACGCAGGGTCAATTCATACTTACTGTATATGTAAATGTTGCCGGCCTCTGCCAAGAAATCTTGCAGTCAAAATAAAAATATATAGGGGTGCATGAACTTTAACCCTTTACACAAACTAAATTGAAAGACAAACATTTCAACCTGAAACATTATCAGTCTACCAACAGATGGATGGAAGTTGCACAGGAGCTATTCTTCAAATGATGTCTGGGGATGAAACAGTTCACTTGTAATATTCTCGACTTAACTGTTTCACACACTCTACTCTTTTCTCTATTTTGTGCCTCCTTGTCTCCTACAGCCTCCTGCCTGTGACCCAGAAATAGAGTTCAGTGCACAACCTTGAAAGTGTAATTTGTTGAGACAATGGATTTAGTTCAATCTCACTACTCACTTCAAAATGCACAAATGCAACCAAAACACTTCATACACATCTCAGAATCAATTCTTATACCAGAACACTGGCAATATTCATCTCTCAACAGTATCACTTGTCATTCAGAATACAGTGACCCAAAAGAACAGCTGCTGTACCATTCCAACGTGCATCACTACTGCTTTTGATGTATCTTTTTATTTATTTATGTATTTATTTAGTATAAACCAAGATTCTATTACAACAAATTCTATCACAATTGTGCTCCCTCACAGTATATGTCACAAAAATGAATCAGAGGCATTTCTGATTCATTTTATGCTTCAGTAGGCTTTGTTTGTCATTTTTGTAGAGAATGATTCCAGATGCACAGAATGAAGCTACAGATATAGAAAATACAACAGAGTTCATCACACCATTTTTGCTCTCTTGCAGTACACATACAAAAGAATTATGTTGTATTATGCCTGATCCATCCAGTCATCTGCAGATATGTCCAGACATCCATCATTCATTGCATCCAAAAGGGACATCTGATCCTGTGGCTGCTGATCATAAACTTTCCACCTCCATGAGGCCTCCTCTATGGGATGGAGATATTGAGAGTAAGAAAAGAGACACCATCCTGAGATTGGCTGTAACTCTGTGACTGGAAGGCAATGGTGAAATGTTACATCATCTCATACAACTAGAAAACGTTTTCCTCACCTGGTGCAAGTGATCTATCAGATACATGCATTTGATTTTATTGTCCATATGGGAGAATTCTTGGCCTTTGTATTATTTGTTTTGAAAGATGGCAACTGACAACAAATGCCACTCAACAAAAGAGTAGAGTCTATAATACTCAATGTGTGTGTGTGTGTGTGTGTGTGTCTGTGTGTCTGTGTGTCTGTGTGTGTGTGTGTCTGTGTGTCTGTATTTCCTGCACCAGCAACACTGAACCTCAAAAGGAGCCCTTGTTCAATTGTCATACATAACTCAGTATAGTTAAACCATTCAAGTATATTGTATCACAGCACATAAAATTAATTAATCCAGAAAGCCTTAGAGCAGATATCCACTGAATCTCTCTGTTGTCCACTGTCATCACTGGGCAGTGAATGAGATCTTTTATTGGATTTTGAGTGTATAATTGGTCATTTGATGGCCCGATTGATGGATTGTGTCATTTTTTACTTCACCTTTTCCATGAAACTGTTTGATTGGCTTCCCTCAGGGACTACAAGTCATTTTAGCCTGCTCTGCCATCTGTCCAGTGTTTGGTCGTGTGTGTGTGTGTGTGTGTGTGTGTGTGTGTGTGTGTGTGTGGTCATTGAGGTCCTGACCTGGCCAAAGGGACAGTAACATCCTTTCTGGATGAGGCCTACACACTAGCTGTCCAATAAAGGTCAACGACAGGAAACACCGGACAGTCTAACCTTTGCATGTCAAAACTGCAGCTGTCAGTGAGCTGTCATATCTGCTGTCAGGAAGAGATTAAATGTGCCTGAAATACCTTTTTCTTGTCACCAAGACCCCTTACTTGAAATGAATGTATCCTACTAACAAGTATTGCGTGTGTCAAAGCCTATATCTTCCTTCCAATTGAGCTCCATTGTTGTCCAAATACTTTTAATAAGATATCAGTGAGCTACATTGTTGCACTTGCTGACATGTTTTGGCATTACAATGAACACTCACTTGATTATTTTAACTCAGTGCCACATACACCATCCTGCTATACTCTAACTACTCACTTGAGTACCAAATGTGTTTTAATCCGTGGCTGAAAATAATATATTTTCTCTTGTTTGAGTGATGTTTGCTAAAAAGCAACTAGTCAGTAAGATTTACAATATTTATTAGAACGTTTTCATTAATTTATAATCACCTGGAAATAACAATTGTGTTTTTGTTGCCACAGAGGGAGCAAGTCCTGTTCCACAGCAACTGGATAGATATTATAGAGACACTCATGTTCCCCAGAGGATAAATCCTACAGACTTTTTTGCTGCTTTGACTTTTAGTGCCACATGAAGTTGACATTTTTAGTTGGGACTGCAATGACTTGACAGCTCTTGGGTAGACTGCCATTGTGTCTGAGGTTGATATTTTTGATTCAGCGTGAAATGTCTCAATGACTATCTGATTTGGTTACATATAATAATGTGTCCCTCTCTAAATACTGTACATAGACTTTTGGTTGCACAAGCACAATGAAACAACATGTTATAGATTAATAATATCACTTTTAATGTTTAAACTGAAAGCGAATGCAGACAAGACACCTGTTATAATTTCAGTACATCATAAATTGTGCACACCACAAAGTTGCTCTGCAGTTAAATGAAAGTTTGGGTAAAAACATTAATGTTTGTCTTTGTCTTCACTGCCAAATAAGCAGTGAATTGTGTATGATGTACTGTGGACTGCTTATAACTTGTCTGATCACTTATGTGGCTGCTCAGTGCACTGTCAAGTTGTGTTCCTCACTGAAGTCATGAAAAACTGTTTTCCTCTTAAAACTTAATTTCATCCAAATGCTCAGATGCATAATCACGTCTTTAGGGTGGCTTATTGGTCCACAGTGACTCCATGCTTATATTAGTTGAGACCTCCGTGTGAAATGCTGAAGATATTAGATAGAAAGTGTGCCTTGCCTGGATTTTCCACTGGCACATGCAAAATCAGAAAGGTCAAGTCTTCTGTGGCATCATTTGTGTTTTAATATTCCTAAAAACACATCTGAACAAAATAGTGGGGATCTCTGTTAATCTATGTACCACCAAGAGACGGCCATTATATGCTGGGGACATGTACAGACATAACTTAAAGTTAATGATATGGGACTTTATTTGCACATGTTCAGGACACTGGTTTCACCTTTCACTACCACCAGCTCTGCCGAAGCCTTATGAATTTGAAGTCTGAGAATTGCTTTCTTAGTAATTAGAGAATGATTGTGGTTGTAATCCTGGGCTTATCGTCAGAGGGATGATTTGCTTTGCCCAAACTGTAATTGATTGCTGAGAGATTGGATGTGACAGAGATGGAGGGAGGCTATCAGTGTGAATATCACAAATTTGTGTTTTCTCTTGGTGGAGTGCATACGTAATAGTTTGTGTTGCTTAATTTCATACGTTAAGAATGTTTTTGGTTGTTTGAAACTGCACATTTGAATTTGCAATTTTCCTCTCAAGTGCAATGTCATTAACCCATGACAGGATGGCTTCAGTTGTGATAAAATAATGGCTATTGAGTAGCAGATAAAAATAATCCCGAAATTTCCTTCTTCACAAGGTGGAATCTATGCTTAAGAGGACTAAAAATCAACCTTTGTATTAATGAAGGCAACAAGAATAATTTTCCCCTTCAGTCGGGTGATTTATTTTGGTCTCCACGCTCATCTTTGATTGGGCCACATCTGTTGTCCATGAGCCCTAGTATTAATGACAGTGCCAGGGATGCCCTGAAGTGTTTTCAATGAAGCGTATCTGAGTGGAGTCCTGCTTTTCGCTCCAAAGCCATTACTTTACGTGTGAAGTGACTCCATGATTATGAAGTAAAAGTGCAGCCTGTCATCTTAATTGTGTTAATGGTGTGTTCACCCATCAGATGATCAGGTACACCCCTGCAGATCTGGAGTTTGTTTGTTTAGTTCAAGGAGATAAAAGTCATTTGGCAATCACATTAAAATAATATTTGATACAGCTGTCTATTCTCATATATACTCAAAAGACTTAATGTGGAATGATTTCTACACTGCAGCTGACCAAAACTAATTTTGCTAATTTTTCAGGTTTTCTTCTCAGCCTTTTTTCTTTTCAATGTATCTTTGTGCATTTAAGACTAAATTATTAAATGTTCTCACTCAACAAATAGCCTCAGGAAAGCTTGGACTGACTATTTTTAAAGTGTTGTGTCAGGCACACTGATTCTATAATGGATCCTGTTCCTTGAATGCAATGTGCTATAGAAATTAGTATTGGAAATGACTTACTTACTAATTGTTGGCAAAGTGGATAGATTGTGCAGTTTGACTTATTGATTAACTGATCAATTGATTGATCAACTCAACTAAACTTCCCAAATTTTGTCTGTAAGCTTTCTTGGTCTTGCAGCCCAATGTGCTCTCGTATGACCACGTTGAAATTCATCAATATCAAAATGGTGCTAATGCATATTCAGACTTCTAGACTTCTTCCTTCGCTGTTTTTCATGAAGTCTCTGAGAATGAGCCATCAGTTTCAGAGAAGGCTTTTCACATCCTCCATCAAATTCGATGTCATCTCATTCCCATCATCACAGTGCTCCGATTGGATCATTACCAGAAAGGTGTGAAATGACCATTACATGGGCTTCTTCCTTGATACTGATTGCAGTAGACATGTCACCTTAAGTACACCAGGCTGAAAAAGAGCAGTCACTGGAAATGACTGCCTCTGCCTTCTGCCTTTCCAGCAGAGGGAGAAATCACCCCAAAGTCTATCTCCAAAAGAAAGAAAGCAGTTAAAGTAGTTTAGCCCTTTGTGTTTTTGGACTTCTTTCATTTGCTGCTAGGTGTAACTATACTGTCATAGAAGATGAAGAAAACCAGCTCATTTTTTGCTCAATCAGTGTACCCTGGTGGCCTAGAGCTTCAGCCCACTGAACTGCAACATCCCCAGTTGGAGAAGCAGGAATAGACTACCAGGTTAAGGACCTTTATTGTATTGCTGGCAAAAAATGAACAAATAAATCTTTTGTACCAATTCTTTTGCAAGCTTGATTTGTACTACATGCCCACCATTCTGCCTACGGGGCTTTTATATATTAGCACACCAACTGCCAGGGATGCTGATGGGATGTGAAAATTCATTGACATAATGGGCAATTTCTCTTTTTTGATAGTGCTTTGTAAAAGATCAGTGCGAGATTTAGAAAATGCAACTTGGTATGCCTCATCCGTGCACTGGAAAGAATAGCATCTGTCCAGAAAATGTTTTTTCATGCAGCAGCTTTATCAGTGATTTCCTATAGAATAGACTCTTGGGTAAACCACATTGCAGAGCTCTGGAATGAGCGATGCTGGCTGGTAGGAATGTATTCCTTTCCATTTCTTTCTGATATAAGGTAGAGATGATGCTGCCATTGCATGATTCAATCCACATATTCAAAAAAAGACATGTTTTTCATCATATTCAGCTCACATCTTAAGGTCAGGGGTCTTACTATTGAGGAGCTGGACAAAATCAGTCAACTCATAGCTAGTCCCCTGAAAATGCAAAAGATATCATCTGAACCCCTTGGACCATTTGGGGATTTTTTGAAGGACGAGGTTTCTGTTAGTGTTAAAAACATGACTGCGTTAAAAAACAAAACAAAACATCATATTCTGGAACAAAAGTAGAGCCCATCAATGTTCCTATTCATTCACTGAAAAGAAATTCACACGTAACACCAACACAGTCATTTGGAGAAGTTGGAGAAATGAAACCACTTCGCTGCTATACAGTATTTTTACTCCCTTTTTTTTTTTTTTTTTTTTTAAGATAAATTGAATTGAATTGAAATAAGATTGCAACACTGCATTTATGACTGCCATTTTGCTTGAGCCCTAAATCACCTTCCTGAATTCAAGAACACCACGAAACAACACACTCCCAAGGATCAGTATCAAAACTATGTTACCAATGGGGAATGGTGAGGCAGACAGGATGCAGTTTTCCATGTTCACCGTCTTGGATTGCAGACATTATTCCTCCCTCCACTGCACTGATCATGGGCTCCATGTATTATGCATTGTAACAGCTTTGGACATGTACTTTAGTCCATGTCACATGGACGTGGACAGCCTGTTGTATGATAGCTCTCTCCTGCTTTTTAAGTTTTGTTGTTATTGTTCATTTTAGATAAGCAGTTTTCCTCTTAACTCTTAGGGGTTTTTTTTTTGTTTGTTTGTTTTTTTTCCTGATATTGGCCTGCTTTACTGACTGCCTGTGTCTGCTGCAGGCTCTGGGTGAAGTTGTGCAGTTTTCTTTGAGCAAATACAGTAAGTGCAAGAAATGTGCTTTTAGCTTATTGTCATGTTTGCTTTCAAAAATAATGGTGTGCTTAATATACTTTCTCTAGAACAGGTATAGTGTTATACAAAATACTTCAGAAATCAGATTCCAGAATTCATTGTGTAGAATTGTCAAACAAATCATATCAGAACTTTAGAACCCAATGGTGTGAGACCTACTTGAGCACATTTGATTGATTCAACATGAAAACATTGCATATACAAAACATAAAGAAGACATGTAATTGAATATACTGATCATACGAAAGTTCTGAAGTTCATGAAAAGTCATGTTAATTTAACAAATAAAAATGTTGTATGTCAAACATCAGAAAATCTTTTTCAGTAAACATGATTTTGATGTGCAACCCATATATTTGTTGTTGTTTTTTCATGTTAATCCAACAATTTTTTGTTTTTCAGAGTGAACCTTCTGATCTGTGGACGACCTCATCCACGTAATGCACCACTCAAAGGTTTGATATATGTAGAGGTCCCAAGCAGCATACTGTAGTTCTACTAGTACTGCTTTGTTGCATATCATTCACCTCTGTCTCCCCGTCATTCTCAAATAAAGGCATAAAATACCCCAAAAAATACTTCAAAGAATGATTTATATGATGAACTGATTATCAACACAACAACTCAACATATACAAGGTAAGCATATGTGTTTGATGTCTCTGTTTTATGGATTCTTACTTTGAAAATGCACATGAGATGCTGACTAATTTGAGCTTCAATACAGGTCCACCAAAACTGAAATTAAAAGTTGTTTTCAATTTCATTTTCATGTACGTAGACATCACTAACATATGAGGCACCTCAGAGAACTTCAGTAGCACTGAGTCTCCTCTATTCTGCTGCTAAACCTTTATAACAAACTCTGAATGAACGCGTTCACCTCAACTCTGGAATTTTCCACAGGACAGTTGTATTGGATTCTCCCACATGTCCTCAAACAAAAGAACCCCCATGAGTCCCCCTTTGACTCTCCTGATACTGAAACTCAAACGCCTCTCTCATCCCAGCCACTCCAATCAGTATTCAGCTCTTTAACTTCCTCCAGCTGGGCCCAGCCTTGCCCCCCCAGTGGATTCCCCTACCCTGTGCTAATCTCCCCCGAGCGACAAGAGGGCCCAGGTGCCATCACCGAACGAGACGTCGGGGTAATTTGGCTCGACGCACCCTAACACACACACCCACCTTACATCAGGGGCAGGGAGGGACTCTGGACATTAAACACTGTCTCATTAGGTTTATTTGGATGAGGCAGGGGACCTAATGAGAATTGGTGTAATGACCAAAAACATCTGATCTCCACCCGCTTCAAACAAAACATCCAGGTAGGGCCCAGGGTCAGGGCCAAAGTCATGTCACGCCTCCCTGCCTCTGAAGGGTGCAGAGGGTGGAGATGGAGTAAGGGAATCCAAGTTCAAGCACTTAAGAAGAAGAATGGGGAGTGAGGAGCAGCATACTTGAGTGAAGAGCTGCCCTTTGTCTTCAGATACTTCAGAGTTAGTCGATCCATACTTTTTTGGTGGGTTTTACATTGAATTGGATGTCAATTAATAAACCACGCTCCTTGTTTCTGTGCTACTACATGAGTAAAGCTTCTTGAGTTTGTGTTAATTAAAAAGTACCAAAAATAATCTCCAGATCCTCTTTCAAAGTCAGCCTTTTCTGCAGATGTTGCCTTGCCTTGATGTGCAAAATGGGGGACAAAAGTGCATGAGGTTATAACCAGTGCAGCTAAAAGTTTTTATGCCACCCAAAATGGTTAGCAGCTGAGTACCGTTACCCAATTAAATCTAAATATCACGGCCAGCTTCGAATTAGGGACATTTCTCAGCTCATTAACATCTCATGAATGTTAAGTCAAGAAGCAAATAACTGGTTGGTGATGATATAGTTTGCAATGTCATCACAAATGATATTCATATATTACATTGTAAATGTGGTGCTTTTGTTTTAGTTGTTTGTGATATTATCACATTGTGATATTGTATGGGTTAGGGTTAGGCAGGTTAGGGTCAGGCAACAGAGAAAAGACAAAGACAAAGGAAAACATGTGACATTTACATGAATGGAGGACTGCTAATGGTCACTGCTGTCTTGATCTGCAGGACGCTGATTGAGGGTCGTTTGGGGGGGCTGATTCATTAGGTCTTGGAGGCCAGAGAGATGGACTGAATGAGGGATGATTGTATCTCTTCATAGGGGTGTGGGGTGCTGAGATCCTCCACCCACCCACACTCCCACCTATGCTGGAACACAGGTGTGGAGCAGCTGAATCACCAAGGCCTCCTGACCCACGGACTGTCCACAGCTCAATACACCATTAGCCTCTGTCAGCTGACCTGACCCATCCACCAGGGCATCTTACTATCTACTGTCCCCTGTGGAAGATACAATAATTGGGTCCTGCTACAGGGAAAAGTTTGACAATGGAACAGTGTGTCAATTCAGTCATGTTCATGCATGAATGGGTGAGAACGAGTAAAGTTGCCATTCCTTACCTTACAGGTAAGCATTGAATTCAACATGTACATGGGGCCAAATGTTGTTTAGAAAGTTTTTGTGTTTGCTGCTGAAATTTTGGCATTGAAACATTTTAAATTGTTTGAACACTGTAACAGTTGAGGGCAGCTGAAATACACATACATAAAAAAACATCTTAAATAGGCTAACATACTAAAAAATGAAATAACAGCATATAAGTGCTAAAATAAGTTGCAGTTACAATTTCAGTTCAAGTGAAGCTGAAGTATCAGTTGAACTAAAGTAATTTAAACAGTTATTCTACCAACCTCACAAACCCCAATATTTCAATGGTTACATATTATTTGCACTACTGCAATATTTTTTGCACATACTGTTTATTGTTTACATTTATTTATCATCTGCAACTTGCACATATTTTTTCTGGTACATACTTTATAGCTCTGGCTCTCTCTCTCTTTTAGAACTGATGTTAATATTTGTTTATACACTTAGTTATATTTAATATATTTTACATTCTTAGTTATATTTTATATATTTTGCATATTTAGTTATATTTTCAGAATTGCTGCTCTTCATCATCTGCATCCTTGGGTCCAAACTATTTAGTGGCAGAAGCCTAACAGAGCAATTTATGTTGAAAATGTGACCAATTGTGAGCTAGAGTTGTGAGTTAGAGAGATTACAGTAAATTAAACACAAGGACATTAGGGTTGATGGACTTTTTCTAAAGAGCTGGTATCCAATATATTGCCAAATCAGAAACAGCCTCAGTACTTTTAGGGAGATGTAATAACAATGTAACTGATCACAATAACTTCTTCCTATGGTCTTGATCCAGCTCTTGCCCTTGTTTCATATAATGTATAATGTAAATGTAAAGTACAGAAGAAGCACAACAAAATCTTGAAAGATTGATTAAATTAATGCCAAAACAACAACAACAACAAAAACCACCAACATATTGAATGATGCTAATGTCTTGCTGAACAGTAATACAAATGAGCCAGTGCTGTTATATCCTCCCTGTAGGTTGCCCAGAGGACTTTGTAGCCAGGTGAAAGAAAAGTTCTGATGATATCCTGAGTGTTCAAACTAAATCCCTCCTTAATGTGACTAAAATGAGTGTGTCATTTTCGACCTTCATGTATCAAAGACCCACCTCCCTCACCTCCCTGCATAGCAATTCACTGTCAGCACTGCTCTGCTGATATAAACTCATATGAAGTGTGCACCTGGCATGTAAAACTCACAGCACAACTCGAGTCAAAAGTCAATTGTAGAAGTGAGATGTTTTTCTTGGTGGGAGGACTTATTTGAAGATGGGTGTTTCAGTGTGACCACTCATTTCAGGGTCTGTTTTATCAGGGTGAGTTTTGGTGTCATGACATTTCCCAAGGTTAGAGGTCGATGACCAAATGTCAGCAAACAGAGTCCAGGCAGATGGCGAGCTGTGTTTCAGCGCATCTGTTTCCAAAAAATAAAAATTGATCCTGTCAGTATTCATGTAATGAGCTGAGATACTAAAGTTTATGCTTGAAACTACGCAGCGGTGATCTGTGTTGTGCTCTGTTTATGAAGGCAGAGGAGACTTTATGGGTACATTTGCTTTTACTATTCAAGATGTAGACGTTCCACTGAGGTTGTTGGATTGGTTTAGACTGGAAAAATAGGAACTTTGTGAGTTAAGATTTGATCTGCAGTTTTTAATGATTTGTTTCTTTTAACAAGCCTAAGACACTTTGGAGGAATAAATTTAGCTAGAAAATAAAATAGCATTTAATGAACTCAAAGCTGTGTGCATCAAAAACTTTTTCTCCCAGGCTGTGAAGTACAACATCTTTGAGGGCACAGAATCAGTATGTGATAATTTCAAGATCTTTACCAAAACTAAAGATCTTTTTCCAGTTAGTAAGTGATCAAACTGAAGAATTAGAAATATGTCAGTCATCGGTCACTTCTCCATTTTGTCCTCTGCAATTTAATTAAGACAAGGATTCATACATTTTGGAGGCAGATATTAGATACAGAGATTCTACGAAGCCTTAGAGGTCAAAAATTGATGCCCCTGAACATATATGACACCTATAATCCCTTTGTTAGACAAAAAGCCCATGACATAGCAGGATTATCTGAAAGAAAAAGAACATCATAACACAACCTCTTTGCTCCCCTGATGACTCCAGGACAACAGAGCTCCCAAACCCCAATTTAACAGAAAATGAAGATGACACATACTCTGGAATAATGAAGCAGAAAAAGGTACATGACTGTCAGTTTATATGAGTATGTGCATGCATCTGCGTGTGAGTGATGAGCGGCATGTGTGCAGGTGCAGCATCCCTGCTGTGAGCCTAATTAAAAGGCACTGGGTGCAGAGGGGGCTGCTTTGGCGTCCAACCGAGTCCCTTTATATCCCTGTTTCCCTCCCTCTCTATCCCCTGCCTTTGATTACCGGGGAGCACTAATGCCCCTCAATCGCAGCCGCACATGTGACCCTCTGTGTAAGTGGAGGAAAGGAGAATGACAGAGCACCTTTCCCCCCGGCTTTATTGTGACGGCTCAGTAGTGGAAAGTCCTGTTTTACTCAAATGTTTGTCAAGTTGAAGTGAAATGACAAATTTAAAAAAAACCCAGTAGAGCAAAATTAACCGACTTAGTTATAAGCTATTGTTGTTTGAAGGAGAGATTCATCTGGTAGCTCTGGTGCCTGCCATGTTCATATTTTCCCTATAAACTGCCATATTTAATTTAATCAAAACCCAGCTAGTTGATTGACCTTAGCTCTTTTTTTTTTTTTTATCACTCAGTGAAACCTTCCTTTTCATTTACTACAAGAAATTATGTGTGAATTTGCCAATGACAAATTTTATTTGGTTGTCAGAGTGGAACTTCTTCTGCCTATGTGTTCACCTTGCATCCCTCTGTGTGGCTCCAGAGTAAGCTGTGTGAAATCTGATAAATCCTCGAGTGATGTCACTTGGGTAAGTGTCACCTGGGGCTGAAGACTCCAAGTTTGATAACACATAACACACCTGAATCTCAAATGAACTGCTGGTGGTTGAGTTGCATTATGGGTACTGTAGGCACCATGTTTTGGCTCTTAACTGGTGGCTCCATGCCTAGTTTACTTAAGAATTTGTCCCTTCAAACAGTGACATTCTCTTTTTGTCTCCTCTATCTGTCTCTCTGCCAGTCTGCCTGTTTGACTTTCCCATTTCATCAACCACACTCATTAAGAATCTGACGACTTGGACAAAGTGACAGTACTCACTGTTCATGCACATGAAAGATGGTACACCCTCACCTGATATTATCAGTGAAACAAATGAAAGTTTTCCATCTAATAGAATAAAACCTCATATATCACTTTCCTCTAATGTTGGTGGGAGTCCATTCTGTTTCAGGATGATCTCTACTTTCAGCATAATAATCCATAATCACATCTGTATTTCTAGATTACAATGAAATATATATTACATGTTGTTTTGTTTTTTGAGACTGTAGATTCAGACTTATCTTCAGTGACAACAAAGTCAAATTTCTAAGGTGAATACAGAGGTTTGTTTGTGAAATATTTCTGCCTTTCATCTGTGACTCCACTAAAGGGACAAAGGGTGTGTTATTCTGCTATGTAGATGTACCAACAATACTTCCACTCTTGCTGCAGAAAAACAGATTAAAGTCATATTTCATAAATATCAAAAACACCTGGACTGTCATCACTGAATACAGAATGTGGAAGTCTTTTTGACTATGTACTCATGGACTGTTTGTCCAACCCACACAGGATGCTAGGCCTGCATGATGAAACAGGGGCCTAGAGGGAGGATCAGCTGCCAATAACAACACCTTCCACTTCCACATGCACAAAAAATATATACTTAGACACACACTGTGGCCAATTTGAGTTTGTCCTAGAGTGGAGTAAGGGACATAATCCCTTGCTGTAATTGCATTCGGGAGGTTTCAGAAAAGGCTTGATACACGTCTGAGGCCACTTTAGCAGTGAAAGATGTGTCTCAGGTCTCTCCAAGGTCGCTGCTTGAAAACATATGTCTCTTGATTCCTTAATCTCTCTATTCCCAAACAAGATGGCTAAAATACATGCATCAGGGCTGGTAATTATTCAGCCCCTGTGAGGAGCCTCTTGATTTGAGATCATTTGAAATGAGCAGCTGAGTCAGGATACAATGGTAGACATGAAAATGGACTCAAGGAGAGACAGTAAAGGAAAGTGAGAGACAGGAGTTGTTGAGTGAAATGTGTTCATTTTCCACTCTGACTTTTAATTAAAGCAGCTTTCAAAGAGGTGTAGGGATGAAATTGGAAGAGATCAAGTCTGTCCTTGGCAGGAATTAGTGTTTGCACTTTAATGGGTTCACCCATCTGTAACTTTCATACCAGAGAAAAGGGTGACTTTGACAGGAATGACTTCATTTTGGGAAGAAATGGTCTTTTCTACCACACTTTTTAAGTCTCCATTTTCATGTCTACCACAGTAAATCATTTGTTCATTATTCTATGGATAAGGGTTCGTTGTGGAATGTTTTTTATGGTAATTTTGTATTACAGAGGCTTGCTGAGGGCTGGAATCTTCCCTTAACCAGGGGACCCTAATTCAAATCCCGTGTTGGGAAGCATTCAACCTTCCTAGGTGCCCTTGGGCAAGACAATGAGGTCCAGAACAATTCCTCTACAGCTCACTTTAAGACCTAATCCCCAGATTTTTTTGTGCATATATTCCTTATTAAAGTGATAGACAGAGATTCTTTCTGACATTCTTATTTCCTGGTGCTACTTTTCCACAGTCTCTTTATTAAGTCCAGTGGAACTTGCAACCCCTTTTGTTATTGTGTGTGGGACCCCAGATGATGCCCAACCTTGGTCGTCCATCACCACTGTCACACATCCCCGCTACCCCCAACAACATCACGGCCCGCATCCCAGCATGCATATTCACAGGAGCTGGTGTCCCGTCTGAGGAAACCAAATTGCCCCACCCTGTGTATCTCTTTTCTTAGTCAATATTAAAATGGGCTAATAAAGAGGGGCAAGATTCCCGTGTGGTAATGGCTCCCCAGAGACCTCTGACTAATTAAAGGGCTGCCCCTTCCAATGAACAGTAATCACTCACGGCTTTGGGTAGACAAACCCATGAGCTTCTATATGGATGAACAAAAAAGAGGATGCTGGCATGTATCGTTCAGAGCTTAAAGAGATAATATACTCACTGGTAGCTTGAAAACATCTTCTCTTTCAGTAAAACTTCCATCATAACTTTGTTATGAAATTGTTTCTTCCAAACATATTTTCTGAGGGAACCAAGGGAACATCACTGGGAAGACTTGCTGTCTGCATATTCAGTAACGAAGGTGAATGTGAATTCAAGTGAAAGCCTATTTCCTGCATTGGTTTCACCTATTAAATATGATCACAAAGGAGAAAATGTAGATAAAGAGAACTGGGTTGAAAGAGGATTTTTACATTTTCATATTAAAATGGGACAGTGTAAAATCAATTTTTTGTTTCGTGAGTCGCATAAAGGGGCAAATTGCTTTTTGCAATACAACGTTGTAAACTGATAAATAAGTTTGTTTTACCTTGTACCTTGCAGGCTGAAGTCTAGAAATAATAGTTCATATGAATATTTTGTAACTGAGCCTATTAGATTTTTGTCAAAGTGCATTTTGATTTTATTAAAAAAGTTTGAATACTGAAAACCCACAACAGTCTAATTATAAATGCCAGTACTGCTAATGGTCACTGCTGTCTTGATCTGCAGGCCCCTGACTGAGGGTCGTTTGGGGGGGCTGATTCAGTAGGTCTTGGAGGCTGGAGAGATGGACTGAATGAGGGATGATTGTATCTCTTCGTAGTGGTGTGGGGTGTTGAGATCCTCCACACATAGTATAGTTTTTATACACTTAAAAAAAAAACAGTTGAGAGAATTAAGATACTAGCAGTGTATATAGCATTTTGTACTTAAATGGGCAGATATGGTTGAGCAGTGAGTATTGGACTGAACTGAGGTCTGCCTGGGACCTGGGATCTTTTTCAAATGACAACATTGCTAAAATCATAGAAACAACAGCAGACAATATAAATAACCTGCTAATTTCCTCAGAAAAACAAATTCTGTATTTTAATGTGTAAGTCTCACCGATGAGTCATCCTCAATCAATTTGTGATTTTTGCCCATTAGCAGGATAGGCCCTGCTCTGATTGGATAAAACAGGCTTTGCTCATACAGCAATGTTTGTGTTGTTGCTGTCGCCAGTGTTGCATGTTGAAAAGGGTGAACAATGGAATAAAAAGGAGAGAGAGGTATAGAATCTTAATCATTCCATAACATTTCTGTCACAGCCTTATAAAGCCGGATTAACTAATACATTAATGAGTAATTCACAATTCTTCACAATGATGCTTTTGTGATTTAAGCTCAAATGTGCCTTGTAATTTTGTGCAAATTGAGACAGTCATGGTCAAATACTAAACCACCTGCTTTACAGTGCCACCTAGTATACTATACACCCTAACCCAGTCACATATCCGCCGTATTGTATCTGCATGCAAAGTGGTTGACACTACCAGGCTGCTGCTTGACAGCTGATCAAGTATCCAATCTTAGCAAAACTCTCCTAATGATCTCAATGAAATGTTCAGTGACTTAATTCGATGATTTGCTGTGCATTGTGGGGATGGGGGCACTCGGGGCAGGGTTTCCAAAGAGATAAAGCCCAGGCTTCTTTGCATTCTAATACATGTAGCAAATGCCTTTAGTACGTGTCTTGAACATGAGATAAAATAAAAGACTGAGGGTCTTGTGATTCAGATTCTCTGAAGTGATTATTAAGAAGAGTGTGTATACATGTTATCACTTCCTTCAACTGGCCAATCCACCGTCTTCTGTTATACAGACTTCTTGCACCACACAATACTTTGCTGAATTAAGTAAAAACCCTGCTCAGTGGTCCTTATCACCTGATGATGACACACTCCTTAGTGGGCATTCAGAATGAAGACAGACAGAAGTTAACAGCACAGGGTGCTGGATTGCTGGGCTCATATTGCCTTGGGTGTTGGTGAGACATGAAATACAATCAAGGAAGTTCAGTCTGAGTAACAGATCTTAGATTTCATCAGGGTCCTCTGTGTCAACCACCCCACTGTTGCTGGACCGTCCTCATTCATTTGAATGTGTATTTCTTCATACAGGGCTGAAGTCAGTCTGAAGCCATCCTTGGTGTTATGTCTGTACCACACTGCTACAGAATGATGATGTAATGATAATGAAGCTTAATATTGTCCAGACTTGGGCCATTTAAACTAGTTAAAACAAGATCAAAGTGTTCAGCAAGTGTAGTGCCACAAACTTCCAGTGATGACATCTGAAAGTTGTCCAGTAATAAAGTATGTCTGGTCTGAACACCTCCAGTCATTGTAAACCAACTGTCTCTGATCTAAGCACCTCTAAATGACAGCATGGCCATTAGAGCCACTGTCATTTCCTGAGAGGCCAACAATTAGTCCTTGCCAGCGGGCCAGCCGTGCTAATGGCTTCAGTGTGAAAGATGCGGGAGCGTTGGTACTAGTGAGGAAGGCCAGTGGGTGCCTGGAAAAGAGCCACTCGTCTCTCTGTCCTAATTGCCATGAAAACTCCATCTAGTTGGGTTTATGGAGTGGCAGGAGGGACTGGTGCCCTTTGAGAGGTTTTGTTAAGCTGGCCCTAGTTTCTCTTGCTCCTGACCCCCCACCCACCCACCCAAAAAAAAAGGACCAGAGGCAGTGGGCTGCAAAATGGACACCAGATGGAAGAAGCATAACAGAGAAATAGAGCAGGAGGAGGAGGGGGCTGAGCATGGGGCATGGTGGGTGACTTGGCTTGCTGCATGAACCTTGGAGTTCTGTGTTGTATGGGCATATGTCAAAGTACAGTATTATCAGAGATGAGGGTGCATGTGAAGAAGGCTACATTGTAAACCTTCTGCTGAACAACTGAAATTGCTGTGGGAGTTTTGTAAAGTTACAGACAAAACTCCAAAGAAAGTTTCCTGTAGAGATATCCCACATTATGAAGTTCTGTATGAAAACAGAAGCAAAACACAAACACAAACCTCTTAACTTTGGCACACAAGCTGCACGCACTGTTATTCCACCCAATTTTATGGGGCTTGACCTGTGATGGCACAGTTAACCAAGCAAGCCTGTGCATTTGCATTACAGAGACAGTGGTGAAAATAAATGGATGGGGACGAAATTGAGAGGGAAAGGTTGACAAAGGGTCTGTCTTGTTGTGCTGTCTGTTAATCATTTCCCAAGCCCCTCTGGCTTCAATAAAGGAGAATAAAAGAATATAAAAGAACAATTTGGGCTGCCCCAGCTGTGAATAACCAACCCATCACGCCACACAATAGCCCAGTCACGCTTGCTATAATTCAGCTTGTGATTTCAGACACGCCCCTCTCTCTTGCCACATCTTTGTTAAAGTGGGTCGTCAGACATATCATTTTCCTCTCCCCACCCCTCCTGCATGGCCAGATGGTTGAAATCCATAACGCCCCCCCCCCCCCCCACACACACACACACACACACTTCCATATCCCTTCATGCTATGACATTACTCTCACCATGGCTCATTATTGGCCAGTAGTAGCCCACCTCCTTGGCTAATTAAGCTCAGCTTTGTCGAGCTGAGGTCCAATAGTTTAGCAAGCTCGGAGGAGGTCCCAGCACCTGGGGAGCCTACCTGTTACAGTTTCTGGCTCATCAGAATCCCAGAGAGGGGAGGCAGGCTGGGATGGAGGGTGGCCCAGCTGGCTGGCCTGCGCTGGCACTTAGAGAAGAGGTGGGGTGGTAACTACTGGTGCGTGATGCAGTTGTTTTAGCAGCCTTAAGGGGATTTTAGGCTGGACACACTTCAGTGGGTATACATGTAAAAGTACATAGGTTTTCCATCTCTAGCATACCCATATGTTTGTTTAGCTTGCTAAAATGCACTTTATTCATCTCTGGAAGAATAGGCTGAAATCCTCAAACCACAGAAAAGTCTATGCACCTAATATTATTTGCCACCACTATCAAATCTGTTTCAGCTTCATTTTTTGGATGGATGGTCAGTGTGACAGGACATATTGGGAACAGGGGTGCTTACTGCTTCCTCAAAGTGATTGTTAAAATGGTGTACATAGCAAGCCCATTGGATCCATTGACTATTACATACGACATTAGATGAGGATAAGATAAAAATGAATTACTAAGACAATATTTTTTTGATTGTTTTTGGAGTATGCTTTGTTTTCTGAGTATTGTACCATTTATTTTGATGGATTTTAATGGATAAAATGAACATTTCATGAAATATCAGATTCATCAGATAAAACATTGTGGAGAATGACAGCAAAGGTGGCTAAATCTCTCCAGGTGAGTCCTGGTTAAAGTACTTATTAGGCTGTGCCTTGTGCTTGTCATTGATTTTCCCCTGGAATGTGTGGCCTCTTTGAAGATATCTGTCCACTCTGCACAGGACTGTGGGAAAGCAATCAAGCTCAAAAGTTTTCTCCTCCTTCAAATTCTGAGGCTGACAAATAACTCATCTTTTTTAGCTCCAATCAATATGACGCAGACCTCTTCACTCCTGCACCGCAATATTTTCTCTCTCCAACGCTGATTGGAATGAACTCCATTGTTTCAAAGGTCCACACACACTGATTATGAGAATGTGAACCAATCTCACTGAATGGCACAAGATCTTTTTCCAGGCAAGTCACACCAAAGCCTCTTTGCAGTGTGGTGCACAGGGTCAGTCTCCATGAAGCACTTGAAAATGGTAGTGTTCGGCCGCAGGACTGGAGAAGTCTGACCCGAGGGAGCAGACATGGTCTGGGGCTCACTAAAATTACCAGCTTATATTTGGGGAGGTGGGGCTGCTTATAATGCTAATGTATATTTAAATGACCACTTTGCATTTATCTCCATTCATCTGCAAATAAAATAGTATGAAAATAAGAATAGAATGAAATGATATGAAAAGGTGTGTGGAGGGAAATTCATGAGATGCAAATGTCTAATAGGATAAATGACAGGTCCATCTTTTCCTTCTTAATATCCATGGGGTCGTGGCTAATTGTGCTTTGTTTTGCAATTACCCAGAGTTTACTCAGGGTTTACATAGTCGGGCTGTGGGCTGTGGCTGGTGCTTTGTTTAACTTCCTCCCCTCGTGGCCCCGCTTGTAACTTAGGCCCCTGGAGATTGGATAATCCTCTGACTAAAGCATATTGGCTCTGTCACTCCCAGTTACGCTGCCTGCTATTTGCCTGTCGATGAGAAGAAATAGATATAGATGACACACAAGGATTCCTCTTGCGTTTAAAGGGGCACGGTTGTCTAGGTTTCAGCCATGATAGCGGGCAGTCCAAATGCTTTGAAGTTAGCTTTGAAGTTATGAGGCAATTGGAGGAAATGAGGAAACTCTCTGCAGGGTCTCCTGAAGAGCCAGTTTGTGAGAGGCATGATTGGAAACAGTGCCCCAGAGGGAGACAGTAGCCATTTTGCTCAGGGGGCCTGTCCTTCTGGCCTGCAAACTAAATGTATAGGACAGAGGCACCAATTATGGCACTTTGGCATATGTTCAGTGGCAAGCATCCAACTCTAATGATGGACCCTGCCAACTGCTCGCCAGTCCAGGTCAGTGGCACATGATATTTATTGCCAAAAAAAAAAAAAAAAAAAAAAACACCCTCCAATTACTGCCACCTCCTTTTCTAATGGCACTTCAGTGTGTCAGTGTATCAAATGTATCAGTGCAGGAGGCAAAGACTGGGGGGGGGGGGGGGGGGGTATCATACACCTGCAGCCTGGTTGGGATGTTGGATCTGGCTGCTTGCCTGCCTTTAGTCCTCCTCTATCCAGCTGGGAAAGAGGGGTTGGGGCTGCATCCGGCTGTCTTTGCTCCCAGCTCAGAGGTTCCCAAGAGGGCAAACTGCAGCAGCAGACCCCAGAAGTGCACATGACCAGACCCGGCCACAGATGTTCCACTCTGGTGCCGTGTGGCGTCTAGTGGCACATCACTACTTTCTGATGCCCGTCTGACTGCAGGTGCTGGCAGAAATCACGTCTCGCTGCTCAGGACAAGTCAGACATTAACCGCACTTTATCTCAGCTGACACTCATCCAGGGGAATAGGACTCACACCCTGTCATTATCTTGACAGGCAAAGCAGATGACATGACAATGAGATGCTGCAATGAGGCCAGAGTTTTCTTTGGACAATACATTCAGAATCAGGAACCCTTACTCCTGAACAAGAATTAAAGCTCCCCAGGCAATCGCACAAGCTTACATCTATTTTCACACTGAGGGAAAAAATTTGCCTGATGCATCAACATGTTCATAGTTTTTAGAAAAAAAATGTTCTTGATGAAATGTGCAAAAAACAGTGAGATTCATGAAACATGCATGGGCCGGGGAGTTCTAATTCATTCAGGTTCTAATTCAAGTTTAATGAATCTAAAATGGTCATAACTTTAGCATGATATGATACAGCTCCTTCATTAAAGATACATTCTCAACAATTTTAAGCAGTCTTATCTCTGAAATATTAATGTCATTGTGTGATCAGTAAATGATATGCATTTTGAAAAAGTTGATAATCAAATTTGTCTTTGTTAGCAGTGATGTTGCCTCTGAACAAAGAATTTAACCTTGAAACTGTACAAATGTCCAGACATTTACAGAGAGCTGCTGTATGAGTGAACTCTGCAGCTTCAAAGCATTTACATAATGTACTCTGAAAAAGTTCAAGAAAAATGCATAAAGTCACTAAAGAAAGAATGTGAAGCTTCTCAGCTCTCTCATTGCAGACCAAATCTGTCTCTGTAAGGCATGATGTTTCGCGAAAATTGTAAAATTTTTCCATAAAGTCAGCTAACACAGAAAAGAACAGAAAATTCACTCTATTTAATACTCTTGTCTGGCAGCTTTTCAACATGCAAAGTTCTGTCAATAGATTTGGGCTGTGCTCTTCTCATTTACTAGCAACTGACTTATCAGAAGCACTGTGGGCAAGGGAAGTGGGCAAAGAGAGTTCTGTTTTGATGATGTTCTCAAGACAGTTTCTCACCTATGAGAAGCTGGCTATAAACCTCCTATCCACCTTGACTTTGTATGCTGTGCTCTGTTTAATAGCTCAGACCATTGTAATATATTGACTAAAAGAAAAGTCAGCACATGTCTGTTGGCTCTGATCAACAGGATACTTCTAATGGATCCAAATCACTTTGGGACATGTTGATACAATTTTCTCAATCAAGGTGCTGGGAACTGTGTATTGTATGAACTCATGAACTAAATGAATTAATGAATGTCACTGTGAAAATGTCAATGTGAAATTTACCAAGAGAATCGGATGTATGTGCAAATCATGCTGATACTTATGTTCATGGGGTAAAGTTATAGGAAGTTAGTCAATCCTCAAATGAAAGCTAGTATGTACATACTAAGAGGGTCAAAACTTGTGGCCTGGACTGTGTTGTCTTTTAAAACAAATAAAGGCTGGTCCCAGATAAAGGCCACGGCTGAAAAAAAAGAGGAAAAATGGCAGTATTTGATCGAAATGGCTCACAAGTTGAAAACAGTTAAATGTACTTTTCAACAGGATTAATTCCATCAGCGAAGCAAATAACACCAACTCATCATTCTTTCTCTTTTTAACAGAAACACACTTCTTGCTCACATTCTTTAACCTACTTCTGATATATTATACTTGTACTTTGTCATGCTTTTGTCACTTGACTCAGACTTTTTTTGCTGGGTCTTCACCCCCTTCATTTATCTTGTGGATTCAGTAATTCAGTTATCTCAACATCTACAAGGTGGATTTGCACCACATATTGTACGGATGTTGGTTGGATGTGGTTGCCAGATGATCCTAATCATTTTGGTGACCATGACTTTTCCTCAACAGTCTTCATCAGGTCAAAATATTAGTTTGTCCAAAACTTTGGTTTATGACTAACTATCTGCCAAACTAGTGACATTCCCATCAGCCTCTGCTATTCTTAGTGTCTAGGGCTACTATAATTAGTACAAACTAAGATGAGTGGCCTAAACTAGTTAAGTTGTCTTAACTAGTGATGACAAAAATATACATGTGAATTTATATATACATATTGAAGAATTTCCGTACTTTTTTTGTTCCTTTCTTGTGTAAGGCCTAAGTGGGAATACTCAAAGGATTTGTGCTTGTAATAATTGTCATAGCGAGACAAAGACATCCATCCAACAGGATGTTGACATTAATGACCCATCTGCATCCATCTCAGCATTAACATTTGTATGAAAGGCCAAACACTCAGTGTGCCACCATTCATCCCTCTGTTTGATAGATTTGCATGAAATTCGGTTTCATGCTTCAAACTGAGGTCCTCCACTGACAAAGAAACCTGTGACAAAACAAAAGGTCACCATGCAGTTACCAGCTATTCCAAACTATGGTCACACCCAGTTAGCAAATCATTGCTTAATAAGTAAAATGACATTCAACATTGAAAACAAGTGTCATTTTATGATCTAGTACTAGTAATGTTAATACTTTTACTGTTTCTGTCACTGTTATATTGCCAATAGTATGACTATTGAAATTATTTTGGAGAATATATGAGTATGGTGTTACACATGTCCAGGCACAAAAGGCACACAATAGTACAAATAACATCAGATAATCATTAAAAAGAAGCTATAAAGTCTTGACTTTATTTATTTATTCAAAATATACAAAACATACATTTCCAAAATGAACCATGTTTATGCAGCAGAACTGATGATGACAGATTACATGGCTGAAGAGAGAAACCAGGGAGCATGCAATCATACATACACATAGCTTTGTAGTGGCACTTCAGCGGTGCCTCATTATGGCTAGTTTATGACTGATATATATATATATATATATATATATATATATATATGTATATATATATATATATAAAGGCAATTTGGTGTTGAAGATAATTGTAAAAATAGTATCATCCTGTGCAAGTTATGATTTGCTGTCTTCTGTGTTTGTCAGGTGATGGCAGTGCTGTGAATATTCATTGTTTTCTTGCTAAAAAAAAATGGCTAGTGTTGGATGCTGTCTAATTTGTAGGACAGTACGGACTCTTTGCATTTATATTTGTTTCTTAATGTCCAAGAAATACATAGCAGACAGTAAACTGAGTTGCAGGTTGTCAGCTTGGTTTAAAAAGAACACCCCAAAAGTTAGGTAGTGTTAGTGTAAGTTAGTGCAGGACTTGGTCTGTGCAAAACATGGCTTTCCTTCTCTATCTAATTGTGTCAAACCTGTAACACACATAAACTTTTCTCACACAATGTAACCTGACATTAAACGGAGAGTCTGGAGCAATGTGTTCCTCTCTCAGACTGTTAATCACCTGAGCACAGACCTGGCTGTGGAGGTGGAAAGTCTGCTCTTCAGGAGACTGATTGAGGAATTACTGTGAGTGTGAGTGTGCATATGTGTGTGAGTTTTTGAGTCACTGTAAAAGTACAGAGTACCTTAAGTGCTGCAGTCATTCTGTTTTAAAAGAGATGGAAAATGTCCATCTATATGGTACATGCACAGCTTTCACATATTCAGAAACACTTTAAAGCACATCTATGAAAAATTGCTGGAACAGATTGATGAGATAGCATGAGTCTCTCACACAATCTAGTCTGTCAGTTACAAAACAACTGGTCCTCTTTTCTTGTCATACCCATATTGTACAGCCATTGCCGCTGTATGTGTGGATGTAGCTGGCACAGATGCCCCATGAATGGAAGATCCTCTGAAATGAGGGGGGACCAGAGAGGACTACAGGAATAGGGCATGAGATGGGGGTCGTCACGGCAACTTTGTCGGTGGGATGGCTCCTATTGTCACAGTGATGAAGCAGGAGGACAGGGTCCTGATGGGGGACCGGCACTGTTAATGGGAGTCACACTGAGTCTGTCAGCAGGGCTTCCACACGCCACATGCGACCATACTGCTACGATCGCGCATGCATGTCAATGATGATATGTAGACTATGCATTAGGGTTATAGCATGCTTGAGCATGATTGAAGGCATGTGGGTACATTTGTTTCATCCATATGCACATGCACATATAGGCATGCACACACTTATGCAGCCTTTTACAAAATAACTGAAACAAATTAGCCAGCAGCCAGCAGTCATGGCAGTTTGGTAAAGCTCATAGGGACTTTTTTGTAAACTGAACTGAACAGCAAGCATGAGCTTCAGCAAACTTAATGCAGAGTTAATGCATCACTGTATATGTTTCTGATATTTTCCATATGTGTAACTATTCTTGACTATTTAACCCATGCCATGATATTTTGGGCTTTTAGTAATTATTATTATTGGGTGAGATGTTAAGATTTTTGCAGCATAAAGCATTATCAAGATATTTTCTGGCACAAAACTGTGGCCCTAACTTCTACTTACATGCCCACTACATGGAACCAGTCAGTTCTTCCAGAGACAAATCAACTTTGATCCTTTTTAATGCAAACTCCAGTTTGTAGAGCTGACAAAAGAGAATTTGGAACCCTCTCTTCATGCAGATATTGACCTGCAATGAGTCTTCAGAAAGTGAGTTTTGCTTGTGAGATGTTTGTTTGTCCAACACATACAGTATATTGTATGCATGCACTTATGGATATGAGATGACTTTTGTGTGTTTGTGTAGATTATGGGAAAGACAGTGACAGTAAGTCTGCCCCCCGCCCCCTTTTCTCTACTGCCCCAATTCAGAGCCTCCTGGGATGATTATTAATCTAATAATTAAACATTTATTGCCAACAGCACCTGCTCTCTCTCTCCTCTGGACCCCCCGGGACCCCATCACACAGCGAGAGAGAGAGAGAGAGAGAGAGAGGTGGAAAGGAAGAGAGGGAGGGAGGGACACAGGAGGAGCTAGAGGGAGGGGTTGGAGAGAGGAGAGCAGCAAATCCAAAGGGGTCATCATCACATTGCTGGATTCTTTTACACTGGCGAGAGGCTGTTTTTTGTGTGGTGGAAGACAGCGTGTGAAGTTATGTGATCCCAGAACAAAAGAAACAAGGAGGAAGGAACAATCCGATGCTGGGGAGGAACTGAAGGGGATTACAGCAAGGGGGCCCCAACCCAGTCTGACATCTACAGCCAACTAATCAACTAAACTTGATTATTTTTATTTACTTTTCACTAATACCAATCATTTTTCTCCATAATTTAAAAAATATTTTGCAATATTTGAATCAACTTGGGATCAAAAGGATATGTCTTTACAGTAACTCTTACCACCAAGTAAAGAAGCAAAGGAGCGGACAGACTCCCACTTTTAAAAGGACAGATAGAGAGTGAGTGACAGTGAAATCTAAGGGGGAGTGCAGGTCCCTCTGCGCAGCAAGATGCTGCGCTATTTGATCAAGACCCTGCTGCAGATGAACCTATTCACCGACACCATCCGAAATCCAACCAACGGCACCGATCCGTTCTTCAACGTCTCCCTGCCCACCTTCAACAGCTCCCTGCTCGAATGGGGAAACTTCAGCGGCTTCAACGGTAAGCACAGGGAATGTGCTTTTGCATCCTCTCCTCCGTCCTCCCTTGTTTAACCTCCCCTTTGATTTGTCTTTGCCGTCTTTTACTGACAATCTGATGCAAGAAGACACGTGGGTTTTCTTGAAAAAGACTGAAAAGGCTTACAATGGAGTGTCTTTTGTTATGGTAATGTGGAGTTGAGCCGGTGAGGGAGTTGGAAAGGCAAAGTGGAGTTGTCATGAGGGTAAATCTCATATGAGGTGATTATTATTTCAAATTTAAGATCTACTGCTCTCAGACTATGCATAATGACATCTAAGAACATATTTATATAGTATTCTATATACATAATCATATAGTATTATTACAAGAATCTGATAATAGGAAAAAGCTCCAGTTTTAAGGAAAGTACCATGCTTCCTGATTTACCAATTAAGAAGGCTGAATTGATATTTAAAGTCTAAAGGAATAAAATGACAGTCGCTTAAACTGGGCTAAATGATCTAGCCATGATCTAGCTACCAGATTAACTTCATAATCAGATCTCCTTATCCAACTTCAGCCACGACTTATGTCTCTGAGCAAAACACTGAACCAACACTTGTCTCAGTAAGTGTGTGTGAAGATTTCTGTCAGAAAATGGCCCCAAAAAAGTCAATGAATGATTGCAGCACACTGGGATCACATGCTTGTCGGAGTGTTTTGTGGGCTGTGAGTAAAATGTGACAGAGAGACAGTGTTGCCCAATACCGGTCTATTTTGCCGAAGCATGAGTGGCAGCCTGCTCACTCTGTTAAATGAAGCTGTCTGCTGTCATGCAGGATGGACTGGAACTGTCACATCTCCTTAACTTTTGCCACTGAGCTTCTCTCTTCCTCTCCGTCAGTGATGAAGCTCAGTCTCACAGCACTTGTCTCCATTTTGCTCCAGGTGAAATTCACAAAAGCATTGGTTTTTAAGGCTGTGGAGGCAATTTTGTCTTTACTCTGTGTTGACACACTTATTAACATGGAGTAATGAGATGTCTCTGCTGTGATGGCAAGGCTATATACACACACACACACACACACACACACACACACACACACATATACATAATATATACAGTTTTTCTTACTTTCTTACTTTCTTTTTTTCTACTCATTACTTATATATATAAGTAAGTGTGTGTGTATGTCTGCTGTAATGACTGCCCTAGCTTTGTCTCCATGTCAGTGCATACCAATGAAACCTGCATTCAGCCATGTCCACACAGACACAAACACACACACACACACACACACACACACACATAATTATCAGGTGTATGAAACACATTCTCCATAAATGTTACTTGGTTTAGAGTAGCAATATCTTTCTTTCTTTCTTTCTTTCTTTCTGATTTCAATTCAAAGCTGCTTTCTAAGATATCGAGCTGCATCCCAGCTTGTGTCCATCGACTGATGGTTAAGAGCCAGTAAGAGGGTTACTGTGTTCCCTTCTTGTGCTGCCTTGTGTGGGTGTGTATGCATGTGGGTAATTTGTGTGTATTTTATCACAGAGGGGAGTGAAGGTTGCCTTTTGATGACATGATGAACATGGGCGTGAAGGATAGATTTGCTTCTGAGCCCCCTCCCTTGCTCCCTGTCCCGATAACCAGTTTCAAGCAGCAGCACTGTTGGCTGTATCAATAATGCTGAGTGTATAGCTTCTCTTCCATTGCCCTCACACTTTCTCTCTTTTTCATCCCTCCTCTCATCCACAAGCTCTAATGGAGTGTAGATTGAGCGCAGTGTTCAGTCCCAAGATCTATAACAGCCCAATGAGAAAGTGAGCATGAGAGGTGAGGGGGAACAATGAATCTACTGAGAGGAATCTATCTCTGGCGCAGAGCAACACAGACTGATAGGCTGATAGACAGGCAGAGTGCATCTGGCTTTATATTCTGTGAGACCTTTCCCTAGAGCTCCCAGAAATGGAATCTCCTCCCAGCGATCGTTAAGCAACATAGGGAGTACAAATGAAGATATAATAGCTCTTCTAATCAGTGATCAATTAGATGAAGTATATAAGCTCTCTACATTGTAAACTTGTGTAAAGGAAAGGGATTGACCACACGAAGAGAATGAAAAGCAAACAGTGGTATCAAAATTTCCATCTGGTACAGAAATCAATATTTCTGTTTCTTCACCTGTTTTACTCATATAAAAGGTCCTTTGTCATCTTTGCCCAGATTTGGATTGATACCCCACATAGTGTTATTTCTGACATAATAGAGATGTATTATGCTGGCCATTATGTGCCAATTCATAGGTAGGTGTGTGTGTGTGTGTGTGTGTGTGTGTGTGTGTGTGTGTGTGTGTGTGTGTGTGTGTTTGGGGGGGGGGGGGGGGGGCAGGCAAGCTAGGCACGAAGCTCAATAGCAAGTAGGTGGGTGGACAGCTTGTGTGGGTCAACCTGGAGCTCAGAGGGAGGCTCAATGGGAAAATCAATGCAGCCCGATAACCAATTTGGGAAATAATGGACAATTCACTCAAACACAGCACTATAGTGGCCTGCAGGGGACTGGCAACTTTATCTATTAGTTCTCTCAGTTGTTCACCTTCACTGTCTTCCTTTATCATGCCTTTTCTGTTTTCTATATTGACAGTTTATTTTGGGATTTGTGCTGTGCAACTGATGCATGGGTACAGATCTGATTATACATCAAGTTAGTCACAAATGAAAGTTGATTCATGGAAGTCTGAATCCAGAAAGTGAAATGAAGGGGGCGTATTTTTAAAATGCTGCAAAGGAAAATAAATGTCATTGCACTGTACGAAACATTATTGACTGTCTATTTTAGCTTTGATCTCCCAATTCCCATTTCCCAATAATTACCGTCCTGCAAAAACAATAGATAGAAGGAATGCATGAGTGGGATCATCTTGAAAAAGTTATGCAACTCTTTGATCTTCTGTTATTAAAAGCATTTTGATTACTGCTATGGTAGAAATTACAGCCCAGTTAGCCTCTCTATCTTCCCACCCACGCATGCTCCTCTATTATGTTCATTTATGCTCTGTGCACTGTGCAACTTCTGATTATGGAGATTCATTCATAATCCATAAGTGACTGCAGAATATCTGCTTGGTTCAATAGGTTTTAAGATGTGTGCTCTTTAGGGAGCAGGTGCACTTGCCAGAAATAGAGCTTTGATGAAGATATTTAGCTTGTAAATCAATATCAAAAATATTTTCTTCCTTGCTATAAAAATGAAAAGCATTCATTAGAGTGGCCATGGTGTTGTCAATAAAACTTCAGATTTGTAATTCTCTGAAGAGATATTGAGGACACCGGTTCATTTTACCATATAATTTAACAGCATTGTATTTAAAGTGTTGCTGTATGAAATCATTTCAGATAAGATAAGACTTAGATTAACATTAGGGTAAGATTAGGTTTAGGTTAAGGTTAAGGCAAGTGGTGGGGTAGGATATGTCAGCAGGAACAGGACTGTGTGTGTGTGTGTGTGTGTGTGTGTGTGTGTGTGTGTGTGTGTGCATACATACGTGCATATAAGAGTCTTGACGCACCTGGAGATGGTGAAGTCTGTGGCTGTGCTGTGTAATTGTATGTATGTGTATGTGTTGTAATTTATGTGGATGCTAATGCAGCCATTTGTCCCTTCTTGGAGGTCAAGTAGGCTCCCCTTTGCTCTATTCACCATAAATCTGCCAGGGAATCATTCACATTGTGTTCATGTGTGTCTTTGTGTGTGTGTGTGTGTGGGGGGGGGGGGGGGGGGGGGGGGGTGTGCGTGCATGTGTGTGCATGTGTGTGTTCATGCATGTTTGCTGGCTAATCATATTGAAATATTTCAATATGCAAATCCCATAAAAGCACACCTCCCCACAACATCAACAACAGATTTTATTTGTGCAGAAGCAGAGCTGTCTGCCCAATCTTTAGCACTGCAAATAAGCATTTTGTACAATCAAGCTGTCCAATTTGCACACTGCCAAAGACACACTGAATTCAGAAAGAGGCTCTTGAAATTACCGAAGGAAGGTATGCCCCAATGCCCACCAGGAGCTCTGAGAGATGGGTTAAAGCTGCTTTACCAGGGAGCTCTGTGGTGTTTTTTTTTTTTTTTTAAGTATGTTTCTTGTTTGGTGCTGAGAGTGCTGTCAGTCTTGGCCCGTGTGAACTTCCTGCAGAGGCCTTTGGACCTTAGACAAAATGTAAAGAAGAAGAAGGAGGTGAATAGAGCACATAGAACACACTTACACAACTACAGTTAACAACAGTTTGTATTGTTTCCACTGGATTAACCACATCCTTGCTGCTATACTCCTCATGTATTCACTGGGAATGGCAGGCTAGTAGAGATGCATTATTAATAGATTGCTTGGGAGCATTTGGGAAACCAAACATCTTTATTCATAGCCAGAGCCAAGCACTTGGAACCACCAGTTGTCTCCCCTCGTACTCACTTCAACTGGATTCTGCCATTGCTGAAAGCCACCCATTAGCCACTGGTGTCTCTCAGTACCTCACATACACTTAAGATGTGGATGCACAAATGCACTGAGATGCACACTAATTCAGAGCCACCAGGAAAGCAGAAACAAACACTGTTTCACCTCTGGACCCTGTACTTCCTGTCAAAGCTGATTCCAGCTTCAGCATGACGTCTGGATAATTAAATGTGACCTTTCACACTGCGCTGGTGCTGATGCTGGCAGTGTGGCCACGGCTGGGACTTTGTAGTGGGCTAGAAAGAGAATGTCTGATGAGGGGAGTGTTGAGTAGCGGCTGGCCAGGCAAACTATGGTGGAGAGCAGGAGGGATTTAAACCCCCTGCACTGATGGCATCCAGACAAAACAAACCCATTATTCTGGTAGGAGGGGGTCAGGACTTTTCACACACAAGCCAAGCAATGTACTCTCCCATGATGGTCAATGGACCGGTTTCACTCTCAGTTTCCAGATACCATTTAAATCAATGGTGGTGGTCACTGAGCAGATCCCATTTATGACATTTATCAGTTTTTTTCTGTATCTGTGTCATGCCTGGTCTGAATGAAAACAACCTGATAGGGTAACTCTGCAAACTATCAGCACAACAAGGCCCATAATACTCAAACAGCTCATTGTGAACTTCATGTGAAAAGTTCAGTACTTTCTTTCAGATGGTAGTTGTACAGTATTATGTTGGACTATTTGTAGAATATGAAAGAAAAGCAAATTTTTCTCCACTATGGTATAACAGCGAAGCTTGTGCATTTGATTTGTTCTTAATTTTAGGTTTCTGGGATGGTACCCCAATAATAATGAAGCATGAAGGATGATTTCGAAATCACCCCTATTATAGATATACATGAATATACATGAATACAAACATATATTTTTAGATATGAACTGCTCAGTCACACCACTTCTCAGACTTATACCTCAGTCAAATGAAAACACCATACACCATATGACATGTGACACCAAACACACATTGTGCGCCACTTACAGTTGTGGAAGGATTTTTGACGTATGTCAAGTATAAATGTCCATGAATTGAGTTAGAAAACATAGGACAAAGTGTTACTGATGTTGCACAGCTGTTATTTGTACCTCATGGTCTGATATTGAGTGAAAGCACCTCACACAAACTTTATTCACTGTACATTTGTACATTTCCTTCTATTGCAGGCAGAACTCCGATTTTATTACTTTTTTTAATTGTAGTCTTTATTCTGACTTGTTCACAGCAGAAGCAGTCATATTGAGCTAAATGCATTGATGGGGGTTGAAGGAAGAGCAGATTAATGTTTTAATTAATATAATTCAGTGTTGTTTTGGTTACTGAAAAGAGGACTGTACTGTAAGTTGGTTATCATCATCATCATCATCATCATCATCATCAGGAAAACAGCCAAGAGTAAAAACCAAAATCGAAGCAAGGCATGTGTGCAAAAATGAAGATGGGTGAAGTAAGTCCTTTCTCGTATTCCCTGTGAAATTTGGTCAAACAAAGGTGACATAATGCTGTTATCATTCAAGATTTTCAGGAAATCCTCTCCTCTGCCTGTTACCCCCTCCTCTGTACTTCGTCACCTGTGCTATACCTCATCTGTTTTTATGTCCTGACTCTCTGTCATTCGTCCTGGATTCCTTTATCATCCCTCTATCTCACTCTATATTTGCCCACTCCCTCTATCTGCCTCACTTCAATTTTGTTCCAATTCAGCTTGATTAATCGGCATGGCTGTTGCATAAACAGCATTCCCACATTGTGAGAATACATAGCCAAAGGAACATTTGAAAAAGCTAGTGAATGCCTTTTGATTTTACATCTGCATGCATGTATTTGTGTATGACAGCATCTTGATGATGAAGGATCTGAGTAGCTACATATTCACCTCTTCTCCTTCTCCACTCATTCTGTACTGATTCACCTTATCCCTGCATCTATGCCTTCCATCACTCCCATTACGAAATCTCCTCAGTCTCTTCCAGTAGAGAATAAATAACGTCAGGCAGTGCTCAGCAGTCCAGCTAGGAGCCCAATTACCGTCAGACCATCTCAACTTATTTTCAGCCACTATCAGCTTGAGCCTCCTCATCACAGTTTCCATCAAGCGCCAGCCTGCTGCATCCCCAATAATCCTATCATCCACAATTTCACTTCAAAGCCCCGATCTGTAGCTACAGCATGGGGTCTTCTGTTGTATTATTGGTCTCCTTCTAACAGCGTAAATGCACCATTTGAGGTTTTGCTACCCAGAGTTTTGCCTCAGCTTTTTTGAGATTGTAAAAATTGATTTACATTGAGTAAGTGTGGATTGTTGCATTGCCAAAATCACTAATTTATCATAAAAAGAATTCCCTTTCAGTTTTAGACACATTTAGATGGACATTTTTTTGCAGTGCCTCCCATGCTTAGCCCCCTGTGTCTGAGATAATATGCAGAATTATGTACATAACCGAGCAGGAATGGAAATTAGGCAGCATCTGTGGAGAAGATGAACAGTGAAGAGGAAGGAGGAGAGAGAGAAGGGCAAGAGATCCTACTTTGTAAGCAGGAGAGAGTTCTGCATATGCTAATAGCAGCTTGGACAACTTCCTCCATCACGGCGAGGATTTCTCCAGGTGGTGAGCACAGGCAGATTGGATGGTGATGAAGATATAAGAAAGACGGTTGTTATATTTACATACTCATAGGTGCAGGATGGGGGCAGGGATTAGTGTCATGTATTTGCTAAAAAGGTATGGATGAGGGGAGACGATAACGCCCTGGAATTATAATTGTCAGCGTGCCTCATTCAATTTCCAGACTGTTTGTGGGAGGAAGAGTTGTGATAAGCCACAGAGATGAGCGTATGATAATGCAGTGTTGTTTCTGGGGTGGGCATGCAGTTGAGTTATTGGAGTGAATGAGAATTATGTCCTTTTCACTTCAGAGATGCTACCATTCAGTTTTAGATGATAGACATGCTTGCTGGGTGTCTGTGTCATCTCATTTTGCACTTAATTTAAAAAAAGCTGGAAAATCCACATTCTGGTTTAGCACCACTTTTCTATCATTTGTCTTTCATTTCCCTTAAGCATGTTTTCTTCCTGCTACAGGATACAGATCTGCTCTCTAAATTACATGTCCTGTGCTCTCTATTAAAATAAATTCAGCACACAAAGTGGGAAAAATATATTACAGTTTTCTGTATTTCATGTCAGTACTTACCGTTTGTGCATACAGAGTGACAGTGTCTCCCTGTCTACCTACTATAGAAATTTGATGCATATAGCGAATCAAATCATTTAATTTCAAATATATTTGCATAAATCGGTAAGTGCCACCATTCAACATCATTGGCCGACAGTGACACTGAGCAGTAACACAGCTCTGTAGCCATTATTTATTATCATGTTGTACCAAACATTGCTGAACAGGGACAAGTACCACTACTGACAAAACACTGTCAAAACACATTTATTGACAGTGTTTTGTGCCCCTGCCAGCTGAGGTGCCAGTCATTCACCTATGTAATCAAATTCTCAGTCATACCAGCATTCATAACACAGAAATAAATACATTTCAAGGGAATCACAATGGTGAGTGTGTTTGCTTGCAGGGATGTTGTGTCAAGCTCATCTTTGGTGAACTTTGACAGGCAAAGTGACATAGTGAGTGCTGATCTCTGAAGGAATGGAGAGCCAGAGAATCGAAAATTATAAGCTATTGCATCTTGTTAGCAGTGTGTCACCATCCTGTTTTACTGAACGTCCTCTCTTGGAGTATAAACTGCTCCACTAAAGAGGAATGGACAGTTATGAGACAGGAGTCACTGGTATATACTATAAATAAGACAGACCACAGTGAAGCCTCTATCTAATTCAAACTATTCCAATAAATCCTGGGGATCCTTTTTTACAGCAATTACACAAATGTCTTATTGTGTTAAAGAGTGCTAAGATGCACGCTGTTTGAGTCAGTCAAATCAATTAAATCACGCAGGCTTGCTTGCACACTGCAGACACACAATGCAAAAATTCAGAGCTTTTTTCTCAATCGATGCCTCCATAAATTATCTACATGTTCTATTTTCAACAACTCCCGCTTCAGTATATCAAAGAGGCTGGCTGTACCATTCATCTGGGAGCTCACGTACAAGGAGGAGGTCAATCAAAATGAGGGGTTAAGTGTGCTGATGACTCAGGGGTCACCAAGAGAGGTTGTAACCTTTAACCCATCAACAAACCCCCCTAACCCTCACAACATATAAACCGAGGGAGCTTCCTGGGTGTATTGAGTGTGATGACACAGCCCTTTTGTTCATCACATCTGCCCTGAACCATTGTTATTCCAATCAGTGCCATTAGTTATGAGGAGGTGTCAGCACTGTCCACTCCACGGCACATCATTGCATTAAATGTTGACATATGTAATTTTAGTCAATTCAAACATGTAGCTTGAAGTAAAATCATGTACGTACTTGATATGAAATGCTTGTGTAATAACTAAAACATTGCAATGATGTTGCATCACAATTATGGACTCAGAGCCTAATACGTATGCAGAGCATTCATCTCTTCCAATCAGTCTTTGCCCATGTTAGACCAGTTTAGTTAGAACATTTGTTTTAACTACATTTAAACAAATACTTGATGCTTTGAAATACAGTACATGTGGAGTGAAGGTGTTATTTTTTAACTTCACTGACATTTGAGTGAATGGACTTATATTACATCCCGACACACCACAAAAAGAAAAGAAAAGAAAAGAAAAGAAAAGAAAAGAAACAAAAACTACATACACGGCAATACTTAAATATGTCTCTGCCTATATACAAACATGCACACAGGTGAAATCACAGAAACCATCAGCATAAGCATGACAAATCTCTCTTACACACACACACACACACACACACACACACACACACACACACACTGACATATGTATAGCTGTCTCCAGAATTCATTTCACATCATAATCCCACTGCCAATTATCTTCTGAATCCATTGGTGGGAAAGAAACATGCAATGACAACCCTGCAGTGTCAACACCATTGGTCATGCATGCCTATGAATACTAAGATATAGAAACAGTGCGATAAGTGCAGATCATGGTGGCTTTGTGTCATATACAATAATAGGTTCTCCTTCTGTTACTTTGACATTGTTTTCAGTGTATTAATTACTGCACGTGTGAACATGCACAGATGCAGGCGTTGTGCATTTTTCCTAAAATGATCAAAATGATCACAAAGCCTGAACAGTTTGTTTGTTGTGGAAGTTCCTTCTATAGTTTTTACCCTAAGACATTTCTTTTGAGAGACCTTTTTTTATTTTCTATTGTGGGTAATAATTCTGACTGTGTTACCGTTTCCGTCTCTCTATGTTCCTCTTGGTTTTTGTTTATTTATTTTTTTCCTGTTTCCTTGTATTGTGGACTCTTGTCTTGCCTAAAACTCTTTTGGAAATGAGAACCTTGCTTTCAGAGGGACTCTAAATCACCCTAAACCTAAATAAAAGTCTATATTAATTAAGATCAGAAAAATAGTTGTGCTTTTGAATGAATCCTGAAAGAAACTCATTCCATACCAGATGAATGTAGAAATGATATGCAGTATGCTGGAGCAATAACCCAACCATGGCATGATTCTGCATTAGTGTTTGATGAATGATCTCAGTTTATGCTTCAGTGTATCTGTCATGCCATGTGCCAATTTTGTCAGGACGCTACTACCCATGGGCTGTAGCTGAAACAATCACTAGGCAATTACTGAGTAAACACTAATTAATCAATACAGTCAGCGTGTGACCTACCCTGATTTCCCTTCACCCGTCACATGCACACACACAGACACACACGCGCAAGGCAAACAAAAGCCCACAAGTGCAGCGAATTGAGAAAATATTTGCATCTCCTCTTTGTCCATTTGCTCACTTCTATTGGCCTCCAGATGACTCAGACAGACTGTAACTGAAGGGACCTTTTAATTGCCATCATATAAATATAATGATGTGCTTAGAGTAATGTTTGCAGAATATTCTAATTTTGACATTTGTGATAACGTTGCCTGTGTAGGCTGAAGCAACAAGAAGTCAGCCAAATGTGAAAGATTGACTTTGGACTGACTGCAGTGACTGTACACTGTAAAGTAAATGCCACTTTTATTAAATTGGATTAGATTTGAGAGTATCGAAAAATAAACACAGCATATATTTGACATAGGAAGGTAACACATTTGTTTCTTTCTATGTAACTAAGGTAAGAAATCTTTTTCAATCAGAGATATTATTAATCATTGTACAATGCAACATATCATATCAAGATCTGTATTTTATCTAAAGATGACTGACAAAATTATTTCCACAATTCAGTAGAAGAAACGAAACATAGTCAGTTACAAGTAAACATTGTCAGTGTTGGCAACAAGCCCAGTCAGTGCATGTCTGAAAATATCCAAAACAATTACAAACCATTCCTTGGTTTTGTGAAAATGTAATCAGTGCCATCTTGAATATTAAGCAGGACAGACAGACGGATGGATAAGATGGATAGGGGCTCATATATAAAGAGAGGTTTTCCCCCTCATTATGTAAGCAGAGACACACACATTCACACCTGAGCATCCCAGTATGACCAGTCCTCCAGTGTGGGCCAAGTGGGGAGCAGATGGCAAAGTCTTCCTCATTCACTTTCCCCACCCTGCTCCTTCTCCCAGACCAGCAGCCATCCTGTCACAGCTTTAGGCTGCATGTCACTCAGAATGAAAACTATGGATTTTTACGGTGTTTCCTGTGTTATTCAAGTGACATAGAAGAAGAATTGCAGGATGACATTCCTCAAAATTGTGGTTGTGGATCCATGTGTCCCCACCATGTCAGGTATACTGTATAGAGTTAGACGGTAGATTAACTGAAATTCAGAAAAAATAATCATCATCATTTTTATGAATAATAATAAAACTATATTTTAGCTGACCTTGGTAAGTTTCAACTGATGAAATAGTCCCTATGGAAACTGGTGAGTGTTCTGAGTTTATGTATGCACATATCATATCATATCATATCATATCATATCATATCATATCATATCATATCATATCATATCAACAACATTTTGCTTGTAAAAGGTCATATTTATACATATTTACTGTTGGACGAAGTTAGTCACCTACTAATTAATGTGTGCTAAAATGTTCAGTCAATTATCTATTAGAAAGACATAGATGATTGCATTTTCATTACGTAACAGGCATTTTAATTGAGCCCATCTCTGAAAAACTAACTCCTTTAATGCTGCAGTTCCAACTCATTGATTAACCTGATCTGGTATTCAATGCCAAAGTGCTGCCACTTTCAATTTTGCCACTGGCTTGGTGACCCCATTCTGAGGTGCCAAAGGAGGAAGTTATGCCTTCGTGAATAGCCTCTGTGACAGACCTGTACAAGTGACGAGAAGATTGAAAAATGGCTTCAAAATGTTAAAGACTATATTGAATGATGGATTTCTGCTTGGGGGGTGGGGAGATATGTGAGAAGGTGACATTGGAAGTAGACAAACATGATTATGTCAAATGTGAAAAGCCAGAAGAAAAGATAAAGCATAAAAATTACTGATGATGACAACAGTGGGGATTTTCTTGAACAATGATGCCAGGTTGTATTTTACACAAGGGGTCATTAAACACAAACCCTGAAACAGATCATGTAAGCGTGGGGAAGCAGAGGGGGACCAGCTGCACTGTCAGGTTACATTGTGGATTGATGCCACGTAGCCAATCTTCTCAAGGAGCGGAAGCCATGATGACTCCAATTTCAAACAGCAAGATTACACTTCTGTGAGGGAAGAGGGAGGATTTTAAAAAGGAAACCAAACACAGTTGTTCTTAAGTAATATTTTTTTAGCAGTTTCAGTAAAAGCAGCGACATATCAAGCTGTCACTGGAAATATTTCATGGTGATACAAATCTTTAAATGATGTGCTAAAACACTGACATTCTGACTCTGACTGACTGACTTTTGGTGTGTGATCAATAATATTTTGTTAACTATTATGTATTCTTTTCCCTCTCATAATGTTATGCTCTTTTCCTTTTGTTTCTTTTCCTGTCTGTTTTTTTTTTCTTTTTTTACTTTTTCAAATTGTGACTATGTCTATAGGGAAATAAGACATCATGATCATGTCCACAATAACATATCTTGTTCTTTGATTTAGATTCCTGTGGACATAACAAAAGTGGAAAAGAGGAAAAATGATATTTTTTTTCTCTTTGAAATGTCATTCATTCATAGAAAATAATTAAAAACCATATATCCCTTAAATCTCAGGATAATGATGAGGATTAATTAGAATTCATGAACTTGCAGATTTCAGTGGAATGTCATCAAAATGTCACATTAAAATAAATTCAGAATGATAATCACAATCAATTTCATTTTTGTAGCTATTTTCCAAACAAAGTTCCAAAGGGAAATAGAGAAAGCAGACATGGGCCAAATCCAGAATGGGCCAAATAACAAAAACTTACTTACCTAAAAGTTCCACAGCTGAGGGGCCTAGACCATAAAGGCCCCATCACTCCTGGGAAGATCAGGCGTAGTTGAAGAACAAGAAGAAACCTATCTGAGGATCTCAGACTTTGCTGTGGATCACAGAGATTACCTTATCTGAAAATGAACCAGAAGTATGACCCTGCAAGACCTTAACTGTTATCAGTAAAATCTTAAAATCAAGTCTAAAACTCACAGGGAGCCAATCATTTCCAACAAACAACCACAATGGAGCTGAATTTGAGTGTTTTTGGTAACCCTGAACGAAAAGAACTGCAAGCCTCTGGCTTTACACACTGACAACATATATACATCATCACAGAGGACATGAATTGAAACAAAGATGAACAGAGCAGAAGTAAAGATCACGACAGTAGAACAGAGGGACAGAGACAGAGTGAAAAGTGAAAAGAGAGTGTGGCGAGGGCCACAGGGCAACAAGGGAGACTGACATTTTCAGGCTCTTTAATAAGTGTATTAAGATTGGCAGCTCGACTTGCCGTTCACCAGCCTGATTACCATAAAGCTATTTATTAGGCTGATTTCCCAGGCTGAGAGCAACAGAGACTGGGGAAAGGAGCGGAGGGGGTTGATGCCACGTGGGATGGCTGGCAGAAGGTTAAGGGCAAGTTGCCATAGAAACAGACTGGGTGGGTAGCTGGGAGTGAACGGGAATAGTGGACGTCAATTTACAGGTGGAGGAGAGATCCAGAGCTCTGGGTTAGAGGTCAGAGATGACTATTAATTCTATTGTGCAGACTTTGAAATCACTGTGGGGAGTTTCCATAATGAAAGGGAGTTCATCCAGATTTATGAAATATGCTGTGACTCTTACAGGTGGGCAGCAGAGCTCACGAAAACCCCAATTCACTATTCATGCAAACATTTCACATACAATTAGCCTCATTACAGCAGCTTAACATGCACACAATCGCAACTGTAATCTATGTACACCCCCTCACATGCATGAACACTTCCTGCAGGTCTTCATTAGCACTAATCAGGGTCTTGCTGCTGCCCACAGCGGGGGCCACTGCCGCCTCTTCAAGTGCTGGCTTGTCCATGCTGCTCTAATACTGCTCACATAATGCAATAAAGAAAGGCAAGGGAGAGCACAATGGCAAGCGTGTGTCTGTGTCTCTGTGTCTAATTCCTTGCAGTGCAGCCATAATGCTCCACTAAAGTGGTGTATACAGTAATATGAAGTGTAAATGGGTTGCCGTTGAGCAAAGATGTACACAAAGCCACAGAGTGTGAGGGCTGAAAACCATCAGAAATGCAATTTTCCATATATTGCAGTCCTTTTTTATAACCATACTGTACTCTTTATTTCCCTGATTGCTGCTGTGTTCCCTTCAGTGCAGTGAAAATCTTTGTCATTCATTTATGAAACAGCTTAGAATACGTTTTTATAATAGAAGTTTCCTACAAGGTACAAGGTCAGGTGGTCACAGCACTCATAAACAGTCTTCTATATATGCAAACCACAGGCCATTAGATTCTCTCGTTAGAGCAATTTTACACACTCATTTTCTTTCACATATCCTCAATCCACAGGTTTAACCACAATCCCTGCAAATACAGTTATTGTTGGACATTAAATGTGCATGCTAATTATCTGCAATTACTTTGATACCAGCTTAAAAGTTGAATTATAATGATAAATGCTGTATAACAGCATACATACAAGTATTTTTGGGTGATTGTTAACATGGGTATTGTGAATAATGATCAGCTGTTGCCTCTTAGTTATGTCCAGTATCGCTGTCCCTGTTAGTCGAGGGAGAGCTGGCAAAGCCTGTATTCAGTGTGCAGGTTTCGTATATGTTCTAATGATTTCCTCAAAAAGTTACCACAGTTTGCATAATTTCCTATTTCTTTTCCCCATGACTCTCTTCTTCTCTTCTTATTGAACCGTTGCTCAGAGGCATCTTTGTCTCTTTCTCTCCCCTGGCCATCCGCATACAAAACATTACTTTTTTGCAAACCCTGCACACAAAATAACATGTATTTGTAAAGAGGAGTTTCTACAACATACATGCATGAAAAGCCAGTAATATAGAGTTGTAGATTGTGTATACAAATCAACATTAGGAAGCAGAAAATAACAGGTTATTAATATTGTTATTGTTGTTGTTGTTGTTGTTGTTGTTATTATTAATAGCAGTCATAGCAGTAGAGACAGGGTTATCATAAATATTTTTTACATTCAAGTAATTCAAAGTAAAAGCATTCTATTAATGGCTCCTAATACATTTTAAAAAGCATGATTTCAGTTTCACAGAGATCTTCCTCAGGCTTTGGAAGGGTCTGTTATTTCCTTCAATAATTACCTTTGATCCTACCTCTGTAGTTTCATTTGAAGACATTATTTTGAATACAATAAAAATGTTAAAGAATAAGTGAACATAGTTATTGACTAATTCTATTACAGTATAATGCATTTAAAAACACTTAACACCAGGCTGAAGACACATCCACAGAGAGTTAACAAGCAGGTCGCTTTGTTCCATGTCTCTTTCCCACCGGTCCTATTAGGCTCATAAGTTATTTATACTAATCGATGCCACTGGATTTTTCTGTTAAATGTGTTATTGACGCAGCCGGCATTCTGGCTGGGGTTTGCATGTGTGTCTGTAACTGTGTGTTTGTGTGTTAGTTTGCAACAAGTCATTATTGTGGTATAACTTTGTACACTATTTTGACTGGTCCATTCACACACTATCACCTAACATAACATTCACTCACAATTCTGACAGCATCTTATTCTTCTTGCTTGAGACTGAATTATCTCACTTTCCCGTATATGCTATGTTGGACAACCAGACGCTAAATGAGAGTAATAAAATGCAACATCACATGCTCCATAGTTCTTTAAAAATAGAACCAATTTGGCAGAATACACGTTGTTGAAATACATTATAAACATTCTCAGAAACTGTGTGAGGCCTACCATACTATAAATCAATACCAGTGACTAAAAACTGTGACTTACACCTGGACTACGAGTAATTCACATGTTGGTGTGAGATCATACTTTTAAAATGAATGATGGCAAAGAAAGGCTGTATGTTACTTTAACAAAGAACATTAATGACACAAATGTATACAGAATAGACTCATGACTTCATTTCAAAGCAGTTCCACAGCCTGAAATAAGACTGTATGTCTGACATTTCTGGGCACAGACAGTTCTGAGAGTATTTCTGAGGAAACAGTGCCTGTGAATATCAAACAGGTGAGAACAGCAGAATAAGACGAGTAGCTCGTGAGGCTGACCTCACCAGTTTGGACATGTACGTCCTGAAGTCCTGACAGGGGTGATATCATCGGCTGATATCACATCATCTGACCTTCTACTACAGCTGCACCTTGACACAATGGAACAAGCTGCTTTGTGGAGACTAGGTGGGAAAGAAGAGTGAGGCTGCATGGAGTGTGAGTCAGTGCGGCGTGACGTCACCTCTCATTAACACAACTGATGCCTGGCCTCTCGCATTGTTTTGTTGGAGAACAAAGAGAGAGAAATTTAAATATTTACTGAATTTGAAAATTCAGGGTGCCTGCTTTGACTCAATTTCGGCACTAAAGTAAAGTCTTATGGGGACAGCATCAGATATTTTACTGATGTTTGCTGCAGACTAGCAATTGTGCCATTTTCAGCGTGGATTAACCTCAAACACATAAAAAATTGTGAGGCCTTCTGAAAACAGAGCAGTTGGAAGTTGTAGGCTACAAGCCAGTGGAGGGCAGGGCATAAAATTATGTTGTATTATGTTCAAAGTAATGTTCATGTGTGATTGCCAAGGTGTTTGGAATTTAATGAACTCAAAACAAAACATGAAACAGAATTGCCAAATGAACAAAACACAAAAGAGAAAAGCAAATGAAGTAGTCTGTTATATATTTCCTTGTTATATATTTTCTGTCTTACTTCACAGCAAACTTTTATTTGATTCGATAAAATGTGTTTTTTGCTGATTTATTGTCAATTTTTTCATTTATTTATTTATTTATTTCTAATGTAGAGAATGGGCCAAAATATATCCGGTATGACTCTAAAACAAAAGCAGCTTCCATTTTCTCCACAGCTCCATTTAAGTGAGTGATAATATACCTTGTGGTACTGTGAAGGAAATTTCACCTGAACCAAGCTGATTTTTCATTTGTAAGAATATCATCTGGAGTCTGGAGCAGTGGTAGATAGACACTAACGGTTTTTTTCTTTTCTTTTCTTTTTTTTTTTTTTTGCTTGTGAGTAAAGCAAGTTTTGGTAATACCAGGACAAGAAAAGGAGAAAACAGCTGAAATCAGAAATATGTAGTGAGGAGAGTAAAAGTATAGGGAGTCGAGTTGTTGTCCCTCCGGAGTGCCTCCTCCATGGAAGCACTATTAGGATGCGTGCCATAGCATTTACCCCTCCAATTAGCAGCCACCTCCCTACCTGGTGAGCAAGACGGTCGACAAAGGGAGTGTTGGGGAGGTGGCAGGGGACAGGGTGTGTCTCTCCATCCCTCTCTGTGCCTTTCATGCCCTTCTTACTCCATCCATGAGCTTTGCATTTGAAAGAGCTCTGCCAGTCAAAAAGTCCCTGCACATGAAAGCAAATGTCAGGGGCAAAGGGCGTCTCTGACAGAGATCATCAAAGGCAGAGGACTATACTGATTTTGAGAGACAACACAGGCTGTTTTGCATCCTGGAGGCAGCTGAAAGTGGGTAACTTACAGATTTGGAGAATGGGAGAGGAGAACAATTATCACCTTAGGTGTTAGATAAACCTTGTCGGGTAGTCGTAAACAAGGTAAAAAGTCGCCTATCCTTGATGTTTAGTCACTCTGCTCAGATGCTCTAGTCAGTGCTTGAATTGATGATATGAATGAACTGTGAAAATTCTGGCAGAACCAGAGAACCTTTGTAATTTACCGGAACTTAGTAACACACTAGTAAGGACACTATAGAGATGCAATATGTAAGAACAAGGGCCACCTCCAGTGGCTCACAGGGGCCTCTGATTTGCTGTCAGTCACATTACTTTAAAATGACATACACACTTTAAAAAAAAGTCCTACTTCTTTTACAAAATGAGCATTATAAAGCATAAGGAACGAGGGACAAACTAAGCTTGATAACTTTGGTGTACATTGTCTGAGTTGGTCTCAATCTGACACTCTAGCCTATGCTCAAATTATGTGTGCTCTACTCAGAAACCCTGATCGGGATAAATCTTTTGCCCTGCATGACCAACCTCAACAGACACAACAAACATTATTCACATGTTACAATATCCACACAGAAAGTCATGTTATGTTAGCAAATACTGTGCATAACGTGACTTAGAATGTAGATCTATAGTTCCCTCTAGTGGCATGATAGACAAAGCTCAGCCTCAGACTAGCAGTGAGCTAGAGGATTTTCCCTCAAATTATCTGGGCAGGTATATAATTGTTTAGTAGCTTAAACGTATTCATCCGTGCCTTGAAAGCTTCTTATTTTGCCTGTCTGTCATATTAATATTCTTCTCTTTAACATTTTCATTGTGGCTGATCAGGAGTTTTCAGCTGTTGGCATCATTCATGAATACAGAGTAAGCAGAGGGGAAAAGGTCCATTGAGAATTCCCTTGGGACATCACCAAACCAGATTAGACCATCGTTGTAATGCCCTCATCAAACACCAGATGCCAGCAAAACATTGCAGTGCTCTGCTCACCCACTGTATCCATGCCTGTACTGGAACATTAATAGCCTGTAGCCATGCAGTTTCATTCCAAAGTTCTGTACATGACATGTATCCTGAATGAATCTGATAATGCATCCCCACATTTTATGTGTACTCTCAAACTATGGTAGAGTACTTAGTTATTTCTTACCTCCAGTGTTGTTAGATCACATTTTAGCCTATGTAGCATACACTTAAGTTTGACAAGGGGTGTACACTTCCAAATCCATTAATAATTTAATTTCATATTCCCGGTCATTGTAATACATTTGTGTTAATTTTTATATATCAGAGGCAACATTCGGCTACTTTCCTTTTACATTTGGGTATATAGGTCTAGTAATTTTTCTTAGTGACAGAATAACAATCACTCAGTCTTCAACAAATACCCAGAAATATAATTTATATTTGAAAGTGTTCAGATTTAGGTTTAGATTTTGTTTAGATTTTGGAAAATTATTAAAGAGGCATGGTCTTTGTGCATCATAGAGAGCATTCACGTTTAGCCACAAGGGGGCGTCACAGATCTGGCACTGTCAGTGAAATCCCACAGAAGCTATACAGTATACTATTCAAGCCTCATGGACAGAAAAAACTTAAGTTCAGCTCTACTTACATTTGCTCACAACTATGTGTCATATCTGTACCCATGTCTTTCTATGACTTCACAGTATTTCTACACCTCTTTCTACATATCAAGCGGTGGTTTCCTGTGGTTTAGTGTGTTTTGTTGGGGAGCCGTGGCAGGTGAGTGGGCGTCACTGATCTGAAACACCCTCCCTGTGGCCCCGCCACAGTCTCAGACATACCTTCATCCATCAATCTCCCTGGCACGCTGACACGCCTCTGAAAGTATAAATGTATATGTATGCACCCTCAACACTAGGTCCTTTTATGTTTTATGCAAGCTCTAAATTAAGTCAAGGACAGGACCTAACAGCAGCAGTTTGACTGAAAAAACAAATACCCCTTCAACTTTGAGTGTGAGAATCGAATTGTACTCTGAATATCTTTTAGTCATTCTCACTGATTTATAAAGTTGTTTTTTTTTGTTAAAGGATGAGTAAGGATTTGATTAAAGTTTTAAAAGTAGTGTAGTAGTGACAGAAGTTACAGTTTTGGCAAAGCATCCTGAAAAAGATACCTTAACATTTTGAGTAAAAAAGTTATTATTTACTATTCCTTTTCATCACATGGTGGTGAAAAATGCTTTATATTTCTCTTCCACTTCTATTAAATAAAAATTCCAAGCTCTGTTCTAGAGTTGCTGCTGCATCCTGAAGCTAAATTACAACTCAAAATTAAAAAACACAAAGGCAGACAAACACACCATATGTTCATACACTAACTGAGACTCAATTGAAAACTCAAATAAATCCCCAGATCTCAGGGAAAAAAACACACTTCCCAAACAACGCTATAGAATCAGAGGAGAATATGAACTGCTGTGGGTTTTAATTGATTGCACAAGCTCAATGACATCTCAACATGTAAACATCTTCTGAACTTCTTGAGAACTTTCTTAAGGAGGCATCCCAGTGAGAAGAAATATGCAAGACAAGTGGCAGCTTGTTGGCTTGTAAGAGCCCACATATGGTTTGGTTTGTTAGTGTGGGACATGGAGATCAGATGTGCAGGTAATTGCTATAGGTGAGCAGCATCTGGCATCAATGAACACCTCGGGGAGACAGGGTGTATTCCAGCGGTCTCTCCTTCCTCAGCCTCACTTACATCAATTAACTCCACAGACTCTCATCCCATTTTCTGTCATTTTCCTCCTGCTCCCTCCTCCACAGCTGCCCCACTTACAGGTCTTTTACTTTTCTAAATATGTATTTGCCATGAGCGAATTTGCCTCCCCAACCTCCATCATCCATTGATTCTCCTCTGGCATTGATCTGAAATCTACTGTCTGTGTGTGTGAGCGTGTGGGCTAGCGTATGAGAGTACATGTGCACCTCTCTGGTTTAGTGCAGATGTGTATGTGTGTCCTCTACCCGTTCTGGGTATGAGTATTTTATGTGTGTGTTTCAGATTGATTAAATTTACTTTTGAGCTTTTGGGCCATCCTTGTGTCCCTTTGGTTCTGCTCTCAAGCTCAGATGCTTGAATATAAACCCTGAGAGAGTCTTTAGACTCCGACAACAGTAGTCTTATTTTCTTATTTTAGCAGGACACCGCTTTGAAACAATGTGCATATTTTAAATGTGAGCCTCCCAAAGCACTATGGCTGCTTTGCTTAGCACATGAAAAGAGCTGCTGGAGCCAAAATGCCTTTTATCTTACAGTCAAATCCCATATCTCTCCCTTTTTTAATTATAATATTTGTCATTTGAAGCACAGAAAGAATTTGCGTTAATTTTTGCTTGCCTCAGTCAGTTTATCAGGATATTGAATTATTCCATTCTAGTGGTCTTATAGAGAACAAAAATGAATATGCACATCTTTGGAGAACAGGTTTAATTCATATATGTACCACTGTCACTTTCATTAACACTGTCTCCAGGTGACAGTGAAGCAATAACACAGTTAGTGAGAAAGGGAAGAATTCCCACCCTCAGCACTTGACTAGTTGGGGATGTTGAGACGAGACACTGAAGGCTGAAATTCATTTTTCCCCTTACCACAATCCTCATCACAATCTTGTCTGAGAGGCGATCGATGCCCAGGCAATATAGTTCTGATATATGCTGCTGGCAGTCGAGCGTGATTTATGTCTGTTGTACTGTGGACATGCTGCATGCACTTGTACTTATGCCAAATTTCCTCACAAGAATAACCCGATTAGAGAAATTAATCAGAAATGCAAATTACTTGGCTGGTACTCCTTTTTGTAAGGCACTAGTATAGAGTTAGAAGCTAGATTCAGGATTGTGTTCAATTAGGGAAGGGGATCATATTTAATTATAACACACCACAGGTATTGTTTAATATTTGCTATCCAATCCTCTGTCTAATATTCCTCTGTGTCTCACCATAGCTGGAAACATCAGTGCTCATTGACCTATGCAGAAGAAAATCTTCACAAACATTCAGTCTTCTCACTAAACAGCTTTGTCATAGTACCATAAAGTTACACTTTGGTTAAGTCACAGTTCTATCATCATCTAATGGTGTCTGAGTTGATGTAGTACGGCTTGGTGTCAGTCAGCTGACAGACTCAGGAAATGGCAGAAGACACCGTCAGGATCAAACACCTGGTACAACCCTTACTGATGCATGTAACTTTTATTTACATTATTTCATTAGCTCTGACAACTGTTAATTTCAAGATGGCTTTGACACCATAATGCTTGTATTTCAAATCAATAATCTACACAGCATGCATCAATCACAGCACAGAACAGCATGACTGAAAAACTGAACAGGAAACAGATAAAATTAAACATCTTCCTAAATGTCACCAGTGGTCTCCTTTGAGGTTCACTGTGCAGTGAGAGGGTTAAGTTTCAATAAATGGAAACACACAAGCGTGCGTGTGTGCGTGCGTGTGTGCGTGCGTGTGTGTGCGTGTGTGTGTGTGTGTGTGTAATTATTTCTTATCTTTTTTTCCTTCTTGTTCATTAAACCCTTAAAATAACTCAAAAAAAGAGAGTCCACCTTGTGTCTAATGACCATCCTTTTCATTGATACTGTAAGTGTATCACGAGGCAGTCCCACACTGACCTGTGAGCCCGAATCATCTGAGTCAGGGATTAGAGTTGGGGATACGTTCAAGTTACAGTATGTTTCAACAGAGCTGTATGTACAGTAGTACTGCAGTTAACCTGGAGCTCCAGTTTTATTTCCAAAGATACAATAAATTGTCTTGTTCCCTGCTGGAATTTGCAGTCAGAAAGACAATTACCTGAAATCCTCCAATTTGTGTTTGCTATCTGATTATTTCCAGCTTGAGTCCAAAATCTATACAGCACATGCTTGAACAATCTATTGTAAGTTCATTTATAAAGACGGTCATTTACAGAATGCAATTATCACGTTCAACTGTCATCAACCATTATGTTGAGATGAGGGGAATCTTCGTATGGTCTCTAATTTCACAATTGAATTGCCTTAATTGTAAATCTATTTAGTTACAATTATAATGTGTAATGTCTTCTCAGACAGGTTTTTGTGTTGTTGGAGGTGTACTGTTTTCTCAGTAATTTGATTAGTGTTTGTGCAATATTTGTGACAAATTGGAGTTTCCTTTTGAGCAATTACATTATTCCAATCGTTCAGTTCCTAAAACTGGCTGTTACTGGATGAAACACAAGGCTGGAATCTGTTGACAGATCCAAAACTGTAAGTGTTGACACAGCTTTTGTAGTGTCAAGAGTCTCTTCGGTCTCCTCTTGTCCAGATACAGTATATACTGTCCATTAAAGATTAAAATCTCATTTATCAGAATAGATGATGTAACCTTGAAAACATCCCTTTTGGGGGCCATTTCTGTCTGATGTCATCCAGCTTTTAAGTGTATAGATACAATAGAAAGTCTCTTTGCAAGCTCAACCTCAAGCTTCCATAACAGCTTCCCTTCTGCTTGTCAAAGAAATGAACAGCATTCTTCTTGAAGATACTCCCTCATTGTCATCTTGAAAGGGAAAACTCCTATTAGGGTAGAAATATTTTATCATAGGATGATCACTCAGAATACATCATTCCAATGATTTGTGGTGATGTTTCCCTTTAAGGAGGCAAGTGGACACGACTCACTCACCTATTGACTAAGATATTTCTCACTGCCTGGGTTTAACTTGAGATGAGCAGCGAAAATGTCAGGTAACATTAACAAAGTAATTTTCTTATAATGCCCGTTGTGGTGCAGATTTAATTGCCCTCATTTAAACACTAATGCATCATGAAAGGCAGCTGACATTTACCTTTTGGTAAATGTCAGCATGTTAGTCTGCGTGTTTTCCTGGTTTGTCCCAACTGCTCTGATATGGTCTCTTGTCTAATTTTCACTGGCATTGTGGCTGCATTTTCTCCACAAATGTTTGTCTTTTTTCTTTGAACCAATTAGGTTGGCTAACATTACTGGCAGGAATGTAACATTACTTCTGCATTGTGAAGAAAAGATAGTTTTGGGCAGCAGAGGATACTGTACTTACTGTACTGTATCTGTTTTCAGTTTGTGTGATGAACACTGTAACACATTTTGTTATGGTTATTGTTTTTAAAGATTACTTTTGTATTTAGCTTTAGTCTTGTTTTTGTCATGAAACACAGGATGAATATTTGTCATTTTTATTGACCAAATCAACGCTGCATGTCACAGAGCATGATACAACAGCATGTCCTTAATTCTATCATCTGCATTCATTATGTTTCTCCACATTTATCCAGGCTTTTCATTGACTTTGTCATCTATCTGTATTCCTCCAACAATTCACCAGTTTGTTGCACAGACAAAAGCAGAGCCTGGACAACACTTGGAGTGATGTGAAAGATTTTGCAGCATGGAATCTCACTGTTTATTAACAGATGGTCTTCTCACGGGTTTCCATTGGACTCAATGGACTCAAAATTCCATCCCCTCATCTTCAGTCTACAGTGTTTACACTGCTTTGAGAATCACTGTGTGCATGGGAGGAGAATTCTGATGAACTGACCAGGTGTTTGGCGTAGGATGCAGGATACAGGAAGGATAGCGGCTGCGTGTCCTGGGTTCAGGCTTCCTCCTCCACATCTGTGCACTGGGCATCATTCTCCAACATCCTCACGTATCCTCCTACGCCTCTTCCTCCCCTCCAATGCCAAGCAGGAAACACAAGTCCTCCTTCTCAGTCATTGTGTGCATCCATGCTTCTGCTAATTTAACTCCTACTAATGCAGTTCTTAACTATGTGTGGTTCGGAGGATGTAACCAACAGCCAAACGAGACACTTCCTGTTTGTTAGTGAGAGGATAATACTGGATAAATGACATCACCTTTTCTGACCACTCCTATTCAGCCCGGAACATTCTGTATCCCCCATCATTTTCTCAATAAAAAAAGGAAGAAAAAAAGGGAAGAAAATGAGCTCTTTGAAAGGTATTAAATTCCATAATAGATCGTCTTCCCACCACAGAGGTGGTATGTAGTGGGGTGCACAAATAAATCAATACAACAAAGTGGGCTGTGCAGGGAAGAGAGACAGCGGGCTGAAATATTAACCAAGTGCCATAGGAACACAAGCCAAAGCTTATGAAATAGAGAATCCATTATGGGCAAGGCTGGAGTTGTCTCTGGAATTGGATTCAGTAACAGGACGGAGGGGGCGTAATGCCTGTTCACCGGTTTTATTGAGAACTCATTGCACGACAAAATTGAGAAGCCATTGGTATCGATCAGTGACTTTACAGAGAGGAGAACACAGACTTTGGAACAGGCTGCGTTTTTTATTTTTGTCTGTTCCCCACAGGTGCTGGGTGGAAGACACACTTCCTCACACACTTTTTGTTTATGTCATTTCTTTACGTCTCCTCTTACTAATTTTTCCCCATGTCATGAACTTGTTTTCATCTGCTGTTGCTGACTTTCCATTTCTTTCCCTAAACAGTCTTTCTTATTGCCCCGTTTCTTCTTCAGCCTCATTTCATCTTTTACTCTGCTGCTCAAGGTGGCTGCAAGCTACACAAAGCTGGATGAAACATGTTTTAAAGATTTTTTTTTAAAGCCAATTAGAATTAAATCTGGGATCTAAATCTTTGTCACAGACCATCTAAAAAGAATTTAAGTGCATACTACATTATTTAGAGTTTTGCGCATTTCCACCACCACTGTGGATAGTTTTCCAGTCCTTGTTCTGGAAAAATATCCACAGTGGTACTGTAAGATGGCTCTAATTCAAAGCCATGCTTGTCTGACATTTAGTTTTATTTCACATTTTATTTGAAGTGTTAATGTAGAGGTGTGTTGCTTTTGGTTTGTCTGTTTGTTTAAATGTGTTGTGACTGAAAAATGGTAAATCCTACTGTAACTGGGGGAGGAAAATATAGAAATCAGTGAAGCAGATGTCAAGCATCTGTTCCTCTTTCATTTCAAGTGCTAGGTGTTTCTCGATGCCACATTAATAAAGCAGTGACTCCTTAAAAATGCAACTGGAGATAATAAGTGATAGTCATATCACTCTGGATCTGTATTCAAGGGGAACAGGATTTGGTGTACTTTTCATTAAGACAGTGTCAGTAAATGCAGACACTTTGTGTACCTGACAGAATCTGGGTGCATGTCACCAGCTACTGCACCATTTCAGCTCATACTCCTCATCCACATCCAGATATACTATTTTCTCTTTCTGTTCTTATTCTACCCACCCAGACCTTACCTTGATAATGACTATGGTAATCCCCAGCCACAGGTAGTGCCGACACAGCTCTTCTGAGAGCACCTGAGTTGGTCTTGTAAAGAGATTGCACTGAGAGATGAAAGGTGAAGGAGAAGGAGAGCCAGGAGAGTCAGAGATGAGATGGGATAGTAGCCTCATTCACAAGAGGGTGATTGTAGAGTAGCATTGTTGCTGAGGTCAGGGAGAATGCTCATCCCCTGGATTTACACCCATATGATGCTCACTCTACAGTACAGCAGGATTTGTGACTCTGAAATCCATTTTCTTCTTCTGTGTCTGCAAACCTTCACATGGACCCTGGTTTAACTGAACAATTTATAGATCCCCATGTTGTTAGAAGTCTTCCTCAGTCAACCTTTTTGTTGGCTGTTGGTGAAACAAACAAACAAATTCAATGATACATACACAAGTATTTTGGCTGCTATATTATATAATTTATATCAACATACAAAATAAACATATATACAAACAAACATTGAGTAGGTAAATTTATTCTGAGTGTATGATCACAAAGACTGTCAGCACACTACACAAAAAAGAAGACAATAACCAAAAGGAAAGATAATAACAGGATAAATATGAAAAAATAAAATATGTCTACGCAACAAAGGTTTGGTTGCATATGTATAGAAATTGCTCTAAATGAGAAACAAAAACCAGAAAAGGGTGTCACACAATGCACTGGTAGGAGAAGTAAAATATGTGCATTGACAGTCATGATTTTAAAAATATCAGTGATGTTGAAGTGGTGGTTTGGCTCTGAGCAACCTGTTCTCAATTGCAACTTATTTACATACTTGCATACCTGGTGCCTTGACATCACTTTTGAAGGCACTGATTACCCTTTAGCATCACTTTTCAAAGTGCAGTAGTCCAATGGATTTCTATAGACAGCCCATTTTCACTCCTAAAGCATCAAACGATGTAGTATAAAGAGCAAGAAAAGTCCACCTATAAGGTTGGTGTGGTTGGATGGGTCAAGCACAGGACAGGGTTTGCGTCCCTTGTGAAAGCACAAGTGAAGTTTGACTTTTTTGTCAGTGATGCAACTAATGTAACTCATTCTCTTCCCATTCCTGTAAAACATTTGCCTAAAACACCTATCCAAGGCATACCCAAAGTAACTTAAAGCTAGAACAGTTTGAAGTACATGTATGATTGCAGTCTCTTTTGAAATCTAATACTCTGAACTTTTATCTCTAGCCGTCAGAATCACTGTAAGTGCTTTTGGCATGAAGTAATAAATGTTTGAACACACTGAAGTTTAAGATTTTTATTTCCTCCTGAATATATAAGTAGATGCCTGCAGATGACTATAGCTATGCCTCATTAGCTGGTAAACACAATGGGACCACAGAATGAAGCCTTACCCTAATGCAAGCTCAATAAAAACTGATAACAATAAAACAGAACATTTCCATTTAACTTTGTTTTTCTGCTGGTATGTCTAGGTGCTTTCCAAAAAAAAGGCCATTTACTATATTTCTATTCAGGCAATCCAGTCAGGCCATCAATAATCACAGTCATGGGTATCTATACTTACGCTATATAGTTTTATATTGAGGTCAATTACTATATAATTTCAAACCATGTGTAATATTCCTGTTTGCACTGAATTCCTTGATTACCTTGTAAATTAGTTTAGAATATCCGTATTTTAGGAATTTTATTGGCTATATGTGGCACCATTTATCTGCAATTGGCTTCATCTTTACACAAAAGGAAAGAATGACTCTCCTTGGCTATTTTTGGCAGTGGAAATGACATGAAGATCTTTATTGGACAAGTGAGGTGTCATTTTGAGATGTACATATGTTGCACTTAATGGATGCAGAAAATGTGGAAGATTAGCACATCACCAGCTAATCTGATATGATAAAACAACTTTTCCTGGATTACTATAGTGTTTTAGACAAAATATTTTCTGGGAATGGATTCTTTGTCCCAGTGTCAGCACTAGAACAAATATCTTTGGGGGTGCGAGGTTTATAGCAGGGGGGACACCATATTACTGGCAAATGGTAATGTAGTCATACATAGGAAAAGTGGATTGCTCCCAGGAGCTGATGCTGTTTAGGTTATTGACAATGTAACAAGTTAGTTTTTTGTCGGGTTTTGACTTCATAGGTGAGTTGCCTCCATTAATTGGTTGCTTGTTGTTAGTCTTGGTTGTACCTGCTGTTGTTGTTAACTTGACAGCAGATGAAACAAAGGCTGTATTCAAAATCACCATACTGATGTGGCCAAAATATAACATATAGTAGGCAGTATACAAACAAAAGCAAAATCTGCAGTATGCCAAAAAAAATCCCCAGATGACGTACTGATTCAACAGAACTCTCTAGTATGCATTGGATCAGTCTACCTCGCCCAATGTGTCCCATAATAGAGAGCACAAATGGTGCAGTCATAACAACCAACTGGGCCAACAAAAGGATGTTTTTTTTTTTTTCCAGTTTTCTTATGCTGTTTCATCAACACAATCCCTTCCGTGAATTTTTGAGAAAAGAAATGGATAACGAAGTGAAAAAGTGCTCCAATATTGTTTAGAAGCCCCATAAGTGCCTTCAGGGGTAGCTAGCTAGCCAGCTGGCAAGTCACACTCACAAACCCCACTTACCCACAACTGTAAGATTTTTTCAACTTTCATACTGTTTTTGACAGATTTTATTGAAATTATGCAGCTACTGACCAAACCGGCATGGCCATTAGCAAAAACAAAAATACCATCATTCAACAAGTTTTATGAAAATGCACCCAGTTTGACGGAAGCAATGATTACAGGGATAACACTTCCAGAGCAGCAGAAATACCAGGAGGATGAGTTCCAACTCACATTACATTTGCAGTGAAGTAATGTGAGAAAATGCTGGTGAATTTTGTTCCTTCCAATCATCAGATAGAGATTTCCCATTTCTCAAGTAAATGTTCAGCTTTGGGAAAATTGTGAAAACCCACATTAATAATTTCTCTTTTTTAGCACATAAAGGGATGCTGCACAGTAGTGGTGGTGCTATTGTTTACTTCCGCCTTCCAAAACTGGAAACTGGTGAACTCTGTCCTAGCATACTATAAGATAAATCAATTTAACCATTTCATACTGCGTACTACTGTGTGAAAAAAATACAACTGAGTTCATCAGTACTACATAGTAGGAGGTACCGAATATAACCTTAGTCTGTCGGACTCAAATTTGTTGGAGAAGACACAGTGTTGAAAGTAATGTAGGATCGGCCATAGGCATGTCATCTATCAGCATAGACCTGTTTGAATGTTTGAAACCACTGGAGATTCTAGAATGTAATACTGAAAATAAAAGATACCCTTAATGCTGCTACTATATGTTACACACCACTGCAAATGTAATTTGTCAGTCAGATGAAGAATGAAAATTTAAGGCAGCTGCAGTTTAATGGAAACTTAATGGCAGAACGTTAGCCAAGCAGTATGTATAATTTCTTCTTTGATAGACACATATTAAATGTGTGGCTGTGACGTTGAATACTATTTATTTGAAATGGTCAGTGTGGGTCTTGGTTTGGCTGAACAGCTGTCTGCTTCACCAGCTTTTATATTTCAGATCACAGCTCACAGGGATACATGTCCCAGCTCTTTGTCCAACTGCTTACAGCTGTGTCTTTCAGTTTGTGTGTGTGTGTGTGTGTGTGTGTGTGTGTGTGTGTGTGTGTGTGTGTGTGTGCGTGTGTGTGTGTGTGCGCACCGCCAGCAGGCAATTTGATTCAGATTCAGTGGAAATGATAGTCAGAAAATTGTTGTTTTCCCTCATGTTTTCCCTAAGCCATGGTTCCATATTTAACAAGCATTAGTTATTAAATACTGTGTGCCAACAACAATAGCAGAGCCCCCTTCCCGCAAATCACCTTCTGCCTACTATGTGTGCCGGTCCTTTAGCCTGGCTTCTCAGGGTTTTCCACAGAAACATAGCCTCAGTGCACAGGAAGGATTGCGTGCTCAGAATACAGTCGATTGGATCGCTGCCTACAAAGAAATACAGAGTTGTGCAGCTGAGATGCTCAAGCAAGAGAAAAGAAAAGTGAATTTCTAAAGCAATATCTCATTACAGATAGATAAAGACACATATTTCACTTATTGTCCTTATAATACCATATCCGCTTAGAGCAACTAAAGCATTATCAACATTTTTATGCCTTTGTTGAGATGCTCACAGCACCTGATTAAGCTTATGGAAAGATAGCAGCATTTGTTAAATACTGAAAAGGTCGTAAGTGACATGAAGCATGACACACATTATGTGTACTTTATTAACACTTAACCAAAAGCACAATCTTTCCCTAAAGCTATAATTAATATTTTGTAAGAACAATGTCTTAAATTACAGTTTGAAGACAATGTGACAATGTGAAAGGGGTCACTTGCAATAATGGAGCTCACTGCAGTCCACAGCTTTATAGTTTTGGTTCATTTTCACAACTCTTTCAAACCATTGTTTTCAGCATGTAGCTGTTCTCAATGAGAAAGCTCTAACAATCCACTGTACTCTACCAGCTCAGCAGCAAGAAGCAGACAGACACACTTAGAGGTTAACAGGTGAACATAGTGGAGCATTTAGCGGCCAGAGAGCCAGATATTTCCCTCAGGAGTTTGTAGAGACCAAAAACAGCTAAAAGAGAGAGAATATTGGACTTTCATTCACAAGGTGGCCAGAAACACAACTCTAGATCTGTGTAATCACTCTGACTGCCAGACGGGAAAGGCAACAGTTCTGCACTCAAGGTTTGATTAATATTCTACCAGAACCACAATCTTTTCCAATGACTTCAACAAAACTGCCTTTATTGCCTAAACCTAACCAGACAGGATACTCAGAATTCAAATCCTGGTCTTCTACACTATCACAATTGCGCACAAAAAATATTTTTGTCAATAAAATATGTATCTAAACAGACTTTCATGGATACATTGTGATAAATGAATATAGGTAATAGACTTCGTCACTTATAATAAAGAAATCCGACACACGCTTTTGGAAAACATTGTATAAAGTTGAGCAGACACGTGTTCAAATCCCAAAGCACACGCTAACAGATGATACAAATTTCCATATTGCCCCTGTAAAGCTATTGAATTTATGCACTTGTGCTTTATTAAGAGCGACGCAGCACACGCTGCATCTGAATGACAATGCTCAGGCCATGTGTTGGTCCATCTGGTGGGGACCCACAGCCATACAGAACCATGCTTTGACTTCTTTAAATGAAAAGATAGGCCTCATCTGACAAGGCAAGATGTGCCCTATATACAGCATGGGCAAGTGCAAACAGGGGTCACTCTCCGTCACCCCTCCCCTCTCTAAACCACTCTTTTTTCAGACATCTCCATTCTTCATTGCTGTCTGGGTCCCAGTTATGGTTGGCAGGGGTCACTTCACTTTCATTTCCATTCATGTCAGGAAATGAATTGTAATTCCATTGGGCCACACTGCCTTCTTGTCCATTTTGATGTCAATTTATGTTGTACATAAAAAGTCTGTCTTTGTATTCACAGCGCAAGTGAAAAATTAGCCAATGGAGTGAGATCATTTCATTTGTGTGTAATGCAAACCAGTTTGTTCCACAAGTCAAGTGCTGGTTCCTTGAAGGCTTGAAGGCAAGTGGAATTATCTCACTTCATTTTGGCTCAACTTGCATCAGGTAAAAGTATATTTTGACTGAATATGAGAGTAAATGCATTTCTATAATGTGGGTGGCGGACATTAAGAAGGAGATTTCATGTCATTTCAAATAATTTCTGAGCATGGATGGGGGATTGCCTCAATATATAAATCTTACCCCAGCACAGAATTTAAGAATCCTTTTTGTTCCAGCATTTTGTGGTGTGTGCTCTAGGTGGTCTAACTGGTTTGTGGCCATGTTAAAAACCAGCACCAGAGTATTTGAGCAGAGAGAGGGGTTTTCTTTGGTCACTGGAGAGATGGTGAGGATTAGATAAGCCACAGAGTCGACTGTGTTTAAACAGCACTGTACAGGTCAAATGAGATTCACACTTTATAATCTGCTCTCATTAATGTGAATCTATTAGCATGATGTCCAATTACAAAGTTAACAAATAATAAATTGCATGAACCATAGACAGCCTGTACAGCACAGGCTTATTGTTGAGACAGTGACATGGTCAGCTCAAAGATTTTTATGTTTCATGATTTATTTATGTCTTTCATCCATTATTGTCGTCAATTAGTATGCAGAAATATAATGTGTGTGACCCTCTACAAAATATGGGACATTGACATGTATTCATGTCAGTGCTCAACGCCTTGTTTGAGTGAAAACTTGCCTTGCCAGAGGTACAGACTTAAGTTCTAAGTTCTATTTCATCTTGAGTCAGACAATTGTAAATGGACTGAAGACAATTATACTATTAAAAAAAGTACTTCTGTTTGGTGCTTGTGAGCAAGTAACAAACAAAAGCGTGAATATAACCAGATTTTCACCTAACTACACACTATAACATACCATAAATATAAATACCATAATATTATATATATATAATATAATATATATAATATAAATACCATAAAATAAATATATTGAGCGTATAAATGGAAAGCAGAAAAGTATAGCATGCTTTTGTTGTTTCCACTATGAAAAAGGATGATTTACATTATGGGGACATACTTCCAACTTTTGCTAGCCTCCCGTAAACCTACAAACTTGAGTTGGCACGTGATCTTTGTATCCAAGACATACACAAAAAGGTCTTCCTGCAAAATCAGAAATAGATGAATGTGGTTATTTGTTTTTCATTGTAGGTGACCCAGCTGCCCAAATCTGCTCGCAGGTTTTTGGCATTTTCAAACTTGGAAGCTTCAGACCCACCCAAAATGGACTCAAGTGACATCACTTGAGGATATTTATTAGACTTTGCACAGATCCCCAACAGGCTTGGCTGTGATGGGAGGACTTGAGATTTGTAACTTGCTAGACAATTACTTCACCCCACCTCTGGTTTCTTCCAATTTGAATTTACTAAGCATTAACTGAAATATTAGATCACATATGGAAAAAACCACACCCAACGGACCATGAACAGAGATATGCTTTTACATACCAATACCAAATGACATTTAAATCAGTGAATGAGAAATATAATTGCTTAAAAGCGACCCAGATCACTGGTTTTAAGCAGCTTGATTCCATCAAGATCATGATCACAGACATCGATCCTCTTTGAGACAATCAATCAAAGTGTCTTCTCCTCTCCTTTCTCCCCCACGTCTATCACACTTTCTCTGTCTCCCCTGCACTGAGCAAACTTCATGTCAGTGTGGAAATGAATTAATGAAATAAAATGTCAGATGCATTGTGGATGCAGACTGTAACATTTTCTCTCCCCTGCAGTATAATGTACCACCATTGTCTCTTGACATTGCTATTAGAAAACCAGAGTCAGGATGTTGCATAGACAAGGCAGCTACATGTGGACAAACAAACAATCCTGATTTATGTGTTTAGAGGAGGGAGGCTGCAGTGAAATGGAGATTAGATAATTACAACACAGTGACAGACAGATTTGATCCTGTCTGGGGTTTTATATTCCACTGTATCTATTAAATAATCTAGTGTTTCATGATTGACTTGCTTTCTCTGGCACTCTGCCATCATGGATCAAACCAGCTGAGGCATGATCAATTTCATGTTAATACATTACGTCTAACTGGCAAAGAAGTTTGGCTGTAAGCTCAACTGTAGGGTTACCAGACAATGTGAGGCTGATGACAGTCTCTTTGGAGCTCGCATACCGAAAATGCTAATGGTAGATTGCCGAAGATATTGGAAAATGTCTGAGAGAAGAGAGAAGCTAGAGCATAACACAAACAACAGAAGGTGAATCCATTTCTAAATGTTGCAGTCAGTGATTCTGTGCAAGCTTTCCCAGCAAGTAAACTCATAATGAAGAAAGAAATAATACAAACTGATAGAATGTCAATATAATTTGCAGCAAGCATCAGCTTTGGAAGAAGTAACAAATGATGCGGTCAGCTGCAGAAAATGTAAATTAGTGCAAAGAGGCCTGGTGGAGGAAGCCAAATTTAAAATATCACACTGAACAAATTCACTGTTCAGGTCTTCATTTTAAAAGCACAATCATTCCACACTCACAGTATTTTTTGTAATTCTTTTGTGTGAATGACGACAGTTAGAGGTCCCATTCTGTTATTTCTCTTATCTGCCTGCCTGATAGTCTGGGAGAAAAACAGTGGGGAATGGCTGTTGTCTGGCTATCACAAGTTGCTTATCAGACCTGCATTGAATTGAAATGAACCACACTGCCACAGCCATAAATGTAGACACAGGGCTCCCTGCAGACTTTGATTGTGGCTTGTTGGAAGGAGCCTGAAGGGTTAATGCCTTTCACACATGATGGCCAAAGGAGAGGTGGGGAAATGTCACCTTTTTGGTGGCTGCTGCAGGAATACACACACAGGTCGCACACAAACATATGTTAATAACATACAGAAAACAATAAATGTGTTCAAACACGGTCCCCTTTCTATTATTGATCATTAAAATTGGTTACAGACAGTGTTCATCAGATGTTGATGAGCTTTGGGTTTTTCTGTGTTGCTGAACACAGAAAATGAGTTGCCAACAGAGGGAAGAACAAAGAGCTTCTGTGTGCATCAAAGTGCAAAGTGCAAAGTAATGAAGGGAGACAACAAATCATTTGTTCTTTTGTATTCACACATGTTGGACAAATGCAGTAAGAAAAAAATTTACTTCCAGGTGAAGAGCTTCCTATAAAGTAAAATAATGCTATATATTGTCAGAAAAACCTGTATCTTTGATATACATCAAATCTGAAATGCAAAAGATGTGTTCAGTACAAATGGTGCTACCTAACTGGATATACTCATTTAGGTACATGTTGGAAAAGTTAAAAAGCAAATTTTTATTCAAATTAAATTGTTGATACAGGAAGTGCAAATTTTTTTTCCACAGTAGATGGGCCCACTTGTTGGACCTGCAGTCACCAGGTAACGGCTAATTTGTTATTCATGAAAAGGCACTTGTATTAAGCCGCCCTCAGCTGTGGAAGCAGCTAAATTGCCCAATTACAGTAATGGAAGACCATCTCTTTGTTCACAGTGGCCATATTGGCGCTGGTGTAGCTGATGGTGGTGACCGTGTGGATGGTAAAAAGTAAAGAAAACAAATCTAAGTGTACACACAGAGACACACACAGAGCAATTTTATTGATGTCTGTGTTGGAAGAAGGCCTCCATTATGCCTCAGAACGTCTAGGTTTGGACTAAATTACTGTTCGTCTGTTTGAAGTGTTCTGGCAGCGCCAGTAGTTCAGAGGGATGCTGGGGGTTTGGGTGAAGTGCAAAATGTCACAGAAGCAGCTGGAGAGGGCTAATGAGGCTAGCAGGGGTTGCTATCTCCATCAGTGCATCTCTGGCATGACTCAGGTAAACTGGGGGAAATCATCTGGATTTAAAAACAACAGCGCTCTCTGGGTCAACCTCACAGCTCCTGCAATCCCATTTGTTTCCGCTTTTGCAGTGGGTTTGAAGAAGACCTCCTTTGCTCTGTCACTGCATGTCCTGCTGTCTGGTGCTCCCTGGTTCCTGCTACAATAGAGTATTTTGCTGATATTTACATGGTATTGATTGGAGAGGGGCTCCAGAGGCAGATGACCACTGATTTTTAGTTAAGGTCAAAGGAAAGCAAATGAAAAGCTACCTGCTGGGCAGTAAGGTGAAGAATGACGTACGTGAGGCTTGTGCATGTACTGTAAGTATGTGTGTGAGAGAGAATCTTTACATTTAAAGAAATGTAAAATATTCTTTGCCAATGTGTCAGTTCCTTTCCAGGAATCAATATAAGAATGTAACTGATGTTAAAGAGTAGGTTCACATTTTTTTCTTAATCTGAATACAAAACTCACATGCTAATATGTACATTTACAAGCTTATTTGCTGTAATTGTGATTTTATGGAGTTAAACCTTCTGTCATTGCACTGGGGAACCCTGTTGTATCACTTTGCATTCCACTAATCTCTGGTATGTGTAGGCAGACACAGAATCTCTGCGATCAGCTTGTAGATCATCCAGCCATTCAACCTTCATTCCCATACTCAACCGCAGTACGCGGCATATGGCAGAACATAATTGCAAACATTCACTGTTTGACCTATACTTGCATTCTGACATTTTGATTCTGATTTCCATGTGAGAGGTACAACCTTAACAAGCTTGTACTGTAATACAAAAGTACGAGTCCACACACAATCAGTAAATCAGACAGGAAGGCATTTCTCAAATATACTGAAAATAAAAAGAAAGGAGAAAAGCACATCTTCAAGTTTCCTTGCAATTTGCCACCAGTCCTTGAGTGTCTGAATAAAGAAATTACAATTCAGGAGTACCTTCACCACACTTGACATGATGCTTTATAATTGGCAAGTGCACCGATGGGCCTAATGTGACAACAGTTCTCTTCATTAACATTCCCAGCTTATATTGTTTTAATATCATTCCAGAGCCGTGTTGGCGATCCATGCGCAGCCGCTGCTAACTCCAGGCCTCTAGTTTTATGGCTATTGCTGCACAGCACAAGAAACCCAATTAAGGCAATGAAATCAAATCAAGGCGGCTACATCTGGATATGCTAATTTATAACTACCTTGCTGCTAAATCTAATTCTTTCCCATAGGTCATTTTTTGACATGCCTGTAGCATGTGCCTGTACATTTCTCCAGTGCGCCCCTGAGGACATCTTTGTGGGAAGTAATTTGGCAAAGCTATGGGTTTTTATTGGCTAAATTTCAATTAAATACAATTACAACCTGCTTTTGGTAATTGAATGACACAAATGGCAGGTTTGTGTATATCAGAGTGTGGTCTCACATATGGCAGCTTTGTATGTGTTACATGTGTTGTTGCATCTGCTGACACGCATGAATATGTGCAATATGAAAAAAAAAAAAACTTCACTATACAAACAAATGCCCATAATGACAATAATTTGCATACATCAACAAGTAATACCAGTTCTTATACATCATGATGATTTTTTCCCATCAGTTTTGGATGCATGTTTACAATTTTCAGTTTTCATTGTGCATGTGTTCATTTTATCCTCATATTATAAATGGAAAATAGATTGGCATGATGTGTTGCTGTGCATATGTGGACAGATACTGTACATACCAATATAAATAGAAGACATATTTTTTAATCCAAACTCATCAAAATAGCAAAAAGATGTGTGCACAGCACCTTGGTCTTGCTCCAGGCCTCAGTCACTATTCATCCCTCTTCAGGAGAGACAGACAGAAGACAGGAGAAGAGGAGGCTCTGTAAGAATGAAATATTAATGCTTTCTCTCTCAGTCACTGGCCTTACAAGGTCATCTGCTCGCTTTTCATTGTTGGAAAACAGCCTGACGGCTGAGGCAATTGAAACTGAAGAGATTTCCACCTTGTCCTCACACAAATTAAACCATGGAAGCCATGACTCTTTGTTGCATGACCTCGGTAAACATTGTTACCTGCAGGGAAAGAGGGAGGGAAAGGGATGGACAGGGGGGAGAGAAGGAGGGAGAGATTTGCTTGTGAGACAGAGGAGAGCTTTACCTTCATTTATTTGCTCCTGTGTATCTGTGACATGGCTGTCATATGCAGGTGCTGTGTTATGAGGTGTGGCTGTGTGTGTGTGTGTGTGTGTGTGTGTGTGTGTGTGTGTGTGTGTGTGTGTATGTGTATGTATGTGTGTTTTTGAAAGACAGGGAGGCGTTCTGTGTGTTGGAGTGTTTTATGTGAGTCGTCTCCCACACGCTGAAGGACAGACACAATCAATAGATGCAATCAATGTTGCATGAAGGCTGGAGGGAATACAGTTCCTGAGGTCCCCAGTTTGTGTCTGCTATACACACACACACACACACACAGGTTAGGTTTTCATCATTTCTGACTTACATTCATTTCCTGGAGACTTATCCTAACCATACCCTTAACCACTACTTGCCTAACCCTAGCCCAAACCTACCCTAAAGTTTAATGTTATAAATTATGTTTTTATACAAGTACGGTGAGTCCCCACAATGTAACTGTGTAAACAGATTTATGTCCCCACAACTTGAGTAATACATGGACCCACATACACACACACACACACATACAGTAAAGTCTGCCAGGAATCAAAGCAACTCAGCTAGTGGTGTACTGTCCACAAACAGCTATTCTCCCTGCACATCTACAGCAGCACGTCTACATGGGGATGCTTGGATTTTCCTTTGTGTCTAACTGCAACCATTTCCTTTCATTCCTCTCCCACGATGCCTTTCATTATCCCTACCTGTGTGCATACAGAAAGATAACCTAAAACCAACAGCTGCAGCAGAGGGAACATGGCCTACTCATCTGCTGGTCACTGTGCTCGCTGTCTTATGCTGCCAGCTGGGATGTGTGCAGTAGCACGACACCAAGGCTATGAACACACAAGATGCACAAGTTGACAGGACTAGCTAACAAACTGCCAACATAAAGACTTTTGCTACAATTCTGTTATGCACAGCTCAACTAATAACAAACTAGAAGTTCTGTAAATCACATTTAAGATTTATGAAGAATTATGGAATGGTTGAACCTTGTGAATAAAAGAGAAACAACATTTTAATTCTTCCCACTTCACATCAAGTGACATACAAAGATGCTTTTTAGTGTTTCCATATAATGCCTCCTGTCTCTGGTTGTTGTTACTTTCCTGTTAGTGCTTTGGCTTCCGTTACACCAGACAAAACATTTCTATTAACTGGATTGCGCAGAGTACAAATGATCACGCACTGACACGCTGAGTACTGTTGGTTGTTGCTTTTTTTGCGATGATTGTGTAATTAACATGCAAACTACAAAGCACATAGCAATCTCATACCTCTGCCAAGGATAAACATTTCCATAAATTTGTTACATTAATGAAGTGGATTTTTATGTGTGTGTAGAACTTGTACGGAGTTGATGCAATTTAAGTATAGTTGACAGCTTAGTAACTTTAAGAATAAATAACCACAAGTTTCCTTTAATAGTTTTCCAATATCTATTTTTATATTACATACAGATTTTATATAATATCTCTGGAGAAGAGTGCAGTCCAATACAACATCCCTTCATGAAGGGTTTAATGTTCAGTTTTTGTTTATATCAATGAGGGCAGGCTAAATAACAGAGATACATCTCTGCACAGTTAAACAGCACCACAAACTAGATCCTCCAGAATGATCATACAAAATGACACCTCTCTAAAACAACATTAACCTTTATGAAGGTAGGATTTATTGCAGTGTTGTTGTATAAGACTGCATTGGTTATGTTGCAGTGAGAAGAGAATATTATCTAAGTACAGCAGTGGACTTCCAGAACATCCAGTTTATTGGTGCAGTAGTTCATTGAAAAACAAAAAAAAGGTTCAGAAATGCTTGAATTGTGGACAAAAACACCACACCAAAAACTAATCACATTCTTCAGCCCATGGCCTAACCTTCCACCCAATTTTACTGAAATCTATTTTCATATTTTCCAGATATCTTGCTGACCAGTATGTACAGAAATGGAACCGGGAACATTGTTTGGTGGAGGCAACAAAATCTGAAATTACAGATTTGTAGTTGACCAAAAATTCCCATTTGTAGTGTTCTGTTCCAATATCACCATGCTCATCTGTGAGATGTTATAATATAATACAATGATAATAGACAGTACCTGCTGCATGTTCCACTTTGGACCTGTTCACTCGACAAACTCAGAATTTCCAGTGCAGTTCACACTTTCTCTTTAATATTCTCAAACAGTTTGTTTGACTATTAATCTAAAATGGCCTTCAGATGCACGTCTGAACTGCATGTGTATGCTATAGCTGAGCTGTAAACACAAGACAATAATAACACCCACCACCATGGAAATGGGTAGTAAACAGCAGGGGCTGATGCTAGGAGACAGATGAACATAATAGATGAGAAAAACATGTCATTTCAGTAGTCTTCTCCTTCAAATGAGGACATACTCCTCTCAAAGTGCTTATCCACTAAAGGCTGAGAAAAGAAACAAATTAAATCTATGTCTGTTTGAAAAATGAGACTCTGTAATGTGATGGGGCACCTTTGTTCTTCACTTTTAATTATTCACAACTTGAGACTTTGAAAGCTGTTGTCGACCACAACATTAATTTAGATCAAAAGATAAAAGAGAGGTCTCTGTCCAAAAAAAGTAATATACTGTTGGTGCTATATTACATTTGGCACATGAAGAAATATCATTGTCTTGATATAAATGACTTCTTGCAATGGCATCTCAAAAAATTGATGTTCTGAGTGGCTTGCTATTCACTTGCGCATTGCACTGCTGTGTATTACACCATTGCTACACTGTGTTTCTGCATGCATTAATTGAAGTGCAGATTGAGTTCATTTTGGCAAAGTGAGTCATTTGAAGACAAACAGCAGAGAAAACAAAGCTCTGAACCTCAGATGAAGCGACAACTATGAGGCTTTTTCTACTTTACAATCAAATTGGTGGCCTTTCATGCCACTGAGCTCTTCAGTTTTCCACATTTCCAGACGAATGATACTCAAAAGCTTACTTCCACTCCCACGTAATTAACACATTTTTACCGCACCAGCCTTCAACATTCAAAACCACTTCAGGCAATGTGCCCATGCAATTTTAGGCCGACACGAGCGGAGGCGGTGAGGGGAAGAGCTTTGTGAGACAGCTCTCTGATGTTGCTGCAGAGCGTTTTGCAGAGCTTTATTAGATTTAGTTGTGGAGTGTACAGACTGTTTGAAAATGGGCCGCTTGATGAGCTCAACACCAGTGTCGTCTCCCCCAACAAGCATGACATCCGCCTCGTCTCGTAATGTCTCAATCCTGTCTCAACAATCGGCCCCCAACTGTACTCTGACATTTTTTGTCAGGTGTTTATTTTGTTAGATCTTGTTAATTATCTGTTTTTTTCCTTTTAATGTTTTGAACAATTTGCTGGAAGTGAATTTTTTTCTTGTGACAGAAAAATAAATTAATAGGCACAATCCCTCGCTGTTATATATGACAGCAAGAGCCGAGACGACAGTGAGCTGAATGAGGTGTTGCCAGATGGGATCAAAAGATCTTTGAATTGAAGAGGTAGGAATTCATGCGTATAGACAATGAACACAGAAAAATCCTTATATGTTGTATGCATAAGGAATCTTTTTTGCATGGTGTAGTTTGATATTTGATTTGATAAAGGAACAATCCAGGCTGGGGATTTTGACTTCCCAAAGACAGTTGGGCCAAACTGCAGTAACTGCCTGGTTAAACTTGAGTGTCAGTTCAAAGGTATAATATGTAATGTTTCCTCATTAAAATGTCTAAAAAATTACTGGACCTTTGTTATTTTTATATATTTTCTTGAGTTGTGTACTTACATAATTCCAAATGTTCAATCCCAGAGAAATCCATCATTTAATTCAAGGTATCAGTGTGTTGCTTGTCACTATAATTCTGGGAAACATGAGATGATACATCGGACAGTGAGGAAGGAAGTCGGCAAATGTGACTAAACGTAACGTGAATAAAATTTGAATACATTACCTCGTCCAGGAACATAAGTTCTGCCTGAGTTACGTCAGATAGATATTCAGCAGCAGTGGTTGTTTAATAATGAAGACATCAACTCCCATGATCCCACACTACTTCACAATTTAGTCAAACTCCGCCTTTTGTTATTGCTTTGATTGAGAGACCTGCAGTGGTAGAAATTACCTATTGTGTGTTTAAAGTGCATTAGTGGCCAACAAAATTAAAATTATGCAAATTTAACTGAGCTAGTCATCCATTTGACATCTGTAATATCCAAAACATCTGGCATAAAGATAAGACATAAAGCAATATGAAAACATGTGGCAATGTAATCAACACCACACAGACAGAGACTGACCAGGCCTGCTTCGGATGTGCTCATGATGGGATGTGCTCAAGGTCACTTCAGCAGGGTGGATTCTTGCTGACACAAGAGTTGAACACAGGTTATCAGGTTGAAAGATAACTCTCTAACCGCTAAATAACATTATTTCCCCCCGAGAATTATCATCAGCTCCAAGCTTCATGTCAGTAAAACATCATTGACAAGAGGCTGGTTCCTCTAGCTCCTAGTTGGAAAGGTTTTAAGATTCCAACACACCCTCACACCTAGCCAACTGGATAGGTCGATTGCCAGTGACTCTTAAAACAACATATATGACCATTGGAGAGTACCAGTGACAGACGTACCAGACCATTCGCCCTAATGGACCTCCGTCGTCATGTGGTCAACATTGTTACACACTCGCAGCTTAGCTAAATTTAGGGAAACAAACCTTCTTGGTCAGGTTTAGGAAAGGATTATGATACTGTTAGGTATGCGACATAACTTAAGTATGTTCTTTAAGCTAAAATAAGTCAACAGTGACTTTTGGTTTCACCCAGGACATGGTCAGCAGTCTCCTGGGTGACCGTCCTGTGTTTGTTTGATCCATCCATCCACCCCAACCTCTTCCACGTGTGGACTCTCTTGCTTTTTACGAGACCTGAGTCCTCCTTTGTTCCCATTATAATTACTAAAGTCCTACAGCTAGAGGTTGCTGCCACACAAAAAACGGAAATATGGGTCATAATAACATATTTGCACATACCTATATGACCATTTTCCTACCGAAGGCAGGCTGTTAAGTTTCATTCAAAATTAGACATTTCCTGTGTAATTTCACAGACTGGCAGAGGCCAACACCATCAATGGGAACTAGCACACAGGAAAAACATTCAAAACATAGAATGCAGACAGAATGGGCCTCTTTTTTGTCTTTTTCTGAAGATAATTATTGGGATATGTTGGAGCAGAGTGGGTCTCCTTACCAATTTGGGGCCATTGATGCCAAATCAGGTTTGTTGTTGTTCTTTCTTTGGGTTTAGGTTCTTGGTTTTTGGTTTATGAATGGAGAGATGTCTATTTACTGATGGAATTTATGAATTGTGTGGCACAAATAAAAAGTTTAAAAAAAAAAAAAAACAAACTAATACCAATATAGAATGGATGGATTCAGAGTTGATCAAATGCTGCATACCTGAATTATTTTTGGGGAAAATATTCAATCATTGGACAGAGATGGGGGATGCCTCAGTGCTGCTGTCTGCTGATGACTTATGTTTGTTTGAAAATGAGTTGTGTCCCCTTTGGGAACCACAGGTGGAACTTCTCTAAGCAGTGCCCATATTGAAAATGCTCTCATGGTGATATGCAGTTCTTTTGATAAAAGCAGCCAATCCTTGGCATACGCTATGTTCATACTAACTGAGACAAAACTGGCTAACCATCATCAAACCACCAGTACAGCAGTGAAATTACTGGTGGAGATATAGTAGTAGGGAGAAAACAAAGGGGAGGTGGGGCTTGTTGTGAAAAAGAAAATTGCATCTTTTAATTGAATCCCTGGAGCACTGAAATGCTCGAAGGGTGATTGGAATCAAATCACCCTCAGTCTTTGTTTCTTCCCTCTTCCAAAAATGAGAGCAGTGAATTCTGATCACGAGAGTTTGTGTAGTAAATTCAGGTCCATATCTCCATCTTATTTCTGTCTTTCTCTACTTTGCCCTCTATATATATGTGTTCTTCCTCACTTCCTATGTTATTAATGCCTCTTTTGTCCCAGGTGTTCTCTCACCTCCCTCCTCTAGTCTTTCCTCATATGTGCATCCCTTTGTTTAGTCATCTGTGCTGTCATGTCCCAATCCATTGCAGAACATCAAGTGAATCTGCCCCTTCCGATTCTCCTTTCCTTTGTTTTTCTTGTCTTTTCCTTTCTCCGTTCACAGTGTTTCCTCCCCCCTCATTTCACTCTCTCCTTCCTTCTCAGTTCAGGCCTAATTAGGGAGATTCTTTTCTGATCAATAGACCTTCCTCATGGGAGCACAAGAGGCAACAGCCCAGAATGGTGGCACGTGTGTATCTGTATGTGTGCACATGCATGCAGAGTGGGGTGTCACATACAATTTTATTGTTGCACAGACCATCAATGACACAACAGAATACAGTGACATCTATTTGTGTCTGTATCAGTTATTAACATGAAATATGTTTTCTAATAATTTTAACAGTTTTCTAACAGTTACCATCAATGGCACACTGGCTTGGCTTCTGCTAATACTGCAGCATAGTCTGATGCAAAGCAGTTTGCCTGTGATTATTGGGAATTATCCTTATTGAACTTCATGGAGCGATTGAAGGAGAAACAACTGCTTGATAATGATACGATTTCAGCTTTGAAGCTGAAATGTGATGACTCACATTTAGCTGCATAATCGAACCATTGTTTATTTGTTAGTACTCCTTTGAAGTTGCCAATGTACTTCATGCTTCAACTCATGAGTTTGGCATTTTTCTATAAATCTACAAATACATTTTATAAGTGGGTAAGCAGGTATTGATGATTTGTTTTTGAACATATCAGGACTAAGGCTTGAAACAATGAACATATAAATACCTGCATCCAATAACCTCACCCAAACAAAACCTGCCACTCTCACTATATCCATAATTAACAATACATTTTGCTAATTTCCCTTTTTAAAGCTGACGAGGGACAGGCTCTGCCTCAAGGTCACAGCAGTGGCAGTATATTAAAATTTAATCGCAGTCATACACAGATTTAAAGTGAGCAGCGTGGGGAATTAAGCAGCCAAGGAAAATCATAAAAGGGAGGCTGTATCTAATGAGTCAGGAGTGAATGATGTGACTGTATATTCGTGCCAGTGATGTGAGAACAGAGGGCCCAGGGCCGCGGAGGGCCATCTGGGGCACCGAATTTGACAATTACACTGAGCACTGTGGCCACAGGCACATTCCCTTTGCTGCTGTCAAAGAATGTGTGTTTGTGTGTGTCTGTGTTTTTGTGCACATTATAGGTGTATGCATGTCTCTCGTCGTCTATTTTCATAGAAATCCCTCGTAATCTTTTTGGAAAACAACAGCCAATTAAAATAACTGCAATCTGTATGCATAAGCCTCTGCCAATTTATCCAGGGAGCTTTCTGAAAGTACAAGGTCTCAATATGCTGTGTTTGGGCTTGGCTGTGAGTAAGCATTAGCTATGCTCAGCGTTGGGGAGACAGTCAAACAATGCTACAAAAGGTAGCCACTGTACACAGGCTCCAGAGATCTGCAATCCCAAATGACTCCTTAACTATTCTATTCTATTCTGGGAGTAGAATAAACTCATCTACGAGTAGATTAATGAAGAGGCTTGCATATATTGTTATATAACATTAAATTTGACATTGCGTTGAATATTAAAAATGTGTTTTGCAGTTTTAGGCTGTATTTTGCAATTTATTTTTTTGATTGTCAGTTGAGACCAGATATCACAGCACATCCCCTGATAAAGCAGGTTTTGGCCTCACGTGTCATCCAGTGATTATCATCACCTGAACACATGTGCTTGTATGTATGCAGTGACAATTAAAACATTTTATCATATTTTCCACTTTTATCTCCATCAAATGAATCACTTGTCTACCTGTCCTTGTGTGTGTGTGTGTGTGTGTGTGTGTGTGCTGCTGCCTCTCTGCCCTTGCGTCTTTAGGCTGATTACTACAATGCCTGAAGGGAGTACACCATTGTTTATGTTATTTATGAGCTTCATTTAATTGGGCTGAGAGTAGCGAGGCTCAGTGAGAGGTGTGCTCCTGTTGGCTTAAGCACAGTACTCTGTCAGTACTGGGGCTATGTGGAAGGTGAGGCTGTAATTAATGCAGTTTATTTCAGTGTGTTGCAGTCAGAATAGATGCATGTGAGAGTTCACCAGGACCCACTGACTGTCACACAGGAACCCAATCTCTTGCCTTTGCAGCTTATTTAATTTGGATATTGTGCAGTAAATCATTTGCTCATTGCAGTGGCTTGATGATTGCATGTGTAGATATCTCTATTAAAAAGGGTCATGCACAAGGCCTTACCATGGCTCCATACATGCCCTGAATCAATACCAATGAATGAATACATACCAGTATTTCAGTCCATTTGTATCAGAGGCCATCAACTCATTCTGCAGTCTTACTGTGTCCTGCAACACAGGAGAAATTAATGTCATAAAGCATCTAAAGGCAGTAGCATGAATATTTTATATGATAGTCAACTGAATATCTTTGCATTTTGGACTGTTGGTCAGACAAAACAAGACATTTGAAGATGTGACCTTAGCCTATTTCATAGGCTTAATCTATGAATTGAAAACAGTGATTGGCAGATTGATAAATAATGCAAATAATTATTAGCTGCATGCCAAGATACATCTACATGAGGAGAAATAAGAATATATGCCCTCTATGTTTGCATCCACTTTGCTGCTGTAATACCTGAAATTTCTCCACTGTGGGACTAATAAAGGTATATCTTATCTTATATTATCTTATATATTATACTGTTACTTATTGATGCTTTGTGTGTATTAAATTAATGTGTATTTGTGTTTGCTTTGTTGGTTGTTGGTCAAAGTTAACATTTCTTTCCAGTTTTTTTTTCACATAACTGCTCAAATCTATCTGTGTGAGAAAGATGTTTAGTGGCCAACATTATTTGTCCGTGATATATTGCTTTTTCCACTTACTAATAACACTTAAAGCAGGTATAATCAGTAGTTTCAAGTGACAATGTGAAATACAATGTGAATGGGGTCACTCGCTTATAGTGATGAACCTGCAGAGAATTATCAGCTGACTCTTCAGCAACTCTCTGCTTTTTATGGTGAGTTTATGGCTCATTGTTTAGCTGTCCGGTTCACTCTCACTGCTCCCATAGAATAAGCAGGCAGCTGTTTTCAGTGAAAAACACAGAGGCCAAAAACAAGAGAGTGAATATTGCTGATGACACCCAATTATATGTCAATATACATGCACATTACAGTCCACTAATCAGAGCACCCTAACCCAATTTTCCATCCACCTTTCTGATGTCAACTGCTGGCTTTCTCAAAACTTCATGATGACAAAACGGAAACAATCTTGTTTGCTTCAGCCACTTCTCTCAGTCTGATAGTGTACAATCCTGGAGCCCTATCCCACAAAGTTCAGTCTTATTTCTTTTTTTTTTCTTTTTTTTAAGATAATTTTTTTTTTGGGGGGGGGCGTTTTGTCTTTATTGTGACAGAGACAACTGAAGACATAACAGGAAAGACGGCAGAGAGAGAGGGGACGACATGCAGCAAATGAGCCGCAGATGGGAATCAAACCTGCAGTCACTGCAGAGGACTTGCAGCCTCAGTACATGGGGTGCACTGTGCACTGTGCACACCTTAACGACTGAGCTATTTTAAGAGAGCTTTTCAAGCTTCACCCTCCTTTTATATTGTTTCAATTTATTTAGTTAAAATTTATTGTGATTGTTTATTGTTGTTGCTGTTATCATTGCATTTTTGACATAACTGAAAATCCTGTTAGCATGATGCCCGTGCACACGCTGACCTAAGTAAATCCTTCTGCTGTTGCAAAAGCCTCATCCATGCCCTGCTCTGTCAGAGCTTTAATGTCAGTGGTATGTACTGTTAACCATGAGAAGTGTGACAAAACAGCTTTTATTTATATTTGAGCACTACTACAACACTCAACAAAACATTTGCTGTCAATTGTGGTGGATCTGAATGAAACTGAAGTTGAATTGAACTGCAGAGATGGGTGATAAGGGTCTTTTTGTCAGAGACTCCTTTCTCATACAAGTCATGTGACCTATGGTTAATATGAAATAATTGAGTATAGCCTGTTTATAATAAACAGTGTCCACTCGTGACCAATACCTTGCAGCAGAGCAACAGAGCAATGTTAGATGGAGCAGATCTCCATCTAACATTGTTTCAAGCCTTAGTCCTGAAGAGATGAAACAATCCAGTATTTCACAGACAAGCAGAATGTTGTGTCGCTTTTTTGTTGCTTTTGCTGTTGTTGTTCTTTGTGACATATCATATTGATCTTATGACCCTTGGGAAGCTCTGGTTTAGCTCATTTGCAAGCATTGGATTTCAGTGGCTTTATCATTTATGAGAGAATTAACTCACTGTTTGCGATCTGAGGTGCCATGTTCAACAATGGGGTGAGAGTTTTCTCAGCCTCATTTTGGATACAAAAATGGAGTCCAGTTCAGGAGACACAGCCAGTCATACCCTAATGAGTTGCTGGCAGACGAGCCCTGCTTCGCCTATCCAGAAAGAAAACACTGGGAGATAATTGGCCAGTTTCATAGCTGGTATGTTTTCTCTGGTTTGAGACTCTGTGATTATCATGGGTTAGTTCCAGTGGAAAAAAGCAACAGAAGCTGATGATGCTTCACAAAGCTAATGATGTCTGCCATTTGCAATGGGAGCTTTGCGTTGCTACTCTCAGCTTGGAAAGTGTCTAACACGAGTGGCACTGACTGTTGTGATTGCATCACAAGTCAGCTGTGGTTCGTCAAGTGAGAGGTTGTTTTATCAGTGAGCGCTCTGTACACCAGTCTTTCCACATTCTCAACAAAGTTTGCTGTACATGATGGATGTGAACATTTCAGAATTGTTCATATACCATTCCAGAGAAGGAAGTTTGTTGACAATAATGGATCAACACGGTTTCAGAGGATGTTTAAAAAAACCTCTCTGGTTGTGGTTTGATGTTAGTTTCGCAGCATTGCAGCTGTGAGTGTTGGCTTTGTTTCACAGAGGAGGAACTCCTTTTTGTCACTGCCATACAAGGCCTCTGCAAAATGTTGTTTCACACTGTTCTTCAATGCTACCAGTGTGAATATGCAGCATTAGTAACCGTATGAACTGGGTTGTGATGCCACTGGGCAGCTGGTGCTGTGCAGTACACTGACTAAGTGGACTTGAGTTTTCAGTGAATGACACAAGGTCAAAGAGATCAGCCAGCTGAGTGTTAGAGTCTTTCATTCTGCAAATCCCGAGGCACCCCTTTTCTTCACACTTCTTAAGTTACATTCAACCTCGCTCTCCCCTCATGTCTAGTCAGCAGACCTGCAAAACAAGTCACCATAAATTCACAATGCACACTGTGCATTAGTGTATTCACTGGATGTGAGTGTCCTCAAAAGGCAGAGTCCCTGTGCATAAAGACAATTTTCAAAAAATGTTTCAGAAGCATGATTTTGATTTTTTGATTCGTGGACAAATACAACAGATGTTGTGTGCAATTTTGCATAGCAAAAATACACAGTGCAACATCCATGGAATAATTTTCCATCAATCCATGTTTTCCATGCACCAGGTCAGCTTTTTAAACTGCCTCTGCTCTGTTTCTTTTGAATGCTAGAGTGAAAAAAAGCTCTCAACATGTATTTCTTCTCAATGGAGAACATCCAATGAAGCGAACAGACGTTGAAGGTTCATTTGCACTTCTCTGCACCCACACAACTTGGTTTATGTGCAAATAATGCTCTTGTGACTTGTTCACAGTTCGCCTTGCCATGTCTATTCCATCGTATTGTACTGTGAAGCAGAAACGATAAGGATGGAAATTGCAGTCAAAGCAGGCATTCAGTACCTTTTTACTTTGACTCCATGTGTAGTTCTTCTACTGTACCTTTACGTGCATCAATTTGTGTGCAGATGTATATGCTGTCACTGACACTGAACTCACCTTATCAGCAAGAGTGATGCATGCGTGTGCTTTTCCTTCCATTTGCATCTAGCAGACAGTTCTTAAAAGTCCTGTTTACATTCCTGTTGTGAATTTGAAGTATCACCCAGGCCCACAAAGCTCTTTTAAGTGGACACAAATCACAAAGTAATGTGAAATGCTGATTGAAGCTTGTGTATGGCTTTAATGGTGAAGATTAAATAAGTGATGCTTGACAGCCAGCCATGAAGTTTTGAAGTTCTGAAGTCATGATAGACTTTTTAGAATAAATTTCTATCTTGAGCTCATCTTGTAGCCACTCCAATGAAAACCTCCTCATTTTGAACCAGTCTGAGGGCATGCATCAGAAACAGACAAGATTTAATTGGGAGCTCCTCATCAAAATTCTTATCTTACTGTACATCCATCCTTATCTGCATTCATTTTGCTTCCTAAATGATCTGCAGAGTATATTTCCACTCTCTTGGAAGGCCAATTTAAGGGAAACACCATGCAAATTTTCCAACTCAGCATGCATTCTGCCTCATAAATGTTAACTAGACTCAATAAGGAACTAAATGTATAGAAAATGCATGCCCTTTCTATAGGACCATCAGCCCTTGCAACATCTATGCTGGGTGGTCTGGAGCATGGACAATTAAATGTTAACCAAACTGTGTTTTGAATCATAGTATCAGCTAAAGTAAGTTTGAAAGACTTTTATTGACTTTTTAAATATTAATATAGATAATTGTAGCAAAATATCTGCCTGCTAATGTGATGAACTGTCTCCTCTCTGGAACACAGACTGGATGTGCATACACTGTCTTGGCCATAGCCACAGGACTCAGGTAGAGGTAATGGAGTGCAAATAATGTGGAACAACAGTTGCCTGGACAGCTGTAAGGTTGATTCTTATCAGTTGTTGTGTTTATTGAGGATGCTATTCTCAGCCACTTCCACTGCTGTACACAACAATGGTTCACCTCTACAAACCGCTTCCTGACAGACTCAGGCCTTTGCTCTTTGGCGTGTCCACCTGCTCTAAAACTCAGTCAAACAGGTGTTGGCGCTACTCAGTGCTCTGACAACCTGTTAAAGTCTGTTTAACAACTTGCAAAGAGGTCATTACCTGCATTAGGTCTTTGTAGGCTCATGTCCTGACATGAGTTGCTGAGTCAGACCTGTTGTGCTGGGTAGGCTTGCTTGTCAAAAAGCAGTTGTTCATGACTAGTATTTTTGGCAATGATTGCAGCATGGCTATGAGGGATGGAAATGATGGCCTGTTGGTCAATGCACCGCTTTGGTCCAGACTGAATATCTCAAAAACGACTCAATGGATCTCCATGACATCCTGTACAGTTATTCTTGGTACCCATATGATGTATCATAATGACTTTGGTGAACATCTGACTTTTCCTCTAGCACCATCATTAGTTTAGAATTTTTAATTTATCCAATAGTGTTTACAAGTAATTACCAGTGGTGGAAAAAATGCTCAGATCTTTAAAAGTAGCAATACCATGCAAAAATACTAAATACCAAATGTCATGCATTTAACTTAGGTCACTTAGAACCAAAAGTAAAAGCACTCATTATTTAGAAGTACGCATTTCAGAATAATATCAGAATAATATATACTATTGTAATGTAGTTAGTTATTGATGCATTCATGTGTTCATCATTTTAAATCTGCAGTGTTTACATTTTCACATATAAATGAACGTTGTTGCTTGTGAATTTCCCCACAAGGATCAATAAAGTTTTATCTTAACATATAATAATCCATCATAGGTTTTTCTGTAAAATGGAAATACTCAAGTAGTGTGAATACCTCAAAATTGAACACTGCTTTAGTAAATGTACTTAATTACATTTCACCACTGCTAAATATATGCAAAAATAAAGACATTACTATCAGCCTAAGATTTAGAGTTTAGCGCAATTAGCAAATGTTAGCATGCCAACACTCTAAACTAGGATGGTGAACATAGTAAACATTATAGTTGTAGCTACTTAACAATCAGTATTTTTACATTGGAAGCATGTTTTAAGCACTAAATACATCCTCACAGAGCTGTTACTGTGACTGTAGAGTCTTAGTTTACTCTTGTCAACTCCAGCTTCTTGAATAAACAAATAATGAATTCAAATTGACTTGAATCTTTAATTTAAAATGCTAATATCAATTTTCAATTGGCTACTTTGTTTTGTTTTTAATTTTGTGCATAGACAATAGTTTTGAATTATATCAAAGGAAGCCATGAGGCAAGTGAAACCTGATGGCTTGCACATGTGTTGAAACTGTTAAGCATGCAGGTTAAATAGATCAGGAAATTATATCCCACAAATATGGACCAAACAGATGGTGAAAGAAATTGTCAGAGCAATTCCTTCCTGTCCTTCAAATCGTCTGATTTGGATTATAGAAGCATAAGGGTTGCTCTTTTCCATCAACAACTTTGGACAACAATGCAAAACATGTGACATCTCCCCAGGGGAAGATGTCAGTTGATGTTGGCAATACTCATTGTTACAATTAATGCGTTAAACCTCCCACTCACTCCTGCCCTCCCAAATATAGCCATTATTCACCCCTCATGGTCCAACGTTGCATGCGATCCTGTGATAATTCAACCAAACTTTAACCCAGCTGACTCCCTCAGAGGAACGGGCAGGGGGGCTATTGTCTTGTAATCATCCAGAGAACCACAACACTCAGCTAGGTCACCGTCACCAGCATACTGCCGGCTGCACGTTCTCCCTGGGGTCATGCCACATCCCCGGTCATGCTGGAGTTATCATAAATAAAGAGAGACAGTGGATAGAGAAAGAGAACAATGAATCCCCGCCAGTCTTGCTTCTAGCTTTGTCCCTCTTCCCTGTCAGCCACTGGGGACGTTGTAAATCAGAGGGCAGGGGTGGGGAGAAACCTGAGCCGAGAGCAAGGGAGAAAGGCAAGGAGACATTAAAGTGAGAACCTGGCTCTCCAGGAGCATGGCCATTCCTGTCATCATTAGAGAGCGTGGGACACAAAGGCAACAAGAGATAACGATGATGAGGCATGGGATGGGGGGAGGATACACAGTCTCAAATGGACATATGTATAATGAAAACAGCAACACGAATACATGTGTAGTCCGGCGTATGTGTTCTGCGTCTCTCACACACCCGCACAGGTCATAAATCCAGACTGGCTAGGTTTAGCTATGACAGCATTGCCACTTGGAGACAAAGGTAATCCAGCAATAATTTTCAGCGAACAAGAGATTTTGATTTCTCCCCTCTCAGGCAAGAGAAAGCCAAAATCATCTGCGAAGGGCTTTCTTCCAGTGCAGCGCTGCCAAGCCAACAGCCAAGCAATGTCCTTGCATTCATAGGGATAAAGCCATGTCTGACAATGGTGGAAAAAAAGAATTGCTGATGGAGAGGGAAGAGGCTGGAGTGAGGCAGTGATGAAAGGAATAAGAGTATGTGTGTGTGTGTGTGTGTGTGTGTGTGTGTGTGTGTGTGTGTGTGTGTGTGTTGGCTGAATATTTGCACCTTTGTGTCTTTTTACCTCATTGTACTCCGATTGCCATACCAACCAAAATTACAAATCACAAAAATCATGTATTTGCAGGAGTAAAGGCATCCCACAGATTTAATGATACTGACCTTAATTATTACTTTGTATTATTTGACCTTTGAGGGAGCATTTGCAGTGACTTGCCTGTGACAATACAACTAATAAAAGAAAAGACTAGGAAACGGAGCATAAAAAAAAACTTACAGAATCAGTACTACAAGGTTCACATCAACCTCTCCTAATACAGGTCCTGGTTGATTTATGTTCTCTCCATTCTCTGCTGTTTACCAAGGCTGTCAAGGTAGGTTTACTCAGTACTGTGTTGCTCTCACTGACATTGATCACTGTCCCTCTGGCCCCAGGTATCTCTCTTTCTCTCTCAGAGGTAACTAAGCCTTGTGGAATGTTTCTTGCCCCTCTCCCCAACCTCTGCAAGTGTTTGGACTTGGCTCTCGCCCATCATCTCACATTTTCCCCTTGAGGTACTGAGGCTTAACTGTGACAGCCTATGATGAGGGTCGGGGGGTAAAGCCAGTGCCACTTTTCACTGGACTCTTTACATTTGCCCACCAGACACAGGAGGGGAATTTTGAAGGAGAGCGCCAAGAGGCATGGAATCGAGCTCCATGTAAAAAGAGGAAGCTCCCTGAGGGACCTCTGGGGCTTACTCAGACATAGAGGAGCTTCTAGAGGACTGGTGAGAAATCACACTGCATTGATGGTATTCAGCACTGGTGTTTGTTGTGTGAAAGCACATGAAGCTCAAGGTTTCACAGTCTTGATCATTACAGTGTAACTTACTTCTGTAAGGTTGTGCATCATACAGCAGAAAGAGAATGTTATGCAATGGTAGCAAGAAAATGAAGCAGAACAAACCATACATACATACATACATATATGTACATGTATACACGTATGTATATATATTCAGCAGTAACTGAGAAATAAACAAATTATTTCAAATGGCTTTTAACTTTTGTACCATGTGTTGTGGTAACACTGTCATGTAACAAATATGTGGATTGAAGCCAACCAGATTCATTTCAAATACTAGCTAGCAAAACCACTGAAACTTTCATTGGTTGTGCTGTCTTTCACTTTCCAGGGTACATTCAACATCAGCAGTTAAATCAAATTAAATTAAATTAGGAATGAATTAGGAATTAAGTTAAATGCAATAGCCCATTCTCTGTCACTCAAAATAAAAGCTCACATGTGCTCTGCAGATTTACAGATAGATATTTAACTTGAAATAAGCAATCAATACTGTACATTTAAATGAGCTCATATATTAGATGTATTTCCTTCGAAATTAAAATGATCTTATATTTAAGATGTACAGGCAAACAAACAAAAGAAACCCAAAGGAGGGACATGTGAGCTTGCTGTTGATGTGTTGACGTACACCCCACAGGTCTGACTGCATTGACAGCCATTCTCCTGTCTTATTTTCATGTATAGCAGGGATGGGAGAGCCACGCCTCACACATGTGAAGCCTCAAACACACAGTACCACAGTGCATGCACTATTCGACAATGATGGATATCCATCTTCCACAGGCATCCAAAGCCTGTCTGTTAGGCCTCTAGCTGAGTCATGTTGAGTCTGATTTTTCGTTGGTGGGCTCACATTCAGTCCTGTCACACTGTGTTGACAGCTGTGGCTTTCTGGAGCTCAGTTTGCCCTGCCATATCTCTCCACCACTCTCATCACTATTCTTCTGACTGCTGAGCTCCTGAATAACGCCTGAGCCATAAAGCGTGTTGTGTTACTATGACAACCAGCAATCATGAGTCACCATTGCTACATATAAATACAGTGATTTTGACATTTCTCTTTTTTTCTTCTGTTTAGATATGTCTGAAAACAACATAGAACGTATTTAATATAAATAAATGGACAGCATATGATTAATATGTCCATCCTCAACACCCACCCACTTTGGGAACTGCTGTTCTACATCACCACCACTAGCTAATTGTGTTTCAGTATGAAATGGCTGTTATAAATTGTCATGCTCCTACACTCCATCTTTTTGTATGCTTTTCTGACTTTCAGAGTCACTGTTGGGTGCTTCCCTTTGAGTGCAGGACAGGCACATTGTCCAGCCATCTTTAGAATGACAACAGTAGTGACATAATAAGCTCCCACCTCACTGTAAAGCCCGCATGTCTATACTGACTTTACAGCTTGTAACTGCTCACCAAGCAAAGTGTGTCCAATCTGATAGACCTCTAATATTCAAATTCAATCGCCATGTTAGGGCAACAGGTGCTAGTATATACAATATACCCACAATGTACATATGTTGATACCTGCAAATTAGAAACACAACAGAGATCCAAGATGAAATTCTTAAAACATCATGTGAATCTGCAGGATAAAACCAGAGATAAGAGATAAGGCCATGGGGTTTGACTGAAATCTTCTTTGTTTTTTTTGTTCTTAATTTTTTCACTCTGACCACAATTCAAGCTCACTCATCATAAGGGATCTAAAGGACAAGATTATTTTTGAGTTGGAGATGTTTATCACACGTTTTCTTCAGAAATTTCTACATCTTTGTAAATGGAAATAATCAAGATGCCTGATTTGATTAGCAACAAGCTGTAATATGTGAAAAAGTAGATCAAGTATTACAGTATTGTTGACCTTCCAAACAAGCTTTAACTACTGCAGGAGGACATAATATCCCGAAAACAAAATACATTCTCAAGACCCTTGCATTGGAGAAATTGCATCAGAACTAAGACAAAACCACAAAAAAAAGTTTAAAATAACAATTAACAGTAGCAATAAAAGTGTTTTGCTTGAAGAAATTTAGTGAAAACAAGAGCCAAGACCGCAAGCAGCTGTGAGCACTCCAATCTGACAATAAAGTGGCCCGAAGTGCACCGACCTATCCTCGTAATTACAGATATGCTTTCATGAATATCACTCTCCTTTATTCCATAATGGCCCTCGTCACATCTAAGGTGTGGCTGGTGCAATGTAAAAATCTGTGCTTTCAACAAACCACTGCGACATCACAGTCAGAATTTCAGTATTTATTGCCATCTGCCATTAAAATGGGAACATCTCTTCTGTGAGTGTTATTTTGCTTTAGATCCATTTTCAATACTACAAATGAGCTGGCTGTGTATATGCATAGTGTAATTACTTTCCCTTTCCAATTTGCCAGACACAACAGCTCTGTCCTGGAAATATAATGGGCTAAAGTAATAACAGAATATGAGCTTACCTCTCAGCAGGAGTCCAATGAGATGGGGTCACATTCAATGCAGGAGACAAAAGCTTCTGGCATTTTCTGTTTGCAATCAATGTGTAAAACATAGCGTTGTCTGATCTGTGTATGTGTGTGATAATTGCTCCCTGGAAGTGGATATGATGAAACAAGGGTATGAAATGGTGAGTTACATCACGCTGCAATCCCCTTTCCGATTTCAATCCCACAGAGGCTATGTTCATTTTCTTCATGCTTCTCCCACAGAAAGTCAGTACACCTGCTGCAGATTCACTGATAGAAAAACAGGTTTTACACACTATTCTTTCAAAAGCAATCCTAGGTGACAATGCATTATGTGAATTAAGTCTTTACATGCTGCATACAATTTGCAAACATATGTAAACTGAATGATAGGAATGTCTTCACCTCTTTGAAAACCTATCCATGTTAACTGATCAATATCTGCCAACGGCATTCCATGTATTCTTTCCGAAAATCTTCTCGGGCAGGCTAACTAGCTGCTAGGCTTGAATGACTCCTGTCACACACTATAATAGCTTCTATGAAAGGTTAGGGCTGCCTGTTAACGCCAGGTGAGAGCAGGAATGGAGCTGGAGGAGCTAGTCTGTAGAGCAGAGACAATTTTGTTCAGGCTCTCCAGCAGCTTTGTCAGAATGTGTGTGTTGGAGGGGAGCCGTAATTGCTCCAGCCCTCCTCCCCGGAGCCCCGGTGCAGACTGGGAGAATTGGAAGAGTCATTTCATCTCTGAGGAAATGAACGGATGGGAGCTCTGTGGGATGGGGAAGCAGAGGAGGCTAAATTACAGAGCACCACGGCGTGGCAGCTGGTTGTGTACTCTGACCCTCTGTCCTGACACCACTTGGGGCATGAGAGGAAGGCTATTTGAAGGAGATGCACAACTTCTGCCAGAAACTACAGGGGGTGGACACAAAAACATGACATCCTGTACAATATCATTTATTCTAATACAATAGTTGTGCAATAAATACTATGTTGTGAATGATTAGATAGAGACAGTTTTTTCATTCTGTTCTAAATATGTTGTTAACGTGTCCAACAGTTTCAAACAATGAAATGAGGACAACTACAACCTGTAGCCTTAAGAGTGACCACAGTGTTGAATCAACACTTGAAATCCAAAGGTATTATTTGTTAGACAGCATAGAATGTTGGTCTTTGGCATCAAAGACTGATGCCTTGTTCACCCAATCGTCCAATAAGGCAATATAAAAACTGATCATTTAAAAAAATTCTACCTTTGCCTTTGCTTCAGACAGACAAAAGTCATTTATTCCAGCAAGTCCTCCAAATTTAACAACACATGATGCCCTCGTCCTTGCCCTTCAGAGCAACAAAGAGTTTCTGGTATTGTGATTATTAGATCTGATATGGTTACCATCGTCAGAGACAAAAAATATCTGATACCGCATAAAAAAAAACTCCTTCCTTAAGGTTAGGCAACCAACACTACCTATTGGTAGAAAATGGGAAATAAACAGCAGACATTGTGTGTGAGGTAAAGGTGAATACAGGATGTCGCATGAAATGTGAATGTTTCTGTAGCGAGGACAACCTCCAAAAAAAGGAGTAGCTACAGTATATACATAATTTAATAAATGGCACAGTGCATTTTCCTTCCTTGGGCTCTGATAAAGATCTTATAAAGTGTGTTTTCAGACTTTTAGTGGAAGGATTTCTCTCCTGATGAGAGCTGGTACAACTGTGATGGCAGTATGTCAATCCACAGAGCACCAGAAGACAAGAACTAAGTGGTTTAAAAAAGAAAAACCCATGTAAAGCACATGCCATCTGTGTCACCATAGCCATCTCAGTGACCCACCCAAGTGAGCAGTTAAGGGAGGTTGTAAAGTGGCACCATTGCTGCAGTGCACTCCAAGATACGTTCCTCTGCCTCAGTACAAATGGAAACACATTCAGGATTCCTTCATGTTTTCATCACCTTGCAAACACAAAAGCAATCCAAGACATAAAGTGTAGAATTGTGGTTAGACTTTCAAAATAACCATTTTCAACACCCAATTCAGTGCCCTTTCACAACCGATTTCCATTATTGGCAACCCACTCAACTGCTGTCTTCAGAGAGAGATCCATAGAGCTTACAGTGTGTGTGCCAGACATAATCCCCACTCATTACAAAATACAATCAGTGTATGAAACCAGTTGAATGGTTAAACCCCAGAAGATAGGCAAGAGGTTAATGTTGCCTTTGACACTCCAATCTGCCCTTCTCGCCGTGATGTGTGGTGGCAAACAGACGGGACGCCCCAACCACCCTACACTCTATCTTCATGCATCCATATCAATTCGTAGATTTGCAAAGAGTGTGGGGGAGTAGCAGAGGCTGCGTCTCGCTTCACAACCTCAAAATTAATAGGGGGCCCCTCATTATGGAGAAAAGGGTAAGACAAAGAGGTCTTGGTGAAGAAGGGGGAGTGAGAGAGGTGGATTCTTATATAATGAGATCAGAGGAAAGAGTGTGAAGCAAACAGGGAGAAATGAGATGATATATTATATGAAAGAGAACTGCAGCCTGAATGAAGCCCATTGGATCGTTCTTATTTCCTTGCACTCATACTGTGGGACTGAATCCAAGGAGGGAGAAGCCAGAACGAGAAACAGGAAATTAGTTGCCCCCTTAATAGCAGCCCTGCTTTGCCTTCTCCCCCTCTTATTTTCTTCCTTTTTCTCTCTCCATCCCTCAGGGAGGTTGGGTAACAGCCAATCTCATTGAAAGGCAGATCAATAAAGAGATATATTGTCATCTCAGTGCACCACCCTCTTAATCAATTAATCTATAATAGAATTCATTCACTTGAGCCTCTTAAAGAGCCCGTCCTCCCATTACCAGCTATGGGTCAGAAAAGGTGCAGACATATAGGGGTCTCATTACTTGTAATGGGGACGAAAACTGGAATAGGTTCAAATGCTTGGCTATAGATATGGGTGATAGGCATTTAATGGCAATTTTGGGGAACAGTGCTTATGTTTTCACCAAGAACAGGCCAGTCTACCAAGATTACAAGAATACTCCTGATGAGTTATTATCCATGCTCTACTGCATCATCAGATATACTGTAGGGACACATGCATTAGACTTCATGTGACTCTCAAACTTACAGGGAGCTCACTGCACAGTCTGTTGTTGATGCTATCTTAATGCACTGTTATTTTGTACCTCAAGCTTTGGTAATGATTTTGCAGCCAGCCATGCAAGGATAGTAAAGTTGCTTTTATGATAAACAACACTTTTGTGCAAGCAGTGTTTGTGCTGTAAATCAGCACTCAAGGTTGATGTGGATAAAAAGCAATATTTTAAGCATTTGGTCATTCTATTGTCCTCACTTTATAAATGTATTCACAGAAAGCTAATCTTTGACATCAACAGCCAGGGCGCACATATCTGTGGGATTTTTCCCCCCTCCACCTTATCAACTCTAATTGTAAGCATGCAGAATTACCTCTAGAATACTCCCAGCAATATCAGAGCTGCCATCACTGTAGTTCATACATGATAAAGGTGATTTATAGCCAGGAAGGAAGTGTTTCTGGAAAGGATGTTGGCTATTTCTTTGTGGGAAGAACAGTATATAGTTTCATCTCATGTTCTAAGGACAAAAGAATCTTGTTCGCCTTCTTCCAGTGAACAAGATAGCCATTGTTTTTGGAGATTTGAGGCTCTTTTGTAGCAAAGTTGGATCGTGTAGCTTTCCACATTACATCTTCACACCATGAATTTACACAATGGCTGCTTTGCTAGTTTATGTTTTGGATTGTTTAGCACTATGTCCATTCATTTGGCAAAGATTGCTACTTCTATTAAGAAAATGTTGGAGATGTGTTTTTTCTGTTCAGCACTGATTTAGAATGTTTAAAAGTGTAATGTTCATGTGCCTAGAGTTACACAAGTAAAATGTGTAGAGTAAGACTATTGTGACACACAATATATGAAATATGTTCAAAAAACACAACAGAAATAAATGCAGAATTTCATACATGTGCTGGATGGCCAGAATTCACTGTTTGGGAAAAACAGATGTACCACTAAAGAAAGAAAGTAGAAATAACTGAGCAATGTCCTTTGTTGTTGAATCAATACCTCCAGCGTCATGTATTATTCCATCCTTGGTGGTGAAGAGGTGAGTCACATCTATTGATATCTCTGGAAAGGAAATATTGTTGTTTGACAATTCATGAATCATAGACCTAAAGGTATGACCTATGCATACTGCTAAAAGGGAAAGGATGGAAATATGCAATAGAAATTCTCCTCTTGAAGAGGTACAGGAAGCTTTTTCCAGGGAATCCTTTGAGTGATAGCGTGGCTTCTGCATGAGGAGCCTAAGACAAGTGGCAACCAACTGAATGACCAGGCAGTTATACAAACTGAGGACTGTGTCATCTTAAATTGCTAACACTTTTGCAATCACTCAGTGTCTTTAATTATTTTTGGAACTGACATGCAAAGTGAGATAATGAGTCCACATGGCATTCTGAGCTGCTCATTTGGTCTCCTTGGGAAAAGAAGTTTGATTTCTGAGGAAAAAGTGGACACTTGATATTGCTCTTCCTTTTTCATGAAAGTATTTAATCAACTCTAAACTGTGTGTAATAATGATATTGCTTATAATGGCAGCACAGGCTCAGCCAAAAGAAATAAGCAATCCAGAGGTCAGGCATATATCATAGTCTTCAATTCACTTAAAGACATTAGTTTATTTATGAGCAGAAGCCCAGTTGCCCAATGCATTAGTCAAAGAGCACAATTTTTTTGCTGAAAATGACAATAAATATGCCTTGATATTTGCATGTTAAATTCCAGCAGCCTCAGTGGATCTGTGGTAATTAATTGTATTAATGTAATCAGCTAGTAAAGCTTTCAAACACAGATGTTGCTGTCATTGATCCAGCAAAAACTTGATCTTCCGATATAGAATAGCCCAGCTTGATTAATCATTTGTAAATTGCAGCATTTTACTTCAAACATTAGTGTATAAAAGATGAGCTAGGGAAATGAAAACTGACCGACCACCCAAACCTTTATGATTAATTAGACTCTATAGATCGTACAGGTTGTCTTTTCATAGTGCTGCCAGGAAATGTTTTAATGCTGGCATTTCCCAAAAGCTGACTCTGACAGCTTTCACAATACATTCAAATGAATGGCAAAAATCGCCTCATAAAACAAGCCTTTGTGTGTGGAGAGGACATAATTCTATGATCTATGGCTCAGCTGCAAGTGTGCAGAACAGCACCAAACCACACTGATGGACTGTCATTGTAATTCAGTACCTAATGTGGATAATTAGTCTAAATTCATGGAGTGCTTGATTCCACTGACAGCTATGCCAAATGTTTGACGAAGGCACCAAAGTAGCAGCATCAGTCACAGGCGAACGGAAATGCATTTAGTGGAGGGCCTCATCATGTTTTATTCAATCACAGAGCAATGCTCAATTAATCAGTTTTTGCAATTAAATTAAACATGTACATGCATAAAACATGAAAGAAATATCAGGGGTGTTTAAGCACTACTTGTTTCTCAGTGCTCCCATTAGCCCAAAAAGAGAGCATTTATTCTCAGCCCTGTACACAGGCTCTGTCACTACAGTGATGTAAAATTATTTCTTCTTCACCCAATGTTAAGAACCTTGTGTGACAAAATGTGTAAAATCTCATTTTAGTATGCACTGCTTGATGCACACCACCATCCAATGCATTTCTATAAATGTCAAGAGCTGTGTGTTTACTAGGTCTGCCTGACCCCTAATATTTATTCAGCTCAACAGCACTCTACCCAATCATTCCTTATTGCAGAATTGTGGCTCTTGGTACGTCAAGTCTCATTGGCTGCAGTTTGCCATATCTCCTGGCACATGTAATATTGCTTTTCGCTTTCTATCAAGTGCAGGCAAAGCCTGTGCTCAGATAAATAGTGACATTTTGCAGTGGTGTGTGGGGTTTGTTTCTATCTCTCAGTGCCTGAGTCATTTCAATTGCCTGATTTGTATACATGGCACCACAGTCGGCGCGATCAAAGGTCTTTCGCATGTAAGACAAATTTGCATTTGGATTCATACTACTGCCAACATAATATATGCCTCTGTGGATAGATAACAGCTTTGAGATAAATGTTGGCATTTGCACCACATTGAATAGTGTGACTTCAATGAAAAAAGGTTGTTTCTAAATGGATTTAATCCAAGTAGAATCTGTAGGATTATAAGGGGCCTCAGATGCCTTTGGATACCTTTTGCATTTTCTGGAAAAATTTCTTAGCTGCAAAATAGGATTATACGTTCTGTTGTGAGCATGAAAGTGTAAAAATATTAATATTCACACCAAATGAGTCAGTTCTGCTATAGACCTTGATGATGGTACCTTTATTTCACCATCCATGTCTCTGTGAGATGTTACCTCGTAAAGATGGAAAACCTTCTCAACATTAAGACAACATCTAATCCAATATGACCTAAATGATTATTCAGCCCCAATTAATCAAAAGAGCTGTAAGCCAAGTTAACACAAAGACATAACTAAAATAATACAAAAAATATAGTTTACTTGATTAAAATAAGCTTATATTCACGTGTGACATTTATGTGAGTACAAGTACATGGTTGTGCTTCATCCTAAACATAACTGTCTTAACTGAGAAACCACAGTGCAACAGCATTTGATAAGTAAACGTCTGCAGGCAAAATTTAATTAACTGCGTCGTATATGTTATTTTGTGTTTAAATAAATACTGAATGATCCTCATGCTGTTGTAAACTCTGTTATATTTATATTAGTAAGTGATAATCGTTAACAGTTAACCTGTTTTCAGCAGGGAAGTCCTTCAGCGGCTAATATCGATTGCGCTGGCCCTTTAAGAGAGTGATGCGGGGATGGTGAAGTCAGACAGCATTAACCAAAAGGAAACCGGATGTTCAGTGAGAGTGCCTTCAACATACAAGCTCAGTGGACCAGAAACGATACTAAACGAGCGGTGGGAGTATGACAGAATGAACAACAACAACAACAACAACAACAACAACAACAAAAATCTTTATTCAAATACAGAGTTTAATTACATTCTAATAACATTAATTGAGAAATATATGTCATTACCATCTGGAAATGTATAAAGATGCGTTCCAAAAATAATTTACGAAATATAACCGGAGCCTTTGGGAAATGTGAAACGAAAAAAGGAGGTGTATAACATCTTTGAGGGATGACATCTATCTAGCAATAATTCATTTTACTACATGAACCAGGTCCATGTCAGCACTGGGCTCAGCCATAAACTGTCTGTTATGAGATTGTAAAGTACAATGATAGTAATTGACTGAGAAATTACACAACTGTGTTTTCATTTACCGTAGTTCACCCTCTACTTATTAATTTATGTTGACACAAAATCATTCACAAGTGGGCAACCCTTTTGGAAGTCATAGTTTTATTTTGAAAAGGAGACCGGAAAATATGTATTCCAGTGTGGCTGCTTTACAGCCGTGTGTTTTGGCTCCGGGACCGTGTTGTTCTGTGGTGAGGCTGTAGTAATTCATTCCTAGTAGCGGAGCAGTGGAGGGGAGCACGAACAGAAACTACGAAAAGAAGAAATGAAGCTCTGTGTTTAACTAAGTGGAGTTTCCCTCTCAGCACCATTACTTCGTGTACTTTGGGACTCATTCATTCTCAGATGTAGCCGTTCTGACTTTCTCCTGTATGTGAAAACGGGACTGAGTGACCGGGCGCTGCCTGCCACTCACAGTTGCCTCTTCTCTCATCACCTGCGGCTTGCTTTTCACGCACCATCCGCGGGATTAGACGCAGACTTTTGGAGCCGGCGAAAAAGTTACTGTGTGCGATGTTTGAGCTTGTGGTTTTAGTCTACGGCCGCTGAAATGCGGCCTGTGGAGTTTGATGCTCTTTGCGGAGATTTCATCCCATAGACTGGAAATCATTTGCACGCCTGTTTGGATATATCACTGCTGCTGGACAGCCTGTCTCACAAACTGTGACCAACCTCATCCACATATGAAACACCTGAGTGTATAATGGAGTACCGCCACACTTTGATTCCTCTATTGATTTTATTTGCGCTCAGAACTTTGGCATATGGTAAGTTGAAAGTGGTTTGCGGCTGATTGTTTTGGGCTGTGTTTGCACAGATGGGCTCTATATGCTTCTTATCGCTGGCTCCCAAACCAGGTCTCACTGACTCCTCAATGCTCTTCAGGGAGCCCCACAGATAAATGAGAAGAAATTAATTTCATCGGTAATCTTACACATGCAAAGTTTCTGTTCATGTCCTTTCCATGTATCAATTTCTGGACCCATGACATGAAACAAATGTAGAAACTCGAGCATATATGTCAATATTTGTGCAAAAGTGAATAATCCTTCAGGATGATGTCATTTAAAAGGCCACTTAAACCAGCAGACATAAGAGAAGCCCATATGCAGCTTTGCAGCGTGTCTTGCCCAAGGGACCTTGGATTCACACCAGCATCTGCTCCCCACAGAAATCTGACTTTGTTGTGATTCTAGCCTGCTCATTTATCTCTATTATTAGGCCCATTAGGCGAAGATTTATCCTCGGCACAATGCAGTGAAACAGAATCAGCATGATACAGTCAGTTTTTGTTTGCTGCAGTGTTCTGTAAGTGAGCATGTCAGGGCTGGGAGTTTGTTTTTCTCCTGTGGACAACAGTGCTAAAAAATGTATGATTCCGTTATACTGTAATGCATTTTGGATAAAAGCCTTCACCAGATGCTGCATGTTAAATGTTAAACTGTTCTTCCATTTCCATCTGAAATAGAAGAACTGTTTCTATTTCCATCTAATTGCACTCTTGTATTACGTAGATGAGGGGTTCCATAGCTGCACTGAGTGGACAGATAGTAGCCTGATGTATTCCGTAGTACAAAGCTTAGTTTCCTTGAGTTTAGCCTCCTCTAGCCTCGTTGTTTAATTGCTTTTTTAATGACAGACATGCATACAGTGCCTTTGATTTTAGTTCCTCTCACACACAACTATATGGAGAGAAAGCTGCCACGACAGACACTCTCAGCCAGAGAATAACTCTGACTTGTATGAGTCACCTCAAGGATGATGAAAACATGCCTAATTGAGACTGGGCGCTGGATCCACAGATCCTCCATCAGTCACAGATGTATAACTGGTAAATTGCTACCAGTGGGCTACAGGCTTTTTGTCAACATACCTATGTCTTTGTGTTCTACACAGAAACACCCCCGACTGTGATGTGCAAAAGCAATTTTTTTCAACACAAGTGGGATGTTATCGTTTGTGACAGCGTGGTGTCTTTGGGCCCAGACCTACTGCTGAGGCTCCCTTTTACAAGGCTGTAAACATTGGCTATGAACCTCGAGCATATGAACTCAGCATCTGTGAAAGTGCTCCTTCAGTGACTCCAGATGCTCCTCTGGGACTACAAAGGCTGGATTAAAGCGACTTCTTTTCACTTAGGAAAACACACAGTGACTTTAAAGAAAAAGCCTGTACTGTTTTTAGCCATGAGACTTTTTCTGTTTGTGAAAATTTACATTTAAATACACACTTGTGTCACATATTGACACTACTCTCCAGAGCTACTTAGATTAAAGGGAGAGTAGGATATGATGAGAAGAACTTAAGAATCATCCGGGCTGCCTGTCTCCCTTTTCCTTTTCATATCTGAAGGGCCCCTCCATGTGGAGTCAGAGTCACATTTCAGGAGTCTGGCCCTCAGACTGTTTGGCCAGTAAGGTGACACTGGACTCTGCACTGTTATTGTCAGTCATCTCTGTCACCATCAGTCAACACTGTGGGTCTCCAGCAGCTCTCTCCAACGACCGTCAACGGGCCATGTGTTTGTCCTGCTCTTATTGAAGTGATCGGAAGGCAAGACTTGAAAACTGCTGCCTTGTTGTCTTGTGAATGTCCCCAAACAGACCAGTAACCAGATCAAATAGCCCATGGCAAACCTTGATACCCACACTGTAAAGACAGTCTGAGCGTACATCTCTTTTTCCTTCAGAGAGGGAAATGTGTGTGTGTGTGTGTGTGTGTGTGTGTGTGTGTGTGATAATAGCACAATTGTCAAGATGTCTCATTGTTCAAAGTCCTTTCCTCAGTTTCTGGCAGTTGTGCGATTTCACATGAGGTGTTTAAGACACACTCTTATTGTCAGTGACTTACAGTGGAGGTTGAGAGGGCTTTAATGGATTGGTCAAGGACAGTTGGACGGTTTGTTATAGCTGCTTGCGGGATTGGATTTGTGACATTCCAGTTTGGTCTCTTGAAATGTTGGATTCATAAATCAGACTGTTTTATCCTTACAAGCAATTATCAACCAGTTAAAGGGTCAATTCACCCAAATTACAAAGAAAAAGAGTTTCTCTATAAATCACAATGGTATCCAGCTATGAATTACATAAAAAAAAAAAAAAAATCCACAGCAGGATTCCTTTCCAGAAACAATGTCCCTGTTACTCAGAATAATGAACAGACTACACTGCTAGCAGGTTTAATGGGGCCTATGTCTTTGGAAGAAAGTAGGTCTTATAAAATTGTTGAAGTTTTGTGGAATAGGGCTGCATCTAATGATTAATTTGATTATAGATTAATTTGTCTGTCATTTTCCTCAATTAAGCATTTAATTCTTTTGTCTATGCCACAAATAAGTGAAAAAAAAATGCTCACTGTGATTTCCCAGTCATGATGAAGGGTTAAAGCTGCAGTAGGTAACTTGTATGAAAGTAATTTTTTGTCATTTTTGCTAAAACTGTCCCTATGCCCAGACAGCAGTACATGAAACATGTAATCTGTAAAAAAAAAAAAAAAAGAGCTCCATTGGTCCCACCTACTGCTCCTAATGCAGTTTGCTAGAATCCACTGTGCCCGACACAAAACAACCAATCAGAGCCAGAGGAGTGTCTGAAGGCGTGTCTGACATCTGTCAATCATTAGTCACACATGCTGCGAACCGCACCCTCCCTCCACTCATGCTGTCGGCTGCCACTCAGTCAAACAGCTCTTTGAGCGGCGTCAGGAGGCTAGTGAAAGCTATGGTGGAGTCAACACCACCCAGTCACCCGCAAAGGAGAAATTGCCCATACCGCCACTGCCAACAACAGCATATACGGCTAAGACAACAAATAACCATAAAGCTAATATGGTGATTGTTACAGTAACACTCTTCAGCGTGTACGGTATGTTAGCGATTGTGATGTAGTGGCTGGGCAGAGTTAGCTTGTTTCCGATGCTAAGGCTAACGTTACTGGTTGTCACGGGAGCCGCGCAGACGCTGCAGAGTTCAGCGGAGAGGGAGGGGGAGTGATGTGGAACTGGTGTTGGTTAAAATTTTCAGGCTAAGTCTGCTGTCTTCTCGATCTTACCTACTGCAGCTTTAACCCAGATCTCGTTTCTTAGCGTACAAGCATGTGGCTTGTTTGCCATTGTTAGTGACATCTAGCAGCACAGCAAGGCAGTATCCAGTAGCTCAGGCTGTTGCTATTGTCATATTGACAACATGTCTGCTTTTATCTGTCGAGGAAAAAAAAGGAGACAGCGAAAGCTTTGTAGTCATTTTTGACAACAAACACGTGCTCACCAACTGAGTGTACCTTCCCCCAACCCCACCTGCCCACCCATCTGTTCTTTATAGATCAATTGGGCTGTCAATAGCTCACCAGGCTTTGGTATGATGCACTGAAATGAGCTATATTTCCCGAAAATCATTAAGGTACAAGTGAATCCTAATTTACACTGACTGAAAAGCAACACTCAAAAGGCTGGCCCAGGAACTAAACTTCCTCTTCCTGTCACCACAGAATAGACACCATTAATCGTACTGAAATTGCTGTTTGAAGCTTAGTTGCCTGTTTCTGGCTTTTTTTTTCACAGCTCCTAATTTGCTAAATTTAAATATAAGTAATGAAAAACTTGAGCTGAATTTCTGTGTGCTTAAAACTGAGCAGTCACTCATGATAATAGAATTTCACCGACCTAAATATTCATTACACAACAGTTTGACGATGTCTTGTGATGCATTATTAAAAAGTTAGTTGTGCATTTGACTGTAAAAAAACAAAAAAACAAAAAAAAACATGCCCTGTCACTTCCCAAATGTTTCCACAACATACAACTCCATCTGCAAACCAAGGGTTGCAATCCCTCTCTTAATAGTAATGCTCAATACACCCTACACATTCCTACCACAGAGGGCCAAAATAAACACAGTCACAATGGGGCACCAGAGACTTCTCCATCGTCATCAAAGAAAAGGGACTAAACAGAGCAGGAACTCTATTTAGCGGCGGGTGGTGACAGGATAAGTCAGCTATCCCCTCTCCTTATAGGTCTCAAGTGCGACTGCCTCAGGGGCCCAGCACAATACTGCCTGAGCTCTCCACCTCAGGCTGTAGACAGATGGATGGCCCCCAACATTAGTTCCAGTGGTTTTGGGATGGCTGACCTCTCCATTGCTGGTCATAATACTTAAATAGACGTGGAGTGATGCGAACCACAGAAGTCTCAGTCATGGAGCACAGGGAAACATTGGCCAGTGACAGTCACAACAACAGTGTGGGACAATACAGCTACTAATTAGACAATGCAGCTAGAATAGGTGTTGTTTTGAGATCTATGCACAGTATCAAGATTATAATCACTTTGTTCTCGAAGTGGGGAATTTGTCCTTGCTATCACTGATGAAGGATTAAAGTGATTGAAAAAAGATTGACATGCACAAATTCATAGCTTGTCGTAATGTCCCCATCACACACTGCAACAATCTGCCAACTTCATCTCCAGAGAGGCACCTTCCGTCCCAGCATCCTCTTTGCCTGCAAACATGTGCCGCATCTGTAATGTTGTCTGTGCTTTCAAACAGACCTTCTTTTGTGTGTGTAAGAGAGAGCTGCGGTGTAAATGTACTGGAATAATGTTTGTGTTTGTGTGTGTGCTCACATGTGTGTCATGATACAGATAATATCACATAGAGGAGCTTACCTACACTCTTTACTTTATATTAAGTCATATCTTTGGTTTACATTGGGATTTATTTAGGATTTTGTGCATATAATTTACAACTTTAAGAAGTATAATGGCAAAGCATTTCACCTGAATAGACCTAAAATACACCGACAGAGGGTTGTGAAGTCTATAATTCATCACAGTGATTAAACATTAAGATTCCATGCAGGAAGTCCCATGTGTGTTACCAGTTGGCTTTCCACACAGGTTCAGTTATATAGTATAAATGTGATCCATAAGTCATACTGTCTTACAAAACATTAAAAATGGGTTGTAGAGCTACTGCAGGTACAGTGTGAGGGTGGAAGTATTATCTACAGCTTCTGTTTTATAAGAGACGTAAGACAACTGGCCTCCTATCATCAGTGGTGCAGGTTTGGTTTCAGAATAAACGAGTCGTATACAAGTCATAGAAATGTTATTTTCAGTATTGATCTAAATGTATGTAATCTAACAAAAATAAATTATGATTGACTTTGTTGTAATGTTTTCCACAGTAATGTTAGTAAAAAAAAAAAAAAAAGCCACATACAGGACTTTGCTGCATTATAATGTGCTAACCCAAGAATCACCAATAATTGCCTTTGTAGAGACCTAAACCTACTTTAAATATAAATACAGAAGAAGATATACTTTATTAATTTCCTTGGGGGTAATTCAGTTTTTCACTGCATTGTTATTATTATTATTACACATTACACACACACCCACACCTACCTGCCCACCCAACACACGCACACACTTGCGCACACACACACACACACACACACAGGCCTGAAATATACACATATGAGTAGTTTAAAATGTTAATCATCTCAGATCTTCTATCTTTATTGTGTTATTGTGAACATGGTTTAGTGGTCTTTTAGTAAATGAGTCAACTGTAAATGTTGCACATGTCCCCTATGGAAATGACACCCTTGCTTGTAATTGTTTAATTTAGATAGCAAATTGATGAATATAGCTGAATTATAGCTTAACTGTAGACTGTATACAAATGTCATAATCCTGCCAGTCCTTTTGTTTTTCTAGTGTCTGACCACCCGTCCAACGAGTGTATGGTTTTCATCAAGTTTGACTGACAAGATGGTTGGTCAGATCTTCATGTTTACCCAGTCTTTATTGTCCACAGACTTTTCTAGTTTGAAGCACAGCAAAACTCTGCCGCAGAGTCAGAAGGAAAGCCCATGGGTATAGCTACAGCTGTTGCTACCGTGACTTTGTCAGAGTGTTGCATATATTTGTGAGAGTCTGGCACTTGAAAGCTTGGTGTGGCAAAGAGCCAACTGATAATGGATCATTTTCGGCACCAGTGTATCAAGGTGATGCTGCAGCTGAGGGATTTTGACAGCTGCTGCCGATGATTTAATGGCTGGCTTTAGAACTGACAGGGACAGCTCTTTTTGAAAAGTGACAGTCGCTGGGTACCTCTTATTTTGTGATGGGAGTGTTGATACACAAAAAGTGACTTTGGGATAGGAGGTGGTTAGAGTGTCTCTCTGGCTGTTTGTTCTCTGCAGCAGCTCTAGTTGATGATTGATAGTTGTGCATGATGTCCTGAATGGAAAGGCTTATTTACCGAAAAAATGGGACTTTGCTGATGAGCCTTCTCTACTCGTTATCTCTTAAGTGCAACTCACTGCAAAAAGCATTGGTAGCATTTGGAGAAGTGATAAGCGGCTGGATTTGAATCCATCTCTCGCTCTTCTTAAACTTCCCCCTTAAATCAGTTTCTCCACTTCATATCTTAATTATACCCCAGATCCAATGTTCCTTTGTAATCTCTTCAACAACATGTGACGGGCACAGGCGTCCTTTTCTTTTTCATGCTAATGTTATAACAACTATAAATAAGGGATCTTTCACTGTTACAGTTACACATTATGAGTGTTTCGTATATGATTAGAGCTCATTGGTATTATGATGTCATAATATAGCCTCTTGACAGCAGTGTATCATCATGAAACATGATCAGTGAAACTTTATGTGAAGTACAAGCACACTTTACTGATTCATTCAACTAAAAAGAGGATTGAGCAGCATGTCAGCAAGCTGAATAGTTCACTGCTATATATCTCAGAACTCCCCATCATCATTCACTCATAATCCTCATGCATCCTCAGACAAAGGTTGTGTCATTGCTCTCACTGCTATCAGGTAATACATAAATTAAAAACAAGCCCCCCCCCCCCCCTTTTTTTTCTTTTTATAGAGTGTCTTAGTTGTTTTTCTTTTGAGTTATGGACTCGTGAGTTCAGGAAGTCCCTGTCTCGACCCCTTCCTCCCTCAGCGTGACTTGTGTGATGCAGTCAGACAGATAGAAGCTGATAGCAGTCAGCCTGTGTGTATGTGTGTGTAAGCGGACATGGATGTAATATGCTGTTGTGGGACAGGAAACCAAATGGCATTTCCCTGCAGCTGTGTTAGGCCACCCGCAACCAGTGGTGTGCCCGTCCCAGAGCCCCTCCACGATTTCCTCAGGAACACGAGTGAGAGATGTACTGAACTGCTGAACCGTCACTGCTGAAACCGAATGGACTGATGATGAGTGCTAAGAAATCAAGCAATAATCAACATGCTGCCATATCTGAGGCAAAGTATGATGAAATGGTCCTCTGTTTCCATGTTTTTCTTCTGTTTGCTCTCTTGTCAAGCATCACTACAGCCAATGTGTACTCTTACTTCCTCACATTAGTATTTTCGCCTCTGTTTCCTCTTGTCTCATCACATGGAACACTTACATCAAGCTTGAGTGAAGAGTGAGAGTCTAGTTGTCACATACAGTTGCTCCCCTCTTGTTCTTTCAAAGCCCTATCCAAAAAACCCCTCAGTGGACTCAGTGGAGAAAATCGATGCTTGTTACTGGCGGGCTACTGGAACTCAGAAAACTCTTGGCAGGCTTTGTGATAACTTGAAGGATGTTGGATTGGCTGTATTTAAGTCCTCAGGACTGCTATTTTCAATTGCTCCTCTCAGTTGCATGCAATGTTCTCTGAATGTTTAAATATGAGAATAGTTTAGCTGAACCATCCTCCGCACTATCGATGCTGATCTTTGATGTGCTCGATTATTCATGCCAGAATGTACTGCAGAAACATAATGGGAGCACATAAACAGTTGAACTGTCCATGTAAAGGGACATTTTGCTGCCCCCTCAGCGTTGTTTCTGCACTTGGAACTAAATCAAAGCTTAATGAACTCCCAAGCCTCTCAGCTATGTTTTACCGTGAGTAACGTCTTGTATAAAAATGGTCTGTTAGGCTTTACTGTCTTTTCCTGCTGGACCAGAAAGATGCCACTGTTTGTTCTCTACCTACAGCAAGCTGCTTCTGCCTTGTCAACTTGCCCAAACATCTAGCCAAAACTCATTTCAGCTGCTTTGCCAGCACAAGAGGCCAGAGGGAACATGAAACATAGTTGTTTAGTTGAAAGGGCATTTTTTTGGAGCTGCTGTGGGAGTTCGGATCTTTTGACTCCATGATCCCCCTTTTCTAAAAGACGAGCAAAAAGAAGCAGTTTCAGCCCCTACTCATGAATCTGTTTATGGCCCCAAGAGAGACATGATAAAAACACCCAATTTCCTTTTGCAAAGTTGACCCTGCCCATTTAGATGCTTAGCATCAACACAGGCTCAATTAAGGAGGCTGTCCTTTTATGGCCGCCACTTTGTATTCTCATGCAAGTCCCTCATTTTGTTGTCCCCACAGGGTCAAAAAGTAGGAGGCTTCAGAGAAAGCACTCCAGCCTGCCTCCCTCACTGCTGCCAATTTAACTTTGAATGCACATTTGCAAATCAATTCCTGTGGCTTTGGTGAAAATCGAGGGAAGGAGGAGGAGGCAACAAAGCTGTAAAACGACAAATTCTGTAAGATGGAATCCAGCCTGCTCAAAAGAATTGTAGATGAGGGACGTATAGGAATAGGAAAGTTGTTGAGTTTTCTTTGATCATCATCTCATGCACTGCCCCTCTCTGGCCCATCTTTAAAGATTATGAAGCTCATTCAGTTCACCAGTGGCAGGTACTTTTATTGCCTCTGGAATTTCAGCTTAAAAAGACTTTTCTTTGCCATTAACATCTATGTCTTTTATGAAGTTGAATTTGGTGGGGAGGATGGTTATCTTGAGTGCAGTGTGAGGGTTAGCTCAGCTTAGCCTTAATTTTAGTCGCTAAGCCAGAGCATGGCTTAATCTTTTTTTTTGTACCACAACTCACCACCGAGTGATAAGGGTGCAGACTTGTGATATATAGCAGTATTCTGATTTATTTTCATGTCCTTCATGTTGAAATGAAAGGCATTTCTCAGCCTGCCTGGCTGGAAGACTTGATGGGGCTGAAGTGCCAACAGTATTTTATGTCCTTTTCCCTGCAGGGCCGTAGTGAACAGAATATTTTTGATCCCATATGTGATGACACATACAGTTTCTATGAGCTGGTCGAGGTTGGCTTGGTGGTATGTAGCATGCTAGACCTTCAGCAGTGAGACAGTTGGTAAGTAGGTGTGAGGATTTTTGTCTACCTCAAGATTTGCAAGAGCCGTGTGCAAATATCAGACAAAATGAGCCCCCTGCATGGATTTGTTGTATGAGTAAGACCATCATCTGAGCATGATACCATCTGTGTTTCAAAGATAGTGGCTGGATCTGTGAAATACTGTCTGGCAGGGATGCAGGGGGATGTGCATATTTACATACAGCTCTATAGAGGTGCAGAAAGAGGTTTAACAGACTGACACCTAAAGTGGATACCTTGTCAAGTAAAATCATGTTAAATGAACTTTTCCCAGCTCTCTATATTTCACATTAGAAGATCTACTCAAAATAACATTCTCCATGTACCTTACATCTTCTTAAATTGCTGTCTTTCCTCAGTTTTCCTTTTTTAATGATTAACTGCCAAGGCTTGTTGTCAACAGCAACAAAGTGAGCACATCTCTAATCACATACGTGGAACAAGTGGACAGTCACTCCTATGACCTGTGACTCTTCAGCAGGAGATTATTTCTAAGTAATTGGAGCGGAACTATTTTCATGTCAGAAGAAGCTGCGTTATCCTCACGTTGTTAGTCAAAATCACTTTTAATGTGATTCTAATTTGGTATCAAAATAGTAAAGGTCATCATCTATCTTTTGTAATTCCTCTATTCTACTACTTTCAGACATTTTAAAGGTGATCTTCTGAGTGCAAGTTCTAATGGCAACGGTCTTACCCCCACATGCAAATGGACCGTCACCCCGCCGTCACCCATTCTAGCAGCATTTCAATGCAAGTCAAGATTAGGGGAGCAATGTGGGTGTTAGTCTGATGTTTTTTCCTATTCAGAGGAGGTAAATCTGCTTAGGGATGAAAGCCCACTTGTGTTTGTAGTGAAATAAGACTGGGCAGTTGGCATGGGGGGCTGGGAATCCACAGCAGATCTTTGGCAGTGGTCCTCTGTCCTTGTTTTATATCAGCATTGAGCCACTTGTTCTCGTACCAGATGAGAAAAAGTTCTGCCTCAGCACTTTGCCTTCCTCCATCATTAAAAGGACATTGCAGCAGGAATTTTTGCTCCTCTCCCGCTGTTTTGTTCCAATTTTTGTAATTTGTTTTTGTCCTCTTTGTCTTATGCACAATTTCTCTGTCACCCTTTCAGGCTTTATTCTCTTCTTCTCCCATTTTCCCCAAGTCTCCTCCAATTTCCCCCAGCATTTATATATCTTTTTGTCCGAAGTTATATATATATATATATATATGCTGGATTTATGATGGATTAACCAACACGTAATTCTGCTACACAAACAATTCTATTGTATCTTATTTTTTATTAAGATATTCTGCACAACTTTCACACTGATGCAAATGCTCATTGTTGGCCATTTGTGTGAATGAGCCAGTATAAGTAATCTGTATACATCTGAAAGGATAAAAGTTTCTAGGTATGTAATTAGTACAGCATTACCATGAGATCCATAGTTAATCTTTTGTTACCTTAAACCTAACAACAGATACTGACACTGCACTGACTTCCAGTCATTTTCATACTGACCATTTCAAGAAAAGATGTTCTGTCAAGCCATTCCTGGCCATCTTCAGTAAAAAACAAAAACAAAAACAATAATTCAGTTATTAATAATTCTATGATTTGCAGTGATCTGTACATGCACTACGTATAGTTTCAGACTTGGTTCTTGCATAAACTAGATTGTGTCAAACATGGATTGAATGTACGTTTGTGACATTTGATAACTGTAATGCCTAAAGCATATAATTCATATGAGTTTCATATTCATCAAACCATTTGACTGGCCCTTGCGCCCTGTATGAAGGACTCTGCATTCTCTATGTTTTCAGACACATGCAGGCCGGTTTTACCTCTAATTTGTCTGTCGATTTGCAGTGTCAGTTGTGCCTTGAAAGGCGAGACATAAAAACATTTTCTCAACCACTGATGATTGACAGCTGTCAGATCTACAAGGGAAATCACACATATATCCTTCAAGTGTATTACAGCTCTCTTTCGGCATGGCAATTGTGACAGTAATTCATCTTCTCCCCATGCACCATTCATGTCAAACACTCTCTGGCTCTCATAGTCTGGTCTCCAACAGCATCCCTGTGGTTTTATTAGCTCACATGTAGCTTTGAGAGTTGCTGCCATCCTGCTGTACGGCAACATTGGGCAGGAGATAATAGGTCCTTAGAGGGTCCAGACTTTCTTATTAGACACCCTTCTCAAGACAGCCAGCCGTACCCTCCAGACTCCAGCTGTCCATTTAACCCGATTTGAGTTCATCTTTTCCAGCCTCGCCCTTATCAGTTACATACATCTCCACTGACTATGAGCTGTGTAGCTGGGGAATACTACACTGCTTAGAAATTCAAATATCCTTCAGTTGTATAGCAGCACAGTCAATCTGAATCCATGTATAGATCTGCGCAATTACACTGTCATACGAATGTATAGCCTGCAGTTGCACCGAAGAAGCTTGTGCAGAGATTACCATCATTATAGTGATATCAGTGTCGATTCAGAAGATGCCTCTCATCATCCTTAGAAAATCAAATCAGTGTGACATCTCAGAGTAAGGGGCACAGTAGCTGAGAGATTTCATCAAGTCTGAGTTTCCTTGGGTGTTAGACATATCATCTTTAAGAGTTGGTGTTCAGCGGTTGCACTTGGATGTTCTCTTTATGATATTTAGCTCAGTCACATGGTGGTCTCTTCCTCTTTAAAAACCTTTGCTTTACATTTCCACATGGCTTGTTCCAACCAGCTTGGACTGTAAAATTTATGAGTCAGCTCTTAAAGGCTCTGTCCTGCTGAGCTCTTAACACCCCCCCCCCCCCCCCCCCCAAAACCACCCCCAACCAGACAGACTAAGTTCAGCCATGCTATGTTAACGCTATTAGAGGAACGGTCTCTATGTACTGCTCAGAGGCCTTGAGGGAGGAGAGGCACTTAGCAAAAATAATGACTGTTTTCTGTTTTCATTCCACAGGAGAGTAACCTTGTAAAAAATATTGCTTTTTATTTATTCATTTTTAGAATCATATTAAGTCAAATGTTTGATTTGGTAGTCCTGAAATATTTTCTGAAAATGCTCGAAATATCATTTCACACTGAAATATGGACTGTTGATCGAACAAATCTCTGGGAAGTTGCAATGGGCATTCACTACTTTTCGCCTAACGACGATTGGTTAATTGTAAAAAATAATCTTCAGATTAATCTGTTCTGAAAATAAGCATTAGTTGTAGCCCCAGTTGAAGCTCACAGTTGATTTTGTTTTCAATATTAATGTCATATTTGGTATGGTTACTATGAATAAAAGTAGTATGTATAGACACCTTCATTTAAACCCAGTTTCAGACAGAAGATTTTGACAAAATATTTATACTTTTACATATTTTTTGTAGCAATTACCAGCTATTACGACACAACTGCTGTATAAACTCAAGGCACAAGCCTGTAAATGTTCAGTTTAAGACAAGCCATAAATGGCAGTGAAATATAACCTTTAAAGGTATATCTGGTGTGCTTTCAGTACTTACAAGTAGATGTTCGACATAAGCCCAGCTGCTGTTTGGTTCTTACATGATGCAACTTCAGAGCCTCAATACCATTTCCTCCGATTCAGAGCCTCCTATTTCTCCAACTTAGTGACTGCAATTGCATTGAGAACAGGGCCATCAGACAGTGCTCTATATTCCCATCAGTGGAAAGTACTTTAGTGGAGTTCTTAATCCCCCAAAACCTCATGGAGGATTTGTCACCTTGAGAGCTGGAATTTTAGCAACTTTCCTTATCAGGTGTTATCAGGAAAGACTGTACCTTTGAAAGACTTCTCATTCAGATACGTGTGGGAAGAACCATTAAGACCGTTTTTCTACCATTGGACCTGATTGCACTGTATCCAGTGGTACATACTTGTGCTGTAGACACATTCTCAGCTGTCCTTCCATTTGAGAGGAAGAACACAGGAAACAAGTTGCTATCTTGATCACCTCCTGGAGGTTTGAAACCCAAGCTGAAAAAGGCTGCTGCCTTTGTGTATCTGATCAGTTGTGACTCCATCCTCTTTTTTCTATGTCATTGTTGTTTGCTCACAAACTAAAACCCAACCTCACTGTCAGCATGAGTTTTGTTTAATTCCCATTTAAACAGCACTTGTTTAAACTTCAACTGAGCAGTGAGTTTTTCCACAAGAGGACATATAAGTGAAACAAAGTGACACCAACTTCCTTGTAATGCAGAAGCTCCAGAACTCCTAAACACTGAACAAAGCAATTTATGTTTTCTGTCTTCCTGTTATGTGCACAACCAGACCTGCCAATCTCCTGCTGTGGATGTTCAGAAAACACAAAGTTGCATAATAAATTGCTATATGACATGGTTAAAGCATGCAGTACTGGGACAGTGAAAATTGGTTTTAGGTTAGAGGTTAGGTAAAAACAGCATCGCTCGCTGGTTGAGTGGGAAGGCAAGACAAATCAGAAATACCCTGCTGTAAAGTCATGAATGCTACAACAATCATCACTGGAAGAAAACTCGGGTATTCTGAAAAACACTGGCAAGACGCACCTCCTGCTGTCATTCTTTCATATACTCTCCAGGGGGAAATTTCACTTCTGCCTCACGGTGCTTGAGTTTGTGTTATTGCTTTTCATACATAATTGTACCACCAACATGCTGTCATTCAAATTGGAGGAGGAAGAGGAAAGAGGAAAGATAGAGGGGAAAAAAGCAATTTCAAAGCTTGGAAAAAACCTGTGGGAATTACCTCGCCTCTGCCTCTGTCTGCTTCTGTCTCTGTCTTCATTTATTTTTTCAATCAGACTTTCAAGAGAAGGCCAGAGAGGTTAAAGCACTGACCACAAACACAATACATTTCTATTGATAATGAATTTATTGGAACTTTCACCACACAAAGCTTTTGCAAATGATTCAGTTAAATAGAAAACAGCAGATCTTCAGAGTTTTAAATATTTTCACTTGAAAATCAGATGGACAGAAGTATGTACTGGATTTATTGGATGGTTCTATATTTTCGACTTCTGAATATTTCAGGAGTTCAGTCAATGTACTTTCCCATGAGCTTCTGATTACCACAGTTCTACCACATTTACTTCTCTGCTTCCCCTCCACTGCAGCAGAATTTGGTTTTGGTTTGATAGATGCAGAATTTAGAGCATGTAATTTCACACGTCCTCTTGATTTATACTTTGAATGGAACGGTTGAGCAATTACATTACATGCTCGTTTCACACGGCCATGTTGTCGGTGATTAAATTTTGTGTTTTTCTGTGGTTGTTCACTCGCCCAGCTTGAGAGGTTTGGAGAGAAGGCAAGTGGGTTTTTTTTTTTTTTTTTTTAAGTTGTGCCACTCCCCTGCCTCTTGTGCGCAGTGATCAGAATGTAAAAGAATGCTTAGTGTATAGCCTATTCCTTACTCTTTCTCACCGAATGGAATGACACTCTTTACATCCCTGGTGTGTAAATGATCTAAATTGATCTTGTTGTCACATGTTGTCTTTAAATATCCTTAACCAGTAAGTTAAGGAGAGATGGACTGTTTTTGCCTTTCTGACCCTGTTGACACCTGACATTAACATGCATTTTGAGTGATTCCATCACAAGTGGACAGCGCTAAATACAAGTTAAAACAATCGCCAAGATACACTATGATCCAGTCTCTCAAACCACTTGCAGAGGTTGTCTGGCCACATTTTTTTGTAGTGTAAACCAATGCGTCCCCAACAAGCATGTAACAGGAACAAATCTCATCAATGCAGGACGTGGTGGTTGTTTTGGTGACTGTGCCAATGCTTGAAAAATGGAGAGCTTGTCTGTTGTCTAGCTTTAAAACACCAAATGGCTCTGGTTTAGAAAAAAGTTTGCTTAATTATTGCCTAATTGTACCCCAAATTTCAGTCCTGTCCAGTGACACCTAACACTCATATTCTACAATCTTGTTAAAAAAAAAATGCATCACAAAAATGCTGCCCTTTGATGATCGAAATCTTAACCCTTTCTCTTCCCTCTGTTGTCTTTTCTCCAGGATCCCGACCCAGGTTAGAGGATGCGCCTCCACGGATCATAGAACACCCATCTGATCTGATCGTGTCCAAGGGCGAGCCAGCCACCCTCAACTGTAAGGCAGAAGGACGACCGACTCCAATGGTGGAATGGTATAAAGATGGTGAGCGTGTTGAGACGGATCGAGAAGACCCTCGATCCCACCGCATGCTTTTACCCAGCGGCTCCCTCTTCTTCCTGCGAATTGTACATGGAAGGCGAAGCAAACCCGATGAAGGCGTCTATGTGTGCGTGGCACGTAACTACCTGGGTGAAGCAGTCAGTCGCAATGCATCGCTGGAGGTGGCAAGTGAGTGTTTTGGATTCTTTTGCTATTTAGGCTGTAGAGCTCAGGTCTGTGCGTGGACTGTATGTGTGTCTGTGAGTGCGACCGAAACAAAAGACAGAGACTAAAGGCTGTTCTGGACTAATGCCGGTGTGAGAAGGACAGATTACATGTGACGCTACAATGATAAAACAAAAACATAAAGAATTCTCATTGAAAATGTGCACCTGTAATACCCATTAGAAGTACATGTAAGGAAAAGGAAATAATTACTAGAGCCTTCAATTGTGCCCAGAAATGTAGAGTTGGAGAGAGCATCAAAACAGGCAAAACAACAAGAACGTAGTATGTAGTGTAATACAAAAGTATGTATTACCAAGAAAAGATAACTGTGATTGCCTAGTACTACATCTCAGGTATCAAACATCATGTTGTGTATTATGTTGTTCCAGTAATAAGAAATGAATTAAATCACAGAGATATTTCACAAGTAATAGTGTTAGCTGCACTATAAAAGCAGAGGAGTGCAGAGGAAGCTTTAAAGTACTCTGTGGCCTCCTATCATCACCATCACTCGGCTGAGTTAACTTAAGACGCCACCTCTGACCTTGGTGTCAGATCTCCTGGCAGCTTGTACCCACGAGCCCCACCCCCCAAGCCCTCATCCTCCTCCCCAGCCACCAACATTGCATCCTATCTCCTCCCGCTCTAGAGAGCCCGGTCTGTTGTGTTGTGCCCAGGCCTCTGCGACCAGGCCTGTTAATGTAGATGGATGACAGCTAGCTCCTGCTAAAAGATAACAGTTGTCGCCACTGGACAGGAAAGCTATAAAAAACAATCTTGCAGGGAGGGGAGGAAAGGCCACTGTTGGTTGGCAGCTTCTCACTAGCAGATGTTAGTTCCTTAAAATACAACAAACTCCTGTCACATGAGATTTCCAACAGACTCCTCTTGATTTTTTTCTCTCCATATCAGGGCTGCTTGTGATCAGTCGCACTTTAATGAAATGCAGATAGGGCCAATTAAGTCTTTGCTGTTAGACTAGGCCATTGCCTTCAATGTTAGATGATCTCTATAAAAAATAATGTTTTGACAACAGCAGCAGGTAAAGTAAAGATATGTAGGAAGTTTATATGAATACAAATGTAGTTGAGGGCTAGTTTGTTGCTGCATCCAGGCAGACATTTTGTTGTGTGACTTAACTCACTGGCTGCTGAATTACTTATATTAGGGAAAACATGAGATACAGCCATGTCACACAGCTGAAATACTAAGCACAAAATGAAGTTTTGCCTGTTATCCTTGCTTATCTACTAATTTAGACAAAAATGAGTCTTGACAGCGTGCTGCTAGAAGTTTTGGCAGAAACGCCAGTGAAGATTTAAACATTTCCTCTAATCCCTTCGTCCCGGCCTCTCCGAATATTATCCACACTTTAAAACAGAAACCATCTCAGGAATTTCTCATCGAACTAACAGAAACCAGCTGAACACAGTAAAACAAACCCTATTCCCAGTAAAAATCTGTGAAACTCTAGACTCATGTCCAACACCTTATAGTTGGGCATCATGTTTTCCTGAAAGGCTCCAGCCCCTAACTTAATAATCAGGCTGAATTTCCCCTGACTGCCTTCACAGAAAAAACAGCCCATGAATCATTCTCTATCCACTTTAAACAGCTGGGATCTGTGCAGTGGGTCCATCACCTTTCCCTAAAGCGTTCCTCAAGCAGCATGAAGAATTCCCTTTCACCTTGCTTTTGCTTGGTTTAGGTATCAACATCAAAAGCTGTAGGATATGTGGGATATAAGCCATAGATGGAAACCAAGCAAGTAGAGTAGGTGGAGGTGTTGTGAATCACTTTCACAGAGCTGGTTAGGAAAAAAGAGCAAAGGAATAGAGCAGCAACAGATGCTAACAATTTCTCACTCCCCTTGAATAATCCCTGTTTTTCTCCACACTTACCTTGCACTGTGCTAGTTTTGAGGGCTTCTTTTGAGTTCCAAGGAGGTTGTCTTTGGTTTTCTTAATTCATGACATTGAGTAGCACTTTCGCAATACCGAGGACATATTATTATGATTGTTACAGTTATTATTATTACTGCCAGCACCCATGAGAGATTTCTAGCAGCTCCTGAAGGTAACAAGAGTCTCAAATTTCCCTTGTAGGCCAACATTGACCAGATCTCAACAAGCCTCTGTGAGGTTGTGCAGGGTCCTGTTTGCAGTTAAAAGGGTTTGGTGTGTATTCTGAGCCTTTTGGTTTTAGTACCAGTCTGTTTCAGTCTTCAAGGCCATGCAGCTGATCAGTCCATCTGCTTCTCTATATTATATGTAGCTCTCTGTTGTCCTTTTTCCCAATGCTGTGGTTCTTTCGGAGGTGACATTCTGCACAACTGTCTGCAAACAGACATACACAGGGACACAACTTGGCTACTGCCAGATAAGAATCCATAGGAAAAACTACAAGTGTGTGTCTTCTTGCGTGTGCCTGCACACCCACACAAACCCATAAACACACTTTTGGAACATTGCCTCCAGAGAGAGAGAGAGGGAGAGAGAGAGAGGTTATATAGAACAAACAGTGGCCAGTGCCAAAGCCAAGCCAGTGCCAGCTCCTGCCAGCCCCCTCTGCATGGCACCATTGGGGCCGGAGATAAGGCCACAGGCACATAAGCCTGCCTGGAGCTGCCAGGGGGCTCAGCATGGCACCCGAGAAGGCGCAAGATGGCACTTTGTGGCATGGTGTCACTTTGCTTCCCAGCCTGTGACTTGAAAGCACTGGGGGCAAACTGAGAGGGAGCAGCATTGTGTATTGGTGTGTATATTTGGTATCAGGTTAGGAGCCAACACTGTAGGAAGGGTGGAAGGTTCAGGAGGTTTAACCCCTCACAGTCCATCTGCTGTAGGCTGAGAGGCAGACAGGGTGATGAAGGCCACTGAGCTGCAGTATGGATGAACTGGCAGAATTTCGGAATGTTGACAAAGAGAGTTTGTCTGCAAGTGGTTTATTTTGTCCTGTTTCATGTCATATGGTTTATCTCTTTGAGTAAATGGGACAAAAGCACAGATCTTAGTCACGCTATTACAACAGATGACTTGTCCAGACATTTTCTCAAGTGGAATTTAAGCAGAAGATGATAAATGAGTGCTTAGAGGTCAAACAAATAACACTAGACACTCCATCACCTTAGTTGTATTTTTAAAGTGTGAAAGTTCTGGATTTCAGCTTTAAAGTGATACTCCACCTGAAATCTGTCGTTTGAAGATCAAACACCTTTTGCAGGTTTAAAAGGTGTCTGTAGATTCCTCACTGATGGAAAACATCTGCTGTTGCTTGAATTCAGCATGTTGTACTTTATTCCAATGTTGAAAAAATATCAAAAAGGTATTTCACACAACCCCTGAATTATAATCAATTCATATTTCTTCCTCATATTTCTCACTCCTCTTACTGGAGTTGCTGTTGTGATTAGACTCTGATGGACACAAGTTCTGCACCTTACGATAAAAAGTGGTGTTGCCCAATGGGAAATGATTTGAATTGACCTGATGGTGGTGCTAGATAAAAACTCAACAGAGTACTGAATTAAGATTGATCCTCAGGGAGGTCTGTTTAATAGCTGTTGAGATATTCCAACATTTCAGACTGACCATCATCATTATCCCTAAACCTGTTCTACCAGTGTGACTCATGTGGAGGAAATCTTGAGAGTTGAACCATGAAGAAGATTCAGGAGACTTGGATGTCTTACACAAAGGCATTTATTGAAACTATGCCTTCCAAGTCACATCTTATGGTACACTCAAGTCACATCAGTGACGTGCAGTGAGGTTTATGACTGGTGAGGCACTGACTTCTCTGGAGTACTGTTTGTGTTTAGAAATCATTTGATGGGTCAAAATTTCATTCCAATGTTTTGAACTTGTGAATTATGAATGTTGAGCACAGCTAGTGATGGAAGCTGAATGTTTTTAGTGGAGAAGATTTTCCACTCAGAATTTTTTTTGTACTTAGATCTAAAAAGGAACAAAAGTAAGTAAAGTGGAACATGTGGAAGATAGTCAGAGATGTTGTCAAAAATAATTTTTAGTAGTTGTAATATTGACAGATTTTTTTCTGGATGAGTATAATGATTCTTACTCATTGTTTCTCAAGTGTGTGCAGGCCATTTTTCCTTTGCAAACATTCATACTGACAATTCGGCACTCAACATCTCATTAGGGAAGGCTCTGCTTACTTACCTCAGTGACAGTTTCCCCTTATTATTAATGACATATTTGATGAATGAATGTCTGATACAATATTTTCAAGCTTCAGTACGTGCACATAGCTCAACCTCAGATATGATGTAACTGGCAGATTACGGTGCATTATAACAGTAGACTGATAACTTTGTATTTTACTATGTATGATCAACAGGTAGAATATCACACCACATTGACTTGGAGACCGATAAAAACTGTGGGATCAAAAGCAAATGTTCGTACTAAGAGAAAACTAAAAAACGTATACACAGTTTCATGAGTTGCCTAAATTCATATATGGGCTTTCAGCTGTCATCCAGCAATAAGCCTTAAAATCCCTTCATTTACTCTTTTTCAAACTCTACATTCCATTATCTTGCATTAAGAGCAGACTGCATACCTCTTCACTGAACATCTCCTCACAAAATTTGTGTTCTGATTTCACGCATTGAAAGAGATTCTTTGATCCTGAAAATGTGGCCTATGAAGTTTGTACCAAGAGTAGAGGCCAATTCATGTCAGATGCATAAAAGTCAGTCAAGCACAATAGTCCGGGCCAGACACCCCTGGGTGGGGATTTGACATTCAGAGTGACTTGCCCAAGCTCCTGGCAGCATTTTCTTTGAGTGTTTTATACCTCTGACGTTTTTATTATGCCTGCTACGTCTCTGCCGCCTAGCTTTATGGCTCATGAATATTCGCCAACAGTGGAGGGGATGAGGTGCTTTTTCTAAGATGCTGGGGGCTGAGTCAGAGGTATTTCAAATAAAACTGACTGGGGTAGCCTCTAAGGGCGTTACGCCCCCCAAACCAACCTTCCCACCCCCTTTTAAAAGGTTGTTTGGAGGTCAGGCCTTCAAGGGTCAAGATGGCAGCTGCCTTGTAGAATTTGTGGAATGAACAGGTGAAGATGTGATGACACTCCTGTCTTCCTCTGCCTTTGTGTGAATTTGTTCGTCTATCTGTGTGTGTGTATGTGTGTGAGTGGGTGTGTACATCTGTCTTTGTAACGGTGGTCTGGGCCAACTTTCTCACTTGTAGTAATCCTAGACACACAGTCTAGGAGAAACAGCTGGACAGCACTGTCACCACTTGGATCCTCCTTTCTCTTTCTGTCTCCTTCTGACACACACACACACACACACACACACACACACACACACACACACACACACACACACACACACACCTGTCATACTGCTTTTGGTTCCTGAGATCCCTGTGCAGAAAAATGCATTTCAGGGTTTATGGATCTGGAAATGGGGAAAGGATTTGAGGGGTTTGGTGTAAGGAAAGATTTATAGTGTGAGAGAAGAATAGACTGGGTGGCTCTGATAAAAGAGATAAAGTGAACACCCAACCCCCCCCAGCTGTTCTTCTCTGCCCCTCTCCCTGCACTGTACGTGCTCTCCTCAAGCTGCCCTCTGTCCCTGTTATTAACCCCAGAGCTCTGGAGCCATATGGGTTGTGATTGGAATTCTGTGGTGCATGCTGTCATACACAGTGGAGTGCAGTCACGCTGATCTGTACATCTATGCAGACAGTAAGGTCAGTGCTGCTCTAACTACCAGGTAAACGTGGTTTTAAAGAGTTGCCTGAATTCCATGCCATGGTTTAAAAGATCTTTATTTTGGAAGGAAAAAACATCTTCATGTATTAATGTTGAAATAAAGCTGATGAAAGCTTCACTCTCAAGACTAAATGTCATTCTGTGCTTGAAAAATAGAGACTGTGCCCATTTGCCTAAACTGAATAACAGGCTTTTGTCTTTAAAACTGTTCTGAATGAGCTGTTTTTAGCATACTTCGAGTGAGCTGCTATTATAACTGTTAAGCTATCATGAGCATTAATGAGTAGTCCTCGCACTATTATTGTATTTGTCAGGCTTTTTTATGTCTAGCATGTGAGGAAGGCTGGTTAGGTATTCATAATAGTTTTTAAAAGTGCCTTTTTTGTAATGATTACTCCCATTGCTACTGTGGAAATGAATTTCTAATCTGTATATAAACAGCCTTAAACAACATCAGAATCAACCTTGTCATTGCTAACACCGTGACCCGCTGAGTAAATGAAAATTGAATACTTTTGGATCAGAATCTGTGAGTACACAACATGCACGGTATGAGTTTCATATTCAGCCCTCCCCTACATCTTCCTGTGCAGTCACAGGAGCATGACAATGTTTTCCACCAGCTGTCTGAAGCACTTTGTCCATTTGTCATGACGGCTACTGCCAAGTTTTATTTTCCAATTACACCCTTCTCAGCTCTGTAAAAACCTGTCTTTTTCCAGCTGAGATATCTTGTGGACATCAGGGTATTTGTGTCATCATGCTTCATCATACCCATTTACTTACCATGAATTGCTTTTAATATTCACTACACCGAGCCAAGAGGAAGTGATAGAGTAACACCATCACCTCTCATACTGAACTCAGCAGTGACATTCTCTGTTGCTTGATGATAACAAGCTCTCCTCTGTATTTGTGTGTATGTATCTGTCTGTCTGTGGGAGCTCTGAGGTGTGTTCATGCTTCACTAATGGGATTGCAGGTCCCAGCCATGTGGAGGACAGAGCCAGTGGCCATTCTGGTCTTAAAAGAGGGGGATCAGATGGCCAGAGTGAGGCCACGGGCCTCGATCTGGCTTAACCCCCTCTGTATGATCCGGCCGTCTGCTGGTCATTGAGCCAGACCCACCAGCCAAACCCCCCTCCAGAGGATAGCAATGAATTAATTAGACCTAAAGGCGAGTGCAACAGTGATGAACGTGTGTGTGTGTGTGTGTGTGTGCGTGCGTGCGTGCGTGCGTGCGTGCGTGCGTGTGTGTGTGTGTGTGTGTCATAAAGGGTCAGTGGGACAAAAGTAGAAGGATGAGGGGGTGGGGCGGTTCGGGGGGGAGAGACGTTGACAACAGGTGGTGCGATGAAGAGCTTTAACCCCCCTCCCAACTTAACGACAGTGTAGCACAGGGGCCACAGGGGCTGTGGAGAACAATAAAGGCCCCTTGCTCCAACCGTTGTGTCCAATCATGCCCCATTATCTCTCTGAGCTGCTGATCACAGGCGCTGTACTGCCAGACACACTAGTCCCTCAGTTCTCGATGGTCATTTCCTGCACCTCATGTGTGAATGTATATTTCTCTTTATACACCCATACATGTGTGTACAGAGGTGTACACATGGAGCTCATGTTAAAGTAAATCTTTAGATAAATCATAGCTTGTTTTTTTTTTGTTTTTTTGTTTTTTTTCGAGACACTTTCTCAATAAGGTGTTAATTCAATTCAAAGGTCTAAGGCCATGTTTGTGGTGTTGTATTAGATTGAACTAATTTCAGGTGCTCCCCCTCCATGTAAATGGGGTGGGGGGGGTGGGGGGGTTATCCATGTACATACAGGAGGATACACCATGAATTTCAAAAGCAACAGTCATTCTATTCTATTCAGTCTATTGTTCTAATTTAACATTGTTGCAAACAAGTAGATTTTGTTTTTGCTGATTTTTCTGCAAGCGAAATAAAGTGAAACAGGCTTTTTAAAGGACATTAAAGCAAAACTGATCTTTTGATTAAGAATATAATTAATTGAGAGTCATTAGTCATGGTCTTAAAAGATGCAAATGACCCCCTGTTTAGGCTAACTGGGGCCTACAATAGCCTTCTGGCAAAACTACACAAGGGGCTGGTTGGTGTGAATGTGTTGCTTCAGGGTTGAGATTAAGAGAGAGAAATATGAACCAGGAAGTCCAGCTGGAAGCCTTCTCAGACACAAAGACAATACACAGCAGTTTGTTATCGTGGCAGCATTTATTTACTCCTCTGTCTCAATGTTTGTCAGGTAAAGATGCTTCAAGTAATTCCACATATGATTTATGCGTGCAAGAAGTTGATTGATCATCACAGTATATTGCCAGATGTTGCACCTCACAGGGGCAATAGTTGAACAAGGAACTGCTATGCATTTTTGAGCCAGAGCCCTCTGTAACATCAACCCTTCAGTGTCAATGCAGCAGCCTCATTGAACGTAATGGGGAGCCTGTGTTTTTTAATTTATTGCTAATGTTGGTCTGAATACGCCCACTGGGGACATGAAGGGGCATCATGATAAAGAACAGTTAGTCAGTGACAGCAATTTGCTGACAGTTGGGCATGAGGAGTACAAACCTGCAGAGCAAACAGCTCAAAACAAATCCATCAATCTATCACAAATAACAAGAGGAGCAGGATACACGTGGGGAGTTTCAGGCATCATTAATGACAGACAGCGAGCACGAGAGGCCAACACAATCAATACACGGTTCAAACAAATCAATCAAATGCAATCAGCACATCGTTACAGAGCAGATAAAAGGAGAGGACATTAAAGAACAGAGGGAGCCGCATCTGGTTGCCAGTCTTGTTGTTTAGCAGGAAAATCAGTGTACGTGTTAATGTTAAACCATCAAATGGAAAATTATTAGCAAAATGATCTTCACTCAACTTGTGGTCTTTGGACAGCACATTTAAGTTATTGAACCAATCAGTGCAGTTATTTGGACAATCACTTTGTTTATTGAATAGCAAATTGTGGTTATGTATGAGCTCATCCTATTTAAAGGACAGCTTAGTGTACAATAGCTTCAAGACATTTGACTGTGGCAAATGCACATTTCTTAGTTTTAACTGGCCAGCTTCGTTTAGTTGCTGGACAGTCAAGTGTAATTTTTATGTGCCAAGTTATTCTAGTAATTAGAGTTCCAATTGTTGGGAAACTAACTTGTTAAATTCTTGTTGCCATCTCATTTTAATTATTGGACATTTCTCTCTAATTTGTGAGTCATTCAAAGAAACTCTTTTAGGTTATTTGCCAATTCATTCTACTCACAGGACAACTTAATACAGGAACTGGACAGCTAAATTCAGTAACTGGACGTGTTCTCATTGGTGCTGCTTTGATATGTGGCCTCACTCGAGCTGAATCTTAGGTGTACGGTTTAATTTGAAGAAGGATATGGTTTCTGACGAGAGGTTTTAAGCAATATTTTCAACGCTAATGCAGCAACTTGTAAGCACTTGGCGGAAAATTTATATTTGAGTGTATTCCAAATCACTAGTGGTAAATGTTAAATTAGCATTATGTTAATTGACATGGTTTCCCTTCTGCATATAAATAAGGGGCTTATGTTCTTCACTTGTATATTGAGGACTGTTTGCTAGGGAAACAACAAGAGCATCCTCTTGAGCACTGCCAGCATGTTTGACAGTAGAGATTGCTTGGTCTTTAATGTCAGCCTTGTTGGATGTTCTTTTAGTATGTACATCTTTATTGTCTTTGTTCACAGTTTTGTTTTTTTTTTGGTTTCACCAATCCTGTCTCTCCAATTCCCTGACTGTTAACAGCATCAGCCTGTTTAAGCATTTTCTCACTTAGAAAAGTTCCAAAGGTTAATTTTATCGACAGAAGCATTCACATTTGAGTATTTGGTATGGCTGAGGTAATGCCAGCCCTAAGCTCTTTGTGGTAAAAAAGATATTTTAGGATTTAGGTATATTTGACCTGTCTGAAAATGGTAAATACGAGGGCGAATGGCTGTGGATAATGCTTATTGATTTCTACTTGTGTGTATTTGTACAAGATTCATTTTTCCTTAAGACGTGCTCCCACCTCAGAGTTAGAAAAGGTCAGCGAACAGGGGCTTAAGTCATTCAAGTGGAGCTAAATGGATTTATGCTCCAAGATCCATCTGTTTTTGGAGTTTGTTGACAGGGTGGAAAATTGGAACTGTTGCTCTTCCCTCCCCCAGTCACACCACCGCCACCTCCACCTCCTCTTCCTTCAGCGCAGGGGTATGAACAGGCATGGCACACTAACAGGGTAAAAAGTGTGCTGTGCACGAGGCAGGATACAAGGCCTGACCATCTGCTCCAGCTCTGAACACATTCATGTACATTTGACAGGAAGAACTAAAGGTTCGGTTTGGCCCTAAGCAGTCAGGGACAGTTGACGGGGTGGGGGGGTGGTCATCTGACATGGACACAGTGGCTCGTCTCCAACAGGAAGACGCTGTGTCAGAGATACACCTCACCTCTTAACCTCGCACCAACAGTTAAAGTTGAAAGTGTCAGAGTCAGCAACCTAACAATAGAACCGCACACATGCAGAAAATGACAGTACTGTGTGTGCAAACAACAAGATACACTGCCGAGAAAATTGACAGAAATTACAAGACGGTGAGACAGCATAGAAAACTGCTCACAGTCTTACAAGCAACTGTCAGGGTTCTCCTGCTCTGTATTTAGCTTTTAGCCATCCTTCAGCCACTGTCAGGGTTTTTCCCACCAATACCAGAACAAGCTTTTTTGAGCACTAGCTATGATTCCAAGATTCTACTATGTTACCCCACAATAAGCACACATTAAGACCAAAAATTGCACTGGGTTTAAAAAAACAAAACAAGCCACAAAACGAAAAGCAAATTCAAGGGGCTGTATTGGTGTGAGTGTGTTACTGTAGGTACAGGTGAGATGGTTAAATATGTGCCAGGAAGTCCAGTCTGAGAGCTACATCCAAAGACCAACCAGATGCTAAAACACTGCATATGAGACAAGATTTTCCAAATATATGTCGACATTTCTTCTCTTTCTCAAAGATTGCGAGAACAAAATATTCTGTTCGGAATGTTCATGAATACCTGACTTGTGTTTGACAACCCTGTATTCTTTGGTGCAGTGGTCTGAATGGGAATGCTGTGCTTTATGGCGTAGTGCTATTGTGGGCCTGAACATGGCCTAAATCACCCTGTTAACATTTCTTTTGAATTGCCTTATTGTTGGAGTGGAATTCTTGAAGGTGCTCATTGCCATCATCCCACCGTTGTGGTGAATAATTAATGGATTGTGTGTGAGTGTGTTCGTGTGGGGTGGGAGCACCCATTGTTTATCGGCGCCTCTGTCCTCCCATTCCCCTGTGAGGTCGAGTTAAAGAGTGTTTCTGGTTTTCCAGATGGGTGAACTACAGTAGCCTTGATTGGGCCAGAGGGTCAGCTGAGGGCAGCTGTGTGTGTGTGTGTGTGTGTGTGTGTGTGTGTGTGTGTGGTGGGGGTGGGGGGGGTGGGGTGGTGGCTTCAGTTGCTTTACGATTCTGAGTGACCCTCTTACCCTTCTGCTATGGGCCACACGACGTTGGTCATTACTAGATTAAAGTAATCCTCTTTTCAGGGCCAGACAATTGCTTTATTAGCTGACCACACACAGGAGCCTGACCACCTCTGTAATAGTATTGTTGTGGGAGGCCCTCGGGGTCCCAGGGTGAGTGTTATTCGTGGAGGGTGAGCAGAGGGGAGGTGGAAGTTTGTTGTTGTTTTTGTGCCTCTCTTTAGCAATGCCATGCACTCATTACTTCCACGTTACTTCTCCTTGTTTAATCCTTCACATCAGCTGTATTTGTCTGTGTTTTGGGTGGGGAAGTTCTTTCTTTTCATGATGCAGCACACACACTTGCACATGCAGATACGCCACTGTCCACATTCCTTTTCATGTATCATGTCGATGGACATATTGCTTGCATTACAATCAGACTAAGTGCGTGTATGGATGTGCATGCTCCCCTCCTCCTCCATCCTAGCTTGTTAGTATGCAGTCCAAATTTTTTCTCTGAATTTCTCCACTGCCTTGTTTTTGCTTAAAAAACTCCCATGAAAATGCTGTTTCATCTCCCCTTTTCCTCAGTTCCTAAAGGCACAGCACATTTCCAACAAAAGCAAAAACGTTCCTCTCCATTCCACTCCAAAATGTCTGTGTTTTTGCTGACAGATCTTTCTTTGTCAAATGGACATAAGCTGTTTCTGCAAGCCTGTCAGTCACGCGTGAACAGCTTCACCTGATCATTTATTCATCTTTATGAGGAGAGGAGCAGAGCCACTCAAGTTGAATTAAGTATCGTCAAACAGTTTGAATATTTCATGAATAGCTGGGGTTAATTTGACGAAATGTGTTATGTCCCTATCTCTGTCATTAACATCATAGTGTCCATGAGTGAAGCATACATTTGCTGGGCTTTGGGATGCATCTCTGCACACTCCCCAAAGGATATATGTCAGTTTCAATTAAACAGGAGACTCTTGCATGCAGTCCAAAACAATCTTCAGTACTTTTCTGTTACCATCAAAAATCTGAATTTTTGGACAGAGTGAGGGTGGTGGGGAAAAGATTAGCCAAGAAATACACAGCTTCATTAAGTTGATAGATTTGACTTGGACTGAACAGGGAACAACCATCCACCTTGACTGTGCTCCATCTAACATATCTGTCCTCCTCACAGGCAATGAGCCTTCACTGTTTATCATCAGTTCCCACTAAGAGACTAAAAAGGCGGGCAAATAAATCTTTAACACAGGTTTTTGATAATGTGATATTATTGATCCATGCCAGGAAATTGTGTTTTCTTACCTCTCAGTGCAGCAGGTCAGAAGGCAGGGTCAGCAACATGACAACACCGTCGAGCAGGAAACAAATCATTGTCTTGCCCAAGGACACTTCAGCTGGGTGGATGTTTGTGGCACTAACCTGGGTTTTCTGTTTGACGGATGTCTCTCTTACCAGCAGTCTGTCCTATTCCATACTTTCACTTTCTTGAGGAAAAATCGGCTGGGGAGCCGCAATGTTACTTTAATTCCCAGAGATTTACAGAGTCCATACTCTGCTGAGTTTGGTCTGCAAGTTGTCAGAGGTCAGGGAAGTCATGTGTGTATCCCATCAGGAATTGCAGAGATGAAACACACAGATGAAAAGTTGGCAGAAAAACGCATGGACACACACACACACACACACACACACACACACACAAACGCACACACAGAGCCAACATGGAGTGCCAGGGGAGGTTTGCGGTGGATTAACCTCAAGGTTGCTGGGTGGATGAGCACAGCCGGAGCAGCAGCACAGGCTCAGAATTGGGATGGGAACCTGCTGCTGAGCCACACATAGGTGAACACTCCCCATGCTAGGAGATTGGAAGGATTTACACGCAAATGAGAAGAAGTTTGTCCGTATGAGGATTAGTGTGTGTGAATGTACACACGTCAGGGTTAAAGTAGACTGACTTAATCTGTGTCTATGCATGAACTTGGGGCATTTTCAGTAGTGCCAGGTCAATGAGAGCAGTTGGGGCTGGGTTTTGTCGGGGTCGGGGGCCTCGATGTGAGAAGATTTTGCCTGCCAAGTAGTATTTTAATACAACTCCCCTCTTGACTTGAAATATGGCTATTTCAATCAAGTGGTCTGGCATGCCTCAGGCTTGTTCGGCTCTGTTTGAGTGTGTGCACATGCATGTGAGTGTGCATGTGTGATGGGGGAGCAAAGTGAGGGGGAAGAAGATTCAGTAGGGGGGATGGACAGTTAGCCAAGGCCTTTAATAGCTCTCTAGACACACACATACATGTTCAGAGTACAGTGTGAGGCTCATTGCTTGAAAATACTTCTCTTTGATCATTGATCATTTCAAAAGCTTGAACTGTCTTTTACGTTATCTTCGTCTTGACAGCACTACCTGCATGAACCCGAAGAACCTGCACACATTACTTAACAGAATGAGTAATGGTGTGTAAAGGAGAAATAAACAAGTCTTGACTGCAACTTTTCTTGTGGTAAATATTTTCACGCCAGAAAATCCATCAGAGTTCCAGTTTTACTGGGACATTCTCCAGGGCATGATATACATCTAGCGCCAAACAAAAGCCAGTACAGGCAGTAATGTGCCTTTTAGGTAGCTGGATTTATGCTTGACTCTTGGGGCTAACAGCAGTCCTGCCATTGATATCGATGATGTTTTGACAGTTTTAATATGTTGGATTTCACACATTGAAGGCAACCATACAAGAACCCTGCATGTATCATACATGGTCCGGCCATATCGTAGTTTAAATTATATGCCCCTCAGTAACTGTGTCACTTGTGTTATTCCCTTTGTGATACAAGCGATGACTGGAAGGCTTTCTTAATACGTCAGAGACTATTCTGTGTAGTTGCTGTATTTACATGGTTTCATTGACTGTGATAGAGAGAGGTGACCATGGCAAGCAGAAGGTTTGTCATGGAGATTGCTTTGCTAGAAGTGTTTTACTGAAAATGAAAAGGTAGCTCAGCCTTTTTTTCTGCTTGCCTCAAGTTGTTTTTCAACAGTCTCTCACAGCATCAGGCACAAAACGCTAGCAGTCCAAGCTGACTAATCACAGTTCTTGCAGCAGCCAGTCAGGAATGGAAACTTTGACATTTAGAAATTTCACATTTTGCAAGACAGCTGCATGGTTGATAACTTGGTACATTAAAAATGTCCAGATGTTGACATCCTGTACCAAGAACAAAAAAGCTCAGCTGAATCAGTCAGTCTTCGTTTCTTCTTCCTGGTTGGTGGCATTGCAGTGGCATCTGTTTGTATCTCATTATATATTGAACTTTCTGCATGTTTTACCACATGCACTGTGTTGCATAAGCTGCCACGTAGATCATGAACCGGCTTCAACAATCAATACTGTTGTCACACGATTGCAGGTCCATGCTAACAGGGTGCCCACAATTTGGCCTGATCATCCTCAACCTCGGTCTTTCAGCATGTTATGGGCCATGTGCTTCATTAAAACAGTTACATGCGTGTGTGCACACACATGCACGCGCACACACACACACACACACACACACACACACACACACACACACACGCGCATGCACACGCACGCACACACACACACACACACACACACACACACACACACACACACACACACACACAGATACACATGCACACAGAACAACCACTCCCCTTGAGCTCCCCTTTTCCCACTAGTCTCTGTGAGGCTGATAATGAGTGCCTTCTGTGCTGTCCCTCATGTGAGGCCCATGGTCATATTGGCTCCAGACTGCACCACTGCCAAGTATTAGACCCCCACTCCCCTGCCTGCTCCACTCCACCCCCCTTCCAGCACGTCTGGGTGTGACAAGATACTGTGGAGGGGCCAGGCCTGGGCATTTATGAGCGCTTAAAAAGGCGTGAAACGTTGCACCTTGACAGATAACCTCATCTATTTTTTTCTCATCAGCACTGGGGGGTAGGTGGTTATCTGATGGTGGTTTTTCATATTCTATCAATTCAATTTTGGGCTGTATTTGATGTACATGAAGTGGCTTATTTAAGCATCGTAAACAGTATCAGAGGATGAACTAAACATTAATGTAATTATACTAAATAAATGTAGATATAATGTGTAATTTTCTTGGTTTTGCACGATGATTATATTCTAAGAAGAAGTTTATCTTTACTAACCAGCTTATGACACACAGTGACTTGTAGATTTCATTTCAGTGTTATCTTAGCCCAGTGGCAAGTAATTGATTATTGATGCTGCAAATCGATTTGACCAACACTTTATCTGACTTTGATTTCATCACTAATCACACAAAAAAGGAGATTTTCTAAAACATTCACTTCAGCCTGTAGGGTCTAATGTTTTACAGCTATGCATGGAAATCATTTTTCATGCTCTTGCCATTGTGGCTAATGGGACCAGCTGCTTTTCAACCATCAGCCCAGGTTTGGTGGCAGCATGGGTAGGAGGGCTCTGAGTGAGGGTAGTGGGGATTGGGCGGGTGGGGTTGCAGCTGTTGTGGTTGCTAAGTGGACTCAGCTGACAGGACTAGGCTGTAGCAGCGGTGGCCTAAATGGCTACGTCAGCTGACACTAAGGGACAAAAGAAAATGGAGGGAGTAAATTTGAGGGTAAAAATGCACCAGACATTGATGAACAGGTTATGTGTGTGTGTGTGATTGTGTGGTTGAAGTGCAGGCCAGGCAGTAATGATTGCGCTTAGAAGGTGACCCTTCTGGACTCAGGGAAGGAGTAATTGAAATGCCCTGTTGCTGTGATTCCCATTCTTTTAAGTTTAGCGCCAGCTCAATTTTGCTGTTGGCCGTATGAACATTGCCAGAGAACTAAACCATGTTATGTAATTTACTCAAGGCCATAAAATACTCTCAGGCCAAAGAGCCAAATGACAGAACCATGAGAAAAATGGAATTACTCTATAAACCCGGCCATTTCTTTAGAAGGGGGTTACGTTTCAGGTCAGCTGTCTGACAATGTTGATAAAGAAATGCTAAGAGCTTCTTGACTCTGTGTGCGTGTGTGTGTGTGTGTGTGTGTGTGTGTGCGCGCACGCACATATGTGTGTGTTGGTGCACAACAGGAGAGTTATAATCTCCAGTCAGCCTGTATATTGGACTGAGCTGGTCATATTGAATACAGACAGTGTTTTGCTGTATTTGCTGCCACAGCTGCCATGCAGAGTATCTGCACAAGTGTCTGTGTTTGTATTGGGTGGAGCAGGGAGGTGGTGCGTGCTTAGAAGCAGCACCGACATCTGTCTCCAAATATGAGACTCCCTCACCTCCCTTCCACCACCCTCACACACACACACACACACCAATATCCCATACGGGCCGTTTCATCATGGTGTAATGGTTGATAGGGATCGGAGGGGGTCCACTCTGGATAATGAGAGTGGCTGATGGAAGATGGCTTCTGATGGGGGCCCCTGTTGGGCCCAAGGGCCTGGACAAATATTGCCTTGGGGAACAGGCTACATCTATAGAGAGAACAGAGAAGATGCTTATGTGTGTATCTAAGCACGCTTGACAAAGGGATAAGAATGATGGATGTGAAAGAGGAAAAACATCAGTGTGTTTTTGTGTCTGTTCACACCACAGCAGAATGCTTCATGTTGGGACAAGATGTAAGCTGAGAGATGGACTGATGACCAGCTCAAGAGCTTGAACCTAAGGATGCTTTTCTCGATTCCCCCTTCCATCCCTCTCTTTGTTCTGCCAGCCAAGGGACTATCCATCATTCTCTCTCAGCCATCTGAATATTTATTCTTGAGGGGGAGCTGTCACACACACACAGTCCTTGGAACATTAATGACAGCGATAAAGCCATTTAATTAAAAGTGAGCCTGAGCTCACCCCAAAGGTGTTTTTTATGTCCAATTAAATGCTCAAATGATGCCCTGATATACAGCAGGGTCCCGATACTTTGCTCATGTGGTAAATCACAGAAGTCTAGCAGTCACACATAAATATTACTTCCATACAATAACACACTTTGTTGGGCACAGAATAGATAAGCTTCTCCCATGGTTTTTAATTTCTGTACTGATTCAGTGTAATGTGTAATTTGCACATCAATCAACGCACATCACAAGCTGATAAATACTGCTTGCAGATGGGTGTCATTTGTTTTGTGTGATTAAGTGTTTGTCATCATGTAAAGATGCAGATTGACAGTAATCTGACACACTGAATGAAACTAAAGGCCTCAGAGATCTCTCTCTCATTATATAGGTAACTTTATATCATGCCAATCTCTGTCTGTTGTGCAATCCATTTAGGTCAGCACAGTAGATTGAATACGCGACAAATCAAGCAACTTTATTAAATTGATGCAAAAATCCTGTTAATCCCACATCGACACAACAACACTAACAACCGTCTAATACAACAAGACCTTTTAAAGATATAGATACCTCGACAGAAATGGTATAACATAATCTCTACTGGTTGACAGATTCGTAGTGTGTTACGTATGTATTGTCATATTGTACATATCAGAGCATGTGACCCATGCATATAACAGTTTTTAGGGTTTCAATTCCAATCAGACATCTGTATTTCAAATATATGTACTCATGGTCCTTATCTCTCACCCTGTGTGTGTTGCTGTGTGTCTGTGCTCTGATTAAAGCACACTGCTCAGACCCAGTGGTGGGGATTACTGTGGCTTTGTTGAAGGGTTTTAAAGAAAGGGTCAAAGTGCACCCACTTAATATGGGCCCCAAAGGGCCTCATGGGTAATTGCCAGTGCCTAATAAACTTCTAGACACCTTCTTTCCGCTCAAATCTGGAGAGTGCAGAAGCCAGAATGGGGAAAGATCAGGGGCCCCTGGAGCCATGATCTCAAAATGGTGTGTGACAGGTCATCGCGGCAGTCCTTTAACCCTGTGGCATGGTAATTCAGACCTTGGGTGCAGTGAGCTGTCCTATTTCTCTCCTCATTTTATGTGATTGAACAGGTTTCTGAACAATTTAGTCAGGGTTTTGTAATCTGCTTTGAATAGTGATTGGGAGAAATGTCGTAGCAGGTACAGATAAGGTCAGAGGTGCAGTTTAGCATATCATTTCAGGATTGGAGGGGCCAATGGGATTTGGGTGCCCCAAATGCTCTGTTACTGAGTAATTGGCCATCAAGATATGGTTCTGACCAAAGCCATAAGTGGTAATTTGATCCCTCCAACACAGATAAAAAAGACAGCAACATAGTGGTTCAGGAGCCGTCAATGAATTGGGAGACCTGTGTTTTATCAGGGTAAGGCAAGCACAGGCTCAGTTAGCTCATGAGGAAATGAAAAATATCCACCTATCTTATTTAACACTGCGGTGCCTGTCTTCTCTGACCTTGATTACAAACAAAACAGGCTGATTTATCTCCTCACATAACACACCCACGCCCACCCTTATTCATAGAGGACGCCACGCTATCTTGACAACAAGAGAAATGAGCCTTCACGGCGTACATTCTGACATTGAGATACAATGCATTTTCCACGCAAACCCGGGTATTTCAGATAACAAAATGTTAGAACTCTGAGTGTAAATGAGTTGATACAGATGGATGGGCATAAAGATGTATGGACGATGATGATGATAAGGCTAATGTCCTGGGGCTTTCTCGGCCTGTCGGTGCTGTCATTAGGGGAGGCATATCATTAATCAAATCAAGTGACCCTTCCTTGCTGGCCTGTGACATTACAGCAACATTGGTGCTGTTTCTCACACATGTGGACACACACCTGCACACAATGTGCATACCTACCCATGTATAAAGACATACAGTATATGCGTATGCAAAATGTACACAAAATAAGCTGACATGTACAAATTCCAATAGAAGTTTTACACTTACTTACTCACATTCTAGCACAATAACAAACCATATTCTGTTCTCCTTGCACAGTGTAGACCCAAGAAAGGCTTTACATATCAAACAGGTGTGTAAATGTGTAAATGTTGCCACTGTTCAGTTCAACCTGTGAGGAGAGAAAAAATGCTAAATGTGTTTGGTGGAATCAAAAGGAGAGTAACTACTGAAGAACTGTATGGTGATTAGGTACTCCATTAGATAGTCAATTCTATGAAACTTTAAAGACATACACGTTATATATTATATAATAACTTAATGTTACTGTTGTTCCCCAAACCTGACAAACGGATCTCTCAGTTTTGTATTTTGGGCATTTTACAGAAGTTTGTGCTTTGGCAGAGAGGGGATGTACCTGACAGCTTTTTTATAGTACTGATCAAAAGTAAATGCAAATGCAAATAGTGTAAATTAGGACACCAGTTTCAGACATGACTTCTACTTTTTAGGGTAAAGTAAGTGATTTCTCTCTGCTCATCTTTAGGATGTTCTCAGCAGCCCTGCAGATGAGTTGAATGACATTATATTAATATAAGTTATTGATATCATCAATAAGATTGCCATGATATATGCAAATCAGCCATGCTATCATCTTGCATCAATTAATCATCCACCAGCTCCTTGATGTCCAAATCTTACATCTAACCATAGCTTCCAAGATAACTTTGTGGAATATTTGAGAGCAGAAATTTGAAACCTCCCAAGTGCTATTTTGAGAGTTGAGAGACTTTAGAAGTTTCTTGATAAATGCCCGGGGAGAGATTGTGATGTTGAAAGAAAATGTAGGAGGATCTGCTTTTTCGATCAGTCAGGGTAGCTTTTTGGGCGACATTCTTACCAGATAGAAATGCCATAGTAACCACGTCATTGGTTTATCCCCTTTGTATCCCCTTTGACTGAGGCCAGACTTATAGCCTGCAGGCCTGCATGGCATTGACCTCTTCATGTTAGACTGATGTTGTCAGAATATCACCAGAGACTAAAAACCATCTTCTACACCTGTAATCTGAGAGGTCACAGAGCTCTAGAGACTGAAATGAAAAAGACAAAGCCCAATACCTTCAGGTAACAGGCACTTGAAGACAAATTTCTATTTTTTTATGAATAGACTCCAGATTAAATAGATAAAGTTGATTTATCTTGCTGCATATCTGTTGCATTTATGCAAGTGCCAAGGGAGAGTGTGTGTGTGTGTGTGTGTGTGTGTGTGTGTGTGTGTGTGTGTGTGTGAGTGTGAGTGTAAGAGTAAGAGAGAGAGAGAGAGAGAGAGAGGGAGTGAGTATGGGTCAGATTTAATAATTCATCTACTGAGTGTGTTTGTTAGCTACAAAAGCCTTCGTTATTGATGCGCTGTGATGCCACACACATTACACCGAGTCAATGAAGACCTTAGGGACATATGCACACCATGTTAAATTCAGTGATACAGTATCAATAGTATCTAGTGCTGTCAGGTTTTGTGTTATTCATCTTAGTCAAACAGCTAGAAACAGTCCTATTTTTTTATTTGCACCTGTTTGGCATTTATGTAATTTCTTTTTGAAGGCCTTTTTTAATGGCCAAATGTCAGTACAAAGTCAACAGGACTCCATGTATTTCTAATTAGATAAAGGAAAGCACATCAACACTAAATGTCAGATGAAAATTAGCAAATCTACATGTATGCAAAGACATAGTAGTATTATCAAAAAATACGTTTACACATAGTCTAACCATGACTTTGCACTTTCCCTCTTTTACCCAGTTCTGAGAGATGACTTCCGTCAAACACCCAGTGATGTGGTGGTAGCAGCAGGTGAACCGGCTGTCATGGAGTGTATACCCCCCAGAGGCCACCCTGAACCCACCATCTCTTGGAAGAGAAACAACATCCGGGTCAATGACCGAGATGAGAGGATCACTGTAAGCTGGCTGGTTCTCACAGAAATACTTAGTAACACTTATTACCATGTATATTTGTACCACGCTTTATAAAGCACTTATTAATGTTTTATTCTGCATGGCCACATTCTGCAACTACTAGGCCATTAACTGCAAGTTTTCCCTGAATGACCTCCTAATTACTGCTTACTGATAGTAATTAAGCATGTTGCAATTCAGATCTTAACAACGTAACCCTAAACCCTGTAATCCCCAGAATAAGGCATTAATAAGTGCTTATATTCACTTTGTATTCCTAAGTAATAATGAAGCACTTTTTTTTAAATAAGGCCGACCTTGTTCAGTCCACAAGTTTCATGAAATGTGAGTTGAATTGGAAACAACTGAACTGCTGATTTTCTTTCCCCCTATTTTACCAGAAAACTTGTTTGTGGATTGTGGTGCCTGAGTCACACAAACTGGTTTTTCTTTTACGTCAGCCACTGACCAATCAATAATTTTCATTATTGATGAGAAGCCCCTGATTAAGAATGAATCTAGCTCTGTCATTGTTGATAATTGAAAAGCAATATTGCTATTGAACTGCACTGTTTTTTGTTTGATTGAATCCTTCAACGCAGCCTCTAGAAATAACTATCCACAGAAACTTTAGAATACGTACATAAATCCAGGTATGTAAGCATCTTATTTGAGAGCATGTATGTGTGTGTGAATCAATGCACATACTTATTACAAACTGAGCAGTGGAAGATGTTTCTATGGCGACTGGCCTGGAGCTAGGCCCATTGTCAAACAGTGTAAGAACTACCAGAGGAGCCATCTGTCATGACACACATAGAAAATGACAGAGTGGCTTTTCTCTTGACTAACATGCTTCAATATCCTGTTTCTGACCTCTTTCCATTTGTCTTCTTTCTTTCCCCCTCATCCACCACCACCTCTACTCCCCCTCCTCCTCCACCTCTTCCTCCTCCTCCTCCTCTTCTTCACTGATCTCCTCCTCCTCTGCTTACTTTTTCCATTTCCTTCTGTGCCTCTCTCCCTCTTCTCATTCTGCTTTTTGCTTCCATTTGTCAATCATTTTCAGATCCGAGGAGGCAAGTTGATGATTTCCAACACCAGGAAAAGTGATGCCGGCATGTATGTGTGTGTTGGAACCAACATGGTTGGAGAGAAGGACAGTGATCCTGCTGAACTGGTGGTGTTTGGTGAGTCATTTATACTGCATCTCACTGAATCATCGTCAACTTGAAAATACTATAAAGGTACGATCTAATAATAATAATAATAATAATAATAATAATAATAATAATAATGTGAATTAAAGTTATGGGAATTCTAGCAGTCTGATTTGTTCTCACATTGCATATCCCAGTGCAAGAATGGTTATATCTGAATTGCTCAAAAACGTATTTCACATACAAAGATCTGTGTTTTCAAATTCTAATGGTTGAGGTTATAAAGTAAACTGTGATATATTTCTCTTGGGCTGAACTTTCTTTCCTCGGCTGGTGTTGCTGGAGAAGATGAATGTTTCCCTTCAAGCTGCCCTTTGCTTTGCTCTCTTGACCTCTCTGCTTCTTTCTTTCTCTCTGATTCTCTGATTCTGCTTTGCTCTCAGCAGAGCAGCAGCATAAGCACCCTCAAAGTGTATATTGATCCCAGGAAACAGATAGAGGATTGATATTTTCTTTTCAGTCCCACCAAACCTCCTCCTCCTCACCACCACACAGATGCTGCTCCTTCTGCACATTGTGGTGCAACAGTAAACCTTATCCCAGTGTGTAATGCCAAATTTATCATTTTATGGTTCCTGAACATACATGGCCTGTCACTTTCCACCTATATTTAATATTACTGCCATCTGTGAAATTTGCAAGATAAAAGTGAGTCCACATCTGCACATATTTCTTGGCTATTACCATTTAAAAAGCTGGCTATGATAAGAGCTTACAAAACATATTTGGTTGTTTGGGCATATGTTTCTGGTGTATTGGATCTTCCACCTGTATAATTCATTATTCTTATTCACCTGCATCAGGCCTGTAACTGTATTAACGATGAAGCAGTTTTATTTGTGGTGATTTACATACCTGTGAACATTGGGATTTGAAAATAAGGGAAATTTTCCAGCTCCCCACCCTGGGCCATCTCACCAACCATACCACTGTCCATTACCCCTTACATTTAGACAAATATAAACACAATGAATCCTTAAGTCACGACTTGCTTTAAAATATCAGAGCAACGATGATTGGATTAACCAGTTCCTTCATTAAGTGACTACAGATAGGTGGTGAATATAAATAGAAATGTATATAAAAAATATAAATTCAGAACTCGGGTTTGTATATGTTTTACTTGAAGGATATGTTCACATCACTTATGCTTCAGTTTTGATTGTGAGAGAGGCTATTGGCAAGAGAGACAGTTAGTAGGAGGGGTGATTATGAAAATGGATGGAGAGAAAGTATAAATGCAGTCATTGGTGGAGCATGTTTCTGTGCCTCTTGGGGGAAGAAATGTAAAATAATCACATTTCTGATAAATACTTCAAATAATAACGCACAAAGAAAGATTAATCATCAGTTTGTGCATGTGTTTGAGTGTTGATCCTAGTCCTTCTCTCTTGATAAATGTTAACGGTAAGAAATCTCTCAGGCACAGTTGAGGCTCAGATCAAATATTCAGAGTCAAAGTGAGCTCTGGTGCAATGCGGTGGCCATCAGCATTCCCGCACAGTTTCCCACACCATGCGTAACCCCACCAACCCTTCTCCTCCTGCTCCTCTTCTGATCCATCATGCCTTTCTTTGTTTTCCTTTCACAGCCTCTCTCTCCATGCTCTTCCATCACTCCATGTTTTTTTTTTTTTTGGTCTTCATTTAAGAATTTGATAAGATACATTGGAAACACTAAAGATAAGATTATATATAAAAAGTTGTGTCTGAATTGGGCCAAGCCATCCTCAATTAGTCCACTCTTCTGAAAATGTGAAAAGTCAATCTGCAGTTAGGAAGTAGTGCCGCAAGCATTTTTAATCCTCTCTCCATTCTCTGTCTAATTTCAGAGAGGCCAGTGTTCACCAAACAGCCGGTGAACCAGGTGGTGTTGGCAGACGATACGGTGGACTTTTTCTGCGAGGTACACGGAGACCCAACTCCGACTGTCCGCTGGCGGAGAGAGGAGGGAGAGTTGCCCCGGGGCAGGTACAGTGGAAACAATACTTTCTGTTAGAGAGCACATGGTATCATGCAGCCAACGATACGCGCAGGGTGCCAGGGTGTTAATAACATATTAGATTTCTGGTAACAAGTAGTGTGGTTATCATTCTCTAATAATATAACAGCTTCATGTGTGCTTTCCCAATTAGGCTTTTGTTCTGTGCGTTCTGTGATTGACTGACGAGATGATTTTCTGTGAGTTGATGCTTTTCCACTGTCTCGAATGGAGCAAACAAAATGACAAAGTATAGAGGTGTTTGAATTGAAACAATTCACTGCTCTCATGGAGCCATAATGATTGCTTTTGAGATTTGCAATAAGTAAGTCAAGTGCTGTTTACAATACATGCCAATCCAAAGCCACAAAGTAATTGCAGGGATCAAAATGTGTGCCTCATGTCACACAGCAGCTTATGTTAGTAACACGAACAAGTGCAGAGACAATCATTCAAAGAATAGGCAACATACTTGCTGAACTTTCCATGTGCCTTCAAGACTGTTTCTGTGCTTGCTCTGGTGCCAGTAAGCACAATAATAATGTCAGTGATAGTGTGTGATCATAATCATGATACTAATGCAGAGCAACACCATGAGAGCCATACTCCCTCACTCCTTCTCTCACACACTTTGTGGATTTGATTGCATGAAACTTTCAGGTTCCCTCAAGGGAAAAAGGCTAAAATGTTCCCTTGTTGTCAGCAGAATTCAGGTCTACACATGGAGAGGCTTTTCGTCCATTGCCTCAAAGCATACAGAACAACTCACTGTCTCCACATTTATGTCTGTGTAGTAAACACATTAGCTGGGTGTTCAAAAACTTAGAGACAGTTTTCCGTTGAAAAAACCTAATTGTCTTCTCTTCGCATCTGTTGACATGCAGAAAATAATCTGAGACACCAGATCACAAGAAAAGCTCATATCGCTGCCTGCATTACATCAACTTTTGTTATAGTGAGAGAACAGGCTTGTTCTTAGGTTTAATTGACCAGATGACTTTGCTATTTGCAATAAAACATAAACTTCACAAACAACTGGAGTTTTCAGAAAAGTGATGCATTTTGTGCTAAATATTGTGTGTTGATGACTCTCCAGATTTGAGATCCGCAGTGACAACAGCCTGCGTCTGACCCAGGTGCGAGGTGAGGACGAGGGCACTTACACCTGCGTATCAGAGAACAGCGTGGGTAAAGCCGAAGCATCGGGTACCCTGCAAGTGCACGGTAAAATATGGCCTACTCTTCATCACTCACTACACACACACACACACACACACACACACACACACACACACACATAAATGGCAGACGCACAAATCAGAAATATTTTTGAAAAATTTCATCCCTGAAATTTTCAGCTTGAATTTTAAAATTTCAAATATGTTGAAATATAGTGCGTAACTTTCTCTGAGAGATAAAAATCTGACAATAACTAGAGAAGTCTTATCCCACTTTATTTCAATAAATATAGTTCAGGAGAAAATTGGATTTTGACACTGAATATATGAGTAAATTATTTGCACAGATGGACATTTTTGCCATAAATTTGGAAGCTTTTCTGGAAGATTTGCCATCAAGTCAGTTTTCTCTTTAAAGAGATGTTGAGTGTTAACATCAATGTCCAGAATGTTTATATGACGAGATTTTTCCCATAAGAAGTCAGAAAAACTTTGAATAGACAGCCAGACAGACGTCGTTTGCTGGTTAAATCTCCCCATATTTTGCCACTGGTAACATGCTGTTAACTGCAACTATAAGAGAGAAAAAGTGAAAAATGGATTTTAAGTTCCTTTCAAGCCTCGACTCGTCATCCCTCTGGAGAGAGATCAAAAAGCATTGAAATTGCATTAGAATAAAGTCAGTCCCTTGAAGAGAGGCACTCGGATGAGAAATCTGTCATTTGTTATGATAAAAGAGAATATTTAGAGTTTTACTTTGTAACAGTTGATTCTGTGAGCGAGCCCTCCAGTCTGGGCCCACACTTCTGACATCTGTCAACACAAGTGTGCTCACATGCTATACCCACACGCATGCAATGACAAACAGACATGGGGCATTTGTTGGTGCAAGAGAAAACACACATATGCACACTCTTGCACAAGCATGAACACATTTTACTAATAGAGCAGCAAATGTTAGGCGAGAGAGATTGATGGATTGTGGGTCGATGAATGCAGCTACAGTATTAGGGATAATAGGAATCCCCCCCACATGCACACACACACAAATGAATTGCGTGAATGTATTATAAAACCACAGATCAATTAGAACACAACCTCTCATATTCACCTGTATGTTCACATTCAGTTCATCATTCTTCCTCCAACTCATCCACTGTTCCTTTCTTTTGGGGCCTCATCATTTAAATAGCAGCCAATTTCCCTTCAATCCATTCACATTCAGTAAGTTCATGCGAGTATTAATTTTGAATAGACCTGAGTGGTAGTGGTGCTCCAAAGTTTTATCAAATGTTTCGTCCAGTATCACCATTCTTCATGAACTCATCATCTCATTCATCATTCTTTTCCTCTTTTCTTTTCCACCTCTTTCTGCATCACTCCATCACAGTTGGCCCATCCAGTAAGTATTCCATTTCATCCCATATTGTGTGTGTGTGTGTGTGTGTGTGTGTGTGTGTGTGTGTGAGAGAGAGAGAGAGAGAGAGAGAGACAGAGAGACAGTAATAAAGATAGAGACCCAAGGGTTGCCATGTTGGAATCATAACCCCCACTACCAAAAGCGCAAAGGATAGTCAATTAGTATTTAAGTAGCTCTGGAAACACTTGGGGATTTTCCACAACTGCACACCAGTTATGCTTTGCTCATCTGGTGGAGCTTCCATTACTACAGAGACAAAGCTTCCATTAATACCAGGGATCTTAAATTTAGTCCACAAACACTCTTGAAAACAGTGAGGTGGAACAACACTGAATAAAACCACAAAAATCTCACACAATACAAATTAAATTATTAGAGCATAAGAATGCTGCAGTAATACTCTTATTATTCACTGCCTCTATACTTGGACAAATAGTCATTTTGCAGTATTTCGTCTTGAGCAGAGACCTCTGTAGCAAACAGAGCAATGTAGTTTGGACGCTCATCATTAAATACCAAGCTGCTTGGGCATGATAATCATGTCCAAGTGTGTTTGTGTCCTCATGGTGATTATATGGGACAACATCTGTGAATGAAAGGGGCAGCAGGGGAAATAGAAATATACCAGAGCCATGAAAAAAAGCCACCTTTTACTATGGAAGAGAAAATATTGTTTCTTCACTGCTGTGTATTGCAGTGTATGCTTTCCATTGGCTTCCCTGGAAGACAAACATGTAATTGAAGAAAGGAGTTGCTATTTTTCACAGGTGTCTGAGGAAATTGGCTGTCAGATGTTTACTTTTCCAATGTCACAATAACAAAAATGGAATAAGTAGTAGGGAGTGCACTGTTAATGATGGGTTTCAGGAACAGTTTAGGTAACACAACAAAGAGGAGTTTTAACTGTGTTGTGTATTTGGAGAAAGTGTTGTCTTTGTGTAAATTTAAATAGCTTTTGACTCTTCACTGTACATTTCTATTCCCGATAGGGCCTTGATGCTTTAAAGGTTGACATCTTTTTCGCCTCTCAGTCACTTCACTTATGTGTAGGTAGCAATAGAGAGGGATGAAATAACCCTTTTAAGCTATGACACACATTTGCAGAGGACATCAGATTTATATCCATTAGAGAAACTGTTCTTTGTAGCAGAGATTTGGGCAAATGTGAGCAAAAGGTGTGAATAGACCAGTCCCACATTGGTCCACACTACATGAAATTAACTTATTTTAACACATTTTTAATGAAGTATCGAGTCTTACATCTTTGCAATAGTGTTTGACTTAGTCAGTGTCTTTTCATTTGCAGTCCTCTGCTGCTATCAAGAAAATGCCATTTTAAGACTCTGCACTACACAAAATGACTTGTTTTGAACTGTGAAGTGAGCATTCTTAAGCAGCTGAACACACACACACACACACACACACACACACACACACACACACACACACACGCACACACACACATATATGTATAGAATTTTTCTTTTAATATAAGGGCATAGGTAATCTTGAATAAATGGGGTAGGTGTAGGTGTGGAGTGCCCAATCAGTGAAATTGAGTTTGGGTTGATCATTTTTAATTGAACACACCAGAAATCACAAAAACACAGTACCATCTCACCCTTTTTTTCTGGAACATAAATTCCTCATCTGGCTGAATGCATGTTAGATGATCTTGAGCAACATCTCACATTACCAGGGTATGATTTCCATCTTGACATTGGTCAGAACACCACACTGGCTCAGTGGATCACTCCCACTACACAACCCTGGACTAAAATATCAAGCATGCTTGATAATGATCAGGACATCCTGAGGAGTCCTGAAACCAAGGACAGCAAGGGGGCCACGAGACCCCAAAGTGACTTTATTGACCTGACGACCCCAAAAACTGGTCTGGTATAATTTGCTTCCACGTTTACACTGGTTGCTTCCTGGAATCTAAGTAGAAACCTTTATTTGCCCTTTATTTGCTCAGTGCTTAATTGGAATTGCTTACTAAATTGCAAATACCATCATGGCAAAACTCAAGCAAATGGGACTTGATGTGCATTCTTACAGTTTGAGTCTATCTTAAGCCTGGCTTGAGTCGGTCCTGTCTGTAAATGTCTCGGGGAATGAAGGGACAGGGATGGGGAAGGAAACAAGAAGAAAGTGGTACAGGGGAGGAAAACAACTGCAAGTTGTACCAAGTTGATTGTTCCACATGTGTGCATATGTATATAGGAGACAGGAGGCATAATGACCTTTCCATTGAATTCATTTACCCTATAGGAGGGGTCGACTTCTTTGTCTTAGAATGCTTAGACATTATAGAAGCCAAGAATTGCGGCACTACCTCTGGAAGTTGTTCTCAGTCCATTTAATGCTGTGCCAGCCCTCCAGTTCATAGAGTGATATTGGATAGATAGATGGGCGGGAGTTCTGGGCACAAAGGTCTAACCACAAATTAAATAAAAGCATAAATAAATTACAGTCCAGCTTTGATACGTTATGCATAGGAAATAACCACCTCCTTAATCAACAAAATGGAAATAACATCAGGAAAGGAAAGAGTGTGTATGTGTCTGAGAAAGGGAGGTTGTTAAATGAAAGGATGAAACTGAAGACTCCTGCAGCACGTGCGGCAACAGCATGAGTGTGTGTTTATTCAGGCGTGCTTGTGTGAAACACGCAGTCTGCAGCAGCGTGGGACTGTGACAGCTGCCTGTCATGTCGAGGCCCCTGAGGAACTCCTGCTGGGAGGGTATGTGTATGTGTGTGTGTATTTGTGTTCCCCTGTGTGTGATAGCTTCAGTATGTTGGTGCAAATCACACGTCAAGTGGGGAGTGGAGGAGGTAAGATGCTTTGAATGTAAGCACTTTGTCTGCCGTTGCTATGTGATTGAGCAACATGCAGTTTTCATACAACAGTAGTGGAACAAATTGCGCTCTCTGATCTGTCTTAGTGTACAGTCTGTGGTGAGCACCCAACCTAAACTGGAATCAGTAACCCTATTACCTGACCAGAATGTCAGTATTGGATTTCTCCATCCCTGGTCCGGGAAGATCGGGAAGATCATGCTCATGGCCAATAAGTTATGGTCAAGGTTAGGCAACTAAAACACTTTGAGCCACCATCACCCTGACTTCAATACCCTTACTTTCTTTTCTCATTACACAAGGGCACATTACTTCCTGCATTAGCACTGAATGACAGCATTGAATTCTGTCCACCATGATTTTTCGTCCGGTATGAACATCATTCCACATACTGGGCTGGGATCACCCTGCATGATATCGTCCCTAAACTGGCCTAATGCATCAGATATGGGGCGTACCAAATGAATGTCACAAAAATGGCTTCTTAGTTGAAGACCATTTCTGAGCCTCAAGGCTAGCATGTCAGATTTGTTTGCCTTTTCTTGCCGAACTTGATCATTTCTACAACCTGCTCCATCGATGATATGCTTCTATATGTTTCTCTGACTGCTCCTTCAGATCTCATACATGTCAAGTAGACTACAAGCTAATATTCACCAGAATACAATTTGTAGTATGGCATGGCAGTCTGCCAAGTCATGGCAGGACCACATAATCTTTCACAGAGCCCTCTGGGAAGATCCCGTCATAAAAGTAATTTTAACCCACACCACCTATCGTAACCTTTAAATGGCCAGGACTGACCACATGTCCTCACATGATCGTTCTCATCTTTAAGAAAACATTTGGTGGTCATCACACAGAAACACACGCACACATTCAAAGAGACTGAGCACTTCACATTTAATCCAGAGTTTCCTCCTTCAGTCTGACTCTTATCGTAAAGGCTGTGGAAACTTAACTTGCAGTCCTTGTCTATTTTTGCCTCCCTCTTGGCATGTTAGCCTTGTTATGTGTTCTCCAGCTCTGGCAATATCCAGCATATAAAAGAAATCTTCAAGCTCCTTTGAATTCCTATCTCAAGTGTTTCATTCTTTATTTAGACGTTCCCCGATTTTACCTCCCTGACACTACCTCCTGCAGTTGTCAGTTTATGCACCGTCATTTTTGCAGTCCAGTTATATATTTCACTAAATTGGAAAATTAATGTGCCATGGCTTTTGATAAGCAGATACAGTTTCTGTCTTTTCAAAGGGTACTTAAAACAACAAAAGCCGTCATACCTAAAAGCCACTATCCCAGAATACTAAATTACTGTACAAGTGACATGCTGTGCAAATAGCTTCCATCACATTCAGGCATTGTTTGCTGATTTTTGTCATGTATATTTCAGCTGCTGCCTTGCAATCCATCTCCTGGTTTCCATCTCATGTGAGGATGCTAATGTTTCTCCCTGCCCTAAATCTAAAGCTCAGTGTCGCGTCGAGTGCACCCATTATTGCTAATTATTTATTACAGCCTCAGGCAATGTGCCGGCTTGCCTACTCAAATCAAACATTGTTATTCTCCAGACAGAGCTGTGTAGCACACCAAAAACGGCATTTTAATAGCCTGAATATTCCTAGCTGTCACAGTATTTGGGTCAAAGCTGTGGCATTGTGTCAGTGAGGGGAAAATGTTCAGGTGTTTTTGTCAAATGGCCTGCTTAGCACAGTGTTCTGATATGGTGTCTTTTCTCTTGTGTGTTCACCGTATCTGTATGTGCATAAGTTGCATTACATAAGAAGTGGGTATTACACTGCATTTCTTTAATATTTCAGGCCTTGCATCAGTCTTGACAGGAAGCCTGTCCTTGAGGTAGCTGGGGAGTGAACGCAGAGGTTCAGTGCCACAGGCCCATATTCCACTCTGGTTCACATCCAAAACACGTTTGGACTTTTTAGTGTTAGTGCACGACTGCATGTTTGACCCCAGGACATGACCCTGTCCAGCCCAGCCAAAGTCCCTTTAGATGTGATTAATCCTGCGGCTGACCTGTGGATGCCCCCTGCTGTGGGAAGGGGCCCGTGGTGAAGCAGCCTTTAGGATAGCAAAGAGCATAATAATTCCCAAGGTAGGGGAATAAAATGTGCATGCAGGGCATTTTTTTTTTTCACTGATCTGAAAAATCATGTGATCATGACTCAAAACCGACATATGAGTCCAACCGTGAGTTTTGGGATCCGTTGCACCCCTACTCTTCTGAGCTGAGCAATTACAGGGAGCAGGCAAGCCACAAAGAGGGAGGCTGGAAACTGGGCAGTCAGTGATTCTCAGTCCAGACCCTGCACCAACATATCATGTCAGAGAAAATTTCAGTTCTTCACACTCATCTGCTTTAAGTGCTGCCCTGTTTTTCGAACCCTCCTCCTTTATCTTTGTTTCCAAACTGTTTTCTCCTCATTTAAGCACTCAATCAAACTCAACAAAACAAAAGAGAAATTGGTCTCTGAGGTAACTAATGTCAGCAAGTATTTCTCAAAGTTTATTGCCTTGGGTTGACAAATTGAATCAAAGTTATGTTATGTTTGAACCCCACAACAGACAAGCTGAAAGGAAAAGAGCCCTGACTCAAAGAGGCAGCTTCTGTGAGTCACAGTGCTGCACCCATGGTTGTTTTTTTTCCCTCTCAGTAGATATCTTTCCGTCACTGGATTAATTATTCATTGGATTTGCAATTCTGAAGAAAATGCATATTATTGAATGCTTACATAAATTTAAAGAATGGCACACTTCGACATTACATATTATATGCAAGGAACTCCTGCAGCCTCTACATTGTATGTCATTAGGACTTTTCATTGTTGAGTTTTTTCAGGGTTTTTTTGTGTGAATTTAAATTTCACATAAGAAAATATGGAAGCGAAGTTGCTCGTTTATTCTTTCACTTTCACTGTGACTGCTAAGTGTTTTTTCAGTTTGACTTTCTATTCTTTAGGCAGGTTCTCCACCTGCCTGTCTTTCTCTTTCTTTCGGTTTCTCTCAATGCTAATTTAGGCAGCGAATGAAAGAGAAAGCAGGAGATCAGGTGGGAAGATGAGAAATCAATTAGGACTGGTGGAGGGCATCATTATGCATTCACACCCCCCTCTGTGCAGGAAGGCTTGTCACTTGCTACAGAATCAATAGAAATCAAAGGTGTGTGTGTGTGTGTGTGTGTGTGTGTGTGTGTGTGTGTGTGTGAGTGAGAGAGAGAGACCGACTTCCCCTCCTGCCCTCCATCTATGTTCAAAGACATCTGATTAGCCTGGTGCCTGGGATCAGAAAGGTGACCCACAAACCTGAATTCAGGCTCCTGTGGGTTGTGGGCTGGCCTTTTTGATAGGCCCTACATCCAAACATATGAGATTTATTATCATGAGATATAGGTTAACCAATAAGCATCTATAGCAGCCGTCATTAATCAAAGCCAAATAAATCAAGGTCACACAGCATCTATTTCATTTCCCCAACACACTGTTGTTCTTTGTATTTACAGTTGCATGACTGATAAATGTAATGAATGGATGCAAAGATGACAGACAGAAGTGCAACATGAGTTTGAAAGCTCCAGAATCCCTGCCTCCAAATGCTTAGTGTTTGTTGCTTACTTATATCTGTTTTAGTACATGTTGGCTTTAATCAAACAGCTGATTAAGCTTTGTTTCTCATGTTCACTCACTACCTTGAACCTCTCTAAACCACTGCTCCCTCGCTCCCTTGTTCCTGAGTGCTCACAGCTCTCTTTCTGTCTTTCTCGCGCCCCTTTTTTTAGCTAGTCGGGAAGCCAACAGCATTGTTTTTAACTTTAACATACATTACAAGAAATGTTCACTCCTCACTCTAACATTGATGCTATTGCAAACCCTGCCCCATTATTAATGAACCATTGGAAAGTTGGTTCAGGAATAATGCCACCTTTGCCACCTGGATCTATTGTAGAGGATGTCCCTGGTTCCTAATGCAGGCTATACACACTACAGTACTAATAATATAGTAAAGGAGAAGCTTAAACTTTCATCGTTGCTTTACTGCCATAGAGTTGTATTAATGTCAGCCTTGTGTAACGTAATGCTTTTAACTATGCCTTCACAGCCATGACCCACTAAGTGCAAGTGAGAAGGGAATGCTGCCTTAATTTGTTTTTTGCTACAGCTGTTTGTTACTTAAGGGACTCTTTTTTTTTTCCCTGAGTAGCCTCAGAGCATTAGTAAATTAAAACCTTTTACATATGAGCTCAGAAAGATTGGCCCCTTGTTAAGTATCAGTCAATGTCATTGTTTTGGCTTTTTTCCCCCTCTTGCTCTGCTACCTCTTGCTATTTTGGCAGAAAATCCTCTTGTGTTGAAACATTTAATAAAGAATATTTTGTCAGCAACCTTGATTGAATATTCTGATATTTATAATATATTTTAACATATTTAACTGAGGGTCAAGAGCAAGTCGCACGTGATGATTGATCAGTTGATCAGATGAGTGATCAGCTGCCACAAGGCTGCTGACTTATGTTCTCCACAGTGAACTAAAATGTTCATTCACTGTGCTTGGCAAAGAAAGTCCTCAACATCAAAAAAAAAAAACCTTCATGTTCTCATAATCATACTTTCTATCAGAGTTTGTTTTATTTTGGCCTTTGCTGGCAGTGTTTTCAGTGTTGAGGCAGTCACAAACACTGATACCTCGTGGTCTGCTGGTGAGAGTAAGCAGTTTATAGAGGCATGAATGATGTTTGTAGGTGGAACAGGGATTTGCTTTGTCCTGTTTTATGCTTACAGTCAATACAGGTACATGTATATGTCACTCTGTGCCTCTGGCTGTGCCTCTGGCTGTGTGTGTGTGTGTGTGTGTGTGTGTTTGTGTGTGTGTGCGTGCGTGGGTGCGCTTGCGTGCATGTGCATGCGATAAAGAGACAGGGAGAACCTGAGTGAGAGAGTTGTCAGTTATGAGTTGCTGTCATCAATGGTGGCCTGTCACACTTAATGCATTCAATGCCCCTGCTGACACATTCCCACTGTATTAAGCCCACTCAACACACACCGACCACACACACACAAAGAATGACACACAGAGATTCTATATCTATTGAGTCCTGATAACCATTCCTCTCCATTTTCTGTGTTGCAGTGCCCCCTCAGATTGTGGTTCGGCCACGGGACCAGATCACAGCTCCAGGTCGCACCGTAACCTTCCTCTGTGGCACCAAAGGAAACCCTCCGCCAGCTGTCTTTTGGCAAAAAGAAGGCAGCCAGGTAAGAAATCTCCTGTGACATGCATTAAAGTCAGCTGTGACACTCCTTTTATTTCATAGAGGATGACACCGCTCCTGCCCTCAGAGGCATCCATCAGGCTTTCACAGTCAATTTGTGTCTGACAGTAGGCGTATTAGACAACAGTGTTTGAGTGGCAGGGAGAGCCAGTGGTTAGCAGAACTCCCACTGGTGATAGAAGTTTCTGAACTATCTCATAAACAGAAGTTAGAATACTAAAGCCGTGGTAAATGAGGTAATTTTACAAATAGGCTACATCACAGAACATACTGTATATATCTGAATATATTTTACAGCTTTTTAATAATTATCACAAAAAAACTAGAAATACATATATCCAAGAAATCTCTTTAGATACATTATTTCACAAAAGAGACTAAAATGTTGGCATAGAGTGGTTAACACAGTCACATCGTTCTTTTACTGCATTAACACATAGCATAGAACATAACAGAGGCATAAAGGAGGGAACTTTGTGATGTAAAGCACTTCCATCCTTTGTGAAATACACTGAATGTGGGGTTTCACTGCCTGGTGTGACAACTGTTGAAAAAAGTTGGATTTTGCCTTGTAAATTATTCTAAGCCCAGGGTGCATTGAATAAAAATGCAGTTCAGAACAAGTTCAGATCCATCTTGAAAGTTTGAAATGATCGATCCAGAGGGTGTTGTGTTTCCTGCTCACTGTAGTTTCAAGTAAACAAGCACATCTCAAAGCTGCTGCGTTCAGGTCAACATCAGCAGTGCAGCACAAAAAAAAGAGTTCTCTAGTAAAAACAAAAAAGGCTGGGTCATCCAGCAAGAAGTGTAAAGCCAGCTCATCTTTTGTTACAATGTAATGCAAAAATCCAAACAGTACGTGTGTGGTTAAACTACATTTTTGCTTTTTTGTGTTCTTAAGTATTTCAGACAGTTTTACCCATTTTTAAATGTTGAATAACAGTGACATATTCCCATATTTATCAAACTCAAAAAGGGCCCTAAGGATGACTTCTTCCACCATTATTATGCTAATTTAAGACAGTTTCTTTGCATGCCACTCATGCCATATTCTTTTTTTAAAGAGAGACTGCATCTCCCCCCACTGTCATGTTCTTGACTGTCATCCTTTGGTTTTACCACTGTGTGCTGTAGTTCAGTGCCAGGGCGGCTCACACACACAAACACACACACAAACACACACACACACACACACACACACACACACACACACACACACACACACACACAACCACACACATTCATGCGCACCTCATTTTCCCATCATCCAAACAGGGTATTATTCACCAAAGCGTGATTCTGCACAGACCTGTGTGTCTTCAGAAGTGTCTGTGCATGTGGGTTTGTGCATACATAAGTGTGATGTGAGAAAGGCGAGCATATGATAAGCAATGGTTCGGTTGGAATGCACTGAAAGGCCTGATGGGAGTGCGTGGGTGCCTCGAGCATGACTCCCAGGTACAGATTAGAGGGGGAAGAGTGAGATCGGAAGAGGCCTGGAGAATGTGTGTGGGAGAGGGAGAACAAGAGTGGAGGACAGAGATAAAGAGGAGAAAGCATGTAGGAAGGGGAGCAGGGGAAGCATGTGGGTAGCATGTTGTGAATAATGGCTGCCGTTCAGTAAAATGCCCAGGAAATGTACAGTTATTTCATACTGACAAATGAAAAAGGAAGGTAGAGAAGATCAGGGATAAAAGTTTTTGAAACATAGCACGGCATTAGAAAGGGAATAGCCAATAGAATATGTGTACAAGGCTGGATGTGAATTGCTTTTAGGCTACAGATGAATGGTTATGCCTGTAGAAGGGCTTTATATGACTGGTAATGGTTACTAATGGTGACTGTGCAATGAGCAGCATCATCCAACAGGTTGTTTGATATTCAACTCTGTGGTTATAGGAGGTTTCAGGTTTGAGGGTCAGGCACTACATCAGCGTGCCTTGTTGAAGTGCCCTTGACCAAAGCCCTGAAACCCTATGTTCTGACTCACCAGATAAAAGCAGCTGAGGATCTGCATGCTATAGATGTAGTGAAAGAGATTGGTCACAGGCACCATTTGTTTTCTTGATTCATTGATTAACACTGAGTGTACACTGAGAGCCAATACTGAAAATTAGTTTTAGCTACAGTGATTTGTTGCACTGTTGTGCAATATAGATCTTTTGCAGCTAGCCAGCCCTTGTCTTTAAATAGGAAACCACTCTGCATGTGTTCATCCTCTCTGCTGTAGCTCCTCCATCCATCCCTCACCATCACATCTTTTTCATGCACTTGATTTTTCATTATTATCATATTTAGTTTAAATGAAAATGTCGACTCAAAGGTTACCCTTGGAACATTGAAGAGAGTTTACAAATGAATATTGTAACTTCCTGATAAAGTGGAAAGTGGAACAGCTTATGTCTGGCATTGACACAACTTCCTTTTTGTTGTAGCTTGAGGGTTTCAAGATGTTCATTCAATATCAGCCCATTGAGTAAAAGCAAAAAAATATGTTTACATACATTTAACACAGATGAATAATGAATACTCTACATCTAATGATACCAAATGAGTCATTGTGTACGGAGACATGGAATGAGTGAATGACTATAAAGAAGCTAAATGAAAAGACTAAACTACATGATGTTTTTCCTCTTCAGATCTTGCTGTTCCCCATCCAGGAACCGTCACAGTCAGGTCGTTTCTCTGTGTCGCTGAGTGGGGAGCTGACCATCGCCGACACCCAAGTCGAAGACTCTGGCTATTACATCTGCCAGGCCATCAGTGTGGCAGGCAGCATCCTGACTAAAGCCCTGCTAGAGGTGGAAAGTGGTGAGTGTAAACACACACAAAGCAGAGTGTGGATGTGCAGTCAGATGTGACCGAAGAGCAATGACAGCAACCACATTAAAGACTGTTAGCTTCAGTATTTATGGAGACTAAAAACTTTCTTGATGGCCTTGTTCTTTTCTCTCTGTTTGTGGTTCATACCCAGTGCTGTTACTTGGCTTTTGGCTTCATCTCTTAAAATTCTCACATCTGTTGTAAATTAGCTTTTGCTGAATTCAGAGTTTGGTCCAAAATAGATTTTTATTTAACCAGGAGAAGTTCTTCACTGCAAGAGGAGTGTCCTGGCCAAGACAGCGATGACATCTTGACACCATAAACCTTCCTTTGTCTTTCTGTTCAAATGCAAAATCACCCTCCTGCCAAATGATTTAGTGAAACATTCTGTCAGAAAATGCTTGAAAAATATCATCTTTAAACTGCAGTGAAGTGTATTGTCTGACCTCTGTTTGGCAGATTATTGTCATTTGTTTTCAGTACTGAACTAAATGGCATGTTGAAATGGAACTTTTTGGCATTTTTGTGAGAGAAAAATCTCTATACAGACTTCAATAGGTTGAAATATATCTTTAACCTCTAACAGTTACTAAGCCAAAGGACTATATGTTAAACTTTCCCCTGTTAACTGAATGAGTCAAAAGAACAAAGGGACTAAAAGTCATGAAAATACACTTTACATGGGATTTAAGTTGCCCTCTTTAGGTATATGTATGTTTAAAAATTCTAAGAAAAAAACACATTCCTGATCTAAACTTCTTTGCAAACCTGACATTATCAGCTTCATATTTAATTAATCATTTCTCACAATCTGCTGATTTAACCTCCCTCCCCTCCCCACACATGTTCACCGTTATAAATTAGAAAACTGTTCAAATCCGTCTCAAATTAAAATATTCTTCCTCCAAATGAGCAAACAGCAGGAGTCCTTATCAGATGTAATCAAAAGGGACAACTGGTGATAGTTCTATGCAAATAGCCCTGCTGCAACATATGCTTCCCTCCCTGCATCCCTCCCATTCAGGGAGTAAACAAGAATTTTGCTCAGCTCTAACTACACTAACTCCTGTGTTGACTTTTCATGTTTTCACTCAGCTTCAGTTAGCTGATGACATCAGAGCTTTGTACAGCACCCAACCCTAATGAGGGTATGTGCCATGTCTAGGAAATTGTAACAGTACAATGAGAGAAATGTTCTGTTTTTCGCTCGGTCATTGCGTGGCGAAGGAATCGCGAGCAAAAGTTGCCATTGCATGGAAAAAATAAAACCAAGGAGTATCAGTTCCAGTCCTCATCTCCCTTTTCAACCAGTTCTAAGTGTGCAGGATTTTTTGGACTTGTCTAAACTAAGCATAAATCTGCTAGTTGCCAACACTCAGTACCATACTGTTTACATTTTCGATTGAACTTACAGTTACACAGACATGGAGCTCAGCCATATATGTCCATGAGCGTCTTGGTGATGACACTCTGTGGCTACAAGATGTCAGGAAGGCTGCAGGCCCACGAGGGTCAAATGAAAGCATGTTTACTCTTTAGAACATTTCGTGAATATTCTTATGGTTTACCAGCACTAGCTCTGTGCCTATGTATGTAAAATGTTTTCCTCTCATGTGAAGCCCAGTGCTCCAGCTGATATAAATAGAGCATACAACATCTCTCTTTATTTTCAGATTTTCTCAAGATAATGAAAGATGTCTGGCTCACAGTTAACTTTCACAAAGTGTTTAACAAAGCTTAATGCAACTTCACCTCGTTACTTTGGACCTGTCAGCATTCATTTGTCTGTTACCAAAACATGTGTATCATGCTGTATCCTGGCTAAAACACTGACTGCAATCCCTTTTCAGAACTAATAGATAAGACTTGCAGAGACACTGTGGCTGTTTTGAATTTAGACAGTGAATAATCAGGTTATCCAGGTGTTGAAGTCATTAATAGTTTATTGACGTCATGTGAAAAGGATTACAAATTTTTGTTTTTGCTCATGATTGTCATTAAGTCTCTCAATTATCCACCAAGACTATATTCCAAATAATCCAGAATTATTCAGAGGTATGCTGTTTATTGAAAAGACACTTTCAAGTATAACAAATATCACTTACTGCATGCACTGGGGTACTACTCAATATCCTGTCAAGTGGTCCATCATTCTGACGGACAGTAATTATATCAACATATTCCTGCTGAAGAAAAATCTATGTCATTGATTTGCATGTTGAACTGGGGCAGGACCAGAGAGAGAGGGGTAGACTGGAGAGCCTCTGGGAGTGGATGTTCTCTTATTGGGACATTTTGCATTTCACATGGCAAGACATGCTGTGTAACCAAAGAGCAAACAGAGACTCTCACTTGTGTCTTTCTCTGTAGTATGGCTTCCAGGACAATGATAACAAACTGAGAAATTGCCAATAAATGGAACCTCCCCACAACACATCAAGCATATAATAGTTTAATCTAATAGTTGAATATGTAATGGGTTTGAAGCAGAAAATGAGGTGTGATATTTCTATTTAGGCCACGATGGTTGGATAAAATGCTGTTTCTGAGAAGTTGAGCAGAATGTTTAAAGCCATGTAGCTTTTTGTTGTTCTGAAGGATAGTGAGAGGATGTTGTGGATTTTGCACAAGAGCAGCATTCTGTGGCCACCAAGACGAAGTTCGTGGTTCGATCCCTGGCCTCGACAGTCCGCATGCCGAAGTATTCTTGGGCAAGATACTGAACCCCAAAACTGCCATGTGTGTGTGAATTCATATGTACATCACTTTGGATAAAAGTCTCTGCCAAATGACTAATTGTAATTGTAAACATACTCTAGCTTTACAGTGAATTGCATTTTGATCACAGCTGATTTTTTTGTCAGAACATAAGGAGCACAAGGTTTAGGTTCAAAAAGTAACCTGAGTTTATTCTCTGTTCCTAAAGCACCTTCAGACCGCGTCCCACCCATCATCCGCCAGGGACCAGGCAATCACACTTTAGCTCCCGGTTCTACCACTCAGTTACACTGCCACATCATGGGCAATCCCATCCCCAGCATCCAATGGGAAAAAGATGGCCAGAGAATCCTGGGAAACGATGGTCGAATCAGCTTGATGGAAAACGGCACCTTCCAAATCACCAACCTCCAGGTATTTGAACAAATAAACTGCAGAGACAGTTTATTCCTTGTATATGACGAGTGAAACATTACACGCAAACTTTTGACTTACACCTGTGTCATTTTGCCTTTTAAACTGATAACTTCCCTGTGATGACTTTCAGTATAGTTTAATTCATTGTATGTTTGTAACTGCTTCTCCATTGCAGCCAACTCATTAAAATGCCTTCATGATCTACATGTATCACTATTTGTACATCAAACATGATGCAGTTCAAGCAAGATAAACATATTCTGTGTGATAAAACACCAGTTTTAATTACAGGGAAAGTATGAAGCACTTAAACAGAGGCCATATTTACAGTTGACTCAAATGTTGAGTTTTTATGAGAGGAGAAGAGGTAGGAATGTAGCAAATCCGCATCTGTGAAGCGTGATCACCATGATAATGAGTGTGCAAGGCCATTAGCAGTCGTTAACACCATCTTACTCCATGCTAATGAAATCATTTCAGCCCAGAATTCTCTCCTGGGTATGAAGCAGCACCTGAGGTCACCGCAGCCTCTGCGAGACTCGAGGAGGCTCACACATTAATTGATTGTGGGTTCTCAATGATTAACGATCGCTGAGACTTGTAATTAAATCCTCAATACATCACTGAGAGTGAGGACTGGATGAATGAGAGAGAGAGAGAGATGCAGGAGCAGGAGGCTGAGTGAGAGGAGAGCATAGAAGGAGAACGAGTGTATTTTATGCTGTGGGAATAAAAGGGAGTGACTTGACAGCTGAGAGCACCAACTTGGAAGTACTTATGTTTTGGAACCCATTTTAAGCTGTCAAATACAAGTTCTCTTTGTCTCCGTTTGATTAGATAGTACACAGTGAACAGACATGCCCTCAGTGATGATGCTGACTTGATTTTATGGTTTTACAGAAAACATAACAACAAAGGGTATTTATGGCTTTGGATTTCAGAGATGAGATCATAAAATTACTTGTAAAGATCAGTTGTTTCATTTGAGATGTTCTGTACACTTCAGTTTCTGGCTTGTCAGTGATGTCAGGGATTGGGCACTTGAATCCATCTCTAAAACAAAGATTCATAGCCCACAATTACACAGAAACACTGCAGCTGTATTGCAATTGTAGTAAATTTTACTTGAGTAAAAGTAAAAGTGCTTGTGTAAAAACAACTTTGATAAAAGTAAGTAAAATAAACTGTAACTGTGTTACATTTTTGAAATTGTTGGTGATACTGGGGGTATCTGATATGTGATGCTACTGTTATACTAAGAATACCTTTACTTAACTTTAGAACAGCACCACAACACCAAGCCCTGATGTCCAAACCGACAACAAATTCCATTTGTCTGTGTATACTGCTGATTATCAATTAGAAATATACAATGCAAACAAATAAAGAAAAGAGCTATGGACACTGCATCAGGTGCTAAAAGTGCCACTTTAACTGCAGAAATAAACGTCACCAAAGCAGACAACACAGGGACAATAAAACAATAAACAATAAAAACGACACAGTGGCTGCAGCCACAAACACGCAGAGAAACAAGGACAGCTGCACAGTTTGTACACAGCGCATACACAACTCTATGGTGCTCGGTAAGGCAGCAATTCTGGAGGCTACTCTGAGCCTTGTGCACTGCAAAGTCCTCAACAAACTGCTCTTGGTTCAGCTTATTTCCTTGACCAGTCTCAGTTAATATCAAGACCAGTCCTCTCAGCCTGTCTGTCCACTGTGCCCCTCAAAGTTTTCTGACACTTTGAGCTCTGCGGCAGAAAGGCTCCACACATCTCTTTGAAGGAAGTAGTTCATAAACAATGTAGCACATGTAGAAGTCACTGCTGGAGCATTTTAGCATTTAACCAAACCCAGCATGTGCCTGCGGTCATGCAACATTGTGGGTGTGTTTGATTTGTGTCACTTAGCATGCTTGCTGGATGGTGCATTAAATCAGTGATTGATTAACTATGCAGAAGTACAGTAATGCTATCCTTAACCAACTATGATGTCATCCTTAATTTTAGTGCATTATTGAACTGTTCACACACTGTGAGTCCTCGATCAGGTGAGACTGCACAGCTAACATCCCCCTGAAACTGACCCCCCTGTCTGCAGCTGCAGACACACCCGCAGCTTCAGACAGACAGATAGCTGAACTTTTTCGTGTGACTTTTGTTTTTACTCTGGAATGGATGGAACGTGAAATGTAATGAAGAACAATACTTGTGATGAAAAGTACTTAAGTATAAGTACCTAAAAGTAAATTTACTGATTTTTTGAAAAAGCAAAAGAAAAAAGTATGCGAAAAATGACTTCGTTACAATAACAAGATTAAATGTAATCATTACTGAATACTAGCAATTGCTACTTAACACTTAACACTTAACCCTAAGTAGAGCTGAGGCTGATGGGAATGATGGCATTAGAGACAAAGTTTTTATGTTTCATCCTGAGGGGAACACTTCTAGTGGAACTAGAACCCTTCAGAGAACGTTTCTAGTTTCATGTCAATCCAGCCAACAGTAGGTGAAACATTTCACTGAAATGTAAACCTGCTGAAGTCAAGGGATCATAAACGTCATTAGGGTGCTATGAATGACTTGCCGAAATGCAATGGCAAGTCATTCAGTAGTGACATATTTCAGTCTGGACCAAAGCGGTGAATCAGTGCACTCCACGAGAATGGCTCAAAAGATGTTTGTGGCTTATCTTCACTTGGATCTTTTTTAGTTTTGTCCATTGTTTCTATCAGTTATGATAATATTGCTAAAAAGAAGTCCAGTGGGTCTGAAAACAGCAGTCAGACCATCAGGCAGGTTTTAAACAAACCACCATGGACAGGCACACTCTGTGGAAGAGAAGAAAGGTGAATGGGAAAAGATTAGCCAACCTGTATGTTGTAAACGTCCATCACAGTTTACAGACCAACATCCTGCATTGACTTTTGCTCCTTTTGACAAATTATTTTGGAATGTGTCCCTGGTTTGAGATCCTGGTGCCAAAGCCATGACAATAAGAATGGAGTTGTAATCAACTGGAAATTTCGTTTTAAACTTGGAGACTTCATATACTATAATATGACTGTCATTATCAAATAAAAGTGGATACAACTGAAAAAGTCAAGGTCTCAGCGTCAGTCTGACTGTTGTCCACAATGACAAAATGACAAATGAGTTGTCAAAGTTGAAATAATTTTCCCAAATAGCCATAAGCAAAAGTCTTTCATTTTCAAGAGGTTCCATTTAAAATCCATCACATTTATCAACTTGAAAATCTCTAAATGTGCCTTTATGTGGGCTCTGCTGTGAATTAGGTCCAAAAGGGAGTGGGAAACACAATAATCACAAAACACAGAGCACAATCTTGCTTTTGAATAATAAAAAAAAATGGAATCAGCATTCATAAAACACATTTAACCCTGAAATAATCAGTATAAATAAGTCGATTTCATCTGGGCCCCCGGAGGGGGACAGATGGTCTGTTTGTTCCTCATACACTGGCAATGAGGAGATGCCATTACCCTGGGATCCCTGCCAGACACACACACTATGGATGTCTCACACTGGTGCCAAGACGCCCTGGACAGACGGGAAGTGTGTGTGTGGTGCTGGCGGGGGAGTTAAAGAGAGGGTTGTACTGCCATTCTGCTAAACAGTTGATGTGGGTGATGGGTAGGGGGTGTGTGAGTATGGCAAGGTAAAAAAAGAACAGAGAGGGACAGTTTGGAAATAGAGGAACACAAACAAAGCCTGAGGAGTGTGAGTATGACTGCATGGACAAAAGAGAACAGATTACTAGGAGTGATCAGCTTAAAGCAGGAAATCGAGTTCACGTGTTGACTTTAAATCCAAGTGTGCATGTGTCATTGTCGGTAATCACATTTCACATCTGCACTTTCCCAAAAAGGATCTGACATCATTATCAACCTTCTGTGCACTGTTGTGCAGATGGCTGATACGCATGCTAACTGGGTAGTTAGCAGGTGGTGGACAAAGAAAAGGAGAAAGACACCAAAGTTCACATCACTCTGTTTGACTGACAGGTGATGTGCAGGAAGTGCAGAGCAGAAATATCCCAAATGTCAAAGATGTAATCAAACTACTATGAATAAATAAATATTCTCAGGTTCCCTTTTTAAATTTGGAGCCCCTCTCTCCAGCCTCCCTCCCTCCTGGTCTCCTCTTTTCCTCTCGCCTCATCCATTTTTCAGCAATCTGTTTCGCTCCGCACCCAAAGCTGCCGGCCTTGATTAATGGTCAGGTGTCTCGGCTGTTTACCCCACCCGCCCTCCGTCCTGATTCCCCATCCACCGATCAAACGCCACCATCTGGGGACTGGCTTTTTACCCCCTCAGACAGAAGCACCATCAGCCAGCCCACAGGTCAAGTCAAGGTCAGGGCCTATAGAAAGAGAGGAGGAGCAGCGAGGGATGTTGTATAGGATGGAGAGTCACCTGTCCAGTGTCCTGCAGGATGCTCTGACAAGCCACTTAGGCTTGAGTAATTCCTCTGTCAGCATTACTGATGAGTCGGCCCAGATGCAGGAGAGGAGAATGGGCGAGGACGTGCACGCTGCTCAGCGAGGCATTAGTCATGATAGGCTCTGCCTTGCACGTCCTCTGCATAATGTATAAGGTTTTCAATGGGAATAATGTGGGCTGTGTTTGCAGAATAAGTGAATAAGAGAAGGCTGATTGTGTTGCTGTGGATTGGGTCTGCATGTAAATTGATGATCTACTGAAGACTGAAACATCTTGCAGCAAAACAGATGAAAAACTAATTAAGATTTCCCGTAACACTCCTACACACACCTTTGCAACCACACACACAAAGTGCAACAAGAGAACTATTTAGAGAGCCAGCAGCCCTCACAGGTGCAGTTGACATTAAAATACAAGCAGGCAGTCCCTTTGTCCTCACAGTGTGCTGTAATTGAGCCAAGGTATCTGACACTCTGTGGAGTTTATAAAGTAAACAAACATGGTTTTGTTAAGACTCATTTCTTACTAAAACACTGTGTGTCCTCAAGACCTTGGCAAACTGTTGAATGCACTTCATAGCTCATAAAACATTTGCAGAGTCTTTAAAACCTGCGTTGTTGTGTTAGAGCTTGTCAACAATACTTGGGTACACCCATCAAAACATTTCTCTGCAACACCACCAGTCGGTAAAGATTCCACAGGGTGCGTTTAGGGCTTTGAAGAAAAACCTACACAGTGGAAGGTATTCTGTGGAGTTTTCTAGTAAATCAACAGTTACTGTATGTTCATATTCAGGTTCTCACTACAACACATTATGTGTGTCTTTGAGGCCTGCCAAACAGGTTAAATCTGTTTCCCTCTCTACAAAACATTTGAAAAGTCAATTTTCTGAATATTTTGAAATCTGCTTTTAAAAAAAAAAAAAAAAGATGTTGACTGTCTTTGCTCACCTTTTGCTGGTGCATTGATATGTTTCTTGTTGTGTTAGCTGGTGTCAGACTGAAAACAGTCCTTCACTGGAAAAAAAAAAAAAACATGCAAGGGGGTTTGGTGGTAGAGTATGGTCCCAGGTAACATTTAGACAATGGAACAAGTCAAGAAGTTCATTTGGAGAAACGGATGAGTTTTAGGGCTTATCATGAAGTCATTTTATCATCTGTTGTAAACAGCAGAAATCCAACATTCACTTTGTAGGTAATCTACCAGTAGTGAGCATTTGCAGATTTTATTGGCTAATGAAGCACTTTAATGAAATTGCCTTGCACAGCAGCAGAAGTTGTGACGAGTTCAGCATTTTTGTTTGGGCCATCTTCCCCGTATCTGTTCAAATGGATGTTTTTTTTCATGCAATGCTGTTGTGTTTGTGAACGCTCTGTTGAAACTGAAAATGAAACAGAAAAAAAGACAGAAACAAAGCAAGAAACAAAGAAAGACAAAAGAAAGACCTGGAGCAGTGAAGCTAAAGCAACAGAAACATGTTCAAAGGCGAGTTGTTACTACCTCAGTGTGACATTGAGAGATTCCCCAGTGTAGAGACCCCCAACATCTCCCTCTGTTGTAAGCAATTTCACAGCCCGTCTAGCTTTTGGCTTGCCTCCCCAAAAATTTAATAGCCAACATTCACATGCGCACACACACACACGTACAAACACACACACACACACACACACACACACACACACACACACACACACACACATATACAAGCACATTTATCACACACCTCTTAATTACATCTGCTCATAGCCTGTCTCGAATGCTAAGTAGCTGTTGAGTATAAAGACTGGCTCCTCAGAAATTTCTAGACCTCTAGCTGGTCATTAAAATTCTGTCCTTTGATCCTTCCTTTAACTCCCCTCCTCTGCCGTGTAGCAATCAGACGAGGAACATAAAAGCCACCAGCTTGACTTTAGCTTTGACTTCAAATAGGTGGACTGAGAATATATCATTTATGGAAAAAATGACTACAATTGGCAAAATGTTATGTTAGAGTTCCCTTAATGAGAATGCTAATTTTCCTGTGCAATTAACAATAATTGATGCCCAAGAGAAGCAGTTTTATTTTACTATGAAAGAATAATGATGAGCACGTTTAGATAAACACACCCAATGTATTGGCTGAATGCTGTATTTTACTTTAAAATCTGAATTTGATAAAATTTTAATGTTATCATCAAGTTACTGATGTATAAGGCGATGATATATCAATATTCATGATGTGATTTCACCTCCAAATCATGCAAATTACTTCGCATAACCACGTGGCCCCATGTGCCTCTAAAGTTCACTTGCCTAAGGACATAAATTTTCATCTTTATATCATTATGTGTCCATGACTCTATTGTCCTATTGTCAGCAATACATGCTTAGTTTTCATCTTAGATACTTATATGATGCCAGAAGTGAGAGGTGTCGACCATGACATCATCATGATGCTATGGCTATGCTAAAAAGACAGAAAGACAAAAGGTGATGACCCTTGACAGAATTACAGATGCACTTTTGAAACATATTGGCACCAATGGGAGCGACAAGCTGCTTTACACTGATACTAAAAAGCCAGTCTTACTTTGATGTGAAAGTGGAAAGAGTCACTTGGTCAGCTTTGTGTGAATAACAGCTCTCTGGTCTGCCAGCTTTTCATCCATGCCAACTTCCCTCTGCTCAGTATTCTGAGTACAAACATTCTGGTTTGAGAGATATGACATTTAGTCTCAATCACTGGTAATGGGTACATTAACATAGTATCACAGTCTCACTCTCTCTCTCTCCCTCACACACACACACACACACACACACACACACACACACACACACACACACACACACACACACACACACACACAAAACTAATGATACACATTTTTCTGTTGCCAGGAAACTGACTCTGGTGTTTACACCTGCCTGGCTTCCAGCTCCAGTGGAGAGACGAGTTGGAGTGGAGTGCTCACAGTCAAAGGTAAATTGACTCTGCATGATTTAAGTACATGCAAATGACAGCTCAATGAAGTGGCAACCTATAACAACACAGAGATATATGATTAAAAAGCCCTTTTCATCCATCTGAAAATGGAAGTGTCTAAAAAACACTTTTTTATTTCTGCACTATTATTCATTTGGGTAACTGTGGAAAAGTAGCTGTGTAACACTTCTACTAAATAGATTAAAGTGTGACTGCAGATAAGAAGATGTACACACTGAGAAGTGTGATTTTTAATTTTTAATTACTCAAATGAAAGTAGCTGAGTCTAATTAAAACTCTTAACCCCTGCTTGTCCTGAGGCTGTTACTGGACTAACTGCAAATATAAATGTCTTTAAGTCCATGAATGTGAAGCACGATGCTTAGAAAGAGCAGGCACTCCTCTGGGGATAAAGAAAGGTTAAAACATGTCCTCATTCGGCTTGTAATGGTGAGCTATTGTCAGCCGCCGCTGCAGCTCAAAGCACGCTATCAACTGAATGACAGTGCTTTGTGAGGCTATGCCCTTTTTGTTTTCTCCACCAGCCATCAGGCTTCAGTACATAAAATATTTCAAGCTGTAGAGATTTCATTAGTGGCATTAAATGAAGGAGTAGCGATTTAACAAGCTCCTCTGATGACATTCTAGTTTGTTATTGGACTGTCAGCATCTAAATGGTTAGTTAAGATCTAATAATTGTTGTGAACGGCAACATTGTGAAGTCTGTTAGAAGTGAGGAACTCAGCCTGTGGCGACGTTGATGCAAATGTTCAGTCAACATTAGCAGGATTACACAGAGGACATAATGAAACGCTAATGCTAAAGGCGGATGCTGCAGTGAAATCAAAAGTGCACCCTCGTCCTATCTCTGCTTTTATTTCTCTTTCACCTCCCTTCACTCTGCCTCCATCTTTGTTTCTTCTTCCTCCTTCAGAGAGTGCAGACCCTTCAGTAGCTCAAGCCACAGAACCCTTCCAGTTGCCAGGTCCGCCACACAAACCCATAGTCACAGATGTGTCCAAGAACAGTGTCTCTCTGACCTGGCAACCCAACGCCCACGAGGGAGGAGCTGCCGTCACTTCCTACATCATTGAGGCTTTCAGGTGAGTTTAGGCGAAGCTACGTCAAAGGCAGGTGCCAAAACACGAACGAACTGACACATGTTTTTGCCTGATATTAATTTATCTCCACAGTTCTCAAGGACAAATGAGAGTTTTTAGTCAGGGACTCTTCACTGCTCTACCTGTATGCTTTTTTTTAGCAATTAATTTTCATTTCAAATCATTCCTCGTTATTCAGTAGTCAGAGCTGCATTATTCTTGGATTGATATCTTAAAATTTGACCATTTTAATCCAAAAGTATTGGTCTTGCCAGAATAGATAACCTTTTCATTTCGTGATGGAAAAACACTTTCACTGAAGTCCACACGAAATGAATTCTTTCACAGTTTGCTTCTCTTTAAAGTGAGTCCAGCTAGCAAATTCATTGATTATTATTAGACCAAAAAAACACATTCAGAACAATTCAGTAATGGATTAATCAGGGGCAAAGTAGATTTAGCTGAGCAGGATGGGTGGTTGGACGGATGGAAGGAGGCTTCCGGATGAAGAGAGGCAGGTTTTCAGGAGATGTGTCCCTCAAATTCGATAAAGAGGGGTTCACCGGCAGAGCTTAATCAGATCTAGACTTTCCACCATGGCCCATGGCAGCAGCCGAGCGTTTCCAAATAACGCAAACTGATTCTTTATAAAGCAGCTGGAAGGGGCCAGTGGGATGGCTGCAATAACATTTCCTTGCCTGAGGTGCTAAGGTTTGTTTGTAGGAGCACAGGGAAGAGCGAGGGTTGCCACTTGTGTGCGTGTGTGTGTGTGTGTGTGTGTGTGTGTGTGTGTGTGTGTGCATGCATATGCAATGTGCAATAGTGTTTATTTAATATAGGAAGGCAGACTCTCCATTTTCCTGGTGGGACTGCATTCATTTTCTCTTTTTTGGGGTCGCAGCCTTTTGTGTGAGTGTATGAACTCCCTCTGAGCATCTCCCACACAAAGTTACCTTAAATCCCGCACTGGCACAGGGTGGCCTACACTCACCCACAAGAGATGAGTATTCATGAGTGCTTTTCCTCTTTGGTCTAATTGTGTAGTTAGTTCAGCACTGATGCTAGTTCACCACAAGACCCCACAGTGCCCTTGGGGAAAATCTGAAAGTGTCAAACAAATGGTTGGAGAGGCCTTTGCAACTGCTGCTCTGCCAAGGTGACAGTAAATTCACAGAGCAAAATGGAGAGACGGGAGGGCGAGGGAGCAGAGTTGAGTGGTGGCAGGATAATGCATCTGGGGGAGTGCCACAAGGCTAAGAACATGCCCTCATTTCCTGTTGGCAGCTGTGCCTTCTTACAAGCATCATTACATTATTCATCAGGACAGCAAATTGTATCATTTGGAGGAGATCTTCTAGTGAGCACAAACTTCTCTGAACCAAGCACATCTGCTATTGTTTACCAGATAAGAAATATTAGAGGAAGCCAAAAATAGATCCTGCTATTGCCTGGAGATCTTCTCATGCATTGATTAATTGTGTAGCTGCACATCAAATGAGCTTTGCAAAGCATTCCCGAATGCAGTATGAAACATGCAGACACACATCTTTTGTATGTAGTCTTTCCGTGGTGGGATGTGCATTTACTCAAGTGCTGTACAAACTTGAAGTACTTGTGCTTTACTTGAGTCTGTGCACCTTTATACTCCTGCTATATATAAGATGCGTTGTCTGTATTAAGTGTTTCTTTTGGCCAACACTTAGGTGCAAAATGTGAATGTGATGACATTTCTCACTCTTTCCTGAAGTTTTACAAATCAACCAAACCAAAAATCTTAAAATAATCAGTAATTCATTAATCCATAATGGATTGATTTGTAGCAGAATCATTAGTTTTAGCGTGAAATAAAATAATAAAAAGCTAGCTCCACCTTGCAACAGTGAACTGCTGCTTACGTGACATACCACATATAGTACATGTCATGTTCATACATTCTGTCCAAGGAAACATTTTGATGTGCAGGAGGTTTCAGTGTAACAGCAACACTAGCAGTGAAAACCCATGTAAAGACTATTGAGATGACACATGAATGCCTGTCTTGTCTAAGATTTGGGATCAAATTTGGTTGGTAAATATCATATTGTAATCCTTTTTTTCTCCATCCTTTCACAGCCAACCAGCAGGCAGCACATGGCAGACTGTAGCCGACATGGTCAAGATGGAAACACACACAATCACCGGCCTTCTCCCCAACACCATCTACCTATTCATTGTCCGAGCTGTCAACGTCTATGGCCTGAGTGACCCGAGCCCCATCTCTGAGCCTGTCAGAACACAAGGTCAGTCTGCACCTCTCTCCCAGCCAATAAAACATGACTGTGCTAATGCAGTGGCAGCAGCTCTCTAAGCAGAGGTGAATATGTGTGTGTTCTTCAGATGTGAGTCCCACAGGTCAGGGAGTGGACCACAGGCAGGTGCAAAGGGAGCTGGGAGAGGTGGCCGTCCAGCTGCAAGATCCCGTCACGCTAACAACAGCTTCCATCCGAGTATCCTGGACTGTAAGTGGCTCTTTGTGGAGCTTTGTTTTATTTAGAGAAGGAGCATTTGAGGGTTCAGTTAGGCTCAGGGAATGGAGAAATGTATTCTCCATCTCCATCTCTCCTCTCTTACATCTTTTTATTCTAATACCCCCTCAATTCATCAAGGTTGACCGTCAGTCTCAGTTCGTCCAGGGCTACCGTCTCTTCTACCGACCCAGCGGGGGAACCTGGCTCCTCCAGGACCTCAACTCCCCCTCCGAGCGCAGCACCATCCTCACCAACCTGCTCAAAGGAACTGAGTATGAGATAAAGATCCGTCCCTATTTTGATGAATTCCAGGGCAAGGACAGCCGAACGTTACTGGTTCGAACCCCGGAAGAAGGTATTCATTGTGGTGCCTTCTGAAACATGTCTGTACCAGAAAGAGATTCAAAGAAAACCTCTTTTAATAAACTAGTCTAGGATTTCTTTGACATTGCAGGGCCTTGAAAATAGCAGTTCATTAGCCTGTCTGACACCACATGAATCTCAGTAATGTTATCTCATTTTGGGGTTAATTTTATATCCTCTGCAATTTGGGTTCATTTATATTGATCTCTGTTTTCATTAAATTCAGCTGCCACACACTGTGATTTCTGCTGCCTGAAGTTCACAGCAGCCTTATATTGGTTGATGCAAACTCTAGATTAAAAACAAGGGAGAAGACATTTTTTGCCATCAGCACTTTATAGACTTTGGATCGACCTGTCTAAGTAGCTTAATCTGGCAAAAAAAACATTATTAACTTTTTAAAGCACTGAATAAAACGTCACCCCCCACCCCATCACATCTCACTTTCATGTTACTTAACTTGTGCTTTATATGTCCTTACTTCTATTGCATTGAACAATTTAGTCTAATTTAGTTTTGCACTGACTTGTTGATAATTATTCCATTCATTGTGCTCACTATATGGATACTGATGAAATGACATGAATGCTGTCCCCACCTCTCACAGTCCCCAGTGCCCCACCCAGAGCTGTTACAGTGGCAACAGTGAAGCTAAGCAACAGCTCCAGCATCAGTGTCTCCTGGGAGCCTCCACCCAGCCGGATGCAGAACGGCATCATCCAGGAGTACAGGGTAAACACACCTCCGCCAAGTGGAGACGTGCTCTGTGCAGCACATACGTCCACATAGTTTAACGGCTTCCTTTCACAAAAAACTATTAGACTATTAAAATGAATTCATACTATCCAGAAAAAGATGGAGATTAAAGAAGACAGGGGGTTATTGGTGGACTGTGGACAAAGTAAAAGAAGCTGCAGTTCAGTCTCAGAAAGATGACCCTAATATTCACTCAGTGTACATGCAGAGATAATTCCTTCTCAAAGGAATGGCTGTGTTTCTAAGACCTCACATCACAGCACCCTGGTTGGCAGTCAAGATCAATGACTACTGTACATTTAACACAGAGAATATCTGACTGTGCTTTGATGTCATTTTGAACAGATCCAGTGTTGCAGCCTATAGTTAACTGTTTCATCAGTGAATGAAAATGCAAATACTCTCGCAACTATGGAATATTGTTAATATAACGTCACAAAAAAATGCATAACATGTACACATAACAACACAAAACATAACAAATTAAATGCCAACTCTGTGTATCTCAACCAGGTTTGGTGTGTGGGCAGCGGTGGCGACAACCAAACACGTTACCACATCAACAAGACGGTGGATGGAAATACGTTGTCCACAGTGTTGAAAGGCCTGATGCCGGGCGTGCTCTACCAGGTGGAGGTGGCGGCGGTGACCAGTGCTGGCATCGGCACCCGCAGTCAGCCAGTGTCTGTCCTCATTAGTGAGTCCATGGTGACAAAAAAAGTGTTGTGGGGCAGGATGTTGATGTACTGGAGACAAACATTTTCTGCAACCCTGACCCTGCTGTCAGAATGTTTATTTATTTATTTTTAGATTTTTAGCCATGCCTGTGGTGTTGCCCTCTGAGTGGTATTGTCTGTCTGTCTGTCTGTCTGTCTGTCTGTCTGTCTGTCTGGTGATCTGAGCAACTATCAGAGGGATTGGCATGACATTTATGGTCCCCAGAAGAAGACTTTGCTCTAGTGCCACCATGATGTCGATGGTTTTGGTTATGAGTGAGATTGTTCAACAGCTATTGGATGGATTGCCCTGAAATTTGGTATCAACATTCATGGTTTGCAGAGGATGAATCCTGATGATTTTGGTGATGATTTAAGTATCTGGTGCCATCAGCTGGTCAAAACTTTGAATCTGTTCAATATTTTAGTTTAACATGCAAAACCAATGGCTCATTCTTGTTCATTAGGGGTTATTGTATATACATGGTGAGGATTTTATTGATTGCTCTGTTTGGCTTTAAAAGCATTATACAAAATAAAATACACTCAATGGATAAAACAACAGGTCAACAAAGAAATGGTGAAAGGAGATCTACAGTTCTCTCTCAATTCTTCCTCAGCGTCATATTTTGCCCTCCTCCCTCCCATTTTCATCTCCCAGAGCTGCCAGCTGAACAGCCCTCCATGGCAGGCGGCGGAGGCGGCGGTGGCACCAACGACAGCGGCGAGGAGAGCAGTGTGAGTCTGGCCGAGCAGATCACCGATGTGGTCAAGCAGCCGGCGTTCATCGCGGGCATCGGCGGAGCCTGCTGGGTCATCCTCATGGGCTTCAGCGTCTGGATCTACTGCCGGCGCAAGAAGAGGAAGGAGCTGAGCCACTACACTGCCTCCTTTGCTTACACACCAGCAGGTCAGGAACAATGATTAAAATGTGAAATGGTATTTTGTTATTGACCCGAGGCTCTCTCTGCCTGCTGTCTGATATGACACCTTGCACTTATGGTGGAAGTCGTGGAAATTACCTTAAGTGGCATTTAGATTGTAGCCCAAAGCATTTTGCATTTAAATACATTTGGGAGCAAGTATGATTTATTCAATAAAAACAGGAAATATAGCCACAATATAATTCCCACATTTTGGCCCTGAGTACTTGTTTAACACCTCTATATTTCTTTCTGTGGCTGCAGACTTTAAAAATAAGGTCTGTTGTAGTTTACACTGAGTCTGAGACTGAGTGCAGCAGTGCTTGCTTTTAGGCATCTGTTACTTGACTACGAGAGTCTCATTTCAGAAAAACATAGATGCACGATTCAGTTGTGTTCTTTGCCATGACATTGGCTCTACCGACAATCAGTAGTCATACACAGTGGATACATCAAAACTTATGGAATTGAAAACATATCTGTGGAAATGAGAACAGCTCATTTTGCATTATATAAACAACATCACCAAGTAGGCCACACCAAATGTAACATCTAGGAGTTAGTTCACCCCTCCCTCTCTCTCTGTCCTCTGCAGTTGGTTTCCCTCATGGAGAGGGATCAGGACTCAATGGAAGGTAATTCAGTTAAAAACTACATTTATATTCTGCTATGTGTCTGTATTCTATCTAAATTCACAGTCAACAATAAACTGGACTGATCATTATAAATGTGTCTCACTGTCTGTTTATGCAGCTTTTTCATTGCTGGTCTTTCTGTTTCCATCTGGACAGTCGATGCTGTTGTGCTGTGTCCCACCATGTTTTAAATTAATGCCAGAATGTCTCTGTAGGCCTGGCGTGCTGGGAGGCAACATGGGCAACTACCCGTGGCTGGCAGACTCTTGGCCCACCACCAACCTGGTCCACAGCGGTAAAGAGGCCATCAACTGCTGCACCACCAATCATGACACAGCTGAGAGATACTACAATGGTAGGATGCTGCTTTAACAGACTAGTTCTGTAGATACACTAAATGGATGTTTGTTTTTGTGTTCTTGTGCTTATGTAAAAGCTGTTGTGGCAGATTTTCTGATTAAGTTGAGGCATCATTGAGCTCCTGGATACGTGCAGGCATTCCATTTAACAAAACTGAGCTAATAGACTCCTAATAAGCAAGAAAACTGCTAAATATTGCCCCGTCCCTATGTAGAAGCTGGTATCTCCAACTACCTGAATCAGACAGAGAAGTACAGCATAGGTGGCTCCACTGAAGGTCCCATCTACAGCACCATTGATGCCACCAGTGAGGACCTGCACAGCTTCACCTACGCCCAGCACACCTCCACCACCCCCTACGCCTCCACCTCCATCATGCCTTTCACCAACCAGACACAGACACCAACCCACAGTGGCGAGCAGCAGGATGATGGACACTGGATCACCCAGCCGGGCCCCTCTGGAGCCCAGTATGCCCAGCCGGACCGCTGCAATGGTGAGGAGGGCACCGGGATCTTGACCTTCTCTGTTTTTGTTCTGTATAGATGGGTGTTGTGGCTATAGGTTACCAACAGAACCAGTTCAACACATGTTGTTTAGGTCTCAGCATGCAGTGCTTGTTTTTTAAAAGCAATGCATTGTCTTGTACCAGTTTGCATCAACTGGCCAATAAAACCAAGGTGATTGCAACTTCTCCAGCTTTGCCTCCAGACTGTGAGAATGATATCAAAAATCCTTTTCTTCAGCTTTTGGCTATACAAGGCTATACTGTACATTTCTCATATTCTATTGTCATTATTCAATGGTTTTCTACAGTATTTTCACATTTCTTTATAATTATTTAATTTCATCAGAGCTGAAATTAGTTTAGTTGTGAATAGTTAGTTGAGAATAAAGATTAATCTGCTGCTATTTTGATAATTATTTTTCAAGCAGCAATACCAATAATTGTGTCACTTGTGAGGACTTCTTGCTTTTCTTTGTTGTGTGAGATATTAAACAATAGTTTGCGTTGTTGGTTGGATAAATAAGCAATTTGATGATTTCACCTTGGGCTACAAACCGTAATTTCCATGACCTATTTTTTGTAATAGTTTCTCCAAGCTTTACCTGGTTATCTAACCTCTCTATATTTACTTACTATTTGAATGTGGTCTATGAATAACTTCACTTGACTGAGCATCAGTGCTGCACACAGGAAAAGGGAGCTTTCTTCAAGGATCAAATGAATAGTTATTTTAAAAAATCTCATTTTCTGCCCTATTGTGCCTTACTCTCAAAGCCATATTCGTATCTCCAGCCATGGGCTTGCTGGGATATGTGTCACATCATGCTCATGATGAATGAGCTCAATGTAACACAGTATCCACTCTCTCTGACTGTTTTATAGGTAAACCCAAGCAGAAGGCGATGGGTAAGGCTGTGAAGACCCCGTCTCTGACCTGGATGGAGGCCTTGCCCCCACCTCCCCCGATTGGGGAGCTGGAACAGTACGAGCAGGACGACCAGCCCCCAGAGCATGAGGACATGGACTTAGGGTGAGTCAGACTCCCAGTCCCTCTCTTTCTCACATACACGTTTCTATTAATTAGTATTATACTGCAACATCATCAATTAGACTTACTGTCACCTCTAACAGGTACATTAAGTACCAAATCCAACGTGGCTCTTGTGCCCCTGGCTTTAACAACTCAATTACTTCAGCCGTGGTCAATTGCTTAAGTGATTTAGCTGTTTTCCCTACCCTTAAAACACAATTAGCTGTGTTGCTCCTGACCAGTTGCTCTCTGCAACCTCAGAGCAAACTGTCGTTCAGTATCATGCTCGTAGCAGCAATCCCACCCAAGAACACTTAGCCTCCTGCAGTTTTGCCAACGGCAAGGCCCTCTAATTTGATTGGATCCTGAAGGAACAGCATTAATCTTTAAATAGCCTCATAGCTAGCTGGAATTGAAGACAGTGAGACAACAGACTGCCCCTCAGCAGTACCATTTAAGAACCCGTAAAGATAAGACCCAGCTATGTCTCTGACACTGTATCATCTAGCTGTAACACTCATCTTTGTCTCTGTAGCTCGGATGAGGAGTGGTGTCCTCCCCTCCCAGAAAGGACTTATCTGATGGAAGGCTGCGAGGATGGGCCCTCTCCCCCGCAGAGGAACAATGCCTCCTCTCCAGCCACCTCCTACAGTCACCAGTCGACTGCCACACTCACCCCATCGCCTCATGAGGAGGCCCGAGCCCCCAATGACCTCCCCCGCCTCAACCAACTAGACAGCCAGCAGCTGTCACGGTATGTGAATGGGCACATCATTGACTGGTAGCTAATGTTCATATTTGAATCCACTGTTTTTGTCTACAGTAACTCATGACCCTAAACTCTTGTCATGAACAAGCATCACATACTGTACTGAATGCAGGTTATTTGCAGACTTTACCATCCACTGTTTACTGCTTAGTTAACAGGAGGACTGTTTTTTCATTACTGTTATTTAGTTTATACCAGTCTGTCAACATGGAGAAGTTCCTCCATAGCAGTAGGTAATCAGTCTTACTAGTTTACAGCTCCTCCCTTTCCTTTTTTAAAGTATTATCTAAAAAATTAAAAGTTATTTTATTGTAAGGCTTTACCTTTGACTTTAAAACATGACTGTGTGATTTTTTTTTTTAGAGACAAAATAAGAAAATCTTCCTGTTAATGGCTTGTGCGAAATTCACAAGCCATAAATGGCACTCCTGCTCAATTCAGTGCACTCAGGGGTTTTGCTGCTACAGCCCTACTTCTTCTGTCATGACCACGATCTTAAGACTAATGTTAACAAACTTTAGATACTCACTTTTAAAGCTACATAGTCTTACTTTAATGCATATTTTTACCCTGTAGCTGTACATTTTCATACATCAACCGCTCTCAATTTTTCATATTCAGATAAAATTTCATCATTGCTTGTAATACATTTAATGATTTTATTTTTACAGTGACAATGCACATTGATCCACATGCACCATTGTTAGCTTGGTCTAGATGTTGAATTATCCATTGAAATAACATTGAAGAAGATAAAATTATAACACAATCATAAACACAGTTTATATTTTTTCATAAACCTCACTCTGAGCCAAAGACTTAGCCTTCTATTCCGATGATTTTTTTTCTCTCCAGTAACATGTTGCCCTTACTTCCCATAGCAGAAGGTTACCCTGCGGTCCAGTGCCAGTTCCCCAGGCGCCAAGCCCATCACTCACCCAGTCCAACCCCAACCTCTCTGGCCAACAGCATCACGGCCCATCAGAGGTTGGCACGCTGCAGTGCCAAAGTCCTGCCCATCGCTGCCTTCACAGCCAGGGGCCAGCTCTCAATGAAGACAACGTCAGCGCGACTACACCCGGTAAAGACACCGGCAGTGCCGTGCGCTCATTCCCACAAGCCTGCATGTAACACACACACACACACACACACACACACACACACACACACACACACATACAAAGGCACATTAACAAACATTATCATGAAAACTAAACAATCATATATGCATTCACCCAAGAACTGTGTTGACTTTCTGTTGGTGATTTAAATAATCCATATGCATGACTACATTAAATGCTTCATGTGTGTTCAGTACGGAGAAAAAACCCTTTCTGATTGTTTTCCACTTTCCTCAAACAGTGCACAGTCGCTCATCCCCAGCAGATACATGCACTCCTCCCAACCAAAAATCACGAGTGAAAAAAAAAGTGTCTAAGAGTTCAGCATACAGAAGAGATATACAAGGAGGTGAGTGGATTTCTGCTTGGACTCAAGTAAGTTCACTTCAGGGATAGTAGGGTAACATCTGCTTTTCTGTTTTTCATTACTGCCATTTTCTCGAATTCAGGAAGTGTCATTGAACATACAGGGAACAGAACACTATTGGACTTGAAGGTATTACTTTGCAAGAGTGTCACAATGACACTGTCACGAACATCACAATGTTCTCGGTAGCTGAATATGCAGCCCTACTGCAAAAGAGAAAATCATGTCCAGTTATTTGTCAGTTCTTTGCACTTTGTCATTGAGTGAATAAACACACCCTATAATAATCCAGCACACACACACAGATATTCTGAAACACCATCTGTGATTGAATATTACAACTCTGGTGCAAAGGAGAGATGTGAGGTTAGTGTTCATGATTAAAAACATGGATTTGACACAGATTCTTTTTTTCTGCATACACCTTATACTTACTGGATAACCACCTCAATTTCTCCAACCTTGAAGGCACTTCGACAGCAGCTGCACATGAATCACAATCAGAACCCTCATTTTAACCAGCAAAAAGGCATTGTTAATTTAGATTTACCCCTGTTTTCTAAAAGAACAACACTGTTTCTAGCATCCTGGGTTCTCTCAATTATGTGCAGAAAAACAGACAACAAAAACAAAATGCTCCCATTCTTTTTTTTAAAGCAGTATGAAACGATTATGTAACAGCAACCTGACACTAAAATTAGCTCAAATGCATTGACTGAAAAAGACACCAAAAATGCTCTTCCATATATCTGACACTCAGACATTCTTTTTGTATGCTTTTCCCTTCACTTCTTTGTTTAGACCTCCCGCCACCTCCAGAGCCGCCCCCAGAGGAGAACAGGTTGCAAGGTCCCCAGGTGTGCATAGAGGACAGCAATGTGGTGAACGGTGGTCCATCTTCCCTGGAGAGGAGTGAATACAGCAGCAGCAGCAGTCACCAACGGAAAGGCTCAGGACAAAGACACACTGACAGTAAGACAAAGTTTTGCAGAGTGTAGAATTTTAGTCATAATTTGGTTTAAGGGTAGTAGAATCTGAGTTAGCGTAGAGACTATGTGTTCCTCCTGAAATATTCCACTCCTTGTAGAAATTGGATGATTAGACAACACCTGTATATTTCACCAAAGTAGAGTAAAAGTTATGAACTCTTGTAACCACGTAGCCTTTTCCATGTTTATGCTGTATCATGCTCTACTACTGCACTGCAGTATTTTCTCCTCCCGTGTTACAGTAGGGTGAACGGGACTGGCTGGAACTCAAGTACTTGTATCCATGACTGGTCACCTGATCATTCCTTATGAATAACTACATTTATAGCAGCTATGCATCTGTAGCATAGCAAACACATATGTCACAAGTTGGTGGCCACAAATGAAAATACAAGGTGTTACGCCACCCTGAAGCAGACAATCAGCTTTTTTCACCTGTTCTCGCATAGAGAATAGTTACAGTTACTGACCACACCCAGTATTACATGTTGACAAATAGAAGTACTCTGTAGTGGTGTTGCCTAGATCAGCTCTAAACACTTCTCCAGCAGATATGTCTCTGTCTAAATTAATCTTCATTTCCCCATTAAGATACTGTGCTGCCTTTAAAACAGACCAAAAGACCCTTACTGTTAACCCCACTTTGCTCTCTTCATCCTCGCCTCCTCAGATGAGGAGATGATGGCATACAGCAGTAAGGCCGGTTACCTGTCCAGGAGTCAGATGTCCAGTAACTGCTCGACCACAGGAAGCTCGTCATCCAGGGGCTCCACTGGCTCCAGAGGGCTCAACTCTGCCAGAAAACACAACGAGGTAGGATACAGCAACCCTAATGATTTTATAATTTCAGTGCGGCTTTATGCAAGAAAAGATGTCCTGTTCTCACCTCAGATGGTTTTAATAATTGATGCTTTTAGATATTTATGAGCACGGGAACAAAGATCTGCCATGGAGATGTTCATGTGCTTTAGTTTTATCTACATATCATTACTTGTGCTCCATAAAACACACATAATCTTATATGTGTGGGTGTATGAAAAGAGCTTTTACATTCCCATGTTGCCCACACACATACACACATACCAACATCCTCTCAGGCTCATACATACAGATCTACCATTACTGTCTACTCAGGATAGGCTTTACAGTAACAAATGTGCAAGCCCACTGCTCTCTCTGGAGTGCACTTCTGAGGCCACACTTCACTGTGGGAGCTCTTCTTTAAATGCACCCCCTGCAGGCTCCCTCGCGACAAGCTGGTGTCTTTTATGGCAGAAGAAGCTGTGCCAGACGAATGGGAAGCTCTGCAGGGATTTCATGCGAGTGAGGCAACACTTCCAAACAGTGTTTGACATGTCCCTCAACATTACAGTAGGTAGGCAGGGGTGTAATAGCTGATAGAAAGCATAGAAATTTGTGTAAAGTCAGAATTACTTTACACAACAGTGGCTCAGGAGGTTGAGCGTGTTGTCCACTAATCCCTGGCTCCTTCTGTCTGCACTTCAAAGAGTCCTTCAGCACTGAACCCCAAGTGGCTCCTGAAAGGCAGGCCAGCACCTGCTTCTCAGCTTTGTCTATTAAGGTATACAAGTGCTTAGCACTTTATAAGAGCAGTCCAGTTGTTACCAGTATCCTGTATTGGTCAAGTGCAGAAAAAACTGAAGAATTGCCTCAGTGTCAGGGAGAAAGAAAATACAGAGAAAAACACAGCAAGAAGTACATATAAGAAATGTGCTGGATAAGATTGTTTCTTATGCAGGATCACCTGCAGATTCACCCAGTGTGAATGAGAAATTTGTAATTCTATCGTTATTTTACTCTACTTCTAAGAACAACTGGGCCATTTTGAAATGTTTTCAAAAAGGAAACTGGAAAGGGAAATTGGATGTTGAAATGAAATTACTTCTGCCATTTTCGAAATAAACCTTAATTTGTCCATTTCCATTTAAGCATTACATTATAATTTCCTGGTTTTCAAATTTTCTTTGCATTTTCAGATCACTATTTCACAATATTTGTAATAATATTTCAATAACCAATTTTCCTTTTTGCTTATAACATTTATTCATGGCATGATTATCAACAGTTGTACAACGAAATAATGATTTATCATCTTTTAATTTGATTTTTTTATTCAAATTTGTTAGGTCAAAATAGCAAACCGCAAAAAAAAAAAAAAAGGACACCGTTAAAAGTCCTGTATGTATGTATGTCAGTATTATCGGAAAGATTTACTATTTACTTAGTGTCAAAAGTGAAATATGTCAAAGCAGAAACATGGCCCCTGTGAGGGTTTATATCCTGTTGCTTTGTTTAATCTTTGGATATACATCATGTAATACATCACTTTTCAACACTTTCAGTATGTTTTGTTTATAGAATCTGAATTTGTAAAGTTAAAGAAATGCTGCTAAAGATATATAATAGAGGAAAACTACAATATATCTCGCTGAAAGAATAGTGAAGTAGAAGTACCTCAAATCTGTGCTTAAGTGCCGTACCTAAGTAAATGTACTTAGTTATTTGCCACCACTGCTTGTAACTACTTCTGGACAAAATGATCCCCCAAAGTTTCAGTCAAAATGTCTGTGTAGCAACAGTCAAACAGGCTACAAGTAAAACGTTAGAAATTACTTAGAGAGGAAACGTATTCAACTGAGTCAACCAGCATGAGCATGGATTTATGAGAAATGGACAGTGTAGTAGCTTTGATGCTTTCTTTTTGTGCTGTAGTTGTTAAGTTTAATGCTGTAACCTGAGGCGTCACCATAAAGCAGCCTGTGTATGAGAAAGAGAAAGGATGGCCCTGTCACGGGTCACTCTGCTGACCTCAGCACACATCTGCTATGGGAATGTAGCAAAGCAACTTGTAAAAGTGACACACACGCGCACAATTGCTCTTTTCACTCGCTGTCAACACATACACACACAGAGCTCCCCTGTATCTCGTGCCTCTCAGGTCAGCCCCCTGTGGAGCAGTAAGGAACACAGCTGACCCACACTGGCCTCTTCACGCCTTGCCGGGGACATGAAAGCGCGACCTCTTTATCTGCCATAAAGTTTGAGGTGTTTCCACAGGAAGCCTGGGTTAGGTTACCCCTTCCTCCTGTGGTGTTGCTGGCTGCTATCTTTGCCCTTTGACCCAGGCGGTCAGTCCAGGAAGGAGGAGTCGGGGGACGGGGGTGGAGGGTGTTGCTGTCCTCGGGTCACATCTGTACAAACGAAGAGCCAACGAAGAGACCCACACTTGACTGCAAGTCAGGACTCCACTCAAGAGCACAACATCACCATACCGAACACTGCTTATGCACAACTGTTTTAATTTGAGCAGCACATTCTTTGTGACCGATTAGATCTGCGGGAAAAAAGAACACAGCCAGTTTAGACTTCAGAAACACACACCGCCCACATTACATCAAGCGTCCTCATTCTTGCAAGAGCACAAATCCGTAACAGATCTGCCAGTTTGTGTCATCATCATCCTCCTCACTCTCTTCTGTCATCAATACTTTATGTACCTCTTCTACCTGAAAACCACTTTCCTCATGCTTTTCAGGCTCCGTGTCTTCTCCTACCTTTTTATTCATGCTGTGTATGTTGTTTAACACACACTCATATGTAGCATGTGTGTAGCAGCAGCTAAATCACTCAAACTTTACTTTGTTAAACAGACGTCCACCCCGGAACACAAGTCTAAAACATTTCGTTGTTTTGTCTCCAACATTCACAATTTGAGATTCATGTGTGTGCACATGATGAAGCATTAGTGGGAAATGGTGCCCAGATTGAGAGGAAATAGACTTGAGTGCTTACCCCTGGCAACAGAGCAATCCTAACTAAACTGACACATTCTTGACAAAACTGACAGCTCTGACCAAATTGATTAAGTGTGATACTAAACCATGACCAGAACGAGGCTGCTATTGCAGTCTGCTCCCAGCTTATTGGTTAACTGTCTCTCTCATTTACAGTAACAATTTTGAGTAATTTTAAGTACGATCAGAAAGAATATGGATTGAAGATTGAATACTGCTGCCTGTCCGTCAGCTACTGCTATCTATTATTATCCATGGACATTCTGTTTCTGCATCTGTTCATGGAGCAAGGTGGTGCTAAAGTATATGAGAACATAAGCTGGAGTCTGCCTTGATTTATCAAAATCAAACTGCATTCTATGTAATACTTCAAGTTTTTATTGATGTTAAAGCATTTCTCTCTTCCAGGAAATGAGATAAGGACACCAGTGACTCTGTCAGTGTACCTCCGATGCCTCCATCATCAGCCATCTTTCCACCGTGGACACGAAGAGCTGGATAAGAGGAAAAGTTTCGGTTTCAGGATACTAGACTCTGTGTCATTGCTGTGAAAGAGAGAACAATGGACTTTACATTCTGTTTTTTTGGTATTACTATGATTATTTATGAGCTATCGAGTTCACTCCTCTCCCCTGATTTGTAAATACCTGTGTCTGTACTGTTCTTTTGTGGGCTCTGGATACAGGGAAAGAGACGTATATTGTATTTATGAGGATAAAAAAACAATGTAAAAAAGTCTGTTATTATAAAAAAGCTCATGTCTTCTTGAATGTGCCAACCTTTTTTGTCCAAATGTACGGTATAGTTTTTGGAAGAACATTAACTACTGTTGCACTCTCTTGTTGTGATGGCAAAACAACAGAAAATATGAAGCACAAAGTGTGTTTGCTGGTTGAAAGGGGCGGTCAGAAAAACCAAAACAAGCGGGTTCTTGCTCCTGGAAGGATGCTTCCCCACCAGGGTCCCTGCACCCATGTTGTCTAAGAATGTCATACTTTTCTATGTTTCCTTTGGTTTCTCTGCAATCAAGGGTTCCATTGTGCCAGCAGACTGACAGGCTTTATGAAAGTTTGATTGTAACCCCTCTGGCTCCTCTCTTGTCCCCTCTCCTTGTTCGTCTGAGGGACTGTTTGCTGCAGTTGTGAGATAAAATTTGCATATACTCCTTCCAAAACAAACAAAAAAATGTCTGTGGACTGACTTTTTTGTACTCTTGTTGTTTTGTAAATGTACAATAAAATACATTTGCTGATCCAAGCCTTTACTCCTTTCTTTGGAGAAGCTTTCATGAAGTGAAGTACCTGGCTGTGTATTTTCTCTTTCATGTCTGTTCCTTCCTGGCATTTTATATTGCATGACACACCAAATTTAACATCATTTGAACTACCTCGACACCTAACGCTACACCTATAGTTAAATGCAAACGTAAAAAAGGAAGTAAACGTCACGAACATGCAGAAGTATTTTTTTCAATTTGATATTAAAGCAACACTGGCCTTGGCGTGTGCATTGTTTGACATATAGTTTTTGGTTGTTGTAATTCTTCTTCCTGTCCATATTAGCCATCAAGAGAGCAATACGCAGTTGTCACTACGTTTTAGCAAAATGTATTCTCAACAGCAGCTAAAGCTGATGCAAATTGTCAATAGTTTGAGGTAGAAAAGTTAAAAAAAAAAAAAAAAAAATGTCGATTTGATGAAATTCTAGCTTGTAGTGGAGGAAAGTTCCTGCCAAAAATACCATAAATCAGTGGAAATATACTCAACTCATACATTTGTTACAGTGAATGTTCTCACACAAAAGGCTAAGGATTTTGTCCTCTTGCGTTAGAACCAAATTAAGAAGTACCCTCCCCTGTGTCAGTGCAGATACCTGTGGGCATGTGGGTTTTAAGACTTGGACAAATATGAACCCATCTCTTAAGTCAACAGCAAAATATCAGTTCATCATAATTAATCCAAAAAAGTGACAGTGAGTGTAATGGCGTATGTGGTTTTCACATATTTTTTGAGGGCACATTATTGTTATTGGATGTATTACAAGTAGACCTGCACATTTTAAACTGTTGTCAAACTGTCAGGGTCTTTAACACCTTGATGTCACATGAAAGTCAATCAGGTCTCCAGAGGCGTAAAGGTCACATGGCAGGCACATGAGTCATCAGTTACATGAATTCAGGTGTGAATTTTAAAGACATGCATCAGTTGAAAACTGTAATATTTTCAGTTATCCATCTGTCCTCTCATCTTCCCCAACCATTCTTAGGGTGTTTACCATCTATGCAGTAGAGTCAGGCTTGAGATTCTTCTTGATATACAGTAGGTCATATGAGTCAGCTTTAAGATGAAGGCTGAAAACTGTGTATGCATGTGTGCTAGTGCAAACCTCTGAAAACTTCAAACTTCTTGAAAATTTCAACTCCTTGACGACACTTTCCAGTCAAACCAAAATAAATAATAAAAAAGTGTTCCTTATTGCTGAAGCTCTGTTTGCTTCTTAATCTCCTAATGCTCCATTCTTCCTTTAACTTCACAGTGCATTGCACCTGGGTGAGCTCAGCACGCACCAAGGAGCATGAAATTGCCGAGCTCTCTTCTCTAAGAGTGCAACACACACTCCCGCTTGCTGTCCACCTGAGACAAGGCATGCCTTACCCTCCAGTGCTCTACAGATGCTCGCTGTGTTGTGGCATACACAAACTCACTCACACTCACACTCAGCCACACATATACATGAATAGCCTCGGGTGGATTTCTTCTTTCAGTGATCTGCCATCAACTGAAAAGAACATGATAAGATGCTGCAGCACAGCTTTGTTGCAGTCCACAGATAGAGCTGATGGAGCTGGCAGCAAAATGAAAACATGAAAAAAAAAAAAAAAAAAAAACCTTCATATGACGTAGATGTATTGAGATTTGACTGACATGCTTTCTAAAGACCTGATACAACAGTTTATAGTGTAACTGCACTGATATTTCAATATGCTAATGATAGACACGGCTTTGGCAGAACATACATAATAATTGGATTTGTTGTAGATGTTTTCTTTTTACATCTTGTTCAGATGCATTTCTGAATGTGCTTCATTTCATTTCTGTATCAGACTGAAGATAAACTGGATTCCATTCAAGACGACATAGAGAGTGCTGCAGCTTTCCTTTTAGACGAATGTGACTGTGAGGACTTGAATAAAATCAGGTTACACTAGTATGGATGATGATGATGATGATGATGATGATGATGATGATGATGATGATGACGATCATGGTGAAGGTACATTTGGTCCAATGAGATGGTATGCAAACTGAATTTCCAAAGCAAAATATACATTTAATGTTGATTTTGATCTTTTAATGGAATGTTGACTATATTAACATGTCGCAAAATATAGTGGCAATTTATATATAACATTCAAGGCAGTTCCATGTCGAGCAGCCACAACAGAACAATGCTGCAGAAACACTACTTTTACTTCTAAAATTTAAAGTAGGCCAATTCTTTGCTAATAACACTTACATATTTTACTCAAGAAGAATTTTGCATGCAAGACCTGTTGTACTGAAGTATTTTTTTACATTTTTGTATCTGTGCTTTTACTTAAGCAATGAATACTTCTTGCACCATTGGCTGTATTTCTGTTAAATGATAATTTAATGTTTGCTTGCGTTTTGAAAAATAAGAGCGACCTCAATATATCACAGTCATCCAAGAAGCTCTGACAAATTTCCAGTCTATTCTTTTTTTTTCAGCATAGACACAGCATTCTAATGAATGATTACTTACTTACTGAATGACTTATCAATTCATTTAATTTATTTCAGGACAAAAGGCAGAAATTGAATGGTTTTTGAAAAGCCCCCATTTATTTTCTAAAAGAACTGAAATGGCTTCTCAGATATACGCTGAATGGGCTTTTTTGGAACTGCTGCTGCAATACCTTCAACAGGTCAAAAAGAACATTTTGCATGGGCCGTCTTTAAGATTTTCACAGGAACAGATTTTCAGTTAAATCAAAACTTACAGTTTTATACTGTTAGTGTTACTCTAAGGCCCTCAAAATTTTCCCCTCATAGTAGTTGTTGTCCTGGCAAGGATGCAGCATGTCCTTACAGAGATTAATGCATATTATGTTAGCAGGTTGTTAGCAAGAGCAAAGGACAACAAATAAGACAATGAGAAGATTTACGTTACTGACCTTCTACAGTGTGACCCAACACCTCTTACCCTTTCTATGCCCCCCTCGACTTCCCTCTATCCCTCCATCCCTCCCTTCTTTCCCGTTGCCCTCAGCTATAAATCATTTTGCTCATTCATTAGGCCAGTGTCAGGGCAGAAACGCCCACCAGGCCTGGGAGAAGGGGGTCAACGGCTTGAGAAGAGAGGAAAGAGACAGAGACAGAAAAGTAAGGATGAAAGGGAGGGGAGGGCATCATTTAAAGCCCTGTTCAATCATTCCAAAATGTAACACACCAATTTCCATGTTAATTTGCCCTGTGACAGCAGAGATGGATGTATGTGACTTTTTGGCTGATGTGATGCATACATAGAGAAGCTGAAATGAAGCCATTATGTAGGCAGCGGGGTCAGTAGATGCAGAAGGAAAATGATTTAGTGCCTCACAGGGTAACTGAACATTCAACACTTAAGGGATGTTGTAAAATGATCAATATTTCACCCTTTTATTTGCTGTTAACATACAGTATATCTTACAGATTTAACTGTTAAATATGTTCATCTATATATTATATTCAGCAGGTGCATGTATAAGAGTACTGCTTGGGTGAAAAGACCCAGACAACTTCATCATATTTCTTTTCATCATATAATGACTACTTCAGTGTCACTCAATACAACTGATGTACCTGCCTATTTTTGTTACCGTTCCATGTGAACAACCACATACAGTAATTCATCATGACAGGCGCTATGCTACCCCTGAGCCCCACTTTGTATAGAAAGAAACATAGTTCCAACTCATTTGTATAAAGTTTTAGCAAATTTAAATTGGGCTCTTTCTCACTTTAAGATAAAGGAAGTAGTCTTTGATCATTTAACATAACATTCATTCATCGATTAAACCTTCATGGCTTGAAAGATTCTGCTAATTATCAAGATTCAGAAAAAAAGGAAGAAACAAAGAAAACATTTAAAGCCATATTTTAAAGATTCTGTGAAAAAATGCATTGCCACATGGGCAGTTTTTCTTGAAAAGCTGACTTTTTGAAAACAAAATGCTAAATGAACAGGGACATAAAAAGCTGATGTCCATACTTAGAGGGCAAAATGAGCAGCAGTTCTGTCTCCCAATAAATGTGCTAATGTGCAAGACACTTGCATGTTTTTATGTGCTGAAGCAGTCAACGGGCCCTGTGTGACTGACAGAGCAATATTGAAGCAGATCACCCATATGGGTGCCATTGATTTCCAGTTAATTGAATGATTACCACTTTAGCATGCAACACCACAGTTGACCACTGCTGTCAATCAATGTGAGCATGTCACTGCCACCTGAACTGCTACCAGCATGATAGTAGGAATTAGTTTAAACCTCAGACATTGAAGACTCTGTTAGACACAGCCTAGCTCTTGTAATCACACTAACTAGAGTGGTGCCACTTTGTATTAGGTCCTGCTGTAGGCCTGTGTGAAGTATTTGAGAAAAGTTATCAAATCAATATGCTGTGAATTTACTTTTTTGAACTGCTTTGCCATTATTGTCTTTGTGTGTATTTTATCTTCATGTTATATTCTAATTGTTCTTACATTTATTTGCTTTGATTCCCTGTGGGATCCTATCATTTCTGTGGCCACAAAACTATTGTCATTTCCCCACAGATCAATAAAGTTCCATTGTATTGTATGAATAGTGCTGCCGCTAAAGTAACTGGATCAAAGTGAATGGTTGCAGGATTAAATTATGACAACCTGAGCGTGTAAATGTAATTCTATAAAATTGCTAAATGTTTTAGCACAGACAAGTTGCATAAGTGTGTGTAAAATTACTAACAGAGTGAAACAATGAATTTCCCACAGGCTACAAATGAAGTAATTGTTATTATAAGTATTAAAAAGGATTTAGTTTCATGACCATGACCATATCCCACAAAGTTGGATTCAGTCACACACCACTACCCATATTTTTATGTCTGGTCTTAGAATCATAATTATCCATTTGGTAAAATAACAGGCAGTGGGAAAGACATGCAGTAAAGCTACATATGTATGTGTCCACATGTGTGCACAGTGTGTGCATGGTTTCAGGGTATGTTTAATATGGGTCATTGGTTTGCTGACATGCTATATAAACCTAGTATTTTGGCATAGACCAAAATCTGTGATGCACAAATCCCATTTGTAGTGTGTATGCATATATGTGTGTGTGTGTGTGTGTGTGTGTGTGTGTGTGTGTGTGTGCATATGAAATAAGACAAGCAAACATAAAGTAATGTTTGACTCATAACTATGTGAATCTCATAGTGTGTGGTCTCATCTATCAGAGCGTGTGTGTGCTGCTCAGTGGAGCTGGAGGCTTCGTGTAGAAACATATGGCCTTTAGTGAAGGAGACAGATGAAGGATAATCCCTTTGGCAGGCCAGTATACACACACACACACACACACACACACACACACACACACACACACACACACACACACACACAGTCATGTTTCCATCATTTTTGGGAACATTACATAGATTCATTTCCTGGAGATTTAACCTAACCATAACCATAACCACTACTTGTCTAACCCTTACCTAACCTTAACGTAAACCTAACTTTAAGTCTTCACCCTAAAATTTAATGATTTACATCCCAGGGACTGTTTTGTCCCCATAAGGAAAATGAGTCGCTACAATGTGTGTATATAGCATATGTCTTCACAACATAAGTAGCACGTCCACACTCACATGCACATACACACAGAAAAATAATCCAGAACTTGCTGCATTGCATATAGACTGTAAATGTGACACAATCGTTTAACTGAGTTTAAAGCTTGACGTTTGTGCTAGAAAGCCTGTTTTGACTTAATTATTGATGTTTTAGCCAGCTGTGACTTCACTCCAAATTGCAGGTCTGCTTGACTTTATTTAACAATAAACAAATCAAGCAGGCTGGTTGATCCTGAAAATTAAACTGAAAAAGGCGAAAATCCATGAAAAAACTTCATTCTTTTTTATGTGTTTGCACAGAAACAAAGCCTGCTCCTCTTTTGAAAAGAAAAAAAAAAAAAAAAGACTCCTGGACCACACATCCCTTCGTGTTTTTTCTCTGATAATTATGGACTGCGTTTGGTTTTTAAATACTCCACACATAAATTCTGCTCCTGCCACGGCTGCTCCTGTGCAGCTTATAAATGAAACAGACAGCAAAGCACTTCTTAGCTCAACGTTTCCAGTCTCATTTGACCTTAGCAGCCCAGATATAAGACACGGATTACTTTGAGAAAGAGCGTGTTGTGCTTTGCAGCTGCATGACAAACACTCATCCTGAGCACAAAGTCATTGAGGAAATCATATTAGATTTACTGTAAGTCTGCTGGGCCTCATAGCTTTTCCTCCTTAATGCTCATACAACTCAGGCAAGGTTTGTCTGAAACATCAAGTCAGGAAGTGTGAGCAAATAATCTGCTTTAAACAGAGAGGAGCAACATTAAGTCTTAGGTCTCATGTTGGCTTTGCTTTTGGAGAGGAAACATTAGTTACATTAGTTAAAAATCACACTGTTTATATAAACACAAACATTGATTAAGGTTTAATTATTCTCTCTCCAGTGGTTTGTAATTAGAAGTCATTATCAGGTACAGCAGCATTGTTTGCTTGGTTAATCAAGCCAAACAGATGGGTTTTAAACATCACCTTCCTGCCTGCTCTACATAGCCATTAAGAACAGCAGCGGTCAATTAAAATCCTGCCCACAGGCCAGAGGGACAGTGTTTAGTGTAAACATACTCCACTTCCTTTACTTCACTTCATCCACTTCCACAGACACTCCAATGGCAAAGTGATGTGGTAAAGCACTAAAATTTAAAGTGAAAAACCCTAATGTATGGTGGATATGTCAAAATAAAATGTAGCCCCACTCTCATCTGAAGTGTGTATTTAGCTGTTTTTAATTTGGGACAATAACACCAACACCAAAGACAACAAGTGTGGAGGGTTTTTTTTTTTTTTTTTTTTACTATGAATGTCACGAGGGAAATTATTTCAGCTTCAGCCAAACTTCGTTGCATACAAAATGTAACATGGCAGGAGCTGTTATTTCACAGCTCAGCTCGACACAGTCCAAAGGTAAAGTCCTTCACTTGAGTTCAATCAATGCCAAGATGTCCAAACTATGAAACACATCTGGAAGGTAATGTGAACAAAATAATATGCAAATTCTTACAAAATGTAAAACTTTGATTCTACTACCATTAGTGAATTTCTATATAAAGAATCACCAGGCATGCAAAGACTAAGCTATGCATACAGCACTTCCACTTGTGCATTACCTTCTGTTGAATGCTTACTAAAATTCAAGTTACCTAAAGGTAAAACCTCAAGTTAATGCAATTAAATGTGAACAAAATGACTTTTTCTACTTTTGCTACTCTGGCCTATAGAATGTTTTGTCTAATCCAAACTTTATGTAACATTAAAAAGTTTACAGGGTGTATAAAGACAGAAGTTCTCTTAACACATAAAATAATGTCAAGAAGTCACCAAAATCAATGGGAGAACAGAATATGATTTGGACTGTGTTTAAAATTCTTTAAATAACATTTGTTGAACATGCTGTATATATACTGTACACTTCATTAGTAAAAAGGTTTGTACAAAATCACTACGCTATGTTCTATTTGGTGGTATACAATAAAATCCTGTAACAAACACATGAAAACAGAAACAAATGTGTGCTGTGAGGAAAACTGCAGCACTGTATTTCTTCAGCCGACTGTACTGACTGCTTTCTCACTGTCTCTCATCCTGTCTTTGTGTCTTTCTGGCCTTTTCAAAGCACAATGGGTGAGAAGATCCCGAGGGAAGTGTCTCATTATCCCATTCTTTAATGAGAGGAAAGGATACAGAAACTTTCGAAACTCAGTGGAGGTCATAAGAAGGATGAGGTAAACTGGGAAAACTATTCCAAACAACAGACGTGCTTCTATTAGCAGAGGTGTCTCAAACATCAAGCAGTTGGCTCCAATTATATTTCAAATCCAGATAATTAACTCCTTTTGACAGAGAAATTGCTACATGTCAAACCCTGGATTATTCAGAATTGTGTCTAGCACTCTTCAAAAAGTAAATCAATAACTGCTGCAGTATCATATTTGTCCCCTCTTCTTCTCTTGCAGTTCTGGCATTGCTGTGAGGTCTTTCTGAAGTTCAGGTATGTTGAATCTTTCACTCTTCTGGCAGAGTCCCTAAGCGTCAAAGGGTCTGGTTTGTCTGTCAGGATAGTGTGATCTGTACTTAGCCTCCATTTCCTCCACCCAGGCCATGTTCCAGTCCCACGCAGGAACAGGCTCCAGCTCCCCGAAGGAGTCGCTTTCTGCACGAAATGAAGGATACAAGGCGCTGAGGGGGGAGGCTGGCGGAGAGAAGTCTAAACACAGAGGAGGACGACATGTTGACATGCATTTCAATATCGAGTGGAGAGATTATATTAAAACAGAAACCATTTTGCCTTAGAGAAGGTAACAGAATAAGTAAACATTTCAAGACCTCTGAGGTGCACCTTTCACGCTGATTCTCTGGGGAAAAACAAATTTAGACGCTTCTTTGAAGCAGCTGTCTGTCACTGAAAATAAAACCAAAACAAACATTGCCAATTCACATCAGCCAGGTTCTGAATTCCAAAGAAACTGGTACATTTCAAAGACCTCAGAAAGTGTAGCTGTCCAGGAATAGCAATAGTTTTTTTTTAAGCTGAAGGATTCAAGCTATAGAGGCTCTGCCAACTAATGTGAGAGTGTGAAAGTGCACATTACACTGTGTCCCAATCTGAAACGAGCCTGTTCCTGCTGCTCCACTCTTTCCATATGATTAGTCCACACTGTTTCTATACTTGAAGCCACTTAACCTCAGCGTGGATAGTGTAGAGATAGGTAAATGAGTTATTTTGTCTAGGTAAATGTGAAGTTGAATATTCCTTTGCTGGCTGTTCCCAAGGCAGCTTGCATTTAATAAATCATGTACATTTAGTCACATGGATGAATGACCTAATTCCTGATTTGATGCATGTGATTCTCCAAATGTTAAAGATAAAAATTGACCACATGGAGTTTGGAGTATGGAGTTTCATCTGATCTGAGGCTTTGGACTCCTATTATTAAATTTTAACATCAATCATCATGAGACTGCATCATGAACTGCAGAGAAAACTGTTTTTTCAAGGTACACTGCAGTATGTGTGAAAAATAGCCCAGACAGAAAACCAAAAGCCTAAAGTGAGAGTTTGGCAAATGGGATAAGACTGAAGAGGGAGAGCAGAGTGACTGATGAGGTGACACAGGAGGGAAGGATGACTCATCTGGAGGTTCAATTTGCTGAGAGGTCCAAAGTAATTGCCTGGTGCCACCCTAGACGTTGCACTTAATGTCTTTGTCTCTTACAACAATGGACACAAGCGCAAATGCTGACACACACTTATGGAAAACCTACTCAGAACTGTTTGTTCCCAGATTCTCAGTTGAACACACAAACATGCTGGAGGTGAGCACAAGCCTCTAAAAACTTTATTCTTCTTTGAGATTTTAAGATTTAGAATGTTAAACATTGAAATTATAAGAACACTCAAGACTAACTCATGTCACATGTTTCATGGTTCTGTTTGCCAGATTTCCTGTAAGGCATTAGTCTGCCTCCAGGGCAGTGTGTCACCAGCTGGGATCAATCATGGACAGAGGGCTCCATCTAGTGGAGGTATGCAATATACACAGAAGGTCAGCATCTGCAAGCCCTTCTTTGTTGTTTAAGCTCCCAAGATGTGAACTTGTTCACATCTAATTATTTCCCTGGTTTTCCAGATTGAGCTGAGTCTTTTTTCAGTGAGAATCATTCAGTAATCAAACAAGGTTCCTCCTCTGCATACCTGACAATGAGGTTCCACTCATGGTCTCTGCTGCCAAAGCAAGCAAGCGGGCAAAGTTGGTGCTGTCATTAGTGTAGCAGCTGTCCACTGAGCTGATGAGGCTGGTGCGAGTGCTGGCCATGTTGCCGTCCATGACTGAGCTCCAGGTGTTCCACAGTGAGCTGTCCCATTCACTGTAGCAGGAGGAAGGCGAGCTCTGCAGGCGGGCATGTCGCAAACCAATAGGTGGGGCCTCATGTTCATCGGTGGCAGGATCATCCTCCATCTGAGTGGAGTGGACTGGCCCACAGATGTAGCCCAGGGTGGGGGAGAAGGGATGGGGCAGGGAGGGACGCTGCTCAGGCAGGGCGCTGCTGACAGAGGGGGGTGGCATGGTCAGATAATTCCATTTGTGAGTAAGCAGCCTTAATGTCTGCACACTATGATTGATGTTTCTTCCTAAACAAAAGATCTTTTCTACAAAATTGTGCATAATCTTAGCCAGACAACTAGGAAGAAGTAAGAAAAGCTGCACTGAACAACAGTCTCCTCTGTATCTTCACCTGCATCTCTCAGGTTTAGGACTCAGCTCCAGATACTGGGTAGCTTCCTCTGCAGTCAGTGTACCACCCTGGTCATCATCCACTGACATGTAGTATGATGCAGTAGAAAGGTGGCTGTAGGATGGGCAGTTGGTGTTGGTGGTGGTGGGTCCTGGTTGCCCACAGTGGCCTGATGCAGCACACAGTGACTGGAGAGAGCCCATGTCCACTGTTAGCTTCGTAGAACGACTGGAGCTGAAGAAAATGCAAGAGAGAGACGTGTAAGATTTGGTTTTCCTGTCTCCTTTTTTTTTTGGCATACTTCCTCATTTTTTCAGAATCATTAATGTGCCCCCTGCCATGCTAACACACTGGCATGAAGTCACATTTTGGTTAGAAGCTTAGTTGCTGTCTTGCCAAGAAGTACTTGTCTGATAAATATAAATCTACAACCAACAGCTAGCTTAGCATAAAAACTGGAAAGAGGGGGAGAAACAAAAACAAAATCAATGTCATAAATACAGTGGGTAATATCAAACTGTACAGCTTAAAAAAAAAAAAAGGTACGTAGAAAACAGAGATCATGTCTTATCAGAAATAATTCCATCATTTCGGTAACACTGTAGCATAAAGCTGTGGAGTCAATAATAACTTAATCTGCTTCCAAAATTACCAAACATTTAATTTATTGCTTATGTTTTCAATAATGTCCACATCAGTAGTTTCTAGATTACAGTTTCTTGATATGGATATGAATACGTCTTGGATTGGTTCAGCTGAAGCATGACTTGAGCTCTACCAATGGGTGAGAATGGACTAAACACAAGTCTGCAGTCTATAAATGAAATTCCTCATTTTCCTGTGATGGGAAAAGAGAAACTAGCCTTGCTCCCTGTGTTTTAACTCACAGATAAGTAGGTCTGCAAACAAGATCCTTATCGTTTTCTTTTTTTCCATCTTTGGTCATTCCAAGTGTGGTCATTTCTTGGGCCTTTCAGTAGGAAAAAAACATAATCAAAGGAAGGAAGTTTAGGTCATCTCAGACCAATATGGCATTAAGAAGAGTCCAACATGAGAGGATATATGGCAGGAAAGCCTCATTTTTGAAAAACGGTATTCAGTCTGATTTGTTTTTTTAAATGTATGTAACCATATGGAGCTCCTGCATGTTTTTTTCCAGTTTTCTTTCTTCTTAAAGGAAACAGGTGGCTCTAAATATAAGGACCACATAGCTGAAACACTGCAAAGAGTGAAGTGTGAGTGTGTGTGAACACACAGTATTTTTTGCTCCCTCGATCTGAGCTGTGTGTATTTCTTACCCTTCATCTGAGGTGAGGCTGTGTGTGTCCATGGTGTCCTCTTTGGGTATTGGTGGTGGAGGGGGGAGCATGTCCACCAGGTGTAATGATGCAGAGTAGTGCAGCAGGCGAGGACAACCAGCAACTTTACTACACTCCGGGTGTCCAGCTGGACAAAAAACAGACGATAAGTTGTAATAAAATAATACATATTTACTAATTACCAATAACCAATCATTGCTATCATTATTTCAAATGTGTGTATATCGTCCACATTCTAACTCCACTCCACTTCCAAATGGAAGCTTTAAGGTTCCAAATGAGAACAACACAGATGCATTATCACCACTAACTGTTGCTCTCAGCTGGATTGCAGAAGCAGCTGGATTGCTACATTGCCCTGAATAAATAGCAGAGATACTAAAACCATCTTCTCATATGAACTCTGGACAATGTCCACAGAATCAGGTCCAGACATTGTCGAGATTTGCACAGCATATACCATCATACTGCCTAACTTAAATGACAATGTATAGATTTTGTCATACCATGCTGGCGTGATGGTATGTGACTGAGTCTCTGTTTGTACATGCTGGAAGGACAAGCCTGGTTCCTGGTTGGCACTATGGGGACACTGTTCACTGCATGCAACTCTGAGAGGAAACAAATGAGTCAGCCTAGGACACATTACCCAATATTCTATGCTGATGCATGGTAAAACATTCACATAATTATACTGCATGCTGAAGTGATGTGTCAGAGGTTAACATAGTGTGCAGACAAAAAAACAAAGAGGGAGGCCTCTGAAAATAAGGAAAATAAACTGCTGTATTGGTATGACATTTCCAACAATCCACCACTATTCACCTTGCTTGCTGTGGTTCTTTTCCCATGACTCCCTCAGCACACCCATCTTAGGCTGGGGACGTATGGCCTGTTTCCATGGTAGCACCTCCTGGCTACCAAGGGCTGAGGTTGTTGCAACAGGCTGGGTGAATATCTGGATGGTCTCAGTTCCTTGCTGATGGAGCAGGCCATGAGGCATTTTAGGGCAACGCCCGGGACTGTTGAAGGTCTTGAGGCCATTGCCCATTAGGTCCACATAAAATGTGCCATAGACACCACAGCTGTCGGTCACAATGGGGACAGCTGAATCCAGGCAGCTGGGGTCCTTCTTGGATGAGACTGGGAGGCCTAATGAAACAAAAATAATATGTACAGACACTACAAAGCATATTTATGGTAATGAGGTTTAAGTCAAAGTCAAAAGGAAGACGCTTCATTAGAAATTATGCAATACTGTAGGAATCTGTGACAAGTTTAAGGTGTGTTTCACACCTGTACTAAAGTTCATTGCGTTCATTTAGTTCTGGTCTGTTTAGGCTTATTACAAACAAACCGAAAGCATAAAGTCATATGGACTGACAGGTGACTCATTGATTGGTCAGTTTTGGTGATGTCAACCTGTATCATCAGCTCTACATGGACCCACACAGGTAAATCAATTGCTGGAGAATGACAGCAATTTGCACATTGCTGAACCTGATGTGTTTAATTATGCTCTCTGGTGTCACAAAGACATCAACAATAACTGGTGATGAGGTTCTAATACTTTCTGAGCAGCTGATGCTCAGCACATGGATACAATCGTAGTGAAGCTTTTGAATTCATACAGATATCACATATCTACATCACAAAATCTTGCATCACAAACAAACTGAATCAGAGTCCACTTGCGCCCAACGTTTCAGAGTTTAATCCGACAGTTTTCACATCAGGCCAACCAAACTGAAGTAAACGGGTAAACACATCAGAGTTCATCTGAACCAAATCAAACAGAATAGGTGTAAAAGCACCCTGGGGGGCTCAGTGTCTAAATATACTGCCGAATTATCCATTTTATCCTCCATTGAATAAACTAGCATTTACATCCAGTTCATCATGTGTGCCACGACCAAGTGTCAGACCACAAATCTGTCATTTTAACAATCTGTGATCAATACTCACTAGTGCTCCTGATCCCTGGATGTTTCTGACCTTGGGCCCATAAGTCCTGATACTTCTGGTTGAGGGCAGGTCTCCAGGCTCCAGAGATCCAAGGGGAGTCTGGAGCTGCCATCCTGTAAAAGAGGCAGCATATGTCACTTCATGGAAAAGTACTTGAAATGTTTTATAACGCTTTAGTGTCATCTCTAATGAAAATACTGAATAAAAACTATAAACATAACTATTTCTACTGGTTGACATGAATTTCTGGTTGTCATCAGAACTATCCCCTAGCAGTTTGGATTTATTCTTATGTCTTCATGACGTTTTACACCATATTTGTAAAAACCAGGTTCTGCCAATATTCTTCACTTTACCTGTGTTTTATGATGAGGTCTTCACTGGCTAGTCTGTGCAAACCTAAGAAAAAAAAAGCAACAAAATTATATAGGGCAGCTCTTTTGACAAAAATGTTAACAATGACCCTGTCTACATACACACCTTTAGCCCTGCCACGTCCCGGTATCAGATGGCCTGTCCCCCTGTGATGTTTGAAGAGGCAGACAGCTGCAACCATCAAACCACACCACAGGAGGGCACCAATGCTGCCGATCAACACTGGGTCCTGAAGCATAGCCAGGACCTGAGACAGATCCCCTCTCTGGCTGTCTGACTCATGGGAGCTTCCAATTTGTGGGTCTGAAAAGCAAACAGAAAGCAGAATAATATCAGATCATTTAATGTGGTTAGGCACAGACTGTATTCTGTGCACTGTCCTGATACTGAAAGTAACTGCAACATTTTCCACAAGTGCCCCTTTGCTCACTGATGACAAATCCATGGGGGTCACTCAGCATTCCTACTCCAGCTCCATTGACAGCTGCTATGGTGAGCCAATACCGTTTCCCTGGTTTAAGGGTAGAGATGTCAAGGTTGTGTTGGCCACTATCCACTGTCCAGTTTTGGTACCGCTGCTCCTCAGACTCCACACACCACACCTGAACAGACAGACAGAGGATCATGAAATGCTTATCAAAGTACTGCAGCTCTCTGCATTCATGGTGTAAACTATTCCTTACACAAAGGTAGCATATACTACCAAGGATATACTACAAGGGATTATATTTTCTCTGACTATTTCTTTTTGTAGTTTGAAGGACCTACAGTAATTTCACCTTCGCTCAGGAGGCAATACTGCATTAGAGTCAGGAACTGTTCTCTAGTAATTACCTGGTAACCCTGTATGATACCATTGTGGGTGTCAGGAGGAGGAGGCCCCCAGCTCAAATGGATGGTATTATTCTGCTCATGGCTCACTGTTATGGACACACTCAGTGGGGAGGCACTGGGCACTGTACAAAGAGGGTTGAGTTTACTATTATCTTCTTAACATGGCTGTACTGTATATCCAAGTTCAGTTTAACACACGTAATTGTTAAAAAGCAAAAAAAGGACACAAATAATTTCACATCAAATCATTTCTCACCCCTCTCAGGGACTCTTAGGAGGCGGGTGTTGCTCTCCCTCCCATACAAGTTGCTGCCATAGGGACGAACTTTGAACTCATACTTGTAGCCTCTCTTCAAGGGGCCCACCTGAGTCTGGAAGCTGGGCAGTGTCACCTTCTTTGCTGCCCAGTCAGAGCTGGCAGGCAGCAGAGAACGATAGAGAACCTCAAAGCCATCAAGGTAATGCGGCTGGGCTGGGAGGGACTGGAGCTAATTAAGAGAGAAAACACAACATGTATCATGTATCTGAAATTTCTCTGAAACGCTCTGAAGAAGCTTACTCATACCTTCCATTGTACTTGGGATGTGTTAGACCCAGGGGCCACAATGGTGACATTTTCCAGAGCAACTCGCAGGGCTGACAGCTCTTTGTGGAGGTCTTTCTGTTTAGTGCTGGCAGCCTCTGAAACACAATAGTTTTATTCATTTAGATTTATTTCTGTATTGATACACTGGTGGAGTTGCCAGGGGGTAGGTTGCACCCAGGGCCAGGCGGGGCCCGATTAGCACTTTGAGAACAGCACAAAAAAAACACAGTGTAATAACATGAAGGATGATCTCATTATGAGGTTAATTACTGTGTGTCAGTATAGACAAAAAAGGATGCATCTGCCTTAATTAATCACTGATTTAATGCAGCGAGCATGCTCAGCAACCCAAATCAAACACGACCAACAGGAACATTCTGGGTTGAACTAAAATACTGATGGTGGGTCCTCTCAAAGTGACAATTACATTCACTGATCAACTTCTAAATCACAAGCTCTCTGCTGCTCTTGAAGTTGAGAAGTTGAACCGAGAGCATACTGCAGAGGATTTTGTTGAGCACGTGACTCACACAATGACTTTAGGACAGGAGAAGACAACTTCTCATTCTCTAGTCCTGCTTCCCCCAGTGGTACATACTGTATGTACTAATGCTTTAAGATGAAACATCTTAAAGCGACGTACATATGAATTCACACACCGATGGCAGGGGCAGTTTTTTTGGGGTTCTGTATGTTGCCCAAGGATACTTCGGCACATGTACTGCCGAGGCAAGGGATCGAACCACCAACCTCCTGATCAGTGGACGGCCACTCTATCTCCTGAGCTACAGCCACCCCTTTTAGCAGGTAATGTGAAAGTAACATCTGTCAGTCACAGTTATTAAACTAAATTAGCTTATACGGTCATCTCAACCAATGATCTCTCAGTCCAGAGCAGAGATCCCTCCTGATTTATGACAGTAGCAAAGAGTGGCTTGACTATCAAATTTCCAAATAACCTAACATGTTTAGTCAGACCAATCAAATTAGCTGCTGTGAGGAAACCACTACCAGCTCCGAAAATGCATTTTGACATCTGGTCGGTAGTGCGTACAGCATGCTGCTGTGGCCTCTGCCTTATCACAGAGGTTTCAAATGCTTGAGGCATGAACCTGTAACAGGCCTCTGAACATTTGCTACCAGAGTGAACAATAAGATTCAATATGATTCTGCAAAAATAGCTGAATAATAAGTCTATGACTTTATCTCTATTTCTGCTGTAATTACCTTGAATTTACAGCAGTCTGCAGCATTTTCTCTCATCACTGCCTGTCTTGCCCCAAGCAACAATATACTGATTTTGAATTAAAGTACTGTCGGTTGGTGTCCTAGTGGCCTGAGGATTATGGTGCTGACCAAGAACCACAATGTCCCTGGTTCTTGTCTGGCCAGGGGCATTCATCATTTCTCTTCCACCTCATTTCCTGCGATCTCTATTGTCTGCAATCTAATATAAATAAATAAAAAAATAAAAATATAAATAAAATAATGATATGTACTATAGGTCAGTACATGGAAGCTGTCTCTCTTTTCTCTCTCTATGTCTCTCTCTCTGTCATGAAGGCGTATTTGTGTGTTGGGAGAATAAATACAGTGATCAAAGAATTAAGCTTAGCATTTAATCTCCACAAGTTGGCAGGCCCACAACAACGTTCTGGGACCTCTGCTTCTTCAGACATCAGCTTACCTTCAACTTGTAGCTGTGCGCTGGCAGTGGCCACACCTACATCATTGGCAGCAGTGCAGGTGTACCTCCCAGCATCCTGGGCTGTCACATAATGGATTTGGAGGGTCTGGTCTGGGTTTACAAGATACCTGTACACAGATATAGGGCATTTAGTTTTCACATATACTGTCCTTCTAATGTCTTTCAAAATGATTGTTATTTTCATTTTCAACCAGGAATTTCAGGAAAGAAATAAGCCATGAGGAAACTTACTGGCCACTTAGTGATCAAGTTAAAGTAAAATAACTTAAATGTGTGCATTGGGAATATGAAAGGGGATGGCTGTCAAAGCCGTTTTGAAGTCTATGTTCCATCTAATGTTTGAGTAGTTAGTTAGACCAACTGTCAAAGCAGAAAATCTGAAGTAAGATCTTTACAGGAATTCCTTACAGGTAATGAGAAAAATATTTAGGAAGCAACACGGTGAAACATGTATTTCCTGTTATCTGCACATTGTGGTATTCTAAACACAAATATATATTTCATGTAATTGTAGGTCTGTGTCTTTCCATAATAAGGTACCTGCCGTTGGGCAGAGGCCCCTGCTCCCTGCTCCAGACCACAGCAGGTGAGGGGTCACCTTTAGCTTGGCAGTAGAACTGGGCAGACTCCCCCATCCTCACAGAAACATTTTCTGGCTTCAGCACCAACACAGGTTTGGCTACAGCAGAAGATAAGAGGAACTCAGACCTGCATTGTCCTGTGAGGTAACTGTGTGCACTTCTGTTTTGTAAAATTGCATTCAGAACGTGGGGCTGAATTCAAAATTGACTGTTAAAGCAGTAATAAGCAGTCATGGGAATGTTGTCTCACCCAACACAGAAAGTCGAGCTGCCCTGCTCTTTCTCACTCCCGCAATGTTGCTAGCCACACACACATAAGCACCAGAGTGGTTCTTCTGTGCAGGAGCGATGATAAGCCTCCCACTCAGCACCTACAGCACAAGCACAGTGCAGACAGGAGGGAGAAAACACAGCTGGTTTCATTTATCTGTTAAAATGAATAATTTTTGGCATTCAGACAGAGATGTCTTTTACATTATTGTGCCTTATGGCTTCATTCAGACATGACAGGTTACAGACAAAAAAAAGATACAATGATGAATGGTGATATCTGGCATATGGTGCACAAAAGGTAGCAGTGACTTGAAAAGCAAAAATATGAAAGAAGAAGAACATTTTCTGCTTTCTTTGTGTCACTGAAAAAAAACTATTTTTCTGTGATTATTACAGTGGTTGTCAAATTTGTCTGAAAAGTCTGACTTTTCAGACGTGAGATCAACATGTAGAGCTGCCATGACAGTAATGATGAAGCAGACGGCTTACAGTGTAGTAATGATCAGTGCTGCTGATGGGAAAACCGTCCTTCTTCCAGATAACATTAGGTTCAGGGTGTCCCAATGGGGGTCCACAGTTTAAGATGGCCACCTCCCCCTCTGCCACCTCCACATCACTGGGCTGCACACTGAACTCTTCCTGCAACACTACAACAACAGAGTCAGGGTTAGACTCACTTGTCCACGCACACGTCATAAATCTACAGCTCTAAAAATATACTTGACCTTCTATAATCACCTTGATACTTTGTGACTTTTCCTAATGTCTTAAGAATTTGTCAATTGCTATTATTACTATCTTTCCCCAAAACAACGACAAAGTGAAACCAATGTAAGTGAAACACAAGTGTTGAGTTAAGTTAACCTTGAGAGCTGTTAAGAGCATCGTGAGATCAAGTTGGACAGTTGCTGTGTCTCTTTATCCAACACACTATGTTCCCATCACTCTAATGAGAACCGTCTTCTGCCCGGTGCTGCTCTTTAACATCAAATCAATAATACGTTATCACAAAACTAATGTATGTTCACTTTTCTGAGAATACACAAACAGACATATGCTGAACATCACTGTGATTTCGTGGCTTTACTCCTCACCAGCTCCAAAGGCAGGCAGCAAACCAATAGGTTTTCTCAAAAGAAAACAGGAAGTAACAAAAAACATTGCCTTCACTTACAGTACTGAGGTAGAATTTAAAAAACGTGACCATAAAATCTATTTTGGGGCAATGTTTCTTTCCTAACCATTGGACAGATATGACAGAAAGACATGTTTGATATACGACTGGTGACAGAAATTCTCTTTCTGCTGTTCTGTCTCTTTCTGTTCCATGTTCAAAGGACTTAACCAAAGTTAATTTGTTTTGGGGTTTTTTGTCCAGTGCAGCTCTCAGCAACCTGCAAAGACTCTGAGACAAGCAGCTGCTGCATGTCCACTGCCTCACTGGAATAAGATGAGTAAACAGTGAGGGTCCGAGGTCAATTAGCCCCACTGTTTGACCCCCTCCTGTCCAGCAAACATTGACACTGGACCCTTTCTGTCACCACATACATCTTCATCAGCTCTCTGTGTGTGTGTGTGTGTGTGTGTGTGTGCATGCTCACATTTACTGGCAACAATGAAATACTTCAGAAAAGGTTGAGCAAGTATCAGCCACACAGCATACATATATATATGCTTCAGTTATTAGAGCAAAGAATTTGGAAAATACAACTTCAATACAGATGATTACATATTAGATTTTATATTATATTAGATATTATAGATTATTAGTTCACCTGTAGATAAAATCGAAGGATAATATTGTATGTAATTAAATTGAGAGTGAGATGGTTTCCTTCACAATTTGCCGTGCAAAGAGAAACAGAGATAGTTTTCTGTTTAGTCAATGATGTATTTCTTCAAAGAAATCTTAATTTGACTTTCCTTAATGCAGATATATTGTTAGTAGCTGAGCATGAAAAGTATTGGCAGAATGTGTTTAATGTGGCAGAATGTTGCTAGAAGTGGAGACAAAACATAAATGTTTAGGCTATTTACTGCAGCATCTGAGGGTAAATGTGAGATGATTTGACCTGACGGTCTTACCTGCAACATACAGAGATGCATTCCGGCTGGTGGCCTTGCCTGCACTGTTTCTGGCCACACAGGTGTAGACACCTTCATGCGACGGCCCTCGTCTGCCGTCTCCTACGCTCAGGAAGAAGAGGCTCCCCTCTGACAAAGCTATGGGCTGCAATCCATCTCCCTTGGTCATCTCCAAAGGCTGGCCATTTCGCAGCCACTCGATGGTCACCTTGGGGCTGCCATCCGCCCGGCAGGAGAGTGTGGCAGGATTCCCCACTTTCACCACCACGTCAGAGGGGTGGTGGACAATGCGGGGTGGTGTCTCCTCTGCACGAACTCTGGAACCTGAGGAGAATACAGAGATTTTTAGGAAGTGCAAAGAACATTCAAGTGTATATTTAGTAGCAGCGATATTCTGGATCTTGTAGTTGTGTTTAATCACATTAAGAAAAGTTAAAAAAGCAACTGCAATACAGTAAAGTTGCCTTGAAGAAAAAATACTATTTTATGATCACAGAAATTCTGTGAGTGCACTTAGCCCATAAGATTAGTGGGGATGGACAGATCCAAGTGTTCCTCTCCTGATACTGACTTTTGGCTATCTATGAATTGTGAATGCTGATCACACTGTGGCGTTCTTTCCCTCTCAAATTTAAAACCTACATACCTCACTGCATAGAAGTCATTGTGATCACTTTTGTGCTAAGTAGGTTAGAGTCTCTAGCCTGCCATGACATGAATAACTACAGTAATTTACAGAGAATTTTCTGATTACACTGATGAAGAAACTGTATTTAATATAGATCGGTCATGTGTGCCTGTTATATTAATCCAGCAGATATACTGTAGGGTGATTTAGGTCATATAATGCTTACATTCAAGCTTATTCTTCCGCAGATAAGATCCTACAGTGTAAGTACTGAAATAAGAAAATATGTCATTTCATATAAAAAGCCACACCCAAACAGGAGCACTTCGCACTATGCATCACCATTCCTGAGTCCATTCGGCTGGCAACAGAACACCCACAACAACATTTAAGCCTTGCTAAAAACAAACAATGTCTATTTGCATCCAGCAGCAGTGGAATGCCATTGTTTGAACTTCCCATGGAGTTAGATGACCACACTGAAGGAAACAGGGAGACTGTGATCAGCTTCCTGTCAGAAGAGGAAGCTTGAGGATCTCAGGGACATCAAGCCTAACAAAAGCAGCCTGGAACTTCCCCATCAACAGCATATCCGCAGCAGAACAAAAGACACTGTCGAATTTCAACGTTGACTTTTTTACGGCTGATTTGCAAACCAAAAGGAAATCTTAAAAATGAAGTTGCAATCACTTCATGTCAAGAGGGATACGAGGTTTAAAAGGATCTGTGAGAACTCCCACAGATGCTGCATCCTGTCACACACACACACACACACACACACACACACACACACAAATAAATGTTTATCAAAACTACCATGCTGTTTGAGTCACTCAGAACCAGGCACTGCCAAACCCTTACAAAATAAATGAGGCTGCCAAAAGGTAAAAAAAAAAAAAAAAAAAAAAAAAAGGATATCAAAAAACATGAAAGTGTGGAGATGTTCATGAGAAACAAACACGAAGAATCATCTGAGAAAAGTTTTTTTTCACACCTGATCTGAACCTAGTCCTAATCTGGCCAATTATTTCTGGCTGCCTTAAATGGGCAGGGACAATCAACAAAAGAGCTGTACTTGAGCTGTTCATTCATTCACTCCAGCCGGAAATACCTTCAAATTAGAGCCAACAATAGCCTGTTTAACCTCATTGTTACTCGATAAAGAGGAGAAAGAGAATGCAGCATCAGTGCACGATGGGCAAAATACTCATGGAGCTCTGTGTATTCGTTAAAGCTAATTTTTTAGGAGGAAGGTTGTGATGAGAATGCTTCAATGTGTCTGAAAGAACTTAAATACAAAAAGTATTCAAAAATGAGTGGGAAAGCAAAGCAGGCTCCACCCCCCACCCCCCCAAAAAACAAAAAAAAACACCATCACACACACCCCTGCTCCACATGCTGGCACAGAGACCATATGATTTCTTGTTATGGGTTCAGCTGAAACGATTGATCAAAGAGTTGATCAACAGAAAAGTCAATGGCAACAATAATGAATCATTTATTTAAGCAGAATGTCACGTTTTCAGTAATTGCAGATTCTCAGGTATTAATATTTGATCAAAAATAAAAATAATTGGTAGTTAGAGCCCTTTGATATGAGAGGAAACAAAGCTGATTTTACCCAGCAGGGCTCAGTGAAGTGCGTTCAGATAAAACAACAATAACCACTGCAAACTTCAGTCACTGCTTTTAATGTTGCTTTTATGATTACGGTTCATTTGCAAGGTATTTTTACAGTTTTGTGACAAATGAAATCTAGTGTGGCTTTTACTGTTTGTAATTACGAGTGAAACTTGAGTTCTTAGATCATGTAACTTAACTGCCCTATATTACCTGTTGGAGGGATTGATCAGATACTGTGTTTAAACTCATCCTCTTAAGGCTCCAGTGAAGGACCCCTCAGGACCCCTCAGCTTCAACAACAGCTCACATGATGTTGAGGTACTGAGGAGAGCGCTAACAGCAGGGGTTTCGTGTGAAAGTATAGGCGTTTAAAGCCCAGTTTTACCTATGCTTAATATACCATCAGCAACACTATCATACTTCATTAAAGTATAACAATTAAGAACTGTTTAGCATATTTCTATTTGTAATTGTCGTTAATTGGAGGATCTACAACAACCAGAGGACACAATTTTCCACGGGTTTTGGAATGTTTCAGTGTTAGAAGTTAAATTCGATATCAATTTAGTGTGAATGGTTCAAATTCAAACGTACTTACCTGAGAGGAGAACTCCAAGTACTGACAAGCACATGCTCAGGGAAACACTTGAGGTCATCATGAACAGCGGAGGTAGCAGTCATAGAAATGTTAAAGTTAGCTTTTCATGAGGCTAACTACGTAACTAACTAAACGTTTTGCGCGCAATTTAAAGGAACGCCCAAACAAATTCTCCTTCCTGTTATTTTGAACTACAACATTTGGAATTTAAGTGTCAACCTGAAAATTTCAGTGCTGTGATGAATATCAGCGCCAATTTGATTTCACGCTCCCTGTGACCGCAGTACCGTCAAGACAGCGGAGTGACATGAAGCTTCCTGTCAGCTGTCCTTTCAAAATAAAGCGCGTGTTGACGGCAGTACTTTCCTTTGTAAAGCTCTTCAAGCCTAATTTATAATACAAATCCAGTCATTTAATGTTACCAGAGTATTTGATATGGTTTTTTTTTTTTTTTTCCACACTGCATCCCTAACATTTTCTCTTTTGCAATGATGACTCTTGATTTTAATTTGAATGTAGTAGCTCCAGTTATGGTATTGTTCTAGCCTTCTGTAATACACACACACACACACACACACACACACACACACACATATATATATATTCATCTGCATTGTCCATATAGTTAATATAAAACATGAAATGGTCATAATGATCAATGATCATCTTCACTTTCATCCAATATGCAAGCTTAATTTGAGGCAAAGAGAAGGTTCACTGCTTCACTACGTTTCTACATCTTGAGTTTTAATAAAGTCAGAGAGAAAACATACATATTTTAAAGGGAAAAAAGAGTTAATCATTTATTTATTTATTATAACTGTTGTTACTTTATTAATTAAATGGAAATGGCTGTAGTGAATGTAGTAATCTTTGCTATGTAACATGAGTCACTGTCCCACCTTGGCTGTTTTTGAAAGTTTGTGGCAGCTACTCTGTCAACACTGTGAGGAGGCAGGAAGTTAAGTCTCCCATGTTTCTAAACAATAGAAGGAAATTATGTATCTTTACAAGGCCACGAAGTATTTCAACTGTAAGTAAGCAGTTTGCATCCGAGACTGGTCTCTACCCGGTCGTTTTGTATATTTTAGCTGAATGATACCTCAGAGTTTTTTCTGGATTAATCTGTCACAAAAATCTGAAATCACTGAATTAGAAAAATACTCACTTGAAATGTAGTTAAAAAATACTGGCTTTGTGTCCCAATGTCATACTACAGACTAATTTAAAGCAAGTTTTAAGTTTGTGGGGTGTTGCTAGAAAAGTAAGTGTCCTCAAAAAAGTCAGTATGCTCACCAAAAGATATTAGACTGTGCTGTTGATGAACTATTGTCCCATATTGCCATGCACAAAGGAAATTGAGGTGATACTCAAAGATGCAAGAAATTAAAATTGATCGCGAATTGTAGTGGTGAGATCATGAAAACGCACATATAGAAGTATAAATTCTTTGGGATATCATTTTGTTTTCCCTGTAATTATTGACTTTCGAAAGTCACAGATCTGCTGATGTCTGGCAGTGCACTTACTGAAGAATTTCTTGCTAGAATAAAATTGTAAAGTATGTTGAGTTCTTGTATTCTTACTGCAAAAACAATATACTAAGTGATACACAGCCTAGGTAATAAATTCCTGTCTATTTACTATGATGTGATGGTATAAAGTATTAAAAGTAATGAAATCCAACCCAAATGTAACTTTGGGGAGGATAAAAAAAAAAAACTCCAGAAGCTGACTTACTTCCAAGTTCCATCACGGCAAAGCGAGGGCAACCCAGAAATAAGTGAACTACCACTAGTTCATTCCTTGCATTGGCTCACATAAATAAGGTATTGTTTAGTGAGCTGTTCATTGTGAGGCTCAGAAAGGCCCAGGGCTAAGTGATGGATGTTTATATTGATCCAACAACTTGGGCTTGATGGCCCCGGCATCGGCCAGCTTTCAGTCTACAACAAAGGGTTTAGAGAGGATGAAGGATGAGTCCCGGCTAAACACAACCCATGGGAATGGTGCTGGGCTGGGATGTGCCGAGGGAAGGAACCTCTTTCAGGCTGTAGACCAAAGGTCAGGATAAGTACTGGAACGGGAATAGAGGGCGGGATGGAATACGAAAAAGAAAGAATGTGTCAGCTATAGTGAGGAATGTGATAAAAAGTGACTTCAGAGTAAATTCTGAGTGTAACTCAAGTGTTTTTTGTAAAGGAGTTAACAATCACTGTCAACATCAATGACTGCTTTAAAGTTTAAACAAAAATGGATTCTGGATTGCTGCACGCTGTGCCTCTATTTCTTAGTGACTCAAGCGAATGGAAATAATTAAAGAGTGGGAATGACAGCAAAATGTTTATCTGGCAGTAAGTTCTTCTTTCAGACACACTATAATTGCATTCCATCACCATTATATTCTCTCAGTTTGAATCAATTTGTTGAATAATCCATCTCTGAATGAAATGTTATATGCAATACTTAAACTGTCTCGGAGTTGCAGTTAAACTTTCAGAAGTGAGTAGATCAGTATTGTGCTCTGTTAACACAAAGCAACACTTTTTTTCTTAAATTTACACTTTCATTTCAGAAACAGTTAGAGCATGGTTATGATTCTCATAGTAGCTTTAAGCAGATGGCTGTCCGAGCACGCCAAAAGGGTCTTCGGACAATTGTGAAATATTTCGCACAATACATTTTTCTTAAAATACTTCATATTCTCTTTCCTCAAAGACAGTTTAATCCTAATGTGAACCAATAAATAAATAAATAAACAATAATAAAACCATAGTTAAAATGCTTTAATCACCTTGGTACCGAATTGTATGAGAATAACTTGTAAACATTATTTTAAGATGATGAGGTGCTTCAGCAATCTGTTACCGGTATTGTCACATGAGCTCTGTTTGGAGTCTTATAGATCCAGTCTATAAAATATAGTTCAATAGAATGGGTGTTGATACAATAGGTTCTATATCCATGATTGATGTCAACAGTACTTTTTACACAGCACTACCCCTCCCAAATCTCAAATCAGATTTATGAGTAATACGTTTGTACAACTGGGAATCTGACCTCTCTGATGTTTAACTAGCCCTGAACATCCTGAAGTCATTCTGTACGACAACATACTCTACATATCTTTGTCTACGAATAACTTTTTGACAAACAAAAGGAATATATATTTTGATCATGCATAGTCCATATAACATATAAGACATGAAATATTTCCTTATTTGATGTAATAACATACTTTATACTTTATATTGTATTTTTTCATTTTAATCCAATGTGCAAGCTCAATTTGTGGCAAAGAGAAGGGTTACTACTTTTACCACTAACACTACTTTTCCACGTTTTGTGTTTTAATAGTCAGAGAGAAAGACATATATCTTATAAAGGGGGGGAAGTGCCGAATTAATTATTTATTTACTTAATATCGTAATTGCCATCATTTTCACACATAGGAGTACATGTAAGTGTTATGAGCTGTTCATTTTATTCAGATTATTTAATATTTTAAAATAATTTCTTACGTTGTCAGATCACTCAGTTTAGCCGCTGATCTCAGCTCGTGAGCTGCATGATAAAATGTCAGTTCGTGTGCAGCAAGTTGCAGTACATCATGTTGCGTGCCTCCAGTCTGAAAAGCTGTGAGAGTAAAGGGCTCACCTTTTCTACGGTGTGGCCTGCTCCTGTGAGGTGTATGCTGGTGTCGGACCCCGTGAAGAACATGCTCATTGACCTGGCTCTTTGACCCCTTGTTCAATCCTGGCTCTGTTGCACAGACGTCTTGGCACTTGCACCTCTGTGAGTACTCTGCCCAGGTGTAGAACCAGATCACCCAGAGAAGCCACGCAGCGACCCTCATCTTCAGTCAACACTTCCTGGATGCAAAATCCAAACTCCTACTGCAGCTTCACTGTACCATCCATACCCTCAGCAAACTCCCTACTTCCCTACTGTGGCACAAACATTCAACATGTGACCCGTCCTATACACCACTTGTTATTTGGAAATAGTTAAACAGTATGTTTTCTTCATATTCCTTAAACATGACTGTGTGCTCCTCTTCCCTCCCTCTTTGATTTGGCTGCTCTTGGTCTCCCCATCTCCCTCTTCTTTGGGACCTGTTTTCCCCCCGAGGAGGGAGAAGTTGGGGGGAAACAATGATCAAAAAACAAGTTTCAGACCTCATGCTGAGCGAATAGTGAGGGGAAGGGGACCAAGGGTACTGTCTTGTCCAACAACATCTGTGCCATTCATTCGGGGGGGGGGGGGGGGGGGGGGGGGGGGCTGAAGAAAACAAGACTCAGTCTAGGGGAGGAGGGAGGTGAAAGGAGGTTGAAATAAAGGGGAGGTAACACAGAGAGGCCTGTCAGATCAGTTCCATTAATCAAATGTCTACCATGAGATGGATCAAATGCAGCACAAATGTTTTTGATGTAGACAGTTGAAAAATGTAATTGCTGCTGTGATCATTCTGAAAACTAAGAATTTAACCTAAATGGGCAAAAAAATATGTACAAAGGTGCACACAGAAAGATATGAAGTTAGTCTTTTTTTTCTGCATCACAATGTAGAATTTCATTTTGAGTTCACATGCTCAGATGTAAATTATCGGACCTGAAGAATGTTCCTTTTGATAAACAAGAGCTTCAGAGAAGACAAAATGGATACAAAGACTTCGGTTTCTTTCACTATGTTGCTTTAATGTGGAAACCCCCACCGCCACCACCATCCTCCGACTCACTACCCAACCTCCCACCAGTCAACTAGCCAAGCAAATTTGTAGCTGCCTGTCTGCACAGTATGAGTCTCATACATCATCTTGGCTCACCCAGAAGAAGCAAACAAAAGTACCAAGTCAACCTTGTCAGAATGTTCTGCTTTAATTTCAAACACAGTCAGATTGCCTGTTTTGAGTGGACTCCCAGAGAGTACAGAGATTGCACTTCTGATTTGGTCTGCGTTTTATCTGCTTGTAAACAAAAACAAATGGGGTTCCATACAAAGCAGCTACTGAAGACAGTTTGAGATGTTGGCCCTTTTTCAGTCTTGCATCAATTCCTGTAAACCCTTTGACCCTACAGACAAAAGAGATGGCACCTCATTAGAACTGAAAATAATGAATTCCACTAAAGAACTGATTAGAAAGAAAGAAATCAATGTCTGAATTGACTAAGCACTGTTTCTTTTTTTTATTCAATATGGAGTCTATAGACTACATATACAGCAAATCAATCTTGCTACACGTATCCTATATATATTACATCTTTACACTCTCTGACATTAAGAATTAATGAGACCAATATGTTGCCTTGTTGAGGAAGGCTGGTGTGCAAATCGGACCCAGCTGGCCATTGGATAGCCTGGGTCAATGGTAGGCAAATAGTGGCAGTGTGCCCAATCTGGCCCTTCAACTAAATATTTGCTCCCCTGATGAAAGTACTCTGTGAATTCAAACACAGTTTAAATTCCACATCTGATCTGAATTTTTGAGGTGAGAATTCAGCAATGTACATTTTAAATATTGGCAATGTTATGAAAATTGTTGATGAATTGAAAATGTACTCAGCTCGAGAGCCAGCCAGTATTAGTACACACTGCATGCTTGTCAGTACTATGTTGTGGGCAGTGTGAATATAGCCTTTGAGCTGCCAGAAAAGCAGTGTTACAAATAGCATTAAAGACAGCTCTGTACTGTCTCAGTCAGCTGACAAGTCAATGTGTCTCCTGTGAGTTAGGTATATGTGTAACTTGAAGACATGTCCAATGATACTGTAGTACCAGGATGTTAAGAATCAACAATGGACAATTTTTTCATGCAAGACATTTTGACTTGGAGTACCACAGGTGAAAAAACTTTAGCATTGTCTCCACTTCTTAACTTTTCCAGAGGAGCGATAGGAAGCATCATCACTGGAAACATTACAAATTGGCATGGGATGTGTATGGCCCAGGACAGGAGGGCCCTACAGCAGGTGATTAAAACCACTCAGAACATCACTGGCACCCATTCAATGAGCATCAGTGATGTGAGGTGGCTGTGCAGAGCCCACAAGGGCTCACATTGTTTCAAGTATGGGTAATCATGTATGCTATAACTGTGTATCAAAATACAATGTGAACACAATCTGACTATGCGAAAGGTGCTGCTCCTAGTAATGAACGAACAGAGAACTGCCACCTGAATTCTACAGCTCACATCAGCTTTACGAGTGTAAAATGCAAATCTACTTTTGCAGGGAAAAAAGCCTTTCAAATGTATTAACATTTGTATCTAATATTTATAAGCATCAAGTCATTGCAGAATTTTAAATCACTTAATTTTTGTTAGTGTTGATGTTCTGTGCCAAACTGTACCTAAAGGTAGGTCAACCCAAAAGCTAAAATATCAAAGCACAGGCCAGCTGGAGCTTATGCAACAAGTGAGAATGCTCCGTGGACCACTGTGGCCACCCATGTTCAACTATTGTGAACATTTTCTTTGATCAGTGTAGCCATTGCCTTTCTAAGCCTGGCCAATATTCAATCATGTCTTCAACACTGTCAAAATGGAACCCCCCATAGGGTCGAGCTTCGGCCCGCGATAGGGTGTCATGTCCAAACAGCAGAGGGCTATTGGTGAGTGACCTGACCTCTAATCTGGGCCTTCATCGTCTCCCTGAGAGGCAGAGCTTTAGAGTAATTCCTTCCTGAGAGAGTGAGGTAAAAGGCCAAGGCAACACCAGGATCTCAGATTGAGGATTTTGCCCCCCTAGTGTGTGTTGCAATGATAGCATCCCTGGGCTATATACAAAAGTGCATAATAGAGCACGGCCAGGCAGCGCTGAGAAAAAACTCCTCTTGGCCCCAAAACTGCATATTTTATTGCTTGGGTGACAAGGCTGCAGTTCATTTCCACATTCTGTCACCAACTCTTTCACAGCTTAGTGAAATACCCAGCCAGTGAACTCTGATGTCTTTGGGTTTGCCAAACATCCACTTGTTGGCTAATAAATCCTCATTTAATCCAAGCTGATATAAGGATTTAAAATGAACTGGTGCATTTTTAGTTGTACCTCATGGAGGACTCTTCAAGTTTTATTTACCAAACTTTTTGAAAGGATGGCAAACATTGCTGTCTGCTTGATTTAACATGAACTGAATCACATTCTTTTTGGGATAAGTGCACCAACTTTGTCCGAAATTCTTAATGGATTGTCGGTGTTGTGAGAGCTGGGTGGGGCGGTGACGGTATCCATATCACAAACAGAGGGCGAGATGGCTGAGGATGTGAACGGCAAGCCAGAAGTTCTGCTTGAGTGCATCTGAATGCAGGATCTACCAGAGAGGACCACACCCCATTCCCTCTGCAGTTTCAAAACCAAGCACCCCAAGCTTTCTGCTCAAACCTCTTTGCCCTTGCGTTGCTACCCCTTTCTTTATCTCGCCCGCCCCCATCTCTTTATATGCCCAGCTGGCTGCGCCACAAAGACTCTGTCTCCCAGTTCCAAATGATCCTCAAACCCCCACAGGCTTTGTTCTGCTCATTTTCCCACTCCCCAGAGACAGAGTTTAGTCTCAAAAATTAAAATGTGGAAAGGATGGAGGGAGAGAGAAAGATTAAAAAGGTGAGGTAGAGTGAGAGAGTGTGTGAGAACGAGAGAGGAAGCCAAGGAATACTGTCAGATCTTCTACACCCACTCTTCAAGGACTGCAAAGACCTTGAGTTTGCAAGCAAGACAGCAAGGAATTGGTGTAAACATCTACTGCACTGTGACCTTGAAATATAAACTGCATCTGAATGCTGTCAAAAAGGCGGTTTTGTTGATAAGTCAAAGTGATGGAAGTGAAACGTTTCTACTGAAGTTAAAGGGAGTATCTTTGCCAGCTGAACCCTCTCCTTTAGTTTCAGCTCGTTTCTCATTGCCACTTTTTGCGGGGGCTAGGATCATGTTTTGCGGTAATCATGTGGTCAATTACAGGCAACAAGTCCCTCCAGGTTGAAAGGTTTTAGATCCCCTATCCCACCCTGCTGAAATCCCCCAGTTCCCCAGCTTGTGTGAAATCATGCGGTGGATCGTTGTGCAGAAAAAGGACCACAGTATGGAGATGTGGGCTGGAACTAATAGGATTGGTTTTGATTCATTAGATTCTCTTTCATCATCCTGGTTGGAATTCCACTCCACGTCTCCTCGGGCTTCACACTTTTAAAATGGAGGTGGGAGGGGGGCAAGTGTTTATAATTGAGCCTCTAGACTGCAAAAGCTCATTACTCTCTATGGAATCATTTGCTTATTTAAATCCCATGGAATCAGCATCATAACCATGTGAATGCTGCACTGTGTTTGTCAAAGTACCGACAACACAGAACAGAGTATGATTCAATGGTTGGCAAAATGTGTAACCAAAATGTAGAATAGCAATGCACAAAAGCAAAGCAATGATAAATGTACAGCTTCAAAACAAGTTTTCACAGAGAGAGCTACAACTGGTGGTTACACATGTAACATCTGTTCTGTGAAGGAAATGGAAATGCTTGACAAATCTGCAGTTCAAAGCATGCTTGGCTGAGTAGTAAGGAGGTTTCTACATCTTCAAAACTCACCTATCCTCACTTAAACTTCTGAATACTGGCTGTGTGCCATATCAATTGTTTACGATAATAAACATATCATTTTTAATATGACTAAAAAAAACAATCATATTGCAATAATGGCATTATTGACTTGCTGACATGACGTCCATTACAACAAGCACAGCAACAATACGCATGGCTGAAAGCAAAAGTAACTTTGCTACCGGCTCCACAGTGGAGGAGTGAGTTTGGCTTTAGGGCCATATCACCGACCCCTACTGACTACACATACATAGACTAACAATGTAACTTCCTACCTGGTGAACCAGCTATCATCTCGTTTCATGATGAGCTTAACAGTTGGACATTTTGGAATATTCATTAATTCACTTTCTTGCTGAGTATGATTGATACCACTGTATGATAAATATGAAGATACAGCAGCCAGTTAACTTACCTTAGCAAAAAGACTGGCAGCAAAGAGAGACAGCTAGCCTGGCTGTGTCCAAAGGTAACAAAATCCACCCACCAGCACCTCTAAAGTTCACAGAAGTCCCTGTAAACTAGCAAATTGTCATTTTTAACATTTGTTATCATATGGACTAAGCAAACAAACAAAAAAACAGGTCAAGTAGTGAGCTTTAGAGGTACTGCCAGGTGGATTTTGTCATGTTTGGAGGCTAGTTGCCTCCCTATTTCCAGTCAGCTGACTACTGGCAGTAGCTTCATACTTGACGTGCAGACATGATGAAAGTGGTATTAACCTTCTCATCTAACTCGTCATAATTATCCAAACACAGAAAACAAGATGATGAGCGAGAAAACTCCTAATCTTACCAAGAGGATGGTAATGAACCACAGTAATGGGGGTGGCTGTGGTCGTCCACCGATCAGGAGGTTGGTGGTTCGATCCCTGGCCTCGGCAGTCCACACGCCGTAGTATCCTTGAACCCCAAAAACTGCCCCTGATGCTGCACTGTATAGTATGTCGCTTTGGATAAAAGCATCTGCCAAATGACTAATTGTAATTGTAATGACGCACACACAGTTTTAACTGTTAGCCAGAGAGCGCTGATGCTAAAAATGATTGATACACTTTCACAAGTGAAGTCTGTCCACATTACCTGAAAATTAAAATATTTCATCAAGATAATGACACCAATCAAAATGCAACAATATGCATAATGATAATCATGTGAACCAACTGCAAAGCACGAACCTTCAAATTTCAATGAACAGGCATCACAAAACACAATGAAAGATATTCTTCCATTTCCGCCCTGAATGCTATTAATCCATCCAGTTTATTTTCTGTTTAATTGGGTCTATTTGTACTTGTCCATGTGCTAATTAATTACTTCTTGATTTCACATTAATGTGTGAACATGACACATTCTTTGTGGCACACACATTCAGCATTACCACACAGTGAAAAACAGCCATATGGGCTTTCATTTAAGGCAGAGAATAGCAGAAAAAGATAATTAAGGTAGATTACAAAAATGAAAACTAACAAACTACATTTTCTTCATGCTTGCATGACAATTTCAGACAACTACAATCTACACTTTTAATTGGTTGTTTGATCACTCAGTCAAAACCATTTGAACACCAAGAATCAGCCTTAATGAATAATGCAGAGAACCAGTAAAATCAACTGTCAAGTAAAGTTGGTTGAACATCTTGAATTCATTTATTTGTAAAGTACAATATTAAACAGAAATTTTGCCATTTGATGTACTGTACCAGTACTATTAAGTTATCTTAATGGTAATTTTCTTCCGCAGTCTCTTATCTATTTCATTTCCATTTCACATTTAATACTGAAAAGTATAGCAAGATAATGGAGGCATGTATTAACACTGTTGAACCATAAAGAACCATAAATGCAATCCTGTGGATTCAGACAGCTGTAAATGGGACATCACAGAAGACACATTTAGAATATTAATGAACTTTCACTTAGTGCACTGGGTCAGCCTGAGTTAAATGTGTGTCATGTACTGTCACTAACATTTTAAATTGCTACTAAGCCAGACAGTTCTTCAGGAATCCAAATGTTAGGAGGTCAAGTAATAAAAATAAGACAAACCAGTGTAGCAATGTAAGTATTTGATTTCTTTATTAAAGGTGGAGGGAGTGTTTCAGTGCTGGTGGACTGGGAATTACTGTAGTGCTTTACACATAAAGAAGACTAAACTTTTCATTCATTTAATGTATTCAGTGACACAAAACATAAACAAACAACTGAGGTACTGCTGAATATCTCATTTATGTTGCTTGTACATAAACAGTTGGCCATGAAAAAAGCACTGGCTCTCCTGCTGTTGCTGTTTGGGACTCATTCTGTTGTCTCTTTCCACATGAAGGGGGGCCTCTCGTCAGCCCTACATGTCTTAAGTTGTGTACATCAGCAATGTGATCCCAGTGCCAGCTCTGACCCTGGCAGCTCTAGTGTGTTCTTAAGGCCTTGGCATAGACTGGCTCCAGGAAATGAAAGGGGAGCAGCATGAAGAATGCCACCAGGCAGACTGCACTCACCACCGCCAGTAGCACATAGCGGCCGATGAACAGAGTGTCCACTATCTGTAGAGAGAAAGAGTGAATTCGCTCACTGTTAACACTGTTAATAATTACACAGTACTCGTTTTTTTTTTTTTTTTTTTTTTCAGTAAATAGTATCTAACACATTGGGAAAAGCATGGCTATTCATAAATTCCGCATTTCCCCTATTAGCCACCAGATGTCAGGAGAGGGCTTTCACAAAGGCTTTGTGTAGCAGCAGAGTGAGAATGTAGCATGATGTGAGGGCCTGAATGGGCCTGAATGGGCATTCAGCATACAGACAGACAAACAGTCAAGCATGCACACATACACACACACATGCACAAGAAGATCAATGAGAACTTGTTGCCTTGAAAGTTTAAATTAAAATGATAACAAAAGAAGCTGTCTGTTATTTTTTTTCATTCCTAACAGCTGACAGCAGCATAACTGATGGTCACCAGAAGATGAATTGATATGAGAGTGCACACTGGGAGCTTTATTTCCAATACTGTGTGTCTTAGATAGCTGCAGTCATGAGGCCCACTCACACTGCTGTAGAATGTAGACTGACTGACGTCTACCGGCAGCACCAGTGCTGACACACATTTGTCCATTGAAAGACAATTTTGCCTAAGGTTACGTTTTAGCTGGCTTCTTTTTGGACAAACTGGTGACTGGCTGTTAACCGTGGGCTTTGAAAGAAGAGTGCATATCTGGCTACAAGGATGCACAGTTAGATTTAATTTGAGATAATCCTGAACGACAAATTGCCTAACTCTGTGCTGCATTTGGCAGACTGGCTGTTGTGACTTTTTCATCTGTGTGGAAGTGACAGAGACATCAAAGCCGACTCAAATATACACTGAAAGTTTTCCCTACTGTCCTCTTCGGTAACTCTTCAATTTGCATTCAAAATTAGTTTACTATTTACTGCTAGTTTACTCTTTAAGTGAAACTAATATTTACAATAACCACTTTCATGCATTGATTCAACTAGATCTGTAATAGATCAGCCAGACTTGACTGACCTGCATTAAACACTGTCCCTTAGTTACAGTTACAAATTTATAATTTTCAAACCCTTGAGACCAGGTGTACTGTAAGTGTGAACAGTATTGATGGAGGTTCTGATGACATGTATCATCTAAGGTTGGTGAGTACTTAATAAACACATGTGACCTTCAAACATTATGTATCACTGTATCTCCTGAAGAAATCATACCATGATTACAATCTACGACTTGTGATAAGAGTGCCATGGGCTTTGACCATTGCAAAGTTTCCTGAGTCATATACATACAGACCTGTATGTTCAGGGAAAACCTTGGGAAGCAGTGTATTTGAAGACATTGCATGTTTGTTGTTTCACTGTTCTCTCACAACTGCTGAAGGACAAATGCTGATGATGTCCTGTTAAAATTCTGATCCTGCTGTTCTTTATCTAGAAGGATCAGTGGGGACATATACCACACAAAACTGCAGCTTGCCTGAGTAAAACATTGATTAACATCACTGTAGATTTGTATTGCTTAAGTTAGGAGAAGTTTGGAATTCATAAAGTTGCCATGGATAGACTTAATCAACACTTCACTGATAGCTCTGGGTCTGAGTTAATATTAAGATCATGAGCCAGCCATGAATATCTGAGTACAAACTGAGACAACACCCTTAAGCCAGATAATACCAGAAGAGCATCAGCCCAAGTGCTGACTAAAGAGAGATTTCACAGGGACTGCTGTGGAATGAGAGCAGGTGTGTGTGTGTATAAATCCGCTGGTGTCTAGTAGAGGTAGGGATGATGTATACGTCTCTTATGGATGCATTTAACACATCTCACTTTTTAATTTGCCAATTACCCAGCAAGCAGGACCCCAAAGTGTGGGCCATGTTTTATTAATGTGCCATTGAGCGCACGGGTGGGAGCAGGCAGGCGGGCAGGGGGTGGGTGGGAGAGGGGGTCCTAAACCACCCCCGCCTTATGCCTGGGACTGGCTGGCCTAATTGGCAGTATGATATTTTACTTTTGTTTTACAGCAAGAGGTTAGACATTTCTTACACAGTCTGCACACATACACACACAGCAGCAAACACACTCATACACATGATCTCTCTGCAGGTAAGATTTCAGGTATGTGTGTGTTCAATAAAAATGAGTGTACATCAAAACATGAAATGAACATAAAACATCATTTCCACTCTCCAGTGAGGCAGATTTCTTTAACTTCTAATTTTAGTTTTTGAGACCTGTATGAAAACTGTTTATTAACATTGATTTATTTCAGTTGAAATGATAAAGAATGAGTCACAGAAGGACCCTAACACTCTCTGTTTTTCACAGTCTCTAAGCTAAACTCTGGTAGGTGTGACAGGATGCCTCTGGCTTGCTCTTTAGCTCTTGCTAAATTTTTAGAAACCCAATTTTAATTTTATTGCATTTTATCACTTGGACTGAGTGTGTTGATGTATTAATGACATGCTGAATAAGCCAAAGAAAAATTTCTGGACAATTCTATTCTATTCTAAAAACTACCCCTTGAAATAAACCACTTGATAATTCATAACTGTTGAGAACTCCAAACAAAGCAAACCAATGGGTGAGGATGACTTTTTGCTGGCATTATAAGGTGTCATTTTCACAAGTTATTTTATATGCAACCTCTTTAAACACTAGGATTAATTTCTAAAGTAGCCATGATTTTACCCATATGCCCTGCACAGAAATCCGGGGAGTCACATTTTGCTGCCTCCCTCTGTTGCTGGTCTGGTATCTGTCTTTGCACAAAGGCTATAAAATGTGAGCTGGCCAGGACGGGGCTGTGCTCTGCTATTTCTATGGGGTGGCAGCTTGCTTGGCAGATCTGGCCGGCTTATTGGCACGACCCGGAGGCAACATGGGGGAGTGTTTGTTCTGTGTTTCTGTTGGACTAAGATAAAGCAGAACAGGCCTTTATGACAAGCACATACACAGAAGTGCACACACAATGACACATGCTATTTACAGGTATACAGTACTGTGGATACTGACTTAAATCAGAGTTAAGGTCTTGTTTGTGATAGGTTGTTCATATTCACGACCTCAAACCTTAATAATAGTAAATATAATAAATATTCCTAATTAGTACAAATAAAGGAAAATGCAACACACAGACACACACAGACACACACACACACACACACACACACGCAATGCAAATTACCTTTTGAGATATTAAGACTATACGTCTGTAACATGTTTATTGTATTGTAATGACTGATAAGCATGAAATAAGTGACTACTTTCGTTCTTACATTTTTCATAACACATCAAGAGAAAGTGCTCTATGAGTGATCAAATACAGTTTTTGGTAGCACAAAAGTGTGCAAGAGATAACCATTCAGCAAAAGTAAGCCGTTTGTTTGTGGGCTCTGAATCCTCATCTTCACTCAGTGGTCTCAGTACCCAAAACATTTGGTGGTAATGGAAACCAAATGGCCTCAAAACAAAATTGAAAACGTCCCAGGTGTGCTTTTATTTCCAACTGATGTACATAATGCTGTCATTATGCATGAACCACAATAACAGATGAAAGTAACACAAGTCTCCGTTTTGTTAATGCAATAAATGGTCTGATATAAAACTTATATGGAAAGTTTTCTTGTCATGGATTGGGCAGCGGTATATTATAACTGATAAATATATAGGTCATAAACTGTCTCTTCATGAAGGGAACAAAATCACATAATTCACAACTCTCAATAAAAACAGTTTCCTGGGCAGGACATGAGGTATGAGTATAAGTTTACTATGCTAACAATGCAAGCTAAAAGTTGATGGATGTGATTGAACTGACACCAGGATGAATATTTAAGTTTTTTTAGTGTGTGTAAAGGTGTGTGAGATCAGTGCATGGAGCTCACCTCTATCTCTTTGAAAGGGGGAGCTGTCTCTGGGCTGCGAGGGAAGAACACCAGCGCCAAAGTGATGGAAAGAGCCAGGAGAAAAATGGGGATAACTCCTAACCTTGTAACACACGCACGCATGCACGCACGCACGCACGCACGCACGCACGCACGCACGCACGCACACACACACACACACACACACACACACACACACACACACACACACACACACACACACAAACAGTTAAAACAAAGAGGCTACGTTAAGGACTCCAGCTTTTTACTAAAACTTGCAATACACACAATAAATGTAGGTTTACCTGAGGATATATATATATATATATATTTTTTTACATTGTTAACATTAACCATCAAGTAAATAGCACCATGTTTCACCCCATTTAAACTTGACTGTAATTGCACCTTACAGAAGATCAGTGTTGCTGTGTCAGTGCATTCTAAACAAAAGTAAACATTTGCTGACTTTAGTTGTTTTGTTTCCTTTTTACTGATCTCTCTGTTTATAACAAGATATTTAGGTAGCAAAAAATATGAGTCACAACCTTTCTGTGTGAAATTCAAGAAAAAGTATTTTAAAAAAATGTTAGTTCTCTTCATCAGCAATCAATTCATGTCTACTAAAAACTAAAAGCTTTGAATTTACTGATATTTTATTTCCTACCTTAAACACCCCACAGTGTACATAATCAGATACATAAGCCATTATTTTTTTTGGCATTTTATTGGAAGTAAGGGCTTCTTGATTGGTCAAACATATGCCGAATTGAACTGAAGTGAAAATACCGTAATAATGTCAGGTTAAGGTATTTGTGCAGCAGAATATGTGCACTTTGGCCGATAAACAAATCAACATTAACTTTGCAGAAATATGCTATTGATTCATGCACGTGAAATAAATTGTCTGACTATTCTTCATCAATTTATGCAAATACTGTATAAGAGAGTTTGTGTAAGGAGTGTGTGTAGATGCTATCGTTTCTGTTGTAACTCACTTCGCTGATCCAGATGCCCTCAGCAGCATCATCCCAAACACGAGAGCCACAATCCAAACGATCGCAAGGACGAAAACGCCCGTACCGACTTCTAAGACGGTACTTGCCATTTTTGTTAAGCAGCGTTTCAAGATAGCCGACAGACAGAACGGTTCATGAATGAAGTGAGTGAATTTCGATTTAACGACACACGCTTGTGATATCAATAAGCAATACTGTCACATGTTAACCTAAGATATATAAGCTTCCTACGTTAGCTTGTGGTAACTTCCACCGTTTCGAGGGTGAGCTGTTAGACCTGCTCTGCTGAGACTGACTGCTTCATGCTTAAACTACAGAAAAATGTCTCTAATTAATCACTTATGATGTTCAACACACAAGGTTCTTCCGTACAAATGCTTAACATTAACCCATCAAGTCTCAAGTAGTAACGCTAAGTGTTTAAAAAGAGCAGGCGTTCTCCGGCGTCCTCTACTTCCTGGTAACAGTAAACCGGACTATGATTGGATACACTAATTCAAGTTAGACCAATCATATCTGCTATTACTGAAAAACCGAACAACGTATAGGGTTACAGGACTTCCCGAGCTCGTTTGGCTTTCATTTTTTTCTTTTACCATTCATACAATACCCATACGTTATTTCACCCTTGTTCTGCCGACTTAGAAACTGTACGATGCATTTCTTGTAGACTCTTTCTTTGTCTCGTGGAGCGGATTTTATTTTATTCGCTTCTATTAACGTTCATTAAACACTGGATAAGTACCAGCCATGAGTATTCATAATATTAAATCAATAGCCCAACAGACAAATAATCAGCGCAAGAAAAATGTACACTGAGTGGCACTCAATCACCGCATATCATGCACACACACACACACACACACACACACACACACACACACACACACACACGGCCCATTCAAGCATCTGTAACCTACACACATGCTCAGAATCTGGATGGACACTTTAGGTGCTATTTTAAACAAGCGACGATAATGTATTCGAGCATTAAGCCCATTTGATCCAGGTACACTTATAGGCTACAGCTCCAATTATCACCATGTGTTCATACACTAAGAGGCCTTGCTGGTGACTGGCCACCTCATATCAAAATGTCTTCTACCTGCGTCCTTTTGACATTTTATTCCAAACAGCTTTCTGGTTGTTAATGGACGGAGTGTGATTTTATGGTTAATTCGCTATAATGGCCTCGGTTTGAAAGTTGTGCGCTTGTTGAACATGCATTGCCTGCACCAGTTCGGTCTTAGTGCCAGCTGATGCAAAAAAAAAAAAAAAAAAAAAAAAAAAAAAACAGCGGAAGAAGCCACCTACGGCTACAAGAAAGTTATATATAGACACAAGCCACAGTTCAAACTCATTGTTATTGTAAAAACGCAATCCAATGCTCCATTTGTGTGGACGACGTTCCATATTGATATGATCACTATGCACAGGGAGATTTCTGCAGTTCTGTGCTTCTGATAACAAATCAATTCTTCTGTGTTTTCAGGGGATATCCAGACGAGTCAGAAGGTCATTTGCGGCTCATCTTTGCAGTAGTGGTTGTGGTCGGCTACCCTTCATACCGCCTATGTTTTTGAAGAATGTAATTGTTAATGTAGACCGATAGGGGGCTGGCCAGACCCGCGATTCAATAGCACGTGTGCTTCAGCGTGCGTGCGTCCGTGCGCGCGCTCCACTGCCACTGGAAGTGGTGTTCGTGGTGCCTCTGCGTGCTCACTGGAAGAAGACGTGTTGCCTTTAAGACCCTCATAGGGTCCCTTAATCTAACCTTTGTTAATGATTAGTATGATTCAGAAGGACTGAATCATATTTAAAACAATTTAGAGACTTAGAACAATCAATACTCAGAATAAAAAGAGAACCCTACAGAAAACCTACGCCTAATCTACACAAAACTACCTGTGCAAGGAGTTTATTGCTCTCATTGTATTTGCTGTATTTGCCTGGAATACCCTCAGGTTATTTGACTTCTTCCATAATTTCAACAAACAGGCCCATTAAAGACTTCTTGCCAGAGTATTGGTGGGAACAAGCCAGGCAAACATTCTCTGATTCTTATGGTCCCTGACTGGTAACCTCATGTCCAATATCTTGTTTCTGTTTGAGCTATATAGAGTGGGCTCAGTCACTGGTAAACCTGAAGATCTTAAAAAAAAAAAAAAAAAAAAAAGACCTGTGAACATATAGCCTATAGGGCCTAGATGACTGAAAAGATAAACAAATGCTGAAATGGAGTTTGTACATGAAGGGTTTTTCTGGTGTTGTAGTAGTTTAACGTAAAGGCCGGAATGACTCCGCAACCATTTGCCCACAGGAGACCATTAGCATATATTTGGAAAAGTGCAAAACCAACAATGGATTGCTTTCTTGAAACAAATAATACAAAACCTGGGTTTTATTATCTTTCTTGTGGGCTAAAGTAACTGAATGTTGTAGGTGTGTCTTCCTCACCCTGACAGCCACATTCTACTCTTTTCCTTGCTCTCACAATGAATTGGAAGCAAACAGAAACTCTGAATAAGCTGATGTAATACTTGTAAATTTCATTGCCATGTCAATCTTATTTCTTATTTGTGTTTGCACCAAAATAGAACACATTGGAGACATTTCTTGTGCATTTGTGGTTGATATTAAATATTCTGGTGTTTGGCTCTGGATCTGTTATGTAAAAGCATTCAAGCTGATAAAGACCAATCAAATGACACTGGAAGAGTAAAAAGTGTGTGGTTTTTGGAGCTTCATCACCTCCAAGTCATTGCTTGGAACCCCTATACCCATACAAACTGACAAGAAAGTCTGTTTTTTCCCCTATATTTATGTTTGCAGGGGGGGATTGCCATTCTCGTGAAGTCCCACACGCGATTGCCGTATTTCCCATGGACACTGGAAGGCATCAGCAGCCCGGTGCTGGGAAAACGGGGAGCTGAGATGGAGCTGGAGGTGGGAGGGGCATGGTGTGGCTGACGTCACCATCTGTGTGGAGGAGTATAGGCTGTGCTGTCAGCCCAGTGTCAGTCTGATGAAGATTGGCATGCAGGTAAGCTGTCATTCATTTTCAATGTCAGTGCATGGGAGCAGGGCTTTACCACTTCAGCGTCCTTTTTCCCCTTTACCCCCCCTTCATTACAAAAGGCAGGACATTATTCATACAGCCAGACAGCCAGCCAGGCCAGAGTGAGAGAGAGAGAGAGAGAGAGAGAGAGAGAGAGAGAGAGAGAGAGATGGAAAGAGAGGGTGAGGGAGGGGGAGAGAGAGAGAGAGAGAGAGAGAGAGAGAGAGAGAGAGAGAGAGAGGGTGGGAGGGAGGGGGAGTCGAGGTGGGGGAGAAAAAAGAGAGAGGGAAAGAGAGGAGATGCATTTTTGCGCTGGACTGAAAGACCAGTGGATTTTTTTTCTTTTTGCTTGATGCGGCATTTGGATTAAAAAATATATATATTTCGGTAATGTTTATGATGCAAGTAGGTTGTGTAGACTGTGCTGTATTTTGCGGCGGATGCTTTTGTGCAAAAGGTTGTAATTTAGATTCTAATAGCGGCTGGATCGGACAGACGGAGCGCATAGCGACAGGAAGCTGGCATTCTTTTTCTACGGCTTTGTCAATTAGCACCGGCATGCCACATAGCATTCTGATTATTTGCAAATTTACAGTAAATGTCTGAGGGTGTGAATCTTTCGGACAGAAGAAAAACAAAAACAAAAAACTATTCACAACAAAATAGTTTTCAGTGCTACTGCATGTTGGAGTGTGCTTTATTCGAGTCAATTATTTTGACTGGCAAAGTTGATTTGTTTGTAAAAAATAACGGTAAAGGATTTTCTGTGTAAAATCACTTGCATTCGGATTTGATGCCAGTTAATTCAGCATTTTTCATTCATGATAATTTTATTCTAGATAGCGTCTCTCTGTGTGCACTCTCCCTCTGTGTGTGGCTGTTTTTATTTGTTTGTAAAAAATAAACACATAATCACAGCAGATTACGCATACTAATGTCAAAGTAATGAAAATATATGTCACATGTAGTTTGAAATACAGTCTTTTTATTGATGGTTTAAATAGCTCAGGTTTCCCTGTGGATTTCTTCTTTTTTGTGTCTAACCTGGAACAGGTGTCATTTTTCTGTTTGCAGTTCACAAAGAAGTTTTTCAAAGTAAAACAACAGCTTTCTTTGCAAAGCCAACGTCTTACATTTATTCGACAGCAATGTGGAGCAAAACACAGCTATTTTCCTCTTGTGTCTGTATTTTCAAAAGGTCAAACAGGGAGTCCAATTCATTTTGCATTTCTTGGTGAATTCATCTTTAATTGAAATGTTTCTATTGCTCAAACTATCTGCGTCTCAGTGAGGTCTGATGTTTACTCTCAGCCTTCCCTACCCTGCAAACCTCTCTCCACTGAACACTGGCCTTCTTTGTGTGCTACTCACCACTTTCTATTTCAGATGACCAGTTTATTCCACAATTGCTTGAATGACTATTTCATTCATTGGAGACATTTGACTGGCATGAAATGCCGTCAGTGTGATTTGAGGGAACCCGTGTCTCTCAGACAACTTGTCTTGAACACTGGGGCCCTGTTTGATTAAATTTTAATGATCTTGCAGTTAAAAAGGCCCAGATTTGCAGGTTGTTTGCTGTGTTTTGGTAGTTTTGTGAGTCAAACCCAGCCAACTCATCTGTTCAGTGCCTGTCAGCTTTGAACTCTGCTCCTCATATATGACGTACATGTAGCAGCACGTACTTAGATTTGGCAAACACATCTAAATTCGAAAAAGAAAAATCACAAATTGCTAAATGTAAAGCTCAGGAAATACACCCCCAGTGTTACTTAAGTATTACAGTTTCTCATAGGTCAGTGGTAAAAATGTTACAACTGTATATTGCAATTGAAGTAAAGGCCCCTCACAGCAAAGACTATAGTCAGAGCACTGGGAGTACATTAGCTTAATTAAATATGCCTGAACCATTTGTTTACTAATCATCTGCTTCCCTGAGAAATCACAATGTCGATTTAGACCACTTTAGCTCCCTCCGCCAAGCACATTCGGCAGGTGCAGAGTGCTGAGCATAAAATCCCATGAGGAGCTAAACTTGCACCCTCTGTGAAAGTAAATGCTTTGAAAGACAGTGTTGTTGCTGCTGTGAGTCGCTGTTAAAAGACCAAAAGAAGGTCCGTTACCTCGTACATGATTCAGATGATTGTGTACCTTGTTGTGTACCACCTCAGTGTCTCAAAGTGGATCATTCAGCTGGGATTAAATTTTGAAAGTGCACACACACACACACACACACACACACACACACACACACATTCAAACACACGAGTCGAAACGCATCACTACCAATCACCCTCAGTGATGTTTGTTCTTTGTTGTGATGTACCCCACACGGCTCTACATATTGTCAGATAGAGATAACGCCAATTTAGTTTATCCCAAAACCCTGCTGAGATCTTAATTGATGATTTGTGTCATTGGACAAGCAGCCCAGGGGCATATTTGGTGCTGCAAAGTACTCCGACACTATTTGCATATTCCCATTCCTACTATATGGGTAAATTACATGATGAGGTGTGATGCTGTGCATTCCTGCAGCTTTTGGGGGGATAATCACTAATAAAGTGATTCAGTCACACTAAATGGAGGAAGTAAACAGAGCGAGGAGAGCATATGTTACAAACCAATTTAAGCATTTATGTATGGCCATAAAGCAATTGAGGAAATTAAACCACAAGCAAATGTCTTGTCATTTCCTTTGCCTTTGCCTCTAATTTCACTCTGCATGGCGCCAAAGCAACCAATATATCATTTTTTGAGAAGATCTAAGTTTTTTTTTTTTGTCAGTCTTGTAAGACTAACAGGCCTTACATTGCAAGATTCTTTTTCTAAGCAATCAGATTGTGAGATGTCTAATTTGTTTTTGAGGGCCTCACTTCCTTAAATCAGGCAGGAAAAAGAAAGAGGATGTTCAGAATTATTCATAAGGCTTTAGTCTGCTGGGTATTCTCAGCGGAGTGCATCTAGGTCCTGTTCCGGGCCCGTGAGCAATGTGATGTAGGCTAGTTTTCTCATGTTCAAGAGAGTAGCAATCCATAAGACAATTGTGTTGTGTTGCGTTGCATGTTTTGGCCCTGTCTGGGCCCTCACAGGTCATGCCCACTAAGCCCGCTTGATCCCTATTGCTCTCAAGAGAAGGCAGAGGCCTGTTTATACCGTCAGACAGCTCAGCCCTTGCATGCTTACCCTTGCTCATTCCACAGCCAGTGCTGCGTTGGCATGGCTCTAAGTAAGCCACCAGGGACTGGGGCCAGAGAGATGCATCGGCTTGATTTATGCTCCAAGAGAAGCGGCAGGCAAATTTAATGATCCTCTATACTGTCAACATCACGAAGCTTTGTTTCTAGAAGGACATAAAGATGTCATGAAAATACATGGACTGTGGCATGGTTAATAAGTTTGGAAACTGCAGTCAGACAATGATGGTACTGTGTTGTACAGTAGCATTATTGCTGACACATCAGGAGAACATTTGAAAGAAACAGTTCCTCAGTTTCAGATTGATAGAACTGATCCCACAAAAACACCTTAAAAAGAGTCTGTATGGCAGAAAAAAAGATGCTACATGGTTTTCATGAATTCAGATGATTTATCTATTAATTCTCAAATTCTCAACAAATGACATCTTGGATTGATACAGCTCTAGCTCTGGTGTCACAAAGATGCCTGTGATGACAACACATCAGCAATTTGTTTAAGTTTATGCGGGTGATGTTATTGATATGTATAACATAAGTCTTCTCAGTGTATTGTTAATGAGTATACATTATTTCAAAATAGTTTTAGTTTGGTACAAATCACATCCTGCCATGCTTTATTAGACAGAACATGGCAGCATGTTATCTCAATATGACTTTGCTCTCAGTGTGTCATCAAAACACCTTATGCTGAAAAAAAGAATACCTACATGAAAGAAAAATCCATATTGGTCTTCAGTATGTGATTCAGTGATTGATTGTTCTTTGCACGTTTGATTCAACTGGCCCAGCAGACAGTCTTCAAACAAACTTTTAGAAATGCTCTTCTCCATACAATAATATGTGATGTGTGCTCGAACAGTGAATGCCACAGCATGGAAGAAGTCATACAAAGGTTTTAGTCATTAGGTAATGATTTTAACATCAGTACTCTGATTGCATTCCTTTTTTTTTTTCAGACAGAGGAAATGAAAACCCAGCAGGGACACATTCCATAAACTAGTTGAAGTCATAAGCATAGAACAGCGGACCTAAGGACAGCTTAGGTTTTTCACCAGCAGGATGCACACATAGACAGAGTGTTTACTGTGGGTGAAATTTCAAAGATATGTAAGAAGTAGGCTATTTCCACTCTCAAACGTCTTCTGTATTCATAGTGTTTGTATAAATTGCTTTTGATGTTATTATTTTTGCAGTTAAAACAAATAAAACATATTATTTTTAGACGTGGGTATTATTCAAGGATCAAGCACAAATCAAATTAGCAACAGCTTATTATATATTCTGCATTTAAAGACCTTTAACAAGACTCTGAACCTCATTGTGCCTTTGGTTCTTATCTCTGGTGGAATGTAGATAATCCTAATAAATGAGTAGGGCTTCACACAGAGAAATATGAAGCCTGCCAGTAAATCCTGAATTTATTATATTTGAGAGTCCTGGTAACAGCTGAGCTGGGTGAGGTTCAAAATATTTGATTTGAATTCAACAGCAGATCATAGCAGAGAAAATCCCACCAAGCACTATGTGGCTGCATATTTGTGCTTCCCTTGAAAATGAATAAATTCATGGGCCAAAATGGTGTCACTACGACTGAATATCTCCCCAGTGTAATACTCTTTAAAACTTATTTAAGAGTGAAATGTCAATGTTGATTTTCCATGCTAATAGCACTGACTTAACACCAAGCATTAAATGTGTTAACAAAATAAAGTCTGCAACAGTGGCACTGGCTTTCTCTTGCCAAATACAAATGCATGTTTGCAGGTGCAGTTTGATTTGCAGCAAAATTGCTATTGTACTGTTATTATTATGCTTTTCTTTGACTTCAACTTCAGTCGTTCCATACTGCAGGTACAGTTCCAGCTGTTTTTTAGCACTGCAGTGCTATTGCCAGCAGGAAAGCTGTTGTTCCTCCTCTGTGAGTCAGACTAACTTTCATTACAAAGTTGTAAGCAAACAGATAAAGTTTTACAGCCAAGTACACATCAACAGAAGCTATTTTTGTGAACACTAAGCTAACTTATACCATTGTTGCGCTGTGCTTGCATCTCTGATCACCTCTTGAAGTTGTTTTTTTTTTCCACTCTTGGATACTTTATAGCTGTATTAATTCACAGATGAGCTGCAGCAAGAGACAGGTTCAATGCCCAAGACACAAGGCACCATGTGAAAAGTGTGCAATAGAGATGAATAATTAGCCTTTTTGAAATGGTGGTAGGTGGCCTTTTGAAATCATCCTACTTTGACTATTGGCAGAGCAGCCCATTGAAGTCTTCTGCACTTTGAATAGAAATGCAGCAGTGCTAAAGTTGTGACCTCCAAAAGGCTATTTACTGGAGCACAGTTCCATTTTTCAGAATCCTCTCCAAAGATATTATTCAAGTGAGCTGCTCTTTCTGCCACTCACATCTCATCTGAATGTTTCAGCCTTTTGCACTCCAGGACAACATTGATCTGAAGGACAATATTTTCACTCAGTCTACAGCTGCTCGTTTATTTTGACATTAGACTTTAACAAAAGTGGCTTTCTCTTCAAATCCATTTGTATACTTTGCTGTTAATCTCCAAGTGGTCTTTGCAGATGCCTGATGAAACACTTGATAATGTACAGGCTCTTGGGTGAAACAGCAGCTTATCAACAGACTTTAGTAAAAGCACTGTACAGTGGCAAGGACAGAATAATTTGCCCTAATGCATTTTAGTGATCGCTCTTATTAGCTGCAAATGACTTTTTTTATGTAGTTCTGTCCCCAGCCATAAAAGTGCCATGATTTTATGACAGCAGAGGCTTCAGTGGAAGTGCATTTCATTTTCCATGGGAAGGCTACATCTTTTATGGTGTTTCATAAGACTTGTCGCTCTGAAAATATTAAAGAAGGACTAGACTGTTTTATTCCTGTATTATATTTTATTAAGGCTTTCTGCATCCTGCATATCTCAATGCTGCTGGATTCATATGAGTTCATATTAGTGCCCAAAGGATTTAAATACCTCTGATGCTGTAATACAATGTCCCATGTTACCTGGGAGTTTAGCTGTTTAGCCAGTAGCTTTTAAATTTAAGTGCTGCTGGTGTGACATACAGTAACACATCACATTTTGGGACAAGTGCGTAGTAACCAGACATAGCAGCCCTGTCTCTGAGAAATTCTGGTCATATTGTACTGCATACAACTAATTTGCAACAACAAATCTCAACCTATTCTTAGTGAAAACACCTACAAAAAGCAAAGTATTTCATTATTTTACCCACAATATATCCTTGTAATCCACCCAGGCATAAAAATGGGATTACTGATTGTTATGCTTGTTTGGGCAACACAAGCATTTACTGTATGAGGTTGTGTAAAGATCATTTCTTTGTTATATATTGAAAAAGTCAATAACTTGAAACATGAGATAGGACATGTTTACTTTATCGTTACAGACTTTGTTTAACCAAAACCACACCTTACCTGAACCAAAGCACTTCTGCTGTCTAAAACTAACCACACACAGGACTCAGGGTGTGAACTCTGGTCTCTGGTGTCAAAGTCCTGCACTTCGTATGGCCCACATCCACAGCAACCATATATGACTGCTATGCGCTAAAAGAATGTAACACATTGTTACCTGGAAAAAACATCCCTGAAGATAATTCTGGCAGTAGTATATATATATGCAAATTCTATACGAGACATGGCAATACAACTCTAACTCATGCCATTAAGTGTGTCTATAGACTGATTATATATTTCTATGCTGCTTGTGTGCTGTTTGTATGAGAGATACACAGTGTCTGTGACACCTCATAAACAAATTGCACGTGCAAAACTAATTTTTATAGATACACCATCAAATTATTTGTCACACACCAGGTTTACTAATTTTTTGATTATACTCAGTGATTCTTCAGAGCCAATTCGTTGTGTTGTTGTCTAACTTAAAAGCAAAGATCAAGTTAAACTGCTCTTAAAACTTTTATGTGTTTCACTTTGTTTTTGTCAGGTCAGGCAGTGTATTGTGGACATAGTGAATCCCTGAAACAATTTCCACAGAGGCTGAGTTTTACAAGTAAAATAAATGAGCTCTGGTGAAAGAGTTTTTTTTTTTTTTTTTTTTTTTGAAGATGTGATAGCCTCTGAGGTGATCTTGGGAGTTAAAATTCTTGAATACAACCATGCTATGACATGGCTTGAGGTCTGAATAAACACGCCTGTGAAAAAAGAATCACACAGTAGACTGATTATTCTGAACATCAGCTGTCCGTATGAAACACGGGCAATGCAGCAATTGTCATCTTGGCCGTATTCATCGTCCTTGCTTTCTCCTCTCCTCACTTCATTACATTCAGAACATTATGACCTTGCCAAGAGTGTGAGGAAACATGAGTGCCACTGGCATTAACCTCAAGTTTAAAGCTGCAGAGCACGCGAAGAGCCGATGGTTAGTTTAGTCTCTTTGTTCACATTCATATTTTTATCTTTTTGTGTCCTGTCCTGACGTGACCACAGAATCAAGGCATAAAGACGTTTCGTGGTTTGATGTTTGGTGTGAATTTAAAAAACCTGGCAATACTCCTTAAAAGTCATTTGGTATTGTTTGTGAGAGCTGTCCTTTGGACAACGCCGAGCTTTGTTGACTGGTCTCAGAGTATCGTCTTTGGCCTGAAGCTTAGACTCTGCGAGTAATCATGAGTCACAGCGGTTTGAGGGAGATGTGGACTGGGTAATGGGTGACAGAGCTTTCTGGAGGAGTGTGAAGATGACGTGTGTACTCCTGACTCAGATAAATGTGCTTTTAATTAGAGGTCAGGAAGACAATCCTCCTTGAGATAATCTCTGTTTATATTGTACAAATTGTGCATTAGAACTTGATTTTTTGTTTCTATGTGGTTCTATAACCCCATTTTCTCTATTTATTAGTTAGGGTTTGCATTTTGTCTCTTGTGTTTGCTGTGGCAGTCATCACTTTGTCCGTTTCTTTCAAGAGCAGTCGTGAAGCATTTCTTTCCTTCATGAGTAAAATGGATGCCAACACATTAAGCTCTGTTTAACACTGCTTCCAGGCCGCCACATTCCATCGCAGAAAATTTGATTTATAACACAATTCAAGCCAAAACAGTCACAGAAAAATTAACTTACTGTCGAGACTCTGTTTCCTGTGATTTGTGGTGGCAGGCATATAATTTGTCAAAGAAAGCTGTGCTGTGTTAAGTATGTTTGCACAGTAGTGCAGGCTAACCGCACGCCAGCTCTGATTTTAGAAGTGGTAATATTTAATGACTCCAACTACAACACACGTCTGATTTGCGAGCGCTCGACTCTAAGCACCACTCCTTCATTTTAGTGTCCTTTCTGATTTGCTGCTGCTGACGAGACCCAAGGCATCGAGTCATGTTGCCTTTCAAGTAATAATGTAAACATGTCAGATTTCTGATGTGTGAAGAGTCTCAGGGAGCGAGCGTGCACAATTATCATAACAGACACGTTGCTGTAAATGAATCTGTGTAGAAAGCAGTACCTCAGCAGCTGGTTTAGAAACTGTTGTTGCAGGTTTTACTGGTTTATTTTTACAATTTTGTCACACAGTGAAAAGCTTCTACATCTTCAGGACAACAAGGCATGTCTGTGTTACTGTATGCTTAATCAAGAAAATATTCCTTATACATTATCAGGGAGTGCAGACATGATTCTGCATGTTAATTGCAGCACTGTGAACTGAATTGAATGAAAAAAGCAGACTGAACCCCTTTTTTCAAACCGAGACTTCTTTCCACTACAAAGAATAATTACTTTTCCCAACTCCGGTGCCATAATTGGTTACTACTCTTTTATCTTATCTATGTGCGCATAATTATCACAGTAATCATATTAGATTATTTCATGCATAATAAATGAAGTCAAACTGTGTGTGGGGTAATTAGCATGTTAGGATATGTGCCACGATAAGAGGTTTGTTCTCTCAAAAATTGTATTGTTCAAGACATTCCTGAAAAGTGAGAAATGCACAAAGAAATGGAATATTTTACAATCACTCTAGTGTCTTAAGAAATCTGGTGAAGGGTGTATTAAGAAATATTCTTCTTCTAGGTTTATTTTGTAGTGTGTGTGTGTATCTTCGTGTCTGTCTTTTTTTGGGAATTTCTTGTGGAAAGTACTTTGTAATGTATTTTACTTTGGATTCGGGGCCTACAGCAGACATTACTTTATATGCATCAGACATAACAAGACAGTGGAGCATAATGGAGACTATTGTGAAAGACAGACCAATATGGTACTTGACTTTGGCAGCTGTCTGCTGCATAGGTCGTGTCCAATCCAAATGACAGATGTGCATCACTTCAGTCATTTGGAGGTTTCAGGTTTCAGTCAGACGTAAGCAGGTTTTGATGGTGTTGATGTTAAGTGTTCCTTTTTGACATATTAAGTTCACCTTGTAGATATTGTAGGAGTTTACAGATTGTCCTAGCTTCCATAATTTTCTATTTTCACTGTTCAAGCATGATTCAAATAAATAACCCTCAGTCAAAGGTTGATTTGAACTACTTTAACAGTGGTGAAGGCAGACCGATCCTAATATGGCTATATGACTGACAACAAGAGCTCTTCCAGTTCGAATGAGGTAAACCTGCTGCTGGATGCTTTTCCAGTTTAATGCTGCTCTGCTTGGAAACATTTCAGTAGTCATTTAATGAAGGGAGCCAATCAGGACCAAGTCCAGTTGTGATGCCTTGCCTGGAGTTAGTGTGAATTGCCTATAAAGACACAGGGATTTTTGAAGATGCAATAACTTCAAATTTTACTACCCAATTAAAGTCCAATTTTCAGTGTGTATTAAACACCACTGAAATGTAATGTATGTGAAGAAAGGGGAATGTGAACCAGCAGTGATGGAGAATTTATAGTCTACTTGTCCAGTTTCTTTGAATTAAATGTTCTATATTTAACTTTAGGAAATCACCTTTATTCAAAATGATTTGCAAACCACACTTATTTGAATGTTTCTCAAGCATTTATCTTAAAATCAGCCTTTCAGATTATTGATATACATAAACTACAAGTTTGCAGTATCTCGGATGCTTGCTTTTTTTCACCACTGAATAACAAGAACAACTTCTTTGACGCCAAATGTTTCAGTTGTAGTTTCTTGGCCCTGCAGCATTTTTGGCACTGACACCTTTCACTAACCTGTGCCAAAAGCCTGTAAAACACAGGCATAATGAGCTATTTTCAGCATTTTTTTCATTCAGGGAAAAAAAGAAAAGTCTTCACATTCAGAATGTGATGACAGCCATTATTTTAAAAGAGATTGTTGTTGGAGTTTGTACAATTAAAGCCAATGTGATTCCTGGTATTATGAAGAAATGACTGGCAGATTGTAATTACTAGAGTATGAAGTAGAAATGTTTTGCAGATTTTCTGAGGTAAAATTTCCTCCTGTCTTTTTCTTTGCTTGACTGAGAGGCAAATAATAGTTTTAAACAAAATCACCACTGCGGATTTCCTTAAAATCTCTGCAGCACGACACTGTAAGGGTACATTATTCCCAGTCTCTATAGATGCATTAGTTATTCATATAACTCACACAATTCCTAAATAAAAATAACAATAAAACTGATCAAAACTCCACTGAGATTACCCCAATCAAATGAAGTTTGCAGCCTAAGAGCTCAAGTATCCCCAAAGGAATTCATAACAAAGTTTAGAGGACATTAATTATCACAGACTAAAAAATATTGAATAAAAGAGTAAAAAATGACACACAGCCAGGCGAGAACACACACCTCCCACTCCCTGTGTAACTTCATAAAAGGTTCATCTCCAAAGAGTGATGAAGATTCTGTGCTAAAAGGGAGTTATAAACAGCTGCTGAGCCAGTGTGCGGGTAAATAAGGCAGCTTGGAAGCGGTACAGTGTCATGTCTGCTGCTATATGACAAGGCTCTCTCCGGGTGATGAGAGAAAGCTTTCCGACTGCCCCTCCCCCGTTCCTCTGGTCAAGGTCTCAATACCTCTGTGGTATGTCTGTACCCGTCTCCCTGCTGGCACCACTTTGGCATTGCTACAGTGTCAGTGTGGTGTAAATGGGAGTTTGAAATGTGATAGTCCTGATTGCGGGTCAGATTTGTTTGTTTAGCTTTAAAGGAAAAGTTTTTTGACTGTTATGCCAATCGCTCCAGTGCTCCATGCTGACACTTACAGGTTACTGTGACAGCAGTGTCCATGCTAGCACTTATACTGTTTGATTAGCTCTCCGAACATGACCTGTAAATCATGAAATGTCATGCTTTTATACTAAAAATTCATTGATGAAAAAAGAATATAGCTCTGCATATTATAATTGCGGGTACGCACATGTGTTCATGGTCCCATTATTTGCCACATTCCTTGCTGACACATTCATCATGTAGTTTCCAGTGGTTGTCCTTTAATATGTACTTCAGATTTCTTTTCTGTTCTAAGCCCCTGTGAGTAGGATTTTGAAATGTCACTTTGGCAACTCTTAGTGGGATTATCAGTTGCACTGCAAATGTTGCAGACAACAGAGCACACCAACCCCCCAAAAACTTCTACCCAGTGTCACTGGGACCAAAGGTAACACATGACCAAAAACGTTTGATTTCAGAATAATTTTAAAGACGATACAATTACATAATAATTGTCCTCTCTTCATTTCAGCAGCATGACTGAAGTGTCCACCCGTTCAGTCTGTTCAGCTGCCTCTGTCCTCAGCTGCAGCTGTCTTCACCAGGCTTCACCAGTAACATCACAAGTTTCCTGGACAAAAGCTTTAAAGGCATTGATATTCCTGTGGTGGCATCGCACACTGTACAAATAGTGGGTCTGAAAACTGAAACCAACGCAGAAGTGCCTTAAACCTGCGTTCTTTTTAATGGCCAGCAGGGGTCGACCCCACTGGTTGCAAAAAGAAGTCTGATTGTATATAAGCTTATGAGAAAATAACCCCACTACTCACTTGATTTATCACCTCACTAAACAATTTTCCAATTAGTTTATACTCTCAATTGTTAGTTTCAAGTCTTCTTCAATGGAGCATGATGTTCAGTTTGTAAACTATGGTATAGTTCATGTAAAGCAGGGCACGGCTGCCTTGTGATTGACAAGTCGGTAGCACAGCGTGTCCTTGGCTCCTCGGTCACATCTAATCAGCAGTATAGTAATGCATGTCCTCCCAGCTCCACCCTCTCATCCAAATACAGTCACCTCTGACTCCAAAAAAACAAGATGGTGACGACCATGATGCCAAACTTCAGGCCTCAAAATGGTAGTCAAACCAAACATTGGTTGTTTTGTGGGTGTCACGGTGAGACTACGCACTGCTCAACTGTGGGTCTTTTTTCATTTTAGATACAGTTAATAAGTTCACAACATATAAATAGATATGTGTGATTTGAACAGCTACCTGTGGACATTAGACTTTATGTCAACCACTAGAGAAAAAAAGGAGTAAAGATGAGTCAAACAACAACAAATACATGTATATATGTATGTGTGTGTATAGTGAGGCATGACTGTGGATTATTACAATTTGTTAAAAGTGAAGAGTATCAGTTCTCTTTGCCCTTTAGTGAAATAGAATGAATCAGATTTTCACTTTGGAATTAGGCCTCATGCCAGTTGGCTTCTATCATGTGTGCGCGCTGTGGATTTAACATTAACACCATGGAAAAATATCCACCTGGGAGACAGGGCTGCTTTTAGTTTTGATGTTTTCCTCCCTGTTGGCCTGAGTTGAAAAATCGGCCAATCTCCCAAAAACTTAGTGTACTTCTGTAACAGATAAAGGTCAACACAGAGGCGGAGAGATACTCTCAGAGAGTAGTGGCTTGGAGAGGGCTGTCAGTCGGACTATGGAGGTGAGACGTTCCATGGCAAGAGATGAGGGATGACACCTGCCTTCTTGACACCCACTACAAAACAGACCGATTTATGTGTGTGTGTGTGTGTGTGTGTGTGTGTGTGTGTGTGTGTGAGAGAGAGAGAGAGAGAGAGGAGAGTGACTGAGTGAGTGTGTGTGTAGGGGCAGAGGAAGAGAGAAAGAGGAGGGGGAATTGATTGTGAATGTGCTTTGAATGAGTTTTTGTTGCTTTTACTTTTTCTCCAAAAGCCTGTGTGTTTGTGTGAATCTCTCCGTCTCAGTGAACCGGCTCACTGCTGGTCAGTGGTATTTATAAACAGCCAAAGACATTTAATACAGATGGCAGAGCGCCTTAAACAGACTATTTTCTGTCCTGGGAAATGGACAGAAAGTACTTTGTATTTAACTACCTGGATATGGAGCTGAGAGGGGCTGTGAAATAAGTGGTGCATTTCTAATGTGTGGAAATGCACGGTGGAGACGACAGAGAAGACATGGCCTTCTGTAAATTCTGCAGGTGCGCTTCGGAGGAATGTGATGCTTTATTATGAGGAACTGTGCATGCTGAACAAACAACTGAAGTACACATGCAGCGTGTCAGTGAAAGAGTTAACTTTCTTCCTTTGGATGCTCACCAGGGAAGAGTCAGACAGAAAAAAAGGAAGGTTAGCTCACTTCAGACACTGATGGGGAATTCCTCACTGTCTGTTCTGTCTCGGCCATCTCTGCCAAGTCCATTGTGTTTCTGTCTTCCTTGTCTACCTTCTCTGTTTCATGCCCAGACAATGAAAGAGTGTTTAAATTCACTACAAAAAATAAGCACAATTGCATTTTTACATCTCAGAAGTGTGACCTGTATATAGATAATGTAGGTAGATAGACTGTAAGTTATTCAAATGAATGATTCTGCTTCAAGTGAAACTTTCTTCATGTTTCCATAGAGAGGCCTATATGTTTGCACATCTTCTTGGTTATTTTGCATCATTAATGAGGTGTAGAGGTGCACAATGTTTTTTCTCTCTCAAATACAACTCATTGATAGTGTACATGCAACGTACCCTACATTTTTGTTGCACTACATACTGTAGTGAATACATTTCACACTCTCACACTTACATAATTGGAACATGCAAATAAAATGGCGGAGGGTAAAATAGTGCAACAAACAGGGAGAAACTTCAGACAAAGCGCTCATCTTCATTTGAAGAACAGCTCCTCCTGTAGGATGGCCAGTGCAACATTGAATCAATGAGTCTGGAATAGACAAAAGAACAAAATAAACAGAATTAGGCACATTTTTTTTACAATTTCCCTTCCAAAATAGCTGATTAATTTCACTCACTTTCAGTGCTCATCAATTTATGCTAAGATTTTAATGTCATTTAATGTTAAGATTTGAACACATTACTGCATGCTAGCTCTGATGATTTATATAACTGGCATAAACCTGCCAGTCTGGATTGTTTTCTTTTTTGGAGAAGCAAAGGAGAATTCCACCAGGGACATTTCTGCAGTGTCTTTTCAGCATGTCAGCTATGACAGCAGGTGTGCAAAGACATACTTTAACTTTTCTGCGTATTTCACCGCTATATTTTTTTACCCATTGTGAACAGCAGTGTAGACATACATTTTACTTGCAAACACATCACACGTATGAATGTATGTATGTATGTGTGCATGCATATAGCTTGATTTGAGAGCTTGAGTTGAGCACTGTAAAAATATTCATCGCAATTCATGTAAGATAACAAAATATACAATATTAACATTGTAAAAAGTCTACCAGGATTTTGAAGTAATTCCAACTTTGACAAATGTGTTGTCTTTTTCTAAATTATGAGATGTTAGTATGTTCACACAAGACAACACATATCAGAGTTTAATTTTGCAAGTGAAAGCTTTAGCATCACAGCATGTTAGTCTGACAGAAATGGGCAATGGTAAACTATCTTAAAAACACAGTCTTTTCCATACAGTATACCTGTTACTCTTAACAGCAGCCTCAGCTAGGTCCTGCCTGTTCTGTCAGTCATGACAGTAAGAGCCAGAGCTTCTGCTCTTACTCTAAAATCCAACGGGTCTTGTGTCCACCAGCATGACTGCCAGCTGCCCTCCTGGACTAGCGCAGCTGGTTTGATCTGGAGCAAGAGAAAGGATTCTGTTTCTTCTCAAATCAGTTTAATCTACTTCTGTTCAAACACACTTGCTGTATAGTTAATGGGTTTTGCTGATCTGCTGTCGTAACAAGCCATTTAGTCTTACTTAGTATTGTGTTTTTTTTTTTTTTTAGAACAAATAAAAATATCTGCCACTGAGGTAACGTAATTGATCCTGTTTCCTTTTTCTATTCTGAGAATGATGATGAAATGATGATGATTCTTGAAGTACCACTGGCCTATTTGAAATTATTTGTCTACATGGATATTTTTTTGCAGTGTAGGACTAGAGGTCCTAGTCCCAAGGTGAAAACATTTGTATTATCTTGAAGTGGAATTGGATTTACACTGAACATTTTTTAAAAATGCTCCTTTACAGTCATGGAAAAAAAGGAAGATCATAAAAAGCATATATATATATATATATATATATATATATATATATATATATATACACACACACACACACACACACACACACACACACACACACACACACTTTAATATCAAAAACATCTAATAGTGGTACACAAAAAAAGAGCAATGTGGTTTTAAACCAAACAGAAATACTCAGAAGCTTTGGACAGAGAGCTTGCTGAGAGCCACCTGAAACCAGACGGTTGCATTTGCCTTTGAGGTGGAGAAAGATCATATGAGCACCAGAGTCTCACCAGACCCTAAAGGGGTTTGAAAAGCATCGTTCAGATGATAGACGCTATGTTCGGTAGCTCTCTACTTACCTTACTTTTATTGCATTTGGGAAGTTGGGCTGAAATATAATAAGTGTACTGCACAGTGAGAAATATGCAATATTGAAAATCAATCATGCCGAATTTTAGCACCATTGAAAGGTTGATGTGTGGAGAAATACATGTTGGCATGGAAAACTGGCTTACATTGCCATATCAATGTTGAACTCAAAACCTTCATGAGTTAGTCAAAGGTTATCGGATGGGTCAAACTTATAGCTGAATACATCAACAAATAATGTACGTATGTATGTAATCATGTTCAAAGAAATACAGTGTAAACACAAAGCTCTTTGATTTTTTCCCCTCTATCGAAAAGATCAGTTAAACTTTATCTGTCACAAACTCATTTTATTTTTCAGGGCCTTGGTTTTCCAATTTTTCAGTCCTGGCATACATTTAGTCATTTAATCACCTGTCATTTATATTCAACTAGCTGACTCCCTATTTCCTCACCACATTTCCAGTTTTCCTTATTCTTATTTGATAATGAGATGGGTGTATGTCAAGAGCAGGGATTGGTCCAGTGCCTGTGTGTGTGCCTGTGTGTGTGCCTGTGTGTGTGCATTTTCCCCCCTTTTGATGCAGCTCCATTCATTAAATAGAAGAATCCGCTGGTGACACTGAGGATTGGAACTTCCGAAAGTCTTTGCAGAAAGCCCAGACTGGAGGAAATTAGACTGGTCTCTTTTTGTTTGCTCAATCCATCCTGACTCATCACGACATGGGTATTTTTAGCAGTGGATTCCTGTTTGGCTTTCCCCCCACTGTTCACAAGGGGCTATCATATTCTGTGAGACAAGGAGGAATAATCAATGTCAAATATCAGCCAGGAGTCGATTTGTTGCAGAGACACAAAGTTAGAAAACCTTGTGTCATGCCGGAAGTTAGATTTTGTGTGTGTAACAGCTGGATAAAGAGCTCATGTTAGTGTGTGTGTGTGTAGTCAAAATGTATGTGTTTGTGCTGTGTTTTGTCTGGCACAGCTGCCTGTATCAGCTGCATGCTCGTTAAATGTTGGGCTTAAACCCGTACTGACGCCGTGCCGGCTCTGGTTACTCCAGTGGGAATACCTGCCATTGTCGTTGTGAGCCCTTTATAATTCCCTGAAATCAGCCTCAAATGGTTGAAGTTTGGCTGGCCAGATACAAGCTGCAAAGAACTCAGCTTTGACTAACTGTGAAACACATAAGACGGAACAGTTACCACAGTATATTGCAAGTTCAAGAGTTTTATAATTCAGTTGGGCCACATCTGATGGTTCTCCTTGTGATACGCCACCTGAAAGTCTATTGTTCTAAATTCATAAACCTTAATTACAGCTGAGATGTGACCCTCTACAATAGTGTAACCCCCCCCCCCCCCCCAGCAGGCCCCATAGTGTCTGATTCCTCACTGTTGAAGTTGCCAAGTGACCTGATATCCTGTTTGTCAGGAGAGCAGAAATATTTCTGATTGTTGCACATCCTGCCGGTCAGTGATCTGTGGCACATACAGCTGCCGGGCATGAAGACTTATTTAGCTTCTATTGTATGAGCTTGGAAATGATCACACTCTGTACTGACTTAATCGTCAATGCCAGGGAATGATTTTGAAGTGTGAGGTTGCTGGGTTGGTTGTCAATATGCGTGGGAGATTTCTGCAAGTTTTGGGCACACAAGCCACAGGCATTATCATGCAAAATTAATTATTTGCCTCTTTTTATGTCCCACTGAATCTTAGTGCAGTAAAAAACCTGCATGTGTTTTATTGAAATGAAATTATGGTATAATGTCACTTTTGCTATTAGCACAGAGAGTCTGTGCATGCCAATTGATCCTGCTGTTGTCATAGCAACATGAACCACTAAACCTCTGCGCAGCTGTTGTTATGGAAGCCCTTGAACAGCTGGGGGGCTATAGCTGCAGAGGGATTGTGGGAAACGGGTCTTTTGGTCCTCCCTTCACACCTTGACCCCAAAACTCCTGCTAGCGAAAAAAGGAGGATTTGGGAATCTTAAAGATGTCCATCTGGAGTTTTCTCTCCGCTGTACAGAGCCTCCATACGATTAGAGAGAAAGTTAGGCAGGAAGTTGTGAATATTTTATCATGTCTGTGTCTTCTCCAAACCTGCTTTACCAGGAATGCGAGCAGTGAAATCAAATGAGTCAAATGAAGCTAGATTCTCTCCCAGGGTTTGCCTGATGCATTGGAGCATATCCCATTATTGATATGAGCAAATGTTGTACACAGTGCAACAATGAAACAATCATTTCACAAGAAGCACAACTTGTCCAGGGAGTAGTACTCTCTGAGTCCAATTCCTTCAGCCATAATAATACCAGAATGTAACCCAAGAGCAAGGTCTCATCCTCCCACTGTTTGATTTAATGCAGAATTCACTGGCTGTGGATGTATATAAATACTATAAGTATTGTCAACACTGCCTCTTTGTGACTCACATAAGTAAAAGTATAAATACAATAATGTAAAAAATACACTGTATTACAAGTTAAAGTGTGTAATGTTGTCATTATAGCAGAATGACCTTACATACTGGTATATACTGGTATATTGTTACTTAATTACTGATGGCGTAACATGTAAGCAGTATTATGGGTAATATTGCAGTGGGTCGGGATGGAACTAATATCACATGTCTTAACATATACTGTCTGCTCACCAATAAAGACAAAATGCCAAAATGAGAGTGAGAGCAATGACTTCAAAATGCACATCACTATCTCTCAGAGCCTAAGGGGTCATCGTCAAATGTCTCAAAAGAGATAAAGATTTTTGATTGTATAAAACTGCCATTTTAGCTTGAAAATGATTCAAACAATTAACCATTTCTCTAATTAGCTGCTGATAAACTTTCTGTTGATCGACTAATAAACTAAATACTCAACAGTTCATGATCTATAATTTTTTGATACTTAATGTTACAAACTATACTGTCGGGCAGTTCAGTCAGTTGGGAGCTGTATCAACCAATAGCAGAGGCCCACATGAACCTTTTATTGCGCTCTTTATTGGATATATAGTACCAGCACCAGCACTTTTAATGTCTGCAATGGTCATATTGAGTTATGATTATGTTTTATTTATGTCTTTATGTTTTTATACCATCATCTTATCGGACAATAAAGATTGAACTTGAACTGCACTCATATATAACAGTACTTCATTTTTCAGAAGCTGATCATATGGTTTCTGTGTAAAATCTTAATCTGCATAGTAACTAGTAACTATAGCTGTCAGATTAATGTGGTGGAGTAAAAAGTACAATATTTACATCAAGTGGAGTAAAAAATTTAAATAGTAAGTAAAATACAAATAAAATGACTGAGGTACTTTCCTCCATGTATATGTGTACCTGTGTACACATGACGAGTAGAGGCTGCAGTGTGACTGATGGTGGGCAGATTCAGGAATGCTAATGTTTCCTCTGTGGCTTTTGTGAGGAACATGGTGATTAGACCTCCAGCCCCCTGGGTGGAGCCCCTCACTGCTCCAGCTCCCTCTCTGATTTACTTTGACATCAACAGGAAGGTCAGCTGAGTCCCAGAGGGGTCATGTAGAGATGGTGAATATTGTGTGTGGTGGGCTTCAGTGCAGAGACGCTCCTCCAGGATCCCAGACGGGGCTGGAGGGATGACCGATGGAGGAAAGGCCCTTCGAGCTTAGGGAGGGCTTCAGGAAGGATTACTGAGAGGCTAAAATGTTTTCTTTGTGGCTGAAAGAAACCTAAGAAATGCTCTCACCCAAATCTCCCATAGTCTCGGGGGGCTGTTTGGCAGGGAAACTCAAGCTACATCCTAAAGAGTTCCTCGTTTTCTTTGGCTTTGAGCTTGTCTTTACTATCATTAACATGCCCTATTTGCTTTCAGAGTTTTGAGCTTCAAGTCTTTTATCATTAAAAAAGAGCCTAGTGGAAATAAAACCAGGTTCAACCAATACTATGGCTCAGTGGCAGCTGGTGACTCAAACGATTCGAGGAGGACAGGAGGAAAACCAAACCATGGCGTCATATTATTTCACACTAGTTGGCTACATATCTCTTCTTCTGATATTGAATGAAAAATGAAGCAGTAAAACAATGGCTGTGAAATATCTTAAAAACAACATAATTTGTTGATTTCTGTTCTTTCCAGATTGACCGTACAGGCCTAATGCGGAGGACAGAGTATTTATCAAGGGTTTCTATATACAGGCTTATTAGGTAGATTACAACAAACAGCACAAATTACAACAATAGCATACATTTAGTAGCAAGTCAGGCTGCCACATGCCACCGTAGTCCCGCCATACGTTCAGCATGGACAGCTGAGGCAGCGAGCAGATCACTCCATCCACTCCACCACCATTCTAATTATTAGCTTAACAGTCCTTCACAGCTGCTACAGCTAGCAACTGACTGATTAAAAAGATGAAAGGTAAATCTAGAAAAAGGAAATTTGGACTCTGTTGAAAAGGCCCGAATAAGATGGAATTTTTATTGATGTGTTGATAGTTTGTAATTTGCACGTTGCTTTTCTTTTCCACTATCGTACTGTCATGACTGACGCTATTGCTTTACCGCCAGCTCATCACACTCACATCCAGTATAGTGGTAGAGAACTGAAGATGATCTTTGGATTATTGTTGGGCCAACGCAGTGTCAATATTGTATTCTGGTTGTTGATTGGTAAGGGAAGATGACCTCAGTCAGAGGTCTACATTCTACATGTTTTGGCCAGTAACAGATTAGAATGAAGAAAATGAAGTAGATTAAATTGATGTAAGAGACCCTGCCTTAAGGAGGACAGCAGTAGTCTGTCGTCCTTTGCCCCCCATCCCCCGGCCACCACTTCCATAGACTCCCTTCCTGTCTGTCTCTGTTGAATTTAATCAGGATTTCAATAATGGATTGTTTTCAAAGAAGAGAGAAAAAGTGTTTCAGAAATGATACTGAGATTTGTAATTGTTTATTTCAGCCTCTTGTATATTTTGATCTCCCTCTTGCCTCTCAAAAAGAGGAGGAGCAGCCTCATCTGCCTTCATGGACGAGCCTCCTCTGCTATGGCTGGATGTCCCTCCAAATGGAGAGCACTTATTTAAATGGATGGGGGGATTGAATGTAAATGCAAATGTAGAAATGGAAATGCTTTTTGCTGAAGAAAGAAACTGTGATATTCCATTGGATAATTTGTTCAGTAAATGCTGATTTTAATCAAAGTCTGTCTCCAAAACACCACGACATCAGATGCATTTCATAAATTCTGTTGCTGCCATGAGTAAGTGTATTCAAACTTGATACACACTGGATTAGAGCACCATGAGGCACATTTCTTAAAATTCGCATGACAGTGGGATATAGTGATAGATAGAGAGACTGGTGAAATTCTAAAAAAGAGAAATGTTTGGGCTCTTCTAGCTAAATCTCCACAGCTTTCATTCCAATCCCCTCGATCCACTCTGGGCCTCTGGTAGTACCTACCTACCACACACACAGTAGTCCCTACTGAGCTGTGCAGGACTGGATAAATACCATCCCTTCAGAGGCTCTGTGTTAGCAGAGTGCCTGCTGTGAGGCCCAACCACACTCCCACTGTTCTGGAGGAGCTTTAAGCGAAAGATCAGGTGTCCAGCCCTGAATGCTTGATTGAACTTAAATCTTTTGCATGTGCGCCATAACTCTCTGTGCAGCACTATGCTCCGTGTGGCTCAGACATGGCCAGCCAGTCTGCTCAAGGAATTTGAGTCACAGTGGTTCTCTGACCTCCTTGTTTTCACCTATATCACTGAAAAAAGACCAAGTTATATACTCAAATACTTTTTTGACTTGACAGCATTGTGATTAGGAGTCAAACACTAATATGATTTTTTTTGTCACTGACATTTAGTTATACAGTAGGCCAAGGATTCTCAAAATCAAATTCTCAAAAATGAGCCCATACCATATATTATGAATTGGCTGCAACACTTTACTGCAAGTTTTCTATTTTGAAATACATTCTCTGTTGATCAGTACATTGCTCGTGAGGCCGAATATACTGTGTAGCTGGAGACAGAGTTTCCGTTGTCTAGTAATGACTGCCTTTTTAATGGAAAAACCTGTTGAGGTCCAACATGTTTAAATCTCTCTGGTCATAATGTCTGACTGTCTCTGATGTCCACCACCTCTCTTGCTCCTCTCCTGACATTTTACACATCTGCAAATAAAATGTATTAACTAACTCTGTGAATTAAGATTTTACTTTTACCAAACTAGAGTGATTACTGGAACAGTTCAAAGACAAACCAAGAAGCTTTTGGTGAGTTTTATTTCGTTTCTGTCAAGTTTGAATGAGGTGTGTTTTACCATTAGAAGATTACTGTTTCTTCATTTCTGTAATGGAGTTTGGTGGCTTTGGTGAGAGCAATGTTACAGCTGTTTCACATTAAAGAAAAAGGATCTTACTGTTTGACAAAAAGGTCTCTCTCCATAGGGATCCTTCCCATAGTGTTGTCAGACAACAATCTGAGTATGTCCATGGCAAAAACAAGCACTTTTCCTGGACATACATTGACAGTGTGCAAATGCCCAGAGGGATTACATTGCAGCCCGTTTCACAGCTGCTGGCTGAAGCACTCTCCCCCAATACTGGACCAATTTCAGAAATTGTTGTCCCCATCACACAAAAACATGGGAAAAGACACACAGATAGTATTTGACTGGAACTTCTCCCGTTTGTCCGGGACATTAAAATCTTCCAGGACGCATCGGTCGGCACCAATTTCTTCTCACGGAAATCCTGACTGGTGATCATTCACAGTGATCTGTCCCCAGATGAATGTGGTTTTAATTTGGCTATTGTTGACATTGTTGTCATGGCGACGTTAACTGCTCGAGATAGTGTTGTATGTTGTTACTGGCAAGTTCACACATTATCGTTACACTGGAGAATTTGCTATCAGCTCCTAAATCACAGATACAGAATGTGTCTCGTTTTCTCTAGTACACAACTAGTGTAAATGTAGTTGTAAGAATATTTGAGTCAGAAATGATTATGGACTAACTGTCTGAGCCTCGTCTACACTGGTGCCGTCGTGGCCCAGTCACAAAAGTTGTGTCAATTAATTGATTAGGCTAAATGTTATCGTCACCAATCATTCCGCACCTCTGAATAAAGAGTTATTGAATAAAAAACAGATTTTTGAGTAAGATGTCTGATAACCCCTTTAGTGGGCTATCCTTAATAGGATAATGGGAATAGGAATGATGTATAAATGACTTACAAATAATAAATTAGTGTCTGATTCATAGTATTCAGTTACCACTACACAGCGTGTTCACTGCCCTGTAGTGCATTTTATGAAAGGATAAGACATGTTATGAATTAATATAATAATATAAGTCTTATACACTAACCTCTCGGCCATGATCATTGCAGGAATGTATTTCATCTTCTTCATTTCAAAGGACTCCTGGTAGAGATGCACCCTTTCACTTTTAGCCCTTAGGCTTGAGACTTAAGCTCAAAAAATTAGACAGCATCACTTTCCCATCACTTTCTGTAACACATTGCATCACATATCATTATTTGCTGATGATATTTTGTTATATATAGAAATGTCCCAACTTGGAAACAGTTGACTAATTTAGTGCTTTGTCAGGATACAAAGCCAGCTGGGTTCAGTCAGCTCTTCTTCCACTCAACTCATATTTCCTTCCACCACACTATCTTACATTCCAGTGGTGAAGTCCCTCACATATGTGTGTGTGGATATCTTCTGTTCCCTGCAATCCACTACAATTAAAAACTTCCAGGGCATCTTAAGTACAGTTGAAATGGTCACTTTTCCCACAAGCACAGGGTAAATTTTAATTCCAAGATGTTACTTTCACCCCTAGTGGTTTCAAGTACAAGACCCAGCATCGTTGCCTTAAACTGTCAACCCACCAGTGTGGCAGACAGGAGGGAGGACTAGATGTCCCCAGTTGGAAGATATATTTTTGGTCATATGTGTTGCACCCATTATCAGTCTGGTTAGAGCCCAATTCATCAGTTCCATGACGGGCTCTAGAGGAAAATTTTGCCTCTCTGCATCATTAACAAGACCTAGTATACTCTAATAAGTTTCTGAAATGCTCCAAATCTAAACTGGGCCCTATAATGTCTTTCATTTTATTGACCTGGCACACTGTAGACAAAGCTACTCACTCTTAGTTAATGTGGCACACCCAAAGTCCAATTTTCCATAATTTTGCTCTTCCTACTGGAGGAGCCCTTTTTTTGTTTTGCCAATGGATCAATTGAGCTAACCATACTCTGTTTGACATCTGTATTAAGAAAGGTCTCATATCATTTAATGACTTGTCAATATCATTTGATTTACTTGGCTCTTCATTTTTCTTATACCTGCGACTTCAATCTATTTACATGTGGATGTTCAGACAAAGGGCTTGGTCTCTAAACTCTATACCCCATTATTATATTCTGAACCCTGAATTCCTCTTGTTGACCTCTCACTGGAAAAGAGATCTTAATCATCACAAGGTTGAGGTCGACTGATTCACTGTCTGGGGTAACTTGGATTGTACATCTAAATATCTCAATTGCACCTACCTATTCCCTTTAATTTTTTACACAGACTTTACCTCAAACCTAAATTTCACCCGATGAAACCGCCTGCTCCAATCTATCATCTCTGTACTCTTGGCCTCATGTAGTGGGATTTCTGGGTGTTTTTTGTATTTTCTCTCAGATTTACTGGGTGTTCATATTCCCTGTTGTCCCAGGCTGTTGATTTTGAAAGATATTTCATCAAGGGGTGCGTCAGCTTCCAAATATTACATTTTATTAGCAGGTCTCATAGCAGTAAAATAAATAAATAAATAAATAAAATAAAAAGTTCTTAAAATCCTCCTCATCCCGTCACCCATACACAATGGCTGATGTTTTTTTCTGAACATACTTCACATGGAACAATCTAAAGTAGCTAAAATACATGGGGCTAGAGACAGGACTGTGCAGAGATGAGCAAATATACAATAGGACATTATAACATATGTAAGTGCACTGTGCTGAATTGTTGGAATTCTACAAAAATCTATGAATGCATTTGCTATCTAATGTAGAACGTTTGCAGGATGGGAGGGAACTGGTCACTAAATGGGGAGGTTTTTTAAATAAACCTTTTTCAATAAAAACAACTAATAACAATAAAGAAAGAAAGAAAGAAAGAAAGAAAGAAAGAAAAAAAACCCAAGCCAGCAATGAATGTGTCCTACAACTATTGTGTAAGTATCCACAGCCTGATATATTGTCTTCCTCTGTGTCACTGAGCTTCATTGTTGTCCAAAATCTATTAAAAACATCAATGAACCACACTGTTGCACTGGGTGACATGTTCCTTCATTACCATGAGCACACACTGTAGTTTGTTTTGACTCGATGGGACATACACCGTCCTGTTGCCACAAATTCTCATCAAATGTGTATTAACATACAGCTGAAAATAGTTCCTATTTCTTCCTGTTTGAGTAACATTTGTAGGTGCTACAGTAGTCAGGTGTTTTAGGAAATTGCCATTAAAAAAGCAACAACTAAAACATTAAATTCTTCAGAAGGAACCAGTAGGCTTAGAGTTGAGTGTCAGAGACAGAGACAGGAAGTCACGGAGTACTGACAGACTAACACATAGGTGGTTTTGGACTTTCCATGGGATTAGTTGGCAGTAGGAAAAATACCACCTTAATCAGTTAAATGTACACTTGTGGTATGTGAAGCAGACTATTAACCACTGTCACTGTATCGGCACTGATATGCAGTGCAGTTGTGATTGTAGAGTGTTGTAGTTGACCATATACTGCATCCCTGCTTGCATGACATCTTTTAAATTTTTTCTCTGATCATCTCCATGTTGTCATTTTTAATGTACTTTTCAGTGAAACTGATGACTTTAAGTTTCTCTTGAACATTGTTATCTGTCATCAGACAGTGTGGAGAGTTGGATCCTGGGCCACAGAGCAGAGAACAACACTGAAAGCCACTGAGTTGCTGTGGGCAAGCTAACTGTAAGTTGTCAGTTACCTTCCCATAATCCTCATAATATAACCAGGTTGTATCAGCTTGTGCTTGTTTTTACATGTCATTAACAAAGCGGAGTGCAATTTGCAAGTATATGTTTCATGAACAGAATGTTTATTCTGTCTCGATTTTCAGTAACAACATATCTGGCAGAGCTAATCTGTTTCTTCAGAGGCCAGCACCAGTCTGTGATTTAATTTAAGAGCACACAATCAAATGTAATTCATGCTATAAGCACGTTGGCATGCCAGAGTACACGGTTAATGATTACTCTGCTGCATTCACTCAAGCCGGTTGAAACCAAATGATCAGTTCAATCCCTTGAGCATATATTCTCGACATTTCTTCAACCCCTAAATGAGAATTTCGATTTCTGTGCTCAGTTCTTGCTGGAGCTTCAGTCTTTAGCTTTTTTAATGATTGATGATTCACTCTCCAACAAGCATTTATTTGCATCTTGGACCGAGATGAAAATGAATGTGAGGGGAATTTGGGATGTTGGTGCTGTTTACTGTCTGGATGATTTTATTTCTGACATTTCCAATTTAGTGATGTTCCACCACTTATTCTGTGCAGAGTTTAGGTTTTAAATGGTTGACTATTATTATGATTGACTATTATTATGTTTTACACAAATGGTCTATTCTTGACCAATACTCGTAAGACCAGGTAATGAACAAAACCGACTTCAAGCACTGAACATATGTGTGTTTTTTTGTGGTCTCGACAAGAAGTAGAAGAAATAAAATATAGGCGCAGATAGGACCAGATTTAGTGATCTGGTTGGACAAGGGGACGTTTGGTAATGCTGTCTTCTGGTTGTATGTAGCCTGGTAGGTGCATAAAACAAGCTAAGCAGCACAAATTAGCTTGGAATATTGGCCAAGTTGGTTATTCCATGAAACTCTTGTTAGATAGATAGATAGATAGATAGATACGTTATTCATCCCCAAGGGAAATTCACAAGTTCCAGCATATTCCAAAATTTTAAGTAAAAGGCATGCAATAAATAATCTACAAAATAGCACACAACACACACAGAGCTGCTGGAGGGACTGCCACTCACGACGGCGCTGGAAATGGAATGACGGTGCCGGAAACAGAACTGTTTGTTGTTGTTGCCACATCAACCTCCTCCAACCTCGTTCCAGAGGCAATGATATTAGAAATTAGGTGGAAATTGCTGTCTTGGAGCATTTGAACATTACTGCCTGTCCCTATGGTTCAGATTTAAATAAGCCAAATGAGTTTAGTGTCCTCTACACCCCCATGTTTGCAACTAATTGCAAATTGATTTAAAGAACAGAAAAAGGTGGTGGTCATTACTGCTGAATAGAAAATTATTCAGATTATTATTATTTTTTTTTATAGTTGTATCTCAAGTCTTAATGAACAGCTCCTTTTGCTCCTGTTTTTTTCCTTTTAATTTCTATGTTCAAGATTGAATCATGGTTCTCTTCATTACACAGAGCTGCTATTAAAAATTCTGGTGTTTGTACTTTGATGGAACCATAATGCAAGTACCCTTGGCTGTCCTTACGTTTATTTTTCTAAATTCACTGGCCATATAGGGACTTGCCTAGGGTGCCACCATCTGGTGGGCACTGGTCACCCTCAAAAGAAAAGTCACAAATAAAAATAAATAAATAAATAATCGGCAATGGCGCCCCTTCCACATAGGCTGCATTAAGGTAACAAATGAAAAATGAAAGAAAGAAAAAAAGAAAGAAAGGTAGAAAAAGATAGACAGAAAGAAAAAAGTACACTTTTCACCTCTGTTCCTCACAAATTTTCATCTGCTCTACTCTGAAAGTCAGGGAAGGATTACTGTCTGATGCTCATCATAGACAGCCCAAGTCCGGACTACGTAGTTTTTAAGTTTGTTGTTTTATATTCCAAAATGCATATGTTATGTTTCTACTTCCTAGAACATAAGGCCAACACATTAACACTGTCATGGCAGATTATGAATTAACAATCAGGCGTCTATACTTGCGCAGTTTAACATGCTAAGTGACTTGTCGTGCAGCATCTGAGGGGCCCAGCAAAATATTTTTGTCTTGACATACCTAGTGTGACATCTTCCACAATGTGTTCCCTCCATGGCATCTTTCAACATACAGCAGCAACATGATGTATGCAACATCAAATATGTAGCTAGCTATGCACTTATACTTATGTAATGTTCAAACGTTTGTTACCTCAAGTTTTGTTTGAAGTATTGACAGCTTTCTTATCTTTTTAGCATCACAAAAAGACATGCCGTGACTGGTTAGGGTCATATGTGTAGTATTGCCAGTCACCAGACCAAGATGTGGCAAGAGTTCATGGCACTGTGATCGTTTGATCTGACATGGTGACCATCGTCAAAGACAAAAATATCATGTAGTCTGATCCTGGCATAAGTTAGTGTGAAAAGTAAATGTAACCGAGTCGCAATTTGTCCGTAATTAAATAACAAAAAGTAGAGATGAGACCAGATAGATTAAATATACTCAACAAGGAATTTATTCCAGGGTCTGGCAGTAGTGTGCTACCTAAGTCCAATAAACAACAACAAAAAAAATATTGTTGGGCTGGAATGTACCATCCATCCATCCATCCATTATCTCCCACTTATCCGGGGCCGGGTCGCGGGGGCAGCAGTCTGAGCAGGGACGCCCTCTCCCTGGACACTTCCTCCAGCTCATCTGGGGGGATCCTGAGGCGCTCCCAGGCCAGCCGAGCAACATAGTCACTCCAGCGTGTCCTGGGTCTTCCTCGGGGCCTCCTCCCGGTGGGGCATGCCTGGAACACCTCCCTAGGGAGGCGTCCAGGGGGCATCCGATAGAGATGCCCGAGCCACCTCAGCTGACTCCTCTCAATGTGGAGGAGCAGCGACTCTACTCTGAGCTCCTCCCAGGTGACAGAGCTCCTCACCTTATCTCTAAGGGAGCGCCCTGCCACTCTGCGGAGGAAACTCATTTCAGCCGCTTATATCTGGGACCTCGTTCTTTCGGTCATGACCCAAAGTTCATGACCATAGGTGAGGGTAGGAACGTAGACTGACCGGTAAATCGAGAGCTTCGCCTTTCGGCTCAGCTCCTTCTTCACCATGACAGACTGATACAGCGACCGCATTACTGCTGCCGCTGCACCGATCCGCCTGTCAATCTCACGCTCTGTTCTTCCCTCACTTGTGAACAAGATCCCAAGATACTTAAACTCCTCCACTTGAGGCAGGAACTCTCCCCCAACCTGGAGGGAGCAAGCCACCTTTTTCCAGTCGAGAACCATGGCCTCGGACTTGGAGGTGCTGACTATCATCCCAGCTGCTTCACACTCGGCTGCGAATCGCCCCAGTGCATGCTGAAGGTCCTGGCTCGAGGGAGCCAACAAGACAACATCATCTGCAAAAAGGAGAGACGAAATTTGCCGGCTCCCGAACCGAACTCCCTCCGGCCCCTGGCTGCGCCAAGAAATTCTGTCCATAAAAATAATGAACAGAACCGGTGACAAAGGGCAGCCCTGGCGGAGTCCAACATGCACCGGGAACAGGTCTGACTTACTGCCGGCAATGCGGACCAAGCTCCTGCTCCGGTTGTACAGGGACTGTACAGCCCTCAGCTGAGGGCCTCCAACCCCATACTCCCGGAGCACCTCCCACAGAATGACGCGAGGGACACGGTCGAATGCCTTCTCCAAGTCCACAAAACACATGTGGACTGGTTGGGCGAACTCCCATGAACCCTCAAGCACCCTGTGGAGGGTACAGAGCTGGTCCAGTGTTCCACAGCCAGGACGAAAACCGCGTTGTTCCTCCTGAATCCGAGGTTCGACTATCAGCCAGATTCTCCTCTCCAATACCCTGGAATAGACTTTCCCAGGGAGGCTGAGGAGTGTGATCCCCCGATAGTTGGAACACACCCTCCGGTCCCCCTTTTTAAACAGAGGGACCTACCTTTCCTGCTATCAAATGTCAGTTCGTTCAACTCAATATATGTCTTTTATTTTAGTGACACAATCACTTCAAAATATTAAACACACACACAAAAAAAGTAAAATATCAAAATAAATTCTCTTCGGCTTCAGTATAAATGATCTGACTTAATCAGACAACAAAAAAAAATGACAACAATATAGTTGTTGAAATATCAAAACCCAAAATTATTGTGCAATGTCTTTTCAGTGTTTATCAAAACTAAATCAGTCCTTTTGTTCTTGGATAATGAACCTCTCCACAGATTGTGGTTATTCGCAATCCGGTATTACTTAGTCCAGGAAGAAAAAAAAAACAAAACTCCAGTGAAGAAAACAAAATTGGGTACTCGTGAAAAAAAATACTATAGAGCTCTATAAAAAAAAAATAGTTTTCTGATACTCAAGTGATCCACGCGCATAGCTGGGTGGTGGCGAGGACACGTCCGGGAAACAGCAGTCTCTACCTGACTCCGGTCCACACCCATCGGCTAGCAGGAAACATCATAGAAGTGGTGACTTGACATGTAGGACGGCTAGAGACTGGCTACAGCTTGCTGTGTCTTCTCTCCTCTCAGCATAAAAGTCAGGTGAAGTTTTAAACTCATATATATTGTGGGTAGAGTTTACAGTGTTAATATTAAACACACACAAACAACTGTAAACCATTATAATGACTCATTTAAAAAGCTGTTAGCTGTCAGCTATGACTTAGCAATTAGCATCTTAACTAGCAATTAGCATTTAAGCGATAGCGATTAGCGTTTAAGATAGTGATTAGCGTTTAAGCTAGCGATCAACATTTTAACATTGAAAAATACACAGTTACACATACACCAGCAAATTACTTCTTTTCACAACACAAGCACAACCACACACATTCAATATATCTGTGCTCACCTAGCAGGAAACATCATAAAAGACTTGACATGTAAGACAGCTAGAGACTGGCTACAGCTTGCTGTGTCTTCTCTCCTCTTAGCATAAAAGTCAAGTGAACCCGCGAAAACTCCTGCTCTGAGATTGCCACTCTACAGCTTACTGTTGTGACTCTGAAAGAGTGCCTATTAACACTGAATACACAGACTGGCTAAATAACCACTGGGTTACATAAACACTAAAGCTGTCATAACTACTAATTAGTTTGTAACAAAATCGGCTAATAAATTTGGTTGCACCTCAGTTACTTGGGGCATAACCTAACTAGTTTGGGCATGAAGCCCTAACTAAGGCAAATGGCCAATCAGTGATCAAAAATCAAATAAGAGTTCCATTATCATGGTTACTGGGCATATTAGCTCTCTGACTAATGAGTGCATTGTAGCTCATCATTGTAAAAATAAAGCTGTGTGGTAGAAAAACTGCTGTTTTGCCCGTAGTTAGTATAAGTCTGTGGCATTTTATGGTTCACATTTATCCCAGGAGCATACCTAACTATTTAGTTGTTGCTTAGGGTTATGTTATAACTTAAAATTCCAAACTATCTGTTGTGCTGGTTCCAGGATCATCCCAATTGATCTGCTGAATCCTGACATGAAACGTGAAGACACAAAGAGTGTAGTAGTAATGACCAAAAGCAGACTGAGAAGTAAAATTAAGAAACTCAAGAAAATAGAAACTGTACCAGTTGTAATTCTAAGCGATGGACAGAGATTCTAACTGTGCCGCTGCCTGGAAAAGTTCCAGTGAGGCAATGAAATTAATAAAGGGCACTTTGAGAACTTTCTGGCAATAAATAGCATTGGTACCTCAGAGAAGCCCACAGGTAGAAAGTGGTCAAAGGGATGGCTGTCGTGAAGGAGAATTCAAAATAGAGGTAGACAACATGTAAAGCTTTTACAGCTGCCGAAGATTTGTGTCTCAGTTTTCATGCTGAAGCTGCTGAAGGATGAACTACAGAACCTGCAGTGCAGAGAAATAACACTAGTAGAATGCAGCACAGACTGAAAGACAGGACAGTTGAAGACCCTTGAAAAAAGGCGTTGAAGTGTAGTCACTTCCCATTACCAACCATTGAGGATATACTTCAATGGACTTGTCCGAAGACTTGTACAAAGCTAAAGTGTTTACATTGTTTGATGTCAAAAGCAGTTTCTGGCATGTCAGGCTATAAGATGAGTCCAGCTACTTGGCGATGTTCTCTATTCCACTGGCATGGTACCAACGGCTGAGGATGCCAGTGGAGAAATGGAGATATGTCTGGCTCCTGAGATCTTTCAGTGAAAGCTCACACATGCGTTGGAGGATGTGCCTGTTCTGTACATTACTGCAGATGATGTGCTGATCATAGGGCAAGATGAGACACAAGAGAGCAGCTGAGTGTGATCATGATGAAAGGCTGAGATTGTTTCTGAGCCGTTACATACAAAAGAAGATTGAATCAAATGCAGACAAGCTCAAACTGAGACAAAAAGAGGTCATGTATGTAAATTACCAGGCCAAGTTTTGCCCACATCTCTCTGAACACTGTGAGGTGTTGAGGTGTTGAGGCAGTAACACAAAGATTGTGAGTGGAAGTGGACAGCACAACATGAGGAAGCATTCCTCAAACTGAAAGAGACAATTGCAAATGCCCCAGTGCAAAAGTATTATAATTTCCCAGCAGAGCACTTTTACAGAGTGAGGCTATGGCCAAAGAGAAAAATACATCTTAATTATGGTGTTCAGCATGGAAAAGTTCCACCAGTACACCTTACTGTTCAAGAGACCATGGCGAAGAAGCCACTCCTAAATGCACCCAAAAGACAACAAATGATGCTGCACATTCAGAAGTATGATCTGGATGTATTGTTCATACTAGGTGAAGACATGTTGCTAGCAGTTAGCTTGAGCAGAGCCTATCTCCCTGAATGTTGATCCTGTGACTCAGTGGCACTCAAATAGAGACTGTTCATATGGTACAACACTGACCAATCTCCGAAGACAGACTCAACCCAATCCATTCTGCAACAGAAGACGAAAAATTTCTCATCTAAATGATGCACCAGGGATGGCTAAAGGACAAGATGAAGACTCAAGCTGTAGTGCTCATTCCAGAAGTATCTAGGCCATCATGATGGAATACTGTGAATGTGCTGTTATCCCTGATGATTCACTGAGGAGACTGATCACTCACGCTTTACACTCCTCTCATATTGGTTCGGAAGGATGCCTACGGAGGGCTAGAGAGTGTGTCTATTGGCAGAGCATGAACAACCAGATCAAGACATATGTAGCCAAATGGGACATCTGCAGGCCAGTGGACAATGAACAACAAAATGGAACACTACTCCCACATAAATGCAAACAGACTATAGGCAAAGATGAGATGATCTATTCTCATTTGACAACAAGAACAACCTCATCTTTTATTAATAGAATTCAAATGTTTGGGAAATAGATACAAAGTAAACCCTATTTTACTTGCCAGCGTGATAGACAACAGACAACAGAACACAATCCACATCCCCAAAATTCCAGAGATTCAGATGATTATGGGAATTCCAGACCTCATCACCAGCACCAACACGTTCTCACTCCTAAACTAATAACTAATGGTCAGTCTGACTAAACCTCAAGCATCAGTTTTGTATGTGCAGGCCTACCTGGCCAAGTAGTGAATCATAAATATGCATCGTTCAATTAGCAACCTTTGGTTAGACTTTAAAATTAAAGCTTGCTGAGAACAATAATTACCATGTGGTGTATGTTGTTGATTAGCTTTAGGCACCAAAATTACTTGGTTAAGTAATGGAACCAAAACTACCTGGTTATGTTTAGGAAATGACATGGATTGGGTAAAAAAGTTACATTACTTCAGTTATGTTGTGTCAAAAGTAACAGAAGTCATTGTTCACTTTTGGTTTCACACAGGAGACAAACCCCGGTGAAGGTCTTGTTGCTTGACCCATCCAACCTTCTCCATTCATAGACTTTTCTCTGTCTTTACGCTACTTCACTTGATGTGTTAGGAATCAGAAGGGGTTGTCAATAGAGGTCTATCGGACTACCCTGCACAAAAAGTATGCTAAAGGGATACCCAGCAAGAGGTCCTGTCCGAGCATCCTTATATGACAAATAGGGAGTGAGAACGGATTGGCAAAGCTGAATCAGCTGTAAAGACGGTGAAGATGCTCTGAGCCACAGGTGCTGGACAGGACTCTTATCTTGCGCTTCTAGACCACCGCTTTCCAGCTGTCCGGGAACCAGTCCAGCACAGAGACTACTCAGCTGCCATACTAGAACACTACTGCCCACAAAAGCAAGACTTCTGCAGCCAAAAGTCATATGTGCACAGCAGCAACTGAACACAAACGTCAGTGTGCCAACTATGGCAGATCAGCCTGGCACCCAGACACTGAAACCCGGTAACTGTGTGAGTACAGCCACTTGAGCGCTTCACTCTCTGAAGAATAGTCACAGTTTGAAAGCTGATTGATGTTAGGTTCTGTGAAGTCCAGTTAGACTCTGGTGGTGTCCTTAGGAGGAATCAGAGACACCTCAATTGGGATCAAGGAATGGACCACAATGAGCTCACTGACACAAAGACTGTTGACCTCAGCCAGAGACTGATCTCTGAGAGACACAAAGCCACAAAGAGTGGGGATGGTGACACATCAGTTACCATCTGATTTGGTCAGACAGTAGTGCTACAAGGACTTCGTGACTTCTAAAAGAAAAAAACAAAAAGTGGCACTAATTGACTTTGGGGGAAAGGAAAAAGTTGAGAAAAAGAGTTGAAAAAAATTGCGCTGACGATTTCTGAAATGTTGATGCATACACATAGTGCCAGTGTTTGTTAAACTGTGAGCTGTACAGGTACATACTACCTGAAAGAAGAAAATAACGCTTTTGTTCTCAGAAGCTGTACATATGTCTTAAAATTAAGATTACTGTTGTATTGCTTTTAAGAAGAGATTTTAAGTTGTTATCAATGAGATGCAAGTGAGACATTGGGTTGTCATAACTGTTATATCTGAAAAAACAAAAAAATTCAAAAGAGAAAGGATGTAACAATAGGAATTATTATTTAGGTACATGTTGGACTTGTTTTTTGGTTGCACCTAAAGAGACAGACAACAAATATGTAATGTGAACACCTGTGCTAAAGTTGAGTAAACAAACGTCAGGTACCCAGTTGAGTGTAACTAAAGAATTCTGTATGCTACATGTTTATAAAAGACTGTAGTATTGATAAACTCTGTCATTAGTTTCTTTTATACATTTTAATACTTTTGTGTAATTTATTATCACACTGCAGCTTCCCTGCTCTCTGTGTCTAGGCTGACCCCAACTTACACCAACACAGACACACACACGGAGGGAAGTCAGCAAACAGGAAATTCTACTAACTTTTTATTGAGCAGATTCTACAAGCAAGTCAGTGCATTCACTAGGCTTTTGTGAGTCATTGCATTCTGTAAATGCATTGTGGCAACAACACAACAATACATGGACATTCAAAGAGAAAGTGCTTTGAATACTAGTATTTTTTAAAGCCAGTACTCCAGTACTTTAACTCAAGCTAAAATTTCACTAAACAGTTTTCACTTGTAATAGAGTAATATTTGACTACGAATACTTACACTTTGATACAAATAATGGAGTTGTATATTTTGCCTATAATTGGCTGCTAGTAACTAAGACTTGACCTGGAACCCAAGGCCATCCAGGTCCAAATTATACTCAGTCTAATCAGGTCCATGTAGCGTCTCATATTTCTGTGAGTCCTGAGTGTGTGTGTGTACCAGTGTGTCTAACACCTGGAAGATTTGGAGCACACTTGCCTCCATGTGCACTTCATAATCACAGCAGGAGAAAAATGGGTTTTATGTTGGAGCATCATGCTGCTGTCAGTTGCTTGGTTGTGTCTGACCATTCTTATGTCCCTTTCAGAATGGGTCTCTATGTCCAAAAAAAAAAAAAAAAGTTCCATTTTGGATCAAATTCAAATTTTTTGATACCATAAACTGCAGATTTTTTTGTTTAGTGACTCTAGGGAGGGATGGGTGTTACATGCTCACTTTTGACACAGCTCAGTATCCCTATGAATATATTGAATATAGAAATGTAGAATTCATATTGGTCTGGATTGTGTGCATCAGTTTACACCCAGTGCTAACATTTAGTGGTAATGTAGGAAGTACGTTGTCTGTTATGTAGTGAAGTTGAAAGTATGAATTTGGAAGGTGGGGTAGTGGATAGGTGTGTCATGCAGGTCTGTGATGAGTTTACAGCTCATCACAGACCTGCAGTTAACATTGCTGTTTATTAAATAACTGTGATCTTTCCCTCAGCTTTATCGAGTGTTTCAGTTGACTAATTTTTGCCATAGTTTACTTGCCATAAACACAATTTTTCCTTAATCTTAACCATGGCTCCAATGCAGATACTGTAAAATGTGCTGAAAAAAAAATGTTGGCAGTAGGTGTTAAAATACATTGGTGCTGAGTGTAATTGAAGGTTTTGCAGAATCGGCCATTGACGTTCTTTTCTTGTGACGGGGTTGTTCCACAACCACAGCATTTTCCCTGTTGGCTCTCACGTTCAAACTTGCTTGCTATCCTCTGTAATTCTAATACTCTTCTAACATCAACCCCTTAATGTAAGGTGTTGTTTTGGTCAACTTATTGTTGTTGAAAATATGCCTCTAAATCCTAATTAGCCTTTGCAGTAAAATTCTGTAAATGCCCTTGTATTGGGCAGAGGCCCCAGACAAAATAACAGCTAGGACAATGGGGGATCTGTACCCACATGGCAGCCTCTAGCTGATTGCTAGAGGAGGTGCGGTTATACTAAGCCATTTGTCTCTTCCTACACACAGGCCAGACTAATCGCACAGCCAGTCTCCATGTCCTCTCAGCCCCTAAGTGTTCCCCACTCCTGCCCTCCCTCTCCCCACCCAAAACCTCCAGCATGATTCCCCACCAAGGATTGTTTTACGCTTAATTTTGTTAGACTTAATGAGATTTCACTAATTAAATCTCCTCCTGGTTGGAGAACCGCCCCCCCCTTACATTACCCCCCTCCCCACACTTACAATCACTCCAGCCCATGGAGTGATTGCTTGTAGAGCTATTTTAGACAAATAAACTTTTTCATGAAGAACAGGGACAGTGGGTTGCACAAGGACAGGCCTGTGTTACACTGTGGATTTCCAATTTCGCGCCAAGATGCTCTGCTGCACTTGTGATAGCCAATAGGTTTTCAAATCAGATTTGGTGTATAAGGGCAGGAAGTAGTTGTCGAGTACATTTGGATGTCTTTGCATCATAAAGATGAGGTGCTGCAGAGCATGTCAGTAGATGCTAGTAAAGAGAGTAATGGTTAAATTCCTTGTATCATTGTCAGTTTTGGTCATATTTCTGAAAGATTTTATGTTTATATGGGTTTTTACATTATGTCATGGCTTGAACTCCAGAAACTCTTGGAAATGTAGGGTTTCGTCCAAAAGAATGACAACTTATTCTAAACTTCTTATATAGTGCTGTTAGCCATAATTATAGCCATATATTGTAGCACATCAGCCAAAGCTCAAAAGCAAATCCAAGTGATGGGACTTCACTGGCAAAACACACACGTTCCAAATACATGCCCCTAATAATAATCCCTGCATTAGCTGTATGGCAGTGTTAAAAGGGAAGTGCTGAAGGGTGGGCCCATTTCAGTTCAAGCAGTGAGGCCTTGGAGGTCATTGTTGACAGCAGCCGCTTGCCCTGTTATTGTGGACGACCCTCTGGGACTCTCACACCAACTATTGTGGGAGCTAGCCTCCCGTTTCCCGTTTGAGCCCTGGACACCCGGTGCCAGCTCTGCTGTGCAGTTCTTCTGCCAAAAAGGCCATTACACCCCTCACCCCTTCTCCCTCCCATGCCCCTGTGTCCATTGTTGCGCCCCCATCCTCTGCCTCATTTATGCAAGCACACATACACACACAGACACCCTGTCCAGCCTCAGAAGAACCTGTGCTGTGGCCCTCGGGTGGGCCAGTGGGCAGTGTGCCTGTTTCAGATGGGAGTGCTTCCTTGATGAAGGCCCATGCTGATCAGGTTTCTGCCACCTGTCATTCAGCTTAGGAGGCAGGAAAGGGGGCAAAAGTGGTTGTGGGCGGTAGGAGTGAAGAGGCGGGTTGGAGTGGCGGGGGGAGAGTTAACAGGAGAGATGCCATGGCAATCTGGCACCAAGCCTGCAGCCTGCTGTTGTTTCAGTATAGCCTCCCAGACTTCTCAAGTAGTCCTTTTAGTTCATGTAGTGGCAAGTTCCTCATTTGATCTAATCTTAAAGTATGCCAGTTTCCCACATCATCATATTTTTACCTAAATTTAATAAACATCATAACATTATTCCACATGACATGTCATTCACTGAATAGCGTTACATCGAGGGCCAGTGAGTGGAGTGTAGTGTACTTCATGGCCTCACAGGCCAAACCATTTTTCAGTGAGTACTGAATGTTACTAAAAAAAGGAATTCATGTAGGTCATAGTCTACATTTCTAATTGTTGTGTGTTACATTGTATTTAGTGCAGATGAAGGCCAAAAGTTTAAGTGTCAGGTTTTTTAAACTTCATTTCTTTTGAGTCACATCACATCTTTTTCAGACATATTTTTACAATCTGTGTATATAGCATTTTATTACTTTATTTATTGGCTTCATATCCACTCTAGAAAGCACTCAGAAAGCACATACATACTTTTGAAAATTTTTTAATCTGCATTTTGGTTTTTAGCCAATACCTGAAACATGGCATGAGTTAAACATATAGCCACTGACTCTAACCACAAAGACAGATAGATTCTTCAGAATCTATGAAGAATCAGCTTACTCACTTTTATCCTGATATCCTGCTAACTAACACACAAACAAATTGGACTGAAAACATAACCTCCTTGGCGGGATAATGAAACAACAGAACCTGCTGCAATTCATCACAGTACTTCATCTCACAAACACAGCACGTTATTACAGATTGGATGCTAGTGGAATGCTGGCAGTAAAGTGTTTTGGGCCTCATTTAGCCTCGCTCATGGAGAGAAATTCATTTACCTTTCCTCCTGAGTTAGAGTAGCAGGTTCCTCAGTTGTGATTTTAGCCCTACCAAGCTTATGTGCTCATTCTGTGAGATTGTAGTTAAATCAAGCCATCTGGAAATGCATATTAATCATAAGTATTTTCTAACTTTTGGAAACCGAGCTAGCTGTAACTGTTGCTTATAAACATAATGTTGAAAAATGCTGTATCTACTGTAGCCATAGCATTTTAGGTCATATCCTGAGCAGATATGAAATTGTGCAAGCTTGCATTTTAAATTGAGGGGCCGGCAGCTGTGGAACTCCTTTAGCTTCTTCTGTCCCAGTAAATATCACACCATCTTCAGCAAAGAATTTGTCAGATTCTAAGGCCTGCAATCTGGCCTTCGGTTTCTGGACCAATGAACTTATTTTAGGCTCTGTTTTGGCTACATGATGGAAAATCTATATTTAATCAAAGAAAACTATAAGGCAAACTGGCATGCAGTGACATAATCTGACCTCTCTGTTACATGAATTTGGGGTCACGCTAAACTCCACATTATTAGCTTCCGTGTGTGGCCCCACACCTCCCTCCATCACACTTGCTACTACTATGCTTAACCAGCATCCTCCAAACCATCCATATCCATTTCTCCTTCACCCAGGCTCTTTACCCTACCAACCCTAATTGTAATTATGTTGATTTAACTTAGACACATGCGGCTCCCTCCCCACCATCTGAATGGAAGCTTATTAGTTTGAATATTTTTTTATATTTATTTATTCCCATTTCTCAGGGTCCCTGTCGGCATTTCCAATTACTCTTGTCGTGCGGCTGTAATTGCCTCCATGCTAATGGCCGCCAGACAATCGTGCTAAATGAGGTGAGGCCGAGAGGCTAGGAGCCCGACTTCATTAAGAGCTAATGGGATTTTATAAGGGGGACTGAAGACCCAGCTCATCAAAAAGAGGGAGATGGAAGGAAAACAAAACAGATGGAGGGGGAGAGCCAAATCACCACTATTCTAACTTAGCCTGCTCCTTTTCCTGGCACTCTGATACAAAAAAGACAGGTTTGTCTTCCTCTAGAAGACTACTAGCTAATTATAGAGAGAGACACACTGAAAGACTCAATGGTGACTTACGGTGGAAAAATAGACACACTGATACTGTCCAGTTGAACATGAAAAGCAGCTATTTTTGTGTGTCTCATGCTCTTGGAAGCTGTCTCAAAGCAACTGTTCTATTTTTTTGGCAAAGTAACAGCAATAGATATGTATAAATTATATATTTTAGAAGTGAGTGGACAGTCCATTCCAAGTCCTCCCACATTTTTCACACTTCATTTTAGACACAGAGAGACTTAGATTGGTGCAAACATGGATGGATGTGAAAACATGGCTTAAACACAACAGGATGTTATGAGACCAAGGCAATAATACATATTGTGAATCTGCATATGAGTTGAAGGCTAACCAACGGCATCAAAAGCTCAGTGGATCATAAAATGATTTTACTGTTATATCTGTTATTGTTGTCACCAGATGATAAATTCTGCTCTAATTATAAAATAAAAGAAAATATCTGTTTTTTTTTTTGTTTTTTTTGATAATGTGGTTCCAACCAGATATGAACCCAAAGAATGCCAGACAAGAGTGCCTGTAATTGGAAGAAAATGAAAACTTTTTCAGAAATAATTATATTTTCGTATTTCTCTTGAAATTCATATGTAGCAGAACAAACCAGAATTCACTCTTGCAAGCATTTCATTGTATGTGTGCTTAAAATACTATATGTCTGCATGTTGTTACCTTGCCCAGTACAGTCATGTTAACAAAGTTCTCCATTCAGACCACTAAACCAACCCTTCACAGAAGTAATGATCCCTTACTGATCTGTCTGCCCTTGAAATGCATTGAAAGGTGGCCATCCATCTTGGTGAAATGGCTCCGTTCCCCATTGGAATATAGTTACATTGTGCACTTTGCAGCTGCAAGATCAGTTGCCCTATACTTTCATTCGCCGCGCCACCTTAAAGCTGACACGGTTTATCTGCTGTTGGTTTCAGCTCAATGGCCTTTTTGGCTCTTGCAGACGAGGGGCCTGCCAAATTCTATTACACGCTGAATAAACCAATGTGTTCACCTATGAGAAGCAAGCATTATAGAGTCAGTGGGGTAATGGATACTGTAGAGTGGGTGTACTACTACTACAACCCTGACTTCTTTCCCTGGCTGTTATGTATCTGCTAGTTTGTTTATGGGTGCGTGGGAGAGAACTATTGGTTATCAAGCTATAACATTACCGGAAAATATTTCTGGACTTTTTGCACCATTGGCAAGCTGGTATCACTCAACGTACGTTGTAAATGTTACATAAAAATGTCAAAATCCTCCTTTAACTTAACTAGCCCTTAGTCGATTCAAAAGTTTAAGGCCTGCATAGCTACTTCTTCACAATGAGATCAAATGGGACGTAATTATCTCTTTTGGGGGACAAGATGCAAATATGAATCACAGAGTCGGTATCAAGGGAAATTCAGTGATATAAACAACTAGGAAACATCGTACGGCCTGTCTGGACACACGGTGGAAATCAGGCCAATTATCCACAGGCTGTATCTCCCGTGGGCAGTGAGCAGAGGTAAAACTATTGTCATTTGATGGGAGGAGGGTCCAGTCTGATGTTATGATTAGCTAAAAAAAAAGAATTACACATCAGATGTAAAAGACAGAGCAATTTATTTAAAGCTGTACATGCCCAAACTACCACAATGTCTGCTGTGGCTTTTGCAAAGTTGTTTCATTTACTTGTCTGTATTGTGCTGTCAAAATGCCATTGAATTACCATGTAGTGAAAATGCAACTATGCATAAAATTAGACAGCATTGTTGACTGTCAACCAGACAGGGCGAGACCCCTCCAAACCAATCAACACTTCTATAAATAAGTAGGGATATATGAAAATAAAATGTGTTAAAAAAAAACAACTAATAATAGTACAAGTTATACTACTAATAAAGTACAATCAGTAGGAATATAAAGCAAGACTTAAACAGCCAAGCTTTAAGTATTTCTAAATATGTGTCAATCAAAACAGAGGGCCACAGCTCTCCAAAATACAATACTGATAATAAAACAAAGGATTTCTTAAATATCGGTGTTCCTTCCTTAATACTGCAGTCTAAAGGCTCCATATTCAACTGAGCTACAGTGTTACATTAATGTGGTCAAGTTAAGTGGCTAAAGCTAACACAGGAAACAACCCTAACATGATTGTGTACACAGCAGAAATGAAACCAGCCCATTAACTGATCAGGAGCTGAAAGCATACTGACATACAGGGTAAACTCTGTCAGGTCTTTATTGCATTGTACCAAATCTTTAGTTCTTTTCCACAGACTTTTCTGAAGAATCTACTAACTAAGACAGATGTCTCTAATCATTTGGGCTGCGGGGTGTTTTTGTCCCCAAAATGCTGTCCAGGCTGCACTGATGGTGGGATGATGGTTGTGGTTTAAGGCTTGGGCCTGGTAGGAACAGCTGTCCTACAGCTGCCATCTCTTCTGCTTTTGGGGGGAGGGTGGGGGGGTTGAAAAACAGTCCCAAACCTCCTGGGTCAGAGCCCTGGTATGGCGGTCTCCCTGGCAACTGGAGCTGAGACTGTGGTGGTGTGTGTGTCTCTGTGTACAGTATATCTGTGTGTGTCCATGAGCGAACAATCTGGCCAGTGAGAAGCAGAGTACTGGGGGTTAAGGGTATGGAGTCAATCCTGACTTTACCTCTATTTCTTTCAATTCAGGGAATATTGGCATTGACTGTTTTGCTGAGATTATATGTTACATGGCCAAAGCAGTACACAAAGTGTAACCCCCCACAAACAACCACATTCAAACCAAAATGACACAATTTATTCTCTCTCCCTCTTTTTCCTCTAACTACTCTCTAAGCTCAACACAAGGGAATGTGAAGCTCACTGAGCAAGGCAAGATGTAGAGAGGGGGGAAAAAAGGGAAAAGGAGAAGAGGGGGAGGGAGATCAGTGAAAAGAAGAGAACGTGAGTTTAGGAAGAAAGAAGAGAGCAATGTTGAGAATGAGAATGGGAGATGGAGAAGCGAGGACAGGAGAGGAGAGAAGAGTAGAGGGAGGGCTCTGGAGATGGAAAAGCAGGCAGGACAGGGGATGAAAAGGAGAGGGAAAGTGGATATGTGGAGATACTTGGCTTTGGCCCCATCAAAATAGCGGTTGTCATGCTTACTCAACCCTCCTTCCTCTCTCCCTGTCACACACATATGCATGCTCTCTCTCTCTTTCACCTTCAGACCCTAAACCTCTCAGATAGTGTCTCATCAAATGCAATGCTTATTAGAAAAATGTTTTGCTACCATTAAAAACTAGTAAGTTTTCTCACAGGAGTTACATACAATTACTTTTTTGAGAAGTAAAAATGATTTCTTCCTCTACTTACTAAAATGTCATGTTTTTGCAGTGACTTGAAAATATATTAACTTTTACGCAAATGCATCACCAGGTCATTCTAAAGTTTTAAATGTTGTTATTGTTTTTTTTTTTTTTTGGTTTGTTTTTTGTTTTTTAACTTTGATTTATATCCAAGCTCCCTTTGCCTACTCTTTCCAGTCAATGTATATTGATACAGTAGTTCCTCAATGCTGGCAATTATCTTATACAGTGTATTCTCACACTTAAACTTCAAATTATAGCGCCCACCAACCTTCTGTGCAAACACATTTGATGAAACAGCCTCAGTTTGTGTTGTCTTTAGTGAGAAATACTGTACAGTCTATTACAATAAGCTCACAAGACAAAAGCACAGTAACAGGTGTTAGCTGTGACACATGAGCAGTTACTGTGTATTGGCTGATCAAGGTGTCAGAGGAGTGTGTGTTTGTGTGTGCGAATATGAATGTGTATGTTCATGAAACAGAGCAGCAGCACGTAGTTTGATGCAAACTGAATTTAAATTTGCTTCCATGTTTTTTTTTTTTTTATACAGGTCAGTGAGTTATAAAACTATTTTGTAACACATTTTACACCTAAAGCAGCTCTGTGCTCATATTTAGATGTAAAATTATGCACATATTTGAAACATTCATTAATGCCACATGAACTATATTGCACTTAATGGTAGTTTTTAACCTTCTCTGGAATAACATTGTTGGATAATGCCTATAATGCTGTGATATTTTTGATGCTAGATAAACTGTATTATAGGATTGTTTTTTTCTCATGCCAAATTCAAACCTAATCTGAGCTTTTGTCCAAATGTGACATTATTGATAACAAAGATATTGAATATGAATCCCATTTTTTCAAATAAATGGCAAAATACTGTAAATCCTGCCCTGTGGCTATAATGCCCACGTTGGATGAATAACCAGCAGACAAATCTTTTTGATTGGCAGTGATTTTTCAAAATACAAGCCTTGTGACAGAAAAAATTGGGGGACTAAACTTTTTCATTCTCAACTAGATTGGCTCAGCTTTCAATACAAGGAACATCAGCACTGAACAGCCTAACATGAATGTTATATGCAATGTGAAACATTGGTAATGTTTCCAGTGAGATAAGACATACACGATGAAAAATACTTGACTGAGAAATGTGTTTTTCTTACAGTTATGATGTTTGAGATGTGCAGAGTGATGCATTTGACACAGAAAGACTGTTTTCACATTCACCTGCTGAAGGGGGAAAGTGTCTCTGTGCTAACACCTGGACGTACGTGCAGGATTTGTGACATCAGTAGAACAATTTTCAACCAGTTTAGAAACCAAATGTGATGTGGAAGCTTGAATCCTCTAGTACACAAACACTAAGAATGGCCTTTGAATGAAGTTGGAGACATCTGTGTTTTATACGTTTTTCAATGAGGGATAAGGAATAGATGTAATTTAAGGAATGTTCAACAGTAATAGAACTCTTTTGCAGAAAAATATTGGACACAAATTATTATTCAAAGAGTATTTTACATGTCTTGGAGAGGGTTTAAAATAATTTTAATGTGCAGTGTATTTCAAACTGAAAATTAGAATATTTTTCCCTATTGAGATACCAACATGGAAGCCAAACTAACTGATAAATAAACAAATGAATCACAAATGTCTTAGGTACTGTTGAAATAATAGTGGGTAACCTATAATTCATTGGTTAATGATTCAAAATTTAGAGCAAATATTTAATGATACTGTTAATGTCTGGTTCTGCCTCTCCTCTGAAATGTTAAATACCCTAGATTCATCTTCAAATGGATTTTGTCAGGTGACTTGATGCTTTGAGGATTATTTTTCTGTAATCTAGTGCCCAAGTAGAAACAAAAATCATGTTACGATATAGGCTGAATGGTTTACATGATTTCATGTCTTTGCAGCAGTCGATGGTCTCTGCTTCCACGCAGGCCAGCAGATGCACGAGTGGAAACATGACATAAAAAACACACAGACAAATCTTTAAATGTGATGCATTCTTCCTCTTAGTCATAAATGGGCCAGTTTTTGTCGCCTGATGACAGGAAAACACCAAACACAGAGGGGCTGGACATTGTTTCCATAGAAACAGACCTCATGCGAAAAGGTCACTGTCAAAGGTTTTTCTGAGAAAAAGGCTGAAGGATTATAGGAGGGGGGAGTCAGACAAGAACAAAAAAGCAGTTTTATTATCCATTTTTATACACCCGCCCCCCCAACGAATATTCTAACAATGATAAAAATGTAGGATTTAAATAGCGCAATTACATGGCTGCGAATGGTGAGAGCCCCCTCTCTTTTTTATTATTATTTCTTTATTCTCTTTTGAAGTTGGGAATTGAAAAGGGAGAGTGGTCGACAGCCTGCGCGATTCCTGAGCTTTGTGTTTCGGTGTAGATATGTCGCCTGCCTGCCCCCTCAATCACTGGCAGTTCCTTCCTCTCTCCCCTCCCTCTCAAGTCGTTTTAATTAAGTCAGTCTCACTGGCATGGTAGGCAAAGATAATTGGAGAGGGTTTTTGGATGCCATTTACTCTAAATGGCGCCTGTTTCTTCCCATTCTCTCGCCTTTTCTCCTCTCCGACAGCTTCTCCCACCACCCCTCCCCTTCCGCTCCTCATCTCCTGGCAAGGAGTTACCTATCTTCCCTTTCCTTCCCTTTTTCTCTGCTTCCATCTTATATTCAAACGTGAAATATGGATTAACTTCTTCTGTGTGGCTGAGGGGACGACTTCCTGTGAATTGCAAATTTTGGCCAACACTGCAATTTATTTGAAATGGCAAATCAGGCAAAGCAATTTACTGGAAATGAGGAGGTTCTTTGAACTTTCCTCCTTTGAAAAAGTTTGTGTTTTCTCATGGCATGGGGAGCATCTGCTGAAAAAAAAAAAAAAATCTTATAGAAATGTCTGTTCCATCCTTTAATGAAAAAGTACAATTCTGAGAAACAAGATTGTGCTTTGATTTGCATCTTTATTTGTGTGAATGAAGTGTTGGTGAATGCTTTGGAAATCTCCTTGCATTGAAGAAATTGCATGTTATCAATGAAGTTCAGAGTAGTATTGATCTTACAATTACAATCACAATTAGTCATTTGGCAGACACTTTTATCCAAAGCGACGTACATACACACATCGATGGCTCAGCATCGGGGGCAGTTTTGGGGTTCAGTATCTTGCCCAAGGATACTTCGGCATGTGGACTGTCGAGGCCAAGGATCCGACCTCCTCTTTTGGCAGATGACCACTCTACCTCCTGAGCCACAGCCGCCCAGATCTTCTCTTGTTAATTCCAAAATCAAGCCAGTTTGTGTTTACTGATTACAAACAAGGCACTTCAACACTCTAGCTCTAAAGACACTTATAATATGCGGGGTTCCGTTGTAGGAATGTACAGCACATTAAGTATATCAAGTACCCAATGCATGATTGATAGGCCAAACTATACACAGTGAAAGGTGGAAGTACATATGTCCATACTAATCCATGTTAGCAGCACCACCAGTGCTTCAATGGTCCACACTGTATGTCAACTGTGTGGGATTTTTCAGTGTGTGTGAGTGTTAAGTGTTCGTGTGGGGCTCCCTCCATCAATCAGGTAGGGCCAGGCCCTGCTGCTGAAAGGGGGCTACAGTGGGCCACCCATCCAGTCAGTCGCTCTGGGGAGATCCAATGTCCTTAGTGCCTTAATGCGCTCCAGATGTCCCTTCAGCCGAGAGAGAGAGGGAGAGAGAGAATGTAAGACGTTAGTAGCTCAAGGCAGACCTCTATCTGGCTAACAGACTGTAGCTGTGGTTTGTCAAATGTTCTCCTCAGGGGGTTGTTGTTGATGCACCTGCAGTTTTGTGTTTTTGATAGTTGAAGAGAGTTATTTCCTCATTTAAAACATGCTGAACAGCATTTGGTTTTGTCTGTCATATAAGTGTGTGTATTCCATGCAGACTGTGGCTTTGTTTTCTCTGCCTCTGTCTTCCTCTCCCTCCTAACTACACTGGGAGTAACTACACTCGAGGAAAAAAAAACAAAACAAAACAAAAAAAAACATTGTTTTGAGCAGTAAACTTCTATTTACTACTTGGCTCTTGTAGAATAAAACAATACCAGTCATTTTGTCAACAATTAATCACATATGTGATGGTAGATGTATTTACTTCAAGAAACTCAAGCTCAATGCGCCATCTAAAGGATGAAACAAGTAGAAGCCATGAATGTTAAAAAACTTCTGTGTTCAGGAATGTCTGAGTCACGTCGTTAGAGCAAGAAAAAAAATCATGTGCTCAGTATTTACTTAATGTGGTCTGCCATTTTTTGTCCTATGTCCGGTTTTATCTTTTCTCTTCCGGTCACTGCTGGCTGTAGAAAACTCTCAGAAAAAGTCTTGGTCTTCATCAGTTCACACAACCTACTAATGTAGGCAAAGCTGCTGATTTTTGCTTTGTTGGTCTAGAATCTAATTCTTAAGGATGAATTAAAATTCACAGAATTATTTGATATGTGATGTATATTTCATTGATAATATAATTTGAAATAATAAGCTAGTTCCACTATAAGACCATGACAGAAAAACTGGACTGTGTGTAGCGTGTGTAGCTAACAAAACAAATGAGTCTCCACTGTGGCTCCAGTTTGGATGAATGCTTTGAACGGGCACTCAGACAGCATGTTTTCCCCCCTCAGTCCTTCAAACAGTACGATAGATTATTAAAATGGTCACATATTTGCAAGATATAGTCGCAAGGTGATCACAAATGCACAATTCCCACTCATGGTGCAGGTGGGGTGATAAAAGACAAAATTACAGAATCCAAGCACTTCTTTGTTAATGAAATGCATCAGGTCAATAAAAGCAGATTGATGAAGGCATGGCCAACCTTGCAAGCTCATGACCTGCTCTTATTTTCAAATGTCACACTGAGAGGGATCAGATTCTCAGCAGGAGCGTTAATCTGTGAGTTATAGCTGATATAGCTTTTATTTCAGTATTTCATTAATGAAATAATGGCTTTTGTACCTTTTTATCTCGATTTCTACACTAATTTAGCCTGGCTAGATAATGTAGCTTTCATGGATGGCGTCGACATGAACAAGAGCTTAATTTCGCCTCTGTGGCAGTAAATACAACACATGGGCTTACAGTAACGTTATTCAGTAAAACAGCACTGTAGCTGTGCTCCAACTGTGGACTGACTCTCCCCCACAAGCATCACGACAGCCACTCACAGGAGGCACTAGCCGACCAACAACACCGTTACCACACAGAAACTCTCTCAAAGGGGCATTAACATGCTTCAAGTGGCTGTCAAAGCTCCACCAGACTCCCTGACTGATGGTAGCTGCTGATGGCTGGTTAGCTCTTATGACTGGCACCACGGCCATTCAAGTCGCTATCCATACCCTGAGCGGTAGCCATTCACTGTCTCCTGTGTCTTCACACACTGTATAGCCATGAGGCCATGCCTCACACTGATGTTACCCTCTACTCTTTTACTGGAAGTGAGGATCCAAGAAGAATTAAGGGTAGAGTGTTTAAACCCATTTTCTCATGCCTGGTTGGTATATCTTTCTACCATTGTTACTTTCTTTTCTGCTCTAGCTTCTCCTTTACCTCCAGCATGACCTGACTCTCTATTCCCCTCTTGACTTTGCCCATGCCCACCCTACAACCTGCAAACCTCTCTTTCTCTGCCTCTCCTTATCTCTGTATTTCTTTTTCACCCACTTTGCCTTTATTTTGAGCTCTTTACCCACCAACTCTTCACAGTGTGCCTTTTCTGTCCCTCCTTCTCCTTCTTGTGTATGTCTCTAAACCTCTGCTGTCCACCTCTCTGTCCATCCTCCCCTGCCACGCATGCTCCGCGCCTCTCCCCATGGCATTTCAGAGGAAATTTAATATAGGTTTGTTTGGTGTTTCCAAGAATTCCATTCGGCTCTTTGCCCCCCGACACTAAGACAAACAGAGGCCATCCAGCCAAGAGCAGCAAACACCACTGGTGTTGGCCTCATTATTTTGTCTTCGCAAGGCAGATGGCTCTAGCTCCAGTTCATTTTCTGTTTGTTCCCCTCTGCCTGACTTCTTTTCTAGGTAGCTTCAGTTTTGAATCTACTGCACCTCTATGTGCAGAAACATAGGAGCTCATCTGTGAAAAATCTGATGGTATTCATGCATTATCATGCAGTTTCTAGATTGTGTCTACAGAGCATTTGGTTACTTATAAGGAGCATTTGATAGCTTCTTATGTTACCTACCAGGGATATAATTAAATATGAATATATAATTTGTACACGAACAGTGTGCTCTGAACAGGTACAAACAGCAGCAGAATTTTATCAGAAATGTAAACACTATATTTCCAGTCACTCACTCCACTCACTCTTTACACAAGTGGCAGAAAAAAAGAAATAAGGTGCTCCTTCTCACTTCAACTCTTGCCTCATAATTATCATCCTCAGACTTTTTCCTCAGTAATCCATTTGGTTGTTATCTGCACAGTGTGAACAGGAACTGCTAGCAGCCAAAGCAGCAGGACTTTCCATGATGCTGATTTGGCTAAATATAAACAAATAGGCTGTAGGCTAAAAACGGAAGCTGGAGATTTAAATTGATACTCAGACATTCAATGAGAATCATCCTTTCATCAGTTTTCACCAGATTTGTTGGTCAGCGCAGGATGAAGCTTGACTGAAGTAGTGCTTATGCTAGTTTTTCTTCATGATCTGATATTGAGGCCTGACACCTTGTGCAATCTCGAATGAAAGTGAGGTGCCATTAGGGACCATCTACAAACTGCGTGGAAAATGCAAAAATTAGCTTTCTCAGCCTTTTAAAAAATTAAATACACACTTCAAATCAACTTTCTTTTCATCTGGACAGCCTCCCACTATATTCAAAATCCATTTCTTCTATTTTTGTATTTTGCTCTATGACCCAATGAAATGTTATGTAATTGTTATTCATTATTAATTACAATTTCTTTAACCTCCTGTTTTAATTCCTGAACTATTTACAGTCAGACAGCTACAGTCAACATACTTTTTCTGAAAGCAAATACAAATCATCCTTTATTATTTGATCAACTTACTGTTCAAACTATACTGTGCTATTTTGTATGTTTTGTATATATTATTTTTGGCTGGCAGCTGAAGTTGTACACATACATAAAGTTTAAGAAGTATAAATGGCAGTTTAAAACTATTTCACATACAAAACAGCAACATGTGGTGTAGACCCTGTCAATCTCTTTCTCTTGGAATTGGAATGAAATAAACAGATACAGATAGTGGCTTTGCGTTGCAGCCCCTCCTACGCAGTATATCTCAGTTTTGATGGTATCCAATAGAAATAATAGAAATCTTTAGAGGGTTTTTAGGAAATATAGGATTTAAAAATACAGTAACAGTATTTAAGTTTTTATGATATACAAATATAGCTTCTCGTGGTATGCAAATGACCTTGGACAGCTCTACCACACCCAGTTGCCAGATGTCTCCTCCCTGCTTTGCATGCTCAAAGAGTCTGACCTGTCATTACCCTGGCTGGACTCCTCAATTCAGACTTGCTGTACATGCCAGTCTGCTCAGTCATCCTCTGGTTCTGTCTGGTCTGCAGCAGCTCTTTGCCTGCCTGCCTTGTCCCTCCAAGACAAACTCACTACCCTCCCCTCCCCAGCCAGAGCTCTGTTGACACTCAAGTGGCTAACATTGCCAACACACACATACAGACACGCACAAGCATACACACACATACATCGAAAGAGAGCCACCCACCTGCTAATCCCCTTCTCATTAATCCCCCACCACTCTCCTCAAATATTCCCTTCTGCTGATCTCATTGTGAGGGAGTGTGTATGTGTGTGTATTGGTGGTGGTGAGTTGGATAGTGCAACGGGGCCTTCTGCAGATTCCTGGGTCAATTTCAGTTTGGTAGTGCATTTAAAATTTTCAACATATGCACATGTACACTGGAGATCAGGAAAACTCAACCTCAAACATCAGCCAAGAGGAATGTGCTGCGGGAACACTGTTTAGGATTTTCTTCCCAGCCCTTAACGGGCTATAGATAATTGCAAACATATTCAAATGCCTGTTCAAAAGGCAGATCCCAGACAAATACAAAACATCATTACGTATTTTCCTTTGTTTGTAGGTATAAATTTCTGAAATGAAATAAAGAAATCAGTGCTGGACATGGGACCAAATTCAGTCTTGACGGATGAAAATCAGTGAACTCCCACAGCATTGTGTGCATTTAAAATGGCAATTTCCAGTTGAACCTTTAAGTCTAGCATGTTGCACTAGCATCTCTGGAGATGGAAGGCAAATAACTCACTCATCTTGTTTTAATGTCAAGTCTGTAACCTAAAATGTCTAAGCTCATGTTATGTCAACTATAAAAACCTAAATGTGGCATCTACAAATATTATCTAGAGCTTCTTTCCCTGAAACATGTGTACACCTGAACCCATTGACTGTTTTCCATGGTGTGCATTAGCTGTGTTCCCATGGTAACATTCATCCTATTTATATTTGCAAGCCTCTTCATGATAAAGACTTTCTCAACTCAATGTGATATGGCTGATTTTCTATGATTTTGGATTTGATTGCTTACATGCTGTTGTTAGCATGCTTTTAAGCAAACATGCTACATACTTAATGCTCACATCTTACTGAGGTTATGGTAGACACATAAAGCTAACTTAACTCATAGCGTATCTGAGCTTCAGTTAGTTGCCAAACAGCAAATACCTTTTTAGAGAAATGTAAATTCTGATTTTTACGATCATAATGCTAAGGCAGTATTTCAATGAGTATATCAGCCAGGTTGAAAAATTATGCTTAACAAATCAGTAAAAGGTTCACCAAGGTTTATTTTCCCCTTCAATATCTGCTCTTGCAATATAGTATCCACTAATAGCAACAAAAGCAGAATGTTTTTTATGGTTATATTTAGGCACTCCACAGCTCTTATTTAGGTTAGAGAAATATGATGGTCTTGGCCAAATATTAAAGCTGACTTACAGCAAAATAAGTGACATGTTTACTTTAACATTTAACCAAGACCACAATCTTTCCCTAACCTTAACCAAAGTGGTTTTGTTGCCAAAACCTAACCACATGACGGTCTGTGCTTTGAATGCTCACCATTTAGCCCAAGGCTTCCCTATGACTTAAAAACATAACACTTCTTTCACTCACAAAGCATAGCAACTGAATGTAATCCAGCTAACAGTTTTGCATCCGTCAAAACATATTTAATAAATGTGATTTCAAGGAGACAGGGTGGCCACAGAGCTTCACTGAGGAACTGAATATGTGGCTTGCAATTTTGTAGTAGTAAGGCTCTAAGCACAGGTATATGATGAGCGATGGGATATATTAACAGGATTGTGGCTCTCCAGATGATATGGACCAAAACACTAACAAACAAAAGAAACTGGTGCTATTCTTTCAGAACTGGCTGTACCCTGTATAAAAATGTCAAAATTAAAGCACAAATGTGAGAAATATATTGTCAGAATGTGTTGTAGACACTGTAATCTCTTGCACAACAAACTAAAGCCTCAACAATAGAGTTGAACCAACACCTCTTTGACGCTATGACAGAAAATTGTATAGTTCAGGTTAACTTATTGCAGTATTATTGCATTGGATTGGTTGGTATCTTATAGATCTTCATGTATTAGCTTCCAAAGCCTGTTGATTCTTCTTATACCAAATCTGGCTAAAGCAACTAGCTGGAGAAGCACCAGCTGATGCTGTGCTTGTGTTGTACTCTCTTTGTGACTTTAGATAAAGCAGTAATACATTCTTACACAAAAACTTTAAGTCAAATAAGTCACTTCACTTCATCAATTCAGTTCAGTTCAGCAAGGAAGAAAATGAATTGCTGTTACTCATATCACTCTCAGTTCAAATGCTTTTGAGCTGTCAGCTCTTTGCATTAATGCATAAGCTTGGCACCCACACTGGTCTGTATCATTTACTCTGTATAGAGCTAAATGTTAAAGTGAGTAAGCCACCCTGCATCCTGTTCCATCCACATGTCAGTCATATCACCCCACCAGTAGCTAAAGTTGTTCCAGAGTGACATGGATGGCACTCACTTGCTGTGATAAGGAGGTATCTTTGAAAAAAAAAAGAAAAAAAAAGAAAAAGAACCTTGCAGATGCAATGGCAGATAAGCTGCACAATGCATGTGCCAGCAAACATGACAGCGGAGGAAGAAGAGGGCTGAAGTGGTGGTGGTGGTGTTGGTGGTGGGGGGGGATTCAGTGGGAAACTCTTGTAGATTGCATTTCCTCTCCATGAGCTTGGCTGTTCCAATTTCAGTTTGAATTTTTCTACCTTCAGTGCTTTGATGGTTATCATCTTAGCAGGGGAAGTGCTCTTCCTGTGTGTATGTGTGTGTGTGTGTGTGTCGTCCATGGACACTGCCCCTACCTCCTTCTACATCAAAATGTCTTAGCTGCTATTCTTGGAGTTGAACACAGCTGAGCGAATCACAGGGTACACAGACAACACGTGTGTATACACATATTTCATGCTGAAACACCCATGAATCTCTTTGGCTGAGAACGCAGGAAAATAACATCAATTCACTTCTTTTCCGTGTTCATAATCTTCATGTTTTATTTTAGTTGAAGGCACCACTGACACTATTAATCAAGATATGATTAATGAAGCTGTGCATTCCAAAAATGCTGAAGAAAACTGTTCACATCCTCTGCACAAGGATGTGAAATATTTTATGTTTTTCTTGTCATTGTCATCAAATCTTACAAAAAGACCAAATGTGGTTATCAGTCAATGCTTCCTGAGTCCTGCCTGTGACCACTGGTTCCAGTTTCAGATTTAGCTCTGTCAGTCAGTAACTCGGTCCACCACTCTTGGTCCAGACTGAAACTAATATATAGATTAGCATGAAACAACACAATTGTGTTCCCGAGAGCATGAATCCTACAGACTCCTATTCTCCTCATGAATTGTGATCACTTTGGTGGTCTTCTGACTTTTCAACTAGTGCCATCACCAGGTCAAAAATGTTCATTTGTCCGACACCTTTTTTTTTTATGACCAGATGCCTGCAAAACATTCCCATCAGCCTCTGTCTTAAGTCCTAATTGGCAATGTTAGCATGCTAACATACTAAGCTAAGATGGTGAACATGGTAAACATTTCCTGCTTAACTTAGCATTGTCATTGTGAGCATGCTAGCATACTGACAAGCATTTAAGTCAAAGCACCACTGTACCCAAGTACAACCTCACAGAGCTGCTAGCATGTTGACTCTTAAACAAGCCTCAGTAATTTCCCTAAACAGTTGTGTACTGTAGTTTTTGACAAACACTACTAACACAGAGTGCATTTGTTGGGGACTATTACCTGCTGATTTGATATGCTACTGAGTATTTCCAGCATCAGGATGTGTTCATGGTAGCAAAACGAAGGAATATGTTATCCAGTGCAACAGTGTCGCTCATCGATGTATTTTAGTAGCTTTTAGACAACAGTGGAGCTCTATGGCAGGGAGCTGTAAGATACCAGGCTTTGATACACATACAACACTTTTTAAAATGATAAATCATTCATTGTTGGTTATGGCCTCTTCACTGGATATAGAATATCACTTCAAGTAACATGGCTTGAGATCCACGTTCTACTAAACATCATCTCATCCGTGGCTCTCCTTTTGCACCACGCTGTTGCAGTGCTATTTTTGTTGGTGGAGGGGAGTGCAATGTTGGCACTCTTGTCCCACCCCACCCACCCGCTTCCCAGGAGTGTGTGTTCATGTGCCTGCATGAGTGTGTGTGTTTGTTTTAGGAAATGATGCAGCGCCAGTTTGTGTAAATTTATCCATGACAGAGCTGAAACAAAAATAAGTTCACTGAAGCAGGTCCGACAACCATTTGGTCACCACGCGCCATGTTTGCCATGTGTGCATCATATATGTAGTGGAGCATGTCCCTGTTCTTATTCCATGACGTTTTTTATGTAAGAGGATTGAGGAGCGTGCTGCAGCCTGCTGGGAGGAGACAAACCTCCACACAGGCATATTTGAGCTGGAGCCAACGGGAATCTGGTTTCACATGAGTGAGTGCTCCCTCGGATGTTTTGGCATTTTACTTTACAGTAAAGAGGACCTCTGTTCTAATTAAGGATATTATTGATTATTAATCATGTGACACAGTAAGCAATCATGTAATCACATACATAATCTGGTTTGCACTGATTTAATTTTTGGGTTGACACTGTCCATTACATTGTCCATACAATACTTTACTTAATACACACGATTAGTCACCCTGCTGTCTCTGTTCCCTTTTATTCACCCATCTCCTACTAATTATCCAATCCAATGCCTGTGCATAGCTATTAGGGTGCAGCTTGGAATATGTAACTGTTGCTGTCAACATGCTAGAATAATTGTTAATAATTGAAGAATAATTGCTAAAACAAGCCTTAAAATGCAACACTAGGAAATGTTGGTAGTTAATGTCATTTACACTGTTAAACATATTTGTTAAAAATTCTTGATTCCTCTGGCACAATGACAGTCAGCACATTGTGTAAGTCCATATTTAAATGTATTAAAAGATACAAATCCGATGCTTCTTGTTACAGATGATTAAAGCTAGAGCCGGTAATTTTTTAGAACAATATTTTTTTGTGATTTTTGTTCAAATTCTCTTGACATTCCCAACAGCAATCAATAAATCAAATGCTCTCCCCAACACTCTCTGGCGGACTTGCAGTAATCAGGCAGTGTGTGTTCATGTGTTTTGTGGGAGTGGCTGGGAAGGAGACATGAAGGGAGGAGACTGGGTTTTTCAGTTGTTTACTTTCAAAATCTAGTTTACTCTTGGTGGTTTCTTCAGTGTTAGATGATGGTGCAGTCACTTTACCTGCAGTCTGAATATTTGTTTCATCTTTGTCTTATATGTTTAGCCTCTTCACAAGAAAAAACTCACCTCATTAGAATAAGGGCTTTTAGCTATGATAATAAGGTTATTTGTATGCAAACCACCTGTCCTTAGGGAATTACAAAAATTTTCCTCTGTACTGTAGTTTTACCACTATCCATTTTACTTGAGACTTTAATCTGAAAAGCAGGACAGAACACAATCAAACCACAATCAGTAATATCCAAACAAATATTTGCATAAATACAAAGAAAACATGAATTGCACTAAGATTGGAGCACTGACACCATTGTCAGCATTTAGAAAGAAAGTGATGAATCTTGCAAACTGTCATACCCAAGGGAAATCCTTGTGTCTTCATTATGGCTGTGGGGCAGATTTGAATATGTGAAGGGCGTTCATTAAGTTCAGTATGAGAGAATAAACTGGAAAGGTTATAGATTTAAATTCAAGCATAAAATGTCATTGAAAAATTGATAAGGACGAGTCAGAGGAACCCTTTGAAATCAGCCCAGTGAATGAGAAGAAGGAAATGCCAAAGGTTCTTCATGAAAGTAGCATCATATTGACAATAATGATGCCAGTTATTGATTTTTATTTTATTATTTATTAATGAGTAAAACAAATGAGTAAAAATAAAGTAAAAAGTAAAAATCTTTGACATGATCTTCTTCAGTGTCCTCCCAGTTGAAGGGTGAAGTTGACTTACACAGATTTAACCTTGAGAGATCATGACAAATTCTGAACGTTCCAATTTGTTTATAGCTGCCTAGAGCTTGTAATCATGTCAGCTTGCTCAATGGACAACTCAGCCTCAAGTGGACAAGATTTAAGCAGCATTATGTTGATTTTGTGCACAGTCTCTTCATTGTCTGTGGGTGATTTGTTTCCCGTTTTTTGTGACTTGATTCACATCTAAATCGGAACATGCTCATCCAAGTGGTGACCAGAGATGCACACCTTGTCCAGTATCCCTAGCTGCAGTGTTTGCAATAAGGAAACACTGAGGAACTTCCACAAAACTGTAGAGATATGAAATCACAAACCAACTACTCTTGCCCTTGACATGAAACCTTCCAAAAAAACGGCCTCAGCACTTTTGCCGTGATCATGCCAAACCTGGAGTTAACAATGTCTACAACAGTGTTGAAACATTGTTCACCGAGCTTCAAATCCATGCCTTATCTGTCTTGTGGGCCAGGATGAGTCCAATCAACAAGAGCAGATGAATAAATAATACTAGTATGAATTCTAAGTGTGGGCTGGTGAGGAGCTGGGTTTGCGAGGACGGGTGGAGGGAGGGCTGCTGGCTCAGGTTAATGAGGTGGTCTGGGAGTGTGGACTAGGTCCTGACTGCAGTATGTGTAGAGCTTGCTTTTGCCTGGGGGGGATTTGTAGCTCTAAGACCACTGGTGAGACTATCTTCGCCTCCGGCTGTGTATGCACTTGCGCCTTTGAGTGTGTGTGTAAGGATGTATGTGTGCTGATGCGTTAGGGCGAGAGACAGTGTGTGTGATATTGCCCTCAGGATGACACTGGGTGAAGCTTTGCTATATCTGTGTTTAATGTTGGCATTTGTGCATTAATATACATGCCTATGTTTGCATGCATGCCCATTCCCACTTGTGTGTTGGATGTTTGCGCTCCAATCTGTGTTCTGATTTCTGTCTGACCACAAATGTGTACACAGGCCCCCCCGCGCCAATCTCATTACCATTCCACCCTTCCCTCCACCATTTTACTCAACACCATCAAGGCCTCGCCTCCTGGTGTTTGCATTGTAAATCAGGCCTGACAATAAGGCGATGATTAGATCCTACTCATATTCAAAAACACCTGATTTATTTATTCATCTTCCTCTCTAGCACAGCATCAAGATGCATAATATCTGACCAAGGTGACATACCCACTTCCAAATGTTATTCATTGCATTTGCAGGTCAACCTCTTAACCAACAAACTCAACAGGACAGATTAAATGAGATTTTGAGGGGAGGATGTGCAAATGACAGCTCCTCGGCTCCTTATATCCACAGAAAGGCTGTTCTCTCCTTCATACCTCTATATGTGATATCAGATCAGGTATCAGAATGGGTTAAAGTGCTGCAATCTGTCACAGTTTCAACATTTAGACAGTGGATTTAAATCTAGCCTTGAGTGTAGGGCTGTGAGATGCTGTCTCTGTTTTCATGAATATGCACAAGATATTATTCACGGAAAGCTTCAGGATTCTAGAAGTGGGATCAATTGATCACTAGTTAAGTCATACAAGCCTGTGCACTGTTGTTTCTAAGAAACTGGCACCATGGGGTTTGGGTTATTTTTTCAGAACTGCAGACTGACCTTGTAAAATTATTTCATTATTTTTTCTGAGCATTTCAGTGGGTAATGAAAGCAAATTGACTGCCTCTCGTGATTTCGAGAGACTAGTTTGTTGAAAACAGCATGGAGAATTTTGCATGCCGTAAGAAGCTTGGTTGGTAATCAATAATAAGTGAAGTAAATAAATGTACACATAAATATCAACATGATTTATTTATAAGGTCTAGTTGTTGGATCAGTACTTTAATGAGAATCAAATGAAACAGTTCTCTGTCCATATCTACAAACATTCACATACATAGAAATTGAAACCATGAGACCAAAAAGAGAAATAAGGAAGACACATACATAACATCAAAAACACAAAGAGATGCTTCAAATCATCATCAACCATTCACCTACATGTTTTTAGGATGAACTGTGTGGCAAGCCTTGCGATTGGCATGAGGGATGGCCGTGTTGGTCTGAAGAGTCTTCAGTGCTGTTCTTCGCTCATTGTTCAATGAGGAAATACTCTACAGTTGTGATATAACTATATATAAATATAAATGTTGCTATAGTAACATCTATGTTAACCTCTTTAGGAGCCATCATTGTTTTAGAATGAAAACAATGCCTGCCCATAGCTGCCAGTTATTCCTCATAGCACGCTGATTGGTCTGAACCACTGTGGTTTGACCACAAATGCATAACTTGAAGCCTGGCCAGATGGATTCTTGGCTCACATGATCTCGTGTGATCTCATGAATCCAGCTGCCTCACAAGGTAAACCTTCTCTATCTTGACAACTGTGGGATAGATTGGCATGAAATTTGGTGCAAACATCTGAGTCCCCCTCAGATGGAATGGTAATAGCTTTGGTGATTCCTACATTTTTCATCTAGTGCCATCATCAGGCCAAACTTTGACTCTTTCACTACTTTGGCTTTTAACCAAATACCTGCAAGACTAATGACATTCCCATCAGCCTCAGCTATATGCTATGATGTTTAACTAAGATTTGACATCATACCTCCTTTATATTAGCATGTTAGCATCGCCATTCTGAGCATGTCAGCACGCTGACTTTAGTAATTAGCTCTAAGCACCAGACGTCTGAGTGCATTCTCACAGAGCTGCTAGCATGGCTGTAGCATTGTTTTTTTTTTTGTTGTTTTTTTTTCACATGTTCATTCTTGCATGCAGGCTTGTAAACACTCAGCATACTACATTAACACTGTTCCATCATCATCCATCTTTGGAGAGTGTGTTGAGTCATTCACAGTTGCATCCAACAGCCAACTCACCAATGTGGTTATTTTCACTTTTCTGTGAGGATTTGAATCTATCCACAACTTGTGTGTCTCTCAGCCCTGTTGCCTTTGTGCACTGCTCTTTTCGTCCTTGTAAGTATTAATAATTCAACATGAAAGAATCACATCTTTGTCATGAACTGATGTAAAACTTAGGTCACAATCTGGAGTGCGAGAAATGTTCTCCATGAAACTGTTTTCTGTGTTTAAATCACGAGGAGGATCGGTTGTCTTTTTATTACCTTGGTTTGTAGCAGGAAGCATTACCATTCTGCATGTAATAGAAGTTCAACACTGTACAATAAATTCACCTTCAAACCAAAGACTACAAGAAAAAGCCTTGGACATGGTTAAAGTGTGGAGACCAGAGGCAGTGATCACATCATATGTGACCAGATATGGATTTTCATTTCAATGCCGGTGGTAAACGGGGTGAAACTGCAGCTATGCCACTGACTAACCTTACATCAATACAGCAGAGGCCCATTCTATGCTTGAGAATTGTTGGAAAATTGAATGCTGAATAGAAGTGTGTCTTACTGCACAAAATCCGATGAAAGAGTACGACTGCCTCCAATCCAAATTCACAAAACCCTTTGATGTTTGTTGGAATAATTTTATGCCCACTTCTCATTTTCCATTTTATGCTTGCTTTTGAATTTGTATTGCGACTACAGGCACTTTTCAAGTGATATGCATTATGAACTCTGTAATAATTCAAAGGCCTTTGTTGAGGAACAAACATGTCATTTGTCCTCAAAATGAATTTTATGACTAATTGTGTAACCTTACACCTTTGGTGAGTTCAGACAGTGGTTGCCAGATGGTTATTGTCCCCTTGTGTTGTAAGAGATTTTTACTTTAAGTTCCAAGTTTTTTTGTATGTCTTTAATTTCACTATTGAAATTATATGTCTTATTTGTTGGTGTTTTGCAATATACTTGTCTGTTCTTGTATGTACATTCACGCTTCAGCAGCCATGGTATGTGCTTATGCGCATATTATGTCTGTGTGTGTGTGTGTGTATTTATGGATGCACGATTGCCTGCTCAAATTTGGCATTTGGTGGCTCGTTCCTTCGAGGGATGGCGAAACTTTGAGAGGCCGCCTAAAATACTGTGCAGTAATTGGAATTGCTTTATCTTCAGTCTCATCAATTAATGTGCAATTTTCCATTTAATCACTAACACGCTCACTGCATTTGCAATTAAAATGAGGACTGATAACAGAGAAGATGCCTTTCAGCTGATACCAGTTGGAATGAGAACAGAAACCAGAAGACGCAATCAGTACACAAAATGACTCGCAGAGACACGCACATGGCACACAAACAAGTGTGAACACACACAGTGCAAACAGTCATGCTCATATAATGCTGCACTGAATACACACACACTCATGCATACACAGCAAACACAAGCACAGTGTGACATGATGGAACATGCAGATTTGAAGCTAAAACCCCAAATTAGAACTCGTCAATGGAACTAAACTAGCATTTAACATCAAAATGTTGGCAGCAGTGGTGGATTCCGATGCCACTCAAATCAAGAAGGGTCTCAGCCAGTTCTCTTGTCTCAGACTTTTCTATTCAGAGACATTGCCAGGGTCTGGGTCTCAGTAGAGTATGAGCTCAGTGTCAGGGAAAGTCTGTCATATTGTTTTGAAGAGAGGGATGAGATGTTTGCATCACTTCCTGTCTGGCAACAGCAACCTGAAAACTATCCAAAGTAGAGTTCAGGGCCCAATACACAGATGTGTGAGACTATAGGAGGAGCGTACAGCAGGGATTGTATACCACTGAACTAATACTGCTGCAATAGTATTCTTGCCAGAATTAAACACATGATCTCTTTAATGTTCCTTCATATTCCTACTTACTGTGTCTGTGCTATTCATTTATACTGTAATAGTGACCCCATTATACTTATGGTGTATTTTCATTTTGTGTGATATCGCTGTATGATGTATATTTATAGTATCTTCAAGAACCATAGGTGGCATTCTTGTAAAAATTATTTGATTATTACATTTTCATCAGGCCATACACTCACAACTTACACACTGTAAATCCTGAGCTTTAGTGGTCAGGTGGATTAGCTGCACATTTTTATTTCCTGAGGCGTTAGCTCTGAATGGATGTTGCAACCGAAGCACAGATTTTGCTCAGATGTTGCAGCTCCATTTCACTAGCTTATAATCAAATGTTTTCCTCCAGGTCATCCAGCCCAAGTGCACCAGTCCACTGTAAATGCTGCCTGCCTTTCATGACCACACAAGGCTGTATGTGGCATTATAAGGCTTTTTCCAATAAGTCCAGCGGCTCAAGGAATCCAGCAAGCATTTGGTCTTTGAACAAATGCTGATATGACTGTTCACATCAGTGTTTAAAGCTCCAAATCAAACTTTGTTGTGTGAATATACATCGATTTGTGAGATCAGGGCTTACATTTATGTTTTTTCCAATTGATAAAAAAAGTTTATAGTTTGATAAATAAGTTTGATAAATAAGAGGTTTCATCAAGTTTACCCTCACATTTATCAAAACACCCTTTTCCCCCCTCAGGTCAGATAGTTAATTTAGAGGACATTTTCATGCAGCCTATACACATAGGTTATATGTAGCTTCAGGATGGAGCACCTGCTGTGCTTGCCTATAGTAAGTTGGAGTGATGGTAGGGGGTCTGTGTGTGTGTGTGTGTGTGTGTGTGTGTGTGTGTGTGTGTGTGTGTGTGTTTGTATGTATGTGTAATGGAACCCTGAACCAATTAGCTCTTTCACTAGATGTGGGGGCAACGGTTACAGCGGTGTTCCACAGGGTACAGCCCTCAGCCCTGTGGGGTCCCGGCCAATAGCAATTAGCCCAGCAACAAGAGCCCTAATTAGCCCACTTGATTGGCTTGGTAATAGTGCAACAACAAACCAGAAGCCAACACATAGAGACAACCAAGGTGACTCCACTACAATGTGTTGCTTTAAAGCCAGCTGTACTGTAATTAGTAAACAAGCATAGCTGTCTGTAATTGGTAAACAAGTAGTCGGGTTTGTTTGCAGTGTCATTATAAACCTGCTGGTATGTAAAGTATTTCTGTAAAGGGTTCCATGATTGAGTCTTTGTTTTCTTTCTGCTTGGTAGCATTGTTAGATCACTCAGTATTAATACACCAACCCAACTGTTCTGTGAGCTCTATGCAATAAATGCAGTGGGAGACTGGTGGGAGATAGAGCGAAGAAATAAATTAGTAAATGGAGATGGGGAAAAAGAAGTGTGAAAGGGACAAGTGAGATGCTGTGTGAGAATCTCATCTGCTATTATTTAATCATAGCAGCACCTGGTGGCTGCTGCAGTAATAGAATGTACAATCACTGCTTGCACTGGATTTATGTTTCTTTTCTTTTTTTCTGTACCTTTCCCAGTCTCAATGTGAAGCTATCCCATGATGCAACATGTGTCCCCAGCACCTGCAGTGACAATGATGGCCACCCAGAGCGTTCCTCCACCATCGTACCAGGAGAGCCAACAGGTCAGAAGTTTCATCAGAATTAACCTCAGTTCTTGAAGAACCAACTCATCTGCTCATCACACGGTAGCTCCTTATGAATGAATGTTAAAGGCCCTGAGAACCTATTTTTCTCAGCTTCTTACTATAAGCAAAGGAGTCCTACGCAAGTACATTATTTTTTAGTTTTTAGAGACATTAAATGTTTCGATACAGTTTTGTTTTTGTGTAACCTGTGCTCTTCTTACTTGTTTGAAACAACCGAGGCTCAGTTGGAAAAAAGGTGTCATATATTTCTGTGCACCAATCAGAACTTAGCAGTCTAATAGTTTGAGACATTATCTGTTGACAGTTCATGAGTAACACTCAGTGCTACACTAAAAAATACTATGACTGAGGATGTCTTTCCCCAAAACTTTAACTTAAATTCTTGCTTAATTAGTCATGATCATTTGATAATAAGGCAGTACTTCGAATTTAAAGGTAATGTAAATTACCTTTGATTTTGGTGCAGTCAAACAATACGTAATTAATAACTTCTGAACATACCAACTACTAATCTTATGATAAGTAGAATATTATAGATTATTATACAGACAATATTTTTCTGAGAGTTTTTTTATGGGAGAATTGCATGTACAGTAAACGGCAAGATTCTGTGGTATTATTAAAATAGTATTAAAGTGACACTTTTTGATGACGCTGGCTTTACTTCCTCACAGACATGCATGCAAATGTCTAATGATAATAATAGTAATAATAACTGCAAAATTGAGATTTTTATTTTTTTTTTGAATACCTTTTCATTTTCTCCTGGGCTTATTAAAACTCATTTGGGTCCAGGACAAACTTAGGGTTATGTACAATGAAGTGACAATGTTGACACTGTAGAGAATATCAAATAAAAGTAATATTACGGGAATATTACAATAACATCATGTGATAAACATCTTGAAAGTTTACTATAAACAGTGAGTGACCATTTCAAATACAGTATGAGTCTATAAGAATATTATGACAATAATGCAGGAATTTTATCTTGATATCTTAAGAGAAAATATATCAGAGGGTTCAGTAATATTACTATAAACCAACAACTAAGTATCAAATATAATGTATTTGTATAACACAGGCATAATGTAATGTCCTATCGCCATAGGAATATTAAAGTGATTTTTCATGAGGCTGAATTACATTTTATGGTGAAAACATGAGTGGAACAGTTATACTGCATGTTAAAGTGTAAAATAGTGGGTCCAGCCCCAGCCATTGGTGTTCAACATGACACATGATTCCACAAACAGCTCCATGTATTTAATGTAGCCCCACTGTGGCTGGACTCAGGCTTTGTCTGACACTGCAGACCATCACATGGAGTGGAGTTAGAGCAGGTTCATCCGATCGCCTAACCCTCCTGCTTGTCCACACCACCTCTGTCTGCTTTCGCCCAGAGGATTAGTGCCAGGGGAGAGCTCCCGAGCTGCAGTCTGCACGCTCGGCAAATGCAAATTAGAGCTAGTTAAGTGTGAAGAAGCTAATTTATTTCCCATTTGGTGCTGGGATTAAGACTTGAAGCCTTCCATCCCACCCTGACTCAAAAAAAGGGTGGGGGGGTGGGGGTTGTTAGACTCATTTCCTCAGAGAGAACGAATGGGAGAGGAAAGTGGGGTAAAGGATGAAAAAGACAACAGATTGTGTTTGTAAAGCATGTCACTCTGCTGCCCACCCTACAGCACAACTAACATCAAAGAAGTTTACAGATTCTCTAATGATTCCGTGGTGAACCATCAAACGTTCTGTGGTTCCTCAGAGCAAAGGAATATGCGTGCTTCAGCTGTATGGCCAGTTGTGGCCACACTGTTCAGTTGCTAAATATAGTAACTGAATATTAATCATTTAGCAGGAATCTATATAAGACGTAAACATGCCTTGTTCAATTGCTGAATCTCCTATCTCATTCATTTTGCTTAACAGCTTCATTACAAGGCTACTGACCAAGCAACAATGATTCATTCCAGCTACATCCTCATTTGTATTGTCAGCGTCAGATGCATCTTCTGCTTTTAAAAAGTGATTAAAAAATTACTTTTACCTCACAAGCAGCTGCGTGTTCATGACAAGAAGTAGAAGAAGTCCAGAACTGGGCCACAGTGTCTACCTGAACATGTGTGCATCGCAGAACCTCTTGCTTTTCATTGTGGTGACCAGGTTAACATGTTAGAGTAACCACACAGCATGCATGAGCAGCGCGCCTCAGGCATGAATGCAGCAGCACGTCATCTTTCTTCCGCGGATCTCGACAAAAACAGACTGTGAAAATGATCTGTTGACAGTCATATTGACATCATACCAACAACATTAAATCTCACTACAGTTTCAATGTCTATATCTGTGGAATATGTCACATATATATATATATATATAAAAGTTTTTTTTTAACTCAGCATTTCCTGTATTCAGTCTAAACTAAATATAAATGAAATGTACAATGAAAGTAGAAAAAACATTCTATTATTACTGGTCAACTTATTGGCAAACTCGATGTCAAAAGCAGGACCACAGCAGCAATGCTGTCTGTATTGACACTGAGCAGTATGGCTCTCTGTCAGTCTGCTGTTCGGTCCATAATTTTGGTCCAAACTGAAATATCTCAACAACTTTGGATTGCCAGAGAATTTGGGATAGATATTCAAGGTGCCAATACTTTGGCTGATGATCAAAACACTAAACTAAAGGCATTCCCACCAGCTTCAGCTGCTATGTGTGCTAAGTGGTACCATGCTAACACACTAATCTAAGAAGGGAAACATGGCAAACATTACACCTGCTAAACATGAACATACTAGCGTTGTGAGTGTTAGCACGTTAGCATGTAAGTACAGCCTCCAGAGCCGCTCGAATGGCTGCAGACTCTCAGTCTTGCTTATTACAAGCAATGAACAAGAGTATCTATTTCAGTCTTCAGGTGGAGAGCCAACCTGAAAACCACCTGATCAGCAACAAAACAGTCAAAATGTAAACAAAGTTTGTGATTGTTTTATGTGTCCCCAGATGACGGGCACCAGTCAGCAGAACACCAAGACCCCACAGGTCCATATCCCAGCAGCCTCTGCAGCAGGAAATACCTCTGTCAGTGTGACCCTTGACCCCCAAGCCCAGCTTGAATCTGACAAGAGGGCAGTTTACAGGTTGGTTCAATCTCCCATGAGAGGTTCATGTGTCATTAAGGTTTGTACGTCTTTCTTGGGTGAATTATGCACAAATCTGAACTCCAGGATCAGGATCGTCACAGTTAACATAGAACACTGATTATAGTCAACCAGCATTTTGTTTTGCAACCATCTTGTTAATCACTTTGCCTTTTGTTAAATAAATGTGATGATTTGTCAAGCTAGTTTTGGCAGTATGCACCATTCTGCCCCTGGATTTCCCTCCACTTTTTCTTCCTTTGAAATAATTATTGCATTTTCTCCGCTGACTTTAAATCTTAAATTGCCTTGATGCGCTGTTTGCCGATGAGGGCTACACACACTGGTGTTGTTTTTAATATGTTCTCTGAAAGTAGCCATGGCATAAAAACCTTTGAAAATTGTACTTGAAGAGTGCCTCCTTCAATTTTCACTTAGTGTCATTTGTAAACCAAAGAGCACCGTCAGTAAACGTTTTCACTCATCAAAGGCGACCAGAAGCACCCTCAATTCCCTTCTCTTTGAATTTGATAAATTGACTTTAAAATAAGCATTTGATTTACTAGAAAGAGTCAGGCTGTTTCTCTGAGTATGTATACTGAGATGGGTTTTGGCCTCTTACGACTGATTAGTAGAGTTAGACAATTAATGAATGCATGAATCAATTAAAATGCTTTGAAATGCTTTTCAGTCATTGTATTGGATTATGAACACCCAAGAAGGCTAAAGGACACCAAAAAACACATTTAAACCAGAGAATTCATCAGAAAAAACAGTTGTTTTGTGTAAGGTTACAGCCTTAAATTGTAAAACATAATTTATTTCTCTTTCACGCCAACAGTCTTTTTCAAAGGTAAGCATCACCCTTCAAGTGATAGAGACCTCATTGTGAAATTAAACTACAAGTTTGCTATTCTATAAATGAACCATACTGAGGGGGGACACTGCACTTTTATGAAAAGAAATTTCAATATGTGTCAAAAGAAATACAAAGACTGTGGAATTTGTGAAATATTCTTTTTTCATTCACAGAAATATTGTGGAATTTCTTCAAGTAGACTTTAAGATTCATTAGTAGTAGGCGCTGAATGAAAGCATTGTGAAATATATCTGATCAAACTGAACTGTGTATAAGCTTTTGTTCTTTTTTGTCACCCACATTTTTGGATGTTTACAGATGACCCTACAGGACTTGTTCCAAATTTGAGTGCTCAGAGGCACCACCTTGTTAGGTGTCATAAATAATAATAATAATAATAATAATAATACTAAAAAAAATCACTGCTGGGGGAACCCAAAACTCTAGTTAAAAAAACACCTCTCTCCTCTCTCAGCTTATCACTAGAATATTGATGCGTCCTATAATGAGCTTGTATTATCTATTTATGAAGTGAATTATTCAAAATACAGACATTTTTAATCATGCTGGGTGATCTCCTGGTGTAGGCAGCAAACCAACAACTTACTAGATTTGTTGAGTTGAACGAGACACGAGCTGCCCTGCTCTGTCTGGCACAGCCCGTCCCGAAACGATGACACTGCAGACGGTGTAGGGCTGTCTGCCCCGGCTCCTCGGGTCCCACCCGCGGGTATCCACCACTGCTGTCTGAGGAGGTGCGGGCCCCCATGCTCAGGCCCGAGGCAAGCTGCTGTAAAGTCCTTAGCAGCTCCTCCGAGATACAAGGCTGCCTTTGATGTGAGCAGCGATGTTTGGAGCAGCTCCGGGTGGTGGTGGTGGTGGTGGTGGTGGTAGCGGTAGCGGTAGTGGCTGTAGTCTCAGTCCAAATCAGCTCCTCTACCACTTCCACATGGTTTTTTTGGGTCTCCAGTTTCCTCCTCTTCCTTCCCTAAACCAAATACACAGGAAAGCAAGAGGAAGCTCACAGTATCAGCTAAAGACAACAAAAAATGTCTGTAGCAATGATACAAACCTTATTATTTATAAGTTTATTTAAATGGGGTCTCAGCTGTCCAGCTCTCTTGCTGTTTTCTATAGAGAACACATTAATGTTAATAATGTTATTTCTTTATTAGCTGCTTGATTGAAGTGCCTCTAAGTGCTGAGATATATGATATGAATATGTCCTAAACATGCACTGTAGCAGAGTATATTGTTTGTGTGGGGTACTGTGGCAAAAAGGCTGGAAACTACAGTGAGCTGTAACCAACAGGAGGACGGTGCACATATACACTTACGGTATGAGTGACTTCCTAGTTGTACTGGGTAAATCAGCGCAACGCATGGATTAAAAGACAGTTCAACATTTGGAAAAACGATTACGTTCCTTTTTTTCTTAGAGTGTCAAGTCAAGTCAGTTTTATTTATATAGCCCAGTATCACAAATCACAATTTGTCTTGAAGGGCTTTACAATCTGAGCAGCATATGGTGAGATGAGAAGATAGACATCAACCTAATGTCTATATATTAAGTATGAAGCCAGAGTCAGAGTATGGTTAGCTTAACTTAGCATACAGACTGAAAGCAGGCAAAAACAGCTAGCCTGGTTCTGTTCAAAGTAGGAAAATGTCATCCAATACCTCAACAGCTGGTTAATTAAATATCTTATTTATGTAACCAGTACACAAAACAGCTTATGGCAGTGGTAAGCAAATAGCAGCCTGCTGGTGAGCCAAATCTGGCCCTGTAACAAAAATATTAGCGCTTATTGTAAGCTGATGAAAGCTTCCCCGTTTCAGAACTTTTGCATTATTTTTTATTAAATTGACTGTAGACAACAATATACAAGGCTCATGTAATTACCAATAAACATGACCTTGTATCGTGTAATAATAATAAATGCCCCTCTCTGAAGAGAGGAATGGAAGCCGAGGCTACTTCAGTCATCCAGATTAAGTTTGAAGTTCCCGCGAAACAGCTGGAGGAGTGCAATTTGCCTCTGCATATTTCCGTGTTCCTTGTTGACTTGTCGTGGTTTATAGCATTCAAAGTGTGCTACACCCCCTTCGCCATGCAGCTAACGTTAGCAGTCCTATTAGCTGATGCTGCCCAGACTGGGAGCTCTCATGACCAGCTGGACCGGGATCAAACAGTATCTGAAACCTGAGACCAGCAATAAGTAAAGCTATTTGTCCAGAGTTGAGTCAGAGCAGCTGGAGGACATCAGAGTGAACCAACTAGTTTTTTTGTACAGTAGGCATATAGTTTGTGAGGCTCGGCCTACAGAAACGCTCCAGTGGCATCCTTTTCTTCCTACATCCATGGCGGTGTCGTAAAAATTTAGAAAGCATTTCGCAAAACACAAGATTGGTATACACCCCCGAGTGCAGGATGAGTCATCAACATTTTTTTTTTTTATCATTTCCCAGGAAATCTACAGCACTATCAGTGAGATGATTAATTTTGCCCGAAAATGTTTAAAGGCTACCCAACCAATTTAGTCTAAGCACTTCCACAAAATCCCTTTAAAGAGTATCAGGGTCCATATTATTATGTTTTACAGGCAAATATAGTGGTACATTATCAGTGTCTGTGTGTGACACAACAGGGGCGCAAAGGATGAGAATAAAATAAGATGGGAGCTTGAATTAGTTAGCAGTGAAATGGTTCTATGGAGAATATAGAGCCAGCTGAGCCTGTAAATGTGTATGATGGCCAATTAAGATGTTGTGATCAACAGTGCCAGAGGTAGCACTGAGCTCAGGGAGCAACAAGAGCTGGGGATTCACCAGCATGAGCTGTTAAAATATGATTATTTGTAGGTCTTAAGTGAAATCCTTGGTGTTCTGTATTCAGTGGAGGCTGAGCACATTAGAATTTTTGGAATTATTTTTGCCCATGCAAGGAGCTAATGACTAAACGCACCTTGTTACCTTGTTATAAATGCAATTAAATTTGACTTCACAAGTCCTGTCTCCCACAGTGAGTGAAATTATGCAAAAAGACACAAATAGCACTCTTATTTTAATAGAAGTCTGGTCTGCCAGTGTTCCTGCCTCTACACAGTGCTCATATGGAGGCTGTAGACTTTGAAAAGAGAAAGGCACGGAGAATCAACATCTCTGCCATTTTTCTTTAATTATTTTGCTCAGGAAGTCTGTGTGGGCTTTAATGTTTCTTTTCACTAATTGCTAGAATGCCAACTTTATGAGGAGATGTGTGGTTTCCTCTCTCCCTCTCTCTGTCTCTCTGCCTACTTTGTTATTAGCAGCGGAGTAAATGTGTGATAGGGTAATTAGCCTAATGAGTTGTGGCATTTACTATAAAGATCCTTCTGGATTCTCTGCATCTTATTAAAAAGCTGGTAAGGCTTTTGTTTTTCAGGTTGTGGATGTGTTTGCGGCTGATGGAAGCTGATTCCATTCAGAGATGGAAACATGCACTTAGTTGAAAGAGACATCATAATAGTCATTCTTTTTTAAAACAGAAATGTCCTTATGATGCTGAGAAACAACTCGGGGAGAAGAATTGTTTTTACCAGAACATGCGGTTTTAAGGTCACACTTTAATGAGTTTGTTTGAGTCAACTGCTCGCTTGCTTTACATGTAGAAAACTTAGGGAATCAATGATAAGCAGTAGGACAAGTGTATTTTTCACAAGTCTTCACAGGCAGCATTACACATCCACTGTATATGTAGTCAGAGCTGCACTCACTACATTTTCACACACACTATGCCAGAAAGAGAGCTGTTCTGTATATTTTTAATTCTTATAAGAGCCTATTCATCACACATATCAAACTCCACTTGGCTTGGGATATAGGTGTTCATCATATACAATATAACATATTTTATTTGCACCAGAAAGTAAAAGAAAAACAGGAATAAAATTGGATTTATTCTGTGTTTTGACAGTGGTAGGATCCTTTTACAAAGATGCCAATGTTGCAGTGCAAAGCCCTGTATGGTGCATATTATCATTCACTCCCCTCCATAGTGGGTCTTTGCTGAAAGCCTCTCTCATGCTGGTCAGCCCGGGTATTTTGCATTGAGACTAGATTTAAGGTTTTGTGTGTGTATTTGTGGGAAGGTTAACATGCCGTCATGCTGACAGTCACCAAACTCCAAGAAATACTGGAATTTATTCAGCCTCGGGTGTGTTTCTGCTTGCATATGCACTTGTTGTTAATGGCACAAAAGAAGTGAAGATTTGAAGACCTCTCATGTCGTACACATCAGGAGGGAGTGCGTTTAATTTGACACGTCCAAGGATGGTGTTATCCACATTTGTGCTCGCCTGTGTGTTTGTCTGCCACTGTAATGCACCATAAAGTCTGTTTATCCTCACTGACACAATGCATCAATGCATCCTCGACCACTGTGCTGCTTTTCCAGCAGCGCAAGGACTTGCTGTCTGACGGGCTTAAAACAGGCCGTGCCTCCTCCATTTAGCAGGTCAGCGTGTGTTGGTGCTCAGCCGCTGCTGAAAGCAGGAAACTGTGTCAAAGCTCAAGTAGTTTTATTGGCTGTTTCTTTCAGATACCCGTTTTTATGAGTTTCCTCACTGCTTGACTTTGGATGAGACAGAAAGTCCACAATTTTCTTTTCTTTCTTTTTTTTTTTGTTTTTTCTTTTTTTTTGTTTTACTTTGGCAACTTAGAAATATATATTATCTTTTCTTGGCACAATAGTGGCCTACAGCAAACATAGAAAAGAAACATTATTTGAACTTCACAGCTGTCAAGTAATGTCCTCTGGAAACATTTATCCATTCAGACTGAATTTTTTATCAGCATGTCTTTGTTTCACCAATAGAAAGAACAATTGCTACATGCAGATTGGTGTTTTTAGAATGTTTTTTTTTTTTTTTTTTTTTAACATCATTCACTGGATAGTTGTTTTTCTTACATTTGTCTCAATCAACATTATCTTCATCCACTCTTATTAGCTACTTACTATCTTCTTACAGTCAAGTGAGGGTATGGCTCTTTTGGTCAGGAGAAAAACTACAGTTTGTACTGCTTGTCCAATCTGTATACACCTGCTGTGGTCTTCAGCCAAATTCCACACAGGCAACTGTGGACTCAGCCTGCATTGATGGTTATGGTTGTCATTGGGAGACATGTTGTTCAAACCACAGAGTAGTTGGAGCTTTTTGGTTTAGGAGGCCTCAGAGAAACAAAACCCCAAGTGAAGTTCAGGACCAGACATGAGAATAAAAAGGGGAATTAGAAAAGCAGAGAAAAGCAGACAGGTTTTATTCAGATAGTGCCGGGGGGTTCTTTGTGTATGTGTGTATGTGCACACACGTGTGTACTGTATGTATGTGTGTGTACCCCCCCCCCACACACACACCCTTACACAGGGTGTGCTTCAGACATGTAGCCTGAGGAAACTGGGGCCTTGTCAGGAGCAAACACAGCAGGACTCCACCACAAACTGGCTTCTAATATACGGGGGTACAGCAGGCCTGATTAGACTGGCAAACAGTGGGGAGCAGAGCGAGTGAGAGAGAGACCTCCATGTGTGTCTCTCTCCAACTCACACACACATTCACATAAACACATACCTTCAAACCCCACCTCCACCTCTCTCTGTACCCCCTTGGTGGCCTGCCAGATTATTGCGAAAGCCGGCAAACATGACTTGTTCCATAGATGACTACGCTGCTTTGATTTGAGCTTCTTTTCATGCACAGTTTTGCATCTGCAGGTTTAATATTTTTCATTGTCTAGAGAAAGCCTGATAACTCCAATTTTGGTAACCATTTGTAAAGAATAGTGCCTGCTGACAGTGGAAGTTCATTCCTGACCTGGAACATGTGAGTTGACTAACTGAAGTAGTAATTTTGCATTGTATAACAGTGTTTCTCAGCAGACACAGTTGCACATGTGATGGAACTGTAGATGTTCAAATGAGCTCCCTGTCCTGAGTCTTAGCACTATGTTGTTTTCCTGCTTCCATTTTCCCATCTTTTCCCTTGCATTTAGCATCAAATATGTACATTTATCAGGTGGCCAGAAATATGACCAAATAGACAAGTTCACCACATCAACTATGAAGGTGATGAGCGCTGCATTCATATGTATTTATGTATCTGCTGCCCCTAAGTGGCCAAAAAATTTAAGTAAATGTTTAAAATAACTTTTAATCAGGCTTTGCTCAAGCCTCCTTTCCTAAGAAGAACTGGACTTGGACTTTGATGACTTTGATGCACACAGTTTGCTTCGAATGCCATACCAACATGTAAGAAAGGCATGAGCACTCATGTTGCTCTAGTGTATTAATATGTTGACTGACAGGCAGATAGTTCCCTCTTGGCCTTTAGTACAACATTTAAAAAAGAATCTCACAAAATGTTTATTCAGCTCCACAACAGCTATAAAATTTTGCCATCTTTCACTTCACAACAGAAAGTTTTTAAAGCACGTCATGTTTTGCCTTTTATAACATCAAATTCAAGTGGCACCTTATTTCGTTCTTTAGCCTCTGACTCACATTGCAGATGTCACTGGACCTGCTATGTCCCTCACCTTCATTTTTAAGCCATCACGTTCCCCCGCTGGTCTCTGATTCACCGTTTTGGGCTTTTGGTTGGTGACCCAGCACGGTGCAGTGCTGGAGGGTGGGGACCGTGCTGACTCCACTCACTGGCCGTCCTGTAAATCGCTCTTTTATGGCCCTTGTAATGATCCCCCAGCCAGCAATCTCCACTCCGTCGCACTGCAGATAGAACCTGCCGCTTCTGGCAGCCGACATGTGGTGGGGGGGTGGGGGCTCAGGAGGGTTGCAGGAGGTAGTGGGAGACTGGAAAACACACATTGCGTGGCCATGCATTCACACCCACACACACACGGGCAGACACATGCGGCTAGGTTCACGTTCATAAAAATGCATGCTTTTTCACACCCCATCTACCTTAATCCTGACTTCCTGTGTAAAGGTCATAGAAAGCGCCGAAGGGTGGTGTTTTTACCTCGCTGCAAGTTGGTGAGGTCCAACTGTGCACAATGGTATGGTATGTTGTCAAGGATAGACGTTTTATCATGCAAACCCTGATTGCCTTGATAGCTTTAGCCTTTTACATCATTTATTCCATATCTGGCTGTTAGCTGCAGAGCACCAATGACAGGTTAGATCTTAAAATTCCCATAGAGCTCTGACACTAAAGCTAATCTCAAAAACCCATAATGATCTCAAATGTATCACATCAAATTCGAAAGATGTTTGTCTCTAGCCTTTTTGCACAATATCTCGAGGCTAAATAACATCAGTTTTGCAAAACACACCACCCCTCAAGATTTTTTTTCCCCCCGCTGAACAGCAAAATGACGGGTTAAAAAATACCTCTTTTTTTTAGCAATTTTGTTTTAATGGCTTTACATAACATGTTTAAGACATGTCTGTTGACACATGTATAAATGAGCAAAGGAAGGGAATGAATTTGTGTATATTATGCAAATGGTTCAGGCTTTTGCATTATTTTGTTGTCCAGACAGAACTCTCACCACATATGTTAAGAAGTTGTCAGCAGATTTCAGTAACATTCCAGCTCAACAAATTCTGATGAACAAATGCATTTTCAGTTTAATGTACTTTACTGTTTCTGAATGTTAATTAGATTCAGTTCCATTATACAAGACATGGGAGCTGTCTTGTTAGCTGTAAAGAATTTGGCTCAATTTGGACAGAATCAAAGCTGCATAATTTGAAACGTATCTACAAATTTAGCAGCATGGAGAGGGTTGTGCATCTGTATACCAATCTGAAATTATGATAAAATACAGATTCAAAATTCACTTTGTTCACTCTCAGATCTCACATCACTTGAGTGTCACATGAAGTTACTGTAAAATAACACTAAACATCAGTGCAGATGCTGAGTTTAAAACAATAAATAACACTTAGTTGGTTGCCTTTACAAGCTGTACTATACTGGACAGTTTTTTGTTTTTTTTTTATTTAGTCATTAGTGATCTTAGAGGCATAACATGGCAACTGTCACCATGAAAAAAATGTTTTTCTTATCTATGACAAGATATTTGTCATGTTATCATGAAATATTTTTCTTGTTACAACTATATACACTAGCAAGTGTTACTATTTGGTATGACAACATATTATTGAACTTTTTATGTATTTTTTTAATTTCAACATGATTAGTTGGTATGTTGTTATCACTCTAAACTGCCATATGTTGTTTAAACAATCAGTGCCTGATCAAGCATACGATGATCTAGAAATGTGGCATGATGCTTGTTATGTAGTATGGCTGTGAGCTGCTTTTGTATTTTTTTGTGTGCCCATGCAAAATTATTGTGTGTGGATGCAGTGTCATATTAGATTTGCAGTTGTCAACAACCGGCTACAGCTTGGTAAAGGCCCATGCACAGATATCTCCTACCCCACTGCCGCCCTCTCTCAACAACACAAGGCCAGATGACATTAGGAAAGACACCTTGACTCATTCCAAGTATGCAATAAAACTTTAATTGAACCATATAAAACAGTCATTGTTAAATTTTCTAGCCTATGCTGTCTTCTCTTTAGGAATCAACTACATTTTTACAAGATATAAAAGCTTTCTTGGTATAACAGCATAAGTTATATAATAATGACAAAGGTTTTCCTGTTTCCACAAGATATGATAGAGTTAAGGAGATAGATTAATATGATCCTTTAACAGGAAATGTTTCTTATTCAAAGAGAATAATTTGGTATGTAGAAATAACAAGAGAAATGTGTCACACTAATATAATTTTTTTTTTTTTACGAGGGAACAGGAACAGGAAAGGAATCTTGTTAAAGTAAGAAAGTCTTCTCATTATAATGAGACAGTAAATATTTTTGTTCAAGTGCTGCAACATGTAGCATAAAAATATTTTTCTAGTAATGTTTTATTTTGGAAAATGCAATCATGTAAACATTAGTTGTGTGTATTAATGAACATAATGAATCCTGAATGAATGAGTAGAAAACGTGGCTGTCTTTCAAGGGTTGTGTGAGGCAGCAGCTTGGTGAACGGCATATCAGCATCTTATCAACAATCTCTTAATGAGACTTTTTCAGTCTTTGACATGTAAGCCATTCTGCTATCATGTGCATTATAACCTTTAATTGCTGCATTTGTTTTGTTTTTAGTGGGGCTATTGGTGTTTTGTCTGTCATGCACACACAATAGTATATATTTACCAGCCAATAAAGGTTCTGTGTACTCTGGAGCTCTACCCACAATGCCCCTGGGTCCTCAGGCCCTGCTGTGCCACATCTCCTTGACAGCACACATGTGTGAATAGATGTGTTCGTGTGCGTTTCCATTTGTGATGTTTATAAAGCAACAAACGACTCAAAGTATCATTTTGTTGACACTAGTGGGTCGACATGTCTTATCCTCTTTTGTTTATAGACATTAACATTTGTAGAATTAAAAAAAAAAAGAAAGTTAAATGATATCACCCCATTGGCAGAACTTGTGTGTAATAAAAATAACACAAATAACAAAGAATGAATGTGAGAGTAAATAACTTGTTAAGACACCATCTGCAGTGCTGAGAATCACCCTGTTTGCTCTCAGTTAGTCCCCCCCCCCCCCCCCTTCACCCCCACCCGGATTCTTCTCCACCCCACCACAAGCAGACATTAAACAGACAAGGCAGAGGCTCTCCACTCTGCACGTGACCCTACTGTTTAGTATTCCTGCCACGTCTGGCTGAGGGAGCGGCATTAAATTGGGATCAGGCAGATTAGAGTATAATATAGACGACTATTAAAGGCTGCAAATGAGAGCCATGGGTTAGAGCCTGAGCAGGGACCCAGTCTGCCTCCATGTCAGTGCAGTCCCCTGCAATATACACTCACATGCATACACACACATGCGTGTCTACAACGATGACACAGTGTGAAATAAAAATGGAAAAAAGGTGACCTCCAATAGATCATCTTTAAGTAAACAATTACAAAGAATTGCAAAAATGAATTCTCTATACATGTATTCTATTCTATGTATTCAGTTGATTGAACCTATTTATCCCGGGCTGATTGTCTAGATTCGTTGCCCTTTTTTAGCTACATCCTCCTCCACACTCACATATTCACAACTTGAACAGAACTACAGGTGTGAAAGTCATTCACATGTAGGATAGACAGTAAAATTAGGCCACTCTCACACTTTCACAGATTAGTTCTGGTCTGGTTTGTATACACACTGACTTTATCATAAACAAATCCAAATCTGACATCAAAATCACATTCCTCTGACTGGCAGCCAGTCAAGCAGTACTTTACTGTGCCTTGTGTTTATTTATCATCTCAAGTGTCACAAAGAGCTCACCAAGAAATGATTGGTTGTAAAAATTAATAGTCAAGGCTGCAACTGGGCCTCCTGTATCATAAATATGGACAAACAGGCAGAAACTCGGGACAAACAAAGAGGCATCTTATACAGTAGTTTTACAGGTGCATACTGTGGATGTATTAAGAGAAGACAGGGTGATATGAAAGAGTCACTTTTTTATTGTGGAACTGGTAAAGTATATGGAGAAGAGCACAGGTACAACACACCTTTGAATTAACTTTCAGATGTGTCAGGGAATGTCCCAACAGTGATGTGCATATGTGTTACCACAGTTACCAAATGATTTTGAATAAATACATGTGCTATTTAGATTGCTTCCTGACAGTTGATATTCAGCAGATGGATTTAGTAGTTTAACTTCTCGGTTATCCAGGTCCTGTGGTTGGTCTCCTTTGTGTTCACACCACAAACAAACTGCATGAGAGCCTGCTTGGAAGCAGACCGAGACCTCTGCCTGGTTGTTTAGTCCGAGCCAGAGTTTGATTGACAGCATTCACACGAGCCTGAACAAACAGAGACACTCAGAGATTAAAAAAATAAGAAATAGTAAATTAAGAATAATTAACTTGTTAAGAAAAAAAAGCACAGCTCAGTATACATATTTAAAAACTTAAATTTCAGTTATTACAACTTTGCTCCATGTAGATTTGAATATTTGACGCTGGCACCCCACAGTGGTAGAAAACCACCCAAGAGAAGAGGTCGTTTTGATCCAGTGACCCAACGATAACATAAATATATCACCAACACTGAGTCAAAACCACCCAGAACAACTAAACCCCTGCTGAACCAGGGATTTTTTTTAGTTTGTGGTAGTATTGAAATACACACTGTAGCAACAATGCATACCTCCTCCCCACACTGAGCAGGAAACACACAGACTACACAAATTGTTACTGTGATATAGCTTTTTATACAAACAAAAAAATGTTAAATTTAAAAAAGATCTTACAATCACATTAAAATTCTGCTTGAAGGGGTTTTCATGTAACCCAGAGTCAGAAAGTTTGATGCGTCAAATAATATGAAGATACAGTCCTGCATGTGGTTTGAAGCTCTCAGCAGGGTTTGAATGACAGTGTCTTGCATTTGAAATCCTGAAATTACTAAATGCATGACAATAATTAATTCTTATGTCAATGCTTTTTGCTGCTAATAAATGTGGCTTTATTTCTTGAAGACGTATTGTTATACTCTCTACAGCTAAAGTCACTGGATGTGGAAATAAGGAAATATGCCACTAGTAAGCAGCTTACAGGGCTGCCAAGAGACCTTATTATGATGAATTTGGTGGGGAAATATTTTGAGAGGTTTCCTCGGGTTTCCTCTAAGTCCATAACACCAAGGACAGAATGTGTGTGAAAGGACGGAGGAGGCCGACTGCAGAGTCTGTATGGAGTAAAGACATGGGGAGATGTAAAATGTAGTTCTTTGGCATACAGATATGCATCTGAGCCAAAACTTTCTATTCTCAGTCAGTCCTCAGTTCAAGTTCTTCTCAGATTTTATGATGGTATTGTAGTATTGTCACCCTGACCATTAGACCTTTCTTCCAAGTGGAAATGCTCAATAATTTGGCATGTGCAGCAGCACAGTATGGACCATTGCACAATGTATCTTTAGGATCTTATGTGAGTGACATTTCCTATAAAAGGCAGATGGTAACAATGTAGGTGACACTGTGAAGCCTAGTGCTGTCACTGGACCATATCCTATCCACTTAAAGATCTTTTTTTTGATCTCTAGCTGAACCTTGTCCGTATGTTCAGCATGTCCTTTAGGGAATGTCCTGGAGCTGCCACGCTATTAACAGTACAGTGAGGGAGGGAGAAGGGTCTTGGAGGGGTGCTCATATTATGTCTTGAATTCTTCTCTCAGATTTTTCCATTTAGTCACCCTATTAGGAGTCCATAATGTGTGTTTGCATATGTACAGTAAAGAAGACCAAAGACCAAAGAAGTACTGCTTTGGCAACATGTATATGCACCAGGATCCTGTAGACAAAGTGGGTAGAAATATGTCTAAGATGAATATTTTTATATGAGAGTGAGCTTACATGTCAGTAAAAATGTTATAATATCATAATGCGTGCATAGTTATTTGTGTAACAAATGTTTTGTAATTGTGTAACCAATTGGAAAATAAAGTAACACTAATGTCAAATTTGAAAAGGGAAAATCATGCCTGTACTGCATCAGCAAAGCGTAAACTTAAAAACGGAAAAAGAAGCTTGCGGTGCAACTAGAGAGTAGAGAATTAGACAGTGTTGCAATGGAGAGAGCTGACATTCCTCTAATTCATATGAAATATCTCTGATGAACTGATCATCAGACCTGATGGACAGAGCGGGCCTCCAGCAGAGTGCCTCAAAACAGTCAGCGTTTCCTAACGGCCATTAAGAGTGTATCTGACACTTAGTGTCGGTTAGAATGTTACGCTTACTCAAATGTCAAGGACTGACACATCATCATGTCGTCACTCATGGCCACCAACATGTCCTGTTGGACAGTGATGATGATCCATGACTTCCAATGGTGTGGTTACAGCGGCTGTCACTGCTGCTGCGTTTAGCAGTGTGATTGTAGCTGTGACTCTACATTATGTACACATCAACATTATGTCCTTTCATCACCAGTGGGAGGCGATGTTTTATTTACATTATTCAAGTATACTTTCTGTTTTAGTTCTTGACAATGAATAATGTATCCTGCTGATTAGAATGCATAACATGAGCAAAACAGGATTAAAATATGGTTAATGTATTCTACCAAAATAATCAACAGAATTGCAGAACAATACATAATGGTGTGTGCTGGATACTTGATCCTGCTGTTGTGCGCTGGGAGAGGATGGGGGGAGGGGGGATGGGGCTCCAGAGTGTGGCTCCAGACCCATGGTCATGATAGTCCACCAATGAAAAGAACTCAGTTGATATGTAACATTTGTAATTTGTTCTCCGTCTTTGCCTCATGTACTGATGAGAGTGATGTAAATTGCAAATTCATTATTCTGCATTCAAGGAAAAATACATTTTGAAACCCATCACTATCTTGCATTCCTGAGTCTCTTTGTCTTACTTTCAAAAGGAACTGTGCCAATAAAGACAATGTGATATCACATCAAAATAATACAGTGGAATTTCACCGCAGAAACAATTTTAGCAACATGTAAAACAGAAGCAGCAGATTTCAGATTTTTAGCCATTTAGAATCAAAGAACAAATGTTTCTTTCTGTACCTGACATCTTGCTTCTACATGCACACATGTAGGTACACCCACCTCTGATTGACTGAATCCACACCCCAGGTCTGGAAAGGTTGTCTGGGAAATGTAGGAAATAACCAACTGAGGTCAAGCGGAAGCGACAAGTTAGTGGCTGCACCAAAGAATTGGAATGAATTAAATTCCCAAAACTCCCACAATGCATTAATTACCTCCTTTCCATTAAAACTTTAAGATTGCAGTAAAATCTGGATTTTAAAAGCTCCAGTTCTGGCTTGAAGCACCAACCTTTACTACCAGTAGACAACCAGTAATATAGACATGAATTAAGATCAAAGCCTGATAAAAGACACCATCAATACAAACTGTCACATATTCAGCCTCTCTCTCTCTCTCTTTCTCCTCAGACATCCACTGTTCCCACTGCTGGCATTGTTGTTTGAGAAATGTGAGCAGGCCACACAGGGATCTGAATGCATCACGTCAGCCAGCTTTGATGTGGACATTGAAAACTTCGTGCACCAGCAGGAGCGAGAACACAAGCCCTTCTTCAGTGAAGATCCAGAGCTGGACAACTTGGTAAGCAAAGTGCATACATGATAATCATTAGCACACCATGGCCTCAGCTACTTTGATTTCAGGAAGTCATTATATTGTGGTGCTTCTTCAAGAATGTTTTAACCAGTGCAGAAATACCAGTTAGTTTCGGGTACCTGCTCAACTTAATTGAATAATGTGAGAAAAAATAAAGCTGCAGGAATGCCTGTTTGTCTGCAGTGCATCCCATCTTTACTACTCCTAATCATTCCCTCCTTTTTCATGTAATCTTCTTCATCCTCCCCCTGCACTTCCCCTTGCACAACAGCTAACAGTAATTGCAAATTAAGAGAAGGAGGATGCTGATCATGTTCACTGAGAAAAGAGTAGGAGGAGCTGAAGCCAGACAGAGACAAAGACAGCGACAAGAAAAAAAAAAGTGCACTCTTGCCATTACAGTACTCGGGATGGCAGGCCGACAAGTGCTGAACAGTCAATTAACCCTGCATCTGTGTGTTTTATGAGGCACTGGGTGTGGGCATCCCTCCCAGAGGGCACTAACTCTTCCACAAGGCAGTAATGTTACACTGGGCCTGACTGGCTGCGATGGGCAAAGAGTTACTGGTCCCTTGATTAAGTGAGCGCACTTTAATTAGCTGATTTATCTCCTCCTTGGCCTAGCACTTTTCTGTCCATTCTGTTGACCTTGAGTTGTGACTTTGAGGAAGTACACTACAGTGTGCCACACAGAGTGGAGAAACGCTAGGCTGTTGATGGTCAGATAACAGCAGAAGAGAAGAAAACACAGAATTATCTGAATACCATACATGAACTTCTACACTTCCACAAGGCAAATGAATCTTTTCATAGTTTCAAACAACATTCTAAATATGTTCATCTTCGTTTTCTCTGTTGTGTTGTTTGCCATTATGAATATCTATAAGGAGATAAACCAGGACCCAAGCTGTTTCCTAGCAACACAACTGCAATTAAATGGTCTGTTAAATATTTGTCCATTAGTGTCATCTATGACAGACATTTCTCTCTGACCCCTGCTATTGCATTCATTTAGATTATGTGAAAATGTCTGGCCAGAGCAATAATGTCATAATGGTGTGGGGAGATTTTGCTCAATAGCTTCAGGGGCATCAGTTTGTAAAACATGCTCTGAAACCTGTCTCATCAGCCTTAAGAAACTACTAAAGAGTTCCCTTTAGGCCATGTGTCAGTGGAGATTCTTAATGTCCCCTGATGGTCTAAATGCTTTCTTAAAGTCTTTTTTAGTTTGCCAGGAATGCTGAGAAAAATACTGAGAAAAACACAAAACTCAGTAATCAGCATGACCACAATGAAATGAAAACTAATAACCAGCACAATACATTAGTGCCTCTACACGACTTAGCCTTTAATAGTAAGCAAAAAGCTAAAACAGCAGGGAGAGTCCAAAGATTAGTTAAATCATTGTTTTGTTTTTTCTTTTGTTCTTTCTTGTTTTGCAGGTTAATTGCAAATATGTTACTCAGCATGGAAAAATTGCATTGTTAATGAGCTGAGTTCAGACATGAAAAGTCTAGCCTACGGTCATGCCTGATTGATAGCCTCACATTAATACAGTGACAGTGATATGCTTAGAAAATAACTAGAGTTTGAGTTTCACTTTTTAAAAAAAACTTATTTCAGGATGGAAGTTCATTCAGACATTTAGGAACAGTGTGTGTAACAACTTTTTAGAGCTTTCAGCTGTGTAGTCGTCCAGTCTACATCCCATTAAGATGCTTTGAAAGCTCCTGAAATGATAGCAAGTGTACATCAGATCTTAGATTAGATTGTGAGCATTAAAATCCAACATGCCACATTCTTCAAGCCCCTCAGAAAACAGATTCAATTCAAAAATGGGGAAGGTTAACGTTCGTGTCAAAGGTTTGCATTCCAACCATACATGTCTGGCATGTCTGGCTATAAGAAGACAGAGAAGATCCTTTGAGATGTACATTAGATTTTAGCTTGAACAAGATGTTTCTGTTGAAACAAAGTCAAAGAAATGCAGTAAACAGACAAAACCTTAATATAGACATACTGTTTCATCAACCTCACCATCATGTTATGATGAAAGTCAGCTAATTTGTTTGTTTAAATGTTTAGTTCACAAAGCCAGTCCTACAGACAGACAACGGAGAAGCTTGATCAAGTCAATCAATGATGTCAGGCTGTGGAAGACTGAAGGATGAAAGGATTACAGCCCCCGTGTATACTTGCAATCTATATGCAGCTCTGGAATAAACATTAAAATTGAATGTCAATCCTTGCGCATCAATAAGAGAAACCGCTGCATGCCCCTTCTTCTCATCACATCTCACCCTTTAAAAACAGGCTGCAAAAAATCATCTCATTTCTTCCACATCAAGTGTTGAGTTCATTTTAATTATTGTGGCCAAATGTGTGATTGAATACGTCCATAGCTGATGTGGGTGATCATCTATACATCCCTGTATTTTGAACAAACTTTCATCCACTAATTCAGGGCCTGTGTTAAGGGTTCGAAATAAGGGTTTTAAAGAGGAAAAACCTTGAAATTAACCAGACACCAGAAAAGGAGCGCATGAATTTGTATCTTACAGACAGAACACTACCGCAGGTCCTTCATTTCAACAGCCGCCAGACTGTTTAACTCCAGCATCATTTAATGCAGCACTGTGTTGATGTTGTTTCCCATTTCAGCATCACAAACCTACTATACTGCACAACTGTTACTTATGCAAATATATGCTCACATCCACGACATATTGCCCAATTTTTACTTCGTTGTATATTTTTTCAACTGTACAATTGTACAAAAACTATATTTATTATCTATCCTGACTCAAGCAATTCAATGTGATTTATTTTCTCAAGTACAATTCAAAATATTGCATTGGTAGATTTTCATAAAAATGGCAACACTCTTTTATCATCTGTACATAATGTACAGGTAATTTTTTCTATTCTGTATGCTTTTTTATCTTGAGCCTCCTATGCCACGGTTTTTGCCTATTTTTAATACTTACTGGCTGTAACAACTTAGTTTTCCTGGTTTCTTATCTTATCTTATCTTATCTTATCTTATCTATCTTATCTTATTTAAAGGACCAATCCACCATATACACGACATTCACAGTAGTATAAAGCCTTCTGTGGCTCTCAATGGAGCTTCCCTGCATTACAAACTGGAGGTGTTGGATTTAAAAGAAGTGGGCATTTATAAGGCAGGAGAGATCTCATGAAAGATGATATCCGGGTGCATTGTGGGAAATGCAGGATCCAGGGTTTGGGGCACTTGGCCCATAGTGGGCATTAAAGCCAGGATATCTTTCCCTCTGTTTTTCGCCATTCTTAATCTATCTGTCTCTCAAAAGTACTCCAACTTCGTGGCAGTGACAGAATAGATCTTTGGACGACTGCCTTGAAAGAGCCACAGTTTTTCAGTGTGATGTTGGGAGATCGGTCAGCCCATAACTTTTTACGCAGACTCAAATATCTTAGCAACTGGACTGTCATGAAAGTTGGTACCAACATTTGTGAGCCCCATAGGATGAGTCCTAATGGCTTTTCTTCCAGCACCACCAGCTTAGGTGAAACGGCTTGACAGCTAGTTAATGAATTGCTAAGAAATTTGATCCAGTTATCCATGGTGCCCATAATTACTTTGATGATCTCCTGACTTTCCATCTATCAATACCAGGAGTCAAAATTTCACTGCTACTAATACTACTAAGAATTTATGATTTATGACCAAATACCTGCAAAACAAATTGCCAGCAGCCTCAGTTGAACATTGTGTTCTGTGCAAATTGTGCTACCAAATGTTATTTGTCATTTGTCTATTGTCAACATGTTAAGACTTTGATAGCATTTAGCTCAAAGCAGCGCATTGCCTAATTACAGCCTCACAGAGCGTTTCACATGGCTGTAGACTATTTGTTTCTTGTGTTGTTTCCCAATTAAACAAATAGTCAAACAGTATTAAAACTAGGATGGAATGTTTTTAAAAAAAAAAAAAAAAAAAAAAAAAAAACTCTCTTAATGCTATTTGCTAAATTTTCAGGGTGGTCTTTCCCCCAATAAGTCCGTGCAGAAAATGCATAGTAATGCAAGTAATCCAATATATATTCCCTTACAGTCCATTTTATACCATAACATCTTAATAACAACATTATAAAGTATAGAATAAAGGGATTCAGTTTGGTAGTGTGTTGTGAACGTGATCTGTTTACGGTTTCTCTCTGCTTCTTTCAGATGGTAAAGGCCATTCAGGTGTTGCGGATCCATCTACTGGAGTTAGAGAAGGTCAATGAGCTCTGTAAAGATTTCTGCAACCGTTACATCACCTGCCTCAAAACTAAGATGCACAGCGACAACCTCCTTCGTAATGACCTCGGAGGACCCTATTCTCCATCACACACCAGTCTCAACATGCAGCAGGTCAGTCATGGACTCATGTAACACTTCCTTCATAGTGTCCCTCTCTGAGTAGCAACTGTAAAGATACACTTTGTCATTTATCAGCAGGTAGAGTTTGCTGTTGGGAGTGTTTCAGTCACAAACATTAGAGCTATCTCTCTATTTTTGCTCACTAGTGTCTCTCTGTGATCCCCCAGGAACTAATTCAGACCTCCTCTCCATCCATGACCTCTGTCTCCAGCTCTGTTAACCCTTCAGGGATTGTGGTGCCTGCCGGGGGTCTTCAACAGGGCAATGTCACCATGACTACAATCAACTCTCAAGTGGTATCAGGTAAGCATGTGATGCACACATTAAAACAGTTGCACCTGGACACATACACATGTAGCATTCATTTTAGATAGTATTAACTGTCTAATACAATGTCACATTTAGAAGTTAGGGAAGCTTCCACATTAAAACACATGTTATGATTTTTCAAGTTTCCTTGGTCGCACTTGTTTTTACAAGGCACTCATTCCATCCAGTGTTATCAACAGTCACTATCTTTTAAACGTCTATCTTTTAAACTATAGGACAGACTTTTTTTTAAATAATCTCCCCTGACTTGTTTGCTTATTTAGAAAATTTTACAATTTGTTTTGCTTTGTTGTTTTCACTGTGAAACACTTTATATCCGCATTGAAAAAAGTGCAATATAAATAAAGGCTATTATTATCATTCATTCAGAGGGCTGTTGCAATGAAATGACTTTTGACATAAAATACTCTTGTCTTGACAGATTATAACAAATGCACATGCAAACAGACACTGGAGGCACAGAACATTTACAGTTGTTTACTACTACAGTATGTAACTTCAACATCAATGATCTATATCCATATTGCCAAATACATAAAAGCATACACTTGAATGAAAAACAATTAATATAGTGAACATGTTTTTGATTTTCAACCTCATCATGCACAGCACACACTGTACACACCACTCTATATTGTAACATTTAAATGCTGTTATTTTAATTTTCTCTTTTAATATACATCTATGATGACTGAGTTTTATGTATATGTTTATCAGAGAGCCATGATAGTATCCTTCACAGGGTACGTGGCTGGTAAGTTCTTATAATGTCAAGCCTGTACAGTGAAATGTTAATCCTGCCCTCTGGAAATCCCTTTTAAGCCAAAATAAATCAATGTCTCTGCCTTTGATCACTACACACTGAAAAGCTCAAACAGACTGTGATGAGAGTGTCTTGATCAAGACTAATTAAGCCAGCCGCTAAAACACACTCCCCTCTTCTTTTTTCTGGGTTAAAGGACATTAATGTACCTTGAATCTAATCATTTTGTCTCATGTTTAGTGTGTTTTTGTTTGCGGGGCTGACAAGAAGTTAATAAGGCTCTGGTGGTAGTACGGATGTGGCTGCCAGTAGCTGCTGAAGCCACTTGATACTCATGACGGCAAATTATCCCCTCAGGTGGGACCCTGTACCAGCCGGTTGCCATGGTGACATCGCAAGGGCAAGTGTTAACGCAGGCGCTGCCGCCGGGAACCATCCAGATCCAGAATTCACAGGTAAAACTGTCCGTCTGATGATGCTTTGGCCGACACATTCGCTCCCTCTGTGCGCCGTCACCACCAACTCTCAAGTTGTTACTATTAAAAGGACTTCTTTACGTCTCACAGAAGCCCCCCCCGGATGCCCTTTTATTGTCTCTGTCTGAACAAACCCCCCCCCCCCCCCCCCCGACAGGCAAAATGAAAATAGTTTATTCCCATGATGTTCAGGGCACTTACATGATCATGTCAGGTTCGACTGCTAATTAAAGTCATTTAAGGACATGCAGTGGAGACTAACTTTATTTCTACTATACAGCAAATATTTTTACCTCTTATTTTACAGAACTCTCTCTTCATACTCACTCAAGCTTTTGACAAACCTGGTCTTTGTAAAGTATACCACACAAATATTTTATCTCCTTTCCATGAAAGGCTTTAAAACAGTCATACCCACATGAATGCCTGTAATTGGACTTTTTATGACATCAGAACACATTTAAGGTTTTATTTTATTTTCATTTTTTCCAGCTCAAAAGGCTTTTGCAGTTGTTTCAGGATATTTGGGGGATGCATTGTATCCTCCATCCTTGGGATAGGTTGTTGTGGAGATGAATGAGCTTCATACCCAGTGCAAGTAATCAGTTCCAAATAGCTTCCAAATAGTGTCAATATCTTAGTAAAGCTGATCAGAGTAAATGTTTTACATCAGTTCCCTGAACTGCGTGGTGGAAGCAATGCTATTGACAAGTAAGAGCTAGAGCGCTTTTTCTGAAGTTGTGGTTATACCCAGCTACTCAATGCAGACAGCTTAACTAGAGAAGTACTATTTAGCCTCGTATGTTAAAACAGTAAATTTTCCTGTTTTTTAAAATCATTCACTCTGTTTCATCTCTGAATGTTGAGTTGATCTGACATTTGCTTAATTGTACTAATTTGGGAAAGCACCTCCCTTAACATGTCATCGCAACTGAGTATAGATCTAATCATAACACACTAAAACATTTTGCAAAAGGACATTGTATGTATGTATGTATGAATATAGTAAAACAAAAAGACAACTCCATTGCACATTCTTACGTATGATGTAGTGTTTGTAGTCGTTGTGTTTTTCAGGTAAGCAGTGAGCCGCCAGAAAGCTATTTTTAATGCTCTGTGAACAAAGGAAGCACAAGAATCTGACCTGGATAAGTGGTGCTGATTCATTAAAAGACAGTCACAACACAGGACTGTGACTCCAGACTTAAGGCAAAACAACAGAACAACAAATGAGAGCAGACGAATATCAAGAGTTCAGTTTCCAAGTCAGTGGTCTGTCATTGGCAGTAGCACTGATGTCTTTTATACAGTTAGTGTCACTGACATGAAAAGTTTGGAAACAGCTGAGCACAGAATACTTCACTACAACTCATTTGTGGGAAGTGTAACTGTAGTAATGATATCTGAATGTCTGCATGCTGTTCAGCAGAGTCTATAGCTTAAAGTTCACATTTTTGTTTATGTTTTTAAATATGAGAAATCACAATTTTATTGAGCCATAAGTTGGACTGACTATGCACTATTGAAATATGCAACAGAATATAATGTAATTATTAAAATGTATTTGGCCTTTACGTTTATATTTCTGCTTCTTCTTAATAGAGGGAGTCAATACGATACTAGGACCAGACCTTGCACCACAAAATGCAACCCACTGAGTTAGTAATTAGAATTTAGAATCACAGAATTAGTTAAACTGGAATTTCAATTAATTTTTCTGAATAATCATTCTTTTTTTTTTTCTTTTTTTTCTTTTTTTTTGACCTTTTGTCAGACACATGCATGTCTCAAAACAAGCACCAGGTATCACCGGTGATCCCAGTCTTTGTCTGGCCTGACAGTCTCCACACTTGCCTATAGATATGAATAAAAACTGGGGGCTGGGGGGTTTGATCAGTGCTCCTTGCTCAGCAGCAGTGGCCTGAAGAGCAGCTCAGTCTCAGGCAGGTATTTCTGTGCTTGACAGTCAATGGAGGCCTCAGTGAATAGCCGTGACCCAGCTAAGGCAGAGTGCTACATGTGGGCTGGGAATTGAACACAGCCCCATCGCTGCTTTAACGACAAGCCCCGAGTAATCACACTCTTGAGCTCGGTGCCGCCAATTAATTCAACCTCGCTTTCCCCCGGAACACACGCACTCCCAGGGCTGCGGGGGGATAAGAGGAGGGTTATCCACGTGACACCCAGCTGCAACTGTAATGAGTCTTGTTTTGAGGGGGGATCTGAGTGTGTGTGAATGTGTATTTATGGGCATTGTGTGATAAAGGGGGTTTGTCTGATATTTATCTCTCAGCCAGCCGGGATTCTTTCCACTACTACCTACATAAAATTAATCAATTTTCTATTCTTTAGCAGACTTGTGTTTTTTTTATTTATTCATGCATTTTGTCCTGCATTCTTATGCATTTAAATTTTGCTCCCCTTTGAAGTGTTTTAGCCTTCACAAATGGGCACCCCATTCAGAAATCATAAAAAGAGTAAAAGTCAGCAGTACTGCTTGGTACAATGACAATGACAGATTCAAAAGATTTGGCTCATATTATGTATTACATACTTGTGAATATACAGGCAGTGTCTGATGTGATTCATTACATGTGTAAGATGTGTTTTCATCTTTATGTAGTATGTGTTTTTATTCAGAATATAAGTGTAGCTCTTTGCAGATAGGGTTTGGTAATGGTTGCTGTCGAGGGCCCATTGTGTTTCATATTATCTGCCTCAGAGCACACACACATTAATCTCCACTGTGAAATGAACACACACACACACACACACACACACACACACACACAGAGTGTGCTATAGTGTAGACACAGAGACACACATGTGCATTGTTTTTTTTTTCAATAAGGAAAACATTGCATACAACCTTTACCCTAACACTCTAAAATTACCCAATATTTAATGGTCTGCCATGGGGAGACCAGCATTTTGTATGAGTATATTTTACTACACACACAAGAAATGTGAAGAGTTTTGCTAAAGTTAAGAAGACATGATATTAACTGGCATAAAAGAATGAGTTTGGTAGTTAGTCCATCTCGCAATACTTTGACTTTCGGACCTTGTTTCAAACACTGAGACCCAAGTTCAGCACATTGGTTCCTACTGAAGACATGAATCTTTAAAATGGTTCACAAATATATAATTCCTTTCAAAGCACTGTAATTTTTAAGAAAAATTACTCAAACAGGAGGAAATTATTCATGTGCTGGGGATTATTTTCAGCAGAGGATTACTCCACATTAGGTCCTTTGGTGAGTATTTGGGGCAGCAGGATGGTATGTGAGATTGATTCAAAATAAACCACAGCATGTGTCCGTGGTAATGATGGAGCATGTCACCCAGTACAGCAGTGTGGCTCACTGATGTGTTTTTGATAGTTTTAGGACAACAATGAAGCTCTATGGCACAGAGGAAGAAGATATATCAGGCTTCGATAGAAACACAATACTTGTTAGAAAGGTACACTCTTGCTTTAAAATAAGAAAAATATATAATATCACCAGACTTGTCCTAACCTAATATATGCTCTCAACGTGAACATTCAAGGCATTTACTAACCTTAACTTAACCTTGACTGCAACCACAGTCCAATCTTTTGATGACCATCACAACCCTAAATGTCCTCACAAGAACAGTGGACTCTCGAGAGTCAGTCCTCACAAGTACAGCTTAGCTAGACCAAACACATGGGTTCACACACATACACGCACACATCCATATGTACACCGCAGGCTGTGAAAGACTGTCAATACTCTGAGAGCATCTCCTCCTTCAGCACTCACATTCCAAACAATAACATCTGAATAATGATTTCTCACTGAACACAAAGATAGGCTTAGGTCAACACAAATCAAAAACTAAGACAAACACAGTCTCATTCCGTACCAGCTCCTCACTAATTCAGCACCAAAGTGTGAAATCCAAACTTTTGACCGAAGGCTTGCCTGACCCTCTGCTCTTTAAACTCCTCATCAAAGCACCAAACAGACTACTGACTCTCTTGTCTTTCCACATTGTCAAGGGTGCTGCTTTTTTGTATTTTTAAGTATCAATACTTAAATTCAGTTACCATGGTGACACTTGAGGAGGTGTTTCTGCCCTTGCCACTGAAAAAAAGATAGGTAATTGGTAGTCTCCCTATGTTTCCGTGGCAACAATAACTAAGCCCTACCATCCACTCCTTTTTTCCTTTCTTTTCTTCCTTTCTCTTCCCACCCTGGTGTTTACTGTAAAGGTAAACGTGGACCTGTCGTCCCTGTTGGACAGTGAAGACAAGAAGTCCAAGAATAAGAGGGGTGTCCTGCCCAAACATGCCACCAACATCATGCGCTCTTGGCTCTTTCAGCATCTCATGGTGAGTGTATATGGGTGTGTGTACATTAATTTGAAATGATCACTTGGTAGCTATGAATTCAAAAAAGAAAATGATGTGTAGGGGATGTATATGGAGATGGGACAGTCTACTGAATGGTCAGAGAGCAGGAAATTCCAGTGTTTAGAGGTCTGATTTGTTGGTTTTAACATGAGAAGCCAGTAATAAGTCAAATACAACAAATTCTTTCTTCTTTCAGCACCCATACCCAACAGAGGACGAGAAAAGGCAGATTGCAGCACAAACAAATCTAACTCTTTTGCAAGTAAACAACTGGTAAGATGCTCTCCTCATGTGTACATGTAGACACAAAGATATTATTGTAGTGGAAATAGGACTGGAGACTTTGCTTGAATTACATGAATACAGTGGAGCTCATCAGCACATTGCTGACATGGTGGCGCCATCTCCTGGTCATATGTATCAAGTAGCCGACACTTGAGACCAAACTGTGTCTCCCTTCTTGACATCCATTCACATTACTTTCATGTCTTTGTTCTCAAGGAACAGCATTTGTTTAAGAAATTGAATGTATCTCTCAAAACATGAAGGTTGAAAGAAAAGAATTTGCGACTGTTTCAAGCTTTTCTTCAACCGTTTTGTCTGCTGATAGGTTAAGGTATTGTTTTTTTTTAATAATATTTGAAAAGTTGCTTGTAACTCGGAATGTTTTGTAGTTGTGATGTTTTGTATTTCCTTTTCTCTTGTAACTTTTTGCATTTATTGGGAATAAATAGTGTGGTACATTTTAAAATGATGCGGTTAATGTTTTGTATACTTTTTGGACTGTATGTAAGGAAAACAGAAAGAAGCTCAGACACCACTCTAATGAGATTTGGTTTTGGATTAACTTTCACTGAACCTCACTCTGTTCTGGACTTCCTGTGTGTTCATTCTCAAAGTTAGCAAATATTGTGCATTCACTTTTCCTGAAATGCATTCATTCGCAGCCCTATTACAAATGATAATGATCTGTATCAATAATTTTAACCTGTCAGTGTAGGTTTCACTTTTCTAAATAGAAGAAATGATGATCTTGAGGATATCACCATCCCCAACATGAACCCTCCTACTCAATGCATGTCTGTGTCTCATTCTCACAGGTTCATCAACGCTCGTCGGCGTATCCTCCAGCCTATGTTGGATGCCAGTAACCCAGATCCAGCACCTAAAGCGAAGAAGATGAAGTCCCAGCACCGTCCAACACAGCGCTTCTGGCCTGACTCCATCGTGGCTGGAGTTCTGCAGACACACAGATCTCAAACAGGAAACAACGCAGACAGTATGTCAGCAAAAAAAAAAAAAAAAAAAAAAAAAACAACCCACAGTTTTCCTAAGTTCCTACATTCTGCTTGTTATTTAAATACACATGTAAAAAGGTTGAGAAGTAAAAATTCATCTTTGGTGTTTAAATCGTAACCACTAGGTGCCAGTATTGACTCTTTTATTTACGTGAGAAGACGTGACAGCACAAGTCAAAACAAAGAGAAGCAAATTCATCAAATCAGCCTTTTTCCTACAGGAGTCATAAGATGAATCTTAAAAGTAAAATAAATAAATAAATAAATAATTAAAGTTAGATAAAGAAATCATGGTAACAATCACAAAAAGGAAATGTTTTCCATGTCAAAGCCCATTTTAGGTCCAAGATGTTTGTCCTTATATCAGGATATTCTTCGGTGTAGTTTTTGCTGTGAATTTAAACTTTGGTTGCTTGAAAGCACATTTTGAGTACTACCGAGGTGCACAGGTGAATGTAAAAATCTGACTATGTACCACTTTTAGCATGGATTTGGTCTGTTATTGGTTTTATAATGATATGACACCTCCTAACCATTCCTCCCCTCAGACCCGTTGAGTATGGACAGCCTCCAGTCGCTGTCATCAGACTCAGCCACCCTGGCTATGCAGCAAGCCATGCTGGGAGCCGATGACTCCATGGATGGCACCGAGGAGGAAGATGAAGAGGAAGAGGAGGAGGAAGAAGATGAAGGAGTGGAGGAGGAAGAGGAGGAGGAGGATGGAGAGGAGGAAAACGACAGGGGGAGGCAGATGTCCAGCGTAGGAAGGAGAGATCTGAGCATGGAGCACAGAGAAGAACTGGAGTAGTCAATCAAAGGAAAAGACTATCTGAACTTTGACCTCAGTTGTCCCTGAAGGAGCGGCCTCATTCAAACCCAACTAGGATGACTTGAATGCTAAGTGACTCTTGAGAGCATTTAAGTGCATACAGTTGTAGGTTTTCTCCAAATTCATCAGAGACTCTTCTGCAGAGCCACCATGGAGGCTAATCGGCCACAATGACCATCATGATCATGATTGTAGAGGACAAATATTAGTTTAATGATGAATATGCGTTGTTTCATTTTAATATAGTATGTTTTCATGCAGTGAGCTCTTGAAATATTTGGATCGCAGCACATTTTTACTCTATAGCTCTTGTTTTTTGTGGAAAGAAATGGCACAGGAACTGAAAGGTTGAAAAGATTACTGCCAGTTCGAAATTAGGGACTGTTAGAGCAACAGTTAAAGAAATGATGATGTTTGAAGTTTTCAGACAGCCATGACATTTTGAGGCTGTTTTGATGTCAGATTACAGTGAACTGAAAAAGGAAATGCTGGACAGGAGAAAGAGGAGTCTTAAGTTGCACATGCATTAAAAAATAAAAACTTCCTGACTGTGTGTAAAAACTGAATTGAGTGTAATCTGTCTAAATATTTTGCTCTCTGAAATGAGTTACGGAAATGGCGAGCAGCTGTTTTAACTGTTCATTTCATGTGACTCTCAATTTTCAACTGACAGTCTACATTTTAACTTTACAGTTAATGTGTCATTTTGCTTCCTAAAATACGAGTGAGGAGCCAAAAGAGGAGAAAAAAGGTGTAATGCTGTCCAAATATCTGTAGAAGTGACTGTGTTGGCTTCCACTGCTGGGACATCATTCATGCCTTTTAATTGACTCAAAAGTTCTCAGGTCGAACAACACTCGCATTCGGCATGTCTCCTCCTCATGAGTGAAACACTTGACTCATTGCTGCAGCAAACCTTTTTCAGCATGACTTTTGAAACAATCTTAGTTTATTTTTCTCCTATCCCATGAACAAAAAAATCCTGTAGTAAACCAGTGTATACGGACTGCACATGTAGTATGTATGTTCAATTTTTCATATGTTTGCATTCTGGTGTTGAGGGTTTGCATATTTATTCAGTTTTTATTTTGTGTGGCCTCAGAGGGTAGCTCACGGAACAACACGACAATGACAGTTGCTTCTGCATATACTGTAGATTTTGAAAACTTTCTGAATAAGGCTATTGTATTAGCTGGTGGCCATGCACACACTTGACTTGACTCAACCATCAACTCTTAGAAAATTGCTTGTATATTTTTGTGACTTTGGGTGATTCTGTCACAAAAGAAAAACATGGCAAGCACTGCCAGTTACTACAAAACTGTTTCACCCACATCTCAACATTGAGAGAGATCACACAGAGGATGGACAATGTCTTTGGAATCCCCACACGACAGAGCCAATGTCATTTACTGACAAACTTTTTCAAGGAGGAAGACAATTTTGTGAAGGACTTTGAAGAAACTGTGAAACAATTTCAGCTCTCTGTTTCGTACTAAAACACACAAATGGAGACGCTCGTTTCTAATGTGAAGATGTCTAGAAAAAGAAAACCATGTTATATTGAATGTTCTGATTGTTCATTGTGAAGTATGTTGCTCATTAATATTCTTTTCTCTATTACTTTTTTAAATGGATCTTCCAGAGCAAGTGACAGACAATAGGGAATATTTCTATTTCATTTGTACACTTTGTTGTCATAATCTATTGTGTTTCAATAGACCAATTTTAATAATTAAAACATGTAAAGGTACTGATTTTGACTTTGTCATGTGGAGAACAATCTAGGGCCATAAATTCCCAAACATGGAGTTGGCAGTTTGATTCATGAGAATATTTAAAGAACAAAAAGAAGAAAACACCAGGCATGAGCATTGTTCCCAGCTTCACATATCTCGGCCAGGATTACAATAGAGGACTTAAGTGTGTGTGATACTTCTGAGCCCTCTCAGGCCCAGCTTCATTGTGACATATTTTCAGATTACAGAGTCAGTAGTCTAAATATTGGTTTTAACTTCCCTCGTTTTCCTGTCACATGTGTAGTCTCCCACCCACTGGTTTCTGCTGTAGCCTGTGATTCAACTTTCTGGGTGACGCCCACCCAAATGCTCTCCCACCTTTTCAGCCAGCGACCATAAAAGAACCCTTCAGAGTGCTCGACCATGGTCTCTCAGATTCTGAGACGTGCATTCTGCTCCCTTGGAGTGAATGGTAATCACTCCAGTGGGTGTTTGCTGCACAAGGCACATTGTATTGTTTTTACACAGCTTATATGCATCTACCTCAGAACAGCAGCTCAGGCTGATGCTGTACCTTAAATCAACCTTACAGTTCACAACCTTTGAATCCCCAAAAGACTGATTTTGTGGAGCTTATTTTGTATTGCCTATATTCTCACATCATTTCCGCGTTGAAATATTATGAGAACATGTTCATAGGAGAACTCAGCTGGTTCAAGTCCACTTCCTCCTCTGGCAATGCCACATTCTGAAAAAAGTTACTTTTCCTGAGCCTAGCAGGAGCATGTGTGAGTTCACCACATCCTGCATACTTGCAGTGTTTTTGCCCTCCTAAAAAAAAGGCCCACCTTTGCAGCAACACTTATTAAATATCATCTCCTAACTCTGCTACTTCTCTTTCTTCAGCCATGTTTTCTGGTAGGAGGATTTTGAATTGGCTATGCAGGGCTTCAAAATAATTCTATAGATTAGATGTAGGCAACATGTTAGGTACTTAATATTAGCATGAGAAAGTAATGCTCAATACTCACATGTGGGAGGAAAATCACCCATATTTATATAAGTGATACAAAAAGAAAAAAAAAAAAAAAAACCTTTGAGAGCAGGGGCATCACAACAGTTCTTCTATAATTATTCCACACAGCACTTCTGTACAGCAGGTCAGAGGAGCAGAGTAGCCAGTGGCCATGTCTGAACATCAGTTGAAGAGCAAGTGGGATAAAATGAAAAATATAAGATAAGCTATTCTACACAGCAGCTAAGGTTGGTGTTTTCGTTTATCTCGGGATGGCATTAGCCACAGCAGCATAAATGGTCATAAATCACTTAGTGTGTTTTCTTTCTTTATTATTGCAGAGGCAGGTGCTGTGGTTCAGGAGGTAGAATGGTTGTCTGGGGATCAGGAAGGGAGGTTGGTGGTTTGATCCCTGGTCTCAGCAGCACTGGGGTATTTGTAATGATGTCGCTATCCAACACAGCCCCTTACATTTATTTTAGCACAGAGCTGCTTTCAGTGTCATATATGTAAATGTGATCTCCTCAAACTCGAATGACAAAATAGGCTGTCACTTCCTACCACCCCTTCAGTGAATACAGCTGCAATAATCAATATTTTTTTATTAACAAGGATTGAAATGACAACTCGTGTGAGTTACTCAGATCGACAAACAAACACTCAGTTTTGCAGAGCGTTTTACGATCTTTCAGTGCATTATTTTGGTTTTATGGCCTGCTCTGTTACTGTTTTGGTTCACTCTCACTGCTCTCATCAGCATCATTTCCAGCTGCAGCAGACAACTGTTTTCAGGAAAAAAAAAAAATCACTGAATGCTACCCGCACACGTCCAAACAGCAGACAGAAAAATGAACATTGTGCAGATTTTACAAGCCAAAGTGTCAGATATTGCCTACAAGAGTTGTTAGAGACCAAAAACAGAGCACACACGACTCCAAATGAGCACTGATACTGTTTTAAATCAGCTGGATGTATAAATATGCAATTGTTTGTCAATACATCAGTCATATTAATTTCTAAGGTGACACCATGCCAATGTTGTGTTTACAGCATGTTTCTGCTGCCCCCAAGTGGCCAACCAAATCAGTTATTACAGGTTTAAAATGTAGTCAACTAAATCTACTTGTGACTCTGTCCTAAGTAATTCAATGAGTGACCAGTACTCATCCTTTCTGGAGAAAACAGCTGTCTTGTTTCTGTCTGTACAGATCCATAATTCAACACGCCATCGGTAAGACTGAACTCCACTCGAGAAATCTTGATTTATATCACAAACTATAGTACAGATAAATGTAATACAGATCGCCTCATGGCCTCATGTTCAAATGTTTTTTGTTTCCTTTGTGTTCTGCGTGTTTTCACATTCAGAAACACTGCAGTAGAGTTCTTCCCATCAACAGAGGTCTTGTATGTATGTTTTTCTCTTAACAAATGTAATGCAAAGGTCAGAAACATAACCATGCCTGTTCTATGGTACAGTATCTCAGCTAGCATTAGCTCCAAGGCTGAGGCTGCAGTAAAAATAGTCTCAAAATGACAGAGGCCGAAAAAGCCACTGGCAATGGTTGACTTGTTTGAAGTGGGCCACAGCCACCATGCCTCACAGTGTGGACAGACCAGACAAGCACACACACACACACACACACACACACACACACACACACACACACAGACACAACTGCATTGCGCCAGTGTTGGGTACTGGAGGTCTGCTGCAGTCAGTGCCATCTGGGCGCCTACATTCTCCCAGATGTCCTCTCTGTAATTACAGTCAGACCCGGCTCGGCCTGGTCCAGCCCAGATCCAACCTCTCATTTACAGAGGCCCTCCCTGAATACTTAAGCAGCTTTCCAACTCAGTGCAGGCCTTTAGAGGAGCTCTTTGGCTTTGCAAGCATATTTCTAATAGTATCATCAAAGAAAGCTGGAAGACTTAAGGTAAGGTGGATATAGCTTTCATAATATGTTGAGGACATGTTAATTGCATTAATTGGAAAAGCAATCCACTACTGTAGAGGTTTTCTTTTGTCACTGTGGATTTATATGCATTTTGCCTTATTAAATCAAATGTTGTGAAGATTGACAGAGAAAGTTAAGTTAGAGAATGGTGAAGGCCACGAGTCTGTTTTGTTCTTCCAACACTGACTGCACACAATATCTTCCTGTCCTACATGACTGTGTCAAAAAAAAGCCCTTTTTCTTATCACTGGGTAGGTGTTCAAAATGTCCATTGCCCAGGCGGCGGCCAAGGCCATGCTATCTGATGCCCTCCTGCAGGACAGCCCTGGGATAAACCGGATCAACCACCTGGAGCTGGAGCTTCCTCTGGACAAGGTCATCAAGTTTGTGTCTGTCGGCCTTCCACTGATGCTGGTGTGCATGGCCTTCGCCCGCGAGATCTCCCTGGGTGAGTGACTCTATGTTTTTATCCCTTTTTAAAAACTACATTAGGACATTTGTTTTGTATTCCACTTGGTTTTGCCCCTAATTACACCCTATATTTCTCAGTGCTTGTTTTTTATTCCGTGGTTGTGTTTTGCCTTCATGGTTTTTCAACTGCACTTTCATTCAGTGCCCTGTACATGTACTGTTTGTCCTTGAATTACTTATTACTTACTTGCTAAACTGCATTCAGTTGATGTTGTGATAAGGGGGGATCTCATACATGCTAATACAGAGATACAGCACTCATTATCCCTGTAGCCCATGCTATTAAATTCAAAGTTAAAGGTCTTGAAAAATCAATCTGATTTTTTTTCATATACCAAAGAAGTGACCCAAATGTGTTTTATTTCAGATCTGAGTTACTGAGTGCTGAGCCATGACAAGTGAGCATATCTGTACTCTTTTCCAGCAGGCTTTTATCTTGCCACTCAGATACATCTCCTCATCCCATCTCCTCATTGAGGAAACTAAATATTAAGAGCCATAACAATGAGAGCTGTAATTATGCAGCACTTTCCTTTACAAAATTAGGGTGCTGTGAAGCAAGAGGGAGAAAACACTTAAGTAATACCTATCCTAAAAGGATGACATTACCTGCTGACTCTATGAAGACCTCCTCGGCTTAATAGATACCACAAAAGTAACAATGATACGACAAGACAAAATTATTGAAAACACAAAATTACAGTTGGTTCCAACTCCATTTCCAAGTTTATTGGCTTCTCTGCTGTTTCATGTACTGCTAGAAGTGCTTTAGACAAGAGAGAAAAAATATGTTTTGAATAAAATGTGGAGGTTTTTTCACTTGAAACATACCCACAACCTATTTCTCCACAGTCATTTTAAGAACACAAAAAGCAGAGCAGAAAATCCAAAGTAAACGTGGCAAGTCTTCAGCGCAGCTCTATTGCTGTGGAGGCTGACTCCCCTGACTTTGAACTAAACGTCATCTCTTCAGAGCTGGTCTGCAATCAGTCTGGTGCTCCTGATGCTAATTGCCATGGGGGATGATTGAGAGCAGCGTTCACTAACTCTGGCACGCTCTAATTACAAAGCGAAGTTCTTCTGTGGCAGCTCCCCCCTATTTGAGTCAAATGAGAGGATATGTTGATTAACCAGAGGGGGGGCGTAGAACATGATGTTGTGGGGTACGCAGCTCAGCTGATGGATCTTGGCTGCCTATCTGCCAGGTTGTCAGTTTCACAACAGTGCTTGATTGCGCTGCTGTCTGCAGTCTGGTTTGCTTGCACCTGGACTCTCAGCCAAGAATTCTTGTACAAAGCACAAATGTGGGGATGATCTGCCAAAGTTAATTGAGGAGTGGGAGTAGGAGATAGGAGCAGCGGCAGAAATTTAGGTTCCCTCACTTTGCCAAATGGCTCACATGGGTGGGGATCTGAAGGGGAGAATATTTTACAAGATTTCATGAAAAGGCATGGGCTGTTTAGTATTTAGGGTGACTTGTCACCGCGTGCGCCCACACACACACTCACAAACAAAGTGGAAAAATAGATTCCCACACTAAGCCGCATGAGAACATGCACTGGTGTCAGTTTGTGTTATAACTACAGCACTCAACTTAAACCTGAGCAAGTACCACTTTAGTAGTAGTATAGTTTTCAGCAAAACTGAAGATGAAACTCTTGGGAAGACCTTAAAACAAAAGACCAGCAACATTATGTTCTCTTGGTACTTATCACATTAAAAATCTGCTTTCAATGATCTATTTAATATCAACATGTTTATACAACTGAAAGCAGATTATATGACTTGTTCCACTATAATGCCTTTCGGAGTTTGTGAAGGGAACCTTTGAGGACAGAGAAAGTGATAGCTTCATAAAACCTGCAAGAAATGACATACTGTAACACCATTTCGTTATATGGTTGACAATAATGGATAATGATGAAGCAAACACTGTCCTGTTCACTTCTAAGGTCATCTGTTATTGTCATTAGCCTCAACATGTTGGTCTCCAACAAAATCTACTATATGTCACTGCAAGTTGGCCCAACTCTAAATGTAGTGTCAAATCAAAAGCATCACATACACTTGCTAGCTGTATTTTGCATATATTGTTTAATATAGCTCTCCTCATGATGTTTTCATGAGTGGGTGAAAGTTGAAGAATGGTATAGCTAGTCTTGCTAGTACCATTGTGTTTCTTTCATTAGCCAACACAGACAATACGTGTATAAAAATACAAGCTGTAACCTCTTCTATCTGCAAATATATATACAAGGTCAATTCTAAAATGAATATACTACATCATAACCTCAGCTGCCATAATTACATTTTAGGTGTCACTATCAATATGTTCAAATGTGGCTGATTAATGACACACATACATATAACTGGGCGATGTAATGGTTGCCCATAATGAGGTTGACTGGCAAAAAGAAATCACACCCTGACAGTAAATTACAGGGAGTATGTTTCTACTTACGAAAAGCGGAGCAGATGTGGAGGTTGCTTGTAAAAAATAGAAGATCCATGTTTCTGTTAGGTGGAGCTCACATTTGGTGCGTTCCCTCCCAAGATCTCTGTGTAAGGGTGGAGCACCCTTTGGAAATGAAAGACGGGTGTGGAGCATGGATTCAAGTGGTTGGATTACATGTGGTTATATCAAGGTGAACTAAATATAAGGTGGACGAACACAATTTTAGAATGGAGTCACCCAGGGTTTTAAATGCCAGGTTGCCATTTGGAAACATATGATTTCTACTGAGAAATTCTGTAAAGAACTGAAAAGAAAAGGGCATGCAGCCCACATGTACATGTCTGGTAGTAGACTCCAGTGCTATGCATTTGTGTGTGTGTTCCTGTGTGTGTGTGTGTGTGTGTGTGTGTGTGGTGTGTGTGTGTCTGTCTGTCTGTGTGTGTGTGTGTGTGTGTGTGTCGGGTGGGGGGAGGGAGAGAGAGAGAGAGAGAGAGAGAGAGAGAGAGAGAGAGAGAAATGAAGTGCTTAGAGACTGCTTTCAGGCAAATTGATAAAGCAGAATCAAAGGAGGCTACAGACAGTAATTCCCCATATTAACAGGTAATGTTAGAGATCAACATTTGTTTATTCTGCAGGGCCTCAGATCAGCTGTTTCCCTCCCAGCAATTTCACTGTCAAGCAGGCCAGCTATGTAGACACATACTGCTGGGACTCTCTGATGCATCATGAGTTTGACAGCAATGGGAACTTTGAAGAGCGCTCGCTCTGGGTACACAAAGTAAGTAGAAAGATTCTGATCAAGCTTGCTTTACTTTTAATTCCTGCCTAGAGTGGCTGATGATGTTAAACTGCTGAAACTGTCTTTCTTTATACTGTAAAACACAAAACTTAAGTTTTAATGTGTGTATACTCCTGTAATGACACAACGTACCATTTTGTTGCTAAAATCATTTGCAAGGTATGCTGACCCAGCGCAATTGATGCGTAAGGCCCAGTCACAACAAGTAGTTCTAAACCAGGACTTATGGTGTTCATTTGTAATAGTTTTATGTGTAACAGTGGTTATGTGACTCATCTGTCAACTCTTACACCTCTTACCTACCACTTCCTCTGCATCTGCATCTCTATTCAGTCACTGTTTTCTCTCATTGTGCATCCAGATGTTCCCTTACTCTCTTCTGGCCATGGCAGTATTGATGTACCTGCCGGCTCTGATCTGGCGCCAGCTCGTCATGCCCACACTGGGCTCGGACTTACTCTTCATAATTGACCAACTAGACAAGTCGTACAACCGGTCAATCCGACTTGCTCAGAGCATTTTGGATATGCGCCAGAATACTAAGAACCCCCTCACATTTCAGGCCGAACTGAAAAGGTAAGAGACCAGTGGCTGCTGGCTTACATCAGGAATATTCATTGTTCTTTATATGTGTTTCAAATGAAATATTCCCATATCCATGTTTAGGTTTGGAGTTAAGTGTTGATTTGTCCTCAAACTAGAAGATGCCTCGCTAAATTAAAATTTACTGATTTACGTAGAGAAATTGGGTCACTGCAGCAGCACATAACGATGATCTGCCGGTGAGAAATATTGTTCAGAGGTTACAGAAGTGATCTTAGTCTGTCATTTTGAATCTGGGAAAATGTGCTTTGGGAAAGTGAAGACTAAAATTTTCCTCTTCCCCAGAAACTGCCATTGATATACCTTTGCACAGGCTGTTCACTTCCAAGAGTCTCAATGGAGGACTGCGTGTTTTGGTGGGCTGCTCCTCGTGGCCAAAATTAGAAGATTGTGGTTGGGTTGAGACTCTCCCAGCAGGGAATGTGTGTAGCTGCATGAACATTAAGGAGAACATGGTGCTGAGTTTCTTCTCTTTGTCCCAATTGCAGGGCCAAGAAGAAGCGATACTTTGAGTACCCTCTACTGGAGAGATACATGCAGTGCAAACAAAACTCCTACTTCCTTGTCAGCATGCTTTTCTTGCGGGGCTTCCTCCTCCTGACCTTCATGACTGCTGCCTGTCTCTACCTGGCCTACTTCCACCTCTCTGCCTTCCTGCAGGACGAGTTCAGCTGCTTTGTCCGCACGGGCATGCTGCGGGATCAGAACTGGGTTCCTGAACTGGTTCAGTGTAAAATGATTGGCCAGTTGGTTTTTCAAGTTATAAGCGTGGCCAATGGTGCCATTTACGTCCTGCTGGCTCCTATAGTCCTCTTTAGCTTGATCCGGCTCTTTGTTTGGGACACCACCTTCATCTCTGTCTACGAGGTCCTCCCAGCACTGGATGCTATCAACCACCGTAGACTCGGCTGCCCATTGAATGACCTCAATGTCCTTCTGCTCTTCATGCGTGCCAATGTAGCACATCTGAAGTCCTATGGGCAGGTGAGGGCATTGTGCTCACTGGCGCCACCACAGGTGGGCAACACCTCTGCAGTGCAGGGCTTGAATGCAATGCTGACCCAAGAGGAGATGGAAGAGCGTGAAGAGGCTGCGATGGAGCTGGCAGAGGAGGTGGAGGAGGCCAAGGAGGAAGGGAAGCTCAATCTAGTAGATATCATGACTGTTCTGGGAGCGGCACAGGGAAGAGTGGTAAACTGCAGTGAGAAGAGGCCTCTTGTGGAGGAGAATATGAGTCTTGGTACCGTAACACTTATCTACACACTCAAACGTATTCTGCTCCTGGCAATTTTTGTCTACATTATTTGGGATGTACAGAAAATTATTAAGTGACCTCCAGACTACAGATAGAGGCTCTGAAAATGACTAGCAAATGCATTAAGTAGAACAAGCAGTTCTCACTGAACAGCCATGGAATACAGACTAAGATCATACCGAAGTGGACCTGAGGAAGCAGTTTAAGAAACATTTGCAACTCTAGGCAGTAAATTGAAATAACAATGTGTAGTCATTTTTTCTCTTTATTGTCTGTAAATGTATTGCTTGTTCTTTCTTATTGAAACCAAACTGAACCGTCTATAGTTCTAAAAGCATGGGCTAATGTGGACGAGAGAGATTTGTGGTACTTCCTAGCTCTAACTGCCCTCTCTGTCTCTTCACAGAGCCAAACCACCAGGGGTACCATGAGTTGAAGGAGACTGCACCATTTAATCATTACTAAGCCTCCTACAGACTGAATCAATGTGATAACAATGGGTGGGTGGGTGGGGGGTGTGTTGGCCAGTCTCTACAGTAGACTTTCAAGAGCACTGTCCCCAAGAAGACAGTGGTTTCTGCAAGAGTTTCTGCAGTCGGAGGACAATAAATGAATAAATAAATAAAAAGAAAGAAAAGGAAAGAAATGAAATTGTAGAATTACAAGGCAAATCGTGGCAATAAATGTCAATTCACAGCCAATTTGGATTTGGCAGTTTTCAGAATCTGGGCATCTTTAGGTGCTGCAGACTCTCTTTCTGTCTCTTAGTTTGATTCCATGTATTTTTAAAGAAGCGAGTGATTGCTGGTAGTTAAACAAGAGCATGCAAATGAAAGCGGCTGTTGTAATTATGGTGTGACAAAGCAAGAGGGAGCAAAGTATTACTATATACCAAAAAAAAACAAACATTATGTTTGACGATCAAGAGACAGAAAATCATTTTCTGCGCCAACTATAGATTCCAGTATCAGATATTTTCTTGTCATGAGGTGAGGGAGATAATGTATATGTTGTTTTTCTTTTCTGCTTTCTTATATTGTTATTTACTTTATCTGCAAATGAAATGAATTTTGTCTTCTGTGAAATAAAAAAGGTGTATTGTATTGTATGCAATTCAAAATAAATGAGGTTTCTATAATTACTGGTGTTTCTATCATCAGTATCCTCAATAATCCATTATTACATTAAATTCCAGAAGTTTACATTACTGCACTCATATAATTTGCATTTAGAAAGTGGATTTTTTTTTATTTTTTTTTTTTTGCAACCAGCAGAAAATCAAACTGAATAATCCATGTGGGGACAGCAGAGAGCCACTTGACTTTTCAGTGCTTTTATTTTTAGTACTTGCAATTTCAGAGTTGCAGAAACTTAAGTGCTGTTTCTATACACATGGTACAGGTACATGTCTACAATAGGTTGACATTGAATAGGCCAAATATTTTCTCATTGAGGTTAATGACTTTGAATGGCTTAAAATGCTATTGGGGTGCCCCTATAGCTCAGCTGGTAGGGTGTGTGTCCTCATGTGTTGAGGCTGTCGGTCCTCTGCAGTGGCTCCTGTGGCTCATTTGCTGCGTGTCTTCCCCTCTCTCTGCCCCATTTCCTGTCATGCCTTCAGCTGTCACTGTCATAAAGTCTAAAAAGCCCCCCCCCCCATAAAAGTTATTTATTAATTGTTATACTGTATACTGTTTTTGTTATTGCATGTATTGTATGTGTCAATGACATCATAGTTGTATTTAAAAGCACAAAATGTCTTTGTTAAAGTTTTTTTTTTTTTTTTCGAAAGTGCTAATTTTCTTCACACTTAAGCATGTTAACACAGCAATTAGTTGATTGAGTGTTTTTTGGTCAGAGTGTTTGTATTCATGTTTAACTGTTAATGAAGCAGATGATACAGCAAGCAACCAAAGGTATGTCATCCACCTTTAACTGTGTTCTCCAGAGCAACCAGTAACCAATTGAGGGCAGGACCAGCTGGACACAAATTAGAGACCCACTTTTTCTCTTGCATAAACCAGGCTTGGCAAAAAATATATGTAGCACACTGTTCTACTTGTGCTGTCATGTGTGAATGCTGCTGTGCAGCAACAGTGTCCACAGAACAAAGTATGCAATTATTTTGATGTAGTCGAAGACACAAAGGCAGGAGAGTTGCCTAGCGCATAATGGGGGCATGTGTGTACACCAGGAATGCAATGTGGATTTGAGACTTATAATGAACAAGTGCTCCCTTTGGAAGCCCAATTACAAATGTCTGGGTTTTAAGCGTTTTCTTCTTCTTCTTCTTCTTCTTCTTCTTCTTCTTCTTCTTCTTCTTCTTCTTCTTCTCTCTCTCTCTCTCTCTCTCTCTCTCTCTCTCTCTTTTTTTTTTTTTGGCTGTCTTGTTGCTCCACTCTACAACTTTAAAGAATATCCGATGATTTTTCTTGTCATCACCAGTCATGCGTGTCATCCCATCTCCCATCATCCTCCTGGCACAGAGCAAAAAAAGGCAGACAGATGGTGATAATGAATGTTCTCAAATGTGTTTTGAATGGGAACTAACTGGAGTCAGAGCTTAACACAAAGGCAAAAACATAAGCGTCTGCTGTCTGATTCAGGCCACTTGAGGGCATCATTGAGTTATGCTGAAACTTCATGGCCTGTATTGTTTTTATAACTGCAATATATTAATTTAGGGTTGCACCACAAGTGGGGTCACTGCTGATATTTATAATTCCTGTAATCAAAACAAAAGAGAATGCAGTCTCATTCAAATCAGCCTTATCAGACGTTCACCAGGTCCAGGCTTCTCTGCCAGAGTCTGTAAAAGCTTCTGTGCTGCAGCCAATTTCCCAGAGTCAGTAAGTGTGAGGAGGCTGGTGTTGCTGTGATTGGAGCACTGCCTTTTGGAATCAAGAAATTGCTGGCAATCTTCAGTGAGTTCAGCTATGTCAGCAGGCTGGACACCAACTACCACTGTTTGCACTCAGTGTTTCCCAAAATGTTGAGCATAAAGCTCACACTTTAAAGCAGGATTTGATTGAGTGGTATGAGAGATCAAAGGCGTCCTTAGCTTTCTCTACACTGTCGTTCCGGCCTGCCAGGATAATGGTGATGACTCTGTTACATCCAAACAATTCTGAGGTGACATCATCACAGGGTTTACCAAACTCATGGATACTGCACAACAGCAAGCTCTGTGCAGGACCTAAGTGACTGAATTGTGTTGCTTAAGGAAACCTAAGAAGGCAATATTGCCATGGCAAGTTCTTGTTAGCTTTTATATTGGAGGAGTAGAAAGTATTATGATTGGAAACAGAAAAAAAGTGGCATTGGTTGAAAATGGCCCTGGAACTGATGGCTCTGCAGCAGGTGATTGCAGGTGAAGTTTTTAGACATTTTGTGTATGTGAAGCCTGGAGCAAGCTGCATTTCATTGTACAACCTTGTATTGTATAATATCGATGAAGCTGGACTTTGCGCCTATCTGTCAGAGGCAGATCAGAGAAGATGGCATCCAATTAGGACTTATGTATGAGGAAAATGATGATTTTTAGTGATGATGGATGCTGTATTCATGTCAAGTAATACCTGATATACACCTTGCTTCTTCTGTAAAGTGGTTGCGTCTTCTCATTTTGCCATGTCAATTAATGGCTGTGAAGGAGTCAAGGTCAGATACCTACAGACCAGATTCGTAAGGAATTTCAAGTGAGTTTAAAGCAGTGATGGCATGCAAAACAGGAGCTGATAGTTAACCGTTATGCACAGCTGATGTGACCTCCAGTTCATGACAAAATTGATCTACCTCCTTGTTCAGATGGCCATGTAATGAAGACAGAACCTGGAATTAAAAGTGATGGCCACACGGAGCAAAAAACACACACACAGGCTGTTTGTGTTGTTGCTGCACTGATTTGAGGAGCCTTGAAAAACCATAGCTGTCTGTCAGGAAATGATGTGATTATAGAGGGACATATAATACAATTCAACAAAAGCTGTTGGACATATTTCTTAAGATGATGAGTCCACCTAAAATATTTCCATTTACCAGAAGCTAAGTACAAAAATGATTTTAGTCTTAATGATTTAAGCAGTCATCGCTTCAGTGCTTTTACACAGTACCCTCAATAACACAGTGACTCACTGTAGATTGTGGCTAATTAGGGAAACTTGCACAAAAAAGCAGTCAAATCGGCAGTAGTCCTCACTGACCCTCTCAGCATCAAGAGCTCTTCATCATCAGGGTGGAATAAATGTTCATTCTACATTTGACTCACAGGTTTCCTCTTAAGCATGCTTTCCTACTGTGGCTGACAAGGGCAAACACACCGCAACTGGCCAAAACATTTCCACGAGGAGAAACATGCTGCACTTTCAGAAATAATGCCAATTTCAAAATACATCCAAAAATCCATAACAAATACAACAACGGAAATGTGCTGCAAATGGCAAAAACATGCTACAGAAAGCCAAAACAAATTAACATTAACAACAAAGATACAAAGTCTGAAACACACAACCTCCAAAAATAAATGCAACAGAAAAATGCTGCAGATCCAGTCAACACAATGGTTGCTCTACAGGCCTTGCAAAGTGGAACAGCTTGATTTTTGACCTGCAGGAGACGAGACAAGAGAGTGTTTTGACCCAGGAAGAAAAGTGGAGTAAAGAGGTGACATTTTTACATTGTGCCTTAGTGATTTTCTTCAGAGTTAATGAAGCTCAGTTTAGCTCATCAAACAAGAGGCAAAGCTGATAACATAATGATGCAGGTCCACAAGGATTGCTTTGTCTTGGAAGCAAAGTAAGGTAGAACCCACATTTAGAAAATAAATCTATATTTTTTTTATTAAACAAGAACTGTTACCCTTTAAAAGAAGCAATTATGAACAAATTAAATTAATTGCTCATCGCTACAAAGGTCGGGGCCGTTGAACGGAATCATAAACAGAGGACAGATGGACCCACATGGACCGTGGTTATGCACCTCTCATCAACTCCAGCAGCCAGCCACGCCCAGGAAAAAAAAAAGTCAAGTCAAACATTTAGTAAGCTGAAGACCCATATATGTTTCTCTAGAGCCGCAAAGAGCTAATAGAAGATTGAATTTTGGATTTAGGCTACATTCTTTGGGTGGACAGTGAGCAGCTTCAACTGATTGCTAATTTTGACCCATGTTTGCTGAATGTGTAAGTGGGTAACTGTTTTCTAGTATGTTAGCATAGCCTTAACTTTACAGATAGCCCAAAAATCTAATGTTGCTTCTAAGTTAGCTGCTATTCCACAGATTTTTTTTTCATCTATCCTTCTTGGAAAGTGTTTCAGGGTTTGCTATCCCTAAAATAAACAGTATTTATTCCTTTGTTATTTTGACAAAGCTAAACACTGATTTATCTGTCAAAAAACACGACAGCTTCCATATTCAGGATTCATCCATGCTCTCTTCTTTCCAACCTTTTGGCTCGCAAACATCCTGTTAGGAATGGTGTTTGGTTAGGGCCACATGACAGCGCCTTTTTGTATTTGAATGACTAATCATTTCAGATTGAAATTATGATGCCATTTTAGTGCCACTAAATCATTATTCAATACTTATTCATATCTACAAATTAATAAGTGCATCATAAGTGTATTCCTATGAAAAAGAGGCAGAATGCTACCTTACATGAAACTGCATTTACAGAATGCCATTCCAAGTCTGACCTCCAGTGTGACTGCAGTCCACCCATCACTCATGACTCAGCACTGGCAAGCTGCTTACCTCAGGTGTCAAAGTCAAGTACAGCTGTCAGCAGGTAAGCATGTGGGATGACACAGAAAAAGGGGAGCTGACATTGTATTTCAGTCAGAACTTTCAACCCCTGATACTGATTACATCCTGACAGGTGCAGATACATCCCTTCTCGACTCCTCTTCTGCAGTAACATTGAGCAAGTGCTACCATATCATTACAGCTCATTTATTCATTTTAGTCATTTACATCATGCGTTCCAAAATAAGCTGGTTGTCGGAGAAAGGGACACACAAGTCCTGAGACAAGATGCACACACACAGACACAAGCAACTCTGCAGTACTAATGTTATTTGTTGTCTGCATGTAGCTCCTGATGGATTTGTTTATCTGCATTGTTTTGGTGGTGTGAGGATTATGCTACATCAAATGCCCAATTAGTTCTTTGTTGAGTTTCTTATTGTTGTTTAGAAGAATTGCTTCAAAATGCAGGTTAATTTTAAAAGCATTCTCAGCATTTTTCAATTAACTTGAGCTGATTTTTATGGACTCTACAAACATATTCTTTGGATTTGTAATCAAGTCTGCTTCTGTTAGTTTCGTAATTGTGGCTAGAAAATGGTAATTCCTTAGATGGAGGAAATCCCACGTCCAGATGACTACCAAAATCCAATCAACTGCTCCAATCTGTCCACCAGATGTCATTGGAAATCTGTTCTTCAACTTTTGACATTTCCTGCCAATAGACACACCAACCAACTGATAGATGAAACATAGCCTTCCTGGCAGCAGTAATACAATTTATTAGATCCTGTATGTCAGTAATTCACTTTTCATCCACCGCACACACACATACACACACACTGCTATGTTGTTTGTGACCCATTTGTAGTAACTGCAATCAGGCAGTAGACATTACTCCTCACCCCCACTTCCTTAAGTACATTTACTAGTATGTCTGCAAAGTATATTATGGTGTGTGTAGTTTCCAAAGTTTCGCATTCCATGCTTTCAGATGAAAACTGTTCAAAACATCTACAGGTTGATGGAACTGGAGTCAGATTTGTGCAAATTCCAGATAACTTACATCAACACTTAAATGCTAAATGTTGACAATACAAGAGTCTAATGTATCAAACTTACAGAGCAGGACTGCAAAAGGCTTCATAATTCCAACCAAGTAACATTTCAAGTTCAGCTTTTGCCCATCTGCTCATGCTGAATCAGGTGCATCGTTATGCAGCTCTTCACAAGCTGGAGAATGTGTCAGAATTGTTCAGTTTGATGGTAGAGAATTTTCAAAGGCCCAAACCCGTTTGCATGAGTGGAACAGTTGAAACAGTTTGACCTCTGCATTGTAGCTGCAAATTCAATTAGTTGTGGTGTGCAGCAGTATCAGTAGGATAGAGCTTAGCCAATTTATCAGATTTATCATATTGCATATTGAGCTCACAGATTTTAACCAATCACTGATTTCCTGTTTGATACATGTTTTTTTTGTTTTTTTTTTTTGTCATTTTGTACACCAGAATGTCCAACTGAACGGTCAGTGGTTGAGTTGTACAGTGGGGTAATGTAGGGGCCAGATTTCCATAAGGAAGAAGAATGCATGGAATTAAACAGATGACGACTGAGTTCAAAACCACATTAGACACAAAATAGTTATGTCAATCGTCAGCAGTTAACTGAGATTTAAGACACTTGCTCATCATCAGAGTTTTGTGGCATCACTGCCAGGTGCTTCAGGCAGCATTTGGTTAGCTTGGTTTAAGAATTAATAATCCTATTTGTCTATGCATTAGTGCATGTGACTCCTTTCTTGTAAAGCACTTTGAGCTATTATTATTATTATAAGCAAACTCATTTCTGATAAGTTGCCATACTATCTCAATAAGGACAATATCTTATCACCTTTTGAATCTGACTTTCAATCAAATCATTCGACTACTACTGATTTGTTAAGATCATATTTTCTCTGCATTTAATCATAGGCAATCAACAGGTGCAGTCTTCATTAATTTGAGCAAGACTTTTGATCTGGTTAGTCACCACTAGGGTTGAGCCAGATACTCGTTTCAGACCAGTATCCGGTACAGATAAAGCATGTTTGACGAGTACGAGCATGATACGAGTAAAACTCGTCAATATCCGTGCTCGTGCTGAAGGAAAATCCTCATTGGGTAACTGACTGTCTTCACATTCTGCTCTGTTTTCACAACTTATTTTGTAACATACGCCGTGCATTTGACAAGACAGAGCTGAAAAGGGCTTGTGTCGTGTCGGTCACTGCCCTCCACTCCGGGCGGGTTTTTTTTTTTTTTTTTACCGTCTGCTTGCTCTTAGTTTGGCTGGTGATATAAAGTCAGTTGGAAAACTTTGCTCGTACTGAACGCGGTGCTTTTGAGAAGAATACAGTGAACAAGGCTGACATATTATTTCCCTGTTTCCCATCACTGGATGTTTGCATGAATCACCAAGTTCACACAGATCATTAAAAAATAAACAGTCTTACAGAGCACTTACACACATACACACATATAGCTGAACACACAAAGTAGCCTATATTAATATTGTTATTGTATATCAATTTCAGACTTAAGATAATGTACCGATTTAAGCCCCACCCAGTTTAGGCTCCGCCCACTCCGAGTACAGATACGGATACAGATAATTTAGAAGGATGAACAGATACAGATACAGATAGTGGTGTATGCGCTCATCCCTAGTCACTAGCTTCTTTTAGATAAGCTTTACTCTGTTGGTCAGTCACATGATCACAGTAAATCATGACCTAAAATCTACGCTACAGATAATTCCCTTTGCTTTCATGAAGTGTTCCTGAGCCCATGTAGTAATCTCCTTCATCACTTCACAATCATGTGTTCACAAAGCTGTGAACCTCTCTCCATCCTTGCTTGCGAATGACTGAGCCTTTCAAGGATGGCCCTTTCATACCCAATCATGATAATCACTCGTTACTAATGAGCCTGTTTACCTGTGGAATGTGCAAAACAGGTGTTTTTGGAGCATTCTGCAACTTGTTTGAAACATGTTGCTGCATCAAATTCAGAAAACTTACAATTATCAATGAAGTTGAGATCAAACATTAAATATGTCAATGGCTTTTGTACTGTTTTCATAGTGTCCCAACTTTTCTGGAAACAGCTTTGTCGACTGTGTAGATTTGTCCTTGTTTGTACTTTCATTATATAATGTATGTAACTCTTAATTTGCCCTATTCAATCAGAAGCAGTTTATTTACATTATTTTAAATATATACAAGTACCCACTAAAACAAACAACAGTACAAACACTCATTGGGGTTAGTTGTCACGTGAGCCTGTCCTCTCTTTCTGAATGGCTCTTATGTCAGCTGTCTCTAATGCTGAATTCAGTGAGTGTTCTGAATTTGTGTCTTCTTTTCAAGTACTTGATGAAGGCCACATCTTGAGACAGGTTGGTGTTGTAAATAAAGGCTTGCTCTCATTACAGCAAGTGTTGCTATTTCTCCTGGCATTGCCTACAGATCATCCATCTTGTTTCAGAGTTAATACACACAGAGGCAAACTCCACTGGTGTATCGTAGATGCCTAAATGGTGCCTGGCAGATTTTGCTTCTTGAATTTTCTTGTGCTGTGTCTTTTGTTCACTCAAAGATGAGGCATTTACAAGTTTGGATTTCCATGTCTGCATTTTTCTCACCTACCACTCAAGAGGGAGGCTCGCATGACAAACTCTCAGATTTGTTCATTTTCTCTTGCAGGTGCAGGCGATATGGTGTGGATTTTATTGTTACACCAGTTCTGCTGTTGTGGTTTAAATGAAGTGGGTTGCTGAAATCAGTTTGGTTCCTGTACTGACTGGAGGGGGGCAGATGTGGTGCTGGCTTCGCCTCTATACAATAAATATTGTGGCAGTCTAGCTGATGTGGCTGAATGAAAACTCCATGCTCTCTGATGACTTACTTAAGAGAGAGAGAAATGGAAGGAGGGAGAGAAGCAAAAGCTCATATAAATGCGCTGTTGGCCCATCAGCATTTTTTTCACCTGTCAACAGTCCTGATGCATCACATGCCAGAGAGGTGTGTGAGTTTTTGTGGGTGCGTTCATCTTGGTTGGTTTATGTGTCCTGAAGCATGTATTTGTGTGCACTGATTGATATCCACACACTCAAATCACATATCTAAATAGCCATTAAAAGCTTCAGTGACGTTACTTGTTGAGCCTGTGAAAGATTTTCAAGAGCACTTTGGAATGTGCAGTATGATCTAAAAGGTGATGGTAATGGTATAGAGTTTTGTTTTTTTTTGTTTTTTTCATTTTAAAGAGTCGATAGGACTGAAAGTTTTGTCCTTTTTGAGCCATAACTGACTCAAGCAGCTGGCATTTTGTGGAGAATATATCAGCTACATAAAAGGTTTCACTATATCTCAGCGCTCAAGGTGAACCTGCATCTTGCCTCCTTAACACTGCCTCTCCAACATAACTGAGACCCTCATCCAGTTTTAGCATCTGTTCTCAGACTATTACTGATTATGTGACATTATTCAAAGCCCAAGGGATTTCCTCCTGCCAACGAGAAAAGCAGAACACCAAAAATCCGGTGTGTAGAAGTGTAGAATCCTTGGTGTTGGTGTTTGCGCTGTGTATGTATATTCATTGTGTGGCATGTCAGGCAAAGGTTAGGTTTGTGGAATTAAGTATAGTTGTATACGTTGGCGTCGTATGTGATGCTTATTGCCTCTGTCATGTGTTCCTTAGTACATTCTTTTCTTTTGATAACATGCCCTTGGCCTCTAGTCAATCCAGCTATTTATCAAGTGACTCTGAACAGCAAAAGACTGGCTCTGTTTCTGTGGACTGAAACCTCAAAGTGACACCATGTGGCACTTTCTCAAATACAGCCTCTGTTTCTGTAGATACACGTCCACATCTGGGTCATCCTTTGCTGCTTTTGACTTTGAATTTTTTCTTGCAAGCATCGTGACACCAGCGTGCCTTCTCTACCAATAATCTGTCTTGCCTTTTCCTTGCAGTTCTTCTAAAACATAGATGTCTGTCTTTGAAAAAATCCATGAGGAGAATGCACTTCTGGAGTGATGAGGTTCTGACTAAATGTAAGAAAATTTAAATGGTGATAGAGGACGGACAGATTACCTATTTGATCAAATGTCGAATAGGCTGTATGAATATAACATTTTTTATTTTGATACCATCAACACCATACGAAACTTTTAACATCCTTGTCAAGATTAAATGAACGTTTTGATTATCTAATTCTTCTGTTACATAATCTGGAAAAGTAAAATAGAGATTAAGGCACAAAATTTTAAAATGGTATGAAGCTACATGATAGACCGAGGACAGATATTTAAAACCATAAAACAATCAAAGATCTTAAAAAGTAAAGATATGCTGAAGAAGAACAATGAAAGGGGTTCAGAGGGGTTCTGCTCAGTGTGGCGCATGGTGTTCATTTATGCAAAATTACATTAGATTAAAGCCACGTTGAGGAGCCAATCAGGCAGATTTACACAAATTATTAATAACCATGAATAATATTTGCACTGCAAAATTCCATTTGCAGTCAGTCTAACACAAGGACATTTAAAAAAACTGACAGGTTTTAATGAAGAAATATGAAATATTCAAGACCTAAAATATTCAAGACTTTAAATTACATGCATCATGAGGTAATATGAAAAAGTACAGAAAAGATAAAAGCTGAAATGATAAATTGATTTTGATGACCAAACTCATAAGGGGGAGAAAGGACATTAAGACCTGCAGCTCAGGAGATAACAGTCATCGTTCCTGATACAGAAAGTGAAGATGTAAGTTTAAAATGCAAATAATGGACTGTATGTGTTGAATAACCAAGAAATATGAATATAACAGAACATCGTTTGACCCCTGACATTGTACCTGAGTAAAAATTGCATTGTTTCAAATGTACAATATAAAACTGGTATTAGTAAGTAAGATAAGAAAAAAATCACCTGACTGTACAATACATGAACATGTTAAAGTATTTATTTCAGTAATGCGGAGAACAAACTTGAAGGACGAATCTTATTTTGAAAGTTAGATTGCTCATCTGCTCCCTCAGCCATTCTGATCAACTTGGCCGAAATGTTCTCCTCTTGTAAAAGGATTGCTCGAGTTCAGTCAATGTGCAATTCAGCACCTCAAACTTGGCCAGCAAATCAGTTTGGATGTCAGTTACTCGGGCGCTACATGAAGTATGAGCACATGGTTCTCACAGTGCGCTGCAGTCTGGTGTTGTTGTTGTCAAGAACTATTGGCAAGAGTTGTCTTCACTGCTCAGTCTGCTCCGTCCTTCATGTCAGTCTCGGCTCTCTGTGTCTCAGAAGGAGACTGACAGAGCCTCCTTGCCCGTACTCTCTCTCTCCCTCTCTCTCTCTCTCACACACACACACACACACACACACACAGACACACACAGACACAACATGACAGTAACAAAGATAAGATAGCAATTTCTTCGAAATCCAACAACTCCCTCCATCAAGATATAATCAACCCAGCAAGACGCACAGGAGCAATTTGGTTAATTATGATCAAAATTAATTGTCTTACTAATCCAACCTTTGATAGTCAGTTATTACTGTCCACTTTTGATATGGGGCCTGCATTTGTTTATCTCCCCCCTCTGATGATTAAAATGTCCGGCCTGCTTGTAGATTTCAAAAGACTTTTTGTGCCTGCGGGGTGTGTTGACATCCTGGATATACCGATGCTGCTGCCTGCAGAAGTCTGTGAAATCGCACCCTGCCTTCTGCCACTTGTTGAGGCCACTTAGCTCAGCTGTCTTCATCTTCATGCAGCCTGACCACCCTTGACTCTGCTGTTCCTTTTGTAAGTTAAGTTATAAGTTCAAATACAAATCAGGAGCAGTAGAACATACAGGGCAATCTTTTAACTTTTGAACTCGGTTCGATATCATCATACAAGAGTCTGACATGATTGAGTATTTTATTGTAGTGTAATATGACTTGCTGGTTCATCAGCATGTTTTTCAGGACCCCGAAGGATGTGCCCCACATTTGAAATTTGATCGATGCCTTGAGAACATAAAATCTGGGCGAGTTAAATTTGCCTGGACTGCCAGATGCCAGACAGGTCATCCAAGTGCTCGATGAAATGGCTTGAACCTGACCACTGACCAGACATGATTATAGATTTCTTCTTCTGTGACACGGATTGAAGCTGTACTTGCCATCATCATGCTTTGATTATAGGGAGCTTTACTCATTTGAATGAAGTTCACAGTGTCTGGAAATATAGAGTTTAATCAAGCACAATACAAATGGTTATTACTAAAATGATAACTGTAATTTGAATCCTGCACTTCACAATCCTGCACTTTATCACATTCTGGAACACACTAGACATAGTGCCAAATTTCTCAACCCTTAACCCCCTTCATCATGTTTATTACATAAGAGTAGAAAAGCTGGCTGTGCAGGATGGCCTTGTGAAAGAGCAGGAAAAGTGCAGGAACTTTGTGTCACAGGTCAGCAGGAGATTTTCCTCTTTTTGCATTCTAACTTCTCAGGCCTGAAAAAATGCCAACTGGTTTGCCAAGCAACTAATGAATCATGGTCCCTAGAGACATTAATTCTTGCGTGGGTAAAGGATTGGTATAGATTTTTCAAATGATCAATTACCCAGTGTAATGGGTTATTGTTTTAGAGCTCATTCCCATAAGCCTGGGCATTAATCTCAATCAATGGTCTACAAGCATGACTTACAAATTTCTGTGCTTTTTAACAAGAGAATATGCCTACGCTAATTTTTCTTTGCCAATATCTGCAGCTTGGTGAAGGCAGTTCCATTCCTAATGTGAATATTACAGAATGCTGGATCACTTGGCGTTGTCATTCCCAGGCTGTTCCTCTTGTCAAATATTTTATTATGCATCCAAGATGACTGCCTACTCAGACATTAGAGAGACAAAGAAGTGCTGTCCTCATCCCTCTCACTGAAAATCCTGGTCCACATGTGAGACACAGCGTGGGGCTGTACAATCAGTTTTCTCTTGTAAATATTGTGCTAAGTGGCATATCACGTTAGGTAAACACAATGTAAGCCAAGATGATTGCACATATTAATTCGCTAGAAAGGTAATTGACCATGTTTGCCTTTGTGCGGTCTTTGGAAATCCACAGCAGCTGACAGGGAAGTGACAGAGGCTTTTATGAAGCTGATGTCATTGATTGTGATGCCTTATACATATGAATGTGTTGAATTGAATGACTCAGTCTCTCTCATAGTACAGTACTGTTTATCAAAAACCCTAAAAAGGCTTCGCCGTGGTTACTATGTGATAAAGTGCTGCCCGACAGTTTCCATGACGTGAAAATCCCTTTTATTTTTAGAAAACTGTGTTTTGATTCCATCACTTCTGCTCAGAGATGCAACTGAAATTTAAACCATTTGAGCCAAGAACAACCCTTACCCTTCTCATCAAATCTGGTTCCATCCTAACTGACATCCTTCTGGCTTACCGCCGTGATATTGACTCCAATCCTGAAATTCAAAAAAAGATTAATTAAATTTTGCATTTTTCCTGATTTTGTTTTCTTCAGGGGGCCTTTAATGTCATAATGTTCATCTTTTACACTAAGTAAGTCTCACTCATAAAATGGAAGAGTTGAGTGTAAAAAAAGGTGAGATGAAATTAATACCTTCCCTCTTTTCAAATCTATTCAAAACCTTGGTAACTGATTACTGGTTATTTATTCTGTAAGTAGACTCTAAACATTTTCCTATTGGTCAGAATTCACAGTTCAACAAGGTCTGCTGTGATCCCATTGGACAGTAACACAATAATGATATTACATTTTTTATGAGTGCATCTCCCTTGCATCCCCTTTTTGATTTTGTTGAAAGGATAATAATACTTTCAAGATGGACTGTATGATACAAAAATCAAGCAGTCAAAAAGAAACAAAAATCTTCTCATGTTTGATAGCTTTTTTATCTTTCGGGCAGCAATGCAAGCGCTAACATTTGGCTCAGATATGGCATCTTTTGAACATGATAAACCTGGCTTTATTGTCGTTTGTTTCTCTGAGGTTTCTGTGGGTGGCATTCAGTTCTTTGTCTTCTCAGCCAAGGTGACAAGAGCTGTGCTCTCTCTACTTTTCTCCTGTATATTCCATAAATCACTGCTTCTCCCACAGTAAACAGAAAACCCACTTTATATTTGGCATTGGATTTAAAGACCTGCTCGATGTAAGTCCCCCATCCTAAACGACAAAATGGGCAATTAAGCATTTCCTTCCAAAGTGACCCTTTTGAGTGTTTTCATTTGTGACCATGATAAGGATATGCTTATTTACTATGTATTTGAATGATGACAGTTAAAATATTGTTCAGTCAGTATGAACTAATTGTGACGCAAAAGAGCAACCTATCATTTCTAAGAATGGGACAGCATGCTATGGGTGTGAAGTCTCGCTCCACCATTAGACCTCACAGTTCTTACACAAACTGTCCGAGGCCTCAGCCAATTATTAGTGCATAACAAAGTCATTAAAACAGCAACATTGTGACAGCTGCATCAGCACCATGGACACCACCAATCATCAAACACCACACAACAATATGTTCAACAGCGAGCAGCTCAGGGAACATGTTCTTCTACACTCACGTGTATATACATTAATTGATATTGGCAAACATACATTGAAAAAGACCCAATATTTTTAAAACTTAAAAGTTGGATGACAATTCTGAAACAACAAACCTAGACAAAAATGATACAACTATATGATTATCTAATATTATTACCTACTACACTCGGTGGCTCAGACTTCATGAAGCTGCTTCCCAGATGAATGGAATCTCCTCAGGAAACCGTCTTTCCATTCTGCCTTGCATTTCTTGGTCAGGTCTTTCTCTAAAGCAAGGTGAGGGTCTGTGACATGCTTCTTTGGTGATCAGTAAACATATTTTTCAAAGTGGAAAAAGAGTTCTCACTTCCATTTACTGTAAACATTAAATCTAATAATTGAGCAGAGAGTGTACTTAGACCATATTATCAGAAACAGAATAAACACATGACATTCCATACAGTCCTGTAGACAGATATCAACAGGTTCAACCTTGTTTGTCAGTTGAAAATTATGTACTTAAATTTGTGGCAAATCTATTCATTACAAAGAATAGGAAATGCGAGATTCTCTCTCTCAGAAAACCCCTGTGTAATGCAGTGTAAGGCAATTTTCCAATCTCGGGAGGGGGTGTGGTGGACAGACAGCGGGGACTGTCGACCATGGTACGTTAGGCCCAGCATGGAGGTTGCCTTTAAGTGCTAGGTGAAAAATCTATTAGCAGTGCTGATTTGTCATATGGGAACTGCCGAAAGAGCAAATAACAGCTTTTATCTGTCAGACGTTTTGCTGTTGTACACAGAAGCACTTCTGATTTGCAGAGACTATTCCTGTTAGCACTCAGAAATAGCTAACAGTCATTTTTGAAAGTGAATAATGAAGTAAAGAGAATTGTCTTCTTTCAGCGAAGTCCAGTCTGTCCAGCAGACATCTATGAACCATTAAATCTCGTTGTACACCACGTATAATGACAATAAAGGCATTCTATTCTATTCTATTCTAAACATTTGTTCCTGCCAATATTTGTACTGTATGAGTGTGTTCACTTTGTGCAGTTCAAATCCAAACCATGGAAACCCTTGTTTTTAGAAGCTTTATTATGGCCACGTTTACATCAATGCTGCACTATTGTAGCTTGTGCTACAAATCTTTTGCTCTGGCCAGTGCCACCTCCTAACAAAGTTAACATACTGCCGTTGATTGTTCACAGAGAAAACATGGCCCATTGATACAAAACAGTAAATGAGCTTCCTGGCCTAGAATAGTAACATCTCATACCATGCGCTGTTGCTTTGTATGCTTTATTAGTTTGGAGATAGGAAATATGACTTGTTGTTCAAAAGTCCTTCTTAAGTTCATTAAACCTGCAAAACACAATATTCATATCAGTGTATCTAATTAAATAATTTGGCCTCTTGATTAGATTTAAAGTATTTGTTGCCCCTGCCCCATGTGTGTATACTGAACATTTGCCCCTCCTACTCAAGCTTAGTTTTCTCACTATGCACTCTGGTAAAATCCTCACAATTCTTACATTCTGCCATTTAAAAACACTTTTCTCAGCCAACATACCTGACATGCTGCAGTAGAAAACTCAAACACTGCTGATTGTTGGATAATTCCAATAATACACAAGGCCATTGCATGTAGAAGAGCTTACTGAAAATGCATAGACTGATGCTTAGATTAGTTGTATTTTTTAATGACAGCTATATATAAAGACATGCAATTACTCTTTCTTTCTCTCTCCACACGTACATATTCATATTGCAGCTGCAGTGTATCTTTTGTTCAGATATTACTGTTATTGTATCATAAACTTATAAAACTTTAAAGTTCAAGCAAGGTATCACCCAGCAGGATTTCATCTCACAAAAGCAAAGGTCAGAAAAAAAAACAACAAAAAATAAAAACATATTCATCTTTCCCACTTGGGACCCCCAAGGCTTTCATTTATTCATGTATCCAACCTCAGCTTATCCAGGTAAATCAGTCTTTTTGAGCACAATTTCTCATTAGCATGGCATAAGAGATAGCAGAGTGGACCAGAGTAGATTATTTTCATATAGCAAAAAATATATCTTGAATTTAAAATGCATGCACAGCAGAACAATTCAGATAAAGTAAAGGTTTAAGAGGGTGTGTGACAGAAATGCAAGTAGCTCCTCAGGGATAGACTAGCAACAAAAAGCAGGTGAGGAAATTTGCTATCAAGTGGCTGCAATTTGATATAATAAATTCAAACACAAAATGTTAGAGAACCCTGCAAAGACTCCCTCAAAACTTTCTCTATCCTAAATCATCTGTTTGTTAAAAATGTAAAACAGATATCATTTGGACTGTCTGACATCATATATTGTTGTACAAATATTGAGTAACCCATATAGGCAAATACCTGTGTGGTGCAACATACTTACCATTCATTCAATTTCTTGTAATGCAAAAATAAATAACTTGAATGAAGCATTCCAGCCCAGGCCTGTGCATTAACTCTTTTGCACAGAGCACTGGTACTACAGAGGCTGAGGCACTTTTTTAGTACAGGCCTCAAAGAGTATTAAATGTATATTACCATCTCTAATAACAAGCACAAGCAGTGCAGTCCATCACTTAAAAAGGCATGTGACTGGCAAAGGACATTAGTGTTATATTCAGACACCATCCAAAACTCAACAAGAAATTTTTTCAGACAACCATTTTCTTAATTTGCCCATAATGATAAACTGCATGGACAAAACTCTGCTGCTGTACATAATATCAATAATATCCTCAAATGAGCAGAACAAATCTGTTAAGTGTTTCTATTCTCTTATTGGCATTTGACATCAACAAACATTGGAAGCAGTGTAACAACAGTACTGATCAGTACTGCACATGTGCGTAGGTTAGGTCCTAATGCCTGACTGATGGGTTATTCTAACCCTAACCGTTGCACAACCAGTTATGATCTTGGGCAGCATTTTGGCATGGGCTCAGAACACATTGGATTTCCGGCACAGATTAAGCAGTGACAAGCTTCTCTGCACCAGCAACAGTACAAGAGCTGGTGTTGCTCGTCAGAAGTTGGCCGGGGTAATCTTTTTTTTTTCTCAGCATTTCACCCTTATTTTTCTCCAGCACTGGCACAGTGCTGTGGAGATAGGTCCGACTATGCAAGACCAATTTTCATTTGGCAGTGTTTCATTCATGTCTTCATTCGTTTCTTCCTTGCTGACTTGTTTGGGGTTTGGTTTTGGTTGATAACTTTAAGATACTGCTTCATTTTCTCATGTCATGTAGCAGTAAATGACTCATCCAGCTTGTGAGATGTGTCTCTGCCACCACTATATTGAGATAGATAGATAGATAGATAGATAGATAGATAGATAGATAGATAGATAGATAGATAGATAGATACTTTATTCATCCCTAAGGGAAATTCATAAATATTGCAGCAGGTTCTGACTTTTGTGCAGCTTTTAGATGTTCGAACTAAAGAAATGCCAAAACCAAGCAACAGGGAGTATCACCATAACAACAAGTGTGAAGTTATTTTACAATACTTTAACATTACAAATGTGTTGAATTTGATATATTGAAATTAATTATCCTTATTTTACATTAACATGTAGTTAATAGGGTGTGATTACATAGGGTGTGTGTGAAGTTTGCATGTTCTTCCTGTGCATGCGTGGGTTCTCTCCGGGTACTCCGGCTTCCTCCCACAGACCAAAAACATGCTCATCAGGTTAATTGGTGACTCTAAAAATTGTCCTTAGGTGTGAGTGTGAGCGTGAATGGTTGTTTGTCTCTATATGCTGCCCTGCAATCGATTGCCAACCGGTTCAGGGTGTACCCCACCTCTCACCTGTTGACAGTTGGGATAGGCTCCAGCCCCCCCGCAACCCTGAAAGGGATAATCGGTATAGAAAATGAATGAATGAATGAATGAAGTTAATAGGTTCTCCTGATACTAAATTGAGCTAACACATGTCCGGTAAAGGCCTTTAATTAAAGTGTTATATCAGTAAGAGGATAAAATTGCTATTTACCTTTCATCATCAGTCTTTTCATACATTTACATAAGATTAACGTTTCATTAGATTTGTTCATCTCCCTTGTATAAACATGCAGCCCTGAGTCAAAGATTACAAAACATTTTTTTCTTTAGTTAGCTACCTGCTCACTCCTCTTTGGTGTTTCTGGCTCTTTGCCACTGTCCTCATCATCACCTGCAGACTAATTAAATAAATCAGTTGTTTGAGCATACTTTGTGGAGTCAGCCAGCAAAAATTATTTTGGTTTTTGCTGCACCTTCTGCACCACTGGGTTATTATTTCTACCCATGTTTTGCGAACAAAGGGCAGATACTTATAACAAGTGCTAGATAACTGCCCAAGTGCTATATACTTTCAGTTTCAGTTGTGATGGCTGCTGCTACCTGCTATTACAGATTGCACTTGCTGTGTCACTGCAGCTAAGATAAACTACTGAAACTATCTGTATATCCTCCTGACTACCAGGAAAAAAAATATTGTCCAACCACAATTTTTTTTTTAATCCCCAATCTTTGTAAGGTAATTAGAACACTGAAAAAAAAAAAGGATTTTTTTTTTTAGGACACTTTTTAAACACTTAAACACTATGCTAAAATACAGTTAAAATAATTCAAACAATGTTTTAATGTGTTGTTGAGAGACTTATCTAAAATATGCCAACAACATTTCCAGCCAAAATTTGCTGAGTAAAAAGTATTATGCACTTTCTTTTCCTCTTCCTATAAATGCGCTTGCACTAATGGCCTAAACGCCATTTTCCTTAGTAAGAAAGAGAAAGGTACCAAAGCCCCACCCCTTCACATTTGCTATCACTGAAAAGCCCTAAATGTTCTCTGTAGATGGCAAAAGGAGTCAATTCAGAAATATGCAGTGGGTGGGAGATATTCAGGTTTACAAATGTCCTCCACAGAGGACAAACTACTGGTAGTCAGGAGGTTAAATACTATGCCTGGGTAGGGAAAAAATAAAGACTGGCCCCTGGAAGACTAGCCCACAGGGAAAGTTCCAAAACTTCACGATGGCCAGTCCACAGCTACGTGTCCTTGTCATTGAACGTGTGTCCTTGCTGAAAAACTAATCCTCTTAAAGCTTAGTGATTTTGGTAGTGAATGGAACTCCTTTATTCATGGTCACAAATCTCGTTCATGGCTTGAACAATAAGGGTGAATAAATGATCTGTAAATATCAAGTAAAGAACATCATTTTCAAATAAACCTCACACACAAGCCTTGAAGTGAATTAAACTGCAGTCTCATTCATACATGTGGTTTATGTGTTATTCAGAAAAACTCAGGTCCTGTATTTACCATTTTAAAATTAATGTTAATACTAACAAGTCAACACTTGGGGACTGCAGTTTGAACCCTGCTGCAAATCTAATTGAAAGACAGGGGGCTCTATTTTCGTCCCCACCGCTGGCGGAGAGCAGGGTGCGCACCCTGCACAGTGGTATTGCCATGCAGTGCAGGCGAGCGCGCAGCGCACTTGGCATTTTGGTAAACCGAGGTGCACAGAGGTACGCCAGGATGGGCATTGCGGCGCAGTAGGGGGAGGTGTCAGCAGGATCAGCCAGCAGATTTGGATTTTCAGTCCATCTTGGTCCATGCCGGCGGTGTAAAAGTGCGCTGAAAGCTCGCCACCCCACACCTGGTCAACTCAAGTGGATTTTCGTAAACTGGCGGAGTCGTGCGCCTACGTCACCAATACCTCACAGGCAGGTTTCCACAGTGTCTGGCATTTCACTGAGATCAATAATTAGCAACAGCCACGATTCAATGCATCTATCTGAGTCAGCACATACAGTCAGACCTAAATTTATATATTTTGATCAGTATCTCATCTGACCACATCGCAAGCACGTTCGGCACGCGTAATGGTCACTCAACCTGACTGAATGTACACAGGTGAAACAGGGATGCAAACTAATCAATTAACGTCGCTGTGCCAACCAGAAACAGCCGTGGCATCCTACAGAGCATATATACTGCATCTAAGAGCACTCGAGAGATAGAGAGAGACAGACACACGAAAAAAACGTAAATGATGATCGTTGTTCGCTATTACCCCCATCATTTCATTCCAAATACAAATGTTATAATTGTAATGCTTAACATTATCTACAAAGATGGAGTACATCACTGCTTTGAGGAGGATGATGATGAGGAGGAGGAGGCCGAGGATTTACCATTGAAGGATATTTAAGGAGGATATTTAGACATGAGTGAGCAGGAGTGCAGGTGGGCCATGAGAATAACGCCTTCAACACTGTAGGCTATGCAATTTTCTTTAATCATCTACTCTTTTGCATGTCACAGGAACAAATTACATCTGCCAAGGGAGGTCGTCGACGTGGTAGCGCGCATCGTGGCCTCAGATGTGCACCCCGGCTGTGCTCTCCTGGTCACGGTAAGGGTGACAGCGGTTCTGACCTTCTTCACCACCGGGTCTTTTCAACATACCGTGGCCTTGGTGGTGGGGATCAGTCAGTCCGCTGTCTGCTTGGCTATACATGCAGTTTTCTCCAGTCTAGTCTGACATGCAGATGAGCACATGATTTTCCCTGCAACACCTGAGAGCCAGCTGGAAACTAAACGAGGGTTCTTGTTAAAATTTCGATTCCCCGGGGTCCTGGGAGCAATCGACTGCACTCATGTGCAGTTGCATGCACCAGAGACCCAAGCCCACATTTATGTGAACCGAAGGGGGGTCCATTCCATCAATATCCAGGTAATCTGTGACTCAAATTGCCTGGTGACAAACATGTCTGCCAATTTCCCGGGTCGGCACATGACTCGTTCATCCTGGAGAATTCTAGCATCCCTACAGTCTTTGAGGGGATGGCTCAGTCATCCTCGAAACTTGCCATGCGCCTCGCCAGCGGCATTTTAAAAGGTGAGGCGAGGAGCTGGTGTGATTGGTGAAGATTGGACTCGGCAGTGTCAAACCCACTCCACGCCTTCTCCCCTCCCTCCTGCTGCTGGGTGGGACTGAGATGAGAAGGGGGAGGAGTTGCGCCTGCAGCGCAGTGCACGAAAATACCAAAGTCTGTGCCGCCACGCCCCATCATTGAAGTGCCCCTGACTTTGCGCCGTGCCTCCACTGCGCTGGCGGCAGAAACGAAAATAGAGCTAAGGGTGTTCATATGTCTCTTGTAGACTGACCAAGACTATATTATATACAGTACCATACAATAGTATGACCAAATACCTGTTAAACTAATAACACTACCATCCCCCACCCTCCACTCCACATCGTGGGGGATGCTAAGCTAATGCTAAAATGGTTAATATTATGCCAGCTAAACATCAACATGCTAGCATTATCCATGTGAGGATATTAACATGCTGCACATTCAGCATAAAGCATTGCTTTGCTTATCCATAGTCTCACAGAGCTGCTAGCTTGGCAGTAGACTCTCATGAAGCTCCGGCTCTGTGGGTGTGTTGTGTTGAACCTAATTTAAATACTCTACTGTTTTGCTGTGTCACAGTTGTTTTCTGACCTAGCTGCTGTACTACACACAAGTAAGCTTTTTGATATGGGCTGGTAATTTAGTTTTTTCCCATCTTTTTTACCGCGTGCAGTCTACTGAAACTTAAATACAACAATTACACTTGAGCAAGACTGATTTGAACTGCTGATCCCAACCCCTCTTTTAGAGCAGGGTCATGAACACCTATGACCCTGTTTTGTTGGATTCAAAACAAACGTGATTGGCTCTCACCTGATTATTGCTTGCATTGCATCAAAGGGCATTTTCCATAAAATTGAACTCAACTTTCCCCTGTAGTGCTGCCAGCTGTCTTTGAAGTCTCTGTCGCTCAGCAGGGTGGCACTGGACTGCATTCTCAGTGAACAGCACTATCACTCTCCCAAATTTTGAGTCTGTATATGTGAACGGCCATTTGCTATGTAGTACAGCTGAGGGAATATCAGTGTAGTTTTGCATGTGTACAGTTCATAAACCAAAGTAACGAACAAACTGATCCTGACTTGTCATCTAGATGGCATCCATCCATCCATCCATCTAAAAGTTGACCTGCTGGTGGCACTACAGAAAGCCCAAAAGTTCATCAAGTCATTAGTGGTGGAACCACACTGCAAGCATAGCAAAAAATATATTTGAAGCATCAAGTGAGGGCAGTAAAACAACCATTGAAAACTGAAACAATCATAGACAGTTCTGATTAATTCAAAGACAAATAATGTGTTGTTGTTTTTTTTTTCCTTTTTCTTTCTTTTTGGAAGGTTTGTTAGAGTGTTGCAGTATTCACCTTACACACAGTACTGAAGGTTGACCTTAAGGTACGATTCAAATGTAAGCAACCCACTTTTTTTGATTTGTGATTTATTTTCTTAGAATCAATCATGGGCAAGGCCATCTCATTAGCAGAGAGTGCATTTTTATTACAATGTGTCACATAGAGTATGAGTGGTGGCCACCTTTGCTATTTGTTAAAACTTCTGATTTTTCAGTAAAAACATGGCCAGTGGGCTCTAATTTTGGGCATACTTCAAGGAGTTCTCATTATTGTAACAAGGTGCTTTTTGCGTACTTCAGTAGTTTTACTTCAGTAGGACCCGTGTTTAGAATTGAGTGGCGTCTAGTGATGAGGTTGCAGATTGCAACCAACTGATCACTCCTTTTCTCACCCTCCGTTCATGTTGGCCATGAAAAACAGGAAAAACACAACAGGTCCTCTCTTGAGCTAGTGTTTGGTTTGTCCATTCTGGGCTACTGTAGAAAATGGCGGCGCAGTATGGCAGACTCTGTGGAGGAGGGCTCTGTAGATATAAAGAGCTCAGACTAAGGTAATGAAAACACAGTGATTCTTTTTTTTCTTTTTTTTTTTGGTGGTTATACACTGATGAAAAAATAATCATGAATATTTCTGCTGACAGATTCTACACATGGAACCTTTAAGTATTTTTTTTTCTCAAGTACTGTTCGACATGTCAGTCGCAGTCTTTACAGAGAAAGAACAACAGTGGCATGAATAAGAAAAGTTATTTTTCATTTGACAAAAGAAAGGTGATAAATCAGCAGCTGCAGCAGAGAAGATACTGCTGGTGTGTCTACAGCTGCAGGAGAGCACTGCTCCATGTCCAGAGATAAGACACATATTCTACAGATTCTAAATGTGTAGGTTCACTGGCTGAGTGTCTGGGGGTGTAGAGTTCGATAATGACAGCTTAATACAGTACGAATGTGCAGTATAATAAAGAATAGTAATTATGATTGAAATTAGCATTGTTGCACCTGTGCATGAACAAAAAGCTTGCATCTATTGTAATTAATCACTGGTTCAATGCACCACCCAGGGAGCATACTAGGTGACACAAATCAAACACACCCACAGTGCTGCTTGACCAATAGGTGCAAGCTGGGTCTGGCTAACATGCTAAATGCTAAAATGCTTATGGTGGTTGAGTGAAGTGCGTGAGGTCTTTCTGCTGTTTGGGATTGTTAATCAGAGTTGTGACAGCTGAACCTTTTTCAGCCAAAAATGTTTGAAAACTTTGAGGAGTGCATTGGGACAGATTGGCTGAGTGGATTAGTTATAGTATGATTTGAGCAATGAAGTTGAACCTAGAACAGATTGTGGACTTCACGGTGCAGAAGGCTTACACAAAACCCTTCAGACAGGTAAGTACAACAACAAACTCACAGCGGCTGGAACTCCCCCTCCAGAGGAACAATCAATGTTCCAATGCATTGTTGTGTGTGTGTCCTCTAAGCTGTGTGTTGCAGTAGTGTAGATCTATTTTTGCTGTTGTGATTGTTTGTGGTGCAGCTGCTGTAGAGTTTTGTTTATATGCCCATGCTGTCTGCCTTGCTGTAGACTGATTCTACAACCATGGTTCCAAGTAAGTTGGAATACAGTGTAAAACAAAAAAAAAACAAAAACAGAATGTGATCATTTGCTAATCAGTTTTGGCATATTCTCAATCAAAACTGAGCAAAAACAATATATTTAATGTTGTACTTCATCAACTTGATTTTTGTATATATATATGTTTATTCTGAATTTGATGCCAGCAGCACATTTCAAATGATTGCATTCTGTTGTTATTTATGTTTTACACATTTATTTATTTAATGTACGTGGGTTTACAATTCTTGTTGCACTCGCTACTGTGTCCATAGCTCTTTCTGTTCATTGTTAGTGGTTTTTGTTTAATTGTTTGAGTTTTGTCCTCTTTTCTGGTTAATTATAGCGAGGATATATTGAGATAAGCAGTTGCATAACTGATAATTAGTCATATGCACAGGCTGCAAACTGTTGTTTATAGAATGGGTTCTGTAGTGTAATATGTTTACATCGACATGTTAATGCACTAATATACATAAGAAAATGTCTTCAAAGTAACAGTACTTTTACTAAAATATTCTTGTGCTCTTTCTATCCCTGGAGGCCTTTAATAAACATGGCCTTCAAAGAGTCCATGAAATGGAGATCAGCACTCAGTTTGTGATAGAAATATGGGCAAGAGTAATGTCACATTAATGGTGGGAGTGCACACTGAGCTGGTGACATCAAGCAAATACCAGATAGCAGAAACTGCTCTCACTTAAAGACATGCTTGTCATCCTGTGTCCTTTCATGTCATTCACCCCTCCGCTTACTATGAATAATGCCATGGCTAGAGCACGATGATGTGATGTGACAGATAATACAACTGAGCTGCAGCTTTGTTATATAATTTCAGCAATATCTAAACTGCAAAGAGCCAAGAGGACATGTCAGAAAGCAAGAAAGGCAAAATAAAAATACACAGTGTTTACTGATTTCAGAGGTTTCAATGCACAATATGTAATTTGTCTCTCAATCAGAGGCCGGGGTGTCATCCTGGATGTTCACCTAAACTTTGAAAAATCACGTATCAAATATTACAAGATCATCATTCTACCCCCTGAGAAATATATCAAAAGTAAAAAGATTCATAACACAAACGGATTCTGAGAAACTGCTTCAAACACTCATTTTGAACAACATTACTGCAATGCTCTTGTCACTGGATTATCAACACATTCAATAGGAAAGCTTAAACTCATAGAGAATTCAGCCGCCACAACTTTTACTGATACAAGAAAACATCATCACATAACTCCTGTAAGAAATCATTTCCCTTTGAAATCCTATTGGTTTTCTACATGGTTCAGCTCTCCAGTATATTTCTGACCTACACACTGACTATACCCCCATCAGACCTCACAGGTCTTCACACATTGGCTTTTTAGTTGTACCCAGAACAAGATCTGAACCTGGTAAAGCTTTTACTTTCTGTGCACCTGCCCCCTGGAATGTTTTGTGGCTGTGTGTGTGTGTGTGTGTGTGTGTGTGTGTGTGTGTGTGTGAGAGAGAGAGAGTGTGCGTGCATGCATGTAAGTGTAAAGCTTGTTTTTTTTATTGTTATGCTATTGTGTTGCATATGCTTGATGTTTTTATGTCTCCAAGTTTAATGTAAAGCACATTGAGGTTATTTGTAACGAAGGTTATTTGTTAAAAGTTCAAACCACTTGAATATCTATTTTTACACATTATGTTCATAAGATGGCAAACCAGTGTTCTGTACTGTGCTGCTGAATTTTGTTGCATGTTTCAACTTGAACCTACATTTAATTTTCAATCAATGAAAGTGATGTTGTGTGCAGAGTTGAGCCAGTCCACGTGTCCTGGAAAATATCAATGTCCTGGACAAATGGGAGAAATTCCAGTCAAACGTTATCTGACTATGGACTCTATCTTTCCAAGTGATTAATGGACACAACTTTTGAAATTGGTCCAGTATTGAGCGAGAGCACTGCAGCCTTCATATGTGCAATGGGCTGCAATGTAATGCCTTCAGGCATTTGAGTGCTTTCAATGTATGTCCAGTAAGTGTGTTTGTCCCTGTCACTGACAGACTCAGATTGTGTCAGACAACATTATGGAAAGCATCCATACAGTTGATAAAGAGTAAAATCCTTTTTACTCAACCAGGAACAGCCGCTATATCACTCTCGCCAAAGCTACCAGACTGCATTCACTGAAACAGTATTTTATCATCATAAAACACATTAAATCTAAACTCAACAGAAACAAAATCAAACTTATCATCCTTATCCTGTTCCAAAAATCACCACCAACTTTGGTCTGGTCAAAATAATCACTTAATTCACTGAATTGGGAAAGGAGCGAGAGAAAGGGCAGCCATCTGAGCAGCGGCGAAAGCAGTTCAATCAGAAGAGACAAGTGAATGAAGCAAAGATAATGTCCGTCATGCGGTGCAGCTGCTTGGCAGTGCAACTTTTTATTTTTTTACAATTGAATATTCATGTTCATGATCAAATGTCTTGACTTTCTTACAAAGCAATTATATATTTGAATGTAACTGACTTGAAACAGTCAGAGAGCAATGGACTTGAAATGTCAATGTTCGGCCCATAGTGCTTATGGCAAAGTCTGCCCTGACCTGTCAGAACAGCACCCTCTCTGTATTCTGGGACCTCTTCCTTTACAGATTAAGCACTGCCTAGAAAAATTTGTTGTACTTCAGAAGGAGCCTCTTTCTGAGTTCAAGTAACAGGGAAATTGCTAATAAACATATTCAAGTTCGCTAATATCAGCTATGAATAGTTGCTCAAGGTTGTGCCCACATTCTCTACTCTGCTTACTATTTAATGTGAAGGACACTGTGGTGAAATCTATGCACCACATAATTACCAAACATTTCAGAGTAGTTTGAGGAACAAAGAGGATTTAGAGCACATACCCTTGTGCAGCAGTGTCTTTCAAAGCCCAGGCCTCATTACCTGTACGTCAACCAGTGTGATACACAAACTCAGATGTCCTTGTGATCTGCCTGTGTAGTTAAAACCAGCAGATGTTTCAAGACCAGGATCAGTGAACATGGCATCAGCATATGCACAGGGGAGTATAAGAACTAAGCCAACTTTTATTTCAATGTGTGTGTGTGTGTGTGTGTGTGTGTGTGTGTGTGTGTGTGTACCCTTGAAGTAAATATATCATTGCATTTATGTTTTCTACACGAATCACATAACACATTTTTTTTTCTGTTATTGGTAGCCATATGTGTTTGTACTCCACTGTATAAATTGAAGAAAGATAAGCTTGTGGCCTGGCTCTAGCGGTGGCAGTTTTTGAATGACTGAGTCTGGGACCAATGCCTCCCATTCTGCACCCACATTCTGTTCTTTTTTTGTCATCACTCTGTTATCCAATTTTTGTTCACAAAAAGACAATCAGCAAAATCTACGCACTGGATCAGCACTAAATTTGATACAGACATTCATGGTCCCCAGACAATTAATCTTGGTGATGTTGGTGGTCCTCTGACCACTAATTGGCTATTGTCAATAGACAACTTGTAATTTAGTTCCACCTTCAGGTCCAAAACTGAACTTGTCTAATATGTTGGTTTATGATCAAGTATTGACAAAATGAATGACTAATGTTGGCATGTTAAAGTACTTATCTCTGATAGTGAACATGGTAAAAGATAAACCCATTGAACAGCATTGTTTCACTGAAATATCTGAATTTATGTCTTACTTAAGGATTTGTATCAGAAGATTCAAGAAGGCAGCCAGAGTACAAAAAACAAACAAAGAATCTTAGTTATAAACTTTCTTTAATCATCTCATTCTTCCATTTTGTTCCCACCTCATGGAAGTTAGAAGCTTGTGCAGAGCATTCTCTGAATTGTTGACAGCATGGATGTTTTGCACAATAGAGGATATGTGATTAAACTGGAAACAAGTGCAACAGTACATATGCGGCCCAAGATATTAAAACTGCCATGGACCCAAAGCCGGAGAAAACTTGCTTTCACATGTTCACAACACAGCGAGAGAAGGTAATGTGACTGCATGACACGTTAAGCAAAATTATTTTTTACTTTTCTTTACAGAAACTTCACAAAGTTTCAGAAGACTGTTGTCCTCTTTCCATACACACACACTGCAACAGGACCAAATGACTGATAATTGGCAGTTATTTCACATGCCGACTGATTAGTGATTAGTTTTGATAAGCAGGTGATAGACGGCACAAGAAAGTTCGGTTATTTGTCACAAAGCTCTTTCTATACTCTTGATTGTACCCCTGACATGTTGGCACTTTGTCCGCCCACTGCACGCGCATGACTGCCTACCCACAATGCCGAGCACTCAGTCACGGGTCTGCTCTGCTACCCACTGTTATTTCCTCTCATCTGTCACAATTTAGGTGCTTCAGACAACAATGAATCACACTGATGGTGAGCGGCTGCAGATGTTTTATACAAATGGGTCACATCCCAACAGTCTCCTGTAATTAGAGCATTGTTGAGCAAACCGACAGTTGTGCGAATTATTAACAAACCATTACAGTGAGTGCCTTTCATCCATCATAAAAGCCGGCTCTAATTGGGTTTGTAGGCTTTTATTTATTTGATGGGCCGGGACGGTCATTATTTTTCGTCTTCAAAGCAAATAGATCTTATTAGCATGTTTTGTCAATGTGCTGCTGTGTTCTTTGGAACTGTACCCCGTTTTGCTCGCTGATAGCGAGGAATGGGACTTTGATATCCCAGCTTAGATAACCTTTCATTTGATGCACCTGTGGGTTGACACACTTTTCAGTGGAATTTTTTTTTTTGTATCAAAGTACTGTCGGGGCTGTGTGGAGTTCATTCAACCTGCACCTTCCCCTTGCTGCTGCTTTTCTCACTGTTGACTCCTGTCCCACAACTACTCGTGCAGGACACATTACCAATGCGTTATGCTGAGTCGAGCTGTCAGCAGCCATAAGAGATTGCCAATAAAGCAGTATGGAATTTTTAACTGCATTCCATCCTCAAGTGAAATAATACAGTACACTTCCAGCATTACACATATATTATATAGTGTAACAAATGATTGAAATATTGTGAAGTCTCAAGTGCTAAGGATTAATGAACAGATCCACATAATATGGTACCTTCATTACAAGTTGAAATCTTAGTTTGCTGAATTCAAGCTTTGAGGTCATATGTTGTTATTTTGGTATTGTCTCCACAGTTTTTATTAAACTGAGTAGAATTCCTTGTATGAAAGCCTTATCCTGGTTCAGTGAGTTCACTTGGCCCTTAAACTCAGTGGAGAAAGGCTGAAAAAAAAAAAAAAAAACAGCCCAGCAACTTACAATGCTTTCATAACTCTTATAAAGTCTTACTTCATATAAATTCTGTGAGTTCCTCCCTCAGATACTGACTACTGAAGGCTCCTCGCAGCTATGTGGGAAAATGTTTAGCATACAGAACTTTAGGGTGCCTGGGCTCTGAATATTAATTCAGGAATCTCTGCTGTTCTGAGCTGCTTGATGCCCATTTCATGTTTCAAGGAATGGACGCTGTCCTGCTGAACAGTGAAGACAAGGCGTCTATTGGGAAATATCAAGTGAAGAACACAGAATGGCATTCACTGGCCAGATGTCTCACATTAAGGCAGACAGTCCTTTTACAGTCCTTTTTTTTTTATAGACCTTCACCAACAGGCGAAAAAGCTTCTTAAAGGCTGTCTGTCTCGTCAGTGTTCTGAGTGATAATATAATGCTGTCAACAACTGCTATATATGTGTGTGTGTGTGTGTGTGTGTGTGTGTGTGTGTGTGTTAGAAAAGAATGGGTGAGTTTCAGGGGAATCATTCTATTTTAACAATCACAATCAGTAGAGAAACTTTGTGATTCTTCTCTTTGCTTAAATTAAAATGACACAGTCTATCTTTACTGAGCTGCTGTATAACAGCAGTGAAGACACTTCTCTCAGTCCAGTTTGAAAGTTAAATTCAAAACTATTTTTAAAGCACTCCCTGCATTAACTTGTATAAAGTCAATGTCAAGGAATTGTTCAGAACCCTAAACTCAACAACTTAAGTCTGACTGCTCAAACCCTGTCTCCTCGAAATTATGTTTTATGTTTTATGTACGAGTTATCTGCAACAGCAAATACATTTCGTATAAACTGTTGCATTATATTCTCTATCATGTTCTGAATTAAAATGCTTGCCAAGTTGCAAAATGTTTTTGCCACATGCTATATATATACTCACTTATAACATATTTCCAATGATATCCAAGACTGAATACAACATCCATTCACAGCAGATTAAAGAAGATTAACATTTTTTTTATGGTTAAATCTAGACTCTTGCCACTTTCAGGTTAGACTGTGGTTTTGGTTGAATACTGACACCATGTGACACGGCCAAACCAAAGAGATTTTGTGACCTAACCCTAACCACACATTGGACTTACAAACATGGCTTCTGGTGTCTAACTCCTGCACTTCATATGCCCACTCTCCACCCTGACCATTCCCCTACAACCTAAGTCAAAAACAAAAATGTAGCACTCCCTACACTTTGAAAAAAAAAAAAAAGCCACTGAACATAAATCAGGCAGCAAAACACAATAGGAATAAAGAAATTTGTAGTATTAAAACATGATATATTTTATATGCCTTGATGAAAATTGTGCTGAGGGAATGATAAACATCAGGTGTGAATACACAACAACCAGTTTTTTAGCACTCTGTAGCGACTCTGCCACCCTCATTTGACTTGGCAACCCAGTTGACTTGATAACTCTACTTTCTGCTACTTGACATTTCACAATGAAACATCGTCTTTTCACTCCACAGCATTCATGTATACAGCAGCTCTAGTTAGGTGCTATTTGTCAGACTAAGATTTTACATTCAAAATATCACAATGAATTTCAAGAAAACAATGCACTGTTATTTTAAATAACCCACCATACATAAAGTAGTTAAATTAGCGTCACCTTGACCAGCTATAACATCACACATTAATGCATCAGTAATAATAATTCCCTAACATACTGAGAGGGCCCACTGGTATAATTACTTTTACCATTAATAATTTACGTTTTGCTCTTACGTTTCTGTACTTTTCCTTCAGTCAGATTTTGAATGCAATGCTTGTAATGGAGTATACTGTGGTATTGATATGTTTACTTCAGTAAAGGGTCATAATAATTCTTCCAACATTTGTTTCAATAACTCAACACCAGTGAGCCCTTAACAGTTTATGTTAGACAGATTACAAGGCTGCTGCTGTTCCCTCATGTGTAGTCTTTGCAGAAGAAACACAGACATACAGTGTTGTATACACATAAACACGCAGCATCACTGCAGTCACAGCTAGAAGGGGATATTGTGAAAACCAGATAAGATTTATTGCTTACAGGGTAAAATCACATTTTAATTCCACTGAACACTCTGCTGTATGCTTGGCTTTTTACAATTTCTCGCTCCATCTGCCTTGCGTTCTGTATCCAAATTAATAACCACTAATTTGGGGTTTTATATATCGCTTTTGACTGGTTACAGAAGGTTATCTAATTATGTAAGGATCCCCTCAACTGCGCTCCCCCACACAGGCATTTCTCTCTGCACACATTCAACATAGGGGCTGGTCCCAAACTTTATTGAGCAGGCAAGGTCAATTACATGGTGCAGTGATTCAGATGTTGTACATAGCAAACTGTAATTGTGCCATTGAGTGTTACTCTTCAATGTACGGCTGGCAGCTTTTAAAGGATTTTCATCTTGACAAAAATTGTTAGGGGAAAATAGGATTTGTGTTGTACTTCAAGTGCCATGTAAGCCATACAATTTTCAAGTTACTACCTAACTGTTGTCACATTCAAACCAGTGCAGTAAGTGTTTTCCACACTCGTTTTTGTAGTTGTTAAAGGCATAAAGGCATTGGATCTTTCATTTGTAGCTTGTAAACACAACATCCAAAGTTCTCTCCTCCTCACAAAAGCACACACCCCGTGACTGAACACACCCAGTGTACCACCTGAAGCCCGCACATTCTGTCCCTGTTATTGGCTGTGGGCTTCATGCCTATTGTGAAGGGGAAGAAGGGGGCAGGAGAGGAATGGAGAAAAATGAAGAAAGGGAGATAAATTGAGTGAAAATTAACTGAAATGATAGTTGCTATTGAATCTGTTGGCCGTCAGAAGTTATGGAACCCAGATTTCATTAGAAGACTTTGACAAATACGTCCAAAGATGAACATGTGCTAACTTTCATTAGGGAGAAGTGTAAATCCAAAGGTCGTCCATCTCCGACATGGAACATATCTCCATTAACCCAAACTAAATCACTCAATAAACAATACAAATAGGAAAGTGACTTTTTTTAATGGCATACAACCAAATACTAATACTTTGTGGTATTTAATGCTTACATAATGGAGATATGTGTGGAAATGTAGAGCAATCTGAGAAACATTTGTAAGAACCACTCATCTCATCATGAAGCTAAGGTCTCGATACAGTGATCGTCTATTTCCAGCTCAAAAGGACACCGTCTGACAACGACTTAAAGCTGCAGTAGGTGAGATCGAGAAGAGAGCAGACTTACCCTGAAAATTTGAACCAACACAAGTTCCACATCACTCCCCCTCCCTCTCCGCTGCACTCATGCCCTGCCTCCAAGCCCCTCCCCCCTGCGGCGTCTGCACAGCTGCCGTGACAACCAGTAACGTTAGCTTTAGCACAAGCTAACTCTGGCCAGCCACCACCTCACAGTTGCTAACATACCGTACGAGCTGCAGAGTGTTACTGTAACAATCACCATATTAGCTTTATGGTTATTTGTTGTCTTAGCCGTATATACTGTTGTTGGCAGCACCGGTATGGGCAGTTTCTCCTTTGCGGGTGGCTGTTGCTCCGCCATAGCTTTCACTAGCCTCCTGACGCCGCCGGCAGCATGAGCGGAGGGAGGGGGTGGTTCGCAGTGTGTGTGAGTAGTGATTGATAGATATCAGACACTCCCTCCAATGTTTCTCTGGCTCTGATTGGTCGTTTTGTGTCGGGTGTGGTGGATTCTTGCAAAACGATTTTTTCACAGATTACATGTTTCATGTACTGCTGTCTGGGCATAGGGGCAGATTTAGCAAATATGACAAAAAAATACTTTTATACAAGTTACCTACTGCAGCTTTAAGTGAAAAGTATAATTTATTTGGCATGATAATGAGAATGGATATGGGCAATGAATGATACGATGAATAACATGGATTATATGATGTAATACAAACAACTGAATGAAGAAGCTATAGCAGGATAATGTATCTTGCAGAATGTGTCTGGCAATAGTCAGAAGTAGGTTTGAGGAAAATGAGGATGCAAATGTAGTGTTAATTTCCTGAATTAATGACTAAGTGAGTCTGATGAGAATTGAGATTGTTATAGCCTACAACAACAACTCTTACCAAATGCAGTATGGAGCATGCCTACTTCTGTGCCAGCGGCACTCCGATGACGAACTGTCCCGAACTGGCCCAAATGGACCCTGGCTCTCACTCGTCACTGTGATCTGCACTGCGGTCCAACAGGAAGAACCAGTCGAGCCAAGATGTTGAGAGCCAATATTGGACAGAGATGTTTCAGGGGCTGGTCCTTTGGTGTCAGTAACAGAAGAAGAGCGGCTCTTTTGGTGGCTGTTTGACGCAGACAAATGGGTTGAGGCTGTATGCAGGACTTTGGTCCAAACAGGTTGATGATCGTATAGCAAAACTTTGCAGTTAGTAATAAAGTTGAAAATACTTACGATGGCTGGTCAACATTATCTACAAAAATATTATTACGTGATTGCCTTAACAGTTAAAGAAAGGAAGAGCTCAGCTTTAACTTTGAAAAAGTTATGCGGTTTAACACGGTGAGAAAAAGTAGATTGTAATGACGTGCCTGTAGGTGGGAAAAAGACAACCAACGAACAAAAATTTAAGTTACAGGAAGACTGAAAGAAGAACTAAACGGAACGAAAACAATACAAATTCAAAACTAAAGAAAACTTAAGTGCCTAGAGTTTGCTGTGGGCTGCGGGGAATATATCCTCCGGCGCTCCGGGGCGTGTCTGTGACAAACAGGCCTTTGCACGCTTTAGAATGATTTACAGGTGAACACTGTTGTTTTATCCTATAAAAAAAGAAAACATGTATTAACGGTTGCGTGCGATGGACTCATCTGATTCTCACTATGGTCAATCCGGAGTTTAAATGATTAATTTTCAATCACACTTCAACATTGTTGACAACATGTATGTTGGCACAAATATAAATACATCAGACACATTTCGTTGATTAATGGCAACATTCTTCAATACTAATACTAACTTATATTAACTAATAGTATAAGTAATTAATAGAACAGTGAAACAAGGAAGGGCAGATTATGTTTGATGAATTAAGCGTTACTAATTATAACTGTCTGATGTCTCGTATCTGAAACCTAACCGCTTCTAGTCTCTAGATGGCAGTATGGTTCCATGGTAGAAACCTGGACAAAAATGCTCATGAGAATTAAGATCATAGTTTTGTCATTTTACAAGCTAGAGACATGGGAAAAGAAAAGATTATCATCTTCCTGGAAACAGTTTAAAGGTCCCATATTATGAAAAACGCACTTTTTCTGGGATTCGGGGTTTATTTTGGGTCTCTGGTGAAATAAGACCGTCTGTGCTTTTTTGAGTGAGATCCAGATTTCTGAAAGCACCCTTCCGGCAGCTTCCAAACGAGCCAATCGAATTCGGCACCGACTCCTACGTAAGTAGCCGGTACATTTGCAAATTCCCACCCACCAGCCACCACCCCCCTCCCCATCTCCCTGGTGTCTCTCCACCCACCAGATACAGCACTACCTTCTCACAGATCCGCCATTTCGTTATCTAGAGCACCGTGTTAGGAATCATGATGTAGAGGCGCCACACACAGGGTTCTGTTGTTGGCTGTAAAGACCGAGTACAAATCGCTCCATTGGCTCCCAGCCGCAGAGGTGAGAATCTTTTCCGAGAAGCTATTTCCCGCAAACAGCTTCAAAAACATGTTTTTTTTGGGAATCATAGACCTATGAAACTTATTGAAAAAGCTTCATAATATGGCACCTTTAAATGATAGGTAACCCTTTGTAATGCCTTTCCTCCCCAGCTCTCCTGAAGGAAGGAAGGAGGGAAAGGTTAGGTGCAGGTCTCTGCAGGTCTATTTTATGGATAAGAAAAAAAAAACATTATGATAGAAAGCTAAATCTCACCAGCGTAAACAGCTGATGGCTGAAAAAAGGGAACAAGCTGTCTTCCAAGCACCTTGACACTGTAGATGTTGACACAGTGAACAAGGTACATTGAATTGAATAAACTGTAGGTTGCGTTTGAAAGACATTCATTGTGTCACAATTTCCAGGATAACAATAATAATCATCATCAATAATAATGATAATAATAGGAAGAAGAAGAACTATGACAATATGCTCTCACATTATGATGTTACCATAAGTAGAATGGGGGAGATAAAACATTATTCGTGTTATATGTATCGTAAAAGTCCAACAGTTTTTGAGAGCAACCGAAGTTTTCAGCTCATGATCTCAGATGCACTTTCAGAGTTGCAGAAGTTCAGCGACTGCTTCGACAAAGACGCAAAAGCTGCACGCCGGCCCATTACCAGGATTATCTTAATACCAGAGACAGGCCCACAGTGATTGGCTGCCGGGAAAGATGGAAATGAGGAGACACAACTGGCCGTCTGGAAAGATGGGAATGATGGGATGCGATTGGCGCCGTAGACGAAAGATGGAAATGGTGAGACGTGATTGGCAGAGGAAAAATGGAGAGTAGGAGATTGGATGATGGCAGCCAGTCTCTTGGTCCCGAGGCACAGCCACAGACTTGATTGGTCTGTCTGTCTGCTGTTTCTAGTCAGTATACTGAAGCTGAACTAATAACACTGATTTCATAATAAAACTTAGTTGGTTAGTAGCAGAATGTTAAAGAATGTAATTGTATTTCACTTACTGCTGTGGTGTGTTCCCTAAATTACTGTCAAGCGTCAGCTGGAAATCGATTATTATTACTTTGATAAATCAATTATATTAGATATTGCTCATGTCTCTGTTGTGAACAAATAAAGGACTGACTTTTGACTGCCTCTGACCAATGGCATGAAAACTCAACAATAAGGTTACGTACTCCAGTGTCTCTCTGACTTAAATTCAGCTAATGACTTTGATGGACTAACGCATGATTACAGGTTAATTTAAAAACAAACCTAATGGACAGAGATACTTTCAGTCTGCTTTCTCTCCATTGTTTTTGAGGGATCAAGCTTAATAAGTGCTTTGCTTTAAAATGGCTTTATCAGGGGCCAGGTAACATTGATCTTTCACAAAATGGAGAGACAACAGATGAGAGGTATATCTCTCTGCTGTGTTTGTTTTGAAATTAGAACCTGTAATTGTGTGTTTCTCTGCTGTATCATTAGTCTCTGCTATTTTTCAAACGCTTACCACAGAGACAAAGGAGTCATTTCCTGTAATTCATTATGTGTGATGTTGGAGATGCTGTCACGGCACATGTTGAGCACCATAACAGAGACCCAACTAATTGCTGCTGAAATTATTTTTATGATTGATTTTAATCGATTCGTTGTTGCAGCCCTAGTCACAAGGTTTATTAGAAATGCTTCTTAACTTTCCCCTCAGCTAGTCAATACAGTCGATCTGAGACGGAGGAACTTCACATTTTCCAGAGTCAACAGCCTTATCTTTCCCACCCATGTGGCTGCACTATCTGAAATATATGTAGATTTACCATTTACAAGCATCATGAATACTCTCTATGTGAAATGTTGCCTACACCATCAGCATTTTCTTCTGACAAATGCACCTCATGGAATTATGTTCAAGTAAATGAGCCTAATGCCCATGCCCTTTCAAATCCCACGAACAAGCTGCTGAAATGCCTATTTATCACAGAATATTTCATTTAGCACATTCATTTCTGATATGAAAATTGCAAAAGCAAATAGTATTAAGTATAGACAAGCACAACACATCACTGACTTTGAAGTGGATCACTGTGGGGGGGAGCTTACCTCTTGAGTCCTCAGAAAAAAAAAAAAAAAAAGGATATTGTTTTCAGGGATTAGCACCGGCACAGCTGAGAAAAGAAAATAGGTCAAATGCTTCCAAGAGACTGTGGCTGAAATAAAAGAAAATTCTCGGGTGAGTGTAACAGCATGGGTTAGAAAATTGGCATAACCTCCAAATGCACTTTCTTTGTCAAGTCTGGCTCCCATCAGCACTTGAGCAGTTCTTGAGAATCATTACTTGCAAGCATAACACAGCTTTACCCTACAAGTAAATGACCATAATGACTACAATTCAGATATACGTGCAGGCAGGGACAAATGGTTGTACTGGATTGTGAAATGAGAATGGGCAAATACAGCAGCATTACTTTTAACTTTGACAGTGACTGTAGAGTTCAAGAACATTTGCTTTATAATTATTTCAGAATGGATCGTAGCAGGAAGGGGAAAAAGGAAATGACAAAACAGCCTTTTCCACCTGAGCGGGAAATGAAGGGGGAGGGAGAATATAAATCAGACACACCTGAGAGCTCAAAAGAGGAGGGAAATCAAACAAAGGAGGCTTGAAGGAGGACTGAAAATGAAGTGAGAAGTGAGAAAGAAAGAAAAGGAGATAACTCAAATTTTGATTCAGTTACCTGCTTAATTACAAGAAAACAGTGAATTAAACCGAGTGTTAAGGACGAGCTGGAAGTTGTGCATTAAACTGGACACTGGAGGAAGAAGCTGATCCATGGAGCAGGTGGAAAAGAAGCTGATTCTATGGTCCTTTTCCTGTCTGGATGCAGTGGCAAATATCTCTGTCCAAGTTTGGTTGATGAACTTCAAGCAGATAAGTCCCCTTTTTCCTGAAACTCTCCTGGCTTCTCCTAACGTCAGACGTCAAGCTACACTGTTTTTTCTCTCCCCTCAAACATACATCCCTCCAAACTGAATTACATACATCCAAACACACATATATCCCTCCGAACTGAACTGAACTGGACTGAACTACATTCATTCCAGCCACCAAACACACCTTCATCCTTCTGAACTGAACTGAAAGACACCCAAACTATACACACTCACACACACATCCACATACACATACACACAATTTGCATTCTTCATTAACTGATGTGACCTGTTATTATTTATTTAAAGAACTTTTGATTTTTTTTTTTTGTGATTACTGTCTGAAATACTGAAATACTGAAATATTTCCTCTATGAATTGAGAGACATTTGAGTTTGATTATTGACCTGATATGTTTTTATTAATATTTGATTGAATATAAGATAACTTAGTAACTGCATCGATTTGTTGTGTTTTTATCGTGTGGGTTTTGTAGTGAAGAAGCCAGCTGCTGTGTTATTTCTCAAATTTCTAGTAGTATTTGTTTTAAAATATTGGCAGGTTGTTTTTTTTTTTTTTTTTTTTTTTGAGTATTCTCCTGTCTGGTGCCTAACATTTTCTCATATTTTGAGAAACTTATATGCTACAGGATAAAGACTTAATTGAAAAAAACCAAATGAACTACATTTTTCTTTAAGTCAATTATTCCCCCCTATAGTCGATGATAAAAATCTTGAGACCATGACATTATTTATTTTTTTCTTTGCAACTTTTACATTTAGTCTACCCATTAATTTATACAGAGTGCAGAGCAAGGTACAGTATATATTGTCTGAATTAACAGTCCATGATGCATTTGATTTCAGTTTCTGTAACCTGAAATGTTCAACTGACCTGCAGTAATGTTACCTTGTTCATTGAGAGCTGACTTTAGCTTTGTTTGGGTTAACCCTAACCCTTTCTTACATGAATATTTTTTTCTGCAGGTACTGTATCAGACAGCTTGTGGTAGTTGCAAAGATGTCTTAATTACCATACTTGAAACCCATAAATTAGACGGGCTTTGGTTTTGATTAAATTCATGGCAGTGGCTTGATCGTTTCGTGTAGAATATCCCACACACAGATGGGATGGCTAGCAAGGAAACTCAGAGCACCATGACATGATAGATCCACTCTTAACAACAGCCTATATTTCCGCTCCATTCCCGCTAATCAACGTTCTCCCTTGGAGGTGTTCCCATCAGTGTAGATGAATCTGCCATGTCAAAGGTGACAGAGAAAGGCAAGTAGTCTCTCCATGGCCCCTTGTCTCATGCCTGCAATTTCCCCTCTTCATCTGGTTGTCCTCCAGCCTCCCATTTTGTGGCCAAATGGAGAGTGAAGTGTGTACTACCATCTGTGCAAGGGGGGGAGAAGGGAGCTAATAGTTCCACACAAGGGATCAAAATCTCATCACTCTTAACCCCGTGAGGAAAGCCAAGTCATAAATGGCCTTCTCAGTTGGACAAACCATTTACTTCTAATGTGTTGCTGGCAAGTTAAGAGGAATGAGGGAACGAGATGGACGAAGCCTTGCCTTCCTACAATAAATCTCTTAAGAAACCAAAATCATTCTGAAAAAGTTTCAATTGTATCCATGCTCTTACAGAAGGATCCTTGTGCCTAAAACAGAAAAATTGAATGACAGGTCCTTTAAAAGATGTCATCAGTCTTTAGTTGTCTGTGAATGCTTTTTCCTCAGAGACCTTGTGTTTACCAGGACTTGTACAGGTGTTTGTTGTCAGTGTTTGGCTTTTTTTAGCAGTGACATGCTCTCTCTCTAGTGACATGCTCTCTCTCTACCTCAAAAAACTGCATCTCAGTAAGGCTTTTTATGGTGGTATTAAGATTCTGGTCAAGTCTGACCACCCTTGGTCTGTGGTTGTGCAGTGATGGTTGATGGGAAATCAGGACAGCCTCTTCTCCCAGATGCAAACCTCAAAAAAGACTCATATGGCAAGGCTTTGGAGTGCCTATCCTTCCAGTTCATTGTCAATATTTAAATGCTTCTTATTCATGGTTCCTTGTTTTACAAGTAAAACTGACAATTCAAAGGCCAAGACATCAGCTTGTACATAGGCTAAATGATAAACTTGTATAGCACCTTTCATGTTGCTCAAAGATATCAGTTGTACTAACTGCTTCACATAAAAAAAAACATGGAATGAATATGAAAATGGGTACAATCCCATAACTGCCATATAATTCCAGAATTAATGTTAAATCAAATGGAGAATAAACATTAAACATAATAGGGATGAAAATAGCATACATAGAATGCATAATATTAGATGGAAATTAAAACCCACTGAATAATAAGAAAGATAAATGCATAGAATGCGTAAAATCAAGTAAAATACAGCATGTTAAAAGAAGTGCTCAAGTGAATAAAATGTGTAATGTGCAACATTTAGACTTTTTCATCAATTCTTTGTAAAGAAAGAAGAGGTTGTGTATTAAAGTACATGGAAGTAAATTCAAGGTTTGAGCTGACATTTTGTTGCTCAGATGAGATAGTATGAAGTTGATTATTGAGTGAGTTTAATTAGAGGCAGGTAAATGGCAGCTATTGTACTAACCAGGGTAAATTCATCAAAAGCTTAATCACATGTATTTAATCTTTTGAGATTTAATCGAAGGGGCATCTTGTGGAAAAGCATTAATCATGCAGGAGGGCTCCTATTTAGGCCTCAAACACCATGTCCTTGACAGGTACTCTGCAAAATGAATATTAACCGGACTCCTTGCATATTCCAGTGTAACATCAGATCAATCATTTAACAATTACATGATAATTTATTGTAATAAGATATAAATGAAGATATGAAGGATCTTAGTGTCTGTCATAGGTCCATTTGGGATCCAAACTTAAAAAAGGGAATTGCCATAACATCTACATTTCTAAACTACTGATAAAGAACACAATGAACCATGAGTTTAAAGCATATATGACAGAGAGGATATTATCATTAAAAATCATCACTCTCACTTGTCACAAACACATTAGTCTCTCTCTCTCTCTCTCTCTCTCTCTCTCTCTCTCTCTCTCTCTCTCTCTCTCTCTCTCACACACACACTCACACACACACACAGACAGAATGGGCAAACACAACACATGCAAATACATGGGAACTGATACACATGCGAACACAACTCATACAAACGTAACAGAAATCTCAAACATTACAGGTTTGGATTTGACAGCACATCGACCACAACACTTAATATTAATGGTGCCTGTCAATTAACTAAAACACAGCAGCAATAACAATGATACAAGTGATATAATGGAGGGCCAGAAGTGAAAACTGCAATGGAGATGTGTGAAATTTCTTACTGGGCTAGTTTATATGAAATTATGAGAGAAAGGTACAAACAGAAAATCAGATCATATGTTAGATGTGACTCTTACGTTATGTAGAGGAGCAATTTTTCTGATCGTTTTGCTGCTACTGAGGCAGTAGATATAACTAACTACCAGCTCATTCAGATGTCATTCTACTCAAGAAAACAAATGAAAGCATACAAAAGTATGGAGGCATACAACTTTTTGTTGGCAGCACGACTTTGGTTCCAAAGTTCTCAGGGATGACTGTCATTTGGTTTTTCAAAGGTGTGCAGCTTTTAATTTCCTGTGGATTAAGCGAGCACCAAACTTTATTTATGTTATTGAAATTCACCTGTTTTAGGTGAAACTGTTAGTCCTGATTGAATGTTGATTAACCTAGCAGCAAACGTTCAGCACTGCAGTGCTGAATGATGATGTTTACGTTATGGTTGTTTGCTAAGTTAACAGCTTGCAAAGGTACTAAAGATGTGGATCATCGCTAAACAAGACAGGGTACGTTATTTATGTTCAGCTGTCAAATGTTGTTACGACCCCTAGCTCATGGTGGAAAAAGGGAAGCAACATAAACCAGTTGTAATTGGTTAAAGCAAAGTTATTTATTTTAAAGGAAAATGATATGTACAAACACAAACCAGAAGCAACTCTAAAGGAAATGGGCCTTCAAGTGCTGATAAATCAAAAAGCAATCAAAACCAAAGGAGGACTTTCTGGAACTACACTAATTAGCAAGCAAACAAACAAACAAACAAAAAAAAAACCAATTCAAAAACAAAACCCTCTCTGCTTAACTAAGGTTTAACATAAACATCAGATCAGCACCCCTTCTTCCTAGTGTGAACTGACAAAAACTCCACTACCTCTGTATCACTAGTGATATCAGTGGTTGACACTGGCCCTGGCTCAGTCCTTCACAAAATGCAAAATGCCTCTTAGTCACACAATACGGCCACAAAACGAACGTCTGACGCGCTGCTCTTCAGCCCCGCAGTGCCGGTCCGCTCGAGCCTTTCAGCATCCCGTACTCGATTGGCGCCTAGTGATTGGTGAACGGACCCCGACTCTGCACCAATCCAGCGAGCAGACAGCCGAAGGTGGGAGGTGGGAGGTGGGAGGTGGGAGGCGGAGGGAGATCACGCTTCCAGAACAAGCCAATCCCGCGTTGAGGTCCGCTCCACCTGCTCCGCACACACACTCCTCCGATTCACGGCGGGTTAGACAAAAAAAAAAAAAGGGTGGGGGGGACGTCGGTGGCCGTAACATAGGTGAAACCATTAAAGCTGATTTAATAAATGTTAGCTGTGTTGCTTGTAGGTCTTACTTTAAATCTGTCCCCACAGATTTAAAACAATAGCTAAGATTACACCATTTCCACCCGACCGCAGACGGTTAACAAGCCATTTTTTTCCTGCGCTTTTCGGTCATCTTCTTGCATTTTTCACCCTTATGAACAACAAGATTTGGTACTCAATAAAAGCTCCTCCTGGTTTCTTAGTTTGATTAATGAGCAGCTGTAAATGACACAAAACATAAGCATTTTGAGTGTGTGTTATAGTGCTTCCTGTACTGAAAATCAGTTCTGGCCCTCCATCGGTAGTTCGCACCACTACAAAAGAGTGACGTCATCTGCAAACAACTTATTTAGTATATTTCTACAGAAACTTTCCCAAGGAACCAAAAAACCTTAACCTGAACCAAAAAAAAATTGTGAGCTTTGGAGGTGCAAGTGGATGAATTTACCCTTTTCCTTACCTGTTTCCCCTTATTTCCAGTCTTTATGCTAAGCTAAGCTAAGTGGCTCCTGGCTTTACTTTCATATTTAACAGACAAGCCAGAAAGCAAATAAGCATAATGTTGAACTGTTCTTTTAAACAAAGTGATTTTTGTACCTGATCTGAACCACACACAAGACTCAGAATTCAAAAGCTGGTCCCTGGAGTCCCAGTTCTGTACATAGTGCATCTTTCATCCACCCCAGCCACCACCTAATTCTATGCCGGGCAAAAAAATGTAGTGTTTTCCTCACTAAAAACAAACAAACAAACAAACAATGATTTATCAATACCAGGTGCATGTGACAACCAGTTGTCCTTTTGTTGCCGGACAGTATAAAAGTCAAGACATTGTGGAGATCCGCAGAGAACACTCTGCATGAGTCTTCCCTCCATGCTGCATGTATTAAAGAGACCTGATTCATCACACCGAGTCTGTAATTCTTCAGAGAATTGACAACTCTGAACGATCAACAGGGAGAAATTCCCTTACAAGATTTCAGCATATTATTGATTTAGTCTAGATTCAGGGAAATGTTCAATATAATTTGACAACCAAAGAAAAGAAAAAAGTCATGTGGGAAATATTTAACCCATGCCGAAACTGTATCTATTCATACATAGTCGATAAATATTGATAGATCGTATTTACTACACATTTACTGTAACCACAATTACATATTTTAATATTTTCTTGTAATAATGCATTTTATTTTTTGTACCTGAAGTGAACTGCAGTCTATAATGGTAACAGGCTGAGAGCTGTTTGATGCTGTGAGTGTGCTATTGAATACAATGGTGTCTTGTAGCTAGGAGTGCGGGACCGTGTGTGATATCTGCTTCTGTGAAGATGCCAGTTATTGGGGTAGACAGACACCAATTAATTTCAGACAGCAGAGGAAAAGCACCAAAAGTGAAACAATAGTGTCTTGTCAAGCCAAAAGTGAATATTGATGGACATGGCCTCATTGAAGCTCTGCATTAGGAGTGAGACATATGTGTAAATGAGTGTGATTTTTGTTTTTGATCCAGAGTTCTCATCTACTTAAAATTTACAAAAAACAAAACAAAACAAGGTTATGCTGAATAAATATGGTTAAAATCTAGAAACGACATTTGACACAGAACAAAGTAAACAAACAGGATGAAATAATTAGCCTGTCATTCCATTAAAATAACTGATGTCTGGATCTAAAGACTGTGTCAACTCAACAAGCAATTTAACCCGATTGTTTTTAATAGAAAAGTACTGACAGGCACATTGAAAAGTTCTCATTCATACACTCAGCACATGTAAAAATATTTTCCCCCAAAAAAGCATCAAACCAATACCTGTTTCTCATTAGATGATATGAACTGTCATTACTTCAAATGTAAATATATATTTTTTAATTTCTACTTAAAAGACCCTGAAATAAATGTTTCATAGGTTCTCTACTAGAAAATACTGCAACTGCTGTGTTGTATTTTCTATATTGCAATAAAATGTGTTGGTGTTTGTGATGATTGATGTTTGTGTCAGGGGCTCTGTCTGTGTGTGTGTGTGTGCGCGCGTGCGTACATGCATGCGTGCTGTGCTGTGCAGACAAATTTTACCCTCATGAGCATCAGATATAAAATCAGCCATTTTCAGAGTGCCAGCCAAGAATCTAAAATTGAAAGTTGGCTTGTGTCTGTCTGAAAGGAAAAGAGAGGGCAGCAGGGAAGCTCTGTTCAGCTGTAACTGACAGTTCAAGGGGTTCAATTTGAAGTTGACCTTGTAATCATCTTGTAGGCTTGACAGGCTATCTTAGAGGGCTGACTCTCTCTTTCACTTTCTGCACATCCCACCTTCATTAATACCCTGCATATCTTGCTGTTACAATCCGGCTCACTTAATTATCTGGCAGCCAACTATTTTATTACAACCTAAAATATCTATGTTAACACACACACTGACAGCAAGAAACCTTACCAATACAAAATAACTTAGATAACTAAGATACGAATGCAGCTGAAAATCGACTTCAAGTAACAGGTTTTGTTATTTAACATATTCTTGTTATTCAACCTATTCTTTAACGTACCATTGATGGAGAAAATACAAATCAATGTACCATTATTACTGTCAAGATTTGGTTATACATATTGTCATACTCCTGGTCAGTCATACCAGTGACTGGGGAACAATTTGTGTAATTTTTGTTGATTAAATATTCTGCAAGTATGAAATGCAGTTTGTTCCTGGTTCATATAATTTTAGACAGTAATTACATGACAATGTCTCCTAAGATGAAGGCAGTAAGACAGTCAATGCTGCGCTTTGAGTAGTTCACATGATGAATTACAGGAAATGACGCCGTCTACTATGGAACATTCAAATAATGTTGTGCTGCATGAAAAATCTATTTCTTGAATCTTGTATTCTCCTCTCATTAAAGTTATCAATGTAACTTTCTACATGTTGCAACTACCGTGACGATGACAAGATGATGCACTGTGATCTACTAAAAGCAACACAAGTGATTAACACTGACATTGTCACAATATTTCCAGGAATGTAAGTGTCTCCCGGGACCTGTATCACTATGTTAGTGCGTTAACCAGATATCTTTGAATTAGGTTTTGTGGTATCACAAAGCTGACTCACTTTTAACCCATGTAGACCCCCATGTTAACATCTACATGGCTCACCTGCTCTGGGACCATCACTCTGACAGGGTCCTGATATGGGCAAAAGCAATGATTACAACAATGTGACAAGAAAGAGCACTGAGAAACAGGGTTCCCAACATTTTCCAGTTTTTGAGAAATATAATAATGGGAAAAGTAGAAAACTGATTTTTTTTTTTTTTTTCACACATTTAGAACATATTGAAATATATTTAGAAAATATGTAGGCCTACAACTTTCTTAACACAAATGTAACATTTGTGTGCATGTGCTGAAACACACTGAAAGCTTTTTGTAATTAATACACACATCCAACAGTATGGCCAAATACCTGTATCTCAGAGCAGCACTGAAGAAAGACAGCCATAATCTCCCAAAGAATCCACCCAAAATCTTTCACCAAGTGAGTGAGAACCTTTTGAGATCTTTGCTTCTTATCTTAGCTTTTTGCCTTTTAAGTCATCACTTTATTTCCTCTCTATTTCCCCTTGCTGCGTCTTTGTTGCCTGCCCTCCCTTTCACTCCTCTTCTGATATTTTTTTTTTACATCTAACATAACTCGGTGAATTGAGAGTTTGTTTCAACCAAACCAGAGTTGGTGGTGATTGTTGGAACAGCGAAAGACAAGTTTTATTTTATTTCTGTCGAGTTTGAATTAAGTGTGTTTTATAATGATACACTTAGTGTTACTGAGAATGGAGTCTGGTGGCTTTGCAGAGAGTGATAGTGGCCGTTTCTGCTCCAACAAAAAGGGTCTTAATCTTTAACAAATGTTAATCTCTGTAGGGATCATTTCCATAATTTTGTCAGACGCTCAGAATTATGATGTGAGCCAGTCAGTGGAAAAAACAAACGCTTTCAGTGGACATACATTGGCGGTATGCAAACGCTCGTACGGATTACATTGCAGCCTGTTTCATGGCTGTCAGCTGCAGCACTCTGGCTCAAAACTGAACCAACCAAGTGTTGTCCCCATAAGTCACTTGGACAAAAAAAACATGTGGAAAAAGGGTCCATTAACAGAGATAACATCTGACCAGGATTTCTCCCTCATTGAAATCTTTCAGGACCAGCATTTAAACAAGGCAAAGGAATTGTAATTGACACGCTATATACACGTCGCACGGCGGAAGTATGTTATTTATTTATTTATTTATTTATTTATTTATTTATTTTTCTTTGTGCAACCATTCTGTTTTTATTGTGTATGATTTTTTTTTTCTTGCATGATTTTGTGTGCTGGTTTGTAGTGGTGTTTTTATTATGTTTTATTGCATGGTTTTAGCATGAAGCGATTTTGAGTTTCTGATAATTATAGATACATATTAATTGCTCTAAGGTTCTATAATTACTGACAGGATTCCTACGAGTGTTGCTGCTTTTTATTCTTACTCTTTTTACACTTACTTCCATGCGGATGTCAAGGTGGGAATTGAGTTGCCCTCCGTTACATTCCTGTCTGTGATTTAAACTGGGATTGTTCTATTTGGGATAAACTCAAAAGATTATTTTCTGTTCTTGACCCAGTTCCTCATGCCTCATTATTTTCCATCTTGATGGCTTAAGGAGGGTTTGGTCTTTTGCTCTGCTGTGATTCTACTGATGCTACTCTATATTCCCTTCAAGAGACAGAGCACACAGTTCACTGCATGCTCAAAATGTCCAAAAGAAATCAGATATCATTTCACGGGACACAACTTACACACACCAGACTCTTGAATTCAGAAAGTGCATTGTTCACTGACAAGTGAAAAATAGCAAGTTTCCATCTTTTGCTCTCATGTCTTTGCTGTAGATGATATTGCTCTCTTTCCCATTCCATTGGTCTCTGTCCCTTATTTTTCGTTTTTTAGCTTTAGATTCTTCAACCATTTGCTAGTCTAGTTGCCTCTGTTCCTTTACTGTGAACATCACAGATATGATCACTCAACACTTACTCCTCAACAGTTCATGATTGTTCCCATATTTTGATTTTTACCAGATTAAAGCTATACTTAGAATTTTACAGTTTCATTAAAAAAGAATCGTTCTGCATCAGGTGAAGGATTGAGGGCCAGGGAGCCTGTGTAACAGGGTTGAGTTTCCATGCTAAACTCCTGCTGAAGTTACTTCCTATCTCCTTGAAAAGTGGTGGATGATAATGTTGCTAATGTTCCTACAATTCTGTATGATGTGCTACATGGCCTAATGCATGAACAGTGTTACCTAAGGTAACATTACAAAACACAAAACAAATTGAAATGTCAAATTGAAATGCTATTATAAAATTGAAATATTGTAATCATTATGAACCACATGGAGGTGTGTTCAAAGTGTGTCACAACTTTTCTTGTCTTATGTATGGCACTGTTCTCTACCAACTCCTGTGGGAAATATCAGTTTTTTTAGTTGCTAAATTCTGTACCGTTTTCACCAACAAGCCGCCAGCTGTGTCTGTCTGTCTAATATTTTTTACCCCACACCAGTAGGCTAGAGGAACTAGCCATTTGTTGGGCTCCAGAAAGCATAAAGGCACCATTAAGTCTGGTGTGGCGAGGCCGAGACTCAGCTTGCTGTCTGGACCTGAGGTCTTTGTATGAAACAGTGCAAAACGTTAATTAGGCTGTTATCAAATTGCCATTGACTGACACTGTTATCCATCATAGAGACTGTTGAATTTTGTCTGCAGATGCATATAATAATAATAATAAGAAGAAGAAGAAGAAGAAGCACTGCAATTTAAGTTTATCTGTGGAAACTATAGAGGCTGTGTTCATCTTGAGGCAGGTCCAGCTCATTAAGGACAGCATGAGCCCCAAGTCAACCATGAACAGTTTTCTGAGGACAGTTTTGTTCCAGCATCACATCATACTGTTTCTCCTCCTTTGTAGTACAAGTGGCATCCTTCTTGATTTCTGCAAAAATGAGAACAAAGTGCTGCAAAATAATCACACACAAGCCCCACTGTGCAAATTAGCTGGCCACTCAGTGGAAGTACCAAGCATCAAGTGGTAGGACGCTGGTGCACAAACTGTCTTTGGTTTATTGGAGGCCACCTTGTAAAGGCTGTATAGTTCATAGGAGCTACACACTGAATCAGAAACAACTTATTAGCACTTATTTGTCTTTTGCATCTGATATTTTAAATGCTTTGGCACTAAGACTTGGATTCTTCCATGATGTGTATATGTTTCCTTCGATGATGAGGTCAAACATTGTTTTGAGCAGCTCTGTCCTGTAACATTGAACTATTTGTTTTTAAATTTTCTAGACCAAACAAATTTGTTTGACTGGTTTGAAAATAATTGTTAGTTGTAACCCTTTTTGTTTGTTTGTTTGTTTTTTTCCTTCTAATGCATTATGCCATGGACGTCCTCCACTATGTGTCCACTATCACCACAGGAGCAGGTCCCCCCCAATATTATTATGAAACATGGCAATTAGTCCCCCAATACTTGAAAGACCTGACCTGATCTGTTTTCCTCAATACAGTTAAACTGACTGGATGTGTATCATTCATAGAAAACCTTCCGTATCACATTTGGGTTCATGTCAACAGCAACAGTGAACACAGCACCTGTGAGCCAAAGCTTTGGGTCCATCCTGTAGATCATGCGGGCTGCTGCTACTTCAGAGGGAATGTTTCTGGTCCTCCGAACTGGTATATTAATGCATCAGAGCGGAACTTAATGAAGAGCGTCAGAGGACGGAGGAGAGTAGAACAACACACACAGTACAGGCCATGAGTGTAGCTATTACAAGATCACTCAAGTTATGTTTATAGTCAGCGTAGTTGTCTCCAATGTTTTTCTCCACCTTTCAGCACAGTGTCTGGTCCATATAATCCATATTATTTGTTGTATTATTCATAATTCATATCCATTCTCATTATTGTATCAAATAACAAATACTTTTCATTTAAGTCCTTGTCAGACAGTGTCCTTTTGAGCTGGAAATAGAGGAGTCGAGAGCTTACGCTTCAGATGATGAGATTGATCTACTATTATTTCATTAATTATTATTAGATTGACATTAAAAGAAAAGAAGACTTAAAATCCATCTGAGCTGAGGAAGGTTGGTGCCCCTTTTTATATTAAACCCAAGGGTTTAGTGACCTGATTCCCCTACATGGGACATCTGTCAAAATGTATGTATCATTAACCTACGTCCACAGCTGACAACACTGGTTCCAAAACAATCAGTTAAATATATAACTGCAATGCAATTTAGCATTAGAATAGGTGTATTTATTAAACTATAATAAAGGCAGTTATTGCTTGAGTAAGATTGTAATTATTGCACTAGAAAGACAGTCGTCACATTGCATGTGAGGGGTCATTCAGTGTTTGTTGGAGTTGTGTGCTAATGGCCCAGGCAAAGAAACTGTTCTCAAGTGTGGTGAGTCCATCCTTTGATGGTCCAGTAGCGCCTGCCAGAGGGCAACAGGTCAAACAGGTGGTGCCCGAGATGAGAAGAGTCCTTTAGAGTGCTCTGCAGAGACTGCAGGAGCTGTTGATGTCTTCCAGTGAGGGCAGAGGGAAGCCAATGATTTTCTGTGCAGTGCTGATGACCCTCTGAAGAACTCTCCTGTCTGTTGCTGAGCAGCTGCCATACCACACCAAGACAGAGTACGCTAATAAGATGGAGACCAACAACAGCTTTGCTTCCAGAAAACAACAGAAACTTTTGATGCCTTGGACCGTGGTGGTGTGGTCACTAACTCACATTCATAGATGTTTTTCTAGGTTTTTCAGCGATACGAAGTTACTTATTAGCTGTCAGTATCTGTTAGTGTGCAATGATCAAGTCACACGTAGGTTTCAATACGATGTGTTATAAGTAGCAAAATTAGCTCACTATTAATATTGTACCATTTCATCAGTGCTTGTATAGATGCGTTCATTGTTTTCCTTGGGAAGTTCTATCTAAGCCAGTCAGTTACTGTATACAGGGACATGGAGATGGAAACTGTCTTCTATTACTTTGATTTATGACTACAATGATATTATATTTAGAGAAAAGGGAAAATTGAACAAAAAGATGATGACTTCCTCCTTTTAAAAACCGCTTTAATACTTTCTTCAGTTTCTATTCCACAGAGTAACTGCTGTCAAAACAATCAAATAGTGTTCTCTCACTGTTATGTCTTATGTCTGGGATATTCTGTTTGTGAGGTCTCAGTTTCTGTAGATGATGCTCTTTCCTTTATGTGTACAGCTTTGACATCTGTCAAGCTCATCCAACTTTATGGAAGCAAATAACAGCTATATGTGTTTGAAACTTAAATGGATATCTAATTGTGAAATATAACCACAAGTGAATTTTTGATGTTGAAACTTATATATTACAGAATAAATTGCATTGGAATATTTTACATTGAAAGCCATCTGTCTGCATTTATGTGGATGGAAGTCCCCTCTGAAATTTACACTTCTTCATGGAAACCTGATAGAAATCTATTAGACAGCAGCCAGGAGGGACTGGACTGGGCCATTCTGAAATAATTCCTCTTCAGATGTGCCATGGGTTGACCTTCAGTGGAATCCAAGCACTAAAATTCAAAGCATTCTTGGCAATGATGCTGTAAAAACAAACATTGTTTTTCAGATCACAGAAGGTTTATGCCAAGGGCAAGTACAGGAAGCAAAGCACCTTGGGAAATGCATGTGTATTCTCTGTGGGATGTGTCCATGCTTTCATTGTTGGTGGATAAAACAGAATAAGACCTGAGAGAACAGACTGCAACAAATTCATTTTTATCAAGAGTGACAGTTATTCACAAGTCTGTTACATAAGGACAAAGTCACACTGATGCCAAATTACCAAACAAATGTGACAATTAGCAAGTGAGACCATCATTCAGTCTAACTGCTTGAAAGATGCTAGATTTTAAAATATTATCATTTAAATGTTAATTGTCTTGAATTATTTATTTTTCAAGGTGAACAGCACAATTTGATCAGAATCCAATTAAGACCGGCACCCTAGCATGTCAAAGCATGCAAGAACAAAAACAAATGACTGCCCCGAAAACAAAGGTGCAGCAGTTATTTTATTTTCCAAACAATTTTGCATGTCACTACACTTCTCTTAAGTGCATTTCTCCCCTGAATCAGTGTACTTTGTGAAAAAAAATATCCAGAACTGAATTATTCCACTGCTGTACAAAGTCTCACAAATGCAAATACAATATGGCTGAGTATGGAGCAGCTTGCTTCATCATCATTCATGTGTGCAAATAATAATGTGTGCATTACTGGTATGCAGTTGTTTTAACCTGTTTACCTAAGAGATTTCAAGATTTCAAATCAAATGACTATGCTAGTCATGCGATGCAAATTAACCGCATGGCATGCATCATTTGTGTTTGATTCATCTTACCTTTCACTTGTGAGAAGGCTCATGATAGTTAGATTGCCAGCCAACAAGAGCAATTTTCCATTGCATTAGTGATGAGACTATCAATGGTAAATTACAGTGGAGAATTAGGCAACTGTCTAACTGCACTGCCGCAGATCAATTGGCTTCAATTGTGAATGCAGCTAATTATGAGTCTGAAGTAAACAAAACATTTCCCAGGCCAACACTAGAAGCATAATTCTAATCAGACAACATTGTGACAGGACCATTTTAACAGGCCTGGTGACTCTCCATAGCAGTTTATCAGATTATCTCCCTCTCTCCTCATGTGCACATCAGTACTACTACTATCAGATAAAAGAGAAAGCACATGGAGCAAAGAGAAAAAGAATCTTTATCAGCAAATTGTTTTTACGGTTTTATGCAATGTCGCCTTGTTTCACTCAAGTTAAACATTTATTCTAACTCTCAGATATTTGCAGTTTGCATGCCAAAAAATGTGTTTTCTGGGGGTGTGTGCTGCTGGGGGTCATGGTTTGACTGTGTTGGCAGCATTCACAGTAAAGAAATAAAAATGTTGCAGAACAGTTGAAAGCAATCTGAACTAGACTTTAAGCAGAGGAAGTGCATTTTCACTGGGTCTATTTGGATACTTTTTTTTTTGGCTTTTAGAACAGGCAACATTAATGGATGAAAACACAATAAAGCAAATTCTAGCTTTAGTTGTGATGCTTACTGAAAAGGAGAGATGGTATGATGAAAAATATTCATATAATCAAAGAGAGATTAAACATAGACAAACAATCAAAACAGGCCCACGGCCATGCCCAGGGCAGCAGAGTATCATCGTGCTCTGTCTCTGCCCCTTTTCTTACAGCGTCAGGTCACTCTTTGACACTACAAGTCTTTTGCAGTGCTCCCTCCCCTTCAAAATGATGAAAAATAAAGCCAAAAACTTCCTGAATATATTAAAGTAAATTGTAATAAACATGTGCAATTCCACATGTAAATTAGATTAAGATGTTTGTGTGACAGTAACAGAGGGATCAGAGTGATCCATGTTTTGATGTTCAACTCCCTTTAAAGTTGAATTCCATGCTGTTTAGGATCATGTGTATTGAGTAGTAGTAGTATAGTTGCTGTCATCCTTACTCATGAGTCATAAGGATGACAAAGACATTCCTTACAAAATAGCAAATGATGACATTGTCACATTTTATTCATATGTGTCAGAGAATGTTTATTTGATGGTTTTTGAGTAAAGAAATGGGATGGGAGTAGGAGAAAGAAAGAGGACTGAGACCTGAAGTTTACACTGACTGACTGTCTCTCAGGGTCCAAGCTATGTTTTCATCCAGTCAAGGTGTGGAACCTCTCACATGATGCATGATGAAAGGATATATTTGTACCTCTGTCCAAACTTTGTTGCGCTGATCAAATCTTATACATTTTATACATTACACAGCTTCATTAAACATGATGCTCTCCGCTGCAAATTTAGGAAGAAGTTTTATTAATTTATTTGCAATCTGGAACAGAACTGTCACTGGCAATAAGGTATAAAGAAGTTATTTAGAGTTTGCTACAGAATACATTTATATATGAAAAAGAAGTGGGAGTTTTGCCAAACTTGTCACTGTGGTTTCATAAAAATTAAGTTTACCAATAATGAAAGTGCACAGGGTGAATGGTCTGCAGCTGTGTTAAAAGTGGCAACTTTAAAGGGGTCCTTGTGGGGATTCCAGAACAATAGCTCATACCTTAATGTTCCTCTCATTTTATTAAAATGAGAAGTCGACTTCCACAGCCATTTCTTCTCTCTACTCCCTTTAATACACATGGAGTAACTTTTTTGCATACTGTAAGAGCTTCACTGGAGATTTGATATAATACCCCAAATGATCTAATCCCCCTCCACATGAGCACCTAAACAACCAGTAGAAGATAGGGTAGTGTAGAGACATGAACATGACCCCTGACTGGCTTCTCAACTGCCACCAAAGCCAGTTGTGTTTACTGGCGTGCCTGATTAAATCCTGGGCTCAGCAGTGGTGGTTTAGTGTTTTTTCTCCTGTGCAACACAAATGCCAATCCAACAGTTTCTGCAGTCCTTTAAGATAAGATAAGATGGGACTTTATGGATCCCACAACGTGGAAATTCAGTCATTACAGAAGGCAAGCACAGTGGCATAAGAGATCAAAAATAAAAATCTAAAAGTTTACAAGATACAGAATAGCAAAAAACAACTTTATATATGTACATTTTTACATTACTAGTATTACTATTTTATAAAAAATAGTAAATGCCAAATACTCCTACTGCCTTAGAGAAGTACTGTTGCTAAAACTAACTACTGACATGACATGTATTGCATTGCACTTGAGAATACTATTGTACTTGAGAAAATACTCTTTCACTTGAGAAATACTGGGTTTATGTTGATGCACGATATATGCAGTTTATAAAAAATACCGTTGCCAATATGGGTAATAAATAGTGTTATTGCACAGTTGACAGTAATATACAACTTAGAAATTGCACCAGGTGAAATGGATAATGTGAGCAAATATTAGCATTGAAACAGTAGTGCAAAAAGAAGTGGGTATGATGTAGAATTGAGAAAGACAGCATCAGCACAGTGCTACATTACATGATGCTGGAGTTAAACAGTGTGGTAGTGTTCTTTCTTACAGAATGGATGCAGCAGTCTGTTATTGAAGGAGCTGCTTTAGCCTCCCATCATCTCATACAGGGGATGGGATGGTGTCTCCATGATAGATGTCAGCTTGGCTAACAGCCTCCTCTCACCCACCTCCTCGATGGTGTCCAGAGAGCAGTCCAGGGTAGAGTCTTTTTCTGTCCCTCTCAGAGCTCCCACAGCCCCAGCAGACCACTGCATAGAAAACTGCAGATTCCACCACAGTCATAAAATGTTTTTAACAGTGTCCTACATACTCCAAAGTACTTCAGTCTTTTTAGTAGGTGGAGACTTTGGCCCTTACTGTACACGATATGTGTGTTATTTGTCCAGCCCAATTTGTTGTTGAGGTGAACACCTAGGTGTTTGCAATCCCCCATGATCTCAATGTCCAACCCCTGGATGTTCATTGATGTAGTCTGTGGTACTTTCCTTCGGAAATTGATTACCATCTCCCTTATCTTGCTGGCGTTTATGTGCAGGTGGTTCAGTCCACACCAGTCGACAAAGTTGGTTAGAGCCTTCCTGTATTCCAATTTGTTCCCCTGTGATATGCGTCCAACGATGGCTGTATCATCTGAGAACTTTTGGATGTGGCAGCTGTTGGTGTTGAATCTGAAGTCCGATGTGTAAAAGGTGAAGAGGAAGGGGGAAAGCACTGTCCCCTGTGGAACCCCCGTTTTGCAAACTATCACACCGGACACGCAGTCGCAAAACCTCACATACTTTGGTCTGTTAGCGAGGTAGTCGATGATCCATGCAGCCAGGTGGCAGTCTACGCCGGCTCCTTCCAGCTTCCCCCTGAGCAGTGATGGTTGAATCGTGTTGAAAGCACTGGAGAAGTCCACAAGGCCCTCACCGTGCTTCTACTATGCTCCAGATTGGAAAGAGATCGATTGAGCAGGTAAATGACTGCATTAATGATATTGTTTCCAGTTCAAGTAAAGCAATATCATTTTTCCACAAAATCTAGCCTCACAGTACTTTTCAATCTGATGTTTGAAGACACCACCAAAATGGGTTCACTACTGCCCCCTGTGGGTGAAGGGCAAAAAACATTAGGAATTAGGTTTTGAACGCAAAAGGACTCAGGCGGGGAGGGCTTGCAACAGTTCAATGTAGTTTTATTGAAAAGATGCTGAGAGAAGGATTCAGAGAGCTGATCCACAGTTTATATTGAAGCAGTGTAGACAGAGAGAATTGGGCTGTCAGTTGGAGGTCAGACTGACAGGATGCTCGGTGAGGAAGGCAGGATCGCAGAAGAATATGACCCTGAGGCACAAGCAAACAGAATTATGTAGAGTTCAGGATAACACGAGGAAAATACTGACAAAACTCAGGACTTGGCCGTTGTGTTAGTACCACATTGATGAACTGAACTGTCGAGCGCAGACTGAATCATAGCGGTGGAGTTTATGTACCGCATAGAACTTGAAAAAAATAGTAAATATCTGTTTAAAAATAATGAAAATAAATACCTCATTGTACCAATGGCAATGTAACACAGCAGAAATGTTTTACATTTAGATTAAATAAATAAATAAATAAATGTATATGAATGTGCCTGTAGTTAAAATGATCCAATTAATTAATTGATAATTAATTCAGCACCAGTTAATATAGCCTTAGCTTCAAACCATGCAATATGCACACAAAGGAGCTGCCACACAGCGAAATGATACATGTGTAGCAGGTGAAAAACCCTCCTCTGCCCCACCTACCTGACATGTCTGTGCCCAATCAGTTTTGGCCATAACTGGTTGGTTTGGCAAATGTACATATCAGTCCTACATTTATAGTAGTCCTACAATGCAATTGGTTGGGGAAGTGTTAGGATTAGTATTGGCATTAGGACGTAACCTACACATGTATACAGCAAATTAGGTTTCTGGTGCGGATCGAGGAGTGTGTGCAGTCAGCCTCTGGTAAAGAACATTAGAGTAAACACACACACATAGCACCCAGTGGATGGCATGGGGCTGCAAATCCCTCAACGCTGACAGAAAAGTTAAGGGCTGAACACTTTTAAAAACTTGTTTCATCCTTGTTCTTGAAATATGAAATATTCTATAAAAATAAATAAATAAATAAATAAATGATTTGTATGAATTATAACTACATCTTGAAAAGTGGGCAGTTTTTAGTTTTAACCCAAAATAGCAGATCTCATCACACATAGTGTCACCTCATTATGTTCCTTTCTGTCCAGTGGTGTTTCTTTTCTCCACAAATGAACACATCTTTTTGCTTCAACTGGATAGAGAAGTCCAAGCTGTCATAACATAGCATCAAAATCCCATTATTAAAGCACATTCAAGACATGTTTGACAGCACAAATGACATCAAGGGAGGGTTTTCTGAAAATTGTCCCAATCCTAGATCACCATTTGCAATAATGTGGAGAAGGCTATTTATTTAGCTTTAATTGAATATCAATCTGGCATCATCTTTTTTAATCCTGCTTTAGTTCTGTCAGACAGCAGAGAAAGGAAAGCAGGGTTGAAGATTCAAAGCAACAAAAAAAAAAAAAAAAAAAAAAAAAAAAAACAGAGCCAGGACTGTTCACGGGTGATTGAAAGAAGCTTCAGCCAATGCCAGCTGAGCAGAGACTGCTCTCCCCCTCCTCTCCCCCCAATCTTGCAGAGTGCTGGTCCCTCTGTGTGCTGTAGTACGTGGAAGAGAGGGAGATCGGATACTGCGTGAGGAGCCAGCCTCTGTGTTTGTGCCGCCAACTACTACTTGCACTGGATTTAAAGCATCTTCAATACAGCCTGCAAGTGGGAATGAAAAGCTATCCAAACTGACATTCAGGAAAACGGCAGAGAAAGAAAAAAATCAAAGTGGGCAGCTCTCTGAAGCCCTGGTGTGGGAAGATACATAAAGAGCGCCTATAAAACGCGCAGATCAGAATCAGCACTGCTCAGGAAGCATGTATAATTCGGTATGTTTCATCATCCTGTCATGGGTGTTTGCTGTGCTTGTGTTCCCAGGTAAGACTTCTTCTATTCCCCTGTGTTTGTTGTATGTATGTCTATGTTGACATCCTTCTCTCTTCCTGTCTGTGGCTCCTCAGCTCCTGTTAACACAGAGTGGTGCACTGTTGAGATGTAGCCGTATACTCTTGACTTTGTTACACTCTCTGTCTGCAAATCAGCTGTCATGTAACTCTGTGAGGCTTGTTGGGACACCCAGAGATGAGAAGTTGATCTGAGGTCGTTCAGTCCTGCCAAGGACTCTCTGACAAGAAATAAGAAAAAGTTCCCTCGACCTCACACACTTGTCAGCTTGTCAGTCTTATGGAGAATGACATTAAGTCCTACTGTCAAAGATTTCTTGTTTGAGTGTATTAAAAATTCAAAGTAGTCACAGCATTATCTGTTTTTCTAAAGCCCAGGGTCGTCAATAAAATCACTATTTGTTATGTGTTTACGTTAAGATAGATTTTTACTGTTTCCATTTGAGAAAATATTGATCAGTTACTAACAATTTCAGCAGATGTCAATGATATTGAAGGTTATGTTCATGATGAAGTACGTGTAAGCAACCAAAATGTGTTGATCAGTGGAGTGGGGAGACATTTGCATTGTGTATTGATGCATGCATATAATGCCAGCATTACCCTTTAACCTTTATTCTCAATATCCTCATATAGAGGAGAAGATGCTTTTGACAGGGAAACCTGGACTTGGTCATGATGAGTAAAAACAGCTTCCTGGTGGTATCACAGGGGAGCTGGTGTCCTGAAATTATGTTAAATGAGCCTGACATCTGAAAATGCAAATATGTATCCAAAGCACCTGAAGTGAGAGAAATATGCTTTCTCTCAAAGGGATTATGTGAAGGAGTCTGACAGGGAAATAATGTGATGCATGGGTGTATGCATTTACCTTTTATTATGCCAACTTAGGTTCCAAACATTTTCTGAGGGAACTTTAAGCCTTTCTTAAAGTTCCTATCATCATTTAATTCAGTTTTGTAGGTGAAACATAAGCGGTGACCACACAGTGAGCAAACACAAAGTTTCAGAGTTTGTACTTTGTATATTACAAAACAACTCTGCTGCACAGTGTTGGATGCATTCCTCAATGGCTACATTATGTCCAAGGCAGTCGCTGTATCAAACATAAATGACTGAGTGGTCTAATGCCAGGCTGGATGCAGTATGACAGATTGGCTCTGGTGCTTGATAGCTGTTGCAACACTGATGAATTTGGCAGCTTCCATTACAGTTAAATCAGGCAAAGATCAATGGCTTTCTTCACCTTATGTATCAATCTCACATAAGTACCATGTCTCCATCAGACAGCGGTGGCATTACAGAGCCTAAGGAGTGCACTTAGCAACTTGTGAGGGTGGTGTATGTAGGAGGTATACTCACTCACATGAAGAAGGTCTTGCACATACACGCGCACAGTGTTGCGATTGTAAATGGCAAACAAAGACTTTTTCTCTAAAAAGTGAAGAATTACTTGCCTTATCACTCCCTTAGTAAGACTACTTGTCTTAAACGTAAAACCAATAGTAAATGTGCTGTTGCTTGGCTGTAACTCGAAGAGAAATAGTGTGAGACAGAATATGATGATGAACACAGATAATTCAGAATAGAAAAGTGGCTATCTGGTGGCTGGCTATCTCAGCTGAGTATGGAATGTCTTGAAATTTTCTGTTTTGGTATCAGTTGCCCAAGGTGGACTTCCTGCAGTATGTGCATACCTCAATCTGCATGTGGGCTCAGCATGTTACTGATGCATGTGCAGTTTACCAACTGTATTGCAAATATGTTTTAAGAACACACATACTCCAGCATGTGCACATAAAACTGTATCAATGATCCAAGTTTGGTTTTAATTAATATTTGTAATGGCCATTACACATCAATGTTAAGAAATAAATCTATTTTATGATTTTACAATGAAATGGTTATCATTTGGCTAGGTTTGGGGAAAAGATCATGCTTTGGGTTGAAATACCCGAGGGGACCCTCATTGTCATGATTACAATAATAAACACTCAGATAAGGTTAGGGAATGATCATGGTCATGCTCAAAAAAAGCAGTGTTGGAAATGGGAAACTGTCTCCTCTGTTTAAGTCTCATGTTCTGTTGATCTATCCATCTACCCTGTTTCCTCAGTGGACTGTTGTTCAATGATAATGATCACCTGACCTTCTCCTTTACTCCTTTTATAATTCCTACAACAGCGAGTGGGTTTTGTCTCTTGAATAAAACTAATGTCCAGGGTACTGAAACTAATGTTCCTGTTGTTCTTCTTTGGAACACAGTCTCGCTTATTTCTTTTCTTGCAGAGAGTAAGATGAGATAATCGATACCACTGTCACACTGTATCTGTCCGTTAAATATGAAGCAACACAGTCAATTGACTATGTAACATGCTGCATAGGCCCATCACTGTGACAAGACTTCAGGTAGTCAGTGTACCAACACATAACCTCTCACAGCACTATAAAATATTGTTTTTACTCATTACCCAGATTAAATAAATGATGTGTAATTTGTGAATCAATAAGCTTTAGAGGTGCTGGTAAAAGAGTGTCGACTAGCTACCAGTTTTTATGCCAAGCTAAGCTAATCAGCTTCAGGTAATGCTAAATCTACACTTAAAAATCAGACATGATTATGTCATGTAACTCCTGGCCACCACTAACTATACACAGACACAGCAACTTCTGCATGACATGCATGACCCCGACCAATCATGGCACGTCTTATTTCATCATCACATGCAAGTTCAGAGGTCTTCGGGAAAGCAGGTGAAGCAACTGTCAGTCATGGCCACGGAAGAGCAGAGTGCTGGCAGTCTTGTGTAGCGATAAAAAAAGAAAAGAAAGGAAAAGCGGCTATGGACGCACTCCTGGATGGCATGGAAAGGACAGTATGGGGAACAAACTTTTCTTCTCTTTCATTGTCCCACCTGACAGCAGTGACCTCAGCATAGCTCCTACTCCTCTTAACCATGTTTGTTACCCAAAATGCTGAAGAGAACACCTGATTGCTCAATGCTAAGAAAGACATTGTGGGAGATATCACTCTATGCATGTCAGGACAAGGAAATTTTAACATGCTAGACTTTTTGTTACGGTGTTGTGGGGCATCCCTGATGCTGCAAGCCAAGTCATTTAGCATGTCAAAGTACATGGGTATAAACACCCGATTACTGTGTATAATCAGCTATGATACTGATGATTAGTCAGCCATGACAGAATTGTCTCAGAATCAGGCTAAATGCTTCCATGAATTAATACAAAGAATACAGCCATAAACAACTGATTAATAAATGACTGAATGACTGAAATCGCAAATGCAGCAACATACCAAAATTGTGAATGAGTAACATCAGACTATATCAGGCATGATATCTTTATCAGATGCATTAATTAGTGGAAACACAACAGAACAAGTGGATGAGCTCGTTAAGATTAAACAGTGAAATAAGGCTTAAGGCACTGTTCAGCAGCTGAGAGTGATGGGAAGCCAAAAGAAATTGTCTGAATTAATTACATCTCGTAACTATATTGATGGGGAATGCTCATTGATGTAATGCTTCTTAAGTATTCATGCTAGCATCAACTCCACATCACAGGAGACATATTGTTTTACCTGTTGTTTGATGGCCAGGGAGAAACGTTGCTCTGGAGGGAGGAGAGGAGAAGCAACACTGCTTCTCATGTGGACCGCTCTCGAGCATTCTCGGGTGTGTTCAGTCCCACGTAGCAACGGTATATATATTCTGTGAAATATATCATTAGGGTTGAAGCAAGGACCTACCCTTATGAAAGTGTTTCCCCTATTATCAACATATCACTAAAAAATAGATTTTTTTTTTAATCAATTGCAACGTAGTGGTAATCCATTCTTTATAAAAAATATTATACACGTCATTTCTTAACACAAGGTAACAGTTTGTTCCCTGTATCCAAGTTTTCATGTTGAAACAAAACTTGTTAATGAAACATTTTGTATGAATTGACACTTTGTTTGTCCTTTCTTCTGTGTGAGTCCTTGGTGAAGTTCAGATCATGGTATATTTGCTGTTAAAAGGGTCAGTTGTAGGTTGGTGCCAGGACCAATCGGAAAAAGCAGGTCCTAAGTTAATAAATGCTCAAGACAACATCAGCAAGGATTAATTGTTTTAGCACTAAAGATACTAAATCTTTGTCAGCATTCATGTTGATTCACAATACAGTTATCATGTCTCCTCGTTCTGTTGTCAGTTAGTTATTACTGTTCTTTTAAGCATGTTGTGATATTGAATATAGCAAATTGTTAGAGCTATAAATAGTTCAGAACTATAAGACACAACACGCTCAACTCATGATTAGACCTTGAAGACTGGGCACTATGTCCTTATTGTAGTTAACAAATAAAAAGAAAGACTAGGATAGCACTTCAAAATCATTTCTTAATATTTCCGCAAGGACACTGTGAACAAGACACTCCTCTTCAGCGTGTATTCTGGCAATTTCACCATTCACAGTTGGGGTTAATTATATGTGACCACAAGCAGCACAAGTACATCCTAATATGTGGACCCAAATCCTTTCCAGGCACAGAGTCTTGCAGAATATTGATGATGGAGAACATTAAAACATGAAAAAACAAAACAAAACACAAATTCTATTCAGTTAAGATAGGAACAAGCAAATGAGAGCTCCTCATTCTTCCCACTGGGAATGAGGGTATCAAGGAAGTGTAGCCAATATGCCTCCATATGGAGAAGGATCCTGTCCCTATTACCAGCTCTATATGGCATCTTCACTGTCTTAATGCCCATGAAATGTAATTCACTCAAATTGTGGTTGTGACGATTAAAGTGCCTCCCCATCAATGATTTATCATCACAATTGTGAATAAAGCACTTATGTTCACAGATCCTGGTTATTAACTTCCATTTTGATTTTTAACATAATACAAATAGCACAGGTATTTTAACAGGTAAATCGCATAATTAGTGCTATGTGCGTTTCGACCCATGACCTTATTGTCAACTCCAGAATTTGGATAGGTGAATTGATTATTGTTAAACATACAATAGCAGTGTACACAGTCATGTCAGGGAAAATTCCCACTTGGAATCTTAGACAGAAAATGAGTGAGTTGAGTTGGCAAATCTGACTTTACTAGGGTAATTGCATATAATAACTTGGAGGACCTCTTTTTAAAAATATCAGGAAGGAGTCTGAAATGAACTTGCAATGCAAGGGTTACTTTTCAATGTGCCAGTGTTGACTCATGACTTGTTTGACTGACTTAGATATCGGTTTGTAGGTGGATTCAAATGCAGGAAACTCAAACCTCTAGAGCAAGGTCTGAGTAAATAAAGCTGCTGAACTTGGAGCACCTTATTGAGGTGGTTGTCAAACAATTCCTCCTCATATCCCCTCGCTTTAAAACTGTCTCAAAGATTCATCAGATTGACAAAGGCTTAAAATCCTCAGTAGGTGACTACAGTAGATATATTTTTAATTCACGTGAATCAACTGCTGAACTGTAGAATAGCATTTCTTTCTTTCTCCACTTCATATATGTAAGTGTGGAGAGAGGTTCCCTCTTTTTTTCTACAAAATATGCAAAAGAGAATTATGTTCCAGATCATAATAAATAATATAATAATAATAACTTTATTTATATAGCATCTTTTAAAAACAAGGATTGCAAAGTGCTTTACAGAGCAGAGGCCCCAACAGAGGGCCAGTAAACAGGCTGAACATGTTTAGGTCAAGAGCAAATAAAATAAAAAAGATGATGGAGAATAGGAAGGTCAAGAGTAAGAAGGTAAGATCAATTTCTAAAAAGGAAACAAAGAGAAAATGATAAGAAAAAGAAAAGAACAGAAGCAAAAAAAAATAAAATACAATAAAATGAAGAGAAAACATTATAAAAAGGCAAGTCTGTAAAAATGAGTTTTAAGTGATTTAAAAGAGTCCACTGAAACTGCAAGCCTTATCTCTTCAGGCAGGTCATTCCAAAGTCGAGGGGCTCTGACAAAGAAGGCACGGTCACCTCTCGTCTTGAGTCTCAACTTCGGAACAACCACCCGAGGATCTAAGGCTGCGAGTTGGATTGTATAGGGTCAACAAATTGGCCATATAATTTGGGGCCAGCCCTGACAAGCTTTAAAAGTGATCAGTAGAATCTTAAAATCAATCCTAAAACACATGGGGAGCCAGTGGAGGGAAGCTAAACTTGAGGTAATGTGGTGATATCTATTAAGACCGGTGAGAAGCCTAGCTGCTGCGTTCTGGATCAGTTGGAGGCAAGAGAGTGTTTTATTGTTTATGCCGGAGAAGAGTGAGTTGTAGTAGTCCAGTCTTGAAAAGATGAAGGAGTGTATTTTTTTTCCAGGTTGGTGTGTGAGAGCATGGGTTTGATTTTGGAGATGGTGCGTAATTAGAAGAAACAGTACTGGACAAATTTATTAATGTGGGGTTGGAAGGTAAGGGCTGAATCAAATGTAATTCCTAAATTTCTGGCAGTGGGCTGGATGTATGTGGACAGTGTGCCCAGGGTGTTTTCTGTGGGAAAGGTGGAATGTGGGGGAGTGAACAATTAAATTTCTGTTATTGATTCATTGAGTTGAAGAAAGTTTTGGGCCATCCAATAATGCTATGTGAATTTGATGGATTCTGAAGTCCTTAGAAATACCACTCTAAATAAAAGGTTGTCTAAATACCTCCAAAAAGCTTTTAAGAACTTAGAATAAGGATTGTAGTTGTCAATAAAATTTAACTCAAATCTCCCAATAACTAAAACTGGCATAATTCAGAGTGACTGGTGAGCCCATGCTGAGTCTCTAAGTTGAAGATTGTATTGATCTCGAAACATAAAATAATGCTTTGTTAGTACTTTATTGTTAAAGACTGAAATATTCAGTATATACTGAAAGGGTGTCTTGCCTGAAACTTCTGTGTAGCAATTTTAAAAAGTCAAACTGGAGTGCTGTCCTAGTCTCACTTTTTTAGTACTAAATAGTGCAACACAAATATAAAGCCTTATCTTTTATGTTCCTTTGCCTCCTTTGTTCATCCAGGAAAGGGTTTTGCTGAGTGTGCATTTTCTTTTTCAGTGTTGCCCTGCTTCACATATACATTCTGTACGTACCTTCACACCTGGGAGCTGCCCAGTTCCATTTTCTCACATCTATTGACTGAGCAGCTGCTTCATACCTGCCTTGCTCAAGGGCACCTTGTCACTACCTCTTGATAGAGAGTATTGGGAGAGACAGCCGCTTTGAACTTTTTGTTATGAAGTTGTTTACTGTGTGTGTGTGTGTGTGTGTGTGTGTGTGTGTGTGAGAGAGAGAGAGAGAGAGAGAGAGAGAGAGAGAGAGAGAGAGAGATCGGGAGCTACAGAGAAAGAGCTGACTTTGACATAAAACAGTGCAAATGTTTCCCTGCGACGGTGCGTTGGAGAATACAGGCCAGGGTGTGCATCTGCTGAATGACATGTCTTGCTGAAACATACACCCTAGTGTTGGCTTTGTTTATCTTTTATTTATTGGAATTAATTGGACTGTCACTCTGACTGTATTTTGAACCTGCAAAAGCTTTGCCTTAATTTTCAGTGTCTGTGAAGAACAGAGGGAAAATGACCATGTGCATTCTGAGTTCAGATGGATTGAGGAAGTTCCACAACACTCATTTGCATCACCAAATTAAGCTGTCCAAGTCTAGTCCAAGTCTAGATGTTTAAATGAATTCCATATTCTGGTTTGTGCAAGAAGCAGTCTATCCATCTGCAGTTAAGCATTCTTAAGCGAGCCTGTCTGAATACGACCTTCTCTTTTGCATCACTCTGGGCACAGTGTAATTATGAGGCTTGATGATCCCGAAGCAGTAGTTTGCTGATGTCAGTCCATTTATATGAACTGCTGAGTATTATAGGTATTTTGACAGCTTTGACACCTTACTAAATAATTTGAAAGAACTATACATTTTTTAGAAAGACTCTCACCTGAAATGGCTTTATCAGCTAATTTTATTCAATTTAGCACCATTAAGGAGCACAATTGCTTTTTGCCTCTAAGCAGCTTTAATAGTGAAGCCTAAATGCCAATTATGCACAACCAACAAAATGATTATGAGAAGTGCAGGATGCCATGAAAGGCCACGTATGCACATCAAATGTACACACACACCTACACACATCATGTTAATGCGTGTTTGCAATATCTGGTCGTTTTATATGTTGGTTTAAACTTTTTAGATGACATTTTGAATGTACATCAGCTTATTTTGCAGAAGAAACATCATTTTTCAGTCCTTCACAATCTAATACAGTGATGATGACTTAATATGTTCTTGACACTGCAACTAGTACATTGGTGGCGCTGCATTTTTGAAAATGACTGTATTTGTCTATTGTTTTTCACTTTATTTTTTGTTGTTGTGAAGATCTGTAAAATGTTGTTTAAATTCAATTCCAAGAGAATGCATTTTTTTTTCCCTTTTTTTTGGTGTGTGTGTGTGTGTGTCGGGGGGGGGGGGGGGGGGGGGGGTAATACAGAAAATGTACAAATGTGCCCATGCTGTTCAACATGATGTATTACCTAAGTGAGGGCAGCACTTTGTCTCACTAAGTGATTGGAGTTAAAGATCAGTTTTAGAAACAAAGCTGCTTTTGACTTTCAAGGGGTGAGGTAAATCTATATTAAAACAGACAGTAGTAATACATTGGTGTTCGGACTCTTCATTGGGATTAATAATAACTGGAAAAGACTTATACAAGTGTTATCCTACAAACAATCTGCTGTTCGGGGCAAACTCTTTTCCACACTCTAATTCCTCCTCAGTACATGATGCTTCCCTTGAGGCTGTGTATTTATCAAAGTGATAGTGGCACAAGATAAAGTTGTGGCCAAAACTCCCTCAACTTTTCTGATCTGTGTGTGACTCATGAGAAAAGCCTCCTCAGCTTCAGCTGATAGATCCATTTATCATAATGACACACCTACAGCAGACAACATCACTGTTCGGTTCTGCCCATTGATCCCAAAGACTCAAAAAGATGGATTGAAATGATGGATTTGTGAGTCAAACTGGTAGTGAAAATTAAGCTTCAGTTTTTTAGCTATTGATCAGTGCATGCACACATTTCTACTTAATATTTATGCCATCACTTGTCACTTATCCTAAATTGCAATTGTGAATTATGTAAAATATAGTACACATCATCATACAGAAGGACCCAGGGAGCCCTGTTTGAAAACAGTCGGGAGCACAGCACAGTTAAAGTTATTTTTGCTGTTGTTGTTGTTGTTTTCACTGAAATGTATGATATGTCAAATTTTATGGCCTCATATTACTCACAGTTGACACAACTTATGTCTGTAAAGGAGATGGAAAGTGTGACAATTTATCACCTTGACACCCTTCCTGGGGATCACATCAGTCATGCAGCTCTATGACACATTCATATTTTGTCAGTATAAGAGAAGCAAGGCTCTTCAAACTCCAGAAATATATCAAACATGCTAAGCAGTTTTAGCTGTTAACCCCAATAAAAAGGCAAAGCTGTCTGCCTATTTTTTATGTTAGTGTTGTTCTTGAGATCCAGTAAAGCGTACCTGCACCTGTCACCCTCAAAAATATGTAGCTAATTCTGTTTAAAGAAAGTATACACCTATGGTATATATTTTACCAGATGAACGCACATCAGATGTGAGTTTAAAACCAAAATCCCAATATACTCGTTGTTTTTGCCCAAAGCCTTCAGGGAATGGAGTCCCAGAAAAATAAATCAAAAGAGAGTTTTTTAAAATGTTACTCAGATACCACTAACCAAGGCTGATAACACATAATATACTTTTGGGATACTGGGGTATTGTCTCAAAAGCTTTACAAGGGAGCAATCATTGACAGTGAGTCACTACTTACACCCAGCCATGGCATTGTAACAATAGTGAACAGGCTAACATTGATCGGAGGGGATACATTTGTGAGAACACTGTCTCTTGGCATCAGTGAACAATTCACTCAACATTGGTGGCTCAAAGAGAGCATTACAGTCTTTGAATGAATGCCAGTAATAGATTGTCACTGAATAGGATGGCACAAGCAAGAACAAGCATTCAAGTGTCATGAGGCTGCAGAGCTGTAATATGAGAAGGGATTGCTAAACCAGAATCCACTTGGTTTAAAAGGTATTGATGCTACAGTACAGCAGTGTTCTTGTTGCATACAAATGTGCTCAGTTTCATCTTGGGTTGTTCATTGCCTCATTTATCCATTCTTTGCTGAAACAAAATGGTAGCTGAGTGGCAGTCGTCATTTGTTAATTTGGCTTTAAAGATGGTAAATGTTGTACTTTTACATATAACCTTAATAATATTTTTCAGTGTGGCAAGGAAGTAGTCATATTATGCTAATGGTAATGTGGATAATACATGCATACTTTCTGTGATAATTACATTTTGTCAGTAAGTGATTTTATTCATGTTTTTTAGTTTCATGAAATAAAGCAAACTCACTTTCAGTCTTCTAGACTTTTCAGTCAAAATCAATGACATCGACTCAGAACAAGCTTGAAGTCTTCTCCTGATATTGATTTGGTTATTCTCCCAATGCTTGTAAAAGACATTCATTACTGTATTGAACTACTTTAAAATGTTTGGCCATCGGCAAGTTCTAATAGTTTGCTCTGATGACATACACTGCCTGGCCAAAAAAAAAAGTCGCCACCTGGATTTAACAGATGAAGTGATGCACCCATAATGCCTAGTGCCTACTGTACAAGCCTGTGGGGGCAGTGCTATGATCTGGGGTTGCTGCAGTTGGTCAGGTCTAAGTTCAGCAACATTATGTGCCCAAAGAATGAGGTCAGCTGACTACCTGAATATACTGAATGACGAGGTTATTCCATCAATGGATTTTTTTCTTTCCTGTTGGCATGGGCATATTCCAAGATGACAAAGGATTCATCGGGCTCACATTGTGAAAGAGTGGTTCAGGGAGCATGAGACATCATTTTCACACATGGATTGGCCACCACAAAGTCCAGACCTTAACCCCATTGAGAATCTTTGGGATGTGCTGGAGAAGGCTTTGCGCAGTGGTCTGACTCTCCCATCATCAATATCATCATCAAAAAATCATCATCAAGATCTTGGTGAAAAATTAATGCAACACTGGACAGAAATAAATCTAGTGACATTGCAGAAGCTTATTGAAACAATTCAACAGCGAATGTGTGCTGTGATCAAAGCTAGAGGCGGTCCAACAAAATATTAGAGTGTGTGACCTTTTTTATTGGTGGCGACTTTTTTGGTGTATATTCACTGATCCAGCCTGCTGGGTAGCTGCATAAAAACTGCCACAGGGACAAGAGAGTCAGTATATTACAGTGACAGCTGATGAAGCCTCTGTAGCTGCAGTAATCAGTACTTTCATATGAAGAATTGGTTATATGACTAGTCATTTATAGTGATAAATCCCAAAAGATTGGTCACCGACTCTCCTCAGCTCCACAGAGCTCATCAGCATCTTTCAGCTCACTAGTTTTCATTTTCCTTCCCACAACTTTGCTGTTTTGGTTCAGTCTTCAGGAGTGTTTCCTATTGCAGCAGGCAACTATTTTCAGTAAAACAATAGCTTGACAAATCCACTGAATGTTACTAGTCAAACACTTGTCTGCTAACTGCAGACAGACACAGTTAACCAGCAGGTGAACATAGTGCAGCTTAGTTAAACAGGCAGATAGACCATAAACTCTTTTGAGTTTATGGAGAACAAACCACAGCTAGAAGGACAGTGAATGTTGGACTTACATTAGACAATACAGGAATAAACACTAAAATGTTTAAGCACTGGCCCCATGGACCACTGAGCCCCTAAATTTGATGGCCAAAATATATTTTTGATGGTCCAATTGCAAACATATGTAAAAACAAATCAGAAAAGCAATTAAACGCAACTTAACCAGCCTTCTTTAAAGGTGAAACATCAATGAATTGAACATAATGAAAAAATAGATTTTCTTTCTTTAAGTTGATAAAGAACTGTTTTTTACTCATGAAGGTTTTATTGTACTTACAGTATGAAGCATAGTTGGAGGAGCTCAGCCCTAACATAGAGGGCAGAGGAGATGCTGCAGTGTGATAGTAAATGGCACCAAAACGTTAGGGATAAAATGTAACTAACGGAGCTTATCGACACTATGGTTGATTAATAATTTAGTCCCAGGGCCCATTTAGTACTGGATTTCTGTACCATGTCTCTGCCTCTTTTGCTCACTTACTCCATCCCTCCCTCCCAGCATTGTGCCTGAGTTAGTGATGTCTGCTATACATTACAAAACCTATTATATATACCTCCAACTGTAGCTCTCTTTGTCAAAATACGTTTTGTTTCATTTTTCATGGTCTGCCTTTTGTTTTTCTGTTTTTTCTGCGAGGATTGCATTAGCAGTATGAGTAGGTTGATGTAGCAAATCGCTACCATTCTAGTCAATGAGTGCATTTCCACCGGGCACGGAGCATCTACACTCTGGTCTGCTGAGTGCCAAGTCTATTTTTGATGGTCGACACATCAATCTGAACATAGGTGATTGAGCCAGACAGGAAGTCAGACACAGAAACAGTGTAGAGAATCCATTACATTTTCAAAATAAAACACTGTATGCAGACTCCCAGTGGTGCATCAACAATAAAAGCAATTAAAACAGACAAAAAGTAACCATTTAACTATGAAACCTACTAACCTATGGTAGAAGCACAAAAATCGATAGAAAATGACCAAATGAACATGATCTGACCAAGTCAACAAAGCTCGGCAGGCAAAATGCTCCGCTTCTAAGACAGGACCAGTGGGGACTGGAGAAACGTACAGACAGACTAAATACGCATTGCATATGTGACGTCTGAGATTCACACCAAGTCAAAATCTAAGGTTAGTAAACCCATTCTTCAGAAGACCAGACATATGAGTAGCTAGGGAGTAATGACTATGGTTTTGCTGTTTTTGTCGGCTGTTGAACTAACGCCTAAATTCCAGTGGTCATAACATCTGCGGTTCCCTCCTCGACACATATGACAGAACTGATTGCTGCCATTCTAGGCAATGTGTGCGATTCCACTAGGCATGTAGCGTCTCTTTTTCAGAAGTGTCTCAGAAGCGTATCTCTGCTCTGCTCAGAGGAGAATAACAACATAATAATTTTGACAGACAACACATCATTCTGCACAGAGCAGATTGAACCAGATATGATACCAAACATCGGAATGGTGTAGTGAATCCGGTCAATTTTCAAAAAAAAAAAAAAAAAAACCACCCTGTGCAGACTCCAGATCATACATCAAAAATAAACACAATTGAAATGGACAAAAAAAATTGAAACCATTTAACTATGAAGCATACTTATCCGTAGAAGAAGCACAATTATTTAGGGAAAGTGACCAAATCAGCTAAATCTGAGCAAGTTAACATTATAAGTCAGGCAAAACGTGCCCAGTGGGCTGTGCAGCTGCATGGAGGATAGAACAAAAATGCGTTGCATAGTCAACATCATGAAGAGTCCTGTGGAATCTTGGGGTAAAAGGCATGAATCAATCAAGATGTTTGTGGAGCCACACCAGGGAGCCACCTACAAGGGATATTTTATGGAACTTTTTGTGGTCTCTGGCTATCAGGCCATGGTTAATGTCCAACCCTAAGATAGTGTGTTAACACATTAGTTATAGCATTGCTACTTTACAAATCCATAGTATGCCAAATGTATGTGATTGTAGCTTGTTGTGTAGTCTTTTCTATTGTAAAACTGAAAAGTACACTTTTTGTCACTTGCCCATGTAAGCTTTTTAGTGCAGCTTCTTCTTTGCCTCACTGTATTGCACCAAGCCATGACAAGCTCATTGCTGCCAGAGGACCAAAACACCCACTGGTGTGGGTTGCGTGAAGCCTTTTTGCTTTAAGGATATTGGGTTGTAGCCAACTGATCCTACAGTTGTATGAGGGTTCCCTGTATATGCCCTCTAGGTACTGATAGTCAGAAAGTTATTCTTGTGTGTATTTCTTTCCTGAGTAGGTTGAAACTGTTTCTGAACAAAGAATTGTTAAATATTTCCAGCCATGAATTGTGACGGTAAAGTTAGTGTGAAAGTTTATTTGTTCAGTGTCAGTACTTTCAAACAGTCAAACAATGTCAGAGAAACTGCTCATTTCTGCTGCTTCTCCAGCTACTTGTGCCTATGAATGTCACACCCCACCCGCACCTCTGAATCCATCTGCAAGTTTCTTTGTTTGCCCATGGAGAAGTAGCATTGATATCCATGCTTCACAGGGAGAGATACAAATTCCAGCCTTGACATGAAAATGAAAATATATGTAAATGTATTTGTCTTTCATATCATTCCATCTAGTTTTATACATAAATTAATAGACTAAAGGGTGTTAATACATCATTGATAGAATAATGTGTGCCATGATAAATCTCTCAATTAGTGGTGTCATCATGGATGCTGGCCTTAATTTCAAAAACCAAATATTGCAACATCATTATTCTACCACCTGAGAAATATATCAAGTAAAAAGATTCATATCGCATACCAACTCTGAGAAACTGCTTCATGCATTCATTTTGAACATATTAGATGACTGCAATATTCTTTTCACTTGATTATAAAAATGTTCACTAGGAAGACTTCAACTTTTACAGAATTCAACCACCACCGTTCTTACCTATACAAAAATCAGCACATTAATCCATTAATAAATCACTTCACAGAATTGGACTTCACATTCACCAGCTTAAATACTTCTCAATTATAACCTATTAGGGTAAAACTCTGTAGGCTTGAGAATCAGACTCTTTAGACGGACAGCTGGCCCAGTACTTACTCTATAGGGGTGACTTGGGATCTTAACATGTGGCACCCAATGAGGGGTGATGAGACAGTCAGTCGCTGTTTTCGTGTGAGACAAGATAGCCAGCCGCTGTTTCGTGTGAGACAGGCTAAAAGGGACATTGAGGGTTGGTTGGAGTAGTGGTATACCCTGCTTTCTTTAGATTGGGCAAAGGGAAAAATTTGTTCTCTTATAAGCCCAAAATATGACCCTATGGTAAAAATGTTAGCCAAGGAGACAGGAATTGACCATGTATTTGTGAATCCAAACACTAAGGCAGGTAGTCAGTATAAGTAGCATCAAAATCTAATTGGACACCCCAGCAGGATCAAAAAGAGGACAAGATAATATATCCTATTGGGGGTTCATTCTCAAGCAGAATGGAGGAGAATGCATCAGGCAGAAAAGCAGAACCCCTGGTAGTGCACAAGCAGGAGAAGTGACAGCAGTGTTGCAGGGACTACTAGAACTGACAAAATGAAAGATCAGGAGAGCCAGTATAATAGCAGGCAGTTTCTATAGTGTTAAAGTTCTCAAAGAAGACCTCACCATTTGGGAAGAGAATGGGTTTGAGGGAGCCAAAGGCAAGATGGTGGCTCATCAGGACTTAGCTGAGTTGAGGCTAAACATCAGAATCAGAATCAGAATCAGAATCAGAAAAAGCTTTATTGCCAAGTACGATTTTACACATTCGAGGAATTTGTTGTAGTGAAGTTGGTGTGTGACACATCTACTAAAAATAAGAGTACAAAATATAACAATATAAACATATATACACAAGTCTGTTTTTTGTTTGTTTGTTTGTTTTTTCCAGAAACACAGTCTGTTTTTTTCAGAAAGAAGTGGTTAGGGCCAGATGTGATGCATCAGGGAGTGCAATCCAAGGAAGGAGTGCACTGACAAGGAAGTGGATCATAATGTGAAACAACGGAAAATCGTCTTTGTCGGGATCGAGGAGTGGGACAAGACACCCACAGGAATGGTGGTCCCAAAAGAGTCCTTGGAGGAAGTGGTGAAGGCCGTACATCAAGCACAAACCCATGCTGGCAACTTATCCACACAGAAGGATGTGGAGAAGCAGCAGCTTTGGATTCAAGAGAGGCAGATTCGACATGTCCTCAAGGAAGTATGTAATCAATCCAACACAGGGCGTAGAAGACAACGAGTGGATGGTCTATGGTGGATGGCACCATCATCACCACTGTGCCCTGGGGTATCAGTATCAGTATGCATGAATGTAGCTGGACATATGGAGGTGATGTGAAAGAAATGTGAAAAGTACATCTTAGTGCTTGTGGACTCAATGTCAGGGTATGTAGACATTAAGAAGGAAAGGCTAATGATAGCAGTGTCATGAGCATGCTAGACCAAGTCCGGAGTTACCTCAGAGTACCTAAGGAGCTACGAACAGACAACGGAACACACTTTCACAATGCCATAGTGGACCAGTGGTGTCAAAGGAATGTAGTGATGTGGATGTACTCACCACGCCACACCCGTCAAGCCAACAGGTTCATTGTCAAGAACTGGATTAGTAAAAATGCCAATTCCAAAGAATGGAGCACCACAGCCCTGGAGATTGGAAAGGTCTTGAATGATAAACATCGGGCTGACAGGCCCTCCCCGTCCAAGGAGCTGAACCAATGCCTATTTATGTCACAGAAAGTGGGGTGGGGCACTGAGGATAAGAACACCCCTGACCTGAAAAACCCATTTCAAGTTGGACAGAAGATGTGGATCAAGGCGCATGGCCATCCTACCAACACTAGGGTGAAAGCTAAGTATGAAGTATCTGATATAGTAGAGCAAATTCTGGACAGTAATTGTTTTACTGAGGGAAAAGGGAATCCAAGGAGTTGAGCAGCTCAAACCCATTCCTAGCTGGGGGAAATCAGGAACCAAAATGGCCAATAACACACAACCCCTTTCACCCTCTGTCAGATTGGCCACTGTCCATTGGGTGGTTGCCATGCAGATAACAACTTCTTTGGGCAGGGAGGGCCCTGAGGAAATTGAATTTTGCGAAAAGAGGATTCTTGTCAGAAGAAAGGGAGTTAGTGGATTGGAAAGAAGTGAAGAATTTATGTGTTGTTTGCTCAAAGTTGTCTCCATTGTCAATCCAGCAGGAAGGCTCGTGACATGAAAAGCAACTCAATTGTACAGTATGACAATTTAGGGGTATGTTATACAGACCAGCAAAGGTCATGGAGGCTTATTTCTGCCAAATATGCTGAGTGACAACTCTACCCAGAATGGTCATCATCACGGAATGGGACCTGAGAGGGACGAAGTTGGATCCACCTAAGTGCACTTATCAGTGGGATGAAAGGACCTGAATGAAGCTAAGAGGGTGGACAACTACAGGCTATGAAGGGACAGGAGGGTGGTGGAGAACTCATTTGAGATCCTTGCCTCCAAGTGGGAAGTCCGGTATATCGAAGAAGGATCAGGTTGCAGCTTCAGAATGTGGATTAAGTGATATGGGCCACTTGTGTCCCACACAATTTCATCAATAAAACATCCAACCCAACAACTCAACACCAGTTCCTTGAGCAAGTAGAGCAGTTGAGAACCAACCACTGTGTGGGTATCATCCATCGAGGAGGGCATTTTTGATCAGATAAGCCCGCAAGGACTATTTCATGTCCACTTCCGGCGCGACCCCATGGTAGCAGAATCCCTGCTGTGGAGTGACTCAGTAGAGTGAAGATGATTAATTTAGTTATTGTTCATATTCTATGGGAATGAAATTTGGAACTTACCAAAATATTTCCTTTGTAGTTGAGCAAAATTATTGAACTCCATTGATTATAACAGACTGCTTAGCACCTCATTTGACTTGTCATTATTACAACATTTTCATGCCTTGTTATGTTTTTCAGGAAAGACACACTAAGAACATCTATGAAAACTTTTATATACAGACATTTATGTACAATCCTCAGCAGTTGCTTGGAGAATGAATGCACATGATAAGAAGAAGAAGAAGAATCGGGGGGGAGACATTCCCCTTTATTTGTCACACACACATGCGAGCACGGCACACGGAGGTGAAATTTGACTTCCGCCTTTAACCCATCCTGGTCGTCCCTCCTCCGCGGCAGACCAGGAGCGGTGGGCAGCCAGACCAGCGCCCGGGGACCCATTCTTCGACGTCACCATTGGTCAGGTGGTGATCTTCTTGCATGTTTTTAGTGGGGGTATATTTTTTAACGGAGGATACCCCAGGTGAACACGGGGAGAACATGCAAACCCCACACAGAAAGGCCCTCCTCGAGGACACACCTGGTGCCCGCAGCGAGATTCGAACCCGGGACCTTCTTGCTGTGAGGCGACAGTGTTGCCACCGTGCCACCACATAACATGATACATGGTCTCCATTTCAGCCCTGTGGACTAGCGCATGGGTGTTAAATTTAAGCGTTGGCTTGGTGTGTTCTGGAATGTTATGCATGGAGGTTGCCATCAACTTAAAAATGTGGCAAGCTCATCCTCCTGCTGCTGTTTTTTACTTTCTAAGTAATTCATAGTGGCAGTGTCAAGGCTAGATGGAGCAGTGGCAGCACCTTTTTTGGAACATAAGGTGGGTTTAGATGGTCCTTGATTCTGCCCTACTCTGTGCAAATGGTGTCTGCAGTGACTGATCCTCATCTGTCTCCTCACCTTCATCTGGCAGGTTATCTGATGTGGTATAAAAATAACTAAATAGTTTTAATGTGGTTTCCTATATTTTACAGTTGCATGTGAAAAAAGAGTCTTGCTCTGAGGTCCTTATTGAGCAAATTTACTTACAAGTATAATCAGTACGACATCAGAGTTTTGATTATTGATCACAAATTCACTCCTGTTCTGGAGGTGCTAGAGCATGAATTCCAGCATCCCAGCATATTTATAAGGCTTCACAAAGTTTCCTGGCTGTCTTCTGTGAAGATAATATACACTTCTTATGTTGGGCACTTTTGGGTGATGTTATACTTATTAAGGACTTCACTGTGACATGTAATAGTGCAAACACAAAGGTGTTTTATAGCAGACAGGCACTTCCAGGTCGTACATTTTAATATTTTTTTCACGTAGAACTAGTACTTTGTACTTATCAATTCTTTTCAATTCAAGCATTATCGTTGGAAAGTGCATATTCTGTGCTTGGTAGAAACTACTATGATAGCCATTAGGGTTCATTCTCTTCAAAGGAGGCAAGACAATTATAATTAGGCTGCCTGAGTTAGGTGGGTATGCCTGCTAGATAGCCTAGCAGCTAGCGTTAGCTATTCATAATCGCCTCCTCATCTCCATTAATGAGAATAACAAAACACACCACTGATTCCCAGGGTGAGACTGCATCCCAGATGTTCTTGTTCTTCATAGCATCTTTAAAGACTGTTTGTTTTACCAAATGAGTGTGTGTTTTTGGACCTCAATAATGAATTTCACTGCAATGTCATCTGTCATGCTGAAAGCGGCATTATACATTCAGATGCATTTTGATTTGCTGTCAGATTACTATCATTTATTAAATCACTCTGAAAGTGCTCCCAACGATATCTTTCACCACTGTTGCAGTCATTATAGCTGTGGTGTGTACTCTGCCCTCCACTTGAGATGGAATGATTTTTAAAACAATATGTTTATAGACACTGCTATAGTTATCATTTTTAGTGTGGATAGCCCTTTAGTCTAGTTTCCACGTTAAATTTAGTCTTTTTGAGATTAGCTCTTTTTGTTCAGGGTGTGGGTTCTCTTGGTTCTCATGGTACATGTAAGTCATGAATTCATTCCATTGCAATTGGTTTATGAACAGGCTGGTGCTCAGGAAATTAATCACAGTTTCTACTGTATAAACCACTCGCATGACTCCACCAGAGATTTCGTAATTGCTATAGAATTAATTTCTATGTACCAACCAGTTGCAAAAACAGGGCCTTTTAACTTTGTCTGAGGAAAAATCATGAATACATCGGTAGGTGATCGTACTTGCTAGTAGACAGCTACATCTCCAGAGTTTTAAAACAAAAAGTCAGTCCCCTCCCATTTCCACTGCTACACAATAATCACACAGGCCCAATACCTAGTACTGTATCTAGGTCAGTGAATGTTGGACTAGCCTACCAACACAGTGCTGCAAACTCATATGTTACATTTTACAAAAGGAACTCTGTGCACCCTCTAAAATGAATTCACTTTTGTTAACTGCCAGGACTGTTTCTGAACAGTCACAGCAAGGCCGTGGCACTGTTTCACTCTTCACACAAGTACTGGAAGCTAGTTCCCCAAAATACAAGAACAAAAACACTGTCACTACAAAGTTCCTGGATGCTGGGTTCAAACCATACTGATAAGAAAAAGCAATCATTATTTTTAATGGAGAAGTTAATGTTTTATAACCTTATTTCATCTGATGCCTACAAAGATTGCATTCAGTTGTACAGCTCAGCTCTGTACCAGTGCTATGTGTGTTTAGAAATGGCAGTGACCTTTATAAGCACTTCCCTTGGGGTACATGACCACATTTTGTGATGTGTGGCCTCAGGCATTAATGACTCAGGGGACATTAAACTTGAACCTTTTCTAAATTTAATCTTTCTTTGTGCATAACAGCAAAGAATCTAATAGCATAATTACATTTTATCTGAAATTGCTGGATGTCATCTGGGGCTGCCAGTGGCTGAGAGGTTAAGGTACTGAGCATGAACCTCAGTGTCCCCAGTTTGCGTGTAGGGGGGAACCATATAGAGTTTTCCATGGTTGGTCAAGCTGTGATAACATGCACTTGCACTACAGCTTCACAGCAGGGGATAGACTGCAGATCAGAGCTGCTGTGGTCCTGCTTGGGAGGGGTCTCCCCTCAGCTGTGCCTTTGGTGGCTACACTTTAGTGTGTGTACTTGATATTGGAGAGAACGCTCTATTTTTAAAAAAGTCTGCAAGTCCTTCCGATAAGAAGTTGTTGGACATGCAATCTGTTCGTGACCAAGTTAGCTGAGCTTCATTATCAGTACTATAAAAGTATTAGTACATTATTAGTGCAATAAAAATGGCCCAGTTTCTCAGATGAGGACACATTATGGTTTTTGGTCAGCTGATCAGTTTTGAATATTGCTGGGAGAAATACTACAAACAGAAACTGCCACAATGAGTTGAAAAGGGCTGCAGGTGCTCATGTCACAACATGTCATCAATATAAATTACTTTACTTTGCCTCTGTGATGCAATGGAAAAAAACACTTAGACTGTGCCCAACAGGTTTTCATTTCTAATTTGTATTTTTACCATTGTGATTGCATGTTTTACCATCACTGTACTTATAGGTGCTCTTGGGGCAGCCAGGATACCTTGTAAATTAGCCTGCATGATAACCAAAGTCCCCATCAGAAATCAGAAATCAGAAAAAGCTTTATTGCCAAGTACGATTTTACACATACGAGGAATTTGTTCTGGTGAAGTTGGTGTATGACACATCTACTAAAAATATAGAGTACAAAATATAACAATATAAAAATATATACACAAGTCTGTTTTTTGTTTGTTTGTTTTTTTCCGGAAACACAGTCTGTTTTTTCAGAAAGAAGTCCAAGCTGTGCGTTAATGTAATGCACAGAGTTGTATCTATGTCATTGTGACAAGGGGAGGCAGAGGTGGAGTGTGAAGAGTGTCGGGGGGTTCCGGGCCTTGTTGATAAGGCTGACAGCAGACAGGAAAAAACTGTTTTTGTGACGTGAGGTTTTGGTCCTGATGGACCGCAGCCTCCTGCCAGAGGGGAGTGTCTCAAAGAGTTTGTGTCTGGGGTCAGGGGGATCAGCCACAATCTTTTCTGCACGCCTCAGGGTCCTGGAAGCGTACAGGTCCTGGAGAGATGGGAGATTGCAGACCGAATGACACGCTGCAGTCTGCCCTTGTCCTTGGCGGTGGCAGCAGCGTACCAGATGGTGATGGAGGAGGTGAGGACGGACTCAATGATGGCTGTGTAGAAGTGCACCATCATTGTCGTTGGCAGGCTGAAATTCTTCAGCTGCCGTAGGAAGGACATCCTCTGCTGTGCTTTCTTGATGAGGGAGCTGATGTTCGACTCCCACTTGAGATCCTGGGAGATGATAGTTCCCAGAAAGTGGAAAGACTCCACAGTGTCAATAGTGGAGTCACAGAGGGTGATGGGGCAGGTGAGGCTGAGTTCTTCCTGTTGTCCACAACCATCTCCACTGTCTTTAGAGCGTTGAGCTCCAGGTTGTTCTGGTTGCACCAGGTCACCAGATGGTCAACCTCCCACCTGTAGGCGGACTCGTCGCCATCAGAGATAAGTCCGATGAGGGTGGTTTCGTCTGCAAACTTCAGGAGCTTGACAGACTGGTGACTGGAGGTGCAACTGTTTGTGTACAGGGAGAAGAGCAGAGAAGAAAGAACGCAGCCCTGGGGGGATCAGGTGCTGATGGTCTTTGCGTCGGAGACATGTTTCCCCAGCTTCACGCACCCATTACCACAACTATAGCAATTCAGCTAATAGCTACACTCAGTAAAGGAATCTGATACAAATTGCATACATCTTACCCAGCTACAACATAATGTTTCAAAAAAAAACAAAAAAAATAAAAACAATTATATATGAGCCAGGCCTGGGCGATATATCGATTTTTTCGGCAGTTTTTTGGATTTTGTAAGTCGGACCATAGTCAGACCAATGTGGTCTGTAAAGTATGCAAGACTGTCATCCCCACCAAGACCGTTTAATGCCACAAACTTGTTTAACCACCTTAGCCACGCTCACCCTTCGGAGCGCAGCCGTATTCGCCAACGTCCAGTAACATCTTCTACCACAGCACCACCGCACAAGCAGCAGACCACCATGGAGAGGTGCTCTGCTTCAGTGCCTTTTGACAAATCATCTAAAAGGCACAAAGACATAACGGAGGCAGTGGCATATCATATAGCTAAAGACGTGCTCCCGCTGAGCACTGTGGAGAAGCCAGGTTATAAAAATCTCTTACACGTGCTTGACTCTGTCATTTGTACTTATTGTCTTCTTTAAAAAGTAGGAAAAAAATCGGAAAAAATCGGAAATCGAGTTTTTTGTGAAAAAATCTGAGATTTTATTTTTAGGCCATATCGCCCAGCCCTAATATGAGCTGATGATGTCATAATTACAACTTAAAGGTCAGGAATGAAACTTTTTTATTTGACGTACAGTGTTGCCCATTCTCTCCATCACCAACATCAGGGGGAAGGTTAACAGAATTGCTTTTGACAGCTACTGAAGTGACAAGCAGTCTTTTTCCCATCCCTCATGTGCATCTTTAAATGCCCACACACGCTTGAAAACTGTGAACTTTTCAAAGTGCACCCCTCAACCTGACATTCCTCAGCCAAGCACTTACGAGGTCTAACGGGTTTAAGTTTTGTGTGGTTGCGGGACATGTGTGTGCGCAAGGCAGACCAAGTCTTGAAACTGAAGGGACACATCCCGCATGGAAACCTATAGTTGGCATGGTTTCTGTGCACTTTCGCATGGTTTACATAGTTCAGTATTGTTTCTGCAGAAAAGCCACACTGCCTACACTTGAAAAACATTGTCAAAAGTGTTGGTTCGTTAAGATATGAAAATCACTGTTACCTCTTCAGTTCGGTGATGCTAACAAGGGTTTTCCGACGCCAGCAAAGGTCAAAGGGGGTTTCCAGTGGGCGGTAGTGGTCCCTCCTTAAAATGGACAACAACCGTTAGACAACCCTGTCCCTCAGAAAAGAAAAAAAAGCACAGTTTTATTGCGCAACACCACCAACGTTAGCGTTAGCTAGTTAACTTAGCTAACGTGAGCTCCTATGGTGAGCTCTAACTGAATAAGCTCAGGAAGGAAAATCAGGAAGGAAAAAGACACCTTGAAGAAACACCACACTGGTCAAAGTCCAGAAAAGAGTCTGCAGACAGGCAGAGCGCAGGTGGTGAAAAACCAAACTCCAGGTTCATTATGAGATTTACAAAAACAGTCTCCACACCTATAACCATGAACTAAAGAAGGCAAGGCAAGCATTCTTCTCAGAGATTATCAACAGAAACTGTAATAATGCCCACACTTTGTTTTCTGTTGTGGATAGACTGACAAATCCGACAGCATCAGTCCCTCCTGAGCTGCTATCCAACAAGTCATGCAATGAATTTGCAGCCTTTTTTACAGATAAAATTTCAAGGATAAGACAAACAGTGTGCAGCTCCAGCTCAGGCAACATGATAAGTCCATCTGTGCCTTCTTGTTCTCCAGTTAATCTAGCACATTTTAACCTTCTAGATCATACAAGGCTGACAGAAACTGTATCACAGTTAAAATCCACAACATGCTGCCTTGATACTCTGCCAACAAACTTTTTTAAAAATGTCTTTAATTGCATAGCTCCAGATGTGTTGCAGATAATAAATAATTCTCTTCAGTCTGGTCACTTTCCCCAGGCCTTAAAAACTGCAGTAATAAAACCTCTCCTAAAAAAGACTAATCTGGATGCTTCAGCGATAAGTAACTACAGGGCAATATCAAATCTTCCCTTTTTAGGAAAAATTATTGAAAGGGTTGTTTTTCAACAAATGCATGCTTTCATGATGCAGAACAATCTTTTTAATGCATTTCAGTCTGGATTTCATCCACACCACAGCATTGAGACTGTACTCAAAGTTTTAAATGACATACTTCTGAATAATGATGCTTCCAATGCTTAGTAGATTATTAGATCTCACTGCTGCCTTTGATACAGTTGATCATGACATACTTCTTGACAGACTGGAAAAGTGGGTGGGACTTACTGGCACTGCACTACACTGGTTCAAATCTTATTTACAAGACAGAGACTACTTTGTGTCAATTGGTGAGCATGTGTCTGAACGAAAAAAGATGATGTGTGGGGTGCCACAAGGGTCCATTCTCGGACCACTTCTTTTCAATATCTACATGTTGCCCCTAGCTCAGATTATGGAGCATCATAATATTTCTTATCATACTTACGCAGATGATACACAACTTTATATTTCTGTGTCATCACATGATTACAGTCCCTTACTTTCACTGAGTGAGTGTATTCATCAAATCAATGAGTGGATGTGCCAGAATTTTCTTCAGCTTAATGAAGATAAGACAGAAGTGATTGTATTTGGCCCCAAAAATGAAAGGTCAAAGACCAGTGCTCACCTTAATGCCATGTCACTGACAACAACAGATAAAGCCAGAAATCTTGGTGTAATTATTGATTCTGACCTGAATTTTAACAACCATTTAAAGCTCATTACCAAATCAGCCTACTACCACCTGAAAAATATGACCAGAATTAAGGGATGTCTGTCCAAAGAAGGTTCATGCATTTATTTTCAGTAGGTTGGACTATTGCAATGGAGTCTTTACTGGCCTAAACAAAAAATCAATTAGGCAACTACAGCTGATTCAAAATGCTGCTGCACGAGTCCTTACTAACACCAGGAAAATGGACCATATTACACCAGTCCTCAGATCACTCCATTGGCTTCCTGTGAGTCAAAGAACAGACTTTAAAATCTTACTGTTGGTCTACAAAGCATTAAATGGTTTAGGACCGAAACATATTTTAGATTTATTAACTCCATATGAAGTATCCAGACCTCTCAGGTCATCAGGGACAGGTCTATTGTGTGTTCCCAGAATGAGAATCAAACAAAGTGAAGCAGCTTTCAGTTATTATGCTCCTCACCTGTGGAACACTCTCCCTGCACACCTGAGGTCTACACCAACTGTCAGCTCATTTAAATCAGGGTTGAAGACATTATTATTTGCTACAGCTTTTACTTAAAGTAATTATATTTGCTCAATGACTTCTTAATGCTAAATTATTGTCTTTTACTGCCTTCTGTTTTTAATTTTCCTTTAACTGTATTTTATTTTTATTTTTTTTATTCTCTTCTAATCTCTTTCTTTCTTTCTTTGAAATGTATGATTTTAATGTACTTTTATGCTTCTGTAAAGCACTTTGAATTGCCTGGTGTATGAATTGTGCTATACAAATAAATTTGCCTTTGCCTAAGCTAACGTAGCTAAGTAACGTTAGCTACGTTAGTAACGTTCGCTAGCTAAATTAGCTGTTAGCTACCGTTGCACACCACACCACACGTTACACAGTTCAAACATTAATGTTGCTAATGTTACTGACTAAACTCATCAAGCTAATATTAGCTAAACATTAATTTGTGAAGTGTTAGTCTAGCTTTTCTCAGGTGAATTCTCTTACCCCACAGACAGTACTAAGCGAGCTTGGGCTTGAGCTTGGGCACGTTAAAATATCAGGGCGGGTGTAGCTAATGTTAGTCTACAGTTAAGTGAACACAGACTGCTTTTTCTCTTCCACTCAAATTCAAATTGTGGAGGGTGTGCACTTAGCAGCTTTGCCTTTGCGACACCCGTCCTGTTCCCGGTCGAAATTACTGTAGTCTGATCTGCAGGAAAATATCGTTTGCTGTAGAATTTCTAATTTTGACCATGATGCATTGCAGAACTACAGCAATATGCTGAAAACAGGTTTTACAGTAAGGATTTGTCCGTTATACAGTAATAATGCTGTGAAAACCACGATTTTTGTTACAGTGTATGTCTGTAAAAGAAATAGCAAGAAAAATTAAGCAGACACACTGCAATACAGTACATAAGCAACACAGCAGAAGCAGTGCATGGATTTTTGTCCTGTGCAGAGTGGAGTGTGAGAATCCAAAAGGTCAAGAACATCAACCTTTTCTGAGCTGAACAGAAGTGTGGAAGAAAACATCTTTGCTTCAGGATGTTACCACATAAAGGAGAAATGAGAATAGAAACATGAAAAAGAAGTTAAGTACGGAGGAGCAGATGTCAGCTGGAGTTCAGTTATACACCAACGGTGTCACACAGACCTTGACAGTAGTAGATTAAATACTGGAGGCACTGCCTTGGACTGATGTTCAAATAACCGTAGTCTTGTGAAATGAACTGTACTTGATACAATACTGGTCACTTTGAACTCTACAAAAATGAGCTTTGCAAACGTGGAGTAACTTAACTTCCTCTCACAAATAGCCTTTGCATTCAAACTGAATCATGTTAACATGAAGCAGCAATTAAGACCTTCTACAGAGCTATTCACATGTGCAAAATAAGAGCAATGTTGGAAGAGGCAGAGAGGCATAAACAGGCAGTGCAAGGAAGGCAGCAAGAGCTGACTGAGATTGTTGAGGTAAACTCTGCTTTAGTCCAAAGCAGTTAGCAGGAGGAACCAGAACTGTTGTGAGGGAGCGGAGGGAGATTAAACAGGATGACTTAAACTTAACCATGCAGTTATTTAAACTTAAAGTGTAATCTTTCCCAATTTGTATGCTAAAACCTAACCAAACAAAAGATTGTACCATAGATGGAATGTAACAGTTTTTGAAAACTCTGGCAAATGCTGTCATTGTGGCAAACCAGAAATAATAATATAATAATAAACATGATATTAACTGTTAATTAACATTTCCTCAATATGTTAATAAAAAAGCTTAAACCTAAAAAAACCTTATCTTTGCAGAAAAATAGGTGCTTCCGTCTTTGACTTGAATGTAATGTCAATACATGAAAGGTACAGACTGGGGCTAGGTTTTGGTTAGTTCTCTAGTACAGAGGAAAATCGTGGATGCTTATGTATTATGGTTACACAGAACACTGAAGAAAACTAAACTGTATATACTGATACATTTGGACAATTTGTGTTAAAGCTTTAATAAGATTGGTAAATTAATAGTAGGTAAACTTCCTTACCTGCAAATCATGGCCTGGTAGAAGCCAATATGATCTCACTATGCTTAAAATAAGCATGAGCTAGTACGTGCACCAGGACCAGTAGCACATGTCCCGAAGCCTTCTAATCCACTGGGTCATCCTTTCTGACTTTGCCCTGTGGAAGATGTTCCTTTTTAACGAATATGACCTCATCACTGCCTAACAGAAGTCCAAGTAGCACCAGAACCGGTGGCACAGTGTTGAGGGGATGGTGCCTGCATTGCTAAAGGCAACATGACACCAAATGAGATGTGACAGCTGAAAGAGAAAACAGGCTCAGCTGATGAGGCTAAAATGAGAACAGCAGGTCCTTTGTATCATATGTTCCATAGTATTTTCATATTTATCACATTTACTCACATTTTTATCATTTATCTTTTTTTGTGTGTCCAGTTGTTCAGCTATTGGTGCCCCTATGACATTGTTATTGTGAAGGATGTGAAACAAGGAGGCTTCATGCTCAGGTCAGGGCTCGACTTTTAGTGAAAGATCTGTGCTGCTCTCGTAATGTAAAGGAGAGTGGTGTGTGTGTGTGTGTGGGGGATCTTGTTGAAATTGTTGTTTCATCAATAAATAATAGCAAACAGAACTCTGATGGCAACACAGTGCCTCTGATCTATGATCAAACAGAAAGCACTGTCCTGCTCTCAGACGTCAAATACAGTCAGACGTCATGCATCACACACAGATGCATGCGTCGACACACATATTAATAAATAAGTTTCAACACTTCTGTTGCGTGTTTCAACACGCAATCTTAACAATTAGAAAACTTAATAAAGTCTTTGAAATTTGAAGAAGAGTCCTTTTTCCTCCAACATAATTCTGACAGTTCCCATAATTCTCAGCTGTAGCTTACGCAGTGGTCTTTTACAGCTTTATTTTCATCTGCCACTCCAAGCTTCCCACTGATTCAAGGTACTCACAAAGCTTCTTATTTCCAGAAGGTAGATTTGAGGGCTCCAGCCAGTTTTCCTGCACTCAGAAGCCAAGTGAGGGCTTGAACCTTTTCTTGTTGCGAGCGATATCCTGGCTTTGCTCCACAGACTCGGCTCAGTCAGAAAAACTGCTCCCGCTTCTCTGGACCTGAATGTTTTTCACCATGCTTTCTGATGAGGAGTGCTGCTGCTGATCTCTCTGCTGCTTCTTTTCATCTCCTCTTTTCCACCTCGGGGAATAGATTTGTCAGGCAGGTGGCCGTCCAGGTTTTTGCCCACCGACTTTTGGTTTTCAGCATTTCTGCCAATTCTGTTAGTACCAGCTTGTGTAACCATCTGTATTAGTCTCATACTTTAAAATAAATAAATAAATAAATAAATAAAATACTGCATGATAGGATACAAAAGAGTTATACTCCTGCCAGAGACCAGGGTTCACATCCTGTGGTTATGTTTAGGCAACAAAAGACCTGTGTTTGAGGTTATGGAATGATGGTTTTGGTTGGATTACATTCATTACATTGTGTTACATTTGAGTCACAGAGCTTAAGATCTGTTTTTCTCTGCACCTTGCTGTCTCCGGAAAAAAAACAGTGGGTCATTTAACAACACTCAACACTGTTTTGAAAGTATTTCCAGAATCCCCAAAGACTCTAAAATAAAAATAACGTGAAATAAAAATCCTCTACACAATGCAAAATATTTGTATTTCCTGGTGCAAACAGACCACATTGTACCTAAAAATGGCATATGTTCTTGCTTGATTTTAACAACAAAAGAAAAATATAAATGTAGTTCGTATGTCACATTCCATATGTGGCATAGACAAAAACTTAAATCCAATCATTTTTGTTTGGATGAGTCAATATGCAGGCTAAAACTAGTTTGTTCTGTGCAGTAAACTGAATATTTATTTTGTCCAGATGGTCACAGCAGTTTTTGAGTGTTGGTATTACACGACCTTTTGAGTGTTTGAAAGATTATGAAGAAGTTATCTTTCAGGAAAGAGTGCTTGCGTAGTGTTGTAATTCAAATGTAATTAATGATAATACATGAGAGGTTTGACCAGAGCAACTGCTTGAATTACAATGCAGACATCAGTCAGCTGTAAAGCAGCCAAAGGACATCTGTCTAAACAAACAGGTCATAGTTTTGCGCTTTAAAGGTTCACGGGTACAGCAGTGAGTGATCTGTGAGAGCATTCTGAAGCTGAAGCTTTATTGCTTTTTGTGAATGATTATACACCACGGTTACAAATAATCAAGCCACAGAAAGTGAACTGATGGCCTTATTCACAGCTAATAGAGCACAAGTAAGAAGATTTAACTTGCTCTTTTACAGTTTTTAGCACATAACCTATGCTGAAAATGTTACCCTTGTATACCTGGATGATAAATTAATAAGTTACATCAGTGATTTATACTAAGATATTTTAAGAATTTTTCCAGCACATAAATACATCCTGTTGAATGTCCTACCTGCCAGCGGTGACACTCTTGCTTCTCAAATGAAGTGTTTGTATGGACGGATTGATTCATCAGTGTGTACTGCATATTATATGTTTGGCAAGCAAACCTTGGCCAAGAATGGTCTTCATTTGACAGTTCTATCATCTGTTGTCTGGATGATGTGTTATGAAATGTCCCAAAATCTTGTCTTCTCCTTTAGATTGTTAGATTGTCGATTGCTTGACTGTAGAATTGCAAATGGTCTTTTCTAGCTCAATATTAGCAATGCTAGAATACTAAAAAATGGAATGAAATCCATAAGAAATAGTTCCTCCATGTTTCTCATTTTGAAAATGGCAACAAATTCAAACAGTGGTCCAATATGTGACAATTTTGAGATTTTGTATATTATATGCTTTAAAACACCAAGTAATGACAAAGGCCAAACCAACATACTGTGTATTCCTCATTTGTATATGTAATGACCTTCTCAACTCAAGTTTTTTAAGGAGAACATAGGACACAGTTTGCTCAACTTCTCCTCTGCTGTCTGTTCTCATAATGCTGAGACACCCAAACACTGACATGCATGATTTGGGATGTCCCTGGGCATTTTGAGGAGCTTTAAATACCATTATGTCTGAACAGCAGTGAAAGATGTCTGTGGACATCTGCATGCAGTTCCCCAGCCTTGAAACAGTAGGACATCTTGAGGCACTGCCTGGAAGTAGAGACATGCATTATGCGTGTATAAATCTTGGTGTACAGATGCTCATTTTCACTACAAATGTACAGATTCTGTGTGTAAACATCCTAGGTGTTGATATACATTTTCATATATGTTTTGTTTTGTTTTGTTTTGTTTTGTTTTGTTTTGCTAAGCATAAAGACTTCTCTTTCTTTTAAATATTTCAGTAATTAACTTTACTTCAAAATGAGTCCGAAATGTTAAATATAAGATATAGATATATAGACAGACATTGCATTATCAAAGAAAATAGATAACAATTTTTTAAGTAAGTTACTAAGAAATCTGTACATACTGTGGCTCAGGAGCTGGAGTGGTCATCCACTTATCAGAAGATCAGTGATTTGATCCCTGGCCTCAGCAGTCCACATGCCGAAGCATCCTTCTGGAAATTACTGAACCCCAAATTTCCCCTGATGCTGTGCCATCGCTTTGTGAATGTTTTTGAATTTGTAACGCTCGTAATGAGCAGGTGGTTTAGCCGCCATACAAATTTGTGTGCGAGCCTGTGAATACAGACTTGTGCTGCAAAAGCGCTTTGAGTGGTTATCAAACTAAGCGCTATACAAATAGAGACCATTTAATGTCTAACATCAGTACTTGTTTTGACTTGTGTACTTACTATTATCATTATTATTTATATTATTATTTATCGTGGACAGGCACTAACAATACCATACCATAATATGACTTCAATTCAAACAGCAACACAAACCATGAACTTCAATAAATAGTTTCAGAGGACAGAGAAAAACAGAAAATTCTCACATTTACATTTTTTTTTTTTAAATGTTTTTAATTCACAAATATCAACTGGTTCATGCCTTACGGTAAGCATTTATTATTTTTAACCATTTAATGTTAACATGTCTTTATCAGTAGAAAATGTTCATCACAATTTGGTGATGTTCATAGTTTAAAAAAAGCTGATGAAAAACAACTGTCAATCAGTTAACCACAAAATATATTTTGCCAGTATGCATGTCAATCTATAGGATAATTTGCATACACACACCAAGTGTGATCCATGTGAGGCCACCACCCAGTTGGTGTGCTGAATGATAGAGACTCCACTTGACAGTCAGTGTGGTAGATGGTTTAAGACTAACTCAGTACCAGTACCTACTCTGGTGGTATGCATGCGCCCAGAGGGATTACATTGCAGCCCGTTGTGCAGCTGACTGCAGCGCTCACGTTCAATACTGTACGATCAATAATCACAGATAATTTTAGGCCAGAATTCCTCTCCTTTGTCCAGGACATTGACATCTTCCAGAACATGTGGACTCGCACCATTTTTTTCTCATGGGAACCCTGACTGGGAGATATGGGAGTGTGCTCCTCAGCTCAAAATTAAACAGTTGTTACTAGTTAAGGGGTGTCCGGTTATCGACGGCAAAATCAGTCCAACTGACATCCCTACATCAAACATTAAAACATTCTCTAAGCAGCTAAAACATTTGCCAAACAGCAAAATATTAGCTATAAAGGTGAAAAAAAAGAAAAAGGAGACAACATTTCAATGTCATCAGGCTCCTCATTGACTTTTGTTAAACAAGCTACTGAGTGTCTTGAAACTTATATAACTTGTATCACAGCTGCATAGAAATGTAGAATTTTTTACACTTTTTTCAGTACTGTCTTGATGATATACGGCCACAGTAATCATACATAAAAACAACAAGTTCATAGCTGCCTCTGAGCTGCAGAGGAAAACCTAATTAATAAATGAAGCCAGATTAGTGTGCCTATATTTAGTTCACATATGTAAAAGTATCCTCCTGGGAGGCTGACTCCTGATGCCCTTGTCTTGTGTTGAAGAAGTCTTCTGAGTCACTGATGTATCGTAAGGGAGACATCAGCTGTCAACCTGGTCTATCACACTTGTCAGGAAGTCAACTCATTAATCATGTTTGACTCCACATGGGACAGCAGCCTACATATGGCTGAGGTCTAAAACACCTGTGGCACTGGGCCAAGCACTCAGCTGTGAGCTGGAATCACATCTGGAAGTGCTATATGTCAAGAACATGCTTTGAAGGGAGCACATTAGAAAGGACTGATGTCCTTCATCGTTCTTTGAATTTTGATGAGATGAAACTTTCAAAGAAGGAGACTATTGCCAATGTTACAGGGGTTGGGAATGGATATTGAGGACAAAGTGACAGTGATAACATTTCTGGATGTGTCACAATAACGGAGCCTGACAATGACCATCAGCGGCACTAGTTTTACTACTACTTCTCTTTGCAAAATAAAGAGCTTTTTGTATCTATTCATCTATTGTAATAACATTGAAGGAAACTGAAGTTTTATTATTCAAAGGTTTAGTTGTCTACAAAGAAATACACAAGACAAGTGTGCCACAGGAAAGAACATACCCCTGAGCACAACAGCATAAAATCCCCACGTTAACACTTTCATTGTTTAAAATGTGGCGAGAAAGAGTAGGAGGAGATGATTGATTAGAATACTGTATGTATGTCTGTACCCACTTCAATACACTAAACAGTTGAACGGCAACGCCACCCTGGGAATTTGGACACAGGTCCATTCTACTTATGGGCAGAGACGTGGTTCCAAGGTTTAAAAAAAAAGTATGTTTATTAAATTGTAGTTAAAAATCATCAAGCCATTCACACAGGGAGGGGAAAAGGGGACCTAATCAGGAGCTGAGGCATTGGGGTGGGTGAGGGCTAGTGAAGGGGGAGTGAGCCAAACAAATATAAGAAAGCAAAACCCCCCAAATTAACCCAGCAAACATAAGAAACAAAGGAGACAGTCGAAATCAAACTAAGTCAAATAAATCGCACTAAAGAAAAGAACACAAAGTCAAATCAAGATAAACAAGATACAACTACATAAATCTAATATAAATAACGCAAGGGTAGTGAGAGTGAGAAACACACTTCAACTCCCGCATACAGTTAAGAGGGAGGGACGAAACCCCTGTTAAAAAGTTTTATTCAATCTGTGAGTCAAGCCGCCGAGGCAAGACCACTCGTAGAGCCAGAGCAACGGGAAACTTCTCGTGGAGACAAAACAGCAGCGGCCCCAGTCAGCTGATTATAGCGGCCCAATCGCCATTTGACCTGATCAAAATAATGTTAGCATTGCTAAGCCAAAAACGAAATGTTACGAATGTAACTTCTGTTCCCTGAAGGAGAGGAACGAGGTACAACACATATTGTATGGGATATCACGCCCCCGCGTGGCCTGACTGAAGACACCTCTATTCACGCCTTTACGGCAGATGACCTGTGGTGACGTATGTGAGGCCCCACCTGCACATATATATGTGCACCACCACAGTCATCCTTCAGTTCGATAACCGCTCTTCACCGAGCCCAGCTGTGCAGCTGGGCAACGTAGTGTTGTACCTCGTTCCTCTCCTTCAGGGAACAGAAGTTACATTCATAACATTTCATTCCCTTTCAGTCGATTCACTCGGTACAACACATATTGTATGGGACATGTATACCCCCCCGCAGAGCAGCCACCGAACCAGAGCCAAACCTCCAATACTCTAGTGCATCGTAGACCCAGCAGAAAGGACAGAGTGAGCCACTGAAGGGGCTGTCACGTCCAGACGATAAAACCGAGCAAAAGTGTGCGGTGATGACCAACTGGCTGCAGCGCAGATATCACTCATAGAAACCCCTTTAAACAAGGCCCATGAGGCCGCCATGCCCCTGGTTGAATGTGCCCTTACACCTTGGGGCAACGAAAGACCCCTGCTGCTGTATGCTTGGGAGATAGCCTCCACAATCCAGTGGGAAAGCCGTTGTTTAGACAGTGCCTTGCCCTTAGCCGGATTAGGAAAACAGATGAACAACTGGTCACATAAACGCACACCTTGGGTGCGGTCTATGTAAGTGCGTAGTGCACGCACAGGGCACAAGGAATGTAACCTCCTCTGCTCCCCAGATGCAAAAGGAAGGCGGCAGAAGCTCAAGAGCTCAAAAGCCATAGAGCTATAGGCTGCAGGGATAATCTTAGGCAAATACGCTGCATTCGGGCACAACGTAACCTTAGATCCATCCAGCGTGTTGGGCCACGTGTGTGCTAGTGCATCCGTTCCCAGGGGAGCACTGCGGTCTGTTATGGAGAAGAACAGGGGACAGTGGGTATTTGCTCTGGAGGCAAAAAGATCCACTTCTGCTCTGCCGAACTGATCCCAGATCTGAGACACCACCAGTGGGTGCAATCTCCACTCCCTCACCAGAGGATCTCCCCTGGAGAGAAGATCCGGCCCCAGGTTCAAGTGCCCTGGAACATGTGTGGCCCGTACTGCACCAGAGCAACAGAGAGTGAGACAGTTTTAACAGGGGCAGGGAGCGTGTCCCTCCCTGCTTGTTTATGTAGGAAACCACCGTCGTGTTGTCTGTCCTGATCAGGACATGATGGCCTGCCAGAACAGGACAAAAATGCTTCAGAGCTAAAAGGGTCGCTAATAGCTCCAGGCGGTTGATGTGGAGCCTGCATTGCGCCGGTGTCCAAACCCCTCTCACTGCTACGCCCTCGCACAGCGCCCCCCACCTCCTCAGGGATGCGTCTGTGGACACCACCTTGCGGAAAAACACCCTCCCTATAGGAGACCCTTGTTGCTGTAAACCGGGTTCTCTCCACGGGAGAAGAGCCGACATGCAAGACGGAGTTATCGTCAGCCTCCTCTGGAGGTGATGTGGCGCGCACAGCCGGTGAGATAGAGTCCACCGTTGAAACGCTCGCATCTTTAACAGCCCGAGCGGCACTACAGCGATCATAGATGCCACCATGCCTGTCAGCTGTAAAATCGTCCGGAAACGCAGTTTGCGTCCCAACTGAAATTGAGCGAGGCAGCGGTGAAACGCAGCCACCCTGCGCTCTGACAGACGCGCTTGGCTCGAACTGGAGCATATCTCCAAACCGAGGAAAGAAAATCGTTGGCTCGGTGTCAGTGAACTTTTCTGTAGATTCACTGAAAAACCCAACGTTTGGATGTGCGACAGTGTCAGTGACATCTGAGCCGCTGCTCGCTCTCCGGAGCTCGCAATAAGAGCCCAATCGTCCAGATAGGCTAATATGCGAAGGGGGCGGAGCGGGGCTTGCCGCCTCGACACATTTGGTGAATGTTCGGGGGGCGAGTGATAAGCCGAACGGCAGCACCAGGTATTCGTAGGCTATGCCCTCGAATGCCTTAGAAACTGCCTGTGGTCCGGATGAATCGCTACGTGAAAGTACGCGTCTGTCAGATCGATAGTTGTAAAACAATCTCCTGGTCTGATCGCGCTCAGCAGCTGTCTGAGTGTAAGCATCTTGAAGCCTCCCACCTTTCTTCGGAACAACGAAATAATGGCTGTACCAACCTTTGTTCGTTTCCAAAGCGGGAACAACTCGTATCGCTCTTTTGTTCAACAAGTTGTTTATTTCTTCCCTCAGAACTACTGCCGCTTTGTCTCCTACTACTGTGTGTACTACAGAGTGGAAACAGGGCGGCCGGGCCCTGAACTGTAGACGGTAACCCATGGCAACGGTCCGCTCTACCCAAGGTGAGACTGCGCATGCGCGCCACCAAGGGAGCTGAACCGCCAGCCGACTGACCTGCAGCACAGTGGGGGAGGGGTTGTTGCCCTCTGGCGTGCCGGAGGGGAACAGCAACACTGGTCCGCTCCGGCTTATTTGATTTGCAATGCTTTGAGAACAAAACGAAGCTTTTATTGAATGCACATTTCTGGGGCACTTGTGTGTGAGGGGGTGTTGTGCTTGGGAGACTGTGTTTGGGGGCTGCAGCGCCTCACGGGACTGGACCCCTGAACAGAACATAAACACGGCCTTTTCGGCGGCGACAACGGAGGGGCAGCAGTGTCTCCCTGCTGCTGAAGCCCCTCTAGAGTCGACCCTGAGGCTAGGAAGACTGCTTCTTCTTCCTCCAGGGTGCTGAACTCTTCTGGAGACCTGGTGGCGGACCCTTGCTCCAGGCTGATGGGCGTTGGCTCTGGCCAGTTGTCTGTAGCTTCACTGGCTGGGGACCCGAACTCACGGGCGGTGCCGTCCTCTTGGGAGGAGGCGGCGGTGCCGGTTTGTGCAGACTGGCTGACTGCTTGGGCTTAGCATCACGTCTGGGGATGATGCTGCTCAAAGCCTCAGTCTGTTTTTTTCTCAGCTCGAACTTAGCCTGAATGGCGTCGAGCGACTGACCGAACAGACCCTCAGCCGACACTGGCTCGTCCAGATAGACCGCTCTGTCCCGGTCCGGAACGTCAGAGAGAGTCAGCCACAGGTGTCTCTGCGCCACCACTGTGGAAGCCATCCCTCTCCCCAGGGAGAGCGCTGCACAGCGGGACACACGGAGGATGTAATCCGTGGCGACTCGCACCTCGTTCAGGAGAGGGGACAGTGGACTGTCGGGAGGCATGCGTGAGCCGAGTTCCGCCAGACACATCGCTTGATATGTCTGGAGCATTGTGATGGAGCTCAGTACACGGGCCATGCTCGCCTGAGTACAGTAAATTTTCTCCAGCTGCGACGCGGAGAACCTGCAGTGCTTGGACGGGAGCATGGTGGGACCGCCGACACTGTGGTTCTGGGCTGGTGCCAGATAGGGCTAGCATGGGCTAGCATGCTATCATGGGCGGGGGGGTTGACCAAACCAGCCTTTTCAGCCCCATCCAGGTCCAAAAACTGACCATAGCCGGGCACTGCGGCGCGGGTAGACAGCGGTTTGTTCCATGTCGAGGTGAGCTCCGCGACAAAATCAGGGAACATGGGCAGGCTGTTCTTCACGGTTGTCGGTTCAGGAGGAAGAAAAAACCGCGAGAACTGCGACGGTTTCTGAGCCGGTGGAGGAGAGGGCCAAGCCACTTCAAGTTTCTCAGCTGCACGACAGTACAGTGAGAGGAAGGATGTGTCGGCCTGGTCAACCAGCGCAGCAGCAGCGGCTTACGGACCCGACGACAACGGCTCCTGTTCATCCTCCGACAAACCATGCACGTCCAGACCGATGTCCAGGACGTCCTCCTCATCATGCCCGGGTAGCGGCTGGTTAGCGCCCTCGAGGGGAGCCGGCTCCAACCCCGCTACCTCGCTAGCACACTCCATGTGGTCTGCCCAGCTTTCAATGGGGTCTCCGACCAAGAGACGAAGCCGGGTCCTTGGACTCGGAGAGGAGGGGATCCAGACGTGCAGTGGCTGTCTTTACCAGGACTCTCTCCACAAACTTGACCCACCTTTCCAGGGTTGAGCTCTGGAGCTGGTGACAGTACTCACAAGACCCGGGCTCGGTCAACGCTCTCCTGGCGTGGACAATTCCCAGGCAGACGGGACAGGCTTCGTGGAAGTCCTTCTCGTGCAGGGAGAAGCCGCACCCCTCAGGACAGGGGCGAACGGAAGACTTTCCCTTCGCTTGCTTAGGCTGCACGCTCATACCGAGACACTATGAGCCAGAACAAGCAGGCGAAATCAGCACTCCCAACAGGGGCAGTTAAGCTAATTTCGGGTCGGCAGTAGCCACAACAAGACCAAGCTAATCAGCAGCAGCTAATTAGCCTGACTCGGTAGAGGTGTTCTTAGCGAGGTGAAGAGCGTAAGAACTGAAGGATGACTGTGGTGGTGCACGTATATATGAGACAGCCTCTGACCTGAAAGTGACACGTCAGGTGGAGTGCAAAGAGGGAGAACCCGGGGAAAGGGCTGTTGCTTTTATATGCCACTCATTACCCTGATTGGCCATAAGCAATGTTCGTTTCATGCAGCAATACATAGATTGGTAAACAATATTTCTATGCTGCTACAAAACAATCATTTATATTTTCCGAAATGTTTTCTGGAATTGATTCATGTGACAGTATGAAGTGGCGATGAATTACACGTTGATAGGAGACACCCGAGGCTATTTAGCTTCATTTGCTCCTTGTTTTGGTCACAGGTCATGCAGATTTGAGTTTCAGCTGCTCTCATGAACACAAACAGAAAGACATTTCAAGAAAACACGGCAGTCTGCATGCTCTGTGCTGAGGCTCAGCAGTGCTTTTGGTTAAGTGCTAAAATCATCATGCTAACAAGCTCAATATGACAATGCATAAGGCAGGCATAATGTTTATCATGTGCACCATCTCAATATAGCATGTTAGCCTGGGCTTCTCATGAAGCTGGCAAGTGAGACAATTGGTAGGATTATGGAAATTGATGGGAGAGATAATATAATCCCCTCACTGGTGGGACACATTTCTGCATCTCTTGGCCTCTTATGCCTGGCAGATTTTTTGGTTTTCACTCCATGTGGTACACTAAAATGCATGCGCCATATTATACAAAAAGCGTGACTTTGTCCAAAATACAGGAAAGCCTGCTCACATTTGGTGAGATGCTTGTACAAACTTTTAGCCTTTTTGGCAGATACGCCATCTCTCTCATGCTCATCTGACTTCTTTTTTTTCTTCTTCTTCTTCTTCTATGGGCTGGAGCTGTTTGAGTGAATGACCTATTGTCACTAGACTATGGTTGACTGGTCTGGGCCTCTCATGAATCTGTAGCTGTGTGGGTGTATTGTGTTGAGCATGTAATTTAAACATCTTGTTGTTACTGGACAGTTGTTGCCACACTACACACAAAGAAGTTGTTCAAGTTCTGCTGTACATTTTGTTTTCCCGACTACAAAACAGCTTACTGTGCAGAATGCATTGTTGAAAGTGGTTGCACTGGAAGCGATCCCCACTGCTCTTTTGAAGTGGAGTTGTGAACTCTGAGCTCCTGTTTCTGTGTGAATCAAAAGGAGTGTGATTGACTGTCACCTGGCTGTTTCTTCCATTGCATCAGATGGTAAGGGCATGAAGTTGAGTTTTCTCAACTTTCCCCTGTAGTGCTCCTGGCTGATTTTTAAATATCTCTGACTCCAGATTCTATTCACAATGAATAGCAGCCAGCTTTTGAGTCTGTATGTGTGAATGGCCCACTTGTCTTGTTTTGTGCTGTCACGGTCAAAATCCATTTACAAAACAGACTAGATATGAAATCACCTAGCACAATGTGTTGTTCACCTTGCCATATCATGTGGCCCTAGTCTGGATGCATTGTATATCAAGGTGAAGTGAAAATCAGTTGTTTCGGAAGAAATCAGGCAAGCAGATTCAGACACCAGGCAGAGACAAGCATTCTGCTACAACTGCATGAACGGAGTGAGGAATCTACTTTGCTGAGCCCATGTGTATGTGTGAGACAGTGTTCACGTGAAATTGGACAATGAGAAACAATGGACAACACCAGGTATTTTCTGCAGAGCCAGTTCCACTCCTAGACCTTATGTGTACATGGCTTAAGGAGGGCAGTACAGATGACAGTGCCATTATCTGTGGGGACACTGGCATCTAAGGAGCAGGTCATTGTACAGGTGTCTGAGGATTCTGGGATTGAAACAAACAATGATCACACAAACACAGGCACCTTGGCTGGAGCAGCTGTTACACACACAAGGGACAACTACTATCACTCCTTCAGATTGAGTGAGTAAACCAGCCCCTCATCTGGACATACGAGGATATTCTTCTTGGTAAAGAAGGACAGAGACAGAAAAGAAAGAACAGGAAAATAAAAGCTTTCAGCATGAAATAAAATATTTAGTACCAGTTAAGTATTAAAGTTGAGTTATGAAAATGTGTGAGAACTGATATAGAGGTTTCGGAGGAAATATAGATGGTTAAAGGTGAAATGTGAAGTAATAAATGAGAGTAACATGTAAGGACTGTCAAAGAGAAGAACAGGTTGTTTTTTTTTATTACCTTTATAACCTCCCAGACAAAATGTTAATTGCATAAAACAAAATTGATTGTTGACGACATTAATTCTGATGAACCCTTAGAATTAATGCATATTGGATGTTATGTGATAACTGTTGTGAGAAATATATCTTTGAGGGAGAGATGTAATGGATGGAATTTCCAGCAGCCAGTGTTGTAGCACTCGAGTCCGGGACTCAGAAGGACTTGACTTTTTTTTGGTAATATGTCATTAAGCTATAATTTGCCTTTGGTATATTATTTTAATATCTAAATTTAGTTTTCTAAAGTTAGAGTTCAGAGTGACATTTTGGCGATGGTGGTGGCACATAAATTTGCGACCAACACATCAGTAATTGTTACAAAAAATAGCGGTGCAACTTGGTGGGCATTATCCTGGTCATTTCTCTGAGAAATACAATGTGTGGCGGAAGTGCGTGATAAAAGACCGAAAAGCGTGACTGTCATGCTCATTGCATGAGACTTGAGAGTCCTGTCCTTAGCTTTACGGCGAAAAAATGCCAAATGCCAGGAGACAATCAGAATCAGAACCAGAATTCCTTTATTGATCCCCGGGGGGAAATGGTTTTTGTTGCAGGTGCTCCTTACAAGAATAGTTTAAATAAAATTAGAAAAGAAAAGAAAGAGAAAAGAAAATATAGATATAAAAACAAAATACAAAAACAAAATATTTATACTGAGAATATATATATATATATATATATATATATATATATATATATACACACACACACACACACACATTCATTCATTCATTTTCTATACCCGCCTATCCCTTTCGGGGTTGCAGGGGGCTGGAGCCTATCCCAGCTGTCAATGGGCGAGAGGCGGGGTACACCCTGAGCCGGTCGCCAGCCGATTGCAAGGCAACATATACAGACAAACAACCAACAACCTATGGACAATTTAGAGTCACCAATTAACCTAATGAGCATGTTTTTGGTCTATGGGAGGAAGCCGGAGTGCCCGGAGAGAACCCACACATGCACGGGAAGAACATGCAAACTTCACACAGAAAGGCTCTATAATAAACAGAGTATTTACAGTGCTATGTGCTATGTAAATTGAATTTGGTCAAATATGTATCAGTACAAATATGTGTGATCTAACAGACAGTGAAAAGTCCAAGGGCCATTCAGAGGGAGTAGTTGTAAAGTTTGATGGCCACAGGCAGGAATGATTTCCTGTGGCATTCTGTCTTGCATTTTGGTGGGATGAGTCTCTCACTGAAAGAACTCTTGTGCCTGACCAGCACATCATGAAGTGCGTGTGAGACGTCCAAGATAGTCCGTAGCTTAGTTAGCATCCTCCTCTCTGACACCACCGTCAGAGAGTCACACTCCATCCCCACAACCTCACTGGCCTTGCGGATCAGTTTTTTGAGTCTGCTGGCATCCGCCATCCTCAGCCTCCTGCCCTAGCACGCAACGGCGTAGAGAATGGCACTAGCCACCACAGACTCATAGAAAATCCTGAGCATAGTCCTGCAGATGTTGAAGGACCTCAGTCGCCTCAGAAAATAGGGACGACTCTATGTCCCAAAGATTGTCCGTTTTGCTTTCAAAGAAAAAATGTTCCCTCTGTTCAAAGATGATTGAGGAGACAGCCGGGACTACCTCAAATTTCAGCTGACATCTAGCAAGACTGCACCCACAAAGGTAAGTGACATGCTATGTTAAATGTTGCTAATGGTTGACTAGTGGGTGACCGCCGCCACCCAGAGAGCTAGTTTGATCAGTTAGAACCTGCTAGCCTAGGACTTTGCTGCCTGCTGATGTCTACAGTGTGTGAGCATAGTATGAAGGATTCATAATATTAGAATATCTGACAGTTGTATTGCATATTATTCAGTTATTTGTATTGCCATTTGCCAACAATATTATTTGGAGAGTGCATTATCAGGGAGAGTAAGATAAGGTAAGGTGAATAGCGTCTGTTTTTTTGACACAGTGTGCTCAGCAAGGAGTCCAGTAGCTTAATGCAATGCGAACAGTCCCTCATTAGACTGAATTTGGTGGTTTACATTGTATTTACTGAAATGACACTTACAAATACATTACATGAACAGAACAAGAAACAAGAAAATGTCCACTGTTTATTGCTACTGCAAGATTCTAAAAGTGACGTGGTAACGTTAGCAGATCTTCTACCAAAGATATTGGAGCGCAGAGCTCTCTACCAGTGCTACCGTCGTAGCCCAGAGCGTGTATAGAGGGGGGACTGCATATACAAATAAAGTTACTGCATTTAAAGCTTGATTTGTCGGACAGGGGTGTATTCAGTAGTATAGCTTCTCTCGTAGCTGATGTGCAATCACTTTGTTCCTTCAGTCATAGGAGTTTGAGCTCTTCATCTCTGCCAAAAAAAATCCATGGTGCACAAGATTTTTATTGCATGGCCTCATTTAGCCTAAATTGCGTGTCTAGTTATCCCATTAGGCTACTGACACAAAAATGCTGTGTTATGTAAGTTTATTACAGTTGAATATCTAGTTTGCATGCACAACACTGCTATAGAAAAGTAGTGCAACCCACAATTGCCAAAAGTGTGCGACATCTGCTGTTGGAAAATCATCCAGGGCGGTAGAAAAATGCGCATTAACAAGTCAGGACATAATTTGAATTCGTGGCTACTTGAAGAGGTTTTATTGTAAAAGATAAGGGCAGAGACACTCATTCTCACCCTTTTTCTCACTCTTTAGAATACTATGTGAAATGAACTGTCCGTGAACTAGTAAATTCGAAATGGGGAACTATGATTGTGAATTTCATTTTAATCTGAACTGAACTTTGAGTTTTAATTTTGAGATTAAATAAACCAACTTTGGCTATGGTTATGTCCTATTGGTCAAAGCCTAAATCCTAAATCGGGCTGTCTTGTCATATTTTTCCCATTGTCTAGCCCAGTGTTTCCCAACCACTGTGCCGTGGCACATAAGTGTGCCGTGAGACATCATCAAGTGTGCTGTGGAAGATTATCCAATTTCACCTGATTGGTGCTCTAAGGCTTAGAGCACCAATCAGGTGAAATCTTCCTATGTGTCTTTCTTCAACTACTGCAAGAATATCAGCTTTGTGTTCAACTAAACAGACCCAGGTTTCACACTGAGTAAGTAGATTGAGAATAGATTTTCATTATATTTCAATAAATATACTTTTTGTGACATTTTTGTTTGGTGGTGTGCCTTGTGAATTTTCCAATGTAAAATACGTGCCGTGGCTCCAAAAGGTTGGGAAACACTGGTCTAGCCGACATACATATTATTAATATGGTCAAATAAATAAATAAATAAATAAATAAATAAATAAATAAATAAGTCAATATTATCCTAGACCTATAATATCCTTGTTGGTATGAAAGTCTAAAGTTTTTTGCATCAGCAGCTAAATGTTTATCCTATCTCTCCTTACAGGCTCCAAGAATACCAGGCCTCCTCCATTGTGTCACAGTCCGCTACCTCAAACACCATTACATCATTCTTTTGTGAACCGCAGAAGGTCTACGACCTGAAACATCCACATCAAAAGGCCATAAGTGACTCCCTTGTCAAAGACTTTATAATTAGCTGTGGCTTGCCCCTCTCTATTGTTGACCATCAGGGCTCCAGAAACTTTCTTCATGTCCTGGACCCTCTGCATGTGCCAGTAGCGAGATCCACTTTCACCTCTGTGACCATTCCAGGCCTGGTGGAAGCCAAAAAAGAATAAATTAAAAGCCGGCTGGCAGAAGTTTCCAGTGTCACATTTGGAGTGACAGAAAGATGAGGTCGTTTCTTGGGGTGACCGCACACACTGACAATGGATGAAAGAAAGAAAGATCGGCAGTTAGCGAATGACACATTAGATGACAATCGTACAATGCAGAGATTGTCTTGCTTCTGTCATTCACTGCAGCTAGTGATAAAAGACGGCCTGAAAGAGGCATGTGGACTCTCAAGCACCCTGGAAAAGGTGTCACACACTGCCACCATCCTCCACTCAAGCACCACCGTTAAAGATCGCTTCGAAGTGTGGTTTGGGGATGTCACCATCCCTTCAGCTAACGCAACACAGTGGAACTCTACCCTGAAGCAAGTCCAGAGTTATGTGCAATTAGATAGCCATAAGCTAGCTAGTGTGTTACAATCAGAAAGCCACCAAAACCTCCTCTTGTTGCCATGAGAGTATGGTCAGCTTAAAGAGCTAATAGACATTATTGAGCCATTTTTAGAGGCCACTAACCTCACTCAGGGCAAGAAAATAGTGACCGTCAGTGTAATTGTGCCCTGTGTTCTCAGTCTGTGCACTCACATGCAAGAAAGTAAAGGGAAAGTAAAGCACTGTGGACCCCTAGTGCAAGCTCTTTAGAAGTCCTTGAAAACTAGGTTTGTCGAGATATTCCAAGCAGTACAGATGCCAGGATGTGAACCATCCAAAGGAAGATGCCCTACAACGTTTCCTTTCACAAATGCTTTCTTTGTAGCATTCGTGCTAGACCCTGCCTTTGGTTTCCAGTGGCTGGAACATGATGTGCAGCTGGACTTTCACAGCAAAGACAATTTGAAGAATGAGATCAAAGGTGAGATATTTTTTATTAACAATTCACAGCTAAGTGTAATGATTTCAGTGATAGAATGTTATTATAATTTAAGGTGTTACAATAAAGGCCATTATATAATTAGGCATATTCAGTACTTGTAATTAGTCTCCTGCTCTTATCATTTCAGCGTACATAAAGGCAGAGGGGAACAAGCAAGTGCCACCGACAGATGCAGAGACTGGACAAGAGGAAAGTGATCTGATGGAGTCTCCTTCTGAAAAGCAGCCAAGACTGTTTTCCCACTATAGGAAGACTCTGTCTTCTGCTGAGAAGCCATCAGTGCAGGCTCAGTTGACTGCATACCTCCACTTGATTGCTGAAGAGAAGTCTACCTCAATCCCATGCCTCAAGTTTTGGCAACAAAACAAGTCCAAATTCCCAGCCCTCTTTCACATTGCAACACAGGTATTCTCCATCCCTGCCTCCAGTACACCCATTGAAAGGGTATTTAGTCAAGGTGGTATTTTGATGAGACCTCATCGGGCAAGGTTGGGTAGTGTCATGATGTCAGAGCTGATGTATTTAAAATCCAACATGTCTGTGTAGCAAGTCCAGAAAATGAGTTATGTTTATTTGTTATATTTTTGTTTTACTCTTTAGCAGAGAAGCCTTTGTTGGTAGTGACAACTTCAAGATGTCTCCTACATGGATAAACTAGTTGCATGCATTTCTCAGATGTGATTTTGACTCATTCTTTCTGTTTTGAAACTTCGAAGGCTCAAGTGGCCTTTTCTATGAACTATATGGATTTTATCAATTTTATATTGTTATCTGGTGAAAATTTCATGTCAGCAGCCCCAAAATAATAAGATTTACTGAGGAGTTAAATTGACGCATTAAATACTTATTTTCCCGCTGTATTTGTGTTAAAAGCACATTAAATAAAGCACATTAGAGTTTTGCATTTCTGGGAATGTTATGGTTTTCAAGTTTAACAACATCTATGCTTAACATTGGTGCTGTCAGCCATTTTGTAAATAAGCTATTCATGATAAAATACATGGTTATGTATGTGCAAATATAGCACATTAGAGTTGCATTTTTGTGAGTGTTACTGTTAAGAGGACAGGAGTACAGTTATGAGCACTAGAGTGAGTTAAACAGTAAAATGCATATGAAAGTTCATAGCGCCCGCCATTAGGACACGCCTATGAGCTGCGGGACCACAGTTATGTTTTTTTTTTTTTCTAAGTTTAACAACATGTATGCTTACTTTAGTGCTGGACTTGGACTCAGACTTGATCAGTAGGGACTCGACTTGGACTCGACATGCATCAGTAGAGACTCCACTAAGACTTGACTCGGATGAGTGGTGGACTCGACTCGGACTTGACTTGGAAATTTTTTTAATGACTTGGACTTAACTCGGACTTGAACACTGGAGACTTGAACCTGGACTTGGACTCGAGGCACAGTGACTTGACTACAACACTGTCAGCAGCAATGGTACCTTTAAGGCATCAGTACAGTTGTTACAATACTTGAAGGTACAGGATGTTAGAGAAAGACAAGGAAGGACTGCTGTGTTTTTGTGTGAGCAGTTCAATAAATGCTGCTGAGTGTTCAGGATTTCCAAGTGTTCTTCTTCTTATTTAAATCAGTCAGACATGCATTTCAAGCAGTAACAAACTTGGGCATGCCTGAATGCCAGTCTGTTTTAGAAGATTATGAAAATGAGAATGTTTAGAAAATAAGGGTCAGAAAATGTTGAGTGGTGTGGTTGTTTTTTGATGTTTTTCTTGAGATTTAAATACACCATTCTATTTAAGAGTAAAAAACAGACTGTTCATGAACTTTAGGGAAAATGAGACACATCGCTCTGTCTTACTTGGTGTTCCTATGTGAGAAGTTTATTGTGTGTATTAGCGTGTGTGTGTGTGTGTGTGTGTGTGTGTGTGTGTGTGTGTGTGTGTGTGTGTGTGTGTGTGTGTGTGTGCATGTGCGAGTTATTGGATGAGGCTGGGCTCAAAATACAAGGAGACTGTAGTGTATTACTCAAGGGACTTTGAACCAATTTCATCTTATGTAATATGACTCTGGGGAAATCAATGGTGTCACACAGTGTTTATGGAAAAGATATCATGGTGGATACATTTGTAAAAGTGAGGAGAAAAATAATGCAGAGGCAGCATACATGCCAGTATACCACTGGCTGGCAACAAAGGTGCCTGGGGACCTATGTTAAATATAAAAAACAGTGAACCTCTTGCCGTAAATGGGATGTCTGTCTCCCAATCCAATAAATATTGTGTGGCATATTACCCTCTGAAGACCTCAGATGTGTGAATAGTCGGAGCAGCCAGTTATGACTGCATGTAAATGAAAAAACTTAATTGGGCCAAGGGGACAACCATTTTGGATTTTACCTTGCACAGAAAATTTTCGCAAGTTTATATCAGATGGACACTTACAGTGCATGGCCTTCATTGTGAAATTTGAACTTGTTTGTTCCATTCACTCATTCATTAACATTACTTTAATTCAGTTTTGTAAGTTGCCCAGCAGTGTAACGTTCATCAGCTGCTTTGGTTTATGTATGCATGTTTGACTTGGCTGAGGTGGAATATACACGTCAGACTGGGCTGTGAGTAATAAATAGACTCTCAGCCAGTGACATCACTGGTCTCATACAGTAGCTCTTAAACAGGTGAGCCAATCATAGTGACAAATGACAATCAATGATGAATCTTTTCATAGATATCATATTGTTGTCCTGATGGTGCAGAGTGGCACAATGTGAGCACACAGCACCACAAATCTAATGTTGTATAGTTAATTAGTACAACAATAAGAGCAAATAATAAAAACATCAGTCTGTTACTTCACTCACAATTCTACTCTATTTCACATTGTAAATGGTTACAACATAACTTAAAATGTGACAGAGCAGAGTTTGCTTTGTAAGGTGTTTCAAGAATAAAATGTGAGTAGCTGATTTTTTTTTTTTTTTTTAAAGAGGAAAGGAGGCTATGACGCATAGAAGTATAATGAGCTGCCGAAATCTGAAGTCTCCTGCATAAACAGGCAGAATACTGAGTTATAGCCAACAGTCTGATGTGTGTAGGGGGTTATTCTGTAGGATCCTGGTGTCATTTGCATGTGATTTAATCAAAGTAACAGCGGACATCTTATATGGCACTGTGGTCTGGCATGGCGTCAAATCAGAGACCGTACATTTATCAACATATGTGTCCTGCTGCCTTCAGATGGATGCAGGAATTTAATGAACTGAAGGAGAAGCTTTTCATACAGTGTAAAGCAGCTGTGGACAACAGATACTATAATCACACAGACTGATTTACTGATGTTCCTGCTTTATCCACACAACATGTTTTTTTATGTCAACTGTTGTGCACCATGCGCTCTGCGCTGGGTACCAAAATACTACACAGGCGGCCATAGCAAATTTCATGTTCAGGAAAATAGCAAACAGTTGGAGCTCTTCCTGACTTAGTCATTGCACCGCCATGAAAACAGGGCTCTAAAAACTCCATTTTTAAACTACATAAAAGATTCTGTTGAAAGCTTCAATCAGAGTGTCATCTTCCATTCTCTTGGTCAATTGCTATTTAAATGGCAGATTCAGCAAGTTGGAAAAACGAATGGTTTTCTGCTGAGGAAACAGATCTGCTCATGTGTGAAATGGAAGCGCACAAGCAGACCATCTACAGGAGCAGCAAGAATCAACCAAAGCTCCCTGAGGTGAAGCAGGTGTGGGAGGAGCAGGTGCCTGTTTTGGTTCCACCAGAGTGGCTGCACACTGCCGAAAGAGGTACAGTGATTTCAGTTTAGTTTCAGTTATTTTCCACAGGGGGTATTTATTATTATTTTATTGTTTAAAAATGTTTCATTTTACATTTTACATGTGGACATTCCAGTCTTAACAAACGTAGGCCTCCTTGTGCTTGTTGTGTTGACAGATTTGACCACATTTACTAAGACGAAAACTAAAGATTTGCAAAGTTTTGAGAGTACACAGTATCTTTTTTCATTTTTCTAAAGCCTAGTTCTATTTTTATTTATTAGTGAGTGAAAATGTCTTAATTAAATGCCATAAACTGCACAAAGCCAGTAGGTTTGCTTATGAGGCTCCAGATGATGCAGCTTGTCTGTCAGCTGATACCTCACTGCCCGTGTTGCTGTTGGCATATTTGGGTTCATTGACATCGACACTAACTCATATTATTTGTCATTTATGTCCAACAGACATCCATGATGCATGACAATGTTAGGCAACAGACAATGCCTGTATTGTAATATTCCACCTGACCTACGTAAACATCTGAATGGCATTTTCAGCTATCCAAAAGTTCTATTATTGCACATGCTTCTGTGTATTTTTGCTAGAACTAGGTGCACTGTTGTTGACAAGATATATGGTGTAGTTACACATGTCTGTGATGGAAAGCCAGCCCTCCAGGAGGGATTCCCCTGTATGAGTGCAGGAATGATAGTTGGCCAGTATAAATGAGTCATGGCATGATCCAGGGCAATTTGTAAATACATGTGTAACCTTCCACGCTGCATGCAAATCACCTGGATGTTGATGGAATGGGTTCCCTTATGGTTCACATATATCAAAGTGTTCTCTGATGGGGCACATACTTGCACGTGTGTGCAAGCTGTCACAACCAGAGTCTGAGGGAACCTGAATTTTGCCAAAAACTCCTGCTTACCTCTTTCTTGGCTCACCTCATTTTAAGACCAACATGCTCATGGGCACACAGATGGGTACAAGTACATTTGGTACTTGCACATAATGAGTGCTGGGGGAGAGCAACTGTATAAGTCAAAAATGATACTTGTGCTGTAACTGAATCAAATTTTTGCCGCAAATTTTTGCGGCATGCACAGGTGGGCTGGGGGCCCCAGGGATTTCTTGCTTGGAGCCCCAAGAGACCCTAGCAACGCCACTGATTGTCAAAGGTTATGTTAGAGGCTGCCATCAGTCCAGGCCAATCACATCAGCTCCATTATCACTTTTAAAGCAGTGTCCTCCCCACCATGATGTACTAACAACTTGGTAATGGAGTCCAGTCTCGCCTCCCACACTAGGACATGTGTCAAGGGCTACAAATATAAGCAATCTCAAATTTACTGGCAAGAGAAATAATTCCTCTTTTTAAACTAAGTACTCATCTGAAGAGATAATGAATATCTAGCCATCATGCTTTCATTCATTCATTCATTTGCTTTAATGTCTACAAGTTTAGTTTCAGCGTCACCAGTCGGGATTTATGTAATTTGGACAACTTGAACCTTTTTCTTTGCAGAAATATCTTAGAAAGTTAACATGCTTATAATATGGTGGCATTTGATTAATCACAGGGACGTGTCCTCTGCAATGTTTAAAATTGTATATAAGATAATTAATTATTTTACGTCCACACAATAGCTTGACTCCCAGTGGAACATTTTTAGCATGTTACTCAAACTGGACTTTCTGGATTGTATTCCTTTGTCTCATCATTACCTTAAACAACATACCCCCACCATACAGCCCCACCACACTGCTTTAAAAACAAAGATGCGTTTTGTCTGAATTCATGCGTGCGCATAGGTCTATGCAGAATAGGTATATTGTTTGTACAGCACATGAAACATGAACTTTAGAGAGACTGGGACATTGGCATTATTGAAGCTTTTGTGTCAGTTTCAGTACAATACTGTAATAGAAAACTCTTAAATACAATGTCTTTGACGACTGAGGATTTTGTGTTTTAAGGGGAAGGGTCTGAATCAGGGTTGCCAAACTCACATCAGCATTATGGTTGCCCTCAAAGAGATGGTTGTTACTGTAAGACTGTATAAATGTAACTACTTTTTCACATATTGTTAAATAACTGTCTCTGCATGTCATTGTTATTTATTCAAGTGTACAAATATAGCACATGCATTTACATAAATGCAAAAAATATTTGTAAGCACATTGCTCTGTTTTTGTAGCATAAATCCCTTTAATTTATCAGATTAAGAAATCCACCTTACTCCATCAATCATAGGTCAAACTTTTCAAGTGAAAAACAAAGACAACTATCATCAAACAGAAATTATTACATTAACTTTGTTCAAACTTTTTTGTCACAGTTGAGAGGGGCAGAACATCTCTTCTTGGACATTTTGAGATTATTTGTAGATCTTTTTCAACTCCATTGCTTGTTAGAAAACCACTTTAGTTAAACGCTGATATGGAAACACTGCCCTCTATTGGCAGGATGCCATCATTTCGCAGGTCACAAAAATGTCACGCATTGTGGGAGATGTATTTTATGGTCACTCTTTATTTTAAGGCAATCATGTGCCTTTTTAGCTCTCACAGGCCACATAAAATGATGTGGCCTTCAGTTTCACACGTGGTCTAAATTAATGCTTTTTTGAAAATTCAATAAACGTTTGTCGACACCTGTGGCTGTTTCCTTAATGCTGATCGCCAAAGGGAAATTTTCCACCATCCCTGGCAGAAGACAGAGAGGCACCGTTTTCACTTCAAAGTGCCAGCAGAGGCTGTATAATATTGAGGTGCTCCAAAGATAAATGTCTTCATCTTAAAACAAACCCAGCAAACATTCTGGCCTTTAATGAATATCGAATGGCCTGAACAATGAATGTAGGCAAGTTGAGATGTCAGCTGCAGTCATCCATCATTGGCCCTTTTATCATTTTGTAAAATTGAACTTCCAAATATTTTTTTCCAATATCAGTTCAAAAAACTTCCCAAAGCTGCTTTGATATTAGTTTCTAGGTTTCTGTCTATCATATGGATAGACATATTTTCAACAAAGGCAGATTATTTCTCCCTCAATGTTGTTACTTTCTGAGCAAAGAACATAGTAACAATGAATAACTAAAATTCTATAATAAGTTATTCCTTCCCCCAGCAATATTTTTATGACTGTCACTACTGTATAATAAGGGTGGAACTGAGTAATGCTTGAGAGGCAGATGGAGACAATGGAAAAAAAGTGGCACTTGAGACATGTTAGCCCTCTCCTAGATTTGCACATTATTTCAACAGGGAAGAGGAAGACATATGAGGATGCTTAGTTGAAAAACCACCCACACACACACACGTTTTCAGATGGTCAACTACAGTTGGGGGAACGGAAAACGTATCCAGGCAGAGTAACGGGCAGAAGGTCAAGATGGTGGGTAACAGGCAGGCAGGTGAAGGGAATTGACAATCTGACAGGGAACAGGTTAAAATGGGCCACTGTGTATACTGCATGGGTAATGAGGAAGGTAGGAACAGACATGCCTGTGGGTGTGGCAGTCAGGTAATGGGAAATGGCAAGAACAGGGGTTACTGCAGGTCAGGAGGGAGTGGCTGGGTCTGGCATCACAACAGAGTTAGTATGCGGGTAAATGAAGAGGCTGGGAGAGATGAGATGGAAAGACTCAGGCTAACATTGTGACAGGGTGGGCCCACTGGATGCAAATACCCTAGAATTAATAGATAGAGGGTATATTTTATAATTTCCTTTGAAAGGTCATGTTAATTGAGATAAAGGTGCTTTCACACCTAACCTGTGTGGTGCAGTTCAAATGAACTCTGATGTGTTGGTAAAACAGAGGTGTGTTGAGCTGGTGTCCTCTGTCTATTTTAGTAGTTCACCATTAAAAAGTGAGTGAAATGTAGCAACTGCTATCCTCTTCTAATATTACTATGCTTTTCTAATATTACATGCAATTTTTTTTCTTTCTTGTCCCATTTCTGTCTGTTTGTCATTATTTGAGGACCAGTACTCAGAAAGTGGAAGAGCATTATGCTCAATATGTACACGAATACAGGCATTCCGTGACTGAAGAACACAGAAAAGTCTTTGAACAGCAGCTACTTTGGGTTGTAACACATTTCAAGCTTGCCACTCTTCCTCAGACAGAATCCATAAAGTCCAGTGGCAGTCTTGACTAATTCTCATAACAATTTTGTGAACTCTTTGTGGTAAAAGCATAAATAAACACGTCATGTTCAGTAATGCACAGTATGAATTGCTGTCAGTCTCCAGATTTTCATTTGGCCATATGAGTCCATGAAGAGGTTGTGATGCAGGATGACACCACCAAAACTGTCCAATTAGAATTACCTGTCAGTCTGCTGAATTTCATATTTCATATTTACTGTGTACTTTATATTTATTTGTAATGCACCAGCTTGAACATGAAATGGACCTGAGGCCTCATTTATAAAATGTTCTTTGATTTGTATTTGAAGCTATTTTTCAGACTGCTTGATTCATAAAAGATGTTGAGCATATAAAACATTGCTTAAGCAGGCTCTAAGAATCCCACTTGTAATTTACACCAGTGAACAATAATCTTAAATAAACTTTCACTGACGACACCTGCCTGGCCTTATACAGTACCATCCGAAATAGAAATGATGGATTAGTCAGGAATAGCCAGGTACCAAAAGAGAAAAGCAAATGTTTTGGAAGACAAGATCACAGTGATGGTAGAGGAGATTGAAGGTGTTATGCCCCTGTAAAGGTGCAGATAGTCATTACAGAGACTACGACATGTTGCTCTCATATAGCTCTGTACTGAATGAATTACATTTTCTTTCTTAACAAAATACATCATGAATTATTAACACATTATCAATGAAAGACAAAGGAAATATCTTCCTGCAACAATCAACATAACTATAATCATGAACTCATGTTACTTTCAATACTTTTAAATCAACTTCAATCTCCATAACAATTCTATTCTTTTTAACAACAATTACAAATATACTTCATTGAAATCACAAAATTGTGTCATTATGCCATTAAATTAACTCCAGTTTCTATAACATGAAATAATATTAATGTGAATACATTTAAATCAGTTTCAGTTTCTATAATAACAATCCATTTTACTAGATTTACACACTAGTCTCCAAACTCTAAAATGACTGTAGCAAGACATCAGCTTTAAACTGTGGTTGTCTACTGTATGTATATAAATGTAACATTACCAAGAAAATAACACACATTACACCATTACCTTCCACATTCAGTTGCATTTGGTATATTAGGCTAAACAGGAATATCTCTTGGACAACCACTCGGTCTCCCACCTTCACTGAACGTAGCTCAATATCTCGCAATACAGAGGCGCCAGTCTACAGACACCGAAAACAGCTAGCCTAACTTTGCTCAAAGTAAATGTAAGTATTTCTAACTACTTCCACGGCATGTAATTATCATTTATATGAGCTTAATAATATATATTTAATCTACCTAAAATAACAACGATGCTTTTGAACACTTTCTTACCTGTGAAAGGGCAGATAATCATTACAAAGACTACGACACATTGTTGCTCTCATGTAGCTCTGTATTGAATGAGCCCAGCAAAACATCCAGTGTTGCCAACTCCTCAGTGAGAAAAGTAGCTAACGGCTGTCCTACAAGTCGCCGGAAGTCGCTAAATGACGTAATCGTATGATTTGCATGACTTAACCCTCTACCTTTAGCTCCTTTTGTGGGTTTTTTATGTTTTTTTTTTTTGTTTTTTTTTATATAATAAAAATAAATAATCCCCTTCTCGCCTCACATGGGACGGTATTGTGCCTCCTTCAAGCTTGGGTCCCCTACCAGAGGCCTGGGAGCTTGAGGGTTCTGTGCAGGATCTTGGCTGTTCCCAGGAGTGTGCTCTTCTGGACAGAGATCTCAGATGTTCTTCCTAGTATCTGCTGGAGCCATTCTCCCAGCTTGGGGGTTACTGCTCTGAGTGCCCCGATCACTACTGGGACCACTTTTGCCTTTATGCCCAACATCCTCTTCAGCTCCTCCTTGAGACCCTGGTATTTCTCCAGCTTCTCGTGCTCTTTCTTCCTGATGTTACTGTCATTTGGGATCACTACATCCACCACTGTGACTTTGTTCCGTTCTTTGTCTACCACCACTATGTCTGGTTGGTTTGCCATTACCAGTTTGTCTGTCTGGAACTGGAAGTCCCACAGGATCTTGGCTCCGTCATTCTGGATCACCATTGAAGGTGTCTTCCACCTTGATCCCGGGACCTCCAGCCCATACTCAGTACAGATGTTCCTGTGTACGATGCTAGCCACCTGGTTATGACGCTCCATGTATGCCTTCCCTGCCAGCATCTTACACCCCGTTGTTATGTGCTGGATTGTCTCAGGGGCATCTTTGCACAGCCTGCACCTGGGGTCTTGTCTGCTGTGGTAGATCCTGACCTCTATTGACCTTGTGTTCAAGGCTTGCTCTTGTGTGGCCATGATCAGTGCCTCTGTGCTGTCTTTCAGTCCAGCCTTTTCCAGCCACTGGTATGTTTTCGCTATATCAGCCAGTTCCTCAAGCTGTTGATGGCACATGCCATGCAGGGGCTTGTCTGTCCATGCCAACCCTTCTGGCTCCTCCTTACTAGGCTTCTGCTGCCTGAGGCATTCACTCAACAGGCCATCTTCCTGATGTACTCCCAGAGGCTTGCTGTTTCCTCCTGGATAGTGGCTCTGACACTCAGTAGTCCGCAGCCTCCTGTCTTCCACTTAGTGTATAGCCTCAGGTCGCTGGACTTAGGGTGAAACCCTCCATGCATCGTAAGGAGCTTTCTTGTCTTAATATCAGTGGGGTTTCCATTTCTTCCAGTGGCCAGGATATTATACCAGCAGGGTATCTGATTACTGGCAGGGCGTAGGTATTTATTGCCTGGATCTTGTTCTTGCCATTCAGCTGACTCTTCAGGACCTGCCTCACCCTCTTTTAAATGGCTACTGGCAGGTTGAGGTGGCGCTGGAGGACCATGAAAAGACTACCTTCGCCACCGGGCAGGGCCTCTACCAGTTCAGATCCATGCCCATGGGGCTCACAAATGCACCGGCGACATTCCAGCGGGTTATGGAGTTGGTGTTAAAGGGGCTGCCTTGGCACATCTGCATGGTGTATCTCGATGACATACTGATATACAGCAGGTCATTCGAGGACCACCTCTCTGCTTTAGGGGAGGTCTTCACCCAGATTGGAGCAGCTGGGCTACGGCTGAATGGCAGGAAGTGGCAGGTACTGGCCTGGGACCATGTGGTCATCCTTGGGCACGTCATCTCTGCTGAGGGGCTTTGCCCTGACCCCAAAAACACACACAAGGTGAGGTCATGGCCTGTGCCAAGGTCTGCTACAGAGGTATGTGCCTTCCTTGGGCTATGTTCTTACTACAGGAGGCTTGTGAGGAGTTTTGCCCAGAGAACTGCTCCCCTCAGTCACCTCATGGGGAAGAATGTCCCGTTTCAGTGGGCTGCAGAGTGCCAGGAGGTGTTTGAGTTCCTGCAGAATGCCCTTTGTGCTGAACCACTAATGTGTCTTCCAGACTTCACTCACTGTTTCATTCTATACACCGACACTTCCCAGGTGGCTGTGGGGGCGGTGTTGGCACAAGATGCTGACTGTCTGGAGAAGGTCGTGGCTTATGCTAGTCACTCCCTCATGGCAGTCGAAAGACGATGGTCGACGTACGACAGGGAGCTGTGGACGATAGTGTGGGCTGTTCGGCATTTCAGACACTATTTGGGTCTTTGCCTGTCCACCATTGTTACAGATCACCAGCCGTTGTTGGGCCTTCGACAGCTTCCCATTGATAATGACAGAACAGGCGATAGCAGCCACTGGGCCCTGGAACTGGACCTGTTTGACAGGGTAATTGTGCCCAAAAGTGGAGGACAACATACTAACACAGATGCTCTTTGACACAGACCCGTGGACGATGGTGCCCTTGATGCTACCCACACTCTCGTACACACAGGTACCCAAACAGTTATGGAGAATGACCCCAGCACTATGTGTGCCATATAGACTCCCACCATGGTCCCTACAGCAGACACCAGCTCCAGCCCCAGCCCAAGCCCCAGCCCCCATTTGCCTTCCGACCCCCAGGCTTGTGTGGACCAGGCCTTAATCTACAATCTCTCACACAGTAGCTCCAATGTCAGGGAGCTCTAACAGAGTGACACTGACATCAGACAGGTATTGGCCTGGTTGGAGGGGGGTCAGAGACCCCCTAGGTGGAGGTTAAAGGGTGTTGGTCGGGGTTTAAAGAGACTGTGGCTGTCTGATGTGAGGCAAACAGCACATGTTGTGGTCACTGCTGTTTTGGTCCCTGAGGTTCTCGGACACCTGCATGGCACACCTTCGACAGCTCACCTTGACTATGAACAGGTCTTGGCTCGTGCCAGAGATGTATGTTATTGGCCCACTATGTACAGTGACGTTAAAGCTTGGTGCAATTATGCCCCTTTGAGAACTTCACAAGTGGAGAGGCCTTCCAACGTGCTGCAGCTGACATACTTGAGTTGCTGGTCACCTCCCTACTGGAAGGAACCTTACTTGGTGCAACGGCAAATGGACAGGGATGATGAGGTGGGAGTCACTTATCAGATTAGTAGCCCATTTGGGGAGGAGCCCCCTCTTCAGACCATCCACTATGATAGGCTGCGGGGCTACAATCTGCCTGGGGCTTTTCTCTGGGAGGGCCCATCTGGAAACCTCCTCTCTCCTTCCCCACCCAATGTTCTGCAGGGAACTGCTGCCATGCCTGGTAGCCCTGCGGACATTTTCGTCTTTGGTAATTACTGTGATATTGGTCCACGTTCAGATGCTGGTGATTCCCCTGAACAGGCAATTGCCCTGCCAAGGTTCTCCCGAGTTGGTAGATCATCACAACCCCCTGCCCGCTTTAGGGACTATGTGATGAAGTGGCTGTTTTATATATGCTCATGTTTACTGGCTCCCTGTGTTTTGGGGGGGTTGTAGGTATGTTTGTGTGTGTGTGTGTGTGTGTGTGTGTGTGTGTGTGTGTGTGTGTGATCCTATTGTTGTGGGCTACCTAGGCTGTGTTTTACAGTTGTGTTTATTGAATAATTTCCTCATGGCCTGTTTAGGCTGTATGTGTTGTGTTTTACATGTATTTCTCTTGTATTTCACATTGCTGACATTCTTACGTCTGTATCTGCATTTTTTTTCACGGTACTTGATCATATACAATTTTGATGGCACCACTGTATATCCACATAGTTCATTTTGGATTTAATATTTACTATGTGATTCATACTACAATGTTTTTTGTTTTGTGTGTGTGTCTGGTTACTTTCAAAGCTGATTTGCATAATTTGATTTTAAATGAATATTTGAAGATTATGATTGATATTGTAGTATAATTTTTCTCAACTGATATGTGAAGAATTGAGTCAAACACTGTAACCAATGGTAGTTTGTAGCAGAAGTGTGATAATAGAGAAATAGAGAAGAGGCACACAGAAGAGTCAGGAGGGTGATGCTATGCAAGGCTGACAAGTCAGATATCAAGAGATCATATGAGCCTATATCTGCATCATGGGTCTTTGGTACTTTCCATGGTTCTGCAGGTGTCTCTACAGCCGGTGTTGGTTGGTTCTAACCGGTTTTGGCCGGTATGTGCTGTGACCTTGCATAGCCCTGTGTGTCCTCATATAACCTTACTATATTCAAGCTATAATACGTATCTATCATTAATCATGAAAGACAATAATGCTACCAATCATACTGTGATTTGTCATGTCAATGAATGCTGATTTTTGGTGATTATTATGATTATACATATTTTTTAAAAAAGAGAATGCACGACAATCAAAAACTAATGGTGTAATTGTAAGAAGTAAATACTTTAAAAAAATAAGAGCCCAAGACGACCAGAAGCTAATGGTGTAATTTGGAAGAATAGAAGCTAAAATAAAAAGGAAGCATCCTTAAAGATGCACCTTCGATGTATCAATACAAATTTGGATAAGATAGGGAAATTCCGGGCAGGAAAGCTGCCAAAAGATAACGTAATGGTGTATAAAAAATAGAAGAATCAGAAAAAGAAGAAGATACCCCAAGGGCGGGGGTGACCTTGAGCAAATTGTATAAAAGGCGAGCACTGACTCTTGTAAGTTGGAGAGACTTGGAGAACTTCATGAGAGTTACACCTTGTGTGTCTCTGGGTGTTTCCCCTTTGTTGTCGACAATAAAGTTGCTTCTCGGACTTCGACTCCTGCAGCCTTTTTGAGCATTTTTCTTGGACAGCTGAATCTGATTTACAACAATATATATATATATATCTTCATATTTCATGGTGCAGTCTGTGTGCATGTTAAATTAAATATCCACCTTGAAGTATCGTGTTTTACAGCTCAGTTTTAACTTAGGAATGTTTTAGAAGTTCTTAGCGTGGTCAGACAGTGCAGTGATGATGTCATCCTGTGACAAATCCTGGAGCTGCTTCACAGACTGTAAATAATGAGACAAATCCTAGGACACTGTGACAGCACCCATGGTGACTTTACAGGCATATGGGAACATTTTCTGAATCACAGCTCAAAGCTTTATATAATTCAGACAAAAGCCCCATGAGCCAGAGTCAGCCACTAATTCAATTTCACTGGACCGAAGGACTCAACAAGTGGTGCCTAATTACACTGAAGATTAGAGCCTGGTCTGATTCCCAGTTGAGGGAGACACTGGTATGTCTTTGAAGGTAGGACTTCCCTGTCAATAGTCAGTGGGATAGCAGACTGGAAATTCATTGTTAAGGAAGAGTTTAATGCCTTGTGTTACAAAGGTCTTTATCTCCTTGACGGAGTGATATTTCAGCTCACTCTGAAGGAGGTAGTGATGAAGAGCATGCTGTGCTCCTGGCCATCTGTGTCAGTGGGGAGGCAGACGGTTGGGCAGGTGGGCACCAGTGCTCAGAGACCCAGGTGCCCTTGGAACCAAGATCCTAGAGTGAGATTGCAGATTACAGCCACTAATTAGTCCATGGGCCAGAGTGCAAGCAAACTCCTGTGCCAAGCTTTGGTGCGTGTACACACACAAACACACAGAGACAGACAGCAAAATGAGAGTAAATATATGCATACCTCACAACACGTGAATGATCCTCAATGCCCACAGGGGCCAGGCTTAAAATTCCACATAATCATGCCCACCAGATGAATATATAATGCCTAAACCCCCTGTATTATGCTGGGGTCACAAGATTAATTGGTCATTTTGTTTATCCTTCTTACTCATGCATATTTATTACAAGACTTATGATTTTATTAGCTTATCATAGTCTTAAATAATTGTTTAACAGATTTTATGTATTCTATTTGAATTTTTAATTAAATGAACAGCCCCAAGCAATATGCATGTCAAGGTTTTTTTTTTTTTTTTTTTTTTTTTTTTTATGAGGGAAAAAACATGATAGATACTAATAAAGCCACTGTTGGCCTTGTTTCATTATTTCAGCACTTCTATAATGTATTCCTATTCTGTAATATTAAAGGAATATACATTATAATATTAATTATTATTAAAATAATATTAAAGGTTAAAGGGAAGAAAAGAATATTGTTTTTGTTCAATAAATAGCACTTATGATGACTTGCAATTTTATTCTTATCACAACACACTGTTGATGGACACAGCTCACACTGGAGAGCCTCCATATATTGGTCACAATGCATCATGGTGCATCACGGTGCTTGTCAGGGCAGCATTAACTGCTCAACTTTCTGTAGTGTAGCTCAAAGAATGCTCAATTTGTGCAGCCCATCTTGCTTAGAGCTGAGAGCAGCGCACTGGCCGTAGTGAGCTCCCAGATTTATTTTCTTTGGCGAGTTGTTGCATTGAGTCTCTGAGTGTTTTTATTTGCTTCCTGAGATCCTGACAGGATGTTTTGGTTGAGATGAGGACTCATTGATAGTTGAGGCTCAGGAGGTAGAGTGGTCATCTTCCAATCAGGAGGCCGGTGGTTCCATCCCTGGCCTCAGCAGTCCACATGTCGAAGTATCCTTGGGCAAGATACTGAACCCCCAAAAAACTGCTCCCAATGCTGTGCCATCAGTGTGTGAATTCATATGTACTCACTTTGGATTAAAGCATCTGCCAAATGACTTATTCTAATTATCAATTTTGGGTTTTGTATTGAACACTGACTGCCTCCATGTTGGAGGTCTGAGAGCATTTTCTAGTTAAATATCTAGTTATCATTATTCAATTCAATTCAATTTAATTGATATTTATATTAATCACAACAGAAGGACTCTTTCCATATCGAGCTGGCACAGACCATACTTTTTATCTACAGAGACCCAACAGTTCCACTTGGCAAGCAAGTGCTTGGCGATAGTGGCGAGGAAAAACGTCCTTTTAACAGGTAGAAACCTCAAGCAGAACCAGGCTCTGTGTGGGCAGCCATCTGCGTCGACCATTTGGGTTAGAGAGAGAGAGAGAGGGAGAGATAGAGATAGATTGATAGTTAAATCTTCTGGCTCCTGTTCTGCTTTTGGAGACGTTAGGAACCATGAGTAAGCCTGCATTTTGGGAACACAGTGTTCTAGTAGGGTAATAAGATACTATGAGCTCTTTAAGAAAAGATGGTGCCATTTATGACTTTGCAAGTAGGGAGAAGGATTTTAAATTCTATTCTGGATTTTACAGGGAGCAAGTGCAGAGTGGCTAATATCTGAGAAACATGATCTCTTTTCCTCAGTTTTTGTCAGAATTCACTGATAGAATTGTCAGAATTTACAGTGGTGCTGGAGGCCAGTGCAATGCCATCCATAATTGTTATATCATCAGATATTGAGTTTCCAAGGTGTTTAGGGCCAAGTGTGAGTGATTCCTAGAAGAAGAATATGGGTGCCCCTATAGCTCAGTTGTTAGGGTGTGAACCATGTATTGAGGCTGTTGGTCCTCTGCAGTGGCTGCAGGTTTGACTCCCACCTATGGCTCCCCTCTCTCTGCCCCCTTTCCTGTTGCACCTTCAGCTGTCTCTATCATAAAGGCAAAAGGCTCAAAAAAATAATAACAAAAAACCCAAACCAAAACAAAAAATAAATAAGTGAATAAAGGAAGCATATGTAAGGTGAGTAGAATTAGAATTGGCACAGAACCTTGTAGAACCCCGTGACTGGTTTCAGTGAGGACTCATCATTAATGTGTACAAAATTAGATGGATTTGAAAAGTAGGATTTAAACCAGCTTAGTCTAGTTCCCTTACTGCCAATGAAGTGTTCCAGTCTCTGCAATAGGATACCATGGCCAATGGTGTTAAATGCGGCACTAAGATCTAATAAGACTAGTACAGAGACAAGTCCTTTGTCTGATGCAATTAAAGGTTCATTGGTAACTTTAACCAGTGCTCTGATGCACCTCTAAATCCTGACTGGAAATCCTCAGTGTAGGAAGTCAGACAGCTGATTTGAAACTGCATTCTCAAGAACACCGACATAGATTCATATAATCAATATTATATTTTTTAGGAAATGAAAACATCAAACAATAATAGGCTGATTAAGCTCATGTGAATGTATTTATTACTGTTATTATTATTATTACTAGACATTCTGACACCTACAGCGTTTACTTTTCTTCTGGTTGAGGACCCCTGATATAGACTGGTCAAAATGGTAGTGGTCAAATTATACACTGACTGAATTGTTGCAATGCCACCTGGGGAATTTCACCCCAGAAGGTATTTTCAAACTAAAGTCACCGTAAAGGCGCACAGGTATGTTTTACTCAAAGGCAGACAAGACACGATTCCACTTTTATACTTTATTACAAAAAATAAAAAATACAATTTAAAAACAACAATGGAACACCATTCACACGGGACCAAATAAAGAGGAGAACTAATTTAAAGCTTAGGCTTACTGGGGTGTAAGGGCTAATGATTGGTGTGGAGAAACCCAACCGAAATATAAGCACCCAAACACACGTGACAGTCACACATGCACACACTCTGTGAGGAGATCCAGAACCCAGGGGAGCACAGCACAGAAGAAGTAGGGGATATAGAATATCAAAATCAAGAAATTAGCAACTCAGGTCAACAGGCAGAGTAAACTGAATGAACTAAATAACGAAAAACAAGATTAATCTAATATAAAGGGATTCAACCCCACTACTCAGTAAACTGTGCATTAAAAATGGATGGATAAATGCCGGATAAAAATTAGTGCAAAGGCTCCACACCCCAGACGCACCCCAAGCAACAACAAGCGCAGTCTTCAAGCAAAGCACAAAGAAAAAGAGCCCCACAAAGCAGGAGAAAAAGCAAAAACAAAACAATAAGCGAAGCAGAAAGCAGCAAAAAAACAAACAAAACAAAGCAACAAAAAGCAAACAAAACAAAACAAAGACACAAACAAAACAAGACAAAGCAGCAAAAAGCAAACAAAACAAAGCAACAAAAAGCAGCAGCAGTCCCCCATAGCTGGTGGCGATGTGTCATGTTGAAACCAGCCGCGAAACCCAGTCAGCTGATGCTGAAGTCACTCATGCACCGTTGGAATCAGTTAGCGACTCTAAATTAAGATGCTAGTCATTCACCTTTTTTTAATTTCTTTTTTCCAAGTCAAGAAAACTCACCAGTCTCTAGTCTGCAGGTAACTGTTATTTTGGGGGGATATTGTGAACATAGCCACACTGGGAGAGTTTTTTGCAACACACCATGAGCAGTGCACATGGTAAAGAAAAGTGAAAGAAAGTAAGCTGAAGAAACCTGCTAGATACATTTGAGAAAGTATGAAATTAACTGTGCTTTCCCATCCTCACGTTCCCAGTGTCAAGGTTCTGCATGAGTGCCAGGCAGGTAGTGGTGGACTGTGTCAAATGCAGCAGACAGGCCAAACAGGATGAGGGCAGAGGATAGCGAGGCAGCCTGCAGAGTGGAGACTTTCTGAAACAGTGAGGAGTCAAGTCTCGGTTCAGTTTGCTAACATGTTTTGAAGGGTTATTTTTCTGGTACAAATTTCCATATATTCATATGAGTGTCAGGTCACTGATAGTCAGCAGAGTGCAGTGAAATGAATTCACTGAACATGGACAGTGTGAAATAACAGCTACGCATATTATGACTTTCACATTACTAAATCGTTGATAGGTGATATTCTGGTAGTTCTCTCATCTGTAGAAGTACAGTACTTTTTGTAACACCAGAATTTCATTTTCATTTACAAGGACAGCTTCTCAAATTGCTCCCCATAAGGAAGAGAAAGAAAAAACTTTACTATATATTTATTATATTATATATCTCCAAATACAGTGACTGTATATAGACACCAGTGGGAATAATTCCAAGGAGAAGGATAGCTTTGTTAATGTTGTCCTTGACTGGCTACAATTTGATAACCTGTAGGTTTATTTGGACACAAGGCACACATTGAGTGTGTGTTTCACAGAGAGCTCATTTTAATGGTAATTTATTGTTTTAAACCGCCAACAGTGCAGCAATATGAGCCACAGCAGCTTATTTTTTATGCTTAAAATGAGTAGAAATGATTGGTTCCTTATTCTAGATTCTATACATTTGCAAGGAATTTAAGCCATCCCTTCTGGAGTCAGCGGCAACTCAATCTGTATCATTGTGGACTTCAGGCATTACATTTATTAACTTCAGCTGTCCTCAGTTACAGAAGAAAAAGCCTCTCAGTAATTGAAAATAGCTTCTTCATCAGAATATTAATTCACAGACAGCAGAGCCCCAACAAACATGAGATGGAGAGAATAGGAGCAGGCTTGAGCTGGGGTTGTAGTTTCATTTATATTCCTTTACAGTTCAGCAAGTCTGGTTAAACTGCTTTTAAATGCCTCAAGAAGGGATGGGATGTCAGTTGTGGGAAGAATTTGCACATGACAGCTCTTGACCACCAGTTCACTTGCTGGTGGTACTAATACCTTGAAGTGACTGTGGAGCAGCAGTATCTGCACTTCTGCTTTTTTATCAGTAGAATTCTGGCAAGGGGGCGGCTAGAAATAACAGCTTGAAGCAAGTGAGGAATAATAGAGCATATGAGGCTTGGGGAAATGTGCCTAAATGTGATGAGGGTGATCAGTATGCAAAAGATCTTCCAGAAGAGGAAAAAGTGTTCAAATATTTGTATATACAGTACATCAAGCTGTGAAAGAGAAATACCTTATTTATGTGTTTCATTTGATTACAGGCCTGCTTAATAATCAGGCTTTCAATCACGTTTAATTCATCTTGCTTTACTTTCTAGTGGATGATCTTTTGATCTTCTTCATTACTGCATTAGTGCCTACAGCCAAGGCAGAAATTTATTGTCACAGTATTATAATTTACATCACACCAAGGTGATTTTCTTCTTACCTTGTCCTCTTTTTTTAAATTTCATTTTCAATTTTCTAAATGTCACCAGACAGACTGAAAGGGACAAAGATGAATGAAAGAAAATGGGGGGCATATGATTATACTATGAAAAAGTGTAATGTTGGATGGAAAAGTCTAACATCTAGGTGATCACCAAAATCCCCCAAAGAAGCAGAGAAGGCACAGCTTGTGTCTGCACATGACTGTCATCTTCTCATGAAACATTATTTACAATATATCAGATTTTCTCGTGCACATGTATAATGTTTTGTTCAGGGCTCCCCATTTGAAAACTCATTTGTTGCATATTGATTGGAAGCTCTTATGGATTTATTTATTTATTTATTTATTTTTAATTCTCAGTTAATGAAATGTCAATGTTGGTAGATATTCAAGGCAAATATATTTTAGCAGTAGCTTATGAGCCAGTGTATTCTGCATAATTTCAATGATAGCTTTCAACTGGTCGACTTATAGATGTGGGTCATAGCAACAGTCACATTGTGAGATTCTGGCCCGAACCTTCTGACACTGTCTGTCAATCAGTCATTAGTGGATTTGTCTCACACTATGATCTAAGACCAATGTCTTATACTGAAGTTTTTCTTAGCAGAAAATTCATCACCTATTACTTCTAAAGATGTCTGTTTTGACTTAATTGTCTTGTTTGATATTGCAGCAGCAGCAACAGTTCAACTCAATAAATTGTGCATGTAGTGTAAAACTACATTCAGTTTTCCCAATGGCTGTTGCTCTTTCAAAATAAATAGATGCGGACTGTCCTCAAATACGTCCTCAAGATGCTTTTAAGCTTTGTTTATGTTCACATGAGACAGCACCAATAGACCAAACATGGCTACACACTGCAGCTGTTATACAGCTCCTCAGTGGAGCTGAGGAAGAATTGTAAGTAATTCATATTATCATCATGTCTATTCATGAACATACTTTGTCACCATTTTAAAGTCCATGAAAAGAAAGGAGGCAATTATTTGGGATGACAGATGTATTCTAATGAAAAACAGGTTGAATATACTGTAAACAATTTGATTCTCTTGGCAAAATGTACACAGCAAAATCAGTAGTGTCAAATCAACTCTAATAGAGTTAAATTCAACACTTTGAAAGTGTTTATATTGGTCCACTCTATATCGAGTTAAAACAACGCTTTTGAAAGTGTTAAATACATTACACTGACAAAGTTGGAGCAACACTGTCATTAGTTAAAATTTAACACGTCAGTGTTGAATTTTTTAACACCAGTGTGAAGTGTCAAAAGTTAACACCATCAGTGTATTTTTTTAACACTATATTGAGTTAAAACTATACTAACACTATAAACAGTGTGATATGTAATGCAACATTTAACCCTTTTATAGTTGATTACCATTTTAAAAATACTACTGTGAGTCAATTAATAATCCCCAATTTTCCAGAAACAATACATGCTAAACATGCTACTAAAATAATAAAATAGATAGATAGATAGATAGATAGATAGATAGATAACAATAGTAGGACCTGCAGTTTGAATTTCAAATAAGCTCACCACACATAAAACAGCAATTGCTCTGCACTGACGTCCCACCGACAGAATCACAACAAAGGTCAGACAATGTGACAGTGTTGCACAATGTATGTTTTTTCAACCATCTCATTAGAAAACTGTTTATCATAGGGTCTGTAATAAATCAGTTCCTTAATCAACAAAACAGAGAATGAATCTACTCTATCCTCAACAAAATATGCATTGAAGTGATCATCAAAGTAAAGACTGTCCACTCTGTCAAAATGAAAGCTTCATCATTATTTATAATGATGTTGGTGATCTTTCCGAAAACAGGAATTTCCATATTTCTTCCGACACAAACAAACGAACCAATCTGATATTCTGTTCCACAGTTCTTCACCCAGTTAGTCACTGACACTTCACAGTATGCACTCATATAAAAAAAAATCTAATTCAAACTCACTCAAATCTCTGAAAATTAAAATTCTCCCAGTGGTAAGCTAGCTGTCTCTGGTGTTGTTTCACTAATGGTTTTGTGATATTTTTGAAATTCTTCACAGATCTTTCAAAAATTATGTTTGGCCTCAAACGTCATACACAATACATGAGGGAGTGGACCTATTTTATGAATACAACATGGATAATGTATCATAAAACGATGCTTTGGAGTTAATCCTTTCTGAGAAAACAAAGCTTGCGGTGGTCATGAATCAAGTGCTTCAAATAGTATGTCATACCAGTAGTTATGATTGACAACACAATATTCACAATCTGAATCAAGAGGAGGAGCAGGTTCCAGTAACTGTTATTTCTTTCCACATCACCAAAAACAAGAGGAGCATTTTTCACAAGACACCATGACTGAAAAGCATTAAGTCCAAGATCCTTGCTAGCCTTGTCCATTTTCAGCTCGCTTGGCCTATTTTTTCTCTCAGTATAGCCATAGTTGAAACCTTGGATCCTCTGTGACAATGATTGCAAAGACAGACACTTCTGATTGACAAAGCATTGAAAGACAAGTTTCAGTTCCGTCCTGCAGTACACCTTCAGACAAATCGTGCATTATGTCAACTGCATAGTTATCAGATGTGTGGAAAAATTGCAGCGTGTTGAGCAAGCATGTCTTTTTAACACCAAATGTTGAAACCAACATAGGATTTTCCTGTAGAGCTGCACAGTGTTCTGTATAGATTTCTTTTGTACGAAAAATCATGCCAGGGTCATTTTCAGTAAAGACAGACTGCAACTCATCTTTACTTGTCAAACAAAATCTACAGACATATGTAACATTGAAGGATTCAACAAAACCAAACAGTGCAGGTAAACCTAGGTTGTCACCTGTTACTTGCACAACAGAAACGAGCAATGCTGAGTCTGAGAAAGGCACCTGTTAGGTTTAGATTATTAAATTTAAATAGGGGCAGGCACAAAGCACAGAACAAAAGGAGCCGTTTAAACCAAAACGATTTATTAACAATAACAAAAAGCCCTAATACAATAGTTTAAATAAGAACAAACAAAAACACAATCTGCAAACACAAAAACAGCCGAACGGCCACCGAACAGCCTGGCCACACCTCCACTGCAAAACTGGAAGGGAAACTCACGCACAGAAAAACATAACAAAATAAAAAAAAAAAACAACGCACTGCTTAACAGTATACTTGGTCCAAATCAGGTAAAACTTTTCTTTTTGGATCCTGAGGGAAAATGACAGTCGCTCCATAATAAAAATTTCACGTATTATTTCTATCTACTCTTCTATAGTTGGTGGGTCTGGTTTTAGCCATCTCCTTGTGACAGCCTTCTTACTTGCTGCCAGAAGTATGTAAGCAAGTTTCTTGTCATTATTGTTCCAACTATCTAATTGGATATCACCCATGTAAATAGTATCACATCTGAGAGGAATACTACTACCAAATACATTGTTAACATGTTTATGTATTTCTTGCCAGTAGGGGACAAGAACCTGGCAACTCCAGAATATGTGGAAGTGGTTGGCATTGTTTTCCCCACAGAGCTTCCAACACCTGCTGCCATCTCCAAAAATGTGCTTCTTGCTGTGGAGTAATAAAGAATCGTACAGTATTTTTTCAGCAGAATTCACGCCATGTGGACAAACTAGTTGAATTCCATTGTAATACACACACTCTTTGCCAACTTTCATCTGAGATGTTAAAATTACCCTCTTTCTCCCATTTCTTTTTTATATAAAGTGAGTGATCTGATTTACATTGAAGAATACCTTTGCACATTTTGAGGATGATCCCGCTGCACGTCGTGGATTTAGATGCTGACAAAAATAGTTTTAAGATACCTAATTCTTCTTTTTTCACAGCTGTGTTCAAGTTTGGACTGAAATAGTGTCAAACTTGAAGGTACCTAAAGAAATTGTTCTTTTCCAGGTCATGATTTTCCTGTAGGGATCCAAAGTTTTGGAACGCCCCCTTGTGGACAAATGTATAGTACTTAGTAAGACCCTTTGTGGTCCATTTTTTGAATCTATCATCAGATCTATTCGGCAAAAAGTTTGAGTCATAGGCACACCATCTCAACAATTTTGTAGGAACTTCTAACCTACATAGTTTTATTGTTTCCTGCCATATTTTTAGTGACAAGTTGAACCACTGGTTACCCTTGCTAGCAATTTTTTTTTTTTTTTTTTTTTTTTTTGTAGTTCCTCTTCTGATAAAATTGCTTCTAGTGGGGTCTCTTCCGCCAATAGATTTTCAATCTCCTCCCACCTTGCTGAATATGCCTGAGTACATAAACACAGTAAGGGCCTTAGTTGAGCTGCATAATAGTATATTTGTAAACATGGTAGGCCCATTCCACCACAATCCTTCTGTAATTGCAGAGTTTTGTACTTGATTCTAGGTTTTTTCCCTTACCACAAGTATCTGGATATCAATCTGTCCCACTCTATAAACTGCTTAGGTGGAATGTTAACTGGCAGGGTCTGGAATAGATATAATAATCTTGGTAAAATGTTTATTCTGATGGATTCTATCCTAGCACTTAAATTAAAAAATGGAATTACGTTCTATCCTGATTAATCTAATTTTGTTTTCGCATTTATTGGTCCATAGTTGAGATCAAATAATTTTGATGTATCTCTAGGAAGATTGATTGCCAGATACCTTATTGATTCTGTGTCCCATTTCAATTTGTATCTACTTCTAATGTGTTTTAGTGGATCATAGTTAAATATCATTATTTGAGTCTTTTGTATATTAAGTTTATAACCTGAGAGTGATTCATATTTATTTAGGATATTCATGAGTTTGGGAAGCGACTGTGTGGGCTGCACTAAGTAGATTAATACGTAATCTGCAAATAGAGCCAATTTGTGTTCCCCTGTTGGCATGTCTATTCCTTTAATATCTTCATTTTGTCTTATATATTGGCTTAAAGGTTCAATGACCAAGGCAAAGAGAAGGGGGGAAGCACAGCATCCTTGTCTTGTTCCACATTCTAGAATAAAAGAATTTGTTAGATCAGCATTGATTTTTATCCTTGCAGATGGTCTCTCATATAGTGTTTTGAATGTGTCAATGATAGATCTGTGAAAGCCGAATTTTTCTAATACTTTGTACAAGAAGGACCATTTGACCATTGAGTCAAATGCCTTCTCTGCATCTAGACTTAGTATGGCTGACCCTATATTATGTTGTGTGATGTGTGTAATAATGTGTAAGGTTCTCCTAACGCTGTCTTGTGTTTGTCTTTGATGTATAAAACCTGCTTGATCCAAGTGAATGAGTTCTGGTAGGATATTTTCAATTCTCTTACTCCACATTGATGTAAACAATTTATAGTCAACATTTAATACGCTGGTGGGATGATAGTTAGCACATTCTGTTTTGTCTTTTCCGTCTTTCGGTATGACTGAAATGATGGCATCTCTCCAAGAAGGTGGGATTTCTCTTTCTTTTAGCACCCAGTTAAAGGTTTTTAATAAAGTGTCACCTAGGTGTTGTTGCATTGTAAGCCATCCGGGCCCAGGCACTTTCCTGTTTTAAGTCTCCTAATTGCTGAGTATAATTCCTCTTAACTTACTTCTGCAACCAGTTTTTGATTTTGCTCCTCAGTAATGGAAGGTAGATTCGCTGTAGCTAAAAAAAATGTCAATTTGGGGGTCATCGTCTGTTTGGGTTTGGGAATATAATGATTTATAGTACTTCTCAAAACTTTCTTTTTTTCTATCTAAGCTTGTCTCAATTTTTCCTGATTCAGGGTTTCAAATCTTATGTATAGTATATTCAGCTTGTTGTTTTCGCAATCTATAAGATAGAAGCTTCAAAGATTTTCCTCCTACTTCATAATAACATTGCCTTGTAAAAAACATTTTTTCTGAATTTCTTGTGTGTTTATGTCGTCTATTTCATTCTTTATCTTCTTAATGTTCGAACTAATTTCTGGATCCAAAGTTTCTTTAAGTTCTTTCTGTAAATGTTTTAATCTGTCTTCTAGATTCTTAAGCCCTTGTTTAAGTTTAAGTGGGAAGTAATAGAGATTATTCTCCCCCAATTATCGCTTTGAGCACGTCCCAAAGCATGGGTGGCCTCACCTCACTATTATCATTACATTCAAGATATACTTTGATTTCATTTTCTAATTTATTTTTGATTTGTGTATTATTTAAAATATTTGAGTTTAATCTCCAAAAAGTCGCCCTCGGTTTATTGTTAAGGTGTATTGACATATATATGGGACTGTGATCTGACAGAGCGATTAGATCAATATCACATTGCACTCATCTATGGAGATCCTTTTTAAAGACTAAAAAATAGTCTATCCTAGAGTATGTGCTGTGAGGGGATGAATAATGAGTATAATCCCGATTGGATGGATATATTTCTCTCCACACGTCTATAATACCTGTTTCTTTCATCAAATTGTTTGTCTTTTTACTAACACCACTAGATTCTGGGTTCCCCCTTAAAGAGTCTAGTTTTGGAATTAAATGTATATTTAAGTCACCCTCACATATGACGGTCCCCTGACCTTTTGTCGTCATTAATTCAATTATCTGTCTATAAAATGACCATCTGCTACCTGGGGGAGTGTATACATTAAGTAAACTCACTAAGGTTCCATCCACTTTACCAGTTAACAAAATATATTTCCCCTCTTTATCTCTAAATTTACACCATTTGCAATCAGAATGGCCACTTCCCTTCTGTGGCCTGATTTATAAGAGGATGAACACACATGCTTAAAGCCCATTTTATGTAATTTATTTTGTTCATTTTCACTGAGGTCTTCCAGAGTTTGGGTCGTCGGGGCCCCTCCGCCCACAACTGCCACCCATAACACAAAGCACCGGCCCCTTCTGATCCTTCCTGTGGGTGGTGGGCCCACGGGAAGGCGGGCCCACATCGCTCCTTCAGGCTGCGCCTGGCCGGGTCCCGTGGGCAAAGACCCGGCCACCAGGTGCTCGCCTGCAAGCCCCAAACCCACCCTGGCTCCAGGGTGGGGCCCCGGTGACGCCAATCCGGGCGACGTAAGCTTCCTCATTGTTTTTTCTTTCATAGGGACTTTTGAACCGCTCTTAGTCTGACCCGCCACCTAGAGCCTGTTTGCCTTGGGAGACCCTACCAGGAGAATTAAGTCCCGGACAACATAGCCTCTGGGATCATTCGGGTACTCAAACTCCTCCACCACTGTAAGGTGTCGGTTCAAGGAGGAGGTGAGTTTCAGAATCTGAATTTGAATCTGAAATCTGAATTTTTTCCTCCTTAATTTTGATACAATTTTCCCTCTTTTGACCAGGTTAAGCATCCCATTGACATTAAAGGAAATTATTCTTATTGGACTATCTCGCATTTGACTGGTCAAGCTTGTTTTCACATTCATGGATTTGAAAAGCATTCCCCTCTCCATAAGAACAAATAGAGAGTAAACAACAACAAAACCTTGTCAACATCGAATAAAAGGAACATGATAACAAAAGAAAATAAGTGTCCTTGGTGACTTCCAACACAGGGGTCCTTTTTAAGACCCTGCTTGAGCCTTTTACAAAAGGCTTCAAGGGAGAGTCCTCTCCTTGACAGGTCATGCAAAGCCTCAGGTTCCATCGTCGTGTTTGACCTTAAGCTTAGCCGGGTAAAGGGTCTGGAACGGGATTTGTCTGTCTTTCAAAACCTTCCGTATTTCAGTGTATTCCCTGCGCTTGTGGAGAATACGTAGGGCGTAGTCATTACCCAGGTTTATCTTCTTCCCATGCCATATGACACCACTCTTTTGCTATGCCAGGCAGAGTATTGTTTCCTTAGTTCTGAAGCTAAGGAATTTTATTAAGATGGATCTTGGTTGTGCACCCTCTGGTGGCTGCTGTCCAAGTGTGCGGTGGGCTCTCTCGATTTGCAGCGGCATGTCCACAGGTATGTCAAGGTTTTCCCGGAGTAACTTGTCCACAAAGGAGATCATGGACGAGGCCTCTTTTTCTGCTCCCTCTGGTACACCATATATCCTTACATTCTCCCACCTGGATCGGCTTTCTTGGTCGGTTATTTTTTCTTCCACTTTGGTTTGGAGCTTGAGCATTTCTTTCAGGATGTGCTACGTATTCTTAATTCTCTCCTCTGCTTTTGTTATTCTGCCTTCAGCCTCGTCCAGTCTGGAGCTCTCAGCTCCTGGAGGATCATTTCCAAGTGTACCCTCTCGTTGCCAGACATAGTTTGCGTCGTCGCTTCTGTTAGCTTGCTAGCGTTAGCGCTCATGTTAGCCTCTGGGTTGCAGTGACATTTTGATTTGTCCTGTTTTTCTTGTTGCGTTGTGTTTTTCTTGGGTTTATTTTTAGCTGCCATTAAACACCGCTTTCAAGTTGTAATAAGTTTGATGAAAAAATAACGAGTTTACGGGGTTTCTCTGAGATATCTCATCAGGGTTGGTCGGGAGAGATTGTTATGCAGTCATCTTCGGCTCACCTTCCGGAAGTCATCCAATTTGCCCACTTTAAATGATGTACCCCAAAAATGATACAAATGACTGGTGAAAGGAACACTTCTCCGCCTTGATAAACAGTCTGTTCTCCAGAATCTCCACTCCAGCCGCAGAAGGAACAGCTGAGCGCAAACAGGTAGCAAGACAAAATGTGCTCCAGTCCTGAATCTTTCTGGAAGATCAATCAATTTCGATCAATTTGTGGATTATGGGTCCTGAGCCAAGGATAACCTAAAACTAAGGGAACTGAAGGGGAGGACTAAACCAGAGGGTCTCATGATGATTCCCCGAAACAACCAGATAAAGAGGTGCTGTTTGGTGGGTAATCTTGGTGAGTTGCTTATCGTCTAGTGAGTTTACAATTAATTCCTCAGCCAGGGGAATAAGGGGAATATCTGCCTGAAGCGCAAACTGAATCAAAGAAATTATTCCCGACTCCTGAATCTACCAAAACATGGAATGGCCAAGCACCAATGACAGAGTTTAAAGTGGCTTGCAGATCTAAACAAGGAAGCGTGGGCTCAATAGAACTAGTTTGACCTGACAGTATGCCCACTTTCACTGTGGGGCCGACTCTTTTGGCCGAATTGGGCACTGGGCTACACGATGAGATGTGTCCCCACAATACAAACATGCCCTGGAGTGGAGCCGATGTAATCGCTCCGCTGGAGTGGGACAAGTGCAGCCTAACTGCATTGGTTCCTCTCCTGGGCAGGGAGACGGGGATGAAGAGTGTTCCTCCGCAGGGCGTCTGGAACTCTCCGCAGCAAAGGCTCGGCTCTCTCCCTCACGGCTGGCTAAGGGCCATTAGAGCCTCCAAGTCAGCAGGATCATCACGAGACATTAATTCAGTTTTAACTTTTTTGCTGATCCCCTTAACAAATGCCACCCTCAAGGCTTCCTCGTTCCAACCTACGTTGGCTGCCAGTGTCCTGAACCGCACAGAATACTTTGCCACAGGTCAAGGTCCTTGACGAAGATCCATGAGTTGGTCCACGGCATCGCCGAAATGCCTAACGCCTTACCCCTGAGTAACCCAACCAAAAAGAAAATCTTCACCTGATCAGTGGCAAAAGATAGGGGACATTGGGAAAAAATGAGTCAGCAATGTAACAAAAACCCCTGACATTTGTCTAACTTGCCAGATAAAGGTTCGGGGTTGGAGGCGGGGGTATCTCAAGCTAAGGTCCACCGGGGCTGAGGCAGTGGCCGACGCCGGGGCTTGTGCCCCTGAAGCCAAGAACGCAGCAGAAAGACCAGCCACTTGCGTGGTTAGCTGGGTAACTTGCAAGGCTAACTGCTGACTTGTTTCCAATAAGGAGCAAAGTGTCTGATCGTGGTGACTTAATCACTCACCCTGTTTGCAAAGAGCAGTCTGAACTGCGAGGTTCCAGTCCACGGTATCTGCTGGGTCCATATTGGCCAGATTGTGCCGTTTAGATTATTAAATTTAAATAGGACCCAAGGGGCAAACACAAAGCACAAAGAACCCTAACACAATAGTTTAAATAAGAACAAACAAACAAAAAAAACAATCTCCAAACACAAAAACAGCCCTGAAACAAAACAATCAACTACGCCGTGACTAGCAGGTAGGAAATAACACACAACTAGTAACAAGAAAGCAAAACATCATCATCATTATAATAAAGCTGAATGTATAGAGCATGTTTTTTTGTTTTTTTTTTCTGGGAAAATATATTGTTACTTTTGAAATATGAACCATCACATATGTCATTACGAATGTCTTCTTCAAGGCATTGTTTGGGTTGCAAAAAACTTTCACATAATTCACGGTTCTTGAACATAGACTTAAGGGTTCCCAAGATAGGTACATACACCAATTTTTCTGTTACAGGAACCTGACTGTAAACTCCTGTTGTTTGATCTCTGTGAACATCATACCGCACCCCTAGAATGTATTCAACAAGATCAACTATTTCCCACTTTTTTCTCAAAGAACGTCTGTCATTTGACTCTTGTGTTCAAGGTTGAGAATGGATTTTCTAGTTGATCAAAACTCTTTTCCACCTTCTCTTCCAAATCTGTGCCTTGAATTTTTGAAGTTCAAAGTTCCTCCATGGACCCTTCCATTGCTTAGACTGTGCTCTCTCAAGACCTGATGCTTGCAACTGTGCCACAACAGAAGCACATGTTTAACACATGACTATTGTCAACAGAGAGATGGGTGGTTGTTGGAGTGTCTGTACTGCCTGCCTGAGAAGCTGAGGGCTCACCGACTTTTTGAGTGTCCACAACACTGTCAACAGAATTAGTCAGAGCAATGTCTCTATGGAAATGAATATTGCGCTTCTTGAAACCTGAATAAGTGCAAAATGAAGAAGAACATTCCAGCTGCCCACATTTGAAATGTAATGTCTTTCCAGGATATAAACTGTGGTAGAATCTTAAATGTTGACAAAGCAATGCAGAACTTCTGTGGTGAGCCTCACCGATGTAACAAATAAACATATTTGCATCAGAGGACATTCATCACGTCAATTGTCATGCAAAAATCTTGCTCTGACCTTTGACTTTCCTTGGCACTTCCCACATTGATGTTAAACACTGTGGTTTGGATGAATGTGTAGAAGTTGTAGAGGGATTCATGGTAGTTGACAATGAAGATGAAGTGTGCTTTGGAGAGCTCATCGAAAGCTGCCAGGGATGTCTGTGCCTTGCAGGGGATGGCCTTGTGGTCAATGATGACATAGAACCTTTGGATGTTGTTCTTATGTTCACCAACACACAGGAGGAAGGGCTGTCCTGGCTCCACACCAGCAAGAAAGGTTTGAAGAATGAGCCAAGCTTACCAGACCCATCTGAGTTTTGCTGCGTGGAGAGGAGGGCTTCAATGAGCTCATTTGAAGTCAGGTTTCTACAGTCTGCCAGAATCCTAGGTTTGAAGTAAGTGGGCCATTTTGCCAAAATTGGCCAGATAGGTCCTCTCCCAACATCATGCTGAAGTCTTGTTCAATCTACAGCAGAACACAATCTTTTTATGCTTGTGCAACTTAAAAGAGTATACTTTGAGTATTGTCCCCCTGGCTTGGACTGGAGAACGTCTCTCACCAAAAATTGGGAAAGTAGTAATGATCTTAGCCTTTCCAACAACAAAACCCCAATATATCTGCACAATATCTTTGTGTCAGAGAAATAATAACATATCATTCACCTTGACCAACATGATGTACTATAAAACAAAGCAAAGAGCCTTTGTAAACTGTCTGTAATTTTATCTTAATGGTGCTACATTACTTTTTTTTTTTTTGCTAATATCACTGAATGACCTCTACAGTATACTCTACAGCAGCCCTGTGCACGCTCACGCAAACAACCACACGTCTACCACAATCAGCTAATTTATGAATGAAAAGATATAACACTGCACCAATCAATCAATCAATCAATCAAACTTTATTTGTATAGCACCTTTCATACATAAAAATGCAACACAAGGTGCTTGACAAAGGATAAAAACATGATAATAGAAAATAGAACACAACCACACAGACACACACAAATACATACACCCACCCATGATAATGCAAAATAGTATGCAACCACACAACCCCACACACACACACACACACACACACCCTAACGTAGCTGTCGGTATAATAACATGGCAGGAATCAAGAGAGGAAAAAACCAGCCATGGGGAGCTCATCCACACTGCAAGGGGTCACAGCCCACAGGGAGCGCCGCCGTAACAGTGACCCCTGACCCAGATAGACCGGGATGGACTCCACACACAGGGCAGAGCCCCCCAGTCCTCCGGGCCCAAGGAGTCCCCAGGACGATGCCCCAGCGGGCAGGCCAGACACACCTCCCAGCGTGGAGGCCCCCCATGAGGAGACACTGGAGCTAAAACGTAAAAGACAATGGAATAAAAAGAACTGAAACCTAAAAGACAATAGAATACGAGACCTAAGACCTAAAATAAAATTGGAAGAAAAAAAAAAAAAAACGACCGAGAGGCTAGGATAAAACAGGTCTGAATTAAGAGTAAAAGAAATCAATTAAAAGCCAAACTAAAAAGGTGAGTCTTGAGCCTCCTTTTAAAAACACCAATGGTCTCTGCGATCCTGATGCCCTCCGGCAGGCTGTTCCAAAGCCTCGGACCATAATGGCTGAATGCCGCCTCCCCGTGGGTTTTGGTCCGAAGCTTTGGAACAATTAAAAGGCCAGTGCCAGAGGACCTCAGGTCCCGCGAGGGCCGGTATGGTAAAAGCAGTTCAGACAGATAAGATGGCCCAAGACCGTTAAGACACTTAAAAACTAATAAAAGCACCTTAAAATCAATCCTGAAACACACGGGGAGCCAATGCAGCGATTCTAAAACTGGTGTAACGTGATCCCGCCCTCTGGTCCTCGTCAGCACACGTGCGGCTGAGTTCTGGAGCAATTGCAAGTTATAGATAGTCTTTTTGGGAAGACTAGAGAGCAGGGCATTACAATAATCTAGACGGCAAGAGATAAAAGCATGCATCAGTACCTCCGTGTTAGCCTGAGAGAGAAACGGGCGGACTCTGGCTATATTTTTAAGGTGGTAAAAACCTATCTTTGTTACATTTTTAATATGAGGAATAAAACTAAGCTCAGAGTCGAAAATGACGCCCAGGTTCTTAACGGATTGTGAGGGTGTAAAACCTTGTAGTTTTGGTAAAAGTGTCTCTCTCTTGCCTTCAGGACCAATAACTAAAACCTCTGTTTTATCCTGGTTGAGCTGTTAAAAACAGTACCAGAGAGGCCTACCAGGTTTCTGAGTCTGTTTAATAAAATGTGATCTACTGTATCAAAAGCAGCACTTAGATCCAGTAGCACCAGGACTGTGAGTTTTTGTGAGTCTGCGGTACACCTGATATCATTTAAAATCTTTAAAAGGGCTGTCTCGGTACTGTAGTTCACTCTAAAACCAGACTGATATTTCTCTAAAATGTTATTAGTAGTTAAGAAATAACTTAGTTGGTTAAAGACCAGCTTTTCTAAAATCTTACTTAAAAAGGGTAAGTTGGATACAGGTCTGTAGTTATTGAAAATGCTGGGGTCTAAATTGCTCTTCTTCAGAAGGGGCCTTACCACTGCCGTTTTGAAGGCAGCAGGATAGACTCCCGTCTGAAGAGAGCAGTTCACTATATTTAAAATCTGTTCCTCGAAGAATCCATAAAATGTCTTTAAAAGTGATGTGGGAATTGGATCTAAAAGGCAGGTTGTTGGGTTTACCTGGGAGAAAACTCGACCAAGTGTCCTCGCATCGACCAGGGCAAAACTCTCCAGTGTTTCCTCGGATAAAATCGACTGTCCAGGTGTGTTAAAAGTTACGTTCTGATGTGATAAAAGACTGGATCTGATGTTGTCGATTTTACTTCTGAAGTGGTCTGCAAAGTCCTCGCAGAGGGCGTCCGTTGGTGTCTCTGGGGATTTTTTAAAATTGGTGTTAGTTAAAAGATCGAAGGTGGAGAAAAGTAATTTTGGGTTGTTTTTGTTTTCTGAGATGAGATTTGAGAAATGGGATATTCTTGCCTGTTTGACTGTTTTATTGTACAATTTGAGTTGTTCACGGAATATTTCGTAGTGGACTGTGAGTTTGTTTTTTCTCCACCTTCTCTCTGCAATCCTGCATAGTCTTTTTGATTTTTTAATTGCATCTTTGTTTCTCCATGGGGCTAGAGGTTTTGTTTTTACTGTTTTTGTTAAAAGTGGAGCCACAGAGTCTAAAGTTACTCGCAATATCCTGTTAAAATTGTCAACAATGAAATCACAGGGTGCAGGTAAAACTTCTGCAGGAGTGCTCTGTAAAATCTCGATAAAATTTGCAGCCACCTCAGAAGTTAGGTGGCGTTTCCTCACTGTTCTCACCGGGGCATCATGATGGTTAAAACTGGTGATGTTAAAATACACACAATAATGGTCGGACACAGCCAGGTCAACAACAGAGGACACACTAGTGGAGAGGCCGTAGGTTATGACCAGGTCCAGGGTGTGTCCTCTGTTGTGAGTTGGCTGTGTGACGTGCTGGTTAAAATCCATGCAGTTTAAAATGTTCAAGAATTCTCTGGACAGTGAGTCCTAGGTGTTATCCATGTGCAGGTTAAAATCGCCAGTATTTAAAATTCTGTTATAAGAGGTGTGTATGATTGATAAGAGCTCTGAAAATTCTCTGATAAAAGCAGTGGAATGATGGGGTGGTCTATAAACAGTGATACAGAGAACAGGAGGACTGCTAAAAACAAAGGCATGGTACTCAAAAGATGAGTAGCTGTTAAAATAAACTTCCTTTGACATTAAAATATTATTAAAAATTGATGCAGTCCCACCTCCTCGCTTGCCTCCCCTGGTGGAGAATAAAAAGTTAAAATTTGGTGGGGATGCCTCGGTGAGAACCACTGGTGCCTCAGTGCCAAGCCATGTCTCTGTTAAAAGTAACCCATCTAACTTGTTGTCTAAAATCAGGTCATTTATGATAAAAGATTTGTTTAAAAGAGAGCGCATGTTCAGCACTAACATTAACCTGGCTGTGCTGCGCGTATGACCACAGGGAGATAAAATGTCCGGGTGTACGAGGTTGTCTCTGTTAAAAGCGCTGTCTATGAGTCCGGGGAAAACGTCTGCCTGTAATGGTTTGTATGGGAATGATGTCCGGTTTAGCTGGTAGTGACAACTGTGGACTGTCGGGGAGGCTAGTGAGTGCAATAGTGCCATAAGCAGCTGGTGTAGGCGGAGAAGAAGAATCTGGGGAGGGGGTGTGACAGGTAAACAGTCAATCTCGTGGGGCATACGGGATGGCGTGGTGAATATTAGACGTTAGCATTTGGCTGCCAAGCCTGTTGGGGTGAACTCCGTCGGCCCTATAAAAGGAGGGACGGTTCCAAAACAGGTTAAAATTGTCAATAAAACCAACGTTAAAAGCTCTGCAGGCGGACTGTAGCCAAGTGTTCAAATAGAGGAGCTTGCTGAAGCTCCATGCTCCATGATGGGACAGTGTGGGAAGAGGACCGCTGATAAAAATGGACTTACCACAGTTGTTTAAAAAGCTAAAAAGGTTATTAAAATCCCTTTTGATCAGCTCAGACGGTGTCTGAGCGGTGTCAACGCAGCCTACGTGCACTAAGATGCGGCTGATGGAGGCTGGGAGTGACCGCAGCAGACAGGGAAGTTTCTCCAGGATAACCGGGACTGTGGCTCCTGGAAAGCGGTGGCTGCGTTGAAAAAGCGAATTCCCCGGGTTATTGAATCACCCACTACTAAAGTGGTTGGAGGGAAGAGGGGACGAGGTGGTGGAGATTGTGAGGTCCCGTGGCTGGATGATCCGCGGTCTGCGCTGTGCGTCCGGACAGACGGATGCGGTGTGGAGGATGCTTTGCCAAGCCTGGGAGAGGGATTCCCCACTGGGTCCGGACGAGGAAGACCACCAGAGCGCCGGAGCACGGCCTCCTTCAGGATCCGACGTCGGGCAGAGGCTGTCGTGGACCGGGATGTGGACCGATGAGGCTTCGAGGTGGCGTGTCCAGCGACCTGAGCGCTACCGGCCGTCAGTGGCGGAGGATGGGACTGTACACTCGGTGTAGGAGCAGATGATGGAGGGCAGACCAAAGAAGAGCCCCGCGGAGCCGGGGTGAAATTCAGCCGTGCTCGGCGGGGTGTGGGGCGAGTGGTTCGCCCAGGTGCGCTCACCGGGACAGGCGGGAGCGGTGGAGATTCGCTGAAATCGTTTAACCACAACCACCACTAAATTATTGAATTATTATTGTCTAAACAGCCAACATTTTAAAATGCCCAGATATCACCAATAAATCACAATCATACCATACACCATTGAAAATGTGCCACTAGGAACATGTGCACATGTTACATCGATGTCAAGTTAGCTAGCTTAAAACCCCTCACAGAAAATGTGCAGTTTTATGTCTCTACAATGTTCATCCGGCATCATAACAGACAAAAATGCATGCTTACATCTAGGAAATTACACATATTAATTGGGATTCCTGTGGAAAAGGAACATTTAGGCACAAAAACAGAATAAAGCCATGATTCTAACTTTTCAACAGGAGGGCTAAGCTCGTCACGATGTTAGCTGACTAGCAGAGCTTAGTGTGAGTTTGATATGTTAAACTAGCTGCTACCTTGTTCATTCTCTAAATTCATTTAACATCGTAGCCTTGACCGACAAATGTAATGCTTAGTCTAATTTCACGTTTAAAGTCAATGTGTGCTATTTAACTGCACACATGATATTGGCTTATTCATTTCAGTTAGCCTAGCTGTTACATCACTGGCAAACCAAAGAACAGAATATTTACTGCCTTAACTACCTGCAATAAAAAACAATAAAAAAAAATACTACTGCATAAAAGATGTAATAAAACTGATATTTTGTCTTCAATTTACTTACACAAGGATGCTCATCACAGTCGAAGCAAGTAGTTTGGCTTCCCGTACAAGTTTTCCCGGCTCCTCGTGCAAACACGTCACAGATATGTTAGAGCAACTCTGTTCAGTGTTGATTTCGAAATCAACACTGAACACAGTTGCTTGGATCTGACTACCTGGATCAACACCAACTCTTTTTGTGGAATAACTCTCATGTAGTTGAATTAGACTATACAAGTGTTGAAATAACTCTGTATTTTTCACACACAACACCAGCAATGGAAATCTAGCACTTTGCTGTGTAATTGTTAAGATGTCCTATTTTTCAAGCATTTAAAAGACCTTTTGAAATCCTTGAGACAAATTAAGAGTAGAAATTGATTCATTACTTAATTTAGTCATTTTCTTTTGTCATGTTCAGTTATTTTGTCATGAACTTATGTCATGTTCTACATGTTTGAACTTTTGTTCAAAAATTCTATCTTCACCTTTGCTGTAATGCTGAACAAACTTGTCATTTTTGATCCAGTAAAGCCATTTCCATGGCTCTCGTAATGGAAAGTATGGTTGGTAAGGTGGAACTCTAGGCTGTTGTTTGGTCATTGGTTTTGTTGCCTCTGTCGTCCATGCAGCGAAAGGTATCAGTGGGTCACTTGGTGGAACATTAGTATAAAAGATTGACACTACAAGGTTCCAGCTTGGATCATTAGATACTGAAAAGTTGTTGGCTTTTTTCATTTAGGCATGGCCTTGCCTTTTCGTGCATGGCTCCGTCTATATCTTTCTATACAGTGCTTTTTATCATATTGATAAAAGGTTGTACACCTCTTGTGCATCAACTTTTAGAAGTCCTTACATGAACTGCTCTCCTGTCAGCCTCTGTCAGAAGAGTCACAGAGATCATCTTAAAGGTAACAAATATTCCCTCTCAAACATCTCCAACCATGTCAGCAGAAGTATAAATTCTCCATTTCCACAGCTCATTTCCCTCTATTTTTCATCAGTCCGATGCTGGCTGCATCCCTGCGAGAGCTCCAAAGGTTCAGCTCAGCGAAAATGGCTTACAGCAAACTGTAAGCAGTTTTGATATGAGGTATCAACTGATTTTGGCTGACCCAATTTGATACCCGGACACTGTGTCAGCCTCCTGATAATAAAGAAACAGTAGCCCTGGCATGTCCATGTTCGGACCTCACCATGTGGATGAAAAAAGAAAGGCCCACATGTAAAACTAAAAGCCTGATAAAGAACTCACAACATGGAAAGAAAAAATACCACCAATATCCAGTCAAGCCTTGCAAATCTCACTTGAGCATAAGATTCGGTTTGAATCCAAATCCTGGTTTCCCATTGGAGAAGTGTCAGGGGAATCCCTGTGTCATGGAGGCAATCTCAAGTAAGAGGCTATTGTCTGGAAAGAGATAAGTTGATGACAGTGAGTGTGTTACTGTAAATTTTATTATTGAATAAACTCTATTGTATTGTTGTGAAATTAGCAAGCCACTGAGTCCTGTTGTTATTGTTTGAGATACTTAAATTCTTGTACTTGCTTCTTTCCGTGTGCTTAGCATGTTATATTGATTGTGTGTCCTGTGTTGCCAAGCTTTGTAGTTTCAGCCAGTGCGGTAAAGCTGTTGCACTACACATTATCAGTTAAAAGACCAGAGCCACAGCTGTGTGTGAGTTCACAGGCCGGTTTTCTATTTGATAAAGAGACAGTTATTGTGTGTTTCCATGACAAATCTCCTCTAACTTCTCCCATGTGCATAGACAGATGAGCTCAATAAACCCCGTAAGGCAGATGTGACCATGGGGAAATTCACCTGTATTACATTACCTGAACTCTACAAGACTGTCAATGATTCGAACTCATCCACGTCATGTGTTGACCCTGTACATCTGTGCAGAACCAAATGATGCTGCAACTATAGACTCCATTACTGACTGTCTTCCAGCAATAAATAAATAGATGAGCAATAATTTCTAGAAATTAAACAAGAACAAAACTGAAATCCTACTAGCCCTTAAACAGAAAGAGAAATTGTGTTAAATAATCTGGGAAAATTAACTCCCTGGATTAAATCTGAAGCTACAAATCTTGTTATCCTAGACTTAAATCCACATCAATTAGGTGATGGAAACTTAATTTTTTCACTTTTGAAACATAGCTAAAGTATGACCATTTTAAAATCAAAAAGATGCTGAAAAAGCGATTTATGCCTTTATTTCAAGCCAACTCAATTATTATAACACATTGTTTACTGGCCTCCCAAAAAAAATAATAAAAAAAAAAATACTGAGAGCTCATTCAAAACTCTGCGACTCAGCTATTAACCAGAACCAAGAGGAGAGAGCACATCAGTCCACCTGCACTGGCTTCCTGTAACATTCAGGATTGATTTTAATGTCCTCCACCTTGTATGTCCTGTACCTTGTATGTTAATGATGACCCAAAGCTCTAGAACACACTACCTCCAGAAATCAGGGAAGCAGCTCACTGAATATTTTTTAAATAAAGCTAAAAACTTATCTCTTCATGTTAGCCTATCACTAGCTATGACTTCCTGATACAGGTCTGGTAGCAACACAATTATGATTCTGTAGGAACAACACCAACACAGCGATATTGGGTTGTGCAGCTGTTTGACATGTTTGCTAATTTCCCCTCCTGTACATCAGGAGTCAGTTCGCAGATCTCTTGCTAATTACCTGCAACATCTGGTGATGAGAAGTCAAACACAATATAAGAAGAAGAAGAGGAAGAATAAGAAGTACAAAGGGATGGAGTATCGGCCAAAAAGGCTTAAAGTTTGTTCAACTATCTAACCAAATAAGAGGCAGCACCATATTCCTCCTTTGCTCTTAACAGACAAGAGTAATAAAAAGACACACGAGAGAAAATTTTGAGAAGTGAGATATACTCTATGTAACATGGCAACATGTAGACTGTAAACAAGAGGAGACACAGCAAATGTTTCATCACTTTAATAACCTAAGCAAGTTGTTTGTGTTTGTGTTATAAATTAAAAAAAGAAAAACAAAACAAAACAAAAACAAAACAAAACAAAACAAAACCATTAAATTACACCCCAGAGTGGATTATCCATTAAATACTGCATTTCTTCAAATCCTGTGCAAGACATTTCCTCTGACATTTTTCCTCTGGAAATGTGTGCTCTGTCAGTACTTGGGACAGTTAATCAACTCAATTATATTCAGGATTTTTAATGGCTTGGAAATCATGTCAAAGTTGTTAAATTGCCAGATTCAGTGAACAGAGCCTTCTTTGACAAACCAGAAAAAGACTAGCAAACACACAGTCACACAAATATCTTCATGTAGAGTCAAAAACTTATTCTGATTTTTACCTGCATGTGGACATTAAAGAATAACTCCACTGGTAATCTTTTAATGATGTAACGCATGACTGCAGTGATATCTGTGGGTTGAAAGGCATAAAGGATATAAAATGAGTTCAGTTTTGGTGAATTTTGGTGAACAAAGCTTAATTAAACTGAGAGGATGGAGGGTCCAAAACAGAGGAAGCTATCGTAGCTCTTCACCTGTGTTATGGACTTGTCTTTTTTAGCAATCCAATCCCGATACAGATCAGATTTTATTCCAGGTGTAAATGGGGTCTTTGTGGTGTGACTGCCGCAGTTTGTTCTATTTCTGAACACACAAACCCAGCTGTGATTTAGTTTTGCACAATTGTGTGTTGTAAAGTGCTGAACTTCACTTCTTGTGGAGAGATGCACTTTCACACCCAACCACTAGTTGGCATTACAAGCACATTTATTATTGTGGGTGCCAACAATTTGGTGTCTGACAGAGCTTTATTTGGGCATTTATTTCTTGTCATTGATGGGGCTGTCGTCTGGAACATGTTAATCCAAAGCATCGGGTGGCCAGTCGTGATCGCAAATAATTTCTATAGCAGGGATGACACTGTAATAAAGTGCTATAAAGTCTTAAAGGCTGCATACTTTACTTTATCACCAGCTTTAATTAAACTGTCAAATCAGCATCAGATATTTGAACCACTGGGACTTAATTTGAGTATCAGCTTTCAGTAAATATTCACACTGATAAGTGGTGCTCTCTGCTTTTCTAATTATAAGGCAAATCAAGAGTCCATCAGCAATCAGCAATAATTGCTATATCGACTTGTGCTTGTTTTATATTGCTGCTTCTTACCACAGCAGAGAAGAGACATCTTTGTAAATTTACATTTTAGAGTGCGCATAGATTGCTGGATTGCCTAATTTTACTTTGACTGAAACCATGCCTCTAATCAGTGTCTCAGCTGTGTTAGTACAGGTGGGAAGATTTAGTTTTGCTTGTGGCAAACAATTTGCAATCTGTTGTGTGTTATTGTGTGAAGAACAGCAGTGCAGGCTTTGCACATTGTATGTTCTTTACCATTCTTTGTGTTTGTAATGCTGATATTGTCATTAAATGCTACTGATGAGACCTTTTTTTCTATAGAGATTCCATTGCAACGCAGACTGTGTCAACCGAAGTCTTTGTAAAGTACATGAAAAGCAATGTGAATATTTTGCAGATTATATTTCTGTTGCTGTTACAAACTTTGAGCTGTTTCTGTGGTTATGAATGTCTCTTAGCTCTGCTTTTCAGATACTTTTTCATTATAGACTTTTTAGTTTTGCATAGCACTGAAAGCACAAGTTTAATTGATATCATTTAAAAACAACTGCATTCCATTTAGGTGAACTAGTTGCAGAGTCCTAATATTGTGCTTGCTGACTCACTGTCACCATTGCTTGATAACTAACTACGACAGTCAAAATGTCTGCCTATACTATAATAGCCATACAGTAAACTACCTTGACAGACATTACAATACCAAAAAAGGTTCCAGATTTTTATATGTCTCACCTATGAGACTGTAGCTGAAAATCAAGCACACAGAATTTTAGCTACAGAATTAGCACTATGTATGTAATTTTATTTTAGGATTATTTAACTGTCCAAGAATGATTCATGTGTTTTTATTATATTATTTATATTTATAGAATTTATTGCATTTCTGCTTTCAACTTGATAATCACACTAAAATGCCATTTAGTTTCATTTTATTAATTCAGTCTGACATTGTGTCCACGTTTGCTGATTTGTGGAAGGGAGGAAGATAAATTTATTTAGTTTTGTCCTGACCAGTATCACAAATGCTTCCAGTTGACATCATTTCCAGTCAATGCAGAGGCTGTACTAGAGGTTGCTAGGAGCTGTTAACTTTAAAGATTTTCGGATTGATCACAGAAATACGTCAACTGAAGAACTGCTACTGTACGGTTCCTTTAAAAAGTATGCACTTCCTGGGTTCATCGGTTTACAACATTAAAAATTAAAAGTAGATTTAATGTGGCTTTTTAACACCGATCAAAGATCAAAGACCCCTTAATGTCATGGCAAAGCAGATCTCTACAAAGTTATCTAAATATAAAACACAAATAACATGTTTACATAAGTATTCACTCCCTTTAGGACACACCTACCAGGTCGTTTTCTTTTGCTGACCTCACTAGCTGTCCCTGGTTCAATGACGGCGTTAGTCATCTGAAAAACAAACTTAGAGGAGTATAGGTCGAAGCAACCCAAACTCAGGGTCCATCATCTCCATCTGAAAGAACTGCAGTCCAAGCTCAACCAAAACATGAAAGAGGCGAGAATTGCCTACTTCGCTTGTCTAATCAATGACAACAAACACAACCCTTGGTTTCTGTTTAATACCACTGTTCGGTTTTAAAACCCTTCCCATCCTACTGCGTCTGCCTCTCCTCAGTAGTAGTCCTCAGTTGCCCCTTCATACATTTCCAAACTTTTGCATCCCTATTCCACCTCTAGGCCACTCAGATCATCCAACCAAGGTCTCTTATTCATATTATGAGCCCTCCGCAAATCCAAGGGCATGCTTTTTCTGTTAGGTCCCCATCACTCTATCCCTCTGGAACAGTCCACCCTCCTCTGTAGGATGAACTGAGTCTGTAAACAGCTTTAAAAAACTTCTCAAAAGCCACCTTAACCGACATGCTTTCCCTGTAAGGGAAATAGTACAGTATAATAGTATTGTGTATGGCTTTATATGGAGGCTGTTTTTTATATTGTCTATCTGTGTCATGTGCAGCACTCCGTAACTCTGTTTTAAAAGGTGCTATATAAATAAAAATGTATGTAATTATTTACACCTTTATCATTACTGGTGCAGCCAGTTGGTTTAGAAATCACATAATTAGTTAAATGGAGAGCAACTGTGCAACCAACCAACTATAGCATGCTTACACCTGTGTCTGGAAGGTCCAACTTTTCATTGAATATACCTTGAAGTTAGAGTTGGTTTTGTTAGATAATTTTAGATTTGGTCTTAGTCCTGAGATCAGAAGTCTGTATCCTCTTTACCTTTAGTCAACTAAAACTCTGGATATTTAGTCTCGCCTTAGTCAAAAGGAATCATGATCATTTTAGTCTTTATAGTCATCAGTCAAGACGTGAAAAGATTAGTTGTTAAAATGTTGCTAACATTTCACATAGTTTATAGTCAAGAATGAGCATTTTAATCGTCATATATGCTAACATTTACACAAACATAGTTAGAATATATATATGTGTGTGTGTGTGTGTGTGTGTGTATATCGCAACTGGCATGGTGTCATTCCAAATCAACAAGACCTGTCTATCAATTGTGTATAGCATTTACCATATATTGTGCATACATTATTACATTATGTATATTGTGCATACATTAGCTTGTACAGCGTGTTGGATACTCTAAATTAAACAAACTTGCCAGCCAGCTACTGACTTTTAAGTTGGCTAAACCTCCATATGCAGGCAGTACCCCATTAAATGCTATTAATAGGTAACTATAAACCACTGCCTTTTCAGAAGAAGAAGAAGAATCAGAGGGACAGTCCCTTTTATTTGTCACACAGTATCCACATGCACACACACACACACCATGCACTGGTGAAATTTGTCCTCCGCCTTTAACCCATCCTGGTCGTTTTCCTCCGCGGCAGACCAGGAGGGGTGGGCTGCCATCCGACCGGCGCCCAGGGACCCAGTTCTTTTTGTCACCATTGGTCAGGTGGTGATCTTCTTGTTGTTGTTTTTGGTGGGGGGTATTTTTATGGAGGAGATGGGGACACGGGGAGAACATGCAAACTACACACAGAAAGGCCCTTTTTCCTTGAGCAACAGGCACCGAAGGAATGGTGGAGGACACGCCCCCGGCGCCCACAGTGAGAATCGAACCCGGAACCTTCTAGCTGTGAGGTGACAGTGTTACCACCGTGCCACCGTACTTAGCTTAGGTTAATACTAGGTAAAAAGTAACGTAACATTTTTAAACAACTTAGCCTTAAAGCAGCTAGAGTAGATTAGATTAGATTTATCAGATTTATATTTATTTGTCCTTCTGCAAGGAAAATTGCATACCTCAGAGTACACAAATACATCAAACTGGACAGAAAACATCACATTTGACAGATACATACGAGCATCCCACACCATACACCCACTACCATCACATTCTTAAACCTTACATACACAAACATACAAACTCAGGCCCACTACAGTCTGGATATTCTGTTCAGTTCTGTTATGATATAGGGGACAAAACTCCAGCTGATCTTTACTCTCTTCCATGCCAGTGACCTGTAATGGTGACCACAATGGGGGAGCACAAAGTGTGTGTTGAGGGGGTGACTGGAGTCAAGTACTATGTGAGCTCTTCATGCAGTGGTTGTGAAAAAATTTATACTCTAAACAAACTGAAGGCAGCATGTCATCAGTGTGAGAGAATTTTCTATCACAGGCCTAAAAATTCTCTCACAATCAGGAAGTTGAGGTGTCCACCCCAATCATATGAAGCACAGAAATGCATTCCCTCCCATAGGTCTCTCTGTCTTTCAACAAACATTAAGGCTGTCAGTAACATTATACAATTAACTCCCTTTATAAACTATAGCTACATAACCAACATTAGCATTACCAGCTGTTTACTTACCATTCTAGAAGAAATATTGCAAGTACAGGATCAGACTTCATCCCTATGCTTGCCAAGGGCTGTCTCCAGTGGTGTAAAGCAATGCCAATGTTATGCTTCTAATAAATTTTATCACAATTTTTGTTTGCGATATAATCACTAATGAAGCATACCACAAGTTCAAGTAACCCATGGAGGTCAAGCTCAATTTGCATTCTAGCCTCATTAGATGATGGCTCACTTGATACTCTGCTTCGCACCCTATTGGCATATGTCAAACAGGACACCCAATTTAAGATGTCATAGTCTGCTTACTCTCGCTGCTTCCCCTGCAAGCCATTTTAAAACCCACCTCCACCCCAGCTTTACCTTTTATACTATGTCTGACTTAATCGATGTCATTTCTGTTGTCACTGATTCCTGCTCTGTTCTGTTCCTTATGGGATCTTTGCTGCTGCTCTCCTTGCTCAAGCCATTCCATGTAGGCACATGGAAAAGCAGAGGGGTGCTCTCCCTGCGTGAAAGGGCTGAGAGGTCCCAGAACAGAGCCAAATACCACACCGCCAAATGTAATTTATGCAGTATTAATAAATGTTCTTTGCCTAAAATGGTCCTGACCAAACTTGAGGTATAGTACCTCTGTGTTTAGTGTAAGCCATCATCATAAGCAATCATCAAAATCATCATTAACATATAATCGCCACCATGAGGCATGGTGGTGGCAGCAGGTGAAAGGCTATTGAGGCTTGAGGGTAACTTTTTTAATCTATATAAGAATTGTATACAACCCCAATTCCACAAAAGTTGGGACACTGTGTAAAGCGTAAATAGAAACAGAATGCAATCATTTGTAAAGCTGTTATCGTTTCCCAGCATTAACCACGTGTTTGAAAGGCTTTCTGGCAGGACATTTTGTGCACTGCTGGGATGAGAATGTGTTGGATGGCTGAAGTAGTTGCTCTGGGCATCTAACATTGCAGCGGAAGGGTCTATATTGGAGTTAGATGAAAGCCTGATCTGTCTCATACAGACACTCAAGGGTACCTTGCCTGTATGAGATGCTGAGGGGCGTGACACAGCTTTGATGCTTAATGGTCTGAGAATGAGAGCAGCATGGGATATCCCTTTCATACCCAATCATGATACTATCATCTGTTACCAATGAACCTGTTTACCTGTGGAATGTTCCAAACAGAGTTTTTTGGTGTATGTCACCCAGCGGCAATCAGATGAAGTCACTGGGTCATCTGGTATCAGTCCCTTGGCAGAGAGTCAACCATCACTATGGTTACTCTACATGGCTGCTATGCTTTGCAAGTGAAACTGTATCTCACATCGAGTTCAGACATTTTCAAGAAGAAGTTTACAAGTTTATTTATCATCACAATTTGGTTATTTAGACAAACCTGTCATTAAAACTACATACAGTTTGTGGTATATTTTGTTGGATTGGAAAACAGTCCTGTATGGATGTGTAATCGGAATTCTTATAATTCATTTTCTCTTTTACTCAATCATAAGCATTCACTGTCTTAAAGCCAAATGAATTACGATGTCATATGATTAGGTGTGTGCGTGTGCCATAATCTGCTGATCATGACACCACTTATGTTAATATCTACTGCTTAAATCAACATTTTGTCCTTATTTGTCCTGTACAACATGTTGATGACATGCTTATTGTGTCAACATTGTTCTCATGATAGAACAAAGTCATCCTGTCTACAAATGTATTGTATATAATCTAACAACTTCTCCTGCTCCGGGCTCTTTCTTTTCATCTCACACTTATTATTTAGACTTTAGATTTTATGGTCGGTATCACTCGCTTCTCTTCCCCTTAGAATCTAATAATGCAGCTTCAAGCCTCCAGTAGTCAGTATTTATTTTTTATATTAAGACTGAATCAAATACCCAACTCTGCAGCCTCTTAGTATCTTTTGCCTTTTGTTTTGGTTTAATACGGCCTGCAAGTTCCACTCTCATCAGTCACAATCAATTTTCAACTGAACCAGGCAGCAAAGAAAAGAAAAAGAAAAAGCTCAAATAAACAAGATGGACCTGTCCAGATGCAAACAGCAGATACACAAAGTTAGTGACCAGCTGGCTCAGATGTTCCAACAAACGAGCTCCATATATTTTTGTCATGAGAGTTGAGGGTCCCAAGCAAAATGTCAGGGGTTTGTGAGGTCACAACCATAGGAAAGTTTACTAGTTTACTGGAGAGTGAAAACTCTATCATAGATTGATGGTAGCTGAGATTTCTGTTGAATGTGACTCTCCTCAACCAAGTATTATATTTTTAACTCCCAAAGTATGAACTAAAAGTAATACATAAACAAACCTAATTAAAATCTGATTAAAACCCACTGTCAGCAAATTATCTCTCTCTTTCTCTCACTGAACTTGCAGTTTACTGTGAATCTTCATTTCAGTTCAGTTTGAGGAAGCGCATGCTTTGAAGTTTGGCTCTAATATTTAATACCACTCTATATCCTGCACCTGAACTGGGTGCCACTCTGTCGCTTTGAAGCAAGCTCTTTTAATGAACACCCCCTACATACCTATCACTTTCATGCCTGGGTGGTAATTACCTTCTTCTCAACCCAAAAATTAATTACATATCCATGAATTGGCAATTTACCCACTGAAGCAATGCTTACCCCTGTTATAATATGATTCCCCATCAAAAGATTGATGGCACCTCAAGCATCTGCCAAACTATGTTCATTCCTTTGCTTTCCCTGAAGGTCAGGTTGTGTACTGGCAGCCAGCATAGCCCAATGCAAGGTATGGTATGTTCTAGGATCTGCACTCTGTTCTTGGTTGGATGACACAGGGAAAGAAACCCTAGTAACAAGCAATGCATGGAAACAATTACAACTACCTTTGTTCAGAAGTGATGTAGTGATGCTTGTCTCTTTTAGTCACATGTCCCCTTGACTATGTTTCAGAATCAGTTTATATTAAAGGGGCATGCCACAGAGTTTTCACTTCAAGATCAGTTTTTGTCATCGTGGGGAGCACAACTAACCTGTGAAAACAGTTGTCCAGAGCTTTCCTAAATCAGGTTAAGGTGCGAAGGGATCTTTGTTATAAAACCTATACACACATGTACAAGTATAAATCTTGTGTCTCTCATGTTTTAGATTATGGTGCAGGGGCTTGGTGTTATTATGAGCAAACAAAATGTGATGCAGGTCACTGTTTTCTGGATGTGCATAAAATGACCCCAAAAGTTGCAGTATATAGTGACATGGGATAGGAGCCATGTGAAGTTTGGCATGAGGACAACTGTGGAATAGACTGATAATTCGGATATTTCAAATAATTATTCCAGGGCAAGGGGGCTTGCAAAAATATTCCACAAAGGTCTCGAATAGGGATGTAACGACACCAAAAACTCTCGGTACAGTAATACTTTGATAAAAAGCCCATGATTTGACAACATTTATTGTGATATTAAAAAATAAATAAATAAAATGTAAAAATAAAAAATGAAATGGCCTTTATTAATAAATCAGTGTGCACAGCATTTTTATTCATATGAAAGTTTTAACTTAAAGTGCTTCCGCTTTCTTTCTTTCATGAAATAAAATAAAATTTGGCATGAATTGTCTTTGTCAATAAATGACTGAACTATATATAATTTCAAAACAATAACAATACAGCAGTCAGCAGTAATATTTTATAAAATACTCAAAGGAGCTGTTGCATTGGGTGACCACATCCATGATCAGGTTATGCACTGGCAGGTTTAACACTCTCTGTTTGGTGGTCAGCTCAGAGGTGGTAGTTGAACTGCTGTGAAGAAAGGCTGCTGCACGCCTCACTCGACCGAGCAGACAGCTGGCGCAGCCTACAATCAAACCTGCTTGTGAAGCAGGGTTTAAAGTGTGGGGACAGTCTGTCCTCTCTCACAGCTACGTCCATATTTCACGCATTGTCTATAACAACAGCAATACCACGGTGATTGTTGCCATTCTTCATGTTGAGCTCTCACTATAAAGACAGCAGATTTCAAAACCTCAGCTATGGTGAGTCCAGTGTGTGACTGGAAAAGAGGCTGCGTCTGCAGGACAAAACTTATCATTTCCCATTCACTACTCATAACATGAGCTGTGACTGTAATACAGCTCTGAGTGGCTTGTGAAGTTCACCCATCTGTATTTATCGAGATGCACTCTGCCTCTTTCAGGCTCTGTGTCACTTCACCTTTTGTCTCTTGGTACAATGCTGTTATCACTGTGTAACTGAAATGTGGGCTATCTGTAAATACATATATTATATATATTTGGTTTGAAATCATTTGACATGTATGGAGGTGTACTATATTTGTTCTTTCGTTCTCATTATATTTTTGCTCTTTTTTTTTGTTATGTTTGTGGTGTGCGTGCAGGCTGAGGTGTGGCGTGCAGGCTGAGCATGACACTTTAAAAAACCTAGTACTTACTTGCTTTACTATATAGTGTCTTCTTTGGTTCTGGATGAATTTTATCAAGTCTGAGAAACCCTGATGAGGTCATCAGGGTTATCTTGACCTGGGAGACCAATGTATAATAGAAATGTTGTGTTACAATCTGAGGGAATGACATGAGCACAGTTTAAAAGACATGGGCACAGACAGAGATTAATGAAGAAAAGCTTTTAAGTCACTGTGTTGCATTACATGACATGTAGGATGCTGAATTTTTGGAGTTTGGCTAAAAGTCAGGATATCTTGGCCCACGCAGTTTAGATGTATCTACATCTAAACTGATTTATACACACACACACGCAGGTGTGTGTGTGTGTGTGTGTGTGTCTGTGTGTCTGTGTGTCTGTTATGTGTTAATGGGAGTACAAAACAAAATAGTTTGAGTAGCCCTTTATGTATTTTTGGGATGCCTGCTTGTGGTCTACACTCATAAGACAAGCGTACAGCAGATGTTAAGGACATGGCTCCAGGACGTAAGTTATAAATATAGTCATTAATTCAAAATAGAACTTTTTCACTTCTGGTTGTCTGTATATATCAGCCAATGGCTACAGACACACAATCAGGATCATTCACTCCTTCCTCTTCCTAACGCTGTAGCTTGGATGTTATGCGTCGTTACAAAAACATCCTTCCTTGTGCAGTGTTCTCAATAACAGAGCTGTATGTTGACTTCCTAATTAGATCCAGTATTTGACTTTCATTGAACAGAAACCCAAAACAAGTTTCTCCTTGTTGAATAATGTTACTATGAAGCAGCAGTGCTTTAAAATGCCATTTTTTGTGAGGTTGTCTGACAGAGAAATTTAAGAGAAACTTTTGTGATGAGAAAATAGATGCTGAATGTTTTGATGTGATGTTTTGGTTCTATATTGTTTTTATTGGCTGGTTGGAACCCTGCAGTGTTGCTATTCATCACTGCTCTTAGTGTGCTATGTGCTATATTGAATATAAAACATGATAATAATCCATAGAAAGATCTTTTCTCCTTTCAAATTAGCAGGAGATGTGATCCTGTTCATGTCTCCAGTGTTTTCCCTGTTACAACTTACAGAAACAGATGGGCACTATCTTGCCTCCTAGCGACCAGAGAAGCCAATAATAGAGTTGAACAGAAGGGTCTCCTTCACTTCTGCCATGAGAAGATCGAGCCAGTCACAGCTGATTTTGAAGATGGCTGACGCTTCAAATAGTCAATGAAATTGTCAACACGAGTTGACTATTACAACACTATTTACAAGGAAAAAAAAAACCCTCTTAAGTGTGCTCAACTAACAGTGATTCCGACTGCTAGGGGTAAAAGTTTAGAGTTTTACATTTCAAAAGAGACCAAAAACCATGCATGTACTCCAAACTGTTCAAGAACAGCTTTCAGTTTACTTTGGGTATGCCTTGGACAGGCATTTCAGCCCCATTTTTACTGGACTTTTAAGGGCTTAAGATGTAATCAACTTAAAAATTGTTAAGGATTTTGGGTGTAAGCTTTCATTTTCTTGTTAAAAACACTTTGTCCAAATGCTTAACCAGAATGCATTTTTTTTTTTTAACTCTTTTCACTAAACAAAACTGGTGGGTGAGTTAGTGTTCAGCTAAATATTAAATCATCTTCCAGTAACAATGGCATGAGACAGGTATATGAAGTGATTGTTGAAGATGGGCTCTTGTTGTAGCAAAATTGCAAACAACAATTTTTCAGTCAATATGTGTTATTTGATATTTAGAGCTGATCCTTACTTTGCTATAGTGTTGATGTGGAAATCAACAGCTTGCATAGATTAAACACATATCATATGAGAGCTGTAGTTGAAAGTGTGTGGGAGACCATGCATCAGTCCAGAGACAGAGGTGTCTCCTTTCTGGGTCAGTATCCATTTTAAATGGTAACAGACACTTTGCATTCTGTGGGAAGCGACTGCATATTATTATTCTTTCAACAGCTGGACACAGTGTTTTGGCTACAAGAGAACATTGAAAACGTAAAAGAAATAGCTGTGCTACCAGACTGAACTGTGTGCTGTCAGGGCTGGCTGTAGTTTGGCACTTAAAGATCCCCTTAACCAGCTTTCTCCATCTGCTTCTCACTCTGAGTGATGTGATCCAACAGCAACACATCATGTTCTTCCCAAGTTAAAACTGTTTTGGTTAAGATAAGATAAGATAAGATAAGATAGGACTTTATTGATCCCATACCGGGGAAATGTAGTCGTTACAGCCAGCAAGTTACAAAAAGCAGGCAATGTGGCATAAAGAGATCAAAAAATTAAAAAAAAAAAAAAAAAAGTTTACAAGATACAGAATCAAAACAAAAACAACTATGTATATGTAGATTTGTACAGATTTTTAAAAATTGGGAAATACCAATGCCGTAAAAAGGTACTGTTGCTAGTAGTCTTATGAGAAGAACTAACCACTGACATGACATGCATTGTATTGCACTTGAGAAATTCTATTGCACCTGATAAAATACTTATTATTTCAGTGGGAAGATTTCTGTCTGTACTATTTTATTATTATTCTATAATTTTGTGTTCTTCTCGCTGGTTTGAAGTGAGTGTGGCTCACCTTAAAAACAGTGAAGTCACATCATTCTGAGCACCAAGCAGGATTTGATCCAAATCTGATGCTGTTATTGCTAGAGCATATTCAGTCAATGATGTTGAATATAATGCAAGTCCTGATATGAGGACTGCTGTCTGTGGAATAGTTTATGGGTGTGTCATTGCATTTCTTGTGATACCACTTCTCCCCTCACTGCTGTCTAAATCCTTTCTCTGGCTTTGTTCTCTGACTTTCTGATTGTTGCAGAAAGTCATATTGCAGCCCAACGTCCACTTGTAATACCCACAGCTCTGCTCCATAAAACGTAACCCTTTATATCACTATCCTTATCTGTGCTGTTGCAACATCGTCCATCCATTTATTTCCAGACAACACAGTTTGGAACTCATTTAGAGACTCCCTGGAGTCTCTTCAGGACAGTTGCCACAGTTTGCAGATGCCTTTTTCTGCACTGGTCCTTGTGCTAAATACATCAAAGACAAATGTCATGTAGTTCAGAAGGGAAACAGTTGCCTAGTTTGCTGCTGCAGGCCACTGGAATGAGTTGTAACACTCATCTGTCTTTGTGGACCTCATTACTGTCATGAATACATACAAATGAAATCCTGTCTTTTAGCTCAATTATAATTTTAATCACTGTGATGAATGATTCCTGCACTGATATTTTCCATATGTGTCCTTCCTTGTATTCTAGTTGTAGATGGCTAACTAGTCACAGTATGGCTTTTCCTCTCATATCTAAACCAGTTATCATTGTCAGTGTCATCTGTGTTGTATGTTCTGTGCTCTGCGCATTCGCGTCATTTCCTTTGTGTAGTGACTGTTTTTTAATACTTTGATTCTTTAAACTGCTTTAAGATGTATTTAAACTCAGGACATTTCAGTCATTGACCAGTATGATGAAAGCATGTTTTATTTAAAGTAATGTGGGGTTGGAATTGATAAAATGGTAAGACTGTGTTGTGGTGGTTTTGAGAAAGAACATAAAATGGTTTTGCTGTTTTTCTCCAGTTTTTGTTGATTTCATACTCTCTATCTTGTCAGTCCATGAAGCCATTGTTCTTGTCAAAAGCATGATATCCGACATGCCATGTGGACAAAAATAACATGTCGGTACCTAACGGGAAACCATTGTGGCTTTTGATTTCCATGCTGACATGCTTTTTCTTTTATCTTTCATCCAATTACAATCCCCTCATAATATATGACAGTGTGGATTATGGATAGCATTTAATCTTTATTCCATTCTTGGAAAAAAGAAAAACACCCACAAACAAACAAGCAAACAAACACACACACTGAAATTGCTGGTTAGAATTATTAAATCAAACCTTGTATAATTGGCTTACCCTGCTTGAAAAGGATAGGAATCTTGAGCGTGCTACAGGCGATTGCCTCTCATGCTGCAGTTGAGCTGCTTGTTCCTTCCTCTCTTGCATATTTACAATGTTTGCTCATCAAGTACTTGTGTACATACTTAGCATTTTGACTTTTTAGTTAGTGTGTCTGCAAATTGAAGGTATTCCCACTATGGAACTGATTTTGGCAGCTGAGTTAAAGGAGGGCTGCTTTTTGGTCCAGCTGTACATGCAGTCAGTTAGGCTTTTTAAATAGCTTGAGTAACACTGACATCTGCTGGGACAGTCTATTGTAGAGGCTCAAGAGATGGGCCACAGTATAAAACCTGTAAATTGTGGCCAGCTACTGAGTTGACAACTTAATGAGTTGAAATGATCTTTGGTTTGTCCTGGGAAGGGTTTTGTTTGTTGTTTTTTTTTGTTTACATGAACAAATAATCAAACAAATACAGAGCTAATTGAGCTAAGTGGATGCTTAGAAATGGAGTAACACATTGTTGATTAGAGACATGTGTGAGCCAGTATGGTATGATACAATATGGCATAACACTCCATCAATAAGCATATCACTGTCTGACAAAGATTTATATCACTACATTTGAAGTAGCTGCAACTGTCTTATGACAGTAATATCATTGAAGTTCCAGAAAGCAACCTGTAGAGTCTGTTTACAAGCACAACATGTTATTCTGTTTGCCATTCCTGCCAACTAATTGCACTTTCTCTGTCTTTCTTTTTAGGTAAGACATTTTTTCTATCATCATCACTGAACGGTACTGTAAGTTAAACTCTCTGATAAACATTTCAGAAGCACTTGTAAACCATTGATGTAAATGAGTCTATATCTTGTCTGTGTGTGTGTGTGTGTGTGCGCATGTGTGTGTGTGTGTGTGTGTGTGTGTGTGTGCGCATGTGTGTGTGTGTGTGTGTGTGTGTGTGTGTGTGTGTGTAGGTGGGGGATGCATGTGTGTGCTCCCTCCATCTTATTCTGAGTCAGTCTGTCTCTGTTGATATTCATCTTGCTAATTTACAATTCATTCACTCCTGCAAAGACTCTCAATTTGTCCTGACCTTAGTTGTTGCCCAGAGACTTGGACAGAATGAGTTTATATTCATGCTTTGGGTCTCAGAAAGAGACATATCATTTTGTGCCAATTTGTGTGTGTGTGTGTGTGTGTGTGTGTGTGTGTGTGTATGTGTGTGTGTGTGTGTGTGTGTGCGTGCATGCACATGAGTTTTTGCATTTGTGTATGTGAGTGATCAGGTGCCATTAAGACCTAATTAGGTCCAAATTGTTGTTTGCTATTTTCTGAATACTAATGGCCCCCTCCCCTAAAGCGACTCCACAGCTCAGAAGGCGAGACATGCTACTCGATTAACCAAGCGTGAGTGATAACAACTGAAGATTGGCTTGAGAATCATATGAAATCAGAGCTTATGGAGAATGAATGCTGCTCAGGGAGTGTGAGCTACAGACTGAATCATGCAGTCTGCACTGTGAAGTTGGCAAAGACCATGTCATACAATCTTCTTTCGAACAAGGCAATTCTTTTTTTTTTTCTGTCTTATTGGCCCCTGAAAAGAACAGCAGATGAATCCTGCCTTCTCCTTCTCAGCGATGGTATTTTGATTTCAGTTTTCCATTTCCAGTTTATCACAGTTTGATAAGGTCACCTCACGCTGTCACCTGCACTATCCAACTCCATTTACTCAAGCACCCTGAAATGCTATTATCAATATGAAATATTGTCCAGACAGACTGCAGCTCTTCCAGCGAGGAAAACATCAATGTTTACTGTTCAGAAATCAAGCCCTTGCCCCAGGTGCCTGTCTTCTCTGGGAAAAAAACCCCAAAACTCTCCAACAGGGATTAATAATCCCCTGCTTGTTTGTAGTGTTGCTGTGATTCAGCAAAACAAGATTATCCCAGTTGCTGCTTACAATACGAACCTCCAGATGAAATGATAAATGCCAAGAAATATTTATTTGGTCCCTAGTCATGCCAATAGACTGCACTTGTTTTAGTAATTGCATAGTCATGGCGTTTCTCAATGCAAACCTCCCAGACTGTCAATACTTGAATGGGAGAATGACTTGCCAGCTGTGAAATATTATGATCAGGATGACCCAGATTCCTTCCCCTGCCTCTAATGAGGTGCTCAGTCATGCTGTAGCAGATTTTCTAAATGTATTTTTTTTCTATTTATGTCTGCCGTCTAATCTACACTGTTTTTATACAGTGTAGATTAGATGTAATGCTCTTATGAAAATGGCAAGTATGTACAGGGTTTTCAGCTTAGTTTGTGGGATACTGAAAAGCAAAATTAAATGATTGAAAAAATGCATTTTGAGTGATTAATTCTTTGAATGGAATTGTTTTAAGATAGGTGTAACTATCCTTATTGAGATGCAGGATTAAGTCTTCTAAGCCATCAGCAAAAGCTATTTAAGAATGACAATGTGAATTCACTTAGTGAAAATACTTTCTACTTTATATGCATGACAGTCTGTGAAAATTGCACATGGGGCCATGTATGAGTCTCACAGGACGGACTACAAGAAATAAAGCAATGTTTCCAAGCTGGAAGGAGAAAACTACCAACCTGACTAGCCACTCAATATCATCTCATCTGCAAGCTAGCCTCAGCCAATCGAGTGCAAAAAGGCTGCATAGATTGAATATCTAAAGGTGACAGACGGTCAATCTATTGGAAGGCTGTTGCTACAAATTAGACAGAGGGATACTTATCCCCAGGCGTCATTTCCAGCTGCTGTTATTGGACCTGGGCTTATACTTTGAATGCGTAAATGGCGTGCCAGAAAGCAGCAACCTGATCTGAAAACCTGTTCTCTCTCCCAGTTCATCAAATGACAGAGGATAAAGGGTGAGGAAAGTCTGAATATAGAGGAGCCTGGGGTTCTTGGATGGGTCAAGCACAGGGCCTTCACCCAGGAGATTGAGGTCCAAACAAAACCAAAAATGAATGTTGATTTCTTTTGAAAGTAAAAGCCAAACCATGATGTTTTCCTAAACCTAACCAAGCAGTCTTTGGACCTAAACCTAACCAAACTATGACGTTGATGACATGTTTATTGTTGTTCTCAGCAAGCTTTATTTTGAAAGTCTGACCAAATGTTGTGTATTTATTATTGCTGATTTGACCACGGAGCCCTGCACATGCAAAACTGACACTAGAGGTGTACTCAGACCGTCATAGTTTGAAGCATATAGCCACTGACCATGTGTGCGTATGTGGTGAGTTGGGAGTGAGAACATGTTGAGTCTGAAAAGGCGGTACATCACCCATCACTGTAACACAGTAAAGGCCGCAGTCAGGTTATCACTATGACTATGTTGCTGAGGACTTGTGAACACAATAATGACAGTTACACTTCTACTAAGAAGGGTAGCGGTGGGTGAGGAGGTAGAGATCCACAAATCCAAAGGTCGTGGTTAATTCCTCGTCGGGGAAGATAATGAACATGTGTTGTAAAGCGCTTCATGTGGTTGGTAGACTAGAGAAGTACAATATAAATGAAGTCATTTCACCCAAAAAAGTATTTGCTTTTTAGCAAATCACTACATGACTTAGTTGAGATAAATGTCCAGAGCCCATTTCTCTGTTTCTCTTGTCCATATGAATGTGCAAACACAGTGTAACATTCAAGCACCAATACTATGCACATACACACTCATTTATGAGCTTTGAAATTGTGTAAGAAATCAAAGCCAATCCCCACATGGCATCAATGGCCCTGGTACAGCTGCCCATACAGTACAGATGTCACTGCTGCTCCATAGTAAAGGCTTTGTGTTGTAGCTTCAGGCTGCGTGTGTCCTCTGATGCAACAATGAGTCTCAGCTTAGACATGTTTGTGTATTTTGTGAGTGTGTGGACAGATATATACACAAGTGCGAAAGACAGTGTGCGAAAGTAATGAGACAGACACACTGCATGTGTGTGTGTCTGTGAGCATGTGCTGGCTTGCAAGACTTGTCTCCTTCCTCTTCTTCATCCCCTGAGTAGATCACAAAGAGGATCAGTGTGACAGTCAGTACAATAGGGGACCAGATACAGCCGAATCAGCTGAGCTTTTATACCAGCACTGAGGCAAAGCTGCTTGTCACAATATATCAATGAGCATGGCTGTTAATTTCCATAGTAAGTTACTGCAAGTTTGAACATAAGCAAGATCCTTCCAACGATAATGCATTCATATATTCAACAAATGAATACTGTGCTCTGCAGATCTCTAAGGTCAATTCTTTTTATGCACCTCATAATTAAGACATTATTTGGAGAGTAGGGCAGGGATATAGATGATAGAATAGGGTGATATTACATGCAAAGCTGAGCATAGTTCATCGGAATTATGGCACCAAACACCTACAATGAATTATAAAGTGTGTGTGTGTGTGCGTGTGTGTGTGTGTGAGGTTCCAGTATTTGTTTAAACATCCAAATCCTTTATTGTGTACTGCTTCTGCAGGCTTCAGATAGACATTTAAATTACACACAGAAAAAAAAACAAAACAAAACAAAAAAAAAAACAGATCAATTCCTATTGTCACTGTAACAGCCTGTTAAATTTTGGGCAGGTTTAGCGGATAATTTGCCACATTCTGTATTGCAGGATATAATTTATATTTATACATCCCAGCCTGCTTTCAAAGCTGTGAGATAAATATCATCATTATACGTTTTATTATATATTTATTCAGACACATTAAATAAAAATAGAGAAGGTTTAAATGCAGCTTGTGAGAGGTGATGCCGAGTGAATTGAACATATGAGTCATCCAGCAAAGCAGTTTGGAAATGACTCACTAGAGCAAAAACATCCAAGATGTGAGGCTGAAAAAAAAAAAAGTCTGCATCAGCCTACAGTTCTAACTACAAGACTGTAGTCAAAAGCAAATGCAGGTCATATTTTTTTGCATGTCTTAGAAATGCCTGTAAAAATTAAATCTATATATTTTAAGAGAGTGTATATGCAGCCTATCTATATCCCTGCTGCTCTGTGGAAGAAAGTCAACAGCCTGAAGGTTATGATAATGAAATGCTCCTTGTCTGCACTGAGTCTGTGTGCCACTGGGGGGCAAAGTAACACTATCAACATTTAGCAGCAGTGACCTATTTTCCAAATGTTGTGTTCGTCTCATGCATTTGTTGTTGCCCCTTTTGAAATGAAAATATGTATGTGAGCATAAACATATAATGCATTACCATATCAACTGGCGGTGCTGAATGCTGTGTCACTGCAGCAAAGGCCAAGCATATCATTAACAGGTCATGGACATCAAATGACAACACCTAATTTTTCGTCTCCTGTCATTAAGAGAGACGCAGAGAGGCAGAAAGAGAGGCAGATGTGGCAGACAATAAGATCAGACCTTTCAAAAGTGCTCATACCTGATCATTATCCTCAGTAAACTAAACTCTCACATGCTCACCAGGGTGACACACCATTGCTGCACACTTTTATTTATTTACCAGCCCTTCAACATTATAGTGAGGGCTTCCTGGTAGACTTAACAGGATTTAAGACTACAGCTATATGGCCATAAATAATCCACCTCAAGTATCCTCTTATACTTCAAAGAGATGCTGGCTGAAGATTAGCATTTTACTCTCACTGTGGGGGGAAATGGCTAAAAATAGTTCTGTTCTAGGGAAAAGGCATTCTTTGGTTTGGGAAACTGGGTGGTTGTTCTTGTTTGGGTGTTCGCAAGTGCACCAGGTGGATGGCTGAGCATCTCCTCCCAGTCTGCTGTCGATTTACTGTGCGTCCAACAGCTGCTGGTGCCATCGGATAAAGTGCTGATGAACCCCCAGCGCCCCAGGAAGCTTGATTGAAATGGGTTCCAGTGCTGCAAAAACTTGTAGCAAAGTAGTAGCAAACCGAGATGAGAAAAAAACAAAAATAAAAATTATTAATTGGTACAAATAAAATTATAAATAAAGTTTATTGTACAGCTGTGCAGCTGTGTGAGAGAGCATAGAAAGGAACTTTTCTTCCATTGACAGATTGATACAGACAAACCTTTCTCCTCAAATTGAACCCACGCAAAACATTTAGAATTTTATGAATCCCTTTTCTATTACCTTCAGTACAATAGCTGCAAGTTGTCACAGCATGCACACAATGTTAGTGTACCCAGCCAGCACTGTTTCAGGGAGAGATTGTTCTGCTTATCACTGCTTTCTGGGCACTCAAGGCTGCACTGTCTTTTGTTTGTATTGAGAGGCAGCAATGGAAAAGGATACAAATCTGACTGAAAAAATGAATGTGTTTTCAGGACCATAAAGGCACAAAACCAGACAGCCACCCAAAAGAAAACAATATAAAAATAAATAATCAATAGAAGAATTTTAAACAAGAACACTTCATAGCAAAGCTTTAAGTTTGTGCTGAGAAAGATGACATTGTCTTTGTAGGCTAAAGGCTGTGACCACCAAAGTGTTTTTTTCACTGCTAAAAACGTAGGCACTCTTCTGAAACTGCCCAGCTGGGAGCGCTTGAGAGTGCTTTGGAGGTGCAATGTCTTTTCGGTGGAGGTGCTTTGGTTGCTATGATACGGAATAGCCACAGAAGTAACTTAATTTATGAGTTGTAAGTACCTAATTTCCCAGATAGTTATTCTGTAATACTTGCTCTGGTCCTTGCTCTGCATGAAGGGAAGGCTGAAACACATAAGGGGAGAGGAGAGAGAGGTTGGTCTATGTGGGTTCATGAGATTCTGTGGATGAGGAAACATCTCGGTGAGTAGCATCAAGTTGCTCAAGTCTAAAGTGGTCCGGTTCAAGGAGTACTTTTGTATGGGCAGAACACAGTTTGAAGTGTTACTCCATTTGTCCTGCCATTCTTCCACTGTGATCTGAAAGCTGGGTAGAAAGTAATAGAGATGAGTGCAATGTTTAACCTGAATTTGAATAGTTTTAAACTGACACTGCTGGAGTTTGTAGCATACACTGTAAATACACAGAGCTCCTATCTTGAACATTTCAAAAAATACACTGATGGAAAAATGCTGTGGTGGACACGGACCCGTAATATCCTCAGGCAGCTTGTTCCACATTGTAGGGACTCTGGTAATAACACTTAGCTGATTAGTGACTCTGATTACCTACATCAGGAGTAGATAACCTTTTTCCTATTTTTTTTTTTTTTTTTTCCCAACCAGGGCCATTTCAGTTTTTATAACATCCCTTGAGGGCCAAGCTCATTATGCATGTGTGCTTTGCGCCCCTGGCCATACTAAATTAATGAACACATACCCTCTGTGATGGCTGGAACTGCTTCTCTTTGGCAAGGCCTCTGATGTGACATGGTAGTGAGGATAATGGTGATGCTACTCACAGCAGGTTTTCCAAGTGTCAGGTTTGAAAAGAGCTGCTCTTAGCAGTAGGTTGTTGCTTTGCAGCTCAGTGATTTCATGCTGTAGGTTGTCAAGTTCATCAGCTGATTCCACATTAAACAGTATTACAAATATGTTCAGTTCCTTTTGTTTACTTTTATGTCCTGAAACCGCTCGCCAAGTGCCTGAAGGAGTTTTCACACTCAGCAGCACATTAGAGTGCACAGTGTTATCTCTATAGTTGCACTTGCCACAGCTTTAATTTGGCTTATTGCTGAAAGAAAGTAACTGCTTTTTTGTATTTATGAATCGCCTTGCGGCTGGATCAAGTGGTCTTGCATGTGGCCAGGAGACCAGAGGTTCCCCACCTCTGATCTACATGATCTTTTAAATTGTGATGTTGGATTGGGCATAGAATATATTGTGCTAAAATTTTCTTCCAAAACTGGATTATATTAGGATTTTTACGTCATCTTCTTCTTCTACTGACTGAAATTCAACAATTTATTAATGTCCAACTATTATTCACTGGCTACATAGAGTTCTGTTCATTTCTTACATAACTGTCAAAACAGCAGTCACTGGTGGAGCATGTTTCTCGGGTGCTCTTAGGCCTGGTAGATTTGTAGATTTTCCCTGTGTTACACTAAAATCTGTGCGGCATATTTTACAAAAAAGCACTGACTGACGTTGCTCTTCGTTAAGTACTTCATTAAGTATTTTGTCAGGTAATCCATCCCTTTGACGTTCATCCTTCCTCCTCTTCTTCTTGTTTTGTCGGTGGGTGGCGTTTGAATGACTTCTAAACACTAGATGTTAGTGCTAATGTTCTACATTTTGCCACCTGCTGTACCGGAGGGGAATGTAGCAAAGCACCACATAGGCTGTTATGCCTCCCATCAACATTACAGCCAACCTTCCATGAAGAAAGGTTAAAAATATGGGTGATTTACAGGAAAATATTTAAACAGGAGGACAGCATGAAAGAAGTGTAAAACATGGGGAAATCCTGGGAAAAACAGGAGGACTGACAGAATCTGATCCACTCTGAGTCACTCAGAAAGAAGTCAGCTGTTTTATGCTATGCGGTTATGCAGAATTGACTATAAATACTTCGGTCAACAAATAAATGAATAAAATAATGTATGTTAATTGGTCATGTGTTTCTGTCGTTCTATGTAAAATTAAATGAGCTATTGATTCTGTTTTTCATACTGTACAGTCTTGAAGTATTCAACGTCTTAGCTGGTTAAAGAGGGTGTTTGCATCTTTGTCACACAGCTACCTTCCTCTCTCCTTAATAAGCCATTGACCGGGTAGCTTTCACTGTACATGTTAGTTCTTTTGGTCAAGTGAGGCTCATTTTCGCCAGACTGTGCTGAGATGTATTGGCATTTCTTTAAGCTGTATATAAATCTATCCATCACCGCTCTGACAGTCACTATTTCTGATGGAAAGTGTGTTGTGTTACCATGACAACTGGTCACCATCAGCTGGTGTCTCAGCAGTGGATTTAACAGGCCTTTAATATGGTGAGCTTGAAAAAATTTAAATATCGCCTTTACAGGGTAATACGTCTGTCTTCAAGGCACCCAGTTGGTAACCATTATGTAAAACGTGGTCCAGGTAAAATTAAGCTTTTGGTTAAGATTAGGAAAGGATTGTGGTCATGATTCAATTGGAGAAATGTAGTATAGTTATCTGCAGCATTATAATGGAATGAAACCTGAGTGGCCTTTGTAGGCCCTGAATGGTTTTATCTGATATTGCAGTGTTTTTTTTTTTTGTTTGTTTTGTTTTTTAATGAATGTTGCTCCAAGACCAAGCAAATGAAGTCCGTTGGAGAGCAGGTCATGCTGGATGAATGGTTCAAGCACAGACCTTTCAGTAGGGAATCTGAGGTTTGTATCCTGTGTGGAACTTATTGTTATATTGTTGACTTGCTTTTTTAAGACTAGTTCACCTTTCTTTTTTTTTTTTTCAGTTTCAGTTTTCTGTCAAAGTTTGTTTCATTAAGGCAACAAAACTACTTTCTTAGGTTTAGGAAAACATCATGGTTTGGGTTAAAATAGACCCTTTCACAACATTAACCACGTGTTATAAAGGCTAACTTCCCCCATGTGCATATTTTTCCAGTCTTGTTCCCAGAGTTGCAAAGTGGTGACATCAAAATAGTGTGACTGATCACTTGCAATGATGGTCCTGTGGCAACATAATCATGATGTTGTAGAAAGAAAACAAATACAGTGATAGAAGATTTTTGCAACAGTGCATACAGCCACCTTCTTCAGCCTTATGTAAAACATTAACATCATACATTTATCTACATTTGCACTGAATGTTTCACTGAAAGTACCATTTGTTGCATAAGAATATTTAGTGTTGCGTAAGAGGACTGATAAGCCTTTAAAATAATAACTTTAGACATACTAGCTCATATCTGAAGCAACCGAACGCTACACAGTGTAAAAGTATAACTAATTTTTTGTCAGGGATACACTAATTTAGGACTTTTTTTCTTTTAATGCCCTGATTTAGTTTTGTTGTACACTTTTCATACATGTTCTGTTTTTAATTAGTATAATCTTGCACATTAAAATGGAGACTGAATAAAATTCATTGATGAAGTGTGCAATCTGTATTTAAAGCTCCGTTTCCACAGTGCAGATATGAGCCAAGAGCAGGCTTTTCTCATTGCTCTGTGACAGCACAACAGCTAATGAAAAGACTGTGCGAGTTAAGCAACACTTGGACGACCACATTCATATTCATTAATGCAAAATTGAATGTTAATACAAACACTGGGAGTGTAAACAAAGATCATTTACAAATTGAGTATACCAGCAGTTGAACAGCACACACACTAAAACACACACGCTCTCTCAAAAAGTATTGTGGAGGAGTTCAGCCTTTTAATAATATATTTCCAAACATCAGTATTCATAATTTAGCTCAGTGGTAGGTAGAGCCTGTGCCAAAAAGCAAAACCTGTGTAGGTTTTCACATGCACAGCAGGCTACAGAGAACCAAATGCTATTAAAACCTGAGTCATTTGGGGAAAGTGGGAGGCTTGTGTCTATCCATACTGCTGAGATAAGTAACTTGAGGGACTTCCCAAGGCCTACTTTGCTTCATCTCTAGGTGTAGGGAGGAGGAGGAGAAGAAAAGCACAGCAACTGCCAAGCAGACTGCATGAGGTGGTGTCTGATTCAGGCAACAAAATCTTTGCTTGATACACAAAGCCCATGATGTCTGGGGCTTTTAAAGGTCTGCGATCTTTCAGCTTGTTTTCTGAGCTTGTGTCTGCTATAATGACATATTGCAATGTACCAGCATATCCAGGAGTCAAAAGATGTTCTTTTAAGACATTTTGGCAGAAATACCTGCACTCCACCAACTTATTAAAATCTTTTATAGACACATTTTCCAAGGTACATGTACAGACAGCCAGACTAGGAAAAAAGAGTTTCTGAAGTAAAGGTTTTTCTATTTGAATTGTTCATTCTTCCACTTCTACATCAATGATAATAAGCTGGAATATGTGCTATTTGATGCTTGCATCCCCACTGGGTTAGGAAATATTGAGTGTACCAAAGATGATGTTATCTGGCTCCCATCACAGTCAGAGGCCTGACTATCTAGAGTGTGGCAGATGTACAGTATGAAATGAGTAAAGGACCCTAAATGGAGGTTTGAAGTCTGAGCTGCAGCCAAACACAGAAAATGTTATGTTACATATTTCAATTAATGCATTTAGCAGGCGCTGTTAAAGAGACTTATTTACATTGAGTGTTTAGGTGATTACACACAAGCAAAGGTATGAGGCAACAATGGAGATGGACAGTGAAAAGAGTGACAGATAGAGAAGTGACAATGGATTAACTAGTACCTGCTGCTGCTGTCATTTTTTTAAAGTGGTTATGTTCAGCATGTGGCTATATGAAGAGCATAGTGGACTATTTAACAGGTAAAGAGCTGGATAACAGTTGGTGGAGCAAGTTAGGGCCAGACTTCAGAGATCCAACAACCCCCCCCCATGAGCAAGCACTTGCCATCAGTGTCAATCTCCTGTTGGCAGGACTAAGGTATTTTTCAAATGGAATTAGCGTTCTGGGATACTTGTGCTGATGTAAAATTGAAAACAGTAATACAATCTTGACTATTAATTTTTTGACAGATTCAAAAATTTTTCATAACATTGCTGATGATGATCTTCCAAGAGCACTTTCTTTTCACCCAAGAGTTTCCACCATCATCAACCTCACAGCACAGCACCTCAAGAAATTTATCTTATTAAGAGTGTGTAATGTGTCATGTAGTTTAATGTTATTACATTTGGGAATTAGTCTTCCTTGTTTGCTTTTGTGACATGTTTATTTATTTGACTAGATAAACAGTTTCTCTCTGGTGCCAAGCGGGTGTTTTGTGGCACCAGCATACTTGAGGGAACATATTAAATGAAGATATCTGTTGTGGTCTGTGTACCGATGAGGAACCAGCAAATAATACCTTCCACCATCAGTCACTGCCTTTAAACCAGTGTGCAAGCATATTTCAGCTCTGTGGCTTTGACTGCTTGGTCTGTCAGCTCCCTTATCTCAAAATAAAGGTCCCTCACACCCTCTATATACAAGAAATTCAAACTTGAGGCCAAAACATGGAGCCAGTCTATAATGTTTGGCTATTAGAAAAGCTGGTTCAGGCTTGTATTCACCTGTCAAAAGTGGGCTGAAGCGTTTAAATCATCAGCCGTATGCAGAGGAAGATAATGTGGAAGTTCAGAGGCTGCCGACCAAATTATTTCAGAGGATTAGCTTCCCGACTGTCATCTTTGCCTTGCTCAGCCTGGCATTCAGAGGCTTGCTGACTCCCCGGACAAACAGCAACCTCTGACTTTGAAAGAGTTAGCCATAGCTCTCTTTCCCCATTAAAACTGTTCATTTTCTGACAGCATACTGCTTTGAAAATCAAGTAAAAACACAAGAATGCATCTGCTGAGTGCTTGATGGATTTTCTTCTTGTTCTTCTTCTTCTTTTTTTTTGGTACAATTAAAGCTCTCATTGGCAAGAGGTGGTGTTGAGATAGCAGTAAACAAGATGTAAACAAAGCATCAAGTTTACTTATTGCAGCAAGGGAAAACAGCCCTCCATGCACAGGACAAAAGCATCACCCCCCTGAGTATATTTGTACAAACACAGGCTACAACACCAGCTCCGTCTTCTCTTCTCAATAGTACATACTGAGGCAGCTGCTACAATGTCGTGATGTCAAATTCTAAGGTGTGTAAAAGTGTATGTGTGCATTCAATACACTGTTTTGGAAGCCAGATAGCTCCCTCAAGCAAAATCTCTGCTGACCTGCAGCTGACATCCTTCCATCCTCTCCCTGTATCCAGAGTTATCTGTGAGATGTGTGCTGTAAGGCAAGATTAAGACTTCATAAGAATCAGTCCATCTTGGCTATTTGTTTATAATATATTGCTACCCAATAGTTGCTTGGGGTATTCACTTCATGCACCAATAGCAGTCCATCACGCACTCAGCCAGGCTCCAGCCAGCTGTAGACATCTACTATCCGAGGAGAAGGAGGAGATCATTTATATGAATTCAGTTGATGTAACTAATGCTGACGGATAAAATGGAAATAAATGCTACCTCCGCTTTGAACAACATGTACAGTTTACAGCCCTCCACTTATCTCAGCTGGAACTAACTTTTATGGCACCCAAACTTGTGCCTTTCAAATGGATATGTGTTGTGTTTTAAATATTTTGGGACAGGACAGGCTGTTAATAATGCACAGGACAAATCTAAATCAAAGAAAAAAAACAAAAACAAAAACAACTAAAGTCCTGCAATGATTCTGCCTAATGAAAATGAGCATGCGACATGGAGACACCTACACACCCACACCTACACACAATTAATATTTAGGCAGCTCTCACATTGCTGCGATTCACATGCCAATCAGCCACCGCTGGGCAATTAGACGGGAGGCAGAACGACCCAGCCAAAGCTAATTTAATGGGAGAGAAAGGAGCTAGAGCACGAGATGGAGACGGGAGGCAGAGCGACCCAGCCAAAGCTAATCTGATGGGAGAGGAAGGAGCTAGAGCCCAAGATGGAGATAGATGGAGGGAGAGAAGGGGATGGCAGGGGGGCTGGAGATGGGGGGTGCGGGGGTTCAATACATACAGTAGGCATAGATAGAGAAAGAGATGGATAGTGGAAGGGAGGGAAATTGTCAGAGACAATTGTGGATATGCAGTGAGCTGAGCAATATAGACACTTCATGTGGCTCCTGGCAGATGTTTAAAGCGCTTGCTCAGGAAAGACTGGTGCTTCCACAACAATGAGACTTACACGTATTATCATATTCAGCTGATTAAACCAAGGATGCTATATTTGCAAACATCACTGTGACAATTTGTGAGTTTGCTAGTCTTTCCCTTCCCCACTTTTCTTTGTTTTCATTCCAAGTTAATTACTATCTAAAAGAGAAAAGAGAGAATTCCCAAATGCAAAACAGTGGAGTCATGGGAGACCTTGTGCCAACTGCTTCCTCTGACAGAAACCTTTTTTTTTTTTTTTTATGTGGCACAACGGTATTTCAGATTGGAGAGGAATGTTTTCAATCATTTTTCTGTAATGAGCAATTCAGGTTTTAAGCGTGGCAAACAGAGTGATCAGTATTTAAATAATATACCGTTTTCTTACAGTGTGAATAAATGTAGGCCTGTTTCATTGTGCAAATCCTTTGATGTGACTCAGCACTGTATGATCACAGAGAATAATTGTGACAGTAAATGAAGTTGTGTTATTTCTTGACCAGTAAAAATATCTATAAACAATAGAGCAATTATGCATGAGTTAGAGAAAAGGGCCAACAGAAAGAGACTTCCCCGGGGTGTTCAAAGTAAAAGCCACAATTATTCCACATAATTGCTTAAGCCATACTGCAACTGCTCCAAAGGAAATAATTCACAGTGTAGCTTTTTTAGACCATCAAGTAGGTAGTGAAAGCTAATGTTCTGATTATTAACTTTAATTATTGTCAGCTTGTCTAATATTTGGAAATTGTACACTGAAAAAAAGGGGAGGCGAGGGACTGCTCCATGTACAAATGTGCTGTTACACCACACAATTCATTTTCTCCAAGCATGTTTCAGTCTTGTGACATTCTTTGTCTTTGTTCACGTTCCTTTTGAGGCTGTAGGGGAATTAGTTATTAAACCTCTACATTAGTGTTGCATTCGTTAATAAGGGGCACCAACCTTCCTTAGCTAAGAAGGATTTTATATATCATGTCTTGTAATGCTGATGTAGTGAAAACGAATGAACCAACAGTAGATCAGTCTGATGATCTCAGGCGTAAACTCTCAGTACAGGGATTGCTTATATCCAGTTCAAAAGGACACCGTCTGACCACGACTTATAAGAAAAAAGGATTATTTATTAAACACAATAATGAAATGAATATGAATCATGGATAACACGGCAAATGATAGAGGTGATACGAAGTAACACAAACAACTGCAGAGAGAAAGTTATGGCAAGAGAATGGCAAAATGAGTTTGGCGATAGTGAGAAGTAGGTTTAAAGGGAAGAATGGGGACGCGAATGTAAAGTTAATTTGTTGAATGAACGATTGAGAGAATTTAACAAATTGACAGTATCTTAACCTCACGGACCAACTCTTATTCAAAACCACTTAAGCATGCCTGCTTTGTCAGCGGCGCTCCTGTAGATGTCTGCTCCGAACTGACACAAAGAGGTTCCGCGTAACCATCCGTAGCTCTGATCTGCGCTGCGGTCTGCCGGACGAATCAAGCAAACCACGGTTGAGAGCCGGGGTTGGACAGGGATGTCTCGGGAGCTGAGGACCTTCTGTGTCGGCTACAGACGAGGAACGGCTTCTGATGGTTATTTAACCCAGACCAGTGGGTCAGCAGCAGGCTACAGGTTTTAGGTCGAGTCGGCGACAATGTGGCAAGACTTTAGATTGGTAATAATAAAATTAAGAAACTGGTTGAAAATGTCTTCAAAATTACGTTACTAGAATTTTAACACAAAACCAAAACAAATCATGCGGCTTAATGTGGCGAGCAAAAATTAAAGTTTCATGAAGATTAAAAAAAAAAACTTGAAAAATACGTTTTCTGAATAAAAAGTACGGACGAATGAAGATGAATTAAGACAAAGACAAAAAGAAGACTGGAGACTAACAAAAGGCGAAAACTACTGAACTAAAACTTGTGGGATGGTTCGCAGACGCGCAACGTCATTTCACTTCACATAGCGAGAATTAATTAATGATTCATACGAGGGGCTTATCTGCCTCTCACTATGGTCAATCGAATATATTTTAAATGATCCATTTTCAATGGCATTTCAACATTGCTCACAGCATGCGTCAGACACCTTGGATGAATAATGACAACATTCAACAATAAACATGATAATATTTCCTAATACTTATCCTAATAAACACGATGACTAAGGGTATGACTACTTTAATATGACAAGGGAATAAAGAAGGGCAGACTATATTTGCCGAAATGATTATCGCTATTATGGTTACTTTTTAATAAATGTCTTGCACTAAGCACATTCAGTCTAACCACTATGAACCCCTAGATGGCAGTATGGTTCCATGGTAGAAGCTCAGAGAAAATCTTTGGAATGGTTAAAATCACAGTTTCGTCATCCTGTAAGTTAGAAAAACCAGGAAAGCATTGTTATTGTACTGATCACGAGCTTAGCAATGTAATAACATCCACAGTTAAATCAAACATAGAGATTTAGTTATTTTGGTAGGTTAAGAAAAAGGTACACAGACATACAGCACAGTTTGCTTCACGAATGTCTAATGTACAACCCATCAGCATTATCTGGTTTGGTAGATTCCTCGGAGACATGGCATTTGGCCATCCAGACAGTTTTATTGTCCTTGACTCCCATGGGCTATCAAGAAAGAGTTAGCACCTCCATGAGAACGTACTGAGTGGATGTAAAGGTTGAAGTGAAGATGTTATCAGTGACTGTTGTTGCCCTGAAAGAACGAGAAAAGTTGTTCTACAACCAGACATCTTGTCTCTGCCTGAGTTCACACCTTCCTGTGAACCTTCCAAATGGTCAATAACTCTTAAAAGTATGATTGTTTTATAATTCCATTTCTCCTGAGGAATGCAAAGAGGGGGAAAGAGGGTCAGTTACAGGCCAGTTCTGCTAGAAGGCATATAAATTCTGCTAGTCTCAATTTTGTTCAGATGAATGGAAGTTACATTTTGTGCAAAATGCAAAGCTCTACCTCCTGTGAACAGGCTTGACAATAGCTAGCATCGATACAAACTGCGCCATTTTCTTCCTCATGTCAGACAATTTGTCACGGGCCTTCAGAACTTTCTACACAGTGAACTCAAACTCAAACTTTATTTATTTATATGGCACTTTTCATACTTAAAAAGCAACACAAAGTGCCTCATAGAGGCTAAAAACAACAAAGAAAAAAAAGAAAAAACAAAAACAAAAAACCCAGCCCTCCCGCCCCCATAACTACATACAGAAACACACGCACACACACACCCACACACACACCCATACAGACAAGATAAGGGGTAAGCCATCTTTGGGGGCCATCCACACTGAGAGGGCCCCTGGCTCATGACCAGGCAGACAGGAGACCCCACACCAAGGTGCAGAGGCCTCCAGCCATCCAGGCCAGAGCCATCCCCTCAGCAGCGCCCCCATCAGTAGGCCAGGAGCAGTTCCCAGTGAGGGGGGCCCCCATGAGGAAACGCTTGACCTAAAAACCAAGGACCCCCATGAGGAAACACTGGAGCTAAAAACCAAGGGTCTAAGACATAAACATAAAATGAAATAAAATGAGTAAATGAAATAAATAGCAATTAAACATGTTGTTAAAACATGCAACTAAAATAAGATACAAACAAAGATAAATATGCTAAGAAGCGTGATTAAAGAAATAAGATAAATCAAACAAATCAATTGAAAGCCTGATTAAAAAGGTGAGTCTTGAGCCTCTTTTTAAAAACATCAACAGTCTCCGCGGCACTGAGGCTCTCTGGCAGGCTGTTCCACAATCGGGGTCCATAATAACTAAAAGCCGCCTCCCCGTGTGTTTTAGTTCTTACTTTTGGAATGGTTAAGAGGCCAGTACCGGAGGACCTCAGGGTCCACGAGGGTTGGTAGGGTAAAAGTAGAAGGTAATTAAAACTTATCAAATCAGTCAAAGTTGGATATGTCTGTTATTATACATTGTTTTTAATAAGCTGTTATCCAGTTTATCTGCCACTAAGGAACTTGAGTGAGTTAATGCTCATGCAAATGTTAGCTAAGATATCATTAACAAGTACTCTTAACATTAGCCTTCAAATAGCTTTTCAAACCCTCTCTGTTAACATTGATGTTTCATGAAACGTTTAACAGATATGCTGTTGGAGTTTATGCAACAGTGAGCCAGACAGGATGCAGTTTTCCGTGTTCACCATCTTGGACTACAGACATTATTCCCCCCTCCACTGCACTGATCATGGGCTCCATGTATTATGCGTTCTAAAAGCTTTGGACATGTATTTTAGTTCATCTCACATGGAGAGTCTGTTGTATATCACCTCCCTCCTGATTTTTAATTTTTAAGTCTTTATCCGTTTAGATATGCAGTGTTCCTCTTAGCCTTTCACTTTGGTAGATCTTAATCTTGCTCTTCTGACTCTGTTCTGCTTACCTTTGATAAAAGTTCTGTGTTTTTATTAGGGGCTCCTACAAAGAGGGGCACTTAACAGTCCAGTGACATGTCATATGCAGAGTTAGCTTGTTTCCGATGCTAAGGCTAACGTTACTGGTTGTCACGGCAGCCACGCAGACGCCGCAGGGAGGAGGGGCATGGAGGCAGGGCTCTCTTCTCGATCTTACCTACTGCAGCTTTAAGCAAGACAGGTATAATGATGGACAAAATACTTTCAGAAAAAATCTGAATCTTAAGATGATCACAGAATTGATAAACAAATCATGCCAGAGCTTTTAACTCAATGGTGTGAGATCTACTTGAACATGAAAACTGCATAGACAAAACAGGAAGAAATCATGTTACTTTAACATATAATACTTGAATTTGTTTTGTTTTGTTCTTAATACGTGCAACAGATGTATATATTTTTTTCATGTTAACCCAACAGACCTTTTTTCAGTGTATCAGGATTTCTGATAATATATCTCTTGCTACCTTCTAAGCCTGTGGCCAGGTGTAGCTAGAAATAATTCCTAGGCAATATTTTAATCAGTAATGAAGTACCAGGTGAATTTGCTTGCATAAAAGCATTCATATAGAAAGAGAAAGATAGAAAACTGAGGTTGCAGTACAGCTTTATTTATTTATTTATTTTTTGCCATCTGCCATCCAGGTGGGCTAAAACAAATTGTAAGACGTCTTGATTTTTTGAAGCACCTGAGTGTAGTTTATGTTGTACCATACAATAGAGTATTTATATTTACAAATCTAGTCCTACATTTTTTTTTATTTTCCCAGTTTCTCTGAACTCTGTCTCTGCCATCCTGATACAATAATAGAGATAAACAGAATTCCATCTGCGGTACCCAGAAAAAAAATAATAATTATAATTATAATTAATAATTAAAAAATTAAAAAATCCATTTTAAATCTCAAAAGCAACATCTACAAACAATTTCTCCACAATCAAGAAAACAAACTGTTAACAGCTTTCTATAGAAATATTTCTTTAGTTTAAAGTAGTTCAAAAGAAAACGATTTACAGCAAAGTCTGGCAGGCATTATCTAGAATGACTGACCATTGAATTTTGAATATTGCTGCTCTCTCATTTGATCGGTTGGTCCACCACTTCACTTTTTGACCACATACCTGCAAAATGCCAGACTGGCAATGCAAATACATAGCAGTAGTCTCATATTCAGTAATGAAATGTCTTGGACTTTCCCATAGTCAGTCAAATAGCAAAGTGTATGTAAGTGTATGATACAATGTAAACACAATTATTGTTGGGAATAAAATTAAAGCACAGTATGGCCTGGTTACACATGATATATTCTGATACTAAACTATAAACAACTATTTATATTAATAAGTATAAATCAAATCCTAAGCTGTAGGTTTCTATGGTAGGACTCCCATTAACCCCTTGTGTCAAGTATAAATCCAGTTTAAGGATGTGTTCAGAGAGACAACAGGGCCTGGAGAAAAAACACAGCCATTTTTTGAAAATTATATGCACATTCCTTTCAGATGAAGTCATGGTTGAAGACTGGGTAATTATAAGAAGTGGTGGGGAGGAGTGGTCCCACTGGGGTCTGCAGCTTCTCAGGTGCGGCATGAGTGTGAAGCTATTTGGACAGGGCTTAAGTGGAAGACTTTCATGCATTTCTCAAGTTAAATTAACTCATCTACTCACATGACATGCTCTGTTTCCTACACAACAAGCAATGACCTTCATTATCTTGAAAGCTGTAATTAGGCAACTTAAAAGCACCATTAATCTATTGTAAGTTGCCCCAGTCAGATGCTTGTCCTGATTGTAAGAGGTTTTTCTTTCTAAGAACAGGAATATAATGCGGCACAAATTTGAGTGTATATTTAGTTGACATGACTTATTTTTTCCCACTATCACATTTTTTTCACCACAAAATATGTTTCATTTTTGGCTGCATACTGAAGGGGATTTGCAACAGAGCCAGGGTGAATATTTAAAATAGGCTGTGCCCAGGTACTCTTTGCACTGCCAGTGCAGAGGATATTGTTTTGGCAAGATATTTGCTTAATGTAGTTTTGAATAAAGTTCAGCAGCTTGGCTTGGGTACTGAAGGGGCAGTTCTGACCTCTGCACCATTTAGGTAATGCAGCAGAGGGACAAGGCCTTTTTTGGTTAACCCCATGACCCAGACAGAATGTCATCCACTTCAACTTGCAACAAGAGATGTGAATTGACTTAAAGAAAAATATTCCTAGTTGAAAAGTGAGGAGTGGGTAGCTGTACTTAAATAGCCAATGACCTTAGAGTGAGCTATGTGCTGTATCATTCATTCATTCATCTTCTATACCGACTATCCCTTTCGGGGTTGCGGGGGGGCTGGAGCCTATCCCAGCTGTCAACGGGCGATAGGTAGGGTACACCCTGAACCGGTCGCCAGTTGATTGCAGGGCGTGCTGTATCATGGCTTTTATAAACACACTTTCACAAAGTTATGACGCTACATAAAAGCGCAGAATGAGGGATGCTATCCACTCCACTGAGAACCATAGGAAGTCAAAGGCGATGCTCAGATGATAGTGTTGTAACATAATCAGTACAAACCATGACTTATCTTGTACAAACCCTTGTGTTCCAATTCAGGCAGCAAGTAGGGATATGCCAGCAAACAGGCTTACAGACAGTACTGAGCTGCAGATGTGTGATTTCAGCAGGCTGAGGTTTGCTCTCCTCTTTGCTCCTCCCTGTCAGAGCCAAATGCACGATTCAAATACAAATACATTTGCATTTTCTCCAGCAAAAGGTTATGAATAAGCTTTTGATGCAAGAGCTGGCAGTACACAAGAGCTGACATGACACAAATACATCTAATTATATATTTTATTGTACAAGAGTTTGAAGGTTTAAAATGGCTAATATTTGAATTACCTGTGTACACTGGAGTAAAACTGACCTTTACTTCCAACTGTGACAGCACGAGAATGTGATGTAAAGCTTTTCTACTTGCATGCATATCAAATGTATGCAAGCGCGCTCACAAAGTTTACTGACTGTAAAACTTGCAGATAACAGCTTTAGAAAGTGAACCAAACACCTGGATTTTCCATCAAGAAATAGAGGGACACAGAAGTCAAAAAAGGCAAACGCTCCCTGATTGCTGAGGGTGATGCCAAAGAAAAATGTACACTTATATTAGATGTTAAATAGTGATGACTTTCCATAAACGATTCAATAAAAAGTGTTTCCAACAGTAATGCTACTGTACCTACTTTTTTATACACATACATCACAAATTAAGTTCAAATGGCGACTGTAATATTCTGCATTGCACAATTTTTAGGGATTACTGCTTCTACCCATTGTCTCCAAGGCTGCCACCTGCAGCCCACCTTGACCTACCTTGGCTGACGCCTTCCAGAGAATTGCACAGCCAATGAAAAAATCTTCTCACACAGTACAAATTAAACAGTATCCATATATGTACAATGTATCTTGAATCAGAATGTTTCCAAGTAGGCAAAGTTTGATACATACCACCCACATGTCCTTCACTGTGTGTGAACGATTTCATCAATAGCTGGCATTACAACACAGGGCTTAGGCGCTTAAAATGGAGGAAACCTATGGTGGAGAAAAATGCATTCACTTGGAGGTTGAACCTTGCATTCTACGATCCTTTGAGCTATTTGATATTGGTGATAAATCTCCTGTTTCACTGTGTGGGCAGTTACTGCAATGCTTTGGGGAAGGACACAATCTTAAAGACTCTGCCTTGGTCAAGTCTTCTTTTCAGGGTTGTATAGATGTCCTTCAGACATGACAAACATAGAGACCTGGATTACGCATGGCTCCAGGTTAATGGTGCAAGGGAAGGCACATATAGCCATTATTCATTTTTTTCCTGTATGTACAATTAAATTATGATTTGTATATTGGATCTTATTTTTGTAGCTTTTTGCCATCCTCCCCTTTTTTAATAACACTGTACTCATCAATTCATCTAATTGATCTGAGAATGAGATGACATCACTAAAAAGAGGTCAGGGCCAAGAATGATGATGGCCAGATGATCAGACAGGTTTGACACAACACTCCATTGCTCTCTTTCTTGGTAAATAGCCCTTACATAGCCTGGAGGTGTGTTTGGGATCATTGTCCTGTTGAAAAACAAATGATGGTCCCACAAAGCACAAACCAATGAGTGTTGTGGTAGCCATGATGGTTAAGTGTGTCTTGAATTGTGATTAAATCACAGTGTCAACAGTGTCACCAGCAAAGCACCCCCACACCATCACATCTCCTCTTCCATGCTTCAATGTGGGAACCGCTCACCTTTTCTCCGTCTCACAAAGACATGGTGGGTGGAGCCAAAAATGTCAAATTTGGACTCATCAGACCAAAGGACAGATTTACATTGGTCTAATGTCCATTCCTTGTGTTTCTTGGCCCAAACAATTCCCTTCTTCTTCTTTTTCCTGTTCTTCCTAAGAAGTGGTTTCTCTGCAGCAATTCTACCATGAAGGCCTGATTCACACAGTCTGCTCTGAACAATTGATATTGAGATGTGTCTGCTACTTAAACTCTGTGAAGCATTTATGTGGGCTCTAATCTGAGGTACTGTTAATTTGCGCTTTCTGAGGCTGGTAACTCTGATGAACTTATCCTCTGCAGCAGAAGTATCTTGGTCTTCCTTTCCTGTGGCAGTCCTCATGAGAGCCAGTTTCATCATCGTGTTTGATGGTCTTTGCGACTACACTTGAGGATACATTCAAAGTTCTTGAAATTTTACGGATTGACTGACTTTCATGTCGTAAGGTAATGATGGACTGTTGTTTCTCTTGGTTCTTGCCATTATATGGATTAGAACATTAGTCAAATAGAGCTATTCACTGTATAGACCTTTATGCCAACCCTACCTCTGCGCAACACAACTGATGCTCTCAAACACATTAAGAAGGCAAGAAATTCCAGATATTAACTCTTGACAAGGCACACCTATTAATTGGAAACCATTCCAGGTGACTACCTCATGAAGCTGATTGAGGATAAAACCCTATTCTCAATACTTTACGTAAGTTCTATTCAAAACTGAGTCTTGCAAAGACTTGGTTCCCCTCAAGAGTGACTAACCCAAACCTGGAAGATCAGCTGTGAGTAGCGTCATCATCATCATCATCATCATCATCATCATCATCATCACTACCATCTGACATCAAACGCCTAAATTAGACCAACAAAGAGAAGCAGTTCCAGTCGTATGTGTTCATTAATGTAGTATAGCCAGGGGCAATGCCCATGGGAGGCCTGGGGGGCCAAGGCCACCCTGATGCAATTGCTGCCCCAAACAAGTGAGCACCTCCATAACTTCTCGTGAGTAGATGTTACAGCTATTGTTCTACATATTGCCATCTACTGTGCTGGAGGGGAATGTTGTAAACCCATCAAACAGGGGTTTATGCTTCCTATCAACATTGCAGCCAACCTCATTTTTTAAGAATTACTAAAAATATGGCAGATTTATGGGAAATGTTTGAAGGCCAGACAGCGAGAGAGAAGGGTATGATACAGGAGAATCCTGGGAAAAATGGGAGGACTGACAGGTCTGAACAAACCGCTCACTAACTTTGCTTATCTTAGCTCTGAATATGAGTCCAAGTGGTGTCAGAAGAGGAAGGTTAAACATTTTTAGTACCAACAGAAATTGCAGGGGAATTTGCAAGTTGTAACGGGCTAGTGGAGGACCCAATTGCAGTGCCGGCTGATTAACGGAATACGGGGAAATTGACAACCGGGGCAACACTGTGCCGTACCGGACAGAAAGCCGGCTCAGACAGAGTTAGTGTGAGGAGAGCAGATTGAACGTGGAAATCACTGACAGATTTCACCGTGGTCGAAGCCACTCTCAGAGGAGGAATATGCTCTTTGAAACCACTGAGGCGGTAAGGTCTGCACACCCGCAGACACAGGGCTTGGATGGAAGGAGTAGTCAGGAACAGGCGAGGTCAGACACCGGAGATCAGTCTAGTAAAGAACGCTGGAGAGTCTGGCATGACGCAAAGACAATCTAGCAACTGGGAAGAATGACAGCGTGGCTTAAATACCCTCCTGATAAGCCTAATAGGCTAGGTGTGCAGATGGGCAGGTATGGGGCGTGGCTGAAGAGCTGCAGCACAGGAAAGTGCCATGCTGGACTGTGACAGCAAGTATTGAACAAATCAGATACTTAATGCCAGAGACAAGCAACTGCATTTAGTTTTAACTTGGATAAAGTCTGTTCTTCACTTTGTTCATAAAACATACAGAGGTACACAAAGGAAAGATATTCCTGTGAATTACACTGTACAATATTATTTAATCACAACACATTGTTCTTCTAAGTAATTCTCAGTTCTGAAAGAAACAATCTTTTGACCACTTTTTTGGAAAACTGCATGTATTTTTGATCTAGTTTCAGTGGCTAACACTCATTTGTTTGTGAAATGGAATGAGTTAGGGACTCAGTGACCTCAGATATAAACAAAAGGTGTCTGGGCCAAATTCAAAGCATCCTCTGTGCTGTTAGAAAGATATGATCAGCCAAATTCATAAAGCTGGGCATGTATTGAGGTATTTGTCAAGCATCTCAGTGAGCTTTAGAGATGTAGATGAAAGACAGCCATTTTGGATTAGACTGTTGTTTGCATATCTTACAAATAATTATCTCAACGTCATTACACATGAAAAAATGCATTTTACAATTTATTAAGCTCCCCAAGGTATCTGGGGACCATTTGGATTCTCACAATGTACTTAACGTTAAAACAGTAAAACCAAACCATAAATCTTTTTTTTTTTTTTTGCTAAACTAACCTTTTTTTTTTTGAAAATTATCAAAGAAAAGAAAGACCAAGACACCAGACATCTACATCAGGGCCCTGTTTGCCCAAATTTGCACATGTAAACTGTGATTTGCAACATGACATGACTTCCTCTTGCACCGATTTTGACATATTTCACTAATCAAAGCAAACAGTACTAGCTATATGTCCCATGCAGGTAAGAGACTATAAGAGACTCTCATTTGTGAAATGTGAAACTGACAACATTTGTGATTTGTGAGTTAAGTGCTTGCAAATCACTTTTGTGAAAAGTGCGTGCCGCGGCTTTTTCCCAGTGTCAGCTGGGATCAACCTCAGCCCCCTGCAATCTATGTTGTATAAGTATAAGAGCTTATAAGCAATGGATAATGAATGGTCTTTGGTGTGAAATTTTAGTTCAATTTTCATGACAAACTGTTCATGTGAGAATGTCTGTTAATGTGGTGCTTCTGTGACAGCTGACAAACTATATATATATATATATACTGTATATATACATATATGTGTGTGTGTGTGTGTGTGTGTGTGTGTGTGTGTATCTATCTATCTATCTATCTATCTATCTAGATAGATAGATAGATAGATAGATAGATAGATAGATAGATATGTGCCACATCCTTAATCACTGTCTGATGGCTCTTAAAGACACAGTTACACTTTGGTACAATTTTACTTTGTCCAGCTCTGCTTTGGCAAAAACACACTCCACAAATTATCTTTCTGAATAAGATTTCAGCTTCTTAATTATTAAACTCTGTTAAAGAGTTGTAACTTTATCCAAGCATTGTTGTCCTTGCAACCAGTTTAGCATGTTTTGAGCTATAACATCGCTACAAACTTGGCACACTGACTTGCTTTGTGCTTCAACAAAAAAATAATTGACCCAGACAAACAGACAGCAGGACAGGACCACCCAGAAGGATGTTAGTCTACCATTTTATATTATTTCATTTTATCCAGAAAACAGCCATTGCTGTCCAGTGGAGTTGTTTTTGGTATTTCTGAGTTGCTTTTTTGTATTTATGAATTGCATGGATCAAATGGTCTCACAGGCAAGCAGCAGATGTTCACACCCCTGCACTAGAGGAAAAGTCAAAGTGTCACCAATTAGGACTCATCTGGGTACCATGAATGTGCCATTTAATAGTTGTTGTTAATTGTTGTAGTTGTTGCTGTATTTAAGTCTGGGACTGACTGACCAACTGACCAACATTGTCATCCCTCAGTCCACGTCACCAATATGGCTAAAAATCACACAAAGCAGTCAAACTGGGAAAAATCCTGAATAAACAAGGTTTTATAATTTAGATTCTGTATCTCACCTCATTTTCATTTCAACCTTTTCATATCACACATGACTGGCTGTAGAAAACCTTGTGTACACTGGATGCAACTGAGATGCTCCACTCCCGCCTGTTGGACACTGGCACACTGGAAAGAATGGCAGTGGACTGTCTCCAGCAGCTTCTCATTAGTCACATGGACTATTCTCATTCTGTTTCATTTGAGTCATACCTACACCCAAATGGGCAAAAGCACCCCTTGATATCCTGGCATTATGCTCCTCATTTTCATTATTTTATATTAACCACCATTGTTAATTGGTCCAACTAGTTCACAGGATTTATTAGAACATCTGTGCAACAGAGCATAAGAAAATTAAAGATAATTAAAAGATATCAGTGGAAATTGTAGGTTATTCCTTCAGTACAATTCTTAAGATTATATATTCTGGAGGTTTTAAGCTAGACACTCAAAGTTGTGGAAACTGGCACATCAGTAATGTAGACAGAATATATCGGTGTATCTTTCAGCAAGGGATGTTTTTAAGCAGCTTCTCTCATCTCCTGCCTGACCAGGACAGCAGCTAAAATGACGACACGAAGATTACTGTGTGTGCAACAGAGAAAATGAGGTGGGAGAGGATGAAAAGAGGAGCAGCTTTGAGATTTTAAGGTTGTAACCTGAGTGTGTAACAACATGGAAACATCTCTTAAGCTATTTCCACAACCTACATTTACAGACTATTTCTATCTAAAGCTAAGGATATTTATATAAATGTAGGTGATTTTGCAACTTTTTAAAATAAATCTAATTATATTAGAATTTACTTAGAATTTCTATTTATTAATAAGTAAGAGTAATAATGCAGTATAATATATGCAAATAAAATCTGTCCTCCCCAATACCACAGAGTGGCTCCCCTAAATTAGTCATAAAAATGAATCAACAGAAATGTGCAAACAATATCAACTTTAAAATTAAAAACACAAAAGTCAAAATTATGGCAGGTACAAGAATCCCCTCAATAGTTTAGTTAATTGGTCGATGCCAATTGATGGCAGGTGTTGAGCATGACAGACAACTGACATTGTGGTATATTTTACCTGCATATAAATAAATTCATTTTCTCATAAAGTAATGCAAGAAACCAAACGTTCACATCAAGGGGACCTGCTGAAAATGACCATACATGTACCATATGTGGCACTAAGAGGAGAAAAACAGATGGCTTTATTTGCCTGGGCATATCAATGGTTTATAACGCAAACCAGGTTTGATTTAACAGAAAGCGGATATAATAAAAACAAGATTGTCCTCCCAAGACAAATAGTATCACACCATCATTTGCTTCAGTGAACACCCCAAAATGACAAATTTGATATATTTATATGCACAGGCACACATAGCTGGTACGCATGTGTGACAAAAATCAGAAATATGTGTCAACCACTTGTTTCAAAGTGTGCTTTTGTGTACAAGGCAGCAACCAAATTTAGTCTGGGTTACAGTTTGAACAAGGTCATCAATGGGATCACTTTGGGTGGACACTGTAATAGTGTAAATGCACTGTGAAGCTGTTACACTCCAGCAGATGATGGTAATACAACACTTATGGATGTCTGTGAAGATTCTCAGTCATCCAGGTCATGGTTTCTACAACCAAGTCCAATTGCCCTTGATTCAACCCCCCTTGGATAACACTTGTGGATGTCAACCACCATAAAAGCTCAACAGAAGAAGACAGCAGCAACATGTTTCTTGCCAATACATTTTACCGAATTAAGTAACCTACTATGAGAGATGTCCAAAATACAACAGACATTAAGTGGCTACTTCGGAGTCACCTCAAGTTGTTGTTCATGCCTTAACCCAACCAAACATTAACCATAGAGAATTCAGATCAAAAAACAATCATATGTCTGAATTCTTTCTGGAAATGTGATTTGTCATGGTTTTGGAAGACACTAACAAATGTTGTCCTGCCAGTCAGGGTGTCACATCATCTTTCTGGAGGGCAAGGGCAGACAGTGTATGTTGTCTGTTGAAGGACTTGTTGATTAAAACAGATCGAATGAACCCATATTGCAAAAGTAAGCCAATATCTTTTCTCAATCAGTTTCTCTGCATCTGATCTGTGTTAGTTTAGACCTCATATTGTTTCCTAAAGTGGATTTCTTTCCTTTCCTGAATTCTATCTTACAGCACAGCTGGCTAACTATGGGAGACAACAAAGTTAAAACATTCTATTGTGTTATATTATTTTATCTGCTGGCCTGTACATAATAACTAGACAATTTCCCTGCGGGAAATTTTGAAAGGGCCACGGGGTCTACTGCCCGACCGCGTACATATACATTACATTATATGCCCATTATGTCTCTCTGTGTGTGAGGGAGCATGAGAGAGAAGTGCTCACAGAGGTACTGAGCCTCAGAGGTTGCCACAGCAACTTCAGAGCCCCTCCCAATCATGCTCTATGAGACACAGCTGCGCACGCACACACACGCCCCCTCTCAGCACTCAGGCACACATGCACTCAGAGAGAGAAAAAGAGACAGAGACAGAAGTGGCCGGGCTTAGAGGCTGCTAATTCAAATTCTGTAAGTCTCACACATTTTTCCAGCACATTGTGAGAGAGAGGACAAGTTTGTCTACAACTGTGGAAAAAATCATGCCTGTAGTGTGTAAACTGCGGCCGGGAGGAGCGTGGAAAGACAGAAAATCTGGAGGTTTTTTTAGGCTCTCTGCCACTGAGGCTCAGTGGTTGTCACGGCAATTTGGCTTGGTTGCCCATGACGATAGGGGCAGACAGAGAGGGGCGACAGAAAAGCGGAGAAAACGAGCGATTTTCTGCCTCTGCACTCCTCTCACATTTGGGCTTCTCCTGAGAGAACGGTAGCTCCTATCAGAAAAACAAAGACACCGTGAGCGCCTTGAGGACTTCCTGAACGATTTGGTGTAATTTTGTGTTTCTACAGAATATTTTGTGGACACAGTCGCGAGTTGAAAACAGGGCTCCTTTCTGCTCTCTCCGAAAATCTTTGTATTGGAGTGCATGGAGAGCAGAGACAGAAGTGGCCGCGCTTAGAGGCTGCTAATTCAAATTCTGTTTGTCTCACAGATTTTTCGAGCACATTGTGAGAGAGAGGACAAGTTTGTCTACAACTGTGGAAAAAATCATGCCTGTAGAGTGTAAACTGTGGCCGGGAGGAGCGTGGAAAGAGCAAAAACCTAGTCGTTTTTAATCGGCTCTCTCCCACTCTAGCGATGATGTCACCCACTCTAGCCTCTAACTGTCCGCGCAATACACACCCATTGAAATCTGAGAATTTCCCCAAAAACGCTCATGGTCATTGATGAGGGATTATTCAAAAACTACATGAGTTATCAAAACGTGGCTTAATACAGCAATAGACAAGACTTGTGTCTACAATTTAAAGTTTAAATGGAGTCTCTAGGTGAAAGTATGCCGGAGCAGTAGCCAGTAGAAAAAGTGCGACAATTTTTATGGCCTCCCATTCATTTCTTATGGAAAATTTATCGCAGTTTTTCGCGACTTACGTCGCGAAAAACTGCAATAAATTTAAGAAAAATAATAGCATAGCGATCCCGATCGAGACGCACGTTTTGATATAACATTTGCGTGGGTGCTCCCAAAACTGTAGGAGGAGTAGCGAATCGAAAAACGTCCGGAAGAGGAAGAATAATAATAATAATAATAACTAGACAATTTCCCTGCGGGAAATTTTGAAAGGGCCACGGGGTCTACTGCCCGACCGCGTACATATACATTACATTATATGCCCATTTTGGCTCATTGTGTGTGAGGGAGCATGAGAGAGAAGTGCTCACAGAGGTACTGAGCCTCAGAGGTTGCCACAGCAACTTCAGAGCCCCTCCCAATCATGCTCTATGAGACCCAGCTGCGCACGCACACACACGCCCCCTCTAAGCACTCAGGCACACATGCACTCAGAGAGAGAAAAAGAGACAAAGACAGACATGGCCGGGCTTAGAGGCCTCTAATTCAAATTCTGTAAGTCTCACACATTTTTCCAGCACATTGTGAGAGAGAGGACAAGTTTGTCTGCAACTGTGGAAAAAATCATGCCTGTAGTGTGTAAACTGTGGCCGGGAGGAGCGTGGAAAGACAGAAAATCTGGAGTTTTTTTTAGGCTCTCTGCCACTGAGGCTCAGTGGTTGTCACGGCAATTTGGCTTGGTTGCCCATGACGATAGGGGCAGACAGAGAGGGGCGACAGAAAAGCGGAGAAAACGAGCGATTTTCTGCCTCTGCACTCCTCTCACATTTGGGCTTCTCCTGAGAGAACGGTAGCTCCTATCAGAAAAACAAAGACACCGTGAGCGCCTTGAGGACTTCCTGAACGATTTGGTGTAATTTTGTGCTTCTACAGAATATTTTGTGGACACAGTCGCGAGTTGAAAACAGGGCTCCTTTCTGCTCTCTCCGAAAATCTTTGTATTGGAGTGCATGGAGAGCAGAGACAGACGTGGCCGCGCTTAGAGGCTGCTAATTCAAATTCTGTTCATCTCACAGATTTTTCAAGCACATTGTGAGAGAGAGGACAAGTTTGTCTACAACTGTGGAAAAAATCATGCCTGTAGAGTGTAAACTGTGGCCGGGAGGAGCGTGGAAAGAGCAAAAACCTAGTCGTTTTTAATCGGCTCTCTCCCACTCTAGCGATGATGTCACCCACTCTAGCCTCTAACTGTCCGCGCAATACACACCCATTGAAATCTGAGAATTTCTCCAAAAACGCTCATGGTCATTGATGAGGGATTATTCAAAAACTACAAGAGTTATCAAAACGTGGCTTAATACAGCAATAGACAAGACTTGTGTCTACAATTTAAAGTTTAAATGGAGTCTCTAGGTGAAAGTATGCCGGAGCAGTAGCCAGTAGAAAAAGTGCGACAATTTTTACGGTCTCCCATTCATTTCTTATGGAAAATTTATCGCAGTTTTTCGCGACTTACGTCGCGAAAAACTGCGATAAATTTCCCAAAAATAATAGCACGCCGATCCCGATCGAGACGCACGTTTTGATATAACATTTGCGTGGGTGCTCCCAAAACTGTAGGAGGAGTAGCGGTCCGAAATTTGACACGGAAGAGGAAGAATAATAATAACTAGACAATTTCCCTGCGGGAAATTTTGAAAGGGCCACGGGGTCTACTGCCCGACCGCGTACATATACATTACATTATATGCCCATATGTCTGTTTATTTCCATGTGGGAGCATGAGAGAGAAGTGCTCACAGAGGTACTGAGCCTCAGAGGTTGCCACAGCAACTTCAGAGCCCCTCCCAATCATGCTCTATGAGACACAGCTGCTCACGCACACACACGCCCCCTCTCAGCACTCAGGCACACATGCACTCAGAGAGAGAAAAAGAGACAGAGACAGACGTGGCCGGGCTTAGAGGCTGCTAATTGAAATTCTGTAAGTCTCACACATTTTTCCAGCACATTGTGTGAGAGAGGACAAGTTTCTCTACAACTGTGGAAAAAATCATGCGTCTAGAGCTTAAAGTGTGGCCGGGAGGAGTGTGGAAAGACAACAAATGTGGAGTTAAAAAACGGCTCTCTGCCACTCTGAGCACTGAGGCTCAGTGGTTGTCACGGCAACTTGAGCTGGTTGCCCATGACGATAAGGGCAGACAGAGAGGGGCGACAGAAAAGCGGAGAAAACGAGCGATTTTCTGCCTCTGCACTCCTCTCACATTTGGGCTTCTCCTGAGAGAACGGTAGCCCCTATCAGAAAAACAAAGACACCGTGAGCGCCTTGAGGACTTCCTGAACGATTTGGTGTAATTTTGTGTTTCTACAGAGTATTTTGTGGACACAGTCGCGAGTTGAAAACGGGGCTCCTTTCTGCTCTCTCCAAAAATCTTTGTATTGGAGTGCATGGAGAGCAGAGACAGACGTGGCCGCGCTTAGAGGCTGCTAATTCAAATTCTGTTTGTCTCACAGATTTTTCGAGCACATTGTGAGAGAGAGGACAAGTTTGTCTACAACTGTGGAAAAAATCATGCCTGTAGAGTGTAAACTGTGGCCGGGAGGAGCGTGGAAAGAGCAAAAACCTAGTCGTTTTTAATCGGCTCTCTCCCACTCTAGCGATGATGTCACCCACTCTAGCCTCTAACTGTCCGCGCAATACACACCCATTGAAATCTGAGAATTTCTCCAAAAACGCTCATGGTCATTGATGAGGGATTATTCAAAAACTACATGAGTTATCAAAACGTGGCTTAATACACTAATAGACAAGACTTGTGTCTACAATTTAAAGTTTAAATGGAGTCTCTAGCTGAAAGTATGCCGGAGCAGTAGCCAGTAGAAAAAGTGGAAATTTTTTTTCGTTTTTCGAGCTCCTCCCATTCATTTCTTATGGGAAACGAATACGCGTTTTTCGCGACTTACGTCGCGAAAAACGCGTATTCTGTAGAGAAAAATAATAGCACGCCGATCCCGATGGAGACGCACGTTTTGATATAACATTTGCGTGGGTGCTCCCAAAATTGTAGGAGGAGTAGCGAATCGAAATTTGACACGGAAGAGGAAGAATAATAATAAGACTAGACAATTTCCCTGCGGGAAATTTTGAAAGGGCCACGGGGTCTACTGCCCGACCGCGTACATATACATTACATTATATGCCCATATGTCTGTTTATTTCCATGTGGGAGCATGAGAGAGAAGTGCTCACAGAGGTACTGAGCCTCAGAGGTTGCCACAGCAACTTCAGAGCCCCTCCCAATCATGCTCTATGAGACCCAGCTGCGCACGCACACACACGCCCCCTCTCAGCACTCAGGCACACATGCACTCAGAGAGAGAAAAAGAGACAGAGACAGACATGGCCGGGCTTAGAGGCCTCTAATTCAAATTCTGTAAGTCTCACACATTTTTCCAGCACATTGTGAGAGAGAGGACAAGTTTGTCTGCAACTGTGGAAAAAATCATGCCTGTAGTGTGTAAACTGTGGCCGGGAGGAGCCTGGAAAGACAGAAAATCTGGAGTTAAAAAAAGGCTCTCTGCCACTCTGACTACTTAGGCTCAGAGGTTGTCATGGCAACTTAAGCCGGTTGCCGTTGACGACAGGGGCAGACAGACAGGGGCAGACAGAAACGCGGAGAAAACGAGCGATTTTCTGCCTCTGCACTCCTCTCACGTTTGGGCTTCTCCTGAGAGAACGGTAGCTCCTATCAGAAAAACAAAAACACCGTGGGCGCCTTGAGGACTTCCTGAACGATTTGGTCTAATTTTGTGTTTCTACAGCAAATATTGTGGACACAGTCGCGAGTTGAAAACGGGGCTCCTTTCTGCTTCTCTCAGAAAATCTTTGTATTGGAGTGCATGGGGAGCAGAGACAGACATGGCCGCGCTTAGAGGCTGCTAATTCAAATTCTGTAACTCTCACAGATTTTTCGATCACATTGTGAGAGAGAGGACAAGTTTGTCTACAACTGTGGAAAAAATCACGCCTGTAGAGCGTAAACTGTGGCCAGGAGGAGCGTGGAAAGAGCAAAAATCTAGGCGTTTTTTTCGGCTCTCTCCCACTCTAGCGATGATGTCACCCACTCTAGCCTCTAACTGTCCGCGCAATACACACCCATTGAAATCTGAGAATTTCTCCAAAAACGCTCATGGTCATTGATGAGGGATTACTCAAAAACTACACGAGTTATCAAAACGTGGCTTAATACACCAATAGACAAGACTTGTGTCTACAATTTAAAGTTTAAATGGAGTCTCTAGGTGAAAGTATGCCGGAGCAGTAGCCAGTAGAAAAAGTGCGACAATTTTTACCGCCTCCCATTCATTTCTTATGGGAAACGAATACGCGTTTTTCGCGACTTACGTCGCGAAAAACGCGTATTCTGTAGAGAAAAATAATAGCACGCCGATCCCGATCGAGACGCACGTTTTGATATAACATTTGCGTGGGTGCTCCCAAAACTGTAGGAGGAGTAGCGAATCGAAAAAAGCACGGAAGAGGAAGAATAATAATAATAATAATAATAATAAGAAAAAACCCGCAGGATAACAATAGTGCTCGGGGCTTCGCCCCGAGCACTACTGTCTACAGCTTTGCTGTAGGCAGTAGTGCTCGTGGCTTGCCCCGTGGCCCTAAAAAAACACGCAGGATAACAATAGTGCTCGGGGCTTTGCCCCGAGCACTACTGTCTACAGCTTTGCTGTAGGCAGTAGTGCTCGTGGCTTGCCCCGTGGCCCTAATAAGAAGAAGAAGAAAAAACACGCAGGATAACAATAGTGCTCGGGGCTTCGCCCCGAGCACTACTGTCTACAGCTTTGCTGTAGGCAGTAGTGCTCGTGGCTTGCCCCGTGGCCCTAATAATAATAAGAAAAAACCCGCAGGATAACAATAGTGCTCGGGGCTTTGCCCCGAGCACTACTGTCTACAGCTTTGCTGTAGGCAGTAGTGCTCGTGGCTTGCCCCGTGGCCCTAATTATTGTGTGCATATTTGGTGTATTTGCTCAATCAAGGGGGGGTGGGTAGAAATCTTAAAGTGTGTGTATTTATCTGCCCAGTTTCATGCCAATGTGCCATATACCCACTGATCCACCAGAGGACAGTGTGTCAGTGTCACATTTTGCCTCGCCTAGGTGTGAAAAGGGGGCAATAATGATGAGCAACGGACAAAACTTAGCATAAAGTAACACAAAACAACAACAAAACTGCGGCTAGCTTATTTTCAAAAGTTTAAAAGGATGTTGTCTATTTATTACTGCTAACATGACCCCATAATGAGATGGTGACCCTGTGGACTGTGGGATCTGTTGCATGCTTTGGGCTTTGACGTGATACTGAGTTTCACTGTATATATAGTATATAGCTCAAAAAATTATTACAATAATTCTAATTTTAGGTAATGGTTATATACCTTACCTTATTTTTATCTCAACTCCAGCCTGTTACACTGACACCCATCCAGATGTGTAAAACATCAGCAGCAGTAATACACTAGTTTATATTAAACAGACCTTTGATCAACTTATGTTGATCAGAGAACTGTGCATGACACACCGAGAAAGTACTTTGGGAAAACTTTGTCATGCACACAGCTGTTGTGTACACTGTTGCTGGTAGACATGTATGCCAACATAAAGCAGGAGGAGTTCAGTGAGCATGCAGAGTATAACACATTGAATTTGATGATAAAATTCCAAATATCATATATTCCTTGGGATGTGACCTCTCCCACCCCCCAGGTGAATACCTGCTTGTGAGTCAACTGCCCACAGTAATTACCAAAATGTCATGGCAATCTAGGTAGCCTTTGGCCAGATATCTTGATCTGGACCAGACTGATGGACAGACAGTCAGATGGGCAAATATAGCTACTTAATTCCCTCATTATGATATCATATGCTTGCTATTCATCTGTTCAAATATGTGTAATAATCAAATGTTTCTCAATAACACTACAATAAAAAAATCTTTGGATTGTAGTTCTCACAGTAACCTGACAGACAGTTTCAAAGCCTTTTTGGTGCAGAATTTATTCATGTGAATGCTAGCATCCCTGTGTTGATACAAACAGACTGAGGTCTCATCTCCCTGTTGGTTTCAGCTGTGGCATGGACCCGATTCACAGCCTGCACAGTAAGCTGTAAGCCCTCTTTATAAATCCCAAGAAACTGTCCAATTGTAGTAACTTTTGATAAAATATCAAACACAGGGTCCAAATATTGGATCTATGTCTGAGATATGAATAGCTTGAAACTGGAGAGATCTAGCTGAGCCACGGTGCCTAAAATCACAGTGTATCAGAATAAAAAAAAGTTTGTGATGGGGGAACAGAGACTGTCTGACCTGATTTTTAGAGCAACAAATAACAAAGGCAATATTTCCATGCTCTACTTGCTGAATCCTTCATGGTGACAGGTGGATCTGGTGTGAGTGTGTGAGTATGATTTATTGGGTTCCATACTAGCCCATCTCTAATGGTGGATGCTCCTGCCTGCAGGTTGCAGAGTGATTACTGTCCACTAATTCTTCATGGCGAGCAGGGTAGAAAAATGACAGTGAAAGCTGTGTTGAATGGCTAATCAATACTGTATTTATGCCCAGTGAGGAGACAGCATTGCTCACTTGCCAGCACAACAGGGCTTCCATCGATATGTCCCAGTGGATTTCAGAGGGAAGATAATGAACCTTTCTTTATTTAGAGCAACCAAAACAGAGCAGTCAATAGTTATGGTGGAAAACTCAGTGTCTTGAAAAGTGCTTTTATATAATTATTGTCTTTCAGACATTGTGTTGAGTGCCACATCTTCTGATTCAAAATGTCTCTTGACTAAAACAAACCCTGTTCATTGACCCCGTCTCTTCAAATCCTTATGAATATGAACTTTCTTTAGGCCTGCATTTCATGTCTCCAAAATACTTATTCTCATTTTTATTTCATAAACTGGAAATGTGTAGTCACTACAACCTTTACAGAAAAGCCCAACATGACACAGGAATAGTGACTAAAATTCAAGATGTGCATGATGTTGGTATCCGACTCTGGAAGTTAGTGTTCTGACAATGTCAACAGTCACAGTTGTCAATATAAATACGACTACAAACACACACCTGAATTATTGAAATTCTGTCCAATCGGTTTTGAGGTCTAAATTTTTGGTAATTTGTAGTGCCCCCTATAGGTTGGGCTTCCCAAACACAGCAGAAGATATGTATCCAGATATGTTATAGGTCAAATCATTAATGGGTTATGGCCTTTTTCCTGCAAAGTCCTGAAGTGTGAATATGAAGATATTGGTCAATATCTTAATATCTTATTTTGTAACCCCTGATAAGCTTCAACAAATAATGATACGCAGACAATTTGGCAGCAATTGGATATCAAAATGTGCTCAATTCGAAATGGCAGAAGTGAACTTCCAACAGGCTTTTTTGTAGAGAACATTAAGCTGGACTTGTGTGTCCATTTTCAAGTCAATCTTTGTGGTGTGAGGGGCATGGCCTTTCCAGAAGTGCATTTTGCATTTTGCATTTGTTCTGCCCCTTGCATCTTGAACTGTAAGTAATAGTGGGTACATACATGGACAGAATATGGAGTAGCCACAGAGGAAAAAATATATATATATATGGTACATGAATGAGTAATATTAGTATTACTCTCAATCTATTTATCATCGTCTGACTAAACAGGACACGCCACTCTACAACCCGAGCACCACTTGTGCTGACAGTGTGTGAAAAGTAGTTTGTAAGTGCAGTGGTTGTGTACTCTTTCTCTGTTGCGTTGCCCCCATGCAGAGTAAATAAATAATAAAATACATAGCATATGAAACAAGAAAAGTAAGAATTGGCAAGTTTATTATTAACGCTGCTACATAAATGAGCAGAGAAGTCAAATGAGAAATAGAAAAGAATCACATAAATGCTTCTGTACCCCATATGTGGTACAAAAATAACTTTGCCATTGAATGAAATCTGTGGTTTTGCAGAATTGTCCAATATCAATGTTCCTGACTGGTGACAGGGTTCAAAAAACTATTTTAAACATCCACCTTTATTGTGTCTAATTAATAGATGAGATCTGGGAACACAGTGACATCGCTACAATGAAGTCTGGCTGTTAACAAGCCAATAGTTTATCCAGATTTTCCAAACCACTTCTTTTGGACACCAAAATGAAAGTGAGCTCACTGGAAATGTCAGTAATAATCATCTTTACACAGGAAAACCATGCTTACATAAGGTCAAAGTCGAAGCAGGAAGTCAGTCAGTTCACAATCAAACATTCGTCCTCTTCACCTTTTGCTTCCATTATTTCATCCAAACATAAGTTTGTCTGTTATAACCTGTTACACTTTTCTTGCCTGTCTGCTATGTCTGGGAGGCATGTGGCTGAGGCAGTTGTAGATCACTTGCGGCCCCTACCGGCCAGTTAATGCGAGTGAGGACTCAGCAGTCAATTGGCAGTATAAAATAGAGCAGTCAATAAAACAGTTCCTTCAAAAGTTCTGAATCACCACAACCCCAAGAGCTCCTTGAACGTATAGTCATAAATATGCTGGGTCCAACAGTATGCAAGTGCAAACACAGACACACACACAACGAAACGCCCGATCGTGCCCAGGCTTACGCCAGGTGGAGATAAACAACCCAACAAAAACAAACAAACAAAAACTTTCTTCCATCTCTACAGTCTGCAGAAAGCATGATCAATTGTGTCACATGTTCAGTGTTGCCAAAGATAGCATCAGTAGCCATCATCTCCGCCCTGATGTGGTGAGAGTGACGTAGGTGGACACTACAGAATCTTTTGGAGTGGAACAGAGGACTGAATGAGTTGACTCCTCAGCTGAGGAAATCCCTGACCTGCCAACTAATTAGTAAACACTTTGATGAATGATAGAATTTACTGCCAGCTAGCAGGTTCAGCTTAAATGAGCTGATGATGCAGATCTTCTCTTTGTGCAGTGGACCACAGTAGTGTTTGGACTTGGCCAGTGTGCGTAAGGATTCTGGCCTCCCCTGCAAACACACTGGAATAAATAAATGTTGAAGTGAACAATTGTAAGCTCTCATATGGTACATAGGGTTCACAGTGCTGAGTGTGTAGACTACCTGCGCAGCACCAGACAGTAGACCGGCACAGTTAGACTAACTGGTGAAAAAATTGAGCATTTAGCAGCTGAACAGACAGATATTCCCTCAGGTGCTGGCTAAAAGAAGGTGAATATTGGTCATTAATTCACTGTTTGACCAGAAAGTTGAAAAGACTCCATGCGAAAAAAGCTGACAGTTTGTTCAGACCTCGTTTCCACTTCCCTCAAGTGGCCATACAAACAAACAGTTATTGCAGGTTACAAAAGACTACAAAAAAGAGTATTAGCAGACCACAGATATAAGTAATTTCAGGTAATGAGGCCTTACACACACATATACATATATATACGTGTGTGTGTGTGTGTGTGTGTGTGTGTGTGTTACCTGGATTCCACTCAGTATATTTATAAATGAAAACTGAGAATGAAAGCATGCTGTAAGCAGTGAGTCTGTTTTCTTATGTGAGAAGTCGTTAAAAATCCCAGATCTTTCTTCAGAGTCATCTCATTCCTGTACAGAGGCTGTACAGTATGTGGTTATTGTGACTCATATACAAGATTCATATCTAAGATAAAAGCAGGGGACATGACATTTACTGCAGAGCACAAATAGAATCACAACTAGACATCAGCAGAATGGTACCGTTCTCCTCCTCTAACCTCTGGTACAGATAAAATCAAACATGAATGTGGTCAACAAATGTGTATCACAGCTCCAATTTCTTCCTTATTTTTCCTTTCTTCCCATCATTTAACTTCTTTTAAAAATCTGTCATTATACTGTAGAATGACAACAATCATGTGTCATTGCCTGTTCTGTCCAACCCTATCAAATTGGCAATGCTGTGCAACGGAGATTATGTCTTCGTCTTGATCTATCCTCCAGTGCACCATACCAGAGAGCTTCACAACCACAGCTCACTACAAGGACACAGGATGGATCAAAGTGAAAACATAACCTCCATTGCACAACATTGCCCATGACAGGGCTAAAGGTCGAAGACTTCAAAAACCCCAAACCCATCCTTTTGTACTTGCTTAAAGTTAGCATTAACTGCCAGAGTGACATTGGGAAGCTTTTATTAGCTGGATAGCATGGTAGCTAACAGTGGATGCAAGATCTAAAATGACTACCAAAAAGGAACACTTCAGATCACAGTCCACAAGATTGTTGCTCAGTAAGTCATGCATACACTGTCATAACATAATAGGTACCCAGTTGTTAAAACACGACATACTACAGAATAAATTATTATTATTATTATATTATATACTATATTATTATATTACTATAGATCTGAATTATATTGCCTTATTCCTGAAGGCCACATCTTGTTCCCAAGTGCCTACATATATATATTGCTACATACTGTACTAGTACACTGGTAGTACAAAAGATTACACAGTAACTCCAGAGTAATTATGCTGTACATTGTCAGCTGTAAGAATTACCAAAAATAAACTGAATTTGCTTTGCATTTTTCATGCTGTCCTGAATGAAGCCATCAATAAATCCTGAATATATCTGCCGATGATTAGTGACAGCGTCTAACTGATACAACTTTGTAAAACATGAAAAGATGTTGCTGGTGCATTGCCTGTCTTCTTGCAGTTCTTTAAAAAGTCTTAAAATGTTTCTTATAAAATAAATATTAAGCCTTAAAGGTCATTAAAGAAAGGAAGAAAAGAAGAAAGACATCCTATATTAGTCACACTACATGCACATGTACACACACACACCATACTTTTGGTGAAATTCTTCCTCCGCTTTTGACCCATCCTGGTCAGTCCTTCCTCCGTGGCAGACCAGGAGCAGTGGGCTGCCAGCCGACCGTCGCCCGGGGACCCAGTTTCTTCTTTGTCACCATTGGTCAGGTGGTGATCTTCATGCATGTTTTTTAGAGGGGGGGTTCATTTTTATGGAGGATACCCCAGGTGATCACGGGGAGAACATGCAAACTCCACACAGAAAGGCCCCTTTAAAGGGCAGCAGGCACCAAAGGCATGGTGGAGGACACATCCTCAGCACCCACAGCGTCCCAGGCACTGTGGGGCGACAGTGTTGCCACTGTCCCGCCATGCCACCAAACCACCACTTAAACAGTCTACAATTGAATTGGTGGGATCTTTATTAACATAAACACTTATTTTATCAATCTATATATATTTCCTGTCCTTTTTACCCCAAAATAAGACACATTTTGTGTATCAACATTGCTGATATAAAACAAAACCGAATACTGCCTTTATGCTGACCTGAATTGCTCATATAATTCATACATTAAAAAAAAAAAAAAGAAATAAAAGTTATACCTTTCCTGTCCTAGTTTTTGTGGTTTTTGTGCTTGCTCTCTAACCCAAAGGAATATAAAAGGTTCCTGGAATAACGTGTTTAATAACCAGCCACATTACAACTTAAAATTGTCCTCTGCACTGGACAAAATATTAAGGACTTAAATTGCAATGCTTTTTTTATGAAGAAAAACATGATTTGTCCTAACAAGAAATAAATGTCATTCAAATGTCATACAAAGCATTAAATCTAACTTATACTTTGTTTAGAACAAATTATGGGTAAACAGTCATTGCTTCTTTTCATGTTTTGCAGGATAGAACCCAATACATCCAAAGGGAAAGTGAGTTCCTAAAATTAGAGGGTTCAATCCACATTTGACCTGTTGCAAAAGAAAAACAACAAACAAAACAAAACAAAAAAAAACAAAAAAAAACTGTCTAATGAACAATGTTAATATTGTTCATACATAAGGGTGTCTGTCAGTTTCATGTATGAAAGAGACTTGTTCTACATGCAAATTTTACTATTTGGAATGCAACAAGTTTGATGCTCAATATCTAAAACTGCTCCCAACACAGAAGGAACTGTTTAATCCAAGGAGCCAAGTTGTTATCTTATCCAGGTTGAGAGGGAAAGAAGAATAGCTGGGTGTCATCAGCATAGCAGTGATAGAAGCCATGCAAGTGTATGACAAACTATCATTTACTGCACTATCCCACAATGTCTTGTCTTGAGTACTTGTGCCGATCAGTTCACACTACAGGAGTCACCATCTGGTGCATGCAGCTGCATGCAGACTACTCGGTATGGTACGGTGGCTGACAAGGCCAAACGCGTTGCAGCAGCCCAAAACATTTCCAAAAGGAAACACTTGCTGCAGCTTCAGAAACGACTCTAATTCAAAACACACAAAAACATCCAAAACAAATGTAATGCAAATTAAATAATTTTATTCTCTGGGGTTGAAAAAGAGTACCTACATATCGTTTCTGTATTTGCAGCATGGTTGCTGTTATTGCTTAAGAGGTAAAAATCCCCTCATCAAGTTCTTCTTGACGTTTACAATAGATAGAACAACAGAAAGCAGCATAACTGGAAACATTACGAACTGACAGGGAATGTGCTGGAGGGCTCTGCAGCAGGTGATTAAAACCGCCCAGAATATTAGTGGTACCCATCTACTGAGCATCAGTGATATCAGTCAGGAGATGTGCCTTTGCAGAGTCCAAAAGATACTGAAAGACAAGTCAGTATCACAGTACCCAGTCAGTACCCAGCCTATCCACAGCCTGTTCACCCTGCTGCCGTCTGGCAAGGGATACAGAACTATCTGCTGCCGTACCACCAGACTACAGAGCAGCTTCTTTCCTCAGGCTGTGAGACTCCTCAATTCATCCTCAGCACTCCACCATGAGTAATAGCTAATTTTTTATGACTTGTTATTTATTCACCAATTCATCTAATTTTTTTGTGAGTGGCATATATAAAATACAAGCAGCATTTTGTTGTACAACCCTGTGTTGAAGAATGATGTATGAATGTATTTTGAACCTTGTACACTGAGGTTAGCGCAAATGACATGGCAGAGCTGGAAGATTTGCCTGCATCCTTTAAGGGGATAGTTAGGATTTTTTTGAAATGGGATTGTATGAGGTACTTATCCATAGTCAGTGTATTATCTGCAGTACATTGCAGTTGGCATGCCCCCAGTTAGCAGAAGCAGACAGGAGTAGCAGTGTTGGAAGCTATGCAATGGACAGTTGTGGACATATGGACCTAAAAATATCAGTATCAGTTTAAGTGTAGGCTATATTTCGAATATTTTCAGTGCCTTACCTTGCCGTCAGACAGCCCTTGCCTTTGGCACTACATTTTTTCAAACATAGAACTTCTGTATTTCTACACATGCCAAGCACTGTATTATGCAGCAGAGCAGCTGTTTTTGGGCTAACTGTCAGCAGTTTATGGACGAGACAGTACAATCCAAAAAAAAAAAAGAGTGATTATGCCAGAAACAACAAGATGCTGTTCACTGTGGAGACAAGAAGTATACAGAAGAAGAACTTTTACAGATGAACAGGTCGAAAGAGAGAGAGAGAGAGAGAGAGAGAGAGAGAGAGAGAGAGAGAGAGAGAGAGAGAGAGAGTAAGGGAACTGCATTTCTTTACTGGTTGTTTGATAAGTCGTTTCACTTATGTGTATGTATTTAGTGCTATCTTATCTGATGTTTAAGTACAGCGGTGCTCTTCAGCAAGTGTCTATCTGGTTTATTTGGTGGTGGTTTTACATAATCCTCTTCAGGAATATGATCACTGCACATGCAGATTTGACTCAATAATTTGCACAGAATGTTGTTTACAGCTGAGAAAATGTAGTGTGAGAGGAAAGGGCTGTGAAAATATTCTAAATATAGCGCACTATCACCAAATCACAACAAAAGTTATCCCATGACACCTTTCATATAAAGCAGGTCATACTCCTCACTTGAACTGATATTGATTTTTTTATGTGGGCCTTTTCTTGGTGGCTAAAATAGGTTTTCCTTCTGCCCCTGTCCACAACAGCACATTGCTTAGCTTCCTACACTAGTACTCCTGTCTGCTTTTCCAAAACTTAGGACATGCTGACTGCAATCTACTATAGGTAATATACTGACCATGGATAGGGACCTCATACAACCCCACTTCAAAAAACCCAAACTATCCCTTTAAATCAGTTGTTTGGCAACATTTTGGGTTCCTGTCAGCCATAACAATAACAGAAAGAGAATTATGGATAAGACAAGGACGGTGTGTCCTGACTGTCTGTTGAAAATAAATGAAAAGAAATGTTGTGCATTTGTTTTTTGCTTGCTGCTGTACTGAACTTGCATCAAACCATGACTCCTAAACTGGGTTATGAACCAAACCATGACTTCTTTGTACAGTTACATTCCTATGTTTAGCTCCTAATACTGTATATTATCATTAAAAAAAAACATCTCTATGTCTCCCTCCTTCCTTCTCCTCTTTCTTTCCCCTCTCTCTTTTTCTATTTACAAACAACAAGGGGGCTAGTGTATGAAATTGCCCTGTGTCTTACAGTGTATGTTGAAGAATCCCTTCCGATGAACATAAATTGAGGTGGAGAAGAGAAGCAGTTTGCAAAATCTTATGATATAAAATTGCCTGAAGACACATCTCTAGAGGCATTAAAGAAAGAAATGAGATTTTCAGGGTTTGTGGAAGGTTATGAGAAATCTTAGGAGGGCTGTTTAACTGTGGTGGCACCTCTCGGGAAGAAGTTCTTGAGGTGACGAATAGCTTAAGTCATGATGGACTGGAAGTGAGTCTTAAAGGAGGGTTTCTTGAACTGATGGTTGTCTGGTGTGCAGGGTCGATGGTAACACTTCCTGCTTTTTTCTTTCACCGTTGTGCCATGCAGTTCTTTTGTGCAGAGAAGCTGAGAGTTGCTCACCTACGTAGCAATGCAGATGACACACTGGAACAGAAGGAGAGTAATACTAAACAATGAGAAAAATTGTGAAGACAGGCACATCCAATTAAACTGTAACATCATTGGTTTAAATTGGACCAGATTAACTTTTCATGTCTCTCTTTTTTTCTGGCTTTCTTCATGTGTCCTGTCAAGTTCAACTATCTTAAAATAACAAAATGTAAAATAATAATAATAATAATAATAATAATGAATAAAAAGGCAGAAAGAAACATGAAAGGACATGTTCTTTCATCACCCAGAATTACTGATAGTGAGGTTTCTTACCTCGTGCATTCAGAAAAGAATCTCTGGTATCATTATTATGCTTATGATTAAGACATATTTAATTATTTTCAGGGAGAACTAACAACATGTCCATTCTTGGCAATACTTCATGAACATCATTTAATTTACTGTAATACTGAGTTAAGTTCTTTCATTGTAAATACAATGAACATACCACTCTTTATTAAGATGCAGGAATTAAAGTTTTTCTTTCCACTTGGGGGCAGAAGACCCCACAACAATCTGCAAAATACTAATTCTAGCACATGATCTCTCTTTTAAGCAACATGTTAGCAAACAGTTGCCTGTCTACACCAGAGCACAACATTTATATGAATTCATGGTCAGGCAAGAAGTGTCTCTGAGATTACAGATTACGAGTGGGAAAGAGGGCAGGTCTGGACAGTGGCCTTGAGCTCTCAGCCTGTTCATGTTGATCACCAGTACCATGTATTACACCTTCACAATTTAACACTGTCCACAAAAGGGTGTTTGTACTTCAGACACACATCATTTTCTTAGTGCGCCCCTTTTCTCTCTCTTAAACGTCCAAGAGCAGGCAGGAGTTTTCATCTGCACTGTTCAGAATGTGAGACGATTTGCTTTCTTAATGTCAGCTGCTGGCTGTTAATAGGGCACAGTTCACCTTAGTGCTATAAATGCTTTACATAAAGTTTATGCTTGGTGATGGAACAGCAGAAGATCCAGTTGTTCCATTACATAATCAAGGCAAGAATAAAGTTTGATGATATGAATGTATGGAGGGCAAAGCTCATACCAGTGTCTCAGTATCAGCTTTAAGTACTAGGAAATTACAGCTATTCAGATTCACTTGATTAAAAAAAATTAAATTTAATTGAAAATGCATGTGTTTTCTGATGGAGAGGCCCTTTTAGATTTGTTGCAACATGCTACAATAAGTGCAGTCAACCACTGACTGGGAAGCACTTGCAATCGGAATAACTTGTCTTTATCTGACAGGCAGGTGAAAGCCAGTCTGAGGAAATGATTGACAAAAGATTTGATAAATAGTATTATGTGTCCCAGTGTGCTGTTTGTAGCAACCCACAGTAAAGTGGTCAGTGAGAAGTTAAAGGTGCATATCTCTCTGGCATTGCCATGCAGTTAACCTGCCCATCCTGTGTGAGAAACAGGAACACATTTGTGTATTGCATTTTTTTCTTGTGGCTATAAAAATTACAATTAATTGCATTGTATTTGACACGCAACGCATATGTGGTGTGGAGGAAGATAATGAAACATTAAGTAACCCACAATAATTAGAGTAATTAAACAAAATGTTAAAAGGATAACAATCCAGGAAGCAAACACCAAATAGATAAAGCAAACCTCATCTCTAAATTTTCAAACTTGCATACAAGCACAAACTTATTCTAATTAGTTACTGATTTGAGTGACGTCACACTGAGTCTGACTAAGTGCTGGCTCTAGCACTGTTGCTTGACATCTATGATAACCTCTCACTAGGCTTTGGTCGTCTTATGAGCCGCCCTTAACAAACCTCATTAGATGCTGGGTGTGTACTTGTGTTTATTGTGATGAGAATGAGAAATCAGACTATGTAGGAGTCAGAACTATTACTCACACTTTAAAAGGCTTGTCCTGCTGAATCAGTATGTGACTTTGGTTCCACCCACAAACTGTGATTAAAATAGGTTTGACTGCCCACAGTTACTTTCTATATTTTGAAACTTTAAGGACAGTTGCATGGGCACAGCTGATGAAGGAGGGTGGGGGAGTACTTTTCATGGCATTTGTATGCTGAATCTTAAAAGTACTTAAGTGTACATTTTTCTCTTTTTTTTAATTTTTTTGTTTGGATTATTTTTCTTGGCCCTTGCCTTTATTGACAGTTCAAAGTGGGAGATGACATACAGCAAAGGCTGACAGGTTAGAATTGAACCTGCAGTAAGGACACCGTCTTAGTACATGGGGTGCACACTCTATCAGGTGAGCTGCCTGGCTGCCCCTAAGAGCACATTTCTGACATTAAAATTTATGACCACTGTGATGCTTGTAGAGCGTGGATATCTGTTTTTTTGTCTTTCATCAGGTATGTGGTGTAGTCTTGTGCATTGCTTGACTGAGACTACCAGTGAGAAACTGCTTATGAAAATGGTTTATAACACACTTTAAGGTAGTTGTAAGTTGTATATAAGGGCTTTTTATTAACAGCTATAGCCACTTCTATGAAGAATTCATAACTGGTGTATGAACAATTAACGAATGCTTGAAAACACAAGATAACAATACTTTTATCATATATAATCATATTTCAGCAGTTTTATACTTTGCTATTTATCATCATAAGGCAATCCTGCATGTTAATAATTAACTTTCAAACATTACTTTTATTAAACTGGCATTTGGACATAAAATGTCATGTTTTGTTTATTTAAAGAAAAAACAAATGATCACTGCTGTGCATCAGCACAAGCCTATACCCCCTCCCCAGCAGTCTTGTAAATTCTGGACAAGTGTAGTTTTAAATGGCAAGAAGGCTATCTGTGTTCTTAAGCCATAACTAATTCAGCACCAAAGCCTACAAACACTCAGAAATAATCCCGCTATCTTCCTATGCAGTCCAGAACCTTTGATGAAAGTCAGTGGAGATCAAGGGGATCTGTCAAGTGCTTTCCAATTTCCCCAACCTAATATAACAGAGAGCCATCCTTCAAAGGAGTCCTCTCGTGGTACTATATTCTCCAAGTTCATCCTCAATAGTTCTACATCAGCAGCGCAGATTTCTGCCATATGGCGAGTTTTTACCATTGCCCCATGGCAGCTATGTCCTTTGAGTAGAACTGCAGTTTGGAGGTAGACAGCACATCCACACACAGCTTTGGCAGCTCTTCACAAAAAGACCTGTGATTTTCATGTCATTTGCATGCCAAGAAATTGTTCGTGGAACACTATTAACTGTCATGACAGTTTATGACTGCCAACATTGTGTGTAACAGCTGAGCTGACTCTTGGGAAGTGCAAGATGGTAATGAGGAGTAATCTTGCATAGAATTGCCACATTGGCCTCTCATAACAAAATGGATTACTTACTGCTTATTACATAACTCTTCAGATTATATTTTAGGAACGAAATCATTCTTATAATCCAAGTGCATTATTTCAAGTATTATAGAGTACATTTTTCTGTTTCCCATGGAGACAGGTGTTAAGGCCTAGTCATATGGACTGACAGATAACTCTAATTGGACATTTTTGGTGATGTCCTCCTGCACCATCAGTGCTGCATGGACACATGTGGGGAAATCAAAATCTGCTGAATAACAGCAGGTTATGAAGCGCTTGGCCAAACCTGATGTGTTGATTTATCTTCTCTGATTTCTCAAAGAACCCATGAAGAGATAACTGATTCTGAGTACTACAAGTCCAGACAGCAACCAAACCTCATATAATGAATTATGACTAACAGGTAGAAACAAGATGTAAAAGGTGTCTTGCACTCCCTGCACTCAAATGGTAATGCACATATCTGTAAATACTCCAGGTATTATGGTAAATGTTACTGAAACAGATCACGTATGAGATGGGGACAGCTGAGAGGGTAGAGCAGGTTATCCATCAATCGCAGGGTTGTGAGTTCAGCCCCCAGCTCCACATGCCCAAGTGTCCATGATTAAGTCACTGAACCCCTAATTGCTCCCCATGGTCAGTGTGTTTGAATGAGAGGGAAATTGTAAAGTGCTTGGATTAAAAGCACTATCGGAATGCAGTCCAGTTACCAGCATTGCACAGTTTCATCTGCTTTATCCACTTTAATAAAATCCTGTGCTTAGTCTGCTTTGCTCTCACACCACAAACAAACTGTATTAGAGCTCACTTTGAAGTGGACCAGTAAACTCCTTTTCTGCCTTTTCACACCAGCCTGAACAAACTGAATGAGCAAATGCAGACTTCCTTTGGACTGAACCAAACATGTTTGGGGTGACAGCACCCCTAAAGTACTATGTAAACAAGTGGTGTCATCTAGATCACAAATTCAGCGTTTTTATAATATCAAAGGAAATGGCTTAGCTGTCTTTTCCATGCATGTGTGTGTGCGCAGTCTACGAAGTAATTGTTAAAATAGCACACACACACACACACTTATATCCTGCGTGCCAGTCTTACGTACAGTCTGCGGATGAGTTGGCAAGTTGCTCAACAATCCCTCACTGCCAAGAAAGAGCTAGTGTGGTTAGCTAGGACTGCTACTTACAGACCACTTCTCTTCTTTTTTCAGATCTGTTCTGTGATCTGACCACTTAGAGAAAAAATAAATCATTGTGTGAACCCGTCTAATTGTGTAAGCACAGCCTCAAGCTTGGTTTAGGCTTCTGCCCCTACGCGGACCCTACGCCGTAGCCTGACGCGCGCCTCCAAAAAATCCTGACTACGCGTCGCGTCGACGCGTAGTGACGTGTCGGTCGAGGACTGTGATTGGTCCGTTCAGAACGTAATTTTCGGTTCAGTCGCAGCCCTATGGGCGCAGCACAACAACACCGCCATTTTCAAAGTTTCTGTGTGAGAGCTACAAGAAAAACTGGACCAAGCCGAAGAAAGAATTATTGAGGAGGTACGCAAGTACGACCACCTCTACAACTCCTCTTCGCGGCAGCAAGAGCCCCCCGAAACCATACAAAGACACAGCCGCACCCCCCTAGCGGCTTGGCGGTGAATTGCGGAGCAACGCGTTCCCTCGACGCAGAACTACGAATGCTCAGTGACGGCGTAGGGTGTACGCCGTAGGTACGGCGTCGCCGCGACGCCGAAGCCTAAACCAAGCTTAATTTGCAAGATCAGGCCTGGCCACATTTAAGGTTTTATGATTGTCAATGTGAGGTTGGCAAACATACTTGAGTTTCTTTGTGCCACACAGCTATGTCACAAGGAGGCCCACACAGATCTTAACTGGCACCCATACTCCAACTGAAACAACATGTTTTATGATTCTCAACTCAAACAGAGAAAGACAAATGATTGATATTATCGTGTGTGTGTGTGTGTGTGTGTGTGTGTGTGTGTGTGTGTGTGTGTGTGTGTGTGTGTGTGTGTACCTGTGATGACAGATTCAAATGAAATGCAAAGACAGGAGGCAGCAGATGTGCCTTCTTGGCCCTCTTCTTGGCTGCCTTCTCTGTAACAAGGAGCTCATGCAGCTGCAGTTCACAGAGTATTGTCACATTCCCCACCTCCTTCATTAGCAAGAAGTCACCTCCAACACATTTTTACATAGACAAACCGTACTGAAAATATACAAGCATTTATGATTTCATTTTTTTTTTTTTTTTTTTTATTATTATTATTTATCATTAACAGGAAATAACAAAGCAAGAGATGGTCATGTGCAAACAGATTTTTTTCATCTGTCACGACTGATATTCGAGAACCACTGAGGCCATGAGCTGGAAATTAGTTTTCATACTACTTTTACATACAGTACTTGTATTTAATAGACCACTCTATCAATTATGCATAACATATATTGTACATATACTGTGTATCCTTTTTTTCCTTTTTCTTTAGACATACATACATATTCACTACATCTTAAATTAAAAAAAGTGTTTGTCTAACAGTTCAAACACTGATGCCATATCATGATTATAAGGCTACTTATAAGGAGAGTGTTCCCTCTCATCTAAATAGTGATCTAGATCTTGTGGACTTTAATTGGATATAGTTGAATTAATTTGCAGCATCCAGTTAAATCAATGACCAATTTACAGGTGATCAACTCAACATACAAGACAACATCATCACAGCTATTGGTGGAAACTACTAAGCTGTGATTCATCAGCTGATTGTCATCTCTTGGATGTCAGAGGTAATCACAGTTTATGAGTTCACCCCAGTTACACAATGAGAGAGCAGCCTGGACCTGACTTTGTGAACCAACAATAGTAAAAGGTATAAAAACATGCAAAATTGACAATTGAGTGTTGTTCTAAAAGATGCTTGAGCGAATAAGAGTAAACATGTCTGCTTGTGTCTTAGTGAAAAATGCAGTTTCACCAGGTGGACACTGGACCCTGAAAAACACAATATTTGCACCAGGCAGTAAGATGTTCTGGTCAGAAAGGGAAAATTCAGAGGATAGATGAGAGACAGGGAAGCACGCAGGATTACTGTTTGTGTATATGGGTACATGATTTCTGATGTTATGGCAAGTTTTATGGGTTACAAATTTTCCAGTATTTTAGCTTTATTCAATTAAGTTTTCTAACCAAACCCGTAGTGTGTGAAGATTACAGTCATTAATGATACAAAGTTTGATTAAATTAATTAAATGCATAGTTGAGATAGTTTACATCAATAGAAATAATGGTTTTATGGACCTGGACTGAAGCAAAGTTAATTTAAAGAATTGTTCTCTGCTATGCATGTATCAGCAAAAGAAGAAACAAAGGCAATAGGTGCCATGTGGTGACGAAGTGAAGCAAAATGATCAAAAAACAATCAAACGGTATCTGATGCATTTATGAAAGTAAGCCAATGTTGGCTGATGAAGTGCAGTATTTAATGAACTATTAGGGTAATCAAAAAAGCTGAACAGACAAGTGATCTAGCCTTGGTTCATGCTTGGTTTCCTTCTCTGATTAACACTGAAAGCTGAGAGGACTATGATGGATTGCCCTTGGTTCTCGGCCTTTTAAAAGGATTAGAATGTGTTAACATGTGCAGGTAGTGTACATGTAGATTAAACAAATATCTAGATGACAGTCATCTAGAGGACAAACACCCAAGAGTTATATTCATTAATAAAATGAATTATGCTTTGAATCAGATTCATTTGAATTCAGTCTAGCACAGTTTAATGTTTTCAGTAGTACTAACACAAGCAGGTTTGGCAATTAATATGCTGGTATGCTCGATGCCTTGTCATAAACTAGCCTGTCATTTTAGAATGCTGTATCTCTATTAGCTGCCATCATAAGTAATCTGGGTAGCTCATGAACACATCTAACTGCATGGGCACACTGCAGAGCTCATTTTCTGTTTCAACTAAAGGTCCCCCCCCCAATACCTACAAATGTACAGTAGATAGATGGGTGATGCTATTTAGCCATGTGGTGATCAGTTACTGTCTGAAAGGTGGGTAAATGGGTGGGTATAATAATAAAAATGTGTGTACCTCTAATGTTGATTCTCAATTAAAAATACAGTAACCTCTGATTTGCCCAACTGCAAACAGGGTGCTATGTTCAGCTAAGTACAGAAAAATGCAAAGACTAGCAATTCTAAATTATCCAGCTTGCATCTGTGAAGGAGATGATCTGAAATGATAATCACTGTTGTTAATAACAAATAAATAACACCATTGAAATTTGTGGTTACTTAAAGAGTAAGGTCCATCAAACTATCATTACAAGGGATATTTTTTTTATTAAAATAACAAGTAAGGGTCCAAAACTTGATCTACACCGCTCTAAAAGCTACACAGCCTCACAGGCAGATGCACAGTCTTGATTGCCCACATCCACAATATTCACTCAAGGCATTTGATGTTAAAGCATAAAAACACAGCTTATGTAATCTACAATACTATAATATTATGATTTTGATATTTTGTTTTTTTCTTTGTTTTGAAGGTTACAGAGTTCATTTCGGTTAATTGGAAATCATGAATCAAAGTGAATGCTGCTGAATGTTAAGTTACTGTAGGTGCTTTTTTTCATGTTCCTAAATTCCATGTCAGCATCATTTATCCAGTACAATTATCCAGTATTAACTGGTTATGGCTTAAATATAATCTACATTTCATATCATTATAAAATGAATAGCTTCTTGCAGTTGTTCAGGGTGATCCCTTTGTCCTCTGCTTGTCTGTGTTGACCATTACTTTCTGACATTTTGCACATTAATGATGAACAATGAATAGTGAAAGCAACCACCAGCTGTACTGCTGTCTGTAGTGTATCGACCTTTCATTCTCAAGCCTCCATTCTCTTACCTCTGGGTTACTGTTGCCCCCATATCAACATATGCAGTGATACTATGCCAGGTTGCATAACAGATTGATTTTTCTTTTATGCAGGTCTGTGGCACATTCAAGAACTGTCACCTCTAATGTGATTCCCTGGGACGTAGTTTATTTAGGTAATAGCCTAAATAAGGCTGCAGGTGCTATTTTGCAAATGAAATATGCTTCACTTTACCCTAATCAAGAGCTTCAGTGATAAAACTGTAATTTAGAGTGAAACAGTACAATACTAGCAACTCCATAGAGGAATGATGGCCTATAAGAAATACCACCATACCACTAAACCCTTCCTTATCAGTAACCAGCACATCTGCTGTTTTATAACGCTGTTTTATTTTGTTTCACTTCTGTTCTGATATATGGAGCAAAACAAAAACATTGAAAAAATAATAATAAGGGCAATACATTATAAATATATTTCCTTCAACTCAGTAATCGTGGATTTGCATTATATATAGTGTAGAGCATAATTACCTTACTTTCTAATGAATAATTTAAATAAATAGACATTCAGAAATAAATAGGAAGCATCAGGGGGACTAGAGGACTTGGTCCGTATGAGGCTATATGTGGTTTTGATTCAGGGTCATTAATCATCTATAAGATTTCATTTTCCTAATAGTCTTATTTCATTTTGTTTGACCACTGCAATATTCTGCAAGGAGCTATGCACTTCAAGGAAAATATGGTCCAATCTGGCTTTTGTTGTATCTCACAGTGCTGCCTGCAAATGTGTGCATGTGGAAGATCAAAGACACTGCTGCACTTATAGGATGGAATAAACAGATCTATATTGAATCTTTTCATTTTCTCACTCAAGGACGCAGATATGGCTTTCATGAGGGATTCATGGTAGATGAGTCTAAATTTTCTTTGGATGTACTGTAGCTCACAAAGGGAATGACATTACCCTGAACCAGGAGAAACTGAAAAATGCAAGTCCTTGATTTTGAACAAGATGCTGATTGAATCAGACGGAATCTTTGGCAACCAGTTTAGCCTTGGCTGTATTAGCCAAGGTCATTCCACTAGAGACATCCCAGACTCCATCTAAGGACTGGTCTGCCTTTTCATTTGTTTTTTGCAAATGCCATGTAGCCTCTATGGCATCTGCAACCTACGATACCTGTCCGAGACTTCATTGAAATGATAGAGCATTTCAGTCTAAGGCCTTAACAGCAACAATTCATCAGCATTGGCTAAACCTCTAAGTGCCATTCACTTCCTGACAAATGGGGCATAGAAATAGGTGTAGGGTTTAATTTCCTTCTCCAGTGCCATGCAATTAGGGTAATATCAGCATGATGAATGTGATCACATTTTTCTATTTATCTGCTTAACTGCAGTGTTCCTTATGGGGTCAAATATAGCTGGATATGCAGTTACAGTTTGCTTTTCTTTAATCTCAATTTCTTTGAAATTGCATAATAAGAAGTAAATACTAGGTGGAAAGTAATCACAAAGGTCACGTGCAAGGGCATGGCATGTACACACGAGTGTGCGCATTGTTTTCTGCCAGCTAATGCTGTGTAAGTATGACCATTTCTTTATATTTTGGTGTAATAATTGAATGAATGATATTTTAGTTTAATCAACTCTGTAATTCAGTACATTTACATACCAGTGTCCCTTTGTGAGTCTGGTGGTTTTGATCATAGTTGGAATATAACATGGAACATAAGAAACCTAGGTATCCTCATCATCTGTGTAGTGTCTGCTACTGGTATTATCTGTCTGACCAAAGTTTTTCTTCTATTAGTATATTATTCTATTTTTTATTTCTTTTTCTGTACATTTTACAATTTACAGTGTACACTTAAGGCCAACATTCAAAATAGAGAAGCTTTCAACCAGGTGCACCTTAGAGGTGTACTCAACATGCAAGATGCTGCTGAAATAGATGTAAAATTATTTGTGACTGCAGTTTTTATGTGTTGTAGTGAGGCAGTGGCATGTTATTCACGGCTGATCTTCCAGGTGGAAACATCTGGATTTATGTATTTTAAGTGCTCATAAAACTGTCTGGATGAGCCTTGATCCTAAGCCTGTGGATCAGCTTGATACATCGCTACATTTTTTGGTCATTTAAGGGTGTTGATCATGATTTGTCACTGTATCTTCTTTTTTTACTGTCAATCTCCTACATGACTTGCATGATGTTGAGGATGAACCTGCAGCATATAGCTCATTTATGAGTCTTGGATCATATTATATGGTGTTTGCATGGAACATAAATAAGCTTGGAATTCATATCTCTGCATACATTCATATGCTGTATGATGGACACGGGCTTTAAGAAGCAGGCAGCAGTTTTATTTAATAATATGACAGCAAGTGTCCCACTGTCTGCAAACTTCAGCATCAGGTGTTCAGTGCTGTGTGAACAGTGGGTGTAACGTGCATATTGGAAATCGGTTTGACAGTCCTTTAAGGGTAGATTGGGTATCTGAAATTACTTTTAAAAACTGTCTGGAAAAAAACTTGTTCTGCCAATGCCAAAAAAAAAAGACCTAAGTGTAGATATTCTAGAGAGTAAATTATAGACCTTATGAGTTTTAGTGACAAGGAAGTGCTCCAAATTGGTTGTTTTGCCTTTCTGTCTACACCACAAGTGAGAAAATGTAACCTTGCAGTTACATTTTAGCAAATATCTCACCAACTTTGAAACAGAATGTATAGAAAATGATATTTTCTTCTCTGGCAGTCTGACAAACATTGACAGCTATTTACACAACAACACTGATTAGATTAGTTCTCCCACACAGCTCTGGGATCAGATGATCATGTTACTGTTATAATATTTACGGTGGCTGGGTGAATGTGTTGGTACTTGTGTTTTATTATGAGTTTGTAACAGTATGATGTAATAACAGATGTTACCTGAGTGGCTCTTCGAGGCATGTGTTAATACAGCAGTTCTTCATCCAAAACACACAGTGGACTCAAAGTGGAGACTCAGCTGTTAGTTGCACTAACACACCCCCTTCCAACCTCACTATACAGGAAAAGAAAGCTATGACATCACTGAGCAAGGACCAAAGCATCATTATCCTGCTAGCTGAGAAAGGATAGTCGCATACGGAAACAAGATGCCACAAGTGGATACAAGAAAGAGGCCATAGAATGTTTATAACAGCATGTATGGACTCCCTATAATTCACAAACTCCTTCAGAGGAACAGCCTCGAGCCACTGGTTTAGATACGTGGATGACACATGGGTCAACATCAAAACCAAGTGCAAGCCTTCACAGAACACATCAAGCCAGTGGACAGTTACATTAAGTTCACATGAGGGGGTGGTGGAAACAGCAGCTTGGCCTTTTTGGACTGTGCTGTACACTGAAGAGGACAGGAGCCTCCATATTGGAGTATAGGAAAACCCACACATAGATCGAAATATAAGTTACGAGTTGCCAGAGCCCTGAACACCAAGCTGATAGTGCACAAACAAGTGCCCAGGCCCCAAGAGTAGAAACATCAGAGGGATGCACTTAAAGCTTGTGGATACCCTGACTGGACCATTGTGAAAATTGCTACATGATACAGGAAAAACACCAACACTGCAGTTGGTGAACAAAAGAAGAACAAATGTAAAATTGTCATTCCATACGTGTCTGAAGTATCTGAGAGACTCAGGAGGATTTCAGCAAATACTGTATCTCTGTTTTTTTCAAACCCAGCAACACACTGAGAGAGAAACTGTTTCATCTGAAAGACCGCAGATCCAAACACAAGAAAAGCAATCTAGTGTATGCAGTCCAGTGCACTGAGGAATGCACAGACTTGTATATCAGAGCAACTAAGCAACCATTGAACAAATGCATGGCTCAGCACAGGAGGGTCAACTCCTCAGGTCGACACTCAGCAGTTTACCTCCACCTGAAAGATAAGGGACACTCATTCAAGGACAATCATGTACAGACTTTGGACAGGAAGGACAGATGGTTTGAAAGAGGGGTGAAGGAGACTGTCTATGTAAAAACAGAAAAATATAGAAACCATCTCTCAACAGAGGAGGAGGTCTACGACACCACTTATCCCCCACCTACAATGCTGTCCTTTCATCCCTTCACAGGAAATTTAACAACAATTCACAATTGGCCTGATGTGACAACTTTAACAACCATCGTTCACATAGCCAGCCCCACCAGTCAGAACTGAAGAGGTGAAACATTTTAAAGTTTCTACAACAATGTCCAGCTACCCCTAATTGAACCCTCCTTGGCTAACCATGATCTGGATGACAGAGAATCTTCATCGACATCATATACACAGTCGAGTTTTTCTGTGGCTTTTATTGTGCAACAAATTACATTTTCTAAATTATTGTCAATAAAATCCTACATAGTTGGATTGAAAGATTTAATTCATTTAATTCAGTCCAGCCAACCAGCAACGTAAAAATCATCTGGTGTAGTGATAGTTTGAGAAGACTGTAAAAAATCAAAATAACTTAATTATCTCCATTATTGTACTGATAAGTCATGATCAGAGCTGTTGAAACTCGTCAGCCTCGAAACAGCTACTGCAACACACAGTGAGCTTTAGCTAGTTGTAAGATCGTACATTTATGCTGAACAGAGCTTACAGAACAGAAATGGTCTTTTTAGCCTGATATCTGTGGTGGATGTTTTGCTGTCAGACCATGCTGTCTGGTCACTGTAGCCAGAAATAACAACAGGAAGTTGAACTAAGTCAGGAAGTGGAGCAAAAGCATTAGGTCAATAGCACACAAATGGATACACATGGCAACAAGTCCAAAGCCCATCATAGAAAATACTATTCCGCGTAAACTCTGGGTGTTTTATTGAAATAAAATAGAAGGCTGGAATCATTTCACCAAAAGGTGAACAAAGTTATGGAAGATCTCAGATCATCTTAAAAAATACCTGTCAGTCTATGTGTATGAAACTCTGATTCTTACCTATTTCACACAGTTCCTCATGAATCGTGGGTGTTTTTCTGTCTTAGAGGTGCTCTACTACAACACATTGAAAGAGTGACTATTTTTTTCCCCTTTAGCCATTGTGTATCAAGTCACACAGCTCTTGAAACTTTTCACCACAGAAATAGCTTCTGCTATTGCTTATTTTTGAACTCCTGCACTTCCATATCTACTACAACCTAGCACCTACTGTTGATATATCAGACAGCAACAAGATAGTTGGCTGTTGCTGTCAGCACAGGATCATAAACTGCATCATTGTTTTGTTGGCCAAAATTGATATGATCATTCTAAACATGCTCTATTTCTTTGTAAAAGTCAGAGAACTGTAAAAATCGTTTCAGTATCTAGTGTAAAGCAGCAGTCTGGGACAAAAGTTGCTTCAGTTTCCTTCAAGTTGTTTGTTCTCTCTGCAAAGAGTGATGCTGAACAGCTGCACTTTGAGTTAGAACATGAGAAAGAAAAGTCATCAGGTGTATAGTGGTCAAAACTGGACAAACTCTTATTTATGATATCTTATATCGCATTCTACATCAAAAATGCAGACAGTGTCATAGAATATGTGTTCAGATTTGTGAGTGGTTGTTCAGATATGGTCATTAATATGCTGTGTATGTTTTTAGAAAAAAAGCATTACTGTACAGGGAACTGCATGATCCGTGTGACCTCTGAGGTCAACAGTGAGGCTTGGCAGGGCATCACACTCTGTCCCATTCCATCTGTGATGCCACTGTTTATGCAGTCCACGTTACCAACCTAAGGAAATGTAGTCCTTAGCACCTTTTGCTGGCTATGATAGAAGCAAATTACAGGCGTGGTCACTGATAACAGGCTTTTAAGAACACTGACACACTTTTATTCCTGCAGGTACTCAAAGTATTACATTTAAAGTGAGTTTAGAGTGATTTTATCTGACATAGACTTTTTAATATTGACAGATTTCACCAGGCTACTTCAAAATCCCAAATCCTGCCTTCACCAAAACATAAATCTGCATTAGAAGCATGTTGTTCTGGAAACGTGTTAAAACTCCCATATTCCTACCGAGGAGTAGATGTTAATCCATAAGCACCTGTTATGGTAAATCAAATGACAACATGTTTGAGTGGTCTTTCGCAAAAGACTGGGATTGATTGACTCTGACCCCTAGCTTTTTTACATGAGTCAGTTTGTCCGGTTGTTGATAAGAGACAGAAAATTCCTTCTCTCTAAGAACGCCAACATCACTCCCTATTTTCGCTGAGCCCTACAAACTGTCAGTAGATAGCAGCATTTCAAATGACAGCTGCTTATCTGAGCAAGCTCTGGTGCATTTGCCAAGGGTGGAATTGGTGATACACCGACCATATTACTGCATCCTTTACTCAGTCTTAAGGCTCCTTTTAGTCCTGAGGTGTTTGCGTTTTATTTTGAACCAATGAAGGTTGTATGAACTGCAGTTAATAGACATTACCCTATCTGCCACCAGTAGAAAAAGATGCTGCGTGAAGATGAAACACATTTCAAGAGTTATGAGATGGGAGGGGAAAAAAGCTTTATTTTACTAAAACAAAGCAGTGTTGTCTTTTAACTGTCCTGGTAAATGACTCAACTGTTTCTAATTAAATTGAAATGTTCCACTGGACCGTTGATATGAATGGCACATCTATTTACATGAAATTGGCTTACATCTTAAGATACCTCTGCAAAAAACTGAAAAAAAAAAAAAAAGAAAATAATTACATCCACTTAATGTCAGTGAGGGCTAATTTGACAGCTCTTCCTGACAGCCTGTTCTCTGTACTTGCTCATCTGAAACATGAAGAACTAATTACAGGTGATTCAGATTGTAAATTCAATGAAAAACATTTATTCTTTGCAAATGAAATGCAGCAGCACCCAATTAACACTGTACTTTAATGAATAATACGGCGAACATAAAAGTATTTATCCGATTTTTTATTTTATTTTTTTTTTTTATTCTCATTGTAGATTGACATTGAGCAGGCCTCTTTGCTCTTGTCCTGGAACAATTTTAGGCAGACTGAAATTGTGTATAGATTTAAAGTGTGGCATATTGTGGCCTGGATATGTCAAAGGTGGATATTGGGGGATGAGAGAGAGAAAGAAACAAAAAGAAAATGCACAGGAAATACTTCTTAAAGGGTGTTGCTCTGAGGATGTTTAAAGTGCTTTACGTAGGCTTTACCTGCTAATTTACTGCAAAGTGACAAGGACTTTGTGGTGTAGAAAATAAAAAGAGCAACGTGTGCAGTATTTCTTCAAATCTTGAATGACAGAAAGGCTACAAGTCAAAGCCGACCACAGTAGTAAAATTCAGGGGAGGGTCGTCTATGTGAGGCAAACTTTATGACAGTGAGCAATTGTGGCTCCACAAGTCCTTCCTGCTGTGACATTAGTCATCATTGCCAGTTCAGTCATTTCAGGGTTAGGCTGGTTATTCATCATAAGCTGACTTGAGAGACTCTTGTTGAATGAAGGAGGATTGTGATATTTATGGACAAAGGAAGCAAATACCCCAGCTGCCAGTGGTTGGACACACCAGTGATGTGTTAGATCATTGGTGGCCTTACTTATTTATGAGTGGTAGCTTCTTGCACTCCCATCAAAAGACATACTGTACTGTCAGGCCTCTCAGCTGACAGAGAAATATGTTTCTGAAATTATATCTGTAGAGTTGTAATACACTGTATGTCTTAAGCAAGAGACCCCACCTGCCCCCATTCCGCCCAACCCATTCTGATGAAAACCAATCATGACTTTAAATTTGGTGTAGCAGTGAGAGATGTAGCACTGTCCTCAACCCCAGTGGCCTGAAAATAGCTAAATGAATCTCACAAATACGGTGAAATCATATTTCTGGTTGGGGTTTAAAAGCTCAGCTTTCACCATTTCCAGTAAAATTATAAAGAACTGAAGCTCAAAGATTCAGTTGAGAAAGAGTACAGTTTTAAGATGCAGCCCAATTAATGTTCAGACACAGCTGAAAATGACATGCATGATGATATACTGCTAAGATTTGCATGAAAGTTTAAAGATTAAACTCGAAACTTGAAACCTTGCTGCAGTAAATTAAAGGTGTACTCCACAATCCCAGGACATCACTGTTGGGTGTGGTTACAGGTAGAACACTTCTGGTCACACCCCAGAGTGATGCTGTGAAAATGGACAGCATCTACATAAAGCTTTTATCCAAAGCACTTACAATTTGCCTCCCATTATCCTCTTCACACACCAGTGGCAGTGAGTTACCAGGCAAGGCACTAGCTTAACCATCAGGAGCAACTTGGGGTTCAGGGTGTTGCTCAAGGATGCTTCAGCATATGTATAGGACAGGGTGAGCTAGGAATCAGAATCAGAATCAGAATTCTGATTCTGATTCTGATTCAGCATATGTATAGGACAGGGTGAGCTAGGAATAAAAGATTTCTCAAACCCTATGGCTAGTGGACGGCGTGCTCTACACTCTGAGCCACAGATCAAAGCTGAAACAAACTTGAAACACTGAACCAGAAAGAGCAGTGAACATTAATTTCACAAGAGAAATTGCTTCTTCTGGTGAACTGCAAAAACCCACAGTGGTGAGAGTGGTGTTATTTTTTTTAGTGTGTAGTGTAAGTAACTTGTGGCATTACAGTTAAGTTAATATTAACAGTTAAAACAGCTAAATCACTCATATAGTATCAATGACCCTCTAACATCAAAACACCCACTTTCTTCCATTGTAGATGATACGTTTACAGTTTAAAATGCACCGTTATTAATCTGTCCATATCATCATATACTGTCATTGCCAATATAAATCTTGCACACTATATATATATGTATTTCACATAGTCACCCATGTATATCCATTCAATATTTAAAAAATCCCCCTCTCATCCCCCTGAGGGTGGTGGTGTGTCTTTATCTTCAAGCTCAGGTCCTCTACCAGAGGCCTGGGAGTTTGAGGGTTCTGCATAGTAGCTGTTCCCGGTACTGCGCTCTTCTGGACAGAGATCTCAGTTGTTGCTTGTAGAAACTGCTGAAGCCACTCTCCCAGTTTGTGGGTCACTGCCCCCAGTGCTCCAATTGCCACTTGTTGTTAAGACTCGTAGTCTAAGTGTTTTGGTTTGGACCCAAAAAATGCAGAAACAAACAGCACGTGAACAAAAGGAGCCGTTGAAACACAAATGGTTTATTACAAACAAACAAATACAACCAACACAACCCCGAAGTCTAGAAACAAAACACAAATTCAGCCCAAAACTAAACTATCTACTACACCGTGGTGGGCGGGTAGGAAAACAGACAAACTCTAGACTCTAGATAGACTAACTAAGGTAGGAACAAACTGAGGGAGCTATGCGAGAAAAACACACACACCAAGAAACAAACAAAATCCACACAAGGCGACTAGGAAACAAGCTATGAGATCTATGGACGCTATGATAACAAGGACAAGAATGGCTGGAAAGTCAGGCAAGAAGCTTGGACAATCTGGCAGCGGGGAAAAGCCGCCACACTGCTTAAGAGCAGGTGCATTCAGAGGAATCAGCCTCAGGTGCGCTGTCTGTCCGCAGCACCGCCAGGCCACACCTCCACTGCAGACACAGGGGAAGAGAGGAAAAACACACACAGAACAACAAAAAACACACTCACAATATGACTTACAGTCATAACACTTGTACCACTGTTGCCTGTACTCCCCACATCTTCTCTAGCTCCTCTTTCAGCCCTTGGTATTTTTCAAGCTTCTCGTGTTCTTTCTTCTTGATGTTGCTGTCACTCAGGATCGCTACGTCTGTCACTACTGTCTTCTTCTGTTGTTTGTGTATGAACACGATGTCTAGTTAGTTAGCCACAACCATTTTGGAAGTCCCACAGGATCTTGGCTCGGCCATTCTCCACCACTTTAACAACAACAACAATAATAAAAATAATGCTTAGCCACTCTTCGTGATGTTCGGTTCTTTAGCCAGTAGGTCATGTCCAAGCCTGGTGCTGTTCAGCTCTTCATACCTGACACTGACACTCTGGCTTGGATGTCTGCCATTGTGATGGTCACAATTGTTCTTTTTCTGGGACATTGCTGTGGTCTGCTCTTTGATCCACTAGCCACTGAGCGTCGGTGTTGTGCGATGCCTCTATTTCCCATGTGCTCTTACAGTATCTTTCAGTCTCAGTACTGGATGGATCTGCTCTTGTGTTCTTACTCTGCCACTGAGAATACCCTTTGGATGGTTCTGTGGAGAACATCCTATTTATTCTCCTGGCTTCTGCTTCTCTAGTGTATCTCTTCAGTCTGGTATCCGGGGTTGTGAGTCTTTGCTTGTCACTCTCTAGTGCCTCTGGTAAGGATAGTTGTTGGTACTGTCTGGGAATCCCTTTCTTCCCTACACCTTTGTGGAGCTGTGAGAGTTGACTAACTGGCTTTTCATCTTATAGCCGAGCATCACTGTTGCTGTGGTGTACACCAACTGACTGGGTGATGACATGTCACCCTGGCTCCCTGTTGCCGTAGTATTGTATTTGCTACTCTTTCTGATAAGAGTCATGGCATCTGTAATGACCACAGTGGCTCAGAACCTCAGTTTTTCTCATCCAAAGGTCAGGATCTCGTACAGAAGCTTGTTCCCTGTCACTGCACTAGGTGATTGGAATTCTTTTTGTTTGCTTGTTTTGTTTTTATTTGGAATGGAGGAGAGTCTGCCCTCTACTGGTCAACCAACACCAATTCCAGAAGCAACTTTGTTTTTCCCCAGAGGTTTCCCACCCAAGTACTATCCAAATCTACACCTGCTTAGTTCTTTCTGTAGAATATGTTGGTGTGGCTGCCAACAATATGTCTATTCCTGTGTGAGTACACTGAAAGAGTCTATTTGGTCAGTAAAGCAAAAGTCTCACCCACAGCTCAAATTCGAATCCTGTTACCTCTGTTACATTGTTTTTAGGAAAAGATAAAATGTTCAATCTGTGATTTATTAGTTTTGGAACTTTGAAGGTAGGTAGGTAGGTGAATTTCCCTTGGGGATGAATAAGTATCTATCTATCTATCTATCTATCTATCTATCTATCTATCAAATACACTGTATCATATTGTATCATCCATGATGGAAATGTTTTTATTCAAAAATGGCTATGAAGTTTGCAAGAAGCTCAACAAGGAGTAAATGTCTGCTACTTGAAAAGAGTGGGAAGAGGGGATAGAAGACGAAAATTTGGATGAAACACTGTCATCTCTGGTGTCTTTCAAGTTCATCTTGGAAATGAAATGAATAGTGGGTGACTGCATCCTCAGCCCAGCTGGCTTTGCCACGATATGCTTTTGAAAAGTTTGCTCCTTTAGTTCGCAAAACCCATGTCTGTATCGGCCAGGCAATTATCTAAAGTACCACAAATTTCCATTGAGATTATGTCAGATTTCTTAGTTCCTAGTTAAAACACCATTTGTGTGACTTCCTGATGGAGACTTTAATAGACTTGTAATTATGGATGTGATAATGTGAGAGATTCACACCTTAGCTGAAAAACTCTTTCCTTTACACTTAAATTCACTGGATGTGTTTTACAATAGACAGAGACAAGACACAGTCAAGATATTTTTAAACATAGGACTGCTCGAATTTCAAAATCATATCAAGTATTACCAGGCGACATCATAATGATATTTGAAGTCAGTGTTATAACCTCAAATCATTGCACACCGTAGCTGTTAAAGCTTGCACAACTGACAGCCAGCATTGTGGTCATACATCAAGTTGTATTTGGAGAGCTATCTAACCCTTTCAAAGTGGCCTGGATGAGTTCACGCAGCCTTTGCAATCAGTTTATACAAACTACCTCAATTCTTTACTGTCATACCAATAACAAAGTATTACATATGATCATTACTAAGAGGAGTGAATGACACAAGTCAACAGATTGTTTGGGTTAACTCAACCAAATTAATCCTAATCCTTTTGACATATACTCAACTAAAAATAGTTCAAAGACAATATATTTAATGTTTGACCACATCAGCTTCATTTATTTTTGAAACTATATGCTTATATGCTTTTTCTGAATTTGATGGCAGCATCACAGTTCAAAATATTTGGGACAGGAGCAACTAAAAACTGGGAAAGTTGTGCAATGCACCAAAAACACCTGTTTAGAACATTTCACGGGTAAACAGGTTCATTGGTAACAGGTGACAGTATCATAGTTGGGCATGAAAGGGGCATCCTCGAAAGGTTAGGTCGGTCACAAGCAAGGATGGTAGCAAGGTTCACCACTTTGAACACGTGATTATATAAAGGATATTAGTACATGGCCTTTAATGACTAAGCATGTTTAATAATACGCTATACTTCTGATTTGTCAGAGAGCCTTACATGTATTTTTAAAAGAGGCTTTAAAAAACTCTTAATTAGTCATTGTAATGGTATATTTGTGCATTTATTTAATATTGATATGAAGTCACATCACCCTGATCTAAAACCACTGGATATTTTTGAACTGTCCCCTGTCTGTATCATATAAAAGCAGCTTTAAAGACTTCCAGTGACATGAGTGACCAAAGTGTATTTTAAGGTAATAACTGCAATCGTGTTGTGGGATTTATTGATGTATTTTGAAGAATGTGAATCTCATGAACAGCAGAGTGTTTTGTATATGTATGAGCTCAAATGATCTTCTGTTTCCACATTTAGTGTGGTTCAGAATGCCTGCTTTATAACTGTTCAACCCTGCAAACAAGAAGAATAACTAAAGCAAAGCACCATTAAGACACTGCTCCTTTGTGTGGTTGGTGCACACAGAGCAGATTAGAGGAGGTGGCCGTGAACAGGGCCACAGTGTTCCACCAATGAGTTTGTCAATGCAGGAATGATGGAAACAATAACAGGTTTGGAGAGGAGCCTATAGTGCTGCCCATATTATTATGGGTTTGTGTAACATTGTTGTGTTTTCCCTTCAACACACTTTTAAACACTACATTTTAGCTGTCTTTATGCCACTCCCCAAGGCTTTGTGCTGAGGGGCCAAGAGCAGAAGAATGGTTTATATTTGTCTTGTCTTTGGCTTTTGATAAGGATAATAAATCCATCCTCCAAGCCTTTTCACTCATGTCTGTTACAGACGTACTAAAAATGGAAAGCGCCCTATTGCATTCTTAGCTCTGTAATACCATTTGGTACAAACACATTGGCCCTGAAATCACACATGTGAGACTCAGGAAAGAATCTGACCTTTCCAATGCAATTTTAATTGTATAAATAAATGGCTAAATGTGTTTATTTCATATTTAATTCACAGGGAAGGATAAAACTAGTTTAATGTAGCTTAGTTAACTGGGGAGAAAATATTTCACCACTGATTAATTTTTCGAATAGTTCAACCTTTTTCTAGAATTAATTTAACATGAAGGTTTCACATCTGACTCTTTATGTACTGGAAGACATAAGAAGATATCTTGATCTTGGGAAAGACCTGCTCTGCCCTGTGAGAAAATGGGACAGGGAGATAATGAATATTGAATGAACATATCTCCTTCATACAATCATCTCCACTGACCAAATCCCATCGGCACACAAATCATCTGTGTGGTTATGCTGAGTTAATTAAGATCTAGTGTGCAGAATTAATCGAGTTATGCCATTGCAAATGTCTTCAATCAACGGACCTGCACTGTCTTATCTGTGAGTACTTTTACTACTGCAAGGAGAGGAATGTGGCAAATGGTGAAATATTGAAAATAATCGCAAAAAAACATGGAATTTTTACTAAAGGCCTATTCCACCTGACTAAGAGACAGAGAAGAAAATGCTTTGGCCGTCCTCAATTCAAAACAAACCAATAGGGATACCAAGTAGAGATAGTAAGGACTGTTATGTACTTCTGTGTTGCTGCTGTTTGTGAGAGTGGAATATCATTTGGGCTTTTATCTGGGGAAATATTGTACCCTCTCAGGCTTCTTGGACTTCCACAGATAAGAAAAATGAGTGAGATTACTCCTCATTTTTCTTCTCAATGCCAACATTTTCCTTTCCATTGCCAGTTGTAATTGTGCCCTCCAGACTTTTACAGTGAGCGCAGAAATTGGTTGGCCAAAGAAAACAGCCCTAGCTGAATCAAAATGCCCCAATGAGCCATTTGCTGGTGTTGTTGTGACACAAGCAGGAAAGCAATCACCTTTTATTGAGTTAAGTTAATTAAAAATGGAAATTGGTAAAAAGCAGGAATATGATCTCAGTTCTTGGAGGAAGTCTCAATTTCTGTGTAATGAGTTAATGTGTGTAATTGTTGTAAGTGATCATTTATCATTTGTCAACTTTGTAAACACAATTATACATGTGGGACACAAATATTGCAATTCAGCAGTCCTTTCTTGCTGAATATTTAGTTGTAAAATAATTTGTATTACAGGCAGGCAGAGGGAGAGAGATCACAAGAGATGAATCAGGTCTGTTGCCTTTGGTAATGTGTGTGTGACTAAAAGGGGCATTTGGGTTGAGCATGACTGCCCAACTATAGGATTCCAATAATGGAATTACATTGTTTGTGTTTACATGTGTGCATATTATCCCATCCTCACCAGAACAATGGCTGTGTGGGTAATTTGTGCACATAGGTCATCATGACCAATATTTATGTTTATTGTTAGGCTGGACCTCTAGTGCCACAATAATAATGAAAAGGAGGAAGTCAGGTGGCCTAGTATAAAGAGCAAGAAAGTCTGTGTGTGGAGGAAGTGGAATGGATGGGTGGGCCAAACAAACACAGGGCTGCTGTTTGTGTCTCATGTGTAACTGATATCAGATCTGTTTTTTTTTTTTTCATTTTTTCTCAAACAAAACCAATATGAATTGCAATAACAATTTCTAAAAATACCAGCACATACAAGTGGGTTTTTCATTTTATTTTGTGTTTTTTATTTTATTTTATTCCATAGTATTGCAGATAATACAGTGAATATTTAACAGCAATTTATCACAAGATCTGAGTAATCTTGATGCACAGTATTAGGTTATAAATTCAGAAAAGTAAGGGGGTGTCATTCCATGGAGGGCTTTGACTATGATCAGAAGGATCTTGAACTGATTTCCGAAGTATACGGGAAGCCATTGTAAGTGGGCCAGAATAGAGGTAGTGTACTCTCTCAAAAGCATGGCTGCCATGTCCTGAACCAATTGAAGTAGAGCAATTTCAGACCTGCTTAAACAAGAAAATAAGGAGTGACAGAAATCCAGGAAGAGACAGAAGCATGAATAATATGCTCTACAATGTTCTTAGCCAATGATTTTGGAAGTCTTTCTTAGTTGCGAAAAACGAGACTGAATCAGTTTCTTAATGTGATGGTCAAAATTCACACAAACACAAAACCAAGATTTCTTGCAGATGGTTTTATATCCCCAGATAGATACCCAAGATATGGACAAATGTTCTTTAAAACTTCACTTGAGCCAGTGACTGAGATTTCTGTTTTGTCTGTACTCAGCGGCTATCCAATCTCTGATACCAGTACGGCAACGGTGTGGAGCATCCAGATTTTTGAAATTGTTATATTTAAATGATGAGAAAGTTGGGTGTCATCTGCATAACAATGGTAAGCAACTACCTGAAACTGACAAAATAATGTTACCGGGGGGAGCATATACAAGCTGCACAAGACTCGACCAAGGATTGAACCTTGTGGAACCCCACACAACATATGAGCCAACCATGAGACAAAAGCATTATGAATAGCCCTGGAGGATCTATTTGTAAGATATGAGGTAAACCATCTGAGGGCAGTTCCATCTATGCCAACCCAGTGCTTTAATCTATCCAGATGGTATGATCAACAGTGTCAAAGGCGGCAGGCAAATCTAATAGCATTAGAATGAAGCGATGGCCAAACACATTCAGAAAAAAACAAAACATTTGTGACTGTCTGTTGTGAAAATAAGATTGAAATATGTTGAGAATGTTATTTATTTCAGCAATTTCTAATGGTTGTTTAGCTGTTATAAGTTGTTGTTTTGTTGTTTTTATCATTTTCAATAACTTTTGGTATGAAGCGTAATTTGGAGATTGGCCTGTAATTATGAAGAAACGTGGATCAAGACCAGGTTTCTTTAAGAGGGTCTGTACAGATTATAAAAAAGACTGTTGCCATTTTATGAATAATCTGCCAATGCAATGTGTTGAAATGCACTTGAGAAATACTGTTGCATAAAAAAGAACATTGAAATGCACGAGTCAAGTATGGATAATTGATATAATGTTTGTACTATTGCACAGTTGAAAAAATATACAACACGGTAAAAAATCGCATATATTAGCAGAAATAACAGTAGCTCAATAAACAGTAGGTTCTTTATGTCGAAATGGGAAACAAGATCAACACAGTGCCACATTAAATGATGCTGGAGTTAAACAATGCAGGACCTGTGGTAGCATTCTGACTTACACAATGGATGCAGCAGTCTGTTACTGAAGGAGCTGCCTGCGCCCCCCATCGTCTCATGCCGGGGGTGGGATGGGTTGTCCATAATCAGTCCATAGTCAGTTTGCCTAACATCCTCTTGTCACGCACTTCCTGGATTTTGTCCTGAGGGCAGTCCAGGTCAGAGCCAGCTCTCCTGATCAGTTTTTTTGGTCTTTTTCTGTCCCTCGCAGAGCTTCGACAGCCCCAGCAAACCACTGTATAAAAAACTGCAGATGCCACCACAGAGTCATAAATAGTTTCTAACAGTGTCCTATATGGTCCAAAGTACCTCAGTCTTCTTAGCAAGTGGAGAAAACTTTGGCGTTTCCTGTACAGGACATTAATGCTGTTTGTTATGGGAATTAGATGATTTACTAATCCCAGGAATCAGTCTATGACTGTATGAATGTTGTTGCCGGACAGTATAAAAGTCAAGACATTGTGGAGATCTGGAGAGAACACTCTACATGAGTCTTCCCTCCAAGCTGCATGTATTAAAGAGACCTGAATCATCACACAGAGTCTGTAATTCTTCAGAGAATTAGCAACTCTGAATGATCAACAGGGAGAATTTCCTTCACATTGTCCAGTTCAGTTTGTGGTTGAGGTGAACACCCACGTATCTATTTTCCTTCACAATCTCAATTCCTTAACACTCATCCAAACCCTGGATGTTTACCGGTACAATCCGTGGCACATTCCTGCAGAAGTCTATCACCACCTTTGTCTTGCTGGTGTTTGTGTGCAGGTGGTTCAGTCCACACCAAGTTGTCAAAGTTGTTCGTTCCCCTGTGATACACAATGATGGCTCTGACAGCTGTCAGTGTTGTGTCTGAAGTCCAGAGTGTACAGGTCAAGAGGAAAGGAGAGAGCACTGTCCCCTGCGGAGCCCCGTGCTGCAAACTACCACATCAGACATGCAGTTGAGGAGCCTCACGTACTGTGGTCTGCTGGTGAGGTAATTGATGGTCCATGCTGCCAGGTGGCAGTCTATACCTGAGCAATGATGGTTGGATTGTGTTGAAAGTACTGGAGACGTCAAAAAACATAGATAGGGTAGAATTAAATCTGTTGAAAAACAGATCCAGTTCATTTGCCCATTCCCGGTCTCCAGATTCTTCCTTGTGTGTTTGCATACAATACAATACAACAAAACAAGTCCAGTGTTCTTTTTTCTGGGTTGGAAAATGGAGGGCAGGGAAGCATGATTGAAATCTCCAGAGATGAGAAGGAGGGCCTGGGCTGCGATGTCTGCAGCTGTGAAACTACAGTCTGTTGGAGCTCACATGATGCTGCATTGGCGGACGTCACAATGACGTGAGAGAACTTCCTCTGGAGATAATATTGTTGAATGTTAACAATTAGCAGCTCTATGTCTCTCGTGCAGCGCTGCTCCTTAATACTGTTTCGTCCACCTTCATTCTGCTCTTCTACATTCTCTCGGTGGTTGGCTAGTAGCATCACTTATCCAAGGTGATGAATATGCCTGGCAAACTGATAAACATAAAACAGTAAACTGATCAACCACGTCATTTACATCATGAAACTTGGTTAAGATGCAACACTGAGCAGAGAAAATACTGGAACATTTTTCAGCAGATCTTTGATTAAGGATGCAAGAGTGAACTGTACATTTGGGGTAAGAAAAGCTACTTGAAGGGCAATATCAAACACTTTTATGACCAGAGACATGCTGTTTCAGGTTAAGTAAGTAAGTAAAGCTTTACTGATGTGCAAAGTTCTTCCCACATACCAAAACAATAAAAATGAATGAACAAATAAGGTAAAAATACAATACAATATCAAACACAGCACAATGAGAGACAGACCAGACAACAAAAACACCAAAAGACAAAGCAAGCCCAGAATGGAAATCTAAAAGATTCACAAATACTTACTCAAAAAAAATTCTAAGTGAAGGAATTACTGAAGGAACATTAAAAAGTCCAACCAATAAGACTTTGATATAGTTTAGAACAGCAGATCAAATAAATTCAGAAGAATCAGATAAGAAGCTACTACTGGGTTTAGGGGGTTGATAAATGACAATATAGCAGACAGGGGTATCACAAGTGAGTTAGAACATCAACACTTCAAAGCTGGGAGGTTTCTCCACTGAGATGAGGCTGCAGATAAAATGCTTTTTAAGAGCACAGTAAGACCACCTCCACAACCAGTCAGTCTGGGAAAAAAAGGGGGGGGACAAAGCTACCCAAGTGATGATGAAGGTCTGGTATGCCTATCACTGGTGTTTTCAAATGATTGTACATATTGTTTAGGGAGTAACTCCACCTATTCAGTTATTAAGGCATGAGGATGTGTTGATGTATGATATTCTGCCTTTATTTTTGCAAACAATCAAGATGGAACCAGGGAGAAAACTGGATTACTATAGTTATCGTGGACAAAATTTTTAGCCTGACCTGGTTTCATCAGTTTAAATCACTTTACTTTTCTCATAGATGTTATAATATAGTGTAGGGTTTGGTGACAGTACTCATCCTCCAGAAAGATCATTAAGGCCAGTGTTTTTGTCATTACAACTGAAGCACAGAAACACACTCGCCCGGCAACAGAGCTCGAGAGTTGATCCATGGTTCTGTGTGAACCTGGCATGCAAGGCCCTGACCATTGGCATGCATTTGTGCACACAGCTATTTGTAGTCCAAGGTCAAGCTTAATTGCATGGCTCAGTTTATGCAGTTTGCAATACACATGAGTAAAAATAATAAAAAAATTTAAAAAAAAGAGTCTGTGTCCCAGGTCATGTCTGATGTTTTTCAAATTTGCAAATATGTGTGTGCTTTATGGCCTCTACAAGAGCATTAAGCATACCTGTAGCAGCATTAGGAACACTCAACAGCACATCAGCTCATTCTTTAGTCCTTTTAAAGTCTTCTCCCAACAGAAATTCTGGAATGTAACAGACAAGTGTGATGGACACCATACACAGAATGAACTGCATGAAAGTCACTTTCTTTTCTTTCACAGCAGCAAACTCAGCAATAATATCTGTGTAATCCAGATACTGGACGCAATTTTATTTTCAAGGGACAGAATCACAAGTCCACTTTTTCTGTATTGAAGCACTGCTGTGTGCAAATAGTTTTTAATTACTTTCACCTTTAGAAAGATTCTCTCACCCACACAGTCACAGAAACAGCAGCATTCTAGAACAAACACCTTCAGAATTCCTCCCTTCCTCAGCCTCCGACTCAACCTTGCACAATCGGTTGAGTTCTTGTATGAAGACAGTAAGATAGATAGAATGACCTTGACCCAGAAAGCAACAAAACAAGGACAGAATATTGATTCTAACTGAAATCTACAATAACTTTCAAATGCAAAAGCATTCAACTTTTATATACTGTATATATACAGTCCCCTCCAAAAGTATTGGAACGGCAAGGCCAATTTCTTTGTTTTTGTTGTTCACTGAAGACATTTGGGTTTAAGATTGAGAAATGAATATGAGACAAGAATTCAGAATTTCAGCTTTTATTTGCTGGTATTTACATGTAGATCTATTAAACAACTTAGGATACATCACCGTTTGTATTAGACCACAGCATTTTTACGTGAGCAAAAGTGAAAGAACAAAAAATAAATAACATTAATATTTGGTAGCATAACCCTTGCTTGCAATAACTGCCTCAAGCCTGCGACCCATCGACATCACCAACGGTTGCATTCTTCACTTGTGATGCTATTCCAGGCTTTTACCACAGCTTCTTTCAGTTCTTGTTTGTTTCGGGGGGTTTCTCTCTTCAGTCTCCTCTTTAGGAGGTGAAATGCATGTTCAATTGGGTTAAGGTCAGGTGATTGACTTGGCCAGTCTAAAACTTTCCACTTCTTGCCCCTGATGAAGTCCTTTGTTTTGTTTGCAGTGTGCTTTGGGTCATTGTCCTGCTGCATGATAAACCTCCTCCCGATTAGGTTAGATGTATTTCTCTGTAAATTGGAAAACAAATTGTTTCCGTACACTTCAGAATTCATTCTGTTGCTACCATCATCAGTTACATCATCAATAAATATTAATGAGCCTATTCCAGAAGCAGCCATGCACACCCAAGCCATGACATTACCTCCTCCATGCTTCACAGATGAGCTTGTAAGCTTCGGGTCAAGAGCAGTTCCTTTCTGTCTCCACACTTTGGCCTTCCCATCAATTTGGCAGAAATTAATCTTGGTCTTATCAGTCCATAAGATTGTATTCCGGAAGTTTTTTGGCTTATCTCTGTACTTCTTTGCAAATTCCAATCTGGCCTTCCGATTCTTACTAATGATGAGTGGTTTGCGTCTTGTGGTGTGGCCTCTACATTTATTCTCATGTAGTCTTCTTCAAACAGTGGATTGGGATACCTTCACCCCTGCACTCTGGAGGTTGTTGGTGATGTCACTTACTGATGTTTTTGGTGTTTTCTTCGCAGCTGTCACAATTTTTCTGTCATCAACTACTGTTGTTTTCCTTGGCCGACCTGTTCGATGTCTGTTGCTCAGTACACCAGTGGGTTCTTTCTTTTTCAGGACATTCCAAATTGTTGTGGTTGCTATGCCTAATGCTTGTCCAATGGCTCTTATCGATTTTCTTTCATTTCTTAGCTTCAAAATGGTTTCCTTTTCTCCCATAGACAGCTCTCTGGTTTCCTTTTGGTTTACCCTCTTTAACAAGAAATGGACTCTTTATAGGTTTAAGCCAAGGCTAAAAACTTAGACTAGTCATGCAGAGCAATTTAATGTTTGATGAATCAACCTAAAAGGCAACACCTTGGCAACAAGAAACACCTGTCTATCACATGTTCCAATAGTTTTGCTCACTTGAAAATTGGGTGTGTTCCAACAAAGGGTGGTATGCCCTGAGTTGTTTAACGCATCTAGATGTAAACTCCAGAAAATAAAAGCTGAAATTCTGAACTTGTCTCATACTCATCTTTTCATCTTAAACTCAAATGTCTTTAGTGAACAATGAAAAACAAAGAAATTGGCCTTGCCATTCCAATGCTTTTGGAGGGGACTATATATGTGTGTGTGTGTATATATATATATATATATATATATATACACACACACACACACACACAGTGTATTTGCATTTTAATTTCATTGCATTTTCCCAATATATTCAGGTAGTACACTATGCTCTGTCTTGTTAAAATAAAGCTATCTACTATTTTTACAACAACACTTTTGTCCACTGGATATTATGACTAAACTATGGTGAAAACAAAAACAAAAAAAACCCTGACATCATAATGCTATCTGGGCTGTGTTTTAGAAAATAAATCAATAACAACATTAGGCAGCCTTGTACTGTAACCGCATAGATTGTGTGTTTCTTGCTTTCTGCCTATCTTTGCAACAAATACATAATCTCCTACGCGTTTTTTTTTTTTTTTTTTTTTTTTTTTTACATTTTGCCTTTATGCCTCATAAAGATGCAGACAGGAAATGATGATGTAGAGAGAGGGATATGACAAGCAACAAAGCTCTCTGGCCAGAATCGATCCAGGTGATCACAATACACAGTATCTTCTGCACATTACAAAATTCCCATTTACAGATGTGACACAACATTATCACAGGCAATACTTTGTGTTTCAGGCAACTGTGCATCACAAATAAGTGTTGTCATTAACAGTTTTGGATATGAAGAGGTCTACCATGATGTAATTGCTCGTGGCTACCAAGGGCACCAGCTGAATGAAAACGCCACTCTCTGCACTATTAGTTTGAGTCTCTATGCCTCAAAACCAGCAGTGACAAGTCTTACAGTTAGGGCTTTTACAAACTAAACAAATCCTCATGTGAGTACACATCTTCTGTTTGCACATTCACACCTTCAGTGGTGGTGAAAAATAACTCACTGTTACCACTTTCTGATTGACTTCTGCTTATTTGGAAATTGGACGATTAACCATATGAAATTGTGTATTAGCTCTCTTTGAATATCCCCTCATCATGTACATAGTTTTTCCAACTTTCTCAAACTGCCATCCATATGTCAGTGTCAAATATGGTTGATTTGTTCTATCCCAAGGTATTAGTTCCATTTGGCTAATATTTGAATGGAAATTGCTCAGTCAGAATCGTTCACCTTGAAGTGAGCAGAATCCATCTTTGGGATGACAGGTTCTGTCTAAATAAGCATTACTGGGAGCTGCTATTCTCACTTCAGATTGGACACTCTTATTGTCACCATCTAAATTGTTTATAACCTTAGGGTTAAAGATGGCTATATATGCATACATACAAATGAAAAATTTAATGTTGATGAGACTGACATTAGGGCTGAAATGGCAGCCATGTTGACTCTTTTGTCCTAGATAACCACAGTCTCTATCTCTGAGAATCACAATGGGTGATTCTGTTGATAAATACAGTTACCAAAGTGACTTCTACAAATGAAAGTTTGTGTAAATGACCCATAATATTGCATTTAAAAAAAAGAAAAGTTACTACTGTTTGTGAAGGAAAGACATAGTAATTGTTTCATTAAGAAGCTATTGTGAAAGTGTTTTTTTTGTAAACATAACTAAATACTGCCAGATCATTTCGCTCTTCATTAGTCTTATCTCTTTGTCCTGTCACGCTCCAAAAAACTTATTTAGTTTTACCCCCAAGGTAACTGCTGTTGAAATGCCATTTCAAAGCCTTCATTGTCCAAACCATTTATAGAGCAACGATCCTCGATTTGATTCTATCCAGACGGATGTGTGCTACATAAACTGCAACAACTGCCTTCTTTTACCGATATTGAACAAAGTTTAAATACAAAGTATAATACTATAAAGTTAAAATGTTCAAGAGATAAAATGTTTTCTCTTTTGAACTCAGTGTAAATATGCTAGTATGGCTGAAGAAACACAAACTAACACATACTGAGTTCTTGTTGATGCCTTTCATATTTTCTAGGCTCTCATAAAAGCTGGATGCAGGAGGATTTAGCTTTGACCTTCAAGCAGCTTTTATGTCCATTACAGTTGTTAAAAATGGTTGGAATATTGACAAATTGGATGAGAAGAAGTTTTATAAATTGAACACACAGTTCAGACCTCTACTAACATGTTCTATATCAGTGCTGTGTCTTTGTGTGCACACTTTTTAATTCCGACACATTGGCACAAGAAAGTCATGCAGAGGTCAGCAGAAGAGCCTCTGATAGTGTATCAGCATATCTGCTGGGAGAACAGAGAATATTACACCTATTGATAACACAGGATGTCTGAACATTCAAATCATTTAAAGGTACCAGCTTCTTAAATAATTCATGCCCTCACTCCATGCATACATTGACTGACTTTGCAACACATTGTGCAACATTAGCAGATAGAGAACGAGGGAGGGCTGAGATTGGATCAAATGTGACAAAGACCAACGTGACTCTTGAAAAGCAAGGGAAGACCAACCTTACATTTTGAAGGCTGGCTACAGATACAAACAGCCTTTTGTTCCACATACTGCGACTGCTGCTAAGGTGTCTGATTAAAGCTGTCTGATAAGTCAAGACTGAGGCAGATGTAGTTATCTGAGATCAAAGTTGGAATCATGTGTAGCTCTCCATGCCAGGAGCACTTAAGCTCCTACACAGGATAAGCAGACCTGAATCAACTTACTATGTGATTGAAAAAAAAGTGCCTCAGCAGAAACAATCAGTCTGTCTTCAAAGAGAAAACCCTGCCAGTCCAGCACTTCAGGCAGTTAGGTAACAAAGTAGTGATCTGTTTTCTAATTGATCGGTAATCCTGGTCTCCAAAATTTTGGAAGTAACAGTGATGTCCTACGATCAGAATCAGACAAGTTCACAGAAGTTATTACGGGGAGACTTGAGGGATGTTGAAGGAACTGTTTCCTGACAACTCAAAAAGTACTGCAGTTTTCCTGTTTTCTGAGAGTTACATGGATAATTATCTCCAGTTGTAACTTGGTGATTGATGATTTCTTTTTCTTTTAAATGAGAGCTAATTGAATGGAGTAATAGAAGGAATTGGGAAGACGATACAGTTTTATTTAATGGTAATGAAGATTTGCACATTTTAGTTTGTACAGACAATCGCTAACCTCATACACCTCAACCATGTCTCCTTGAAATTACATTTATGCAGAAGTATCATTTTATATAACAGTCTACAAATCTAATCTTGTTTCAAGTCACTGTTGACATCTTCAGTATGTAACCAAGACTGCCATCATTTTTGGACCTCAGCTAACTACTGTGTGTGCCTACATATAACCATAGAAATCATGCCTCAATAGCTATGAAAGAATATCTTACAGCATAAGCAGATATTATAGGAAAAAACAAACACTAGCCTATGTTGTCAAGCTAATTTTGGAAGACATGTTCAGTACAAACATATTTAGACTGAAATCCATAGTCCTCATTCTTTGCAAAAGTGCATTCCAAACAATATGAAGTTGGACCAATCAAGTGGATACCCTTCAAAGTTGCACTTTTGGTAGTATGAAATTCCCACTTTGTGTTATAATCTCTCTGCTGTGGCACAACAAGGAAACATAGTCTGCTGAAGCTTTCAATGTCTTTTCTTTTTTCTTATTCACTCTATTTCACTTATTATACTGGTCAATATTGACCCAATTGCACCAAAATCCATAAAACTAGTATTAAGTCAACTAGCCTTTGCTTCTTCTCTCACTGATATGCAGTTCTTAATGTAGGCTGGATGTTTTCTCGGGACAAAAAGAGTTCATACTTATGATGTTGAATAGTTGCAGGAGATTTTCCTTGCAGCAGGAAATGGAATAGCATAGACCTGCATCCCTTGATGCGCCCTTAAGAGTCATGATAATGGAGATGTCTGAATGAGAGGTCCTGACACCACAAAATTATATAGTATGTGGTAGTTGAACATTCATATTTGGGAACCATTTGTTTGAGAGTTCTTTTGTGGATTACATTATTTTACTAATGTGAACTAACTGGACTCATTTAATTTATGGTAGCTTTATTTATTTATATTTTACAATGTCCTCATTTTCAGTTAGATTGGGATCTACACTCTTTTAGTAATCATCAAAGCTGGCAGAGTGATACACCGTAAAGTCAGTGATGTGGATGTGTAAGGTTTGCTGTCAGGGTTCTTTTATCTTCCAGTTGTGACTATCATTTAAAGGCAGTAAGTAGCACTGAAGAGGCTGCCCCCTTGATTTTACTTCACTTGCTTTTTGGGCATACTGAACCAAACTGAATATGGCTTTGCCGTTGGTGTGTGTGACAGGGTGAATGTGGCTTATGCTGTAAAGCGCTTTGTGGTCACTAGACTAGAGAAGCACTACAATGCAGTCCATTTACCATTTGCCTACAAAACGGAGTTGTATTGTTAATAGTTATTGCTTAGACCTGGCTCAGCTCAGACTCAGTGGTTTTAGCTTGATTATGAGATGATTTTGTCGTCGCCAACGAGTTACCAGCGTCGTGGCTGATCATGAATGACAATCGGATGTCTGCACTCATGTAGTGTGACACGCTAAACGACTGTTTTGTGCGGCATCTGGGACTCCCCACGACAGCGCACTACACCCTGATGCTAAGTCTTGCATTTCTGAATTTTTTCTCTTGACTCCTCTAGTGTGACATCTACCACAACATGTTCCTCAGTGTTTACCGAATTAAGTGTTCTCTCCAAAGCGCAGTCAGGTAAACATGGAGGAGGGGAAGAGATGCTGAGGCTGCTGCCGTCAGGTAGGACAGGCAAAGAGAGAAAAAGTTTGTTGAGCTGTGGCAACAGTATCCCTACCTATTTAACGTTTCCTCGAGGGAGGAGGGCCGGATCAAAAAAGACAAATGTTGATGAGAAATAGTGAAAGCACTTCATCAGCCTGACTGTGCTGTCATAACACTATCCCCGGTCCTAACTGCGGGAATATGCTTATCATTACTCATTCCAGATCAAACGCTAAAGTAGCCTGTTTGATGCAACCAACATAACCAACCTTTTTTGTGGTAGACAAGCAAGCCGCAGCATCACACACACAACGCTTTTGTCAGTTTTATTGACAACTGCTTCACCCGCCTCCCCGATAACATCTGATGTCGTGCGTGATGGTGAAATAAGACGTGCTGTGATTGATCGGGGTCATATATGTAGTCTGACCAATCACCAGACCAAGACACGGCACAAGTTTCGTGCACTGTAACCATCGTTTAAGACAAGAAAAATTATAATGTCTGAACCAGGCCTAACAGTAACCTGCATTAATAACTGAAGACATGAGACTGGTGATGGATTGACATCTGTTACTAACTTCAGCGATTTATGTATGCTTGTCATATAATTCACTAACAAAATAATAATAATTTAACAAAATAAGTATGTAACTCAAATGCAATGCCAAACTTAAGTTAATAAATCTCATTTACTTGAATACTGCACATTTAACCATTCGCTAACACAAGAGAACATTATGCGTCTGATTCCTGTTATTCCACACTAGTTCTTTTCTTCTTCATTTCAAATAATTTCACAAAACTCTGCTACACTGACCTCTGAATGCCAGCCACTCATGAGTAAGTTGCGTAACATTAGAGTTTATGTGCCAGTGGAATCTGAGCTTCTGCAGATGACTGAATCCATTGAGTGAGTGCTCTTTATTCAGTCTACCCATGTTTTTTCCTTGGGTATTAGCTTGCTTTGGTCAGAGGCCGGTCCATTGTCTGCTAGCTCTGCCCATCCTTGCATGATATGAATGAAGATTAGCATGGATTATTTGAATAAACCACCCAGGGTCTGGTGTTAATGCGTCGCAGCAGGAAATTATGTGAATGTCACTGCATGTATAAGTGAAATAAATGAGAAACACAATCTGCCAGGAAGAGCTGGACTGTATATGGCTGCAACCAATCAAAAAGACGTTGATTTAAGTGAAATGGCTTTGTTCATTTGAGCATGTTAAAATCAATATGCCCACCTCCTATTTTAGAGCATGAGTAGTTGATTTAGGCCACATAGTTGAGCTTTTTTCCTTTTGTTGTCCTCCTATTCTTGTTTGTATGATATATCAAGAATGATTCATGTGCGCCCTGGAACAAACAATGCCATTCTAATTTGTCATTTCTGCATACTTGGCACCCTTGCTTGTGGTGGAGCTTTGGCAAGGTCATGGGATGTACCTGACCTGCTGTAAGACAGAACAATGAGGGTCAAAAGAATAATGCACATGACATGGATTGAAATAGATTGCAGTCTTATTTTATCCTCCAAACACCACTGTGCAGATGTGATTGCTGAAACTTCTGTACATACCTGTACTCTCATCGTCTTTGTCTTAATGGTGTTGTTATTAAACCCTCTTTATCCTCCCAGTGACTTGATAGAAGAAGTGACCAATGTGTTAAATGTACATTTCACAACAAAATGTTGCAGCTTTAATCTACTGTGGGGGGTGTCTGTAAACAACTGCCTCCACCCACCCCCTCCCTGTACCCTTGACTCTAATTAAGACCACGTATCTTAGATTTTGCTGAGGTCAGGAAGGGGTTTTAATTTAAAAACCATTAAGACATAGTCAGGACTTGTGTTGCATCCCAGGCAGCTGTAATTTTAATTAAGTCTTATCTTTGCCTGATTTCTCCGGAACAAGACATCATCATAATTCCTTAATAACAACCTTCGAATACACTGAACAACAGTTTGGTAAATGTGTCGAGCTTCTTGTATGTTACAAGTATTGACCTGTGAACCTCAGGCTTTTGCCTAACATTAATCATGTGGGTTAGTCTGTACATATTCTAGAATTTCAATGTTGAGCTGCTGTCTTAAAAAGGTGAAAATGAAAGAATGGAATATTGACACAGGGCAGTGTGGACAATATATTTTATCGTTAATGACACCCTAAGGTCCACCTCCATTGTGGTAAAGTTTTTGTCTTCTACTCATGAGACTACCAGAAAGTGGGCAATAAAATCTTGGGAAAGCCTCACACCTGCTAAAAGATATACAGTAATTGTCTTTTTGGCACTGTATCATGTGGTGCACTCATTGTGTTTATTGTAAAGAGAAAGGCTTTTACTGTGAAGTCAATTGTATTTGAGACAAGGTTGGTGAACACACAACAGACTGTAGCCTACAAATACAAGCCGTTAATGCTTTCACACTTGCACAAACATTTGGTACCAGACTAAAACAATGCCATGTGTCACTTGTATCTTTCCCAGTGATGATATCCAAAGCTGTCAGTGCATTGTCATTTGTTGCCTCCCATCCCAATATCTTAACAGCGTGCCAAATTGGTGTTAAGGTAAAGAAATTATCTTGTTCAGTCTTCTAGTGAGACTCAAAGCCGTCATAGTAATTGTGAGTGCTGATGTTAGATGCGCAGCAAAGTGCCACTCTCATCCCTAGTGGCCAGCATTCCCTCCATGCATACAGAAATGGATAGGGAGACACAACGCTGGAGCACATTAGTAAGCAAAGTCTGTGTGGTTTAGTGAAGTTCAGACTCTCATTAAGTTGAATTCTTTCCCTAAAAGTTACCCTCATCCTCACACTATCCATCAAACGCATGAACTGCAAATTTCAGAAAAATTACTCATCATCCATCTACTAAGTTTGTATGAAATGACATCTTACAAAAGCAAGGCGAAAAGACTCCCAGCAATCTTCAAAAGGGTTAGAAGTCATCACAGATATTTAATTTTTACTACAAGTAAACATAATGAGGGAATGTACAAAAATGACTTCTTCAATCAAAGGTTCCCAATTTCTGCCTTTTTAAGTCTTCGAGATGGTTATGTAGCTTTTAATTAAAGACATCAAGACAGATATTTCCATGTGGAGGTCAATGGGGCAACATTTCATTTTATGGGTTCTTGACTTGAAAAAAGTCCTTGTGGTAGGATTTGTCTAAATGAATGAATTTCATTTTAGACTACAGTCACTCTGCTCTTCATTCTTCTCCTCTCTTCATTCACACACTCACAGGAAACATATGTGTGTGTGTGTGTGTGTGTGTGTGTGTGTATATGTATATCAGCTATACACACAAACACACACACACACACACACACACACATATATAGCTGGATAAACCTGCTGGGAGCTAGGGCAATGCATTTTCGGATGCTGGACTACAACCAGGCCCTTAGTTTGCTGTGTGTGATGTGTGACATCACACCCACTACCAGGGATGTTGAAGATGCACATGATGCACATGAGGCCACAGACCTTCAGTGAAAAGTGTTTTTTTTTTTTTTTTTGTCATACAGAGTAAAATTCTCAAGGAGGATGGTAAATATTTTTCTCCAATTCAATTCACAATTTTGCTACCATTTCCTGTCATGGTGACAAAATAAATACACCCTGGACCTCTATCCTAAATCATTCAACAGCACATCAGCAAAAACCCTATTTTAAGTGCTGCAGCACTTACTGAGATAATTTCGTTTTGTAACCACCAGGCCCATTGGTGCTGGTCACCTATTTTGAGAGTCACTTTGTTACAAGTGATCCCAACTAGTATGACAATGAATATTCTCGCTGTTCATAAATCTCAGTATCTCCATGAACACTGTGTAGGCTTACGACACTGAAAGCAAAATCAACACATATGATCCTTTCACATGTGTAGGTCATGATACGATGAAATCATATCAAGTTTGTCACATTTCATGATTTATTATTTGTCATGTTGCTAAATAGGAGTGTCGCTGGTAAAGCCCATTCAGGGAACACTGGAGGTCCCTGGACCCCAGTTTGGGAGCCATCTACTCTATCCCCTTTAAATATGAGAACACTGCAGGCTGCGGACCATATGGTCTTCATGACACAGGCAAGTGATGCTACCTAGCGATTAAAGAGAGGGAGAGAGAGAGAGAGAGAGAGAGAGAGAGAGAGAGAGAGAGAAGCTGTAGCCTACTTAACGAAAGAAAGATACTGAAGCGAATTCAGCTTTTTGCTTTGAGTGCACACAGCTTTACACAGTCTCAGCCAGCCAAGAAAAAAGAGAGAACACCGAGGGAGAGAAAAAAAAAAGCATACAAGGAGACTTGGCTGATGCATCTCTTCGAGAGCATCCATTTCACGGCGATTACAGTTTGAAGCGAAGGAGACGGTGCGCATTTCCCTCAGAAACACGGTGCTTTCTCTCCTCGAAGTCTGTTTCCCGGAGCGGCTGGCGGGCGGAAAGACACTTTTTCTGCGTTTATCGACACGGACAGTATTTCATAACAAGCTGTTTACTTGGAGCGAAACCAGGTCGTCCGCAGTTCCTGTAGGCGACACTGCATCTTGTTTGTGGAGTGGAATTTGCGATTCGCAGCTCAAGACGCAAAAGGAATATTTGACGGTTTAAGTTTTCCTGGAAGTTGCGCAGTGACAGAAAAACATGGAAATTTGTGGCTTTTTGGCGATGCCTGGGAAATGCCTTGTCGTCCTCGGACTTAAATTGTTATTCCTTGTACCTGCAGGAGTTCCAGCAAGAAGCGGGGATTCTGTACTAAAGGACAATATCACCGTGAGACAGGGGGACAGCGCCGTCTTAAAGTAAGTCTAAGTATATATCATTACCACATCGCTAATATCATCTCCTGTCGTGCGCCATGGGGACTGACTGTTGTACAGCGTGTGTTGCTCCTAACAGCTAACCAAGTGCAATGGTCCAGGAGTTACTAAAGGTCACCATATCCTACAGAAAAAAACACACAAATTCTTGTTTTTATGCTAATGACAACTGCTCGTACTGCATAGCTGCCCTTTGCAAGTTGTGGCATAAGGTGCAAAAGTGTGTGTGCAGCCTCTCCTGCTCATTGCCCTTGAATTGTTATTGATTCGGTTGGTTAATGTCTTGTTGAGGTTGCACAGAGCTGAGATACCCAAATTCAGCTTGGGGAGGGGTTGTGTACGTATTGATTTCAGGATGTGATACAAATGCAATTATGACTTTAATTATCAGGACTGTGTTGTTTTCGTTACACTTCATGAAATATTTTTGGAAGACTGGATAGAGGCTATTTTTGACCATTTTTATTAGCTAACCCTTTGTAAAAAAAAAAAAAAAAAATAAAAAAAAAATTCATTGTTTTATTTTTATCGTGCTCTCATGCGGACTTGCCATGATTTTACAGCAACCTTATCAAACTTATTCATTCATTGTAATCTCCAGTCCTATCATGGCGTTCCTCCATAGGGTTTTACTGTGTGTTTTGTCACATGTAATGGTGTTTTCTCATCTTTTCTCTCCTCACTGTTACATTTGTTTTTATTTGTGCTTGTAAACTGTATTGTGGGTTTGTTGTAGTTCTTTGCATAAGAATAGACCAGGTGTGGTGCTAGAAAGTCAGAATCTCTGTCAAAGGATGTGAGAGAGGCCCCGCTCCACCAACCCACCCACACAAATACACGCGCGCGCGCGCGCGCACACACACACACACATACACATATATATATATATATATATATATATATATATATATATGCACTGAACAAACAAAGTCTTTCCTTAACACATATAGACATGAATTGCCATATAATTCGACTTAAATATGCTTGGAAAGGGTTTGAAAAGCACGGTATGTTAACATCATCATCCATTCATCCTTTAGCTGTACAGGCTTATACTTAGGGTCGCACAGGGGCTGGCACCCATTCCACCTGACACTGGAAGAGAATTCACCCTGGACATGTCCCCAGTCAGTCACAACACCAACATAACACAATAATAATCATTTATTATATTTTAAAAAGAATAGAAAAAAAAAATCAACTACAGTGATCAGCAACAAAGGTAATGATAATCAATAAATAAATGATAAAAATATAAACAATGTGTACCTGATGTAGAAGATAAACATTACAGGAAGAGAAAAGGAAATTCAAAACAATGTAACTTATCAAATTGTACTCATGATTGTAAGGTGACATAACCTTTTGAAGCCATGATTTTAAGCATATGCTAAACAGTTACACTCATATATCTGTATGGTGTCATTGGACAGTCTTGATTACTTAATTTTACAATCAAGATTTGCAAATGAGTCATGAAAGCAGATATGTGAATCTGTAGTACTAATGGGAATGTGACTATGTGGTAATGTAGTCACATTACCAAGCCTATAAATGCTGCACGTTCAATACCTCAAGCTGTCAGTGCAGGGCAGTAGAGTTCAGTTGGCTCCACACTGGCTGAGATATGAGGTATTTGGACAATAATTATTGTACAGTGTGATGACTGTTGACACAGATGAGCAGCTAAACAGCCTGCTGTTGCAGCTTGGGTACATGAGGTGGAAGGTGATCATGCATCATAGCTGCATCAGCTCATCACAGAGGGGGTGGAAAATGTAGTCCAAGATGGAGTTCAGTATAGGCCTTATCTTCTCTCCTCTGCTCTGTGCAGCCTCACCCGCAAATTCCACTGGGCAGGGCTGTGTTACGCTCCGGTTACTACAAGCCCGCCAGAGCTGATCACGGCCATTCCAGTCAATGCTTATGATTCCACCAAAAGCGCTGCAGCGCATTTCAGAAGCATCCCAGACATGTCGCAGAAGCAGGTGTCCTCTCTGCTCTGTGGAGAATATGCACCTAGTCTATTATTGACGCAAGCCGCGTCAAGCTGCATAGAGCAGATTGAGCCAGCTAAGTTAGAAACAGGAATGGCGTAGAGAAATCAGTCAATTTTCAGAAATAAAAAGCCCCATGCAGACTCCCAATCGCTGAAACCATTTAACTACTACCCATGGTAGAAGCACAGAAATCAAGGAAACATGACCAAGTCATCAAAATTAGGCAGGTAGAATGCACTGTTTCTCCTTGGGGTTTGAAGCCATGATCAAGACATATCAAGCCATAACAAAACTGTGTCACACCTGGAATATGACGGCATGGTGGAATTTCCAGGTTCGAGAACAGAGCCGCTTTTCCTCACCAGTTTGTTAATCCTGTCTTCATCTTAGCCATAACAAATGTGTGTTGACCTCCACTGATTAGTAGAACTTGTTAAGTAGTCTGTTGGATCCACTGAAACTAATGATTTCACTTTCCTCACTCTGGATGGTGACAGGCTGAAATCCACTTCTTGCTCCATTGTCACGCTGACGCTGAGCTGCAAATGGTTGCCCTTGCAACAGCCAACAGGGCTCTCTTGGCAGACTCATATTCTCCCTTTTTTGCCCTAACCTATGCACTCCACAACAGAGGAGTCATCTAATAACTTGTGGAACTGCCATGACCCTGACTTGAATCTTAAAAGGAGAGGTGTAGCGAGTGAACTCAAAAAACTGACAATACAGTTACCTGGGGCGTCCCTGTGCTGCTCCGCAGTGTATCCAATACACTGCCCTGGAGGAAGATGAACTGCTGCCTGTCAGTGAGCTAGTCAGTCCACAATCAGGAAACCATGCTATCCACCTGCATCGCTTTGAGCTTCTCCCCAAGCAGGAGGGGCTGGATGATGTTGAAAGCATCAGAGAAATCAAAGGACATCATTCTCATCCTGCTTCCCAGCTTTTGCGGGTGGGAATGAGGCCTGTGGAGTTGGTATATGATAGCATTGTGTGCACATTTGACAGCTAACTGATACATGCTTGGAGCACCCTGAGGTTGATGCTGTGAGGACCCACTGCCTTGCTGGTGAGAAGCCTTTTTAACTCCCTCATCACCCAAATGGCAGAAATGCAAAGGCTTCGAAAGGCAGCTGGCTGGTGAGGTTGGGTCTCAGGGAGGTGGGCCAGCAGCAGGATGCCTTGGAGAGGAGGCTGGAGAGGAGAGTGGTGGTGTTGACCTCTGATTTAATCTGCATAGTGGGAAGACTAGAAAGTGGTAGGCACTGCTGTGTTTTTATTTGAGCATAGTATGTATGAAAATGTAGCTCTGATTCAACAAATTTCTATCAATATTTTCTTATATTTCCAAATAAATTAAAGGTGTTTGGAATCTGCATTTTATCATATTAAGTAATATACTGTATGTAATATAGTCATTACTACTATTTGGAAGTCAGTATCTCACATTGCCTAGTTTATGACATTACTGTGAGGCAAAGTTACTTCATGTCGCCAGCATAAATGTTGGCCTATAAATAGAGATTTATACAGTGATTCATTCATTCCAGCATGACACAGCAAGCCTGTCTCACATAGGAATTCCAAAACTACTGTGAGCCAATTTATAGAGGTTTGTCAAGGGTTAAACGCTTTTAGGTGAGGGAAATACACCATTAGTGTGATCCTTGCAATGTGTATTAAGTGAAAGATTTCTGCATCTGAGTGATTCGCTGTAGCTGGCAAAATTCCTAGAGTGTTATTTTATTTCTACAGGGTTGTATTATTAAGACAGTTGGGCAACACAAAGCAGTACCATTCTCACATAAGTATCATTCTCACATAAAGAAAACCGCTGCCAACAGGAACTTAAGCAGATGTGAGCAGCAGAATAATTAGCATCATTCAACACAGCTTTCATAGCAATATTATATTTCATTTTTTAGAAATGGAGATCAGGGAAAATAAAATGCCCAAGTGAAACATGTTTGAGGAACAAGAAGTTGATGCCAATTTGTGTTTAGAGTAGTATGTCCAGGTACTGGTAATTCAGTGTATATCCTGACCATCCACGATTCTTTGTAAATAATTGATTCCAATTAGCTGGAATGTTGTCTGGATTTGTGTCAATGTGGCATTTGTAATAATTAATTAGCTGAAAGGTGGGAGGTTGGGTAACATACCTAACAGGGGAGCCTGGTTTTCAAATGATGGTAAAAGTTAATTGAAGTGTATTTCAATAAATTAAGTGTGAAAGTTCAACTGCAAGTTAAGTGGTGCTGTGCCTAATGTGAGTGAGATAATATGTTAGTATCTCATTAATATTAGTTATCTTATTATTACCAGTCTGGAGCCAGAGGACATTGTTTCTCCTGCCAATCAGTGGAATGCCTCTTTGCTATTGGCTGTGTGGGCAGTGGAGGGAGTATCGAGCGAGACTTATTTTTTGAAGCTTTTACAATTAATATGTGATTGTTGGGAGCAGCCAAACAAATACTTAAATACAGGCATGCATACCTTTTCCTGCCTTGGCTTAAGCACATGGATGTTCTCTGTATCCTCACCCACCATCCACAAACAAATGTACAGAGGCATGAGCGGCATTAGTCATCCTGGTTTCCCGCTCATGGCTTTAAATAGTAACTATAACAGCAAATTACTACTGAATACATGAGCAACTGTCAGTATCACCTCATCTTTCATTATTCTTTCATGAAAATCTTTTAGAAATAGAAATTTATAGGACATCAGTGTGATTTGTTGTTAATCAACCTGTACTTTTTGCAAAATGTTTTAGATCATAGATTTGCCTGTTGTTGTTGAACATTACTTGGGAGAGCCACCTAGATTGTCTCTCTTTTTTAATTTATTTTTTGTTTTTGCAGATTTTTGCCCCTATTTTCTGCCAAACCGGAATGCCCAGTTTGTTCTACACTGCAGGTCTTGTCATTGCTAACCCTATTGGTTGACATACAGAGAGAAAAGTCTGTGACACCTGCATGTGATAAGTTTCACTGATAGGGCAAACAACAGAGGGGGTTCACGTTACCCCCCTCCAGGTCCACCCTTCATCGTGCAGGTGTCCTGGCCAAACAGCGTGCAATGACAAGCACCCTGGCTGGATTCAGACCTGTGGTCATTGCCAGCTGTGTTTATTGGAACATTGGAGGTGTGAAGTCTCTCTGCACCCTTCAACAATGTCATTTTGTTTTGACCTGGAGCTGCACATGGGGTGAGCACACATATTTCCACCAAAAAATGTATTGCATGGACCCAGCCACCCAAATTATGTCACTTCTGTATCGTAGCTGTGTATGTGTAAGGTTTTGTGGTCACACCATGTCTCCTTTCTTATTCATGTCTGCAGCAACAATGGATTGCATTATAGTCATGAATGGATTTGTAGTACTGACTTCAGGTGACAGAAAAGCTTGCATCTTGTGTGGCACTGATCAGAGACAGAACTGAAGCTTAGTTGGAGACCATGTGATAAATTCAGTTTTCACAATAACTATTATTCTTAAGAAGAGCAAGACCTACCACTCACACATAATGACAGCATGACTGTCTTATAGCTAGCCCCCCACTCTCAATGAGGAGAAGTACACAAGGCTGTGTCAGTGCTGTTCTGCTGCTGATAGGTGTTTTAGGACAGGTCTGAAAATATCCGAGGACCACTGCTTTCCCTCAGTGTCACCGGCTCTGTTATGTCACTGACAAGCCCTTTATAATTTGGCTCCTTGTGGCCCTTCTACCAGGTGGACAGATTAGCACCAGAGATGGTTGAGGTAATGTGTGGCTGACCCTTGGCACAGTCTGTGTAAGTCTTGTAAGCCAGAGTGTGGAGGGCCGAGTGGCGACTAATGACAGGGCTGTCAGAGTAAAGGTGTAGTCACATCAAATGCTCCTTTCTTGAAGAAGGGTGTGAGTTCAATTGCTTCCTGTGACAATTTAGCTTTTTCTTGCAGTAGGAAATGGGAAAGTGTAAGTGTACAGCAGCCGTAGCACCTCTTTTCCCATCATGTGATATTCCAGCTCTGTGTTTAGTCATATTGGCAAGGAAGCATATTTGAGGACAGGCTGATGCAACAAAATCTGGTCCTGCACCTTATTGTCAGCTTCACAGTGAAGCAAAGAATTTGGTACTTTTGTACTTTTGTTGTAATTTGTCTGTTTGTAACCCCTAACCCTAGTGATTATTAACTATCATCTGAGTAGTGCATTCTCATCACACCTGAAGAAAAGCAAGGTCAGAATTGCACTATTTAAAACAGATTTTTGCTGTAAAACGTGCAGAGTCAGAGATGTCGTTTGTTTTTCTGATTTAGCATTCTCTCTTTCAATATATCTGAATAATTGCAGAGGAAGAAGTCACAGTATTGTAGTTTTCACATGACATTGAATATGATTTCCAAAGCAAACTGTTTATCACAACTACCTACAAACCTACATGTAGTATGCATTAGTGATAAGTATTTTTGTTTAGATATCAAATTAATATATTTTTGAGACCACGGAGACCTGAGAAACCCAGGTCACTGATTAATGTCTTAGCAATTCCCAGTCTAGTGATTAGGGATGAGCGAGTACACCACTATCTGTATCTGTATCTGTATCTGTTCAACCATCTAAATGATCTGTATACGTATCTGTACTCGGAGTGGGCGTTGCCTAAACCGAAAGCGGGTGTGGTAGTAAATCGGAAATGGGTGGGGCTTAAATCGGTACATTATTTTAAGTCTGAAATTGATATACAATAAAAATATTAATATAGGCTACTTTGTGTGTTCAGCTGTATGTGTGTAATTGTGTGGTCTGTAAGACTGTTTATTTTTTAATGATCTGTGTGAACGTGGTGATTCATGCAAACATCCAGTGATGTCAAACAGGGAAATAATATGTCAGCCTTGTTCACTGTATTCTTCTCAAAAGCACCGCGTTCAGTACGAGCAAAGTTTTCCAACTGACTTTATATCACCAGCCAAACTAAGAGCAAGCAGACAGGAATTAAAAAAAAACAAAACAAAACAAAAAAAACCCCGACCGGAGTGGAGGCAGTGAGCGACGCGACATGAGCCGTTTTCAGCTCTGTCTTGTCAAATGCACCGCGTACGTTAAGAAACAAGTCATGAGAACAGAGCAGAGCGTGAAGACAGTCAGTTACCCAATGAGGATTTTCCTTCAGCACGAGCACAGATATTGACGAGTTTTACTCGTATCATGCTCGTACTCGTCAAACATGCTTTATCTGTACCGGATACTTGTCTGAAACGAGTATCCGGCTGAACCCTACTAGTGATTTTCATATCTCACTCAGAAATGATGAGAAGTGTAATGAGCAGGTGGGTATTTCCAGCATTTCCAGGTCAAATTTTATAGTATTATCACCCAGCACTTGTTACAAGTGGTTCCTTGAAACATATGCTTGGTGGTCTGAATGAATGGGTGTTGTTCAGTTAAAAGAAATGAAACAAAGGCCTACCCTTAATTGTAGCCTTTTCAGAATGCTGTGTTGAACTATAATGCTGTCTGCTGTTCAATAGAGAATGTCATTAAATCTGTGAGGCTTTCACACATTCCGAACACCAAACAAAGGATAAGTGTTTCATTTTGCTTTTAACAATGCTTTGCTGATAACTTATGTTTGGTAACTGTTAGTCTGAAGGAATAGATATGTGAGCCACAAGATAAATACAAAGTAACTATAGGAGAATATTCTTATGTTCATTCCTGTATGATTTCTCTTTGTCTCAGATCAGAACTCAAACATAACACCAGGGTTTTTTTTTTTGGTTTTTTTTTTTGAAAAGATTACAGTTTTAGAGTATATGAGCCACAAAGAATTCAATAACAAACCAAACTGCTGCTTTCACTGACTAAACTTCCACAGGTTTGTGTATCCAGACTGGAGAGTTACAGAATTTTGAGTGGTATGCTTCAAATGGGCATGACCTCTGCAACAATGAATAGACAGTTCAAAAACATCACCTGAATTGTGCAGAATGTAGTCGGATCAAAAAACATTCCAGTGGTATTCTGCCTGTCTGCCTGGCTCATATGCTTCCTGTTTTGGCTCAGTTAGACATAATGACTGCAAGTTGCAGCTAACTTGCTCCTGTCTGTTTAATTGTGCTTCAGACATTGACCTGAAACACTACGATACAACCCTACTATGATTATAGGTTAGCTACAACTAAAAATGATATCAGGATCATGGGCAGACAAGGCCATCTTGCAAAGGGAAGCCTAAGGGGAGGATAATTGGAATGGACAGGGTGACCTTAGTTTCTTTGTTCATGATCTTACAGTACAATGATGTATCATTTTAAACAATACTTTTCAGAAACCCACCCAGTCATGAAAACAAGCCCAGATTTTTCCTCTCTGCAGGCAGTTTTTCTACTGCCGAGTAGAAATAAAATCCAAAGTAACCCAAGGATTAAAAACAATGATTTCTTTGCCTACTGAAAAGAGAAAATCCATGGTTATGTTTTATGTCTCCATGCAGGCGGTAGCCAAGTCCCACTTGGACTCAAGGATGTACTCATTAGGTTTTGGAGATCAAAGGTCAAGGTCGCCATGACCTCACATCTGTCCCATTATTGTAAACGTAATAGTTCAAGAACGCCAGGCGGGAATTTCATCACATCTGCCACAAACATCCACTTGCACGCAGTTATGAACTGATTAGAATTTGGTGGTCAGAGGTCACAACAAGTTTTGGGCCATAACTCAAGAATACTAATCATACCAAAATGTATGAAGTGTTGACAACTTATTTAAAAGCTCAAAAATCAGCTTCACTGTAACATTGTAGTGTTCTACAAAATCACTTTTCTGGCTGTTATTCAACAGTGTAAGTCAGGAACAGACTTACAGACTTATTTCACATTTGGTCAGATACTGAATTCGTGACACTAATCATCTCATATAATCTTCTGGGTGTCCAACCTGAAACTGTGGTGATTGTATAGAACTTCTGAGGTGATGGCCTAAAGATGTGTGTGAAGCATCCACATTTTGCAATTTGCAGCTTCTTTGAAGCAACATCCATGTTTGAAGCATTGAAGTACATCACAAGCTCATTGGTTTAGCTGATATTGAGGTTCAGGTGATAGTCGACGCACCGTGTTATGAAACTCTCCATTAGTCCTCTGTACTCCTCTGTAAAAATAATTATATAGCATGACAAAAGGCATGTTTCTCACTGGAAATTATTCACTGCAATCATACACATCGATATAGTTATAATTTCCATTTACCATTTATATTGTGAGTCTGGACAGACATGGATGTAAACTGCAACTTTACTGGTTGGTGGAGGCATACAACCACAAGGCAGTAATTCTAGTTTGGCAGTCATATTGAAATGAAGCGACATCTTTATCATGACTTAGGTGTCCACCTATATTACCATGTATTTATCACTCTTAATATATTTTGAAGATTTCATTGGGATATCACTTTTTATTAAGGTACATATATTCACCATTAGCTAGTTACTTCTAAGCATGCATTTTAGTAGCATATTGGCTCCTTATTACATTTTATTTTACAAGACTCTTATACATGGAACAGTATCAAAATATTCCATTCACTAGCCTAATACAAATGCTGCCGTCTACAAATACATCCTAACCTCCTCCGCTGTTGAGTGAAATATATAAGAGGAGAAACAATTACATGACATTGAACACAAAATAAATGTTAGATAAATTAAGGAAAAGTGCTAGCAGACATATAAATGAATGGCTTAACATTAAATACTGGGAAGTATACTTTACATTGCCTTTGAGCTGATGGTTTACCATTTACAATGTGTGCTTCTGAGGATTACATAAAGGAAATTTCACATTCCAAGTTGTCTGGAATGCAACATCACTGTAATTTTTGTATAATGTGTTACAGAGTGGAGTTTCTTTACTCACAATCAGTCTTTGACTGAGTACAGACACACAATCAAGATTCAAGGTTCATCAATTTATCATTCTGTAACACAAGATATTGTAACAAAATGCTAACTGAAGTCCCTTTATGCTACACACACAACATAAACTTGTTATTTATGGTGATGTATGGTTGGATAAATTGTCTCAGCCTGAGGAAAGAAGCTGCTCAGTAGTCAGGTGGTACGGCACCAGATACTTCTGTATCACATACTAGAATGCAGCAGGATGAACAAGCTGTGGCTGGGTTTGTCTTCTTTTGGACTCTGTGCAGGCATCTCACCTCAGTGATATCAGTGATACTCAGTAGATGAGTACCAGTGATGTTCTGTGTGGTTTTAATCACCCGCTGCACCCGCTTCCCATCTTGAGCCGTGTCCCAGGCCAATTTGTAATGTTACCTGTCAGGATGTTTTCTATTGTCAACAGAGGCAGAGCTAGAGGGGTGGCCAGGGTAGCACTGGCCACCTCTGGACCCTGATTGGCCACCTCAGGTGCCACCCCAGTTGATTGACAGGTCACTGCACGTCTCGTTAAAAGCAGTGCGATTTTGGAAACATGAACGAGGAAGCCAGGCAGAACATCTCAAGTCACTGGCAGATAGTAGCATGGTGATGGTGAGGGCAGTAGTGTGGTTTTTGTTTTTTAACGTGTTCAATACGAGTGCTAGGAAGCACCAATCCTAACTTGTAGCATACCAGAATGAAGGGGAGAAACTCAATTAAAAGCCTCTACCAAGCATTGCCACCCAAATGAAACATAATTCATACCCCAAGAAATTATATGGGCATGTAACAAAAACACAAAAATAGCATATGTCTACTTTAGTGCATTTGCTGATTTCACCACTTCATGCAAACCACACAAACATGGTATCATATGAAAGCAGAGAGTCTGCTGATCACGATGTTGTCTGCCTCCTTACTGTGCGATGGAAACTCTGCAAGCTAGCAGCCAAAGAGTAGCAGAAAAAAACTTTGCTAAATCATAAAGTATGTCTTACCTTTGCTGTTTTGTGGTCAAAAGTTATATTCCAGCTCAAAAAACACTGCTAATCTCTGCTCCTATGACTCTGTGTTAGTTTGAGATCAATCACGAAGATCATAGGTGTTCACATAAAGAGGAGGGGGTTTCTGGAGTGGAGGGAATGCTCTTTATGCGATATACTATCTGAGGTTACTTCCTTCTGGATCGTCATTGGCTGCCCCTTGATTCTCTTGACTCAATAGAGGTGTCGATCATCTAAATTGACCAATTAGTTGCTGATTTATTGACCGGTGTAACTGCGCTGTTAGTTTCACCGCTTAGTCTAATTTACACATGAATTGGCAGAGCGAAAATAGAGGACCCTGTTGACCAGCCCGACGTATTATTTTACTGTTTAATTTGCGTTTTGTCCTTTTATGAGACATAAGAACAATAGCAAGCAGAAACTCTGCACAGATGCGCCCAAATGAGCGCCTGGATATACCTGTGTTAAAATATCTGTAAAACTGCTCAGGTTCATTTTTTTTAGCATGTACTTTTGCACAGTTACACATCAGATATTAATTTACTAATTCCTAATTCCTGTGTCTCTTTTTTCTAAAATCAACAATCAACTTCTTGGCTTTGCTGACGTTCACTGTAGGTTGCTCTCTGTGCACCACCCCACAAGATGGTTGATTTCCAACTAAGATGAATTCTCTCATTGTAGAGGATTGCAGTAATGGGTTTACAGTGTGAACAGGAGGGTGCTGAGCACACTGCCTCTGGTGTTGAGCGCAAGAGTGGAAGAGGTGTGACCACCAGTCTGAACTGGGTCTGTCAATACTCAGTTGCAGTGTGGTATTCAAGCCCGGAGTAGTGCATTTGCCAATCAGTTTCATGAGAAAGTTTGCACTGAATGTTGAGCTAAAATCAACAAACATCATTCTGATGCAAGTGTTATTATTCTCAAGGTCTGTGAAGACTGAGTGAAGAGTACTAGAGATGGCATCCTCTGTTGGTGTTGGTTCTGAATGTAAACTAGTGAGGGTCCAGGCTGGCAGTATTGTTGTCTTCAATGTGCTTTAGAATCTGTTTCTCAAAGCATTTTATCAGAATGAGGTTGAGTGCTACAGGGCAGAACTCATTTACTGCAGACATTTTAAGCATAGGAACGATGGTGGCTATCTTGAAGCAGGTGGGAACACTCCTTTGACAGTGATACGTTAAAAATGTTACTAATGGCGTCAACTAGCTCATTGGCACAATGCCAGGGATATTATCAGGCCCAGCAGCTTTGCTCATATTCACTCTCAGCGGGATTCCTCTCACATCCACTGTAGATACTGACAATGGCTGGTCTTCTGGAGGTGGAGCAGATTTGACAACTGTTATGTGGAATTAAGTTTTGCACCCAAAAGTAAGACTTGGACAGCGACGGTTCAATGTAGTTTTATTGAAAAGATGATAAGAAGAGGATTTGGACAGCTGATCCACAGTTTATGGTGAAGCAGGGCAGACAGAGAAAGCTTTGTTGTCAGAGGATAGACTGACAGGATGCTTGGTGAGAAAGGCACAGATCATGGAAGGATATGAACCTGAACAGACCACCGGGTGGTCAATGAGAGGACTTTCCTCAAGCACAGACACTGCAGGCAGAGACAAAGGCACAGGTGTCTGCTTCTATTGTGGACCAACAGAAGTGTTGTTTGAGGAGAGAAAGGTCTGGCTTATTCTTGATGGTAGGCAAACTGGGAAGTTTGTCCCCACTGGAGGATCTAGAACAGACAGAATCAGTCACAAAGTCCCAGTGAAGGTTTCTGGATCAGGTATGTAGGATTTCTTGGGTGGAGGCAACACTGGAGGTGTAGCTAGAGGAATGTGCTGGAAGGCCTGCATTGCAGGAACTGGCAGGGTAAGAAGTAAATATTGCCACTTGATTAGTTATTTAAGCAATTTGATTTTGGTTGCTGTCAGAAAGGGTTCAAATAAGTTGTTTGTGATATTCTGGTAGTCTGCCTTGGCTGGAGATTGAAGACTGAATATTTGCTGTTTCCAGGTCTGCCTCTGCTGAGCTGTGAATATTTACATACTGCAGGAGCTTGATGAGTGGATGGGTTGCATGTCTGCAGGTTAATTGGCAGGATGACACAGGTGATTGGCAGCAGGAGGCAACAGAGAGCCACTCCCAGGCAAATTCATGCACACACACACACACACACACACACACACACACACACACAGATTGAACATACAAGAAACCAACAAGAAACACAAGGGAGGGGCAAACATCGGGACTGCAAGGAATGAGGGAGAGGCACAGCTGGACCATGACAACAGCTGACTCTTTGTTGAGGAGATCGAAGTGAACATAAAGCATTTTAAGGTCGTATGGCAATGTGGCCTCACATGATGGGGGCACTCATTCCTTTGTTGTCTGTGGTGGTCTGCATCGTCTGCCACAGGTCTTTGGTGTTGTTGGTGTTGAGATCTCTCTTCAGTCTCTCCTGATGTCTCTGCTTTGTCTCGTTGATGCCACCTTTCAGTCTTGCTCTGGAAGTGCTATATATTTTTGTGTCAGCTGACTAAAAGGTAGATTTTTTGGCTATAGAAAGAACGCTCATGTCTTCAATCATCCAGGGTTCCTTGTTGAGAAATGATTTAATCGTCTTTGCAGTCACCACGTCTTTGCAGTCACCACATCACCATATCATCAGCTGTGGACAGGCTGTTGGAATTTAGGTGAAACAGTTCTGAGGTATGTTTGACCAAAATCACCAGCTACAGTAAAAATAGCATCTTTTTTTTTTTTTTGTCAACATTTGGCAAACATTGTCAACCAACTTGACATCCACGTTGAGCACCAAGCATCATTGATGTAAGCACAGTCAGGCTCCCCTCTCAGGCTCCTCATCTTCTGTTAGCACGGAACATGGTCTGCCCATCGAGTGTTCAAGCTTAATCTGGGATGTTGTGATGGAGCCTGGTCTCTGTCAAGACATGGGTGAAGCGGTCCCCCAGACATTAGCAAGAACTAGGCTTTGTAGTTGACTAGCCTTAGGTCCAAGCTGGGTTAGCTTGCTCTCATCCTGGCTCTCTTCCCCCTCTTCCTGGGGCAGTTGTAACATTTGCAGCGGTGTTTGGTCTACCTGGGTGGTTGGAAGATGTTGTGAGCAGAGATCAAAAAAAGCTGAACTTAATGCAGTCCCTGCACTTCTTCCTCCGATGTTAATGAGTGTATTTCTGTTACACATGTGAAAAAAAAGAAAATATTAAAACAAAAATTCAAATGAGGGCGCTACAAGCACCACCATCACCAAGTTTTTCATAAGTTTAATGTCAGCCTGTTATCAGGTCATTACTTAGCATAACAATTAGTGACAGCTAATATCAACTGCTGCGTGTGACGTTTGTCATATCAACTGGTGAAAGTGATGGTCAGTGTGACGTAAAAATGAGAAGGTATTACGTGAATGTTTTGGACTCTGCTCTTTGCTAATGATAAATAGAGGCAAAATAATTGATTCCTCAGCATTAGAGCTCAGCGAATCTGTGAATATTGCCAGACACTACTCTCTAATTTTCCCTTACATGTGCTGTGAAATGCTGCACTTAAGCTGTCCAAAGGTGACCCACTTTGCAGCAGGTTGAGGTGGACAAATTACAATAGTGTTCAGTAATTAAGGATCAGAATTTGAGGAAGTTTATTTGAGCTGATAGTGATGCATTGAAATATTATGTGACTGGCACCAATACTCATCCTTGGGATCGGTTGAAAGAGCCATGGACGTTTTCCTGACTGCTAACACACCACTTGAAAGCCTGACTGTACCCAGCCCTGTATCATTTATTTATTTTTTATACCCTCAACCCTCCTATTTTTCGTTTTTTTTTACCCAGTGCAACTCTTAGGTTTGGTCTGTTTGGTCTCACAAGTAGATGAACAGAAAGCCACTCCCTCTGCTTCATCTGTGAAAATACATTTGATTTTCAGGACCACAAACAGATATTTTCTGATATAGTAGATTCCAATTTGAAAATAAAGTACTGCTGCAAACAAATTTATACCATTCAGATAGATCACAAAATTAGCACACACCAGTCTTTTCAGCAAAAGTAGAGTGCAAGTGGAAGGCCTTTTTCTATTACGTTTTACCACCCTAGCATAGAGTGCAGCGGTTAAACATGATATAAGATTGCAGTGAAGGTAAAGTAACATAGTGAGGCTGTTGTCAGACTTTCTGAAAAGAGTTCTCCTGGTCTGTCCACCCTAACAATTACATTATGTTCAAATGATTCATGAATGTCAATAATACTGAAGCAGTAACATAGCTCACTTCATCAGATAAACCCACAGGATATATGGACCTGAGGATGGGGGTTGGTGTTCCCATGTCCCATTCTCCAGTAGTCCACCAGGGTGCCATCAGTCTTTTTTGAGCATTCCCTAAACATCCATCTTGTACAGGTTGGGTTTCAGCATCTTTGTGTTGTCGTAAATCACTGAGATAGTCATTAATTTTTAATATCCAAGAACCTATGCACCATGCTGCAGTCCAACTAGATCCTCCACTTCTGAGAGCCAGCCACATCCATTACAGCCTGTCTTTCCTCTGCCCTCCCTATGCATGTTTGGCTACACTTTTCTTATATCATTAATACTCATCAGCAACACCTTACATTCATGCCACATTCTGCCAGGCAATTTACGCTCTACTACTCTCACTCTCCTCTGCTATCTTTCTTCTTCTTTTTCGCACATTCTCATCCCTCTTGCTCATCTACCTCTGCACTTATCGGCCAGCACTTAGTCTATATGGACAAAAAGTAGCTCTAAGGTCTCCAAAAGCCAAGACTACACATTATGATTGCTGAGCTGATTAAAGTTATGATTTGGGCATCATGACTGATCCAAGAAGGGCTGAGTATGTTTTAGTCTGGTCCAGGGGGTGTCAATAAACAGGAGAAAGCATAATACTTTTGGGATGATGGACTCTCAGGCATAATTGTTTGCCCTCCGATTATACTGCTCAGTGTTCCAAGTAACATATTTGATTTTTACAACTGAGAAAAGGATTGTCAAGTATCACACATAGTGGGGGCAGTAATTATTGTGAAAGGTCTTTGTTACTCATCCAAATGTAGCATTTTCCCATTTTCCATCTCTTTGCTTTTTCTGCAGTAGTTTTTTCAAGAACCAGCAAAAATTCTCATGGGACTTTAGGGGGTTGCCTAGTGATGTGACTCCAGTTATTCCTTCCATGCTATATGGTCTAAACTTCATGCCATGGAATAAAGTTATGTGTAGGGTAATAATAACCGAAGCAACATAAATTAGCTCTAAAGTTTTTGCTTCAGTCTCAAAGGTATATCAATCTAGCATTTTTAGTATTTAAAATCAATAAACAGCTGCATGTAATGCAAGATTTGAATTACAGCCTATTTGATGATGTATAATGTTGGGCTACTTGCAGTACTCAAGTCAGATAAAGTAAAAGTGTGCATCCTTCTCATAGTTCAGTTATAGAATCCCAGTGCACCACAGAGTGTTTCTAAGACTGGAGTCGTTCTGCCCTGCCTCATGCTATCTTTCATTGCCCCACCCTCTGTTTCTATCACTCTTGTAACCTTATAGTGGAATCTCCCTGCCTGCCTGTCTGTCTGCTTGAAACATCATACTTATGTAGGGCCCTATGAAATCTGTTCTGATTTTTTCAAGATTTCGTTTAATTATTTCCCAAATTCCATGTGGTCCATTTTATTTTTTCTAAATTTTGAGTTTTACAATTTAAGCACATTTTGTATTCAGAAAGAATGTCTAATAATGGGCTAGATGAATAAGATTTCAACACTTCACAAAATCTCTCACTTTTTTTCTGTTCATGTGACTTCATTTCACTTTTAATTAATAAGGAATGTAGCTTAATTCATGAGCTCCCCAGCATAAATGGTTGTGTTTTATATATTGCTGTGTTTACGGGGGATATTAGGGAGCTCATGTGCTGCTGTAGTAATGGCTGTCCATTTACTGTCACAGCTATTTTTGTTTTAAGAACAGGACTATCACATGTTGATAAAGTAGGGCATCCTCTCCAGAGGTGATCGAGGTACAGTTCCTCTTGAAAGGTTGTACATTTTGTGACAGTTCACAGTCTTTGCTTACTACTATGAATGGGTCGGAGCTTTATGTTTCAGTCTGCAGCACAACTTGAAACGTTAATGTCAGAAAGGTCTGGGGCTGCAAAAGTGGAAATCAAAATAGTGAAAATGATTACTTAGTGGAGTCACTAGAGTATTGCATTTTTCCTCTCATTTTAGGGCACTGTTACTTGTTGCAAAACCTTGGCAGCAAAGGAATAACACTTTCATCACTGCAGGTTTTCACATTGAAGCACTGCCATATGAGTTGACGCACTATTGGTGGGCATTAAAGCTCTTGAGTTTTCGTATGCTGTGCTCTTCGTCCGTTCCACTTGAGATCTGCCTCATTTCAGAAATGAGATGTCTCCAACCATCTGTCAACACAAAGTACTGGCCTCCCGTGACCAGACAAATCATGCCTAATTCTCCCACCTCTCCTCGGGTCCTGGATCCCAGCCGTCGGTCCTCGAGTGAAACAGATCTCCCTAATGAAGGAATATGGCAGAGAAAAGTGCCTCCCATTGATTCTGTTCCCTGGCCAATGCAGCCTCAAGGATAGTGCAGCTGAGCTATACTTAGAATCAAGGATGAGGTTGATGTAATATTTTTGCTCTTTCATTGTCTTGCCCCTAAAATGCTCTGTAAGGACAGTATGTTGATGAGACATAACATATTCTGATGGAGCAATTTCAACATGAACCAAGCAATTACAGTAGTCAACTGGTAGCAGAATGCAGTAAATATGGTTGTTAATGGGACTTGGCTGCCAGCCGTAGCTTATAATCTGATCACAACATGAAACCCTTCCCATGAACATGTCTATCATGTACCAGACAGTGAATTACAGTGATTGTGTTTTGATTAACAACTTGTTCACTGCTCTCTGAGACCATGCTCCAATCGACCTTCAGTATTAATCAGAGATCCATGAAAACTGCATGGAACTGACTCGTTTTTCTGTAGATATACTGACAGGCGTACTGGGAACTGGACAGGCTAAATCCATTTTCTTAGGATTCATCTTGTAAACAGCCTTTAAATGCTGACAGACAGATGTCTATCACATGTTAAAGCCTACAACTTTCATTTGAAAATGAATGGATGCAATTTAAAAATCAGAGGCATCAATCTTGAAAAATACAGCATCCTGGTGTAACTTTGACCTGCACCCCCTGCCTTTGTAACTGATATCACATTTGAATGCACATAGCTTTGGTGTGGCATGTTGAAATTGATAAGTGCCCTTGATTTGTTATTGCAACCAGATTTCACTGTCTGAGGACAAGGAAGGAAGGAGGGAATTTGTCTCAGTCTGCCAGCTGACGGTGCTCATTAATATGGATAAAACTGACGAGGAGTCATCTGGGAAGAATGTCATACCACATTAGACAAATAAGTGGCTGAAACCACTGGCTGTAATGAATTGATTTGCTTCACATTGATCCCCCCCTTTCTTCACTGTTAATCACATTTGGGAATCATGTTCATGTTGTGAATTTGTGCAATTATGAAATATTGAATATTATAAGTGAATGGGGCTTAATTATATGCTTTACTTCTGCATCTCATATATATATATATATACATATACATATATATATATATACACACACACACACACACACACACGCACAAAATTTGAATATCTCACCAGTTTGATAAATGTGAAATGATGATGTATTCCTGGGCAGTTGAATAACACTTTTAGTCTTTATCCAAACTGAGAATGCTTTCACTTTTCCAACAGCACAACAGCTTTTAACACCCCACTTCACATTCACACAGTTAAGCACATTCACACTAGAGAGCTGCCCAGTGCAGCCGCAGTCTTCCACTGCTGGCCGCCAAGAAGGGAATTCACTTCCTTGGTCAAGGGCATGTTGACAGTGATTGTTGGGGGAGAGCAGAGTGTTGGGCAGCTTTTTATATTCACTGTGATACATCCAATCATGTATGATATGTCAAGTAGTTCAATGAGACTGTTGTGAGGAAAGATGAATTAATTGATGAATTAAATGCAAAGAAAACCTCACAGAACGAGTTTACTAGCTAGTCTTTAGGCAGGGAGCAAGTAATTGGGCCTCAGATCAAATCAGCTAAATTTGTGCAGTGTTACAAAAGAGAGGCACATTTACAATAATGCTACTTGGTTTCAAAGTAAACTGTTAGTGAAAGTGACAGCTGCTGAATGATCCATGTGAACACTCTGGTATGTTTTTCCACTCAGTGTGTGACCATCTAGTCATAAGGCCACTTTTCTAACCCGCAGAGTACTGCCACCTTGTCACCTAGAGCAGTTCTGTGGAGCTATTGCTTAGATAATAAATGGAGGTCTGACAGGAGGAAAAACCAAGAAACTATTGTAAAACATTTCTGACAGACACTATTTAACTTTGGAAAATCAATAAATGCAATTTAACAGAAGGCTTTTCTTGTTTATCAGTAAAGGTCCACCTTAGCCAGACCTGTTTTTTTTTTCTCACCCTGTCTCTCTTATAGGAAGAATATTATCTCATAATAGTAAATGGTATGACCTTTCTCCTGGATACTCCACCATCATCTGTGTCCAAATAAACAACTTCCTTCAACTGGTACACTGAGAAGCTCTTTCAGAGTCTTAGAGATCACTAATGTAAACTGTTCAAACTGCTCAATGATCATCAGCTCGGGTTGTTATGTCAGAAGTACCACGAAACCACAAAGCTAATAATGTATAACTGCTGGATAATGTGAGGACACAAATCTAATCAAATGTCAATATATTGCATTGTGGGTTCACAATGCAATAAGTTAGTGTAGTGTTAGTGTAAGTGTAGAGATGAAGCAGTAAATCATATATTACCGAACACACAACTTTTAATTGTGGTGTAATATTTTCACAGATGGTATAAAAATTACATTAGCTGATGATGTAATAACTAAGTTAAAATTAAATGCATTGCAATAAAAAAAGATCTAATCCAATCCAGCATTATATGTCCTGATAAATATTCAGCACCTAAACCCCAGTACCTGCCAACACCACATATTCAGATATCAGATACTTTTCAAAATTTTAAATCTGTGTAACAGTTCCTTATTGTATGGATTCACTGGAACCATTCTGGCATAAGGCTGAACAGTTGAGTGTGGATACTGAAGCATTAATTTAAGTTCATTTGGTTGACTTGTCCAATATGTAGCACATACAGATGTGTCTCAACGACTACACTGAACAAAAACATAAACGCAGCACTTTTGTTTTTGCTCCCATTTTTGAGCTGAACTCAAAGATCTAAAACATTTTCTATATACAAAGAAGACCATTCTCTCTCAAATATTGTTCACAAATTTGTCTAAATCTGTGTCAGTGAGCACTTCTCCTTTACCAAGATAATCCATCCCACCTCACAGGTGTGGCATATCAAGATGCTGATTAGACAGCATGATTATTGCGCAGGTGTGCCTCAGACTGGCCACAATAAAAGCCCACTCTAAAATGTTCGGTTTTATCACACAGCACACTGTCACAGATGTCGCAAGTTTTGAGGGAGCGTGCAATTGGCATGCTGACTGCAGGAATGTCCACCAGAGCTGTTGCCCGTGAATTGAATGTTCATTTCTCAACCATAAGCCGTCTCCAAAGGCGTTTCAGATAATTTGGTAGTACATCCAACCGGCCTCACAACTGTAGACCATGTGTAACCACACCAGCCCAGGACTTTCACATCCAGCATGTTCACCTCCAAGATCGTCTGAGCCCAGCCACTCGGACAGCTGCTGCAACATAACCAAAGAATTTCTGCACAAACTGTCTCAGGGAAGCTCGTCTGTATGGGGTTATGGTATGGGCAGGCGTATGTTATGCATATACGACAGCGTGTTCCAGTTGCTGCCAATATCCAGCAACTTTGCACAGCCATTGAAGAGGAGTGGACCAACATTCCATAGGCCACAATCAACAACCTGAGCAACTCTATGCGAAGGAGATGTGTTGCACTGCGTGGGGCAAATGGTGGTGACACCAGATCCTGACTGGTTTTCTGACCCCCCCAGACCCCCCAATAAAGCAAAACTGCACATTTCAGAGTGGGCTTTTATTGTGGCTAGCCTAAGGCACACCTGTGCAATATTCATGTTGTCTAATCAGCATCTTGATATGCCACACCTGTGAGGTGGGATGGATTATCTCAGTAAAGGAGAAGTGCTCACTAACACAGATTTAGACAGATTTGTGAACAATATTTTAGAGAGAATGGTCTTTTGTGTATATAGAAAATGTTTTAGATCTTTGAGTTCAGCTCATGAAAAATGGGAGCAAAAACAAAAGTGTTGTGTTTATATTTATGTTCAGTGTATTTGAAGGGAATGTATTTTATCCATGAAAAGTGTCTAATTGCACACAAACAACATCAAATTTATATTTGGTAACGCTGGCTATCCTAACAAAAATATGCTTTCTTCCACCTCAAAAATATCTCCAAACTTTGGCCATCGCTCTCAGACTCTGTGGCTGAGACACTCATCCATACCCTCATCACCTCCAGTCTGGCTTCTTGTAATGGTACCCAGCTAAGAGCTGGACTCAAGCATGTGCAGAACACAGCTGCCAGGGTTCTCACCCACACCGAACCCTGGCAGCACATCACTCCCAGTGCATTCACCTTCACTTGCTCACAGTCATGTCCCTTGCAGTGCAGTTATTACAAACGGTTGTGCCAAACTATTGTGTGATTGCATTACTGTGTGCCATACTGTGATATGTTCACTCTACTGGCTGAATGCTGTAGAACTTCTCAAGAGAAGCGATAATGTATAATTGAGGAGGTAGGTGTTGAGCTTGACCCGCATGTTTTGATTCCTATCTTTGGATTCCTTTGTAGAGGGAAAACCTGTAAGACCAAGACTTAACCTAATATTTTTTATGAAGATATGTGATTCACAACAACAGTAGGGTCCGGTAATATGCTGTTTTATCACTCACTGTAAAACTGAACAGGAATGCATTTACAAGGATGCACCTGGTTTGTTTGTTTATTGATTAATTGATTGATTGATTGATTGATTGATTGATTGATTGATTGGAGTGGTTGGTGTTGGTATTACCATAACACCTTTTAAGGGTGACAACGCCTTTAGAGAATATGAAATAAAGGTGATTTGAGGCTTTCTTTAATTTAATGTTCGACAAAATTTTGTGTTCCCCATAAAAATGGATTCTTAAAAAGTAGATTGTAACTACCACTTTGCCTTTGGAAAATGGAAAATAAAATTTTAAGATTGGCGAGCCATATCTGACAGGGAGAATTGAGCCACTGTTCACCAGGATGCTGATACCTCTGGTTGTTAGCCTGCCTGCTGTTATTTCCCTCTGCCTACCAGCATGTCCTGATGCACCTCAATGTGATTAACCTTTTGTAGTTTTCCAGTGTGTGGGAGGATGATAACCTGGTAAATAATAAGCACATAAGCCTGACAGGATCTAATTAATTTCTCTGTGTAAGCCAGTTTATAACCTTTACCATTCACACTCTTACTGTCTTGGCAGTCAGACCACAGCCTAATGGTCGGCTTGAAGTGCAGTCACCCATGAGGATGATATAGACTATAATGATCACTTGGTAAAAAATATGAAGTTGGCGGCTGAAGACAAGCTGTAATACTCACACTTTTCACTCCAATGTTCTAAAAAGCTGAAAGGTTACATTGATCATGCATTTAATAAAAAAAATGGCATTTAATGCCAAGAAATCTCGGAAACAAAATAATTAATAGGGTTGAGCCGGATACTAATTCCAGACGAGTATCAGGTTTGGATAAAGCATTTTTGACGAGTACGAGCATGATACGAGTAAAACTCGTCAATATCTGTGCTCGTGCTGAAGGAAAATCCTCATTGGGTAACTGACTGTCTTCACGCTCTGCTCTGTTCTCACGACTTGTTTCGTAACGTACGTGGTGCATTTGACAAGACAGAGCTGAAAACGGCTCATGTCGTGTCGGTCACTGCCTCCACTCCAGTCGTTTTTTTTTTTTTTTTTTACTGTCTGCTTGCTCTTAGTTTGGCTGGTGATATAAAGTCAGTTTGAAAACTTTGCTCATACTGAATGCGGTGCTTTTGAGAAGAATCCAGTGAACAAGGCTGACATATTATTTCCCTGTTTGCCATCACTGGATGTTTGCATGAATCACCAAGTTCACACAGATCATTAAAAAATAAACAGTCTTTCAGACCTCTTACACACATACACACATATAGCTGAACACACAAAGTAGCCTATATTAATATTTTTATTGTATATCAATTTCAGACTTAAAATAATGTACCGATTTAAGCCCCACCCATTTCCGATTTACTACCATGCCCACTTCCGGTTTAGCCCCCGCCCACTCCGAGTACAGATACGGATACAGATAATTTAGATGGTTGAACAGATACAGATACAGATGGTGGTGTACTCGCTCATCCCTAATAAAGAAAGAAAGAAAAAAAGAAATAATGAAATGGCAGAAACTTCTTAGGTTTTCTACACCTATGAAATTTTGATAAATCTATTTTTAAGGTTACAGTACATGTTATTTTTGCCTTCAAACAGCATGGCTGGCAGGGCCTTTTTTATTAAATAGATTAATCATAAAATAAAATGAATGCGTCTTCTCTCTGTATATCAACTTGTTTTGCCTTCCATGTATAGGTTTATAGTGTTAGATTTGTTCTGCTTATTTACAAAAGTCACTGAGCATGCAGCTAAAGAAAAAAGCTAAAAAGTGTATGAAGCATTTTGTTCAACATGAAACCAGGAAGCCAAAGCAACTAATGTCTTTCTGATGTGCTCTGATCATCCTCTTGTGGAGGACCCTAGGGGACATGTCTGAAGTCTGATCTTTTTTAATCAAGTGAATCACTGTTTAGTAGTTTCTGTTATATTCTGTGTATTTTGAGGGATTTTTTTCTTTGTGTATCATTTTTATTGTGTAGATTGAGTTCCGGGTTTTGCAGCCAGTCTCACAGTGGCTCTTAAAACTAGTCATCAGTCAGTTGCTTGTTTCAGTCTGATATAAAGCAACTGTGTTCTTTACTCTCGTAACTTCACTTTGTTTTTCTTTTTCACCTCACCTTTCCAACAGTATTCTTTAACAAAGCCTCTAAACATAGCCACTGTCTGCTTTTCAGAGGTTGTTTCAGGCTACTTCTCACCAGAGCAGGCATAGCTGATGGTGGCAAAAACTCTGCACTCTGAAAAGATACCAGATGCTCCTTCAGAACCAGAGAAGAAATGTCTGAGAGACACATGGAAGGGAGCAGATTCTGTCAAGAACAGCAGAAATAGAACATAGAAATTTGAGCTAACATGACGGCCCCAGCAAGTGGCTTAAGTTATCTCACCTGACAAGCACAGGTGGCTAACTTTCAACTCAACAAAGTGAAGGGAGCAGAGAGGTTCAAATTTAATATAAAAGCAGCTAGAAGAGGGTGAGCCAGGGCCACTGTCAGGATCACTGACCAAAAGCCCAACAGAGGAAAAGAAGAAGCCAGACAAGGCAGGCATACCTCTGCGTGTGTGTTAAGCAGAGAGACACCTCTATTAGGAATATTTTTGACCCATTAAGTGCACCAACTGAGCCATGCCGGTGTTTCAGTTTATTCCAAATGAGTTTTTCATTCACTTGATAAATGGGAAGGAGAGAATCTGAATACACGGGACAGGTGACAGATGATACTCAATTTGAGAATAATGTGCTGGAAATATTTTTTTCAAATTGTAATTGACAGGTGTGGAAGTGGGGCAAATAATATCGGATATGAGAAAGTATCACACTCTAGCCAGGCAATTATCTGTGGTTCCTCAAGTGATTTACTGTTGCCAGGTGGCTCCCATCCAGATATTAACAGCTACCCCAGAGTATAATTAGTTTAAGTTCAATCTTCAATCTATTTTCAGAATTTCCTGTTTTCTCTTGCAACACAGATTTTGTATGTCTACACATCTTGACTTGTCTGCAGGCTTGTTGAATAGCGAGGGGATGACGTTGATGTCATTTTTTTTTAAGGCCCAATTTTACCTGCCTTCCAAATTTGATTTAGACTCAGGTTGGGCCAATTCAAAAAGGTCACGCTCATGTTTATATTGATCTAATACATTTTAAGCCCAAGTACAAATAATCTCTTTCAGCCTGCATGTTGCACCATATTGTCCCAAACCAAGGCTATATTTATCAGTGTGCATTTGTCTGCATGTGCATTTTATTTGTAATTAGTGTGAGTGTTATATTAATTAACATCAAACCAGCGCCTGTCACCATTTGACTGAATGGCTGAGAGAGGAGTGAACCAAGTAAGCTAAGACCGAGTAAATGGGTATTATTGTGTACCAGACTTTGCAGGAGTGATATTTTGCCACGTCAAAATTGTTTATCGAGAGACATTTGGTTTTGTTTTACTACTTTGATTCCAGGGTAGTTTTCACATTTTTAGATCTGGTCAATTACCATATGAAACAGTGCAAAAATGCCAGAGAAAAGTAAGTAAAACCACAATAGCTACAGGTGTAGCTTGAAATGTAGGAATTTAAATATTCTGTCAGAAGGCCCAGATTTAATTAACAGTCTCAGCGTTGAAGTGTCAAAGAGTCATTTTATTTTATTCCCCTACGTTAGTGATCACAGAACAACAGGATAAATGTTCAACAGTCAACAGCACATGTCATCATTCATTTCAGTACAGTACGAAAACAAGACAGACAGTCCACAGACTACTTGCCTTCATTAATTTTTGGTTACTGGTAGTATAGTAGATCAGTGGCTTTTTCAATAACTCTTTGAGGCATTTTTCTTACCTTCCAATGAGCACATGAACTCAGTGATAGCAATCAATCTAAAAACCTATGGTTTGCTTTGGACAACATCTTTGCCAGTTTGTCAGATTCAAATCCAATATCTACTTTCTGTTAGGTATCCATGGTAACAGTGTTGGTAATTGGCCAGTCAATATTGTTCACTGCCAATGTGATCCTGTCAGTTCCTCTCTACACACAGGGGTATAAAAAAACAACAACAATTAAAAAAAAAACAAAAAAAAAAAAACAGTGGTGAGACAAACAAAGATGATTTTGTTTTGTTCGAGTTTTGATTCTGTTAGATGTTTTATGATGATCTTCAAGGTAAAGTTCTTCTGTTCTTGTCAGTGGAGTCTGGTGGCTTTGAGGAAAGCGATGTAATGGCTGTTTCCTGTTAAACAAAAAGGATCTTCCTCTTAACCAAAAAGGTCTATGTTGGCATCCATTCCGTAATGATGTCAGATGCTAAGAATAAGAATCTGAGCCTGTCAGTGGCAAAAACAAGCACTTATTGGATGCACTTTGACTGCCACAGTTGCCCCAAAAGGTTACGTTTTCAGCCTTTGCAGCCCATTCCATGGATGTCAAATGGGGTGAGCTCCTCAACAAATTACAAAACATTTTGTACATATTAATCATTTAGACACCAAACGTGTAAATATAGGCCCAGGTTTAAAAATACTGGAATTACCCCTTTAATCTTGCTATTTGAATTATGTAGTTAAAAGTCATAAACTTCATTTAAATGCACCATATGAGTATAATGTATGTATTTGCATATATTTGAGGAGTGCTGCGTGCAGCTTGTGATGTTTTTGAAATCCAGCAGTAAAGAATCGCTGATGACAGTGCAGTAATTAGCAATTTCCATCTGTCACAGCACCTGAGGAATCAGCCCTTCTGTACATGTTTAAAGATGTGAGGATGAATCAAGCGAACATCTTGGCTATGATACAAATGTTTAAGGAAAACTAAGCAAACCCTGCTTTTAACCTTGCTTTTCATCTGAGAAATAGGCCAATCCACCAGCACTTAAAGGGCCTCCAGACTTTTGGAAAGACAGAATAGAATTGAGCATTGAACTTCAGCATCATTATTCCATCATTATTAGTTGTTCTTTTCAGGAGTAAAACCAATGTGTACGCTTCTAATAGTATACTCACTGGGAAGGGATAATTATGACACATGGCCACTTATCTCAGGCAACATTGTGTTCAACATTCAAAATGAAACAGCAGCATATTCCTATAGCAGCAGGTGAATGGCGTTCTCCTCAATGAGTCCAATCTCAGTATCCAGGCTTGATGCTCTGAATATTGAGATTGTAGATGTTTAACCTTCTACTGACTGTCCAGTGTCCCTTACTTGGCATTGGGAATAATGAGAACCATGAAAAGCAGACTCTTGACAGTGACCCCTTTGACTCGGCACTAAATTTATAGCTGTCAAGTGGAGACAGCACTCTTGGCTTCTATGGGGGTCAAAGCTATCATGGCCATAAAGCTTTAATTACAGGGCTGGGAACTGGAGAGTGCACACTATGATGCATTGTCATATATGGGTTATGATCAAGTATACCTGCAGTACATGGACATACAGTACAGTACATTTTGTAGTATTTTGCATACAGTATATGTATATGGCATTCAATGACAGATAATGGAAGCTGTAGTGGCCTAAATAATTGATCTTCTGCGAGGTGAAAATTTGCTAACATGAACCAGGAAGTTTCATTTTTTTAAGTTTCAGGTAATTACTCTGGACCCAAGAGCAGAACTCAGACTCAGAGACCATGTAAAAGTCCAACCAAGAGAAATTTATTCAAAGATTAGTTAGTGGTATTAATTCTTGACCTTCGATAGATTTGCTTGTGATATATTTATGCGCATATGGATGCTTTTAATATTACTTACTAAAAAGGGGAGGGGTGGTTAGAAAAGGCAATGAAAAATGCTGAGCTGGTGTCAGGGAAAAATAATAAGGCTCATGGTTACATGTTGAGCTTTTAGTCAACATTTTCCTCAATTTAGAGAAGTGCAAGTGATGTAGGGCCAAAGCGAGGTTACCTTGGGGTTTCTACAACATAATGTACTTCATGCCATGTGACTCTGTTTATTGCTTTAAGATGTTTCTAAACTGAGTGAATGATTACACAGCACTGAATGGATTAATCCAGTCAATCCATAAGTTGTGGTTCTTTGTGTATCAAAGAGAAACAACTATGAATTGGAAGAGCATGGAAGTAGTTCATCAACATCAAATGTTTCACCACATCTGGCACAAACCTCCCACTAATTATGACAAAATTTCACACTAATGTCTCATTGGATAAAATGATCAAGTGATGACATTTTATATCCAAAATGTCAAAGGTCAACTTCACTGTGATGTCATAATGTCCTGCAAAAGCACTTTTCTGGCCATTATTCAATAATAATGATAAAATATAACTCAGGAAGAGAATTTCACATTTGGTCAGATACTGAATTGCTGACACTAATCTTGGGTGTCCATCTTGAAACTATTGGGATTATATAGATGTGTTGTGAAAATGTATGAGAAGCATCCACATTTTACAATTTGTAGCTTCATTGCAGCAGCATCCATATTTGAAGCATTGTTGTCTACCACAAGCTCATTGGTTTAGCTGATATTGAGCTTCAGGTGATTGTTGTTGTACCATGATAAACATACAGCATGACAGGCATCACTGGAAATGATTCACTGGAATCATACATGTCAATATAGTCCATTTCACCAAAAAATCCACTTAATACATTTTATTAAATTCCTTAGATTAGATGAGTCTGGACACACATGGATAAAAATGCAACTTGACTGATGAGGCATACATCAGCAAGGTGGTAGTTGTAGTTTTGTCAGAGGACCAAGTGATGAATGAACTAATCGTGTAAGCTTGAATCATATCATATCATATCATGTAACATGTACCATAGCTTGCCACATTAAAAAAAACATTCTGAATAGTTTAATCACGTATAAATAACCCTTGTGCTAAACATGCTTAGCTTGCATGGATGTGGGGCAACAAAAAAATCTGTATTTCTCTTTTGCAGTTTTCAGTTTCATTGAACCCGAAAACAGCAATGAGCAACTTCATAGCTGAGCAGCCCAACATCATTTTTTGTAAACTGCCACAGGGCTGAACTTTTAAGTGACCATCCCCTGCTTGTGTGTCAGCATGAACCATTACTGGAGCCAACCCCTCTGTGTGCTGCCTTTATATTACACAGTGTAGCTTCTGAGTTTTATTTCTTCATCTAATGGTGTTCCTGTCTTGCAGAAATCCATCCCAAAGACATACTGCACGTACAGACACACAACATGGATAAAGCAGGTTGTGTTCAGAAATGTTCTTGTCTTGCACACAGTAACCACACAAGAATAACACTGAGGGGTTTTAAAAATAACAGATCATATCTCAGTTTTGTAAGGGGCACAAATAATATGGTGATTTTCTGACATATGAAATACTCTGTCAAGGTGCCCCAATAGATTAATACCTAAACAGGTACAAAACTGCTGAAATTAATCATTGGCTGAGTCTTGTTTGTGCCCTCGTGGATATAGAGCTTGCATTGGAGGAAAATCTATAGCTGTGAGGGAGCACAGGGTCAATGATGTTGTTCTCCACAAAGTGCATTGCACTCATTTGTCTGCCTCACGGGTGGCACATTTGCCCAGCAAATAAAATAGAATGCTTCCTGACCATGGTAGTACATCTGATAAAATTAGCTCTGGAACAAGGTCAGTGCCACCTTCATAAGCCTTGATAGTGGTCTGTCTTTCAGGTGCACTTTCAAACTTGTGGGACACTGTGCGCCCTGCTCTAAATCCATACTCTTGTCTTGAGTGAAATGAGCCGTGTCACTTTGGATCGGTGCAACGCTGTCAGCCCCGAGAGAAGCCACACACTACTTCAAAAAGTTTACAGAACTCCCCAACTTTGATATTTCATCTGACAACTAGAAACAGAGAGAGAGTCATGTTTTTTTTAAACATGAGAAGTCATGATTCGTGTGATCATGCTGTTCTGTTATTCACTGCCTATATTATTATTTTGGAAAAAGAAGTAATATGCTGTACAGTGTCATTAAATCGTACAAAGTAATTATGTTTGCTTGAACAACCGTGATATTGTATGTAATGAAAAATAGAGGCCTTTCTAAAAAGAGAATTGGTCAACAGAAGAGACAAATGTGGCATGGCAGAAAAAATCTTGACTTACTTGTTATTCTCTCTGTGACATTGTTTTAATATTCCTGTAGTTAACTTCAGTCTGTATTTGCAGCTTACAGAAAGGTCACCATTTTAAAGCATGAGGCCGCAGCACTTCCTAGACAGTAATGCATATTCAAATCACTGTGCATGCCCTGATTGATTGGTATACAGAGATATTCAGTATAAATAGGTATTGGAATCGGCAAAAAGAGATTACTTTGTGTTCGAGATGCAGAAAGTCTGATTGCATATACATAATCTCTTTATCAAGGCTGGATTTCATGCATCAGAGGAGGGGTCAGTTTCAAAAACTTAAAGCCTTAGATTGGTCTGGAAATCTTAAGGTAGAGCAGTATCATGTAGGATCTAATCCATTTACTGTGTACAAGAATTCAAATGACACAGTAAAGCCTCACTTTAATTGAAGACTGACAGGTTCGGTATGCTGTGTATTTCGATAAAAACATTTCAAAATGCATCACAAAAGATTATTCCACTCCTACTAATTAAGACATTTTATGCTGACAGGATTTATCGATATGAAATTCTGTTGCTGGTATGTATAATTCTCCACCTGGAAAAATCGCAGGATGTCAGACTTTTCAGTCCAACAAGTCACCTCTTGCTTTTTTCCCTAATTTTCCAATTGAAAAGCATTAACTTACAATGAGGTTGGAATGCAGTGTTTCAATCTCTAATTTTCAGCTGAGGTAACATGTTATTTTCCATGTATACACAAACAAATTACAAATCCATACTGATATCTATTTGGTATCAACCAATCCTTCAATTAAAGACAATTTGTTGTGTGTGCAAAACAATTTCCAATCAGAGCATCCGTTAAGAGGTCTGAAGATAACATTGGCGAGGAGGCAAGTGCAGCCTGGATTGTCCTTTGTCTGTAGTCAATTTCTAATACACATTGCACACAAGTAGCTCCTGAGAAAATTTAATTAATTAGTACATTAGTGGTAGTTTTTAAAAGGCAAGGATAAGGGAGATTAAGATTGATAAAGACTTGATGAATAAGACCGATAAGAGCAATGGATAAGGACAAGATTTATAGTATGTTTATTGTGAGACGGCAAGCATGGCTCTTATCTAAGGCAGGATTTTAAAGTAATCAACAATGATTCACTGCACCTAAAATTAAAAGGCTGCATGAAATGGTGCAGATTTTAAATGGTGTGCTCATGATGAGGTTAGTTCAGTAAGTGATTACAATTAGTCTAAATAAATTCAGGATGAAAGTTCTCCACAGTCGATGTGTCTCTCTTTACCATGTAGAAGTATTCCTTAAATTGTTCACTATTTTGCATATTTTTGATATGTTCTGTGACTAGAATTAAGATGCTGAGTGTAGAAACCGCATGTGAATTCCTCTTCCTGTATTTATTTTGAATGTTCCTGCAGTTGGACTAGTTCATTTTAAACTAACTTATTGGTTCGTTTGAAACCTATTTCCACACTTGGAATGAATACGCTTGGTAGCAGATGCCTCAATTTCAGACCAAAGCAGAAGTACACACACACATACATGCACACACACACACATACATGCACACACACTCACACACAGACGCACATGTTGGACTGAAATCGTGCCTCTATCAGCTTTGCCTTGTCTGACGTACAAATATCGATTTACAGGCCAGTTATGAGCTGGCTCTGTAGCCACCTCTGGACTTTTATAGAAACATGATAAACATCATCAATCTTTTTGTACAACCTTCAGAAGGTGGCAGATGGTTCATAGCCCTTTCATCAAATGGGATTCAATGATCCAATGTATCACATGTAATGGTGCTTTTGCTGTTTTGGCTTACTGTGGTGTGTGTTCATGCTGTTAAAGTCAATTCCATGTACTTGGTAGTTTAACTTTATCCAAAAACATGTTCTATTAATCTAAATTATAAAGCAGTCTGCGTAGTTTGTTTAGTACTTTTGGTTATCAACATTTCCTGAGTTAAAATTGTGATTGTGAAGTATATAATTCATCTCTAAAGGCTACCGTATTCATATAAAACCCAGCTCTATAAATACAGCCAAGCAAACAGGATTATTAGGGATTGGTCTCATTGCCAACAGAATAATCTAACTTTTACAGACAAAATGTTACATTTCTGTGTGCTTACGCACAAGCGTGGGATGCTTGGTTAGTAGATAAGAGGCCTGTTCTGGGAGAAATGGACACAAAGGAGCCAGATAAAGAGGGTTTAAAAGAATTGAAATGTTCTTGCAGTAGTAATGATTTCTAAGGTACAGTTGGAGATATGGGTGTTAAAAAAAAAAAAAAAAAAAGTTTAGGAAGAAGCATAGATTTGTCAGTGGGAAGAAGAAGAAGTACTTTTAGGTTGTAGCAAATGACATCAACATGGTTTGAAAGTTTTTGCTCTGCAACCATGTTCACCATCACTTATCAGCCACTTGCATGCCATCTTCCCGGGTGGCTTAACGCCCATTCTCATCATGACTCATGACCTTAACTCCCTGACATGATGGCCAGATGGGTCAGTGACTCACATGTGACCTCGACGACCCCTCAAGGTGTGAATCATGCTGCAAGATGATAAATACCTTGAACACCCCACCAGTCAGTTATAGTTGAGGAGGCCTCTTGAATGAGAGGCGAGACATCTTTGAGAACCTCATCAAGTCTATCTGCCTTTGAAAAGCACTTAGAAGTACCATGACCTGGATGAATGAGCATGCTAGCATGTTCACATTCTGATGTTTAATGATGGTATAATGTTTGGCATTTTAGCCAATTTAGTTGAACTGTTGAATTGTAATAAAGTATGTCTTGTTGTGTTATAAATTTCTGACATTTAGCCTGCCCTCATGGATAGAAATGCAGTGGACAAAATAATTGAAACACCTTTCAATATAATGCAACGTGGTTCAACAAAGTGCAGTCTCAAAAATGATTATACAGTTCAACACCTCTCTGAAATAGTTTCAACAAAATTTAAAATGGTAACTTCAGGAAGGGAGGATTTATTATAGGACTGCAAGAGTGTATCAGACTACATTAGTTTTAGCTACATGTAGGAGAACCTAAAAAACTGCCAACTGATTGTATTTTACTGTATAAGAGGAAGTTTTGACCTGCTGTTTTTTTCTCTGGGGTGCATGGATATCTGTACCAAATTTTATGGCAATCAATCAAATCTCTGTTAGGATATGTAAGCTTTGATCAAAGTGGTGGACCTACTCACAGACCAATATTGCCCTCCCTAGTTAAAAATGTGATTAATTTGATCAGAGGAATATTATTTAGACAAGAGAAATGTTTTTAAACCTTTAATGTTTCCCTGGTAAAGGTTTTCATGTGATGCTTCATGATAAATTATGTGTCTTCACACACCGAGATTCAACTCAAATAATTACTATACTTGTATTGCAGCAGTGTGTTTCCTCTGGAACAACCACTGAAATGTGTTTATTGAGCTAAAGTTTTGCTTGTATTGATCATGTTTTCAGGAAGCCATTACAGTGCTACATAATAAAGATAATGTTTTTCATTACACAAATGCAATAAATATTGGATGACAATGACTGCACAGGAATTTAATATTACATGATGTGCAATTAAAAACTCCATTATTGATAATGCACTTGACTGGAGAGCTAAGATGAATGATAAATTATATGGAGTATGTTGTAACTCAGATCATCAGGTATGATGTTGGAGACATGAAACCCTGGAAGCAGCTTCCTCTGCTTTCTTTTTGTGATCAAAAGAAGTCTACTGGCAGATGGCTTGAGGGAGCTTTTCAATCTTGTTCTGGGCCTTTAAACTTGGTTTAAAAACATGGTAAAATGGTTTTCATTTTATTATCCTCTGATCACATACATATATGGTTGTACCTTAAATGTGTCTTGTCTTACAAACAAGCATTTTCAGGGCTAATCTTAGATTAAAACTTTCAAATTTGGGAGCAGGACATGTACTAAAGATAATTTATTTTGCAGTTTAAAGTGAAAGACCAATAAGTGCCTTCATATTTTATTTTATGTTTTTAATAGCAGAGAATGGTCTAGCAAGTCAACCAGTATGTGTTCTGTCACATGCCACTGTCTCTTAAACAAAATGAAATATAATTATATTTCTTGTGGTATTTTTGTAGTGGTTGGAGTTGTATTTTTAATTTTTTTAATACTTGTATGCAATTCAAATGGGACTGAATATTTAAAAATGCGGTCAGGTTTGCCTTGCCTTGAGAATTTTAGCACTCTCATTCACACTTCAGAAGAGGCTCCATCATTAACTTTGTCAGTAGTTATATTGATGATGTTGGAATCAGACAAAAGGGTCTCTTTAATAATTCTTCTGCTTGGACAGAAATGCTGCCACTAGATAGAGTGAAGAGCTCTGAGAGCTCTTCCACCTACCCACAGTAGATCCTCTGGATTAACAACCTCCAGAATAATTTAAGAAGCCACTTACTGGGAGGCATTGAGCTTTCAGTAAGAGATCTCCTCATTAAAGAAGCTGGAGAGTAGCTGGCCAATTTGGCTGCAGCAGGTCTGGCAACAAAGTGACAGTGAATATAGATACACAGAGTGATGCTAATGTAGCATGTGGAGACATCAAAGTTAATGGATGACGGAAGACATGAAGACACGAGATTCCCCACAAGACTTCAATATCTCTGCTGTCTTATAGACTTCCATCTTGAACTAGAAAAGAGTGGCTTTACTTTGTCAAGTAATGACACTTGGTTCTGTTATGTCTGTCCTATGGACTACTAAGTGGATCCTTTGCCCATAAAAAGTGGGCTGTCTTAATTTAGATTTCCATTTTTTTACACAACTCGTAGACATAACCCTGTAAGAACTGAAGCATAGAATGTCTCCTGCATCTTGTGCCAGTATCAAAGCCTTTTATTGGTACCGGAAACCAGATAACTGCATGCATCCCCTCCTCATGTGTGCAAGGCCACTTAAATGAATCTGTTTACAGATGTTTGGAAGTACTACTGTGTACATGAAAAACAAAAAAGATAGATGTCCTTGAGTGATGTCACTGGAGTCACTGCCAGTTGGGGCCAGAGACTACAAAAGTTTGAAAGAAGAATCCAACTGGAAATGTTGGTGGTAGGGTAGTAGTAGGAGCCAGCTTTGATAAGGACAAAGAATGCTAAGAATGAAGTAAAACAGACAATCTTTAATTCTGCTGCATTGATTTTTATTCAGAGATCCGTTTTTTTTTGTGCTTGTGTATTGTGAGTCTGGCATTTTTATAGGAGTGTACTGCCATCTGTGGTATACTCGTTCAAAATAGATGAGACTTTAAAAAAGAGAAAAGAAATACAGTTACAAACTAGAAGAGTACACTCAGTAGAGTACAGATCTCCACCAGGCTTATAATCAAGATGGCAGCGTAGATCACAAAAATGGAGATTTATTCTGTTTGTATTGTGCCTAACTTTTGTGGATCATAAGTATCGGGTATAGAATTAAAATCTGCTTCACTCCCAGAATAAACTTTTCTATGGATGTCTGGATAAGTTTTTGAGCCACAACAGAGACCAAAATGTGGCCTTCAACAGACAGAGGGCAAGTCTTGTTAGTTGCTCAGCCAATTGCCTTTTGGTATGTTGTAGGGCATATTTCACAATGGTGACTACTGCTGAAAAGACAAAAGCCTAAGTTTTATGATAGATTCATAAGGAATCTTATCAGTATTTATCTGAATTCACAACACAACCCACTCTCAATGTACCAAAATTTGATTGATCAAACGTGGATAGATTGTCCAAGTGGAAACAAGATTCCAAACTGAACAAATTATTGATCCCCTTGAGCCCCTACCAGCTGGAAAAGGAGTGATGAGTCAGCAGTATGTAACAGCTGTATAAAACAGAGCAGTTACCAGAGTTTTCAAAAATTGTTAATCACAGCAACCACAAGAGGTCCTTAAGCATACAAGTCTAAATGCACACAAAAAATTCCCTCTGCAGTCTTCATGTTGAACTATCCTTGCTGTGCCATGAATATGTGTGAATGGTTAAAGCTCGTAATGATCAGGTGGTCTAGCTATTATTGTATAAATGTGTGTGTGAGTGGGTGAATGCAGACTTATGTCGTAAAAGCACTTTGAGTGGTGGTTAGACTAGAGAAGTGCGATATAAATACAGTCCATTTACCATTTACACACAACCAAAAGCATGATTGATGTCAATCACTACTGTAACTGTTGGCTGGTTTGGTGGGAGATGGTTAACTTATAGGACATCCAGTCCTCCCATCCAGCAGTTTTTCAGAAGACAATGGATTAGAAGAGCTAATGCAGATGATGACAAAATCTCTCATGTTTCTTGTGATTATTAATAATAGGTTATCTATTTGATCATGAAAAGTGCACCCACAGTATCATGATGGTGTTCATGTGTTAACAAATATCCATCAGGACTACTGTGTCACACAACTGTACTGTGTCTCTACCCACCTAATGTGATGGCCACCTCCGGATTACTCCCAGCATGTTGTGCCATGACACACATATGAGTAATATCTGTGAGGCATCAACAATAACACCAGAAACTCCTCCTACTTCCATCTGTTGCAGTGATGATTCTGGACATTATGTCCAACAAGCACTTAAGTGTTCATCTTTATCTCAATTCACTTAAAGTGGCTATTATAATTACAGTGACAAAATCCTATTTTCTTATCTTTTGAAGGGAAAGGATTGTCGAAGTCAGTATTGAAGTCAGTTTAGTATCCTCTTTGCTTTTCTCTGTAAATCATTTATGTCAAGTATTATAGTCTGACATATGGAAAAGTGTAGGTATTTTAAACATTCTTTTCCAGTAACTATTCTCAAAATAATGTTAACTTTGTCTACAGGATGTTACTCAATAAATGCTATTCAGTAGTAACTGGCCAATTTCTGTTATGTTTTGTTTTTTCTTATTATTTATTTATGTTTATTTTATTTTTACAAGAAAGGAGTTTTAACAAAGAATTCTGTTTATCAGTTGAATATCTCACTTGTTTGAGAAGTGTCTGTCTTGCTTGTTACATGCAACAATGACATTTCACCATCCATCCTTTGTCAATAGCATAGCTCAATCATGAATGTATTTATTTTTCTTATTTTTCAGTAAAGCTTTATTAAAACAGAGTTCAGTAGGACCAGACTTTCTTTCATTCATCAGCTGACACCTCAGAACAGATTTCAGCTCACTTAACAGTGTTACCGCTGAAGCTCAAAGCATTGACTTTCTAATCTGAAAGGAGATCAATTTTGACACCAAAATCAGGGAGTGTGCTAATGAATCCGAGGGGAATATGTTGTTATTGTAATACAGTATTTCTCAGCTTCCTGATTCTGAGCTCACTCGTGTTCAGCATGATGGCAAGTAGATACATGACTCACTTCAAAACATCTCTTATCTCATATTTCTTCCCTGGTGCCACAGATAAGCATGTGTGCAGGACGCTGTAATGAAACGCTCAATTGGTTGGTAATCAAAGTTGATGGAGAAAAGTTAAATTTACAAAAATCTGAAACAATTGTTGCATATAATGTCATAGACAACAGTCTATTTGTCAGGACTATTTTTTTTTTTGTCAAAGAAAAAGATGTGGCCACTTTTTCTCTTGTGCGACAGTACTATGTTAATATAAAATCCATAACGTGGCACAAGAACTAATTCTTAGGAATAAAAACATGTTCCTTCATTTCTGTATTTGTAAATATTATGCACATAAATCAACATTCTGTAAAAACAGCCAGTGTTCGCCAGCTTGCTATTTTTTGTCTGCAGTCTTTTGGCAAGAGGTTCTAAAACTGAAAAGCCAGATTAAGTCCAAAAATGGACAGGGTGTGCATGCAGCTTTTCTTTAGCCTCTATTTGGCATCTCAGATGAAATGCACTATTTGGACTTGATAGAGTTGATGCCTTAATATTGTGTTGGATTTTAATGAGTAGTGCTGTGTTCAGTCATCATCATCATACAATGAAGCAGCTGAAGTAGACTACTTATGGTGCCAAAACATATAAAGGCTGTCGCATTAGAGTTTCAAAAGAAAATTGGATGTACAGTATGATCTTTTAAAGCAGATTGAGTTGAGGGATTTTGTTGGAATTGGAATGGGCCCGGTCTGTTTAATTGTAAACTAATTCCACCTCATCAAAACTAAATTTGGCGAAGACTTTATTACATTTCTACATTGGCCATGTTGCACTGGATCTACAACTGGATCCGTTCAGCCAGTGCACTGCTACACTCAGACAGACTACACTTGTGACATTACTCACAGCCAAATACACAAGTGATCTAGACACACGTGTGAGTCAGATGACTTGAAGCGTAAAAATAATCTGCTTGTTTAAAGAAATGACACATTCGCCGTTGCATAGCACATGGAGACATCTGTATTGATATATTTCAGTGTTATTATTCATTCTGCCAGACATTCATTAAATGGATTACTGAAAAACTTAGCTGAATGATGTAAGGTGTAGACAGGGTGTTACAAGAAAAAATAAATAATTAACCCCTGCTGGTTATGAGTAGTAACAGCAACAACTTGGAAATTTTAAATTTAAAACAAATGTGCTGTAAAGAGGTATAAGAGGAACGAGCTTTGACATTCACTTTTTGTCATGAGAACAAGTCATTTTAACCTTCATATCTAAAACTTCTTGCAGTGCTCTATCATAAGCACCATCCTCCATTACTGAGTAACTGAGAATGAAGGCAGGTGATGATGGTGGTGGTAGGGGTATCTTGTAAAGTCAGTGGAAGAGGGGCTTTAGTTCAATTAATTAACATCACCATCAAGTCCACACTATCAATGTATTTGGTAAATTAAACCTACTGTATGTGTACATATGTATGTTACTTATTGCTGCTTGAAGAAGCATGTATGCATTTTACACATCAGATCTAATTTATGGTATGTGCAGAAGTACAATAGAAAACACAGCATGCTTGTTATCTTACATTATAATAAAATTTGTTTTAAATGTATGAAGATATCAATTATGTTTTAGTCCGCAATAGCAGGATGGCATTACAGCAAAGGAATTCAAGCGTGCATAATTAATTCCAGGTTACATTGAATGGTTAGACAAATTCACTTGAACAAATGTGTATGGTCTGATGTAAATTCATTCTGTCATTTAATCTGCTGTTGCTGATCCTCCAGCAGAATGAGAGAAAATGATGTGTACATACAGAACAACACAATGGCTTGCCTGTATTGCCCTTACTCTGCCAGGCATCCTGTCATCAATCTTACTGTGGAAGGATCATAGGGAGCCAGCTGGGACTGTTTGGAGGCTATGATGCTTGACAGCTTAAATAGAACAGCAGGCATGATGTCCACTCAGTGACAGACTAAACAGTGTTTTCAGACAATTCTCAGTCTTACCTGTTGCAAAAACTGAAGTGCCAGGCTTGGTATTAACTTATACTCCAAGGTTGAATGGGTCCTTGATTGACCAGAGGTCAGGGGGGTGGCAGAGGATACACAGGCAAGGGGAATGATGGCCTTTTGCCTTCAGCTTCACTGCCTCACCAGATTTTGCCGTTTCTCTCTCCCCCTCTGTCACTGTTCTTTGATGCTGTTTTGCCTTGGATGTGTTGACAGCTTACAAGTCTGTGTAAGAGCTGTTTCATTCTTGCTTGTGTCTGCATTACAGATCAAGTATGAGGCTGTTGAGGCCAACAGTTCATCAAAAGGCTAATGATTTTTTATTTTTTATTTTTTTTGAAGTGCAGTAAGAACTTGTCATTGTGGAATAATGTGGGAAATGTATGATTCTAAACATACTTCAAGAAAGCTGAAATAGTTGGAATTATTCCATGCAAGGACACTGACATATGAGGGCAATATGAACATTGTTGGAAATACACCAACATTGCAACAACCCCTCCCACTTTGTTCCTGTTCCTGTGCAGGAGGCAGTCAGAGTGGTAGAGGTGTGTTCAGAGGATGAGCGACACCTGAATCACCACCGTATTTTAGTGTATAGTTTGATATTGGTTAAATAAATTTGCTTTGCTTTGATCCATAATGATCTATCTGGTTTTGTTTTGTCTGGACTTTGAGTGGTTTAGTGGCTTTTTGCCCTAGTTTGTAGTGGTGGCAATTGATTTTCAACTTTCCTGATCAGTCACACTTGATAAGGTGTATTTTATGGCACATTTGATTGTGAAAATATTTCACAGTATAAATTGTTGTGGGAGATGCACAGAGCTAGTTTGCCTTTGGAGTGTGAGCTTGGTCAGTCCCTGGTTGGTTATTTTTTTGCTATAGTGCAGTTTAATCAATTGTGTGGTGGTGAATGTGGTTAGAGCATTTTGCTTGGGAACATCTCATGGGCCCCTGGGGAGTTGCTGGTCTAACCAGTTGACTTCCCATCCCACTGATTTAGTGTATCCACCACAATTAACTAGTTGAAGACCAGGCTCTACTTAGGTAGCATTTGGTGAGACGGGGGGGGGGGGGGGGGGGGGGGTTTGCTTTTCTTGAGTTTGAACCTGGTGCGTTGTGGATTGTCTTCTACAAAGAGGCTTTGAATATAAGCTCTGTTGTGGAGATTTCATTCACACTTCTTCAGTGGAGTTACTGGATTAGTGTACGAAGGACAAACCACTGGAGTTTGCTGAGCACTTTTACCAAAATAACTGATTAACTTTTGAAAGAGAATATAAAAACCTTTCTGAAAAGTAAACTGGTGCAAGATAAGATTTTGTATGTTGAGGATGTGGGTGAGCGGGATGTGCTTTCTCCTGCTGTGATCCCTGAGGCTTTAACCCAAAGGTGTGATGTTTAAATTGGAACATTACAAAATGATACAGAATAAACTTGAAGTGGGTGATATGGCCGAAATCATCTGTCATGGTATATGTAATTTTATATCCCGATACAGTAATTGTTCCGTAAGTTTAATTATATTGTTTAAAATAACCATACCTTATCTTACTTCATGACATTTGATTATTTTCCTCTTGGAAAAATAACCCAGGTTCCTGTACCGCTGACCTCAATGTTAGAGGTGGAAATTGAGGTGGAGATGTTCTCATCTTGTCCAGTGATGTGACATATGCAAATTTCTGAACAGGATTATCTAGGTTGTGTCATGTCAGTTTGTTGAAGCCTTATTATACCGTTTGTCATCATGCCCTGGTTCCAGGGAGGTTCTGTATGTAAAACCTGCACTTAACATAAATACAGAGGTGCTTTCTCTGGTGGTGCAGTTATTAGTAAGGATGGGCAAAGTCAGTCAGATGAGGTTGTGTCGCAGGAACGGTTGAAAAACTCTGAGGCATTAAAGTCTTTGCCACAGTACATGGGCACCTTGATAAGGGGAAGTGCAATGAACTAACTTCACCGATAAATACCTACCCAGCACTATGTTCAGATATGCCATCACAAATTTATTGATGTTGATGATGTTCAACCAATCAAATGAATCAAACAAATTTCACCGGATGACAAGGCACAAAGGGTTGACCAACAGTAAGGACCTTATAAATAAATAAGAGCCATTGTCTATCACACCTTACAGAGAGATGGCCACCCAACATGAGCATACAGCTCACAGTGACAATATTAGAATTATTTACAGTAATAAATCTTTGTGCAGAGTGATAAACTGCATCTGTGACTTCAGAGTCAGAGATTGAGAAGTTGCCTCAATAAGCCCCTTTTTATAACGCTGACGAAAACATGTTTTATTCCAATAGAAGAAACCACTTTTTCTTTAATATGCTCACCAGTTTAGTCAAATGGTATTTAAAAGTTACCTTAAAATTGATCCAAATTCCAAGATGTGCTCTCCAAATTCCAAGATGTGCTCTGTGACTTTTCAATATGTATACAAATATTGGTAGAGATATTGAGATTATCATAATTGATATTTTTAGCTGTAGTGAAAAAAAACAGGAATTTAGTTTTATTTGCATGAAGAACTAATTTATGATTCCTTTGTGTAACTTGTAAATCAGCAGTGTTGAATGGATTTAACAACATAATGAACATTATCTGGAATACAGAACAAAATTGTTTTGTAAAGATTTATATTTATTTAGATTCATTCACAGAAGAAGCAATATCGACAGTATAGTGTACAGAAAAGACCTCAGCCTTGCCCTGTGGGACACCTTTTACAATTTGTAAAAATTCAGATTTAACATTTACAATAGCTACTCACTTCTGTCCATGAAGCAAATGTGAAACCAATAGAAGATCAATAAAAAGAGCTGCATAGTGTTTTCTTCCATCCAAGGTCATAATAATGTCATTTGAAATGAGACTGGTGGAAGAGGTACTGCTGTTCTTTTCCCTAAAACTGATTGGTATAGATTTGGAATAGAATGTACTGATGATTGAAGTTGATTATTTTCAAGAGATTTTAATATTTTGTGTGGTATGATGGTATGATAATTTAGAAATAGGCCTGTAGTCATTAAATTCAGCTGTTCCCCCGCCTTTACGTAAAGGAGTTGCATAAACCGTCTTGCAGACCTTAGGAACTGTACGAGTTAAAACTGAAAGGTTAAAAATATGTTGTACAGCTGACTATAATTGATGCAGTAAGTCTTAAAAAGTACAAGTAAATGGTATCCTCACCAAATTGGAATTCTTAACATCTGAAACTAGCAATGCACTGGCCACATTACCCCAGAAGAGAACAACTGTTAATGTAAAACAAAGCTTTGGCATTACCCTGGTGTCAGGATGGGGTCCTGTATGAATTTCATCGAAGAGGTTACCTGCGGTTACAAAATGTTTGTTAAAAGTTTCACTAATCTCTTTATGGTCTGATTTTGAACACCCATCAGCTGTGGTGAGATGAGGAAATGAGTGGAAAGGATTGTGGTTTAGAGCAGTGGTTCTCAACTGGTCTGGGTTCGGGACTCACTATCACCCCATACTGACAAGCCGTGACCCAAATCGAAGAAAATTTACAACTTCTCAAATTTTTTTAATGAAAAGATGGCGCAATTTGAAACTGAGATAGTACAGAATATCACAGTATGCCAACACAAAAAATGAGATTCATGATAAGCCAAAACGACCAGCAGGTGGGGATGCTAGATAGGGAAGTATTCCCTTTTACACTCAATTAGCTGCATTTTGATTAAAAACCAAAAAGTCCATCTTAGAGACACAAGGTAATACAACACACGCAACAGTTCAGTAACTTCAGCCTTTTTTAACAGACTCAACAGTGTTTTCATGCACAAACATAAAATTAAAAATCCAACTACTTAGAAGTTGTTTCAAAAACACTTGAATTACGTAGCTTTAGTAGACAGTACTCGCTCACAGAATCTATGACAACCAACACTGCACGATGGAAAAAAATTCATCATTTCATTCAAAATAAAGTAAACAAAAAGTGCAATTCAAAAAGATTCAGTTATACAAATTTTTTCTTCTAATTACCTTATCAGTAGGTAAATCCTGAAAAACATGCTCAATTAGCATTATGAAAACAAACTTTGCGGGTTTTCTTCTATGCTGTGAAATGGCAGGTATCTTTTAGCATTACAGGTCATTATCGTCACCTGCTGTCAAGGATTGTGAATAGACGGCACGTAAAAAAATCTCCTTCAAAATAAAAGCACTTGATTTTTTTCCTGAACTTTTTTTTTTTTTTTTTTTTTTGCCCAGACAAAGACCCACGACCCACCCACCAGTTGAGAGTCACTGGTTTAGAAAATGTATTGCCTGCTGGATTTCAATACGATTTTAGAATAATTACATTTAGCCTTCTGTATTGCTATTGATGTGCATTTTTTTCTAAGTTGCCTAAAAGCAAGCCAGTGGCTGGGTCCCCAGTGCATGTGGCAAGAACCTAAGCACTATATCTTTAAGTATGGACAACATCTCTGCTGAAAACCAGGGACTTCACCTATTCTGTATTCTATATTTTCTAAGAGGCATGCTTATCAAACACTGAAAAAATGTTTGCTTGCCAGAGGATCATTCAAGCATTCCTGTTCATCAAATGTTTGAAATTTCATGTAATCACCAGTTTTCTTTTCATCCAAGCTACTGGAAAATGATCACAAAAACCAGTAAATTCTCGGTCAGTAAATTCTTTATTTTGTTGAAATCAAGTCAATCAGAGGTTACTGAGAGAGGTCTTTTAAATGTGGAGTCAGTAAGAGTCAGTAATTATCTATGAGAGATTAATATAATTAAGATAATTATTTCTTTTAAATAATTAGTTTAAGTTACAATCAACCAATAGAATCATCTCTGACTTTTTATAAGGGGTTAAAAGATCAGCTATCTCATCAACAGCTGAGGAGGCGTGCAATAACAAAATTATTTGTGCACTAGACACTTTCAAAGCCAAAAAACTCCAAACATTTTTCTTCTGTGACTGCATTAAGAAGAATACAAGCAAACAAGCTCTTGTGAAAATGGCCACACCTCCCCTCTTGAACTTATCTTTATTCTAAAAAGGTTGTAAATCCTCAAAGGCTACTTAACCATCTTAACCACGTTTCAGATAATAGCACAATGTCAGGATGCATTTGTGTTATCAAGATTTTCAGCTGATCCATCTTTTCATGCTGAGGAATGTTTCTGATATCTATGTGAATGAAGCCTCAACCTTTCCTATTCTTAGAATTTAAAGGATTAATAATAGGATAGGGTGTCGAGACGCAGTGTGGTCAAAATTGTGAGGCTGAGGTAGGCTTAGATGTTAAACCTGTAAAAGGGAGTTAGGCTTGATGTGACTGACCTGGCTGGTACAGACAGAACTTAACAGAAGTTCTAAAAATACAGGCCACTGAGTGGAGCTACTGAGCGAGACATGGAATGTCAGTGGAAGTGAATCATTGCTCTGTCCAGGTGTACTGCAGGAATAATTAGTCATGCGTGTATGGCAGTGGAGATAGCATGGAGAATGTTTCCAGCTTGAGCATGGATGCCCTGTGGACTGGGGTGAATACCATCTCTGTTAAAAAATGATGCACACTGACAGAAAAGATTCACTGTGTCAATTCTAACTGCACCGTATGAGGGGCATATGGACTGCCGCCATGTGTGGAGACTGAACAGCCTTCTAAAACACCCTAAAACTTGACAGAAAGAGGACATTGGACCAGAAATAAAAACATGTTCTACAGTCCTTGAGTAGTTGAAACAGACTGCTAGAATTTGTTTTCAGTACTCAGGATTGTTGGTAGGTCATATCAGTGGCTCCAACATGGATGAGACCATCTGTAGCATGAGGATGTTTGCTTAGAAGGGATGAGATACGTTGCAACATGTCCAGAACCTTGACAACAGGGAAGCAATATGTTGCAGCTGTTTTCGATTTAATGTTTCTAACTATGAACTCACAGATAAGAAGGGTAGCAGGAGCAGGGGGGCAGGAGGTCTCAACTGGAGAGAAGACTGCAGGATGAGTGGTGGACTGCTTTCAGAAGAGTTGTGGAGAGAGGGCATGTCGTCGAGATAGGGATAAAATGCTACTGTCTTTGGTGTAGTAACTTCAGCAAGCAGCAACATGGGTGAGACTTAACTGGACACACAGGAGGTCCTAGTGGGAACAAGATTTAGCAGCACAGACCCAAAGACTGGACCTGCTGTGATGGATCAACCTCTGTAAGTATGTTAGTTAACCGTGGTTTCCTCCCAGTTGGTGGTGATATCATCCCCATTTTTGAGTTCAGCTCCCAGGCTAAAAACAATCCAGGTTATACTAGCAGCAAAATCCATTCCCAACAGGCCTGAACAGGAGACATAAAACTTAAGATCTGATTGTACTATAAATTAATCTTCCAATATGTTAAAGTATGTAGATAAAACAACCAAGGACTGAACGTGCCATGTAAAAATGTGGATTGAAACTGAATAAAAATGTTTTTTACAGAGCTTCTGACACCCAAACAAAATGCTGAAGCATGCACCATGTAATCCCTTCATTTTGATCTATATGCTGGTTCTAGGACCCCTCTTGTGGTGTACAAAGACCAAAATACCCTTATCATCTTTCACTCTTTGCAAAATCCTAATCAGCGCTTAATTAGTTGGGTATTATTTTGCTGCCTTATCATTTGGAAGTTCGGCACATTAAAGGCACTGTCAACGTAATGGCTGATTCACTTTCTTGCAGCTTCTAGTTGCATTAGCATGTAATGGCTAATGTTCTCTGTATTTGTGCCATATTTGTGGCAGTCATAGTGGTAGATGTGTGTCTAGAGCAGTGGTTCTCAACCTTTTTCCTTGAAGCCCCCCTTGCCTGTGTCCAAGACAAGCCAGGCCCCCCAACTTCTACCTGCATACACACACTAAAAGAATAAAGTGATTAATTACTAACTTTTACTTGCAAAAATAAACAGCAGTTATTGGGATTTTATAAATTTAATGTGCACAAATATGATTTTGATAACCTCATAACCTCAGCACTGATAAAATTGTGCGCACCCCCTGTAATCTCTGGCGCCCCCCCACTGGACCCCAGGTTGGGAATCACGGGTCTGGAGGATGAGCTACGCCTGAATCTGCTCCTCCTGATTGCAAGATAAGAGGGCTGGATAGTTCAGTTCTGGTTCACTCTCTCTTCCCAAATTTGTATTGTTGTTCTTGTTTGATTGTTTTTGGGTTCTCTCAGGTTTGTTTTTTGCCTGTCCATGGCCTACACTACATTTGCCCACATCCATGCACTCAGTACACCACTGGCTGACTCAAATGTTTCATTGTATTTTGTGTAGTTTGATATTCTTTAAAGGACTTTGTTTTACTTATATCCACAATTGCCTGAGCTGGTTCATGACAACATGCTATGTGCAGCATTCAAACTGAACATTTCCCTTTTTTCTATGCCTGAGCAAAGGGAAATGGGTATAAAAATTAAAGCGACGGACAAGTCTCCTGCCAGATGCTCAACAGACTGAGGCTCACACATGGTGAACTCAGCAGCAGCCCCTAATCCAAACTTTAACCGAGCCCAGGGGAGGAGCTGCTCCTGAAATCCCACAGCAGAGCATAATAGACTTTGCTCAGAAGTGGATGGCTGCTGCAGATTTCTTATTATTCCATTTAAAGACTGGTTAAGCATATCCTTTTATCAAGCCGCCATTGTGCATGTCAGAGTAGAATTTCAGTCTGTAGGTAACATTTTCTGGCTAACATGAGGCTTGAAATTTCAATCATACCCCACCAATCCAGGGGTTTGCCTTTGCTCTGAGAGAGAGCAATGATGATGGATAACAAGAATCCGGGGGGAGGGTGGGGTTGAGCGTCAGGTGCACTATTTTCTCTGACATTGTTATTGCACAATGATAAGCTGTTACACAGGGCAGAGGGGATTTTGACTGCAGGCAGAATCTAGGCCATGTGTAGGAATCATCCTCAATTTGTAGCCTCCCAGATTGCCCATGAGAAACAGGAAATAGTTGCTCCATCCCCCTATTATGGACCAGCTTGTAATTAAAGGCAAAAACGGGATGCTGGTTCGCACACTGAGACTGGCTGAAATCCTCCCTTAATGCATTTTTGCAGGTGCAGTCAATGTCTGTGTGTGTGCATCTGACAGACAGACCACATAAGAGAATGGTGAATACACGTGTGTATGTGATGTGTTTATGCCTGCGGTTTAGAGGATTTCTATGTGCACATGTTTACGTCCAGTCTATGGGGAGGAAATCATTGTGTGCTGGGAGAGCTCGTCTGTGCCAGGGTGTATTCAAAAGTTGATTATGTTTTTGGCTCTGTATTGCTGACAATTACAAAGTCGTTCTGCTTTGGAGAAAATTCTACTAGAAAGCCAATGCATTTGCTTTCACTGTGCAGAGAAACTGCCAGTTTTACTCCAATAGCCAAACGGAGAAAAGGCTTTTTCTGTGGTGCTCAGAAGCATCGCAAATAGACATGACATGCAGAGCGCTCACAAAAACACATCAGGAATACATTCTCCATTGTACATATCTTTTCACAACATTTTCTCCCAGACAGCAGCATTGAACATTTTAGCCTTGGTTGATGGCCCTGGAGCTTCAAGTTGTCAGGATCAAACACGCCAAACGTCCTGGTTATATCAACAAGAATGGTGGAACAAAAGGGAAGATGGGACTTTTCAATTCAAAACAGCTCTTTGTTTTTCAGCTGTCTGAAAATCAGCAGCAGCAATGAAATCAAAACATTTGCTCCAGACCAAATGTGAAATTAATCTTGCATATGATGGCTGCTGAAGTCAGAATGTTATTTGGAATAAAGTTCTCGTCCCAGTCTTCAGTCCAGCACATTGTTATAGCTTCAGTCAGAGCCAGTAACACTGCTGAAATTATACAGGACTCTCTGATGCAAAACATATCTATATCTATATCCATCTCTCTCTCTCTCTCTCTCTCTCTCTCTCTCTCGATATATATATATATATATATATATATATATATATTATATATATATATAAAAAAAAACATCTGGAATACTAATCTACACTGTGGTTGACTAACATTGCGTTCCATCACATTTAAAAGGTCAGCTTTCAGTCGTCAGTGGGCTGGGTGTTTCACATCCTCCCTTAATGTCATTTGGTTTACTCACTGCTTTGCCCTTCAGAGCCCTGACACACCGAGCCTACTTCAAAGAACCTGCGCTGACAGAAACCGACAGCTGCATGGCTTCACGTCTTCCATTATCAGTTGCATGTGAACACATTACATGCATACACATTTTGCGCCTGCAGGAGAGGAAGTAACAATAAGTGGTTTGCATTCTTACAAGAACATTGCTGTGAGATAACAAAACAAACTAGCCAACTATTTTACAGCACTGAGTATGTGCCCAGAATGCAAATTCTAAATAATATATTAGAGAAGAGTAAAACAAAGGGTAGATAAACTGCACTAAACTGTTTGAAATTATTGATTTAAGTAGCTGAGGAACCTCTGATTTTGATTCAACATGCTGAATTGGCTGAATGGCTGAATTAACCAAAACTACATGCCACACACACGGCCCCCTTTCAGCTTGGTGTGTCAGGGCCCTTATCAAAACGAGCGTAATTAAAATCATATTCAAAGAAAAAAAGCCTTAAGATTAAAAAAAAAAAAAAAAATTAATTCAATTTTGTACGGAAGCCCTGAAAGGCAAGGTGGAAAAAAAAAAATAAAACGGCCAATGTTTAAGTTTATCTCGTACGTACGAGATAGTATCTCGTACGTATGAGTTAGTATCTTGTACGTACGAGATAACTCGTAATTATTATTTTTTTTCACTTTTCCTTTCAGGGGCACTGGCCAAGCTATTTTGGAAGAAAAAAACAAATCTGAAACGAAAGGTTTTACCTTCTCAGTTACTTTAACTACAAATATCTGCTGTAAACCACAATGGGACTGAGAGATTTCTCCATAAAATATTTATATCACATAATTTTATATAGAATTATGAATGAAAGCTCCATGTGACAACACGTAGCTGTTCCGCCACTGACAGTATGCCACGTCATCCAGACTGACCTGCCATGCAAAAGTGAGCCGCAAGCGGCTCAAACATATTTGTAATCATTTTTATCAGGTGTTTGTCTTTTTCAATCGAGGCTTTAAAGTAGTGGGCTAATGCACGTCATGTAGCCTACTGACTCTTGCGACAACTGATTTTAGATTCAGATCGTGGTCGATTTGTTTTTTTTTTTTTGTTGTTGTTTGTTTTTTTTACTGTGGTAACTAAGTGGCGTGCTCTGATTGAGTGGAGATGCAATCTATATCTATCTATCTATCTATCTATCTATCTATCTATCTGAGAATGTCTTTTTATTTGCGTTATGTCGGTTTGTGTAATTTATGGTACCACTCAATCAGAGCACGCCACTTAGTTACCACAGTTAAAAAAAACAAACAAACAACAACAAAAAAAAAAAACAAATCGACCACGATCTGAATGTAAAATCTGTTGTCGCAAGAGTCAGTAGGCTACATGACGTGCATTAGCCCACTACTTTAAAGCATCGATTGAAAAAGACAAACACCTGATAAAAATGATTACAAATATGTTTGAGCCGCTTGCGGCTCACTTTTGCATGGCAGGTCAGTCTGGATGACGTGGCATGCTGTCAGTGGCGGAACAGCTACGTGTTGTCACATGGAGCTTTCATTCATAATTCTATATAAAATTATGTGATATAAATATTTTATGGAGAAATCTCTCAGTCCCATTGTGGTTTACAGCAGATATTTGTAGTTAAAGTAACTGAGAAGGTTAAACCTCTCGTTTCAGATTTTTTTTTTTTCCTCCAAAATAACTGAGCCAGTGGCCCTGAGAGGCAAGGTGAAAAAAAATAATAATTGGGAGTTATCTCATACGTACGAGATAGTATCTCGTACGTACGAGATACTATCTCGTACGTACGAGTTAGTATCTACTAAAAGTCCGATAAACTTAAACATTGCCCGTTTAATTTTTTTTTTCCACCTTGCCTTTCAGGGCTTCCGTAATTTTGTATGTATAGCAAATCATTTATTATTGCATAGCAGTGCATAATAGGGATGTTCTAAATATGAAAGGTTTATTTTTTCAGATTTATCAAATTTGACACAGATATAATTTCGAGACATGGCTATAGATCTGTTTAGTAATTATGCAGAAAAAGTGTTCCTTAAACGTTCACAATTTATCTCATGTCTTCAGAGTAATCCAGTTGATTGTTGTCTGCACAGTGTGAATGAGAACTGCTAGTCATCATGATGAGATTTGCCAAATGTAAATAAGTCTGAAACATGGAGGTGTAGTTTTAAATTTAATATTCAGACATTCAGTGAGATTAGTCCTTAACCTTTTTTTAGATTTCACTGGTTTCATTAGTTGTGCAGTACAGGATGAGGTGTGACTGATGTTCCACAGGTGTTATTCTTACCTCATGATCTGATATTGAAGCCTGGCACTGTGTGTGGTTTGACAGAAGACAGGGACTGATGAGCTGAAGGGACGGTCTCAAAAGCACATGCAAAATGGCTAAGAGCTCTTTACTGACCAGCTCTCCCAAGTCCTGTCATATATACTTCAAACTAACTCTGGTCATCACATTCACATTTTTTTAGAAGTAATTGTGCAGTGTGGCCTGGTGAAATTCCCACTGTTAAAGCCTGTTTCTTTTCCACTATTAATTTTTACCGGGGTCGTTAAGAGTCACACAGCTTTTAATTTGGACTCATTGTCAACCTTTTTTTCTTCTTCTGAAATTAATTTAGCAACATCTTTGAAATGTTTTATTTTGTATGTTTTTTGAGCAGCTATACTTCTACTGTACATACTGTATACATATGAGGAGAATACATGGCTGAAGCAAACAATTTCCTGCCCCTGAACAGTGTACATGTAAGTGTTCACAAGTTACAAGGAATGCTCTGGTATTGATTTAGGTCTATGTGTATACCACATATCTGACTTCTGCAGCAGCCAATTACAGTCAGTGTCTGAAATGTCTGGAATTTGTCATATGACCAACCACCGCCAACTTTCTAAGCACATTTGCAAACAGAGCATCATATCTCTTTGTGTCTGACAAAGCACATTCAGATCACCAGGCATCAGTAATTTGCCGCTGCAGATGGGACTGCTTCTGGATTTTCTCAGAATAAATGTTTCCCTTCTGTTAGGCCTGGAAAATCTAAATGTTATAATCTATGTTACCGCTGCACTTTGACTTTTTGTACTTCGCCAGGTGAAATGGAGCCAAATGTTTAAATTTAAGTTACCCTCAAATCATGTAACTGTGTTTTTGTGGCTGGTAGGAGTCAAAACTTGTGTTTGCAACAAGTTCTGTCATTGTTACAGAGTCTGGCTTCCTCATTGGAGGACTAGCTTGCTCCAGTTTAGGCTAAGGCTTTCAATGTCCCTGTGGAGTTCAGATTTTCTACTTCTCGACACCAGAATTTCTTTTGGATTAATAGGATGGAATTGTGGGATCTTGGTTTGTGAGCAATGGATGTTCTTCACAGTTGCAGAAATTTGCGATACTGTATAGGCGGGCAATATAGATATATGTTCAAAGAACATTCACACACTTCAGACTATAGCTTTAATCGTATAGAATGGCAAGACTGCTTCTGACACTGCAACTCTGCTCTCTACTTTTGTTATTAATAGATGCTAACTTGTTTGAACTATATATAATGGAGTCCAACCTCACTTTGTTAGGTAATGAGGAGATCTTTAAGAAGCCTTGACACAAAGTGTGATTTGTATTTGTTGAATTGAGTCCTCTCTGATTCTACCTTTGAAAGTAATTTCATATGTCCTCCTATGAAAGAACACATAGAAATTAAGGATATTTTTTAACGTTAATGTTTGGTGCTAGAGTGTCTGTGTATCAGTATCAGTGTTGTGCAGCAGCTCCAATAGTAAAATGCAAGCAGTGTGGATTAAAGTGAAGAAGGAAAGGCTTTATTGATTGCTATCCGTGTACTCTTGTTTTGTTCACTGAGTGGATTCACATTGCCAATCCGCAGCTGGAAGGCCTGGTTTGCACAGAGCTGTCCTTGATCAAGAAAGTGTTTGATAGCTACTCAGCAAGTGTTCGGAAACTGTCTTGCTGCATGTGGAGGGGGTTGCTTGTATTGTGCTGTTTACGATGTGTACGTGTATAAAGGAGGAGAGATAACAACAGTACAGAAAATGAGAGGGGTGCTATGACAGTGAGCTCACTCAATGCTGGGGTATGCAGCTGTCTTATTTGTTTTATACCGTAAAACGGAGCATTGTCAAGTTTCTGCATCACTTGGAAACAGCCTTTCTCTGTATAACAAACCACTAGATATGAGGCAACATCTATGAGCTTTTTCCCAATGTTTGAAAACCATTTTAAAGGGCATGAAACATACGGATAGTTGTACAGCTTGAGCCTAATATGCTTGAGGTTGAGGCTTCGTTAGTGAGTGGACCCTGGGAGTGCAGTAACTGTACATTCTGTTTCCAACCAATTAACTACTAAAAGTCCGACCTGTTATGTTTGTTTGAAATGTTCTTAAATTAGATGAGATTTGTTGGTAATTGACGCAAGGGAATTGTTTTCTTTCCCTGCTGTCACAGTCATAACTGACTGAAACTAGATCAAACAATAGCAGTCTAGTACTATTAGAGGGAAGACATTTGCTGAAAACCCCTGACCCACCAGACCAGACCATTAAAGTTAGTTTTGACATGATTTTGAACAACAAATGTCAATTGGAGTTAGTTCACCCAAGAACATTTGGACACAGCCTCTGCTGTCTTTAACTAAGACTTAACACACAAAACCTGGTGCAGCTTCAGATAATGAGAACTAGAAATATCACTTATCTGAAAACTTAAAACTGACTTGTCTGTCTGAAGTCTTCAATTAGGGTGTGATGTTTTTGCAGCAAAGAGTAAAACTGCAAATCTGTGTGCAGTAGGTAGCACCACCAATTAAAGATACAAGTTATTTTATTTTATTATTGCAAAATCCAAGTCCTTTCACGCCATTCACTGGCTTGTCATGTCACTCTGTGTGTGCGTGGGTGGAACAGGGAGCCTAATGGGTCACGCCACGAGTTTCCTGGCAATTAGCCCGTCGTTCATAGATTGATTTGTCTGTAAAATGGAGGTCATGTTGTGAAGCATCAGGACGTCTCGGCCGGAGTCTGGAGCCCGGAGCCCAGAGCAGACTCCATGGTCTGTGCTTTGGCAGCAACAGTTATTCTTTTGATGGGTTATTAGCTGTCTGCCTCTCATCCCCTGGTGTGTATGCGTCTGTATATGCATGTCTGAAATATCTTGTTACTTCCCTTTTCCCCTTGTTACACTAAAACACAGATGTAGCTGGTTGATGTACTGTAGAGAAAATGCATACAGCAGAAAGTGTATCTTTAATCTTCCATCATCAAATCTCCCATATAAATCATGAGCTAAATGTTTTCATATTCTAAAGATACAACACACACTGTATTTCCTTCTTTTTAAGGTGAATGACACTGTGTGATCATTTGCATTTTTCCTAATATAGAATCAAAAGATGAACTTGATACCAATTGGAGTATCACCTTTGGGAATGGAAATGCTTACTTTAATCTGTTTTGTAAGCTTTGAAATATTAGATCTACCATTATATCTAGTAAAATCATTATGAAACCTTTTCAGTGTCATCCTAGTTCCTGTTTTTAAGACACGTGACATGTCAGATTGAGGGGCAAAAGAAGCTATTTTTTGTTGTTAGTGGCTTCAGATAGAGAGCTGAGAAATTAGTGAGGTGTTAAGATCCTGATTTGTAGCAGCTGCTGTTTCTTTATGAAACAAGCATCTGGTGAAACATTGGACTTGAAACAGCACAGAGAGCAGATGAATCAGACAAGAAACCATCCAACTGAGCAGAGGCTGCCAACGTCTAACCAGTGCACAGACAGTCGGCAAATCCCTCCCCGGACCTGCCTGCACTACTCCCTCTCCTGTTAATTTCAAATTAATTACTCATACTCATGGCATATGGTGATAGAGTGTTTTTTCATTATCACCTCTGAAAGCGCACTTGTCACTGTTTAGGTGAGGCACCAAGGTATATCGGCCCTCACCTGATTAATGTTCAGGGCCACTGCATTATGCAGATAGCAGTGTCTGGGTTGGAGAGAGAAATACCTGCACATTGGATCTGGTACACAGTCCAAGATACAACAAGATGAACATACCAGCTTTCACATGATGGATCACGGATATCTTGCAGGCAGCGGCTCTACCTACACAGCATATCATGCTCCCGTCACTTTCTGCCGGTGAATGTGGAAATGGAAACTGTGGCACAAGCCGGAGCCCGGGCCGCTGACACCCTGGGGCTGGGATTTGCTGCAAGTTATCAGACGCTGTCCGTAGTAATTCAGATTGATGAAAGATAAGGAAAACTGATTGTATGGGATGATGGACAGCTGTATCACAGTTAAATCTGGCTATCTCCGACCCAGCCAAATTGACAATTGTGAGTGCAGAGCCGACTTCTATTTCAGACTCTGGTAGTTATTCTGCCTCCGTCACGCATGTTAGTGAGATGTCAACTGAGAGCTGAAACTCCCAGTGCTCCACCATGCAAGGAAGGATATGTGTGAAATGATGTGAAAATTTCCAGACCAAATAACAAAATTGATATAAGTATGAACAACACAGAGGTCTGCTCAATTTTCTGAATATGCTTGAAAAACCACTACACTAGTTCTAAAGCACAGTGTTGCAAGGATAAATGATCTGATCAGATCAAAGGCAAGCTGTGGAAAACTTGATTATTTCAAAACACTTTTAGCGTTTTTTTTTTGTTTTTTTTGTTTTTTTTTTTTAGTTATGCATATTTGTTTTTATTCCCTGGGTCCAATTCTTGAAACAGTCCCATTTCTTCTTAAAAAGTCTTGAATTGACCACATTCAGAAAGGATGTCCGATGAATTAATAATATTTTAATGCCAGCACAAACATAATTATCATTTATCATCAATTTTACAGCTGGAGTGAGGAAGAAGCAGATATTTTTTATTAAGACTGTGGATACATACAGGACACATCAACAGCTGCAACAAGTCTGCCATTCATTTTACTGTAGATTTAGCCTGAATAATACAATTACAGAATTCCAGCCAAATAATTGCAAAAACAAAGATCTGCAAGATGCATTTATATTAAAATCATTTGCTTGCTTGCAGCAGGTTATTTACACACCGATAGCAGTGAATCAGTAACACTAACATGAGCTTACGGAGGTAGAATAAGTCAATCTGTTTTCATAGTTGTTCACCCAGGGCACAGAACTTTCAAAATGCATCAGGCTTGTTTAGATGTTCCTTTGCAAAAATAATCTGATGACCCTTCCATGAAGGTCATTTTTGTGCAGGTGTTGTTGCATAGTAGAACGGTGCACTGCTAAATCTTCCTGATGGCCTTTTGGAGTCAAACATAGTTTTAATTCTAGCAATCCTAAAAGCAGTTTTCTTCTAAACTTTTCTTGGTTCTTCCTGTTAACTGTCATCTCCTCATTACATTAGAAACTGAGGAAACAACTACATGAAAATGCTTTACTGTCTTCTTTTTAGCCTTCTACTTTAATATTTCCCTCAGAAATGTAATGTGGTGGAAGTAGATAGTGGCATGAAAAGACCATTCCTCAAATTAGTAGAGAACTTAAATGTACTTAGTTACAATCCACAACTGTTGAAGAGGGATGGAAATAGAAACCAGTCAGCCATTACTTGCAAGTTGCTGTCAGTATGTGTTAATATACCACACACAAAACAAGAGATGTCAAGCTGGAAATATACTGGCACTGGTGAGAGAGAAATATAACTAAAGCCATAATGACATCACCCAAATTAACAAGACCCGCATCAAATGCTGAGGCACCAGGACATGCTGATGACAAGATGCACATGGACAAGAACTGAGAATACTGAATTGATGGAATGCCACTATAACAGCAGGTGTGAGGAGAGAGGTTACATCCAACATATGTGGGAACTATGGATGACCATGGAGAAGTCTGTCTGTCTTCCTGGTGAATTTCCCTGGTGTCACTGAATTTCCCCGGTGCGGAATCAATAAAGACTTATCTTATCTCAAGCCAAGAGGACAGAGGGACAATAGTCAGCTAACAGCAGTCTACAGGGGTGTCATGACAGACAGGCTCTAAATGGAAAAGAAGTACAAAGTGAGGCTCTGGAGACTACCAAGTAAAGATTCATGGCTCTTAGGCTGAAGAGATACACCAAAGAAGGAGAGGCCAAGAGAATAAATGGCCTGTTCTCCAAAGACTCATCCAGGGTGTACTCTCAGCCGCAAGGAAATAACAGCACAAGGACGAACCTACCCAGAGCTGAGACTGAGCAATACTGGAATGGCATATGGGAGAAAGAGGCATCACATAAAACCAATGCCAAGTGGCTGGTGGACCTAAGACCAGAACACAGCAATCTCCCACAACAAGAACCAGTCAACATTGTAAAGCTGAACATCAGACAACAAGTCTCAAGAAGGAAACCTGGAGAGCACGAGGACCTGGCATAATCCACTCCTAACGGCTGAAGAAGTTAACAGCACTCCATGGTTGCTTGGCACCACAAATGAGTGAGCTGCTGACAATAGGCACCCAGCCAAAGTGTCACACAAATGGCAGTACAATCCTGATCATTAAGGATCCCCACACAGGTACAACCCCTTCAAACAACTGTGTGATAACCTGCCTCTCTACAAGATGAAAGCTCCGCTCAGGCATCAGAGCAGCTGAGTTGATCAGATGGATGAGTTGACACACAAGCGAAGCTCAGAAGGGCATTGGCAACAACGCCAGAGGGTCAAAGCACCAGCTACTGGTCAATAGAGAAGACTACAAGAAGGCCTACAACTCAGTGCCCCACACATGGACACTAGGGTGCTTGGCACTATAAAAATTCAATAGTGCACTGATAACCTTCGTGAAAAACAGCTCTGTGGTCCACAGTGGTCCATGTTGGTATATGCCACATTTGATGGTGGCATATACCAACATGGACCACTGTTCTTTATAGTCCTGCACCTCCTCAGCCAGATCATCTCAAAGAGTGGCTATGAATGCAGATTTGGAAGTGGAGTGACCATCAGCCACCTCCTATACATAGATGACATCAAGCTGTATGTCAGGAGTGAACAAGACATCAATTCCCTTATCCATCTGACCAGGATCAACAGTGAGGATGTCATTCAGACTAGATAAGTGTTGCTGCATGGTGGGAGAGAGAGAAGGTGATCAGGACTGAAACAGCAGAGTTACCAGAAGACAGGATTTCAGACAAGCAAGACAGCTACAAGTAAGCACTAGATCCATTGAGGTATGGGTCTACCACAGCAGTCAGGGCTATGACCCCCAGACTGAGAGAGTGGCTCCAGCAGATTCCAGGTACAACATCTGAGGTCTCTGTCCAAAAGAGTGCAGTCCTTGAGAGAGCTAAGATATTGTGCAGAACCCTCAAACAGGACCCGAGCTTCAGGAAGCCAATTTGAATTTTTGTTGTATTGGATCATTTTCATGAAAATACCTCAACCAACAATGAATTTATCTCATTAAGTGCTGTGTGTGTGTGGCCAAAGTCTGGCCTACCTTTTAAAACACAAAAGAGCCAATAAGTCACCACAGATAATAAATTCACTGAGTATGCTCAATAATGTCCACCACTCTACTCTAGAAGGATGGAAACTGAATTTGGAGAATTCAGAGTTTTAGTTTAAACTACACTGACCATGTTTATTGTAATGAAGGAATTATGTCTATGTGTTTATAGGTTTTAATTGTTTTGAGCCAACAGAGTGACACAGAGACATAAGGCTGTGGCTGCGCACAATACAATACAAAAGCGATAGTTTAATAAATTCATATCATTTTCAGTGTGTGTGAATTTTATCATTATGTCTTATCTTCATACATGTGAAGATGTGCTTTGCATGGGGAGGAAATGTCTCTCGGACCTAGCCCTTGCTCATGCAGTGTGTGCCCATTCAAGCAAAAGTGAGCTCATCGACTGAATGGGCTCATGAATAATAAGCAGCTGTCACATGTGTGGATGACCCGTGTGCTGATACCAACCCAGTCAACATGGCTGAAGCTGTTAATTGTGTTTATTATGAAGTCAAATGTAAATCCTGGCTATAATCATCTTAATGTCATTATCACATAGCAGATTATTTATTTACAGCACTTACTGCATTGACTAAGTTGGAAAATGTGTCATCAGACACATGTTGTTCTTAAAATCAAGCATGTTCAACCTTTATGTTGTGTATATACTGTATACTGAGTCTTGATTAGTTAATGACCTTTAAAGATATTATTCCACTTTTTTGATGGGTCAGAACGGGTCATCAGGCTTTTCAGCAATAACACCAAAACTGTTTCCTCATCTGTGTTCAGGTGTATCTCTGCTCTCCTGTCTCATCTTCTCAATGACCCAGATGAATGTGTTATTAGGTGCCTCATATACGGTGGCTGACGAGGGCAAACGCGCTGCAAATGGCAAAACGCTGCAAACACAGGAATGATGCAAAGCCAAAAACACACAAACACATAAAACAAATGCAACAGAAAAACGCTGCAAGAGAAAAATGCTGCAATCACAGAAACGAAGCTGAAGCAAAAAATTTACAAACACACAAAACAAATGCGAAAGAAAAACGCTGCAAATATCAAAACACACAAAACCGCAAAACAACTGCAAGAGAGAAATGCTGCAAATTCGCTCGACAATACAGAAGTGCACCAGGCCACTAGGGGGACTCGACCTAAGGGATGGACCGGTCCTGTGGGACCATGGGAGCAGACCCTCTTGAAAGACATGAAGAAGAAGAAAGTTGGCTAAGTTTTGGAGAGGAGAGTGAAAAAGGTACGTTTTCCACTCCAACCCTCTTGCAGTTGTTTTGCGGTTTTGTGTGTTTTGATATTTGCAGTGTTTTTCTTTGATACACCCAGGCCAAACTCTATCAGCAACTTGTTTTAAAAACTGTTCAGTCCAAACCTTTGAGCGTGCAGCAGCTGGATGTTTGAACGTTGGCCTTCAGTGGTACCACATGCTTCAGAGCCTCTTATTTATTGATGTATTGCATCTAAATCAACACGTTGTTTAATAGTGTAGTTGGCACCTCTTGCCGCTGGACTTAAAAGCGATACACTATAGTCTTTCCTAAAACACTTTCTGTTTCACAAATGATGACCTGAGTGGTCATTCACACTGCTGGAAGATACAAAGATGATAACTGAAAACTGCAGCTTTTACAAGACTGTGTATATTTGATGCAACTGAAATGCATGTCTATGGGTATACCATGTTTCACCATGTAGACTGGACAAGACAAGCCTTAAGTGTTTTTCCTGGTTGACAAATATGGACTGACAAAAGGGACAAATGTCATATGGTCCTACATAAGGAGAAAATATCCAAATGCTGCATAATTATTTTTCTGAATGTATTATGCAAAAGTTTTCCTCCTTTTTTTTTTTGGACTAAAACATGGTTCAAACTCCTGTGATAAATGGTACTCCCATTGTCATATGCATTTCAAACGGCTGTCCCAAGGTGCTGAAGAGGACGTAGTTTTCTTTTTCTTATGAATACATCATCATCCACAAACTGACATAGTGCGCATGCTTCCATGTGCTGTTGAATAAGGGACCAGCTGTTTCACATTCCTACCCACCTGCGTTTTCCCTCTGAGTTGTTTTGACTGGCAGGTATTTGTGAGCTGTACAGACAAATCCAGTATCTTGCAGAAGTCTCTATCAAAATGCTAGATGTTCTATGATGTGGCAAATCATCCCATTTCACAAAGGAAGCATTATAATCATTTGTCGACACATGCACACTCTTAGTGAAAGACTGTTTCTTGTTCTCATCATTGACAGGATGAGTGAAAGGAAGATGTGGTAGTTTATCTCTATCCTACACCCACCCTACAAGCCAATCATCCACTTGTGAGCTGTCATACTGGGCTGGAAAGTTCAGCAGAATTTACTGTGGCAAGCAAAGTATGACAAAAATAGTGTGTTGTAAATACAGCACTTACGCCTTTTATAAATTGCTTGCTGTAAACAAACAAGGCAAAGCACAGACAAAACACATTATGAGACATCATAATAGGATGACATTTATCAGAAGCAAATATGCTAAGTAGGCTGCAGGAACACTGGAAACAAATCTTGTTACACAGGTTTCTTTTATTCTACAAGTTCTTGAAACTATTTATATACACATTGAACACTTTGCTTATGCAGGTATGAAGAGTGTTCCTGTTATGTGAGGAAGTGAAAGCTTCATTTTTAACTATGCACTGAAAATAACTATACATTAAGAGCTAATTTCCAGGTAGAACTGAGGAAGTGTTGACCCTCTTGACATAGACTGTTGTGAGGAGCAATTACAGTGCTTAAGGGACAAAAAAGAATGACCCAACAAGATATCTGTACAGCATCCTTTCCAGATACACAGGCTGAAGATAATGCTGCAATTAAGCAAAATAATGTGGGGTAGTTCATGCATGAAACTTTATTAATGTTTGGAAAAACAACTGACAGATATAGTATCATTTTTTCTATAGTTTGAGCTCAGACTTATTAAGGGCTTAACTTAGGGGCAACAGTTCTTAAAATAGAAGATGGGAAAAGTCAGAGATCACTTGATTTAGTCCTTGTTCTGTATGTCTCAGTGGGTGGAGCATTATGCCTACAGTACACTGCCATACTCAGAGATTTTGATTATCATTGATGCCAACAATACTAAAAATAGAAGCAGTAATGGCACTGGAAGGTGATCTTGCACCTTTTAATAAAGAGCAGATGTTATTTTCTGAACATGAAAAAGCACAGATTTAGTGTTATCACATGCTATAAAAGCTGTGTCTACTCTGTGTGAGAATATTTACTGGTCAGAGTAATGGGACTGAAACAATTTGGTGAACTAGTTCACTCTGGTGAAGTTAAAGAAATTGAGAGCTAAAGTGTGTATCAGTGACCTTTTTGAGCGATTTGTGTGGCATAACATCCAGGGGAAAGGTAGTCGACTTACAAATACAAGATATAATCTTCTCTGGTATTCGTGGTGAAGTGGGTGCAGAACAGCTTAAATCAGCAGAAATCCAAGAGATAACAGAACGGTCCTGGGCTATTTTTATGAAACTTGCCAAGAAGTCTGCACTTCTCCAGAGAGGCTTGGCTATGATTGCTGGCAGGACTAACAACAGACTGCAATGATAGAACCATGAGAGATGACAAATTTTTCAAAATGATCTCCTGCTAAATTGGACTCTTGATCTGGTGAAGCTTTTGGTTCAGGCCGCGTGATGGACATGAGGTTCCAGGGCCAGATCTGGCACCCATAAACTTTCAGCCAACTCACGGATGAGTTTTATGAGCTGTCAATTCCTTTTGATCCGCTGCTTCTCCAGAACTGATCTGTCCCACCACACAAATTAAATACGCTTCCCACTTGCTGTTCTGTGCCAGTGCTCTGTACATCAGTGAACAAGCCGACACAGCAATAACTCTCACTTGCAGGTATCATATTTGTAAATAGAAGTGCATAATCAAATATTTTCATGGACTACTGGAGAAGGAAGTGTTTATCCGACAGTGGGCTAATTGTAGGCCTGGTCTTGAGCTGATTAACACTTCAAATTTCTGATTGGAGCATCTGTGTTTACTTCTGTATGTAAAAAGAGAGAGGATGCAGGTGGATCCACTCATGGTGCTGATTAAACCTTAAACTCTGTAAAAATGTGAAAGTATATTAACTCTGCAATGTCTAAATCCCTGTGGACACTCAAATGCACGTCTCATTTCTATTGAGCAGTATACATCCTGAAATGTACTTGTGCAATTGAGCTTAGTTTGTGAACAACAGTTCGTGTTTTACTCCAGCATAAGTCAATGCTAAAATGGACAACAAATTTCTTAGCCTTGTAGACAAGATATAATCACACTCTGTTATATTAGTTGATGACATCCCAAGAGATGTAAAATTGGCTGATTTAAGCACACCATCAGTCCATCAAACAATTACAATCTGAAGGTGTTGATCCAAAGGGGATACAGAGTTATTGACAATATGAAAGATATTTAGTCTTATTGTCCACACCTCCCATAAGAAGACCAAAACCAACAGTGAATTGATACTATACCAGGGGTTCTCAAACTTATTGACTGGTGATAACAAAATAATATTTAATCAATTAGCTTCACATCTTTTGTGATTGGGCCAGCACGAAACTGAGGCAGGCAAGATTCAGATGGTCAGTCGATATTTATTTCTGACTCAGATATATTCTTACAACTACATTTACACTAGTAATATAAATTGTACACTAGAGAAAACAAGACATATTCTTTATCCGCGATTTTGTAGTTAATAACAAATTCTACAGTGTAAAGTTAATGTGAACTCATCAGCAAAAACACACAACACTCTCTCCACCAGTTAACGTTGCCATGAGAACAGTGTTAAAGATGGGGAAATAAGCCATATTAAAACTACATTTATCTGGGGACAGGATTGCTATGAATGATCTCCAGTTACACTGTACATTCAACGTCACTAACAATTTCTTGATCAATAGAAACTTTATTTCAAAATATAAAATTTTAAACTTCCCATCATAGTGGAGCCTAATCTTAGCATGGGGTGTAGTCTATAAAACATGAGAAAACAATGAAAACTGTCCATCATAATTTTCCATCGAGAAGAGATAAATATATTCTGTCAATTAAGACAAGGAGAGACACTGAAATCATCTTGCATGTGAAAAAGACTAAAACTGATTATCAGATTAGTTGGCAATTCATTTTCTGACATTTTTTCCATCCACTAGTTACTGCTGCTGTACTAACAAGTATTGTGTGTGTATCAAAGCCTGATATATCTGTGCCATAAAGCTCCGTTGTTGTCTAAAAACTATTAAAAATGCATTAATGCAAACACTGTTGCAGAAGATATACCCTAACAAATGCAGCTATTTCTCCCTTTTTAAGTAATGTTTACTAAGAGCTGTAGTGGTAGGGAAGTCAGAATATTGAGAGATGGACTAACACATTGTTGCCCTTTAATTTAATTGAAAGTTTATTCAAGTTTTTGTACATTTTCGAAAATAGCGGCAACAAAAGACTACTGCCATCAAGGGATGTCTCATCCATAGCTAATTAAAATGTGTACATTTTAGGAAATGTTGCCACTGAATTCAGCATGTCATGAGCACTATCATATGAGACTTCTTCAAGTTGTGACTGGTTCATTTGGTGGAATCTTCATGAACACTACCATAATAATAATAATACAAAAGAACAGTGCATTGTCACCATTTGCATCAGAGAAGTTGATGCTGTCTGTTATTTTTGTGACCATTTTTGCAACAAATCTCATGAAACATTTATTTGTAAGCCATTGAGTGGCTTAGTTCTAGAACTGAGACAAACTGCATCTGAAAAAAGTAACTCATGAAAAATGAATTCTTTGGGACTCATCATGTGAACTTTGTTTTCTCATAATATGCTTCAGGCATTGTTGGGAGGATTATTATGAATTCCTTTGATGTCCCATTAGACATTCAAGATGTTTGCACCATGTCAATTTTATGGCTTAAAGTATCAAGAATGCCTGAAATGGTTAAAACAGTGGGTGTGCCAAGGGACATCTCAGTAAGATGATACCTCAGTAAAAACACTTTGCACAGTACATTATTACAACTCTTGAAAAGCGGTTGTGGCCAAATTCAGCATGGACCCCCTTAGAACTGTGGCAGTTTGATTAGGAGCTGCCAGTCAGGCTGACAATGATAATATTGTTTGTTATGTCCCAGTCAACCCTGCAAGGTATAGCCCTTAATCATTTAACCACCAGGTATTTCAAAGGGCATCAGCAGACAAGAAAAAAACAGAACACACATGAATATGATGTTCATCACAGTGTATTAGAACAGTCAGTCAAGACAAAAGCTTTCAATTGCCACAGAGTGCAGTACAGTACAAAAACACTTTCAATATAACTGGCAGAGTCACTAAAAGCTGTACTTTATACAGTACAAACCACTTGACGTATTTGTTTTTCAGCTTTCTAACATTAACATTGGACAGGGTTGCTTCTGACAGTTTTTATACGTTCCCAAAAGCAAACAATTGCAGTCTGTCATCAGGAAAATGGCTATATAGGTCATCTGTGCAAGTATGTTATTACAGCCCACATTTGCATTTACTGTTAGGATGCAGTCTCTAATAATAGAGTAATTATGATGGGAGCAAAGGAGGAATTCACATGATGTAGTATAAAGAGCAAAAAAGTCTGCATACGAAGGATATGAGGTGGAAGGATGGCTCAAACAAACACAGAATTTTCCCTCAGATGACCACTGTGTATGTCCATGTGAAACCATGTCAACATTGACTTTTTTTTTTTTTTTTTTTTTTAATTTACAGAACATACTGAAGTTATTTAATAACAGCAAATTTTTTAACCCAAACTATGATGTTTTCTTAAAGTAGTTTGGTGCCTAAACATAATGAAACTACAACCATTTCAAAATGTTAACCATGTAACGATGAAGTTCAGATACAACAAAGGTCTGGTTCAACCAAAACCAAAGCATATGGCGAAGATTCAGTTTGCCCGTTTCTGGTGCTCTCTAATGGTCATATACAAATACACAGTGTCATTTCCGGAGTCTTAAGCAATTTACCTGTTCAGTTCTTTAGGTATGAGGACGTGTTGACAATTGTCCCCACTTCAACCTGATTAGGCGGATGTGCAGCCCAAATATCTATCTTATATCAACATCACCGGACTTCCTTTAATCAAGGCAATCAGGGTCCAGTGGTTTTACAGTCGTGCATTTGAGTACACATGCTGTGTTTGTAGCTGGACATGAGACATTTAAAGTGGGCATCAACACTAGTGACCTTTGTGAATTCAAGGTCGAAAAACATTGGGGCATTAAAATGGGTTTTAACAGTTTTGTAGAAGTAATAACTGTTCACCATTGAATGTACATGCAGCTGTGTTAATGTCAATATGATGTACTGTAACAGTGTGAGGTGGGTTTTTCGAAAAAGTTGTGTATTATTATTCTAAACAAAACAGTCAATCCTGTCCTGGAGTATATTGGAAATAATATATTGCACAATAAGTACAGGGAAGAAAAAATAAATTCCTCGTTGAAGTTCATGTGAAAACTGTTTTCATGTGGGGAATAGCACTCATCTTATGAAATGAAGCGGAGCCCCTGTGAACCAAAACAGAACTTCTGAATATGAGAATTTCTTTCATAAAATGCATTTGGTAGAGAACAAATGAAATATATATTAATAGCTTTATTCAGCTTCTGAATGTTATTGATTTAATTCATGATCCAAAACTGCTTTTATTTTTTTTAAGAGATGTTATTTAGAGAAACAAACAAATAAACAAAAAAAAAGCAGTGCCTTATTCCACCACAAAACTATCATGATAATTTAAAACAATATTCAAAAGCTGTGAACTGAAGTGAAAGCAGAAATTAATCATCTATCATTTTAATAAGGATTTGTTTGGCACAGTTGATTTAATTGCCCTTTGAATCATCAAACTCACTGCAAAGTCAAAGGAATACATAATATTTGCTCAAAGACAGATGTTACTCTCTGCGTGAATGGCTTGTATACACAAAGAAATCATAGTTACATGTTGAACATGATAACTCCCTGCAAAACGAAGATCAAACGCTATGATTTTGTGTGTGATTATGTCCTTTCCTGCAAGCTTTCATGCATTATTATCTTCATTGATCTGCTCTTCAACTTACATATTATGCACTTCAATACATATTATTCTCACAATAAATACATTCTCAATCCTACCTACTAGCGTAAGAGTGTAATGTTGATTAGGGAATTTTTATAATGCAAGAGACTGAAAACAGTAATAATATTCCAGTATCTGTCAGAGCAGGATATCGTATCCTAATCAGAAAAGATACAAACACCATAATGTGTGCTAGTGGTTGGAAAGTGTATGTTTTTCCCAACAAGTGACATACCAGTTTACTTTGACCTTGACAGGCCAGCTGCCCTGCAACGCATGACTAGAGCACACTTAAAAGAAAGTGGCTGCTTAATATTGCAACAGTGCACTGTTGTTTGCAGTAATGGAAAGCAAAGCCTCACTTTGATTTTGTTGCTCTTGGCTGTGATATAAGGCATTACAGTGTTTTCCAATATTCAATGTTGTGAGGAGAAAATTGATTCCATGAAGTGATTTTATAAGGGTATTTTCACTCTGCCTTGGCTACACTATCATCTGCCTTCAAACACACCATTAGTTTTTTTGTTAGTGTATCAGCTTGTAGATGTTTGGTGGAAATTTAACCTGCATGTCTTATGAGGCATTGCATTATAAAAACATGAGGGATGCATCGTGGTCACATCAGAAAATAAAATGATACTAATGTTACAAAATACTGTATTGTTTTAGAGTGTAATGTCAAAGTCATTTTTAAACCTTTAAAACTAACCTTTAAAAAAGTTTTAATATGCTGTGTCTGTGAATAGGCAATTTTAAGAAATATTTGCCTTGTGGATCACACTTGTGATTGGATTATTTGGTGTCAGTGTCAAATCCAATGTTGCTTGATCCTGATAGGTATATGATTTATCTTTTTATAAGGCTTTTTTTTTGTAATAGTTTACAGTGACCCTATAGGCTGTGTAAGGTAGTACTCAGACACAATGCTACAGGCTAAATAATCACAATGACAGTGCTAACATGCTAATATTTAGCAGGATTGTTTACCATCTTCACCATAGCATGCTCATACTCGTACTCATCGTCTTCCGCTTATCTGGCTCCGGGTCAGCTGGTCGTTCTCAACGTGGAGGTGCAGTGGCTCTACTCAGAGCTCCTCCCTGATGTTTGAGCTCCTCACCCTATCTCTAAGGCTGAACCCAGGCACCCTGCGGAGGAAACTCATTTCGGCTGCCTGTATTCGCAATCTCGTTCTCTTGGTCATTACCCAAAGTTCATGACCATAAGTGAGGGTCGGAACGTAGATCGAGTGGTAAATTAAGAACTTCACCTTCCGTCTTAGCTCCCTCTTCACGAGTCAACCTATCGACATCCCGCTCCTTCCTACCCTCCCTTGTGAACAAGACCCCGAGATACTTAGCATAGCATGCTGACATTTGATAATTAGCTGTGCAGGAGTTTAGTCAGAAATTGGACAAACTAAAAATTTGACCAGATGATGGTGCTAGATCAAAGGTTAGAAGATCATCAAAAACATCACAATTCATCCTGAGACAGACAAAGGTGTTTGAACCAAATTTCATGACAGTCCATCCCATAGTCGTTTAAAAGTTTCAATCTGGACCAAAGTGGTGGACCAACCAATCCACCAGCTGACATTGCCATACATACAACCACGTTGCTAGCATGACTAAAAAGCTGAAACGGCTTTTTTCAAGTTATATATATTGGGGTGAGTTTTGTGCAGCAAGGTCTGAAACTCGATGCCCCATTGGCTCATTGTGTCTGGCTTTCCACCAGAACAGTAAATGGCATTTTGCTATGTTGGTTGCAATTTGCGCTTCCTCTCTGCATAGCAGGAATATTGGGTCAGGTATAAATGTTTCTTCCAAACTGGTGTGGATCCATGTTTGTGCTTAGCCATCCTACTACCTTCCTCACTGTCTGCACTCCAGTGTTGTGACTGTCTCCCCAGTACTTGAGCCTGCCTCCTGGCCCATGCTCAGCACTAAAAAGAGGCCAGTTGGGATAAGCGGCTTGTTGTGTGGTGTTGTCTTCAATATTGTGTGCCAAAGCAGAAAGAAATTGTTTTTTGTTTGTTTGTTTTTGCATCTACTATTTTGCCATCAGCCCCTAACATGTCCAAGTGTGAAGAAGGGACCCACAGACATTGAAGTACCTATCATACTGTATCATACACAATCATGCTGTGATGTGCCACTGTATTGATGATGTATATGGTCGCTTAGATTGTATACCACAGCGTACCATATTGTCCATAGCACTGGTTTTAAATGTGGTACCGCTGTGCGTTTTTTTGGGGTGTGGCTACCTCGTGATTGACAAGTCGCTACTGCGGTGTGCCTTTGGTTCTTGGTCAGATCCAATCAGTATAGAGGCATGGTAATGCATATTCTCCCCAGCTCCACCCTCTTGTCTGAATATGGTCCCTTTAGGTTTCAAAAAACCATGATGTTGATGGCCATAATGCCAGCCTCATGGCTTCAAAACAGTAGTCCACAAACAACCTTGGCATATACGCGCAAACAAAACAATAGCAATTCACAGCTACAATACATGAAACACCCTGCCACATGTGCAGATCATCACGTTATGGTTATCAGTCATGCTGTATGAATACCCTGGTTACAGTGTCTATTCAGACAATGATGGATCTTTTTTTCATTTTAACACCATATGGAAGTAACTTGTATAACAACATGCCAAGTTTTATTATAAAAAGAGAACTTTGTTTCAGTGTGACGTATTGCCTTTGGGAAATACAAAAAAAGTTTTGTGATGGAGTGACAAAAAATTATGTGTTGTTATAACAGCAAAGGCTTCTTGTAAAAACAAAATAATTAAGTGTCTAGTAATAATGCGAAAATATGTTATAAAACCATGCAAGGGATCTTGTTATAACATGAAAATAAACAGGAAAGAACTGAGCAGATCTTTTGTTATGGTGGCAGCACTGTGCTGAACTGATTTTAAATATGATAAATGTATCTGTGCTTCAGTATCCTAAATAAGAAATAATGATTAAAATACACACAATAGTGCTGACTTTACTTATTACAAGAAGACAGATAAATGAAGATTGTTTGTGAGTAACTTTCTTTGTTCCCTGTTTTAGTAACAGTCTAGTAACACTGGAGCTTGTTTTTTGGTTTCATGAGGAAAGACAGTTTGATCATAAATGATGGTGATTGCATATCTACCTTTAATAAAAGGGAGTGCTGCTGCTTCAGCTTGCCCTCATTTAATTCATAATCTGATATCACAAATTAATACAGAACAAATTACTATTCTATTTGCTCATTTTATTCCTATCTGTATCATTTTATTTTTTCCCTCCAGAGTAATCGACCACTGCTGGCACACAACATTTGGAAAGGTTACAGTGGCTCAGGCAACATGTCTAAAACTGGCATGGTGTAATCAATTTACAGATGAGCAAATCAGTTTAAAATGAGTTTCTAGTGACTATGATGATTCAATTGAACACAAATAGATGCCTCTGTCACTCCTGCTTAGCATTTTAACCCAGAGAGAATAATGATGTCGGAATGGGAAAGCAACTGGGTTTTAGGATCTCTTATTTCAATGTAAAAACAGTATTAGCAAAATGTGGGTAAGATCTGAGATGTCATGAAATAAATTTGTTACAGAGTCTGTGTTGCATAGTGTATCAAGATAGGTGGTACAAGGACAGCAGCAGTTACAATAAAGTCGACATTCTGTACATTTACAACTTTAGGCTAGGTTGTGGAAGATAGGAGTTGGCAATTGTTTCAGTAAGTGTTTTCTGTTGTTTTTTCCGGGCTTAGATTAGGATCTAGGCTGTTAGCAGGCTTTGTTGTTGTTGTCACAGAGCACTTTCACTCTGAGTTTCGATAGTAGGGTCGGCTGACGCGGGTCACACCCTCTATCTGTTGCTTGCCGGCGAAATCCTTAAGGGGCAGGTTCAGCCCTGGTGACAAGCTGTGATGGGGCACAGCTGTGGCATTTTCTATATTTAACACACAGGCTGCGCTAAAGCGTCAGCTGTTTTTGTGAAGACCCTTTTGGGTAAAGACCTGTGAGTCTACTTGCGCGAGTCCACTGAGCAAGGACACAGGTAGCCACCACTATACACACCATGTGCTACCAATATATCCCAGAATATGTGAAAAAAACGCATTGGCCACAAAAGGCGATGCAATCCTGAGAACCACAACTTACTCAGAAAAACCTCAGCTACTGCTTCTGCTTTTTCTTTTGCCCTATGGAATTGCCAGACTGCTGTAAACTAAACAGAATTTATCCAAGCTTACAAGTGCTTGGATAAATTCTATATCTATAGCTATATCAAATCAGGTACTAGCCCTGACAGAAACCTGGATTCATCCAGAAAACACAGCCACACGAGCTGCGCTTTCAGCTGACTACTTTCTCCCACACACCTCATGTGTAGGTGGTATGGGCGCACTCATTTCCAAAAACTGGAAATTCACCAAGCTCACTCCTTTAAGCAATAACTCCTCCTTTGAATATCATGCAATCATGGTTACTGCTCCCATTAAGCTGTATATATTGGTCGTATATCGCCCACCTGGGCTACTGGGGAACTTTGTAGCAGAACTGGACATGCTACTCTCAGCCATTCCTGAAGATGGCACCCCACTGATTGTCATGGGTGACATCAGTATCCATCTTAACAAACCCCATGCAGTTGACTTCCTTTCCCTGCTGTCCTCATTCGACCTCAACCAAGGTCTCCACCGCTCCCGCACACAAAGCAGGCAATACTCTCGACTTAATTGCAATTCGAAATTGCTGTGCGGCTAAACTAACTGTCACCCCCTTACATGTATCAGACCACTTATTCACTTCTCTGTATCTTTACCAAAGCATCCTCATGTTCTGCTGCAAAGGGTCTCCTTCAGACAAAACCTCCGGTCCCTCACACTGGCCCAACTCTCCAATGAGGTGTCGACAACCATGCCTCCTCACAGTGTTTTCTCCTCACTCCCCGTGAATGAGGCAACAGACACACTCTGCTCTTTGCTAGCCGCCTCTCTAAGCGATCTATGCCCACTCTCATCCAGAGTTGCTCGTAAAAACCCCACCAGTCCATGGTTCAACGGTGTCATCAGAGAGCAACGGGTGGTGCTCAGAGCACCGAAGAGAAAATGGAGCAAAACCAGGGATCGCTCTGACCTCAGGGACAATCAGACTCTCCTGTAAGGATACCCCTCCCCTCCTCCCTTGAGAAGGGCTAAGCCTGCTTATTATCAGGAGGAAATCAGTAGCACCAAAGACACTAGGAAACAATTTTCTGCTTTTAACTCACTACTCACTTCCCCACCACCTCCACCCTCAACTTTGCTTCCTTCTTTACTGATAAGGTTTTGATCATCAGCAACCAGTTCTCCGAGCCTGACCAACTCAGTAGGATACCAGCTAACAGGACTCACTATCCTCATTTTCGAATGTCACAGAGGAGCAAGTCTTCAACCTTCTGCTCGACCTCCCTGCTGTCACCCACATGATCAATTCTCACTTAAAATGGGTGTGTTCCCCACTGCTTTTAAATAAGCTCAAGTAACCTCACTGCTAAAGAAACCTACACTCAACCCAGCTCAGGTAAAAAATTACAGGCCGGTTTCACTCCTCACTTTCCTTTCCAAGACTCTTGAGTGCACAGTCTTTAATCAAGTCTATGAATTCCTTTCTGAGAACAACCTGCATGATCCTAGCCAATCAAAAGAAGATACTCTACAGAAACTGCGCTCTTATCTGTAGTGGAAGCACTACGATCAGCTAGGGCTACTGGTCAGTACTCTGTTCTACTATTGCTCGACCTATCGGCTGCCTTTGAGAAGGTTAACCACCAAATCCTCCTCTCCACACTTGCTGAGCTCTGATCCTCAGGATTTGCTGTCTGCTGGTTTGACTCCTACCTCTCAGGGAGATCCTTTGCAGTATCTTGGAGGGGAGAAGTGTCTAAATCCCACTGCTTGTCCACAGGGGGTACCTCAGGGGTCAGTGCTTGAACCCCTTCTCTTTTCAACAGACACCACCACACTCGGTGCAGTCATCCACTCACATGGCTTCTCATTCCATTCTTATGCTAACGATACCCAGCTCCTCCTTTTGTTCCCGCCAGACGACCCCACAGTCTCGGCACGGATATCAGCATGCCTCGCCGATATCTCAACACGGATGGAGTGCCACCTTCAGCTTAACCTATCAAAGACTGGACTCCTTGTCATCCCAGTCTGTCCCTCTGTACAACAACCAATCAGTATCCAGCTTCACTCCGCTCTGCTTACTCCCACAAAATCTGCCAGAAACTTCGGTGTCATGAATGATGACCAACTAACTTTTAAAGAGCATGTGGCCTCTGTTGCTCTGTCATGCTGATTTGCCCTGTACAACATCAGGAAGATCAGACCCTACCTGTCTGAGCATGCAACACAACTCCTAGTACAAGTGCTGGTACTATCAGGCCTCGACTATTGTAATTTCTTACTGGCAGGGCTCCCAGCATGCTTGTTAAAACAATTGCAGATGATCCAGAACGTGGCGGCATGCGTGGTCTTCAACCAGCCCAAACGAGCACATGTCACTCCGCTGTTCATATCCGTCCCCTGACTCCGAGTTGCTACCTGCATCAAGTATAAGGCCTTGATGCTTACCTACAAAATTGCCACCAAAACTGCTCCGACCTACCTGAACTTCCTCATTCAGGTTTATGCTCCCTAACGCTCACTACGCTCTGCCCAGGAATGATGCCTGGTGTTGCCAGCACAAAAAGGCCCGAAGTCTCTAGCCAGACTCTTTTCTTCTGTGGTTTCCCAGTTGTGGAACAACAACAAAACTCCATTAGATCTGCAGTCTGAGTCCCTCTCGATCTTTAGAAAAAGAGTAAAGACCAAGCTCTTTACTGAACACCTTCTTTCGTAAAAAACAAACAAACAAAAAACCTCTCTATTCACTTTATGCATTACTTTGCAGCACGACCTCATAGCACCTATGTTCAACTGGAACAGAAATTTGCATCAGGGCACTTGCTCTTGTTGTTCTCTCCTGTCCAGAACCTTGCTTGTGACGTATGAAAATGTCATGTGTACGTCGCTTCAGATAAAAGCGTCTGCCAAATGTAATTTGTAATACAAATTGTAATTGTAATTGTAATTTAGACACCTTTAGTAACCCTTCATCTGTGTTATATGTGAGGTGACAATCCAAGATGTATTTTATCATACAATAGAAATTTTTTAAATATGAGTTGTTAAAGAGACATGCTAAACGCCTGGAGTGACATTACACAAACATAGTAATGCAACAGCACTTGGAAATGAATTTTAATGTAAAATAGAAAGTCAAATTTGCCACACAAGATAAGGTAATCTTAGAAAGCAGTCTATCAGACTGACACAGCCCAGTTCACATGTGCAAAGAAGGTGTACTGCAAAACTGGACACTGGACACTGGCAATTGCATACTGAATGAGCCTTCTATGGCAATAATGCATGCCACTTCAAGTGGAACTGTTTACATGCCAGCCACCCATTATGAGCTAAACCAGTGTTATGCTGTTTTTTTTTTTTTACCACAACAGAACTGCATACACTCATTGTTCACAATTATTTACATTCAAGCAGCATGGCTAACAGTCTGCTGAAATACAGCTTGAAAGGGTTTAGAATGGCCGACAACTGTTTTTCCTGTATCATGCTACAACTCTGAGAGTCATATTCAAATTATTACACAGCATAGGCATGGTCAATCAATTCCTCACGTCATGCACAGTTGTGGCATAAGGAGTGAACAGACATTATCTCTTGAGAATCAGCGTTTGGAGTGCTGAGAGAAATTTCACAAAATGACATCACTCTGAATGCTGCACAGTCGTGGTTCTTATATTAATTTGAAAGGCCATGGTAATTGATATCTAACAGTTATTAACAGTATTTTACAACAATTTTAGGAAAGTTTTACACATCAGCACAGCAAACATGAACACCATTGTACTGTATTTTAAAGGATCCACAGCAGCTTAACAGGCAAAAACACTGAACTTAAGCAGACCAAGTTGCCATAGAGACTCTACCTGACCTGATTACACAGTAACCAGTGTAATTTGGCCCGTCCTGACCAGGAAACAGCCTGCATAGGCCAGCAGTGCAAAAGGTTATTATGACCCATATTGATGTTTATTGTGAGGCTGCAACCTCAAGTGGCAGTAGTAATTATGATGGGAGCAAACGAGGAAGTCAGATGACATAGTATAAACTATTTCACTTAATCATTTCAGAATATTAGACACATGACTACGAAGGTGCATTTTGAAAGTCACTGGCAATCAACCTATTCAGTCATTTAGGTATAGGTCTGCCTATCATGCTACAAACAGTTGTATTTCACATGAATATGCATGGTTTATATATTTTAGTATTATCTTTATTAATCACTGATTATTTTTCTTAATGCCTGGTTGTTGTAGAAAATGCCACATCTTCAGCAGCACCTCTTTGGCTTGACCTGCCGACCCTTTTCACCCTTTTCCATTCAGTTCATACTGAAACCCAGAGTAACTTAGTCTAGATTCAATATTTGAAGATACAGTATAGTACATTCATTACACCCCATCTTAACCTGTTACCCTCTCCACCATCAGAGTTTAAGGAACCTATCACGATTGTTAAGTATTGAAATCTGCAAATGCATTGCAAATTGCTGACCTACTGTTCTCAGATGTTTCTCATCAAGTGCCCTGAGGTATGAAACCATTCCACTTTCTTAAAATTGTAGAGTGACATCTCATCAATTTTCCCCATGGGATCATTAAAGTTTCATCTAATCTAATCTAACCACTGGGAAGTACTTAATGAGAATAAAAACTTGTTGAATATTGTGGTCTTTTGACCTTTCTTGCATGATGGACTGATGGAAGACTATGCAATATGTATGCAAGCAGCTCTCAGGAAGTCATTAAGATCAGTTGCAAAGCCACATGTATTTCACTACATTTCATTTCGTCAAATATGAAAAGCTAAGGAAGCATGAAATGTGTGGCTTTGCATATCACACATCACATATCAAACATATTTAGACTACATAAGTGTACATATAATCTAATTCAGTTCCCAAATAGTATCCAAAGATAATTATAATCATACCTTACAGATCTCATGACAAGTCAAATTAAAATGCTCACCAAGGCAAATATAATAATAATAATAATAATAATAATAATAATAATAATAAAACGATGCAAGTGAATTGTCCCTTGAAAATATTGAACTTATATATAAATAATGTTCAATAATTGTTTTATTTCAGTTCGGAGGCAGTTTTATGATGATTGACAGGGATAATAACAGCTAAAGTGAGTATATCACATATTCTAATAAAATGTTTACGAACTCATCAATTATTAAATGTGCACTGGTAGGATTTAAACTAACCTTTAGCTATAAAATAAGAAAGGGATATGTTTCATTTTAACAACAAATGTGATCATCAGAAAATAATGCATGGTGATTATGAATGAAGCAGTCTTTGCTGTGATAAATTCAACACCTGATCTCCAGTCCCATTTGACTGATGTCTTGCTCTGGCTAATTTACACCAGGACACCATATCAAAAACTGCAGATTACGTTACATAAAGTTAGCAAAAGGGCTCAGAGTTAATTTAGTGAAGGTATTATCACAGTTTAGCCAACTTACTAGCATTAGTCTGGTACTAACTGCAGTCACATAAGCATAAGAAGCTTCAGTCCAACATAAATCTTGCTGAAGATTAATTTAACTACATGCATATAAATGATTGAATTACAATATAGATCAAACAAATGCCTGTGAGCCTGAGAAGGGGGAGATGGAGTGGTCTGCCCATTCATCACAACGCAAACTGACCTGAGAGCTTTCAAGTGTGACACCAATAAGCCTTCACGTGCTGCACACTGGCGTAATAACATTTCCTTCATTTAAAGCTTCTGTGGCACAAAAGGAAAGGGGACCATACACACTATATTGTATATTTCTTAAATATACATTTTAATGCACTCATGACATAACATGTAGCAGGGTACCATTTGTAGCATGTGTAACCCAGTCTAAAAAATACAAATTTAGACAAATAAATATGTAAATAATAGAGATGAATGAATAATGTAGATGTTAAAAAGTCTTTCTTTAAAAATCAGTTAAATCAGTTAAGTGTGTGTTTCAGTTCATAGTGAATTAAAAAAAACGCAATAAGAAAATAAATCAATCTTTGTCACTGTTGATAAAGTTTGTTGAAATTTAAATAGTTTGTTTGCAGTGAACATAGTAGAAACGTGACCAGCTCATAATCAAACTGTAAGGCTGTCTGTCATGATATTCTGTTAATTTCATGGGATGTTACCAACTTGTCAGCCAATCGGAAAGGTGGGAGGGTGGAATGAAAATGCGACCTTGTAGTGCAGAGCAAGGACTTTGCCGGAAGGAAAGCAGACCAGCTTCGTGAAGGATGTAGGCTAAATGTTGTCTGAGAGTTTTGCCAAGGTGTCAGGGACATATTGAAATCTACAGAAAGTAAATAACCTCTGTGTGTATATCTTTTGTATCACTTCATAAGTAGTGCTGGGCGGTATACCAGTTCACACCGAATACCGGTGTATATTTTTGTTGTGATATGAATTTTTAATATCCCGCCATATCGGTGTATTTGTTTCTGGTCACCTAGCAACGACTCGGATCTGCTTATTTTTTGCTTTAAAGCAGTGGTTCTCAACCTCAATGCCCACACCTCTTGCCACCCCCCCATCAGTGAGAAAGCAGTTGTGTATTTCACTGGCCTATTTGAGATGTAGGCCTACCCACTGTATTCATAGCCATTGTACCCCTGCCATTTAAGACAATTTGATAATTATTATAATTCTTTGATCAAATATTAATGTAAATGCATTGTTAAATGTAAAATTAATGAAGACTGCGCTTTTTTGTTGGTTGAACATATTTATTATCAAATTTATTATCCAACATTAATTAGGCTCCTTCACTGATCTAAAGTGAACCAATCACAGTTCAAAGTAATAATTAAAAAAATATCCTGGCCAATCAAAAAATACAATGAGCTTGCAACAGAGAGTACAAGAGAACACAGTAAATTGGCTTAACTGACGTTAACGGTAGCCTAACTGCTAAGATGACAAAAAAAAAAGAAAAAAAAAAAAGAAGCTTTTTAACATGTGCAAACTATTTCTGCGTGTTATTTGCGTCAGGTCAGAGAGCTGCGCTTTAGTGTGAGCCCTGTGCTTGGTGGTTTTCAGCCAGCGTCTTCACCAAGGGATGCATATTTTGCTAGGAACCGTGCGTGGCTCACGGTAAAAATAGGTGAGCCTCCCAAATCTACATGAGATGCAGCTGAGCCACACTGCTCACGCGGACAGTGTGGCTGCTCTAACCTGTTAACACAGGTGCCGAAATAAAAAGCTACAGGTTCCGCCATGCACATGTGCCGCAGACGCGTCCGACGTGTTCGTTCGTACACACTGTGTGAAATTGTGAGACAAGGCATGAAAGACTATTAAAAATAGTGAATGACTGTTACTTTAACAGAAACGACCCCCATTTGCAGCAAAACGCCCTCTTCTGAGCTATTTTGCTCCTAGTGCATCCCAACTGGGGAGCGGTGCTGCCCCCATTGAGAAACTCTGCTTTAAAGGGACTTTTTTTATTTTAGGTGCAATTTGAGTGTGTGTGTGAATGAGTGTGGTTAGTTCTGAGTTTCTGATGAGTGAGATAAGGTGAAAGACGATTGTAACTTTTGAGAATTTAAAATCAAAAAGAACAGTCCCCCCCCAAAAAAAGAAACCATGTTCTTTATTTTTTCATTTGTTATAAATGTGATGGGATCTGGGAAAACCGTCACATTTTACCTTTTGGAGATTTTAATATCACCTAGTAACTAATTTTAAGCTCTTTTCAAATCTGTTTTCATTATCTTTATATCTGGTTTGTATGAAGTGTTATGATCACTCAAGGTCAGCTGATCAGTAGGATTTTTTGAGAAAAACAGGTTTAAAGACCAGGATTCTAAATCAGAACACGACCAGCTACCTCAAACTCTCTCCGTCTCTGAAGCTTTGACATCTCTCTCTGTGTATCTCGTAGCATCTGACTGAGGTGTCAAAATAATGTTTTGATGATTAGGGTGACCAGAAGTCCTGCTGTGTGCGGGACAGTCACACATTTCCATTACTTTTCACACGTCCCGCAAATTGCAACGTTGTCACTGTCAATAATAATTTGCGACAACATCACAATTTACGGAACGTATGAAAAGTTATGGAAATGTGTGGCTGTCCCGCACAAAGCGAGACATCTGCTCACCCTAACTATGAGAGATAAACACGTTAGGGGGCGGATTTCATGCGCTGTTCGTTTTTCATTCGTAGGAGATAACGACAAACAGCGTGCCTAATTTAAATAAAGTTTTTAACATATTAAACAAGCGAAATATAATGAGATATTTTCAGGAATGTCAGACAAGATGTAAAATAATAATTTAATGAAAACCCAATTTCACCAATTTTTGACCTATTTTCACGCTTTCCTGGAAAAGTGCCAGTGCGACATCCGACGGGTTTTCCCAGATTCCATCACAAATAATTGTGTTCATATTGACTGAATTCATGTTTAGATTTGAAGTACATTGTGTGTTGCGTATGTACATTTAATTACGGTATATTTTGAGTTTAAACAGGAGGTAGTAATTAATACTAAATTTTTTGTGGGGTTAAAGATTTGTGTAAATACATCTTCCTGCTAAGTGGAGGCACCACTGTATTTTAAAGTTCACGTTTACAAAGTAAAAGCTGGAAATTTAATTTGTTGCATGCAGGTTGACACGGTCAGCTATAGGTAAAAGTACCCAGGCCCCGCCCATAGTACCACAACTGTACGTTATACAGTAATAATGAACTATCCATGTGTGTGGACTGTAAATCCATTTGAAATAATTGAAGGCCGCCACCTCTTCAATGCAGTCAACTGGAAGTAAAGATGAGGAAAGACACAGAGCATTCATTCAGAGAGAAGTAGTAAGTAGAGAAGAAGTAAAAAATAAAAAAATGAAGGCAAGGCAAAATGCAATTTTAAGTAGTCTGAAATTTTAATAACACACAGACAAAGAACGTATACACTTTTAAATTAATTTTAAAAGGAGTTAGGGCAAGTCTCAGATCCTCTGGAAGGGTTTTTATTGTGAGAGCACGTCAGAGATGTATTTTGGCCCCAAAGCATCGAGTAATTTATAGGCAAAGAAGCAGCAGTCCTTTAGCATCAATCTTGCAACACACTGGACGCCTGTGCACAGATCTGAGAAACGCTGCATCGTTTTTATCTTTCTGACTCTTTAATAGACCTTCATCAACATTCACTGTTAAAATTTACATCTGTTTTTAATTAGCTGTAGTTAGTAGACAGTTGAGTAGCTTTGCTGTCTGTTATGGATTCACTTTGGCAGCAAATATAGTTGTCTGTTTGATTGTTTACCTTTTTAAGAAGTTAAAGGAGGTTCTGCCACACCATTGATTTATGGAGAGCACCGACATAATTAAATGAGACTTTATCTTCCAGGATTAATTGAAATAAAATTTATAGTTTTATCTTTATTTTCCGTCAACCCACCTCTTCATCTTCTGCTGTAGTCTCGCTCCGCTGTATTTGTAGGAATGTCTCTCAACTGCATTAACAGAATATATGTATGTTAGGCTAGCATTAATGTGTAAAGGAGATAAAAGAAATTGGTGAGCAAAGAGTTTCCATTTGAGAAAATACAATTATTATGCCCTTTCTCTGTGTTTTAGAAAAGTGTAACATTTTCTCTTCTGAATCTCCTATATTGATGCAATGTAAAAACTTAAGGTTTAGCTTTAAAATAATTTTGTTTCAGGACTCAAATGAGTAGACCAATACCAGCACAATGCCAGAAAACAAAATCAAATTATTATTATTATTATTTTTTAGTTCTCTTCATATCACTGACATTGTGTCTTTGAAGTGGACTCTGTGGTCCATAGTGTCCTTGAAGGTGTCATTGCATAATAAATTCCTAAATATCTTATCTTACATACAGTAAGTCAGATGACAAGGAGAGTACAAAGTAAGAAAAGCATGTGTCATTTAGGACATAAACATACGTCATTTGACATTTCATACACTCATTATACTTTCTATATAGTAGTTGTCTTTTTGCACAGGGGCTGAAATGAATTTTACAGTCTAAAAACACTAATAATGAAAGAGTATTCAGTATTTGACTTACATGATATGTTGACCATAACTGTGTACCTGTCAAAAAAGCTGCTGCTGTTTCACCATTAGAAATGAGCCTGTCTTGGATATAAATCATGAGTGGGTCATGCACATTATCAATTCATCAGAGCGGGTACATCATTAATAAAATAGTATATGAAGTTTAATAAGATATATGACTGTTACTTTTCATAATATGTCAAAGAAAATGCAACAGAAATAAAACAGGAATGACATCTGGTCATTTTTCGTGTTTTTGATATTGCAAATTTGAATTGAGTTGTTGGAAGTTGGAATTGAGAGGATTTTCAAACTGCAGTGATATTCTGTTTTGCCTCAGTATAAACATGATAATAAAGGGGTTTTATGATTGTATGAATGTGTGTAAATGCTGCAAACCATCTATTGTACAGATCTCATGCCTAGCTTTCAAGTGTTTCCTCATTCTGACTGTACCTGTTCAGTCACAGCTGGTCTGAATCAGCTGCTTTTACAGCAGGTTAATGAAGCAGTAATTCCCTCCCACTTAAATGGACACCATTCCTGTGGCTTTCCTTGTTAATGTCAGACCTTGAGCATCTGTGTCATTTGCCTACTTTCACTTTATGTTAAATGTGTTTGTTTGTGACTGACATCACTTATAAATTTAATGAGGTTCTTCTTTTTTTTTTTTTGTGGTTGCTTCAAGCAGTTTTTCAGAAGAAACAACACTAATGGTGTAATGATTGCATGTGCTAGCCATTATCAAACTGCCACTATGCACTTAAAGCTGTCTCTGCTTACACCCACCATTGTAATGATGTAGAATCCTTGACTTGAGCTTCGAGGCTGCCCACCACTTATCTGTTCCTTAAGATTGATTGTGACAAGACCGTAGCATCTATTTTGTATATATACCAGCCAGTACCCTGACCTTGAATAGATGAATACTTAATAATTATGAATAACTTCGGGTAATAATTTTGTGTATTATTGAATGCTTTATGTTCATAGAGTATTAGCACTTAAAGTGTTCCCACCATGTAGTTGTCCTGGTGCTTTTGGTGAGTAGTTTTATCAAACAATCAAAGTTTTCCAAGCTGGGGAAGGAAGACCGATAAGGTCAGCTGTTGTCTATACAAATATGCATGACATGACAGCAGTATAGCGGCTCAGTTGTTTCAACTAATTTCAACTAAAACATTGTCATACAGTGAGGGCCACCAGATGCACACACTCTGAGGAAAGTGTTCAGTATTAGATTCATGTGGTTCCAGGAAAAACAAAGTAGCACTATGTTTATTACACTTAATAGAAACAGATGGCAGCCATCACACAAGTACAAATGCAGACAGAAAAAGACTAAGGCCACATGGAAAAAAGGATACATACTTTTTATGCCATGTCACCTCTTGTCACTTACCTTCCTGCATCAGAGAAAAAAACTCTCTCATCTGGTCTCTCTCTCTGGTTGAGAACGAAGCTGTTCGACTTAGCACTCCCCCTAGAGGCCTGGATAACTGCTTTTGTAAGACTGAATATTTTTTTTTTTTTTTTTTTTGCAGTTTGTGTGTTTCAGACTTTGTATCATTTCTGTATTTGCAGCGTGTTTGCTGTTACTGTACTTGTTTTGGCTTTTTGATGCACATTTTTTTCATTTGCAGCACGTTTCCGTTGTTGTATTTGTTTTGGATTTCATGTGTTTTTGAAATGCCGTTTCTGAAACTGCAGCACATTTCTTCTCATGGAAATGTTTTGGGTTGTTGCAGCATGTTTGCCCTTGTTGGCCACCCTACAGTACTGCTAACTTAACTTCTTATTTCTTAAAAGTTTGGAGAACAGTGGTGTAGAAAGTATTCAGATCCTCACACATGTCAATATTGTGCTCAGACCTGATGCACAAATGTATCAGTTGCATTTTGCTCTTACATTTGGTGGATGTGGAGCAAATTATGTAACATTGCTTATAAGCAATGTTACATAATTTGCATTAGCAGTTAAAGTGTTTCCCTTATAGTATATGTTTAATATGTTCCGGTCTGTGGCCGTACACATCTGTTTGTGATGTACCACACATACATGTAGGTAGAAGAGAACAAGAATGCCTAATACTGCGTGGTCCAGTATAATCATCACTGAGCGATTACTGACAAAGCAGAATTTTGGCACAAGATGAGCTAATGACTTTTGTAGCATTTTAGACATCTGCTATGATTTATTTCAAAAAGTGTCTGCACTAACTGTATGTATCAGTACCGACTGTATTGCTGCAATTGGGAAAAAATTACACTGCATGTCATGGGCCCTAATCTAAAGTGTTCCCAATGCCATTTCTGTAACTTTTGTACTCTCCTGTAATATCGTTTGGTACCCAGAACTTGAAATTTTACATATTAAACAAACAAATAAACAAAATAATTATAATTAGCTGTGAATTAAGCCAGCAGCTGAGCAGTGAGTAACATATTAAGTACTTAAAATGTCTGTCACACGTCCTGTGGGGAGTATTTCTCCACTATTTCTGATTCACATCTCGACTTTGATGGAGCTCTGTGATAGAACTGGATTCCCATTCGGCTGTCTCCTCTGACCCTGCAGTGGCAGTAGGAAATGACAGTATGAATAATGCTATTCATCCAGTGTGGCCCATTGGATTGAAGGCTAGGCATCGTGTGGTGAGAAAACAATAATCTGTCTTTAATATGAATCCTTTGTCACCCGCTCTGTCCCAGGGACACTGCAGGGCGAGAACTCGCAGTGTCATAACCTTCTCTTTTCAGACACATTTTCCAAACTGTTTTCAGTGAATGCTAAAGATATGCAAATTTGGGACTTGGCCGAGATTCATGGTAAATGGAAATTTTCACAGGTGCTGACATTTTGACCAGTGTAGCGTGATGATCATTATGGAGTACATTCACTTTATGTCTGGCACTTGGGGACTCTTCCATTGTAGTTAAGCATCATTTTGAATGCTGCCAAGTGAAATATTCCATTTAATCCTCATACCTCACAAACACACAAGTACTATTCCGACCAGTATTTTGATCCATTTACTGTATGGAGAGTCTGTGTTCAACTGTACCTGTAGGCCCACGAGGAGGAAGCTGATTTACAGATGTTCCTGTTTTCAATTTCTGTCTAAGCACACAGTCCTTATTGTAGCATGTTGTATATACTGTAGACATGTATCATTTTAATATTTTACCGACTGCTGCTGAGAAAGCAGCTTCTTGGTTACAATTCCAGTTACCCTTTTTGTGTCTAGCATCTGAAATATTAATGCGACAGTGGTGTGCCACATATCAGATTAAAAAAAAAAAAAGATTCTAGGTTTGAAAAATGATGCTACCTGTTAGGTGGGTGAGCAGAATATTGACAGTCTTCATGTTATTATCGTGCTGGGGATTTTGCTGTATATCAAGCACTCACAGTTGATATTTACAGTACAAACTTTTGGAGAACATAAAGTTTGGGTTTCAGCTGAAAAACATGGACATGAGGCGATTGTATTCTATCATAGTTTGCCTTTTTGTCCTTCTTGCCAATAGTCATTTCCAATTCCTAGTATGCACTACAATCAATGAAACTGTTGACAACAGTGTTGGACTGGTAAAAATATAAACCACCATTTGACTCCTCCACTCACAAGGTGCTGCTACTTTTAACCTGACACCAACAACTTTACTGTGAGATTGAAAACCCACCTGTGAACACTGCCAATTGGAGTGCAAACACATTTGAGTAAATGCGTTTGGACATGTCCAATAGAATGAGATAAAATGTAACTAACAATTAGAGTTTTTAAGTGGACAGGAGCAAACAGGAGAGGACCTAAGTGAACCCTGAGGGACACAGTACTTTAGTTTGGCTCGGATGAGTAGCAATACATCAGTGTTCACTTTAACCACTTAGTAAATTAATGAATCTCTTACATAGGAGCAGAGCCTCATGTGTGTTTACTTTATTTAAGGAATATACATTTTAGTCCAAGGTGCTGCTGTTGAAGCTTTGCTCAAAACAGTAAATGTAGAAGAAACTTTTATCTTTACCCACAGTTTATGAAATCAGTGTAATATTGGAGTGCAAAGTAACAACAGAGAACATCAGTTATTGAGTTTGAAATTATTTTGGAGGGGGCAATATGAGAATATGACAAAGTGATGCTAAAGCAGTGTCTTAGTAGAGCTGAAAGTGAAAAATAGAAATACCCATCTAGTGTTCTGAGACTGAATATATATATAAAAAAACATGTAAAAGTGAATAGTGAAGTGAACAACCTTTAAAGTAAATGAATGTGGGAAGAATCAACGTTGACTTCATCCAAAGGCAATGCTGTCTGACTGTGACAGGTACACTATGAAAAACAACAAAATGTTACAAACAAATATTTTATCACCATTGCGACATCATTCTTTGGAGGCTTTTTTTGATCTTATACTCCCATAGCCACAAACAAGACTCAAGAGTCCTCGTGCAATGGCTGTCGGAGAGGGACTTTTCATGTAGGGAGGGCGGAGGGCTGTTTGTGTGTGTGTGTGTGTGTGTGTGTGTGTGTGTGTGTGTGTGTGTGTGTGTGTGTGTGCATGTCACTCTCGATTTGTCTGCAGCCTGCACCAGTAGCAAATATAAGCCACCTGCATTTTATATTGCGCATTTCAATTGTTGTCGATGTGGAGAAGAGACAACTTTGAATAAGTTATCCACAACAAATTAACAAATGGTCGACATCAGAACACCCTCTACTTTCTGAGATCTGAAGTCAGTCACGATTGGTCGAAATTGTTGTCAGTCTTGACGCAGTACAACAAACCTATCAAATTTCTTTGCGCAAACAGGCAGGTACACACACGTAGGCTACACACACACACAGTCAGAAAGACACTGACTGGAATGAAACAGAAATGATGTGGAATTAACAATGAACATGTTTTGGAATGTGTGTACATCTTCACTAAATAGTATCTGAGGAAATTGTAGGCTAAAAGTGTGCAAATGCTCAACATAGGAAATTATTAAAGGACTCATTTGATTCAGTTAGACTTAAAACATTTAATAGTAGCCTATAGAGTTTTGTGCACAACCTTGTCCTTGCTGGTTTGGAGGTGGTCCCCCTAGACTCTGTGTGTGTGTGTGTGTGTGTGAGAGAGAGAGAGAGAGAGAGAGAGAGAGAGAGAGAGAGAGAGAGAGAGAGAGAGACGGTTAGGGTTAGATTTTTGAAACAACACAATGTGCGCATACATCCTCTGGTATGTCGTGTGCCTCAGCATATCGTATAAATATTCCTGGTGGGCTGCCATGGCCAAAAATGCCAAGGCCATGTTTTGGTCCCAGTCCAGCCCTGGCTGAGGGTGATGGGAGTGTTATTAGTTTTGCAGGTATTTGTTCATCAACCAAGGTATGAAAAGACGTTTTGATGTGATAATGACTCTAGAGAAAAATCATTCTGATTCATCCTCTGGGTACCATGGATATCTGCACCAGGTTGCATGGCAGCCCATCCAGTAGTTGTCAAGACATTTAACCAAAAATAAAAATGTCAACCTCAATGGGCCACAGAAGAAAAGTAAAAACAGCACCAAAGAGTGATATTCATCCAAGAACTGTGAATGTCTGTACAGAATTCCATGGTGATCCATTCAATAGGTTTTGAAATATTTAAGGCTGGACTGACCAATATTTCCATCTGAAGATCATCACAAAGAAAAGAAGAAACAGAAAATAAAAACACTGAAATTATCCTTTAACTAGCTACAACTTTATCTCACCAACGTACAAGCTACAACACCAAGCACAAAGCATGTTGGCATGAAGAAGATTTTAGAAAAGTATGCTGAGTGTCAGTTGAGTGTTACAGCAGGACAGTTTTTGACTGTGCCACCCATTGTTGGCCTCTCTCCAAGTACTGGATCTCACCAGTGCAGCCAATTTAGAAGCTGTCTGCTGTTTGATATTGAGGTTTAGGACCTAATGTACCATCTTGTCAGCAAGGTGTCTTAGTTGAGGAAAACCCTATTGAAACTATGACCTAAATACCTCACATGGAGATGGTTCATTGCTGTGTATTTTTCTTTGCTTCAGCTCTACAACAACAAACTATCAGTTAATTGTCAAGGTTTTCAACATTTTGTGAAATACTCAAATTCACATATTTAGAAATAGAGCAGGTTTCCAGCCAGTCATTGTGTCTGCATTACATTCTGTCTCCTGTTAGTAGAGAGACTGGTATCTCTTCATTTTATATCATTGATTTCTCTCAGTATCCCTGTTGAACAGTGCTGCTGTTGTAGCTGAGCAGCAAATGGATGTGGCACTATGTTCATTTTATATTTAAACAACTAAATAGGCCCAGGAGTGGAAAGTTGTTTTGGACACTGTGCTTTTTAAAGTACACTTTCCCCAAAGAACATAAACGTCCAGAACTTCATCTAGGGATATTGACCATAGAAACGTCAGCACCCCAATTCAGTCGAACTCAAACATGCATGTTTCTTTCTTGTTTCAGTCTTAACTTGGTTACTTCCTGTGATCTGCAGATCTTGCTGTAAACAATTTGTATAGTTCTGCATGTAAGAAAGCAAGTGAACTAACCATGTTAAAACATTATGGTAATATTGCAGTGCTGGCATTTTTCAGATGCATTTTTTATGCTTGTGATCAAGAGATAAAGAGATATCCCTGCAGGTAAGTGGGTCAGTTTCCCTTTTAAAGGTAAAAGGCACTGGAATGTCACCTGTTTTAAATCCAGTACCAGCTGGGAATAATAGTTTTCCACAGAAATAAAAGGATTACTCATACTCTCTTTTCCAGAGTAGCAACTGACAAGGTGCTCTTGAGCACTTAACCTCCGATAGCTCCACAGGAGTGACTCAGTAGTAAGCAGAGGAAACAGCTCCCTGTGTTAACGTGCGCGCCATTATGAATATGAAGGAGGACAATGCTGAACACAGCATGGACTCTCAACAAAACTTTCCCCCAGCGGATTTAAAGAGTAACTACAGAGCGAAACTAATAAAATGTGTTAAAGAAGCTTTGTTGCACCTTCACCTGTTGCCTTTTCTCCTTTGCAGCAACTTGGCAGAAGTTCAACTGTGTGACTACACTACCACTGCAGTACCTGCCAGGGAAATAACAGTGGAGGGAGATAACCTTTTATATTTACATTTTATGACCTATTTTATTCATATACAGAAGAAGTACGTGAGTGCTTTTCTCAGCTTTTTCAGTCTGTGCAGGGGTTTTCAAGTTTGTTGAGCTAGCCTTAATATTAACTTCACATTTTTATCTGTTTGTTGTCAGGATTTGCTACTGGTGCATTTCTCTCCAAAATGAATAACCCCTGTAGAAAATTGGTTCCTGTATATTTCTTCAAGGAAAGTGGGGATAGACATAAGTAATATAGTAATATTCTGTGCAAGGGTGTAGGTTTAGGTTTTAACATTGTTAGGGACATTTTTTGTTGAACAACTACAATCTGCATTTGTGTGTACACATTCTTTTACACAACATTTTCAAAAATAAATAATAAAAAAAATACATTTAAAGCATACTAAAGCACTTCTCTGTTCTGGGATATATTATTTTGTAACCTCACCTTTCATTCACGTGAGATACTGTAAAATCTGTACCTCCATCTGTCTGCATGTCACTGTGCTGCTAAAGCTGCTACCAGCAAATGGTGCATAGCATTCAAAAAAACTAATCCCTTGGGCACGCTGTGGACTGGGACACTCGTAGCATGCACTGCCATGAGGAACTGCAGTCAGAAGTTATGATAATAGCATCCAACCATCCATCAAGATTGCATAATAAAACGGCTAAAGCATTTTTGACGAATACGAGCATGATACGAGTAAAACTCATCAATATCTGTGCTCATGCTGAAGGAAAATCCTCATTGGGTAACTGACTGTCTTCACGCTCTGTGATTGGCCAGTCACACACAGCGCCCGCCCCTCCCTACACAGTCACGTTGCCCTCTTCAGTACTCCTTAGGTTTTCTTCAGCTCGCCTCTATTTCGGTTTGTATGATATTTAAAGTCACTTGGTGAACTTGTTTCGTAACGTACGCGGTGCATTTGACAAGACAGAGCTGAAAACGGCGCATGTCGTGTCGGTCACTGCCTCCACTCCAGTCGTTTTTTTTTTATTTTTTTTTCCCGTCTGCTTGGTCTTAGTTTGGTTGGTGATATTGTGATCAAAAACACTGAATCTCAATTCTGAGGCTGTTCTGTAAATATGCATTCATACTCTTAAGAATATTCATGTTCTGAGTTCATAAAAACTTGTTCTGTAAATAGTTTTCTTACTTTTGTGATCAAAAACATTGATTTGAATCTCAGTTTTGAGGCTGTTCTGTAAATAGTTTTCAAATAAACAATAAATATAGCAACTTCTGATCAATCCATATCAATTTCAGACTTAAAATAATGTACTGATTTAAGCCCCACCCATTTCCGGTTAAACCACGCCCACTCAAGTACAGATATGGATACAGATAATTTACATGGTAGAACAGATACAGATAGTGGTGTACTCGCTCATCCCTATTAGCTAAGCTTCTGTTGACCTTTTGAATCTTCCAGTATTCATATTATGGGTTGATAACACATGTGCATAATCACAAACTAGCAAACAGTAGAAGTGAAGTGAAATCATTTGCACTCCCCCCCCCCCCAAAAAAAAAAAAAAAAAACCACACACGCACACACACACACACACACACACACACACACACACACACACACACACACACACACACACACTTTTTTACTCTTCATTACAATACATAGCCCACTTTTTGCAGAAAACCCAAACTTTGCCTTGTGCCTAATGGTGGCTGTCTGATTCATAATGTCTCCTGTTTGATTCACCTGATCTCCTCCCATCACTTACTAGCTCCCTTTAGCTTTCTTTTCTGTCACTCTGGTTGCTGATATTGAGTGCAGGCTGTTTCGTTCTATTTACAGCCTCATTCCTTGAAATTCCCCTCACACCTTCATATCCCCTGCATTCCACATCACACACACACTGTACTGTAGACCAGGACGTGTTAATCTGTGAACCTGTAATTTCTTGCTTTGCTCTTATTTAATGTTCTGTGTGACTCTGGGGTTAACAAACACTGCTTTCTGTGTGAAGGCCCCTGGTAGACGTGCTACATACAGTATGTATATGGACTTTGTGTGATTAAGTGTGTTGAGACCTGCAGACTAATCAGCCAGACACTTATGATTTTTGCACTGAATCCATCTGCCCACATTTGTGAGAGTACATGGACTTCAGGGTATTTGGATTAAAAAAAACAGTTTTCACACTTTGTGCAAACTCATGCCAAATTTATAACATCCATTAATGGAAAAAAAAAAAAAAAAAAAAAGAACCTGGCACACAAAGCTGAAATGTCTTTGCTTCTTTTGCTAATGTTATCAGTAAATGTTCTACCAAATCCTGGTTTGAAGACATTTTCTGGTTCAAACTTTATTCCAGGTGACTACTAGAATAGGTTTACATGCTTTAAAGTTCAAGAACAGATTATTTTTCTCTTACTGTCCATTGCTGCAACACCAATACTTGCTCCAGTCCTCCTAAAGGCCCCCCTCCCGAAAACAATAAGATTGTCCATTAAAAGCTGCGGCAATGGTATGAATTAGTATTCATTTCTTGTTTTTAGCTTCCAGCATAGCTGCAATTCTGCCATGAATGTCACCACAATAACCCCATCTAAAATCAACACTTCAGGAATATCACTGCAGAGTGGGCCACTAACGTTACACCTTTACAACAGTCTTTGTATGGTCTGAGAAAGCTAGCTTTCACAAAGTTACACAATGTTGCCAAGTAAATGACTTCATTTCTTTTTACATATAGCTATATTGTTACCTTCAGGGAATGTCTATGAAAGAGCTAGTGCTGCAGTATAAACACACAAAAAGCAACATGAAAAAACAGTGTCAAGCATCCAACCTACTACTCTCATTATTTAATTGGCTTCAAATGAGGCTCAACAGCGACAGTCCTTTTGAGCAGTCTATTACAACAGTATTACAAGATTAGTCCAACATCGCTCTCAGTCTGTGGGCGCAACATGCTAGAGCCAAGTTAAACAAACTAACCAACAAAATAAACAGTAAAACAACATAAAAAATGCTAAAACTTACAGCTTTCCAGTTTGAACTCAAGTCACTGACAGCTGGTATTGATCCTTGAGCTCGTATCATTACCAGCCCTTGCTGACAAAGCAATTTGGTGAATTTCCCTTATGGGAACATTTCCATCATGTTTCCATCAAAAATTAAGTTAATCCTCTGTGTTTTGACATCCTCAGATGGTGGGAGTAGATGAAATCTTCTGTGTTGGTTTTTGCAGCCAACAACAGAGCAGTTCCTGTGTATAGCTCTAAGCTTTGTACTGGCCCTCAAAGCAATCTGAAGTAAAGCGCTCCGCACACACAAGAGTTTTCCAATCCTTCTGGGGATATTTCAGTTACATCGGCTGTTTTGCTCATAACATTACCTTAAACATCATAACAACAGCAGACAGAGAGGTGGACAAGTAACAGAAGAAAAGGCAAGACTACTGATAGGGTGTGTCGCCCCGTTCAGGAGCACTGTTTTCAGTTGGAGGGAATAACACTTTGGCCTGACCTTTGGGGGTTTTACAAGGGATAAAAAAGCAATATGACACACTAAAGGAAAGGGAAAATCCCCCAAAGCGTAATATGGTCTCTTTAAATTGGTGTAAATACCCCAGTGCATTCTGGACTAATACAGCTAATGCTGATGTTTTAACGTGGCTGTATGAAACAGATCAGAGTCTCTCAGTACCTGTAAGATGTTACTGGTTTCAGATGAACATGCAAAAATCATTGTAGGTACATCTGAAATAATATGACGATGATTTATTTATTATTATCATTTTCATTGTTACGGTACGTGAGTCAAAAGCACGGCCAGGACCCCGGATGCAGAGACAGGATGAAAACAGTTTATTAGGAACGCACAAAGTACAAAGCAAAAAACCAACAAAAATCTCCACAACGTGGGAAAAAGGCAAGGCAGGCTCAAAACGACAACTGAGGATATCTTAACCAACTTCTACAAAAAAACTAAGGCAAACAAAAAATCACCACTGCGGGGAATTAACGGCTCGAAAAACACACTGGAGCTGGAAGCGAGGAAGGAGGCTAGGCAAAACAGCGTGGTGAGGCACGTGTGCGCAGAGCTAGGAAATCTTCCAGCACTGAGCAGGTGGATGAGCTGGCTGAAGCAGGCCGCGGCTGATCACCTGATGCCGCTCAGGTGTGTCGCCTGGATAGGGCACGGAGATCGGCCCCGCCTCCTTCCACACTCCGGCGCTGCAGAGGAGGAGAGTTAGAGGAGAAAGGGAGAACGGGGGGGGGAATACTGGCAGGAGACAAAACAAGCCCGGAACTCGAGACCCCAACATTCATCATATACTACTAAATTAAATTGACTCATATTACTGTTTGAGTAATATGCAAAAGCTTTCTTGTAGAAATAGAGATTTTTGATAATGATTGTCAGTGTCAACCCAGGCGCACATCACTAATCAACATTTACTGTTAACATGTAGGGTTTTCTTCTGATAGCTTGTTATATTTTGGAAGCAGTTCCCAGTGTGACGAGTGTCCATTTATGTTAAGCTCTGATGCTGACAAATCTCTGAACAGATTTTATCATTATCTATCTATCATTATCTGTTGATTAATGTACACTGTTGCCCATAAAGTTGGAATAATTTTGTTGAGTATGCCTGGGATGCCTTCCGCCGATTCATCAATGAGAGGGACAAAATTCCTCAAACTCTACAGGAGTTAGCCCAGGCTCTGACCAAAGAGTGGGACGCCCTGCCCACTGACAACATCAACAAGCTTGTGGACAGTATGCCGCGACGTCTTAATGCACTGACCCGTGTCAGGGGTGGCCGATATTAGTGACTGTGTGACATTTGAAAGAGTAATATTGGACATTCATATGCATGAAATCTTCTCGAATATGTGTTTCTTGTTAAACTGACCAAGGCTGAAGAATTTAAACAAAGCCTTAATCCTATTATTTCAATGCTCCCAATTTTGTTTAAGCCTGACTACAGTTTTTCTAAAGGTTAATAAATGATTTAATTTTCATAGTGATATATTTAGAAGAGATTTATTATTAAAGTTTTGAGAGGATATACACACATTTCAAGGAAAGAGGTAAAAAATATTCCATAGTACGACCAACAGAGTCAGTTTGCACTTACAGGAACAGACATTCTTTGTGTGTGTGTGTGTGTGTGTGTGTGTGTGTGTGTGTGTGTGTGTGTGTTTGAGATGTGAATAGTATGTGCCTTTTTAATGGAGTACGAAATACAGAAGCATGACAATATACAGCCTTTTCTTTTTGAAACCTTTAGTATTTCTTATGTTTTTGAGATCAAAGGTGGAAGGTAATGTCAGCGTGCACATTTCTGTCTGTTTGCTAGATTACTGGCACTGCGTGTCACATCCTGATTATAAGTTATGTGTAATGTTTGTGCAGTGAATACTGCTCGAGATAAAGACCCCTCATTTGAAATTTAATCTTAAAAGTCACTTTTTTACTTGTACACCATAAAAGAGAAAACATTTAGAAAAGTCCAAATTTCCTGAAGTGGCTTTATTCATTTAATAATAAAAGTGCATCAAATGACAATGTGAAAATCAATATGATTATTTGAAAGGGGCCCCTAGTGTGAACCTACAGAAAATGATCAGCTGAGTCTACAGCTCTGGAGCTTTGCAGAGCTTTAGACTGAGTTTCAGCTAATTGTTTAGCTGTCCTGCCCACAACTTTACCATTTTGGTTCACTCTCATCGCTCTCATGGTGTATGTTTGGCCACAGCAGGCAACTGTTTTCCGTGGAAAAGCTCTGAAAACCTTATGTACACTACCTGCTCTGCACCAAACAGCAGACATACACATCTAGAGACTAACTGGTAGACATAGTGGAGCATTTGGCCGTAAAATAACCAAATTTTTCTTCCTAAATAATATTTGATGATATAAGACAGTAATCAGTTGGACATTTGTCAACTCATGATTATCACCTCTGAAAGTGACAGTCAGACAATTTAAGTGTACCTGACTTTAACTTTTTTGCTCCATTCCATAAGAAAAACAAGTTTACAAAACGTTCTTAGTTTGTAATGAGCCACAGCTGCAGATGCCAAAGAATATAAAGTTGGCAGTCTTACAGTGCACTCTGTTATGAACTGCATTCTCATCAAAATACCACAACCACAATCACAACTGTAGCTTCCAAAGAGTGCTTTTACCATTAATAGCACCTAATCATACTTCACTGAATGTCAAATGTCCCATTTTTTAATATTCTTTGAGTGGTGTTTTTGTTGGAGGTTTCATGGAGCAGAGACAGAGCGTTATCCTAAAGGCCTAAATCTAATTTATTTATTTATTTATTTCTGTGTTTTCTGTCTTTCTACCTTCCAGATGCAATGTGGACAGCAAAGTATCTCGAGTGGCGTGGCTCAATCGCACCACCATTCTTTTTGCAGGAAGTGAGAAGTGGTCTCTGGACCCTCGTGTCATCCTGATGGAAAACACAGCAGTCACAGAATACAGCATCAAGATCCAAAATGTTGACGTTCATGATGAAGGGCCATATGTCTGCTCAATTCTTACGAACAAGAAACCAAAATCCACAAAAGTGCATCTCATTGTTCAAGGTAAGACCTCCCCAGCAGTCATTCCTATGTTTCCAGGATCCTGTGTTCCCAGTGTCCTGTATTCCCCAGTTCTACAATTGTGCTCTCCCATGGTCTGTGGGTCCTATGTTCCCCAGATTTATAGGGAAAGGGTCTTAGCTCCCCTGGGTGATATGTTCTCCAATTCTACATGTGCTCTCCCAGGATCCTATGTTTCCAAGGTCCTATATTCCCGAACTCCTATGTCCCCAGGGTTAGGGTTTTGACCTGAACACAGTAGTATATACTCCCAGTCCTGGAACAGTGTGTTTTAATTATTATTATTTTTTAACATCTTGTTATTTTGCTGTCTGGGTGTTAATTGTTTGAGCTGGAGAATTGTAAACCAAAGTTGTTCATGTCTCGATTTGACCAGTGTGATTTTTCAGTCAAATCAAATCTCCCCCCTCTGTTTTAGGATGGTGTGATTAGATGGGATTCAGCAAGCATTAGACCTGGTGACGAAACCAGTACTCAATCTCAATTTCATTTCATATTGCTGATAGATATTGATTTAGGACATGGTACGTTGAAAAATGTCCTGGCTCAGTGTCATTGCAAAGTCCTACGAAATCAACCTTCAGTACTGAGACCTTTATTATCGCCTATGCTGGAACCTATTTCCTTCGCAGTCAGTTTCCACAAACAGTTAGACCACAGCTCTCAGTCTGCATTTGAGGTTTAGATCATGTAGTTGGACTAAATTAACATATAATTAAAACTTAGATGAAGTATCAGATGTCAGATGTCGCGCGTAAAATCACAAAGAGAACACACTACAAACAGGGAAAGAATGCTGACAACCCCTGAGTGGACGCAGATCACACTGTTTGAGATTTTAATATGAGTTTAGAAAAAAATGAATAATTGCTTTGTTTTGTTGAAAATAAATTCAGATTTCTCTTTTTTAATCACTTTCATGAAATCGTAATTAGCTTTGAGTATTTTTCACACTGTATAATTCATGATGATATCTCATTAACTCTTAATTGATGCCAAGAAGCATCAGGCCATGGTTTTAATCAAACAATAGACAAGCATATTCTCGCACAGACAAGGAAGTATAAGTCTCCAATTATACTTACTAATGGATTTTATCTGTCCTTTTTCCTGACCTTGAATAACCCAACCATCTGGATGCTGTAAACTCACACTTGAAACTAAAAGCTGCCACTAGATCTGCCGAACGGATGAAGCTCGTCTTTGATACACCAACAAAACACTGGTGGTGGTGCTTTGTGTTGTTACACCAAAGTAGGGACGTACCATCCCCAATAATCATGATGCATGACAGAGCAACAATGTCTGTCAGTGGTATGATAGCAGCAAACCACAAGACAGCTCCAGCAAAACTCTTTAAGTCAAGCAAGAATGCAAATTTTAAGAAACTGATGAATCATTAAAAAATGACTGAAAGTGACATTTTCCCCTTCCCAGGATTCCTGCAAAATTCACTTTTTCATTAGGTATTATAATGACACATTAGGTACTACAATGGCAAATTCTGATCAAAAAAATGCATTCACATGAAAAGTTCAAAATGTTCAATAGCTGTTACCAATAGACATGAAACCTCTTCACCGTAGACCTCAGTCTTACTTGTTTTATTAAGAATAATAATTGGATCTTATGTAAATGATTGGGGTGTATTGAGAACTGTTTGTTCACTGTTTGCGATGCACCTTCTCAGGTGACCATGTCCCAGAGATGCAGAGATATTGCAGTGGCAACTTTGCCAGCCCAGGGAATCTTTCTACATTTCACTTCCAGTAATACATTGATTTACACCCAAAGAATAGACAATGTTACTTCATTTTCATGTAGTTTAAAGGTTCCACTTGCTAGCTAGTTACACCAGACAGCTTCCAAACAACAATTCTCTGATTTTCACAGTGTTACTTTCTGTTGCTGAAATCACCTACATGTACCAGCTGATTGCTTGTCAGGGCCATGATCTAATGCTAAAGCTCTCAGGCCTGCCACAGTAAGGTGCCATTATGTTTTATCTATGGAGGGCAGAGCAAGAAGGGAGTTTGTTTGTTGTTCATATTCCTCATCTTCTATGTTCATCAGCATGTTAACGTTCTGGACTTGGTAATAATGGGGTTAAACATCGACAATGTTTCAGTATTAGAATTACCTTTTTCTGACCATTACTGTGTTTTTTTTATATACCAAGCTAATCTTGACAAAGACTCAAAGGGAATTTTTGGTTCAAAGACTATTCTTTGATGGCAAGGCTGAATTAAGGTTTTGTAATATTATGAGATCATTTGAGTCACGCTGCTATGACTACTCTAACATGTAAACAACAATACCATGTCACCTGCTTTAAATCCTGTTGCTCCACTGAGGGGTAAAAAGAGGTTGACTGAACAGCAGCAGTGTTAATGAGAGGAACAGAATCTGTTGAGCAGCTGAAAGAAAATGGAGGAAAGCTTGGCTCACAGTTCACTATAATATATTAAAAGAAGCCATGACTGTCTGTAACAAAGCAACATCTTCGGGCAAGAAAGGATTACCTCTCCATATTAGTACAGAGAGTGCTGGAAATTCTAGAATAATATTCTCCACTACTGATCAGCTGCTCAGCACTGCACCTACCTGTCCACAGTTCCCTACATCAAACTATGAAGAGATTGCCAATGAGTCTAACTCATCGCCCTCATGTGTTGACCCTGTTCCTACAGCATTTTTAAAATGGGTGTTTGACAATGTTTCAGATCCTGTCCTGAAGATTATAAATACATCTCTGCAAACAGGCATCTTCCCCAATGCGTTTAAAACAGCTGTTTTGAAACCGTTATTGAAGAAACCTAACCTCGATAAAAATGCACGCACTAAATACAGGCCGATATCCAACCTTTCATTCATCAGTAAGATAGTGAAAAAGATAGTTTCAGTGCAAATGAATGAATTTCAGTCCGACCTTAGAACCAACCACAGCACTGAAACTGCTCTGACTAAAATAATCACTGACCTCAGACTTAATTCTGATCAAAATAAGGTCTCATTTCTTGTCCTCTTAGATCTAAGTGCAGCGTTTGATACAATTTATCGTGATATCTTAATCAATCGTCTTGAACGGCTGGTTAGTCTTTCTGTGTGCTTATCTGGATTAAAACAACCATTAAAAGGAGGAAGTTTTACCTCAGTACTGGAGATCATGTGTCTGAGAAGCATGACACCTGTTTTGGGGTTGCACAAGGCAGCTGCTTTGGTCCGTTACTGCTCTCACTATTCATGCTGCCATTTGGTGACATCATTAGAGAACACAATGTATGTTTCCATAGTTACACAGATACACAACTGTACATCTGTGCTGAACCAAATGATGCTGCAACTATAGACTCTAATACAAACTGTCTCTTGGCAATAAATAAATAGATGAGCAATAATTTCTAAAATTAAATGAGGACATAACTGAAATCCTAATAATCTCAGGAAATTAACTCACTGGATTAAATTTTACAATTACAAGTCTTGGTGTTATCCTGGACTCAGATCTAAACTTCATGTCCCACATCAACAAAGTGATGAAAACTTCCTTTTCTCATCTTTCAAACATAGCCAAAGTATGACCTTTTTGAAGCCAAAAAGATGCTGAAAAACTGATTCATGTCATTATCTCATTATCTCGATTACTGCGACACACTATTTACTATTTACTTAGATACTGACTAACCCTTTTTACACAGATGTCAGTTCAGCTCTGTGACTGCCTCCACTCCCTGCTGAATGGTGGGACAATGCCCCCCATTCTATGTTCGTATATTTTACATAGTATGGCAAGGCAGAATAATAGCTCAATTCCCACCTTGAACAGGCTGTATTTAAAGGGCTATTGTCCCTGGGGCAGGAAAAACATTTGAAGAGACATAAGACTGGCTTTTTTACAATGCAAGGGAAGATGGCCATACTGCCTTTCATGCTGTTTTTCTGTATGGCTTCTGTTGTGTAATGCATAATTATAGTTACCATGTAGGGAGTATACTGATATTAATGTCGGCAACCCCACTGTTTATTTAGGTAGACACAGAGGGAAATAGCATGGCCCAGTATTTCTCTCATACTGGCACTAGTTTTAGGCCCAATAGTGGTGTAATGCTTTGGGCTGAGCACACAGTTTTACCATACAATTTCTTCCACCTGTTAAACTTTTTGAGAGTTTTGTGTTGTGGGGACATTTTGTAGGAAGGGGCACTGATTTATGTCACATCCTGGACTTACAAATGAATGAATACAGTATAATATCGCTACCTTCATGGCGAAAACAGACCAGGGAGTCCATGGGGGATGTTAGTGGTACCTTTTGTTCCCACAGGCACTCTCCTTTCGAGCACCTCAGAAATGGAGATTGGTGTTGAACCTGTACACAGAGAAGGACTCTGGAGGCTAACATCAATCAGCTCAGTGACCTTGTCAGCTGATACCCTCAGGAATATAGGGCATCTGCTTCCTGACTGCACACAGAGAGTGGACTGACTGCAGTTAAGTCACATTACAAAAGAATAATATCTTAGAGTGCTTTGTAATGCATAGCGTATGCATTCCAAGGACTAGAACTGGCAGAGAAGGAGCCAAGGACTCTGAATTAACATCAAGTGGTAGTTACACTCTGATCCCAACTTTAAGGACTTCTGTTCTGTTTCTTTAATGAGCAAAGAGCCTTACCGTCTCCCACTTATTGACTATCCCTGAAGCACCACTGCAACAGTATTGTCTTTAGCCAAACTTTTTTTTTTTATATTGAGTTAGGACACTTAGAAATAGTGTCAAAAGAGGTAGTCCTGCTTTGGTCTATGCAGTTTTTGTTAAGGCAAAATTTGTAATTTTTGAAAGAAATTATAACACAGTGTTACTCTTACAATGGAAACATTAAATTCATTATCAATATAATGCTTCGTCAATACACTCAGGGGCCACTGTGGCAACAACTGACTACACATTACACAGTCTCACTTTAAACACATGCATTGAATGGTTTGTTTCAGAATTTGAAGCATGAATATACATATCTTTCTAGCTAGAAACGTATTCTGGCTTCCTGTTGCTGTGACACAAGTGCAGAAAAAACGCTTATTGTTGTTACAATCATTGCTATGAATAACTTGAAATCCCTCAATATGTCAACAGCACAAGTTTCAAGTGCTTCAGCCAGCAGACAAACTCATTTTTGGTTGTCATTTTGTTTTTTCCGCCTGTCTTTTTGTGCCTCAGCTGGCCTGTAACAACTGAACTTGTCCCCCTCTCTTCATTGCATGCTGGTTCAAACTCGCAGCACAGCAAGCAAACACAGTGTTCGCCCCATGCAGTCTGCTCTGTGCCTCTGTCTCATCCATTGGGCTGTAATGCTTTTCAGGATGAGAAACCGAGCAGGCTGCTGGTGGAGGAACCAGTATTTTGCCTTCAGTTGTAGATTTATCTCAACTTTGTTTTGTCCAAAACCAGTTACTATTCAAGACAGCTTTTCTTTGACCAGCTCTCTGTTGTTTAGTGAGCTTCCAACAGAGATGCCAGAGTACTCAGTGGTTTGCAGTTTTGCCTCAGAACAGAAAAGGGCTGTTTTTGTGTCTGATCTCTCACAGTCTAATCACATGCAGGTCAGGTAGTGAGGAGATGTTTAGTTCCTTGTGGGATATGGAATCACTTGTACAAAAAAAAAAAAAAAAGTGTCTATAGCACTCTGAAGGTGCCTTCTGAGTTTGTGCAGGGATTACTCACCACAGCCCTGAAAAGGTAATGCTCATGAGGAAATGACAAAATGAAAAATTACCTACAGATGTAGTTTTGCTTCATTTTCCAGTGTATTGTACATTCTAAGACTTCAATCTTTCAGAATAGTTGTAACAGAGATGGCTGGGCCATTGTAGCTACTTTTCCAGGCATGCATGCTTCAAAATATTAAACTCCTAATATATTTAACACTGATGCCATGAAGGTGCCATGCCTATAGCATGGCCAAATAATAGTTTGTTTCAGGAGGTGTTTCTTCTTTGTTATTTTTCGAGAACAGACAACTGCAGGTTGTATTATGGCAAGTGCAGTAACATCTTTTATGGTCTTACAAGCAAGTGTAGAAAATTAACATGCACCCAGTCAGCTCCAAAATTTGTGTCTTTTGTGTTGTTGTTGTGCAGGCAAGGGTGCTTGTTCATGTTCGACCAAGTTGAGCCCAAACAGAGAGGGTTCAATTAAATGATTTTTATTTTTTTCTGTGAGACTACATGGTTTTGGTTTCTTTTGAAAGGTAACACTGAACTTCTATCTCCAGCAGTCAGAATCACTGTAAATGCTTCTGACATTGAGCCATAGAAGTTTGAACACAGAAGTAGAAAGTTTTGTTTTTTGTTTTTTTTTGCCTGAAAATGTTTAATTATTATTACTATTATTATTTATTTATTTTTATTTTTATTTTTATTTTTATTTTTATTTTTATTTATTTATTTTTATTTTATTTTTTTCAAATAGATGCTTGCAGATGACTATATCTGAGACTTATTAGCTGGAAAACACAATGGGACCACAGTATGAAGTGTTAGTCCAAGTTCAATAAAAAAGAACACTAATACCACAGACACTGAATATTTTCTTTTTTTTCTCTAATGAAATATTTAGGCCCTCTCCAAAAAAGGCAATTCATTATATATTTATCTACATTTATATTTATATTCATGAAATCTAATTTTGCCATCTATATGCATACTTAACCCTTGTGTTATGTTCACTTTTTGGACCCTTTGGTACTGTTCGGGTCAAATTGACCCGGGACATTATTGTTGGTTTTAAAAGAAATACAAAAATAAAAATTAACATAAAAAAACTCCAACATATATTGTCTTTATCTCAATTCCAAGTAATATAGATAACATACATGATAAATGTTTTCAATTAATCTCTGCTAGATAACATTTAACAGTGGAAGTGTCATTCGTTTTTTTGTGATAAAGTCCACTATAATAAAGCCTTGGGTGGTATTTATGCTTATCTATGAAAAAATGAAATGAAACAATGTTTTCATTGATGTTTTTTATTTTAAACTTATATTCTCAATTGATTTTCATCGGAATATGCTCATATTCGGGTTTTTAAAAACCCGAATATGACCCCTGGGTTACTCCTTTTCTAACCCGAATATCTGGTCGTGTATACGCCTATCGGAATATCCCCATCAAACGGAACATTAATTTGTGTTCTGCGCATGTTCTATTCGCTAATTATAATTACCATGTCTACAGGAATAACCCTGTTTGCTCACGCATGTAAACAGGTTATTCCGAATGTTTCAGAAACCGGAATATTGACTGCATGTAAACATAGTCTGTGTGTACTACAGATGTACTTTTTGCTCATATTGCTGGTGGAGATTGTGGGTGAACTGACCTATGATGTATGATACATCTGGTATAGTAAGAGAAAATTTTCCCAGGTTCCAGTGCTTCAGAGGGTAAAAAGAGCGGGAAAACCTGTATTTGTGTGTGTGTGTGTGTGTGTGTGTGTGTGTGTGTGTGTGTGTGTGTGTGTTTGTGTGTGTGTCTGTCTGCCTGTCTGTCTCTCTGTCTGTCTGTCTGAAAAAGAGCGGGAAAGCTTGTATTGTCTGTGTGTGTGTGTGTGTGTGTGTGTGTGTGTGTGTGTGTGTGTGTGTTAGTGTGTGTGTCAGTCTGTCTGTCAGGCATTATATGCATGCGGGTCAAATTGACCCGAACATCCTGTGAAGGACATAAATGTGTAGGGGTCTTGTATCATGTGAAGTCAATTTTTTTTTTTCTTTCACATATTCCTCACATAAAATAAGCCAAGGCCATGGAGTTTCAGGTCGAAATGTTGTATCTTTGTATCATTTTTCTTTTTGTAAAAATTTGAAACGGGTCAATTTGACCCGAACACCACACAAGGGTTAAGGTATATATATGTCTATATTTTGGCTATATATCTATATATTGAGGTCATTTGCTAAATTTATTGCTTCAGATTGTGTGATAGTGCTGCGATCGCTGAAATCCTTGATTTCAGGTGCAGGAGCTGTGCAGTGTCTTAATTATTGATGCTTATGTGTGAATCACAAACTGCATGCAACAGTTATTAAATAGATTACTGTTATGAAAAGTGTGATGTTGGAGATATTGAAAGTCCAGCTGCAGATCAGAGATGCTGATTGTTACTTGTTGCAACTAACTCCAGAAAACAATACTGTTTTCCATCTTAGACAAGCTGTTCTGCTCTTTGCTGCCATATTCATCATCCACACTGGTGCAGCTTTTCTAAAGATATATGCAGACCTGTGGGAACTAGGGCTGCACATATGTGTTTGTGTGTGTGTGTGTGTGTATGTATATACATACACACACACACACACACACACACACACACACACTGTATATATACACAAACCTTTCCTTTTCAGCCCCTGAGAGTTATATAACTGGAGCACTCAGCTCAAGGTCAAGCATTTGGTTTTAGCTGCTGCAGAGCAGTTTAACACTATCATTAACCAGTAATATCACACTCTTGCTGCAAAAAATGTGTTTGGCTATGTTGTTGTGTCAATTAACATATTGTGCATATTTGGATATGTTCTTGTCCATCGTGTGCAATGGGGCCACTGGCACACTTTTGTTTTCCTGTCATCACTGAAATTGCTGACAATCGTGTGTGTGTGTGTGTGTGTGTTTGTGTGTGTATGCGTGTGCACACACGCATTCCCAATGTCCACGCTCTGTCACAGAGTTAACATTAGAGGTTTAAATAGTGTAATGCATTTGTTCTGTTAAAATATTATCCAAATGTGTTTTTGTGTGCTGTTCTAGACAGCCTTTTAGATGTGTTAAACTATGCCTTGGTTATTTGTATGTTCTTGTCCGATGTGTATAATAATGTATTCATAAAATGCACCTTCCACTACAGTACTCCCAACTTAAGCCTCTTCCCACGACTCTGTGCAGATATATCACATATTGTGGCCTGCTGAGAGGACCACAATGAATTGTCTCACTCCTTCGATCCATATTATACTACCTCTAACCTTTTCGCAAAGGGTGCATTGTGCCTATAAAAACAAAAACATCCAAGAATACAGCTCCCACAGGAACTCATGCTGAGGAATTTTAGTAAATGTATGACGTATATTGAGTAGTCAGCACTGAAAAAAGACTGGTTTAACACTGCACACTGTACAGCACTTCCTGAGTTCAGTGCATTGTAATCTTGGCTTTGTTGGCCTGTGGATAATTCAGCAACCCGATGTTCAAACCAGTGTACATATGATTTTTTAAGCAAAGTGATCAAAATGGCTTATTTAGTCGCAATAAAGTCACAATTAAGTCACAATAAAGCAGAACATCAGAGCACCTTTCTGTCCTTTCCTCGTTTAGCAGAATTTCTCTCAATGCCCAGAAATTAAACTTGCCATTTTAGTCTGATTTGAAGGTGTTAATTAGATTTTTCTGAATAATAACGACAGATGTAGTGTACCCAAATTACAAATAGTTTAGACAAATAATTGTGAAATGATAATGATGAAGTTGTGAATATTTGAAATGAATATCCTTCGGAGTATGACCTTCACGTGAAGCATCATGGTTACATTGTACATATAAGGGAACAGCTCCTCTCCCACATTAGCTGTTCTGGGAAAACACTGTCAGTGGTGCCAATCTTGATCTTGCTCCTTCAGTCAATATCAATCAGTGGAGACAGGTGAAATTAGTTCTCAAGCAATTTGGCCCCGGACACAGACTCGGGTATTTCTGGGATGTTGTTGCAGCATTTGTGTACTTGAGAATGGTATTTGTTTAAAACAAAGGCATGTTGGTTCTTGGAGCAACTGGTCCTGACGGGACTGCAACCCAGTTGGCAGAATAAATGTTGGCATTGTACATTTCTACAAACAACTGATGAAACTTTATGTTTCTTTACATTCAAACTTTATGATTCTCTACATTTCGATTCCAATTGTATGTTGTGACAGTACTGTGGTTTAGATCATTCATTCATTCATTTTCTTTACCCGCGCATCCCATTTCAGGGTTGCGGGGGGCTGGAGCCTATCCCAGCTAGCAATGGGCGAGAGGCGGGGTACACCCTGAACCGGTCGCCAGCCGATCGCAGGGCAACATACACAGACACACAGACAAACAGACAACTCACACACTCACACTCACACCTACGGACAATTTAGAGACCAATTAACCTAATGAGCATGTTTTTGGTCTGTGGGAGGAAGCCGGAGTGCCCGGAGAGAACCCACGCATGCACGGGAAGAACATGCAAACTTCACACAGAAAGGCCCTGCCCGACCCCGGGTACGAACCAGCAACCTTCTTGTTGTGAGGCACGCGCACTACCTGCTGCGCCACCGTGCCGCCCTGGTTTAGATCAGTTTAGGCACAAACACCACTTGGTAAACGTTAGGAAAAGATCCTGTTTTGATGTAATGTACCCATTTTTGTCACCACAAACACAGCTGGAAAATGTCCCATGGTTGCCTTAACAATACAGATTTTTCGAACAGCGCTCTGCTGCTTCGTCATCTCGCCACCATCATCCCCTCCTCCTCATGCTGAGAAAACTTTGCCCATACACATGCACTGATAATCTGAACTATGTCACTTTGATACCTACTGTTGAAACGTGGATATGATGTATAAGAAAGATCAAAGGTCAAAGACATGAAAGCAATTTAGTGGTTGAGTGAATAGTCATGGACTCAGTTCTTTAATTTTGTTTTCTGTCGTAGTTTCATGTGTTTACTTTTCAGCCGTTCATCCAGCTACATGCATTACAACAAATCCAAAATGAAGCTAGAACTGTGTTTGCATCACACACAAGAAAGTCTTGTCCCCCGAATTTAAAATTTATTAGCAGTATATAAACTTTTATAAATGTTTAGAATAAATTAGAAATGACACACTATACGCTAACTCAGTCGGAATGCCTATATAAAAGTTTTTAAGTGTAATGTACAGCATTTGTCAGCAATTCTAATTTCTCCTATGAAGACATATTCTATATTACTATAGCTGTCTTTTACTGTATTGAATTCAACTTTTTTTTAAAACTTGATTTTCAAAACAAACAAACAAATAACAGTAAAATATGTAATGGTGGAAATCACAAATCTGGATCATGTCTGTGGACTAAAATTGGCTTGACAGCTGACATACAGTTTTTAAGAATTCCAAATGGAATGATGATTAATCAGACCTGGTGGTAGGATTATTAATAAAGGGTTGCATCGCATTTATTTTGCAGGAGGAGGCACAATAAATTGGTACTTTGAATTGTAACTTAAATCCAGACCTAGTCTGTATGTAGCATGTGTCTACAGCCACACAGAGTGTATAAATGCAATCAAAAATATAATATATATATCACTATGTAAGGTTTCAGCAAATTGAGCTATGAGCTCAATTTGACCTACAGTCTGTAATTGTTCAGTCCCCAAATTATTACATCTTGGGCAGACCTGGTGTCCAAAGCACCGGATCTGTGATGGATGAGTCTGTAATTATTTTGTAATATTATTGTGAAATGTTCTGCAATCATCTGTTTCCAAACAGACTGTCTACATGAAGAGATTGTAGAACTTTGCATACTCAGCAGTGTCTAAGCATGATCCTGTCAGATGACAGAAGAATGTTCACCAATGGTGGATAGGGCCTTAAATGGAAAAAATGCACCCCAAGTAACTTAATTTACTACAACCAATATTGGTGAGTTAAAATTTGAATTGTATGTACAACATAGGGAACAGAGTTTTATACAAATTTGAATTGCAAGATGAAGACTGTGAATTATGAAATTTAAAGAAGCATCAGTCAATGAGGATTATAGCACTGGCTCAGGAACAGGAACTTAAAGTCAGTAGCTGCATTCAGATTGGCTGAACATTGGCTGATCTCAGCAACTTCACACCCATTTTTTAAGCCTGTGTCAGACTTATAGTATCTTGTCTTGGAAGGTTGTATTTTGTTTCATAGATTTATTCAGGAAACAAGGATACTACTACTACTACTACTACTACTACTACTAATAATAATAATAAGAAGAAGAAGAAGAAGAAGAAGAATTGACACATATAGTCAATTGGTATATACCACCAGTCAGCATCAATCCATCAGCACATCAAAAACAGTCCTCCATTTGTGTCAACAGCAGTTGCTATTTGCATATGTCTACTTTGACCCGAGTGCAGAAACATAAATCAAATACAAGGTCTCAAAATACCCACAAATAATTACTTTGCTTAGCTTTCTGTAGACTGTTTTTATATATCAAATATGGATACATATTTACAGACAAACTGTAAATATGTATCCATATTTACATATTTATATGTCAATCACCCACTAATGTATGATCAGTGAGTGTAGAGACAATTGGAATCACACAAACATCCAGATTGTTGTCATCTGTGTACACAGTACAGTCTGTTAATTATGATCCAGTGTGATTTGATACACTGTGATGATTATGTTGAGTATTAACATGATGGAGTAGAAGAGGCACTCAGACTTCACAAAGCAGTTAACTCTGACAGGACACAACACTAAGGGTAAAACTCTGGTGTATGCAGCATCTTTTTATGTCGTCAATAGCTAGGTTTCCATCCAAATGTATTGCAAATTTTAATTGACTTTCAAAAAAAGCAAAAGCAGAAGAAAAAGCAAATGAATGCTTATTTTCACCCACTGCCATTATGCATTTTTTAGGAACAAGGCCCTTTCAGACACAGTGGTGCCGTCTCGTTGTGTCTGAAAGGACCCGTACACAGTAGATGGCATTCTCCGGGTGTGGATGGGTGTGATTATGCCATTGCAGAAGAAGAGGGTGCAACAAGATAATTAAATGAGTGCCAGTCAAACCTCAATTGGTGAAAAACAATGTAGAAAACACGATGGAAACACTGTATGGCTTTTCTTCTTGTTTCACACAATAACTTGATGAACATTCAAGTTTGTGCTGAACTCTTGATTTTACAGACTACAACTTTTCATACACTACTTGGAATGTCTTCATAGACAAATATTAAAAGTCATCCTTGCATCCACACAAAAACACTTCCAATACTTGACGAAGTCAATCTTACAGCAACATCACCAGAAGCAAGTGATGCAGTACTGATGAAATAAATATACTAATTGCTTCAGTTTTTCACACACTTATCTCACAGTTCCTCTTCTTGATAGCTGTAATGTCTGATGGTGTACATGAATTGAACCAGCCTGACAGCTTCCTGTTGTGCTGTATGTATATGCACACAATATGCTCATTAATTCTTGATGCTCATAATTGGAATGGAATTTAACACACTCTCCTATATCTTCCCCTCTCACCTTCTTACATACCATCAGGATTTGATGTGGTTCCTCTGTTCCAAGTTCGTTATTGTCATATGCACAGCAATTACAGTTAGGTAGCCATTGACACAAATTAGCAAGTAAAATTGTAATCTAAGACATGAAAAACATGAAATAGTGCATGAGTTAAAATATAGAAATATTAATAAAATATAATATAAATATAATAATATAAAGTAAAATAAAATAAAACATATAAAAAGTTAGGTTAAGGAAGTTATTTATACTGATTGTGATCTGTTTCTGTATGGTTGCAATGTATGTTATATTTTAAGTTAAGTGAAAGTGTTTCTCCTTGGAGATGAGTAAGAATGACTAGCTATCACTCACCTGTTTTCAGGAGAGGTATTGATTTGGGCTGCAGGATTGATACAGCCTAGACTGACTCCTGCTGATGGGACGGTCTATGTAAGGGGTTGCTTTTGACTGTTGACTGGATGCATGTGATGTTAAATTGGAAGTCAATGTGAAGTTGTGCATACCTGATAAATTAAAATAAGTTGCATGCTGTGAGTTGAGTTCTGTTCAGTTATTGCAAAGTAGTTTTTTGAAAATAAAACATTGTCTTACTGGATAAAGTGTCTCACGTCTTGTCACCTACTACCTTATTAGCCACTTCAAAATAGCCGTGGTTTGCCTTGATGAGAGCTTTGCACACTATTGGTATCATCTTAACCAGCTTCATGAAGTAGTTACCTCTAATGGTTTTCAGTTAGCAAGTGTGCCTTGTCAAAAGTTAACTTTTGAAATTTCTTGCCTTCTTAATGTGTTTGAGACCACCAGTTGTGTTTTCAGAGGTAGTGTTAGTATACAGTGAATAGCCCTATTCATCTACTGTAGTAGTCCACATTATGGTAAGAACCTCTCAACTAAGTAAACACAAATGATGGTCCATCATTACAAAATCATCACAAAAACCATCAAATGCCCTGATGAAACTGGCATAGTAGCCATAGACAGTATAATAAGTGGACGGAGCTCCGAGGTCTGAAAATTGAAGCCAATGTGAAAGTGACTTGAACCTGCAACTTCCACTGGTTGCAAAGAAAAGTCTGAATGTATATAAACTTGTGAGTGTTATCAAGTCTGCAGCATAATGTCTATTTGCAAAATATGGACCCATTTAAACTAAAATAGATGATTGACAAGTCGTTAGCATAGTGTATCCTTTGATTCTCAGTCAGATCCAATCAGGATAAAGGCATGGGAATGAATCCTCCCAGCTCCACTGTCTTGTCCAAATACGGTCAATTCTTGCTCCAAAAAAAAAAAAAAAAAAAAAAAAAAAAAAAAAACAAGATGGCAACGGCCATAATGCCAAATTCAAGGCTTCAAAATGATCACATTTATTATGCAGTCTATGCATCTGACAGAGAAGAGTATACAGGTTTTTATCTTCTGAATTAATCACATGCATATGCATCACATAGCATGAAGGAAGTGTTGTTATGCCATGAGGGTATATTGCAGGTAAAAAATGACAAAAAATTACTTTATCAGCTCTAATCTAGCTTGAGGACAAAGAAAATTTAAGAACAGTCATCAGGTCATATGTATATGTGATGTAGATAAGGTACACTGCACACATGTCTGTGGACAACAAATAGGCTGTGGCATGTCCAACTACAATGTCCACTATGTTCCTTGGGCTCATGTTTAACACATAACAGCTCGATGAAATCTTTCTGAAGGAACAGAAGACTGGTGGCACACAGCCCCAGTGGTAAAAGTGACAGTGTGTGTATGAGAGAGGTCTGGGTTCCAACAGCTTACAGGGAAGAATCACTTTGGTGAAAGGTAGACTCACATACTTTGTTGGGCTCAGAATCTTGCAATGCTTTAGCAATAGGGAAAAGTGTGCCATCAGGCTTAGCACAGTCAACTACTATTTTGAAAAGAAATGCCATTTTACAGGCTGGACTGTAAGAAGTGGTGACAGTGCAGAAGTCTGTGGGCCAGTGAAGGCAGCTTTACATGTATCACACTGAGACACACCAGGGAGGCATCCTTTGTGGCCTGTCCCCCTCTGCAAACCTTAAATACTTGCTGTATTTGCCAGCAGGTCGTCTCGTGAGCTCTACCAAATTTGCCTATGGGAATTCCTGGTAATAAACCAGTAGATAAATCCTTCCATTTGATTATTTCACTAGAATATCCAGCTTTTTTATAACCAGGAAAAACATTGCTCATATATGCCATTTTTTATGGTGAATATGTAAGAGGCATTTCCCACTGTGGAAGCTTAACTACCTCAAAATGTGGAACTCCTCATCTCCTAAAATTTTAAGGACCAATAAGAGTTGGTGCTGGGTTTTGCCTTGTGTTTCCACTGAGCTTTACAACTTGGAATGTTTTGGATACATGTCATTTAAAAGCAATACTAGGACAAACATCATCATTGTATTGTGCTGTTTGGTAGGCAAGGAGAGTTGTGAGACAGACCACGATGGAATAATAATAATAATATCATGGATATAGTCATATAGTTAACAGTACTTCTGTGTTTGGTACCATTAAACCAGCCTACTGCTAGGTTGTCTCTTGACTCCGAAGACAGGGAGGTGCAAGTTAAGAGTCTGGTGGAGAACAAACTGTAGGATGCAGGAAATTCATTTCTCCTGAGCAGTGCCCAAATGTAGGGATTCATCCTAGAGTAGGTGGAGAACTATTTGATGTTTTCCACTATGGGAACTTAACAACCTAAAATAACAAGCTTCTCATAACCCGACCTTGTAAGCTCTTAGTTCTTGGATCTGCCTTGTTTTTCACTGTGTTTTTCAAACTAGAATGTTTTAGTAATATTGAATTGAAAAGGTGACACCACTTTGAAAACCAGAACAGACTGGTCTTGCTCTCTCTCTGCTGTACACTGTCAAACCAGCCTTGATTCTCTCCTGACTCAGGAGACAGGGAGGTGCAGGAGGAAAGTGAAATATATAGCTTGCCATCTTAAATGTTACATCATGTTGAAAATACCAATGCTAAAAGTGTACCTTTATATACAGCACTGTACTGTCATGTAATGTCTCCATTCTAAACAGGGCTTGTCATCTCTGTTTCTTTCTCCACACTTGCTGTTTCTGAACTTCTTTATATTCTCAGATCAAGACAATTAAAAAAAAAAAACCTCTATTAAATCTGTCTGCTGGTCTCACAGGAAAGTCCAAAGTAAAACAGAATTAACATACACTTCTTCTCTAATATTAAAGAGATCAGTTTAATTTGTGAATTTGAAATAGTCTTTCCGCAAGTTGAAGTCTTAGAGTAAAGTCTGGTGCCGCTCCTTAGTCAATAGTGGAATAACTCCTTCAACACTAACACTAACACCCAGTGATTTTATATGGGGACATTTTCCGATTCACAAATGGAAATATCTACAGTCAACCAAAATTTGGGTTAACATCCCAGGTAAAAGCAATGCAAACACTCATAGTCACTAAGTAATTAGACCTTCAAAGACAAAAAAAATAACTTCTATATCCTTGCAAAGCACTGGTCCTAACCATTTTAATTGATGTAAGATGAATCTCATAGAAGCACATTGAATGGTAGATCATGGTAATGATGTTGACTCTAGGGGTATGCTTTTAAATGACTCAAATTGAGAATAAAGAAACATTTTTTTATCAGTCCTTAAACCCCATATCCTGAAGTCTGAGGCTAACCTGAAATGTTATTTATACTGGATTTCTATCTCCGCACTGTGCCGTTGATATGATAACCCACATAATCATGAATTTAACATTAGTCCGTGTTGACTGATGTTTGGCATTGTCATACAGTTTCACTTCAAAAAACAAAAGACCTGTAAAGAGTTAGAATCCAGTTGAACTGAGTGGATTATATTACCAACGCATTCTCGTTACGTGCTTACTAGTACATTGTGCATGTTAAATCAGTTGGAACAGCGTATTGGATATGAATTTCATATGATATCTTGGGACCCAGGAAAAACTTTCCCAGATAAACATCTGTTATGAACGGACTCTAACAGCCTAACAGCATATCACCAACGGGTAGACTCACTCATCACTCATCACATCACACAGTCCTCCCTCTCAGACCTTCACAGACAGGCAGTCAGACGTAAAGCTGCCTACATCATACATGACCCTTCACATCCACTCCACAACTCATTCCAACCCCTTCCTTCAGGCCGTCGCTACAGGGTCCCTCTAGCAAGCACAAACTTAGGGAACAAATCATTCATCCCATCCGCCATCACCATCATCAACAACACACTATAAAATCCTTTTTTTTCAAATTCTGTATTGCATGTACTGCACTGTATTTATTTATTGTGTTGCTGTTTTTATGTTGAACTTGTGTTATTTTATGCACACGTGTGAGCATGTCAAAGACAAATTTCCACTACTTTTGTAGGGGACAATAAAGTTTTTCTGTATCTGTATCTCTGAAAAAGCTGCAAAACTAAAAAGAAAGATCCCTAAACCACACACATACAAACATGTGCATGCATAAACACACACCCCATTTCAGAATATGCATTCCAAAAGTGAACAGTTTGCACATTCAATTAATGTGGCACCGTGTTTGGAATCCTCATGCATTCAGATTGTAACATTCAAACTCAAGTTTCAGTGTTAGCACTTTGTTCATAGTTTGAGTACAAATAGAAGCTATAAGCATTATTATGCATGGCACATACAGTAAAGCAGTTGTAAAGTTTGCTGCCCTTTTAGTGTTCCAGTGCAGTCAGGATAAGAGTTCACAGGATGAACTGTTTATATTTGAGAACTTGTCCTAACTTTGGATTAAGGAATAGTAGTTTTCTCAGAATATACAAATTCTTATATTTTATTCTATATTCTGTATTTTATTCTGACAGTTGTAATTCCAAAGGTGTGCTACTAGACGTTTAATGGATCTAATATTGTAAATGATTAACACTACAAGTTCAGATGAAGAAAGAAGTGAATGGAGACTGTGTTGGTCTGTTTAGCTTTCAGCAATGCTGTCACACATTGCCAACATGGGTCCAGACCACGGTGAGGCTCTGCATGGATGATACTTTGCGCATTTGCCCCGGTGGGAAACCCTTTGATACACACATCTTTTTTAGGGCATCCATTTGAGAGAAACTTTCACAACATGACATCTCCCGAACAAAATGCCAGTGCACCATGATATGTTAGAAGGCAAGAGTAATTTAATTCAATTATAAAATACCCTAAACGGACTACAGGATTATCCTCTTTAGTTTCGTCAAGTGTAATGATGTGGCTCTGTGTTTTTCTGATTAGGGCCCAAGCTTTTCTCTGCCATAAAGAGAAGAAGAAAAGAAAAGAGCATTGGTTCTTTCAATTTAATGCACACTGGTCTAATAAGCTTCAGGGCTCATTATAGAGTAGAGAGAGGTTTCTCCCTTTCTTGCAAAATGCAAGTAATGAGGCATTTGAAATATTCCACAACATTAGGATAACTGAAATAGGAGAGTAAGCCCTATAAGCTTTGCTTGTGTAACACATTTTAAAGTGCTCGCTCTTTCCTGAGGCTGGTGGGGATTTCACTTTCAATGCCTCACCTAGCGAGCTTGATGCGTATTTGGCCCAGGCTGTACTGTTTCCATTTTCCTGTTCTGTACCGTGGTCATGTTCACATGATGAACACATGCAGAGATGTTAGAACAGCTTCCTTGACTTTCATTCAAATACAATCTTTGATGTTTTATATTCAATAGCATTGTGTGTCCTATTAATGATTTGCTCTGAGATATTTTTACATCCTATCCTGCAGTTTGTATTACCCTTAGGCCTAATTTTGGGATATGTAATCATCATAATCATTCCACCTGTTTTTACTGAGATGTTTTCATTAGATGAAAGAGTGTCAAAACTGAACAATGATACACTCATCTGGTGGGTAGTCAGTCTTTTTAGACTTAAAAGTAAGCCCTGTTTGAGCTGATGGGGCCAATTGCTAAGGAGATTATCTCCTGTTTTTGAGGCGTGAAGCAGCTTAGCCATACACCCCTCTGGACAGGAAGCCTGTCCATTGCAGGGGCTCAACCCACATCTATCTTTTAAATAGAAACTGCCAAGCAAAGAAGCACTGGCTCCCTTTTTTTATTCTTCTGTGTGACTGAACCAAAAGAATCCCAGCATTAGCACAGACACTGATCAGGTTTTGGTGTCAGTCTTCTTCTAAGAAGTCATCTGTTCAAATTTGGTACACCAGACCAGCTGGTAAATCTTTCTGTTGTTCATGTGAAGCTGCAATTTCCTGTACAGGCTACATTTTAGAGGATTTTTTTAATGGTATGATAATGAATATCTTCCTCAGTATGTCCTAAACACACAGGTGACTTCAGGAGGTTATCACATTTGTCATAATAGCCAGGAATATTACTTCAGATCCTTGTTGAAGATCAAAGTTGTGGATATGATACAAAATAAATAGTTTCAGTAGCACTCAGATCCCAATACACACATCCCTGTATTTCACATGTTGAACTGAGGAAAATAGATCTGAATCCCAAAAAGGTGCTTTTGGTCACAGTTATGTGAAAAACAAGCTGTGACTCGATTGCCCAAAATAGAAGTGTTTCTTTTTCTCAGAAGTTATTTCAGACTAGTCCTGACACCATTTGTCAATTAAACTATTAGTTGATTAATTGATGAATCTGCAACTGTTTTGATAACCAACTGATCGTTTAAGCCTTTTTTAGTATTATTGTTATTTTCTTTTCAGGCTAAGAAGCCCTTGCACTCTCTGGTTCCAGCTTTACAGATGTGAACATTTGTTCATTTCCTGTGACTTTGGTGATATTAAGCTGAAAATTTTTAGGTTTTGGACTGTTGGTTGGACAAAAGAAGCAATTTGAATGTGGCATCTTGACTAATGGTGGCCTTGGGAAAATGTGATGGGCATCTTTTACTGTTTTCTTACATTTTATGGACCAAATGGTTGATTGATTCATCAAGGAAATAATCAGATTATATAATAATGATAATGAAAACAATTGTTAGTTGCAGCCCCATTTGAGACAGAACAATAGGTTGTCAAGATTCCTCACCAGCCTGACGAGGAGTGCAGCAAGTGCCAGAGTGGAACACCTCAGTGTCATGTCTGTGCCAGCATACTGTAGATCAAAGGACAGTCCTGTCCAGGGCTGCCATTTTAACTAGGCTAATATTTTGTGATTTTGTCCAGTTCCATTTAAGAAACAACACCACTTGTAAAGCATGCTTATTTAGCCTTGTCTGCAGAGTAAATCAATAAAACCTTGTATGTTGGATGTGGGAAAAAGGCTGCCCATGAAGGATGTCATTGGCCCCAACTGCGTTCAAGTTGCATCAAATGTAATGTATAGAATGACCACTCTTGATCTATATTTTATGTTGCACATTTATACCAACTGAACCAGAGGAAGGCAATTATTATGGAACAAGTACATTCTACAAAAACCTCTAAAAGTAGTGTTGTACATGAAGTCATTTAGAAAGATAAAAATAAGCATCCAGAAGAATCATCAAAGTGCCAAGATCAAAAGAAATGAGGTGTGAAAACAGGCTATTGCTGGGGTAAATTAATGAATTCATATTCTGAAAACATAATCATAGTAATGGATAGAGGCTCACTTATTTTTTGGGATCAAGTCTTGAAGTCATGTTTAAAAATATCAGTTCATTTTAAAGATGCTTGTGCATCTTCATATGACTATTGTCAGTGTAGGACTTCTAGTAATAAAAAGAAACACAAAATGAAGCAGAATGGGGGAAAAAAAAAAAAAAAAAAACAGGTCGAAGACAGAAGAGCAGCTGGTGACTAAATTTATCCAACAATCAAATGGCCAGAAACAAACTTATAGACTTCAAGAGGATAACAGGGTTGCTTTCCCTGTCAGCACTCTTTAGTCATGCACATGGAAGACTGTATCTGGTTACTGAAGTTCGTGTACAGAAAACACAATGAATTGACATGTGGATGTTAAAATGCATAAGTTTGTGTAGTCACATTCTCTGGGTTTGCAACTTCCCACCGATACTCCTCAAAGTCCTTAATAAGGAGGCTGCGTGCTAAAATCTCATGCAACCTAGTTTTCACTCACAAAATGGATTGATTAGATGATAGATCAGCATCAGTTCTTTTTACACATGCTGATGCATTCGTATCAATCTGGACTGCCAACATTCAAAATATCAGTGTTGTGCATACAGTCTCCTCAATTAAATATCAACAGTCCACATTAGACAGAAAGTTGTGTCAGACTAAAATCCTCAGTCGCAAGTATCAAAGTATCTGGATTCAGAGCGAAAGCATCGCCATGCTAAGAGATCATCAGATCAAACCAAACAGGATGGAATTTTTCTAGCCCTGCTGTGAAATCAGTGATGCGCTTAAAGGGAGAAGCAGCAAAGAGGAATATTCAAGGGGAAAATGCAGTACAGGTTTTTACATGTAATACCTTGGTCTTGCTGCACACGTGGACACATGGCAGATGATTTCTAACCAATACAATCTTTGCCAGATTTTCATGAGATTGTGACTTTGCTTTCTTTTTTCTTAGTGACCAAATACTGTAGCAGGGTGTCTGTAGTCCTTGGGTAACAATTCAGTCTTGCAACTAATTTCAAATGCAACATGGTAGATACTCTTTGTGCTTGCTTTCTATTATTCCTTCTCTAAGAAAAAAAACCCAAACAGCTATGGTTATATATCTTCACATACACCAGCAGTATGGACTGCTAAAATTCACCTCAGGTATCCCTCCTTTTCATCAACAGACTGTATTTTTGTGGTCTGCTCCCTGCATCGGTGCTTTGAAATTGAATGGAGTTGTGAGCTTAAGCTAGGAGCCACATGAGACTGTTTTGACACATCACTTAGTGCCTTGAGTTTGCCTGTAGCCATTGAGAGGAATGCCAGCTGAAGCCAGAATCAGATACTCTCTGTCTGTCCAGGGCTTAATGTTCAGGCTCTGGCATATGTAAATTCTTATTTTTGGCTACTTGAGATGTTGATCCATGGTGGAAATTACTACTACACAATATTTCTGTACACATTTGACCTTAAGCCTCTCTTAGAATGTCAACACAATACCATGTGATGTATCCCATTCCCATCTCTTTGATTTATCCCATTTTTGGGACCTCAGTATTACTTAGCATGCCAAGAGTAAAGCTTCTATTACAGCCTGAAATGTACATATTTTTAATATTGGACTGAGACTTGAATTACATGAAGGATCATTTGCATGACCTTTTTAGACATATATAACAATAACAGCAAACCAAACATCAGTGAGTCCAAACCTACCCCTTGTTGGGCATAAAACCTGATGCTTTTTATAAATCTTGGATGAATATCCAACGCAACAAGAGTATGATCCTGGTCTTCCTTCCTCTGTGACCTGTCAGTGACATCCTGCCTGTTGGAGATTATGAGTAGATCTTTCTGGTGCCCTTTTTGATACTAGGCTCAGACAAGCAGGAATTGAACAAAGTAAGGGCATCACCTTACACTCTGATAATATCAAATACCTAACAAGGGGAATGGCCTCTTTGTCTTTATAATTGCTTCAATTCTGCTTGTCATGTGACCTGACAGTTGTGAACTGGGGACCTTTTCTATTAAAAGATAGGCAAAATTTTCAATTCTTCAAAATTGGGAAGGAGCTGGATATCTCCATTTGGTTCACTGAAGTTTTTTGTAATTGGGGAAGAAAAGAAAGGCATGTGACTACAGTTTAAGTAAATACTCTTGACTTTTTTCAGCTGTCTGTGAAGATTAGAACATAATGAGGTAACAGCATTTTATGGCATGCTACTGCAGTGCTGTAATATAGCCTTGCCAGTTATATAGTCACACATTGTAATTATTGCACCTGCCTGATGTCCATGAAGTGGTTGCCCAAGTCATTAGAGATACAGAACCTCTGCTGGTAGCAGGCATTGTGAATGGAAGGCACACAAGGTCAGATCCAGAATACATTTTTTGCTGACCAAAATTTGATTCTCAAATATATGCCACCGTTAGCATACAGCAACTTTATATATAGCAACTATACTCAACTTTGTGGCACAGACTAAAATAGTAAGCTAGCTCATACATAATTTAGTACATAACTGTTAATCATCCGTACAGACTGCAAGTGGAAATTTCAAGGGTGTGGTTAAGGGACTGAAAAAAAATTTAAAACAATAGTTTTAGTTTGAATTATTGTTGCTGCACCATGCATCCATCTGCTTGAAGAAACTGCAGAATATATTTAAAGTACTCTGCAAGATAGTCTCTCAGTGCACTGCAGGATGCATTACATTTTAATTTGGCACAAACCTTAAAATCTGTTGTGTGAAAACATGACTGCAGGCATGAAAAAACAGCAGACAAGAATGTGGAGTGGAAGAGACTTCGGACACAGAAATTAGGAGAAAGCAGGAGAAATTGAAAGAAAATTCTCTCTCAATAGTGGTTACTCTACCTCTTCCGAAAGTGCAAATTCATATTACACTGCCAGTCATTTCATTTGTTGGCTGACTGGGCATATTGTGAATATGAGCCATGCTGCGTGAGAATCAAATGATGCACTCTTCTCCATGTGAAATCAACCTGATATTGCTTTTACCAGTCACCAGTTACAAGTCATTATAAGTTTCTAGATGGAAAAGTATGGAATTAGGTTGCAGATTAGCAAACACGCCATATGGGAATATCCACATTTCTGTCAGTGTGTCCAGGGACACAGTGTGCAGTGCATAAGAGAAAATCAGCACTAATACTAAAATACTTTGACATGCTTGATCACCTGACATTCACATAATCTGACTATGACATGTCAGCAACCAATTACTTTGTAACATTCCACTATATACAGTATTCATCTCCTAATGGAGTCTCGTGATAAACAAGAAAAAAAATAGACAGTCTCCCTTGTACACCACCACCCATGGCTGAAGATTTGGTTTCCTAAATTTACTAAGCTAAAAGTATTTCTTTCAAAACCCTTGTACAGTGTTACCTACTGATAACAATATATTTATATAACTGTGTAATGCCATAATTGTTATTGACACTGTGTCAGATCAGATTCTATGGTTATTTAACTGAAGTCTTGAAGTGGACAGTGTTGGGGTAACACATTAGAGCTATAACAGCAGCTTATATAACAATGTAACAAAACTTTTTAGTTATACTCAGTAAGGGGGTCTAGAACTCAAAATCAATACTGTTCAATACAGATGATGTCAAGAAATGTAAGGGCCACCTCACGAGTGACAATTACCATCATAAACCACAATGTTCTGAACGTTCTGAACACACACATTACAAATGTAATTTGGAAGTATAAAACAGCAAACTTAACAAACTACTCAGTCCTGCACGGCATGATGGAAAATGTGGGCCATCGCTACATCTTTCAGCAAACTGTCGCAAAAGTGTGTGTGTGTGTGTGTGTGTGTGTGTGTGTGTGTGTGTGTGTGTGAAAGAGCAGCACACTGCTCTGCCTAGGCTGCAAAATGTAGATTAATATATGAGTCAGTTCCCTTTTTATTGTACATAAAACTCATTGTACATTGTGGTTACACCCATGAGAGTCAGCTGAGGTGCGAGCCTACATGGAGCTGGTGCAGACAGAGCTGCATAGATTGAAATGAGAGCCTGTCTTGCATTAGACGTGAGAGTGAAAAACGGATCTGAAAAAGCTTGTCAGCAAAATCCTTGTCAAAAGCAATCATCAGGTAAACGTTGTCATAGAGACCAGGTTATACTAATACAAACCTATATATGTTCGGAATAATTTCTGTGGTTATTTTGGTGAAAGTAACATGAAAAGTGAAAATGAAAGTGATATCATCAGTAACACAGTACTCTACCCAGACGGTAATACTGGGAAAAAAAAAAAAAAAAAAAAAAAAAAAAAAAACTTTTTACTTTCAAATAAAAGTAACTAGTAATATACTGTGTTACATTTTGAAAGTAACTTGCCCAGCACTGGAGGGGGACCAGCTATCAGAGCCACATTGTCATATAATAAACTGCACTCCAACACTACCACATTCCCCCAGACTGTAATATAACTGAACAACACAACTTAAGTGGTGTCAATAAAAACTGACCATTAATGTTAAATGTAACAGGTATTTATTGCATGATTGCATTGTATTACATTGTACAGGTAATGATGTTTTTTGCTTTTCACTCACTTCTAACTACAAGTATTAGTGAAAGATTGGAATTCAGACTGGACAGCACAATACACATAGTGCCAGTATAATTCATTGCAGTAGTTTCCTTAATGAAAACCTCTTTTAAAAAGGGTTGTCTGTAACCAGTTACACTGACACAACCCTTGTACTTGGATGATCAGCATATCAGAATTTCTAATTAAACCAGAACACAAAACTGAGCAAGATAATGTCATCCTTCTAGCTAGACTAGCTTGTTCCTGCTGATCTGATTCCTCTGCTTATGAGCTCAGGTCTTGAAGTGGTGTTTTCACTGGACTCACTCCTAAATCCTCTCTGCCCGCCCTTCTGCCTGTCTGTTGTGTGCATTGTTACTACAGCTAAATAATAAACCAGTGCAATGTCGGTTCCATGGTGTTCTGACAGCAGTGTGCTGGAGAATACTACAGCTGATACAAACACATTTTACATCTAAAAGCAAACTGATGTCCAAAAGGTACACCTTTTTTTCAAGTGAATATGGTACCACAAATTTAGTGAGCATGAGGGGAGTGTTAAGCGGGACCAAGTGGATAATGATAGAGTTTGTAATCTCGATCCACCATTTGCTTTTTCTGTCGTAGGGAGTTCCTCTAGCAAATGCGTCTTGAAGTAACATTTGGCTCGATTTTTCTTTTGCTTTTCCCGTGTTACCTGCTGATATGGAGGATGCCGATCTTAACTTCATACATTCTTGATATTCCAAGACATGCTTGTGGCTAAGGCGGTGGAGCAAATTGCTCGTGTTGCCGCCTCCAGCGACAACTTTGCCCAACAACACTTGCTTTTTTTTCAAACCAAAAAACCTCCAAACAACAGACACAGCTCCTCTTTTTGGCACAAGTTCTTTTGTGTCATCATGTTCTACTAGTTCTGCAGCTTCGATTTCAGAACTTTCATTGTCTATCCCATCCATCTTCACCATAATCTAACACCAGAGCACTACAGTTTACCCTCACCATGCCTCGCACCATGCATGTGGAGAAGCGCAACATTGGAAACGGTACTGTCTGACAGAGTGTTGCGCAGTGCAGCATTCCGAACGTTGTATAATCAAATACACCCGTATGGCGGTATATTAAAAATTTATATCATAGCAAAAACATACACCGGTATTTGGTGTGAACCGGTATACCGCCCAGCACTAGTGGGAGGCTTTTATTCAATTGAATAACGGCTGTTTATACTTCATTCAAACCACAAGCATGGGTCTGTTGTCACTGACGACAGGAAAAAAGGTGATGACGAATCAAGCCTGATTTTGAAACAAATTTTTTGTGGCTGACCAATTACCAGCGCCATGGCCAATCGTGAATGACAATGGGGCATCTATATCCGTGTAGTGTGACATGCTAAACGGCCTGCCGTGCAGTTTCTGGGACATCCCACAACACCCCACAACACCCTGATGAAAACACTAGCACAACAGAATTTTTGTGCCTTGACACGCTGAGTGACATCTCCAACAACATGTTCCTGAGTGTTGACCAATCAGGTACTCTATGCAGAGCGCAGTCAGGACAAACACGAGGAAGAGCATGATGAGGAGGAATGCTGAGGTTGCTGCTGTCAGATGGGACAATGAAAGAGAAGAAATATTTGTTGAGCTGCGGCAAAAGAACCCCTGCATATTTGAAGTTTCCTCAAGAGAGTGTCGTGACCGAGACAAAAAAGACAAATGTTGGTGAGACGTAGTGGAAGTACTTCATCAGCCAGGCGAGTAGCTGGCTATGCAGTCATAACATTAGCCCTGGTCTTAATTGTTATCCAGATGCTACCCAGTAGATGTAGAAAAGATGACTGAGTGGGCTGAACGTTACATCGCCTCTTGCATTTGCTTTTATGTTATAGCATATCCATAGCCTTGTTTTCTTTCTCTTTTTTTTTTTTTTTTTTTTTTGGCAGTAATGATGATTTTTAATGATGTAATGTTTTTTTTGCCTTCCACTAAATGGTAGTTGTTCCTGTTCAGTTTCCTCTTCTTAAGACTGTTTTCAGGATAGAACTTCTGCTCCAGACATACTTTCAGAATCTCCAGATTGGCTCCAGAAATACTTTCAAATGCTTTCAAACACTTCAATGTGGGAGCTGGGTTAGCATGACTTCTGTATGTGGGCAAAGATGGACAAAGACAGAACATGCTGAAGGACTCTCCTGTGATGTTGTCTGCTCATACTCTACATCTGGAATTTAGAAAATATGGCCTTTTTATGTCAGCAGGTTATATGAGAGAAAATAAAGACAGGTATACAAAATGTATACTCACAGGTTGAAATGCATGAGCTAGAAACTGTACAAGAGTCCAGCACTGCTACGAACCTCCACTGACCTAATCAATAAAATGAACACATTGCTGAAAGTCTGGAGTTGTAAACACAAGGAAGACTCAGCATGTGTTAGGTATGTTTCTCATGTTGATCACAAGGTAATGTGTTTATGCAGTGCATCATACTCTGCCATTTGGTTTCACTTCAGTGCTGCTGTCATTGCTTTGGACTGGATCCTGGAACATATGATGCGATGGGTCCCGTATGAAAAGCTGCCTTTGAACTGAGAATGCTTGGAAGTTTGAAGGCAGGTGTCATCACTTGTGCATTGTACCAGCCAGTGGGAAAACAAACCTGGTTTATTCCCCCCCCCCCCCCCCCCCAAGTGCTGTATTACACTTTCCATGCTGGAATATTTGGATCTCTCCCTTGTCCTTCTCCTTGGAGTTGGGTGTGCCTCTAAATTAGCAATAACCACTGACAAGAACACTGAACGTTACCCAGATATCTGTCACGGATGTCTATTGTTCCTAGATTAGATGGCAGATTTGAAAACTCACTGACAGTGATTCCTTTGATGTTTCAGATGCATAGTAATTTGTTATGAAAGAAGAGTTAACATCTATTATAGATTTAGTGAATGTTGGCACAGGAGCACAGGCTTTGATGTTAGGAGATGTCAAAGGTTCAGCCTCACCCTAAAACAATTCTGAGCAAAGCTTCTTTTCTTCCTTTCTTTTCTTAACATTTTTCATTCATATTGCAAATCACATTTTGGTTTAATTAAATTTTTTTTAATAGTTTTTTTATGTGGTATTTTCAGTGTTTAATAAAAGCTATAACTAGAATGCTGCTGTGTCCATGCTGTCCTACCAAATGATGTTAAACTGGTTAAATTATGAAAACTCTTGTAGTCTCTTGTGGCTGTTCACATGGATGCATATAATGAACAGGAAAACTGGTGTATGTAGGAGCATGTTGCTTTATGAATGCATACTACCAATGGAAATGGGAAAAATGGGAATCTGGGGAAAAAAAATGAATTGAATGCCGCAATCATCCAAAATTTTCTAATGCACAGTAATATCCGTCTGAGCAAAAAAGCAGTATGGACAAAAAACTATTCCACACACACAATTAGGAGATACCATGATAAACCACACCCATCATCCCACAAGGATTTATTATGTACATTAAAAAAAGCAAAAATGTTTAGTTCTGATTACATGTGAGATAAAACAAATCTGTAAATAGCCAAGATTAGGTATTGGGGGAGACATACCATCACCACCAAGAGGTAAAGGAAAATACATTAAGTCTGTCCATTTTCCATAGCTTATTCAGCAGTCTAAGGAAGTTAAACTAAATGTCCTTCTCCCTAGATATGTTCTACAACTCTTCCTGGGGGATTCCAAGGCATTCCCTGACCAGATGGGATATGATTTCCCTCCAGCGTGGTCAGGGTCTGCCCTGGGGCCTTGTCGCACTGTGACGTGTCTGGAACACATCCATAGGGACGTGTCAAGGAGGCATCCAAATCAGACATTGAACCTTCTCAGGTGACCTCTTTTAATGTGAAGCAGCAGCTCCTTCAGATATCTGAGCTCCTCACCCTGCCACTGAGGGTCCAGCCACCCTGCAACAGAAAACAAAAAAAAAAAAACTAATTTCTGTCAGCTGTATCTGTGATTTCATTCTTTTTCATGCTTAGAATTGTGGATGGGAGTTGGAATGGAGACCGACAAGTAAATTAAGAAATTGAGATTTGTCCTCAGGGTCAGTTTTTTCTTCACCCTGACAGTCTGGTAAAGTATTGCAGACACGGTACCAAACTACTTGTTGATATCACACTACATCTTACCAATGTGAACAAGGATTGAAGATGCTTGAACTTCTTCACTTGGGGAAATGACTTACTCCCACACAAAAGTAGCAGCCCACCATTTCCCAGCAGACCATTATGGTCTCTGACTTTAATGTCCTAACTTTCATCCCCACCAGGCGATGACATTTTATATTTTCATCATGCTGGCAATGTAGCTCCAGGGATGGCCGTGTTGGTTTGTGTCACTATCCGTTAGTAGTCCGACGACCATTTTGGGCCAGATTTGAATTTCTCTATGACCATTGGATGGAATGCCATGACATTTTGTACAGACATTCATGGTCATTTGTGGTTCAGAGTGAAATGTCTCAAAAACTGTTGGATGCTGACATTCACGGTCTTGTTGATTTGTTGAATTTGGTGTTATCAACATCTAGCATCATCATCATCAATTAAAGTTCTATTTGTCAAATACACTGGTTTATCTGTCTAACTCTTTGGTTTTCTTTATAATGAGCATTAAGACCTCACAGAGCCCAGAGTATGGCTGTATCTCTATTGTCTATAGCTCACCAATTTTCTAAATCTATTATGGTCTATTGTATTATTCTATAATGGTCTTATTCTGGACTTTGGCTACTGCTTTGAAATATTTTTCAATATAGTTTCTGTTGTACCAACACATACATACAAAGAAAGGAATCTAACTGAATGTATTCCACACTGTATAATTTTCAGGTACTCTCACTTTACTTTGGAAGGAAACATTGTTAATCTCACATGACCAAATTCATTAGCAGAAATCACACCTGGTCGAGGTGCGAACCTATCCTCTGGGCCCTTTGTCCAATAAAAATAGCCTATTATTTATTTTTCCGTGGACAGGGGCTTTGCTGCTTACACACACAGATGACCAATTCTAAACATTTAACCACCATATTACAATATATTACATATAAAACACACACAATTAAACAAAAATTCCCAACAGGAAATAACAAAAGGCTATAGATGCTACAGGAGGTGCAACACAAATAAAAATATAAACCAAATAGCATCACCACTGCAGTCAACACAGATGTTTGACCAATATAATGGCCAAAGTGGGTCCAAACCACAAACGCTCAGACTTTAAAGCAAAGAGAGCATTGTGTTGAATCTGTTTTCATCCCAAGAGCATCAAATACCATTGCCTTGTCTCATACAAATGCACAAAAAACCCTTTAGCATGTGTGCGAGATGCACCAGGCATTCAACTTCTTGTGTAAACCGATTTGCAGCAATATTAGATGCCAGGAACAAGCCTTCCAACACATTCTCATCCCAACGATGCACAAAGCCTTCTTGTCACAAAGTTTTTCTAACATGGTTAATGTTGTGGTTACGTTTAGATAACAAAAGTATTTGGTTAGGTTTAGGCAGCAAAACTATTTGGTTAGGTATAAGAAAAGGTCGCTCACTTTTGGTTTCATTTTTGCTTTTCATGGGACACATATCCTGGTCTCCTGAGTGAAAGTCATGTTTGTATGACCCATCCTTCCACCTTCCTCTAGATGCAGACTTTCTTGCTCTTTATAACACATCACTTTGCTCTGAGAGTCTAATATTGCCACAGAGGGGTTTACAGTGGAGTTAATTGAAGGGCTGGTGCTGAGGGCTATGACAAAGGGTCTGTATTTGACTCCCTGAGAATGAGACAGGCTGTTGTGCTCTAAGTCTTGCCCTAGGTCCAGCTTTTAACATTAGTATTTGTTGTAATTATGTCATTTCTATAAATTAAGTCTTCATTTATTTCCAAAATTCTGGGCAAAATTACATCATCTACCATTTTCCTTGCAGTAAAATGCACACATACCCTCACCTCACAAAAAACAAGCTGCATCCACACTAATGCACTTTCATTTCAACATGAAAATGATCTCAGTCCAGATGTCTAAGACTCATACACACGCATTGTAAAGCTTGTATCATATGGGTGCTCCAAATTTTTTGTAGGACGTGCAACATCTATGTCACACTACATAGCCCTGCCCTTGGACCATTCATTTATGGGCAGATTCTACAGGGTGGGAGTGGCAGGCTGGAGGTGGTCAAAACCCACCATCCTGACAAAGGAAGTATCTTCCTGTTCCTCTGAATGTATGTAAAACAATGCTGTAATGAATGGATTTCCAATGATCAGAAGATGTTGTGATTCTTTGGAGTTAGTGTGAAATAACCAGAAACAGACAGGTGTGAATTTTCATGTATTGTGAGTGTTCAAGCTTTTCTGAGTATTCCCCTTCTTGTTAGTTAGATGTCAAGCACACATTAGTGGTGCAACTGTGGCTCAGGAGGTAGAGCAGTTGTCCACCAATGTGTTGAAATATCTTTCTGCAAGATACTGAACCCCAAATTGCACCTGATGCTGTGAATGGTTTCTGAAGAGCTGGTGGCACCTTGCGTGGTACCCTCTATCACCAGTGTGTGAATGAGTGAAGGCTGACTTGTGTTGCAGAGTGCTTTGAGTGAAAGAAAGAAAAGCTCTACATAAATACTATTTTACATGGTGTCAGAAGAGACGCAGGTAACGGAACAGATTGACATGTCAAAGTTAAATCCTCCAGAGGTGCAAATAGAACCAAAGGTTTTCACATTTTAAGCTGTCAGCAAGCTAAAACAGAGAGGACAAGGAAGTCCAGTGGCACACTGCATTTGCTATACCTAAGTTCTCTCTTAAGTTAGGTTGCAATGTCCACATTAAACAATACGTTAAAACTAATTAGTTAGACACTAAAGCTGTGTTGATGTGTGGTTGCACCATGGAGATGGAGGTTAATCTCAACTATTCTGGCATAATCTCCAAACTACATGAACTAGGACAGTGTTACGATGAGGTGAAATCTATACAACCTTAATCTAGAGCCAATGCAAAATAACAAAAGTGACATCCAGTGTTGAAACTGTCAACTGCAACATATTGTAATATAATGGTGTCCTATTATTGGAAATAATAGTGATAGTCTTCATTGCCAAACTGTCATAAAGTAGTTAATTAAAATAAAATAGTTAAAGTTATTTTACTCAATATATTTGCTTGCCAACACTACAGTGTTAGTGTCTCATGTCAAATTTTGCCAAGTTACCAGCTTTGCTAGTCTTAGAACATAGTGTAATGCTATGTTGACATTAGCTTGTGTACTGTTACAGGAGTAGTTTGTGTACTATCACTGAAAATGTGGTGCCAACACAGAACAGTCCGTATAATTCTCTCCTCCTCATTGTCTGAGTTAATGTGCTATCCCGACCGCTGTTTTACGTACGACTTTACACCTACTAAGAGCTCGGTGTAAGATTTAAGTTGTAACTGATGCCTATGTTGGATCTTTTTCAGCTGGTACATCCCATACAGCGTTAGTAGTACTTAAACTCTGTCTGTCAAGTTACAAATTACCTTCAAACTAGGCTGCGTTTGAACTTAGCTAACATAGCTGATACAGGTCTTTTTGCTCAATTTTGCGATAGCCAATGAAGCTGAAAATATGTTCAGCTCCTTCGAGTTTGAAGCGAAGGAATATAAGAAAGACAACGACATCGTTTTGATGACTACTTCATTCAACTTTGGAACCTAATACATGACAGGGCGTACTTTTATCAAAGGAGCCAGCTACACGGTGAGAGAGTCTGTCTCTCAACAGTGAAGGGGACAACACAGGAAAAAATGGTAATGTGGCACGAGAAACAACAAGTGCACCTAAAAACATCCAGAACTATTGTAGGTGTAGCACCCAGAAGTATCATAGAAAGAATTGCCCTGCTTTTAACAGTACATGTAAAAAGTAAAAAGTGGAACAAGTGAGGACAGTGAGCACAGGTGTGTCATTCCAAAATACTGGGTGAAATCACACAGGTTATATGGGATAGTTTCAGTTTCTGGCGGAAGTCAGTGAGACAGTAAGCCCGGATAAATGGATTCCTACTCTAAACTTTGGAAAAGCACCCCTAACCTTTGAGATACATACAGGTGGAAATGTGACTGTCATAAGTGAAGACACATTTCTGACACTCCCTGCAGACACATCTTTTTTTTTTTGCCCGGAGGGTAAACTCAGATGTATTGGCTGGTTCAGAGCTAACACTGCAGAGGCAAAGAATACGCTTTTCCCCTGTATGTGATTAAAGGAAACGCTGCCCCGACTGAGTTAAAATGTTTCCAGTGAAGAGAGTGGAGCATGTCAGCAAAGAACCAGTGGCCTGCTAAAAACTGAATCTGTTAAAATCATTCTCAAGGAAGACACTCAGCTATATGCAGTGCACACTGCTATATGCAAACTACTGCCACTGCCAGTGATGTTTCTAGTGAAGAGAGAGTTGCATTGGTTGGGAAAGGACAGAGTCATTGAGAAGGTGACAGCCCAAAGAGTGGTATGCTGCTATCGTCCCAGTCCTAAAGGTCCAATGCTGTGAGGACCTATGGACAGCTGCAGCTACTCTGCACGATTTAACATTCAGGATCATAATGTGATCATCTTATACATGCAGTAGTGTGTATTAAGTTAATCCAGTTAATGCAGTACAGTATATAATTATTTAACATAATGAAAGGGCCATTATTATGTGTGTACTTTTAAATACTGATTTTGAAGGCAGGACTTGTAATGAAGTATTTCTACACTGTTATTGCTATCTTAGCTCAAGTAAGGTATCATAACACCTCTTTCACCACTAGCTGTGGGTATGACTCCCTGGAGAAAAGCAGGATGCTGTTGCTAAGCCTACTTTGAAAACTTATTGTTTTGAATTGTCCTGACCCTTCAAACTCAGTTTCTTGAAATCTTTTCTCATTCTCATGAGGCAAAGTTGGAGCTAAAAGATCCCCCACACATGACACCATAGCATTGTCTGTCTGGAGAATTGCCATAAATGTATAATTCATATTCTGACAGACAACATTGTATGGTATGGTAACAATGCTTATTATACCATTGTGTTCTTGTGCCCTGCAGATAACGACACATTGTTGCACTTATGCCCTGTATTTTCCTGGGAATGAAGCACATTTACTTGCACAATGATGGCTTACATTAGAAAAAAAATATTTTTACAAAGAAATGCAATCACATCAGTCAAGCCCTGATGTTAAACAAACACCCAGAGAAAGCGTCCTTTTCCTCTTTGGGCAGCTTCTTAATTCCATTTTCTAATTAATTACTGGCTGCAACACCTTGGCTGTGCCGACATGAAGAGTGACGTGTCCCTGGGCACCCAGTCACATCCACCAGCAGCCCTGGTGGCAGGGGAGCTATGTTGTTAATCACCTGGCCACTGGCATTATCAAGCTGGAGGAGCCATCACCTGCTCTGCACACAGATGCTTGTTCATTCATCTCTGCCGGAGGTCAGTGTGGCTGAGACAGTGGTGCGTGCTGCGTCCTCAAACCATCATGTTTCACCCCTCCCTATTAAAGCCTCTTAAAGGCGCCACATGTTATATTTTACCCTCAATGAATCATTACCACATTAGTTCTGTGACGTTAGTCTAATTGCTGTAAACAGAAGACAATTGCAGGGAAGCCCCTTCACTGCATTTGACACCATGCAGGTTTGGCAGGAATTCTATTTGATCGCTTTACAGTTATCCTCAGGGGCTTGGTTCATGGAACATATTGGAGATTGGTTCAACTTTATACATAACACACAACACTACCACTGTTACACTTTTCAGAGTATTTTGAAGTTCACATCAGATGACCTTTTGGCTGTTAAGGGACTGTGTTTTGCTCTTACCCCCCTAAATCTGCGAACACACACCACCATGAAAAAGCAGTTTTCTTGGAAACAGGACACTAAAAGACTTTGCTTATTTTCACCTGCCTTTCTAAATTAGAAAAATGTTAGGGACATGGGAAACTTCACTGTCCTCTTCGTCCTGATATCTCACCACCTCCACTGCTACAGGCTGTAGGCAGAGATCCTACAGCCTGTAATTCCTCATTTTTGTATGGACTTACATCCAAGTGAGCACCCAGACGCCTCCAAAATCTGAAGTCCTTTCACTCTCCTAGTGGTATAAGCCAGAATAGCTGGAATGGCTGACATACAACAGCATATGGACAAAATACTCTTTGCGATATAACATCACTGTTGGAATTCACCACGCAGGCCTACACAACAGCTGTTAGCACCTAACTTTACACTACTATGCTACTACATGAACCATATAGCTATAGACATCTGCTGCTCTCCTGTTCTGCTTTGCTGCATTCGATGAATTGTAGAAGCTTAAAGTAACTACTTCCATAAAACAACAAACACTGACGCTTGGTTTCACACAGGGATTGTTCCATTTGTCTCCTGTGTGAAAGTTGTGTGTGGTCCACCACTCTAATCCAACCTTGACCCATAGTTGGACTTGGACTTCATACTACTTCATACTACTACTACTACTACATTCTTCTTCTTGTTCTTCTTCTTCTACAAGAGCAAAGGACAAATTTTGTCCTTTGCTCTTGTCATTATCGCCCACTGCTGGTGTTGTAAACCATCACACTGACACATTATCCTCTAGTGGATGAGCGGGTCTATTGCATGCTTTGGTGTGAGACTGGACTGAATGGCTTGGGTCTCTTTGTATTTCGTTTCCACACAGTAAAGAGAAAATGATAGGGACAGAGGAGGCAGCCAGATGGCTGTGTAACATCAGTCTGTCTTTGTAGAAAAGCAACAAAAAGCTGCATGCTACATCATGTGCAATTTGCTGAACTGTTGAACTTTTGTCAACTTTCACCACTTTGCCTGAAAAGAAGCAATGCACTGCACTTTTCCAAAGTGAACATTTTTTAACCACTTTCTGGAAATTTCCCATTGACTTTTCATGTAGGAATGTGCTGAGAGTGTGCAAAAAGGGAGACAACAAAGCCAGAGCTTTGAAATTAGAGCTTGCTTTGGAATGACTTGCCTGTTACTTTTTGTCGTAAGTACTTTGGTAAACTAATCATAGCCAAGGGCCCTGTAGGCAGTAGGCGATATGAGGCAGGATGGCATCTCCCTTGTTAGCAAAATGACCAAAATGAATCCCCCTTATTAACCCTCCATCCCCTAGTAGCAGAGAGAGTGTAGGACCAGAGGAATTATATAGCTGAAAATGTTTGGCTGACTCATCAATCCTTTATCTGACTGAAGAGAAGAATTTATGCCCGATAATGGCGATGAAACATCAGTAGTCTCTCTACACTCCATCCTCTCTACCCTATGGACGCATCATCAAACTGCTCAGCACCGAAGCTGGCCATTCACTGGAGTCTGTTGGAAGTAACTCCAGTCAGCTGTTGTATTGGGTCTCAAATTGAGTATTGTTGTTTTCTTCCTGGGATCTCAAAGCAGACTTTTTAAATTTTTTTTTTTGACATATGGACTCAGTGACTAATAGTTGAACTGTGGGTTTTGTATTGAGCATTGAGTGCCCCCTTGGACAAGGTGTGAGAGCATTTTCTAGTTTGTAGTTATTATTATGGCTTTAACTTCTACTTTTTAGGAATCTGTTCCCAGTGAAATGGGATAATGAATAATGCCTGTAACTAATAATGTGTAGGAACCAATTATAAGGACAGAGAGGCAAACCAAATTTCTACCCCAGCTACAGCAATCAAACAGGACTATTACCGAGAATCTTGTTTTTGCTGATCTCAAGCGCTTTTACCTCTCACCTTGCTTTGGTCATGAGGAGGTGTACTCCGGAGTGTGTTGGTACACCATAACACCTCTGTTGAGTGTGGTTATAGGTGCAACAGAGCACACATTTGACCACAGCCATGACACCTATGCTGGCTGTGATCAGGGGAGAAAGATTCTATTGCAGAAAGGCCAGTGAAACACTGCTTATGTGTTTCACTCTAATAACATATATTTGTCTTCTCAAATCTACTTAAGGCCCAAAGCAATTCTAGATCTCACATCCTCAGAATTCATTCTGATAATTAATAGGGATATCAGATGTATTCCTAAACTATGTTCAGCACAAATGCACTATGTTTTGAAGCTGAAATGAAAATAAAGAGCAACCTCACCAAGGGCTACTCTGAGTGAGCCTTCCATACCATGGCTTTGTGAAGTGACCTCTGCACATGGTTTTTGTTTTACAAAAAATTTGTCTTGCGTTAAAATATGCAAGAAATGTTTACACAATCTCTACTTTTAGCGAAAAAAAAAAAAAAAAAAATACAATCATGATGCTGCCAGGTGTAGGAAAACCAAACACGTATATCTTTGTTTGAGTCAAATTAGTGAGTGATACTGGTTATATATATATACTACAAACTATTTTCCATGTCAACAGCAAGTTTTTGAGTGGCATTTAGAGAACCAGGCTGCACACACAGTGTCCTAAATCAACCAATTGGGCTGGCTTTAACAATGCATGCTAATTGGTAAATTCAAAGGTCAATGGGATGCAGAGTAGCATGCCACTCCAGCTCTGATCCCCTGGCACAGACTAGACATTATAACCATGTCATTCATTACCTTTTATTCATACCATAAATGTGAAAAAAAAGAAAAATCAAATTTCTTGTATTATTTCATATCATTGTTTAATTGTATTGCATGCATTACTTCTTTTATCTCACTGTGCTTTATCGTTTAAATGAGAAATAAGATGTCTTAATCACACTGAGTAAAATCTAATTTGACGCTAAAACTAAAAACTTCTAATCACAGAGTTATCTGACCATTTGACAGCAAAAGAACAGAATAGGAAAGCATGACGACTGCTCTGAAATTTCCAGAGAAATAAAATCAAGTCCCAACGATGGCTCAATTTAAGCCCAATATCATAATTATTCATTATTTATTATAGAAAGGTAGGGTTACAGTAAACTTTAGGCTAACCTGAGCTTTTGATCTTTGTGAGCTGAGCTGGTCTTGTCATTGTCGTTATCATGCAGCAATGAAATCTCCCAAACAGCATTACCAATGTAACATACAGTCACACCTGGGAGGATTTATATATTAATTTATTATTTTTTTTGCCACCTGTCAGAGTAAAGCTTATTGATTTTGTGCTTAAAGCAGTGGAGACCAGTACCTTAGCCTCTGCAAAATGGTAAAAAAAGAAAACAAATGCTGTCTGTTATTTGGTCTGTGTCGAGTTTCATGAATTTCATATTCATGTAAATTCAAGTAAAATGCCTATTGCTGGTTGCTTTACTGCAATACCACGTCTTAAGCCCAAGCATGAACATTTTTATTTTTTTTTAAGAAAAAAAGCTAAACTGTCCTATTAAATAGCAAAACTACTGTAAAATATGTAAAACTACAATTAAGAATATATGTGACTTTTCCTCAATGAAAGCCTGTCTTCTCTGTTGCACTAATGAGCTTAAAGTTCAAGTCTCCATGACTGAGTTTAATTACAGTGAAGAAGGATAACTTCTGACCCTTGATTTGAGGCTATAATCTCTCGGGGTACACTTAATCAGGAACCCAGACACACACACAAACACAGTAAAACACACACATATACAGATCAAGCTGGTCCAGTCAGAGGGATGAAATTATGTCTTACTACAAATCAGACTGATGCTTGTCTAATGAGCAGTGTGGCAAAGATACATGATGAACAAAATCAATCATGTATAACACCACAGTGAGCCAGAGAATTGTCAAATTTGTCAGCTAATTTCATGCTAATTAAGTCCCTAACCTGGGGTTATTTTTAACCTCATCACTTCTGATCACGTGAAATAGTGAGCCCTTTGCTCACGTGTCATTAATTAAGCTAAAAACATCAATCATGATTTTCTTTCTACCCTCAGTACCCGCCAGGATCACCAACATATCGAAGGACATCACAGTGAATGAGGGCAGCAACGTCAATCTTATGTGCCTGGCGGTCGGTCGACCTGAGGCCAACATCGTATGGAAGCATCATTCACCAAGAGGTAACCCAAGGTTTTTTGTTTTTTTTATTAATTTGTTGGCCTTGTAGCTGTCTTTCATGTTAAATTCCTGGAATGAGGGAAGTGTTTCCCATCTAGAAGTTTTGATGAAGATGAAGAAGTGGAGATTTCTGTGTGCAGTTAGTTACAGGAAACAGGATTACGATACTATTTGGAGTCACAAATTTGCTGAGTTGAGTTGGTGGAGAAGGTAGAGAATCAGATGTTAATGCAAAATAATAAGGTTATACAATTCTTTAAAAATGTCTTATTTTGTGCATTATTATACCAACTCTGAAATGTGGACTTTTCAGAAAGTTTTCATTCTTTTCTGTTCAAACTGTCAAAGGTAATTCACAAATTCAACAAAACAAATGTGTTAGGCAAAGCTGCAACAACATTACCTTAGTGTAAAGGTGACTGAACCAGCCCTCCTACGCTCACAGCCTGATGTCGACATTCCCACACAACACACACCTCCAACAGTTGCTTCACATGAATATTCGCCTACATGCAGAACAGCAGTTTACCTCCATTGTGATATGAATCTGTAGCTTTTGTGTTAACATATTCACGAGAGGATTTATGATGAATAATGCCAGACTTAAATCTATTGACTAAGGCCTTGTTTTCTTTTCAACCTGGTGGATTGGAGGGCTTGAAGCTGCACAACCTGTGGCCTAACAGGACCCCACTGCAGTCAACCATGATTTGGCTGGAAGCCACAGCTGGTTTGGTCGATTCTATTGTGCTGGCACCTCACAGCCCGAAGGAGAGGAAAGAAGCTCTGTATGTGTGTGCACGCATGTGTGTTCTGTGTTCTAATTGTGTTGGCTCTGTGCTTCCCACTGAGCATTCAGCGGTGTGAGTCATCCGCTGCTTCTCTATAGGATCAGATGTTTAGCCTCCAACATGTCATGAATGCTTACAGCCCAGCTGTTCCTCTCTTCCTATTATCCAGAGCCAGCAGAATCTGGTTCTCACAGCCCAGTGGCCCTCCACCACCTTAACCATCCACAGCATTTCTAGGCCTCTGTTTACGGGTTCCCTAATTTGTACTCTGAATATCATGATATCCCCAAAACCTATTTGTTTAAAGTGTGAATTGAAATCACACTCAAAAGGGACAACTTTAATGGCCCACATAAAACCATAATCCTGTTACATTTCTGTCCAATACAAGCTGCGACAAACTGTGCAAGAGACCTGTTGATGTGTCAATTAGTGTGTCTCCAATAGAGGCTGGTAATACATATTAAGTCATGCTCTTTTAATACTGATATCCCGTTGTTCAGTTTAAGCTCAGCTTGAGAAATTGCTCAAAAAGTTAGAAACACACCACTCCTGTGGGGGAAAGACACAAAGGAAGTCACTCCTCACTACTAAGCCTGAGCTGATGCACAGCAGCAAGAACAGTAGCAAATAAAGCAATAGAATCACACTTGATAGTAATATACAGGCATCTGTAGCAAGGGAGCCTGGTGTGCTGTGTTTATGTGTGTTATTGTCAACAGGGAAGATAATGGGTTATCTTACTTGACATTCTGTGAGTTGCACTAATGAAAAGAGAGACTATGTGGGGAGATGTTTGGGCAGCCAAAGACATTCTTGCTGGCAGTCAGAATCTTAAATGTTTTTCCTGCAGAGTGGCATTTTCCTGACTAGCTTCTCACCGTTTGCTTTTCATGTTTGTCACCAGCGATAATGGACTGTTCCCTCAGAGGATAGTGTTTGTGTCTGTTAGTACAACACTAAAGTGAGCAGCCTTCTCCCTGAGTTAGACTGTATTTCTGGAAAGTCTCAAATCTGTCTTCTTGCCATTTGATAGTTGTATTTCCATGGCATATCATTTAAAATTTTCACACTCACATGGTGTCAGGAACATGAGCAAACGTACTAAAGCAGCTGATGATACAGAAAAATGCCTCACCTTTCACTGTGAAAATGACAAGTGACATGACAAAATTGGCTCTAGCAAACACAGAAGAAATGCTGAGTACTGAAACAATTAGATTCGCACTGCCTAATTTGAGCCTGAAGTTTGTTAATATAAACTGAGTTATTGTCAGATTCACTGTCACTGTTTCATATGAATTCTGTTGCCAGTGCTCTGTTGAATGAAAGGAGACTATTTGGAGCTTCTACAGTATGCCAATAAATCCTCCAATACAGATGGTGACATAAGTGAGAGTAATGTATGAGTAGCAGCCTATAAGTGCGTAGCCTCTGTTGTCTTTTACTTAATGTCAATTTAAGTCTCACCTTTATATTGTGCCCTGCAAGATTCAGTCCCCATTTCAGCTCAGTGCGGACCACATAAATTATTCAGCAGTGTTCACTGAATCTCTGGCTGCTGGCCACTAAAAGGATTAGAAGATATATGGTTGGGGGACAGCAGTTTATTCAGAGGACCATACAATATGGATCTCTTCAACCCATTAAGACTCATTAAAGTGGATAGGTTGTGAATGGACGTTTGCTCAGATGTCTGTTTGTGTACTTCTCTTTCAAATGACTACAGATCAAAAGATGGGTATAATGTGTGCTGTCCTTTAGACGTGTTGTGACTGAGTTCACGTGTTGTTAATGGCTACGTTTTGCAGTCTTAAGTTGCCAGAGTGGTACTTTTCATATATAGCATCACAACAGAAATAACAAACACTGTTGTGATTATTATGGTATTGTGTTAAAGGAATACATGCTATTCTTTCAAGCCTGTGTCTTAGAAATAGTGTCTGTATCCCGCATTGCACTTGGAATAGCAATGTTAGCTGGTCGATCCACCACTTTGGTCTGAACTGAAATATCTTGACTAATATTGGATGGATTGCCATGAAATTTGGCAGACACATATATGCCCCCCCCAGATTGAATTCTAATGATGTGATCCCAAATGCCAAGTAGCACCATTATCAGGTCATTTAGTAAACAATATCCCTGCTAAACATAAACATTTTTTTTTTTTTTGCATTGTCATCGTGGCCATGCTTGCTGACATTAGGTCGAAGCAACACTGTGCTTAAGTATGGCCTCACAGAGCCATCTGGTGATGTGTTAAAGAACATACCTGCCATGTCACTAATTGTTCATACAACATTCAGTACTTGTAGAATCTTCACTGACAAAGTGTTCACCCCATCCAGTTGCGGTAACTGAAGTATAGTTGTTTTTTTCATTGTTAGTATTATTGTTTGTCTGTGAGGATTCTCATTTATCCAGACATTGGTGCTTTCCAAAGGCAACCTGATTTGCTTGTGATTCTGATAAGAATTTATTACCCAATGAGTAAATATAAATTCTTAATCATTTTTTAATAATAATAATCTTTCCTTAGGGAAGGATCATCGTCTTGGTCCAATTTTGCGAAAGTCAACAGTGACTCGAAGCAGAACACTGGATGTTTTTATTAACTTTTAACCAAAACTATGAGCTTTCCCTTACCTTCTCCATAGTGCCTTTATCGCCTAAACCTGACCACATGCCAGTCTCAAGATGTGAATCCAAGTATCTGGTTTCAAAGTCCTGCATTTTGTATGATCACCATTCACCACAACTGCTCCTTTCTAACCTCAAAGGCTGATGAATCACTAAAATGTAGACAATGTTTGAGTGATTTATAAAGTTTCAAACAAGTTTTTTTTCTTCCTAAAGAGCTGGCTTTATTTTTATTTTTCATGTATTAATATTTTTTCAGAGTTTCAGACTTTGAGTCCTGACAAGTAAATTGTTAGGCAAAAAGCTTACATGACATCTGAAGGCCGATCGTTTGAAAAATTGGCAGTGTTGAGCGTGATTGACAGAACCACCGCGGCACAGACAGATGTTGTCAACTTGTGATTAGTCTCCTGATGAGTGCCATTCACAGAATTATATAGCAGAAATTAATGGCATGCTATTTGCAGTGATGTTGCTTTCCAAGAAGAACAATGCTCTGGTGTTGCCTGCTGACAGTGGTGAAGCAGTTATCACTAGGAGACGAAAAAAACATGCATGCAGGTGTAACACAAAAAAACTGAAGAGAAATGATCTGTAGAAAAATCACTTCTCATCACACTTCACATCACACTTCTTCACACACACACACAAGAAAGCCTTACATGTCGGCTGTCTGTCTGGTTGGTTGGGAAACAGAAGACAGGCGATGCTGATGTTTGTGGTTGATTGCAATTTCCAATATTCTTCAAAAGATTAGTGATTTCTGGTCTGTTTCAAACAGACGGCTTCGATATCAATGCATACATACAAGCTTCTAATAAGAGTAGTGGAGATGGCAGAAACAGTCATTAGGAGAAAATAGACTCATCTCTCTGCATGGTTTACCTACAAAACTGTTCATTACAATGACAAGACCCGTCACACAGTGTGCACAGGAGATAATGAATGCCTTCGGCTTACTTACTCCCCTTTGCTTTTTGATTGAAAGATGACCATTGTTTAATTTGGTTTAGCATTTGGGGAACATTGTTGCTTGGAGAATTACGCAATATGTTGAACACATCAACATACTTGAAATAATAACAGTATGTACTTGAGCGATTATGCAGTTTATTATAAATCCAACACTTTGCCACCTTCCTCAGTTCCCTTGCTAGTTGCAGCAGATTACCCAGTGAGGCTGACCAAAGACATACAGAGGATAATCCATGGCACCTTTGCTTTGCCATGACCTGCTCTCTCTACTGGGCTTTCAGAATCAGGTCATTAAAGGAGACCTGGCTCCACCAAAGATGCTGTGACTTGACCTGTGTGCATATGCTGAGCAGAAGCAAGGGGCCTGCAGAGAATTGCCAAATGAAGGCTTTACTTTGAAAGGCACCATGAAGGTTTGCCATGGTACCAGTGAGACATCGCATAAGTAGACTTCTTTTAGGTTTTAAAACAATATTTATGTCAAAGTTACATGTAGGATAGTTGCATGGATGGGGATCATCTCTTAATTGATAGATGTCTGACAGTAAAAGTTCTCTCAGAAAGAGGCTTTGTTGACAGTTTTGGGTTTTTGCTTGGCTAAATATTCAAGGACAGCAGTGGACAACTATGGCTACTTGTTCTCACTGACATTCCACATTGTGCCTTGTGATATACTGATAGAAAGAGATGGTGGGCTCAGCCAGATGTAGCTGACAACAACTGTAAGCTCCTCTGCAGACCTCTCCCGCTATTAAGACTTGTTCATACCTGCTTCAGCCTCTTTTGTGTGACCCCCTCCTCTTCCAAAGCTTTGCTTACAACTACTGTAGCACCTCACAAAGAAGACAGAGAAGATCATTCAAGGACACTCAAACAGCAGAGGTGACCTCCACCCTGCCCTGTCTGTCCATAATGAGAACGTTAGAACACCTCAGCTAAGTGACATCAACAGGAGGCAGGCTGAGTAAAAAATAAGCAGAATTTCAAAGGCCTTTGCTTAGTTGTCTGTAGCAGTCCATGGATAGATCCAACCATGTATAGTAGCCTCAAGGCAGTTAGTTTGCTGTTCATCAGTCTAAAGCAGATGATAGGCCTGGCAGCACCATGAGAACGGAAATACAGTGAAAAAGTAACCATTCAAGGAAAAACTTTGCCTGTGCCATACCCTCCTGCTTGTCAAGGAAGTAGCGAGGATGATTTCTGTATGACAACTTGCTGAGTTTATATGCACTAATCATTGGAAAGGAGGATCTGGATGTTAAGTAACCTGATACACATTGATGGCCCTTGTGGAAGGACAAAAAGAGTTGAGTATGTGTTATATATAAGTTTTTACATTTTATATTAATTAGTTGCCATGTCCAGTCAGAAATGTTGACAGTCTTATTATGCAAGTGCCATGACAGCACAAGCAGGAATCAAAAGCAAATTGTTAGTGTGGAAGTGGTCATTCCAAGCAGCTGAAGCCACCAATCCAATCTGCCAGATCGGTATCAGCCCTGACACTGACAATGTTGCGCAGATTATTATCAACCAGACTTTGCTGAGCTTTTTTGTAGAGGTCTTGATAACATGGTTATGGTGTCATTACACACCCTGGTGTGTAACGTCTCAATGAGTTTCAGGCAGTGAGGTAGCTGTAGTACAGATATTACAATTGAAAAAGGTGGCTGTGGCATTAGATCAGTATTTTGTATCACCAAATGGGAACAGAATGAGTAGTTTTGGGCACATTACTTGTTAAATTCCAGAAATGCCATTTTCACAGTTGTCATGTCAGGAGCAACTGCCACAATTTTGTACAGTTTTTTTTTTTTTTTTTTTTTGTGCTGTACAGCCAGTCCAGAAAGTGTGCTTTAAACTTACATGTATTGGATACAGATAAAACTGTCCTGTTCACCACTCTCCCTGTACAGAAACTTTTTTTTTTTCTTTTTCAGAACATATTTTTATTTTCACCTGAAAAATGCAGTTAGGATTACTAGAGTCATATTTTCAGCCTTGAGTAGTGTCTGCAGGTACCATTTTTAGGCTGCATACACCCCAACAACCTTCACCAATAAGATAGGGCTGCTTGAGAGACTCAAAGAGATGCAAAACTCAGGACAGCCACAGATTGGCAAGAGCTTGCTGCAGCACTTGTTGATGCTTGTTAGCTTATTGTTTTGAACACAGAAGTAGCTGAGCTCTAGTTTCAACTCCTCTCTTTTCTCATCTAGACTATAGTTGCTGGACAGTAATAGGACAATGTTCAGAGAGACTTAAGCAAGAATGCAAAAACAAAATAGGTTTTTGAAATGTAAGGGAAACATGATTTTATTAACAGTGTTTTGGTGGAGCTAGACCCTGCTATGGAGGTGCTGGTGAACAAGCTGTTTATTGAAAGAAATGTAATTACTGGGCTTGCCACTTACCCTGCAATCATGACTCTTCAGAGGACGGACATTGGTATCAACGGAATAGAGCTCCACTCTCCTAAATACCCCTGTGAGTAAGGGGTGTGCAGCACCTTTATTTTCAATTTGGACAAAACTTGCAAGTTAGTGTCTTCTTTCTAACGCAATTCCTTACAAAACAGTGCCAAATATGTTGCTTTGCTTTTGTGCCACAACCAAGATGTCAGCATCTACAAATATCAAATGCCAGTTATCACATGAAATGTCAACAAGGACAAATACCTTAATTCTCAAGGAGCGGTGTCTTGGTTGTAGTAGTCCCCCAATCAATAGGGTTTCAGTTGCCCACCATTATCCATAAGAGGCTATGGACCTTGAAAGTAAGAGAAGATGAAAGGCAAAATAAAGGCATGCCAGCCAGAGTGCTGGAGGAAAACCCTCATGTGTTTGTTCCCTGTGGAGCAAACACTTTAAATCTCATGATGGCTGACTTCAGCAGTCAATTCATAACAAAAGCCTCTGTGGAGTTCTTCAGAAACTCTACAGCTTGTTTTCATTGTTTTCTGAGTGTTGAGAGATGCAAGTGAAAAGAACAAAAGATAAAAATGCATATAGACCTCTTATTTAGTACTGGATTGAGACACAGAGAGGACAGAGTCAGACTGAAACATTATGTCACCAGAATAATAAAACCTGATCCTACAACAGATATAGTCCTTGGCAAAGGAAATCATCTAGGTTTGGTGTATTATTTGGTTTCTCCAAAAATGTGATGACTTCAGTGGCTATTCCAGAGATTGTTAATTTGTAAAGAGTGGATTTGACTGAAATGATCCAATTTGGCATTCACAGTAGATGCAACTGACAGTATTTACAATACAATACAAAATCTTGATCAGAGCCACCTGAAAGATGTGACATTCTGTCAAGAATCAAATCCACTTGTAACCCTTTGATCCATCATTATGCCTCCTGCTGCTGTGAAGGCAGCCTCATGGGATTAAGACATCTTCACAGCGCCACTTATTTTTCACCATTAATGATGGCTAATTTATTTAGGTATCACAAATGCTGGCAGTCTTTGAACCCTTTGATCATCAACATGATGGAGTGAGCATTAAGTTGGCAGTATGAAGAATGGTACAGTATGATGTTTTAGTTTTACAAATTGGACCTGGCCATCACAATCAGATCACTTACTTGCTGGTATGTAAATTGTACTGTCTTGATGAGACTGATGCTCATTCCATGCTTGACTGACAAGATCTTAGTTTTTGGTTGATGTCCTGGTTTGAATTTGTAGTTAAATCCAGTAATGTTATGGTTTTGTGGGTTTCTGCGCTACTCAATTTTGACAAAACAATTGGGTCCAGTTACATTAATGATCAAGACAACATGGAATTCAGATGCAGTTACCCTCTTTATAAGTATGAATCTGTGCACCACAAGACATTGCTTTAAAAAAAAAAAGGAAGTTAAAAAAAAAAAAAAAGAACTAAAAAAAATGCAGCTACTCTTGCTTCTCTCATATAAAACTGGGTCAAACTAATTGGTGCCTGATTGCCACCCAATAAAGAATTCACTGGCACAGAGACTCAACTGTGCTTCACACAACAGAGATATATCAATCTTGTAATGATTAAAACATTTCTCTTCCTTATGCATATTCATGATTTTTTTTCTTTTAAAGAAGAATTTGGAGAGACCTCTGTAATGCTTGTAACAAGGTGATTTTGCCAAGAACTTTAAGAATCACTTACTTATCAATAGCTCTAAACTTCAATCTTATGTCATTTTCATAGGAAGTGATTCCATACATGTGCTTATAATATATTGTAAAAAAACCCAAAACAAAACGAAAACAAAACTTGTACATTTTAGAGTACCTGCTCAGAATATATATATATATATATATATATATATATATATATATATATATATATATACACACACACACACACACACACACACACACACACACACACATATATATATTTATTTTAGATCTGTGCTTCTTACGGAAGCTCTGAAAGGCAAGGTGGAAAAAAAAAATAAAACGGCCAATGTTTAAGTTTATCTCGTACGTACGAGATAGTATCTCATACGTACGAGATACTTTCTCGTACGTACGAGATAACTCGCAATTATTATTTTTTTTCACCTTGCCTCTCAGGGCCACTGGCTCAGTTATTTTGGAGGAAAAAAAAAAATCTGAAACGAGAGGTTTAACCTTCTCAGTTACTTTAACTACAAATATCTGCTGTAAACCACAATGGGACTGAGAGATTTCTCCATAAAATATTTATATCACATAATTTTATATAGAATTATGAATGAAAGCTCCATGTGACAACACGTAGCTGTTCCGCCACTGACAGTATGCCACGTCATCCAGACTGACCTGCCATGCAAAAGTACATAAGTGTGTACAACGTTGCTAACGTCAGCTAGTCATCACAATGAACTTTACAAGATGCCTGCAAAATCTGTCAAAGATATCTTTCAACAATGTTCATCGTATCGTGGATGCCCACTCCCCTGCTCCGAAGAGCAAACGGGAAAAAGGGTTTCGTCTCTACATCTCTAGTTACGTTCACCAGTACGAGGATAAGTGATTTATTGGTGACGTTAGCTGACTAGCTGACGTTAGCAACGTGCTAATTTTTTAGTTTTGTGTTTGCTTCGTATGTTCTTTACTGTTACTTGTTGTGCTAACTGTGTTGACTTTATGTCCATTTCAGTGTCAGACAAAGATCAGGGCACAGGTGATGTTTCTGGGCTTGATGTCAGTCGAGGGCGGCGATCCCAAACACCGGCTCTGGTTGCTGTGTAACTGTTCCATTCAAACAGTGTTGGCACTGCGTTTGCTGCTAAAACCCGTCTACCTTTGGGGGTATTTCGAATTTGGGCATTTTCGAAATGTCGGCTGCATACCTTCGTATGCTGAGTTACCGAAAATCCCGTCCTGCATATTTTCTGCAGCCACTGTGCACGAAGTTCGGCGTCCTTCGGGAAGCAGTGGAAGCTAAGCTCGCTGTTATAGCGACTTGAGCCGGCACAAAGTGGCACACAACAGTGCTCATTAGAGCCATTCACCGTCTTCTGGAACTTAAAAGTCCCTCTCACATTATACTTCGTCTTCTTTCGTGGATGTTGATTCATTTTTCATTCTTTGTATTTATTTTAGCGCTGTTTTGACTGGAGAGGGAAGTAAACCGGAAACTGGTTTGCCGATTTCAGGCGGAATCGGAAGTACATCACGAGGCTTGCGCACAGAGCCTATTGAGTGGTACCATAAATTACACAAACCGACATAACGCAAATAAAAAGACATTCTCAGATAGATAGATAGATAGATAGATATAGATTGCATCTCCACTCAATCAGAGCACGCCACTTAGTTACCACAGTAAAACAAACAACAAAAAAAAAAAAAAAAAAATCGACCACGATCTGAATCTAAAATCTGTTGTCGCAAGAGTCAGTAGGCTACATGACGTGCATTAGCCCACTACTTTAAAGCATCGATTGAAAAAGACAAACACCTGATAAAAATGATTACAATATGTTTGAGCCGCTTGCGGCTCACGTTTGCATGGCAGGTCAGTCTGGATGACGTGGCATACTGTCAGTGGCGGAACAGCTACGTGTTGTCACATGAAGCTTTCATTCATAATTCTATATAAAATTATGTGATATAAATATTTTATGGAGAAATCTCTCAGTCCCATTGTGGTTTACAGCAGATATTTGTAGTTAAAGTAACTGAGAAGGTTAAACCTCTCGTTTCAGATTTTTTTTTTTTCCTCCAAAATAACTGAGCCAGTGGCCCTGAGAGGCAAGGTGAAAAAAAATAATAATTGCGAGTTATCTCGTACGTACGAGAAAGTATCTCGTACGTATGAGATACTATCTCGTACGTACGAGATAAACTTAAACATTGGCCGTTTTATTTTTTTTTTTCCACCTTGCCTTTCAGAGCTTCCGTAAACCAGTGGCCCTGAGAGGCAAGGTGAAAAAAAATAATAATTGCGAGTTATCTCGTACGTACGAGATACTAACTCATACGTATGAGATACTATCTCGTACGTACGAGATAAACTTAAACATTGGCCGTTTTATTTTTTTTTTTTCCACCTTGCTTCCGTAGCTTCTACAGTGTGTCAGCACAGTCATTAATTCTATTTTATCACTCCTCTTGCTACTTTTTGAATTAGCTGTACTGTACTTGCTGTTCAGATTTCAGTGGATGGATAGCTCTGAATTATATGCTATCAAATAACATAAGAGAGATTTTATACCATGTAATCTTTAACATAAGATATGTTTCCCAGAAAATGAGAACAACAAAATACATTCTTTGTCCATGCCATTTTGAATGACACACACGCGTTTTCTAACATCATTTGCCAGTGCATGACCACTGTGGTTAAGGTTTGGTTAAGCTTGACAACCAGTTAGGTTTCAGGAAATGAATTTTTTTTGTTCTCTAAACATATTTCCCTAAAATTACCACTTTGTTAATGTTGCAGCGCCTGTCATTGCTGTCATAGTAATAATCGCTTAGTTAAGATTAGAATGATCATGGTCATGAAATGAAACCATTAATGTCTCTGGAGACAGGAAACAAACACTGGTCTCCTGTGGTAAAGTCCAATATTTTTTTTACCCATCCATGGACCCAGACCTCCTTAAAGATCTGTAGTCTGATCTAGATATGTTAACAGCCCTACTGCTGCCACTACTGATACAATTTTCAAATTCTCATTCTTGACTTAGCTCACATTATAGGATCATCAGCCACAGTACCGTCTCCCTGGAGCCACTATAGTGATTCAGCATCAGATTCCTAATTTGACGAAATGTCCCTCTCCTCATCTCAATACCAACCCCAAAAATACACACAGTGTTTTATTTTAGTTTTGCACTTTTGTGTAGGATCACAGTGTCTGTTACTATCCCTTAGCACCAGGGATTAAATGTTCAAAAACAAGGAAAAATACAATACAGTTTGTGACCCATTTTAAGTGCTGAGGGAAGGCTTTTTTCAGCTTTTAGTTTCGACAGCAGTGGCTCTGTGGCAGACAGGACCCCAGGCATTAATATGTATACAGCACGTGTTATAGGCCAAGAGGACCGAAAACCAAGCTTCTGCCTTGTGTAAGTGAATTTCCCCTTGAAACCTTTTTAGAACAATTGGCAGTAACATAAAACACTGATTGTTGGTCATTTTCAGTCTCCAGTGTTAAACTTACAGTAGCAATCAGTTGATACAGAAGGATGTCATCTCTGTAGAGGGATCACTTTGGTATTGTAAGTCAATTACGATAAATCAGACGGGGTCCAGCTTTCGGAATATGTCTAGAGATGCTGATTGTTAGCCAGCCAGGCCAAAACACAGTGCTGGCTAGTGAAAATAAAGCATATAACATTAGAGGAAAGCATTTCCCTATAACCTGTTTTGTGGCCTGTGTACTTTTGGGAAATCTCCAAGCACGCTTTCTTTTCAAATTTATTGGCCAAATGCACTTCTAAAATCACAGCGTGGGTGTGTGGGGTGTTGTTTGGCTGTTAGAGGTGGCAAAAGTAGTATGCGGTTGTGTGAGTACAGCATGCTGATGTAGATGTGTGTGTGTGTGTGTGTGTGTGTGTGTGTGTGTGTGTGTGCGTGTGTGTGTGTGTTTTGCAGGGGACCTGGAGGGCTCACTCAAACTTTCTGTTTCACCCCACCACCCACACATGGCGCAAAAGGCTGTGAGAAAGAAGTGCAAAGCATTCAGAAAAAGTACAGGCGAGGGTTATAAAAAGTGAGGCGGTCTGAATGCAGGAAGTCCACGAGTGAGACAGAAATGGAGAGAAAAGAAAAACGCAGAGGAGGAACAGAGGGGCACAGGGGGCTAAAGGAGAGATTAGTGCAGCAAGGAGCTCCCAGTTTGCTCTTAGCGATGTCTAATACAGAGCACTTTGCAGGTAAAAGCCACCAGAAAGCCTCGGACAGGTGCTGACTGTTCCAAACGAATGGGCTTCTGCTCTCCTTTCCTCCATCATTAATCACAAAACTAATGCAAGCATTTCCCACGCAAAATTAAATCATTACTAGCACATAGTCGGTTGTCATTTGCACTCACACCTGTTTGTCTTTTCAGGAGTGTTACAGGTGAAGGGTTGGTTTTCATCATATTATCCAGTCAACAGAATGATCTTTTGAAAAACCTGTTGTAGTGGGTTTTTATCCAGAGGGAGGGGGTAATTTGTTTTAATGCATTTGAATGAGTTGCTTGGTTGTTTGAAGACTTCCAGACCAGATTGTGCTCTCATACACAAAACCCACCACAAATAGACTTTCAATGAGGTAAGAATCTTGACAAAGAGACACTGAGAGTGGTGTTGTGCAGAATTTTGCCCTGTAAAGGAAATATTTTTTGGTGTGTGAAGCAAGGGTACTGATAGAACTACATTTTAAAAAAGCAATTATTTTCCACATGAATGTAACGAAACTGCCGGCCATTTTGCACAATGTGGCTGCTAGGGATGTAACTCAATATTTGCTGTCACAGTAGTTATCTGCAAATATTTAAATCCTCAACTGGGAAGCCTCCCACCAATGATACTTAACCAGAATCACCAGAGATTTTCCTCTCCTGCTCACTGAACTGTAGGCATCTGAAAGTGAAAGTGAAAAAAAAAAAAAAAAACAGGTAGAGAGAGCAAGTAATTAAGGCATGAAGATTGCAAGATTCTTTATGAAACCATAACCTGTTACAGCGTCTGAGGTGTATTTTTAATCAAGCGTTGTTGCTTTGCATACTGTTAGGATTCTCCACTGCTTTAGAATTCAGAGGAGGTCATGCCTTTTGTGCCCTGCTTTTCCCTTCACAACAGCTTGTTTCACCTCACAAATGCTTTGTCTTTCTCTGGTGAGGCATGTCCAAATCAGAATGGATATTTCTCCACAACATGCATCAGTTATTCTAAAGCCACTCAATGTGTTGTATTTTTCCCAAAGTTTTTGTCAGAAAAGAGTTTGGTATTTAATCCTTGGTGAGATCTGCTAATGCTCTCTTTTTAAGAAACCCAGGCTGTGATTCAGCTGAAACACTCGTTCATGTAACGTGACTGACATTCAGCTTTTAACCTTGAGCATGAAATCCTCACAAAACTTGACTTCTTCGTCATTCATTAATATTTGAAGGTTGACAATTTCTCATCGAAAGATCCAGATGTAGGATCCACTGTTTTGCATGCTTGAACCATACTCAAGGCTAAAGATAATCTATGTCCCCCATTTTTCACCATTTTTCACCATTTTCTTTTTTATAATCTATCTCTGACAACTTCCTCAACTAGGGATGTCCGATATTGGCTTTTTTTCGATACCCGATATGCCAATATTGTCCAACTCTCAATTTCCGATTCCGATATCAACCGATACCGATACTGATCTACGTGGGCTATTTTTCCTCAAAACTAATTTCAGTTATCATCACATATCTCATGTCGTGGAATTAACACATCATGCCTAATTTTATTGTGATGCCCCACTGGATGCATTCTCAAATGCAACAAGGCTTTCCAAATGTAAACTAACCTGGCTAACGCTTGATGACCAGATATCTGTTGTGAAGCTAATGGATACAGCATCAGCAATTAGCTTCTCGACGTGGCTGTAAACAACATTGTACAACTCGGGTAAGCAAACATCTGAGAAATACTTGCGATTGGGCATGGCAAAGCGTGGCTCGAGGAACTCCACAAGTTTGGTGAATCCGGCGTCTTGCACGATAGAAAAGGGCTGGTTATCCAGTGCGATACGCTCCATGATTTTCCGATTGATAGTTTTCGCCCTGGGGTGGTCCTTGTTGTATTTTTGTTTTTTCTCGGTTGACTCTTAAAGCATCAACTGAGTGTTTTTTTTCAGTGCCGCCTGTCCCTGTTGCTTCTTCTCATTACTTTGCTGCACAAATGCCGCGTATCTCTCTGAATGATTCATCCTGAGTTGGGAGATTAAATTGGAAGTATTGAAGGAAGAAGTCTCGGTTCCGCCTCGCATAACCAACGCTTTGCAGTCATTGCAAATCGCAAGTTTAATATCCGAAGGAGACACTTGGAAATAATTCCAAACCACAGACATAACGTTAGTCAGTTACTGCAGCCACCGACGCTTGTTTACACGCTTCATGACGCAGTTTGATGAGGTCATCATTTGTGTGGCGATAAATGTCTTCGGGCGAAATCCAGGCATTATTTTTATCAGTTTTCATTATAGGCAAAAAACCCGATAACGATATAAACATGTATTACGTTTTTATGCCAATATCGGGCCGATAATATCGGTGGGCCGATAATATCGGTGGGCTGATATTATCGGACATCCCTACCCTCAACTATAGGAAGTGCAATACTTAGTAGCTGGAGTACTTCTTTAATGTGCATGATGGAGCATAGTAGTAGTAGTTGTATTGCCTGTTTTCTTTACCGTTTATTCTGACACTTTCCACAAAATTAGAACCCTGACGTGTTGAACAGTAAACCCAACAGTGTCTCAGTCTAGATAGCACAAAAAGAGCTTAGGAAAACGTGACTTACAGTCAGAAAGTAAAGCGGAGTTTCAAAGTTCTGAAACTTGATAATTTGCCAGGACACATGTTTGCACATATTGTTCTGGTAATGGACTACAGATTGTCTACCTCTTTGCAGCAGGCGAGGTTGAACAATTAGTAGACTTTAGCCACACCTTGTAAGAAGTTGAACTCGTCCCAGATGCAGAAGCAGGTGTTTTTAACTGATCTAATCAATAATGCAGTAGGTCCTCAGAGGATCCTCTCCAAGCCCAGCTGGAAGATGTTTTACAGTGTTTGCTAATAAATGTAAGTTTTGAAAAATGATGGCTACACCTCGATGTGCTGATCGACTCTTCACACCTCTTTTAAAATTTTCTACTACACTACAAGGCCTGTGGATGTCTGTTGTACATACAGCAGCTCACCTGTGACCTAGAATGTGTAATCAATGCTAATGAATTATTTGTATCCTGTTAGAATCATCAGCACAAAGTGTCTGCTTTAAAGGCCTCTGATGAATGGCCTTTTTCTCAGCCTGAGTTACAGTACTTGCATTTCATAATTTCAGATCCAAAAGGCTTTTAATTCACTCAGCGGTTTTAATTTGAAATGGCTTGATGAGTGAAAACACCTATTGATTGATCATTGTTCTCAGGAAAGGTCATGCATTTGAAATGAATGAGGCAAACGAGGATGCTTAGCAATTAAATGATGATGCAGCAGCAGGTGGGGTTGGGGAGGCTTCAAGTGGAATGAACAGCGCATTCAGGGGAGATAACGTGACCCATCATCAAAGGTGCATGGAAGAAAAGGAAAAATGAATCTGCTGTCAGAGGAGCTGAAGCGGTGTGGACAGAGGACATGAAGGCATCATGGCTCTGGGCTGCTATTGTGCCTCACTTAATAGCACAGATAGAGAAGAGACAAACACGCAGCGAGCACATAGAACAAACAAAAGCCTGCACCAGGTACACAGAGAGGCTCAGTTGGGCATAACTACTTTCACAATTTGTACACAGCGTAGTGGTGCTCACACCAATAAATGAATTCGAATTTTTCATACAACTTATCGGATGTGTCAGGAAAATCAAATATATGCATAGCTATGAAAGGATATTATGTTGTTGCACACCAGCGGCAGCATGGCAAGCTTTGTTCAAAGAGAAATGGGGGGAAGCTGTGAGACACTGGTATTCATTGCAAGGTTATTCTTTTAAAATATGGCATTCTCAATTATATTAAGATGTGGTCATTCATAAATATGGTCATGATAGTACCCATTACGCTGCCTCATGTCAGTCAGATATTGATTTACAGATAAATCATGTAGCAGCAGTATGAGTCACAGGGCCTGCAAATCTTTATATTTAAGCAGATATGAATATTTCCACATATCCTGAGCCATCACACATATATTACAAATAATCTCAATGAGACTGAAGCTGTGGGAACTTCATTTTCATCTCTGCTGCATGTCTATTTTAGACATAAAAACATGTGGAGTTCAGTGGGTTGCTGAGTCATATGCAATACATTTTTTCCACATGTTCAATTATATAGCACTCAGCAATGTTAGGTGGCAAAAAAATGCAGAGCTTATTCACATTGCGTTGCAAGTTTGCAAGTGTATTATTGAGTGCCTGGGATGTCTCACTTTCCCCTTAACTTTTGTTTCTGAGTTCATTATTTCTCAAACGTTTAAACAACCTGCATACCGGCAAAGAGAGGCCATTTTTTCATAATTAAGCCATCATCTTGCCATAATTAGGACATTGTGAAATAAAGTGTAACCATTTTTCAATATATAATTTGTTATGCTCTGCTGAGAAAGCAAAATTTTTATCGCCATATATCAAATTAGACTGTCCCCATTCTGTCAAGATGTGAGAAACCAAGCCAAGAAAGTGAAAGTACTTTCTGTGTGAATTGATTTTTTTTTTCTTTCTTTTGCTTAGGGAAAATATGGGTCACAAGCAAGAGCCCATCCACATGCCTTTAAATTAGAAGCATCAGAATGAATTGATACCGTACGATTATTCTCTCTCATTTGTTCTAATGTTGGACATTTTTGATATATTTCAATGCGATTTTGAATTTCATGCAAAATGGCTGCCATGTTGTCATTTAAAGGTCCTACTATAAGGCCATTTATCTTTATTAAAAACCTTTTGTAATGAGTTATCTGTTCTAAGTGACTCCCTATCATGTTGGTCTGAAGCTCAGGCATGAATATATTTAACTCGTGCTCACCACCACATCTGCCTGAAGATAGATTGAAGGCTGTATGTCAGGACCATAGGGGTCACTGCGATAATACTGATTAATATCTTAAATGATGAGAACTGGGAGGGAAAAGATGACAGGTGGTAGACAAAGCAGTAAGAAACAAAAAGACATGACACACAAATCTCTTGTTGTTAATAAGGATTTAATTCCACTTACATTAAAAGTGGATGCTTTGATTACACCACTGGATAAATTATGACTTGACTTCTAGATAAATTACAGTTTTCTTCCTCCTACATCTGCAGATAATAGCTTACATTTTACCTGAATTACACACTCAGTAAATAAATTAGTGGTTGCAGTATTAGTGGCACAATAAGTATATATCCTCACTCATGCTGATGTTATCCACACTGGCATCTCAAATAGAGCTGAAATAAGACTACTGTCATCATTTATTTCACAAATAGGACCTCCTCTAACATTTTCACTAAAATAATATAGTGAAACATAATGCTAGATTATGTCAACATAATTAAATGATATTGTTGATGAATATATATCTGCTTGCCAAGTGTTCATGTTTAACGTATTTGAAAAACATTCACTGACAACATATTTCACTATATCCGCTCATAGCAACCAAATCATGACAAATATTTCATGCTTATACCTCAGCACTCACATTACTTGCTTATGGGAAAAGACTGTGGTCTTGTTGAATACTGACAAGTCTACAGTGACTTGAAATGTTTATGTATATTACTTTAAACTTAGCCTTTTTTTTTTTTTTCTTTTTCTTTTTAAGAAGTAGTGTGGTGACAAAATGCGCCAGTTTGGAACATGCCAATTATTTTGCTGCTTATAGTTTTCTCAGTATCATTGACCTTTAGAACCGGAGAGGCTGCCGCAGTTCTCAATGCAGCAGGTCCAGACTCACAGTTTAAGACCTCCGTCATTTCAAGATCTGTCATTTTAGTCATACAAATGTGGCAAAAAAGTAATATTACAATATGCCACCAGTTTAATACAGTTTACTGAATGTTCCAAAACATGGGCCACACCAGAATTATTAAGAATAATCATTATTGTTATCAGTATCATTATTGTATTTCTCCTTCTTTGTGAAATAACATGTAATCTGAGAAACTATAAATTAATGTACAAACAAAAATCTGTAAAATAATAACGTTGCGAACAGGCAACCATCAGATTATTTCAGTTTTTCCTAATGAACATATCCTAACCTGCTCTGTGTCTAAGCAGCCAGGCTAAGCTACATGTGACTGGATTGAAGAACTGCTGGCCCTTGTTCTGCTTTTGTGAAGTTTCGCTCTCTTGCTCCATCTTCTTCCTTTTTTCATTGATTCAAGATCAACATTGATGTCCTTGTCATTTCTGTTTCCCCACAAGTCAGCAGTCACCATGGACAAGATACTAATTTAAGAGGTTGAGATCTAATTTTAAAATTCTTAACAAATTATAGCTCACAGATCATTCATTGATATTGCCATGTCTACTCAGACGTCAGCTGCTTTTTTTGTTTTTTTTTCCCTCTGAGAATGTATTTGTCCTGATAGAATTTGGATGATTTAAGCATAAAATGTGTCTTAAGAGCCATTAGCAATTTTCCATAGAGAGGCCTTTGCTTTTTAGCTGATTTATATGCCAAAGCTCTGTCAGTGGGTTCCCTGTCTCGAAAAAGTGGCTAATTCTCTATTTTAATGCAAGATTTCTGTCACTGCTCAGCTGAAGCTTTTATGACAGACCCTCTGACAGGTATTGCTGTTCTAACCCTACAGGGATGACAGGGCATCTGTAGAGAGGTGAAAAATGCTACATGCTAAGTGGCTGTCACACGCTCAGAACAGATGACAGTCACTTATCCATTTAGGATGTCTGTCAGAAGCTCAGCTCAGAGGCTAAGTTGTGATTAAGCGTGGCCGTTCGTCTACAAGCCTGTGGAGTGGAACCTGCTGCCTCTTGGCATCAGGAAGACTTTTGATCCCAGTGATTTCTGTTTAATTAAGATATGTTTAATTAAGCCATAATTGTTATCACAGAGCAAACAGTCCATGTCCAGGTAAGCATAATTGCAGTTGAGGTGGGTGAAGCCAAGAGATGCCTATCATCATTAAATCTGTGTGACATCAGCGCTTTGACAAAGAGGTTAATCTTTGGTTCAGAGTGAACATAATGGTGCCATGTCCTGAAAGCCATTCATCATCCAATCTGCTGCAGCTTGCATAAATACATAGATATCTAAAGTAATGGATGCTTGCTTTCCATCCTGCATTCTTCTCCCTTGTCTCGCTCGATTTTAGCCTAAATGTCCTTTGTTCTAATCCAACCCACCTGCATAGTAATGCCCCTGGGCATATTTCCGCTACTCTTCCTGTAGGTTTCAAAGGAGCAAAAACATTAATGAACTGTTCAATAGACTCAGGCTCTTTGGTCCCTAAAGCAACAGCTAATGGCTTGTGATGTCTCCCGAGAGCTCCCTAAAACCTTCTCAACTAAAACTCCTATATCATTATCGAGCCACCCTTAGCTGCATTTTGGTTACAGTTTTTTTTTTTTTTTTTTTTTTTTTTTTTTTACATATTATAAAGCCAGTCGCACACCTGATGAAGCTTGAATGCAACGCGAATTCCCAGTTCACATCATGTTTCCTTTCATCTCACATGTGTAACCACTGTCTCCACGCTGGCTTTGTCAAATGCCACAGGGGTGCAACTGAGATGGTGTGCATGAATGCCTCACTGGTGGATCGTTATTAATTATCATCAGGTAGAATTATCAGGCTGATGCAGCCCAGGCTTGGGAATTTCACACTCCACTGTCACACTGAATTTCTTTACATTTTAGCACTCAGTGCTAGCTGGTGATAAGGGCAGGCAGATTTGACACTCTAAGACTGTAGCACATGACAAGTGGCATCGTACCACCTTAAATATAGTAGGTCAGCTCAAAAGTGTCTCTGCATTCAAAAAAGCTTTATAATATTTTTTGGCATGTGACCCTTTGCCAGAGTTTCTCTTGATTCTGTCAGTGGTGCAATACATGTTCATGGGTAATACTTGAGGCAGATGTGTCCTGTATTCACATCCTCTGCAGGTTGTTATTTGTCAGTGCACAGTTAAGTCAGATTTTTCCACAGCACAGTTTCCATAGCACCATGAGCTTTAAGAGGTAAATGGGAGAGAGTCCTTTCATTTAGTCAACGGGTCAGCAGTACAAGTCACACGCTTGTCAAAGCAAGTTTTGTACGCTTTCCGCCCTATGCTGGGAAATAAGAAAAAACAAGTCAAAATATATTAAAAAATGAAAAATAAATGCACAGATTTTTAGTACTCATAGTACAAGTAGATTCCCAAATTCTCTTCTAGATCATTGTCAATGAGATGCAAGCTTTGTTTAATTGCAAAATGTCAACAGTGAGCTAGAAGGAAATTTAAGGACTTGGGGGAGCTGTTGGGTACTACTTGCGGAGTAAATCTTTGATTTTAAGCAAAGGTAAAAAATAAAAGGCAAATGAATAGATTTTCACACATTTTTTTTTTCTCTTTAAAGGCGAAAGTTGTTTTTAACAGAATTGGTATGTGTTAAATTTGAACCAACACAAGTTCCATGTCACTCCCCCTCCCTCTCCGCTGCACTCATGTCCTGCCTCCAAGCCCCTCCTCCCTGCGGTGTCTGCATGGCTGCCGTGACAACCAGTAATGTTACCCTTAGCATCGGAAACAAGCTAACTCTGCCCAGCCGCTACATCACAGTCGCTAACATACCGTACACGCTGCGGAGTGTTACTGTAACAATCACCATATTAGCTTTATGGTTATTTGTTGTCTTAGCCGTACATGCTGCTGTTGGCAGTGGCGGTATGGGCAGTTTCTCCTTTGCGGGTGGCTCTTGCTCTGCCATAGCTTTCACTAGCCTCCTGACGCTGCTCAGAGAGCTGTTTGACTGAGCGGCAGCCGGCAGTGTTGGGTGCGTTGGATTCTTGCAAATCGCAGTGGGAGCAGTAGGTGGGACCAATGGAGCCATTTTTTTTTTTTTCACAGATTACATGTTTCATGTACTGCTGTCTGGATATAGGGACAGATTTAGCAAATATGACAAAAAATTACTTTCATACAAGTTACGTACTGCAGCTTTAAAATTAAGAAGCGTTTCCCAAAAACTGCTTTTGTCAGATATGATAGGTAACAATGGCAGATTAAGAAGTGCCTCCTACTAGAGATCCTCACAGGCCAACAAATCTGCTCTCAAACTCAAAAGACCCACAAATGTCTGGCTCCTCTTGCCCACATATAAAAGTATCCTTGAACAAGACACTGAATCCAAACTGCCACCGGTGTGTGAGTATGCATGTGCACTGATGAATGAGAAGCAAATTTTTAAGTATTTTGGATGCAAGCACTATAGGTTCATGCCCTGTCTAATCTTTCATGTCAGTGTTGGCGTTTCACTAAGACCTTGATCTTTTGCTAACTTTAATCATAAAACATTCTCATACAAGGAGCAAATATCGCAGAGAAAACAAATGAAAAATGTTGATAGTAACGTAATTTGTAGGAGACAAGGTTGTAAAATATGCCTCCAGGAATAAAACATGAACAGAAAAATGGTGGAAATGTGAAAAGCTGAGAACAGCCAGGGTCACTCGACCCAATTTTAAAAATGAATAAATAATGACTGAATATTTGTACTGCCGACGGTATTTTAATACCTTTCACAGACATCTGTAAAGTCTTTTAATGTCGATGGCAAGATGGTTTTGATTTGTTGTTTTATTGTGGATCTTAGTATTCTTCAGATTTTCTGGAGATTAAACCAGTGAAAGCACAATGATAACAGAGTGAAAAGGAAGCTGGGTCCACTAACCTGGAATCACAGAATGCTATGACAATGTCTGAATTTCACACTACTCTTGACAACACACACAACCCACTTCAACTCTGTTCATCCCACATAAAAACTGCTTTGGTATTTAGTAAATAATTGGCAAACAGAAAAATCTAGCCTGTGCAATACTAGTATACTATTTATCTGCTCAGTAAACATGGAGAGATTTGTAGAAATATTATTGTGTATTTTAGTTTGTTGTATGGAGTCCTAATGGCTTGGTTTTCTGTCTTGTATTGATGGAGTTGATAATAAAATGACTTACTGTGGCATTGTATAAAACAATATTGGTAGTGGTATAGAATTGAATTCATGCTATTTTTGAAAGCAATGCTGACAAATGGCTCACTTGCTAATGGTAACTAGCAGGTCAAATAGCCTAATGATGCTGTTTTCTTTAAGCAGCGTCATGGAGCTGAGCTCACAAACACACATACAGGATAAACCAATCAGAAGAATATACTGTGTGTGACAGCCACAAATGTGCACCATTCTACAGAATCTCAACCAGAATTTGCCCTGCAGACACACTGTAACAAATTGCTTTAAGAAAACAGCCAAATTCTGACAGTAACATACTGTTACCCATTAAAACGGTACTCCACTGCAGAAAACAATGCTTTCTAGGCAATACTTATGAGCAGTTTGTGGTTTCCCCAGAAAATACAGCAATATACTGTTAATAGTGTTGCATGCTGGGGTTGGTAGTAGAATTAAAGGCAGAGAGCCCGCAGACACAGAATGCTCCTGTATTTCAAGAGGTATGCTGAACACAAAATCGTGAAGCCAACCCTGGACTGTGTTTTTGAGGATTATCCATCTGAATCCTGCATTTTATGAGCAAATCATGTGGTAAGTTGAAATTCATTTTATCTGTCTTTTGATGTTTAGCGTTATTACCATCTGCGACTGCTGCACTCTACATGCAGTCCTCTTAACTTGCCATACTGTGACTGGAGAGAACAGAAGTAATGTCACCTTTTTATTACTGTGTTGTAGGAAAGACCAATTTCTGACTAGTTTCAATAAGCTGGTTATTGGTTTTTGTTTTTTCAATGTTTTGCAGCTAGAAGCATTATTATAGCTATAGGTTTTTTGAGTTTTTTCCTCTTTTGTCTCGATTTTCACCAGAATGGCGAACTTAAGTTGTGACTGAAATTAAAATACTAATGCTAACTTTAAAAGAGCAAGTTGAAGCAAACTTTTCAATTGTGAAGTTAAAAAGTATTGAAAGTGACGCCTGTGCTGAAGGACAGCCTCAGAAGGAGGAATGTGATATTAAGTGGTAGAGCTGCGCCCCCTGCTGACTAAAGAGAGTCGCAGCAGAGTGAACCAATGAGTCGGGGGAAGCGTGCTACGGAGAGAAAAGAGACTTTCGCTGGGATTATTATTGCTGTTGTTCCTGTCGGGAGCTAGACGTGTGCGTTCATATACCAATGAGTGTAATGTTTATGGTTGCCAAATCACATTATGCTGTTTATTGTGGTCTATTTCTGTGTTGATAACCTCGCTAACCCAGTAGCTCGTTAAAGTTAATAATTGCTAATAGCAAGCAGTTGCTCACACGTGTATGTTCATAGTATTAGCCTATAACATCGGTATATGTAAGCTAAGAGGAGGATTCATTCTTATTTCATTGATTATTTACCATATTATTTCATTGGTTAATTACCACTACTGGTAGCCCAGTTTACAGTTAAAATAATATGCTGTACTGATCATTTCTTTTCTTATTCTCTGTGTTACAGAACCACACATAAACCTACACACATGCTCCTCAGACACAGTTTCATACTGTACTTTATTATTGATGGACAATAAAAGAATGAAAGGAACATCATCTGGACTCGTGCATTTTAACTGATGCCCCCCAGCGGCCACAAATGTTTCCGCCCAGCACATATACAGTCCTTAGAACAATCTCCAGAACAACGCCAATGGTAAGACTTACAATTTCTCCAGTAAGCAAGCTTGTTGAAATTACCAGTTGTGTAACATTACAGCTTGTTTCGTGTAAAAGTTAAGGTAATGTTACCATTAGGCATAATGGTAGGAGGGGTTGCTTGTTTCATTTTTATGTCCAGAGGTTAGCCTACAGACAGAGTAGGATCCCAACACAAGGCTGACTTAACTGCTCAGCTCTTTCTCTTCATGTTTGCAGTGACTTTCCAAATCATCATTAATCTAACAGCAACATTACTGTACAGCGCTGTGTAATTACAGATCAACGATGAGTTCTAATCAGGTTTTTGTCATTTGTTTGATGTGTGGCATTCATCTATTGGGAATGGGAATCGCAGCGCTTTTTGGAGGAGCGCCACCATTTTTGGAGGATCACGTACTAGTTGACACTGTCTGTCACTGTCACAGGTCAATTGTCATCTGTCAATCATTCATCAGAAATATATAAAGTACACAAGACAGGCAAATGCCCATCACTCCAACAGCAAGGAATCTATCACAACATTGAAATTAGTTAATGATAGGGCTAGGGGTAGCTAATATTATGCTAACTGAATGCCAACAAAACTTATCATGCATAATTAACCTACTGATCATCTCGCAAAATAAAGCATTAGCCTGCCTTGACTGTATGCTATGACATTTTCTGCATTGAACCTTATTCAGTGTGTGGCGTGTTTTGACACCCACAGTGAGCATCAGATTTTTCCCTTCTAGATACAATTATGACAAGATTCTGAGTAACCATCATTTAATTTTGCCTCACACTGTGAAACACATCACATTATAGTCTACACAAGTAGTAACATGTCTAATATTAACTTCCCATATAAGTTATCTCCCTAAGTATCTAACAATGAGAAAATGTTAAAGCTGTAGTCATACATTTACTTTCTGTCCACAATGCCTAAGCATGATCAAACATTTTTTTGTTTGTTTGTTTATTTGTTCGTTATGCAATTGGCTGTTACAGCCCACTATACAACAGTGTTTACTGACCATGTTGTTACACCGAGTTGAACAAGTTGAGACTACCTAGTTAGATAGATGGTGAGGGTGTGCAGGTGATGGTTGATATCCTCCAAAAATGGCCAATTTGCTGATTATTCCTATTCCCTGTTATGACTGGAGAAAGAGGGTTGTTCCAATAACAAAACATTAACATTAGTTAGACCCAGTTGAAGCAGTACCATTTACAAAAGACATAGTGCAGGTGTGTTTCATTTAATGCTTACCATGCAGCATCAGTCTGCTTGATACACTTCTGCTAAAGTGACACATATATATATTATATATATACGTATTGATGCTGTTAAGTCGTAATATGCCAAACTAAGCTAAAACGTTCTTGTTTATGTATTGGCAATTTTTATTGTTGCACATGACAATTTGTAGGAATTCTCCTAACTCAGTCTGCCTTGCCTGACTGCAAGAGGACATTCCAAAACTTTGGAACATTTAAGTCCCATGCTCACAGACAACAGAAAGTAGGCCAAGTTGTGGTTGGGCCAAGACTACATGAGCTAATGTGTGACTTGTACAGTGCAACTAGTGAGAATTTGACTTTTTTTTTTTTTTTTTCTGTCATCTGAAAATGCACCAACAAAGATGTCCAGACTATCTCCTCCCAGGGTGAAGACACTGAGGTAGCACTCCAAATGGCGCACTTCAAAGATAACACGCATGGATTCATCCTTCTTAAGTTAGTTTGTTTCTCTTAGTCCTTCCTATATATTGCACTGAATTGCTGCTGTCTTAAAAATCATCTTATGAAACTAATATTCTCACTACAGTTTTATTGTCTGTGCCCTACAGTTTTCCACCACAGTAGCTGATGTTGACAGGGCCTTCACCTTACCCCTGACTCCTCGGCTAATACTGCTTGGTATATATTCAATGAATTAACATAGCTTTCTGAAATTGCTCAAATTTCAAGTTTCAGGTGGAGCAGAGCATGTGAGTGGTGGATGCTGGATGATCTGCCTTGAGGGTCATGTCATACAGATACTGCCACCTAGAATGGCCAGTTGGTCTGTGACAGGGCCTATACAGATCCGTAGCAGTTCCCTGCTGGGTTCCTGCTGGGTCCTTGGCTGTAATGAGATCCCCCCTCGATGACATAGTGAATGTGGTCCAGACTCGTAATGCCCTTAAGCACTCAGCAGGAGGAGCAGTGATTATGAAAGTGGTTTATTGCCATCAGACTGCTGTAGTTTGCCACTGTTATTGTAAGGTCATGAAAATAGTGGTCTGAAACTTTTTAGAGACATTAATACAAATATTTGTTTTTCACTAACATGCACACAAAAGAGAAGGCTGAAGACACCTCTGCAAAAACTACTGATTACTACATGTCTATTCTGTGCAATGAAAAAGCCAAAAATGCCTTATTAGACAGAACTGTTTGAAAACAGAGAGCAACACGGATGGGCAATGAATGATATATAGGAGGGAATAACTGTTTGAGCGGTGGGGTGCGTACAGTGCACTGCACTCATCTGAGCATCTGATCTGCTGTTAGCAAGGCATAAAATTCAGTTCAGCCGACATGCCAGTGCTCCAACACACGGGAACACACTGACACAGTGTTTTTACACAGAGATTTGGTCCATAATAAAAACTGCAGACAGCACAAAAACCTCAGTTTGTGTGGTTTTAGTCAGCGGACGTGAACACAAAGCACAAGCTAACATAATATACTGAAATGTCCATCAAAACATAGCTATGAATGTGACTCAGGCAGGTCTGAAACATGTCAGCTTAATGAGTCTTTTAATAATGTCGTTCAGGTATCACTGAATGAGAAACATTAGTGCTGTTGTTCTATTTGTTGTCCACAGCTGGCTGTGTCAGATTCTTTCCTTTATGAAACACCTGCAGCATCACACAGCAGCTGAAACCTGAAGTCCATCTTTGAATTGAGGGAGTGATGTGTGCATTTACGCAAGTGGCACAGCAGCTGTAGCTTTGCTCAGGGTCTGACAGGATCTGGTATTAAATGTTCTTTATTCTGCTGCACATCTACACTGGTCAGCTGTCACACACACATTCCAGATTTATACAATGTAATTGTTTGTAATGGAGCAGCCCTTATGGATGAATGCTGAGCTCCATCAGAGCTATGTGGACATTTTTGATATACAATAAGAAATAACGGTGTGCGCAAAAAGAAAGTCAGCTGCACTCGTCCATGCATGCTTAATTGTACTGCAACGTGCCGTGACACATTTTTTACACAACGAAAGGCATAACTCAATATATTACATTTGTCAAATTTACAACAGGGCATGAATACATAAGAATTTGTTGTAGGCAGCATTTCAAAAAGTTTATAAAGTTGCTCTCAACTCATCAACTCACAGAAAGTTTTAAGCGAGTCTGAGGACTTTATCCCAAGGCGACAAAAGCATTTGAAGGCAGTATGGAGCTGTGCTACAAAAAAGATGACAGAAACACTGAAGCAACGAGTCCTTGCCATCATTACACCGTCTCATCTAGTTACTTTGGTGTAAGCTGGCAGGTTATATGTTGCAGGCCACATTCTTTTGCAAATAGTTGCAAGTGTCACTGGTTTTGCCATAAATGTTTGATGTAAACTCGCTGAATAAAACATCCTCTTTTGCTTTAGTTTTTATTATTATTTTTTTTTTTTTGTAATTTGGTCATACAAAACATTGCAACAAAAAAGATAAAAGATACAAAAAATGATCTGACTACATTTGAATGTTATTTCTCACATTCCTCTCTCACGTTCCTAATCACATTAGCATTTGAGTGGATGGTTTTTCATCCTAACAGGTTCCCAGCCCCCACAGCTCTTTGCCCATGCAGATACAAACACAAACCCACTTAAGAAACTTGTGGTTTGTGAACATTCACTGTTTCACTGTCACTGTTAATACAGCATAAATGAGAAACAACAACAATCAAATGTGATCCTCACTCAGTAAATAAACACTGGTAATTAGGAATATATTGATATGATAATATTGTGAAGTTTTGGGAAGCAATGGCCTGAATTTCAGTCATCAAGGTGAAATAAGAGTGTAATTTCAGGGCGGCAAACATTATTAAACTTCCTGCCACTACTGTTAGTCTGGGAAACATTCTGCCCAAATATGGCCTAAATAAAGAAAAGTGATTCTGCAGTGAACTGTGGGCATCAAACATTTATTTGTGAAGGAAACATCATCTCATGGTGACACCCTGCAACTAAATGAATGTGTGTGTTTACAGTAGAATCAAGACACGCCCTAGAAGGCGAAGTGGGGACTCCCAGTGGCTGGAAAACAGCTGGAAACTAGAGCAGCAATTCTGAGTGGCTGGAACTGTATGTGAGGGCATCCAACCAACCTTTGTGACAGGGCCTGCTGCTCTGTTTTCAAATTACTACATCTTAAACCTAGTGAAGTGCTGCCTATACACTTGAATTCATTCAAAGGTAAGGTCTTTTGTCTCTCTCTCTCTTTCTTTTCACATTCAGCATTTGTATCTTATACCCTGACTTCATGTCCACCTCATATAGTCGCAGACTTTCTATTCAACATATAATCTCAGACTGCTGTGTTTTTCAGGCACTTCATTGGAATCAACCCAGAAATAGGGACAAAGGCCAGCCAGGGGCCAAGATTGTCTCCAAGACAACAGGGTCATTCATAAGAATGTCTCCACTCTTATGAAGAACCTCATGGTCTTTGAGGAATTTCACGTCAGTGAGCGCTCTCTGCCTCAGCACTTCACATCAATGCTGTCATGGTTCTTTGCCAGTTATTTCTTTCAAATTATGTAAGCATCCTTTTTCTCCTGCACACTAAATATGTTGTATCCCACTTCAAAAAACTGGGTATTCCGACTGTAATGTAAACAAGAAGAGAACATGTTCACCTGTCCCAGGGATAGGATATGTCAGATCAGCTTTGCCTTTTAAGGTAGCCATGTATGAAACTGTCAGCAGAATCTGGGCAGACAGTTCTATTCTGAGGGACTCAGAGCCTTGAGTTAAGATAAAACTGTTGAGTCAGAATTTATGTCAGTATTTCAGTCTTGCAGAAATTTTGATTGGTTATTGCACACATTTACTTCATATATGTCACTTCTTGGTCTCCCCTTGCCATGAAATCGCAGGGCTCCTACCATTGGTTCCTCACATACAATATTTCAGACACCACTGTTCAAATGTGCTTTTGAGTGTGTTTGATGAGATGAAGTGTTTTGCCATTGTCTTGTCAAATGTTTTGTATTATAGTGATTTGTCTGATGGAGGCACTCAAATTTTACCTAAAGGACCATTCAAGTCTGACTGGCAAGATTTTCCACCATTTCCATTAAAAAACAAACAAACAAACAAACAAAAAACAAACAAAAAAAAACTACTGCCAATCTTTTTCATATTTTTTTGAAAGTAGAAGACTTTCTCCTTGGAGATTGTTATGTTGGTGGAATTGATCCTCTTTTTCAATCCCAGTGGAAAATTGTGCATTTTGTATTGAAAAGGCAGCAATACTCGCAGTGGCAAGATGCATCATTCAGCCAAGTTTATTAAATTGTTGATTAGTGTTATCACATTTATGCATACTGTACTTGACATTTCCAACTGTAATGGTAATAATAGTTTGTTTGTATCAACAAATGAAGTGTTTCAGTTGGTGCTGCTTTTTTAAAACAAATATCCAGAATTTATCTTTGTTTTTTGAAGTCTCTTCTTTAGTTAAATCATAAGTATGTATATGCTGTATAGAATTCTACATTCAAATTACTAATAGGGTTTAAGCAAAAGCAGTGCTTATCTCAGAGTAATTGGCTGTCATCAATGCTACCCGTAATATGCTCTGTTTACAAAAGTGACCACATGGTGCTGTATTTGGGATTATGGTGAAATTCTATTGTTTATTCAAAAAAACCCAAAAAACAATATTGCACTGACTACTTTGCTGTCACTGTTACAACAGTAATAAACTGCAAATTAAATTTACTAACTAATTTTTTAACTAGAAAAAAAAAATGTTGATATACTGCCAACCTTGGTGCGAGTAGTCTACTGTAAAATTAAGAAAATGCTGCAATGCACAGTACATACATGGTATTATTACAGTAACATACTGTGAGGTAGGTTACAGTAGTAGAACTGTAAAACAAACAGTAAACTAATGTCAACTCTACTGCCATTATTTTCCTGTTAATCTACATGATAATCTTTTGCAATGCAGACTTATCCCCTAATGAAAGCATAAAGGCTATTGGAACTGAGGTGTTGGTTTAAAAGAGCCAGATAAAGTCAGTGTTGTTTGGAAGTGTTACTGATGGCACTTGTAATGAATCTTGCCCCTGGTTGAAGAAAATCAATTGCAAAACTGCTCTTTTATGTTCCATTTGATGTGCAGTGCTCTTGGTGCTTGGTTGCTAATGCTCTAATGCTTTCAAATAATGATGCACAAATGGCTGTTTTTGTAGGGAAAGCAGGAAGTCCACTGGCATCTGTGTTAGCATTTTGTCCACACACAGACATCTCTAGATGTGTTCGATATAATCTCTTTCCATTAACTGATTTACTCAACAGCATTACTTTGAACTTTATTGCAGTTGATTATGCATGTTAAATATATTTATTCTTCTTAAACTGGTAATTTAAAAGAAAAAAAACTAAAGAAACTTGATATCTACACCATATGACCACCTCACAAAGTAAATGATACTAATAAACTCTGCAGCAAATTGGTAAAATGTATAAAATCTATTTTACAAAGCTCTCGATCGATCGACCGGTCAATCTTTGTTCCAACTCTCACCTATGGTCATGAGGGCTGGATCATGACCGAAAGAACTTGATCGTGGGTACAAGCGGCCGAAATGGGTTTCCTCAGGAGGGTGGCTGGCGTCTCCCTTAGAGATAGGGTGAGAAGCTCGGTCATCCGTGAGGGACTCAGAGTAGAGCCGCTGCTCTTTGCACTGAAAGGAGCCAGTTGAGGTGGTTCGGGCATCTGGTAAGGATGCCCCCAGGGCGCCTACCCAGGGAGGTGTTCCAGGCACGTCCAGCTGGGAGGGGACCACGGGGAAGACCCAGGACTAGGTGGAGAGATTATATCTCCACACTGGCCTGGGAACACCTTGGGATCCCCCAGTCAGAGCTTGTTAATGTGGCAAAGGGAAGTTTGGGGTCCCCTGCTGAAGCTGTTGCCCCCGTGATCCGACCCCGGATAAGCGGTTGAAGATGAGATGAGATGAGATGAGATGAGATAAAATCTATTTTACTCTAACTAAACTAAACTAACTAAAATCAGCTGAGGTGTCACAGACAGTGTTCAGGTCCAAGCATCATATTCACATGATACAGGTGAAGTTTGAAGCATCATGGTGATTTAATTTATTAAATAAAAAGGCAACTTATTTAAAAGATGGTTGAATTTGATTTATTCTTTGATGAAGTGTTTTAATTAAACACGTCATATTCAACATTCTGGATGCAGACAGATTATATTGTGGTGAATATATTTTAAGGGTGACTAAAACACTTGTGTAGTTTCCATCCCGTGTTGCAGATGTTGACTGTTTCTGCTGCTCATAAGGGCAGTAAGCATCTGTTATGTACTCCCATTATTTGCACTATCACTAGTTTCTTATCAGACATCAGCAGTCTCTTAATTAGTCTGCTTACAGAGAAGTCATTATTGTCTTAGGAAAACCTATTCTGGACATCTCATCCAGGGATGATTTCATATCGCAATTAGAGGTGTTGCCAGCAATGATGGTCAGTATTATGAAATCATTTGCACCAGGGAATGTAATAATTGCTCAAATATTACCCTATAGCATGTCAGCGTTAATTAACAATAAACCATGGGGCTGTGTGAGGGAGAGGATACAGACAAAATCCTGATTATCTTCAAAAAAAAAAAAAGAAAGAAAGAAAGAAAAAGCAGACCCTCTGGGACAGAAGCAGAGGACAGAGATGAAGGCAGGATGTCACATTCAGGCGCAGACGTGACCTCAGAAAACAGAACAGTCCTGACAATCTGTTCTGTTTAGTTTTCTTATGAGGAGTTATACTAATGCTGTCCACATAGGAAGTACAACACTTTGCTCATTATTTCAGTTTTATCTTTGTGAAACTTGGATATCAACTTGAAGTTATTGTTTTGCAGTCTGTAGGGAAGAGTGGGGTGATTTGACAAGCATAGCCTTTGCTCTGTATTTGGAGAGGAACTTTGTTTTCAGCTCACTGCAGCTGCATATTTATGGACAAAAAATGCAAAAACCTTGAAAGATTGGCAATAAAAAAAAATAACACTAATGATAATGATGAAATGTGAATGAATAGCAAATACAACAAATAAGCTTTCAAATAAAGGCCCCAGCCACTAATTCAGAATTTTACTGTATTTAAGTCACCAATCACCTTCACGATTTGGCAGAAAGGTAAAAAGGCAAAACCACTGACTAGCAGGAATATGATAGAGATGAATAGAAGTATTGATCAAACTTTTCTGATGTTCTAAAAAATATTGTTATTAACCCTCTGTGGTCTTGGCCACTATTTTCAGTGTACTGTTGCCTTGAATCTCTTACTATTTAAAGAACTGTATAAATTCAGTATTGTAAGAGCAAGTAATTGATATACAGCACAACATAGGCTATTTGAATATAATAATATTCGATTATAACAATGTTATGAATATTTAGAAGACCATAAAGCCAAAACAAAGACTAAACCATAATTAGAGTTTATTAAGTTGGAGTCTGCAAATCGGCAGTCCACAATTTTTGACTCATTGGCTCAGCTCTGTACACACAGTTCAGTAACACAGCTTATGATTAGCAATGTCAGTATGACTGTCATCAGTTTCATTCATCACAGACAGATTTTTAAGTAATCCCCAACATGAATATTAATCAAAGAATCAGAGAAGTGCTTTTCCGGTCTTTGGTTGACTGGAGCGACACCATTATTAGTTCTCGAACTCGAAATAACTCCACACAAGGCCCTTGTCAGAGTTGACTTTGCACTTGTTATGGGAGGATGCAGACAGCCACTCTTCCAATATTCATGGTGTCACCACCATTGTGCCACTTCATTTCACCTGCCAGTGGTTACAGTACTGTTACTGAAAGGCAATAACATGGACAGACCCCAGCCTGTCCATGCAGGTGCCCTTACCAACCTTAAGGAGACAAAATTATGAGGGGGACATGATCCTTCACTGGTTTCCCATTTGAAAAAAAATTACATATTCATATTGATGTTGGCTGAATTCCAGCACGCATATATACGTCAAATTCAGCATGCTGCACACAGCAAATTATTCAATTCAAATTGCTGATGACAAGCAGGAATTCAGAATAAATACAATCGCAATGATAATCCATCATGCGCACTGAATAATCTGATTATTTACTGAGAATATTTCTTTACTATGGGGATTAGGTATGAAAGAAGAACATTTTTCAGCACACTTTCAGCAAAAAAAATGACCAAATTTTTTTTAGACAATAGAGAGAACTATTTTTTTTTTAAATTTTATTTATTTATTTTTTTTTGGCAAATTTTTTTGTGAGATTTTTGTCTTAAAAAAATGGATAATTTTATGGTCTACCTCTGAATGAATAAGTGAGAGTCACTGCCCAATGATCAATGATTGTTCAGTGAGCTAACCTAGTAGCACAAAGAGGTCAGCAGCATGTAAAGACAGAATATTTTCACTTCTAACCTGGTCAGTTAAGGGTTTATTTTGACCAAACTACAGTGGTGGTGATTGTTGGAACAGTGGCAAGACTGACTTCTATAAACACTGCTGAGGATATATGTACTAGAGTAGGTGGAAAAACCAGTGAAATAATGCTGCAAAGCAAAAAAAAAAAAAAAAAAAAAAAAGCAATAAATAAATAAAAGAATCTTTGTTTACACTAGCTTACATTGTGTTGAGAGGACACAGTGGATGTAGGCACAGGAGAGGAACTGAAACAGCCTGAGAGCGCACCCTGCGGTCAAGTATCATGGATTTGTCAGCACTTTCACCGCCAGTTTATGCAGGTGAGGCCACAGTGGCACTTAGTATAGAATTCCATCTGAACACTACGACAAGAGTTTAAGTGTCATATGACGTTGTAGCAACAAGCTCACACTCAACCGCAGGTTCTGATGGAATTGTTTTCTGCTGTTCTGTGCTCAGTGATTTTAAACCAGCTGAGCAGCAGATCAGCACTCCATTCCATTGGTGTGATATGCTTTTTGAAATAATGAACCTTCAATCACCAATGAGCATAGATTTAAGTATTGATATTTGTCTTTCTGCCTCAGTTAATCCAGATTTCTCTCAGGACATTTGTATGAGTAATCCAACCAGCACTTATATTTCCAATATCTGTGATTCCATGTTTTGTTACAAAATAACATCACAGTTATGGTAAAGCCTATATATATATACTGTATATACATTGAATCTGTATCTGTTACCCTTAAGCTTTAAAAACAGAACAATGTTGATGACTTTTAGTCAAAACAAACATCTGAACAAATTTGCATCTATCCATGCTTGTGATCATTCTCCCAAACAAATGCCAAAAATAAAGATTGCTTACATTTATGAGTGTATGAGTTTGTAGGCATTGGAAGGTGTTCAATGACAGCCTCAACGATACATCACATAACTTTTGTTTCCAAAGTCAGGTGAACTGAGCCAATCCCTTTCTACAAAGACAGATGGTAATTGAGTGAAGCCATGGTGGTTAATATTTAGGGTGCATGCTAAACGACCACTCGAACTTTAAAGGGCATATGGCACAAGTCATACAGGAATTAAATGGCTAGCAGGAACAGAAGGACAATATCTTCTTCACCCTTTAGCTGACAAAACAGGCTTTGCATAATATATTACAATGCCCATTGTTCTGGTGGCAAGGTGACAAGTTTGCTGACTGTTCGTTTGCCCAAGGGGAGCTTCTCAAGCTGGGCGCAGTGTCTGCAGTTACAAGTTTCAATGTAGTCATTATGATGGACGTCAAAGGGAATTACATTGTTTTAAAATGACATGCTCATGTATTGCTTATGTATAAGGTCTGCACACATTATGCTGCTGCTTGCTAAATGTGACATATGCATCCTGACATAAATATTCTGATTCCAGCTGGTGCTCAGTGTGATAAAAAGATAACATTGTAACATTATATTATATTGGGTTCAGGATATGACAGAGCATAAGATTTTCTTACCATTGTGGCTATTTTGATTATGTGTCATGAAGCTTTCATATTTAAGGTGTAGAGATAGTCCTAGATCACAAAGGTTAACAAATAACTCAATTGTAGATAAAGTAAACACAGAAAATAAAATAGTTCTGCTAACTGCATTGGGGTGTACATCTCTAGGGCAACCCACTTGCTAACCAAGTGTATGGTTAGCCAAATAGCCTCTGTATGTCTGCAATAATAACAAACATTCAGGATTTTGTACTATTAATGCCATATTTCACCCCTGCAATTATGGTCTTTTCAGGAAGCAGATCAGTGATCAGTGCTGCTTGGTTTGACAGTTTGATCTGAGTTACCCAAGCCTCTGCTATGAAGCAGGCACAAAATGGCAGCCTTGTGACAAACACATTACAGCTAAACAGTACACTAAAATATGTTTCTGAGCATCTGAGGTGAGAAATTTCAAAGTTAAATAACATCCATCCATCCATCCATTCCCACCCGCTTATCCGGGGCCGGGTCGCGGGGGCAGCAGTCTGAGCAGGGACGCCCAAACCTCCCTCTCCCCGGACACTTCCTCCAGCTCCTCCGGGGGGACCCCGAGGCGTTCCCAGGCCAGCCGAGCGACATAGTCACTCCAGCGTGTCCTGGGTCTTCCCCGGGGCCTCCTCCCGGTGGGGCATGCCTGGAACACCTCCCTAGGGAGGCGTCCAGGGGGCATCCGGTACAGATGCCCGAGCCACCTCAGCTGACTCCTCTCGATGTGGAGGAGCAGCGACTCTACTCTGAGCTCCTCCCGGGTGACAGAGCTCCTCACCCTATCTCTAAGGGAGTGCCCCGCCACCCTGCGGAGGAAACTCATTTCAGCCGCTTGTATCCGGGACCTCGTTCTTTCGGTCATGACCCAAAGTTCATGACCATAGGTGAGGGTAGGAACGTAGATTGACCGGTAAATCGAGAGCTTCGCCTTTCGGCTCAGCTCCTTCTTCACCACGACGGACCGATACAGCGACCGCATTACTGCTGCCGCTGCACCGATCCGCCTGTCAATCTCACGCTCCATTCTTCCCTCACTCATGAACAAGATCCCAAGATACTTAAACTCCTCCACTTGAGGCAGGATCTCTCCCCCAACCCGGAGGGAGCAAGCCACCTTTTTCCGGTCGAGAACCATGGCCTCGGACTTGGAGGTGCTGACTCTCATCCCAGCTGCTTCACACTCGGCTGCGAACCGTCCCAGTGCACGCTGAAGGTGCTGGCTCGATGGAGCCAACAAGACAACATCATCCGCAAAAAGCAGAGACGAAATCTGCCGGCTCCCGAACCGAACCCCCTCCGGTCCCTGGCTGCGCCTAGAAATTCTGTCCATAAAAATAATGAACAGAACCGGTGACAAAGGGCAGCCCTGGCGGAGTCCAACATGCACCGGGAACAGGTCCGACTTACTGCCGGCAATGCGGACCAAGCTCCTGCTCCGGTTGTACAGGGACTGCACAGCCCTCAGCAGAGGGCCTGCAACCCCATACTCCCGGAGCACCTCCCACAGAATGACGCGAGGGACACGGTTGAATGCCTTCTCCAAGTCCACAAAACACATGTGGACTGGTTGGGCAAACTCCCATGAACCCTCAAGCACCCTGTGGAGGGTATAGAGCTGGTCCAGTAAGTTAAATAACACAGGTCTTCAAATTTACTTTCTGCACACCCATACTGCTCATACTGCGAGAGGTTCTGGCAAGTTGTGAAATACATGTTATGTGTATAGGTTACATTACTGTATAATTCAGATATAATATATGAATCCTTTTTTATTTGAATGTGTTTCACCATTGTCTTTGCTGTAAATTTTCCCAAGGAGCCTTTGAACAATTAACTGATGATAAACTCATAGTGTGTGTATGTGTAAGAACAATGACTAGTTTTCTACTTTGTGGAGTAAGAAACACTGTGCACCATTTTGCATGCATCAGTGGATTTCTTGATTCTCAATATTGTGCAGTAAAGATGGAACCACAGATCGCTCTTCCATTTTGTCCTATGTAGGTAACTGCATTCAAGGTAAATAGGCTCTGTACTGTAATGTATTTTGGACTGGCAAATGTATTTAAGGTAAATATTTCTTAAAAAGGCATTATTTGTCTTGCAGAATTACACCCAAACCAGGCAAACATGTCCTGGCAGTAATGTGCAGGCTTTACTTGACTGAAAGCAGCACTGATCCAGTCCCATGGGTGAATTGATTCCCTGATAGCATCAGGTCAATTTCTTCTTGCTTTCTAATGGTTTATGCAAATGAGCATTCTGAATCTATGCATATCTGTATGAGAGTCACTTTCGTTCCCAAATGAGATACACTGATTTATAAAGACTAGTTTAAATGGAGCATAAAGTCTTAGCCAAAGACAAATACCCACCATCACATGTGTTGACAGGTATCTGATAACTATATTGGAGCAGGGGCAATTTTCCACAATCTCCAAATTTATCACCAACCATCGTCATTGTGACAAAGCAAATATTCCCAACAGGATGTAAGATTTTTTTTAGGTCAGAAAACAATGGATAATGTTTTAAATTTAGAATGATCCAAATATTTATCTGTTAATAAGTGTTTTTTTTATTTTTTTGGTTTTTTTTGTTGTTGTTGTTGTTTTCATAAATCCCACATCAAAGGCAATTTTAACTTATGTTTCCCATAATATTCACAACTATTTCCTTCCATTTGAGCAGCTCTCACACCTGTCTTTTATTGCCCAGCTGTAGATTTGATATGATTGAACATTTAGCAGTGAAGGTTTGACAGCTGTTATTACGTTGCATTGCGTTCCTCCTGTCCAAGGTGTAGACTTTGGCTGCCGCTGAAAATGTCCATGGTTTTGTTTCCAAATGGCAGGCTCTTGGATGTAATAAGAACAGACTAGAACAAATTAGAGCAGGACACAAGAGAGAAATTCTTCCTCTGATAGCACAACTTTTGTGAAAATATGTTTTTACATTTTCTAAATGCGCAGTGATGCTTTCCGTCTTTCTCACTGCTCACAACATCATTTTTCATATTTTAATACTATAAAGCATATAAATGGCAATGGACAATTTTGTAATCAGTTCACATGATATATTAACACCTGTGTCCTAAGTATTGGGCACAACATGAACAGCCTTTTTTTGTGTCATGCATGTGTTGAAAAGTGCTACTTTTTTATACTTGTTATTTAAACTTGTTACTGAAAGAGTGTTGCCTTTTTAATATGCCCCAGCTGGTGAAATATCACATGTAGGACAGTGTATCTCTTCTCTTTTGGTCGACAGGTTTTGTTATTGAGCCGCTGTAAGCTGACCAACCCTATCGCTGGACAAGAATGTCAATAGTGGATGAATATGCAAAACCCTGGATTACATTCACTGGCAATTATTTGTTTTGTTTTTGTTTGTTTTTGTTCTTGTTGTTGTTTAACATTCAATGCCAACATTTACAAAATTCTCATTTTCTGCAATATCTGCACATGGAACTGGTATGGTTGGTTGCGGTTATTACAAACACACTAGACCAGGGAATTCATGTCCCAGAGAAGAGCAAAACTTGCCTCGGAAGAATATCTTGCAAAGCAAGCTGTGCCTATGTTTCTGAAATTCAACTCAGTATATAACTGTTTGCATTTCATTTTCACACATTTGAAAAAGGACTGTTGCTCCACTAACCACAAGATATTGCCTACACATCCTCTAGCATTGACCTGCGACATGAGTGCATGTGTGGGCTACCTCATTTCATCCTGCAACTTTTTAAGGAACCAAAACCATAGGGAAAGGGTGTGACTTTTTGAGGTGATCATGATTAGAAGAACATTTGACAAGAAATGTAAGATGATGATGATAAAAAGAATCAGATAAGACAAATTATAAAATCTTCATAATTCATTCATGATAAAATAGTAATACATTAAGTTACAACAATATATCATTTATTTTATATATACTCATTTTATTTTATTTTGTTTTGTAAAACAAAATATGAATCCATAAACCTGGAAGAACATATGCTCCTGAGTTTGAATGGACATGATGCATGCAAAGACCTTGCATACTGCTGTTCTTCTCAAATTTGTTTGTCATCTGTTTCAAATTGTAGTCAAGTCTCAAGTCATTAATCGTCAAAAGTCAAGTTGAGTATTTTATCAATGTTAGTCAAGCAAGTTTTAAGTCTTCTCAAGCCAATTTTGTGACTCGAGTCAGCTTCAACCCAACCTCCCCAACCTCTGCTCTGACCACACCTAGCATCTCTGCTACAGTGATTGCTGTAGTGATGTCAGTGGGTGCTGGTATGTCAGTATGTCACTGCAGCAAGATAAGGAGTTAAACCACTGGAAGCCAGCAAAAACAGGATTTTTACAAAGGAATTCCCCAAAGCACAGCTTATTAACAGGTAAAACCATAGCCCTTGTTGACTGTAATTTTAATTTTGAAAGTGCTCCCAGTAAAGCCCGACTGGCAAAAAAACTAGTTTTACTTGTGAGTTTGATTTAGAGTTTGATTTACACAGGAATGCAGACTTGCAGAAATATTCACCTGCGAGAACTGCATCAAACAATTAAACAGCAGAAAACTGGCTACAGCAGTAATGTACTCAACCCCATGGGACTGGTTCTATCAGAGCAGCTCTGCAGCAGTGTGGTAATTGTGAGAGCCTCATGGGACATGGCCAGGGAAGTTGTGCCCAGTCCTGTCATCCATGCACTGTATTAGTCACGTTGCAGAAGTGTGGGATAAGGGAGAGGAGAGACTACCCAGTAACAAGGGCAAACATGGGTCCTTGCTAATGTAGAGGCTGAATAAAGCATCCATACAGCATAAGCCATTTTGCCTTTAAATAAGGTGCCACCTCCTGGACTGATGATGTCACCATCTCAGCAGAAGCTGCTCCTCTAAATCAATGTTGACAATTACATGGCTCTGTCAGTGGACAAAAAAAGGGGTGTTTATCTCCTTGGAGATAAAGATTTTCGTTTAAGGTTGTTTTTTAGTTGTTTTTAAAGACTATTTCTGAACAGTTTTTGTTGTTGGCCAAAGGTCTTCAGCACCTGAAACTTTTTTATTTATAAGTACAATGGAGCTCTGGAAAGCCTTTTCTCCTGATGCTGTCACATCTGCGACTGTGATTACTATTCTTAAGATTTGTTAAACTATCTCTTTGTCTGAGAAATGCTCCAAACAGTGGCATTGGAGGATGAAAAAAAATATGCAGTAACTAGTGTGTAATCTCTGGAAAGTGCTTCCAGTGCTGTGCAAGAGGAAAGGGCTGTAAGAGGATTGCCTGTACCCAGCCACCCCCTTTGAGACCAAACAGTGCCAGAGGATATGGTGACACTGGCCTCCATATTGTGGCAGTGTTTTCACTCCCAGGGGAAGCACTGAAAGGAGAGTGAAGGTGGTCCAAGAAGGTCATCAAAAAAAGATAAAGACGATGGCAGATGCAACTTTAGTGTGCCCTTCAACACCCAGACTGCTGCCTCGGGCAGAGGTACTGGTGGAACGTGACGGCAAGGTGAGGGAGGAGAGAAAAGGCCAGTAGCCGATGTCAGCAGGAAACCAGTCCTGAGGGAGACACCGTCCTCAACGGGGCAGCTGGAGTATCTAGCCATCAAATGGACCATAGACCGTTTCAAGTACCGTCTGCTGGTTACAGAATTCATCTTAGAGAATGACCACAGGGCTCTGAAATGTTCGAAACCATGAAACTCTAGAATTACCTGCTGGCTGCTGTCAGCGCAGACACACTGCTTCACATCAAGTGTCCTCAAGTGTTTTTTTCAGGCAAGTGACTTCCTGTCCCACATTTCTGTTCTCTGAAAAGGCCATCTCACTCCATCACAAAACACACACACACGCACACACACAGTCGTGTTTCTATCACTACAGCGGACATTACATTGACTTACATTCATTTCCTGCAAATTTAACCGCACCCTAACCATAACCACTACTTGGCTAACCTTAATGTAATCCTAATCCTAACCTTCGCCCTAATCATCATCCTAAAATTTAATTTAAATTATGGGGATTTGCTTTTTGTCCCTAAAAAGACATGACGAGGCACATGTCACTGTGCATACTGATTTATGTCTCCACAACATGAGTAATACACGGCCACACGCGCGCACACACACACACACACACACACACACACACACACACACCTTGTTTCCTGTTCTGAAATAGATAATTGCAGGCACATATGCAGAAATGACACTTTCACGATTTATCTGCCTGTTCCTGTGTTGGAGGATGCTGCTGCTCCATATTAATGTTGACAATTACATGGTGTGATTAATGGAGTATAGGGAGGGGTATTTTTCCTTACCAGTCACAGCTTTTCAAAGCTTCATCTCCCTCCACATGGGGAATGGAACACTAGATGAAAGCTTTAACAGTTATGATATAGAATTTACAGGGACTCATTCACATTCATACTGAACATCTGGTGGTGACTAGTACAGTCCAAATGATATTTAAGGCTTTGAGAGGTTATTACGTCACTGAATATTGTATTTTTCTCACTGAATAACAATGAAATTTTTTACTTTTATGTTGATGTGGTTGATCAAAGTAATTGTTTTCTTATCTTTTTGAGCAAAGACTTAGCTCAGTAAAATGAGTGTTTGCCATAAGGAGAGACTGTTTTTTGCGGTTTTTAAGCCCCATAATGAACTCAATTCTTTGAATTACCTTTGTGTGCTTTTCACTCAAACAAAGACAAACAAATGAGATAATGGATGCCAGTGCAATATCATTCAGAAGTTAACAGCAATTTTTTCTGTCTTTGTCCACTAGCCTCCTAATGGATAGGTCTTCAAATCTAAATGTGCTAATGTGGGGTGTGATTGGTTAACATAAAGACAGATAAAATGATAATAAAGCCAGTGCCAGATCACAGGAAGAATCTCTGTGTTAAGTCTGCTATGATCTGCTTCTGCTTTTCCTGCTTGTAACAGAAGTACACTTCGCACATCTATTTCAGGAGACAGGTGTGCAGCAGAGGGAAGAGTTGATTATAAGTTGCAAACAAAATCCTGCATATGGTCTAAACTTACACTAATACATTGTTTGTAAAGCTTTGGTGCTAGACCTTCATCAGGCAGTTCATTAGGCATTGGGCATGATTTTTATTTTTTTATTTTAGAGAATGTGTGGAATAGGTGTGTCTCTCTCTCCTCATTGCATATGCAGACCTGTCAGTATTTCATCATAAATGTCTCATATTTTTAAACTAAATGTTGAAGAAGGCATAACGGCTTATTAAATAATAAGGTGGAGACATGTAAACAGAGGTCGATTATATAATGTAACAGTGAATTTGGATTATGTCCCGACTGTTGTATTGTTCATACATAAGCCAGGTGGGAGGTTGTTGTTGGAGTATCCAGAGAGCTGCAGTGGTCCAGCTATCTAACAAGACTAGAAGTCTACAGTGATAGTGTGTCACAGTCCAGCCCAGCACTTTCCTGTTGCTGCAGTTCTTCAGCCACGCCCCATACCTGCTTATCTGCACACCTAGCCTATCAGACTCATCAGGAGGGTGTTTAAGCAGAGTTGGCATTCTTTCCGGTTGCCAGATTGTTAATGTGTCATGCTAGACTCTCCAGCATTGCTTGCCAACTTTATCTCTAGTATTCGACCTCGCCTGGTCCTCCGTCTGTCAAATCCCTGTGTCTGCGGGTCTGCAGATCTCACCACCTTGGTGGTATTAAAGAGCATATTCCTCCTCCGAGAGTGGTGTCTGTCAATGATTTCCGCGCTCGATCTGCTCTCATCATAGTAACTCCGTCTGAGCCGGCTCTCTGCTCAGCACGGCACAGTGTTACCCCGGTTGTCTTTTTCCCCGTGTTCCCCTTAAAATGGCCAGCACTGCAATTGGGTCCTCCACTAGCCCGTTACACATAGAGACTCTGTGGTGCTGAATTTAAACCACCACTGCTTTGAGCTAAATGCTAACATCAGCATGCTAACATGCTCAGCGACAATGCTAGCATGCTCATGATTAGCAAATAATATTTACTATGTTTACAATCTTATCTTTTGCCTGTTAGTATGTTAAGATGAGCTAATTAGCACTAAACACAATTCGACTAAGTCTTAGGGTGATGGGAATGTCATTAGGTGTTTGCAGGTATTTGTTCAGAAACCAAAATATTGAACAAAATAAAATGTTGACCCTTTGACTAGATAAAAAAAATCAGGGAAGCACCAAGGTCAGTAGAATGTGCTGTATGCTTTACGGACCTTGAATATCTGGAGAAATTTCCCAGCATTCCAATAGTGGTCAGCATATTATTTCATTCAAAACCAAATATATCAACCCTGTGATGGAACTGTGGGAAGAGTCATTAGAGTTCATCATCTGAGAACACTGAATGTCCAAATGTCATGAAGAAGAAGAATTGTCCAGGCATTCAATCTGAATTTGATTCAAGTGGTGCACAACCGACTAACAGACTGGCATTGTTATCGCCAGAGCCATACCACTAGTGTTGATAAAAATATATAGACAACTTTGATAGAACTAGAAACCTATTCTGAGAAAGTATAAACTAAAAAAAATAAATTCTTATGCAACATGAACTGCACATTGCATTCATTAAAATTTAATTTGACCTTGGCATTCAGTACATTGTGGAATCACTTAAACATATGACATTTAGTCCCCCTGTGTGCATTTGACTGCATTTGTGTCAGTATTCTTGTGAGACATCAGTCATATCAACATCTTCACCCCCCCTTACCAACCTAGTGTTCTCTGAGCTGCTGTGGTATCTTATGATATGTTATATGCCTTTTCTTTGTCTGAATCACTTCTCATAAACTTTATAAATTCTGTTGCATCAATAATACAATTAAACCATAAGATTTGTTTCATTAGTTTTTCTCAGGTTTATTTGAACTGTGGTCAAACGTTGGAAGATCTCAATCTGTAATCATTTATTTTCTGATCTTAATGATCTCAAACAAGTCCCATTTGTGCTCTGACATTTTCTTAGTAAGTCTGACTTACAATCATGTCAGACTCACTTTCTATATTCATTTATACTACAGTTATGTTACATTGGTGATAATCTTCTTGTTTTTGGATTGAAGAAACCAGGTCACCTGGATAATACCCAGACAGGCATATTGAAAACATAAATTTCAAACAGAAAGGCCTATTTAGTGGATTCAGATTAAAGCTGTCACACACCATTAACCACTTCCCAGTGTGACACCTAAACACATGTACGTATATGGATTTTTTTTTTTTTTTTCTATTTTGTATAGGCTTGAAGATTTTCTTTCCCAGCACAGTACACTGTGCCGTTACCGTTGTCTTAGATCCTCATGTATAGTATATAACACCATCTGTTCCTGAGCTCTGCTTCCAAATTTTCTTCAGCATCAAGCAGTAAACAGTTGAAGAACAAAACACAAGATGAAGAAGTTCAGTGGCTCTGAAGCTGTCCACTTGTACCCCACCTGTCAGACTTGCTGGATCCTGCTGGCAGAACTTCACTGCTGCTGAGAGGTTTGCCTTTGTGCAGAGTATGCCGGGCTAGCATTAACTATGCTGCCAGTGCAGGAGCTTCAGCGGCCAGCGGACACCTTCATAGCGCTTCAGATGGAGGGAGGCAGTGACAAAACCTGACCATGGCGGCATCCCTCCAGAGGATGAGACAGACAAGCTAATCTTCAGAGTCGACTTCTCAAACATCCCAGAAAGGAACACAGACAGCTGACACAAGTCAGAATTCTTGGCTTCCTCTATCTCAGACTCTCTTCCCGGTTCTCTTGTCACCCATTTGGGAGACATGGAGTCTGATTACAAGGACAGGCCTGTGCATATGAGGCTTTCCACTTCTCCACCATGGCCAGGAGCTACACCACATGGCTCCTTCTCCAAGTCAGTTGGTAGTTGTATGCCAGCTGCAAGCGGACTTTTCAACGACTTACCGGGCATGTTCAGGAAGGTGGCAGATCTGAGTGGCATCACAGTGCTGGCAGTCTGCACCTGGTCGTGGCCTCTTAGGGACTTTTACAACGAGAAGCTCCAGCCAGATGTTCCCACTGTGGTCTTGCTTTATTGAGCTCTAGCAAATGACGTTGAGAAGGCTATGACAGCTGTCCAGACTCTCATCAGTGCTCAACAGTATCTGTATCCAGGATTATGGTGTGGTAGTTTATGATGAAGAGAAATATTTGGCTGCAGATGTCTCAGCTCCCCCCTCTCATTAGGAAGGAACAGATGGATGGTCCCATATTCCTCAGGGGACTGTTTGGAGAACTCCTCCAAAGCCACAGTTCTCTTGCATGAAGTAGTCAAGGAAATGGAGAGGGTGAAAAGAAGGAACTCCTGGGGCACAGCTGCACCTCAGCCTTGCCAAGATCATCACTCACGGAAGAGGCGACCTGCAGCCATGCTTCCACAAGCACCCACTGTGGCACTGTGGTGGTTCAACACACCCCACCCCACCAAGAACCAGCTGTCAGCATGCACTTGGTCCAAATCACCAAAGCCATCTCATAAACACAGCCGTCAGTGGCAGTGGCAAAGAAAACACAATGGCGCTTTTCAGGTCAAACTTCTTTTTCTTAAAAAGCAGTTCAGAACAGTCTCAGCCAGTCCACTTTTGATTCCATTGAGCATTTTTCATATTTTTCACAGATTCTGACACATGCTTCTGACACAAAACAGAGGATTGCTGCCACTCATACATACACACACAGTACAGCAGGTATAGCCCAGTGACTTCCTCACATTTTCATGAGTAATACATCCTCACTTAAAATATGCATTACTGACCTCAAAGAATTAACCCCAACTTCCCACTATTCAGGACGAGTTAGTGGTGATCTCAGCATGGCCTGTTCCAGAAAGGGTTTGAACACACTTGGCTCATTCCCAATCACATATAATTCCTCCACTTCTTCCAAGAAGTACAATACCAGTACTTTTGGCTACCATTCATGTATTCTCTGGCTCCACGAACTTTCTCCAAGTGTATGAAAATGGTGCTGGAGCCATTACACAGGAAAGGGGTCAGGGTTTTGTTCTACTCAGACAACCTAATCCGTATGGCTACCTCCCAGGAGAAAGCTGTACTTCACAAAGTAGAAGTTGTATACCCTTTGCCAACACTGGTTTTGGGTCAAAGAGCTTTCCACTCTCCACCCAGTCATTAATTGACAGCTGAGTGGGAATACATTTCACCAGCCTGGGGTAGGATGTGTGAGTTTCAGGTAGTGGGGGAAATGGGAGAATTCTCCATCCCATCACATAAATCGTCTGGAGGTCTTAACAGTCCGGAAAGTATTAAAACACTTAGCTCTGCTGCTGACAAACAGACATGTCATAGTAAGGACAGACAACATGGCAGCGACACTGTACATCAACACTAGGTGCCCTGGCTGCTGGAAATAGGCCAGGAGCCTCCTGCTGTGGTCCCACAGACACCTGCTCTCCATCAGAGTGTGCATCTCCGTTGTTACAGAACTGTACTGTGGACAAGATGTCTTGGTTTGGTCCCTCACACAATGAGTGGAAACTGAGTTCCACACTTGTTCAGATATTGTGGGACAGGATTGGCAAGGTGAAGGGGAATCTGATTGACTCACAAGATAATGTGCAATGCACACCATGGTTCTCTGTGAATACAAGGCAGCTCTCCACTGGGAGTGGGTGCCTTCTCTCCCTCGATTCTTCACTGTGGTGGTTTGGAAAAATTCTACTATTTTCTTGTGTACTGTGGAGAGGTGTGGGGTTTGGTTCCTGTGTATCCTTTTTTGGCAAAGACTGGGCATGGTTCTCCAGGTGGCTTGGGAAATGGCTCCAACTCAGCTGGGACTCACCACAATCAAGCACAGCATAAAGACTATGGACTGCAGAGGACTCGTTGCCAGATTGTTTCCACTGCTTAGTGGTAGAGTTGGCCACTTTACTAGTGCTATCTGTAAGTATAAGTTGATATTTAGTTTTTTTTTTTCTCTCGTGTCGATTACCAGTACTTGATCTCTTGTTTCTTTTTTTTTTTATGCTCCATAAGTTCTCCAGCGCCAGTGTCTCTGTCACCTGGCTGCCCAGCCCCTTGCGTGCACCTGCCTCTAGCCTCTAGTCCACAACCATCACCACCTAGTTTCATCTGTGCCTGTACCACCACATGCCTTCAAAGCTGTACTTATACCACCTGAGCTCTGAGCGCTCCAGCGTATCTCTGAACTGTTCTCCACCTCAGTGCCTCGTGCCTCACCTGCTATTCCCAGAACTTCCCAGCTATGAGTTTCCTGCATACCTTGAGTCTCCCTTTATTATCAACTAAATAAATTCCTATATTACCCTTGCCCCCGTGTCTGTGTGTCTGCTACTGGGTCCAAATCCTGTCTAAACGCAACACTTCACCACTTAACACTCTTTGAGAACCTAGTGTTCATTCTAGTGGCACCAGTATGCCTGGCCATGTGGCAGCTCCCCTGGTGCAGAGAAGCACCATCACAACTAGACAGTGCAATTTTCCATCTCTTGATGAGGCAAGTGGCTGTGGGCCTGGTGACTAAACACTAACACTTGGAATGGTTAGGACTAACCCCTGCAGTTGTGCACACTATCTAGGGCATAAAAGCTCCCTCTAGGGAGTGTTACATGGGTAGAGGGTCTGTTATTCAGCAGCTGTATTGAGAGAAGCTTCAATCTCACATTGTGTCCTCTGCCTCTCATGTTTACCTAGCTTCAGATGCTGGTATGTAGCCGTTTGACTCCATCTCTGGTGTAAAGTGTGTGCTGTATGTATTTCATCCTGCCAATTATCGATTATTTTGCATCCTTTGATAGAGTCAAGCCATGTGTCCTCTAGCACCACAGTGGGATTTATCCCGGGTGCTGCATGCTGGAGGTTTCCCTTTTGGAATGGTAGCCCAAATCTCTCCCAAGATGCTATCCATTAGAACAGTGCTCCTCTTAGCCCTGACGTCAGCTAAGAGTGACCTATGCACTCAGTTGGTCTCACCATCTTGCTTTTTCACTAGAGAGGATGGGAACACAACATTACAGCCAAAATTCCTCATTTACAAGTCCCCTTAGTTGATAATTATTTCCCTTGAGGGGTTCCTATGGTGGGTGACAAGAGCAATCGCTTTCATGGTACCAAGGTGTTTCCTGCTATCTTTGTTTTTTTCTATTGTAATGCTTATAATTGAACTGCAGTGTTTTTTCTACAAAAGCTGCACAGAGTGGTGTCTAGGCAGCAGAGCTCCTTAAGCGAATGGTTAATATTGCTGAGGTGCTCCACTGAGTGCTTTTAGACGGTCATTTGTGCTGGCTGCCACCTGGTACTTAAATGGCTCTCTTATTAGTCATCTAGTCATGCTATACTGACACTGCTGTTGTGCTGGAATTATGGCTATTGCTGCAGACCACTCATGTAGGTGTTGATTATGATGGTGATTGTTTTTATGCTCATTCATCCACAGTAATATGTGATGATTATGACTTCTTTATGTTCATTCATCTGGACAATTTAGTTTAACATCTTTCATCTTTTAATCCTTTTACTTTTAACCTTTTGTTAACTTCCATGTTTTGTCTACTCTGCTGTGTATTTTGTACTAGCTGTGTAATGATCAAGTTCCTCAACAGGAATTAATAGTTAATTGATTGTGTCCTTTTCAATTCAACTCTGTACTCAAATTGTTGTTTGAATGCTGACATACTATTGTTAACAGGGCATGATGAGCACATGCATGCACACACTCATACATTGGTGGATTCAGTGGGAATCAGCAGAAAGCTGATAGAAACCCACAAACCAGTACCTGTCTTCATTTATTCTCAAAAATATAAACAACCATATAAACATGGAATAACAGTGATAATTAATAGCAATAATAGTTCAGCATCAAAAAAGAAATATGTTGGATAGTTTTGTAGTCTAATTTTCAGACATTTATTAGTTATTATACCATCTGCTTACGTTTACATAGCAAGCATTTGTAGGTTTTTCAAGCCATTGTATACTAAAATACACAATACTGCAATATATATGCAATTCTAGAAGTAATAATCCAGTGTAGTACAAAGCCAATGAGGTAATTAGAGTGTAGTTTGACAGTACACTCCCTTCCACCCTTGGCCATCATTAAAGCAGTCTCACACTACGAGCAAGTTACTCAACAGCATTTTGTCATCCACAGTTTGCCTAATATAGTTATCCATGATGAAAATGTTCAATTACCTGTGCTAGCTGTTTCCTGGTTATGTGCAACAAGCTGATTATCCCTAGCCCACAACCTTTTCAGTGAATCCCCAGCCAGCTGCAACAGTGTCTGAGGATTTGGAAAACATAATGATATTATGCTAATGTAGAGATATTGCTGGATTGACATTTCTACTGATTGGGATTAGTGTTCCTATCCATTTTTGCACCCACGCAGCAACAGCTTAAGGTCTCTCTGTCACCAGAACATGCTTTTAACATTGCAGGTGTCAGGGGTAATTTGTGGTGTTACTCAAGTGGGCTTGTTTCGATGCAATTAGTTTATTTTCTTGTGCCATGAGTGCATGCCCTAAGCTGTCATTGCCCTATGGAGACATTTGGAAACAGAGCAAATCCCAAATTCAGGGGCAGAGTGCTACTGTGGTGTGTTGATTTGAATTTATTTTTCTTTTAAATTAAAGTATTTGACAAGGATAATCCCAAGATTGTCCTCATCTGTTAAGTTTAGACATCATCATATAAAAACAGCATGTACTTAAAAACAACATGCAATTAGTGAACAATTAGTGTGTTACAAATAGGGTATTCACAATATCTTATTCTATTTGCCATTTTCTACTCTGCTGCTTTGGCTTAGTCTTGTAGTCTTCTATTTAAAAGACAACTGAACAAACAGGGCTTAGTCACCTGGAATGTCTTTTTTTTAATCTCATCAACGTACCATACAGTATCTGCAAAGCATAATAAAACAGGCTTTTATTGTCCATTCAAAGTTAATGAATAATCAGGCACTAAATGTATATATGTGCACTGCATAAAGGAACAACCCACTGCCTTAATATGTTTCATAGGTCAGTTTACTGGTCAACTTAGTCTGTTTAAATCAGTTGTATAATGTCTTTTGCAAGTCTGTAGGGAGTTTTGGTGAGTCTAAGAAAATTACTCAAGTGAACAGAAACAGAACAGAAAGCCTGCTTTATAAATGTACAAACTGGGTGAATGGATGGCCCATGTTTGTCAGGAGAGAGGGAGGGAGGATCTAACAAAACACTGGTTATATTACAGTAAAAGTGGGAACCAACTTTTGAAAGCTTGGCCCATTTTAGGGGCAAACCACTCCAACAACTGCATTTAGAGACAAGCTTTTGTTAAGAGGCTGTATGCTGTATCTTCAAGTCCAATAAGAGTGGCAGTTGGAAGGTTACAGGATAACAAGACTAAGGGTCTACAAATAGCTACCCAAGCATGCGTTAGGCACATGAGTGCTTTGAAGTGAACACAAACATGCTCACAATGATAATTCTGATATGTTGATGATAAGCAGGGAACGTTTACAATCTTAATCATCCCAGTTTTCTAATTAGCATTGAACACAAAATGCATCTGAGGCTGATGGGAATATCATCTGTTTTGCATGTTGTCACAAACTAACATGTTGGGGACCATGACTGCACATGGATAAACCAGATTTCATGACAATCCATCCAATGGTTGATGAGATATCTCCGTCTGGACCTTAATGGTGGAACGACACATCAATCAGCCTGGCCATTGCCGGAGCCACACTAAAAGCTAAAAGACAGACAGCTGCAGGACAAATAACCCCTGGTACTGCCCTACAATTCCCCATACTGTTCAGCAGATGCAGGCTAAGCAAACCACTTCAGGCTAATGGCTTGTCTGACCAGCATACTGTGTGCCCGTCAATTAGAAGCTGCTGTAATTCAATACAAGATATGCACCAGTAGATAGAAGATTCAGGGTCAGTGTAGGTCATTTACTTGTCAATAATAAGATTTATTTAATCATGCAGTTCTTCCTTTGCTTCTTTCCTTCTCCACAGGCACTCATAAATTTGTAACAGAGGGAGAACATGTGCAACTGACAGCCATCACCAAAGAGCAGTCAGGATCGTATGAATGCATCGCTTCTAATGACATCTCAAGCCCTGATGTCAGGACAGTGCAAGTCACCGTCAACTGTAAGGGTCAACACTATCACATTCATTGCGGGGGGGGGGGGGGGTCATTAAACTTTCTTTTACCTGTCTTCTGTGGAAAAAAAATAAGCAACTGCTGCAATAGTTATACCTGGATGTTATGTGATTTATACACATAGAGTCGGGGGTTTGTGTCTTTAGAAGATGTTTATTTTGTCATGGTTGAGTGAAAATTCAACTGCATGCTATCGTAAATAATGTTACATGCACCCTCCCAGTCTGTATTCATGCTTCTGCTTGTTCATCATTGTGTCAGTTTACAGTTTAGTACAATAAGCAGCCCAGAACACCAAGCAATGCAATTATGTCCTCTATATGACACCATTGTATAAAACTCATTTCATTCATTTGTTTAATAGATCCCCCCTTCATTTCTAAAGCGAGGAGTACGGGTACTCCACTTGGACAAAAAGGAGTCCTGCAATGCGAAGCCTCTGCTGTCCCGAGGGCAGATTTTGAGTGGTACAAAGAAGACCGCAGGCAAGTTTATCTTCTGAGCTCTGTGATTTCTACAGGCTTGGAATTGTTTGAAGTAGCACAGTCAGTAATACTTCAGTATTACAGACACAGAAAGACACCTATTCTGCTTCAGGCTGTGGACTTACTTTAATTGAAATGAGACAGACTGCATCATCATCGCTGATAAGTGATGGCTTTGTACACATATCCTTGTTTAAAATAAGATGTGCTTTTTGATGTAATGAGATAATCCTTCATGGCCTATTTTTTCTTTCCTCTGTGGACAAAATATTCGGTTATAATCACATTGTGAAAATTCTGAATTTTCATTAAAAATATCTTCTGTCAAATCACTTGCAAAACAGGCATGGACACCAAAGGCAACCATTATTATTTTTACACTGTAATTGGTTTCTGTCAGTGGGGTGTTGGGCTTGGAGATTTACAGGATATTATACTATAATGCAGTGTTTTCCAGCTGAACGCTGGAAACTGGAAAGATGTTTATGAGAATCCCCAGAGCTGGCAAACTGATGTAAACACAGGCTATGTTGCACTGTTAAATGTTCCCTGACGGTTACGACAGCATTGCTCGTCAGTTCTTAAAACAAAAAATCAGTCCTCAAGAACAAAAAAGATGGAGAATGCTGATAAAAGAAATGACTGGCATCTGCAAACATGAAATAAGACAATGTAGTGCAGAGGAATAGGAAATGCAATGAGTAAAACAGAAGGATGGTTGGCATGCACAGAAGGATGTGCACAAATACATGTACAGTTACTTCAATACAGCGATGAGCTGTATTCAGAATGTTTGCTGTAGTATGATTTTTTTTTTTCTTTCACTGTCCTCAGGTGTGAATGCATTTGTAATGTAATGTAAATGTACATTTTTAAGTGCATTTGTGAGTGATTTGATGGAGGGTCTAGGTAAAGAGACACATGGTCTCTGAAAGGATTTATAAAAAAGCACAGTTACAAGTTCTTTACTGCTCAGACACAGAAGCCTTGACAGTTACTACCCTCTTTATTACAGGCTCTTCAATGGACTAAATGGGGTCAAGATAGAGAATCAAGGTAAACAATCGATGCTTGTCTTTTTCAACGTCTCGGAAGAAGACTATGGAAACTATACTTGTGTTGCCATGAACACCATGGGAATCACTAATGCCAGCATAATCCTTTATGGTAAGGAAATGAAAGAAATGCTGTGTATACAGAAAGCACACTGATGTGAATGAAAGTGTTAATTATGTTTAAATTATTGAAATTTGTTTTCAGTGACTGCTTGTTTTCATGGTAGCAACTGTGCTCATAAAAACAAAATCAATCCTCACACGAAGGCCATCCCCTGTTTGTTATTCACTGATTTACCATCTCTTTTCTACCATTTACTAGTTTCCATGGCAATTGAGGCACCAACGTAAATCTCCTGTTTTGCTGAAGAAATAAGCTGCATGAATACTTGTGTTCCAGTTAATCACAGTTCATATTGAAGCAGAGCATTGATTTGGTCTGAATTGTACCATGCTGGCCCTGATGATGGAGTAAGTCTTGTGTTATTTTACGACAGGTCCCGGTGCGATGCATGATGTGAATGGGGCTGCAGTGTTGCCCCGTTGCTCCGTATCCCTCCTGCTGACTGTACCCTTACTCTGCCTGCTGAAGTTCTGATGTGAAATGTGACAACCTTCAAGCTTCTTTCAGCATTGAACAGCAAGAACAGACAATTAGTCCTATAAGAAGAATGGGAACCCAGGAGCGGCAGTGGTTCACCCTCAGTTTTCTTTCTGTTTCTTTCTGGCTTTGCATCGGAGTCTGTTCTCTGTTGGTTCGCCAAGAGTAAGAGGCGTCAGTCCAAGGAGAGGAAAAATTTGAATCATGCACTAATTTGATGATGGTAGAACTACTGAGTTTGTGTCATCCCAAACCTTTTTGTATGTGAAAAGGGAAAAAGAAAAAAAATACATGTAACTGTTGATAGTTGACTGTTTATTGCCCAATATTGAAGTGTACATTCAGATTATTATTATTGTGTCACGTCCTGTTCAATATCTGTACAATACCATTAAGCTTTTTTAAGTAAATGACAAAAAAGGAAAAAATGCAATGTGATTGTTGAATTTTACTGTATTTTTACAGTTGTATGCAAAACACAGTAACAGATCCTTCATGATAAACAGTTCAGAATAATAAATAGTATACCATGATTTCTCAGGCAAAGTCCTACAACATAATGCATCCAAATTTTTATTTCCATCGTAGTGTATGTAGAAAATGTACAAATGTGTACATAGAATTCCTGCACTGTTTTTCAAAATGCATACACTTATCAAATGGCATTTCTGAAACACCTAATCACAGTGTCATAGCAGCTCCACGGCACGTTCATACCGAGTACAGAAAATCAGATTTTGTCAAACATTTATGTGAAGTGTCATTTAGTGTGGTCAGTATGCAGCTTTGCTCTCTACACTGACACACTGAATTAAATGTTAAAGGTTAAAACTCACTTAACAGCAGGCCTACTGTTAAACTACAGGTAGTGCTCATGGCATCACTAAAGCTTCTGTTTAGTGGGTCTAATTAGCAACATGGCACTGAAGTGACCTCTCACAAAGTGTTGCTGTTAATTGAGGAAACAAAATTAAATTCGTAAAGCAAAATTTTCCACAAGCTCTTCATGATATTTTTGGCCTTGTTTTAATGTTGCAACTAGTATGATTTACTCTGATGGTAAGTTATCAAGTTGTTCCAAAATACAAACATATTTAATAAATAGCCTTTAAGTTTCTCAGCCACCTCAGGTGCTCAAGTTCACTTGGTTAACCAGCAGACTGTAATGCAGTTGAGGATATTTGGATTCACAGAGCCAAATATTTTGCAGATAATCACAAATAATAAATAATAGAAAATAAGTGCTCTGGTAGTTAATAATAAATGGTAGTCCTCTTTGAAATATCTGTTAAAAATCCAGAATGTCTCTGAAAATGCATACAGTCAATAGGAATTCACCACCAGTAAATTTGAAACCATAGAACTACTTAAAGGACCATGCCAGAGTTTTTGCATGTTTTGTCTCATTTACTAAAAACATACTAAAGTTTAAGATTTTTAAATTTGTGTTTCATACTGTCTAGGCAGTGTTTCTTTTTTATTCATATCTGTATAATATTTAAAGTCATGGTAGTGACTTGGAATTTGCTTTTTCATTACAATAAACTCCACATCTGCTTTCTTTGTTTTTAAGGTTAAGTCATCAATTTGTGGTAATGCAAATCAAAAGTATGCACAGTACCACTCCACAGTAACATAACTGTGACATCGATAAAAACAGACATGCTCCCTGGGATGAATTATTGCTTGTATCTCAATCATAAGTATTTAAGTTGATTTTATCATAGCAATGGATTAAGATGAATAAAAACAGTGGTAAGTTCCTTTAATGAGCTTCCTCATGTATTTAATTCATAAATTAACTGTGATCAAGGTTTATACCCAAACGTGAGCTGTCAGTCAACCGGAAAACACATTTTATTATGTTTATCATCTAAGTGTTTTCATTTAAAGTTTGAGAAGTTGATTGATTGAAAAGCCCTTCATTTCAAATACACCTGGGGTGGGCAGGGTAGAGCTGGAACACAGGTCCAGTCCACATCCAAGGCACAGATGGCACAGCTAGAAGATTTCATGATCAACAGGATAGTAAAGTCAACTTAAATGTTCCGTGTAGCTGCTATGAAGCTTCTTTTGTTTTCAGGTGTTATGAATGTGTGCTTTCAACATGGTTTGCCCCAAGATAAGACACTGCTCTTAAGACTGCAGAAGTGATTGTTGTGTTCTGTTCAGTGGATGCATTTTCAAGGGATATTTTATTGTCTGCCTTGGACAGAAATTTCCTGTGACGAGAATATACTTAAAGCACAAGTGATTGATGATGTGATGTTTTGGTTCTGCTATTGTCTAATTCACTCCTGTGCATACCTATGAGTAAGAAGCGTCTTGAAGACAAAACAACAGGGATGAGATTTATGTACGTGGGAATGCCTTTGTTGTCCTCACATGTTAAGTTATGTGCTTGTAATGATGGTGAACCAGTCAGTGGGAGACCATGTCACAGGGTGTGATTTCACTTTTTAAGGGTTTGCAAAAAACACAGACAGGTGAGACCCAGACTCAGTTATTCTGACCCTCACCATTCCAGATAGATTAACCTGAAAAGTATTGATGTCAGTAAGCTTAAATCAATTTGTTAAAAATCCCCATTAAAAAACAAGTGATGTTCGAATTTACTTCAGGTGTATTTTTGCATATGGCACCACGAAAGACGGTGAGTTGTAAATTATTTTTATATATTTTTTTTTTTTTTGGTGGGGGGGGGTTGTTTTTTTTTTTTAATTCAGTATTTTTTTTTTCTTTTTATGGTTTAAGGATTTTAGATTTATGCATTACACATTATCTATTATCCTCCTTAATGCATAATTCTCTGGGCATTTAAAGTTTGCAGTATTCACAATTCACTTGTCAATTTTTTTTATTTTTTTTATTTTTTAAAGAAACACTTGATTTTGCAATGTGTGGTCCCATTGATGGCTGCATTGTTGACCTGTTTGATATGTTTTCTGACCTTACTGGAGGTTCAGCATAAGGTAGTCACGATGTGGTATATAGTCATCGTATCATTTGATTGAGAGATTGCAAAAATGTCCATAAACTGGTTAAATGTGAAGCCAAGTTGCAAGTCATTTGTTCTGACTATGACACCATACATTCCCGTCACTCTTCAGTTCTTGTTTTGCTTTCATTTAAAGTTGCATTAGTCAGCACTTTTATATTAAAATTGCTTGCATGCATGTGTTATGTGAAAGGTGTCACTCGTAGTGGCAAACCAACACAAAATTATCACCAACACTGCAGTTCACCTCAGTTTCACCAGGCATTTTAGCCACTTTCAGCTAATCGTTTTGATTGTACCACCCGCAGCTTCACTGTTTTGCTATCAAGGAAATTGCTGCATAAGATACTGAATATTGGACTTGCATTTTTCAGGTGGCCAGAAAGTCAACTCCAAATGAATGATGGCAAATTGTCCAGTCAGTCCAATTCATCTTATTTGTCAAGCACGCATTTAAAACCCCCCAAACTCTTAATCAAAGTGCTTTACAGAGAAATTTAAAGCAAAGTAAAGTTAATAGGTTAGTAACTGTAACTAAATGAAATGATAGCAATCATGTTTACTACATGGGCAGGTGGGGCTCAGGAAGTCGGTGCTTTGATTGCCAGCTCCTCCAGTCTGCATGTCGAAGTGTCGTTGGGCAAGTTACTGAATCCAGAACTTCTCCTGATGCTGTGTCACTGGTGTTTGAGTATGACTGCATGTGTGAATGCGTGAATGTGGCGTGTGTTGTAAAGCGTGGTGAATGGTCAACATCTGTACGTCCAAGATCCAACGTCCAAAGTCCATTTATCATGTTAATATTTAAGGACACTCAAACATAGATATAAAAAAATATATTTTGTATCAGTTTATTCAAACGGTGGCCAGAAAATGTCACAACTTTAAGAACAAAACTATTTGATATCATAGAGAATTGACAGGTATCATTCAGATTATATACTAACAGATGCATTAGCCTAACCAGTCCAATACAAAAGATCTACCATTACCATAAAGGCAGCTATTTCTGTCCTCTGAGTTCCTGTCAGTACTTAGTGTTTATACCAGTAGCACCCGCGTTCTCTCTCTCTCTCTCTCTCTCTCTCTCTCTCTCTCTCTCTCTCTCTCTCTCTCACTTTTGCTGCTCTTCCTTAATAAACAGGAATATTTAGTATCACTGCTGCAAGAACTGATGGGGATTGATACAGTCTCAGCACAATGACATCAATATCTGCATGTGTTAGATCTCGGGCTCCTTTCAGTGTAACCTTGTTATCAGAGAAAAGCTGTAAAAAGAGCAAAAATGCGGGGCAAGTCTGCTAACTGTGGTGTCAGTCAAGCTGCCTGTTACCTCTTTGTGTCTTTAAATGAATGGCAGGAGATGCACTCTAGTGACAGATCTGTGAGATATTAATGCAAATTCTTCCCTCAAGGTTTTGGGTGTATGAATACTTTCCTTACAACCTCCACAACTTAAAAGTCACTGGTGTGATTACACTACCGATGGTTGATTCCAAGGTAACGAGAATATTTTGTTTTATTTCCATAATGAAATGAATGACATATCCAGTCATTTTACAACGTTACAGCAGAATGAACTGTTTCAATCAAATTCTTTCAGTCCTAGTCAAGTTAAACAAAGGTGTCTCCTGAAAAGCTTCTTGACATAAAATCTTTTGGAATTTTATGACTGCATGATGAGCCTGAAATGAATGAATGAGCCTGCTAACCTGCAAGTGGTCTCACAGCAGGATGAACACCAACAATGTTCCCATTACAAGATATAACCCTATTGCTTCTCTCAAGAGGGAATCAGAGTCCTTTTTTTTTTTTTTTTTGTATTTTCCTCAGACCAAAGTCAGCAGGGAAGAAGGAACAAAAGTTATTTTATTTTTATAGATATAGCCCATAACCAGTCCAATATAATAAAATAATATCGCTTTGAGTAGCCTTTATATTCAATCAAAGTCTTGTAAAAATGTTCTCATGAGGGTTGATGATATCCAGTGTATTGTCTGGCAGCATGCAATAATGCTTAATCTTGTTTATAATATAGTTTTAAAAATAACTGCATTACTTGCTGTTTCATCTCTCATAATCTCCTTTCTCCTTTGTCACAAAAATGACAGTACAACACAAGTATGGAAATCTTCCAGATATAACAAATTCAATGAGGATTCTTCTCTATAAACAAGTTTAATGTAAGGTGAAGAGCTGGTTTGTACAAACTGCAAGCGGCTGTATTGATGAATGGCTTTATTTTGACATGGTTTGTAGACGCAAATCACAATTGTTTTTTTTATTCATTTATTTTTTCACTGCTTTGTCCACAAACACCCTCATTGACTTAACTAGCTAAGTAAGGATTAACATTCAGCTTAACATTTTTTTTATGATTGATATTTTTTTAAATGATTGATACAAGTGTCAATCTAAAATTGAATTAAATTAAAGTTCAAGACAAGAGGGAAGCTATAACTTGATCTAATTGGGGCTCACAACTATGAAAATCTCAGCAGTCTACCTCCCTCTAAGTTCCCCTCATTTAAGCTAAGTCAGTCATGTTGCCCTATTGTGCACAGTTTACACATTCTTGATCCATCTCAGCAGAACTCTCCTCCAGAGAGGCTCCACTAGCCACTGACACGGTGGGTCAGTGGCTCTATTACACGCCACCTTGCATGTTCTTCAGTCATAACCAAATACTCTCCAACATCTAAAATCAGTCACGTGATTAAAGCCACCAAAAAATAGGTTTTATCCTCAACTAGACCTCCTGCAAAAAATATATGAACTGATGAATGCAGGACTTTTTTTTATTAAGAAAACAGGAATATGACGATGCATTTACTGGATGTCTGATAGCATACTTATGGGCATAATCATTTTGAGTGTGTGTGTGCGTGTTTGAGTGTGTGTGTGGGTGCAGCTGGCTAAATGCAAAGACAGGTCAAGGCCATCGCTGGAGGAGAGAGGATGAATCAGAGGCCTGTACAACTGCTGAGGTCCCCAGTCAACCGTGTGGCTAATCTCTGCCAGTATGAGACTAAATCATCTCCATATCAGGGGATGATGTGCATGCAGCTGCAGCACTATGCATCCTATTCCATCACCTATGCAGGTTTATGATCTTGTCTTTGCCATTTCCTTCCACTCATATGAGCAAGACAGTAGGTGAAGTCATGCAGGCCAGAATGGGCAGCAGACCATTCCATCCAAGAGTCTTCACCCACACCCAAGGACAGATGGATGCAATATTTTGTGATTCAACAACGATATGTTTTTACTCTGATTTTCTCACGCCAATATGTACTGAAAGATTGACTTTTCAACAAGAAAATCAGCGGTTGGTCTCACTGATGTGAGGATTTGACCAGCTTTAAGGTGACAGTCTGCAAAACCTGTCTCATTCCATGTTAAAAGATAATAAAGCATTTTTTTTTTTCCTGTGTTGTCATGACAACATCAAACCCCCTGATGTATTTGCCAAACTAACATACTCCTCCTGTTCTCTCGGGAATCATATCCTCCCATTGTGTTTTGACTGGGAGTTTCTCCTGACATGACTTCATACACAATTGTGACAACTGTGTCAAAATTCTAATATGACCTACATCACCACAGTGTCTGTAGATTTATTGTACCTCTCCAGAATTTGTTTTTTCTTAGACGCTTCTCATATCGAACAAGAAATCATTTGAAGGCAAAGAAGAGGAAGGGCACAAAAGCTCTTTCAGTATGATCAATGCAAAAAAATAGAATAATCCTAAAAATAACATATATTAACCCTTGTATAACCTTTGTCTGATTGAACATAATTAATGCTTAAATGAGCATGTTGCACACTTTGAAAGGGCTCTTTCTGTTTGGTGAAAAACAGATGTCATTCACGGTCAGTGCCTCTGTCAACCTTCGGGGTCCAATCAGCTCAGACGTGTCATATAAATACACTCGGATCTCTGCCCTTGACTGTGCTCTCGTCTTCAGGTGGAACAACAACATCAGTCAATGGCAGCGGCTCACCGGCACATTAGTTTATCTGGGTTTTGAATGGAGTATCCCTCGATACCTGCAGGAATGGAGGGATCACCTGCATCCTTCGAAGCTGTGAGAAGGGGAAGTCTCCGGGATTCTTATGCCACCATTTGAGGTACGGTGCTACAAATGGGATAGATTATACAGCTAATACTGGGTTAGTGGTTTTTGTATGCGTGCATGTATGTATACAGTGTACTGTTTGTATGTATCAATATTCAGTCTGACAGGAAAGAATTAGCTGTGGTGCTTACAGTTAATGTCAAAGTTAATCTAGACAGATAATCTAGTTAGATCTGTACAATAATTTCAAATATGTTTGGAATAGACAGAGTCTCTTCCAGCATCTGTCTACTAATAATGCCACAATGTGACACTGTTGATTGATCATTGACATATACCTCTGTGCTATTACATTTATCCTGCTAAAGGAGGCCACAGCCAACAGGGAATACCGTTTCTATGAAAGGGTATACATGGTCTGCAACAATGCTTAGGTAGGTGGTACGTGTCAAAGTAACATCCGCATGGATGGAAGGATGCCAGGTTTCACAGCAGAACATTTATGTTGCTCTGTCCCTGTGGAATTGTGGATATCCATCTCTATTATTTGTACCTTCAGAAAGTTCTCAATCCTCACTCTACACATTTCTGGTGTTGCAGCTTAATCTAAAATAGATACATTTAAGATGAGATGTGTGTGTGTGTGTGTGTGTGTGTGTGTGTGTGTGTGTGTGTGTGTGTGTGTGTGGATGGGTGGGTGGGTGCATAAAATTAAAATCCAGAGAGATCTCATATGAAAACAAAAATCACCCCCTGCCTCATTACATACAGAGACATCTTTGGTGGCTAGTTCAGTTTCAAGCCTTCTTGGAAACATGTGCAAAAACATGGCACACCCTAATTTAAGATTTTCTCCCATTATTCTCTCACAGATTCTTTTAAGCTCCATCAAGTTGGACTGGGGGTCATTTGTGAGCAGTTATCTTCCAGTCATTCCACAAATTATCAGTAAGCTGACTTCCTGCTGAGAATTTTGACCAGGCCTTTCCAAATACTTCAACATGATTGTCTGAAGGCTTTTCAGTTTTA